>NC_089837.1:38934524-41334524 GCF_035609145.1 Eleutherodactylus coqui
TAAGCCGTCGCTGATCGCTGAAAGATCAGCGATCAGTTATCATGGAATTCACAGCGGGATACAGCTGATACAATTTTTTTTCAGCTGTATCCCGCTCCCTGAAAACAGGCGGGGTATGAAGAACACAGCTGTCCAGTTGTGCTCTGCATCCCCCGCTCGGAACACTCAGTGGTCTTCCCCACTTGTCTTCTGCATCCTCTGCTCGGAGTGCAAGCTGATCACTCAACGTTTGAGCGATCACCTTGCTCAAAAAGCACACAACAACTATCACTCAAAAGTTGCTCAAAAGATTTTTTGAGCAATAATCGTGGTGTCTAAACCAGGCTTAAGCTACATTTCATTAAAGATTTCCTGAATAATGCCTCTCTTCCTTCTCTCTCTGTGTGTACGCTACATTTCTTAACAAAGAGATCTCCATAGTTGAAATTCTGGACACCATTACTTTTTTAAAACTAAATAAATCACCTGGTCTGGACTCTTTCGCATTTTTTTATAATATTCATTAGACAATGTTCTTTCTCTATACCTTCTTAGAATTTTCAAATCACTATTCAAACAGGCTCCTTCCCCTCAGAAATGCTGAATGCCTTGATTATCATGCTGCCTAAAATGGGCTATTTGCATACTATCCCTGAAAACTTCAGCCCCATTTCTCTTCTTAATTTGGATGTAAAAATCTTTGCTAAAATCCTAGCCTTGCACCTCCCTAACATTCTAGCGAGTTTAATCCTAAATGACCAAGTGGGCTTCAGCAAAAACAGGCAATCTTCCAGTTGAATCCTTTCTCTGCTTTTATCATTAGATGCAGAGAAGGCATTTGACAGAGTCCATTGGCGATACCTACTGGCGGTTCTAGAGAAATTTGGTTTTCATGGAAACTTTTTATCTGCTACAATGTCCTTATATTCTTCCTCTAATGTCTTTGTTTACTCCTCAAGTTTTATGTCCAAATGTTTCTCGATTAGTAACTGCACTAGGCAAGGGTGACCCATGTCTCCTCTGATATTTGCGTTAATAATGGAACCATTTGCAGAATGCATCAGAACATCTTCAGACATCTCTGGGATTCGTGTGGGCGCTAAAGAGCATAAAATAGGTCTTTATGCTGACGATGTTATTTTAGTTTTGTCTTACCTAACCACTTCCCTACCAGCAGTGAACAACATACTTGAAAAGTTCTCTGAGATCTCTTACTGCAAAGTTAATACTTCTAAATCACATACTTATTGTTGGTATCATACCTTATTTTGTCATTTTATGTACCGTACAGAAATCACATACCGATAACACTGCCCAACGATAATTTGGTTTCAGGCTCAAAATCAGCGTATTCTTATGTATTTCCCTCTCCTGAATTCAAAAATCACCATAAAAATGACTGATTAGCTCTTGCTTTGGAGTCATTTTTTACAGTTTAGATTTTTATTTTGTGGGAATTTTTTTTTTATATGTTTTATATTGTTTCTGGGTTTTCTTTTTCAGAATTTCTGGTTTTGGAGTACATTTGAAGTGTAAAATTTGTTATATCAAAATGCCACAAAAATGTGTAAATTTAGTGAATAATTTTTGTTACATTTGTGGTGAAATAACATTTTCATCACAGAAATGGAATTTGACGCCTCTGGTGAAGACTGCCCATCATCATTATTTTGGTATGAAGGCAGGGGACCAGGATAAGTCATGGGCTCCACATATCATCTGTTGCAACTCTTGTTCAGTTAAACTACGATAATGGCTGAAAAATAAAAAACGATCTATGGCTTTTGCTGCGCCTATAGTTTAGCGGGAGCCTACAAACCATACACTATAACAAAAATAAACAAACGCTCACCCTCTTTCCTGCATACTCTTGATTCTTGTGGCTCGGCTATGTATCCATCCTAGGCAGTTCGTGTAATCCTTGACGATATCTAATAGGAATTTTAGTAGAAAGAAAGTCTGCTTTCATAGGTATGGAAAAAATCTTTGGCTTTTTTTAATAATCAGTATCACAGCATAATAAAAACTTGGAACGCGTTTCGGTCAGCGTCTGACCTTGTTCACCCTATCACTGCTGTGATACTGATTATTAATAAAGCCTAAAGATTTTTTCCATACCTACAAACCATACAGATGACTGCTATTTCTGCTTGACTCCACCTATAAAGGCAGGATTGTCAATGAAGAAAACAGGAACAGTTAAATACCCAAATTTTCCATTTGCTATTCCTCCTATTCCACATTCAGATAGTTTATCAGTTTCTACTCCACCCCAACATTATGAGCTTGAAGTAGAAAATGAAGAAAGTGTGGAATTAGAAGATCCCAGCAAGCCTTCCACATCCCCTGACCCTGACTTTGAGGTAACAGATGATACACCGCAGAGACTAGAGTCAAGCGGAATTGAATGATCTCATTCGAGACTTTGACTTGTCAAAGGAGAAGGCGGAACTTCTAGGGCAGTGATGGTGAACCTTTTAGAGACCAAGTGCCCAAACTGCAACCCAAAACCCACTTTTTTATTGTAAAGTGCCAACATGTCAGGGGGCGGGGCTTATCACGACGTACGATTTTGACCCCCGTCATTCTTAAAAGGACAAGGCTGTTTAAAAAAAGGCAGCGTGCAGATTTTGACTTCTTTTGGATGTGGAACTGCTGTGGAATTTGCCACGGAAATTTCTGCTGAGGACATTCTGCAGCATTTCCACCTTGTGTAAACATATTCCAGCAGTGATATTGACCCCCCAGAGCGGCCCCAGCAGTAAGGGTGACCCCCCCAGAGCAGCCCCAGTGCTAATAGTGACCCATCCCCAGAGCGGCTTTAGTGGTTATAGTGACCCCGCACAGCGACCCCAGCGGTAATAGAGACACCACACAGTGGCCCCAGTCGTAATAGTGACATCCCACAGTGGCCCCCCCAGTAGTAATAGTGACACTACACAGTGGTCTCAGTGGTAATAGTGACATCCCACAGTGGCTCCAGTAGTAATAGTGACATCCCACATCAGCCCAGTAGTAATAGTGACATCCCACAGCAGCCCCCAGTAGTAATAGTGTCACCTCACAGCGTCCCCATTAGTAATAGTCACATCCCACAGTAGCCAGGTGTAATAGTGACATCCCACAGTGGCCCCCAGTAGTAATAGCGACATCCCATAGTGGCCCCTGTAGTAATAGCGCACCCTCTGAGACCCAAATTTCCCCTCCACCCCCCACCTCCACTGCTTGGTGCTGTTGCTGCCACTGATCCCAGGAGCACAATGTGACGTGCTGCCGGACACCTTCTCCCCTCCCCTGCTCTCGCAGAACCAAGTAGGAGACGTCAGAGGAGGGGGGGGGGGGGGAAGGAGGATGCCGGCTGCACACTGACATCACAGTGTGCGCCGGGATCAGCGCCTCTAGCAGCGCTGCTGAGTGAATACCAGCAGGGGAGCTGCGGCACCCCTGCCGGCATTTACTAATGTGGTGAGCGGCCGATGGCAGCGAGTGCCAGCTGGGAAGGCTGTGAGTGCCGCCTCTGGCACGTGTGCCATAGGTTCGCCACCACTGTTCTAGGGTCAAGACTACAGCAATGGAATATTCTCCAACGTGATGTCAGGGTCTCACAGTACAGAGAATGTCAGAGGGATCTGCTTCCTTTTTTTGAGAAGAAAACCAATCCAGTTGTTTGCTGCTAAGTTAATGGCTTGATGAAATATTTGAATCTGAACCATGATCCAACTGAATGGAGGCTATTCATAGGCTCCGCCAAGCTTAGTTTGAAAGCTGTATTACTTCACAACGGCAGCCATCTTCCTTCTATTCCTGTTGGTCATGCAGTTCACATGAAGGAGACTTAAGCAAACATGACAGCCCTCCTCGACTCAATCAAATATGCTGAACACAAGTGGAAAATCTGTGGTGATCTAAAAGTCATCGCTTTACTCTTAGTAATGCAACTGGGGTACACTAAATACTGTTGCTTTTTATGTATGTGGGACAGTAGGGATAGGAAATCACATTACATTCAAGCGGACTGGCCTGCAAGAAATCTTGACTCTACCGAGAAAAATCTTGTTGCCGAGCCTTTTGTGGACCTAAAAGATGTTCTTCTTCCACCCCTTTATATAAAGCTGGGCTTAATGAAAACTTTTGTCAAAGGTATGAACCAGGAAAAACAGGTATTTAAGTACTTAGGAAACAAATTTTCTAGATTAAGTGATGCAAAGGTATTTTTGTTGGGCCACAAATTCAACAACTTGTAAAAGATCCTGCATTTCACCAGGTTTTGGAGGGAAAAGAAAAGGGAGTTATTCATGGATTCTTAGGCAACAAAAGGGATGATAAGTACACTCAGTTGGTGACTTCTGGAAAAATACCATTAACTTGGATGCAACATGTCCCTTAAAATCCATTTTCTCCACTCCCACCTAGACTTTTTACCTCCTAGTTGTGGAGCTATCAGTGATGAACACGGAGAAAGATTCCACCAGGATATTTCTGTAATGGAGCAAAAATATCAGGGCCGTTGGAATGAAGCAATGCTTGTGGATTACTGCTGTGCATAGGGATGCTCCGGAACTCACTTACAAGAGGCAAGCAAAAAGAAAAGGATCTCATGAAGTCACCACATGATTCTCTTCACACCGAACCATCTGCCAGGAATTCTTCCATAAATCAACCCTTTCCAATCCACTGTCTGATGTCTTAAGACATTCTGATTGAAGCCTTTACAGCTCTGATGTCTGAAGACGTCCGGCAGGGTATTCTTCCTGTATATTACTGGCCGCTCTGTTGTCGGAGGCCTCTCCAGCATGTCCCATACCGCAGTACTGGCTCTAGCCAGCAGATAGTGCCATTGTATAATGGCAGAAAGAGAAAGCCCCCTAGGAAATCCTAAATCCAAAATTGGATTGCAAAGGGTTAAGAATGTAAATGTCATTTTAAAAAATTTCAAAAGCACTTTCAATGTTGTTAGCATATGTAATGAAAATGTATCAGTTTTTCTTAATCTGTTAAAATAACATACTTCCACCTATTTTATATCACAGAAACTAGAGCTAATAAAATTTTTTTTGTCATATTCATGTCATTTTTCTCACCCCAAAATTAGTAAGATTTGACTCATAAAGTTCAGGAAACATTCCAAAATATTTTTTTGTTGGCCAGTGTATTAGGCCTGTGCCCAGATCTACCTGCCTCCGGTTATTTCTGGCAGATGTAGGTGTCGTCCGGTTTCCACGGTAACCTGAACTGCTATATATTTCTTTACAGGAGTGCAGGGGTTAAATCCCTGCAGTGTTCCAGTTCAGCTGCAAAGTATTAGCAATCACCTTCCTATTTAACTGAGCTAGGGGCCATTCTTGTCAGAGTGATCACCCTGCTTCCAGGCAGGGCTTTTCCCTAACCTTGTTTTAGTTAGGGCGAGATCTCCATCTCCTGTAGCCTGTCAGAGGACATCAGTCCTCACCTATACTAGGTATTTCTTGTACCTCTCCTGCTCGTGGATCGGACAGACTCGCTCGAACTGAAGATTGGTGCTCTTCATTCAGAGAGAATCTCTCTGTTGGTCCTTCCTTGGGTGACTAGTAGAGATGAGCGAGCACCCAAATGCTCAGGTCCGCGTTATTCGAGTCGAGCTTTTCGTAAAATTCGAGAGCTCTACTCGAGTAACGAACCCCATTGACTAGAATGGTAGACTCGAGCATTTTTGTATTTGAAACGCAGGGTCACGAGTTTTTTGGTTTTTTTTTTGTTTTTCTCTCTCTCTCCTTCCTGCCAGACCAAAAATCTTCAAATGGGGGGCGTTGCATGGCAGCAGGAAGGGGCCAAAACAGGCACGTCACAGCGGGGAGGAGCCAAAAGCTGGGGCGGGGTCGAACACAATTTGATGCTCGTTTGAGTAACGAGCACCATCGAGTACGCTAATACTCGAACGAGCATCGATCTTGCCAGAGTACGTTCGCTCAACTCTAGTGACTAGTCCTTTGCTACTAGGGCTTCCTTGGTTGAGGCAACACAATCCTACTATGGATTGGAGAACTGGAGAGGTGTTACATTGGGGAATGTCATGCTGTCATGGATTTATTTTGGGGTCCACGGCGTAATCAATAGGAATGTTTGCACCCTTCCAGATTTATGTTCAGAGATTGTGCGCACAAAGGAAGAGATCACACAGAGATAGACTGTCAGTGTAGAAAGTCTTCCTGGACTCTGTTTATTAGTAGGCGTAAAGAATCTTTTATAGCATTAGGGGTTAATTGCCCTCTATGGGCAGCAGGAAGCAATACGTGGTTGGAAATCAAAGTATGGGCTTGGAAGGTCCAAATATGTTTTTTTTGCATCCGGTCGTGCATGAGTTGCTGTCATCATGTACGTCCGACATCACGTGTTTTCAGATGAAGAGCCATTGCCATCTTTCTGAGTTCAATGGAGGGGGCAGGGACGTGAATGTGCAATGTGTCGTCAAATGATGCCTGAGGGTTATGTGCGGGTACAAAATGTGCCCTGAAGTTATGAGCGTGTGTTTCTATCAAGCTGCATATTCTGATAAGTTAGCAGTACAGGCACATTCCTTTCTATTCTACTGGCTCAGATAGTGAAATAGACATTTCACCTTGCATATATATATATATATATATATCTCCTTCACAATGCTATACCCAGTGCTAGCCCTCAGTTTAACCAGTTCGTCGTCCCACTGTACCCCAGAATTTCCAGGGCCTGTCAGAGGCCTACTACAGCTTTGCAGTCTTCGACAAGAAAGAACCGGAGTGTCTACCACCTCATCATGCATATGACTGCTGTATCGAGCTGGTGCTAGGTTCCATAGCCCCTAGAGGCAGGGTATATCCCTTGTCGCATCCCGAGCCTCATGCCATGGCCGAATACATCAGGTACAACTTGGCCAGAGGTTTTATTCATAAATCATCTTCCCCTGTGGCGGATGGGTTTTTCTTAGTCAAAAAGGAAGATAGGTCGCTCCGTCCTTGTATCGGGATCTGAACAGGATTACCATCAAGAACAAATACCCATTACGTCTCTGAGTTATTTGACCATTTGAGTGGTGCACAGTTCTTCACTTAACTCGATCTTCGAGGAGTGTATAACGTTGTCCACATCCGTGAGGGTGATGAGTGGAAGACCACGTTCAACAAATGAGATGGACACTATGAATATCTGGTCATGCCTTCTGGCTTAGTCAATGCGCCAGCTGTATTTCATATGACATATTCTTGGATCTTCTGTATGAGTGCGTGGTTGTGTACCTTCATGACATCCTGTTTTTTTCACCTGACATCCACTCACACCGCCAACAGGTTCAGGCTGTACCCCAGTGGTTAAGAGAGAACTGTTTGTATGCCAAGTTTGAAAAATGCATTTTTGAGAGCGAATCTCTTTCTTTTTTTGGTTACCTCGTGTCCAAGACTGGCTTACAAATGAACCCTGACAAGGTATCTGCTGTATTGAACTGGCCTCGTCCTTCGGTACTTCGTGCTATTCAATGGTTTCTGGGATTTACAAATTACTATAGACAATTCATCCTACACTTCTCTACCTTGACAGCCCCTATCTCCTCTCTCAGCCGCAAATGAGCAGATGGCAAACAATGGCCTCCAGAAGCTGAGAATGCTTTCCAGACCTTGAAACAAGCCTTTTCTTCTGCACCCATGTTGTAACGACCGGAGGTTTCCATGCAGTTATTTTTAGAAGTGGATGCTTCTTCCTCTGGAACAGGCGTGGTCATGGGAAGATGGTGACATGCAATTATTTTCCAAATAGTTCTATGTGGCAAAACGGAACTATTCTGTAGGGGACCATGAGTTATGGGCCATCAAGATGGCTCAAGATTTTGGGTGATTTTTGCTGGAGAGAGCCTCGCTGCCTATTGTGATTTTTACAGACCATAAAATATTTGACCTACCTTCAGACCGCACAGTGGCTCAATCCCCGTCAGGCTCGATGGTCTTTATTTTTTGCTTGGTTTGATTTTGTTTTGCATTTTCTCCCTGCAAAAAAGGATATTAAAACTGAGTCTTATCAAGAGCCTATGATTCCAATAACCACGAGGAGGCTCCTCAGTTTATCATGGATCCTGACAAATTGGTAACAGTGGCTCCTCTTAGTGTTAAAGAGATTCCATTTGGGAAGACCTTTGTGGCTGAATGCAGAAGAAGGCAAGTCTTGTCCTGGGGACATTCTTCCAAAATAGCGGGGCACTCTGGCGAACATAAGACCACTGAATTAATTAGATATAACTATTGATAGCCATCCATGGTGAAGGACATTTGTGACTTTGTCGCCACTTGTCTCACTTGTGCGCAGAACAAGGTCTTGAAACAGAGACCCGCTGGCCTGCTGTGTCCTTTATCCATCCCAGAGCTTCCATGGTAACACATTGCTTTGGACTTTATCGCTGCCTTGCCTTCTGCCAGAGGTCACACTTTCATCTGGGTGGTCATCAACCATGTCTTAATATGGCCCACTTTGTACCTTTGTCTGGATTACCATCTGTCAGCCAGTTAGCAGAGTGTTTTGTCAAGCATTTTTTCCGGCTACATGGATTTCCGCTGCACAGTGATTCTGATAGAGGGGTGCAATTCACTTCCCCACTTTGGAGGTCCCTTTGCAAGCTCATGGGTATTTCGTTGGACTTCTCCACTTACTACCCTTAAACCAATGGTCAGGTAGAGCGTACTAATCAGATTGTCACTAATTATCTACGCCATTTTACCAATGCTCATCAGGATGATTAGGTGAGTCTGCTGCACAGACTGAGTTTTCTCAGTTTTCTGAGTTTTTTCACAACCAGCACATTAGTGAATGCACAAAAAGGTCTGCTTTTTCCATTCTATATGGCCAGCAGACCATAATTTCCCTGCCCATTTCCACCACATCCGAGGTTCCGGCCTTAGCTTCATCTGCAGAGGTTTTTTCTGTTACATGATAGGAGTCCAAGAATGCTCTTGAGAAAGCAACCATCCAGATAAAGAGCTTTGCGGATCACAAGCACCGACCACCACCTCTATTAGCCCCAGGGGACAAGGTATGGCTTTCGTCCAAACATGTCAGGTTGAAGGTTCCCTCCTACAAACTTGCTTCGAGTTTTTTGGGACCATTCATCATGTTGAGAGGAATTAACCCTGTGTGCTACAAATTACACCTTCTCACCTCTCTGCATATTCCTAATTCTTTTCATGTCTCACTGCTCAAACCACTGGTTTTTAATAAATTCTCCAGAACTACTAGGCCGGCTGCAACCCAGATCAATGCAGAGAATACCTATGAGATCAAAGATATTCTGGACATTAAAAGGGTTAGAAATAAGACCTTTTTTTGGTAGATTGGAAGGGTAATGGTCCAAAAGAGAGGTCGTGGGATCCGTTCGAGAATGTTAATGCTCCCCACGTTATTCAGAGATTTTTTAGAAGGCCTAGGTCCTAGACCTTGTGTCTCTCCTGCTCGCAGATCGGACAGACTCGCAACATCGGCCTCCAACACCTCCGTTCACCGAGATCAGCTGCTTACCTCACTGGTCCAGGATCACGGCCTAGCTGGTATGTTAGTACAGTGGGTCCATACCCGCCAGCTGTAACAGCAAACTTTTACTGGTTGAGGCTGCCTTTCAAGCTTTAAAACAAAAATTTTCTTCCGCACCCGTTACACTGTCTCCAAGAAACTCTACCTGGAGGTCGAGGCGTCGACCACCAGGGCATGGGTGGTTATGACGCAGAAAGAATCATCGGGAAAGATGGTAACTTGCGTTTTTTTTCTCCAAGTCTTTTTCAGCCACTGAGCAAAATTATTTCATAGGGGACCAAGAGTTGCTGGCCATCAAAATGGCCCTAGAGTTTTGGTGTTGCCTCCTAGAGGGAGCTAGTCACCCAGTTATGATCTATACCAATCATAAGAATCTGAGATATCTGTGGATCGCACAGCAACTCAACACTCTACGGGCCTGGTGGTCCTGACTCTCCTCTAGACTTAAAGCGCCTTTGTAGAAATTAGCTCCTCACTTCCTCGGTCCTTTTGAAGTAATCTGAAGGATTAATCCTGCTTGTTTTAAACCTTTGCTTCTTCCCTCTTTGCTTATTCTTAATTCTTGTCATGTCTCTCTCTCTTCAAGCCTCTAGTCCTCAATAGATTCTCTGGGAATGTCAAATCCACAATAGCATAAGTTAACTGAGGAGAACTAGGAGGTCAAAAACATTCTGGGTAAAAAGAGAATCCGGAACAAAACCTATTTTTTGGTGGATAGGAGAGGATACGGCCCGGAGGCGAGGTCTTCAAAGCCTCTGGAGAGCATTAACATTCCTCTGTTACTACAGTGATTCCTGCGTAGATCAGTGTTGAAGAAGAGGGGGGCTAAGAAGGGGCAAATAGTTTGCTCTGTAAAGGAGGACAAGTTGCATAGTAAGTTAGGCTGAAGAAAGAAAATGTCCATCTACTTCAGTTTGTTACTTCCCCCTTGTCGAAGGCAAAAGCTTATTAGCCCATTAGGGGGAAAAATTCCTTCCCCACTCCATGATCGTAGTCAGAATAATCCCTGGATCAACATTTTGAAAGTTCCTGCCCGACTCCAAGACCCGGATCAACAACCCCACTGGTTATTTGTCTATATCCTGTAATATCATACCACTCTAGAAATCCATCTAGTCTCCTCTATCGATTTTGCCATCGGCACGTCCTCAGGCAGAGAGTTTCCCAGTATCATTGCTCTTACAGTAAAGAACCTCCTTCTGTGTTGGTAATGAAACCTTTGTTCCTCTAGACATAGAGGATGTCCTCTTGTTACTGTCACAGTCCTGGGTATGAACAGATCATGGGAGAGATCCTTGTATTGTCCCCTAATGTATTTATACATAGTTATTTGGTCACCCCTTAATCGTCTTTCTTCCAGAGTGAATAATCCTGTTATGTATTTGGGTGTGGAACCACTGTGTCATTCCTCTGAGCAGGTGGAATCTACCAGGCAGGACTGACAACTGACCCAGAGACCAGATGCTTACTTCTCAGCGCGTAGCTTGGTATAAGACAGAAATTAGGACTGAGCTAGCCCTAGGCTGGTGCGGAATAAGGAAGTCACTACCTAACAAAAAGAGGGATGATCCAGACAAGGACGGCCCCAAGCTGGAACCTGGGTGCTGAATAACCCTGTCAAGGCCCTACAACCGGAACAGGTCGTACCAAGCAGGAGCAGGAACCGAGGATGTGAGTAGGTGACAGAAGATCTGGATGAAGCACAAGTAGTTCACAGCTTCAGCAGACTGGAGATCAGTTGCCACAGAGATTACTGCAGGAGCAGCAGCCATGAGCCGTCATCGGAGTACAACAACTCTGAAGAACTGGAGGCTAGATCTGAGGGAGCTATACAGTGGAGTGATTGGCAAAAGATTCCAGCTGGGTGGAGGAGTCAGGAGCTGTTCACTCTGGAGATGCTGGAGAAAATAAACACAAACTCAGATAACAGACAGGGCAGAGCAGCAGACATGTCTGCTATACCTAACAAATCCCAATTTTGACAACCAGGTAAAGTTGGAGGTAATGACAGTACCTAAGTATTTAATACTCGAAGACCACCACCTAAAGGAGAATTGTTTCTTCAGGTTTGTTATGGTCTTAGCAGGAGCAGTGAGGTTTAGGGCTTCTGATTTATCAAAATTAACTTTAAAGTTGGAGAATCTGACAAAAAGTTCAAATATTTCAAGGATTGCTGTGAAGGCTTTTATTGGGTTGTCATAAGGAAGAGCATATCATCAGCAAAGGCGGCTGTGGTGTGGATATGTTTGCCTATTTTCAGTCTCTGTATACCTGGACTCTGTCTGATACTTTGGAGCAGGGTCTCCATCACTAGGATAAATAGTGTAGGAGAGAGTGGACATCCCGGTCAAGTACCATTTTTGTTGTGGAAGCATCAGACACTGCTGCATTGACATTGATTCTGGCTAAGGGGTTAGAGTATAGAGTAAAAATAGCTCCAATAAAAAGTTCAGGGAAACCAAACTTCTCAAGCGTGCATCTCAAAGTCCCAATTCACTTTGGCGGGCTTTTTCGGCGTCAGTCCCAATTATCATTAGAGGGATTTTATTCATTTTGGCAAAATGGACAGTGTTAATTATGCGGAACGTATTAAATTTACCCTTCCTGTTTGTGACGAAGCCTACTTGATCAGGGTGTACAAGTTTGGTGAGTAGGGGAGAGATGCGTAGGGCAATAATTTTTGTCTGTAATTTGACATCTATCTTTAGTAGAGAAACGGGGCAATAGTTGCTACACAGTTCAGGATCTTTACCTTCTTTGGGTATGAGGGTGATGGAGGTTCTAAGGTTTTTTGGGAAGATTTGAATCCTTTAAGCGGGTATTGTAGAGCTTTGAAACGACTGGAAGTAATATCTTTAAGAATTTCTTGTAATACTATATTGGGAGGCCATCTGGGCCTGAACTCTTCCCATTTGAAATAGAGGCAAGAACCGCAGCAACCTCAGAAGAAGAGATTGGGCATGATAATTATGGCAATTTAAGGGACTCCAGAATTGCTATTGAAGTAACTTTTTTCTTTTTTTTTTTAATAAGTTCTGACATTATTTTGAAATCTTTATCTCTATGCATATGGATTTTATATTTGGATGTGAAAAGGATTTTTGCTGCTTTAATATTGAGGAGAATCTTTAGCTTGATTTTATTTTTAAGTCCGCCTGGATCTCACTGCTTTGTGTTTTTTTCAAGTATTTTTCAGCGCTGGACATTTGGGAAAGTAAGGAGTTAATTTCTTAGTCCCTTTGTTGCTTTAGTCTGTAGCCTAATGCTATTAGTTCACCACTAATAAAGGCTTTCTGTGTCTCCCACAGTATTGGGGTTGAGACTTCAGAGCTATCATTAATATTGAAAAATTCTATAAGCTTCTGTGAGATTTGTGAACAATGTTTATCATTTTCTATTACTGTACAATTTAAGCGCCAAATCCATTCTCAGACGGGGCACGTTCCTATAACTACTGTCATCGATAGGGATGCATAATCTGAGACAGTGATTGAACTGGTGTCTGCTGTAGTGACATTTCTTATGTGTTTTGCTGATATTAGTAAGTAATCGATTATAAGCAAGGTGAAGTGGATGTGTGAAAAGTAGGTGTAGTCTTTTGCCTCTGGATTTAAGATCCTCCAGGCATCCTTTAGGTTTAACTCAGAGAGCGTGCTTTTAAGTCTTCTCATTTGTTTTAGGGGGATTGAGGAATCATAGAATGGTAGAGTTGGAAGAGACCTCCATTGTCATCTGGTCCAGCCCCCTGCTCAGTGCAGGATTCACCAAATCATCCCAGATATTAGTCCAACCTTTGTTTGAACAATTCCATTGAAGGTGAACACACCCCCTCCCATGGTAACCTCTTCCACTCATTGATCACCCTCACTGTCAGAAAGTTTTTTCTAATATCTAATTTGTGTCTTCTCCCTTTCAGTTTCATCCCATTACTTCTAGTCTTTCCTTGTGCAGATGTGAATAGGGCTGATCCCCCTGCACTGTGACAGCCCTTCAGATATTTGTAGACAGCTATTAAGTCTCCTCTCAAACTTCTTTTTTGCAAGCTAAACATTCCCAGCTTCTTTAATTGTTCCTCATAGGACATGATTTGCAGACCGCTCACCATCTTGGTAACTCTTCTCTGAACGTGCTCCAGTTTGTCTATGTCTTTTTTAAAGTGGGGTGCCCAGAACTGGACACAGTATTCCAGATGAGGTCTGACCAAGAAAGAGTAGAGGGGGATAATTACCTCACGTGATCTAGACTCTATGCTTCTCTTAATACATCACAGAAATGGGTTTGCCTTTTTGGCTGCTGCATCACATTGTTGACTCAGGTTCAGTCTATGATCTATTAGTATTCCCAAGTCTTTTTCACATGTGCTGCTTAGCCCAATTCCTCCCATTCTGTATGTGCTTTTTTTCATTTTTCTTGCCCAGATGTAGGACTTTGCATTTCTCTTTGTTAAAATACCATTCTGTTAGTCGCAGCTTACTGTGCAAGCTTTTCTAGATCTTTTTGAATAATCTCTCTCTCTCTTCCCTACCTGGTATTAGTGTTAGGACCTATCTGAGAGCTTGTTCACTTGGAGGTTGGTAGATGGGCCAATGTAATTCGATCGAATTATATACCAAGAACCTTGCATTATTTAATGTGGTTAGTGTATATATTATAGGTATGTATACCTCTGATAGTGAATTTATTTTGCATGCTGTTGCCCTTTTTGGTTTCTGCTTCTACTGTATGTTGCAGCCATGGTTTAACGTGCACCTATATACCGGTATTTCTATTGAGATATATTTCCATTGGGTAGTGCTGACCTATTTTATCTTTTTTTGTACAAATATTGTGAAGTTTTGGCTGCCTTCACGTGGTCGTGCACACCTGCTGCCCATTTGCCTTCTGCCCCTCCTACTGAAGCATTTGAATAGTACCCTACCTTCCCTGGTCTTATTTGTAGGCTTAGTCCCAAGAGAGGAGCATTCTGAGAGGTAGGAACTCAGCTTTTCCAGGTTGAGATTTACTACCTGGTATTAGTGTTAGGACCCATCTGAGAGCTTCGTCACCTGGATGTTGGTACATGGGCCAATGTAATTGATCGAATTATATACCAAGAACCTTGCATTATTTAATGTGGTTAGTGTATAAATTATAGGTATGTATACCTCTAATAGTAAATTTATTTTGCGTGTTGTTGCCATTTTTGGTTTCTGTTTCTCTTCCCTAGCGTTAGCTATCCCTCCTAGTTTTGTGTCGTTGGCAAATTTGATCAGTTTCCCATCAATTCCCTCCTCCAGATCATTTATAAAATGTTGAACACTGGGCCTAGGACAGAGCCTTGTGATTCCCCACTTGATGCATTCTTCCACTTGGATGTGCAGCCATTTATGACCACTCTTTGAGTACGATCACTAAGCCAGTTGTGAATCCAACAATTGCCTTGTCAATCCCATATTTGATCATTTTTTGAATAAGTGATTCTCTCATAAAAGAAAATTAGATTTGTCAGGAATGACTTGTTTGTTACAAACCCATGTTGTCTCTGGCTAATTACTCCATTTTTATCCAAGTACTTGAAAACATGCTGTTTAATAATTTGTTCAAAGCTCCTTCCCTGTTTAGAAGTCAGGCTCACAGGCCTGTATTTTCCTGGATCCACCTTCTTCCCTTGAAGATAGGGACAACATTTGCCCTTTTCCAATCTTTTGGGAATTCTCCTGTTCTCCAGGAAGTTTCAAAGATTATGGCAAATGGCTTAGCAATTAACTCTGCTGCTTCCTTTAGTATCCTACGATGTAATTCATCTGGACCTTGAGACTTAAATTCATTTAAGTTAGTTAAGTGTTCACTCGCCATCTCTCTACTTATAGATAGTCTGCATTCTTTTATTCCCCCAATAGCACAGGGAAGATCAGTTGATATTCCATCTACTTTCTGGGAGAAAACAGATACAAAATAGGAATTTAAAAGTTAGCATCTTTGACTTTTCTTTTGCTTTTAACATACCCCCCAAATGCTTTTTTATTGCTTTTGGCCTCTGTTGCAAGCCTCAATTCAATATTAGCTTTAGCTTTTCTGACACTTACTCTACAGTTTCTGCATACCACATTATAGTCTTCTTTAGATAATTCCCCATCTTTCCATTTATTAAACATATTTTTCTTCCTTTTTAACGTGTGCAAGTTCTGTGTTCATCCATCCTGGTCTCTTTAAAGGCTTCCCATTCTTCCTTCTTTTAGGGATTCTTAACAATTGCACTTTCAGAGTCTCATTTCACAATATTTCCCAACCTTCTTGGACATTTCTGTCCTTAAGAACATCCACCAATTGGATTCTTCCTATCCACTTTCTGAGTTCATTAAAATCTACCTTTCTGAAATTCAACCTTGACGTCTGAGTTTTCTCAGATCTTCCTCCCCTTTTTATCCAAGCTTAAAGGATAGCATGATCACTGCCTCCTAAGGTCCCAGCCACCCTTACTTCCTCAGCCATTCCCTCCCTGTTGGTAAGACTTTGGTCCAAGATGGCAGATCTTTTTTTCTCTTCTACCTTTTGGAAAATAAAGTTGTCAGCAAGAGTGGGTAAGAATTTGTTGGATCCATTACTTTTATTTGAGAGAGATTCCCAACAAATGTCTGGATAGTCAAAATCTCTAATGATCACTGTGTCATGCTTCTTTGAGAGCTTGGCCATCTGATGTACAAAGAGTTCATCCATATCTTCTGCTTGTCTAGGTGGCCTATAGTAAATGCCTACAATAGTATCCTTTCTCTTGTTCTATCCTTGTATTCTTACCCAAACATTTTCTACAGAACTCCCATACTCCGAAGCTTGAATCTCTGTGGAGATGAAGGTTTTCCTAACATACAATATAATATCTCCTTCTCTTTTATTAGGTCTGTTTCTTATAAACAAGTTGTATCTTCCAAGCCTTGTATTCCATTCATGTGTATCATTCCACCAAGTTTCCATGATGCCTATGACATCATATTTCTCTTCCTGTGTTAGGAGCTCCAATTTTCCTTGTTTGTTTCCCATGCTCTGTGCATTTGTGTAAAAACATTTTAGTTTGTGATCGGCGTCTCTTGCTCCTTTACTTTCCTTCTGAATTTTTTGTCTTTGTTCTTTTTTTCCACTTCTAATAGCAAAGTTCTGAAATGTATTGATTAGCTGTATATTTTACCTGGTTTTTCACTTCCCTTTCCATATTGTTCTAGTTTAAAGCTCTCCTAATGAGTGAAGCAAGGCGCCCACCAAATATATGCTTACCTGTTTTTGTAAGGTGCAACCTGTCTCTAGCAAGCAGTCCATCATATAGGTAATTCACTCCATGGTCTAGAAATCCAAATCTTTGCTGACGGCACTAGACGTAGCCAGTTGTTCATCTCTAGAATCCTGTTCCATCTTTTTATTAAATGGCCATCCTCTGGGAAGATAGATGAGAAGACCACCTGTGCTCCTAGTTTCTTCACCTTCTTTCCAAGGTCTAACAAAGTCTCTACAGATAGTTTCAAGGTCCTTTTTTGCAGTGCCTTTTTTCTCTACATGTATTAGTAGGAATGGGTGGTGTTCTGTAGGACTGAAGAAAGTTCTGTAGGAAGTGCTGGAGATAGTATCCCTTGAGGGGTAAAGCGCCAAATTGAGGTCTCTCCCAACAACCACCAGCCCCTCTGCAAAACCTGCAAATTTAGTAAGAGTGCAAAGTAACCAGGGTACTTGTTTTTGGTTCGGAGCATACACATTGGCAAAGGTAACTATGTTAGTGATCGCACCTTTTAAGAAGATATATCTCCCATAAGGACCTGTTTCTACAAGTGTGGGGTGAATGGAATATTTTCCCCAATTGCTATTGAGACTGCTCTAAAGGCAGAGGAGTATATACTATGGAACCACTGATTATGAAGAATGCAGGGAGTTCTATGTGTATGGTTATGAGGGAAATATTTCTAGCAGGAACACCACCTGCACTCTAAGCCTCCTCAGAAGGAAGAAAGGAATCATTCAATAAAGTATACCAATATTTAGTTTATATATCTTCTAATTGGAATAAAAAGTAGTAATAAAATGATAATTACAAGAAGGACTAATGCTTTGGTGATATTTCATTCTGTAAACACTCACCTTGTGAAACGAGATGTAGAAAACTGCAAAGTAAATGTCAAAAGCAAAATCATTAATATTCCCCCAATAGACAAATTTCACAGCCTGGGCTTTATTGTCATTAATACAGGTTCTTCTTTAAATGTACTCTTTACAATTAAGTGTTCTTCATGCATGAACTGTGGGGTGGGCTGCCTGATTTCATCAGACACTCCTGACATTCCCACACTTCTCTTTTTTAAATGTCCTGTTATTTGTATGTCACAGTCTGATGAAAGTATCCCCCAATAAACATTCTTGTCTCTGACTGGTGTCTTTCTGGCAGCAGTGCCCATGGTCCCCCTTCCTACTGATGCTCCTGCTATTTAAAGCCTAGATCAAACTGGCAGACGCATCAAGGTTTCCGGGAAACACCCCGATCATGCTTAAATTAAAGTCTCTGGTCAGGTGACCCCCACTGATCAGCTGTTCGCCAAGCCACCATCACGTTGTATGAAGCAGATAACTCCATACATTGTGCAATGTCCAGGACAGCTACCATTTACTAGCCAGGATTGGTGCTTATGGGTTACTCAACCAGTTTTCCTTTCATGTTATGGATTCTTTATACTCTTATTCTGCTCATTTTGGAGAATGTAGGTCACATGGTTTGTCTGTTCATGAGAGCAGGAGAAGGCATTTTACATGCAAGCTAATTCCACACAAAAAATAAACTCTTTTACGGACTGTTACTGACAAGATCTGTGAATAAATTGATGTATTAAAACACTTTCTTCACATCTCCCAGATTTCAACAAGAAGATGAATTTGTCTCTATGTGAATTCTTTGCTTAGTTTTGAGAAGTTTTTTCTAGTAACACATTTTCCACATCTAGAATATCAAATCAACTTCTTCTCTGAGTGACATTTTAGATGTTTAATAAGCTTTGATTTCGCTATGAAACATTTCCCACATTCTGAACATAAAAATGGTTTCTCTCCTGTGTGGATTTTTTTATGTTTAACAAGAGATGATTTTACTGCAAAACATTTCCCACATTCTGAACAAGAAAATGGTTTCTCTCCTGTGTGGATTCTTTTATGTTTAACAAGAGATGATTTTACTGTAAAACATTTACCACATTCTGAACAAGAGTATGGCTTCTCTCCTTTATGAGTTTGTTCATGTTGAAGAACACTTGTTTTATATGCAAAACATTTACCACATTCCGAACAAGAAAATGGTTTCTCTCCAGTGTGGATTCTGTAATGTTTAACAAGAGATGATTTTACTGTAAAACACTTCCCACATTCTGGACATAGAAACGGCTTCTTTCCTGTGTGATATCTTTTATGTCGATCAAGATCTGATCCATTGGCAAAACATCTCCCACATTCTGAACATGAATATGGTTTCTCTCCTGTGTGAATTCTAATATGTCTAACAAGATTTGATTTAGCTGTAAAACATTTACCACATTCTGAACAGGAGTATGGCTTCTCTTTTGTATGAGTTTTTTCATGTCTAAGAAGACCTGGTTTATATGCAAAACATTTCCCACATTCTGAGCATGAGAACGGCTTCTCTCCTGTGTGACGTCTCTGATGATCCCTACATTTGCTATTAGTAGTGAAACATTTCCCACATTCTGAACATGAAAATGGCTTCTCTCCTGTGTGACTTCTCTGATGTTTTACAATTTGCGATTTATATGTAAAACCTCTCCCACATTCTAAACAGGAGTATGGCTTATTCCCTGTGTGAATTCTCACATGTGTAACAAGATTGAATTTATCTGTAAAACATTTCCCACATTTTGGACATGGAAACTGTTTCTCTCCTGTGTGATTTCTCATATGTCGAGCAAGATCTGGTCTATCGGAAAAACCTTTCCCACATTTTGAACAGAAATATGGTTTCTCTCCTCTGTGAATTTTGATATGTCTAACAAGATCTGATTTGCCTGTAAAACATTTCCCACATTTCGAACATGAATACAGTTTCTCTTCTGTGTGAATTGTTCTATGAAGACCTGAGTTGTGTACAACTTGCTTTCCACATTCTCCAAACTTTTTCTCCCCTGCATTTGTAGAAACATTCTGTGATTGGTCAAGCGAAAGTTCCTCGTGATAAGTGCAATTATATAATAGATCTGTACTCTCATATTTTGGATATACAATAGTGTTATTGAGGTTTTCTCCTGAAGAGTGCGACACAATGTCTTCATTTTCTACTTGACAACTTAGCAGGGACATGAAGTTTCCATCAGAATTCTCACTGGGCTCATATGATAGATCTGTACTGTCAAGTTCGGAGTGTACGTGAAGGGTAAGGAGGTTTTCTCTTGAAGAATGCTGCATGATATCTTTATCTTCTATTTTGTAATTTAGCGATGACATGAGGTTTCCATCACATTTCTCGATGAGATTTTCTGTTAGGATTAAAATCTAATTTGTAAATTTTATATTACAAAAGTAGACAAATTTATAACATTCATATTAGGCTAGAAGAACAGGCTGTTTTTGATGCAGTATTTTTTAAGCTAAAGCCAGAAGTGGATCCAGCCAGATGGAGCCTTTTAAGCTCTTCTTGTATATTTCCATTACTTTTAAATCTACTTCTGGCTTTCATTCAAAACAAAAACTGCATGTGATTCCAGCGTGATTAAACTTTGTCCAATAATTTAAAATGTATCAACGGCCAAGACCCCAATGCTGGTTCATATTCTGGGAGATGTTTAATAACGTAAACTTAATTCAAAAATGTGAAAATCACAATCTTGTCTGGCAATCCAACCCATTCTCTGCCAACATGTTTAGCCCTTTAATACCAATTTTGCATCACTTAATTATTAAGCGAAATATATGACCACAGTCTAACTTGGTGCCCTATTCACTAAATTTGAGGCGTCCAACAAGCAAGCCCTTGAGTCTATTCATAATGAGGTACATCAGATTGGGCACAGACTCCACCAGGTGGAGGATGCGCAGGATGAGATGGCAGCCATCTTGGAGTCACAAACAGGCTATACAGGTACAGGCGGATCAAACTGATAGCCTCACTCTGCATTTGGATGACTTGGAGAATAGACATAGAAGGAATAATTTGCGCATTAGAGGCCTCCTGTAGAAAATTGAACCGTGGGCGCAAGCTCTCTTTATGCGCCTGTTAGCCTGATTGCCTGAGCGCCCTATCGAAATCGACAGGATCCATAGAGCATTGGGTCCCAGGGCAACTGATGTCAACCGTCCCAGAGATGTATTGTTAGGACTGGTAGGGGCAGATGGACAGGGGACCCCTACGCGAGCCCTCTCCCATGTCCCTACCTCCTTGACCCCCTGGGCTAAGCCCCAGGGAGACAACTGGGCGACGGTCCCTGCACTGCACTAGTGACACGGGCCCCACAGTAGGAGGGACAGGGATACAGGCAGGTGAGCTCCGCATAGCTGACTAAAAGCAAATAAGGAGACAAACTAGAGAGTAGTCGTGAACAAAACGGGTTAAACCAAAAAACACGTGCGGAGTACAGGAGGGCAAAACAGAAGCAGAGTCAAATACAAGGCCGAAGTCAAAACGCATACAAGTCAGGTTAGAAGATGCGGGTGTAGGCAGATAACTCAAACCAAACACTGGCACCAGTGTCTGAGCCAGCCAGGTCTATATACAGAACTCCCCGCCCAGAGGGGCGGGGGATCACATGACACCTGGAGGGGATCATAAAGCCACCTCCTGATGGTGGCACGCATCAGCCCAAGTGGCTGACCAGCAGACAGACGCGCCTGCGCACGATGCGGGCCGTGCCGCCAGCCGCTGCGACCAACCACCAGAGTGGGAGAACCCAAGACAGAACTGCCAGACTGGGCCTCTGCAGCACCCAGATGAGCACCCTGCACCAACCGGACCCTGGCACCCCCAGTTGTAACCCCATATCTAACATGTATGCAGAATACACTTTTTCAGGGACAAGGATGCCATAATTCGCAAAGTGAGAGATTAGTCAGACCTCCCTGCCAATGAAGGCAAACACGTCATCATACTGCAGGACTAGGAATGTCATACACTGCAACTAAGAAAAGCTCTGCAACCCCTCCTGTTGGCACTTAAGGAACGGGGAACACAGTACCGCTGGGACTTTCCTTTCTTCCTATCAGCTAAAAAGGATTGTAAATCTGCTGACTTCCGCTCACTGGGAGATCTTCCCAAATTTTTAGGGGTGTTTGAATTGCCTATGATAGCGCTTCCTTAGTGGCCTATATCCCCTAATTTGCTTACGCAAGCCACACAAGAACAGTGGCAGACAGCGCAGCCCAGGAGACAGTGAGAGGCCCGCAGGAAAAGAGAACCTGTCACTTGAACTTGAATATGAAGATCTGAGGATTTGAGCTTTAAAGAAATGGCAGGAGGCATCTCCCACAGGGAATGTTGGAGTCAGATTGTTTGCTAGACACTAGTGTGGGGTTGTACAGTGGGGTTTGTCCTCGGCCGCCTCCCCTGTTCCCACCATTTGCGGGGGGAGGGAGGAGGTAGGGGACAAGCTTCATTGGGAATGTTGGGCTTGTTTCTGCCATTTATATTTGGGGTTCAGTCTTAGAGGGCTTGCCGTCTAGGCAGGGTCAGAGAGGCGTGGTTCTTTACAGGTTTACATAAGTTTGTCAGGCTGCTTATAAGTTAGTCAGTATGCTTATTTATGTTTAGGGTGTATGTAGGTGCGCTCTCACTCTCCCTGAGTGACTATTCACAGGTCTGAGTGTGACCTCTGGCAAATCACTAGCTCTTAGGACTCACCGCTAGAGATGAGCGAGCATGCTCGCCTGAGCTTGATGCTCGTTCGAGCATTAGCATACTCGAAGGTACTCGTTACTCGAGCGAGCACCACGCGGTGCTTGAGAAAATGTCACCCTCTCCTCCCCACATGTTTTGCTCCTTTTTTAGCCAATCAACATGCAGGGAAGGCTTTGGCAACTCCTGCTATGACGTGCCAACCCTGTGCACGTCATAGCAGTGACTGGCTGGCCTGATCAGGTGACCTACGAGCATAAAAACTCAGGTCACCTGATGCTCGCCTCACACGCAGGCTGGGTTAGCTGAGGGACAGAGCTGCTGCTAATCAGGGAGAGTGGTAGTATAGATTAGAGCTTGCGTTTAGGCAGGGATCCATTTTACAAGAACCCAACAGTCCTTTCTAGGACTACAACTCCTCTCATTGTGTGCATCAGTAGTTTGGATGGCTGGGACCAGTAGTGCGCACAAAGTATTCTCAAGCATCCCGGCTATACACTGCATACTGTGACCGGTTTTATGCAATATACTTACTGCTAGTGGTGTACACAGACTACATAGAAGTAACAAAACTATCATTTTTCAATAACCCAGTGTGTCTCCTGTTGATGCACACTGTGTAGCAAGTCTGCATGCAGTTTACAGGTTTTTTTTGGCTTTAACAGTACGCCAAATCACCCTGTGTGTCTCCTGTTGATGCACACTGTCCAACAAGTCTCAACCCAGTTTACAGTTTTTGGGGGGGCTTAAACCATACGTCTAATCACCCTGTGTGTCTTCTGTCATTGCACACTATCTAACAAGACTGTACGCAGTTTACAGTGTCTATTTTGTGCTGAAAGCACACGCAAAATACCTTGCAGTTTGCGTAGCATTTTCACGCACTGCATTATACAACATGATGAAGACTAGGGGTAAGGGTCGAGGATGAGGACGTGGGCGTGTGAATGAGGGTGTGGGCAGAGACCAAGGTCCTGGGCGGGATGAAGCAGTGCCTGCTGCTGAGGGAGAAGTAGAACGCCACACATCTATGTTCCCTAGCTTCATCTCACAGTTTGCAGGTCCGCGTGGTAGACCACTATTAAAAGCACAACAGTGCGATCAGGTCATGATGTGGGTAGCGGATAACACGTTCAGTCCTTTATCCAACACCCAGTCCTCCACGCAGTCCACTCATGCTAGCCAAGGGACTGCACTTCTGAATCCTAAGACTGATCCTCCTTCCTCCCAGCCTGGTCACTCTAGGCAAAGGAGAGATTCAGAACAGGCATACTCACAGGAACTCTTCTTGGGTTCCTGCCCCGAGTCTGAAAAAACGGTTCCACAGCCACGTGAGGACTTTGTCGTGACCAATGCCCAAAATTTGCACCTTTCACAGACTCAGGGTGATGAGGGTGGGGACTTCCAAGTAGTGTCTCAAAAGGTATTTGTTGATGATGATGATGAGGCACAGTTGTCTGTCAATGAGGTTGTTGTTAGGGCAGTAAGTCTGAGGGAGGAGAAGACTGAGGATTCAGAGGAAGAGCTGGTGGATGATGAGGTGACTGACTGAAGACAGGGCTTCAAAGGAGGAGGCAAGTGCAGTACCAGAACAGGTTGGAAGAAGCAGTGGGGTGGCCAGAGGGAGATCAGGGCCAGAGCAAGTAATCCCCCAACGGTTCCCCGCAGCACCTTCTCGCAGCAAGCTCCCGTGCAGAGGGCTAGGTGTTCGAAGGTTCTTTAATGAGAGCACGGACGACTGACAAACAGTGGTGTGCAACCTGTGCCACACCAAGATCAGCAGGGGAGCCACCACTACTAGCCTGACCACCACCAACAGGCGCAGGTGTATGATAGCTAAGCATCGGACGAGGTGGAACAAAGGTCATTCGCAGCCTGTGGGTCACACCACTGCCTCTTCCCCTGTGTCACATGCTTGCACTGAGTTGCAATCCCCCTCCCAGGATGCACGCATGAGCGTCTCCTGCCCTGCACCCACCCTTTTCACTTCCACGGTCCTCCACTGACTCCACCAATGTGTCCCAGTGCAGCGTTCAGCAGTCAATAACACAAGCATTAGAGCACAAGTGCAAATATGCAGCCACCCAACCACATGCACAATTGCTAAACGTGCATATCTCCAAACTGCTGAGCCTGGAGATGCTGTCATATAGGCTGGTAGAAACGGAGGCTTTCCGCAACCTCATGACAGCGGCCGTCCCTCGCTACTTGGTCCCCAGTCGCCATTATTTTACCCGTTGTGCCGTCCCCGCCCTACACCAGCACATGCCATGGAATATCAACCATGCCCTCACCAACGCGGTTACTGGGAAGTTCCACTTAACCACCGACATAGGGACAAGTGCTGGCAGGCAGGGAAACTACATCTCCCTGACGGCACATTGGGTTAACCTGGTGGAGGCTGGGACCAA
This sequence comes from Eleutherodactylus coqui, assembly GCF_035609145.1. Lineage (NCBI taxonomy): Eukaryota > Metazoa > Chordata > Amphibia > Anura > Eleutherodactylidae > Eleutherodactylus > Eleutherodactylus coqui. The sequence continues at coordinate 38,959,272 of NC_089837.1, forward strand.
GTCTGACCCTGGGTCCGCTCACGTGCTACCCACATCAAGGATTGCGGGTCCTACCTCAGTCATGGTTTCTCCGGCTTATTATGCCACCTCCTGCACTCCACCTCTCAATTACTATCAGTGAGCATGTCACCTTCAGTCGGTAGCTTAAGGCACTGCAGTACTGCCGTGGGGAAGCGTCAACAGGCCATGCTGAGAGAGAAAAAAAAAGCTTGGCACCCGGCGTCCCACATACAAAAATGCTCGAGTCTCCCATTGTAGTCAATGGGGTTCGTTACTCGAGTAGAGCTCTCGAATTTTACGAAAAGCTCGACTCGAATAACGCGGACCCGAGCATTTGGGTGCTCGCTCATCTCTACTCAGAATAGGTCATCAGTACTGGATTGCTTGGGATCTATCTCTCAGGATCCTGATTGATCCAGTGGCTTTCAGATCATCATTTTTGTTGAAAAGGTTTCAAACCACAGTGCCCACTTGCAGATCTATGGAGATACCAAAAATGATAGAAGACACTCAGTCCTCAGGATAAGTAAACAGTAGTTGATTGCTTGGGGTCCATCTCTCAGGATCCCGGTTGATCAGCTGATTGGGCGCCAGCTGTTGGCGCCACAACACAGGGATATGGAGCCGAAGCAGTTATCTCCAACCCCTGTGTAGTGTCTGGCACTTGTAATTGCAGATACAGCTCTCATTGATTGATGATCCACCAGTAGTGACTTTTACTTCCAAAGGGCAGTAGGGTCCAGTGAGAGAAGTATAGTTTGACTCACTACTGACTTCATACATTTCTGCCTCTGAGGTGGAGGCAGTTTCACTATTGGGGACTAATCCGTGCTATAAATCTTACGAGACATTGGGGCAAATTTACTACTCAAAGTATCACAGTTTTCTGCAGCTTCATAAACGGTCTTACATGCTTTGCACCACATTTACTATGTATTTTTAGACCCATTTGGACACTTTTTGCAACTCTTCCAAAATAGGGGCATGGCTTTGTGAAATGGGGACATGACCTAAATTGTGCCAACAATTGAACCAAATTGTGGCAAATCACACCAAAATATTAGTGCAATTTTTTGTGTAAACTAAGCCAACTGAAACATGGTCTAACCTTAGACTAGATAGTCTTTTAATTCAACAGATCTACCATTCAGCAGAGCTAGGCCGCATGCAGACGGGCGGGTCGGATCCGGCGGCGAGAACCCGATCCCAGCGCCTGCAGGGACGAGCACGTACTCACCCGCGCTTGGCGGCCCCGGCTCTTTCATGTGCCGGCTGCTGGGCAGCTGGCGCATGCGCTGACCGGAGCCGGCGGCCGGGTGAGTGGCGTTTCTGTGCGAGGCTCTGCGAGCCCCGCACAGAAATAGGACATGCCGCGGTTTGTTTGCCGCGCGACATTTCGCGCGGCCAAACTCCGGCCGTCTGCATAGGAGTGCGTATTGTAAAGCACTCTTATGCAGGCTTTCAGTGGCGGAAATCCCGCGGAAAATCCCGCCGCGGGATTTCCGCCCGTGTGCAGGCGGCCCTACTGTGATAAATCTGGAGTATTTTAAGGCTATCTAGTCTACGTTTGTACTGTTTAACTTTTAGACAGGATTCCTAAATAAGCCCCATTATTTTTGGAAAGCCCACAGAATAAAATCACACCCTAAAGTAAAACTTTTTTTTTTTTTAACAAAAATGTGCAAAAATTAAAAAGCATAAAATATATAAAGGAAAGCCCGGTGATGGCCCTCTAACTCTATGCAGATCATGTGTCAGCATATTTTAATTGCTTTTAGTATAGCTCTGAAAAACAGGCACAAATTTGTGATTTTTGTGTGATGCAATTTTTCACATTAGAAAGTCCCATTGAAAAAAACGTGGCAATATTGCAGCATTAAAAAAACGCTAGTGGGTAAAAGCCCTAAACCAGGTGACTGTTACCCTTTAAGATCCCATACTGATTGCCATAAAAAAAGTATGGCCAGTAAGTTGAAAAAAAAAGTTGGTGCTCATATTCAACATGAGATTAGTGAAAAAGTCCTAAATAAGTTCATGTTGGGTGACAAATCCTACACATGCCACATACCGTTGAAATAATAATGCCACGAGTATATCTATATCTGGTTACCTTCCGATGTAAGGGGCTGGTGGTTCTCCATCATGACTTCCTTGTACAGATCCTTGTGTCCTTCTAAATACTCCCACTCCTCCATGGAGAAATAGACAGCGACATCCTGACACCTTATAGGAACCTGACAACACAATGATACCGTCATTACCCAGACTCCTCTAGTGCTGTTACTGTATAATTACCCAGCATTCCCAGCAGTGTCACCTCTCCAGTCAGCAGCTCAGTGATCTTGTTGGTGAGTTCTAGGATCTTCTGCTCATGTATCGGTAAGTGAGGAGAAGCCTCTGTGATGGGGCTCTGGCTCCTGCTCCATCCTCCTGACGGATGGAGATGGTTGTTGGGAGTCGTACCGTCACCCGATGTCTTCTTTACTAATATGTAATCCTGTGTAAGGAGAGCGATATGTAGAGGACTGAACCCAGTATTCATCCCACAGTAGAAAGAAAGAGATTGTGACCCAATCGTATAGAGCTCTAGTAAGATATTTGGCAGCCAAGCATGCATACTACCACCCATTCTTTGCAATGTGTCAGCTGTAGATAGCCCTTTGCTTTGAACTCTGCCATCTCTGGAAGCCCCTCCTCAATACAAGAAATGGTAAATAGGCACGCTGTTTGAGAAGGGGCGCATTACAATGCGAAAAGCTGGATACTCATTGCTCCTACAACATTACTATTAGCTCATTGGTTCCCACCATACAGAACTGACCATATTGGTGGCCGATCTTCACATTCTCTGCGGTTCAGTTCTTTAGTTCTCCCTCACTTGGAAGGTCTGGAAGCCGTTATACAGGACACTGGATTGTTCCTAATACTTTCTAGAATGGATTTTCTCTTCCCTTAGTCTGACTTGTTACATAATACAATAAGTATCATAGAAATATAGAAACGTTTACCTCTCCGGTCAGCAGGTAGATGATCTCCAGGGTGAAGTTTAATATTCTTATGGTAACGTCATTTCTTGCTTTGTCCATCCTTGGTGGGTCATTCGGGAGAAGGACTGCTTTGGATGAGAATACGAGAGAACTGGATAAACCAAAGGGTTCTGGTGCTGCTGGCAGTTCGCTGTGCTACGCTGTTCATGCAATTTCCTTTCACTTCTATGATAGTTACAGAAACAGTGTACAACAGCAGTTTAGCTGATTCCGTAATCTCAGGCAGTGGTGGTAAGCCAGAATGTGGTTGAGGGGGACGGGCATTTTTCAAAATAAGTGCGGGTTTCAGACATGGGTCCAGTATTGATCAGACATTTATGACATATCTTGTGTGAAGTAGGAATATTACTTGAAGCAATACAAAGACTATAGAAGATAAGATAAACCAACCAAAGTGCGAATGAGCATCATTTCAGTAAAAAATACCTACTTAACCCCAAGTGCCTCCATACTCCGGTACCAGAAGCTCCTGCATCAGCCATGTGTCATTCATCATTTATGTGACTATGGTTGACAAACACAGTCTCTAGTAGTCAAGTGCCATTCATGCAGATATGAAAGCCAAGTACAATGATTGTCTTAAGTGATAAAGTGTACAATGAACGTCATGAGATTGCTGTAGTAGTTTCCAGCAGTGTAATGGATACAGAACACTGGAAACAACAAGATTACTTTACTAGCACTCCGTTTTCTATGAGTCCATGACCGCACCAGTGGAAGACCGCCTCCCGTCCGGAGAGAAAACAGGAACCCCCCAGATCTCTTTTAGAGTCAGGAAGACCCTTTACCTCCTCAGTTCTGTAGCAAGATCCAATGTACTAATTGAGGCCTTTCCCTTTTTATTTATACTTAAGCTTTATTTAACCCCCTTAGTAACCAAGCCTGTTTGCGCCTTAATGACCAAGCCAAATTTTGGAAATCTGAAAAATTGTCATTTTTTTCACACTTTCAATTGTAATTTCTCAAACATGTGCAGACATACTGTGTTTTAATGATACATATATTTCCATCTGTTTACTTTATTCTGGAGTCAGAAACGCTCTTTTCTCCTTAGGGAGAGCAACTATATACTATAAATAAGTGAGGAGACTCAAATGGCCACGCACGCTCCTCTGGGTAATATGCAAATAAGGGAGATGGAATAAATCCTCCACAGTGCCACCTACTGAAAGGCAGCATTCCTTCGAGTCAAAGTGGGACTTTTTATACAAGTCTTGCTACAATGACTGGGAATCAAAAGCAAAGCCAGACCCCATGTACATACAGCTGTTTCCGGGTTATTGCCCATCATCAGTGTACAGTAGGAGTCTGGCTTTTGCTAGTGAGAGGCCAGGGACAGGGGTCAGAAACGCTCTTTTCTCCTTAGGGAGAGCAACTATATACTATAAATAAGTGAGGAGACCATTTGAGGTGGCCATTTGAGTCTCCTCACTTATTTATAGTATATAGTTGCTCTCCCTAAGGAGAAAAGAGCGTTTCTGACCCCTGTCCCTGGCCTCTCACTAGCAAAAGCCAGACTCCTACTGTACACTGATGATGGGCAATAACCCGGAAACAGCTGTATGTACATGGAGTCTGGCTTTGCTTTTGATTCCCAGTCATTGTAGCAAGACTTGTATAAAAAGTCCCACTTTGACTCGAAGGAATGCTGCCTTTCAGTAGGTGGCACTGTGGAGGATTTATTCCATCTCCTTTATTCTGGAGGCACATTTGAAAAACTTTATTTTTTTAACCATTTAGGAAACGTAGAAATGTAAAATTGATTATCAACATTTTGAGGAACACTTTGTTTTCCTGCACCAACCGAAGATTGAAAGGTTCATAGGTGTCAGAATGATCGATAACCCCACATATGACCACATTTTAAAAACTATACCCCTTAATGTATTCACTGAGGGGTGTCAGGAGTATTTTGACCTCACAGTTGTTTTTCAGGACTTAATGCAATTTAGCAACATTTAAATTTTATGTTTTTGCAAATATGCCATTTTAAAGCCATTTTAGTTTTCTATAGCACATAAAAATGAGGATTTACAATGCCAAAATGGATACACCTGTTTTTCCTGTGTTCAGAAACATCCACATTGTGGCCCTAATATTATGTCTCTATGCACAACGGGGCCCAAACGGTCATGTGAGACCGGCCTAAGTAGATCGCTACCTCTTTGTCACCGAGAATCACTCAACGAGACCACCGGTCACTGTTCCAGGCTCTTGGCGAACCTTTGGTAGCAAGGAGATTTAGAATTTCCAGGCTCCTCCCCAGCTCCTGTGCTTGCATCCGCCATTTTGCAGGCGGGCGCATGTGCAGAAGCCGGGGAAAGTCCATGGAGGAGGAACACGTCGGGGTTTAAATGCAGAGTCCTCCAGTAAAACGTTTCATCTCCTCTCCAAATTGCATCAGAAAACTGTCTTACATGCTTTGCCCCACATTTACTATGTATTTTTATACACATTTGGACACTTTTTCCAACTCTTCCAAAATAGGAGCATGGATTTGTGAAATGAGGGCATGACCTAAATTGCGCTAATAACTGAACCAAATTGTGGCAAATCGTACCAAAATATTAGAGCAATTTTTTTTCTCCAAACTAAGCCAATTAAAACATGTTTTAACCTTAGACTAGATAGTCTTTTTATGCGACAGATCTACCATTCAGCAGAGCTACTGTGATAAATCTGGTGCATTATAAGGCCATCTAGTCTATGTTTGTACTGTTTAACTTTTACACAGCATTCCTAAATAAGCCCCATTATTTTTAAAAATCCCACAGTATAAAATCCCACCCTAAAGTATTTTTTTTTTACAAAAATGTGCAAAAATGAAAAAACATAAGAGATATAAAGGAAAGCCCGGTGATGGACCTCCAACTCTATGCAGATCATGTGTCAGCATATTTTTTATGCTTTTAGTATAGCTCTGAAAAAGAGGCACAACGTGGTTCGGGCAGCAGAAGCCAGGTGACCGATTCCCTGTTAGATCCCATACTGATCGCTATAAAAAAAAAGTATGGCTAGGAAGTAAGGTTGGTGCTTATACTCAAAGAGAGATTAGTGAAAAAGCCCTAAATGAGGTCACGTTGGGTGACAAATCCTACACATACCACATACCCATGAAATAATAATGCCAATAGTATATCTATATCTGGTTACCTTCTGATGTAAAAAGCGGGTGGTTCTCCATCAGGACATCCTTGTACAGATCCTTGTGTTCTTCTACATACTCCCACTCCTCCATGGAGAAATAGACAGCGACGTCCTGACACCTTATAGTAACCTGACAACACAATGATACCGTCATTACCCAGACTCCTCTAGTGCTGTTACTGTATAATTACCCAGCATTCCCAGCAGGGTCACCTCTCCAGTCAGCAGCTCAGTGATCTTGTTGGTGAGTTCTAGGATCTTCTGCTCATGTATCGGTAAGTGAGGAGGGGCCTCTGTGATGGGGCTCTGGCTCCTGCTCCATCCTCCTGACTCATGGAGATGGCTGTTGGGAGTCGTACCATCATCCGATGTCTTCTTCACTACTGTGTAATCCTGTATATGGAGAGAGACATGTAGAGAACTGAACGCAGTATTCCTCCCTCAGTAGAAAGAGGGAGATGGTGACCCCAACATATAGTGGTCTGGTGAGACATCTGACAGACAAGCATGTATACTACTATAGTGGCCAGAAATCTATGTCATCGCCCCTCCATAAATGTCATACAGGTCATGTCTTTTGTAGATGCGCTGTGAGGAGTTGTCTAGTCATTTTGTTATGTGTATTGCACAGCTGCAGCAAGTGAGAGGTTAATGCTTGCATGAGACTAAGAAATGCCTGCATATGTATCAATATTTGTCTAGTCACATGACCTATGTTGTCTTTACGTATGAGTGATTTGGCTATGGTAGGGAGTCTAGTAGGGATGAGCGAGTATACTCGCTAAGGCACTATTCGCTCGAGTAATGTGCCATAGCCGAGTATCTCCCCGCTCGTCCCGAAAGATTCGGGTGCCGCCACGGGGCGGGGAGCTGCGGGGGAGAGCAGGGAGGAACGGAGGGGAGATCTCTCTCTCCCGCCCGCTCTGCCCCGCTCCCCGCCGCAACTCACCTGTCAGCTGCGGCGGCCCCCGAATCTTTCGGGACGAGCAGGGAGATACTCGGCTAAGGCACATTACTCGAGCGAGTAGTGCCTTAGCGAGTATACTCGCTCATCCCTAGAGTCTAGAATTAAGAGAGAGAGAAATTGAGAGTGAGAAAAGGCCGAGATCACTGTGCAGAGGAACAGACCTACTTGAGTGTCTGTGAAGTGACCCTACCCCTATCCTCCTCTGAGAATTCCCTGCCAGGAGCTGTTCCTGGCAGATAACGGAGACTGCAGGACTGGTGTCATTCTGTTTCTTCCCTGACCTCAAATCTGCTGTTTTGCCTGCATGGCCGTCTTTTGCAATTTGTGCCTTGTACACAGTTTTCTGCAAGTAACGTTTTGCCAGGCTCTGACCGTTCCCAGGGAACTGAGGTACTTTACCTCTGTCTGCGGCTCCTTTATTTACCGCCCAGGGTAATTCCGGTGGGTAACGGAATGGTGGCGTCACCCGTGACAATTTTATACCCTGTTTCCATGTTTATTGGCCATCCCTCTCCTAGGGGTGTCCGGAAGAAGCCCAGCGCTGCTCTGACCGAAGCTATCTGTGTCCCTCAGGGAGGGAGCCTGGTAAGTGCCACCATGATAAGTGTCCCCTCTACCCTCCCAGCACCTCAACGTATGCCCTGTGTCCAGAGGCACCCTATGGGACACTGCACTACCGCCCCATTCTTTGCAGTATGTTAGCTGGAGATGGCCAAGCGCTTTGAGCTCTGCCATCTCTGGACGCCCCTCCTTAATGCAAGAAATGGTAGGTAGACACGCTGTTTGAGAGGGGGCACATTATTAGAATAAGAGAAGCTGAATTTTCACTGCTCCTACAACATTACTATCAGTTCATTGGTTCCCACCATACAGAACTGACCATATCGGTGGCCGATCTTCACATTCTCTGCTGCTCAGTTCTTTAGTTCTCCCTCACTTGGGAGGTCTGGAAGCCATTATACAGGACACTGGATTGTTCCTATTACTTCCTAGAATGGATTTTCTCTTCCCTTAGTCTGACTTGTTACATAATACAATAAGTATCATAGAAATATAGAAACGTTTACCTCTCCGGTCAGCAGGTAGATGATCTCCAGGGTGAAGTTTAATATTCTTATGGTAACATCATTTCTTTCTTTGTCCATCCTTGGTGGGTCATTCGGGAGAAGGACTGCTTTGGATGAGAATACAAGAGAACTGGGGGGGCGTGGCCTAGCGGGCAGAGAGAGCAGACGCACGGAGCCGCTGCTCCTGCAATCCGTGGCAGTTGGAGGGACTTTTCGGGCTCATCTAACCCACGGACGCCCTGCTCAACACCAGCATTAGCTACTCTGACCGCTGGGGAGCAAAAAGAGACCCTCCGGACCCCCACCGGGAAAAGCAGTTCGCCGAGGCCTAGCTACTGGCCGGAAGCCGGGGCCTAAATTTTCGCGCCCGGAGCAGAGACGCGCGACGCAACCGGGCGATCCGACCCCATTCAAGCAGCGCACCCGAGGAGGCATTCCGGGGAGGCTTACCAGCCTTGAACCGACAGGAGGGGGTAGGTGCAGACCGCCAGGAGAGCCAGAAAAGAGGCACTGAGGAGGACGGGAAGCGGGCGCAGGATAGGAGAAGCCGACGCCAACAGCAGCAGCTGCAAAGCACTCGGCGGACCGGATACACCCGGGGGCACCTAATCTGATACACAGCAAGTATTGCCTGATACTACAGCACGGTCCCGCAGCCCCCCCCCATACCCCCGCTATCACGGCCTTCCCGCCATTCCCCGCTGACAATAGGAGCGGCCCTCCCCCATACTCACACCAGAAAAGAGCGCACCTGCCCATCCCCCCAGCCAGATAAGCAGAAGAGGATTGGTGCCACTTAACCCCTGACTCCCTGGGCGCTGTTACAGTACAGAAGGGAGGGGGAAAACAGCTACAACCACCCTGTGCTGAGGAAGCACTAACTTACTGCCAAGTCAACACAGGCCCATCACAGGGAACCCCTGCATAACCCTGCAAAAAACGCCCCTCAAATCGCACTGACAACGCATAGTGAAAGGGACAGTGCGCACACGAGTCTGCAAGGGTGTAACTATCTGATTCTAAGGACTTTCAACTACCAGCAGCCCACCCAGGGCAATCTGGTTAGCCTCCTTCACCTCCCAAACTCGGAAGACCAGCCCCCATTTTGCGCAACAGAACAATCTCGTCACAGGCCTAGCCTGAATTTTTTGCGGAACTCTCTGAACAGAGCTCTACAGCTGATTACCGATCCCTTTAAGGGCCAACAAGATCAACACATCCCCCGACAAAAAGCCGGAGCATTAAAAACATACAACTGCTCCCCCTGATTCCTAGGAAAAAGCGTCCCGAGGGCCGAATTAATCACCTATTTAGCCCCTACTGGAAAAGCAAGCCCTCCCTGGAGCCCGGACGTACAAAATCGCCCATAAAGCGTTATTCTACTCCGACCAAGCCATCCATATAGGACGCCGAGAATTTTTTACCGCCAACAGCGAACAAAGTTCCAGATTGCAAACAACTTCTTCCCAAGCAGCGGCACAAGCCCCGCACAAATAATGTCCACCTAGTGGGAGCGCACCGTGTGAGGGGGCTCCATCGTATTACTCAAAAACACTTCTGACAAGCCAACCTCATAGCAGTATGGGTAAGAACAATAGAGACAGGAGCAGCGACATACTAGATACTCCTCGTCCAACCAAAAGCCAAACCGACATGCAAAGATTTCTGAAAGAAAGAACTTCAAGATCACCTCATCCGACCAGCAAAAAAGCGTTGAACCTCCCAACATCAACACCCCTCAGCACTGAGAGAGAGGAAGAAGCCTCTTCAGAGGGAGAGGAAGGCGAACAACTCTCACGAAGTTTCATGAGAGACCTTATTACAAATGCAGTAAGACCCATCATGTCCGACCTCTCAGTCATTAAAGAAGACTTAAAGTCAATGAGCGGAAGAGTAGAGGCATTGGAGACTTCGGCAGCAAACATATCTACACACTCTACTGAACTGGCGCAGGTAGTAATAGAACAACACCACTACCTTAATCAGGCCCTTACTATGCAAGAAGACCTGGAAAATCGAAACAGGCGCAACAATATAAGAATAAAAGGCTTGCCAGAATCATGGGCTGCAGAAGCGCTTCCAAAGGTCGCCATGGAAATATTTGTTCTGCTCCTTGGCCACGAGAGAGCCTCACGAATTTCAATTGAGAGGATCCACAGGTCCCTGAGACCCCCCCCATCTGGAGCAGACCCACCCAGAGACACAATTTGCAAGCTCCTGACCTTTCCGGACGCGCAAGCAATCCTGGAGGCGTCAAGAAACACCAAAGACCTGCTTTACGAGGGGGCAGCAATTCACCTATTCCAAGACCTAGCTCCATCTACTTTGGCCAAACGCCGCGCTTTGAGGCCTCTACTAGAAGCTTTAAGGGCAAGAGACATAAGATACTCGTGGCTGTTCCCATTTGGTCTAGGAATTAATCTCAGAGGACGCAGAATTAACATCCGCACACCAGATGACCTGCAGAGAAGCTGGCATATTCTAGAAATAGAACCGATTGAAGTTCCAAACTGGCTCCCTCTGCCGGAACTCCCGTCCTTCCCCTTGCTGACCCCCCCGGGTACGGGACTCTCCACGGCGAGCTCCAAATCCCCGAGGGGCAAAAGAAAGAAAAGTAAAGACGGAACATCACAAGAAGACACCTGAAGTAGAGGACATTTCCACTCCCTCTGGGAGAATAGTTTAAACGACCTCTGACTCGCAGAGGATCGCCATCCCGAATACCTGAAGTTCGGTTACCTCATGGTTTGATATATATTGTTCGAAACAATGGAGACATTGTAATGTTTATAATCTCTTCCTAACGCTCTCCACCCCCTCTGCTAACCCTCTTTGGTGCGATGGAGTAGGCCCCTCACCTGGGCAAACCCCATCTGAGATTGTTACCCACTAACAAATACCCCACATCACTACTACTGAAACGACTCAAAGAATTACCTAAGATACCTTCGTATTAATCCCTGACCCCACTACCGAAACCCTTGTGACTTCACGGGGGTTGCCTGGTACACAAACGGTACCCTAATACACCCTCCCCTCTATCTTTCCCACTTGTTATCCTACCCCTCCTACCTTCCCCTCCTCCTGCATTCCAGACACATTCACATTTGGAAACCAAAGACTGGTCGGGCTCGGTGGTGCTCTCACTCTCCCTGTCTTCTTTCGCTTCTCCAACAGGAAAAACTTCCACGCGAATATCTTGCGGGAGTATGGCATCGGTGCGCTTCGCGACCTTCAACGTCCGGGGTCTGAACTCCCCAGGTAAGAGACACAACATAGCTCACCTATTAAAACAAAAGAAACCTAAGATTCTCCTACTCCAGGAGACACATTTTAAGGGGGACAGGCACTTCCCACTCCCGGGGCTTGGCTTCCAGCAACATTTTCACAACAACCATCCAAACTCAGCCTCTAAAGGGGTAGCTATCCTTTTGCACAAATCTATCCCTTTCAAATTAGATAACAAATACATAGATGAGGAGGGAAGGGTTATAGTTATTAAGGGCTCAGTAGAAAATACTAAACTAACTATCGCAAATCTCTACGCCCCTAATAATGATCAAGTACCCTGGCTGGTCAAACAGCTCGAGATCATCAAACAATTTGCGGAAGGCCATATAATTCTAGGGGGGGACCTAAATGTCACCTTAAATCCCCTTCTCGACTCCTCAACAGGACGCTCCCAGACCCCTCAGGCTAAGCTTAAAAAGTTACACCGGTCCCTACAAGACCTGGGAGTCCTAGACACTTGGAGATACCTTCACCCCGCAGACAAAGATTTCTCCCACTTTTCATCAATATACTCCTCCTATCAGAGATTAGACTATCTCTTTGTCTCTGCCAACCTGGCACCTCACCTGAAAAAAGCCCACATAGGACCGGTCACGGTCTCTGACCATGCTCCGGTTTATATAGACGTCCACATTCAACAGGTGACCCCCGGGGAGTGGAGATGGAGATTGAACGACTCACTTCTCACCCCAATAGAGGAAAAAAACAGACTAGGAGACTTGCTAGAAGAGTATTTTAAAAACAACATGGAGGGCAGCGTCGCGGCCCCTATGGTGTGGGAGGCGCACAAGGCCTACGTAAGAGGCCTGCTCATAGCGGTGGGCACAAGAGTTAAGCGACAAAAACAAAAAGAAATAGACTCCCTACTATCACAGATCGCAAGGCTAGAAAGTGTCGCAAAACTCTCCCAGTCCAAAAACAAACTTGAGGAATTAACTTCCTTGAGATACCACCTCCGCTCATGCCTCACTGAAAAATTCAACAAAAAACACATGTATCTTAAGCAGGCCTTCTACGCCCACGGGAACCGTGGGAGTAAAATAACAACAGCAATGCTGAAAAAAACTAAAACTCGTAATGCAATCCTCTCAATAAAGACAAGTATAGGAACCAGAGTGACCACTACCAACGACATAGCTAAAGAATTTACCCAATTCTACTCCCAATTGTATAATCTGGAAGAATCTGAGCCCTTCTCCTCTAGTCAGGGCTCCCCGGATAGAATAGACGCATTCCTGAAGTCCTTGGACTTGAAGAATCTTAATGAGACAGACGCTATCACACTTTTGTCCCCGATCACGAGCAGGGAGGTGGAGGAAGTCATCGATTCCATCCCGCAAGGGAAAAGCCCAGGTCCTGACGGTCTTTCTTTAAATTATTACAAAGTTTTTAAGCCACAATTATTACCCCGATTAACGGAGACTTTTAACGCTCTGTTGAGCGGGGCCCCTCTTGCCAGACAGGCACAAGAGGCACATATTACCCTTATTCATAAAGAGGGCAAAGACCCCGAACAATGCAGTAGCTTTAGGCCAATATCGCTGATCAACCTGGACGTCAAGATCTGGGCCAAATTGTTAGCTAGAAGAATAGGAGACTTCATCCCAAATCTGATCAATCCAGAACAAGCCGGCTTCGTGAAAGACAGGGAGGGCAAAGAAAACTGTCTGAGATTGCTCCATGCCTCCAAATACGCCCGTAGTCAGAAAATACCGATGGCCTTCGTCAGCACGGATGCCGAGAAGGCCTTTGATAGGGTGAGCTGGATCTTCATGGAAAGAGTTCTAATACGTCTTAAATTTCCCCCAGCATTTATTTCGGCTATTTTTTCCCTATACGCAGCTCCCCACGCCAGATTAAAAATTAATGAGACACTATCTCCCACGTTCGAGATCCGAAACGGGACACGTCAAGGGTGCCCGCTGTCTCCTACGCTTTTCATCCTCACGATGGAACCTCTCTTGCAGTGGGTTAGACAGGACCCTAATATAGCAGGTCTCCGCATAAACTCGAATACATTGCATACGGCAGCATTCGCGGACGACGTGATGTTTGTAGTTACCAAACCTGAGAGGAGCATACCCAGACTAACTTCACTACTGCGTGATTTTGGTTCCCTGTCAAACTTCAAAGTAAATTTTGCCAAATCCATAATCTTAAACATATCAATCCCGGAACTGCAGTGCTCCCAGTTGAGATCCAGCTCACCCTTCAAATGGTCAGAATCAGAAGTAGACTACCTGGGGATTAAACTGACCAAGAGAACAGAAGATCTTTACGCCCGTAACTTCCAGCCCCTAATTGACCAACTCAAAAGCTTACTGAAAACATGTGACCTTCCCTCCCTCTCGTGGTTCGGGAGAAAGAATATTTTAAAATCGTATATCCTCCCTGTAGCACTTTACAAAATGCGGATGATTCCAATACACCTCCCGACTTCGTTCTTCAAAACTCTGCGCTCACTATGCACGAGCTTCGTCTGGAAACAAAAAAAACCTAGGCTAGCATATAACCTACTGATCAAGAGGAGAACGGAGGGAGGTATAGACTTACCGAATTTCCAAGACTACTTCCACTCAGTACAGATTAATTACTGGTTGGAGCTGACACACCCTACCAGAGATCCCCTGCTACAGGAAATAGCGTCTGCTTCCTATGGGGAGTCGTTGGTGGTGGACTTATGGACTCCTAAGAAGCCCAAATACAGGGCAAAAAACTTTGACCCGCTTATAAGGGGACCATGCGAAACATGGGACAAATTTAAAGGCGAACTAGCCCCAGACCCCTCCCCCTTAGCACCAATCGGTTGTCTGATTAGACTGCTTGGAAAGGAACCTGACCCTGGCTCCGTAAGCATATGGAAGCAATTTAAGGGAACTAAAATTAAGGACATACAGCTACTGTCTCATAAATCCACAGAAGATATCGTCACAACACTAGCCCCAAATAACAAGCTTTCCTTTCTACAGGTATCACATGCTAAAAAAGTAATAAACGAATTTCTAGCCAAATTCAGGTCATCTAGACCTAAAACCGTATTCGAAAAAACAACTGAAGTAAATAACGCAAAACAAAAAATCTCTTATATCCGCAAGAATTACATAGCCCCTCCCCGAATATCTAAGCCCAGCTTTATAAGCTCTTGGGAAAAAGAACTAAAGATCTCCCTTTCAACAAAAGAAACCCAACTCATCCTGAAAACAGCCTACGGCCTATCCCCCTGTGTCCTAATGCAAGAAAGCCATTATAAGCTTCTCACAAGGTGGTACAAAACCCCCCAATGGCTTAAAGATTACAACTTAGCGCCCAACAACATATGCTGGAGATGCAACAACGACATCGGCTCCTATCTCCACATCTGGTGGGAATGTCCGAAAATAACACCCTTTTGGGAGGGAGTGGAGGGTGACTTGAGAAAACGTTCTACCAATTTCAAAATCACTCCGGACATAATCTTTCTCTGGAGGCCCTCCGCAAACTTCCATCCCCACAAGCATAAATTGTTAGCCCACCTACTTGACGCTGCAAAAGCACTAATCCCACTTCACTGGCTGCAACAATCTCCCCCCTCCTTAAACCAATGGAGAGATAAGGTAGACTTAATATGCGATCTAGAAGAGCTGACAAGCTGGTCTAGGAACACACAGGAGGACTTTATAATCACATGGTACCCCTGGAGGGAGTTGAGGAGAGGTAGCCAGCAGACTTAAACCTCCCTGGGTTGAGAGACCTGAGAGGGGGCACAGCCCCGGGAGTGACAGGCCAAAAATGTCCCCATTGAGAGGATGGGAGATGATGTCTTGGGAGTGTAGGGGAGGCTATCGGACCTCGGACGCTGGAAGCCGGTCGTGAGAGGGAAGCCGCACTGATGTGGAGGACTCCGTAGACCCGCGGTAAGAGAGAGAGTGACAGCTAACGACACCAGGGCGGAGACTCAGCGCCAAAAACCCCTCTGCCTGGTTACCCGACACCCCTATCTCTACCCCCCCCCCTCCTTCCAACCCCTCTTTACCGCCCCCCCCTCCTCTTCCCACCAATATTCAGAATATGTTAGCGCCCGTTTGGTTAGAGTTTTTCTAGAGATTGTAAGACCTAAGTTTAAACGGGGACCTAGCCCCCCTCGGGGACCCCCCCTCCGCACCCGCGGGCGACTTGGCTCCGGGGTGAAGGGGGGAGCCCCGATCATATATTCTAGGAACCTGGCAATATGTACTGTTGCAAAAGATTACGCAATTTGAATGCTTAACCATGTTTCCTTTCCCTACTGTTACCATAACCCAGTATTTGCAAATATTTTATGCATTTGTATTGTGATTAAAAACCAAAAACTTAATAAACCTGATTTATAAAAAAAAAAAAAGAATACAAGAGAACTGGATTAACTGAAGGGCTCTGGTACCGCCGGCAGTTAACTCATTAAGGACCAAGCACAGTAAATTTATGGCGCTTGGTCCTTGGCTTTAAACCCAGCCGATAGAAAAATATGGCAAGGGTTTAAAGCCTCTGCTCCTGCAATCAATCAGAAGCATGTCGGGGTTGTCAGCTGTTAGTCACAGCTGGTAACCCGAAGGAGAAGACAGGAGGAGTTTTTAACCCTTCCTGCCTTCTCCTTTCCCGAAAATGAAAGTGTAAGTACAACTTCCACTACACGAGCCGGCAGTCACGTGACCAACGGGTTTTCCTGCTACAGCAGAACTGCAGGGTCATAATAGATCCTGACCAGCTCTGCTAGTGACTATTGTCACTACAGGGGTTGTTTTTTCCCTGTAACTGGGGCTCCTATGAATGCCCCAGCTACAATGGGAATGTGCCGATTCCTGTGAAAAGGCAGAAATTAGTGTTAGTCAGTGAGTTTACTGCTAAACAAAGAGCAGTATGACCAATATACTAGATAGTGTAGTCTATGCAGTGTGTAGGAGCCTGAGAATAGTGACATATAGTAGAGTTCTCATAGGGACACAGTCTTCGGATAGTGAGGAGAGGGTTAGTGGCAGTGAAAGCTGTCGTCGAGACGTCAGAGGAGTCTGGAGCCCTGCAAATTCCTGTCAGGAATCAGTATGGAGAGTCACCAGACCCAGTGGTGAGTTGTGGCTACAACAGCAGAGTGATGCCGCTGATCCCCGAGGAGGAAGAGGGATAAGTACCACCAAAACCCCCTTGCCATACAACATCCATTATCAGGATTTCCAGGGAGGCCGTTTATGTCAGGAAGCCCTTCAGCAGCGCCCCCTTCCTCACATTCAGGAGAGATAGGGCTCCAAATTTTCATTAAGGCCTAATGGTCCATCAGCAATTGCATGGAGGCGAATTAATGTGGAGACCAGGAGTCAAAGCCATACCTAGGCACAACTACAAGGCTATCAAAGGGAAGCCCATACAATTAGGTCACCAGTTTGTGAATTTAAAGGAGTAAAAGTGTTTAATTGCTGCAGATTGACTGTATCAAACACCAATATAATTTCTGATATAATCTCCTTCACAAAAGAGATCATTAGGCAAAAGGCCACAACTGGCCATCAGGCAAAAGGCCACAACTGGCCAAGACCACACAGACAGTTAGGCTATAGGAACAGCAATACGGTTATAGGTAAAGCTACAAAGGCTATTGTGGATATTATACTATAGGCAAAGCCATGAAGAAGCTATAGACCAAGCCACAAAAGGCTATAGGCAAAGCTGTAAAGGCTATCAAGCTATAGGCAGAGCCATAAGGTTGTAGGCAAAGTTATAAAAGTTATCCACTACATCCGTGCAGCGCACTAAAGAACCACGCCTCAGCATGGACGCAAGATGGTGTCCAAATACAACTGCAACAAATCTTATCCCTGCCCATTACTAATCAGGAAAAGTGGGGAATCCCTGCCTAAAAGCGGGGTAATTGTCCCAATAAGGACAGCCCCACTGTCTTCATCTGGGACTTGGCTATCCCCGATTAGGAACCTGGAGATGTGCACAAGACACAGGACATGACACTGTTCAAACACACTGAACACAGAACACGACAGTTCGCACCTCATGTCTGGCCACCTGCACAGCCATACAGAACAAGTCGCTGTTCACACCAAAACACAAGGTTATGAAAACCACATAGAACAGGAACCCCATCCAGAACTCACATGCATACAGATAGTAAACCATAGCTAGTCCAAGTGTCCTCACACCGAGGGAAAAGAGAGTCAGCCACCATGCTGACATAGGGAAAGGTGTCCAGAGCGTCCTCAGGGAAAGTGAGAGAGACACAACAGACTAGATATGCACAACACCAGCTCTAAGTGGGATTAACACAGAGTAAAGCAGTAAAATGACCAGCATCAACTACTAAGAGATGCTAGTATATATGTGTGCAGAAGACCAGAGGGGATTGGCTAGTGTAAAATAGCACACCCAGCCAGCTCAATCAACCCTCACCTGTGAAGCTGTGCTCATGGAAACCTGTAGAACCACAAGTCAAAGATGCACAACCTTAACAGTATCAATCTACAGGCAGAGCTGTAAAGCTATAGGCAAAGTCTTAAAGGCTTAAAGGCTTCAGGCAGAGCCATAAGGCCACAGGCAAAGCCATAAGAGCTATTAGGCTATAGGGAGAGCCATAAGGATATAGATAAAGCTATAGAGGCTATTATGCTATAGGCGCAGCCATGAAGAGGCTATACCAGTATCGGTGGCGACTTTGGGGTTGACGGCCCGGCGGAAGACAGGTGTCACCCGCAGCCAATTAGAGGCTACAGGATAACTGTACTTATCTCACAACACATGCTCTATGTAAATGTGTACAGTGATGCTGCAGCCTCTGATTAGCTGCAGACAACACATGACTTCTGCCAGGCCATCTACCCGGAAGTTACCAGCGATACCGATGGCAGCTCTCAGCTACTTTCCGGGGCTCTGGGACAGGCAAGTATGACCTCTTTTTTTTACTTTAGGCCGGGCCAGCAGATGGATATGTTGTCATTACAACAAAACCCCTATAGAGTGGTAGAATAATTCGTGTCTGCAGGCAGCAGTGAAGCATGGTGGAGAGCAGTACAATAATGAGTGTCTGTAGACAGTAGTGAATCATGGTGGAGAGCGGTACAATAATGAGTGTCTGCAGGCAACAGTGAAGCATGGTGGAGAGTGGTACAATAATGAGTGTCTGTAGGCAGCAGTGAAGCCTGGTGGAGAGCAGTACAATAATGAGTGTCTGCAGGCAGCAGTGAAGCATGGTGGAGAGCGGTACAATAATGAGTGTCTGCAGGCAGCAGTGAAGCATGGTGGAGAGCGGTACAATAATGAGTGTCTGCAGGCAGCAGTGAAGCATGGTGGAGAGCGGTACAATAATGAGTGTCTGCAGGCAGCAGTGAAGCATGGTGGAGAGCGGTACAATAATGAGTGTCTGCAGATAGCAGTGAAGCATAATGAAGAGTGGTACAATAATGAGTGTGTACAGGCAGCAGTAAAGGTCGGGGCTGCATTTCAGCAAATAGACTTGGGGATTTGGTCAGGATTAATGGGGTCCTCAATGCTGAGAAATACAGATACTTACCCATCATGTAACACCATCAGGGAGGCGTCTGATTGGTTCCACATTTATTCTGCAGCAGGACAACAACCCCAAGCATCCACCAATGTTATTAAGAACTATCTTCAGCGTAAGGGCTCCGGTCTATGGGCGAATCTTTACAGCGTTCCCTGTGGGGAACGCAGTGAACGCTTTCCATAGCGTTGCTATGGAAAGCACAGCCCCCTGTCCACGAGCGGAGAATTATATCGATTCTCCACTCGCAGCCGGCCAATTGCGGCATGCTGCGAATTGCCGCGATTCTCGTCAGTGAGCGTATCTGTCAGATAGGCTAACCGCGTAGATCTGTCAGCTGGCTTCTGCTCCCCGGCGTCAGAAAACCGCCACAGGATACTGCAACGCCCGTGGACAGGCAGCCTAAGGAAGAACAGGGAGTCCTGGAAGTGATGATTTGGCCCCACAGAGCCCGGATCTCACATCATCCAGTCTGTCTGGGATTACATGAAGAGACAGAAGGATTGGAGCGAGCCGACATCCACAGAAGATCTGGGCTTAGATCTCCAAGATGTCTGGAACAACCTCCCTGCCGAGGTCTCTTCAAAAACTGTGTGCAAGTGTCCCTAGAAGACCTGATGCTGCAGTGAAGGTGAAGGGCGTCACCCCGAATACTGATGGGGTTACATTCCTGTTTTGTTCGGTCACTTTGTATTGTGGTAATTACCAAGAATAATCTATTATCCCTTCCGGCCTCATCAGCGCTCTTCCTCCGCAGCGTTCTCTCCCCAGCGGCCAGGAACACTTCCACAGCTCTGTATATCACCGCCATCCATCCTCTGGGACCTTCATACATTCCTCCCCCGCACCCCTGTAGTAATAACCACATGGACCGTGTCTGACCTCCGCACAAGACCCTCCGCCGCCTCTTACCTGCCGGCCGGAGTCACACGCAGAGCTCTGATACTGTAATATAATGTAGCTGATATCAGTGTGCTGTATATGTGTATATATATATCCTCTGGCTGATAACAGCAGGGAGCAGGACCTGCTACACTGTAATAGCCGAAGGACCTGCAATGATGTCACCGTCATGTGAGCAGGATATAAGGGGCGGAGTTCAGCAGTGAGGAGGATAATATGTGGCCGAAGGACCTGTAATGATGTCGTCATGTGATCAGTACATGTGGGGTGGATATATTAACATTTTCCACACCACTTCTGCCCTATTCAGCAATTACAGCAACCTGATTGGTTCCCAAACAACCAATCAGAGCTCAGCAGCGAGGAGGAGGAGAAGTGGTGGCTGAAGGACCTGTGATGATGTCACCGTCATGTGATCAGAATATAAGGGGCGGAGCGCCTGTATTGTGAGTGGAGGAGGAGAAATTGAAGATGAGTTGGAATCATTCCGGAGATTTATGAAAGCGGTATAAATGCAAAATTCCCTGTTTTCCCATGTAGCCAAAAGCTTCATTTTTCAAGAGCACCGTGAGGAATGAGAGCAGCAACACATTTTTTTTTAGCCATTCTCGGTAAATTTCCTGCAGCGTCTTTAACCCCTTTGAGCCCTGCAATGTATTACTATGCTGAAGGGCCTTGCTGAAAGTTACATCAGTGCTGATGCCATCCCGAGGTAGGAAGGTATGAGTACAGGGTATTTGTCTCACTTACCCCTTTGGGTATACATTGGTACTAGTTTATACAATCTGGTATCAGGCATAACTAGAAAACCCTGGGCCCCATAGCAAGCTTTTGAATTGGAGCCATTCTTTCTATCTCACCACCCAGATGCCGCGGTTGTTACTGACTGTCATTTATCCTAACAAGGAGTAATGCAAAGTCCTGGATCTGGGCAAGAAAAATGAAGAAATCCCATACAGAATGGGAGGAATTGGGCTAAGCAGCAGCACATGTGAAAAAGGCTTGGCATACTAATAGATCACAGACTGAACATGAGTCACCAGTGTGAAATATTGTAGATCCCCCTTTAACAGCAATCAACTTCAACAAATGTTTCCTGTAGCAGCAAAATAAAATTTGTTGGACCATTTCTCTCTCCAAATGTGTTGTAGTTCATTAATATTTCTGGGATGCCTTGTGTATACAGCCCTCTTCAGGTCATGCTACAAAATCTCCACAGGATTAAGATCAGGACTCTGACTTGGTCATTCCAAAACACAAATCTTCTCATATTTTACCCACAATGGAGGTTATATTTAGCAGTCTATAGTTTCCAACTCACTGTAATTTTCAGTGCTACTTTTTGGGTGAATTCACTTTTTTTAATTACTTTTAATTTTCCGGGGGGGGGGGGGGGGGATAGGTAACCCACCTGCAATTTTAACATTGTTAGTTAAAGGGGTCTTAACCATGTGGGATAAATAATGTGCTTATTTTTTCATATAGACATGAATGCAGTGATCTCAATTATGTTTTTTTTTTTTTACTTTTTTTCCTATAAAATTATTTTTTTACCTTCTCTTTTTTTAAGACTTTTTCTGCACTTCATGAATTTGATCATCTTATGTCCTGTTTGCTTATATAATACACTGCATCTGTAGAGACAGCCAGTGGTTAGCTTTGTTTCTATGTTCAAATCTAACAAAGGACAACATCTGAATAGAGCTTGTATATTTCATCTAATTAAGTGAATAAAATAAATTCCCAACAGTATGGTACATTCTGAGGATATGCCATAAATACGTGATAGATATTGGTTCTACCTGTGGGACGTGGAGAATAAAGGTGATCCCTATGAACCATGTGCATTCACTACTATGGAAGTTAAAGAATCAGTCGAGTCTTCAGGATGAGCCCAGGAGCTCCTTTACTCCAGGCGGCAGATCTACCTGCCCTTTGGATAGCACCCCTACAAGATCTTAGCCTTGTTCCCAGCTTCTGCAATCTGGTCCATGTTTTAGCTCCGCCCTGTTCCTAATTGGACATGCTATAAAAGCCTGGCCCTTCCACTTCCTCTTTGCTGCTGCCCATTACCGATCTCTGGCTACATTCTGACTACACTACCTGCCTGCTCCCTTGTACTGCAACAGATATCTTCTCGTTATCAACCTCTGGCTATGCTACCTTTCTGCTCACTTGTACTGCAACAGATATCTACCCATTACTGACCCCTGGCTTTTCTTGACTATACTATCTCTCTGCTTTGGTTACAACATGAGACTCTGAACCTGTTTCAGGTCTTTACACAAGTATGGATACTCAGATGTTTCTGTAACTTCTATAGAAGTGAATGGAGATGACCACATAAGTCCTGCAACAAATTTCTGGCTTTAGCAGTCTTTAACTGTACACTGCTAAGACCAATCATTGGCTGCAGTGGGGAAGTTTTACTGAACTCAATGTAAGCAAATACGAGGGGCTGCTGATAAGTCTTTGGCTTTGTGTTCTTTTTTTGTTTCTATGGTAACGAATGTTACATCACATGACAGCCTTATGTGTCTAATATAGGTTTTCAAAATTTTGTGTTTGTAGCTTATGGCAACAGTAATCTAGGCACGAGGAGTCTAAGGCGATATTCACAGCAAATGAGAGCAGAGGAGTGATAAAATTCTTGTTTCTGCAGGGAAGATCTGCGAAGGATATTCATGGTGATATGTCACAGACATTGGGGGATCAATGCCCTTCATAGTCTACAGTTAGGAACTGACGGGCCACTTCAGCCCCAATGATGAGGAACGTCCTGGACGACCGAGAGAGGCTGTTGTTCCGGAGATCGTCGATGTTGTGTGTAAGGGGTTAATTTTGTTGCTAAGCTATCAAAATAAGAATAAATAGTTGAAAAACAAAGTATGCTTTGGTTAGTGGAGACAGGAACCAGCTGGTTGAGAACTGATTTCTCTGAGCTTCTCAAGGTCCTGCTTATCTCCTGTAACTGGACGCAGCGGACCACGGACATCTGTGCTAGACTAACAGGATGTTGTGTCTCTAAGTTTCTAAACAATAGTTCATTAAGAAAGAATGTGTTTATGCAATAATATGCTGACTGCAAGATAACCGCCTCCTGCATGGGCGATGGTCTATGGTCTATATAATCTGATGTGTTGGCTTCAATAAAGCAGAATTCATTCTGATTACACTACACTGCGTGTGGTGTCATTTTATGTCTTCTCCGAGTACTCGCTGATCGGATATATTGATTCGGACCCGGGCAACATCAGCAGTGGTCTCCCTTGAAAGACCCCCTACAGTTTACTTGGCGCCCAGAAGGTGGGGCGGAGTTTATTCTTTACCTGCAGCCGATATCTGACGACGCCAACTGCCAACGCCACGGGACCTCAGACTCCAAAAATCACCGGTGAAAGGTAGGCCCTTGACTTGCCACTTTGATTCTGGGTTCCCCTGACTTTGGGCTCATTGTTGACAGAAGGTTAGTCGCTGCATGTATTTTTAAGAATACTCCGCCATGTTTTAACATATGATGTTCATAAAACTGTAATAGACGGAAGAACTCATACCCTGTTGTTTTATGCCATGTTGCCTGAGGGAATTCTTGAAGTTTCTGTACTGATTGTTTGTATCACGTTGGCAATTATCTGTTTTTGTTGGCTTTGTTATAATATCACCAAAAGTTCCCTGAGAGGCGAAGTGTGGTCTCCCCTGAACCCTCCGAAGTAATCTATGTGATTGCTGGAAGACGCTGTAAAACTATTCCAGGACAAGGAAGACTGTGTGTCCTCCTAAAAAGTACTGTGTGATATAGTGTCCTGAATACTTAGTGAAGAATAGTGAGTATATTAAGATGGGGGCAGAACAGTCTAAAACCTATCTTACCCCTATCGAAATAATAAGAGAGAGGGAAGGGGAGGATATCAGTAAACAAGCCTATAAGATATACAGACAAATAGGACTTAAAAAGGTGGGAACCTTCAATTATGAATTTTGGTCCCAATTTAAAGATAAAAATGCTAAAATGCTACGTGACTTAAAGCTGGAAAAAGGTATCGAGGCCATAATAGACTTATCTAGGAAAGCCCAAGATGAACAATGGGACACGGAGGCCAGGGAAGGCATAGTTGTTTATTGTCCTCTGGCCCGTCCACCAACCCCGTCAATTCCTACGGGTCTTTATCCAAACCTTGCAGAAGAGCTTCCACCTGCCTACCCAACTCCCGCATCTTCTACGGCTCCCCCAGCACCGGACAATAATCCTTTCAGGGGTCCGGCTTGGGATTGTCCCAGATGCGGGCAGCAGAATCCCTGCTATCGGGAAGATTGTCTTGTTTGTGGGGGCCCCAGACCCCGTGGACAATGTGTCCCCGGCAATAGGGCCCCTTCTAATGTTACCCACCAAATGTTCCCCGTAACCTCCACCATTACCACGGGAAAAGGTGTCACGGCTAACGTAGATGTTACTACTGCTGAAGAAGGAGCTGCAGGGGGAGTGCCCCCCCTCCTTTACACAGACTGAACAGACTAAAACTGTCTCGTCATGGCGTTCCTGGTCAGTCACGGACCAAATGGCCTTATGCCAACAGTTACCAGACCCTGAGACTGAACCAGCAGCCTTCCGTAGAAAAATAGAAGTAATACAGAAAAATTATAATGCCGCGTGGACAGACATGGACTGTCTAATGCGCACTAAATGTCCCGATGGGTTATATGCTAACATTTCCACCCATTGTAAACTGGACAGACCGCCACGGGATACACGCACCCTTGACAGCGGCAGAGCATTCCTAGACCACTTAAGTCCCTGGCTAGAAAAACAATCAAGAGATAGACAGGTAGCCTTAACCACCTGTAAGAAAGAGAAAAATGAGACTATTGACTGTTATTATGGGCGGCTAGAACAGTGTGCTAGAGACATGAATCTACAAAATTGTCCTGATAACATACATGACACCTTGTTCACGGAAGCCTTTATGCAAGGCATAGAAAAGAGCCTGGCCGACAAAATCAAAGCTTGCACCCCTGATTGGTGTCAGGCAAAGCCTCGCAACCTTTACAAGAAAGCGGTGGGCTTCGCCATGGATGATAAACGATCCAGTGGTGTGGCTGTTAAAAATTATACCATGGATGGTGACCGAGTACGCATAAGTGACCGGCCCCAACAGAGAGAGACCCGTAAATGCTTCAATTGCAGGAAACCCGGTCACCTGGCACGCAACTGTAGAGCCCCTAAACGCCCGCGAAATCAGCAGCCGCCCGTCACCACACCCCAGCCACCAGACATGCCACCACCTCCGCCAGCCCCAGGAGGTTATGTAAATTATCAATGAAGGTCCAGCAATCTTGCCCCCATAGCCCTTATGGCAGCGGCTGAATGTGGAATACAGGTTTTTCAACCTCTAACTTTAGCGGGGGAGGAGGTGCTCTTTTTGATAGACACTGGGGCTACAAAGTCTTGTATAAGTAGAAAGAAAGTCCAGGACCTTCAGCTGCCATTATCTGACACTATACATGTGGCATTTGGTATTTCTGGCAATCCCACCCTGATGAGAGAGACGGAGCCCGTGGAAGTCTGCTTTCAAGGGTCACGAGTCCTCACTCGCTTCCTGGTGTCACCTGCTGGGGATTGCATCATGGGAACCGATGTGATGGGACCCCTGGGGTGCTGCATACAGCTTCACCCTTCGTGTGAGGCTCATGTCAGCACCACTGCGGCCGACCACCAGGTATTCTGTCTCATGGCAGCAGACTTGGTCACTCCGCCTCCTTCTTGTGCTGTCTATATGTTAACCCCAGAAGATGCACAGGTTCTTTCAGCAGTTCCAGAGACTCTATGGGCAAGGGGGAAGACGGACTTGGGGCATCTCCAAGTACCCCCGGTCATGGTGTACCTCAAAGATGGGGGAAAAGCCCCCATGATTCGCCAGTATCCTCTTGCCATGGCACAAGAAGATGCAATAGCCTCCACCGGCACAGAGTTATGTGCCTTGAATGCTTTAAGACCTTGTGTCTCCTCCGCTAACACGCCACTCTTCCCAGTGAAAAAGAAAGGAAAGAAGGGCGAGCCCGACACTTACCGTATGGTTCCCGATTTAAGAGAAATTAACAAAGTAACTGTTTTAGAAACACCGTTGGTTCCCAACCCACATACTTTGTTGTCAACTATACTTTCCGGAACTTGCTGGTATACAGTGTTGGACCTTGCTAACGCCTTCTTTTCCGTTCCATTGCACCCTGACTGCCAGTATCTGTTTGCATTCACGTTCCGAGGGAAACAGTATTGCTGGACCGTTCTACCTCAAGGGGCGCAGAATAGCCCCAATCAGTTTACCAGATGTATGATGTTAGTGCTTGACGCTTTGGCCGCCCCGACCGGAGTGGCCCTCCTACAGTATGTTGATGACTTACTGCTCTGTGCACCGGACAGGTGTATATGCATAGATGCTTCTCTGAGCCTTGTTTGTTTCCTTGCAGATAGCAGGTGTAAAGCCAGTAAAGACAAATTGCAGTTTTGCAAATCTCATGTTGTGTTTCTTGGTCACTGCCTAGGTCCTGGTACAAAACACCTCACGCCAGAACGTACCAAGGTGGTGGAGGACATGCCACTCCCTACCTCCCATGCTCAGTTGCAGACATTTCTGGGGTTAGTTTCATATTGTCGGCTGTGGATTCGCTCTGCCTCCATGAGCATGCAGCCTTTGTACGACTGCCTGGGTTCTAAGCCATTTCCTTTGACCCCGGAAGCCGAGTCAGCTTTTCATCAGCTGAAAATACAGATTACCAGTGCTCCGGCACTGGGCCTGCCAGACTATGACAAACCCTTTCAAATGCTCGTGACTGAGATGGCGGGACATGCTACTGCCGTCCTCACACAAGAGCATGGAGACAAAAAGCGCCCTGTAGCATACTACAGTGCACATCTTGATGCAGTAGCCAGGGGTTCACCCTCCTGTGTAAGAGCAGTTCTGGCAGTACAAACACTACTTGAGAAAGCCTCTGAGGTGGTCCTAGACTACCCTCTGGTGGTTCTGACACCCCATGATGTACATGGAATTCTGACCCAGGTAAGCCGTAGACATCTGTCTTTTGCTAGACAGATTAAAATGGAACTTGCGGTACACTCTTCATCCAATATCTCATTTCAACGTTGTACCACTTTGAATCCGGCCACCTTATTACCATTAGGTGACACTGATTCAAATGGGGGAGTAAGTACAGGGGACCAGCTTTTTGCAAATTCTCTGACTGATGAGGAGGAGGCCCTTGACACAGAACACCAGCATGATTGTGCAGCGCTCATGGAGCAGGAGACAGCTGGGTTCGCACATGTCACTGACAAACCCCTTCTAAACCCCCACCTTGAAATGTTTGTGGATGGATCTAGATACCTGAATGAGAAAGGTGGTTTCGTGACAGGTTTTGCTGTAGTAACTCTGCATGAGGTACTGGTAAGTCAACCACTGCCCCCACATGTGTCAGCACAAGAAGCGGAACTGTGCGCTTTGACTGAAGCCTGTAAACTAGCCGAGGGTGTGACTGCCAACATCTACACTGACTCCAGGTACGCGTTTGGTGTGGCACACGACTATGGGCCTATCTGGCGCGCGCAGGTAATGGCTGCTTTGGGGGTAGAGCAAGCTTTCCACACCCCCTACCATCCACAAAGTTCAGGGAAAGTTGAGAGACTAAATGGTACCCTGAAATTGAAGTTACAAAAAGCCATGGCTGAGACAGGGAAGCCATGGCCAGAGTGTCTCCCGATGGCCCTTTACTCTGTACGTACCACCCCCAATCGAAAGACAGGACTTTCTCCATATGAAGTACTGTTTGGCTCAGTGCCAAGATTAGGCCTGTACCATCCACAGGCTCTTCAGCAAGGATGTGATAAAGTTACTGAATATGTACAAGAACTGTGCCGTAAGCTGAAAATAACACACGATCTAGTGTTTTCTTCAATTCCAGACCCTGATTACCTAGAAGGAACTCACTCCTTGCAGCCTGGAGATTGGGTGGTCGTAAAAAGAAACGTGAGAAAGGCATTGGAACCTCGCTTTGACAGACCATATCAAGTACTGCTGACCACACCCACTTCAGTTAAACTCGAAAGGAAAAGCCACTTGGATTCACGCCTCCCACTGCAAGAAAGTGCCCGAGCCTGTCACAGAATGAAAGGGAGGGTTGCGGTCAGGAGACCAGGGTGGGATGCGGCACTTATGCCAGGGTGGGCAATACTGGGTACTGATATCTGACCCTGATATCTGCAGTTTGTCTTATTGGACTGTCCTTTTATCGGGATGCACCCCCACCAACGATCCATATTGAAAAAAGATGGACTGGATGGGAAGAAGGACACCCCTGTCCTGCGGCAACTTGACGACTTATACATACATCCCTGGTAATATTTCAGGTGGACCGTGTGCATTGTCCAGGCTAAGTATACTAATGTACCAAAAACCTAACAGCCCGGGATCCATGAATAGACAAAGACGGGAGGTGAAGGGGCTAGATAGCAAGTGTGAAGGACCACCCACTTTACTGAGTTTTTTGGAACACATGGCACTTGCTGTCAGTATTGTGGGTGTTCCCGGGCTGGCCCAATATAACGCAAGAGTAATTAATGGCCTAGCATGTGATATGGTAAAAGGTCTGAATGCCACATCTCAGGCTTTGGATCTTCTTCTATTAGATATACAGGGAGTTAGAAAAGCAGCCCTACAGAACAGGGCCACCATAGATTACTTGCTACTTGCGCTAAACCACAGATGTGAGGAATTTGAGGGGATGTGTTGTTTTAACCTCTCTGATCACTCAGAATCCATACACCAACGAATCAATAACTTAGGGAAAATAGCTGCCAGCATAAAACAAGACAAAGATCAGGGGTGGTTTAGTTTCCTAAATCCGGCCAATTGGTTCTCAGGGTTAGGAGGTTGGTTTATGGGGATCCTACAAAGTATATTACAAGTTGTGATGATTTTATTATGCATGTATATAGCTATAAAAATTGTAATTTCATGTGTCACCAAATGTACTGAAAAAGCTTTCTCTGCGCCAATATGAAGTACGTGTTTATGGACTAGGAGTCGTGCTTGCCTTGACTCCATGTCCAAATGGGGGATTATGTAAGGGGTTAATTTTGTTGCTAAGCTATCAAAATAAGAATAAATAGTTGAAAAACAAAGTATGCTTTGGTTAGTGGAGACAGGAACCAGCTGGTTGAGAACTGATTTCTCTGAGCTTCTCAAGGTCCTGCTTATCTCCTGTAACTGGACACAGCAGACCATGGACATCTGTGCTAGACTAACAGGATGTTCTGTCTCTTAAGTTTCTAAACAATAGTTCATTAAGAAAGAATGTGTTTATGCAATAATATGCTGACTGCAAGATAACCGCCTCCTGCATGGGCGATGGTCTATGGTCTATATAATCTGATGTGTTGGCTTCAATAAAGCAGAATTCATTCTGATTACACTACACTGCGTGTGGTGTCATTTTATGTCTTCTCCGAGTACTCGCTGATCGGATATATTGATTCGGACCCGGGCAACATCAGCAGTGGTCTCCCTTGAAAGACCCCCTACATGTGTACAACCTCATATTGGAGAATCGGCGAATTTCAGCTAAAGGAATAGCAGACATCATGGATTTCTCGTGAACGTGTTTGTGTCATTATCCATGAACATTTGAACATGAAGAAGCGATCTGCAAAGTGGATCCCCAAATGTTTGACAACAGAACAGAAAAGTATGTGAGTGAAAACTTCCCGGTCCATTTGTCAGCGTTTCCGGTCTGACAAGAACTTCCTGGATCGACTGGTCATTATGGATGAGACCTGGATTTATTTCTTTGATCCTGAAACCAAAGAGCAGTCAAAAGAGTGGAGGCACAGTGGTTCTCCCTGCCCAAAGAAGTTCAGGGTGCAAAAATCAGCCACTAAGGTGATGGCGTCTGTGTTCTGGGATAAGGAGGGCGTGCTGCTAGTGGACTAGCTTTAAAATGGTTCCACCATCAATGAAAGGTATTACATTGACCTTTTGAACCAATTGAAGGCAGCTCTAAAGGCCAAAAGGCACGGCAAGCTGTCCAAAGGAATCTTGTTCCTGCAAGACAACGCCTCCGCTCACACTACACAAGTGACCACAGCAAAACTGGTGGAGCTACTCTTCCAGCTGGTTGACCACCCACCTTATTCACCAGATCTAGCTCCCTCTGACTATCATCTGTTTCCAAACTGAAGAAACATCTCAAGGGTACCAAATGTCACACCATTTCTGATGCCATGGCTGCTACGGATGACTGTTTGAGGCACAACCAAAATCCTTCTTTTTGCGAGGCTTACAGAAACTTGGAATACCGATGTAAACAGAGTTTATAAATACAAAACTGTCTTGTCAAAATGAAAGAGCAACAAGACGAGACCACCACATCTTGAAATAGATACTTTTCTGTCTTCCAACAGACACTGATGGATTGTTTTTAGATGGGGCAAGACACCATCGTAAAAAGATTTTTGTTACCCAATGGGAAAGGCTATTTGATGTTTTTTTGACCCAAGCTAGAGTTCTGTGCCAATCAGTGTGAATTGAGGATCAAGGTCTTGCTCCCGTTTTAACATTTGATGAACAGATGAAAGAGTGTCATTGTCAGAATAATACATACCTCCTTTCACATGTTAAGATATCGATTATAAGATATACTGTATACCTGAGTATTGGCTGACCCGAGTATAAGCTGAGTCAATAAGTTTTACCACAAAAAACTGGTAAAACTTATTGACTCGAGTATAAGCCTAGCTATACTCGAGTATATACCAGGTAAAAAAAACCAACACAATATTCACCTCCCAGCCGGCGTCTGTGTCCCCGACGCAATGGTCTCCCCGGCGGTGCAGCAAGCTGCTTGAGAATTCTCCCCACTGTCATTTGCCTGGTCAGCTTTGAATTCGCCTGCCATCGCAGCCTGACCTGCTTTTGTGTTTGTTTGTTGTCCTGTATATGTCTGTGAGTCTGACTCCTGCCCCGCATCCCTAGTGAACCTAGGAACTGTCGCCCAGTTGTTGCTCTATAGCCTAACCTAGGGTGGCAAGTAGGCAAGGACAAGGGTTGCGGGTAGGACTAGGGACTTCCCTGCCCGGACCCCAGCCATGACAGATACACTGGCCCACAGTGGGTCAGACTATTATATCCGACCGGCTACGTTAACTCCTTTCATGGAGGCCGTGTCGGCAAACCAGGTCCAGGCCCTGACTAACCTTGTTCAGGACCTGACTACTCGCTTCCAGCAATAGTAACAGGTGTTGTCTACGGCTCAGGTTCAGCCTCCCTCTGTTCCGGTGACAATTTCTGAGCCTCGGGCTACGCTGCCTAATTGATGGTGAGAGGAAACATTTTTTTGCCTTCCGGGAAGGCTGCAAGCTGTATTTTGATCTGCGACCCCACTCTTCTGGCACAGAGTACCAGAGGATAGGAATCATAATTTCCCAACTAAGAGGAGACCCTCAGAACTGGGCTCTCTCTTTACCCTCCGACTCTCCCACATGACAGTCTTTAGACACCTTCTTTTCAGCTCTGGGTCAAATCTATGATGAGCCCAACTGTGCTGCCTACGCTGTTTTTCAACTGTTGTCCTTGCATCAGGGTCAGAAGGTGGCGGAGGACTACTGCTCCCAATTCAAACAGCACTGCACTGAGTCGGGGTGGAACGACTCAGTCCTCAAGGACTTGTTCTTGGCCGGCTAATCTGAAGGCCTCAAGGATCTGCTGGTTGCCCATCCTGAGCCTAATACCCTGGAGCAAGCAATGTCACTAGCTATTCGAGCTGACCATCGACTGAGGGCTAGACGATCTGTTAGGACTAGTCCGGTCTGCCTATCCACCTCCTCTGTTAACCAGACAACTTCACCCCCCGCGAAGGAAACACCGACTAAAGAAGAAACTTTGCTTGTATTGTGGAGAGTCTGGTCATCGGATCGCTATCTGTGGGAAGAAGCCTTGGCAGGAAAACTTCTGCTCCTGGTCAGTTGTCGGGAGAACTGTCTAAAAGCTAAGGTACTCCCAGTTGTGTCTAAGATGTTCTTGCCCTGTGCCTTAGATTTTCTTTCTTTCTCTTGTGCAGGGCAAGTCGGATTTTGTGGCTCAGATTTCTAGTTACTTGGTACGTTTATATCCTCCGATTGAGGTTTCTGGGGTAGACTCCACTCCATTGCGTGCAGGTCTCGTCACTTTAGCTACCCCAGAGTTAAAATTTACTGTAGGAGCCTTGCATACTGAGTCCTGCACTTTCCTCGTCATGAAAGACTTGCCTGTGGACATAGTCTTGGAGCTACCTTGGTTAAAAGAACACAATCCCGTTATTAATTGGGACACTCTGTATCTGGTCAAGTGGGGTCCCCGCTGTACCAATCACATGTGTCCTGTGAACTTAGATACCTCTGTGTGGGTGTTGAGCTACCAGACTATATCTCCAAATTTTCTGATGTTTTCTCCAAGCAGCTATCTGAAATTTTTCCTCCCCATAGAGATTTTGACTGTAAGATTGATCTGGTCCCAGCTGCCAAACTTCCTAAGGGCCGGATCTACAACATAACTGTCCCTGAGAGGGAGTTACATGAAGGACTATATTCAAGACAGTTTGACCAAGGGGCACATCCGACCCTTGGAGTCTCCTACTGGTGCCAGGTTTTTCTTCACCGAGAAGAAAGACGGGGGTCTCGGGCCCTGTTTTGATTACACAGAGCTCAACAAAATAACCGTCAGAAACCAAAACACTCTTCCTCTCATCACCGACCCAGCTATTTTCCAAGGGTATATGAATTCCACTTTACAGAATATCATGAGCGTGTTCGTAGTGGTATACCTGGATGACATCCTGATTTTCTCCTCTGACCGCGAGACACACTGTGTCCATTTACACTCTGTTCTGACTCGCCTCAGGGCTAACCAATTGTTCGCTAAATTAGAGAAATGTGTTTTTGGTGTTCATAAAATATCATTCTTGGGCTACATCATTACAGCATGCAATATTTACATGGATCCGGTAAAGGTGAAAGCGATCATGGAATGGGCTCAGCCAGTCACCTTAAAGCCTCTACAGTGCTTCCTTGGGTTCTCTAACTACTATCGAAAGTTTATTAAGAACTTCTCCATGATAGCTAAACCTTTAACGGATCTCATCAGAAAGGGGGCTGATGTGAGTACCCAGTCTTCAGATGCGTTTACGGCCTTTTCTACCTTGAAGGCTGCCTTCTCTTCTGCGCCCCTCCTCATTCAGCCTGACCTATTCTGTCCGTTTGTGGTGGAGGTAGATGCCTCAGAGTTTGGGGTTGGAGCAGTACTGTCTCAGGGTCCCTCCACACTCACAAACCTTCGGCCTTGTGCCTATTTTTCCAAAAAGTTCTTGCCTACTGAACAAAACTACGATATAGGTAACTGGGAGTTACTTGCCATTAAACGGGCTTTTGAGGAATGGAGGCATTTTCTAGAAGGAGCACTCCATCAGATCACGGTACTCACAGACCATAAAGCCCTCGTTTATTTTGACTCCGCTAAGAGGTTGAATGCTCGTCAAGCCTGCTGGGCCTTGTTTTTCTCGCGGTTCAACTTTCTGGTGACTTACAGACCTGGCTCTAAAAATTTTAAGGCAGATGCCTTGTCTAGGAGTTTTGGTACCCCGGAACCTTCAGAGCCTGAGCCTGAGATTATTCTCTCCCCTAGGGTGGTTCTCGCTGCTATCTCCTCCGACTTTTCACCTCTTTTACACACTGCTAAACAATCAGCCCCTAAAGCCCTTCCGGAAGGCAAACTTTTTGTTCCTTTGTCCTTGAGGGTGAAAGTATTAGAGGAGACGCATTGTTCAGTCCTAGCTGGTCACCCCGGTATCAGGGGAACTCAGGCACTTCTATCCTTAGTTTATTTGTGGCCTCATCTGGCCAAAGATGTACGGTTGTTTGTGTCCGCATGCCCGGTTTGCGCAAGTGAGAAGAATCTCAGGAGACATCCTGAGGGTCCTCTTCTCCCCTTGCCCATTCCATCTAGGCCATGGTCCCATCTGTCCATGGACTTTAAAACTGATTTACCCCCCTCGGTTGGGAACATGGTCATTTCGGTTATAGTTGATCATCTCACCAAAATGTCACATTTCGTCCCTCTATGCAAGTTACCTAACGCCAAGTTATTATCAGAAATGCTTATCAAGGAGGTTGCTTGGATACATGGGATTCCGGAGGATATTATCTCGGATAGAGGGGTACAGTTCGTCGCTTGCTTCTGGCGAGCTTTCTACAAGAACCTAAATGTTAACTTGTCTTTTTCTTCTGCCTTTCATCCTGAGTCTAACGGATAAACTGAACACTTGAATCAAGAATTAATTCAGTACCTACGACTTTTATTTTCCTATAATCAGTATCTGTGGGTCAACTACTTACCCCTCGCTGAATTTGCCATCAATAACCATGTTAATTCGTCTTCTCAAGTCCCACCATTTTTCTGTAATTATGGTTTCCATCCCCGGTTAACATTCCCTGCTCCTTCCGCTTCTGACACTCCCTCTGCTGACACATCTACTGATGAACTGTGCACAGTTTAGGCCCAGGTTCGTAAGAACCTTCTGGGTTCCAAAGAGAAACTGCTTCGGTATTCTATGAGAAGACATACTATCTCTGCACCTTTTGTGGTTGGGGAGCAAATTTTACTGTCGTTCAAGAATTTGAGACTCAAAGTTCCATCCCTGAAACTTGTTCCTTGTTTTATTGGTCCGTTCACTGTTTCTCAGATTGTTACTCCTGTGGCATATAAGTTGTCCCTTTCTGGGTGTTGGAAGGTTCACAAGGTCTTCCATAAGAGTTTGCTTAAGAGGTACGTGACACCAGTTCTGCCCATCTAGAACCCACCCTCTCCTACGCTGGTACAGGGGAAACTAGAGTACGAGGTTGAAAGAATTATTGAGGTCAGACGGGTTAGAAGTGCGTTACAGTACCCGGTGCACTGGAGGGGGTATAGCCCGGAGGACCAAACGTGCGTTCCTGCCAGTAACGTGTATGCAGCATGTTTGGTCCGTTAGGAGGGGGGTACTGTCAGGTCTGGCGGCTCTGGGAGTATCCGTGCCCGCACTACTGGTCCTATTACCCGGACTGCAGGGGTACGGCGCAGAGGAGCCCCGTTCTTGGTGACCTCCCCAGGCTGCCGTGATTTGGAAGGGGAGACAGGCAGGAAGCAGATAACTCCTTATATTCTGCAATGTCCAGGCAGCTCCCATTTACTATCTAGGATTGGTGCTTATGGATTACGGTACCAGTTTTCCCTTTTTATTATGGATTCTTTATACTCTTATTCTGCTCATAATTGGCCAACGTAGGTCACATGGTTTGTCTGTTCATGATATTAGGAGTATATTGAAGGCAATTGCTTCAATGTTCTAATATACACTGTAATCTAAAACGAGTGTGTAATGTCCATCTATCATGCTTATGATCATATTAGATCTATACTTGCAGCACATGTGATGGACACGTGACTCTTGTATACATCTCCTTACCATCATCATACAGGGTATCCCACTCACCAGAGGCCTGGAAAAATCAGCTCCAATACTAAAGAACACATTTTAATGAAATTTGGTCCAAACATACCTTATTGAGTGAAAATCAGAAACCCCGTCAAGCACACCTGAACCCTATGCTCCATATTGCTAAATGCTCTGGTAAGCGCATCTTGTGTAACTTTTTTGCATGAGGTCCCTTTTCAACTCTAGGAGAGGTTGTGGCTTAATCTATTAAACTTTTCCCTCTGGGAGGCAGCATAAACTCCTCTTGACTATAAAATTGAAGCAAAATATGGCTTCCATAGTGGCTGGCTGCCCAGACTAGCCATTCATTTTCCCTTGCTGGTGACTGCTGCTGTATGGATGGCAGCATTCGGGCTAAGTAGTGCTAGAACAACATGTTATGACGGGTTCCTGGTTATCATTGCGTAAGTTATGTTTTGACCACATTTCAGTAAAATATATTCATTAGTCTTGGAGTTATATCTGATTTTTCCGGGCCGTCAGTCAGTAGAAAACCCCGTATACACTCACATATGAGGTCTAATATGCATATTGTTGATGTATAATTTGTTTAGTTTGATTGGTTTGCAAAAGTTGATGACCTGTTCATTCAAAAGAGTAGATGTCTTTAGTAAGCACCACCATGACCGTATAAAATTGGCTCATTAACTATATGTTTTTGTTTTGTTTTTTTACACGTTAATTAATTAGATTTTCGTAGCTTCAGCTTTGGTATACGTTAATGGTAAATAACTGACATGTCATTAATTGTTTCTGCAGCACCATAACTATTTCATAACTATTTGTTTTTTAGGAAACCATTGACATATTGCAGTTGTAGGACCTATGAGGAATCATATCAACTCGAAACACGAAAGTTTGTTCTGATGAAAAGCATTTTGATCTCCTTAGAAAATGAAGGTGCCTTTTCCTTTATTCCTTATATCCACAATACATTTTCATATGGATCCCATTCACAGTTGGCCTCAGTTAGCTATAATTTTGAATGTTAGATGCAGGCTAATTCCACACAAAAAATAAACTCCTTTTACTGACCATTACTGACAAGGTCTGTGACTAAACTGATGTATTAAAATGCTTTCTTCCCAGATTCCAAACAAGAATATGAGTTCTTCTCTATGTGAATTCTCTGATGATTTTTCAAAATGTTTTTCCTAATAAAACATTTTCCTCATCTAAAACACTAGATTGACCTCTCCTCTGAGTGACATTTTTGATGTTTAACAAGATCTGATTTCAGCATGAAACATTTCCCACATTCTGAACAAGTAAATGGTTTCTCTCCTGTATGAATTCTTTTATGTTTCACAAGACTTGATTTGTCTCTAAAAGATTTTCCACATTCTAAGCATGAGAATGACTTCTCTGCTGAGTGACGTCTCTGATGATCCTTACGATGACTATTAGTAGTGAAACATTTCCCACATTCTGAACATGAATATGGTTTCTCTCCTGTGTGACATCTCTGATGTTTAACAAGTTGCGATTCATATGTAAAACCTTTCCCACATTCTAAACAGGAGTGTGGCTTATTCCCTGTGTGAATTCTAACATGTCTAATAAGATCAAATTTACCTGTAAAAGATTCCCCACATTCTGGACATGGAAACGGCTTCTCTTCTGTGTGATTTCTCATATGCCGAACAAGATCTGATCTATCAGAAAAACATTTCCCACATTCTGAACATGAATACGGTTTCTCTGCTGTGTGAATCTTGATATGTCTAAAAAGATCTGATTTACGTGTAAAACATTTCTCACATTCTGAACAGGAGTATGGCTTCTCTACTGTATGAGTTCGTTCATGGCTACGAAGACCTGCTTTACATGCAAAACATTTCCCACATTCTGAACACGAAAATTGCTTCTCTCCTGTGTGATTTGTTCTGTGTATAAAAAGACCTGAGTTCTTTACAACCTGTTTTCCACATTCTCCAAAACTTTTCTGAACCGTACTTGTAGTAATATTCTGCGATTGGTCAAGTGAATGTTCCTCGTGATTAGTGGAATCATATAATAGATCTGTACTCTCAAATTTTGGACATACAATATTGTTAATGAGGTTTTCTCCTGAAGAGTGCAACACAATGTCTTCATCTTCTACTTTACAATTTAGCAAGGGCATGAGCTTTCCATCAGAATTCTCACTGGGATCATATGACTGATCTGTACTGTCAAGTTCTGAATGCATGTTAACGGTAATGAGGTTGTTTCCTGAAGAATGCTGCATGATATCATTATCTTCTACTTTATAATTTAGAGATGGCATCAC
This sequence comes from Eleutherodactylus coqui, assembly GCF_035609145.1. Taxonomy (NCBI): domain Eukaryota; kingdom Metazoa; phylum Chordata; class Amphibia; order Anura; family Eleutherodactylidae; genus Eleutherodactylus; species Eleutherodactylus coqui. The sequence goes on from NC_089837.1 coordinate 38,997,031, forward strand.
ATTTCCATCAGAGATCTCACTGGGATTTTCTGTTAGGATTAAAATTTGAATTAGTCATTTTTATATTGCAAAAAGTAGACAAATTTATAATATTCATATCAGGCTAGAAAAATGGGCAGCGTTTGATCTGGTATTTTTTAAGCTAAAGTCAGAAGTGGATCCAGCCAGATGGAGACTTTTAAGCTTTTCTTGTATATTTCCATTACTTTTAAATCTACTTCTGTCTTTCATTCAAAACAAAAACTGCATGTGATTCCAGCCTTATTAAACTTTGTCCAATAATTTTAAATGTATCAACGGCCAAGACCCCGATGCTGGTCCACATTCTGTGAGATGTTCAATAACGTAAACCTAATTCAAAAATCCCAATCTTGTCTGGCAATCAAACCTGTTCTCTGCCAACATGCTTAGCCCTTTAATAGCAATTTTGCATCATTTAAATATTATTCAACGGAAAACAGTTTTGGACAGCTTTAAACCTTTTAGTTCCGGTTTGACACATCATTTCTTGGGAAAAAAAAGGTGCTGGTTTTCATGCAGTTTGATTTTGAATCTACTTTTGACTTTAAATGAATGGGAAATATAAAGCTAGAATACACTTCTCCTTGCTGCATCCACTGCTGACTTTGACTCAAAAAAATAAATAACAATCTGCTACAAAACTGCATCAAAAGCTGCAGTTTGCTTTTCCCCAAAATGCTGTAAAAATACCCTAATGTATGCATCCCAGGTTAAATTCATGACCATGTCAACGAGGCCCACACAGTCTCATGTTCTCAGTTTTATGAAGCATCTGTATGATGTATGGCATAGACAGAAGGAAGTTATCGATCAGAATCTGTAATAAAGGTTTCCGACACACCATAGAATCCATTTCACTTAGTATTTAGGCTCTTTTAATGGTAAAGAGTGCCCCAACAAGTTCTAAAAAGGGGACCTAAGGAAGTGGCCTCTGAATTTAGCCAATTAACCCCTTAATGACGCGGCCCCTTTTTCTTTTTCCATTTTTGTTTTTTCTTCCCCCCATCAAAGAAATCGTAACTCCTTTATTTATCCATCAACGTCGCTGTATGAGGGCTTGTTTTTTGCGGGACAAGTTGTATTTTTCAATGGTGCTATTTAAAGTACCATATACCGTATATACCGGCGTATAAGGCGACGGGGCGTATAAGACGACCCCCCAACTTCCACCTTATACGCCGGTATTCAGTGGAGAAAAAAAAAAAAATCATTACTCACCTCCCCCGGTGTCCTGTCGCGCTCTGGCAGGATGTCGCTCGCTCCTCGTCCCCGGCGCAGCATTCCTTTCTGAATGCGGGGCTTGAAATCCCCGCTTCCAGAAAGCTAATACACACGCCGGCAGCCATGACATCATTGAATGGCTGTGATTGGCTAAAACACACGTGGCTTCAGCCAATCACACTATTCAATGACATCATTGAATGGCTGTGATTGGCTAAAACACACGTGGCTTCAGCCAATCACACTATTCAATGACATCATTGAATGGGTGTGATTGCTAACACGTGCGCCTTCAGCCAATCACAGCCATTCAATGCTGTCATGGCTGCCGGCGTGTGTACTAGCTTTCTGGAAGCGGGGATTTCAAGCCCCGCATTCAGAAAGCAATGCTGCGCCGGGGACGAGGAGCGAGCGACATCCTGCCGGAGAGCGACAGAACGCCGGGGGAGGTGAGTAATGAATTTTTTTTTTTTACACTTTTTTTTTTTTTGTATTACCGGCGCATAAGACGACCCCCGACTTCAGACCCGATTTTTCGGGGTTCAAAAGTCGTCTTATACGCCGGTATATACGGTAATGTGCTGAAAAACTTTAAAAAAATTCTAAGTGGAGTAAAATGAAAAAAAACCACATTTCGCCATCTTGTAGTGCGTCTCGTTTCTACGGCGCACAAACGGCAACAAAAGCAACATAACTTTATTCTATAGGTCGCTACGATTAATACGATGCCAAACATGTATAGGTTTTTTCTTACTATACTATTTTATTTTTCATAGACATTTAATTTTTTTCAATTATTTTCTGCAGTCATTTTGTGCGCGCAATAACTTTTTTATTTTTCCGTCGAAGTAGTTGAGAAAGGGCTCATTTTTTGCGGGATGTCCTGTAGTTTCCAATAATATCAATTTGGAATACATACGACTTTTTGATCGCTTTTTTTTTTGCGTTTTTTTCTGGGAGACAGGGTAACTAAAAAAGTGCATTTCTAGCGTTTTTATTTATTTTTTTTTCGGACGAAGTTCACTGTGCGGGAAAAATAATGCACTACTTTGATAGATCGGACTTTTACGGACCCGGCAATACCAAATACATATATTTTATAATTTAGATTTTTTAATAATATATATGGCAAAAGGGGGGTGATTTAAACTTTTATAACTTTTTTTTTTTTACAATTAAAAAACTTTATTGATTCTTTTTTTTACATTGCTTTGAAGTCCCCCTGGGGGACTTTAACATGTGATGCTTTGATCGCTCTGGCAGTATGACGTAATGCTATAGCATTACGTCATACTGCAATTTAACAGGCAGTCTATCAAGCCACCCCATGGGGATGGCTTGATAGGCAGTCTAGTAAGGCAGCTCTGGGGCCTTTCATTAGGCCCCCGGCTACCATAACACCTGCACGGCTCCCCCGATCTCACCGCGGGGGGTGGGGGGCGTGCGGGACCCCCGAACATTGTTCGGTGGATTTAAATGCCGCTGTCAGGATTGACAGCGGCATTTAAATGGTTAATAGCCGCGATCGGCCGAACGGCCGATAGCAGCTATTGCCCACGGGTGTCAGCTGTTATAAACAGCTGACGCCCACACTGTATGAAGAGAGGTTGCCACGCAACATACCCCGCCGCTCCATGATGTACCGGTACGTCATGGAGCGGGAAGGGGTTAAAGAGAGAGCTGTCACCATCCTTTTGCACCCTTCTCCGAGGGCAGCACAAGGTAGTTACAGCGATGTATCTGCTGTGTGCATCTGTGCAGTATTTTTTGAGAAACTGCATAGAGGACTACTTAAAGTAGTCCTAGATATTCATGAGCTGCAGGCTAGCTACATCCACCCCACCCTCCAGCTACTGACTGACTGCTGTCTGTTACTTTGCATATAGAGTAAGCTGCCAATCATTGGCTAGGTGGGTGTGGCTAGGCTGCATCTCATGAATATGCAGGACTAGTTATGTGTCTGGTTGCTACTAATAATTTGCAAGTTTCTCCAAAACGACAGCAAAGATCCACACAGCAGATATATTACTATAATTTGTGTAACTGTCACTACCCTATTCAAATGTGAAGCAGGTACTTCCTAAGAATCATGTATCTGGAATTTTATTTATTTTAAACTAGACTAGTGTCAACCCCAGCAAAACCCACATAACTTAAGCTCCATAGTGTCCAAACCTGTTTGCATCTTAATAACACTTTAACAGAGAATAATTATCTTTTTGCACATAACAGGAACTTGTGACTGTTTTCATGAAATTCTATATTTTACTCAGGTAGTAAAAGAAGACTGAAAGAACTTGTGAAATTAGAAAAGAAAGTAGCAAGACTGATGAAAAAAGGTATTTTTTCAAATTTTTAACAGCAGTACTAAAAAATGCACATACAAAGTGTATGAATTGTTCTAGATTTCCATTTATTGTGGAAGAATATTTGAAAAACTTGACATTTTTTAGACAAAATTTAACATTAGCTTTTAAAAGGTTTTGCTTTTCCACACCAAGCCAAGTTAGCAGAGGTGTTAGGTTGATAAAATTGAACCCCCCCACCCCACCCAAAAAAATATTTTGAAAAATATACTGTATGATATTCATGGAAGAGTGTCATAAATACTTTGATCCCATTTTTTGGCAGGGATTAGAAAAATAAGGTGAGAAATTGAAATGTCATTTTTCCCAAGGTGTCACTTTAAATACTGTTTTTCTGTACAGTGCACATAAAAATCAAGACATGCACCCCAGAATTTAGCACCATTTCTGGCCCTAATCTTATTCCTCACAGACAACAAGCCCCCCCCCCCCCCCCCCAAAATGAACATCCAGTGGCTTTCAGAACATAATTTTTGTTGAAAGTGTTTCAAATCGCATTGAACACTTGTAGAGGTATTGAGATAGCAAAAATGATAGAAGGATAGGTAATCAATAGGTGATTGCTTGAGGTCCATCTTTCAGTAACCCGGTTGATCAGCTGATTGGGCGCCAGCTGTTGGCGCCAAAACACAGGGGTATGGAGCCGAAGCAGTTAGCTCCAACTCCTGTGTAGTGGCTGGCACTCGTAATTGCAGATACAGCTCTCATTGATTGATGATCCACCAGTAGTGACTTCTACTTCCAAAGGGCAGTAGGGTCCAGTGAGAGAAGTATAGTTTGACTCACTACTGACTTCATACATTTCTGCCTCTGAGGTGGGGGCAGTTTCACTATTGAGCACTTATCTGTGCTATAAATCTTATGAGACATTGAGGCAAATTTACTCTATAAAGTATCACAGTTTTCTGGTGCAAATAGCTTCATAAACTGCTTTGCACCACATTTACTATTTTTAGAAACGTTTAAACACTTTTTCCAATGCTTCCAAAATAGAGGCATGGCTTTGTGAAATGAGGGCATGACCTAAATTGTGCCAACAACTGAACCAAATTGCAGCAAATCGTACCAAAATATTAGTTCAATTTTTTGTGCACACTAAGCCAACTAAAACATGGTCTAACCTTAGACTAGATAGTCTTTTAATTCTGCAGATCTATCAATCAGCAGAGCTACTGTGATAAATCTGGTGTATTTTAAGGCCATCTAGTCTACGTTTGTATAGCGTAACTTTTAGACAGTATTCGTAAGTATGACCAATAATTTTTATAAAGCCCACAGTATAAACTCCCACCCTAAAGTAAAAGTTTGCAAAAATTAAAAAAAACAGAGATATAAAGTAAAGTCTATTTATGGACCTCTAACTTTTTGCAAATCATGGGTAGCATTTAAAAAAAAAAAAATCTTTTAGTAAAACTCATAAAAACAGGCACAACGTGGTTCGGGCATAAACCAGGTGACTGGTTCCCTTTTAGATCCCATACTGACCATAAGTAAGGGGTTGAAAAAAAATGGTGCTTATACTCAACATGAGATTAGTGAAAAAGCTTTAAATAAGGTCATGTTGGAAAATACTACACATGCTACGTACTCTTGAAATAATAAATATCAACAGTATGTCTATATCTCCTCACCTTGTGATAGAAGAGGTTGGTGGTTCTCCATCATAAGGTCCTTGTACAGATCCTTGTGTCCTAAATACTCCCACTCCTCCATGGAGAAATAGACAGCGACATCCTGACACCTTATAGGAACCTGACAACACAATGATACCATCATTACTCAGACCCCTCTAGTGCTGTTACTGTATAATTTCCCAGCATTCCCAGCAGTGTCACCTCTCCAGTCAGCAGCTCAGTGATCTTGTTGGTGAGTTCTAGGATCTTCTGCTCATGTATCGGTAAGTGAGGAGGATCCTCTATGATGGGGCTCTGGCTCCATCCTTCTGACTCATGGAGATGGCTGTTGGGAGTCGTACCGTCACCCAATGTCTTCTTCACTATTGTGTAATCCTGGAGTGTAGAGAGAGACATCTAGAGAATGGAACCCAGTATTCCTCCCTCAGTAGAAAGATCGTGATCACTGTATAGCCAAGCATGCATACTACCACTGCATTCTTTGCAATGTGTCAGCTGGAGCTGTCCAAGTGCTTTGAAATCTGCCATCTCCTGAAGTGCCCCTCCTCAATGCAAAGAATGGAAAGTAGAAACGCTGCTTGAGAGGGTGCTCATTATTAGAATGAGAGAAGCTGGATTTTCACTGTTCCTACAACATTACTATTAGTTCATTGGTTCCCACCATACAGAACTGACCATATTGGTGGCTGATCTCATTTTCTGCTTTTCATTTATTATCTTTTACTTCACTTAGAAGGTCTGTTATACATGACAATATATTGTTCCTGTTACTTCCTATGATGTATTTTCTCTTCCCTTAGTCTGACTTGTTACATAATCCAATACGTATAATAGAAATACAGAAAAGTTTACCTCTCCGGTCAGCAGGTAGATGATCTCCAAGGTGAAGTTTAATATTCTTTTGGTAATGTCACTTCTTTCTTTGTCCATCCTTGGTGGCTCATTCAGGAGAAGGACTGCTTTGGATGAGAATACAAGAGAACTGGATAAACCGGAGGGTTTATGCAATTCCCTTTCACTTCTATGATAGCTACAGAAACAGTGCACAACAGCCAGGTCAGCTGATTCCATAATCTCAGGCAGTGGTGGTAAGCCAGAATGGGGTTGAGAGGAATGGGCATTTTTCAAAATAAGTGTGGGTTTCAGACATGGGTCCAGTATTGATCAGACATTTATGACATATCCTGTGTGAAGTAGGAATATTCCTTTAAGCAATACAAAGACTATAGAAGATAAGATAAACTATCCAAAGTGCGAATGAGCATCATTTCAGTAAAAAATACCTACTCAACCCCCAAGTGCCTCCATACTCCGGTACCAGAAGCTCTCGCATCAGCTATGTGCCATTCATCATTCATGTGACTACTGTAGACAATCACTGTCCTTAGTGGTCAAGTGTCGTTCATGCAGACATGAAAGCTAAGGACAGTGACTGGCTGGAGTGATCATGTGTACAATGAAGGTCATGAGATTGCTGTAGTAGCTTCCAGCAGTGTAATGGATACAGGACACCGGAAACAACAAGATTACTTACCGGTAATCAGTTTTCCATGAGCCCATGACCACACTAGTGGGAGACCACCTCCCATCCGGAGAGGAAACAGGAACCTCCCAGATCTCTTTAAAGGCGGGCACACCCTTCACCTCCTCAATTCTGTAGCAAGATCCATGGACTAATTGAGGTCTACCCCTTTTTATTTACATTTATATTTAAACTTGATTTAATAAAATATATTAATTTATTTTTTACTCAAATACTGCAGTAGGGAGCGAAATTAATGGTGCGGCAATAGAAAGCGGATTACCGGTAAGTATTCTTGTGTTCCCCTTACGCCCCTGACAGCACCAGTGAGAGAATAAACTAGATTAATAACTAGGGAGGGTTGATAGCCTGAAGTAATATTCTACAGATGGCTAATAACTCTCATTGGATTGGATAATCCACCAATAAAGAAACTCCAACTGACTTGTAGCCTTGAAATATTAACACTTCCTGTTGATGATGAAAACTGCCAGCCAAATATATGCTCCAAATTACAGAATATATAACAGCTTTTTAGACCTCATTGTACTGGTTTCTCTATTAGAGCCAGCTAGACTATGGAACACACTATGATATTGTTCTTAGGAAGTCCGATTCCAATATCTTGTACTCAGGATGAATCTAAGCCAAGATTCTAGCTTGAGTTCTCGATTTAAAGTTAGGAGGATCCATGAAGACAGCGAATCAAAAATAAATGTTCCAAAGTATAAACCATCCTATAACTATTCCACATAAGGAGGCAACTTCAGGAAGAAAGATTCCTATATAAATATTCCCCATCGGAGGTAAGTTGTCACCAACATCTATCTATCATCCTGTTCTTATGTAATCATCAGATTTCCAAAGGCATTCTTTACAATAGATGCCTTACTGAAGATGTGTGGTGAGGAAAAAGGGGCTTCATCTATTGTCTTTCCACTGAAGATCACCTGTCAAAATCATAGGTCACTGTAGGATTATACAGTCAGGTGTATGTATGTTTATGTCAAACAGGGGATAATGATCATGATTTTCATATATTGGTTGAATTAGTCATTAACTAAAAAAAAACAGCTGTGTAGGAGGCTTAAACCTGGGTGAGGAACAGTCAAATTCTGCAATAAAGGTGAGGTTGTGGAGGACATTTTTATGTCACACGTTATACACCATGGCAAGACTGAGCACATAAACAAAACACACGGTAGTTATACTACATCACTAAGGTCTCTCCCAGGAAAAGACTTCAAAGCAAACTGAAATTCAAGATATGTTGTTCACAATCTTTAGAAGAAGCACAAAGAAATGGCCGACGTTGATGACCATAAACACAGTCGAAGGCCAAGGAAACCTAATGTAGCAGATGAAAGACATCTCATGCTTTTTTCTGTTAGGTATACTACCAGTGTCTACTGCCCTCTTGCGATTCCGGGCAGATGCAAGTATGTCTCTGCTTCTCCTGTATGTATGGACTCTGTTTTCTTCCAGCACTGAATCAGTTCCCTTGCTCTCAGGTCAGCTGCGGGGTTAATAAGCATTTCTGTTATCCTGGTGTGATCTTGTGTCAGTCACCCAGTACATACCTCCTGTCCGTAATCATATCTTTATAAGTGTGTCAGGTGTCATTCCTGTACCTTTCTCCTTTGTCCCGTTAGGGATAGTCAGGGCCAAGAGGAAGACAATGGGGCCGTTTTTTATCAGGATGCCTACGCTCTGCTTACAAGCAGGGTTTCCACCATCTCCCTTACTGGAAAAGGTCTAAATTTCCCACCTGACCACCAGGTGTCAGCTGCCAGCCACATGAGGTGTAGCCCAAAACCAAACTGGTTGGTTGGTCCAGTAGGTTCACACTCATTTCCGAAACACTTCACCTTGAAATTAGAAGATGTCCTGCAGTACCATCAGCTTAGAGCTGGCAGAAACCAGTGGGGCCCCGGTACACGCATCTTCTGTTTGGAGAAGTGGTCTTCATGGAAGAATTGTATCCAAAAAGCCATACTTTTGATGTAGAAGAAAGGCTAAGCAACTCAACTATGTTCAAAAACATAGGAACTGGAGTCTAGATAAATGGCAGCCGGTGCTCCAGACCGATGACTCAAAATATTTGGTTGTAATAGAAGGCAGCTTGTTTTCTGAAGGGCTGGAGAGCAGTACATTAATGAGTGTCTGCAAACAGTAGTGATACATGGTAGAGAGCAGTATAATAATGAGTGTCTGCAGGCAGCAGTGAAGCATTTTGGAGAGCAGTACAATAATGAGTGTCTTCAGACAGCAGTGAAGCACGGTGGAGAGTGGTATAATAAGAGGTTAATGTCTGAATGTGGCTGGGATATGTCTGGAAAAGTAACAAGTCTGTCTTGTCATGTGAGGTTTGTACGCTATATATATAATGACTGATTGAGTGAGTTGAGGTCTATCATCTTCAACAGTTGAGAGAGGAGTAGGAGTGCCAGCAACATGTGGGTACCTTCAACCCTCATGTGGAGAAGTGATGGAAGAGGAGGAAAGGTACCCTGAGGGCTTCCATGCCAGGAACCACCTCTGAGAAGTGCAAGGAGTGAAGGAGTCTGCTGTGCAGTGTTTTACAAACAAGTTCTGAGTGAGTGTCAGTAGAGTGTTGTGTCCTCCTCCAGAGTTTTTTCAGAGTCCCGGAGTGTGTGTGTCCAAGAGCTAAGCACTACAGATAACAGAATGTGGAGTTGATTTCATACTGTGTTCTCCTCCCTGACTGTCTACTGAAAAGTCATCTTTCCTGCATGTGCGAGTAAGCTGTATTACTGAATTTCTACAGTAAAGGTCCCCATTCACTGCCCATTCCCAGTGATTGAGGTTTGCAAGTTTATCAGTGTGTGGACTCAAATTATTTCTACCACCGAGGATTTGCCTGTGAGAAGGAACGGTGGCGTCACGCGTGACAACTTCAAGTCGACTACACTTATTCAGGTAACTGCCACCCGGCGTTGCCTGGAAGAGGCCTAGCGCTGCCTTGGCCGAGGTTCTGTGCATCCCTCCAGTAAGTAGTCTGTAAAAGCCACCAGGACAAGTGCTACCTCTACCCCGCCAGCTCCTCAGTGTGGGCCTCGTCTCTTGCTTGCAGCGAGATGCTGCATCTGCAGGCAGAAGAAGCATGGTGGAGGCTCCTTACAAGTTGACGACTGTATTACAGCAAATGGAGTTGGGGATAACCCCTTTAAGCACTATCTTCAGCATAAGGTAGAAGAGGGAATCCTAGAAGTGATGACATGGCCCCCACAGAGAAATGATCTCAACATCATCCAGTCTCTCTGGGATTATATGAAGAGACAGAAGTTTATGAGTAGCCCGACATCCACAGAAGATCTGTGCATAGTTCTCCAAAGGCTGGAACAACCTTCCTGCCGAGTTCCTCAAAAACTGTGTGCAAGTATACTAAAAAGAAGTGATGCTGTTGGGAAGATAAAAAACGGTCACACCAAATATTAACCCCTTAGTGACAAAGCTTGCTTGCGCCTTAATGTCGAAGCCACATTTTGGAAATCTGACGTGTTACTTTAACATAGAATAACTCCGTAAAGGTTTTGGATGTCCAAGTAATTCTGACAGTGTTTTTTTTTCACCACATATTGTACTTCATTCAGGTGGTAAAAATAGAAACTAGTTGAGCCCTTGATAGGCGAAGACAATAAAGAACTCCCACAAATAATCCTATTTTGAAAACTATACCCCATAAAAATTTATCTTTTTTTTATGAATCAAAGCAAGAGCTGAAGAAAAAAAATACAAGTTTCATTAATTTGGCAATTGTGTCAATCTACAAATAGCTTTTTTGGACGGCACACACAGGAATGAAAACTTACATCCCAAAATAGATACCCCTGTTTGTCCTGTGTTCAAAAAACACAACCATTGTGAGTAGAGATGAGCGAGTATACTCGCTAAAGGCAATTGCTCGAGCGAGCATTGCCTTTAGCGAGTATCTCCCCACTCGAGACGGAAGGTTCGGGTGCCCTCAGCGGGCAGGGAGCTGCGGGGCAGAATGAAGGGGAGATCTCTCTCTCCCTCTCTCCCCCCCCCCCCCCCCCCGCTCCCTCCTGCTGACTGCCGCTACTCACCGCTCCCCCGCGCCGGCACCCGAACCTTCCATCTCAAGCGGGGAGATACTCGCTAAAGGCAATGCTCGCTCGAGCAATTGCCTTTACCGAGTATACTCGCTCATCTCTAATTGTGTCATTTTAAAAACAGTGTTTTTTGTACAGCACACATATGAATGAAGACTTACACCCCAAAATGGATACCCCAGTTTGTCCTGTGTTCAGAGAAATACCCATTATAGCCCCAATCTGCTGACTAGACACATGGCTAGGCCAATAATGGAGGGAACACCCACTGGATTTCAGGGCACAACTGAATACATTCCAGACCCCATTGCTCACTTGTGCAGAAAAAAAATTTAATCACCCCGCCCCTCCCTTTTGGTTTTCCCTAAATCTTAGCTAAAAGTAATAATGTAAGACTGTGTTGTATGTCTGAAAACAGGTATTATTGCAGAGGCCTGGTTGGGATAGGTAGATGGGCAATAAAACCGGGTATTCCTGCTCCCGTGCATTTTTGGGGGGTATTTCTTGACCTCAGTGGAAGGAATCAGGCGTAAAAAGTGGCGCTCTGTAAGTCTCACATAAAAGGCGCTCAACAAGCTGCTCCTGGAAGTGCAGGAAGGCAAACGTTCCCGGGGCTTCTGGTAAATTACATATTACAGGTCTGAATAACGCTGGGCTCGCATGGCTGTATTTGGAATCTACTTGTGGTGGCCCACACTGTGCACTCACATGGACGGTCATGCGTGGTACACCTTTTTTTGTTTATATTTCCCACGCTGTTGTTTAGTATATATCTCCAACCATGGAGCACAATGGGCTTTATGACACGGATATCCGTGTTAAAGTAGAACCTGCTGTGTTCTGTTTTCTGCAAGTAGATTACGTAATTCCAACTCACTAATATGAGTGGAATTCTGTAATCCAATGTATTTGATTGATCCACGTATTACTGCAGATCAAATGCACGTGGAATCCGCAATTTCTATCTGGTCAGGCGAGACTGGCCTAAGGTAGATCACTACCTTTTTATCATATGACTGGGAACAGCTCAATGAGGCCTCTGGTCACTGCTCCAGGCTCTCGGCTGCCTTTGGAGTAAAGGAAGAAGGAGATTTTGAATTTTCCGGGGTTCACGGCTCCTGCGCACATGTCCTGCGTTTTACTGGCAGCTGTATGCTAGAAGCCGGGGAAGGTCTGTAAAGGATGATCACGTCGGGATAAAATGCAGCCTCCTTGTAAGAGGGGAAATTAAACTTCAACTTTTTTTTTTTTTTTTTTAACATTTACGTTTTCGTCATTATCCATTGGATAATGGCGATCATGTAACCGAGAACCGCTCACCGCGGCCCTCGATCACTGCTCCAGTTTCTCGGTTACCTTAGGTAGCCAGGAGATTTAAATGTCATTCTGCTGGTTCCGTTTTAACTCTGGCTAACGTTTATCTTCCTAAGAACAGGTTTCCTGCGCCACCAGGATACTGAAGACACTGGCAGAGTTCATAAATGGCTCCAAAAATCATACTGGGTGGAGACCTGAATGTGGTGCTAAATCCTGAACTCGACGCATCTTGAGGTAGGACTTCTGTCTCCCGATCAGCACTACACTCACTTAAAAAAAAAAAAAAAACTTTAAATGCTCTACATTTGGTGGATTTGTGGAGGATTCTCCATCCGGGGACCAGGGACTACACGTTCCATTCCTTAGTACACAATTCATACACTAGGATACTCATGCTCCTGGTCTCACAGAGTCTGCTGGACTGCGACCTAAGGTGCTCCCTGGGCGATTTTATATGGTCCAACTCAGTTTTTTAAGTGGAGTGGCCGCCCGGAGGGCATCGATAACTTGCTCAGGGACCCTCTGAGTTATTGATATTAAAAACGCGATCACAGAGTTTACAGAGGTCCACCAAATTGCCCCCACGGCAGCCCCTACCCAGTGGGAAGCGTTAAAATGTGTCATCAAGGTTATCCTAATCTCCCACGGGGCTAGACCTAAAAAAGAAAATGCTGCAAGTCTGCACAAACTTATTTTAAATCTACAGGCAAAAGAGGCAGCTAACAAAAGGTCCAGAAGCGATGCCCTCAAAGCAGAGATCTCTTCCATAAGACAGCAGATCGTCGAAGTTCTTGACCAAAGATCCTAGGCCTTTAGGGTTAGGCTATGTAGAGGAGCCTTTGAGTACAGGGACAAATGTGAAACCGGGCTAGCGAGGGCCCTTCATCCCAGATCATCCCTCTCACATGTCCCTAAAATTCAGGCGGGTGGGTGTAGGTTGGTTCATGCTACTGCTGACATTCTGGAAGAATTCAGGAGATATTACTCTAAACTCTACAGTATTGAGGAATTAGTACAGCCAGACACCCAGCGTTTGGGTGAGGAGACCGAGGCTTACCTTGCTCTTAACACCCCCAAAAGAATGACAGAGGAGGAATCGGGGGTTTGGAGGAGGACTTCTCCTCCCTGGAACTTGCGGAGGTAATTAAAAACCTAAAAGTGGGAAAGAGCCCAGGACCTGACGGCTTTACAGCCAGGTTCTATAAAGTATTTTGGGAGGAGATATCGCCTCTGGTACTCAGAGCCTTCAACGCAGTGAGGCACGGATGTCCCTTCCCAGCTCAGGCCTTGATGGTAAACATCACGGTCATTCCCAAGCCGGGAAAAGATGCCTCGGTCTGCGGCAAACACAGACCAATTTCCCTCCTTAACATAGACAGAAAATTATTTGCAAAATTGATTGCCACATGGCTTCAAGATATCATCCCGCACCGGATTCACAGGGAACAAGTGGGTTTTGTTTTGGGCAGAAAAGCCATCGACAACACTGTTAAATCATTGTTGATGATCGCTAGGGCCAAGCACGCGAATAGCCCCCTCCTGCCATCTTGCGGTTGACGCAGAGAAGGCATTTGACAGGGTCAGTTGGAGCTTCCTCTCCGCCACGCTGGACAGAATAGGTGTTGGCCCGAGAATGAAGGTTCGTATCCTATCTCTATACCATAATCCCAACCCAGGATCAGAGTTAATGGGGCCCTGTCGGGCGCCTTCAAAATATCAAATGGAACTAGACAGGGCTGTCCCTTATCCCTGTTTCTTTATGTCCTAACAATGGAAGAATTGGCAAATGCGATCAGTCAGAACGGATCGATAAGGGGTTTTCGGACAGGTGACATTGAACACAAAATGTCGCTTTTCGCGGTCGACCTGCTACTGTATTTATCTAACCCGCGCATTGGACTGCCTGTGGTCTTACAGGAGTTTAGGCGTTTTGGAAAAATAAGTAACTATAAAGGTAAACATCCAGAAGTCAGAGGTTCTGAATGAGACTTTGCCGCAGACCGAGGTATCACAACTGGAGAGACAGTTCCCATTTAGATGGAAGCAATCCTCGATAAAATCCCTAAAAACCCAGCTGCCAGCAGACGTATCACAGGTGTTCAAACTCAATTTTGTACCCTATGTGGCAAAGCTTGAGAGAGATCTCAATATATGGAAAACATTGCTCCTGTCCTGGAATGGAAGGGTTAATGTTATTAAAATGGACTCCCTGCCCAAGTTTCTCTACTTATGTCAGACTGTCCCAGTGAAACTCCCAAGTCCTTTTTTTAAAACGTTTGCTAACTCTTATCACTGCGTTTATCTGGAGGGGGAGGAAGCCACGTATGCGTTTTTCACTACTCACTAGAAGTAAGGAGAGTGGAGGCCTGGGATTACCCAATTGTGCCCTTTATCATAAAGCCAGTTTTTCCAACTGTATCCTGGACCTACTCGAAGGGGAGAACCATAAATTGTGAGTTGAGGCAAAACACACCCTAGTTCCGGGAACGAGGTGTGGCGTGGATCCCACACAGATTTAGAAGTTTAATCCCTAACATCTCTCCATTCATAGGTCAATTACTTAGGACTTGGTCAGAACTAGCTCAGGTAAATGGTTTGGTCTCGGTTCCGGGACCCCTCACCCCCCTGGTTTCCAATCTGCAATTCGAGGCCTCTCTAGAAATCCATTACTCCCCCTTACCAAGAATACGGGATGTAATGGCGAGTACGAGTCTAAGGATGCTGACAGAGATCATGTGCGATCATGGACCCTGCCCAGGCTCGTGGTTGCAGTATTTCCAATTGAGGGGTTTTGTGGGGTCTCTGGTCCTTCGAGCAAATCTCATGGGTCCCCTTACACCATTTGAGCAGATATGTATGTCCGCGACCACTCAGAGACATGCGATTTCTATTTTGTACAAGATGATGCTGAATCAGGAGGTGGAGGTCCAGAGACCGCCTTATGTGAAGGTCTGGGAGAGAAAAATTGGGCGGATCCTACCGCAGGAAGATTGGGAGAGAGCATGGATCCTTTGCCACAAATTATCGCCCGCCTGCAAAGCTCAAGACCTAAATTTCGAAGTCTTATCTTGGTTGTATAGGACACCGGACCAACTGCACAAAATACCCCCAGACTTCCCCTACTTGTGGGCGCTGTAATGCAGACAGGGGGAACATGTCCCACATCTGGTGGAGTTGCCCTGCGGTGACGGACCTGTGGAGGGAAGGGATGGAGGTTTACAATCACATCTGTTTGACACAGACGAAATTAACGATGGAGATGACTCTGCTCTTAATCCTTCCAGGACCTATTAAAAAAAACTAAAAAAAGGTATTATCAGATATTTTATACTTGCTACTAGAATTATTCCTAAACTCTGGAAGTCCACTGTGCCCCCATCGAGGGCAATACGGGTGGAGGAGCTAAACGAACTTATGCGTTTCGACGAACTGAGGGCGGGAGACAGCGATGCCCAGGAGGAGTTTTATAATATTTGGCAGGTTTGGATCTCTTTCCAGTCCTCAGAGCGATTCAAAAGATGGGTGGACTCTGGACGGCTTTGATAATTTTCACAGGCGGCCTCGAAAGAGCCCCGTATTGGGTATCGCTCTCTTCTAGTGCTCGTTCTGATTTCCAAGCCTGTTTCCCTACCACTCCCCCCCCCCTCTGTTTTCTTGTTCGCCAGTGAGGTCCTTGTTTTTGTCTGTTTTCTTTTCTACTGAACAGTTAAAATTGATGAAGAGTGTGTATGAGCACAGAGATTGATTACACTTTATTTGCTCTTCAATTGAGTTTATGTAACTTTTGTAGGTTTTGAAAAATTTGAAAATAAAGTGTTTTTGAACAGAAAGTCCTGGGGTAACAAATCATTAAGTTATGAGACTATGCGATTGCATTGAAGATAGATTGGTATTTTGTGTAATTTGTTGTTTGAGTGCTCTAAATTTGTTGGGGATTAGCGGCGGGAGTGGGGTAAAAACGCTCATCCAAAGTTTTACCAGATGTTGAAGGTTAGTTGGGTAAAAAGATTTTGAATCTCTTTGAGTTTGACTTTGTTGTATGGGGTGGACCACAGTAAATATTTCTGACTGTCTTGTAGGGAAAGAAGTTCCACCTCCACCCAAAGTTTGGGATTGAATTGGTGGGTCAGGTCAACCAGACGGCTCAAGTGTGAGGCAGTCCTATACATTTCGAAGTCCGGAAGACTTATGCCCCAAATCTTTTGTATTTGATAAGGATTGCATACTTAACTCTATGACCCTTTACCTGCCAGATACATTTTGCAACCATAGGTTTCAATTTAGTGAAGAATTTATGCGGGATCTCTATTGGAAAATTTGGCAAAGAATATAAAATTTTAGGCAAGCATATCATTTTAATAAGGTTCTTCCTGAAGAACAAAAAGATCGTTAGAAAGCTCAAAGAGGCGAGATCCTTATCAATTTTCTTCAACAGGGGTGTAAAGTTTAAGCTGTAAAGATCTGCAGGGTTCTGAGATATTCCAGCTCCTAGATAATTGATTTGTTTACTCGTATTTTTAAAAGGCAAAATTTTAAAGATTTCTGTCCAAGAACCTGGCTCTAGATTTATGTTTAAGAGCTCTGATTAGGAGAAGTTTAATTTAAAATTCGATAACTGGCCAAAGGTTTTAAACTGCAAATTGGAAGGGATTGAAGTTATAGGATCTGTGAGGAAAAGAAGTATACTGTCTGCAAATGAGGCGGTTTTGTGTTCTCTAGACCCGACTTTCATACCCTTATTTTTATTATTTTCTCTAATTTTCCCTAGAAATGTCTTCAGAGTTAATGCGGATAACAGAAGTGACGGGGCATCCCTGTCTAGTTCAGTTTCTGATCTGGACTGCATGGGAGAGTTTGGTATTTATTTTAATTTTAGCAGAGGGAAGGGTATATAAGGCCATTATCTGGGAAACCAAATTTTTGACGAAACTATTTTGAAGAACGACCAGTCAATTCTATCAAAAGCCTTCTCTGCGCCAATGGTAAGGAGGGCTAATGGTGACTTGTTATGATGAGCTAAATGTATCACATTGGGTAACTTGAAGGTATTATCTTTTGCTTCTGTGTTCAGTATGAAGCCAACTTGTTCTGGGTTAATTAGGCTGGACAGGATCGTTTTCATTCTGTTGGCCAAGATCTTTGCATATAACTTAACATCACTGTTAATCAGTGATATGGACCTAAAGCTACTGCATCGAGTAGCATCCTTTCCTTCTTTGGGGATTAAGGTAATGTGAGCTGTCAACACTTTTTGAAAAGTTTTTCACTGCTGATGGAATTAAAGTAGTGTATCAACTGCGGAGAAGGGGGTTTCTTTGAAGGTTTTGAAATGTATGGGCCTGAAACCATCAAGGATTTCCCATTTGGGCTTGTCTGAATACTTTCCTCTACTTCCTGGGAGGGTAAATGGCTTATGAAAAAGTTGCAGTTGGTTTGTAGGTATAGAAGGGAGATTAACGGAGTTCAGGAAGTCATGGACTTTGTGGTTTATCTGCTACTGAATCTATGGGGCTTTGGATATGATATAAATCAGAGTAGTACGCATGGAAAATTTTTGCTATGTCCGAAATGTCATGATGTAATTTACTTTTTTTGATTTTGGGAATAAAACCTTTGGCATTGTCTTAACTAAGGCTGCAAACTTTCTACCATATTTGTAAAAAAAAAGCATAGTGTTTAAATCTTGCAAAGAAGAAGTGTTTTTCCGACTTTTGGTTGAGGAGCCCTTTTAATTTATTGCACAAGCTGAACAGATCCTTTTCATGTTGCTCAGAAAAGGCTTTTTTTGTTGCAGGATTGCATAAGCTTAATCTGTTCTATGAGAGAGGTGACTTCTCTCTCTTTTTCTTTTATTTCTTTGTTCCCAATTCAAGGAGTAAGCCTCTAATTACAGCCTTATGGGCCTTCCTCAATATAGTGGGGTTGTAAGGCTCCAGAGCATTCTCCCTGAAGTAATGTTGCAGACCCCTATGTATATATTCGATATCAATAGAGATGAGCAAGCGCACTCGCTAAGGCAAATCACTCGAGCGAGTATTGCCTTATGCGAGTACCTGCCCGCTCGTCTCAAAAGACTCGGGTGTCGGGAGGGGGCGGGGAGGAACGGGGGGGGGGGGGGGGGGGGGTCCCGGGGGGGGTCCCACCCCTGCTCACTCCCGCAACTCACCAACTCACCGCTCACTCCCGCCAGCACCCGAATCTTTTGAGACAACCGGGTAGGTAATCGCATAAGGCAATACTCGCTCGAGTAATTTGCCTTAGCGAGTACGCTCGCTCATCTCTTGATATCAAATTTGTTTTTCAGTAAATTATCATTTAGTACCCAGTTGGAAGCCAACCTCCTCTTGGGGGAAATGGAGAGTCTCAGGAAAATGGGAGCATGGTCTGAGTAAAGAATAGGGTCATAAAATGCTTTTGTGACTGTATCTAATACAATGTAAAAATAGTCGATTCTTAAAGGGGTTGTCTCGCGAAATCAAGTGGGGTTATACACTTCTGTATGGCCATATTAATGCACTTTGTAATATACATCGTGCATTAAATATGAGCCATACAGAAGTTATTCACTTACCCACTCTGTTGCTGGCGTCCCCGTCTCCATGGCTCGTCTAATTTCAGCGTCTAATCGCCTGATTAGACGCGCTTGCGCAGAAGGGTCTTCTCCCTTCTGATCGGTCCAGGCACAAGCGGCGTTCTGGCTCCGCCCCCTTCTATGCGTCATCAGGAGGCTGGAATCGGCAATGGACCGCACAGAGCCCATGGTGCACCATGGGAGAAGACCCGCAGTGCACCATTGGAGAAAACCACGGTGTATCCCTGGGAAAGGACCAGCGGCCATCTTAGGGAGAAGATTTTTATAAGTTCATATTTCATCACATCGGTGAGTAGCAAGCGGTTTAAAAACCGCTTTAAAGTGCTATTTTATGCCGGGGGTGACAGGGGGAATGGGCTAATTTAAAATTTTGATGTTTTGCCTCGGGACAACCCCTTTAAGTACTTTTTATAGACCAGGGAGTAATTGGAGAAATCCTTTGTATCATGATTGAGAGCTTTCCATGGGTCCATCAGTTGAAGGTCAGCTAGAAGAGTCTTCATTTTTTTTTAGGGAAGGAGACAGCAGAGGAGCCATTGGCAGTATCCAAAGTAGGATTAAGCGGAACATTGAAATCTTCACCCAGGATAAGGTAGCCCTCAGTGAACTCATACAGTTGCTTTACAACATAAACAAAAAGAGAATCTTGGTGGAAGTTGGGAGCATAAATGCTAGCTAGGATGAATGTCTTGTTACCAATCGTGCCCTTAACAAAGATAAACCTGCCCTCTTGATAAACTTTGGTGTTTAGCTCTTTGAAAGGGATTTTCTTATGTTAACCTATCGCTACACCTCTATGTCTTTTAAAGGCGTGGATGCGTTAAACCATTGGGTATCATTTTTTTAAAGGAGTTTCTTGAAAACTCAGAACTGTCAAAGGGCTTCAAAACAAAACCTGAGAATAGCACATAACCATCGGCCGTTGTTGGACCGAGCGTAAACAAATGCATTACAATCTTTTTGCCGCTGGACCAGATTCTAGGAACAAAGTCCAGTTCCGGTACCAAATTATGAAGCAACGATTAGAAATTTGAGGGGACGTGGGATGGCAGAGGGAAACCATGTCTACCAGCATAGTCTGCTACCTGTAAAAGAATAATTAGTGGAAAGCAGACGCATATAAACATATAACTCTAGTATTGTGGGTGGATGGTACAGCCCTGCAACGCCATGCAGGTTGGAAGTTGGGTATGGAGCTCAGGCCTCAACAACTAGGGAGCCTGCTTCTAGACTTATGCGAGTCCAAGTCTTGGGTTTCGGGATTTCTTGATTTTCCGTGGTGTTAACGATGACCAGGTCTCACATGTGGGAAGAGTGGGTATACCTAGTAGATCTTCGGCTGTGATCCAATCAAAGATTTGAACATGACCCAACTCCAGTTTAGCTAGGACATGAGGAAGATCTTCGGAGGTTCTGATGGTCTATGTTTTACTGTGCTCGGATATAGCCATGCCGAAGAGGAACAGTCATAGGGTATAGCCTTTTCCCTCAGAGCTTTAGTCAGGGGCTGGAGCTGTCTTATTCAAGGGTCAATTTTGTAGGTCTTGGAATATTTGAATCTCTGTCATCATATTCAATCTTTTTGGCCAATCTGGCTTTGTAAAGAAACTTTTTTTTTTACTTTAAAGCTTTGCAAGCAACATAGTATATCTCTTGGTTATTTGCATTAATTGATCTTGGTCTAAATGCTTGGTGTGATCTTTCCAGGCCCAGCTCTTGAACATCTGTTTCGCCCAAGAGATCGTTGAAAATAGCAGTTAGGACTGATGAAAGCGGGATTTCCCACAGAATTTCCGCCCGTGCCCGCCTGTATAGAATTGCATTGCAAAACGCAATCCTATGCACACAGCCGCGATTTGTCTGCGTGAAAACACGTGGAAAACAAATTGCGTAATGCTCTATTTCTGTGTGGGTCTCACAGAGAAATGTCAGTAGTGACAGATAGGCTGACCGGCAGCCGATGCATAGCAGAGAATGAAGACGCCAGGAGCAGGTGAGCCGCAGGCCTCTGCAGGGGCACGGGTCCACATCCCGCTGCGAGGCTTCTCGCAGCGGGATCCGAACCGGCCGTCTGCAGTCGGCCCAATTCTTATATTATTGCTTCTTGAGTGATTTTTAAGGTCGTCAATTTGAAGTTACTGCAAGTAGGACTCTTTCGATTTATTGATGAGGATCTCTGTCACTCTCTCAGAGCGGCTGACCACCTGAGAATAAGTGTCCTCCAGAGTTTGTTTGAGGTCTCTTATACAATTGTTTGTTGGCAAGGCCTTGATAGAGTCCCTTAGTTCAGAGACATCTGCACTTGTGCTCCTTCTTAGAGATTGCTATTGATTCTGAGTGGCGGCGCTAGTATCAGTGAAGGTTGCGTTCTTCTGTGATGTTCCTCGTCTTCAAAGATTTCGGATTTTCAGGCGTGTTTTTTGAAGATTTTTTCGTTTTCCAGGGATTTGCTAGGCGTTTTAGTATTTTTGTTTGCTTCCGGGTTGGTGATTCTGGTGTTCTTCCCCGTGGTTTCTGCTTTCTAATACCAGTACGCTGGGAGAAAGGTCGATCTTGTTTGTTCACATTAATAAGTTATTATCTTACGGATGTTTTTCAGCGTACTGCAGGGCCGCAGCAGAGCAATTCGTAATAAACAGTGAACTGTGCAGTTGAACCTTTTGGCTTTATTGTTTGAAACGTTTTGTCTTATTTGTAGTCATGGAAATTATCTGGTGATTAAGTTAACTCTGTAGAGATGCTCTATGGACAGTCAATACAAAACGACTTGCTGTGTATATCTTTTTCGGCCACGGGTGGCGGTATAGTACATTTGTTGAGTGTCATTAACATGGAGCATGTGAAGAATAGAGACGCGGCTGCTGCTGCCAGATGAGATTGTAGGTGTTCTGCTGGGACTCTGGGCTGCACACTTTATAATAGAGTTATGTTTTCATGTCCCTGTCGGGCTCCCTCTAGTAATCCCCAGCAATATGAGGCTGTGAGGTGGTGGAGAAGCTGCAGTAGTTTCACTTCCCCCCTGCCGTCTGATCACCAAGCCAGGCACTGGGCCTCCTCTTCTCTCCTCCTCCCCTCACAAATGGGGATCAAGCCGCAGGCCCTTTCCCAAGGGTCTCTAAGACGGTGGATGTCCAGTGGGAGAGGGGTGGGATGCTGCTGAGCCTGAGAGAAGATCAGTCTGCAGCACCTCGCTGCCACCAGATCCAGAGAGCAGCAAGAGCGGAGCAAGTCCCTGGGCATCCCTGTCACAAGAGCCGGGCCCCCAGTGAGGGGGTGTGCCGGGATGTGGACCGCCGCCGGCAGGGAGTATGTTTGAAGACGCGATCCACTCTGCTGCAGGCTGGAGGGGTACCTGTTGCTGCCACTGCCCTGTCCTCGCAGGGCCGGGTTGACACGCCGATCACATCCGGACGCAACTTTAGTCTTCAATGTATATTGTGTTAATTGATAGAAGTCAAGTATTATCACTTCTAGTCTCATCAGCGTTCTCAGGCCTCGTGCCCACGGGCGGGGCGAAACCCGCACAGAATCCAGCCCTGCCCATGACCGGTGAGCCTTATTTACCTGGACTTCCCCGGCAGCGGCATCCACGCTGATCCCTCCACTTCCGGGTTCACTCTACTGCGCATGGTCCTCCCGGCTCGCCGTCACATGTCCGCAGGGTCAGCTGCAGACGGGCCGCAGATCGGACGGCTTCCATTGACTTCAATGATAGCCTTCAGTGCGGGATCCGCACAAAAATGGAGCATGGACCAAAAGGTCAGCAAGACAAATCTGCATGCCTAAATTAATTTGCGGATGCCCGTGCGTCCTTGTGGGCGGCGTGATTTGTGGATCTACCATTCAGGACAGCTGTGACACAAATCATACCCGCCCGTGGGCATGAGGCCGGACTGTGCAGCGTTCTCTCCCCACCAGCCAGGAACCCTTCCACAGCTCTGTATATCACCGCCATCCATCCTCTGGGACCTTCATACATTCCTCCCCCGCACCCCTGTAGTAATAACCACATGGACCGTGTCTGACCTCCCCACAAGACCCTCCGCCGCCTCTTACCTGCTGGCCGCAGTCACACGCAGAGCTCTGATATCAGTGAATGTATATCCAGGGGCCAGGAGCTGCTACACTGCGATAGCTGAAGGACCTGTGATGATGTCACAGTCATGTGATCAGTTTGTAGGGGCGAAGCTCAGCAGTGAGGAAAAGTGGTGGCTGAAGGACCTGTGATGATGTCATCATCATGTGATCAGTATGTAAGGGGCGGAGCTCAGCAGTGAGGAGGACAAGTGGTGGCTGAAGGACTTGTGATGATGTCACTGTCATGTGATCAGTATATAAGGGGCGGAGCTCCTGTGTTGTGCGTGAAGAGGGAGGTTTATGAAAGCGTCTAAATGCAAAACTACCTTTTCTGTCCCATGTAGCCAAATAATATCATTTTTCCAGAGCACCGCGAGGAATGAGAGCTGCGCTGTGATTGGTTGCTATGGACAACACATTTGTTTTTAGACATTTTCATAAATTTCCTGCAGCGTCTTTAACCCCTTTGATCCCTGCAGTATATTATATCCCCATCAGTGCTGCTGCCATCCCGGGGAAGGAGGTCACGGCAGTACTGTGTATACATACTTTATCTCTCCCCCTTGTGGTGAACACTGGTACTGCTATACTATCTGGCACTTGTTCTTACTTTTTACATTCATAACGGTTTTTATTATAGTGACCAGATTTTCCCAGAGTCAAAGCGAGACAAAGGGGTGTGGTCAGGGGTGGGACTTATCCCAATGTACGATTTTACCTGCGTCGTGATAAGAAGTACAGGGCCGTTTCATAAAAGACGAAGCAAATTCTGCAGCATTTCTGCATCCAAAAACAGACAAAATTTGTACCATTGGGGTGTATTTTCACTGGAAATCAGCCGCGTTCCCCCTCACCTCCTCCAAAGGCTTCCAGCTATCAGCATTCCCCAAATTTTGGTTCCCAGTGGCCTTTATTGGCCTAACCTCACTAGGCCGCTGGGAACCCTAAGCCAGGGAGCGCTGACAGCGGTAAGCCTTCGGAGGTGTGTGTGTGGGGGGGGGGGGGGGGGGCGCCGCACAGTATGCAATTAGCTGCGGATACACGGCTGATTTTCAGTCAAACTCTGCACCAATTGTGAGGATTTTGGATGCGGAATTTGCAGCGGAAATTTCCACTACGGACATTCCACAGCATTTCCGCCACATATAAACATATACTAAGTCAGCTTGAGGTATGCTGCCATGTGCAGAGTGGCACCAGTAGTAATAGTGTCCCCTATATCGTCTCCAGTAGTACTAGTGACGCCCACAGTAGCCCCAATAGTAGTAAAGTGCACCCTGAAACTTCCGTTCTGATCGTCAGAGCGCCACTGCTCCTACGCTCGGCGCTGCTGCTGGATGCACACACTGACGGAAGTGTTTGTGCCTGGACTCCTTCCCCCCTTCTGCTCTCCTCTCCTCCTGCAGAACCAATGAAAAGAGGTCAGGAGAGGAGGATCCTGGGTGCACACACTGACGTCAGTGTGTATCTGGCACAATCACAAAATCATATAACACGGGAATCTAAGAAAATACGGGCGTAGAGAAAAGGAATTAAAAGCATGAAAGTATAATAGAGAAAAATAAAGAAAGAAGAAATAGAAAAGAAGAGAAAAGGGGGGTTATGGAGTATCGGGAGCAGCCCACAAACTACACGCATCCAGCACGCTCTATACACACGAGCCATTCAACCACCAGTTAGAGAAAGAGGTGACGCTTTTGCAGTCTATCCATCCCGAGTAGCAACAGAGAAATTTCATTCATTCTGGCATAATGGACAGTGTTAATCATGCGGAACCTAATAAAGTTACTCTCCGTTTGGGACTAAGCCTACTTGATCCGGATGCACAAGCTTGGGGAGTAGGGGAGAGATGCATTGGGCAATAATTTTTGTCCCTAATTTGACATCTATGTTTAGTAGAGAGATGGGGCAATAGTTGCTACACAGTTCAGGATCTTTGCCTTCTTTGGGTATGAGGGTGAGGAAGGCTTCTAAAGGTTTGTTTGGGAAGATCTGACCCCTTTCAGAGGGGATTGCAGAGCTTTGAGAGGAGTAATATCTTTGAGAATTTCTTGTAATACTATATTGGGAGGCCATCTGGGCCTGGACTCTTCCCATTTGGGATGGAGGCAAGAACTGCAGCAACCTCAGAATTAGAGATAGGGCATGATAATGTGGATAAATCCTTCTCAGATAATTTTGGCAATTTAAGAAACTCCAGAAACGCTATTGAAGCCGTTTTTGTTCTTCTTTAATAAGTTTTGACATTATTTTGGAAACTTCATCTCCATGCATCCAGATTTTATATTTGGATGCGAAAATAGTTTTTGCTGCTTTAATATTGAGGAGATTCTTAAACTTGATTTTTTAGGTCCGTCTGGATCTCACTGCTTGGTATTTTTTTAAGTAGGTTTTTAGTACTGGAAATTTAGGCAAGTAAAGAGTTAAAGGGGTTGTCTCGCACCGAAACGGGTTGTTTTTTTCTCCATAGGCCCCCCGTTCGGCGCAGGACAACCCCAAAGGATGTGTTAAAAAAAAAAAATTTTATTACTTACCCGAATCCCCGCTCTGCGACGTCTTCCTTCTTCCTTCTTCTTCCTTCACCAAGATGGCCGCCGGGATCTTCACCCACGATGCACCGCGGGTCTTCTCCCATGGTGCACCGTGGGCTCTGTGCGGTCCATTGCCGATTCCAGCCTCCTGATTGGCTGGAATCGGCACACGTGACGGGGCGGAGCTACGAGGACCAGCTCTCCGGCACGAGCGGCCCCATTCACCAGGAAGAAGACCGCACAGCGCAAGCGTGTCTAAAAACGCCAGAAGAAAGCGAAATTAGACGGATCCATGGCGACGGGGACGCTAGCAACGGAGCAGGTAAGTGAATAACTTCTGTATGGCTCATATTTAATGCACGATGTATATTACAAAGTGCATTAATATGGCCATACAGAAGTACTTAACCCCACTTGCTGCCGCGAGACAACCCCTTTAATTTCTTAACCCTTTGTTTCTTTAGTCTGAAGCCTAATGCTACTAGTTCACCTCTAATAAAGGCTTTCTGTGTCTCCCACAGTATTGGGGTCGAGACGTCAGGGCTATCACTAATACTGAAAAATTCTGTAAGCTTTTCTGATATTTGTGAACAATGTTTATTATTTTCTATTAGTGTACAATTTTAGCCCCAGGTCCATTCTTGTACAGGGCATGTTCATATAACTACTGTCATTGATATGGATGCATAATCTAAGACAGTGATTAAACCGGTGTCTGCTGTAGTGACATGTTTTCCTGATATTAGTATGTTAGGCTGAATGAAGACAATGTCCATCTAGTTCAGCCCATTTGGGGAAAAAATGGCAGTCAGAATAATCCCTGAATCAACACTTGATAGTTCCTACCTGACTCCAAGACCCGGATCAACAACCCTGCTGGTTATTTAATGTCAATATCCTGTAATATCATAGCGCTCTAAAGACGTCTAGTCCCCTCTTAAACTCCTCTCTGGATTTTGCCATCACCACATCCTCAGGCAGAGAGTAATCAATCCTATGCAAGGTGTAGTGGATGTGTGAAAAGCAGGTGTCATCCTTCGACTCTGCATTTAAGATCCTCCAGGCATCCTGAAGGTTTAACTCAGAGAGGGTGCTTTTAAGTCTTCTCCTTTGTTTTAGGGGGATGGAGAAAGTACTAGAGGTAGTATCCTTCGAGGGGTCAAGCGCAAAATTGAGGTACCCGCCAACAACCACCAGACCCTCTACAAAACCTGCATATTTAGTGAGAGGGCACAGTAACCAGGGTACTTGTTTTTAGGTTCGGAGCATACAGATTGGCAAAGGTAACTTTATTGTTAGTAATCTTGCCTTTTAAGAAGATATATCTCCCATAAGGATCTTCTTCTACAAGTGTGGGGGTGAATGGAATATTTTTCTCAATTGCTATTGAGACTCCTCTAGAGGTGGAGAAGTACATACTATGGAACCACTGACTGAATGTAGGGAGTTTGGGTGTATGGTTATGACGGAAATGTCTCTGAAGGAACACCACCTCCACTCTAAACCTCCTTGGAAGTGAGAACTGGCTCCTTTTGGGGGGATTATTCATCCCTCGGATGTTGAAGGATGTAAATTTAATATTAGCCATGGTGTGGGGGTTTTGATGTGTTTTTTACAGTGATTGGCATAGGGGTCAACTCAGATCTTAAGTAGTCCCTCTCATTGTGTAAAAACCTATGTACAGAAAATGCCCCTAATTGTGGTGAGGTAAAAATACTGGAGTATATCCAGAAGGAAGACGGGTCAACCAGAGAAAGGCCCACTCCCCAAGAGGCACCTGAACTGAGCGACCCCCTTAGAGCCCTCTCCCCCTCCCACATCTATGAGGGGTGGTTGGGATACATAAGGTTTGACTGGTTCTCCCCACATGTTGTAGGTTTCAGGCGCATTGGTTCAGATAAACCACACAGTTTAATCCATAATTTAGGATTTGATAGTAAATGATTCATGGTGACCAAAGATTTGAAGGTTTTAACAACACGCCCAAAACTGAGACCGCATAAACACTGAGTCTTACCCCATCTAAAGGACCTAACGATGGAAGGAACCACATTAGAAAATTAATTATTGACCCTATGTAAACAACAAGGAGCTGAAAGGTTATGAATAGAGATGAGCGAACGCGTTCGTCCGAGCTTGATATTCGTGCGAATATTAGGGTGTTCGGGATGTTCGTTATTCGTAACGAACACCTTGCGGTGTTCTGGTTACTTTCACTTCCTTCCCTGAGACGTTAGCGCGCTTTTCTGGCCAATTGAAAGACAGGGAAGGCATTACAACTTCCCCCTGCAACGTTTAAGCCCTATACCACCCCCCTGCTGTGAGTGGCTGGCGAGATCAGGTGTTCGCCTAATATAAAAGTCGGCCCCTCCCGCGGCTCGCCTCAGATGCGGTGTGAGTTAGATGAGGGACAGTGCTGTTTATACCGGAGCTGCTGTAGGGAAAGAATTGGTAGTTAGTGTAGGCTTCAAGACCCCCCAAAGGTCCTTATTAGGGCCACTGATAGCTGTGTGTTGGCTGCTGTTAGCAGTGGAATTCTTTTTTTTCTCAAAATCGGCTCTGCAGAGCGTTGCACCTGGCATTAGGGACAGAAGTGCTGCATAGGCAGGGAGAGTGTTAGGAGTGCGTGTAGCCTTCAAGAACCTCAACGGTCCTTTCTAGGGCCATATTTATCCGTGTGCAGTACTGTCCAGGCTGCTGTTAGCTGTGCTGCATTTTTTTTGGGCTTCTCAAAATCGCCTCTGCAGAGCATTCCACCCTCCATTGATACTGCAGGGAAAGAATTGTATAGGCAGGGCCACAACACAGTTATTATTCATAGAATATACGCAGTGCTGCCTTTTGGTGGAAAAACAAGTGGAAACAAATCTATTTGTCCAGCCTCTGTCCGTCCTTACGGGCGGTGGACACGTGTGAGCTGCGTGAAAAACATTGCTAAATCATACGCAGCCAGCTACGCTTTACTGCTGGCTTCGCCATTTGCTTTCCTTAATTGGGAAAAAAAATACCTGCTCTGCCAGAGTTATAATAACTCTGCTACCCTCACGTTCTGTGACACATAAGCAGGGACACAGCACAGTTATTACACTTCTCATGTTCATTGAATATACGCAGTGCTGCCTTTTGGTGGGAAAAAACTGAAAACAAATCTATTTGTCCAGCCTCTGTCCGTCCTAACGCCTGTGGACACGTGTGAGCTGCGTGAAAAACATTGCTAAATCATACGCAGCCAGCTACGCTTTACTGCTGGCTTCACCATTTGCTTTCCTTAATTGGGAAAAAAAATACCTGCTCTGCCAGAGTTATAATAACTCTGCTACCCTCACGTTCTGTGACACATAAGCAGGGACACAGCACAGTTATTACACTTCTCATGTTCATTGAATATACGCAGTGCTGCCTTTTGGTGGGAAAAAACTGAAAACAAATCTATTTGTCCAGCCTCTGTCCGTCCTAACGCCTGTGGACACGTGTGAGCTGCGTGAAAAACATTGCTAAATCATACGCAGCCAGCTACGCTTTACTGCTGGCTTCGCCATTTGCTTTCCTTAATTGGGAAAAAAAATACCTGCTCTGCCAGAGTTATAATAACTCTGCTACCCTCACGTTCTGTGACACATAAGCAGGGACACAGCACAGTTATTAAACTTAGATTATTCATTCACTAGAGGCAGTGGGGCCTTTCGTTTTCCCAAAAGGGCAAAAATTATATTTGGCCTGCAGTTTTGCGCCAATTTATTTCCTGCCTGTGAAATCAAATCACTGGTAATACAGCATGCTGAGGGGTAGGCCTAGAGGACGTGGACGCGGCCGAGGACGCGGAGGGCCAAGTCAGGGTGTGGGCACAGGCCAAGCTCCTGATCCAGGTGTGTCGCAGCCGACTGCTGCGCGATTAGGAGAGAGGCACGTTTCTGGCGTCCCCACATTCATCGCCCAATTAATGGGTCCACGCGGGAGACGGTTATTAGAAAATGAGCAGTGTGAGCAGGTCCTGTCCTGGATGGCAGAAAGTGCTTCGAGCAACCTATCGTCAACACGCAGTTCTGCGCCGTCCACTGCTGCAAATCCGAATCCTCTGTCTGCTGCTCCTCCTTCCTCCCAGCCTCCTCACTCCACTACAATGACACCTGCTCAGGAGCGGGAACACTCCCAGGAACTGTTCTCGGGCCCCTGCTTAGATTGGGCAGCAGCGGTTCCTCTCCCACCAGAGGAGTTTATCGTCACTGATGCCCAACCATTCGAAAGTTCCCGGGGTCCGAGGGAAGAGGCTGGGGACTTCCGCCAACTGTCTCAACAACTTTCTGTGGGTGAGGAGGATGATGACGATCAGACACAGTTGTCTTGCAGTGAGGTAGTAGTAAGGGCAGTAAGTCCAAGGGAGCAGCACACAGAGGATTCGGAGGAAGAGCAGCAGGACGATGAGGTGACTGACCCCACCTGGTGTGTAACGCTTACTCAGGAGGACAGGTCTTCAGAGGGGGAGTCAAGGGCATCAGCAGGGCAGGTTGCAAGAGGCAGTGCGGTGTCCAGGGGTAGAGGCAGGGCCAGACCGAATAATCCACCAAGTGTTTCCCAAAGCGCCCCCTCGCGCCATGCCACCCTGCAGAGGCCGAGGTGCTCTAAGGTCTGGCAGTTTTTCACAGAGACGCCTGACGACCGACGAACAGTGGTGTGCAACCTTTGTTGCGCAAAGCTCAGCCGGGGAGCCAACACCAACAGCCTCACCACCACCACCATGCGCAGACATATGATGGCCAAGCACCCCACAAGGTGGGACGAAGGCCGTTCACCGCCTCCGGTTTGCACCCCTGCCTCTCCCCCTGTGCCCCAACCTGCCACTGAGATGCAACCCCCCTCTCAGGACACAGGCACTACCGCCTCATGGCCTGCACCCACACCCTCATCTCCGCTGTCCTCGGCC
The DNA here is from genome assembly GCF_035609145.1 of Eleutherodactylus coqui. Lineage (NCBI taxonomy): Eukaryota > Metazoa > Chordata > Amphibia > Anura > Eleutherodactylidae > Eleutherodactylus > Eleutherodactylus coqui. The sequence goes on from NC_089837.1 coordinate 39,027,327, forward strand.
CCATCCAGCAGTGTAGTTCAGCGCACCGTTCAGCCGTCGCTTGCGCAAGTGTTCGAGCGCAAGCGCAAGTACGCCGCCACGCACCCGCACGCTCAAACGTTAACCGTCCGCATAGCAAAATTCATCAGCCTTGAGATGCTGCCGTATAGGGTTGTGGAAACTGAGTCCTTCAAAAGTATCATGGAGGCGGCGGCCCCGCGCTACTCAGTTCCCAGTCGCCACTACTTTTCCCGATGTGCCGTCCCAGCCCTGCACGACCACGTCTCCCGCAACATTGTGCGCGCCCTCACCAACGCGGTTACTGCCACGGTCCACTTAACTACGGACACGTGGACAAGCACAGGCGGGCAGGGCCACTACATCTCCCTGACGGCACATTGGGTGAATTTAGTGGAGGCTGGGACAGAGTCAGAGCCTGGGACCGCTCACGTCCTACCCACCCCCAGAATTGCGGGCCCCAGCTCGGTGGTGGTATCTGCGGAGGTGTATGCTTCCTCCACTAAAGCACCCTCCTCCTCCTCCTCCTCCTCTGTCTCGCAATCAAGATGTGTTAGCAGCAGCATGTCGCCAGCAGTCGGTGTCGCGCGGTGTGGCAGCACAGCGGTGGGCAAGCGTCAGCAGGCCGTGCTGAAACTACTCAGCTTAGGCGATAAGAGGCACACGGCCCACGAACTGCTGCAGGGTCTGACACAGCAGACCGACCGCTGGCTTGCGCCGCTGAGCCTCCAACCGGGCATGGTCGTGTGTGACAACGGGCGTAACCTGGTGGCGGCTCTGCAGCTTGGCAGCCTCACGCACGTGCCATGCCTGGCCCACGTCTTTAATTTGGTGGTTCAGCGGTTTCTGAAAAGCTACCCACGCTTGTCAGACCTGCTCGTAAAGGCGCGCCGGCTCTGCGCACATTTCCGCAAGTCCCACACGGACGCTGCCACCCTGCGCACCCTGCAACATCACTTTAAGCTGCCAGTGCACCGACTGCTGTGCGACGTGCCCACACGGTGGAACTCTACGCTCCACATGTTGGCTAGGCTCTATGAGCAGCGTAGAGCAATAGTGGAATACCAACTCCAACATGGGCGGCGCAGTGGGAGTCAGCCTCCTCAATTCCTTTCAGAAGAGTGGGCCTGGTTGGCAGACATCTGCCATGTCCTTGGTAATTTTGAGGAGTCTACCCAGGTGGTGAGCGGCGATGCTACAATCATTAGCGTCACCATTCCTCTGCTATGCATCTTGAGAAATTCCCTGCAAACCATAAAGGCAGCTGCTTTGCGCTCGGAAACGGGGGCGGTGGAAGACAGTATGCCGCTGGATAGTCAGGGCACCCTCCTGTCTATTTCTCAGCGCGTACAGGAGGAGGAGGAGGAGCATGAGGAGGATGAGGAGGAGGGGGAAGAGACAGCTTGGGCCGCTGCTGACGGTACACCGGCTGATTGCCTGTCATCCTTTCAGCGTGTATGGCCTGAGGAGGAGGAGGAGGATCCTGAAAGTGATCTTCCTAGTGAAGACAGCCATGTGTTGCGTACAGGTACCCTGGCACACATGGCTGACTTCATGTTAGGATGCCTTTCTCGTGACCCTCGCGTTGCACGCATTCTGGCCACTACGGATTACTGGGTGTACACACTGCTCGATCCACGGTATAAGGAGAACCTGCCCACTCTGATTCCCGAAGAGGAAAGGGGTTCGAGAGTGTTGCTATACCACAGGACCCTTGCGGACAAGCTGATGGTAAAATTCCCAGCCGACAGCGCTAGTGGCAGAAGGCGCAGTACCGAGGGCAAGGTAGCAGGGGATGTGCGTAGATCGAGCAGCATGTACATCCCAGGCAGTGCAACAGTCTTTAAGGGCCTGGCCAGCTTTATGGCTCCCCACCAAGACTGTGTCACCGCTCCCCAGTCACGGCTGAGTCGGCGGGAGCACTGTAAAAGGATGGTGAGGGAGTACGTAGCGGATCGCACGACCATCCTTGGTGACGCCTCTGCCCCCTACAACTACTGGGTGTCGAAGCTGGACATGTGGCCTGAACTAGCGCTGTATGCCCTGGAGGTGCTTGCTTGTCCTGCGGCTAGCGTGTTGTCGGAGAGGGTGTTTAGTGCGGCTGGGGGAATCATCACAGATAAGCGTAGCCGCTTGTCAACCGACAGTGCCGACAGGCTAACACTCATCAAGATGAACAAAGGCTGGATTTCCCCAGACTTCTGTTCTCCACCAGCGGACAGCAGCGATACGTAAGCAATACGTAGGCTGCACCCGCGGATGGAAGCTACGTTCTCTCTCACCATCCAAAACGGGGACATTTCTGCTTCATCAATCTGTGTCTAATATTCCTCCTCCTCCTCCTCCTGCTCCTCCTCCTGAAACCTCACGTAATCACGCTGAACGGGCAATTTTTCTTAGGGCCACAAGGCTCACTCAAATAATTTTTCAGAACAATTTTTATAAGTTTCAATGCTCTGAAAAGCGTTGGAACTTTAACTTGAACCAATTTTTCGTTACACTGGGCTGCCTCCAGGCCTAGTTACCACTTAAGCCACATTAACCAAAGCGATTAATGGGTTTCACCTGCCCTCTTGGCTGGCCATGGCCAATTTTTTGGATGTACATTAGTACTGTTGATACAGCAATTTTTGTGGGCCCTCGCCTACAGTGTAATCAAATTAATTTTTAGCCCACCTGCATTACAGCTGACGTTACCTCAGCTGTGTTGGGCAATGCAATGGGATATTTTTGTGTACCGCCGGTGGGTTCCAGGGAGCCACCCATGCTGTAGGTGCACACTGAGTTTTTAATACATCTGTGCACTTCTAAAGAACCCGTCTGACTGGGGCATGCAGTGTGGGCCGAAGCCCACCTGTATTACGCACGACATTACTACCTCAGCTGTGTTGGGCAATGCAATGGGATATTTCTATGTACCGCCGGTGGCTTCCTGGCACCCACCCAGGCAGTGGGTCCACAGGGAGTTTAACCTACATGTGTCCACTTGTAAAGAACCCCAGTCTGACTGGGGCATGCAGTGTGGGCCGAAGCCCACCTGCATTAACCCTTTCCAGTCCACTGTGTGACCTGTGAAGACATTAGGGTTTAAGGCTGTACAGCTCCGTTGTTGGTAGACGTCCGTCGGGGTTCTCTTACTGTATATTGCCAGCCTCTCTGCTGTCAGAGCCTATCCTACGTGTCAGCTCATGCAGTACTGGCTTTAGCCAGCATATAGCGCCGTTGTATAACGGCAGAAAAAGAGTAAGCCCCCTAGGAAAACCATATACAAATTGGATTGGAAAGGGTTAAGCACAACATTACTACCTCAGCTGTGTTGGGCAATGCAATGGGATATTTCTGTGTACCGCCGGTGGGTTCCAGGGAGCCACCCATGCTGTGGGTCGACAGGGACTTCACAATAGGGAGTTGTACCTGCCTGTGTCTATGAATTAAAAAGCCCGGTCTGACTGGGGCATGCAGACACCTTGACAGAATGAATAGTGTGTGGCACATAGGTTCCCCATTGCTATGCCCACGTGTGCAGCTCCTGATGGCGGTGGCACAGGATTCTATTTCTCATTGCTTCTGTACAGCATTGTGGGCTATCGCTCCGCCACTTTTAAAGAGGGTCGCTGCCTAGCCGTGCCAACCTCTGCAGTGTGTGCCTGCGGTCCCTCGTCATGGCAGACGCAATTCTAAATAGACATGAGCGTGGTGTGGCATGAGGGCAGCTGAAGGCTGCCCAGGGACACTTTGGTGTGCGCTGTGGGGGGGGGAGGGGGGGCGGTTGGGCAGCATGTAACCCAGGAGAAGTGTCAGTGGAGTGTCATGCAGGCAGTGATTGTGCTTTGTTGGAGGTAGTGTGGTGCTTAGCAAAGGTATGCCATGCTAATGAGGGCTTTTCAGAAGTAAAAGTTGTTGGGAGGGGGGGGGGCCCACTCTTGCCGGTATTGTGGCTTAATAGTGGGACCTGTGAACTTGAGATGCAGCCCAACACGTAGCCCCTCGCCTGCCCTATCCGTCACTGTGTCATTCCCATCACTTTCCTGAATTGCCCAGATTTTCACACATGAAAACCTTAGCGAGCATCGGCGAAATACAAAAATGTTCTGGTCGCCCATTGACTTCAATGGGGTTCGTTGTTCGACACGAACCCTCGAGCATCACGGGAAGTTCGTTCCGAATAACGAACACCCGAACATTTTGGTGTTCGCTCATCTCTAGTTATGAAGTGTTGTAGATATTTTACATGTAATTTTTAGAATCGGAGGAATACGATCTTTAAGAAAGGAATCATTCATTAAAGCACACCAATATTTAGTGTATATATGCCTATTCTTCTTCTGACTAGAATAAAGAGTAGTAATAAAATCATAATTACAAGAAGGACTAATGCTTTGTGAGGTTTTATTCTGTAAACAATCACCTTGTGAAAGAGCCTTTACTCTAAGGACTATACTATTTTATTTTTCATAGACATTCAATTTTTTTCTATTATTTTCTGCAGTCATTTTGTGCGCGCAATAACTTTTTTATTTTTCCGTCGAAGCAGTTGAGAAAGGGCTCATTTTTTGCGGGATGTCCTGTAGTTTCCAATAATATCAATTTGGAATACATACGACTTTTTGATCGCTTTTTTTGCGTTTTTTTCTGGGAGACAGGGTAACTAAAAAAGTGCATTTCTAGCGTTCATTTTTTTTTTTTTTTTTTCGGACGACGTTCACCGTGCGGGAAAAATAATGCACTACTTTGATAGATCGGACTTTTACGGACCCGGCAATACCAAATACATATATTTTATAATTTAGATTTTTTAATAATATATATGGCAAAAGGGGGGTGATTTAAACTTTTATAACTTTTTTTTTTTTACAATTAAAAAACTTTATTGATTCTTTTTTTTACATTGCTTTGAAGTCCCCCTGGGGGACTTTAACATGCGATGCTTTGATCGCTCTGGCAGTATGACGTAATGCTATAGTATTATGTCATACTGCAATTTAACAGGCAGTCTATCAAGCCACCCCACGGGGATGGCTTCACAGGCAGTCTGTTAAGGCAGCCTTGGGGCCTTTTATTAGGCCCCCGGCTGCCATGACACCTGCACGGCTCCCCAGATCTCACCGCGGGGGGGCCGTGCAGGACCCCCGAACATCGTTTGGGGGATTTAAATGCCACTGTCAGAACTGACAGCTGCATTTAAATGGTTAATAGCCGCGATCGGCCGCGCGGCCACTCACGGCTATTGCCCGCGGGTGTCAGCTGTTATAAACAGCTGATGCCCGCACTGTATGAAGAGAGGTTGCCACGCAACCTCTCTTCATACATACCCCGCGGCTCCATGACGTAAATGTACGTCATTGGTCGTGAAGGGGTTAACTATACAAAGAAAGGTGTATTACACCAATATAAGTCAAAAGTAAAATGCACAGACTGATCTAAGAAAAGAAAATTCATGAGTTAAGGATACTGGACATTGGTATAAACCAATAGTATTTTTCTGGATAAACTAATTGGTGACTGAAAAGTCATACACGAAATCAGTTATCCGTGGTTATCCATTGATCAAAAGTAATACCCCCAAAGAATGCTCTATATTGAATAACACAAGGGATCGCTCCCAACAACTCCTCAGTGATTATGTGAATTATTGGTCCACAGCACGTTGTATTGATGAAATTGACCAAAACGTGTTGACTACAAAGCGAAATGTGCTTGAAATCTATTACTGATATCTGGGATCTACTCTCCATTCACTACAGTAAGGGTCAAGAATTAATTGACTTCCTGATGAACCGCATTATCAGCGGGGAAACGCGTCAAAGCTGTATAAAGAAAGAGACCAAGTACAGAGAAGTAGTGTGAAATGAGATCCGAAATACAGACACTGCCCACCTTGTGAGACATGAGCGGTATTGGTTATGGCCACATGACGACAGTGACGTTCTCTCATATCCCAGTGGAATAAAAACCACATCTACCGATTAATGAAGGATATAGATGATGGGATGTACATCCAGTAACTCAGCAACCAGGAATTAGTACAATCTTACCTGAAGTGGAAAAGCCAGGAAGAATATAGGCTTTCCCAATAATCGGTAATCGGGGTGGCTCACTGTGCTGAGTTCTTTTCCTCTCCCATTAATAAATGGGGAGATCATGCCACCACATAGTCCTTAAGGGCTGGAATGGCTTGTCTTTATTTTTGGTTGGTGTGCCCCATGGGTTAGGTTTTAACGAATTAATAAAATTGAGTTTTAATAATTAATCCATTCTGTGAATGATATTTAAAGCCTAGATCAAACTAGCAGACTCATGAAAGGTTTCCGGGAGACAACCCCATCATGATTTAACCCCTTAGTGACCACCCCATTGACTTTGTACGTCCTAGCCATAAGGGCTTTAATCCCCAGTGACGTAAAAACATGCTACCCCTGCAGATTAAAGTCACGTGGGCTCTGGACGGGACAGCTCCATGCTGTCGGCGCGCGGTGGTAATGGACAACCTGGAGTTATCATGAGGGGCTGCGGGAAGCCCCCCTTCCCGATCATGCAATCGCTGCTAGCCAATGGATAGCACCAATCACATTAACCCATTAGTGACCAAGCCTGTTTGGGCCTTAATGACCTGGCCAAATTTTGGAAATCTGACATGTCACTTTAACATAGAATAACTCCGTAAAGTTTTTTTTCATATCCAAGTGATTCTGACATTGAAGTACACATGTTTTACTTCATTTAGGTGGTACAAATAGGCAGGTAAAATTTGTCTATATTTATTAAAAGCACCAAAATTTGGAAACTTTGAAAAAACTTATTTTTTTCACATTTTCAACTGCAATATCTCAAATATGTGCAAACATGCTGAACACATTTTTGATAAGATATATATTTCCATCTGTTTACTTTATTCTGGACACATTTAAAAAGCTTCAGAGTTTTTTTAACCATTTAGGAGACATACAACTTTAACATTGATTATCAACATTTTGAGGAACACTTTGTTTTCCAAGCCAAGATTGCAAAGGCTCATAGGTGTCAGAATGATAGATACCCCCACAAATGACCCCATTTTAAAAACTACACCCCTTAATGTATTCACTGAGGGGGTCAGGAGTATTTTGTCCCCACAGTTTCTTTTCAGGAGTTAATGCAATTTAGAGGAGAAAAAAATAGTTTTTCATTGTTCTGCAAATATGTCATTTTAAAGAGTTTTTTTCTATAGTGCACATAAAAATGAGGATTTGCACCCCAAAATGGATACCCCTGTTTGTCCCGTGTTCAGAAATATATTCGTTGTATCCCTAATCTAATGTCCATGTGCCCAACAGGGCCCAAACCGAAAGGAGCTGCAGAAGGTGATTTAGGCCCCATAGCACATTTGTAGAGCCCTTGAGCGGCCAAAACGATGGAGAACTCCCACAAATGACCCCATTTTGAAAATTAGACCCCTTAACGAGTTCATCTAAGGGTGTACTGCGTATTTTGACCCCACAGTTTTTGAATGAATCTAAGCAAAGCAGAAGACAATTGGCAATTGTGTCATTTTAACAACAGGTTTTTTTTTTGTACAGCACACATATGAATGAAGAAATCCCTGTTTGTCCTGTGCTCAGAAACTTACCCATTGTGGCCCTAATCTTCTGTCTGTATGCACAACGGGGACCAAACCGGATGGAGCATCAAACCTCAATGTGACAAGAACCCACAGTAGCAAAGGTGTGCTGGCAATGACATGACAGCCACCTTCTGTGTTAACTTTTACGTGATTGGATAACAGTGATCACATGACCGTAGACCGCTCCCCACAGCCCTCTGTTATTGCTCCAGGCTCTCAGCTACCTTTAGTAACAAGGATAAAGGAGATTTTAAATTTCTCGGGTCCTCCACAGCTTCTGTTCTTGCGTCTGCCATTTCGGCGATGGGCAAATGCACCAAAGCTGGGGAAAGGTCTGCGGATAAGTATCCCGTCGAGGAACATCGCCAGAGGCCTTAAGTAATTTCACCTCTCCTCATGGATTGAATCCGTGGCGGGAGGTAAAACTTTAACTTTTTTTAACTTTTACATGATTGCCGTTATCCTTTGGATAGCGGCGATCATGTGACCAAGGACACAGCCTTCCTGTGTAATCTCCAGACTCTTGGCTACGTTTAGTAGCTAGGAGATCTTAAATTACCCTGGCAATTTGTGACTTTTGCGCATGCGTCCACCACCTCGGCGACGGGCGCGTGCGCAGTAGCTGGGGCAAGGTCCACGGGTAAATCCGGGGGCTATAGGTACGTAATTTCATCCCCTCTCATGGATATGATCTGTAAAAAAGATAAATGTTTCTGCTGCCCCCATGGATCGGACTATATGGAGCTGAAAAAAAGGGAGCTAAAAATACTCACCCGCGTCTTCCGTGATGTCCCATCCTCCATGATGTGGCGTGTATGCGCAGAAGGCCCAGGGAGTAAATTTACAAGCTCCCTGCAACTAGCTGTCAAATATAGCCGAGTGCAGGCAGATTTCACCGGGGACCGCTGTATGTGGTTCCCAGTCACATGATCACCGATATCCATCCAAGACAACGCCTCCGCTCACACTGCACAAGCGACCACGACAAAACTGGTGGAGCTAGGCTTCCAGCTGGTTGACCACTCACCTTATTCACCAGATCTAGCTCCCTCCGACTATCATTTGTTTCCAAACCTGAAGAAAAACCTCAAGGAGACCAAATTTCACACCATTTCTGATGCCATGGCTGCTACGGATGACTGGTTTGAGGCACAACCAAAATCCTTCTTTTTGCAAGGCTTACAGAACTTGGAATACCGATGTAAGAAGTGTGTTGGCATCAGTGGAGAGGATGTGGAAGAAATGTAAAGTTTCATCTCCCTATCTCGTTTCTTTCTAGGTAAAGTCAAAGACTTATCAGCAGCCCCTCGTATACATCTCCTTACCATCATCATACATGGTGTCCCACTCACCGGAGCCCTGGAAAAATCAGCTCTAATACTAAAGAACACATTTTAATGAACTTCAGTCAAAACACATCTTAGTGAGTGATAATCAGAAACCCCTCATAACAGGTCCCTGAAGTATCCCCTATTGGCAGTCAAGTGCATCCTGTGTAACTGCAGCACTTTTTTGCGGGAGGTTCCTTTTTCAATTCTAGGACAGCTGGGGCCTAATCCAGTCAACTTTTCCCTCCGGAGGGCAGCACATGCTTCTATTGACTTCATGACTGAAGCAAAATATGGCTTTTAGGGTGGCTTGGTATGCTGGGCAAGACAAGCAGACTAGCCCTTCCATCTCCCTTGCTGGTGACTGCTGTTGTATGACTGGCAGCATTCGGGTTAAGGAGTGCTAGAACAATATGTTATGATGAATTCCTGGTATGTTTTGATCAAATTTCAGTAAAATATGTTAATTAGTCTTGGAATGAAATCTGATTTTCTGGGCCTCCAGCGAGTGGGTCACCCTGTATACACTCACACATGAGGTCTAATATGCATATTGATGTATACTTTGTTCAGTCTCTGATTGGTTTGCAAAAGTTGCATGACCCATTGATTCAAAAAAGTAGATGTCTTTAGTAAGCACCACTATGCCGTATCAAATGGGCTTATTAACTAGATGTTTGATTTTTTTTCACATGTTAATTAACTGGATTTTCGCAGCTTCAGTTTTGGTATATGTTACTGGTTGACAACAGACAAGTCACTAATTGTTTCTGTGGCACCATTATTATTTATTTTAATAAATCGTTTGCATGTTGCAGTTGTAGGACCTATGATGAAGAATCATATCAACTCGACACACATAAGGTTGTTCTGATGTCTACCATTTTGACATTTTAAAATAACGGCTCCTTTTCTTTTATTCCTTATATCCACAATACATTTTCATATGGATCCCATTCACAGTTGGCCTCAGGTAACAGTAATTTTGATTGTTAGATGCAGGTTTATTCCACACAAAAATGAACTCTTTTCCTGACTGCTACTGACAAGGTCTGTGAATAAACTGATGTATTAAAAGGCTTACTTCACATCTCCCAGATTCCAAAGAAGAATATGAGTTCTTCTCTATGTGAATTCTCTGATGATTTTTCAAAATGTTTTTCCTAGTAAAGTATTTTCCACATCTAAAACATCAACTCAACTTTTTTTTGAATGACATCTTTGATGTTTAAGACGATCTGATTCCTCCATAAACCCTTTCCCACATATCGAACATAAAAACGGCTTCTCTCCTGAGTGACGTCTCTGATGATCATTACGTTTGCGATTACTAGTGAAACATTTTCCACATTCTGAACATGAAAACGGCTTCTCTCCTGTGTGAGTTTTCTCATGTCTTACAAGATTTGATTTAATCATAAAACATTTTCCACATTCTGAACATGAAAACAGTTTCTCTGCTGTGTGAAGTTTCTCATGTCTAGCGAGATCTGATTTCAGCACAAAACACTTCCCACATTCTGAACATGAAAATGGTTTCTCTCCTGTGTGACGTCTCTGATGATCCCTATATTTGGCATTAGAAGTGAAACATTTTCCGCATTCTGAACATGAAAACGGCTTCTCTCCTGTGTGAATTCTCTGATGTTTAACAAGACCTGATTTTAGCATAAAACATTTCTCACATTCTGAACAAGAAAATGGTTTCTCTCCTGTGTGGATTCTTTTATGTTTAACAAGAGATGATTTTACTGTAAAACCTTTCCCACATTCTGGACATGGAAACGGTTTCTTTCCTGCGTGACTTCTCAAATGTCGAGCAAGATCTGTTCTATTGGAAAAACATCTCCCACATTCTGAACATAGATGTGGTTTCTCTCCTGTGTGAATTCTGATATGACTAACAAGATTTGATTTACCTCTAAAACGTTGACCACATTCTGAACATGAAAACGGCTTCTCTCCTGTGTGAACTCTCTGATGTTTAACAAGATCTGATTTTACCATAAAACATTTTTCACATTCTGAACAAGAAAATGGTTTCTCTCCTGTATGAATTTTTTTATGATTAACAAGAGATGATTTTTCTGTAAAACATTTCCCACATTCTGAACAAGAGAATGGCTTCTCTCCTGAGTGACGTCTCTGATGAGCCTTACATTTGCCATTAGTAGTGAAACATTTCCCACATTCTGAACATGAAAATGGCTTCTCTCCTGTGTGAATTCTCTGATGTTTTTCAATTAGTGATTTAGATGTAAAACCTCTCCCACATTCTAAACAGGAGTATGGCTTATTCCGTGTGTGAATTTTCACATGTCTAACAAGATTGAATTTATTTGTAAAACATTTCCCACATTCTGGACATGGAAATGGCTTCTCTCCTGTGTGAATTGTCTGATGTTTTACAATTTGGGATTTACATGTAAAACATTTCCCACATTCAGTACATGAAAATGTCTTTTCTCCTGTGTGAATTTTCACATGTCTAACAAGATTGAATTTATTTGTAAAACTTTTCCCACATTCTGAACATGAATATAGTTTCTCTCCCGTGTGAGTGATTCTGTGCATAAAAAGACCTGAGTTGTTTATAACCTGCTTTCCACATTTTCCAAACATTTTCTCACCTGTACCTGTAGAAACATTCTGTGATTGGTCAAGCGAAAGTTCCTTGTGATTAGTGCAATCATATAATAGATCTGTACTCTCAAATTTTGGATGTACAATAATGTTATTAAGATTTTCTCCTGAAGAGTGCGGCACAATGTCTTTATCTTCTACTTTACAGTTTAGCGGTGACATGGGGTTTCCATCAGAGATCTCACTGGGATTTTCTGTTAGGATTAAAATTTGATTTTGCAATTTTTAAATTACAAAAGTAGACAAATTTATAACATTCATATTAAACTAGAAAAACAGGCAGGTATTTTTTAACCTAAAGCTAGAAGTGGATCTATTTGGATGGGGACTTTTAAGCTCTTCTTGTATATTTCCATTACTTTTACATCTACTTCTGGCTTTCATTCAAAACAAAAACTGCATGTGTGATTCCAGCCTTATTAAACTTTGTCCAATAATTAAAAATGTATCAACGGCCAAGACCCCGATGCCGGTCCACATTCTGTGAGATGTTCAATAATGTAAACGTAATTCAAAAATCTGAAAATCACAATCTTGTCTTGGAATCAAGACAACAGAGGCCCCTGACAACAGAGCGGCCAGTAATATACAGTAAAAATACCCGGCTGGACGTCTTCCGACATCAGAGCTGCACAGGCTTCAATCACAATGTAGGAACACGTCAGACAGTGGATGGGAAAAGGTTAATATTATTTAACGAAATACTGTTTTTGACAACTGATCATGGCCACAGTCTAACTTAAAGCGGTTGTTCAGCTTTAAACTATTTCATTCTGGTTTGACACAAGATTTCTTGGGGAAAAAAAGGTGCTGGTTTTCATGCAGTTTTTGATTTAAAGTCAAAAGTGGATTCAAAATGAATGTGAAGTATATAATGGTATATATGTTCTCCTTGCTGCGTCCACTTCTGACTTTGGCTAAAAACAAAAATGAAGAACAATCTGCCACAAAACTGCATCAAAAGCTGTAGTTTGGTTTTTCCTAAAATGCTGTAAAAACACCCTAATAAATGCATCTCAGGTTGAATTCATGACCATGTCAACGAGGCCCACACAGTCTCATGTTCTCGGTTTTATGAAGCATCTTTATGATGTATGGCATAGACAGAGGGAAGTTATCAATCAGAATCTGTAATAAAGGTTTCCAGCACCCCACTGAATCCATCCCACTTAGTATTTAGGCTCTTTTACTGGTAAAGAGCGTCCTATTAAAGGGGTTGTCCCGCGCCGAAACTGTTTTTGTTTTTTTAATCAACCCCCCCGCCCCCGGTTCCAGGGGTTAAAAAAGAACACCGGACAGCGCTTACCTGAATCCCCGCGCTCCGGTGACTTCTTACTTACCCGGTGAAGATGGCCGCCGGCATCTTCTCCCTCGGTGGACCGCAGGGCTTCTGTGCGGTCCATTGCCGATTCCAGCCTCCTGATTGGCTGGAATCGGCACGTGACGGGGCGGAGTTACACGGAGCCCCATTGAGAAAAGCAGAAGACCCGGACTGCGCAAGCGCGTCTAATTTGGCCATTAGACAGCGAAAATTAGACGGCAACCATGGAGACGAGGACGCCAGCAACGGAACAGGTAAGTGAATAACTTTTGATAACTTCTGTATGGCTCATAATTAATGCACAATGTACATTACAAAGTGCATTAATATGGCCATACAGAAGTGTATAGACCCACTTGCTGCCGCGGGACAACCCCTTTAAGTTCTAAAAAGGGGACCTAATGAAGTGGCCTCTGAATTCAGCTGTTACTTAAGCTGTCCCCATCTTCTTGCACCCGTCTCTGCAAGCAGCACAAGATAGTGACAGTCACACTGCTTACAGCCATATGTCTGCTGGGTGCGTCTGTGCAGTAGTTTTTTGTCTTTTATCAGTAGCAGCAAATGCATAGAGGACTACTTAAAGTAGTCCTGGATATTCATTAGGTGTATGCTAGCTACATCCACCCCACCCTCCAGCTACTGACTGACTGCTGTCTATAACTGTGCATATAAAGTGAGCTGCCAATCATTGGTTGGAGCGCTGGGTGGGTGTGGCCAGGCTGCAGATCATGAATATTCAGGTCTATTTCTATGTCCGGCTGCTACTAATAATTTTCAAGTTTCTCCAAAACGACTGCACAGATCCACAGAGCAGACATATCCCTGTAATCCGTGTAACTGTCACTACCCTATGGTGCTCTCAGTGAGAACTGCAAAAAGATGGTGGCAGTCTTTATAAATGTGAAATAGGTGCTTCCTAAGGCCGGCTGCACACGACCGGGTCGGGTTCCACATGTAGAAGCCCGCAGCGTTTTTTTTATTTTTTAATTACTGCTTTTCCCACATCATCATTGCGGAAGAGTCACGGGTCGGATGGCTTCCATTGACTTCAATAGAAGCCGTGCGTAATCCGCACTGAAATAGAGCATGCTGCGATTATTCCTCTGCGAGCGAAAACTCACAATTGATTTCCACTCGTGTGCAGGAAATACCATTTCCATACCGTGCTATTTGCTGCGGATTCCGTAATGTAAATCCGTCCGTGTGCAGCCGAACTAAGAATCATGGATCTGGAATTTTATTTTAAAATTTTAGGGTAAACTCAAAGAAAAACCCTCAGAACTTTAACCCCATAGTGTCCTGTTTGCACCTTAATGACACTTTAACAGAGAATAATTATCTCTTTGCGCATAACAAGTACTTGGGACAGTTTTCATGAAATTCTGTTTTGCATTGGCAGTAAAAATAGACTAAAAGGACTTGTGTAATTAAAAAAGAAAATGGCGAGATTAAGGAAAGTGTGGTCAGTGACTCGGAAAAAGCGGTGCTTGGGTCCAAAAACACCCGAACCGAGTAAGTTCGCTCATCTCTAATTGTTGTACATTTCCATTTATTTGAAAAACTACATTTTTGACACTAATTTAACACGTGCAAAAATTGTAAAACTTTTTAAAATTAAGAGATATAAAGTAAAGCCCGGTGATGGACCTCTAACTCTATGCAGATCATGGGTCAGCATATTATTAATGCTTTTAGTATAGCTCTGAAAAACAGGCACACCGTGGTTCGGGCAGCAGAAGCCAGGTGACTGGTTCCCTGTTAGATCCCATACTGATCGCCATAAAAAAAAAAAAAAGTTGAAAAAAACAAAAATAATTGTCCACATATTTAACCCCTTCCCGCTATATGACATACCGGTACGTCATGGGAGCCTGGTACTTTGCGCAAAATGACGTACCAGTACGTCATCGGCATAGTGTGAGATCATGACTGACCTCGCGCTATTCCGCAGCGGGCGCTGGCTGTCAGATAGCGCGATCTAAGTAGATCGCGGCAGGGAAAGAGTTCACAGAGGGAGCGGGCTCCCTCTGTGTCTCCGGCCGCCTCTCGCAATGTTATTGCGAGAGCCCGGCCTGTCGCCATGGCAACAGGACGCCAGACACTGGTGTTTTGTGTTGCCAATGCCTATGATCGCTGTACAAGTGATAAGCCATGGCAGAGCAGTAGCCCTGCCATGCCTTATCACAGCGATCATAAGTGCTGTACTGTAAGTCCCTCAGAGGGACTCAAATAGTGTAAAAAAAAAAGAAAAGAAAAAATGTAAAAAAAGTTAAACCCCTTTTTTGTGCTTTTTTTAATAAGCATTTAAAAAAAAAAAATTAAAACCCCACATATTTGGTATTGTCCATAACGACGTGTAGAAAAAGTTGAACATGCTTTTTATTTTGTACGGCAAAAAGCGTTTTAAAAAAACGGTAAAAAGAGGCAAAATGCTAATTTTTAGCATTTTGTCTCCCAAAAAATGCAATAAAAGTAATCAAAAAAGCCATATATTCCCCAAAATGGTACCAATAAAAACTACAGCTCGTCTCGGAAATAATAAGCCCCACAGAGCTCCGTACAAAGAAAAATAAAAAAGTTACAGGACTTTAAATGCAGTGATAGAGTAAAAAAAAAAAAAGATTTCCAAAAAAAGGGTTTTTATTGCAAAAAAGTGTAAAAACCTAAAAAAAAATATAAGAATTTTGGTATTGTTGTAACCGTACCGACCCGCAGAAAAAATGTAGTGTGTTATTTATGCTGCATGATTAACGCTGTAAAAAAAAATATCTATGGCCGAATTGACGCGTTTTCTCTCCGTGTTATCATAAAAAAAATAATAAAAGTTTTACGATATAGTCTATGTACCCAAAAATGACGCTGATAAAAACTACAGTTCGCCACGTAAAAAACAAGCCCTGATACGGCCGCGTCGACGGAAAAATAAAGTTATGGCTTTTGAAAAACGGAGATGGAAAAATACTAGAGATGAGCGAGCACCAAAATGCTCGGGTGCTCATTGCTCGAGTCAAACTTTCCACGATGCTCGAGGGTTCGTTTCGAGTAACGAACCCCATTGAAGTCAATGGCGACCCGAGCATTTTTGTATTTCGCCGATGCTCGCTAAGGTTTTCATTTGTGAAAATCTGGGAAATTCAAGAAAGTGATGGGAACGACACAGAAATGTATAGGGCAGGCGAGGGGCTACATGTTGGGCTGCATCTCAAGTTCCCAGGTCCCACTATTAAGCCACAATAGCGGCAGGAGCGCCCCCCCCCCCCCCAACAATTTTTACTTCTGAAAAACCCTCATTAGCAAGGCATACCTTAGCTAAGCACCACACTACCTCCAACAAAGCACAATCACTGCCTGCATGACACTCCGCTGCCACTTCTCCTGGGTTACATGCTGCCCAACCCCCTCGCACGACCCAGTGTCCACTGCGCACACCAAAGTGTCCCTGCGCAGCCTTCAGCTGCCCTCATGCCACACGCTGGCCTCATAGCCACACCACCCTCATGTCTATTTATAAGTGCATCTGCCATGAGGAACCGAAGGCACACACTGCAGAGGGTTGGCAGGGCCAGGCAGCGACCCTCTTTAAAAGGGGCGGGGCGATAGCCCACAATGCTGTACAGAAGCAATGAGAACTCCAATCCTGTGCCACCTCCGTCAGGAGCTGCAAACGTGGGCATAGCAATGGGGAATCCATGTGCCACACAGTATTCATTCTGTCAAGGTGTCGCATAGCTCAATCCACACTGCAAGGGGAAAGCCGTCAGCGCTCTGCCCTCTACCCAAGTCAGTCAGTGTCTTTGTGCCAGACAGGTCAAACACCGCGATGGGAACTAAGTTTGCACCAACAGCATAGGTGGGTCCTAGGAAGCCCAAGACATGAACAAAAAATTGATCTGAGAGGCCAAACATGGCAGACTTGCACCGCGCCCACGACATAGGCCTCGGCCCACAGCTTCAGCAATCCTAGGCAGGAAGCGGACTTTCACTGCACCCAGGACATAGGCCTCTGCACAAACCCTCAGCAATCGCGTGCCTACAGTGGACTCCAATGCTAGCGTAGCTGTGCACGTCTCATTAGCGCTGTATTGCTCCTGTAGTTTGTCCCAATGCAGTGCCCCGGATAGTAGAGCTAACGTCAGATTAAATACAGGTGGGCTTCGGCCCACACTGCATGCCCCAGTCAGACCGGGGTTCTTTATAAGTAGACACAGGCAGGTACAACTCCGTGTGGACTGACAGCATGAGTGGGTCCCAGGAAGCCACCGGCGTTACATAAATAAATCCCATTGCGGTGCCCATGTTACGTCCGATTAAATGCAGGTGGGCTTCGACCCACACTGCATGCCCCAGTCTGACCGGGGTTTTTAATACATAGACACAGGCAGGTACAAATCCCTAATGTTAAGTCCGTGTGGACCCACAGCATGGGTGGCTCCCTGGAACCCATCGGCGGTACATAAATGTATCCCATTGCAGTGCCCTGCTCAGCAGAGCTAACGTCAGATACAATACAGGTGGGCTTCGCCCCACAGCGCATGCCCCAGTCAGACTGGTAATATGTACCTTAACAGTAACCGCGTTGGTGGGAATGTGGTGGCGACTGCAGACCTAGTAGCGCGGTTTTATTTAGTTGGTTTTTCGGAATGTGGCCAGGATTAAGTGGGCCGTGGTGGGGGGATGGTGGGGGGGCTCTCTTGTTGTGTCGTTAAAGGTGAAATTCTTGGACTGCCACCAGACGGACCAATGCAAAGGTATTTGCCAAGAATGTTTTCATTGTTGGAGGAGGAGGGGGATGTTTTTGAGGCACTACGTGTCCTCTCCACGTGTCTGTGGTTATATGCACCTTAACAGTAACCGCGTTGGTGGGAAATGGCCTCGCCGCCATCATTTCTTTGGGAAGCCTCCGTTTCCACACCCCAGTGACATAGCATTAGCAGCGGTATAGGCAGAGCCCAGAATTAGTAACATTTCAGCGGTAGCATTAGGGACACGCCCCAGTAACATATCACTAGCAGCAGTATAGGGGGAGCACAGTATTAGTTCCATTTCAGTAATAGTAGCAGTCAAGACAGGCCCCAGTAACAATTTCGAAGCAGCAGTATAGCGGGAGCACAGTCTTGGTTCCATTTCAGTAGTAGTAGCAGTCAAGACAGGCCACAGTAACATTCCCGTTGCAGCAGTTTAGGGAGATAACAGTCTCTTTCACATTTCAGTAGTTGCAGTATAGACAAGGCCCCAGTTACATTTATGTAGCAAAAGTGTAGGTCCACACACCTTGCTGTACCATGAGTGCAGGCGAAGCCCATAAAAATTACTAGGATTACACTGTAGGCGAGGGCCCAAACAAATTGGTGTACCAACAGTACTAATGTACCTCTGAAAAATTGCCCATGCCCAACCAAGAGCGCAGGTGAAACCCATTAATCGCTTTGGTTACTGTGGCTTAAAGGAGATGTCTCGAGGAAGCAGTGATTTTTTTTTTTTGCCCAGTCCCCCTAATTAAACATACATTACTAATTACCCCTGTAAATGACTTTTCTAGCTGGTTTGTACTTACCGTTCCAGCGTTTCAGCAACTTATAAACGTTTCCCCAAGATGGCCGCCGGCTCTTTCCCCGTCGCTCGCTGCAGCCCGACGTGCGCGCTCCCGAGACGCTGCCAGCTGTGTCTCCATGGCAACCGGACGCCCCGCAGCCGCCGACCAGACGCCCCGCAGCCGCCGACCAGTCACCCACCGCCAGGCAGCAGGTAACCGGCGCTAGCCCCCGGCTCCCCAGCGCTACGCTCCCGGCTCCCCAGCGCTAGACCCTCAGCCCAGGTGAAGGCCCCGGAGCCCAGCGCTAGGTTCCGGAGCCCAGCGCTAGGTTCCGGAGCCCAGCGCTAGGTTCCGGAGCCCAGCGCTAGGTTCCGGAGCCCAGTGCTAGGTTCCGGAGCCCAGGTGAAGGCCCCGGAGCCCAGCGCTGGGCTCCGGGGCCTTCACCTGTCAGTGAACATCACCCCCGACCCATCACTTACCCCCCTGGCCCAGCGCTAGTTCCCCCGGCCTAGCGACAGCCCCCCCCGGCCTAGCGACAGCCCCCCCATCGCAGCGGCAGCCCCCCCCGGCGCAGCGGCAGCCCCCCCCATCGCAGCGACAGCGACGACAGCCCCCCCCGGCCCATCACTTACCTGGACGGCAGGACAGCTGGGCGGCTTCTCCGGACAGCTGGGCGGCTCTGCACCTTCCTCTAACAGAGGATGGTACAGAATGGCCGCTCCAGCGCGCTCCCGAGCAGTGACAGCTCATCTGCGCATGCGCAGAAGAGCTGTAGCGGGGAGCACACTGAAGCGGCTCGTGCTGAAAGGAGAAGACCGGACTGCGCAAGCGCGTCTAAAAAAGCAAGCTGCCAGCGAATTTAGACGGAACCATGGAGACGAGGACGCTAGCAACGGAGCAGGTAAGTGAATAACTTCTGTATGGCTCATATTTAATGCACAATGTATATTACAAAGTGCATTAATATGGCCATACAGAAGTGCTGAACCCCACTTGGTTTCGCGAGACCACCCCTTTAATTTGTAACTAGGCCTGGAGGCAGCCCAGTTAAAATAAAAATTGGTTCAGGTGCAAGTTTCAACGCGTTAATGAGAATTGAAACGTATAAAACATTGTTTACAAAAGTCATATGACTGAGCCTTGTGGGCCTAAGAAAAATTGCCCGTTCGGCGTGATTACGTGAGGTTTCAGGAGGAGGAGGATGAATATAATACACAGATTGATGAAGCTAAAAGGTCCTCGTGTTTTATGGTGATAGAGAACAATGCTTCCATCCGCGGGTGCAGCCTACGTATTGTTTAGGTATCGCTGCTGTCCGCTGGTGTAGAAGAGAAGTCTGGGGAAATCCAGGCTTTGTTCATCTTGATGAGTGTAAGCCTGTCGGCACTGTCAGTTGACAGGCGGGTACGCTTATCCGTGATGATTCCCCCAGCCGCACTAAACACCCTCGCTGACAAGATGCTAGCCGCAGGACAAGCAAGCACCTCCAGGGCATACAGCGCGAGTTCAGGCCACGTGTCCAGCTTTGACACCCAGTAGTTGTAGGGAGCAGAGACGTCACGGAGGATGGTTGTCCGATCGGCTACGTACTCCCTCACCATACTTTTACAGTGCTCCCGCCGACTCAACCTTGACTGGGGAGCGGTGACACAGTCTTGCTGGGGAGCCATAAAGCTGGCAAAGGTCTTGGAGAGTGTTCCCCTGCCTGCGCTGTACATGCTGCCTGATCTCCGCGCCTCCCCTGCTACCTGGCCCTCGGAACTGCGCCTTCTGCCACTAGCGCTGTCGGATGGGAATTTTGCCATCAGTTTGTCCGCCAGGGTCCTGTGGTATAGCATCACTCTCGAACCCCTTTCCTCTTCGGGTATGAGAGTGGAAAGGTTCTCCTTATACCGTGGGTCGAGCAGTGTGTACACCCAGTAATCCGTAGTGGCCAGAATGCGTGTAACGCGAGGGTCACGAGAAAGGCATCCTAACATGAAGTCAGCCATGTGTGCCAGGGTACCTGTACGCAACACATGGCTGTCCTCACTAGGAAGATCACTTTCAGGATCCTCCTCCTCCTCAGGCCATACACGCTGAAAGGATGACAGGCAAGCCGCATGGGTACCCTCAGCAGTGGGCCAAGCTGTCTCTTCCCCCTCCTCCTCATGCTCCTCCCCCTCCTCCTCAACGCGCTGAGATATAGACATGAGGGTGCTCTGACTATCCAGCGACATACTGTCTTCCCCCGCCTCCGTTTCGGAGCCCAAAGCATCTGCCTTTGTGCTTTGCAGGGAACTTCTCAAGAGGCATAGCAGAGGAATGGTGACGCTAATGATTGCAGCATCCCCGCTCACCATCTGGGTAGACTCCTCAAAGTTTCCAAGGACCTGGCAGATGGCTGCCAACCAGGCCCACTCTTCTGTAAAGAATTGAGGAGGCTGACTCCCACTGCGCCGCCCATGTTGGAGTTGGTATTCCACTATAGCTCTACGCTGCTCATAGAGCCTGGCCAACATGTGGAGCATAGAGTTCCACCGTGTGGGCACGTCGCACAGCGGTCGGTGCACTGGCAGATTAAACCGATGTTGCAGGGTCCGCAGGATGGCAGCGTCCGTCTTGGACTTGCTGAAATGTGCGCTGACCCGGCGCACCTTTCCGAGCAGGTCTGACAAGCGTGGGTAGCTTTTCAGAAACCGCTGAACCACCAAATTAAAGATGTGGGCCAGGCATGGCACGTGCGTGAAGCTGCCGAGCTGCAGAGCCGCCACCAGGTTACGGCCGTTGTCACACACGACCATGCCCGGTTGGAGGCTCAGCGGCGAAAGCCAGCGGTCGGTCTGCTCTGTCAGACCCTGCAGCAGTTCGTGGGCCGTGTGCCTCTTCTCTCCTAAGCTGAGTAGTTTCAGCACGGCCTGCTGACGCTTGCCCACCGCTGTGCTGCCACGCCGCGCGACACCGACTGCTGGTGACGTGCGGCTGCTGACACATCTTGATTGCGATACATGGGTTGCGTAGGAGGAGGAGGAGGAGGGTGGTTTAGTGGAGGAAGCATACACCGCCGCAGATACCACCACCGAGCTGGGGCCCGCAATTCTGGGGGTGGGTAGGACGTGAGCGGTCCCAGGCTCTGACTCGGTCCCAGCCTCCACTAAATTCACCCAATGTGCCGTCAGGGAGATATAGTGGCCCTGCCTGCCTGTGCTTGTCCACGTGTCTGTTGTTAAGTGGACCTTGGCAGTAACCGCGTTGGTGAGGGCGCGTACAATGTTGCGGGAGACGTGGTCGTGCAGGGCTGGGACGGCACATCGGGAAAAGTAGTGGCGACTGGGAACCGAGTAGCGCGGGGCCGCCGCCGCCGCCATCATGTTTTTGAAAGCCTCCGTTTCCATAAGCCTATACGGCAGCATCTCCAGGCTGATCAATTTGGCTATGTGCACGTTTAACGCTTGAGCGTGCGGGTGCGTGGCGGCGTACTTGCGCTTGTGCTCAAACAGTTGCACTAGCGACGGCTGGACACTGCGCTGAGAGACATTGGTGGATAGGGCCGAGGACAGCGGAGGTGAGGGTGTGGGTGCAGGCCGGGAGACGGTCGTGCCTCTGTCCTGAGAAGGGGGTTGGGGCACAGGGGGAGAGGCAGTGGTGCAAACCGGAGGCGGTGAACGGCCTTTGTCCCACCTTGTGGGGTGCTTGGCCATCATATGCCTGCGCATGCTGGTGGCTCCCCGGCTGATCTTGGCGCAACAAACCTTGCACACCACAGTTCGTCGGTCATCAGCACTCTCAGTGAAAAACTGCCACACCTTTGAGCACCTCGGCCTCTGCAGGGTGGCATGGCGCGAGGGGGCGCTTTGGGAAACAGTTGGTGGATTATTCGGTCTGGCCTTGCCTCTACCCCTCGCCACCGCACTGCCAACCTGCTCTGCTGCTGCACTTGCCTCCCCCTCTGAAGACCTGTCCTCAGTAGGCTTAGCAAACCAGGTGGGATCTGTCACCTCATCGTCCAGCTGCTCTTCCTCCGAATCCTCTGTGCGCTCCTCCCTCGGACTTACTGCCCTTACTACTACCTCACTGATAGACAACTGTGTCTCATCGTCATCGTCCTCCTCACCCACTGAAAGTTCTTGAGACAGTTGCCGGAAGTCCCCAGCCCCATCCCCCGGACCCCGGGAACTTTCCAAAGGTTGGGCATCGGTCACGACAAACTCCTCCCGTGGGAGAGGAACCATTGCTGCCCAATCTGGGCAGGGGCCCGAGAACAGTTCCTGGGAGTCTGCCTGCTCCTCAGAATGTGTCATTTTCATGGAGTGAGGAGGCTGGGAGGAAGGAGGAGCAGCAGCCAGAGGATTCAGAGTTGCAGCTGTGGACGGCGTAGAAGACTGGGTGGTCGATAGATTTCTGGATGCACTTTCTGCCATCCACGACAGGACCTGCTCACACTGCTCAGTTTCTAATAAAGGTCTACCGCGTGGACCCATTAATTGTGAGATGAATCTGGGGACCCCAGAAATTTGCCTCTCTCCTAATCCCGCAGCAGTCGGCTGCGATACACCTGGACCAGGGGCTCGGTCTGTGCCCACACCCTGACTTGGGCCTCCGCGTCCTCGCCCCTGCCCACGTCCTCTAGGCCTACCCCTACCCCTCAGCATGGTGTATTACGAGTAGAGCAGAAACAGAACGCTGTAATTAAATGTGCCGCTTATTGGCCTGTGGTTGGAGGCTGACTTCGCTTACGGAACGCACAGCAGAGCCAGGAAACAATTATGCGCAAGCCTGTAGTGAAACCTAGGTGCGTATGACTGAGCTACTGGAATTCACAGGGCAGAACCAGTCAAGTGGCCAAAGGCCAGTGGTAGGCCTTAAGTATTTTGCTTCTATTTTTTTAAATGGTGAGGTGAAAAACCAGACAGACACCGTATGCAGCGTATATTATGTATACTGTTTCCCTCTGGCGGGATGACGGCGGTCGAGTAACGGGCACAGCAGAGCCAGGAAACAATTATGCGCAAGCCTGCTGTAACGCTTAGCTGGGTATTAATTAGCGACTACTACCCCCAGCAGACACGCAGTAAACTGAAGACGGTCACAGGCAGCCCAAATATAGTATTTTTCCCCAATTATTTTGAAAAAGCCCACTGCCTATATAGCCAGTATACCTCTTTCCCTGTACCACTGTCCCTGCCTCACCAGTACTGCCCCTATACTCTGTAAAATGACTGCAGACTGAGGACGCTATGGTCTGCACGCCCGATATACAAAAAAAAAAAAATTGGTGCAACACTGCTAAAAGCAGCATCAACACTACTGCATACGGTCAGATGTGGCCCTAAGAAGGACCGTTGGGGTTCTTGAAGCCTAATATTACACCTAACACTCTCCATATAGCAGCAACAGCATCACTTTCCCTGATCTCTGTCAGCATGCATCTGTGGCGAGCCGCGGGCAGGGCAGATTTAAATACTCAGGTGTCATCTGATCTCCCCAGCCACTCACTGCAGGGGGGTGGGATAGGGCTGGAATGTCACAGGAGGAAGTTGTAATGCCTTCCCTGTGCTTCTATTGGCCAGAAAAGCGCGCAAATTTCTCAGGGAAGGAAATGTAATGGAGTCGAGCACCGCGTGGTGCTCGTCTCGAGTAACGAGCATCTCGAACACCCTAATACTCGAACGATCATCAAGCTCGGACGAGTACGCTCGCTCATCTCTAAAAAATACCAAAAATCGCTTGGTCCTGAACGCCAAAATAGGCCATGTAATTAAAGGAGATGTCCCGCGCCGAAACGGGTTTTTTTTTTTTTAACCCCCCCCCCCCGTTCGGCGCGAGACAACCCCGATGCAGGGGTTAAAAAAACCACCCGCACAGCGCTTACCTGAATCCCGGCGGTCCGGTGACTTCAATACTTACCGCTGAAGATGGCCGCCGGGATCCTCTATCTTCGTGGACCGCAGCTCTTCTGTGCGGTCCACTGCCGATTCCAGCCTCCTGATTGGCTGGAATCGGCACGTGACGGGGCGGAGCTCCACGGAGCTCCACGGAGCCCCATAGAGAACAGCAGAAGACCCGGACTGCGCAAGCGCGGCTAATTTGGCCATCGGAGGCCAAAAATTAGTCGGCACCATGGAGACCAGGACGCTAGCAACGGAGCAGGTAAGTAAAAAACTTTTTATAACTTCTGTATGGCTCATAATTAATGCACAATGTATATTACAAAGTGCATTATTATGGCCATACAGAAGTGTATAGACCCACTTGCTGCCTCGGGACATCTCCTTTAAGGGGTTAAGGAGAGGTTAGTGAAAAATCCCAAAATAAGGTCATGTTGGATAATCCTACACATACCACATACCCTTGAAATAATAATGTCAATAGTATTTCTCTATCTGGTTACCTTTTGATATAAAAAGCTGGTGGTCCTCTATCTTGAGATCCTTGAACAGATTCTTGCGTTCTTCTAAATACTCCCACTCCTCCATGGAGAAATAGACAGCGACATCCTGACACCTTATAGGAACCTGACAACACAATGATACCATCATTACCCAGACTCCTCTAGTGCTGTTACTGTATAATTACCCAGCATTCCCAGCAGGGTCACCTCTCCAGTCAGCAGCTCAGTGATCTTGTTGGTGAGTTCTAGGATCTTCTGCTCATGTATCAGTAAGTGAGGAGGAGCCTCTGTGATGGGGGTCTGGCTCCTGCTCCATCCTCCTGATTCATGGAGATGGCTGTTGGGAGTCGTACCGTCACCCGAAGTCTTCTTCACTATGGTGTAATCCTGTGTACAAATACTAGGTCGGAAACAGCACACAAACGTACCTTATGCAAAAGGGAGGTCTTTGTATAGGATCTCCGATGCACGCTCAAACTCAGGTTCTGGATCCTAAACCATAAATGTGCAAACAGCCTATTTGTAAAAGAGCAGCATCCAGGGGCACATTAACCGTAAAGCTCCACTCGCGCCATTGGGTGAAGAACAATCTTTATTGTGCCCATGTACAACGACAACGTTTCAACCGCAGTCTTTGTTGCCTCAACAAAGACTGGGCATGCGGTTGAAACATGGTCGTTGTACATGGGCACAATAAAGATTGTTCTTCACCCAATGGTGCGAGTGGAGCTTTACGGTTAATGTGCCCCTGGATGCTGCTCTTTTACATATCGACTGTGTAATCCTGTGTATGGAGGGAGACATGTAGAAAACTGAACCCAGTTTTCCTCCCTTAGTAGAAAGTGAGAAATTGTGATTCCACTGTATAAAGCTCTAAGCAGATATCTGGCAGCTAAGCGTGCATACTACCACCCCTTTCTTTCCAATGTGTAAGCAGGAGATGGCCCAGCGCTTTGAACTCTGTCATCTCCAGAAGTGCCTCCTTAATGCAAGAAATGGTAAGTAGGCACACTGCTTGAGAGGGGGCGCATTATTAGAATGAGAGAAGCTGGATTCTCATTGCTCCTACAACATTACTATTAGCTCATTGGTTCCCACGATACAGAACTGACAATATTGGTGGCCGATCTTCACATTTTCTGCTTTTTATTTATTGTGTTTAACTTCGAAGGTCTGAAGGCTGTTATACAGGACACTGGCTTGTTCTAGAATGGATTTTTTCTTCCCCTAGTCTGACTTGCTACATAATTCAATAAGTAATAGAGAAATACAGAAAAGTTTACCTCCCCGGTCAGCAGGTAGATGATCTCCAAGGTGAAGCTTAATATTCTTATGGTAATGTCACTTCTTTCTTTGTCCATCCTTGGTGGGTCATTCAGGAGAAGGCCTGCTTTGGATGAGAATACGAGAGAACTGGATAAGCCGGAGGGTTCTGGTACTGCCGGCAGTTTGCTATGGTACGCTGTTTACACAATTCCCTTTCACTTCTACGAGAGTTACAGAGACCGTGTGGAATAGGCAGGGCAGCTGATTCCGTAATCTCAGGCAGCAGAGGGGAGCCAGAATGGGGTCGAGGGGGATGGGCATTTTTAAAAATAAGTGCGGGTTTCAGACATGGGTCATATTTATTAGACATCCTGTGGATATACCATAAAGGCGGCTTCGCACGGGCGAATACACAGTTACGCTCTATACAGCGCCATGTATTTGTTCTATAAATGAGTCTTTTTTGCCAGCATATCGGTGTATTTCGCACTCGCAGGGTATGGTTTTTTGCAGAAGGTTCACAAGCAGGCCCTATTTAAATGACTATTTAGCCTAATGAGTTCCAGATGTGTTCTTTTTCCTGTGGGTTTGCGTAGAATACTGCACATCTCTTTGCATATTGCGCGGGCATTTGTGCACCCCCATAGACTGCTCACAAAGGTAAAGCAGTGGGTTCCATTCTCTGGCTATCGCGAGTGCCAATACACCCATATGAAAAAGTCCTAAGTGTCTGATTTAGGTACACTCCTCTAAATAAACCCGTCACCTGTCTGCAGCAGCATAAACTAAGTTACAGGTGCTGTTCATCTCTAAGGATCCCGGTTGATCAGCTGTTGGCACCACAACACACATATGGAGCTGAAGCAGTTAGCTCCAACCCCTGTGTGGTGGCCGGCGCTCGTAATTACAGATACAGCTCCCATTGATTGATGATCCACCAGTAGTGACTTCTACTCCCAAAGGGCAGTAGGGTCCAGTGAGAGAAGTATAGTTTGACTCACTACTGACTTCATACATTTCTGCCTCTGAGGTGGGTGCAGTCTCACTATTGAGCACTAATCTGTGCTATAAATCTCACCAGACAATGGGGCACATTTACTATTCAAAGTATCACAGTTTTCTTCTGCAAATAGCTTCATAAACTGTCTTACATGCTTTGTACCACATTTACTATGTATTTTTAGACCCATTCGGACACTTTTCCCAAGTCTTCCAAAATAAGGGCATGGCTTTGTGAAATGGGGGCATGACCTAAATTGTGCCAACAATTGAACCAAATTGTGGCAAATCGTGCAATTACAGCAATTTTTTTCTCCAAACTAAGCCAATTAAAAAATGGTTTAACCTTAGACTACATAGTCTTTTAATGCAACAGATCTACCATTCAGCAGAGCTACTGTGATAAATCTGGTGCATTATACGGCTATCTAGTCTAAGTTTGTATTGTCTAACTTTTACACAACATTCCTAAATAAGCCCATTGTTTTTAGGAAGCCCACAGTAAAAAAAACAAAAAAAACAAACACCCCCTAAAATCAATTGTGCAAAAATTGAAAAACATAACAGATATCAAGTAAAGCCCGGTGATGGACCTGTAACTTAATGCAAATCACGTGTCAGCATATTTTTAATGCTTTTAGTATAGCTCTGAAAAAAAGGCACAACGTGGTTCGAGCAGCATTGGCCAGGTGACTGGATCCCTGTTAGATCCCATACTGATTGCCATAATTAAAAAGTATGGTTAGGAAGTAAGGAGTTGAAAAAAAAGTTTGTGCTTATATTCAACATGAGATTAGCGAAAAAGCCCAAAATAAGGTCATGTTGGGTGACAAATCCTACACATACCACATACCCTTGAAATAATAATGCCACGAGTATATCTATATCTGGTTACCTTGTGATATAAAATGTTTCTGGGTTTCCATCTTGACGTCCTCGTACTGTATCTTGTATCTCTTCTTACCCTGTGATATCGGAGGTTGATGGTTCTCCATCATGACGTCCTTGTACAGATCCTTGTGTTCTTCTAAATACTCCCACTCCTCCATGGAGAAATAGACAGCGACATCTTGACACCTTTTAGGAACCTGACAACACAATCATACCGTCATTACCCAGACTCCTCTAGTGCTGGTACTGTATAATTACCCAGCATTCCCAGCAGGGTCACCTCTCCAGTCAGCAGCTCAGTGATCTTGTTGGTGAGTTCTAGGATCTTCTGTTCATGTATCGGTAAGTGAGGAGGAGCCTCTGTGATGGGGCTCTGGCTGCATCCTCCTGACTCATGGAGATGGCTGTTGGGAGTCGTACCATCACCCGAAGTCTTCTTCACTATTGTGTAATCCTGTGTATGGAGAGAGACATGTAGAGGACTAAACCCAGTATTCATTCCTTAGTAGAAAGAGGGAGATTGTGACCCCACCGTATTGAGCTCTAGTGAGACATCTGGCAGCCAAGCATGCATACTACCACCCCATTCTTTGCAATGTGTCAGCTGGAGATGGCCCAGCGCTTTGAACTCTGCCATCTCCGAACGTCCCTCCTCAATGCAAGGAATGGTAAGTAGGCACGCTGTTTGAGAAGGGGCACATTATTAGAATGTGAGAAGCTGGATTCTCATTGCTCCTACAACATTACTATTAGCTCATTGGTTTCCACCATACAGAACTGACCATATTGGTGGCCGATCTTCACATTTTCAGCTTTTCATTTATTACGTTTTCTCTTCCCTTAGTCTGACTTGCTACATAATACAATAAATATAGTAATACAGAAAAGCTTACCTCTCCGGTCAGCAGGTAGATGATCTCCAAGGTGAAGTTTAATATTCTTATGGTAACATCATTTCTTGCTTTGTCCATCCTTAGTGGGTCATTCAGGAGAAGGACTGCTTTGGATGAGAATACGAGAGAACTGGATAAACCAGAGGGTTCTGGTACTGCCGGCAGTTTTCCAACAGCCCATGACTGCACCAGTGGGAGACCACCTCCCATCTGGAGAGGAAACAGGTACCTCCCAAGATCTCTGTAAAGTCAGGCACACCCTTCACCTTATTTAATTAAATTTATTAAATTAATTAAATTAATTACTTATAACTCAAATACTGCAGTAGGGACCAAACTTAGTGTTGCCATCATGGAAAACGGATTACCCATAAGTAATATTAGTTTTCTCCATACACCCCTGACAGCACCAGTGAGAGATTAAACCAGATCAATACCTAGGGAGGGTTGATAGCTAATAACTCTTATTGGATTGGAGAATCCACCAATAAAGAAACTCCAACTGACTTGTAGCCTTGAAATATTAACACTTCCTGATGATGAAAACGGCCAGCCAAATATATGCTCCAAATTACAGAATATATTACAGCTTTTTAGATCTCGTTGTACTGGTTTCTCTATTAGAGCCAGCTAGACTATGGAACACACTATGATATTGTTCTTAGGAAGTCGGATTCCAATATCTTGTACTCAGGATGAATCCAAGCCAAGATTCTAGCTTGAGTTCTCGATTTTAAAGTTAGGAGGATCCGTGAAGACAGCGAATCAAAAATAATTGTTCCAAAGTATAAACCCTCCTATAACTATTCCACATAAGGAGGCAACTTTAGGAAGAAAGACTCTTATATAAATATTCCCCATTGAAGGGATTATACCCATAGATGGTTCAGACAGCGCCTCTGTGGATTGCAGCCATTTATCATGTGGCAAAATCTGCAGTAGTTGTTTCCGTAGTGTCTAAGACGGTGTGCCTGTGGCGGGTGGTACCCTGTCCCAAAGAATGTCCAAGGAGAGCTAAAGCTGGGAGAAGCTCTATGGAATACACAAACTGCCCCAGATTAATCAAAGAAAACTAAGAAAAAAACAAAGACCCCGCGCTCAGTGTCCCCCAGAAACACCAAAGCACCCTAGAAAAGGTGACACTTAACAACAGAGGGGAGACCTCTATGTGTAGTCGGTGGAACAAGGGGATGTTGAATCCTTAGTGGAAGGGAAGGTGAATAGTAACAGTAGAGGGTGCAACGCGTTTCGGAGTTTAAAGAACTGCTCCTTTCTCAAGCACAAATCCATAGGCGGCTCTGCATCCGTATAGGGGAGCGAGTTCTTAGGACTCCTATTTATGATTACACAGAGGCATCTTCTCTGTAGTTAAGCGTTCATCTTTTTCTATGGTGCTTTGATGTTTCTGGGGACCCTGAGCGCAGGAGTCTCTTTTTCTTTCCCAGTTTTCTCCATCGGAGGTAAATTGTGACCTCCATCTATTTGTCATCTTGTTCTTATACAATCATGAGATTTCTATACCATAGATACCTTACTGAAGATATGCGGTGAGGAAAAAGAGGCTTCGTCTATTGACTTTCCAATGAAGATCACCTGTCAAATCAGAGGTCACCAGCCAACAGTCTTAAACAGCAGATATGAGTAAACGGGGCATAGGCAGAGCCTAGAGGCTATAAGTCACAGGCAGATCATAGAGCCGTAGGTAACACTCAGCAGTCAGGCTAGGGCAGGGCCAAAAGGCTATCAGGCTACAGGCCAGGCCAAAAGGGTATATGCAGAACTATGAGGGCTATTATGCTATTTTTGCATTTCTGTGATTTTTTTTCACATTATTTTCATACATTTTGCAGCAAATTTTTACAAAGAGTATAAAAAAAATGCATGATGGGCTGAAAAAAGTATTTCAAAATGACCACCAAAAACGTCTCCTCCCAAAATAATGCTATAGAAAATAATATTGTCCCGCTGCTGGAAAGCGTAAAAAATAAATTCGAACGATGGTCTAAATTACCACTTTCGGTGGCTGGCCGCATAAACCTGGTAAAGATGGCCATCCAACCTAAATGCCTGTATATACTGCAGCACATGCCAATATTTGCACCCAAACGCATTTTCCAAACCCTCAATTCCCTCATCACATCCTTCATTTGGAATTCCACCCGCTCAAAGCTTAGCCTTTCGATCCTACAAAGACCTAAAGAGCAGGCTGGAATGGCGCTTCCAGACCTGCACGTATACCTAGCCGGACAGCTGCGTAATGTCCGGAGCTGGTTCTTAGAACGGGAAATGCCCATCGCTGACAAATACTTGGCAAAACAAGTGAAAGGTAACAACCTTTTAAGTTTCCTGGAATTCCCAGAACATACCAATCCCTCCGATACACTGCCACTTCACAAACTCGCCTTAAGGGTGTGGAAGGAGGCTAAGGCCACCCAACAATACAAAGGAGTGATGTGTGAACTTCCCTTATGGAATAATCCTGGCCTTAAGGCCCTGCAGTCGGTCCCAGACCCCCAATATTGGAGATCTCTAGGGGTGATGTCGGTGGGAGATGTCTACACGGACGGGAGCCTCCTCACATTCAATCAACTACGAGAAAAAATACAGTCCCCACAACTCCAACTATTCAGATATTTCCAGCTGAGGCATGCCCTGAACTCCCAATTTCCACCCACCTCTACCTGCATATCCAAATTCCCCACAATCGGCATCCTCAGATCTCAGGGACCTAGGGGCCTAATCTCGGCGCTTTACACGCATCTCCTTTCAGCCAAAACCGACCATAACCCCCCCCTCAGCTTACGATAAATGGAAAACTGCCATCCCGTCCTTATCACCGGAGGACTGGGCAGACATATTGGAATCCCATCTTTTATTCTCCCCTGCAGTCAACAATAAATTGATTCAGCTATACATTATTCACCAAGCATACCTCACACCCAACCGACTATATAAAATGGGCAACTCTTCCTCAAACTCCTGCCATAGATGCCGTCAGCCAGAAGCTAACTTCTGGCATTTGATCTGGGATTGCCCCCTGGTAAACGGATTCTGGTCTGAGATTGTATCCTTCATAAACTCACTATTACCATCCCCTCTTAATATCGGGATGGACCCCAAGGCAATTCTGTTTGGCCTGCTGGAGGAGGAGGTGTGGCCGCACCACACCCGCATTTTTCTACAGAAGACCCTGTTCTTGGCACGTAAAACAATAGCCACCCATTGGATGGCTGCCGGAGTCCCAACGATTTCAGGATGGGTTCGGTCAGTAAACACAGTAATCTCTTATGAGAAAATCATCTACCAAAATAGAAGTTGCCCAAATAAATTTCAAAAAATATGGGATATTTGGTTAGATACCAACACCACTTTATCCACGGACTGAATTCCCGGGCTAATACCCCCCCCCCCCCCCCCCTACATGTGCTCCTGTGCCCACCTCTTTTTAACAAATAGCAAACGCAGAGCCTTATCGCACAAAGAGTCTAAACAATCGGCATGGACAGCCCAGGTTTATCTGTTAAAGTTGAAAGTTTATTGTTATCTATATGGAAAATATACAAGGAAAACGCTGTTATACTACTATGATTAAGCAAGTCATAGCACAGCATGTAATCTATATAACACTGAGTCAATTTTCGTTATGATTTTATTATGTACTGTGCAATTTTCCTTTAATAAAGAAAACAAAGTTTAAAAAAAAAGATGTCTCCTCCACTATAAAATGCGGAACAATAATGAGTGTCTGCAGGCAGCAGTGAAGCATGGTGGAGAGCGGTACAATAATGAGTGTCTGCAGGCAGCAGTTAAGCATGGTGGAGAGTGGTACAATAATGAGTGTCTGCAGGCTGCAGTGAAGCATGGTGGAGAGCGGTACAATAATGATTGTCTGCAGGCAGCAGTGAAGCATGGTGGAAGGCGGTACAATACAGAGTGTCTGCAGGCAGCAGTAAAGCAGGGGGAAGAGCGGTACAATAATGAGTCTCTGCAGGCAGCAGTAAAGCATGGTGGAAGGCGGTACAATACAGAGTGTCTGCAGGCAGCAGTGAAGCATGGGAGGGAGCGGTACAATAATGAGTGTCTGCAGGCAGCAGTGAAGCATGGTGGAGAGCGGTACAATAATGAGTGTCTGCAGGCAGCAGTGAAGCATGGTGGAGAGCGGTACAATAATGAGTGTCTGCAGGCAGCAGTGAAACATGGTGGAGAGCGGTACAATAATGATTGTCTGCAGGCAGCAGTGAAGCATGGTGGAAGGCGGTACAATACAGAGTGTCTGCAGGCAGCAGTAAAGCATGGGGAAGAGCGGTACAATAATGAGTCTCTGCAGGCAGCAGTAAAGCATGGTGGAAGGCGGTACAATACAGAGTGTCTGCAGGCAGCAGTAAAGCATGGGGAAGAAGAGCGGTACAATAATGAGTGTCTGCAGGCAGCAGTGAAGCATGGGAGGGAGCGGTACAATAATGAGTGTCTGCAGGCAGCAGTGAAGCATGGTGGAGAGCGGTACAATAATGAATGTCTGCAGGCAGCAGTGAAGCATGGTGGAGAGCGGTACAATAATGCTTGTCTGCAGGCTGCAGTGAAGCATGGTGGAGAGCGGTACAATAATGAGTGTCTGCAGGCAGCAGTGACGCATGGTGGAGAGCGGTACAATAATGCTTGTCTGCAGGCTGCAGTGAAGCATGGTGGAGAGCGGTACAATAATGATTGTCTGCAGGCTTCAGTGAAGCATGGTGGAAGGCGGTACAATACAGAGTGTCTGCAGGCAGCAGTAAAGCATGGGGAAGAGCAGTACAATAATGAGTCTCTGCAGGCAGCAGTGAAGCATGGGAGGGAGCGGTACAATAATGAATGTCTGCAGGCAGCAGTGAAGCATGGGAGGGAGCAGTACAATAATGAGTGTCTGCAGGCAGCAGTGAAGCATGGTGGAGAACGGTACAATAATGAGTGTCTGCAGGCAGCAGTGAAGCATGGTGGAGAGCGGTACAATAATGAGCGTCTGCAGGCTGCAGTGAAGCATGGTGGAGACCGGTACAATAATGAGTGTCTGCAGGCTGCAGTGAAGCATGGTGGAGAGCGGTACAATAATGAGTGTCTGCAGGCTGCAGTGAAGCATGGTGGAGAGCGGTACAATAATGAGTGTCTGCAGGCTGCAGTGAAGCATGGTGGAGAGCGGTACAATAATGAGTGTCTGCAGGCTGCAGTGAAGCATGGTGGAGAGCGGTACAATAATGATTGTCTGCAGGCTGCAGTGAAGCATGGTGGAGAGCGGTACAATAATGATTGTCTGCAGGCTGCAGTGAAGCATGGTGGAGAGCGGTACAATAATGATTGTCTGCAGGCTGCAGTGAAGCATGGTGGAGAGCGGTACAAGAATGATTGTCTGCAGGCTGCAGTGAAGCATGGTGGAGAGCGGTACAATAATGATTGTCTGCAGGCAGCAGTGAAGCATGGTGGAAGGCGGTACAATACAGAGTGTCTGCAGGCAGCAGTAAAGCATGGGGAAGAGCGGTACAATAATGAGTCTCTGCAGGCAGCAGTGAAGCATGCGAGGGAGCGGTACAATAATGAGTGTCTGCAGGCAGCAGTGAAGCATGGGAGGGAGCGGTAGAATAATGATTGTCTGCAGGCTGCAGTGAAGCATGCTGGAAGGCGGTACAATACAGAGTATCTGCAGGTAGCAGTAAAGCATGGGGAAGAGCGGTACAATAATGAGTCTCTGCAGGCAGCAGTGAAGCATGGGAGGGAGCGGTACAATAATGAGTGTCTGCAGGCAGCAGTGAAGCATGGGAGGGAGCAGTACAATAATGAGTGTCTGCAGGCAGCAGTGAAGCATGGTGGAGAGCGGTACAATAATGATTGTCTGCAGGCTGCAGTGAAGCATGGTGGAGAGCGGTACAATAATGAGTGTCTGCAGGCAGCAGTGAAGCATGGGGAAGAGCGGTACAATAATGAGTCTCTGCAGGCAGCAGTGAAGCATGGTGGAGAGCGGTACAATAATGATTGTCTGCAGGCTGCAGTGAAGCATGGTGGAAGGCGGTACAATACAGAGTGTCTGCAGGCAGCAGTAAAGCATGGGGAAGAGCGGTACAATAATGAGTCTCTGCAGGCAGCAGTGAAGCATGGGATGGAGCGGTACAATAATGAGTGTCTGCAGGCAGCAGTGAAGCATGGGAGGGAGCGGTACAATAATGAGTGTCTGCAGGCAGCAGTGAAGCATGGTGGAGAGCGGTACAATAATGAGTGTCTGCAGGCTGCAGTGAAGCATGGTGGAGAGCGGTACAATACAGAGTGTCTGCAGGCTGCAGTGAAGCATGGTGGAGAGCGGTACAATACAGAGTGTCTGCAGGCAGCAGTAAAGCATGGGGAAGAGCGGTACAATAATGAGTGTCTGCAGGCAGCAGTGAAGCATGGTGGAGAGCGGTACAATACAGAGTGTCTGCAGGCTGCAGTGAAGCATGGTGGAGAGCGGTACAATAATGAGTGTCTGCAGGCAGCAGTGAAGCATGGTGGAGAGCAGTACAATGAGTGTCTGCAGGCAGCAGTGAAGCATGGTGGAGAGCGGTACAATAATGAGTGTCTGCAGACAGCAGTGAAGCATGGTGGAGAGCGGTACAATAATGGGTGTCTGCAGGCAGCAGTGAAGCATGGCGGAGAGCGGTATAATAATAAGTATCTGCAGGCAGCAGTGAAGCATGGTGGAGAGCGGTACAATAATGAGTGTCTGCAGGCAGCAGTGAAGCATGGTGGAGAGCGGTACAATAATGAGTGTCTGCGGGCAGCAGTGAAGCATGGTGGAGAGCAGTACAATAATGAGTGTCTGCGGGCAGCAGTGAAGCATGGTGGAGAGCAGTACAATAATGAGTGTCTGCAGGCAGCAGTGAAGCATGGTGGAGAGCAGTACAATAATGAGTGTCTGCGGGCAGCAGTGAAGCATGGTGGAGAGCAGTACAATAATGAGTGTCTGCAGGCAGCAGTGAAGCATGGTGGAGAGCGGTACAATAATGAGTGTCTGCGGGCAGCAGTGAAGCATGGTGGAGAGCGGTACAATAATGATTGTCTGCAGGCTGCAGTGAAGCATGGTGGAAGGCGGTACAATACAGAGTGTCTGCAGGCAGCAGTAAAGCATGGGGAAGAGCGGTACAATAATGAGTCTCTGCAGGCAGCAGTGAAGCATGGGATGGAGCGGTACAATAATGAGTGTCTGCAGGCAGCAGTGAAGCATGGGAGGGAGCGGTACAATAATGAGTGTCTGCAGGCAGCAGTGAAGCATGGTGGAGAGCGGTACAATAATGAGTGTCTGCAGGCTGCAGTGAAGCATGGTGGAGAGCGGTACAATACAGAGTGTCTGCAGGCTGCAGTGAAGCATGGTGGAGAGCGGTACAATACAGAGTGTCTGCAGGCAGCAGTAAAGCATGGGGAAGAGCGGTACAATAATGAGTGTCTGCAGGCAGCAGTGAAGCATGGTGGAGAGCGGTACAATACAGAGTGTCTGCAGGCTGCAGTGAAGCATGGTGGAGAGCGGTACAATAATGAGTGTCTGCAGGCAGCAGTGAAGCATGGTGGAGAGCAGTACAATGAGTGTCTGCAGGCAGCAGTGAAGCATGGTGGAGAGCGGTACAATAATGAGTGTCTGCAGACAGCAGTGAAGCATGGTGGAGAGCGGTACAATAATGGGTGTCTGCAGGCAGCAGTGAAGCATGGCGGAGAGCGGTATAATAATAAGTATCTGCAGGCAGCAGTGAAGCATGGTGGAGAGCGGTACAATAATGAGTGTCTGCAGACAGCAGTGAAGCATGGTGGAGAGCGGTACAATAATGAGTGTCTGCGGGCAGCAGTGAAGCATGGTGGAGAGCAGTACAATAATGAGTGTCTGCGGGCAGCAGTGAAGCATGGTGGAGAGCAGTACAATAATGAGTGTCTGCAGGCAGCAGTGAAGCATGGTGGAGAGCGGTACAATAATGAGTGTCTGCGGGCAGCAGTGAAGCATGGTGGAGAGCAGTACAATAATGAGTGTCTGCAGGCAGCAGTGAAGCATGGTGGAGAGCAGTACAATAATGAGTTTCTGCAGGCAGCAGTGAAGCATGGTGGAAGATCCTTGTAAGTTTGTAGTTGAGGATTCGCTCAGGATTAATGGTCTTCTCAATGCTGAGACATTCAGGCAGATACTTACCCATCGTGTAATACCATCAGGGAGGCGTCTGATTGCCTCCACATCTATTCCGCAGCATAACAACAACCCCAAACATTCAGCAATGTTATTAGGAACTATCTTCAGCATAAGGAAGAACAGGGAGTCCTGGAAGTGATGATTTGGCCCCACAGAGCCCTGATCTCACATCATCCAGCCTGTGTGGGATTACATGAAGAGACAGAAGGATTGGAGCGAGACGACATCCACAGAAGATCTGGGCTTAGTTCTCCAAGATGTCTGGAACAACCTCCCTGCCGAGTTCCTTCAAAAACTGTGTGCAAGTGTCCCTAGAAGAACTGATGCTGCAGTGAAGGTGAAGGGCGTCACCCCGAATACTGATGGGAATACATTCCTGCTTTGTTCGGTCACTTTGTATTGTGGTAATTACCAATAATAATCTATTATCCCTTCTGGCCTCATCAGCGCTCTTCCTCCGCAGCGTTCTCTCCCCATCGGCCAGGAACACTTCCACAGCTCTGTATATCACCGCCATCCATCCTCTGGGACCTTCATACATTCCTCCCCCGCACCCCTGTAGTAATAACCACATGGACCGTGTCTGACCTCCCCACAAGACCCTCCGCCGCCTCTTACCTGCCGGCCGGAGTCACACAGAGACAACAGCAAGACCTTCTACACTGCAATAGCCGAAGGACCTGCGATGATGTCACTGTCATGTGATCAGTACCTGAGGGGCGGAGCTCTGCAGTGAGGAGGTGACTGAGGGAGCTCTGATGATGTCATCATCATGTGATCAGTATATAAGGGGCTGAGCTCCTGTGTTGTGCGTGGAGAGGGAGATTTATGAAAGCGGTCTACAAGCAAATTTGCCTTTTTTTTTACCCATATAGCCAAAACAACGTCATTTTTCAAGATCACCACGAGGGATGAGAGCTGCGCTGGGATTGGTTGCTCTGGACAACACCTTTTTTTTTGACATTTTCCATATATTTCCTGCAGCGTCTTTAACCCCTTTGAGCACTGCAATGTATCACTATCATCAAAGGCCTTGCTGAACCCTCCATCAGTCCTGTCACCATCCCCGGGCAGGAAGGTACCCGCAGCACTGTGTACACATACTTGTAGCACTTTAGCTCTCCCCCTTGTGGTGTACACTGGTATATACTGTGTTTCCCCAAAAATAAGACAGTGTCTTATATTAATTTTTGTTCAAAAAGTTTTAACTTTTTTACATGTATAGTTGCCTGGACACTATTTAAATTGACTTTTTTAATTAACTGTTAGCAGGGCTGAATTTTGGAGTAGGGATTATATTTCAAGCATCCTCAAAAAGCCTGAAAAATCATTTTGCATCCTCAGAAATTCTGAAAATCATGCTGTCTTATTTTCAGGGTATGTCTTATTTTCAGGGAAACAAGGTATTATACCCTGTGGTACTTGGCTCTTGTTCTTACGTTCTTACTTGCTCTTACGTTCATAAAGCTTTTATTGAAGCCAAACATACACACCAAGTCTACATCTGGAAGATCCATCAAAGGGATATATTATCTAAACTTGTCGCAGAGTATTTTCTTCTATTTTAAAGCAAATACTCCCTCTAGGTAGAGTATAATAACTGCTAGTATGACTTCTAAATGGATTATTACTAGAGATGAGCGAGCACCAAAATGCTCGGGTGTTCGTTACTCGAACTTGAGTGACTGCTGCCTCTCATTGGCTCAGCGGGACCAATCAGATTGGTCCCTGCGCTGAGCCAATGAGAGGCAGCAGTCACCCACCCATTCATGAATTCATGAATGGGTGTGTGAGTGAGATCTGCCTCTGATTGGTCAGGCTGTGACCAATTAGAGGCAGCTCATTCAGCAGGCGGGGATTTTAAATCCCCGGCTGCTGAATACTACTCACAGCTGTTCAGAGCATTTCAGGAGGACTGCCGCTGGCCGCGCTGAACTCCGTCTGCCGGGACCAGGTGAGTATATATATATTTTTTATTTTTACACATTTCTGGATGAATTGCAGGGAAGGGCTTATATATTTAAGCCCTTCCCGAAAATTCATTGTGCGATCGCCGGCAGCCCATTGCTTTCAATGGAGCCGGCTGTATTGCCGGCTCCATTGAATTCAATGGTCAGTGCTCTTTTAATCGAGACTAGTACCGCGTTGTGCTCGTCTCGAGTAACGAGCATCTCGAGCACCCTATCTCGGGTTATGAGTGCTTTGGCTTGCGAGTTTTTTGACTTGCTCGGATTTACAAGCAAAAACTCGGGGTACGAGCCTGCTTGCAAGTCAAACAACTTGCAAGCTGAGGCTCGGGGGGGATCTATACTCACCTGTCGCCAGCATTTCGCACCCCTTGCGATGGCTTGCGGCGCTGCTGCAGGCTGCTGCTCCCTCCTCCACGCCGACACAGCATTGCTTTCTGGATGCCTCGCCTTGAATGCCCCACCTCCAGCAAGCTGATTGGTTAACTCAGCGCCGCATCAGCCAATGAAAGCTGACGCTCAGTTAACCAATCACAGCCATTCAATGATGTCAAGAATTAATAAACATAGATTTAATATTAAGAATAGAGATGAGCGAACACGTTCGGCTCCGCCCCTTTTTCGCCCGAACACCGAACTTTGCGAACACTTCAGTGTTCGGGCGAAAAAGTTCGGGGGCCGCCGTGGCAGCGCGGGGGGGTGCGGCGGGGAGTGGGGGGGAGAGGGAGAGAGAGAGGGCTCCCCCCTGTTCCCCGCTACTGCCGCCCGCGCCGCCGCGCATCTCCCCGCCCCCCGGCGGCACCCGGACACTTACGCGCGAACACTGCAGTGTTCGGCAAAGCCGGTGTCCGGGTGCGGATGTGTCCGTAACGGACACGTTCGCTCATCCCTAATTAAGAATAATCATAAAAATGACAGTCTATCGCGTCATTTTGGTGAGATACACAATAGTAAATGTAATGGATTACAAATCACCCCAGTAGAATCCGTTACACATAAATCCATCTTTGAATTACACAAGAAAGAAATGTATTGGATCTTTCGCCTTAAGACACTTTCATATCCATGGCATGGATATGTGAGTTCCTCTATATAAATGTTACTGTTTGTAACTTATTACTGTGTATGCTTAACAAAGGCAGTTCTTCTTTGTGCCGAAACGCGTAGCAATAAAGAATCTTTATTTCTTTACCACTGAGAGTTGAGTGCCACTTTGGACCCTTGGAGCGCGGGGCTTTTTTGTTTTAATTGCTATCCATGTATGTGAAGATGGAGGAAAAGGAGCGACTACCCATAGCATCCGGAGATTGGATTTGATAGGAGTGAGTGCCTTCCAGAAAGAGGGCGCACTACCCCAGTTTACCAAAAAAGGTACCTATTCACAACACAGGCTGTGTTTCTCTTGTGCGGCCGTCCGTCAATAGGATCTCCGCACAGAGGTACGTAATTATGACATTCACGGGGTGTATCTAGGCTAAGCCGTCTTCCTGTGTAATTGTGTCTGCCAGAGTGTTTGTGGAGGGACCCCTACCCTTTTCTTGCTCCGGAGTGTACCCAATTCCAGGACCGGTGACATATAGGTAATGTGGACTATAGGGCTGTATTATTATTATCCTCCCTCCCTTTGAGTTCTAGCCTGTAACTGCTGCAAGTGAATTATACCTGTAATTAACTGTTCTGCAAAGTTTTATTCAAGTAAAGTTATACCGGGCCTTAAGTGTTCCTGAGAACCTGAGGTATGACACGGAGGTCTCTGTGTTATTACTCCGCCGCATTGATTAATGGTGTGTAGGAATGGTGACATCATGAGTGATATCTACTACAGCCCCCCTCATCCCCTTTAGTAGCACTCCCAGCCAAAGGAGTGTCGAAGCTTGGCTGGCAATCTACACTGGCCTAGGCTGCGCGACATCCCTCCAGGACCAGAGCATGGTAAGTGCCACTGTGACACGTCAGCACTTAAACCTCCCAGCTCTTCTCGTTAGCCAGGTGCCCACGGTCACCCTTCTGGGGTGTTACATGTCCTGTACCATTGTGATATTATTTTTTAGCTAAGTTCCTGAAGTCTATTGGATATTTACATTTTATGTGTAAGTGTAAATGATTTTGTCCAGATGACCCAAGGCACTCTCCCAGGCCCTAACCCAACAAGGGTCAAGTTCCCTATTGATAGTCCATATACCAAGGAAATCACATGTGTATCGGTCTCTGATGATAAAAACATCTTATCAAAGCGAATGAGTTCTTCTGTCAAGTTAGAGAAAGGAGCAAGGGCATTAATGTAACTGCGTAATTAAAAATATTGTAACCAAGAGCCTGATGGGATATCAAACTCTCTCCCCAAATCAGACAGCTCCCTTAGCCTGGCCCCATCACATCTTTAATTAACCCTGAGGAATGGTACCCTTGGGAGAAGTACCAGACTAATGTGCATCAGTGTAGATGGGAATACAGACCCCCAATAGTTGCCCCAGTAGTAATAGTGCCCGCCAATAGTTGCCCCAGCAACATTCATCAAACTGCTGAAGAGCATCTCCAACGGGTATCTGGTAGTGATGGATATATTGTATGTATCTTAGCAGGGTCCTCTACCATTGGGATATTATTTTGTAGTTAAGTTTCTGAAGTCTATTGGATATTGACATTTTATGTGTAAGTGTAAATGATTTGGTCCAGAGAACGACCTACCCAAGGCACTCTCCCAGGCCCTAACCCAACCAGGGTCAGGTTCCCTGGTCAGCCTACCTAGTGATAGTCCATATACCAAGGTATAATGGTCCATATGCCAAGGAAATCACATGTGTATCCGTCTCTGATGATAAAAACATCTCATCAAAGCGAGTGAGTTCTACTGCCAGGTGAGAGGAAGGAGCAAGGGCATTAATTTAACTTCGTAATTAAAAAAATATTTTAACCCAGAACCTGCTGGGATACCAAACTCTCTTCCCAAATCAGACAGCTCCCTTAGACCTGGCCCCATCAGTTTTCTAACCCTGGGGGATTGTATAATTAAAAATAACAGACTAGTGTGCATCAGTGTAGATGTGAATATAGCCTCCCAACAGTTGCCCCAGTACTAATAGCTACCCCAAATAGTTGCCCTAGTAGTAATAGTGACTGACAACAGTTGCCCCAGCAGTAATAGTGACCGCCAATAGTTTCCCCAAGAGTAATAGTGACCACTAGTAATTGCCCCAGGAGTAATAGTGACCCCCAATAGCTGCCCCAGCAGTAATAGTGACCCTCAATAGTTGCCCAGCGGTGGTGTAATAGTGACCCCCAGGAGTTTTGGAGTGGTTATAAAGATGGGGAGCAGAGAATGTTTTGAGGGTTTAAACAGAGCTGAGCCTATTTGAAATCACCATAAGCCAGACGGGACTGTAGTCCCTCCCAGCTGATCCAACTCCCAGACTGAGAGATGTAGTGACACAGACGGGACGGAAACCCATAACTGAGATCCTGGGCCAGACCCTACCACAGCCAGGCTCCAATACCTGCAGTTGAGGGGTTTTGTGAACTCGCTGAGGCCGAAAGTGAACCTGACGGTGACAGGGTAAATTTCTGCGTACAGCACCAATCAGGCCCACCCCCTTGCCCCGCTGCCGGCGGTAAAGAAGAGACACCACACTCGGAGGTCTGGTATAGTTCCTCACACGAGGACATGATTGCGCTCTTTATTACAGATTACATGGGATCTTATACCCTTTGGTCTCATCACTAAGAATGGGTGATGGGCTCATTGGCTCAAATTCACCGCATAACCATATATGGGAAGTCCGGATTTCCGGCCTGAGACAGTGAAAGTTATATACGTAGTTGAACAGTCGTTATCTAGATATGGTGCTTCTGGGAAAACAGCCAAGCACACGGCCTTCATCCGATTCTTCTTTGCTGTGTTTAAAATACATTTTGTCTTCGCCTTGCAAGGCCTTTGGTATATCTGATGTAAGGCGACATATAAGTTTTTCTCATTTTAGAATTAATTAGAACTTGCATACAGGTATAAAAGCATAAAAAACATATGGCAATATATACATATACCCTCACAACGGCGCCTCTCACAGAGTTCGAGCAACTCTGTCTATCGAGTCTAAGCCAGAGGCACATGATTTCTAAGATATACAAAATGCTGCTGGGTCGGGAGACGGAGGACGAGACCCCGAAATACAAAGAGTCTTGGGAACGGGAACTGGGTGAAAACCTTACCGAGGAGGACTGGAGCAAAATCTGGGCCCTTACCCACAAGGTCTCCACAGCAGGTAGAATCCAAGACCTTAACTATAAGAAGTCTCAAGATGGTACAGGACTCCGGATCAACTACAGAGAATTTTCCACCAGTCCTCCCCGGTGTGCTGGAGATGCAGTGGGAGTAGAGGCACTATGATCCACATCTGGTGGGATTGTCAACCAGTAGCGGACCTCTGGAAAGAGGTGACAACCCTGTACAATCATGTCAGTCACGTCAGACGTGACGATGACACCCAAACTCGCCCTGCTCTGACTGTTCCCGGGAGCTACAAGAGTAGGTAAATCAAGCCTTTTAAAATATTTCATAATAGAAGACTCATCCCAAGGCTCTGGCGCCCCGCAACCGCCCCAACTAGGGGCATGTGGGTGGAGGAACTCCACACCCTCATGAGATTCGACGAGCTGGGAGCAGACGAGCCCAAACTGTGGGAAGCATACTACAAGACATGGCAGCCATAGGTAGTGTATAGGGGATCTGATGATCTCAAACTATGGATAGAGCAAGGTTCAATTGAATAAATCGCCAACCCGACTGGTGTCGGGAGGACACTCTCTACAGTCTCGCTAGTCTCCAACCATCTCTCCCTCTCCCCTCTAACCCCCACCCACCCACACTCTCCCACTCCCCTGTCTACCCCTCACCCCCCCCCCCTTCCCCTACCCCTGTGTGCGTCTTAGATTAAGTAAAACTTGTATCGGCAGGAAAGGAGAAGGGCAGTCTCATCTCTTCTCGAAAATTCTCTCCTCTCTCTCCTTTCAGCGCTTTATACGTACAACTGTCTCTAAAGTTGTTATACATACAATTGTCTTTAAAGTTGTTTTTTTAAATTTGTGAAATGACGAAAGTTGAAATCAAATGCTGACAGATTTGTATTCAATAAAATTTGTTTGAACCTAAACAGAGCTGAGGGTTTCCACAATAGCATTTCCTTAAGGTGTGAATAAATATGAGGGTCCACAAATTTTGTTTGTATGATCTGAGACTATTTGCAGGAAGGTTACAATGTTTGGGCATTGTCACTAACAATGCAGAATTGTGCCCTTCTAAGACTTACACCTCCAGCAAATATCGGATGTTCCCATGGTGGCTCTTGATGACGACGCTGGGGTTTTGTGGCATGTGGCAAACCCATGTGAGTTGCTTAG
Organism: Eleutherodactylus coqui; assembly: GCF_035609145.1. Classification (NCBI taxonomy): domain Eukaryota; kingdom Metazoa; phylum Chordata; class Amphibia; order Anura; family Eleutherodactylidae; genus Eleutherodactylus; species Eleutherodactylus coqui. The sequence continues at coordinate 39,071,696 of NC_089837.1, forward strand.
GATTTTTTTATGTATCCGCCTTGTCAAGTTTGACTCTTAGGTCTCTCTTCCATTCTCTGAGGAACCACAGGAAATGAAAAGCAGTCCCTCATATAAATGTTTCATGAGCTTTTTTGGTCTTACTGGGGGGTAGGAGATAAGTCTCAAACCAGAGTGGGTCTCTCACTCTCCTGAAACCTCCCTAAAGAGTTGTCTATGTCCATGGTGTCTACAAAATGTAGTGGGCTATTATGGATGAGGGTGGAGGTTTGTTCTGAGCTACTGATTCTGAGATGTCTAATGATGTTGTAGGTTAAGTACAGGAGTCTATAAAGTTTTCTCTGTCCTCTATTTCTGTCCACACCTAGCTGCCTCACATTACAAAACCACTCTCAAACATGGCCTGGATGAAGCAGCACCCCTCGTGACCCAAGCCATCCCATGCAGACCTCAGCAACCCTGGCTTATGCCTCAAACGCGCTTCATTAGACAGTGATCCAGATGTGAACAGCTGTGGAGCAAGTCACAAAGTCTGCAGACTTTCTCCACTTCAAATTCATGCTCAGAATCTATAACCTACCCCTCCACCATGCCAAACAGGTCAACTTCACCTTTCTTGTGAAATAACCTCCCAATCCCAGACTGACCCTAGTCTCGTCAGTACTGCATCTAGCTCCTGCTTACTCTCTATACTCAGACAAATGACAGATTGCTCTCTTCTGCTCGTCTCATCACCTGCGATAGTGACCATTTTCCCTCACATCTCCTCCAGTACCTCTCACCAGTGGTCATCTCCCACCTCACCCCTATTTTCAATCTCTCTCTGACCTCTGGCATTTTCCCCTCCTCATTCAAACATGCTATCATATCCCCACTGCTAAAGAAACCGACTCTTGACTCGACCCATGCTGCCAACTTACCAACCTACCTATCTCATATTTTCCCTTCATCTCCGAATTATTAGAATGCCTGGTTTACTCCAGCCTTATAAGCTATCTATCAGAAAACTCTTTTTGACCGCCTACAGTCCGGTTTCCGCCATCTACACTTAACATAAACCGCCCTTACCAAAGTATCAAATGATCTCCTGACGGTGAAATCGAGGGACGACTACTCCCTACTGATCCTCCTCGATCTCTCCGCAGAATTTGACACTGTTGACCACAAACTCCTCCTTAGTATGCTTCGGCCTAAAGGACACTGCTCTCTCCTGGTTCTCCTTCTACCTATCTGATCGCTCCTTTAGCGTCTGCTTTGCTGGCTCTACTTGCCCTCCTCTTCTCCTTGCTGTTGGAGTTCCCCAGGACGCAGTCCTTGACCCCCTCCTCTTCTCCATCTACACAGCCCCTATTGGACAAACTATCAGGAGATTTAACTTTCAGTGCCATCTCTATGCTGATTGTAAGGAGAATTTATGTGTTTATCAAAGAGAAGACGATCCCAGATCTCATGCAGAAGTCTGGACCCAGGAGGAATACAAATCACACCAGCCTGTGCGGTATCAGATGATTTCTAATTTATTCTAAGGCGTATTTGGTTCTTATACTATAAATGACATCACAGCAAAAGTATATACCTCCAAGATTAATAAGAATACATAATAGGCTGAAACTAAAATGATTAACATAAGTTACACCTCCTAAGGTGTATCTATTACATACAATAAAACCGTTATGAGTTCAGGGAAAAGGAATGTAAGATATACCAGAAGTCTGTCCTACTTTCTGTGGGCCTCATCTGTAAACATACATACATGGGTGGTATAGCAGACTGTCTTATCTCATCTGTCTGTCTACCTCAGAAGACATGCAAGCCTATAGAAGGATTTCGTTTAACCCCTTCACTACTTATACTAGTACCATGCTATATATTTCTAGCCTACAATGCAATAAAAGAACAATTAACTGATACATTGATCTACAATTTTCTTAACATTCCCCACTTTAGATCAATACACACTTCAAAACTAAGTATGTAATTATTTCATATAAAAATATTTAATTTATGCAAATATATCTTTATAAAGTTCTTCCACCAATTGTACCCACAATTAGGCCCGCCCCAAGAGAAGCTTGGCCTTGATTTATTATCCAATTGATGCTTCTTTCTTCATATAAAAATCATTGTCCATTCTGATATAAAATCTTACTTATCGAAGTGTCACTCAGTTATTAGAGCAATCCTCCGGTACAATCAGGACACACTGGAATCAAAATGTCCCACTTCAAAATCATCAAAGTAAAATACTGCTTCCTTCATACAACTTTTACCCATCACTTGTCAGACACAGGTGGTCACCTGACCCAGTAAGCCATCCTGTTCTTCGTCATCTTGTATATTTTGGAACATCGCTTTGGTGATGGAAGTGTTAATAAGGTTTTGTAACAGTCCTCAGATACACGGAATACAGCAGCAACCGCAGAGTACTAGAATGGAGACAAATACTGACACAGACTAGTGTGGAGTATATGACTTGTGACCAGTGTCCGGACAAGCTGCCAACCAGTCCCTGAATGGATCGTCTATTCCAGAGTTATCAGCTAGTTCATTTTATTATGCATTTAACCCTTCCAGTGCTCGGGTATCATCTGGTGCTGTGTTATTAGGAATGATAGTACAACAATATCCTCCAATCATTTTACAAACTCTGCTAGTAACATATAACAAGAGCCATTCTATTTTGCCATGCAATAAGTGTAAGGTGTGTCCTAGTTGTTCCTCTAGGCCCCTGATTGCATCTCTTGTATAATTAACAAATGTCTGTTGGTTATAGTACGTGTAATTAATCCAGTCTACATTTTTTATTCACTGTTACCCACCATACAAGAAGAGACTCAAACCCCCCTGCAGCCATCCGATTTCTCGCCCCATACTCGTCCGGTACCGGCCTTGGGACCCCGATGGCGTCAGACGAACCTTTGGGAGAGCTGTTCCTAGTTCTTCAGACACGGCCCTTGCTGTTGCCCTCGGAGGTCATGAGGTACATAGGCATTATCAGTTGTACCAAGCACAATCCCGTTAGGGCGTGTACCTGGCACCTGTTCTAGGCCCGGTCACCACACAACCATCACACGTCTGCGCGTGCTCTCTGTAGCTCAGGCCATATCCCAGAGACAGCGTGCCCTTACGGTTCTCCTCTCCGCACAGCATCCCTCAGGCAGTCTCCCGTAGTCTGCCTTGGTCCCATTACCAGGTAGCGCGAAGCAAGTATAACCCCAGGATCAGAGGCAACAGCAGGTATTTGGTCCCTGCCCACAGGTGGAAACAGCAAACTCAATGTATAACATGGATCACTTATCTGTGGGGGGTAGGTACAGTTAAGAAGCTTAATCACACATTTTACGTTCATCACAGCTTGAAGACTTCTCATTAACTTTTATCTGTCATGGGGTCAAGTCTTTCTATCTCATATAATTATTAATAACATTCTCTATACACAATATTTACTGCATAACATAAAGATTCACACAACTACTACTACTCCAATCATCTGCAGTCGCTTGATCCTCCAACGTTAACAACCCCCCCCCCCCCCCCCCCCTCAGGAATTTCTCTTATCAAGGAGAGGCTATGGAGTAAGATAAACAGAGCTTTAACTGTGTCTGGACTCCTACAGATAACTGCAGTATACTTGGGATATCCTTCCCGTAATAGGCACACTCAGGTCTCACATTATCAACAACTTCATTATTATTTTTCTCTTAATGACATTATCACATTGAAAACACCATTTAACAATCAAAATCACTGCAAACCAATCACAGAACTGACATGTACACAAATAACAGCAAGACTGGATGTTCCCTATTCACACAGGTTTATACTAAACTTCATTCCTGATCATCTTCATTACAAGTCTATTCATTTCAAGCAAGCAGAGCATGGCTAGTCAGTCACATACCCCCTCCCTCCCTCACTGAACTCTAAAGCTGAAAGGCGGGGGTGAGGGTGAAACAAGCATTCCCATGTAACAGATGATTTAACCATTTGTGAGCTGACCCCACCGCACAGAGCAGCACTCAGGCCATTGTCATCTTCATCTAATACTACTGTAAACTTTCATTCCTTCACTGTCTGATCCCAGGACTGTCTGCATCATGTAATCATCCCTTCTGTCCTGCTGCCTACTATCCCTGATCCTTGTCAGCAACACCGTCACCCATAGCAACCTGTCCCCTCACTACCGTCACCCATAGCAGCCTGTCGCCTCACTGCCGTCACCCATAGCAACCTGTCCCCTCACTGCCGTCACCCATAGCAACCTGTCCCCTCACTACCGTCACCCATAGCAACCTGTCCCCTCACTACCGTCACCCATAGCAACCTGTCCCCTCACTACCGTCACCCATAGCAACCTGTCCCCTCACTACCTGACACTTATCTGAAGGAGACCTTACATATTCCTCGCTAGACTAAATATCCCGCAGTATCATACTGAGCCTATCTTATAGCACACACTTAATAAGATAGACAACATATCATCAACACACAGAGGACAGTGATGGAAGCTTCTGACTATTCCTATGCAATTCAGAGAAGGCTCTAATCACTGGTGTTGTGTACTACAAGTGCAAGCATTGGGATGCCAGGTAGAAGGTACAGCTATGGGATGTAAGGAGCCAAGATGGCACCTGGGCGGCGGCTGAAGGTATTATAGCAGGTACTAAAAATGGCTGCAGGCCATGACTAGCACTAAGATGGCCGCCAGGGACGTGGCCTGACTAGGAGTACGATCAAGCCAGGCAAGCATCTAGCCACGCCTTACTCCTTCGTGTGCAATGCCAACAAGTCCCTCATCTGACACACATCTATAATAATCTTTATTTGTATAGCGCCAACATATTCCACAGCGCTTACATAGACAGGGGGATACAGAAAGACAAAAGAACAAACATTACAGAACCACGGTTACATAGTAATCAGCTGATGGAAACAATAGGGGTGAGGGTCCTGCTCCAACGAGCTTACATACTACAAGTAATGGGGGGTACAGGAGGTAAAGGGGCTGGAGATGTGCACGGTATGGCGGGGTGGAGATGTGCCCGGTATGGCGGGGTGGAGATGTGCACAGTATGGCGGGGTGGAGATGTGCACGATATGGCGGGGTGGAGAGTGAGGGGTGCTATACACATAGACAATGGTCAGACATTTAGCCGTGTGATGGCAGAAACTGTGTGACTGCAGGAGCGGTTTATGACGGCTAGCAGGGATTGCAGTCAGTAGGTCAGGAAGCAGATCTACCAGTATGGCGCTCGTCACTCCTTCTAGAGAAGTTACACTCCGCGCTCTCCCAGCATCCCCCATGTGTAGGATCGGGTCCCCTCCTGGTCTTATACTCCCTTCTGCATTGTTTAGCACAAATAATACAAAACAAAAAAAATTTTTTTAGAGTAGTTTGTAAACCCCTAGGCTGTGAACACTGTCCATATGAGTGCTACCATCCCCCCTGTTAAGACATGACACAGGCCATGGCTCAAAAGTGCTGCACATCTGAAGAACAATTTAGGTAAGATTGTTTTTTTTTTTTGTTTTTTTCTCTACGGAGATGTACAGCCCATCTACAAAGAGTGTATTCAGCATCTACAAGAGATACCTCCTGCAGATCTGGTCTGAGTAACACCTCATGTGCCATCTCTCCTAGACAGTTGTATGGAGGACCGTCTGAAGAAATAGGCAGTAAGGTAGATGGATGGAGCGTAGTACATCCCTAGGTTGTCAGGTGTGGCTGAGAGCAGTAGTGTCCTGCAGGGGGATGTCTAGAAGGACTAAGATATGAGTATAACTAACTGTGTGCGGTACTCAGTGTGTGGGGGGACAGCACTATAGTGGCAGAAGGTCTGACTACCGCTTGTACACAGGGTGGGAGCGCTCGGCCACTGGATCTAGTCTGCAAGAGTAGTATGCCAGCGGTCTGCTTCCCACCGTGTTCCTGAGTTAACACAGAGGTGATATATCCTTCCCCTGAGTCAACAGTTAGCACAAAGGGCTTGCTGTAGTTCAGCAGCCCCCCAGACTGATGTGCCCACCAGAGTCTGTTTTAACCTGATAAAGACTTCCTCAGAGGGCCATCTCACTGGATCTGGTCAACTGCAGCCAGAGGGTCATCATAGATGAGTCTGGTAAGAAGCGCTGTCAGAGATGCAGAATTTGGGATCCTTGAGCTGCAGAAGTTTGTCTGTTACGATCGTGTGGGCAGGCAAAGCACGGAACCCACATGATCATGACCAAAGGGGACACACACAGGTATTACCAGGGTCACACGGGACTCACACCGGTTTCAGGCAACTGACTCTGTGCTACAAGGGAGGATGACAGTGGCCCTACCTAAGTGGGGACATTGCCCTAATAAGGGCAGCCCAGCGGTCTTCGGATCTGGGCCCTAGCTGATCCTAGGAGCCACACACCAGAACAGGATGCATTCACATGCCACATGACAGACCCAGAATACACTGCATACAACATGCAACCACTAGTAACAGATTGGAAGCTGAATATAAATATCAGGTATTAGTTGACATGTTGTACAATATGTTGAAACTAGCAGGCCACTTCATGGCTCCTGGTTATACTGCTAGTCCTTACACTAACCAGGAGTCTAGCAGAACCGGACAGAGTTCACACCGCACGCTGCAACAGGACACAACACAGATAGCAGGACACACAGCAAACTAACACGAAATTGACAGAATTTAGACGTACAAATGGACATGAACCAGATCACACTGCAAACCTCACCAGACAAGCATTCATGACTGCTCACCTGAGGGGCCATACAGACTGACCAGGGGATTGGCTAGCAGACAGCACCAAACCCAGCCAGCTCAATCATTAACCCTGAGAGTGCTGTGCTGCTGGAAACACAATAGAACAACATATCTCAGCAGCACACGTAACATTGTCATTCCCCAAGAGGACATCATTTGCTCATAGTTTTGGGACCCCCAGAATTGCTCGCCTACCTTCATCTGACAGGTTATACCCCAAATATTTAACCGTTGGCTGACCGTATTGGAGTTTCTACCTGTTTACTTTATGGCCTTGCTCATAAAGAAACCTCAAGAGTGCGACTGTGTCCCCCCCCCCCCACAATTCTCTCCACTGTCTGCTGCTGGCTACCAACATACAGTAGTAGCTGACTACCTCTAAGAGGCTGGAACTGGGCTAAGTGTACTGACATAGCCTGGGAGAAAATTGTTGGGAGATTCACAGCAGCCCTGAGGTACTCTGGTGAAGGTATACCTAATTCTATCATAATATCTCATCACAACACATTTACTGGACATATTCGAGACTATATAATCTGACATTCACAGGCTTATTTGTCTCTCGGTCTGTTATAACTGGTTCAGAGAGGGATTCCCTGTGGGTCCGGCCATTAACCCCTCTTACCAGGATATGACTATTACTACATTTTACATTGGCTACATATTGGGATGTATTAATGTCCTGGTGGCTCCTGAGCCCACCAGGAAAGTAATCATCCGCCCATTCACCTGGAGATCTATCTCAGGCAGTGGAAATTGCCATGAGATCCTCCAAGTGTTGTACATCCACGCCTCCTAGTCATTTTTCCCCAAGGTGGCTGAGAACATTGTTTCTCAGGGCACTCTCGGGCAAAATCACTAGACTTCCCATAATTCCAACACACATTTAAATCCCCGAGCTGCATCCCACCTCTGCTTCTTCCTCTGTCTCTATTTTCACATCCTCTTGCTGTCCAATGACCTCTCTGACTTTCTTGAACCATCATATCACATTCTTCTCCCCATATATAAAAAACCTCACTTTCTCACCCTTTTCTTTGTAACACTTTTCTGCATGTTTTACATATTCTGCAAAACATCCTGCAAGGATCCCATCCTCAGGGTAACCATGTATCTCATTATATAACCTCCTATTTCCTTCTGATTATCCTATGGAAGGGGTCTACCATCTCCTCCCCTCCCATTCTAATTTCCTTCTACAGAACTCCAATCTGGCCATAGAATTATTCTATCTGCTCTCTCTATTTTTCATTCAATTGGAACTCCTCATTAACCCTTTGAATTGTTCATCAAACTGTCGGGGGTCTCTTTTTATATGGGCATGACAGTTTGGGGCTTCTTTTAACCAGACTTCAGCAGCGGATAATCCGTATTTCTGCTGATCTTTTAGCTGATTTTGTCCGTATTTTATCACATAATTCTTTACAACTAGGAACTTTTAATTAATTAATTTATTTTTTAAATCCATATTTTTCCCACTTATGTCACAATATTTGACATAGTCAGGATCTAACTTGTGTATGTACTTCTTATCCCCTTGAAGGGCTTCCTGTCGTTGGCAACACCAACAGAGACATGCACAAGAGAATGCCTTACAGTTTTTTATATTTCCCATTGTTAGTAATTATGTTCTTGGTGCCGATTTACAAGACAAACAACATAAAACAAGCTTCTGGCTACTAAAATGTTTAGTGAAAACGCAAAGGTCCCTTTTAGTTTTACCGAGTAGGGCCTGTGAACATTGAACACAATAAGGGGCTTGTCCGAAAACAACCTGCACAGCGAGGTTGGTCCTTAATGTGTCCTAGAGGTCAATGCCCACGTATCGGATCCCCTCATCTCAATCACTCACACATTCGCTTCATGCAATATAAGACAACAATACAAATAGTACATTATGTTAGTAGGCGGCCGCCCTCTTTATATTCTTAGTTACTCTATAACACAATATCAAAGAGAAAGTAATAGAAAGATAAGAAGTAAAGTTCCTGGACACCCCTGTGTCCCATGACGTCATCTAACCACTTTTTACGTGTCGCACGGAGTTAATTCTTTCCTGTAGCCTTCTCACAATGGCTATGGTCTCACATAGACTACTGCTATTGCCCCTTGGCAACCCATTCGTCTATACTTCTCATTTACCTTACACATTTCACATAGACTACTGCTATTGTCCCTTGACAACCCATTCGTCTATACTTCTCATTTACAATACACATTGTAAATTCTACTATCACTAAAGTATACAGAAGAAGAAGAAGAGAGAAGAAAAGTTTAACCATTGTTATACTTACTACACGTTATCTGGGAGGCTTCCAAATTCTCCGGCTAGTTCGGAAAAACGTCACTGTTTCAGACAGGATGCCCGACTGGCCTCTAATGACGTCTAAGCAAGACGGAGGTCTTTTAATGATCGGAGAGTACTTCAGACCCACCTTTTCACAGCCAGGCTGTCCTCTCCCTCTGCAGTGAGTCTTTCCGGCTCGAAGGACCAAAAATGTAAGGAGAATTTATGTGTTTATCAAAGAGAAGACGATCCCAGATCTCGTGCAGAAGTCTGGACCCAGGAGAAATACAAATCACACCAGCCTACAATTTTCTTAACACTGATGACACCCAGCTATACACCTCTTCCCATGACATCACAGCAACATTCCTCCAGAATGCCACCAACTGTCTGCTGTCTCTAACACTATGTCCTCTCTCTTCCTAAGACTGAACCTCTCAAAAACCAAACTCATATTTTTACACAGCCCCTATTAGACAAACTATCAGGAGATTTGGCTTTCAGTGCCATCTCTATGCTGACAACACCTAATGATATACCTCCTCCCATGACATCACAGCAACATTCCTCCAGAGTACCATCAGTCGGCTGTCTCTAACACTATGTTCTCTCTGTTCCTAAAACTGAACCTGTCAAAAACTGACCTACTCGCATTTTTGCCCTCTGCTAACCGACCTCATCATCTCAGTGTGTGGCACCACCATAGCTCACAGACAGCACACCCACTGTCTTGGGGTTATATTCAACCCCAATCTCTTCTTTAACCCCTATATCCATTCTCTAGCCCAAACATGTTACCTGCATCTCAAGAACATCGCAAGAATCTGTCCCTTTCTCACCGTGAGCGCGCTAAAAATGCTCACTCGATTATTGCAAATCGCTGATCAGCCTCCCCTGCACCAGACTCTACCCCCTCCAATCCATCTTGAATGCAGCAGCCAGGCTCATCTTCCTGTTCAGCCACTACTCGGATGCCTCTGCCCTGTGCCAGTCACTGCACTGGCTGCCCATTAACAATAGAATTCAATTCAAACTTACTACCTTCATCCATAAAGCTCTCTATAGTACTGCGCTGACCTACATTGCACCCCTCATCTCAATCGACCACCCAATATGTGCCCTCCGCTCCACTAAAGGAAATTAGATTAAGTGTCCCTTTAATTTGAACCTCTCATTCCCGCCTCCAAGACTTCTCCTACTATATAGACTACTATATCTCCTAAACCAAACCACTCTTTACTCCACCTGACAACATGCTCCCTGCCCTCACTGACTGCAATCCCTGCCAGCCACAATCAACTGCCCCCTGCAGTCATACCGATTCAGCCACCGCACAACTTAAATCTGACCATTGTCTATATGTATAGTGTCCCGTACTCTCCACCATGACATACCATGCACATTTTCTGCCCTTTTATCTTCTGTATCACCCCATTACTTGTAGTATGTAAGCTTGTTGGAGCAGGACCCTCACCCTTATTGTTTCTATCAAATCGATTACTATGAAACTGTGGTTTTTGTATCTTTGTTTCTTGTATCTGTTCTCCCCTGTTTAGTAAGCACTGCTGAATATGTTGGTGCTATATAAATAAAGATTATTATTAAGGATCCACCAACAATATCCATCTAGAAATGTGTATTGCTCTATAATAAAGCAGTATATATGAAAGGCCAAAACCTCCCTGTTGATCCAAACATCCTCTTTGTGAACCAAATATGAGAAGGCCAGTCATGAGTTATGCTGGTTCCAAATGAATTTCCTAAAGGTCTGGGGTACCTGTTTGAAGAAGAGGCCGGAGTGTATAGAATATACGATAGTATGTATGTGGGAAGCAGATTTTTCCTGCTCATCCAGGACAGAAGCGATATATACACTTGTTGAAGTTTAGTTAAAATCTTTTTAAGAAGGGGCAAATAGTTTGCTCTGTGAAGGAGGGCAGGGTTGTAAGTAATGACAGTACCTAAGTATTCAATACTTGAGGATGGTCACCTAAAAGGAGAATTGTTTCTTCAGGTATGTCATGGTCTCAGCAGGAGCTGTGATGTTTAGGGCTTCTGATTTATCAAAATTTACTTTAAAGTTGGAGAACCTGACAAAAAGTTCAAATATCTCGAGGATTGCTGTGAAGGCTGTTATTGGTTTGGTCATAAGAATGAGCAGATCATCAGCAAAAGCAGCTGTGGTGTGGATATTTTTGCCTATTTTCAGTCCCTGTATATCTGTACTCTCTCTGATACTTTGGAGCAGGGTCTCCATCACAAGGATAAATAGTATAGAGGAGAGAGTGGACATCCCGGTCTAGTACCATTTTTGATGTGGAAAGCATCAGACACTGCTGCATTGACATTGATTCTGGATGAGGGGTTAGAGTATAGAGTAAAATAACTCCAATAAACCGTTCAGAGAAACCAAACTTCCCAAGTGTGCAACTCCTAAAGTCCCAATTCACTTTGTCAGGCTTTTTCAGTGTTAGTCCTGAGTAGCATCAGAGGAATTTTATTCGTTCTAGCATAATGGACAGTGTTAATTATGCGGGACATATTAAATTTACCCTCCCCTTTTGTGATAAAGCCTACTTGATCCGGGTGTACAAGTTTGGGGAGTAAAGGAGAGATGATAATGTGGATAAATCCTCCTCAGATAATTTTGGCAATTTAAGGAACACCAGAAATGCTATTAAAGTTTTGACATTTTGGAACAGTTATCTCTATCCATATAGATTTTGTATTTGGATGCAAAAGGGGTCTTTGCTGCTTTAATATTGAGGAGATTCTTAAAGGGGTTGTCCCGCGCCGAAACGGGTTTTTTTTTTTTTTAACCCCCCCCCCCGTTCGGCGCGAGACAACCCCGATGCAGGGGTTAAAAAAACAACCCGCACAGCGCTTACCTGAATCCCGGCGGTCCGGCGTCTTCATACTTACCTGCTGAAGATGGCCGCCGGGATCCTCTGTCTCCGTGGACCGCAGGGCTTCTGTGCGGTCCATTGCCGATTCCAGCCTCCTGATTGGCTGGAATCGGCACGTGACGGGGCGGAGCTACACGGAGCTACACGGAGCCCCATTGAGAAAAGAAGAAGGCCCGGACTGCGCAAGCGCGGCTAATTTGGCCATCGGAGGCCGAAAATTAGTCGGCTCCATGGGAACGAGGACGCTAGCAACGGAGCAGGTAAGTATAAAACTTTTTATAACTTCTGTATGGCTCATAATTAATGCACAATGTACATTACAAAGTGCATTAATATGGCCATACAGAAGTGTATAGACCCACTTGCTGCCGCGGGACAACCCCTTTAAGCTTTATTTTACTTTTAAGTCCGCCTGGATCTCACTGCTGTGTGTTTTTTTTAAGTAGGTTTTCAGCGCTGGAAATTTAGGCAAGTAAGGAGTTAATTTCTTAGTCCTTTGTTTCTTTAGTCTGTAGCCTAATGCTATTAGTTCACCTCTAATAAAGGCTTTCTGGGTCTCCCACAGTATTGGGGTCAAGACTTCAGGGCTATCATTAGTATTGGAAAATTCTATAAGCTTCTGTGAGATTTGTGAACAATGTTTATCATTTTCTATTAGTGTACAATGTAAGCGCCAGGTCCATTCTCAGACGGGGCACGCTCCTATAACTACTGTCATCGATATGGATGCATAATCTGAGACAGTGATTGAACCGGTGTCTGCTGTAGTGACATTTCTTATGTTTTTCCCTGATATTAGTAGGTAAGATAGTAACATAGAAGAAGATATACCGTATTTTTCGCTTTATAAGACGCAGGGACAGCGCAGGGTTAGTGTCGGGTGACGGAGCAGAGGGAGCAGCAGAGGTCCGAAAAACTGGTGCTCCATATCACAGCGGCGCTTCTGTGCAGCAGAAGGAAGAAAGGAAGCCGTTTGGTGGAGGCGGGGAGCAGCAGTAGTACCCGCCGGCGCTCACGACCAATCACAGGTATGTATGGGCGGCAGTGGGGAGGAGACTGGTCGCACATTTTTTTGTGCGATCGCGAATTTAACACGCAATCGCGCGAACTAAATCGCGCGTTAAATTCACGATCCCGCTAAAAATGGCCATTGGACCAAATTTTTTGGCACATTCGCTTTATAGGACGCAGCAACTCCCCCCCCCCCCTGCTTTGGAGGGGGGGAAAAGTGCGTCTTATAAAGCAAAAAATATGATATCTCCCATAAAGATCTGTTTCTACAAGCGTGGGGGTGAATGGAATATTTTTCACGATTGCTATTGAGACTCCTCTAGAGGCAGAGGAGTACGTACTGTGGAACCACTGATTATGGAAGAATGTAGGGAGTTCTGTGTGTATGGTTATGATGGAAATGTCTCTTGAAGGAACACCACCTCCCCTCTAAACCTCCTCAAAAGTGAGAAGAACTGGCTCCTTTTTTTTAGGGTTAATTATCCCTCGGATGTTAAAGGATGTGAATTTAATGTCAGCCATGGTGTGGGGGTTTTGATGCGTTTTTTTACAGTGATTGGCATAGGTGTCAACTCAGATCTTAAAGGGGTTGTCCCGCGACTAAACGTTTTTTTTTTTTTTCAATAGCCCCCCGTTCGGCGCGAGACAAACCCGATGCAGACATTAAAAAAAAAACAAAAACGGATAGTACTTACCCGAATCCCCGCGCTCCCGCGACTTCATACTTACCTTGTGAAGATGGCCGCCGGGATCTTCACCCTCGGTGGACCGCAGGTCTTCTGTGCGGTCCATTGCCGATTCCAGCCTCCTGATTGGCTGGAATCGGCACACGTGACGGGGCTACGAGGAGCCGCTTTCCGGCACGAGCGGCCCCTTTCAGAAGGGAGAAGACCGGACTGCGCAAGCGCGTCTAATCGGGCGATTAGACGCCGAAGATTAGACGGCACCATGGAGACGGGTACGCCAGCAACGGAGCAGGTAAGTGAATAACTTCTGTATGGCTCATAATTAATGCACAATGTACATTACAAAGTGCATTAATATGGCCATACAGAAGTGTATAACCCCACTTTGTTTCGCGGGACAACCCCTTTAAGTAGTCCCTCTCATTGTGTAAAAACCTATGTACAGAAAATGCCCCTAATTGTGGTGAGGTAAAAATACTGGAGTATATCCAGAAGGAAGACGGGTCAACCAGAGAAAGGCCCAATCCCCAAGCGGGACCTGAACTGAGCGACCCCCTAATAGCCCTCTCCCCTCCTGTATAGATGAAGGGTGGTTGGGATACATAAGGTTTTTTTAAACTTTGCTTTATTTATCACATGAGATTATACGATACAGAAAGGAAAAGTGTATGGTATTAGCATTCAATCATGTAGCATGTATACTCTTATTTTGCATTTACAGACATTCCAAGACATGTGAATATACATACTTTAAAATACTGCTTGGTATTATAAACTGAAGTTTACTACCTTGAACTGTATCTGCTGGTTTTAATAACATATTTATTATTATTTTTATTTTAACGAAATAAATTCTCTATACTATTTGTATCCGGAATTTGAATTAAACAATAAACATAAACCTGTTGAACCGAAGCAACCTGCGCTGGTCGTGTTATTTCTGATGAAGCTCTGTTTATTCTGTGGGTAACGTGGAGTGGGCCTCCAGCCATGGGCCCCAGATCTTATGGTGCTTGTTTGGGCATCCTCTGTTTTTATATATAACTTTTTCATAAGGTATTATCGAGTTTATGAGTTGGATCCATTGTGTAATCAAGGGTGGATCTATGGCCATCCAACGCATGGCTATCTCTTTTTACGTGCTAGGAAGAGTACTTCTTTAAGAAATATATGGGTATATATTGGCCACCGCTCCTCCTCCAGAATTCCAAATAGGGTTATTTTGGGGTCTAAATTTATGTTGTATGGGGATTCTAATAGTTGGTTTATAAGGGTTATTACATTGGACCAATAGGTCTTGACAAATGGGCAGTTCCAAATTAGGTGCCAGAAGTCCGCATTCGGTTGGTTACACCTGTGACAGGAGTTTGAATGGGTGTTCCCTATTTTAAATAGGCGGCTAGGAGTAAGGTAAGATTGGTGAATAATATATAGTTGGATCAATTTGTTATTTATGGCCGGAGATACTGATAAATGAGATTCTTCTATTTTTTCCCATTCTTCAGGTGTTAAGGATGGGATGTAATTTTTCCATTTGTCGAAGACGGGGAGTGGGTTGGAGTTTAGTTTTGCTGATAGTAAATGTGTATAAAGGGACGAGATCAGACCTTTAGGGCCTTGCGATTTTAATATGCCAATCGTAGGGAACTTTGAAATTTGGGTGGAGGTCGGAGGGAATTGGGTGCTCAATGCATGCCTTAGCTGAAAAAACCTGAATAGTTGCAGGTGCAGAGTTTGGAGCTGCTCACATAGCTGGGTGAATGTAGGAAATATTCCATCCTTATATATGTCTCCTAGCGTGGTGATTCCAAGGTTGGTCCAGTAGCGAGTGTCTTGAATGGTGAGTAGGGCTGACAGGCCGGGGTTGTCCCAGAGGGGAAGGTCTGACACCACATCTTGGAACCTTTGGAGCATTTTGGCTTCTCTCCAGACGCTAAGCGCGAGCTTGTGTAATGGTAGGATTTCAGATGGATTTGTACATTCTGGAAATTCTAAATAGATTAGTAGATTGTTGCCCTTTACTTGTTTCGCCATGTAGCGATCTGCAGTGGGCATTTCTTGGGGTCGGAACCACGGTTGGATGTTCCTCAGCTGTCCTGCCAGGTAATATAATCGGAGATCTGGGAGGGCCATCCCAGCTCGATCCTTCGGCCTTTGCAGTGTTGTAAGACTCAGTTTAGAGCGAGTGGAGTTCCATACAAATGATGTGATGAGAGAGTTGAATGATTGAAAGAACCGTTTGGGGACCTGTAGTGGCATATGTTGTAAAATGTATAGACATTTAGGCTGGATGGCCATTTTGACCAGGTTTATACGGCCCGCTACTGATAACGGTAATTTAGCCCATTTCTTAAATTTGTGTCTTAGGGTTTCTTGTAGAGGAATGATGTTGTCATCTATGGCGTTGTGATATTCGCGTGACATAATTATCCCCAGGTATTTAAACCTAGAGACTATTGCCAGGTCATATCTGGTAACATGGGGGTCGATTTTTAGGGTTAATGTTCGTGTACATAATTGTGGATTTGGTCCAATTTATGTAAAGTCCGGAGAATTGGGAGAATTTATCAATGTGGGTCATGGCTTGAGAGAAGGAGGTGTCAGGGTTTGATAGGAAAAGGATGGTGTCATCCGCGTAGAGGCTCACTTTACTCTCAATTCCCCCCCCCCCCCATTTAAGGCCCGTTACGTTAGTAGAGGATCGTAGACGGATTGCCAAGGCTTCTATGGCTATGGCAAATAGAGCTAGAGAAAAGGGACATCCTTGACGGGTGCCTTTTGTAAGCGGAAATTCTGCCGAGGGGATGCCATTCACTATCACGTTAGCCTTCGGGGATTTATATATGATGTTGATCCATTGTCTAAATTTGGGGCCAAACCCGAAACGGGTTAGACAGGCTTCTAAGAAGTTCCACTCTAGAGAGTCAACTGCTTTTTTCATGTCCAATGACACGAGGGCCCAGGGCATGTTGTATTGTCTGCCTAGCTGAATGGCCGTTTGTACTTTACGGATATTAATCGTAGTGGATTTGCCTGGTATGAAGCCTGTTTGATCAGGGTGTATGATAAAATTACTTGGTTTAACCTAGTGGCCAGAATTTTGTTTAGGATTTTATAATCCACATTTACTAGTGAAATGGGGCGGTAGGAGTTGCAGTCCGTCGGGTCTTTGTCAGGTTTTAGAAGGACTATAATAGACGCTTCATATAAGGAAGGAGGGAGGGATTTTCCCAGTTGGGCTTGGTGTAGAGTTTCGTGTAGGAATGGAATTAATTGGTCGCTGTATTTCCAGTATGTCTCTATTGGGAGGCCATCTGGTCCGGGGGACTTATTGGGTGGGATACATAAGGTTTGACTGGTTCTCCCCACATATTAAAGATTTCGGATACATTGGTTCAGATAAACCACATAGTTTATCCATGATATAGGATTTCATAGTAAATGATTAATGGGTGACCAAAGATTTGAAGGTTTTAACAACACGCCCAAAACTGAGACAGCATAAACACCCAGTCTTACCCCATCTAAAAGGATCCAAGGATAGAAGGAGCCACACGCTTCTGTTTTTTTAAAAGACCTGTTATTTGTATGTCATTCAGTCTAATGAAAGTATCCCCCAATAAACGTTCTTGCCTACAGTTCTCCTCTGACCAGTGTCTTACTGGCAGCAGTGCCCATGGTCCCCCTTCTTTCCAATGCTCCTAATATTTGAAGCCTAGATCAAACTGGCAGACTCATGCAAGGTTTCCGGGAGACACCTCCATCATACTTTAACCCCTTAGTGAGCACCTCATAACTTTTTTACGTTCAAGCTGAGTGGGCTTTAATCCCTAGAGACGTAAAAACATGTTTCCATTGTGTATTAAAGCCATGTGAAAGTGACAGCTCCATGCTGTCGGCTCCAGGTGGTAGCCAACAACCTGGAGCTGTCGTTTGGGGCCACGGGAAGCCCCTCCGGTCATGCAATCACCGATATCCAATGGATAGCACTGATCACATTAACCCATTACTGACCAAGCCTGTTTGCGCCTTAATGACCTGGCCAAGTTTTGGAAATCTTACATGTGTCACTTTAACATAAAATAGCCCCGTAAAGGTTTTGTATATCCAAGTGATTCTGACATTGAAGTACACATCTTGTACTTCATTTAGGTGGTACAAATAGACCGATAGAATTTGTGTATATTTATTAAAAGCGACAAAATTTGGAAAATGCATTTTCGACTGCAATATCTCAAAAACGTGCAAACATGCTGTACAAATGTTTGATAAAATATATATTTACATCTGCTTACTTTATTCTGGACGCACATTTGAAAAACTTGAGTTTTTTTTTTTTACCATTTAGGAGATATACAAATTTAACATTGATTATCAACATTTTGAGGAACACTTTATTTTCCTACACCAAGTCAAGACTGCAAAGGCTCAGAGGTATAACACCTTAATGTAGCCTCACAGAGCGCCAAAATTGTACACCCCATTCCTGCCGCTGAGGTCAAGAAATATCCCCCAAAAAAGCATGAGAGGAGGAGGGATAACCGATTTAATTCCCCTATATGTCCATCCCAATCGGGCCTCATAATTACACCTGTTTTTCGGAAATACACAGTTTACAATATAACTTTTATCTAAGATTTAAGGAATGTCAAAAAAGGCGCGGATGGAAGGGGGATTATTTTTAGGGAGACAATTTTTTTCCGCACAAGTGAGCAATGGGGCCTATTCAGTTGTGCCCTGAAATCCAATGGGTGTTCCCTCCATTATAGGCCTAGCAATGTGTCCAGTAAGCAGTTTAGAGCCACAATCAGTATGTTTCTGGACACAGAACAAACAGGGGTATCCATTTTGGGGTGAAAGTCTTCATTCATATTTGTGATGTACAAAAAAAAAACCCTTTTTTAATTGACACAGTTGCAAAAAAGGAAAAATCGTAATTTTTTCCTTCTGCTTTGCTTAGATTCATTCAAAAACTGTAGGGTCAAAATACACATTACACCCTTAGATGAATTAGTTAAGGGGACTAGTTTTCAAAATAGGGTCATTTTCTGTTGTTTTGGCTGCTCAATAGCTCTACAAGTGAGCAAAGGGGACTAAATCACTTTCAAGCAAAATTTCTCTTCTGAAAGCCACCGGCTGCCCCTTTCATTTTGGGCCCCATTGTACATACAAATATAAATTTAGAGCTATACTGGGTATGTTTCTGAACACAGGACAAACAGGGGTATCCATATTAAGGTGTAAATCCTCATTTTCATGTGCTGAGCAAGACAACCAGGCTAGCCCGTCCATCTCACTTGCTGGTGACTGCTGCTGTGTGGATGGCAGCATTCGGGTTAAGGAGTGCTAGACAAACATATTGGATTCCTGGGTCTCATTGAGTAAGCTATGTTTTGACCAAATTTCAGTGAAATATGTTAATTAGTCTTGGAATGAAATCAGATTTTTCCAGGCCTCCAGCGAGTGGGTCACCCTGTATACACTCACACATGAGGTCTAATATGCATATTCATGTATAATTTGTCCAGTCTCTGATTGGTTTGGAAAAGTTGCATGACCTGTTGATTCAAAAAAGTAGATGTCTTTAGTAAGCTCCACTATGCCCAAATCAAATTTGCTCATTAACTATATGTTTGATTTTTTTTTCACGTGTTAATTAACTGGATTTTCGCAGCTTTGGCTTTGGTAAATGCTACTGGTTGACAACAGACACGTCACTAATTGTTTCTCTAGCACCATAGTTCTTTATTTTTACAAATCGTTTGCATGTTGCAGTTGTAGGACCTATGATACGGAATCATATCAACTCGACACACATAAGGTTGTTCTGATGTCTATCATTTCGATATTTGAAAATAATGTCTCCGTTTCTTTTATTCCTTATATCCACAGTACTTTTTATATGGATCCCATTCACAGTTGGCCTCAGGTAACTATAATTTTGAATGTTAGATGAAGGCTAATTCCACACGAAAAAAACATTCACTGACAGCTACTGGCAAGGCCTGTGAATAAACTGAAGCATTTTAATACATCTCACAGATTCCAAACAGGAATATGAGTTCTTCTCTATGTGAATTTACTGCTGATTTTCCAAAATGTTTTTCCTAGTAAAACATTTTCCACATCTAAAACATCAAGTCATTTTCCACATCTAAAACATCAAATCAATTTCTTCTCTTAAACATCATCTTTGATGTTTAACCAGATCTGATTTCACCATAAACCATTTCCCACATTATCAACAAGAAAACGGCTTCTTTCCTGTGTGAAGTTTCTCATGTCTAGCAAGACCTGATTTTAGCACAAAACATTTCCCACATTCTGTACATGAAAACGGCTTCTCTCCTGTGTGACGTCTCTGATGATCCCTACGTTTGCTATTAGTACTGAAACATTTCCCACATTCTGAACATGAAAACGGCTCCTCTCCTGTGTGACTTCTCTGATGTATAACAAGATCTGATTTTAGCATAAAACATTTCCCACATTCTAAACAAGAAAATGGTTTCTCTCCTGTGTGGATTCTTTTATGTTTAACAAGAGATGATTTTATTGTAAAACATTTCCCACATTCTGGACATGGAAACGGCTTCTTTCCTGCGTGACGTCTCAAATGTGGAGCAAGATCTCCTCTATGGACAAAACATCTGCCACATTCTGAACATGAATACGGTTTCACTCCTGTGTGAATTCTGATATGACTAGCAAGATTTGATTTACCTATAAAACATTTACCACACTCTGAACAGGAGTATGGCTTCTCTCCTGTATGAGTTCGTTCATGGTTAAGAAGACTTGGTTTATGTGCAAAACATTTTCCACATTCTGAACAAGAAAATGGTTTCTCTCCTGTATGAATTCTTTTATGTTTAATAAGAGTTGATTTTTCTGTAAAACATTTCCCACATTCTGAACATGAGAACGGCTTCTCTCCTGAGTGACGTCTCTGATGATCCCTACATATGCTAATAGTAGTGAAACGTTTCCCACATTCTGGACATGGAAATGGCTTCTCTCCTGTGTGAATTATCTGATGTTTTATAATTTGCGATTTATATGTAAAACCTCTCCCACATTCTAAACAGGAGTATGGCTTATTCCCTGTGTGAATTTTCACATGTTTAACAAGATTGACTTTATTAGTAAAACATTTCCCACATTCTGGACATGGAAATGGCTTTTCTTTTGTGTGATTTCTCATATGTTGATCAAGATCTGATATATCGGAAAAACCTTTCCCACATTCTGAACACGAATACGGTTTCTCTCCTGTGTGAACTATTCTGTGTATAAACAGACAAGAGTTGTTTTCAACCTGCTTTCCACATTCTCGAAACATTTTTTCACCTGTTCCTGTAGAAACATTCTGTGATTGGTCAAGCGAAAGTTCCTCATGATTAGTGCAATCATATAATAGAGCTGTACTCTCAAATTTTGGACATACAATATTGTTAATGAGGTTTTCTTCTGAAGAGTGCGGCAGAATGCCTTTGTCTTCTACTTTACAATTTAGCAAGGACATGAAGTTTCCATCGGAATTCTCACTGGGCTCATATGATAGATCTGTACTGTCAAGTTCTGAATGTACATTAAGGGTAATGAGGTTTGCTCTTGAAGAGTACTGCATGATCTTTTTATCTTCTACTTTATAATTTAGCGATGACATGAGGTTTCCATCGGAGATGTCGCTGGGATTTTCTGTTGGGATTAAAATTTGATTTAGTAATTTTTATATTACAAAAGTAGAAAAATTTATAACATTCATATCAGGGAAGAAAAACAGGCAGTTTTTGATGTGGTATTTTCTAAGCTAAAACCAGCAGTGGATCCAGCCAGATAGAGACTTTAACCTCTTCCCGCCCTATGACGTAAGGGTACGTCATGGCAGGCTGGTACTTCCGGCAAAATTACGTACCCTTACGTCATTGGGATAGCGCAAGATTATGACTGATCTTGCGCTATCCTGCAGCGGGAGTCAGCTGTCAGTGATAGCCGTCTTCCCGCTGCAACAGCAGGAGGGCATCGGAGATGCGCCCCCCGCTGTTAACCCCTTCCCTGCTGCGATCTATGTAGATTGCAGCAGGGAAACAGTTCACAGAGGGAGCACGCTCCCTCTGTGTCTCCAGCCGGCTCTCGCGGTGTTATCGCGAGAGCCCGGCCTGTCGCCATGGCAACAGGACGCCAGACACTGGCGTCCTGTAGTGCCAATGCCTATGATCGCTGTATAAGCCATGCCATGCCTTATCACCGTGATCATAGATACAGTGCTGCAAGTCCCTCAGAGGGACTCAAATTGTGTAAAAAAAAAAAATATATATATATATATATAAAAAATAGAAAAATGTAAAAATAAAAGTTTAAAAAACCCTTTTTTTGTGCTTTTTCTAATATTAGCATAAAAAGGTAAAAAAAATAAATATTAAATGGCACATATTTGGTCTTGACGCGTCCGTAACGACGTGTACAAAAAGTTGAACAAAAAGGTCATGTTGGGTGACAAATCCTACACATACCACATACTCTTGAAATAATGTCAATAGTATATCAACATCTGGTTACCTTCTGATGTAAAAAGCTGGTGGTTCTCCATCATGTACAGATCCTTGTGTCCTTCTACATATTTCCACTCCTCCATGGAGAAATAGACAGCGACATCCTGACACCTTATAGGAACCTGACAACACAATGATACCGTCATTACCCAGACTCCTCTAGTGCTGTTACTGTATAATTACCCAGCATTCCCAGCAGGGTCACCTCTCCAGTCAGCAGCTCAGTGATCTTGTTGGTGAGTTCTAGGATCTTCTGCTCATGTATCGGTAAGTGAGGAGGAGCCTCTGTGATGGGGCTCTGGCTCCTGCTCCATCCTCCTGACTCATGGAGAGGACTGTTGGGAGTCGTACTATCACCAGATGTCTTCTTCACTATTATGTAATCCTGTGTATGGAGAGAGACATGTAGAGAACTGAACCCAGTATTCCTCCCACAGCAGAAAGTGTGAGATTGTGATCCCGCTGTATAGAGGTCTGGTGAGACATCTGGCAGCCAAGCATGTATACTACCACCCCATTTCTTGCAATGTGTCAGCTGGAGATGGCCCAGCGCTTTGAACTCTGCCATCTCCGGACATCCCTCCTCAATGCAAGGAATGGTAAGTAGGCGCGCTGTTTGAGAGGGGGCCATTATTAGAATGTGAGAAGCTGGATTCTCCTCCTACAACATTACTATTAGCTCATTGGTTCCCACCATACAGAACTGACCCTATTGGTGGCCGATCTTCACATTCTCTGCTGTTCAGTTCTTTAGTTCTCCCTCACTTGGAAGGTCTGGAAGCCGTTATACGGGACACTGGATTGTTCCTAATACTTCCTAGAATGGATTTTCTCTTCCCTTAGTCTGACTTGTTACATAATACAATAAGTATTACAGAAATATAGAAAAGTTTACCTCTCCGGTCAGCAGGTAGATGATCTCCAAGGAGATGTTAAATATTTTTTTGGCAACGTCATTTCGTTCTCTGTCCATCTTTCGTGGGTCATTCAGGAGAAGGACTGCTTTGGATGAGAATATGAGAGAACTGGATAAACCGGAGGGTTCTGGTACTGCCGGCAGTTCGCTGTGCTACGCTGTTTACGCAATTCCCTTACACTTCTATGAAAGTTAAAGACACCGTGTAGAACAAGCAGGGCAGCTGATTCTGTAATCTCAGGCAAGCGGAGGTAAGCCAGAATGGGGTTAAGTGACACAGGCAGTTTTCAAAATAAGCACGGGTTTTGGATATGGATCAAGTCTTGATCAGACATTTCAGACATATCCTGTGTGAATTACTACTTTACTAGTAATATGTTTTCCATCAGCCCATGACCGCACCAGTTGGAGATCCCCTCCCATCCAGAGAGGAAGCAGCAACCTCCCAGATCGCTGTAAAGTCAGGCACACACTAGAAATTAGTGTTGCTGTCATGGAAAACGGATTACTGGTAAGTAATCTGGTGTTTCCCTTACGCCCATGACAGCGCCAGTGAGAGATTAAACAAAATTAATAACTAGGGAGGGTTGATAGCCTGACGTAAGATTCCACTGATGACTTATAAATCTCAATGGATTGAAGAATCCACCGGTACTAGTGTACCTTGACACCACCGGAAGTGATGGGTGGAGATAGGGGACAGTGTGTTGACAGCTAGTTTCCGCCCCCGGTTACTGATTGGCTGCTGAGTAGGGAGTAACCCTGCCACTCTGTTTCGCTGATGTTGTGTGCTTCTCAGGTATTGTAATTCACTACCCCCACCATTGCTCCTGCACTCACAGTCAAGGGGCCAACACAGAGATGCCCAACATAGGGAGGTTGCAGCCTAGCAGAGAGCCGCCGCTGTCACAGTCATGTGCAGGCAGCTCACTACCACCACCACTGTCCTGCAGTAAGAGTCAGGCACCCCACACAGGGAGGGGCAACGCAGGGAGCATGCAGGCCAGTGGGGAGACACCGACTGCTACAAGACTCCGCTGTCAATGTCCTGTGCAGGCGGCTGCACTCCATCATGCTCCACCCAGTGCTATGTTCTCGTGGCTGTCTGTATGTGTGGGGGAAGGGGATGTCGTGGCGCCTGGTGGGCAGATCAGAGAGACGGCTGCCGGCACGGAGAGCACACAAGCGGCAGCCGGGAAGGCCCACAGTGTCGGTGGGCGGCCAGGACGCAGCGAACACTCCGTCATAGCTGCAGCATGTGGATTGATTCATGCCTACCCTCCACGGTGAGGGTGAGTAGCCTTACATTATTACAGCGATTAATGAAAGCCTAACAGGAAAACGTACCCTCACACTAACCGTGGAGGAAAGGCAAAACTCTATCCAGAAGCTGCTAGAACCTTACAGCATTGAGCCAATCAGGAGCCAGGAGTGTGACAAGAGCGTTCCTCCATCCAGTTTCCGGTGGCGTCAAGGTACACCACTACCGAATCCACTAATAAAAAAATTTCATTTGACTTGTAGCCTTGAAGGTTCAACACTCCCTGTTGATGATAAAAACTGCCAGTCAACTAGGTGCTCCAAATTACAGAATATATAACAGCTTTTTAGACCCCGTTGTACTGGTTTCTCTATTAGAGCCAGCTAGACTATAGAACACACTATGATATTGTTCTTAGGAAGTCTGATTCCAATATCTTGTACTCAGGATGAATCTAAGCCAAGATTCTAGATTGAGTTCTTGATTTTAAAGTTAGGAGGATCCGTGCAACAGCCAATCGAAAATAAATGTTCCAAATAGAAAAGATGGACGCTTAACAACAGAGGGGATTCTCCCCCCTCCCCCCCTTTTTTTGTCTTATCTGTCTTTGTCTTCTTGCTTTTCCCTCCCCCTCAAACCTTCTATGTTCCCTTTTCTTACTTTTGCTGCAAGTTAAGGTACATATGGTCAGGACCTACCTGGTCCCATATTGTGACTGATATTTTGGAATGTTAAAGATGTATGTACACATATATTTTGTTTTTGTATTTGGTAAATGTTGAATTGCAGTTTTATATGGAAAACTTATAAATAACGAATTAAAAAACAAAACAAAAACAACAACAGAGGAGAGACCTCTATGTGTAGCCGACGGAACAAGGAGATGTAGAATCCTTAGTCGTAGGGAAGGTAAATATTAACAAACAGTAGAGGGTGCAACGCGTTTCGGAGCTTAAAGAACTGCTCCTTTCTCAAGCACAAATCCAAAGGCGGCTCTGTGTCCGTGTAGGGGAGCGAGTTCTCAGGACTCCTATTTATGATTACACATAGAGGACTCTCCTCTGTTGTTAAGCGTCCATCTTTTCTATGGTGCTTCGGTGTTTCTGGGGGACCCTGAGCGCAGGGGGTCTTTTTTTCTTTTTTCTTTCTGAGTTTTCTTCATCGGAGGAATTGTAACCTCCATCTATTTGTCATCTTTACCATAGATACCTTACTGAAGATGTGCAATAATAAAAAGAGGCTTCGTCAATAATTATCTTTTCACTGAAGATCACTTATCAAAGTCAGAGGTCACGGGCCAACAGCCCAACACAGAGGATATGAGTAAATAGGTCATAGGCAGAGCCATGGGCAAAGTTAAGCAGTCAGGCTGCAGGCGGGGCCAAGAGGCCACCAGGCTGCAGGCGGGGCCAAGAGGCCACCAGGCTGCAGGCGGGGCCAAAAGGCCACCAGGCTGCAGGCGGGGCCAAGAGGCCACCAGGCTGCAGGCGGGGCCAAGAGGCCACCAGGCTGCAGGCGGGGCCAAGAGGCCACCAGGCTACAGGCGGGGCCAAGAGGCCATCAGGCTACAGGCGGGGCCAAGAGGCCATCAGGCTACACGCGGGGCCAAGAGGCCATCAGGCTACAGGCGGGGCCAAGAGGCCATCAGGCTACAGGCAGGGCCAAGAGGCCATCAGGCTACAGGCAGGGCCAAAAGGCTATAGGCAGAACTATAAAGGCTACTATGCTATAGGCAAAGCCATAAAGGGCTATTATGCTATTGTCGCATGATTTTTTTACATTTGTTATTTTTTTTACATAATTTTTATACTTGCAAAGAGTATAAAAAAATGCATGATGGGCTGAATAATGTATTTCAAAATTACCACCAAAAACGTCTCCTCCACAAAAAACGCTGCCTCTCTCTGAATTAATACTTTCAGTGTTAGGCAGTTGTTGAAAAATGCTGCGAAGTAAGAATTCTTTCCATAATAGAAATGTTAATAGTTTAGTTTTGCCAATTAATAAAATGCAAAGTGAAGGAACAAAAGAGAAACCTAAATCCCACCCATATTTGGTGCAACCGCCCTTTACCTTTACAACAGCTTCAGTTCTTTCAGGCACACTTGTACAAAGTCAGGGATTCTGCAGGATTATAGTCAGATGTATGATTAACCCTTTCCAATCCACTGTCTGACATCTTCAGACATTCTGATTAAAGGCTTACAGTTATAATGTCGGTAGACGTCTGGCAGGGTATTCTTATTGTAGATTAAAAGGCCACTCTTTTGTTGGGGACCTCTCCAGCATGTCCCATACCACAGTACTAGCTTTAGTCAGCAGATGGTGCCATTGTATAATGGCAGAAGGAGTAAGCCCCCTAGGAAACCCTGAATCCAAAATTGGATTGCAAAGGGTTAAACATTTATGCCAAACAGGAGATAATCATCATGATTTTCATATGCTGGTTGAAATATATTCATCAACTCAAAAAAGAAACAGCTGAGCAGGAGACATAAACTGCCGTAAGGAACAGTCAAATGCTGCAATAAAGGTGAGGTTGTGGAGGACATCTTTATGCCACAGGTCATACACCATGGTAAGATTGAGCACAGCAGGAAGACACACAGTAGTTATACTACATCAGCAAGGTCTATCCCAGGAAACAATTTCAAAGCAGACTGGGATCCAAGATGTGCTGTTAACACTCTTTAGAAATGGCCCAATGTTGAGGACCATAAAAGCAGTAGTCGGCCCAGAAAATTTACTGCAGCAGATGAAAGGCACCTTATGCTTACTTTCTTTGAAATTAGAAAATGTCCTGCAGTACCATCAGCTAAGAGCTAGCAGAAACCAGTGATTTCCCAGTACACCCATCTTATGTTCGGAAAAGTCTGGTCAGAAGTGGTCTTCATGGAAGAATTGTGTCCAAATAATCACACCTTTGATGTAGAAGAAAGGCTGTTGTAGAGAGCGGTACAATAATGAATATCTGCAGGGAGCAGTGAAACCTGCTGGAGAATGGTACAATAATGAGTGTCTGCAAGTAGCAGTGAAGCATGGTTAAGAGCAGCACCATAATGAGTGTATGCAGGCAGCAACGAAGCATGCTGGAGAGTGGTACAATAACGAGTGTCTGCAGGCAGCAGTGAAGCATAGTCGAGAGCGGTACAATAATGAGTGTCTGCAGGCAGCAGTGAAGCATGGTGGAGATCGGTACACTAATGAATATCTGCAGGCAGCAGTGAAGCATGATGGAGAGCGGAACAATAATGAGTATCTGAGGGTATTAATGAAGCATGGTGAAGAGCGGTACCATAATGAGTGTCTGCAGGCAGCAATGAAGCATAGTCGAGAGCAGTACAATATAGAGTGTCTGCAGGCAGCAGTGAAGCATGGTGAAGAAAAGTGCAATAATGAGTGTCTGCAGGCAGCATAGTGGAAAGTGGTACAATAACGAGTGTCTACAGGCAGCAATGAAGCATGGCGGAGAACGGTACAATAATGAGTGCCCGCAGGCAGCAATGAAGCATGGTGCGAAGCGGAACAATAATAAGTGTCTGCAGGCTGCAATGAAGCATGATAGGGAGCGGAACAATAATGAGTGTCTGCAGGTGGCAGTGAAGCATGGTGGAGAGCCGTACAATAATGAGTGTCTGCAGGTAGCAGTGAAGCATGGCGGAGAACGGTATAATAATAAGTGTCTGTAGGCAGCAATGAAGCATGGCGGAGAGTAGTACAATAATGAGTGTCTGCAGGCAGCACTGAAGCATAGTCAAGAGAAGTACAGTAATGAGTGTCTGCAGGCAGCACAGTGGAGTGGTACAATAATGAGTTTTTGAGGGTAGCAGTGAAGCATGGTGGAGAGCGATACAATAATGAGTGTCAACAGGCAGCAGTAAAGCATGGTGGAGAGCGGTACAATAATGAGTGTCTGCAGGCAGCAGTGAGGCATGGCAGAGTGCGGTACAATAATGAGTGTCTGCGGGAAGCAGTGAGGCACGGTAGAGAGCGGTACAATAATGAGTGTCTGCAGGCAGCAGTGAAGCATGCAGGAGAGCAGTACAATAATGTGCCTGCAGGCTGCAGTGAAGCATGGTGGAGAGCAGTACAATAATGAGTGTCTGCAGGCAGCAGTGAAGCATGGTGGAGAGCAGTACAATAATGAGTGTCTGCAGGCAGCAGTGAAGCATGGTGGAGAGCGGTACAATAAAGAGTGTCTGCATGGTAGAGAGCGGTACAATAATGAGTGTCTGCGGGCAGCAGTAAGGCATGGTAGAGACCGGTACAATAACGGGTGTCTGCAGGCAGCAGTGAGGCATGGTAGAGAGCGGTACAATAATGAGTGCCTGCAGGCAGCAGTGAAGAATGGTGGAGAGCGGTACAATAATGAGTGTCTGCAGGCTGCAGTGAAGCATGGTGGAGAGCGGTACAATAATCAGTGTCTGCAGGCAGCAGTGAAGCATAGTGGAGAGCGGTACAATAATGAGTGTCTGCAGACAGCAGTGAAGCATGGTGGAGAGCAGTACAATAATGAGTTTCTGCAGGCATCAGTGAAGCATGGTGGAGAGCGGTACAATAATGAGTGTCTGCAGGCAGCAGTGAGGCATGGTGGAGAGCGATACAATAATGATTGTCAACAGGAAGCAGTGAAGCATGGTGGAGAGCGATACAATAATGATTGTCAACAGGAAGCAGTGAAGCATGGTGGAGAGCGGTACAATAAAGAGTATCTGCAGGCAGCAGTGAGGCATGGTAGAGAGCGGTACAATAATGAGTGTCTGCAGGTAACAGTGAAGCATGTTGCAGAGAGCAGAAAAGCGTGGTGGAGAGCGGTACAATAATGAGTGTCTGCAGGCTGCAGTGAAGCATGGTGGAGAGCGCTACAATAATGAGCGTCTGCAGACAGCAGTGAAGCATGGTGGAGAGCGGTACAATAATGAGTGTCTGCAGGCAGCAGTGAAGCATCGTGGAGAGCGATACAATAATGAGTGTCAACAGACAGCAGTGAAGCATGGTGGAGAGCAGTACAATAATGAGTGTCTGCGGGCAGCAGTGAGGCATGGTAGAGAGCGGTACAATAATGAGTGTCTGCAGGTAGCAGTGAGGCATGGTAGAGATGGGTACAATAATGAGTGTCTGCGGGCAGCAGTGAGGCATGGTAGAGAGCAGAACAATAATGAGTATCTGCAGGCAGCAGTGAGGCATGGTAGAGAGCGATACAATAATGAGTGTCTGCAGGCAGCAGTGAAGCATGGTGGAGAGCAGTACAATAATGAGTATCTACAGGCAGCAATGAAGCATGGTAGAGAGCGGTACAATAATGAGTGCCTGCAGGCAGCAGTTAAGCATGGTGGAGAGCAGTACAATAATGTGTCTGCAGGCTGCAGTGAAGCATAGTGGAGAGCGGTACAATAATGTGTCTGCAGGCAGCAGTGAAGCATGGTGGAGAGTGGTACAATAATGAGTGTCTGCAGGCAGCAGTGAGGCATGGTAGAGAGTGGTACAATAATGAGTGTCTGCAGGCAGCAGTGAAGCATGGTGGTGAGCAGTACAATAATGAGTCTGCGGGCAGCAGTGAGGCATGGTAGAGAGCGGTACTGTAATGAGTGTCTGCAGGCAGCAGTGAAGCATGGTGGAGAGCGGTAGAATAATGAGTGTCTGCAGGCAGCAGTGAGGCATGGTAGAGAGCGGTACAATAATGAGTGTCTGCAAGCAGCAGGGAAGCATGGTGGAGAGCGGAACAATAATGAGTATCGGCAGGCAGCAATAAAGCATGGTGGAGAGCGGTACAATAATTAGTGCCTGCAGGCTGCAGTGAAGCATAGTGGAGAGCGGTACAATAATGTGTCTGCAGGCAGCAGTGAAGCATGGTGGAGAGCGGTACAATAATGAGTATCTGCAGGCAGCAGTGAGGCATGGTAGAGAGCGGTACAAAAATGAGTGTCTGCAGGCAGCAGTGAAGCATGGTGGAGAGCGGTACAATAATGAGAGTCTGCGGGCTGCAGTGAAGCATGGTGGAGAGCGGTACAATAATGAGTGTCTGCAGGCAGCAGTGAAGCATGGTGGAGAGCAGTACAATAATGAGTATCTGCAGGCAGCAGTGAGGCATGGTAGAGAGCGGTACAAAAATGAGTGTCTGCAGGCAGCAGTGAAGCATGGTGGAGAGCCGTACAATAATGAGTATCTGCAGGCAGCAATGAAGCATGGTGGAGAGCAGTACAATAATGCGTGCCTGCAGGCAGCAGTGAAGCATGGTGGAGAGCAATACAATAATGTGTCTGCGAGCTGCAGTGAAGCATAGTGGAGAGCGGTAAAATAATGTGTCTGGGGGCAGCAGTGAAGCATGGTGGAGAGCAGTACAATAATGAGTGTCTGCAGGCAGCAGTGAAGCATGGTGGAGAGCAGTACAATAATGAGTGTCTGCAGGCAGCAGTGAAGCATGGTGGAGAGCGGTACAATAGTGTCTGCAGGTAGCAGTGAAGCATGGTAAAGAGCGGTACAATAATCAGTGTCTGCAGGCTGCAGTGAAGCATGGTGGAGAGCAGTACAATAATGAGTGTCTGCAGACAGCAGTGAAGCATGGTGAAGAGCAGTACAATAATGAGTGTCTGCAGGCAGCAGTGAAGCATGGTGGAGAGCGGTACAATAATGAGTGTCTGCAGGCAGCAGTGAAGCATGGTGGAGAGCAGTACAATAATGAGTGTCTGCAGACAGCAGTGAAGCATGGTGGAGAGCATTACAATAATGAGCGTCTGCAGGCAGCAGTGAAGCATGGTGGAGAGCGGTACAATAATGAGTGTCTGCAGGCAGCAGTGAGGCATGGTGGAGAGCGGTACAATAATGAGTGTCTGCAGGCAGCAGTGAAGCATGGTGGAGAGCGGTACAATAATGAGTGTCTGCAGGCAGCAGTGAGGCATGGTAGAGAGCGGTACAATAATGAGTGTCTGCGGGCAGCAGTGAGGCATGGTGGAGAGCCGTATAATAATGAGTGTCTGCAGGCAGCAGTGAGGCATGGTAGAGAGCGGTACAATAATGAGTGTCTGCAGGCAGCAGTGAGGCATGGTGGAGAGCAGTACAATAATGAGTGTCTGCAGGCAGCAGTGAAGCATGGTGGAGAGCTGTACAATAATGAGTGTCTGCAGGCAGCAGTGAGGCATGGTGGAGAGCAGTACAATAATGAATGTCTGCAGGCAGCAGTGAAGCATGGTGGAGAGCAGTACAATAATGAGTGTCTGCAGGCAGCAGTAAGGCATGGTGGAGAGCGGTACAATAATGAGTGTCTGCAGGCAGCAGTGAAGCATGGTGGAGAGCGATACAATAATGAGTGTCTGCGGGCAGCAGTGAGGCATGGTAGAGAGCGGTACAATAATGAGTGTCTGCAGGCAGCAGTGAAGCATGGTGGAGAGCAGTACAATAATGAGTATCTGTAGGCAGCAGTGAGGCATGGTAGAGAGCGGTACAATAATGAGTGTCTGCAGGCAGCCGTGAAGCATGGTGGTGAGCAGTACAATAATGAGTGTCTGCAGGCAGCAGTGAAGCATGGTGGAGAGCGGTACAATAATGAGTGTCTGCAGGCAGCAGTGAAGCATGGTGGAGAGCAGTACAATAACGAGTGTCTGCAGACAGCAGTGAAGCATGGTGGAGAGCATTACAATAATGAGCGTCTGCAGGCAGCAGTGAAGCATGGTGGAGAGCGGTACAATAATGAGTGTCTGCAGGCAGCAGTGAGGCATGGTGGAGAGCGGTACAATAATGAGTGTCTGCAGGCAGCAGTGAAGCATGGTGGAGAGCGGTACAATAATGAGTGTCTGCAGGCAGCAGTGAGGCATGGTAGAGAGCGGTACAATAATGAGTGTCTGCGGGCAGCAGTGAGGCATGGTGGAGAGCCGTATAATAATGAGTGTCTGCAGGCAGCAGTGAGGCATGGTAGAGAGCGGTACAATAATGAGTGTCTGCAGGCAGCAGTGAGGCATGGTGGAGAGCAGTACAATAATGAGTGTCTGCAGGCAGCAGTGAAGCATGGTGGAGAGCTGTACAATAATGAGTGTCTGCAGGCAGCAGTGAGGCATGGTGGAGAGCAGTACAATAATGAATGTCTGCAGGCAGCAGTGAAGCATGGTGGAGAGCAGTACAATAATGAGTGTCTGCAGGCAGCAGTAAGGCATGGTGGAGAGCGGTACAATAATGAGTGTCTGCAGGCAGCAGTGAAGCATGGTGGAGAGCGATACAATAATGAGTGTCTGCGGGCAGCAGTGAGGCATGGTAGAGAGCGGTACAATAATGAGTGTCTGCAGGCAGCAGTGAAGCATGGTGGAGAGCAGTACAATAATGAGTATCTGTAGGCAGCAGTGAGGCATGGTAGAGAGCGGTACAATAATGAGTGTCTGCAGGCAGCCGTGAAGCATGGTGGTGAGCAGTACAATATTGAGTGTCTGCGGGCAACAGTGAAGCATGGTGGAGAGCGGTACAATAAAGAGTGCCTGCAGGCAGCAGTGAAGCATGGTGGAGAGCGGTACAATAATGAGTGCCTGCAGGCAGCAGTGAAGCATGGTGGAGAGCGGTACAATAATGAGTGTCTGCAGGCAGCAGTGAGGCATGGTAGAGAGCGGTACAATAATGAGTGTCTGCGGGCAGCAGTGAGGCATGGTAGAGAGCGGTACAATAATGAGTGTCTGCAGGCTGCAGTGGAGCATGGTGGAGAGCGGTATAATAATGAGTATCTGCAGGCAGCAATGAAGCATGGTGGAGAGCGGTACAATAATGAGTGCCTGCAGGCAACAGTGAAGCATGGTGGATAGTGGTACAATAAAGAGTTTCTGCAGGTAGCAGTGAAGCAAGTCGGAGAGCCTTATAATAATGAGTGTCTGGTGGTAGCAGTGAAGCATGGTGGAGTGGGGTACGATAATGAATATCTGCAGGCAGCAGTAGAGCATGATGGAGAGCGGTAGAATAATGAGTGTCTGCAGGATGCAGTGAAACATGGTGGAGAGCGGTACAATAATCGGTGTCTGCAGGAAGCAGTGAAGCATGGTGGAGAGCGGTACAATAATGAGTGTCTGCAGACAGCAGTGAAGCATGGTGGAGAGCGGTACAATAATGAGTATCTGCAGGCAGCAATGAAGCATGGTAGAGAGCGGTACAATAATGAGTGCCTGCAGGCAGCAGTGAAGCATGGTGGAGAGCAGTACAATAATGTGTCTGCAGGCTGCAGTGAAGCATAGTGGAGAGGGGTACAATAATGTGTCTGCAGGCAGCAGTGAAGCAGGGTGGAGAGCGGTACAATAATGAGTGTCTGCAGGCAGCAGTGAGGCATGGTAGAGAGCGGTACAATAATGAGTGTCTGCAGGCAGCAGTGAGGCATGGTAGAGAGCGGTACAATAATGAGTGTCTGCGGGCAGCAGTGAGGCATGGTAGAGAGTGTTATAATAATGAGTGTCTGCAGGCAGCAGTGAAGCATGGTGGAGAGCGGTACAATAATGAGAGTCTGCAGGCAGCAGTGAAGCATGGTGGAGAGCGGTACAATAATGAGTATCTGCAGGCAGCAGTGAGGCATGGTAGAGAGCGTTATAATAATGAGTGTCTGCAGGCAGCAGTGAAGCATGGTAGAGAGCGGTACAATAATGAGTGTCTGCAGGCAGCAGTGAAGCATGGTGGAGAGCAGTACAATAATGAGTATCTGCAGGCAGCAGTGAGGCATGGTAGAGAGCGGTACAATAATGAGTGCCTGCAGGCAGCAGTGAAGCATGGTGGAGAGCAGTACAATAATGTGTCTGCAGGCTGCAGTAAAGCATAGTGGAGAGGGGTACAATAATGTGTCTGCAGGCAGCAGTGAAGCATGGTGGAGAGCGGTACAATAATGAGTGTCTGCAGGCAGCAGTGAGGCATGGTAGAGAGCGGTATAATAATGAGTGTGTGCGGGCAGCAGTGAGGCATGGTAGAGAGCGGTACAATAATGAGTGTCTGCAGGCAGCAGTGAAGCATGGTGGTGAGTGGTACAATAATGAGAGTCTGCGGGCAGCAGTGAGGCATGGTAGAGAGCGGTACAATAATGAGTGTCTGTGGGCAGCAGTGAGGCATGGTAGAGAGTGTTATAATAATGAGTGTCTGCAGGCAGCAGTGAAGCATGCTGGAGAGCGGTACAATAATGAGAGTCTGCAGGCAGCAGTGAAGCATGGTGGACAGCGGTACAATAATGAGCATCTGCAGGCAGCAGTGAGGCATGGTAGAGAGCGTTATAATAATGAGTGTCTGCAGGCAGCAGTGAAGCATGGTAGAGAGCGGTCCAATAATGAGTGTCTGCAGGCAGCAGTGAAGCATGGTGGAGAGCGGTACAATAATGAGTGTCTGCAGGCAGCAATGAAGCATGGTGGAGAGCGGTACAATAATGAGTGCCTGCAGGCAGCAGTGAAGCATGGTGGAGAGCAGTACAATAATGTGTCTGCAGGCTGCAGTGAAGCATAGTGGAGAGCGGTACAATAATGAGTGTCTGCAGGCAGCAGTGAAGCATGGCGGAGAACGATATAATAATAAGTGTCTGTAGGCAGCAATGAAGCATGGCGGAGAGTAGTACAATAATGAGTGTCTGCAGGCAGCACTGAAGCATAGTCAAGAGAAGTACAGTAATGAGTGTCTGCAGGCAGCACAGTGGAGTGGTACAATAATGAGTTTTTGAGGGTAGCAGTGAAGCATGGTGGAGAGCGATACAATAATGAGTGTCAACAGGCAGCAGTAAAGCATGGTGGAGAGCGGTACAATAATGAGTGTCTGCAGGCAGCAGTGAAGCATGCAGGAGAGCAGTACAATAATGTGCCTGCAGGCTGCAGTGAAGCATGGTGGAGAGCAGTACAATAATGAGTGTCTGCAGGCAGCAGTGAAGCATGGTGGAGAGCAGTACAATAATGAGTGTCTGCAGGCAGCAGTGAAGCATGGTGGGGAGCGGTACAATA
Source organism: Eleutherodactylus coqui (assembly GCF_035609145.1). Taxonomy (NCBI): domain Eukaryota; kingdom Metazoa; phylum Chordata; class Amphibia; order Anura; family Eleutherodactylidae; genus Eleutherodactylus; species Eleutherodactylus coqui. The sequence goes on from NC_089837.1 coordinate 39,106,989, forward strand.
AAGAGTGTCTGCATGGTAGAGAGCGGTACAATAATGAGTGTCTGCGGGCAGCAGTAAGGCATGGTAGAGACCGGTACAATAACGGGTGTCTGCAGGCAGCAGTGAGGCATGGTAGAGAGCGGTACAATAATGAGTGCCTGCAGGCAGCAGTGAAGAATGGTGGAGAGCGGTACAATAATGAGTGTCTGCAGGCTGCAGTGAAGCATGGTGGAGAGCGGTACAATAATCAGTGTCTGCAGGCAGCAGTGAAGCATGGTGGAGAGCGGTACAATAATGAGTGTCTGCAGACAGCAGTGAAGCATGGTGGAGAGCAGTACAATAATGAGTTTCTGCAGGCATCAGTGAAGCATGGTGGAGAGCGGTACAATAATGAGTGTCTGCAGGCAGCAGTGAGGCATGGTGGAGAGCGATACAATAATGATTGTCAACAGGAAGCAGTGAAGCATGGTGGAGAGCGATACAATAATGATTGTCAACAGGAAGCAGTGAAGCATGGTGGAGAGCGGTACAATAAAGAGTATCTGCAGGCAGCAGTGAGGCATGGTAGAGAGCGGTACAATAATGAGTGTCTGCAGGTAACAGTGAAGCATGTTGCAGAGAGCAGAAAAGCGTGGTGGAGAGCGGTACAATAATGAGTGTCTGCAGGCTGCAGTGAAGCATGGTGGAGAGCGCTACAATAATGAGCGTCTGCAGACAGCAGTGAAGCATGGTGGAGAGCGGTACAATAATGAGTGTCTGCAGGCAGCAGTGAAGCATCGTGGAGAGCGATACAATAATGAGTGTCAACAGACAGCAGTGAAGCATGGTGGAGAGCAGTACAATAATGAGTGTCTGCGGGCAGCAGTGAGGCATGGTAGAGAGCGGTACAATAATGAGTGTCTGCAGGTAGCAGTGAGGCATGGTAGAGAGGGGTACAATAATGAGTGTCTGCAGGCAGCAGTGAGGCATGGTAGAGAGCGATACAATAATGAGTGTCTGCAGGCAGCAGTGAAGCATGGTGGAGAGCAGTACAATAATGAGTATCTACAGGCAGCAATGAAGCATGGTAGAGAGCGGTACAATAATGAGTGCCTGCAGGCAGCAGTTAAGCATGGTGGAGAGCAGTACAATAATGTGTCTGCAGGCTGCAGTGAAGCATAGTGGAGAGCGGTACAATAATGTGTCTGCAGGCAGCAGTGAAGCATGGTGGAGAGTGGTACAATAATGAGTGTCTGCAGGCAGCAGTGAGCTATGGTAGAGAGCGGTACAATAATGAGTGTCTGCAGGCAGCAGTGAAGCATGGTGGTGAGCAGTACAATAATGAGTCTGCGGGCAGCAGTGAGGCATGGTAGAGAGCGGTACTGTAATGAGTGTCTGCAGGCAGCAGTGAAGCATGGTGGAGAGCGGTAGAATAATGAGTGTCTGCAGGCAGCAGTGAGGCATGGTAGAGAGCGGTACAATAATGAGTGTCTGCAAGCAGCAGGGAAGCATGGTGGAGAGCGGAACAATAATTAGTGCCTGCAGGCTGCAGTGAAGCATAGTGGAGAGCGGTACAATAATGTGTCTGCAGGCAGCAGTGAAGCATGGTGGAGAGCGGTACAATAATGAGTGTCTGCAGGCAGCAGTGAAGCATGGTGGAGAGCGGTACAATAATGAGTATCTGCAGGCAGCAGTGAGGCATGGTAGAGAGCGGTACAAAAATGAGTGTCTGCAGGCAGCAGTGAAGCATGGTGGAGAGCGGTACAATAATGAGAGTCTGCGGGCTGCAGTGAAGCATGGTGGAGAGCGGTACAATAATGAGTGTCTGCAGGCAGCAGTGAAGCATGGTGGAGAGCAGTACAATAATGAGTATCTGCAGGCAGCAGTGAGGCATGGTAGAGAGCGGTACAAAAATGAGTGTCTGCAGGCAGCAGTGAAGCATGGTGGAGAGCGGTACAATAATGAGTATCTGCAGGCAGCAATGAAGCATGGTGGAGAGCAGTACAATAATGTGTGCCTGCAGGCAGCAGTGAAGCATGGTGGAGAGCAATACAATAATGTGTCTGCGAGCTGCAGTGAAGCATAGTGGAGAGCGGTAAAATAATGTGTCTGGGGGCAGCAGTGAAGCATGGTGGAGAGCAGTACAATAATGAGTGTCTGCAGGCAGCAGTGAAGCATGGTGGAGAGCAGTACAATAATGAGTGTCTGCAGGCAGCAGTGAAGCATGGTGGAGAGCGGTACAATAGTGTCTGCAGGTAGCAGTGAAGCATGGTAAAGAGCGGTACAATAATCAGTGTCTGCAGGCTGCAGTGAAGCATGGTGGAGAGCGGTACAATAATGAGTGTCTGCAGACAGCAGTGAAGCATGGTGAAGAGCAGTACAATAATGAGTGTCTGCAGGCAGCAGTGAAGCATGGTGGAGAGCGGTACAATAATGAGTGTCTGCAGGCAGCAGTCAAGCATGGTGGAGAGCAGTACAATAATGAGTGTCTGCAGACAGCAGTGAAGCATGGTGGAGAGCATTACAATAATGAGCGTCTGCAGGCAGCAGTGAAGCATGGTGGAGAGCGGTACAATAATGAGTGTCTGCAGGCAGCAGTGAGGCATGGTGGAGAGCGGTACAATAATGAGTGTCTGCAGGCAGCAGTGAAGCATGGTGGAGAGCGGTACAATAATGAGTGTCTGCAGGCAGCAGTGAGGCATGGTAGAGAGCGGTACAATAATGAGTGTCTGCGGGCAGCAGTGAGGCATGGTGGAGAGCGGTATAATAATGAGTGTCTGCAGGCAGCAGTGAGGCATGGTAGAGAGCGGTACAATAATGAGTGTCTGCAGGCAGCAGTGAGGCATGGTGGAGAGCAGTACAATAATGAGTGTCTGCAGGCAGCAGTGAAGCATGGTGGAGAGCGGTACAATAATGAGTGTCTGCAGGCAGCAGTGAGGCATGGTGGAGAGCAGTACAATAATGAATGTCTGCAGGCAGCAGTGAAGCATGGTGGAGAGCAGTACAATAATGAGTGTCTGCAGGCAGCAGTAAGGCATGGTGGAGAGCGGTACAATAATGAGTGTCTGCAGGCAGCAGTGAAGCATGGTGGAGAGCGATACAATAATGAGTGTCTGCGGGCAGCAGTGAGGCATGGTAGAGAGCGGTACAATAATGAGTGTCTGCAGGCAGCAGTGAAGCATGGTGGAGAGCAGTACAATAATGAGTATCTGTAGGCAGCAGTGAGGCATGGTAGAGAGCGGTACAATAATGAGTGTCTGCAGGCAGCCGTGAAGCATGGTGGTGAGCAGTACAATATTGAGTGTCTGCGGGCAACAGTGAAGCATGGTGGAGAGCGGTACAATAAAGAGTGCCTGCAGGCAGCAGTGAAGCATGGTGGAGAGCGGTACAATAATGAGTGCCTGCAGGCAGCAGTGAAGCATGGTGGAGAGCGGTACAATAATGAGTGTCTGCAGGCAGCAGTGAGGCATGGTAGAGAGCGGTACAATAATGAGTGTCTGCGGGCAGCAGTGAGGCATGGTAGAGAGCGGTACAATAATGAGTGTCTGCAGGCTGCAGTGGAGCATGGTGGAGAGCGGTATAATAAAGAGTATCTGCAGGCAGCAATGAAGCATGGTGGAGAGCGGTACAATAATGAGTGCCTGCAGGCAACAGTGAAGCATGGTGGATAGTGGTACAATAAAGAGTTTCTGCAGGTAGCAGTGAAGCAAGTCGGAGAGCCTTATAATAATGAGTGTCTGGTGGTAGCAGTGAAGCATGGTGGAGTGGGGTACGATAATGAATATCTGCAGGCAGCAGTAGAGCATGATGGAGAGCGGTAGAATAATGAGTGTCTGCAGGATGCAGTGAAACATGGTGGAGAGCGGTACAATAATCGGTGTCTGCAGGCAGCAGTGAAGCATGGTGGAGAGCGGTACAATAATGAGTGTCTGCAGACAGCAGTGAAGCATGGTGGAGAGCGGTACAATAATGAGTATCTGCAGGCAGCAATGAAGCATGGTAGAGAGCGGTACAATAATGTGTCTGCAGGCTGCAGTGAAGCATAGTGGAGAGGGGTACAATAATGTGTCTGCAGGCAGCAGTGAAGCAGGGTGGAGAGCGGTACAATAATGAGTGTCTGCAGGCAGCAGTGAGGCATGGTAGAGAGCGGTACAATAATGAGTGTCTGCAGGCAGCAGTGAGGCATGGTAGAGAGCGGTACAATAATGAGTGTCTGCGGGCAGCAGTGAGGCATGGTAGAGAGTGTTATAATAATGAGTGTCTTCAGGCAGCAGTGAAGCATGGTGGAGAGCGGTACAATAATGAGAGTCTGCAGGCAGCAGTGAAGCATGGTGGAGAGCGGTACAATAATGAGTATCTGCAGGCAGCAGTGAGGCATGGTAGAAAGCGTTATAATAATGAGTGTCTGCAGGCAGAAGTGAAGCATGGTAGAGAGCGGTACAATAATGAGTGTCTGCAGGCAGCAGTGAAGCATGGTGGAGAGCAGTACAATAATGAGTATCTGCAGGCAGCAGTGAGGCATGGTAGAGAGCGGTACAATAATGAGTGCCTGCAGGCAGCAGTGAAGCATGGTGGAGAGCAGTACAATAATGTGTCTGCAGGCTGCAGTAAAGCATAGTGGAGAGGGGTACAATAATGTGTCTGCAGGCAGCAGTGAAGCATGGTGGAGAGCGGTACAATAATGAGTGTCTGCAGGCAGCAGTGAGGCATGGTAGAGAGCGGTATAATAATGAGTGTGTGCGGGCAGCAGTGAGGCATGGTAGAGAGCGGTACAATAATGAGTGTCTGCAGGCAGCAGTGAAGCATGGTGGTGAGTGGTACAATAATGAGAGTCTGCGGGCAGCAGTGAGGCATGGTAGAGAGCGGTACAATAATGAGTGTCTGTGGGCAGCAGTGAGGCATGGTAGAGAGTGTTATAATAATGAGTGTCTGCAGGCAGCAGTGAAGCATGCTGGAGAGCGGTACAATAATGAGAGTCTGCAGGCAGCAGTGAAGCATGGTGGAGAGCGGTACAATAATGAGCATCTGCAGGCAGCAGTAAGGCATGGTAGAGAGTGTTATAATAATGAGTGTCTGCAGGCAGCAGTGAAGCATGGTAGAGAGCGGTACAATAATGAGTGTCTGCAGGCAGCAGTGAAGCATGGTGGAGAGCAGTACAATAAAGAGTGTCTGCAGGCAGCAGTGAAGCATGGTGGAGAGCGGTACAATAATGAGTGTCTGCAGGCAGCAATGAAGCATGGTGGAGAGCGGTACAATAATGAGTGCCTGCAGGCAGCAGTGAAGCATGGTGGAGAGCAGTACAATAATGTGTCTGCAGGCTGCAGTGAAGCATAGTGGAGAGCGGTACAATAATGAGTGTCTGTAGGCAGCAGTGAAGCATGGCGGAGAACGGTATAATAATAAGTGTCTGTAGGCAGCAATGAAGCATGGCGGAGAGTAGTACAATAATGAGTGTCTGCAGGCAGCACTGAAGCATAGTCAAGAGAAGTACAGTAATGAGTGTCTGCAGGCAGCACAGTGGAGTGGTACAATAATGAGTTTTTGAGGGTAGCAGTGAAGCATGGTGGAGAGCGATACAATAATGAGTGTCAACAGGCAGCAGTAAAGCATGGTGGAGAGCGGTACAATAATGAGTGTCTGCAGGCAGCAGTGAGGCATGGCAGAGTGCGGTACAATAATGAGTGTCTGCGGGAAGCAGTGAGGCACAGTAGAGAGCGGTACAATAATGAGTGTCTGCAGGCAGCAGTGAAGCATGCAGGAGAGCAGTACAATAATGTGCCTGCAGGCTGCAGTGAAGCATGGTGGAGAGCAGTACAATAATGAGTGTCTGCAGGCAGCAGTGAAGCATGGTGGAGAGCAGTACAATAATGAGTGTCTGCAGGCAGCAGTGAAGCATGGTGGAGAGCGGTACAATAAAGAGTGTCTGCATGGTAGAGAGCGGTACAATAATGAGTGTCTGCGGGCAGCAGTAAGGCATGGTAGAGACCGGTACAATAACGGGTGTCTGCAGGCAGCAGTGAAGCATGCAGGAGAGCAGTACAATAATGTGCCTGCAGGCTGCAGTGAAGCATGGTGGAGAGCAGTACAATAATGAGTGTCTGCAGGCAGCAGTGAAGCATGGTGGAGAGCGGTACAATAAAGAGTGTCTGCATGGTAGAGAGCGGTACAATAATGAGTGTCTGCGGGCAGCAGTAAGGCATGGTAGAGACCGGTACAATAACGGGTGTCTGCAGGCAGCAGTGAGGCATGGTAGAGAGCGGTACAATAATGAGTGCCTGCAGGCAGCAGTGAAGAATGGTGGAGAGCGGTACAATAATGAGTGTCTGCAGGCTGCAGTGAAGCATGGTGGAGAGCGGTACAATAATCAGTGTCTGCAGGCAGCAGTGAAGCATGGTGGAGAGCGGTACAATAATGAGTGTCTGCAGACAGCAGTGAAGCATGGTGGAGAGCAGTACAATAATGAGTTTCTGCAGGCATCAGTGAAGCATGGTGGAGAGCGGTACAATAATGAGTGTCTGCAGGCAGCAGTGAGGCATGGTGGAGAGCGATACAATAATGATTGTCAACAGGAAGCAGTGAAGCATGGTGGAGAGCGATACAATAATGATTGTCAACAGGAAGCAGTGAAGCATGGTGGAGAGCGGTACAATAAAGAGTATCTGCAGGCAGCAGTGAGGCATGGTAGAGAGCGGTACAATAATGAGTGTCTGCAGGTAACAGTGAAGCATGGTGGAGAGCGCTACAATAAGGAGCGTCTGCAGACAGCAGTGAAGCATGGTGGAGAGCGGTACAATAATGAGTGTCTGCAGGCAGCAGTGAAGCATCGTGGAGAGCGATACAATAATGAGTGTCAACAGACAGCAGTGAAGCATGGTGGAGAGCAGTACAATAATGAGTGTCTGCGGGCAGCAGTGAGGCATGGTAGAGAGCGGTACAATAATGAGTGTCTGCAGGTAGCAGTGAGGCATGGTAGAGAGGGGTACAATAATGAGTGTCTGCGGGCAGCAGTGAGGCATGGTAGAGAGCAGAACAATAATGAGTATCTGCAGGCAGCAGTGAGGCATGGTAGAGAGCGATACAATAATGAGTGTCTGCAGGCAGCAGTGAAGCATGGTGGAGAGCAGTACAATAATGAGTATCTACAGGCAGCAATGAAGCATGGTAGAGAGCGGTACAATAATGAGTGCCTGCAGGCAGCAGTTAAGCATGGTGGAGAGCAGTACAATAATGTGTCTGCAGGCTGCAGTGAAGCATAGTGGAGAGCGGTACAATAATGTGTCTGCAGGCAGCAGTGAAGCATGGTGGAGAGTGGTACAATAATTAGTGTCTGCAGGCAGCAGTGAGCTATGGTAGAGAGCGGTACAATAATGAGTGTCTGCAGGCAGCAGTGAAGCATGGTGGTGAGCAGTACAATAATGAGTCTGCGGGCAGCAGTGAGGCATGGTAGAGAGCGGTACTGTAATGAGTGTCTGCAGGCAGCAGTGAAGCATGGTGGAGAGCGGTAGAATAATGAGTGTCTGCAGGCAGCAGTGAGGCATGGTAGAGAGCGGTACAATAATGAGTGTCTGCAAGCAGCAGGGAAGCATGGTGGAGAGCGGAACAATAATGAGTATCGGCAGGCAGCAATGAAGCATGGTGGAGAGCGGTACAATAATTAGTGCCTGCAGGCTGCAGTGAAGCATAGTGGAGAGCGGTACAATAATGTGTCTGCAGGCAGCAGTGAAGCATGGTGGAGAGCGGTACAATAATGAGTGTCTGCAGGCAGCAGTGAAGCATGGTGGAGAGCGGTACAATAATGAGTATGTGCAGGCAGCAGTGAGGCATGGTAGAGAGCGGTACAAAAATGAGTGTCTGCAGGCAGCAGTGAAGCATGGTGGAGAGCGGTACAATAATGAGAGTCTGCGGGCTGCAGTGAAGCATGGTGGAGAGCGGTACAATAATGAGTGTCTGCAGGCAGCAGTGAAGCATGGTGGAGAGCAGTACAATAATGAGTATCTGCAGGCAGCAGTGAGGCATGGTAGAGAGCGGTACAAAAATGAGTGTCTGCAGGCAGCAGTGAAGCATGGTGGAGAGCCGTACAATAATGAGTATCTGCAGGCAGCAATGAAGCATGGTGGAGAGCAGTACAATAATGCGTGCCTGCAGGCAGCAGTGAAGCATGGTGGAGAGCAATACAATAATGTGTCTGCGAGCTGCAGTGAAGCATAGTGGAGAGCGGTAAAATAATGTGTCTGGGGGCAGCAGTGAAGCATGGTGGAGAGCAGTACAATAATGAGTGTCTGCAGGCAGCAGTGAAGCATGGTGGAGAGCAGTACAATAATGAGTGTCTGCAGGCAGCAGTGAAGCATGGTGGAGAGCGGTACAATAGTGTCTGCAGGTAGCAGTGAAGCATGGTAAAGAGCGGTACAATAATCAGTGTCTGCAGGCTGCAGTGAAGCATGGTGGAGAGCGGTACAATAATGAGTGTCTGCAGACAGCAGTGAAGCATGGTGAAGAGCAGTACAATAATGAGTGTCTGCAGGCAGCAGTGAAGCATGGTGGAGAGCGGTACAATAATGAGTGTCTGCAGGCAGCAGTCAAGCATGGTGGAGAGCAGTACAATAATGAGTGTCTGCAGACAGCAGTGAAGCATGGTGGAGAGCATTACAATAATGAGCGTCTGCAGGCAGCAGTGAAGCATGGTGGAGAGCGGTACAATAATGAGTGTCTGCAGGCAGCAGTGAGGCATGGTGGAGAGCGGTACAATAATGAGTGTCTGCAGGCAGCAGTGAAGCATGGTGGAGAGCGGTACAATAATGAGTGTCTGCAGGCAGCAGTGAGGCATGGTAGAGAGCGGTACAATAATGAGTGTCTGCGGGCAGCAGTGAGGCATGGTGGAGAGCGGTATAATAATGAGTGTCTGCAGGCAGCAGTGAGGCATGGTAGAGAGCGGTACAATAATGAGTGTCTGCGGGCAGCAGTGAGGCATGGTGGAGAGCGGTATAATAATGAGTGTCTGCGGGCAGCAGTGAGGCATGGTGGAGAGCAGTACAATAATGAGTGTCTGCAGGCAGCAGTGAGGCATGGTGGAGAGCAGTACAATAATGAGTGTCTGCAGGCAGCAGTGAAGCATGGTGGAGAGCGGTACAATAATGAGTGTCTGCAGGCAGCAGTGAGGCATGGTGGAGAGCAGTACAATAATGAATGTCTGCAGGCAGCAGTGAAGCATGGTGGAGAGCAGTACAATAATGAGTGTCTGCAGGCAGCAGTAAGGCATGGTGGAGAGCGGTACAATAATGAGTGTCTGCAGGCAGCAGTGAAGCATGGTGGAGAGCGATACAATAATGAGTGTCTGCGGGCAGCAGTGAGGCATGGTAGAGAGCGGTACAATAATGAGTGTCTGCAGTCAGCAGTGAAGCATGGTGGAGAGCAGTACAATAATGAGTATCTGTAGGCAGCAGTGAGGCATGGTAGAGAGCGGTACAATAATGAGTGTCTGCAGGCAGCCGTGAAGCATGGTGGTGAGCAGTACAATATTGAGTGTCTGCGGGCAACAGTGAAGCATGGTGGAGAGCGGTACAATAAAGAGTGCCTGCAGGCAGCAGTGAAGCATGGTGGAGAGCGGTACAATAATGAGTGCCTGCAGGCAGCAGTGAAGCATGGTGGAGAGCGGTACAATAATGAGTGTCTGCAGGCAGCAGTGAGGCATGGTAGAGAGCGGTACAATAATGAGTGTCTGCGGGCAGCAGTGAGGCATGGTAGAGAGCGGTACAATAATGAGTGTCTGCAGGCTGCAGTGGAGCATGGTGGAGAGCGGTATAATAATGAGTATCTGCAGGCAGCAATGAAGCATGGTGGAGAGCGGTACAATAATGAGTGCCTGCAGGCAACAGTGAAGCATGGTGGATAGTGGTACAATAAAGAGTTTCTGCAGGTAGCAGTGAAGCAAGTCGGAGAGCCTTATAATAATGAGTGTCTGGTGGTAGCAGTGAAGCATGGTGGAGTGGGGTACGATAATGAATATCTGCAGGCAGCAGTAGAGCATGATGGAGAGCGGTAGAATAATGAGTGTCTGCAGGATGCAGTGAAACATGGTGGAGAGCGGTACAATAATGAGTGTCTGCAGACAGCAGTGAAGCATGGTGGAGAGCGGTACAATAATGAGTATCTGCAGGCAGCAATGAAGCATGGTAGAGAGCGGTACAATAATGAGTGCCTGCAGGCAGCAGTGAAGCATGGTGGAGAGCAGTACAATAATGTGTCTGCAGGCTGCAGTGAAGCATAGTGGAGAGGGGTACAATAATGTGTCTGCAGGCAGCAGTGAAGCAGGGTGGAGAGCGGTACAATAATGAGTGTCTGCAGGCAGCAGTGAGGCATGGTAGAGAGCAGTACAATAATGAGTGTGTGCGGGCAGCAGTGAGGCATGGTAGAGAGCGGTACAATAATGAGTGTCTGCAGGCAGCAGTGAGGCATGGTAGAGAGCGGTACAATAATGAGGGTCTGCGGGCAGCAGTGAGGCATGGTAGAGAGTGTTATAATAATGAGTGTCTGCAGGCAGCAGTGAAGCATGGTGGAGAGCGGTACAATAATGAGAGTCTGCAGGCAGCAGTGAAGCATGGTGGAGAGCGGTACAATAATGAGTATCTGCAGGCAGCAGTGAGGCATGGTAGAGAGCGTTATAATAATGAGTGTCTGCAGGCAGCAGTGAAGCATGGTAGAGAGCGGTACAATAATGAGTGTCTGCAGGCAGCAGTGAAGCATGGTGGAGAGCAGTACAATAATGAGTATCTGCAGGCAGCAGTGAGGCATGGTAGAGAGCGGTACAATAATGAGTGCCTGCAGGCAGCAGTGAAGCATGGTGGAGAGCAGTACAATAATGTGTCTGCAGGCTGCAGTAAAGCATAGTGGAGAGGGGTACAATAATGTGTATGCAGGCAGCAGTGAAGCATGGTGGAGAGCGGTACAATAATGAGTGTCTGCAGGCAGCAGTGAGGCATGGTAGAGAGCGGTATAATAATGAGTGTGTGCGGGCAGCAGTGAGGCATGGTAGAGAGCGGTACAATATTGAGTGTCTGCAGGCAGCAGTGAGGCATGGTAGAGAGCGGTACAATAATGAGTGTCTGCAGGCAGCAGTGAAGCATGGTGGTGAGTGGTACAATAATGAGAGTCTGCGGGCAGCAGTGAGGCATGGTAGAGAGCGGTACAATAATGAGTGTCTGTGGGCAGCAGTGAGGCATGGTAGAGAGTGTTATAATAATGAGTGTCTGCAGGCAGCAGTGAAGCATGCTGGAGAGCGGTACAATAATGAGAGTCTGCAGGCAGCAGTGAAGCATGGTGGAGAGCGGTACAATAATGAGCATCTGCAGGCAGCAGTGAAGCATGGTAGAGAGCGGTACAATAATGAGTGTCTGCAGGCAGCAGTGAAGCATGGTGGAGAGCAGTACAATAATGAGTATCTGCAGGCAGCAGTGAGGCATGGTAGAGAGCGGTCCAATAATGAGTGTCTGCAGGCAGCAGTGAAGCATGGTGGAGAGCGGTACAATAATGAGTGTCTGCAGGCAGCAATGAAGCATGGTGGTGAGCGGTACAATAATGAGTGCCTGCAGGCAGCAGTGAAGCATGGTGGAGAGCAGTACAATAATGTGTCTGCAGGCTGCAGTGAAGCATAGTGGAGAGCGGTACAATAATGAGTGTCTGCAGGCAGCAGTGAGGCATGGTGGAGAGCGGTACAATAATGAGTGTCTGCAGGCAGCAGTGAGGCATGGTGGAGAGCGGTACAATAATGAGTGTCTGCAGGCAGCAGTGAAGCATGGTGGAGAGCGGTACATTAATGAGTGTCTGCAGGCGGAAGTGAAGCATGGTGGACAGCATTACAATAATGAGTGTCTGTAGGCAGCAGTGAGGCATGGTGGAGAGCGGTACAATTATGAGTGTCTGCAGGCAGCTGTAATTCACAGAAGCAGGTAAGTCTATAGTAATCTCAATTATGCCCTTCACAGTTATAGACTAAAATAATAATTTCTATTAAGATCCTTTTAAAAAGACATATATGGGCTATACGGACTCACATAACATAAACACAAAGGGATGTCACAATATCCCTTCCACACAACAACTTTTATTTTTTGATCCGGAGGACCCGATGATAGTAAATAACAGGAACACTTCGTAGTGTGACCAAAAGCGATCAATTTGATGAAGTCTACGAAAGTAGGGATAGACTCCTAAAATTGTCCTCAGATCATTCAATATAGTCTGGGAGATATAGATGAGTTTATAGATACGAGCTCAAGTTCGGGCTCGACACGTTTCCCCACAGTTTGTGTGGTTCATCAGGAGCAGAGCCTGTATTGGGCCAACTACTTGTGTTGTTATACACAGTTTTGTGTTGCGTGATAGATAGAGTTCTTGTGATATACCAATAATTTAACAACCACTGATATAAGATAAATTTCCCATATATTGTGGGATCCCTTCAATATTTTATGTTATTTATCAGATAGACCATTAGAAATAAGGAAGAGAGAAAGCGTTTCCTCCTTTATATAAGCCACGCCTACATTAATCCTTTGTAGAATGGTCAATTCAAGGACTGTAAGCATAAGACCAATCGCTCAGACAATGGTAACAGTCACCTGTCAGATGGCAGAAGGTGCTGCAGATAGCAATTATGTATAAAATGCTTATAGCAGGTCCAAAGGATAATTAGGATTGGGACTTATTAAAGGGGTTGTCCCGCGGCAGCAAGTGGGGTTATACACTTCTGTATGGCCATATTAATGCACTTTGTAATGTACATTGTGCATTAATTATGAGCCATACAGAAGTTATAAGAAGTTATTCACTTACCTGCTCCGTTGCTAGCGTCCGCGTTTCCATGGAGCCGACTAATTTTCGCCGTCTAACGGCCAAATTAGCCGCGCTTGCGCAGTCCGGGTCTTCTTCTTTTCTGAATGGGGCTCGGTGTAGCTCCGCCCCGTCACGTGCCGATTCCAGCCAATCAGGAGGCTGGAATCGGCAATGGACCGCACAGAAGCCCTGCGGTCCACCGAGTGAGAAGATCCCGGCGGCCATCTTCATCAGGTAAGTAAGAAGTCACCGGAGCGCGGGGATTAAGGTAAGCACTCTCCGGTGTTCTTTTTTAACCCCTGCATCGGGGTTGTCTCGCGCCGAACGGGGGAGGGGGGGGGGGGGGTTGAAAAAAAAACAAAACCCGTTTCAGCGCGGGACAACCCCTTTAATGTTAATAACTACGAGCAGTACAGACGCCTACATAGGCAGGTTTGTTTCCTATAGAGGAAACGTCTGTAACAGATGCCTAACAACCATCGTCAACTATGTTGCATGTGAGAACAGCAGCAGCATAGATAAAGACCAGCCTATTTGATAGAGCGGTCTTCAGCCAGTTTAGGTGTAGGTAGGTTGTTTTTTGCTCAAGGTGCGAAGTGCACCATTTATTGGCTCCTAGGATATCAGCTATGTTGATGCAAGATCAGCAGCAGCAGATAAAGATCAGCCTATTTGGTAAAGCTGTCTTTTAGCCAATTTTAAAGTAGTCAGATTATTTTTTGCTCAAAGTGCAAAATGCACCATTAATTCTACTGTCTATCTAATAGATCCAGGAGTATATCAGGGTTGAAAAAAAGTAAAAGATAAATCAAATGATAAAGCAAATAATAAGAGCTGCAGCGCCTGTGGCTCTGATGGTGAGCCAGAGGCATAAATGACAGCTTCAGATTGAGTGCTTTATATAGCCCTTACGGGTACACCCTTCAGGGAGGGGTCTATAAATTAGACCAATCCTGATTCAGTTCAGGTTGTCTAGGGGAGTGGTCCTAGGGTTCTTCATATAGTTAGTCCCATAGTGTTCTATTGGATATAATGGGAGAGATGCGAGAAGCAAGTGCCGATAACGCCTCTCGTTAGCTATATATGTGCGCTCTGTGATCGCTGTAACAGTGTGCCGATTGTTTATAACGGGACGTCACTGACTGAAAAATAAGGTCGGCACGCTTCCGGGTTCTATGCGCATGCGCGAGTGACGTAATGACGTCATTCCGCTCATGCACGCTGTACTATGCCGCATAGAGCCTTGAATAGGGAAATCGCAGCATTCATCTGTTGCTGGGCGACACAGGTAAACGTCATGACGCACGTTACGCAGTATCTGCGGTCCACAGTGACGTCTGGTAAGTTGATATCATCTGTTCTCTGTTGCTAGGTAGCGCCTTCGGTCAGCAGCGATGAGAGCTAGCAATGATGGCTTATGATGCAGCTCTCCAGCATCGCAGCGCTGGCAATAAAGATATATTGATATGATATATGTATAGATAATTAGTTTGCTTTCTATAGATCGGCTGTAATACATCTCCCATAATAAATGATACCATTAGATGTTATATGGTAAATATATAGTTAAAAGATAACTAGTGGATTAATATCTGCATAATAGCAGTTAATGTCAAAGATTTTTTAGAACACCAGGGATACACACATGTATTAACACCTAGGGCATTATAGATATCAAGGATCAGGACCGCTGTAGTTGGTAGTCAGAGGATTTGATGCATCAAAGTTACATTGGGATATAAAGATTATATTCCTCTTTTGAGGATTAGATGCAACTGGAGCGGTGTTAAACGAAGAGACTAGCATTTTAGAGTTCGTTATATCAGGATCTTATAAGAAACAGTTGAAGCATAAATTGGCATTAAAGGGGTTGTCTCGCGGCAGCAAGTGGGTCTATACACTTCTGTATGGCCATATTAATGCACTTTGTAATATACATCGTGCATTAAATATGAGCCATACAGAAGTTATTCACTTACCTGCTCCGTTGCTAGCGTCCCCGTCGCCATGGTTCCGTCTAATTTCGGTGTCTTCTTGCCTTTTTAGACGCGCTTGCGCAGATCCGTCTTCTCCCTTCTTCTCCCTTCGGCTCCGCTCGGCAGCATCGGCATTTTGGCTCCGCCCCCTTGTACGCATCATCGTGTAGCTCCGCCCCATGATGTGTGCCGGTTCCAGCCTCCTGATTGGCTGGAATCGGCACGTGACGGGGGCGGAGCTACGCGATGACGCGAAAAGGGGGCGGAGCCAAAATGCCGATGCTGCCGAGCGGAGCCGAAGGGAGAAGAAGGGAGAAGACGGATCTGCGCAAGCGCGTCTAAAAAGGCAAGAAGACACCGAAATTAGACGGAACCATGGCGACGGGGACGCTAGCAACGGAGCAGGTAAGTGAATAACTTCTGTATGGCTCATATTTAATGCACGATGTATATTACAAAGTGCATTAATATGGCCATACAGAAGTGTATGACCCCACTTGATTTCGCGAGACCACCCCTTTAAGGCCGGATGGATTAAGCGAATCCATACGGAATCTCCATGCTGATTCTTTCTGTAAGAGGCGTTTATTTAAGTTACCTCTGCGACCGTATGATTTTAGTAACTCAATGCCTTGAAATTTTAAAGAAGATGGATCTCCGTTGTGTTCTGTCCAAACATGGTCCGCCAATGGCGTAGATTCATGGCGTTCTATATTACCGATGTGACCCTGGACTCTGCGGCGAAACTGCTGTATGGTTTTGCCAATATAATTTTTTGGGCAGGGACACGTTGCCATGTACACGATGTACTTGGACCTGCAATTAATGAATTCTCGGCATTGGTACGTTTTTTGTGTTGCGGCGCTAGTGAAAGTTTTGCTTTTTAGAATAAAGGGACATACTGAACAACCCTGACAGGGAAATGTCCCACGTGGTTTGTTGGATTCTAACCAAGTTTTTCTTCTCTCATCTGTATGAAGATGGCTCTTGACAAGGTGATCTTTTAAATTTCGTCCCCTTCGAAATGTGATACAAGGTGATGGTGGTATAAATTCACTGATATCTGGATCTTTTTTCACTATGTCCCAGTAATGTGTAAGAATGTCCCGTACTTTGGAAGATGCCGTATCAAAAGTGCCAATAACTCTAATATGTTGGTCAGTATGGCGTTCTCTAGGTGTTAGGAGAGTAGATCTAGGTTGCTGTGATGCAAAGTTAAAGGCTTCCTGTACAACGTTATCCGGATAATCTCTGTCCCTGAAACGTTTGATCAGTTTCATCCCTTCTTCCTTGAATGATGTATCGTCGGTGCAATTGCGTCTTATTCGCAAAAACTGGCCTTTTGGTATTCCTCTCTTAAGAGGTGTTGGATGGAAACTCTGCCAGCCAAGGAGACTGCTTGTTGCAGTCTCTTTTCGATATAATGTCGTTGAAATAAGGCCATTTTCCTTTTTTTGGATAAGTACATCCAAGAAGGGAAGAGTGGTGGTACTTCCACCAGCTCAGGGGTACAGCGATGGGGACGCCTTGTGCCCCATTCTATGCTAACCTGTACCTGGGCTGGTGGGAGGAAAGGTTTGTCCTAAATAACATCACATGGTCAGATAATATCATCCTGTGGCTCAGGTATATTGATGATATCTTGATATTTTGGAATGGTTCTAGGTTTGTGGATACATTAAACACTAACACCCTCAATCTTCATGTCACCTTTGAAACAAGTACCACCACTCTTCCCTTCTTGGATGTACTTATCCAAAAAAAAGGAAAATGGCCTTATTTCAACGACATTATATCGAAAAGAGACTGCAACAAACAGTCTCCTTGGCTGGCAGAGTTTCCATCCAACCCCTCTTAAGAGAGGAATATCAAAAGGCCAGTTTTTGCGAATAAGACGCAATTGCACCGACGATACATCATTCAAGGAAGAAGGGATGAAACTGATCAAACGTTTCAGGGACAGAGATTATCCGGATACCGTTGTACAGGAAGCCTTTAACTTTGCATCACAACAACCTAGATCTACCCTTTTAACACCCAGGGAACGCCATACTGACCAACATATTAGAGTTATTGGCACTTTTGATACGGCATCTTCCAAAGTACGGGACATTCTAACACATTAGTGGGACATACTGAAAAAAGATCCAGATATTAGTGAATTTATACCACCATCACCTTGTATCACATTTCGAAGGGGACGAAATTTAAAAGATCACCTTGTCAAGAGCCATCTTCATACAGACGAGAGAAGAAAAACTTGGTTAGAATCCAACAAACCATGTGGGACATTTCCCTGTCAGGGTTGTTCAGTATGTCCCTTTATTCTAAAAAGCAAAACTTTCACTAGCGCCGCAACACAAAAAACGTACCAACGCCGAGAATTCATTAATTGCAGGTCCAAGTACATCGTGTACATGGCAACGTGTCCCTGCACAAAAAATTATATTGGCAAAACCATACAGCAGTTTTGCCGCAGAGTCCAGGGCCACATCGGTAATGTAGAACGCCATGAATCTACGCCATTGGCGGACCATGTTTGGACAGAACACAACGGAGATCCATCTGCTTTAAAATTTCAAGGCATTGAGTTACTGAAATCATACGGTCGCAGAGGTAACTTAAATAAACGCCTCTTACAGAAAGAATCAGCATGGAGATTCCGTATGGATTCGCTTAATCCATCCGGCCTTAATGCCAATTTATGCTTCAACTGTTTCTTATAAGATCCTGATATAACGAACTCTAAAATGCTAGTCTCTTCGTTTAACACCGCCCCAGTTGCATCTAATCCTCAAAAGAGGAATATAATCTTTATATCCCAATGTAACTTTGATGCATCAAATCCTCTGACTACCAACTACAGCGATCCTTATCTTTGATATCTATAATGCCCTAGGTGTTAATACATATGTGTATCCCTGGTGTTCTAAAAAATCTTTGACATTAACTGCTATTATGCAGATATTAATCCACTAGTTATCTTTTAACTATATATTTACCATATAACATCTAATGGTATCATTTATTATGGGAGATGTATTACAGCCGATATACACTACCGTTCAAAAGTTTGGGGTCACATTGAAATGTCCTTATTTTTGAAGGAAAAGCACTGTACTTTTCAATGAAGATAACTTTAAACTAGTCCTAACTTTAAACAAATGCACTCTATACATTGCTAATGTGGTAAATGACTATTCTAGCTGCAAATGCCTGTTTTTTTGTGCAATATCTACAAAGGTGAATAGAGGCCCATTTCCAGCAACTATCACTCCAGTGTTCTAATGGTACAATGTGTTTGCTCATTGGCTCAGAAGGCTAATTGATGATTAGAAAACCCTTGTGCAATCATGTTCACACATCTGAAAACAGTCTAGCTCATTACAGAAGCTACAAAACTGACCTTCCTGTGAGCAGATTGAGTTTCTGGAGCATCACATTTGTGGGGTCAATTAAACGCTCAAAATGGCCAGAAAAAGAGAACTGTCATCTGAAACTCGACAGTCTATTCTTGTTCTTAGAAATGAAGGCTATTCCATGCGAGAAATTGCTAAGAAATTGAAGATTTCCTACAACGGTGTGTACTACTCCCTTCAGAGGACAGCACAAACAGGCTCTAACCAGAGTAGAAAAAGAAGTGGGAGGCCGCGTTGCACAACTAAGCAAGAAGATAAGCACATTAGAGTCTCTAGTTTGAGAAACAGACGCCTCACAGGTACCCAACTGGCATCTTCATTAAATAGTACCCGCAAAACACCAGTGTCAACATCTGCAGTGAAGAGGCGGCTGCGGGATTTTGGGCTTCAGGGCAGAGTGGCAAAGAAAAAGCCATATCTGAGACTGGCCAATAAAAGAAAAAGATTAAGATGGGCAAAAGAACACAGACATTGGACAGAGGAAGACTGGAAAAAAGTGTTGTGGACGGATGAATCCAAATTTGAGGTGTTTGGATCACAAAGAAGAACGTTTGTGAGACGCAGAACAAATGAAAAGATGCTGGAAGAATGCCTGACGCCATCTGTTAAGCATGGTGGAGGTAATGTGATGGTCTGGGGTTGCTTTGGTGCTGGTAAGGTGGGAGATTTGTACAGGGTAAAAGGGATTCTGAATAAGGAAGGCTATCACTCCATTTTGCAACGCCATGCCATACCCAGTGGACAGCGCTTGATTGGAACCAATTTCATCCTACAACAGGACAATGACCCTAAACACACCTCCAAATTGTGCAAGAACTATTTACAGCAGAAGCAGGCAGCTGGTATTCTATCAGTAATGGAGTGGCCTGCGCAGTCACCAGATCTGAACCCCATTGAGCTGTTGTGGGAGCAGCTTGACCGTATGGTACGCCAGAAGTGCCCATCCAACCAATCCAACTTGTGGGAGATGCTTCTAGAAGCGTGGGGTGCAATTTCACAAGCTTACCTCAACAAATTAACAGCTAGAATGTCAAAGGTGTGCAATGCTGTAATTGCTGCAAAAGGAGGATTCTTTGACGAAAGCAAAGTTTGATGTAAAAACAATGTTATTTCAAATACAAATCATTATTTCTAACCTTGTCAATGTCTTGACTCTATTTTCTATTCATTTCCCAACGCATGGTGGTGAATAAGTGTGACTTTTCATGGAAAACACAAAATTGTTTGGGTGACCCCAAACTTTTGAACGGTAGTGTATATAAAGCAAACTGATTATCTATACATATATCATATCAATATATCTTTATTGCCAGCGCTGCGATGCTGGAAAGCTGCATCATAAGCCATCATTGCTAGCTCTCATCGCTGCTGACCGAAGGCGCTACCTAGCAACAGAGAACAGATGATATCAACTTACCAGACGTCACTGCGGCACTGTGGACCGCAGATACTGCGTAACGTGCGTCGTGACGTTTACCTGTGTCGCCCAGCCACAGATGAACGCTGGGATTTCCCTATTCAAGGCTCTATGCGGCATAGTACAGCGTGCATGAGCGGAATGACGTCATTACGTCACTCGCGCATGCGCATAGAACCCGGAAACATCCCGACCTTATTTATCAGTCCGTGACGTCCCGTTATAAACAATCGGCACACTGTTACAGCGATCACAGAGCGCACATATATAGCTAACGAGAGGCGTTATCGGCACTTGCTTCTCGCATCTCTGCCATTATATCCAATAGAACACTATGGGACTAACTATATGAAGAACCCTAGGACCACTCCCCTAGACAACCTGAACTGAATCAGGATTGGTCTAATTTATAGACCCCTCCCTGAAGGGTGTACCCTTAAGGGCTATATAAAGCACTCAATCTGAAGCTGTCATTTATGCCTCTGGCTCACCATCAGAGCCACAGGCGCTGCAGCTCTTATTATTTGCTTTATCATTTGATTTATCTTTTACTTTTTTTCAACCCTGATATACTCCTGGATCTATTCGATAGACAGTAGAATTTATGGTGCATTTTGCACTTTGAGCAAAAAATAATCTGACTACTTTAAAATTGGCTAAAAGACAGCTTTATCAAATAGGCTGATCTTTATCTGCTGCTGCTGATCTTGCATGCAACATAGCTGATATCCTAGGAGCCAATAAATGGTGCACTTCGCACCTTGAGCAAAAAACAACCTAACTACACCTAAACTGGCTGAAGACCGCTCCATTAAATAGGCTGGTCTTTATCTATGCTGCTGCTGTTCTCACATGCACTATAGTTGACGATGGTTGTTAGGCATCTGTTACAGACGTTTCCTCTATAGGAAACAAACCTGCCTATGTAGGCGTCTGTACTGCTCGTAGTTACTAACATTAATAAGTCCCAATCCTAATTATCCTTTGGACCTGATATAAGCATTTTATACATAATTGCTATCTGCAGCACCTTCTGCCATCTGACAGGTGACTGTTACCATTGTCTGAGCGATTGGTCTTATGCTTACAGTCCTTGAATTGACCATTCTACAAAGGATTAATGTAGGCGTGGCTTATATAAAGGAGGAAACGCTTTCTCTCTTCCTTATTTCTAATGGTCTATCTGATAAATAACATAGAATATTGAAGGGATCCCACAATATATGGAAAATGTATCTTATATCAGTGGTTGTTAAATTATTGGTATATCACAAGAACTCTATCTATCACGCAACACAAAACTGTGTATAACAACACAAGTAGTTGGCCCAATACAGGCTCTGCTCCTGATGAACCACACAAACTGTGGGGAAACGCGTCGAGCCCGAACTTGAGCTTGTATCTATAAACTCATCTATATCTCCCAGACTATATTGAATGATCTGAGGACAATTTTAGGAGTCTATCCCTACTTTCGTAGACTTCATCAAATTGATCGCTTTTGGTCACACTACGAAGTGTTCCTGTTATTTACTATCATCGGGTCCTCCTGATCAAAAAATTAAAGTTGTTGTGTGGAAGGGATATTGTGACATCCCTTTGTGTTTATGTTATGTGAGTCCGTATAGCCCATATATGTCTGCAGGCAGCAGTGAAGCATGGTGGAGAGCGGTACAATAATGAGTGTCTGCAGGCAGCAGTGAAGCAGGGTGAGGTGTGGTACAATGAGTGTAGCATCGTGGAGGGTCCTTGTAAGTTTGGAGTTGGGGATTTGCTCAGGATTGTGTCCCCAATGTTATTAATAACGATCTTCAGCCTAAGGAAGAGCAGGGAGTCCTGGAAGTGCTGATTTGGCCCCACAGAGCCCGGATCTCACATCATCCAGTTTGTCTGGGATTACATGAAGAGACAGAAGGATTTGAGCGAGCCGACATCCACAGAAGATCTAGGCTTAGTCCTCCTAGATGTCTGGAACAACCTCCCTGCCGAGTTCCTTCAAAAACTGTGTGCAAGTGTCCCTAGAAGAGCTGATGCTGCAGTGAAGGTGAAGGGCGTCACCCCGAATACTGATGGGGTTACATTCCTGTTTTGTTCGGTCACTTTGTATTGTGGTAATTAACAAGAATAATCTATTATCCCTTCTGGCCTCATCAGCGCTCTTCCTCCGCAGCGTTCTCTCCCCACCGGCCAGGAACACTTCCACAGCTCTGTATATCACCGCCATCCATCCTCTGGGACCTTCATACATTCCTCCCCCGCACCCCTGTAGTAATAACCACATGGACCGTGTCTGACCTCCCCACAAGACCCTCCGCCGCCTCTTACCTGCAGGCCGGAGTCACACCCAGAGCTCTAATATATATATCCTCTGGCTGATAGCAGGTACCAGGAACTGCTACACTGCAATAGCCGAAGGACCTGCGATGATGTCACTGTCATGTGATCAGTATATAAGGGGCGGAGCTCAGCAGTGAGGAGAAGTGGTGGCTGAAGGACCTGTGATGATGTCACCGTCATGTGATCAGTATATAAGGGGCGGAGCTCAGCAGTGAGAAGTGGTGGCTGAAGGACCTGTGAAGATGTCACCGTCATGTGATCAGTATATAAGGGGCGGAGCTCAGCAGTGAGGAGAAGTGGTGGCTGAAGGACCTGTGATGATGTCACCGTCATGTGATCAGTATATAAGGGGCGGAGCTCAGCAGTGAGAAGTGGTGGCTGAAGGACCTGTGATGATGTCACCGTCATGTGATCAGTATATAAGGGGCGGAGCTCAGCAGTGAGGAGATGTGATGGCTGAAGGACCTGTGATGATGTCACTGTCATGTGATCAGTATATATGTACACTGGTTATACCATCTGGCACTTGTTCTTACTTTTTTTGTTCATAAAGCTTTTATTGAAGCCAAACACACACACATATATATATATATATATATATATATATACATTCTACATCTGGAAGATCCATCAGTGTGATCCATTATGTAAACAGATAGGAGCGGCATAGAGGGAGCTTTCATTTAAACTGCATCAGCATTAATTCTACACCGTATCCCCGATACAGCCAGACGTCCCAATGGCTATCCCCCCTAACATAACATTGGCCTCACTGAACAACAAACAAGGCTCCCTCCTAAATGCCAATATATCACAGATAGACACACAGGAAGCCATTTAAAACCTAAGAAACAACAAGCCCTGGGACCAGATAGATACACGGGGGAATTCTGTAAAATACTAAAAGAGCGGACGGCACCAGTATTGGAAATGCTATCTTATGGCTACATGCAGGAGACTCCTGTCCTGTCCTGAACACAGCCCATATTAAACTACCCCCCAAACCGGGTACAGACCCCTCGGACACGACGGCCTACCGACCGATTTCCTTAAATAACACTGATTTAAAGTTAATGGCAAAGATTATGGCGGACCGTCTAGCCAATATGCATCAGGATTCCAATGCATCAGATCACATGGGCGTATTTGTGAGATGTAAAAACGCCCGGCTGGCCAATATAGCGCCAGGAGTTGTTACGTCGGGCCCAAAACATAGTCCTGGCGGCATTACCGGTATGAGTTTTATATAGATTATTACTTTGCATATTCCACTTCTCAATTGTATTAGTCATAGTGACAGGATGTCCATACTTCATAATGAGCCCCTAGAGTGGAGGGTGCATGTGGCCCAACCACAATATCAATCATATAACACGGGAAACTAAGGAAATACGGGCGCAGGGAGAAGGAAATAAAGGCATGAAAGGAGAAGAAGAGAGAAAAATAAAGAGGAGAAATAGAAAAGAAGAGAAAAGGGGGGTTATGGAGTATCGGGAGCAGCCCACAAACTACACGCATCCAGCACGCTCTATACACATGAGCCATTCAACAACCAGTGATATACCGGTTGGCTGAGCTGCATAAAAGATACTGAATTTTGTATTTGTCCATGCTGGTACTGAAAACCATGGGATTCTATGAACTTTCCTAGGCCAAAGGTATAGATGGAGAAGAGCACAGAACCTTGGGGGGCACCAACAGGGATCGGAAAACAAATCCACTACCTGTGATCATGTTATTCATACTTCCTGATATGTTATGGTATCTTTAGCACTGCTTTTAGACATTAATGTCTTATGCTCTTTTATGTGTTTTTTCATAAGACTCAGAGGAAAAGGATTTCCCATTGGTGGTGCTGGATCTTTGGAGTAGGTGAGACGCTCTCAGATAGGTCTAATGTTCCCAAAGAACCAATAGAGAGATTTTTCTGCAACATGAGTCCCATCTGTGAGCGTCTCACTCTGGAGGTCCAGGCCTGTCACTGGCCAATCCTTATCCGGGAATCCTTCCACTTAAACCGGATCAAGCTCAGGATACTGCATTCTGCCCAACGGCTTCACCTCCACCTACATGTTATTAGCCTTTGTGAAAGTTGTGCTTTCTAAGCTTACCTTAATCAGGCCAGTAAGATCTACTCTCCCTCTCCCTTTTCTTAGCCTGTAGATCACTACACATTGTGCCTTTCCACCTAAAGAGCTCCTTACAAATTATGCCCCGTATCCCTACAGACCCCTTAGCCCGTAATAGATTGGGCCCCTTTCCTTCTCTGTGCAGAGGTGACATTTTCGCTATATGAAGCCCAGAAATTTCTTATGGCGGTCCTACCTTGAAACACAGTTGGCAGAACTAGGACGGCATACAAAGAAACTCCTGATGCTAGCCATTAGATACAACAGTCAGTAGTGACCGCGGCATCTAGGTGGTGGGACAGAAAGAAGGGCTCCAATTAAAAAACTTGCTTTGTGGCCCAGGCTTCTCTAGTTATACCCTTGTATATAGTAACAAGCTTACAAAAAGAAAGAGAAAAATGGGACGAGACAGGAATGTCCCCTCTCACCATAATTATTCACACTGGTAGTGGAGTCCCTGGCTAACACCCTTAGAAGCAATGCCTCTATTAAAGGAATGGTCATTGGGGACCGGGAGCACAAACTCTGTCTCTTTGCTGATGATCTTTTGATTTCTGTCCACAATCCTAGAATAGGCCTTCCGGTTGTCCTACAGGGATTCACTATATACGGTAGGCTTAGTCATTTTAAAGCAAACACACAAAAATCTGAACTCTTAAATGTTTCTATCCCCTTGAAGGAAAGTAAACACACCCAGGAGATATTCCCTTTTTGTTGGAAAGAGGTATCAATTTATTACCTGGGGATTCAGCTTTCTGACAACCCAGAGCAAACATTTTTTTAAAGGAGCATTTATTGGGCGTGTCATACATCACAATATAAAACAAGGGAGAGTCAGCAAGAATACTTCACAGAATTAGATTACAGTTTTCTCCCTCCTTCAGAGTTTATAATACCCCTTTTTATTTTTTTTATTTTAAACAACGTTGGCCGTTACAACAAAGGAGACCAAGACCCCAACCTGGGGAATTGTAACAAACAGAATAATCCACTATAGCCCACAGCTCCAGTACCGATATTGTGTATATACAGTATATTGTCCATTCGAGTCACAACAACCAATAGAGACCTTTCAGTTTTCGCACAGGGATGCAGCATTAAGGATACTTGCCAAACATTTTGTCTTTCTAATATTTTAACTAACAATAGTGTAATATGAAGAATAAAATATTTTGGTTATCGGAAAACATTAAGCTCAGTAAACTAGTAGATCTGCAAACTTAAATCCAAATTCACTGGCATCCAAAAAAAAGGTGGGGGAGGTGGGTTGGAGGGAAATTCTCCAGAGAAGAAATGTAACCGGTAATTGGTGTGTAGTGTGGAATGTGCATCCAGCCAAGCACCCCGTATTTTTTGGAATTTACCATGGCAGCCCCTATGCTGGTATAGAACTTTCGCATAAGTAATAATTGTGTTGATCAGCCTCTTCCAGTGTTACGAGCCAAAAATAATATTTCCCTCAGAAATATTCACGTATAATGTGGCCAGTAGAGATGAGTGAGCGCGCTCGGATAAGACAGTTACTCGAGCGAACATCGCTCTTTTTGAGTAACTGCATTCTCATCTGAGCAGACTCGGGGAGGGGGGTGGATAGCGGGGGTAGAAAGAGAGAGAGTGCCTGCTTGGACGAGAATGTAGTTACTCGAGAAGAGCGATGCTCGCTCGAGTAACTGCCGTTTCCGAGCGTGCTCGCTCATCTCTAGTGGCCAGTGTTCCTCATTAAATAGGCCAAACAGCATTGTCTAAGTTTATATTCAAAGGGGGAGGTAAGAGTGGGGATGTAAAATTAATAACATTAGACCAAAAGTTTGTTATATAAAGGTAGTCCCGTATCAGATGCCCAAAATCGGCATTTAGTTGATGGCAGTCAACTAAAGTTAAGATTGTATAGAGTTGTATAAGCTTAGTATTGACAGCTGGGGATACAGTCAGATGGGATTCTACTATATCTGATCATTCTTTAGTCGTTAGTGAAGGGACACAGGATTGCCATTTATCCTGGTTACACAGTGGGTTATAGCTTCTCTTAGCTGACAGTAAATGGGTGTAGAGCGCTTTAGGCCCTTGGGATCTGAATATGTCTATTATTGGATATTTTGATATGTGGGTGGCAGAAGAGTGGAACTGGGTATTCAGAGCCTGTCATATCTGGAAGTACCGAAACCATTGAAGTTGAAATACTTGTAGTTTTTGGTCAGGGGGAATAATTTGACTC
Source organism: Eleutherodactylus coqui (assembly GCF_035609145.1). NCBI lineage: Eukaryota > Metazoa > Chordata > Amphibia > Anura > Eleutherodactylidae > Eleutherodactylus > Eleutherodactylus coqui. The sequence continues at coordinate 39,133,268 of NC_089837.1, forward strand.
AGTCTGGTGGCTAGCACTTTGGTTAGAATCTTGTAATCAATATTAACCAATGAGATTGGTCGGCATGAGTCACAACTAGTGTGGTCTTCACCAGGTTTTAATAGGACAATGATGGCGGCATCATATAGGGAAGAGGGGATAAAATCCTGAATTCTGTGATCAAAATTTGTAGCAAAATCAAATCACCGATTTGGATGTGGATTTTCTCCACGATGTGTGCACATGCCCTTAAAGAACAGCGAGTCAAAGAAAGATCAGGTTTTATTGATGTGTGGCAGATTGAGTATTAGTACAAAAATATGTTGTCAAAAGTAATGAGCAGGACAAGATCACCACATCTGGAAATCGGTCCTTTTCTGCCTTCTAACAGACACTGATACATAATTTATTGTAAATTCTGGATGGGGTAAGGCACTATCGTAAAAAGATTTTTGAACCATTTCCCAATAGGAAAGGCCATTTGAGGCTTTTAAACCCAAGCTGAAATAGTGTGGTACAGTGTTAACTAGAACATTCTAGGGGATGTTAAACTTTTAGACTCTTAAATAGACAAAAGTATCATAGAGGTGAGACCTTTATTGGCAAACCAGAAACATTATATTTACAAGCTTTCAGAGCTCTAAAAACTACAAAAAGGTGCTTCATAGTGGAGAAAGCTTACGCCCACAATCTTCAGTTGGAAATAATACTGGTGCCTCAGGTTGTTGTTAAGACGGCACAAGAACTGTTAAAGCCTGTCAATAACACTGATGATACACCAACGGATCGACAGTGCCTCCATGGCAGTTCAAAGAAGGTGCTATTCTGGAGCTAAAACATGTAGCCTTCACCCATAAAGCTTTAAAGCAAGCCTCTGTTTTTTGCCCTTCTTTCTGTGGTTCTTCTGTCAAGCAGCGCTGTTCCCCTTGTTGCTCCTTGAGGCTCCTTCTTCAGGCTGGATAACAAATGAAGCACCAAGTGGAAAAGCACAGCATCTAAATACAACGAAGAAGCTGGCTACAACGGGTGGGGGACCATTTCTCTGGACCAGATATCAGTTTGATAGCTCCAGAAGTCTTAATATTGAATGGTCATCTTAAGAACGACAGAGACAGAAACATTTTGGAATTCAAACTGAGAAGAACGTCCCAGACATTAATACAAATAGTTCAATTTAACACTTGTGTTTAGGATTCGTTATATGGACACACATCCACCAGCCTGATCTATGACATTCTAAGTCATCACCGCTTCTCCACTTACACACAAACCTTAGTTCTACGGCTTCCTTTATGATCCAGGAGCCTCTGAGTTCTGAAAGCAGGTAAAAAATATTTTTCAAGCCAGCCACTAAAGGGAGTAGCTGTGTTTTTAATACAACAGCATTTAACCTCACACTGACCACAGCCAGAGCTCTATGCCAATTATTCAGTGCAAATTGAAAATTAAGGTCTTGTTCCAATTTTAACATTTGTTTGGTTTTTACTTCAAAGAACAGATGAAAAGGAGACATGGTATGAATAAGAAATCCCCCTTTGAGATGTTAAGACATTGAATATAAGATAAAAGCAGATTACTAATGGATTAGCAATAGAGATGAGCGAACGTACTCGGTTCGGGTGTTTTTGGACTCGAGCACCGCTTTTTCCGAGTAACTGACTACTCGGACGAAAAGATTCGGGGGGCACCGGGGGGCGGCATGGTGGAGCGGGGGGTAGCAGTGGGGAACAGGGGGAGCTCTCTCTCCCCCCCCCCTACTCCCCTCTGCAACCCCCCGCGCACCCCCGAATCTTTTCGTCCGAGTAGTCAGTTACTCGGAAAAAGAGGTGCTCGAGTCCAAAAACACCCGAACCGAGTACGCTCGCTCATCTCTAATTAGCAATTTTTGTTTTATGTGTAATGCGAGAAATTCTTGACAACTTGTAAAACTTATTGTTGGAAATATTATAATGGTGCGAGTCCAACCAAGTTATTATCTATAAGAAAATCCTCTATATAAATAATTATAACATTTTACTACAATAAAAGATGAATGTCAAGAAAATAAGAGTTGCGGAATTGCAGAGGTAGGACGCATAGGGTTGTCAATGGAAAAATGTATATACACTGTGTATATAAGTTTGTTCTGAGGTCTCCCTTTTTAATCTCCTTAGAAAATTAAGGCTTTTGTTTTATTTCATACATCCACAATACATTTTCATATGGATCCCATTCACAGTTGGCCTCAGGTAACTATAATTTTGATTGTTAGATGCAGGTTGATTTCACACAAAAAATAAACTCTTTTACTGAATGTTACTAACAAGGTCTGTGAATAAACGATGTATTAAAAGTTTTAATTTAAAACGCTTACTTCACATCTCCCAGATTCCAAATAGAAATATGAGTTCTTCTCTATGTGAATTCGCTGATGATTTTTCTAAATGTTTTTCCTAGTAAAATATTTTGCACATCTAAAACATCAAATCAACTTCTCTGAGTGACATCTTTGATGTCTAACAAGATCTGATTTCTGCATAAAACATTTCCCACATTCTGAACATGAAAACGGCTTCTCTCCTGAGTGACGTCTCTGATGATCCTTACATTTGGCATTAGTAGTGAAACATTTCCCACATTCTGAACATGAAAACGGTTTCTCTCCTGTGTGTATTCTCTGATGTTTAACAAGATCTGCGTTCCGCCCAAAACATTTCCCACATTTTGAACATGGAAATGGCTTCTCTCCAGTGTGTATTCGCTGATGTCTAACAAGATCTAATTTCCGCCCAAAACATTTTCCACATTCTGAACAAGAAAATGGTTTCTCTCCTGTATGAATTCTTTTATGTATAACAAGATATGATTTTTGCGTAAAAAATTTCCCACATTCTGAACACGAGAACGGCTTTTCTCCTGCATGACGTCTCTGATGATCCATACGTTGGCTGTTAGTAGCGAAACATTCCCCACATTCTGAGCATAAAAACGGTTTCTCTCCTGTGTGAATTCTCTGATGTTGAATAAGATCTTTTTTCAGCATAAAACATTTCTCACATTCTGAACAAGAAAATGGTTTCTCTCCTGTGTGGATTCTTTTATGTTTACCAAGAGATGATTTTTCTGTAAAACATTTTCCACATTCTGAACATGAAAACGGCTTCTCTCCTGTGTGACTTCTCATATGTCGAGCAAGCTCTGAACTATCGAAAAAACATTTCCCACATTCTGAACATGAAAATGGTTTCTCTCCTGTGTGTGTTCTGATATGTCTAACAAGATCTGATTTACCAGTAAAACATTTACTACATTCTGAACATGAGAACGGCTTCTCTCCTGCATGACGTCTCTGATGATCCATACGTTTGCTATTAGTAGAAAAACATTTCCCACATTCTGAACATGAATATGGCTTCTCTCCTGTGTGAACTCTCTGATGTTTTACAACTTGCAGTTCATATGTAAAACTTTTCCCACATTCTAAACAGGAGTAGGGCTTATTCCTTGTGTGAATTATCATATGTCTAGCAAGATTGCATTTAAGTTTAAAACATTTCCCACATTCTGAACATGAATATGGTTTCTCTCCTGCGTGAACTATTCTGTATATAAACAGACCTGAGTCGTTTACAACCTGTTTTCCACATTCTTCAAACTTTTCCTGCTCCGTACTTGTAGTAAAATTCTGTGATTTGTCAAGCGAAAGTTCCTTCTGATTAGTCAAATCATATAATTGATCTGTGCTCTCAAATTTTGGATATACATCATTGTTAAGGAGGTTTTCTCCTGAAGAGTGCTGCACAATGTCTTCATCTTCTACTTTACAATTTAGCAAGGACATAAAGTTTCCATTAGAATTCTCACTGAGCTCATATGATAGATCTGTACTGTCAAGTTCGGAATGTACATTAAGGGTAATGAGGTTTTCTCCTGAAGAGTGCAGCATGATATCATTATCTTCTACTTTATAATTTAGCAATGACATGGAGTTTCCATCAGAGATCTCACTGGGATTTTCTGTTAGGATTAAAATTTGATTCTGTAAGTTTTTAACCCTTTCTGCCTTCTGCTTCCCCGTATACTCCAAAAGTGAAAATAAAGTGTAACTTTTACTATGGGAGCCCAGGGTGGGTGTCATGTGACCGACGGGGTTCCCTGCTACAGCAGAGTTGGAGGGTCATGTAGACCCTGACCAGCTCTGCTAGTGAGTATTGTCACTACAGGAGTTGCTTTTCCCTGTAACTGGGGCTCCTATGGATGCCCCAGCTACAGTGGGAAAGTGTCAAATAAAAAAATTAAAAATATGAATGTCCCCTAGAGGTCTTACATGACATCATTGGGGACATAGATAGTGGAAAACATAATTACATACACAAAACAAAATTCCAAAATAAAACAACAATACATACATATGAAAGAAAATAACCCAAAACCGACGCCAACATAAAACGTCACTATAAGCGTCCTATAATCCAAAACCATACAGATTCTATATCAAAACGTTCGAAACAAAATGAGAAATCCGTTCCCATACTTTATTTTAGTGTAACTATACTAATTTAAAAAAAATAACTAGAAATGTTAAAAAAAAATATATATTTTTTTAACTTTTTACCCCCAATAAAACAAAAAAACGGTAAAAAAAAGTCATTGAAAAAAATAGCCCTATATGGGCGCCTGCACACGAACGAAAATTCCACGGCGGGATTTCCCGCAGAATTTCCGCCGCTGAAAGCTGCCATAGGATAGCGTTAACAAACGCAATCCTATGCAGACGGCCGTGATTTCGCGCAGCAAACAAATTGCGGCATGAGCACAGAGCCCCGCACAGAAACGTCACTGCCGGAGCCGCGGGCGAGTACGCGCCGCTCTCTGCAGGTGCTCGGGTCGGGTCCTGCGGCGAGAATCCTCGCAGCTGGATCTGACCCACCCGTCTGCAGGCAGCCTATGTCATGGAACAGCAAACATAATTTTGATTGCTAAAGGTAAAAAATAGGGCAGTAAAACCACCTCAAGGGTAAAATCCCTAAAACATGTCTGGTCCTTAAGGTACAAAACAGCTTGGTCCTTAAGGGGTTAATGGTAAAGAGCATCCTATCAAGTTCTAAAAAGAGGACCTAATGAAGCAGCCTCTGAATTCAGCTGTTACTTAAGCTGTCCCCATCTTCTTGCACCCGTCTCTGCGGGCAGCACAAGATAGTGACAGTCACACTGCTTACAGCCATAGGTCTGCTGGGTGCGTCTGTGCCGTAGTTTTTGAAAAATGTGCCTTTTATCAGGAGCAGCAAAAACATAGAGGACTACCTAAAGTAGTCCTGGATATTCATTAGCTGCAGGCTAGCTACATCCACCCCACCCTCCAGCTACTGACTGACTGACATCTATAACTGTGCATAGAGAGCGAGCTGCCAATCATTGGTCAGATCGCTGGGTGGGTGTGGCCAGGCTGCAGCTCATGAATATGCAGGAATAGTTCTGTGTCCAGCTGCTACTAATAATTTTCAAGTTTCTCCAAAACGACTGCACAGATCCACAGAGCAGACATATCCCTGTAATCCGTGTAACGGTCACTACCCTATGGTGCTCCCAGTGAGAACTGCAAAAAGATGGTGGCAGTCTTTATAAATGTGAAATAGTTACTTCCTAAGGATGGCTGCACATGACCGGGTCGGGTTCACCATGCTGGAGGCTGCAGCGGAAACCAAACCTGAGTCCAGCTGGCATTAGCACGTACCTGCCATTCTTCTTCTTTTTCTGTACTGTGAATGGCCTACACCACGAGCCGTCGGACATAAACAGTACAGTTTTTTTATTTTTTAACCCCTGCTTTTCCTTGGGTACCCGCGAACTAGTCGCAATGTCATTGCACAAGGGCAGTGGGTCAGATGACTTCCATTGACTTCAATGGAAGCCATCTGTGCACAATCCGCACTGCAATAGAGCGAAAAATCGCAATTGATTTCCACTTTTGTGCAGGAACAACTGCTTGTCCATGCCATGCTATGGGTGCAATTTGCTGCAGAATATGGATGACGACACCTGCTCCAGATTCCGCAATGTAAATCCGGCCGTGTGCAGCCGGCTTAAGAATCATGGATCTGGAATTTAAGTCAAAACTTTGAGTAAACCCAAAAAAACCCACATAACTTTAACCCCATAGTGACCAAACTGATTTGCACCTTAATGACACTTCGACAGAGAATAATTCTCTCTTTGCACATAACAAGTACTTGGGACTGTTTACATGAAATCCTGTGATTTGCATTGACAGTAAAAGTAGACTAAAAGGTCTTGTATAATTAGAAAAGAAAATGGCGAGATTAAGGAAAGTGTGAAAAAAAAAAGAAAACAAAAATTTGAACAAATGACTTTTAACCAGCAGTAGTAAAAAAATGTACAAAATGGACCTCCAACCCTATGCAGATCATGGGTCAGCATGTTTTTAATGCTCTTAGTATAGCTCTGAAAACCAGGCACAACGTGGTTCGGGCAGCAGAAGCCAGGTGACTGGATCCCTGTTAGATCCCATAATAACCGCCATAAGAAAAAAAACAAAAAGGCCAGTAAGTAAGGAGTTGAAAAAAAAACGTTGGTACTTATATTTAACATGAGATTAGTTAAAAAACCCTAAATAAGGTCATGTTGGGTGACAAATCCTACACATACCACATACCCTTGAAATAATAATGTCACTAGTATTTCTATATCTGGTTACCTTCTGATGTAAAAAGCGGGTGGTTCTCCATCATGATGTTCTTGTACAGATGCTCACGTTCTTCTAAATACTCCCACTCCTCCATGGAGAAATAGACAGCGACATCCTGATACCTTATAGGAACCTGACACACACAATGATACCGTCATTACCCAGACACCTCTAGTGCTGTTACTGTATAATTACCCAGCATTCCCAGCAGTGTCACCTCTCCAGTCAGCAGCTCAGTGATCTTGTTGGTCAGTTCTAGGATCTTCTGCTCATGTATCGGTAAGTGAGGAGGAGCCTCTGTGATGGGGCTCTGGCTCCTGCTCCATCCTCCTGACTCATGGAGATGGCTGTTGGGAGTCGTACCGTCACCCGATGTCTTCTTCACCATCATGTAATCCTGTGTATGTAGAGAGACACAGAGGACTGAACCCAGTATTCCTCCCTCAGTAGAAAGAGGGAGATTGTGACCCCGCCATATAGAGCTCTAGTGAGACTTCTGGCAGCCAAGCATGTATACTACCACCCCATTCCTTGCAATGTGTCAGCTGAAGATGGCCCAGCGCTTTGAACTCTGCAATCTCCAGACGTCCCTCCTCAATGTAAGGAATGGTAAGTAGGCATGCTGCTTGAGAGGGGCGCATTATTAGAATGCGAGAAGCTGGATTCTCATTGCTCCTACAACATTACTATTAGTGCATTGGTTCCCACCATACAGAACTGACCATATTGGGGGCCGATCTTCACATTCTCTGCTGTTCAGTTCTTTAGTTCTCCCTCACTTGGAAGTTCTGGAAGCCGTTATACAGGACACTGGATTGTTCCTATTACTTCCTACAATGGATTTTCTCTTCCCTTAGTCTGACTTGTTACATAATACAATAAAGATCATAGAAATACAGAAAAGCTTACCTCTCCGGTCAGCAGGTAGATGATCTCTAAGGTGAAGCTTAATATTCTTATGGTAACATCATTTCTTGCTTTGTCCATCCTTGGTGGGTCATTCAGGAGGACTGCTTTGGATGAGAATACGAGAGAACTGGATAAACCGGAGGGTTCTGGTACTGCTGGCAGTTCGCTGTGCTAAGATGTCTACGCAATTCCCTTTCACTTCTATGATAAATAAACCGTGTAGAACAGGCAGGTCAGCTGATTCCGTAATCTCAGGCAGTGGTGGTAAGCCAGTATGGGGTTGAGGGGGACGGGCATTTTTCAAAATAAGTGTGGGTTTCAGACATGGGTCCAGTATTATCAGACATATCCTGTGTGAATTACTACTTTACTGGTAATCAGTTTTCCATCAGCCCATGACCGCACCAGTGGGAGACCACCTCCCATCCGGAGAGGAAGCAGGAACCTCCCAGATCTCTGTAAAGTAAGGCACACCCTTCCCCTCCTCTGTTCTGTAGCAACATCCATGGACTAATTGCAGGCTACCCCTTTTATTTACATTTATACTTAAACCTTATTTAATTAAATTTAGTAATAACTCAAATACTGCAGTAGGGAGCAAAACTAGTGGTGCTCCCTACTAGTGGAAAATGGATTACCGGTAAGTAATCTTGTGTTTCCCTTATGCCAATGACAGCTCCAGTGAGAGATTAAACCAGATTAATAACTAGGGAGGGTTGATAGCCTGAGGTATTAGTCTACAGATGGCTAATAACTCTTATTGGATTGGAGAATCCACCAATAAAGAAACTCCAACTGACTTGTAGCTTTGAAATATTAACACTTCTTTTTGATGATGAAAACTGCCAGCCAAATAGATGTTCCAAATTACAGAATATATTACAGCTTTTTAGACCTCGTTTTACTGGTTTCTCTATTAGAGCCAGCTAGACTATGGAACACACTATGATATTGTTCTTAGGAAGTCTGATGCCAAGATCTTGTACTCAGGATGAATCTAAGCCAAGATTCTAGATTAAGTTAAGAGGATCCGTGGAGACAGCTTACCAAAAATAAATGTTCCAAAGTATAAACCATCCTATAACTATTCCACATAAGGAGGCAACTTAAGGAAGGAAAATTCTTATATAAAAATCCACCATCAGAGGTAAATTGTAACCAACATCTATTTGTCATCTTGTTCTTATACAATCATCAGATTTCTTTACCATAGATACCTTACTGAAGATATGCGATGAGGAATAAGAGGCTTCGTCTATTGTCTTTCCACTGAAGATCACTTATTAAATCAGAGGTCACCGACCAGTAGCCCAACACAGAAGATATGAGTAAACAGGTCATAGGCAGAGCCTAGAGGCTATAAGTCACAAGGAGATAATAGAGCCATGGGTAAAAAGTTCGGCAGTCAGGCTACAGGCCGGGCCAAATGGCTATCGGGCTACAGGCCGAGCCCAAAGGCTATCGGGCTACAGGCCGAGCCCAAAGGCTATCGGGCTACAGGCCGAGCCCAAAGGCTATCGGGCTACAGGCCGAGCCCAAAGGCTATCGGGCTACAGGCCGAGCCCAAAGGCTATCGGGCTACAGGCCGAGCCCAAAGGCTATCATCAGAACTATAAAGGCTATTATGCTATTTTCACATGATTTTCATACATTTTGCATCCGATTTATACAAAGATTATAAAAAAAAAAAAGCATGATGGGCTAAATATTTTATTTCAAAATGACCACCAAAAACGTCTCTTCCTCAAAAAATGCAGCCTCCCTCTAAACTAATACCTTCAGTGTTGGGCAGTTGTTGAAAATATGCTGCAAAGTAATAATTCTTTCAATAATTGAAATATTAATAGTTTATTTTTGCCAATTAATAAAATGCAAAGTGAATGAACAAAGAAAAACCTAAATCCCACCCATATTTGGTGTAACCGCCCTTTACCTTCACAACAGCTTCAATTCTTTTAGGCGCACTTGTACAAAGTCAGGGATTCTGCAGGATTGTAGTCAGGTGTATGATCAAACATTTATGTCAAACGGGGGATAATCATCATGATTTACATATGTTGGTTGAAATACAGTCATTAACTAAAGAAAGAAACAGCTGAGCAGGAGGCTTAAACCGGGGTGAGGAACAGTCAAACGCTGCAATTAAGGTGAGGTTATGGAGGACATTTTTATGTCACTGGTCATACACCATGGCAAGACTGAGTACAGCAACAAGACACACGGTAGTTATTCTGCATCAGCAAGGTCTATCCCAGGAAACGATTTCAAAGCATACTGGGATGTAAAAAATGACAGACTTTGAGGACCATGAGTGCAGTCATCGGCCATGGACACTTACTGCAGCAGATGAGACACCTTATGCTTACTTCCCTTTGAATTTAGAAGATGTCCTGCAGTACCATCAGCTTAAAGCTGGCAGAAACCAGTGGATCCTCGGAACACCTATCTTCTGTTTGGAGAATTGTGATCAGAAGTGATCAGAAAGGCTAAGAAACTCAACTACACATCTAAACAAAGGAACTGGAGTCCAGATGAATGGAAGCAGATGCTCCAGACCGATGAGGCAAAATGCTTGACTAACAAAAAGCAGCTTGTTTGCTGAAGGGCTGGAGAGCGGTACAATAATGAGCATCTGCAGACAGCAGTGTAGCATGGTGGAGAGTGGTACAATAATGAGTGTCTGCAGGCAGCAGTGAAGCATGGTGGAGAGCGGTACAATAACGTGTCTGCAGGCAGCAGTATAGTATGGTGGAGAGCGGTATAATAATGAGTGTCTGCAGGCAGCAGTGAAGCATGGTGGAGAGAGGTACAATAATGAGTGTCTGCAGACAGCAGTGAAGCATGGTGGAGAGAGGTACAATAATGAGTGTCTGCAGACAGCAGTAAAGCATGGTGGAGAGCGGTATAATAATGAGTGTCTGCAGGTAGCAGTGAAGCGTGGGGGAGAGCGGTACAATAATGAGTATCTGCAGGCAGCAGTGATGCATGATGGAGAGCGGTACAATAATCAGTGTCTGCAGGCAGCAGTGAAGCATGGTGGAGAGCAGTACAATAATCGTTGTCTGCCGAGAGAAATGAAGTATGGTTGAAAGGGGTATGATATTAATTTTCTGCAGGCAGCAGTAAAGCATGGTGGAGAGTAGTACAATAATGAGTGTCTGCAGCAGCAGTGAAGCATGGTGGAGAGCGGTACAATAATGTGTCTGCAGCAGCAGTGAACCATGGTGGAGAGCGGTATAATAATGAGTGTCTGCAGGCAGCAGTGAAGCATGGTGGACAGCGGTACAATAATGAGTGTCTGCAGGCAGCAGTGAAGCATGGTGGAGAGCAGTACAATAATGAGTGTCTGCAGGCAGCAGTTGGGAGGGGTACAAAAATGAGTGTCTGCAGGCAACAGTGAAGCATGGTGGAGAGCAGTACAATAATGAGTGTCTGCAGGCAACAGTGAAGCATGGTGAAGAGCAGTACAATAATGAGTGTCTGCAGGCAGCTGTGAAGCATAATGAAGAGTGGTACAATAATGAGTGTCTGCAGGCAGCAGTGAAGCATAATGAAGAGTGGTACAATAATGAGTGTCTGCAGGCAGCAGTGAAGCATGGTGGAGAGCGGTACAATAATGAGTGTCTGCAGGCAGCAGTGAAGCATGGTGGAGAGCGGTACAATAATGAGTTTCTGCAGGCAGCAGGGAAGCTTGGTGGAGAGCGGTTCAATAATGAGTGTCTGCAGGCAGCAGTGAAGCATGGTGGAGAGCGGTACAATAATGAGTGTCTGCAGGCAGCAGTGAAGCATGGTGGAAGATCCTTGTAAGTTTGTAGTTGAGGATTCGCTCAGGATTAATGGTCTTCTCAATGCTGAGACATTCAGGCAGATACTTACCCATCATGTAATACCATCAGTGAGCCGTCTGATTGGCTCCACATTTATTCCGCAGCAGGACAACAACCCCAAACATTCAACAATGTTATTAAGAACTATTTTAAGCTAAAGGAAGAACAGGGAATCCTGGAAGTGCTGATTTGGCCCCACAGAGCCCGGATCTCACATCATCCAGTCTGTCTGGGATTACATGAAGAGACAGAAGGATTGGAGCGAGCCGACATCCACAGAAGATCTGGGCTTAGTTCTCCAAGATGTCTGCAACAACCTCCCTGCCGAGCTCCTTCAAAAACTGTGTGCAAGTGTCCCTAGAAGAACTGATGCTGCAGTGAAGGTGAAGGGCGTCACCCCGAATACTGATGGGAATACATTCCTGTTTTGTTCAGTCACTTTGTATTGTGTTAATTACCAAGAATAATCTATTATCCCTTCCGGCCTCATCAGCGCTCTTCCTCCGCAGCGTTCTCTCCCCACCGGCCAGGAACACTTCCACAGCTCTGTATATCACCGCCATCCATCCTCTGGGACCTTCATACATTCCTCCCCCCGCACCCCTATAGTAATAACCACATGGACCGTGTCTGACCTCCCCACAAGACCCTCCGCCACCTCTTACCTGCCGTCCAAAGTCACATGCAGAGACAACAGCAAGACCTTCTACATTGCACTAGCCGAAGGACCTGTGATGATGTCACTGTCATGTGATCAGTATATAATGGGCGGAGCTCAGCAGTGAGGAGGTGACTGAGGGAGCTCTGATGATGTCATCATCATGTGATCAGTATATAAGGGGCGGAGCTCCTGTGTTGTGCGTGGAGAGGGAGATTTATGAAAGTGGTCTACAAGCAAATTTGCCTTTTTTTTTATCCATGTAGCCAAAACAACGTCATTTTTCAAGATCACCACGAGGGATGAGAGCTGCGCTGGGATTGGTTGCTATGGACAACACCTTTTTTTTTTTTAGACATTTTCCATACATTTCCTGCAGCGTCTTTAACCCCTTTGAGCACTGCAATGTATCACTATCATCAAAGGCCTTGCTGAACCCTCTATCAGTCCTGTCACCATCCCCGGGCAGGAAGGTACCCGCAGCACTGTGTACACATACTTGTAGCACTTTATCTCTCCCCCTTGTGGTGTACACTGGTATATATTATACCATTTGGTACTTGGCTCTTGTTCTGACTTTTTACGTTCATAAAGCTTTTATTGAAGCCAAACATACATACCAAGTCTACATCTGGAAGATCCATCAAAGTGATATATTATCTAAACCTACATACATAGTAACATAGTAACATAGTTCGGTAGGCTGAATGAAGACAATGTCCATCTAGTCCAGCCTGTTTATCCTCCTGTGTTGTTGATCCAGAGGAAGGCAAAAAAAAACCCAAGAGCAGAAGCCAATTAGCCCTTTTGGGAAAAAAAATCCTTCCCGACTCCCTAATGGCAATCAGACTGTTCCCTGGATCAACCCATAATAGTTCCTACTTGCCTGTATACCCGGATTAATAATTAACCTAAGATTTATAACCTATAATATCCTTTCTCTCCAGAAAGACATCAAGTCTAGAGATGAGCGAGCACCAAAATGCTCCGGTGCTCGTTACTCGGGACTAAATTATCGCGATGCTCGAGGGTTCGTTTCGAATAACGAACCCCATTGAAGTCAATGGGCGACCCGAGTATTTTTGTATATCGCCGATGCTCGCTAAGGTTTCCATTTGTGAAAATCTGGGCAATTCAAGAAAGTGATGGGAACGACACAGCAACGGATAGGGCAGGCGAGGGGCAACATGTTGGGCTGCATCTCAAGTTCCCAGGTCCCACTATTAAGCCACAATAGCGGCAAGAGTGCCCCCCCCCTCCCAACAACTTTTACTTCTGAAAAGCCCTCATTAGCAATGCATACCTTAGCTAAGCACCATACTGCCTCCAACAAAGCACAATCACTGCCTGCATGACACTCCGCTGCCACTTCTCCTGGGTTACATGCTGCCCAACCCCCCCCCCTGCATGACCCAGTGTCCACAGCGCACACCAAATTGTCCCTGCGCAGCCTTCAGCTGCCCTCATGCCACGCCACCCTCATGTCTATTTATAAGTGCGTCTGCCATGAGGAGGAACCGCAGGCACACACTGCAGAGGGTTGGCACGGCTAGGCAGCGACCCTCTTTAAAAGGGGCGGGGCGATAGCCCACAATGCTGTACAGAAGCAATGAGAAATATAATCCTGTGCCACCGCCATCAGGAGCTGCACACGTGGGCATAGCAATGGGGAACCTATGTGCCACACACTATTCATTCTGTCAAGGTGTCTGCATGCCCCAGTCAGACCGCGGTTTTTTATAAATAGTCACAGGCAGGTACAACTCCGCAATGGGAATTCCGTGTGCACCCACAGCATGGGTGGCTCCCTGGAACCCACCGGCTGTACATAAATGTATCCCATTGCAGTGCCCATCACAGCTGAGGTAACGTCCGATTAAATGCAGGTGGGCTTCGGCCCACACTGCATGCCCCAGTCAGACTGGGGTTCTTTAGAAGTGGACACATGCAGTTACAACTCCCTGTGGACCCACAGCATGGGTGGGTGCCAGGAAGCCACCGGCGGTACATAAATATATCCCATTGCATTGCCCATCACAGCTGATGTAATGTCAGCTTTAATGCAGGTGGGCAAAAAATTAATTGGATTACACTGTAGGCGAGGGCCCCAAAAAATTGGTGTACCAACAGTACTAATGTCCCTCAGAAAAATTGCCCATGCCCAACCAAGAGGGCAGGTGAAACCCATTAATCGCTTTGGTTAATGTGGCTTAATTTGTAACTAGGCCTGGAGGCAGCCCAGTTAAAATAAAAATTGGTTCAGGTGCAAGTTTCAACGCTTTAATGAGCATTGAAACGTATAAAAATTGTTTTGAAAAATTATATGACTGAGCCTTGTGGGCCTAAGAAAAATTGCCCGTTCGGCGTGATTATGTCAGGTTTCAGGAGGAGGAGCAGGAGGAGGAGGATGAATATAATACACAGATTGATGAAGCTAAAAGGTCCCCGTTTTTGATGGTGATAGAGAACAATGCTTCCATCCGCGGGTGCAGCCTACGTATTGTTTAGGTATCGCTGCTGTCCGCTGGTGGAGAAGAGAAGTCTGGGGAAATCCAGGCTTTGTTCATCTTGATGAGTGTAAGCCTGTCGGCACTGTCGGTTGACAGGCGGGTATGCTTATCTGTGATGATTCCCCAGCCGCACTAAACACCCTCTCTGACAAGACGCTAGCCGCAGGACAAGCAAGCACCTCCAGGGCATACAGCGCGAGTTCAGGCCACGTGTCCAGCTTCGACACCCAGTAGTTGTAGGGGGCAGAGGCGTCACGGAGGACGGTCATGCGATCGGCTACATACTCCCTCACCATCCTTTTACAGTGCTCCCGCCGACTCAGCCTTGACTAGGGAGCCGTGACACAGTCTTGCTGGGGAGCCAGAAAGCTGTCAAAGGCCTTAGAGAGTGTTCCCCTGCCTGTGCTGTACATGCTGCCTGATCTCTGCGCCTCCCCTGCTACCTGGCCCTCGGAACTGCGCCTTCGGCCACTAGCGCTGTTGGATGGGAATTTTACCATCAGTTTGTCCACCAGGGCCCTGTGGTATAGCATCACTCTCGAACCCCTTTCCTCTTCGGGTATGAGAGTGGAAAGGTTCTCCTTATACCGTGGGTCGAGCAGTGTGTACACCCAGTAATCCGTAGTGGCCAGAATGCGTGTAACGCGAGGGTCACGAGAAAGGCATCCTAACATGAAGTCAGCCATGTGTGCCAGGGTACCTGTATGCAACACATGGCAGTCCGCACTAGGAAGATCACTTTCAGGATCCTCCTCCTCCTCAGGCCATACATGCTGAAAGGATGACAGGCAAGCAGCATTGGTACCCTCAGCATTGGGCCAAGCTGTCTCTTCCCCCTCCTCCTCATCCTCCTCATGCTCCTCCTCCTCAACGCGCTGAGATATAGACAGGAGGGTGCTCTGACTATCCAGCGACATACTGTCTTCCCCCGCCTCTGTTTCTGAGCGCAAAGCGTCTGCCTTTATGCTTTGCAGGGAACTTCTCAAGAGGCATAGCAGAGGAATGGTGACGCTAATGATTGCAGCATCGTCGCTCACCATCTGGGTAGACTCCTCAAAGTTTCCAAGGACCTGGCAGATGGCTGCCAACCAGGCCCACTCTTCTGTAAAGAATTGAGGAAGCTGACTCCCACTGCGCCGCCCATGTTGGAGTTGGTATTCCACTATAGCTCTACGCTGCTCATAGAGCCTGGCCAACATGTGGAGCGTAGAGTTCCACCGTGTGGGCACGTCGCACAGCAGTCGGTGCACTGGCAGATTAAACCGATGTTGCAGGGTGCGCAGGGTGGAAGCGTCCGTCTTGGACTTGCGGAAATGTGCGCTAAGCCGGCGCACCTTGCCGAGCAGGTCTGACAAGCGTGGGTAGCTTTTCAGAAACCGCTGAACCACCAAATTAAAGACGTGGGCCAGGCATGGCACGTGCGTGAGGCTGCCGAGCTGCCGAGCCTACCAGGTTACGGCCGTTGTCACACACGACCATGCCCGGTTGGAGGCTCAGCGGCGAAAGCCAGCGGTCGGTCTGCTCTGTCAGACCCTGCAGCAGTTCGTGGGCCGTGTGCCTCTTCTCTCCTAAGCTGAGTAGTTTCAGCACGGCCTGCTGACGCTTGCCCACCGCTGAGCTCCCACGCCGCGCGACAACGACTGCTGGCGACGTGCTGCTGCTGACACATCTTGATTGCGAGACAGAGGTTGCGTAGGAGGAGGAGGGTGGTTTAGTGGAGAAAGCATACACCGCCGCAGATACCACCACCGAGCTGGGGCTCGCAATTCTGGGGGTGGGTAGGACGTGAGCGGTCCCAGGCTCTGACTCTGTCCCAGCCTCCACTAAATTCACCCAATGTGCCATCAGGGAGATATAGTGGCCCTGCCCGCCTGTGCTTGTCCACGTGTCCGTTGTTAAGTGGACCTTGGCAGTAACCGCGTTGGTGAGGGCGCGTACAATGTTGCGGGAGACGTGGTCGTGCAGGGCTGGGACGGCACATCGGGAAAAGTAGTGGCGACTGGGAACTGAGTAGCACAGGGGCCGCCGCCATC
This sequence comes from Eleutherodactylus coqui, assembly GCF_035609145.1. Taxonomy (NCBI): domain Eukaryota; kingdom Metazoa; phylum Chordata; class Amphibia; order Anura; family Eleutherodactylidae; genus Eleutherodactylus; species Eleutherodactylus coqui. Next base: position 39,149,869 of record NC_089837.1, read on the forward strand.
ATACCTTTGAAAGCCTCCGTTTCCACAACCCTATACGGCAGCATCTCCAGGCTGATAAATTTGGCTATGTGCACGTTTAACGCTTGAGCGTGCGGGTGCGTGGTGGCGTACTTGCGCTTGCGCTCCAACACTTGCGCTAGCGACGGCTGGACGGTGCGCTGAGAGACATTGGTGGTGGAGGCCGAGCACAGCGGAGGTGAGGGTGTAGGCCAGGAGACGGTAGTGCCTGTGTCCTGAGAGGGGGGGTTGGATCTCAGTGGCAGGTTGGGGCACAGGGGGAGAGGCAGTGGTGCAAACCGGAGGCGGTGAACGGCCTTCGTCCCACCCTGTGGGGTGCTTGGCCATCATATGTCTGCGCGTGCTGGTGGTGGTGAGGCTGGTGGTGGTGGCTCCCCGGCTGATCTTGGCGCGACAAAGGTTGCACACCACTGTTCATCGGTCGTCTGCACTCTCAGTGAAAAACTGCCAGACCTTTGAGCACCTCGGCCTCTGCAGGGTGGCATGGCGCAAGGGGGCGCTTTGGGAAACAGTTGGTGGATTATTCAGTCTGGCCCTGCCTCTACCCCTGGACACCGCACTGCCTCTTCCAACCTGCCCTGCTGCTGCACTTGCCTCCCCCTCTGAAGACCTGTCCTCAGTAGGCGTAGCAAACCAGGTGGGGTCAGTCACCTCATCGTCCTGCTGCTCTTCCTCCGAATCCTCTGTGCGCTCCTCCCTCGGACTTACTCCAATTACTACTACCTGAGTGATAGACAACTGTGTCTCATTGTCATCGTCCTCCTCACCCACTGAAAGCTCTTGAGACAGTTGCCGGAAGTCCCCAGCCTCATCCCCCGGACCCTGGGAACTTTCCAAAGGTTGGGCATCGGTCACGACAAACTCCTCTGGTGGGAGAGAAACCATTGCTGGCCATTCTGGGCAGGGGCCCGGGAACAGTTCCTGGGAGTCTGCCTGCTCCTCAGAATGTGTCATTGTAATGGAGTGAGGAGGCTGGGAGGAAGGAGGAGCAGCAGCCAGAGGATTCAGAGTTGCAGCAGTGGACGGCGCAGAACTCTGGGTGGTCGATAGATTGCTGCTATCCACGACAGGACCTGCTCACACTGCTCATTTTCTAATAAAGGTCTACCGCGTTGACCCATTAATTGTGAGATGAATGTGGGGACGCCAGAAATGTGCCTCTCTCCTAATCCCGCAGCAGTTGGCTGCGATACACCTGGATCAGGAGCTTGGCCTGTGCCCACACCCTGAGTTGGGCCTCCGCGTCCTCGCCCGCGTCCACGTCCTCTAGGCCTACCCCTCAGCATGCTGTATTACCAGTAGTGCAGAAACAGAACGCTGTAATTAAATGTGCCGCTTATTGGCCTGTGGTTGGAGGCTGACTTCCCTTACGGAACACACAGCAGAGCCAGGAAACAATTTTGCGCATGCCTGTAGTGAGACGTAGGTGCGTATGACTGAGCTAGTGGAATTCACAGCGCAGAAGCAGTCAAGTGGCCAAAGGCCAGTAGTAGGCCTTAAGTATTTTGCTTCTATTTTTTTAAAATGCTGAGCTGATACAGCAGACAGATACTGTAGGCAGCGTATAATATTATGTATACTGTTTCCCTCTGGCGGGATGACGGCGATCATGTAACAGAGACAGCAGATCCAGGAAACAATTTTGCGCAAGCCTGCTGTAACGCTTAGCTGCGTATTAATTACGACTACTACCCCCAGCAGATAGATACTGTAGGCAGCGTATAATATTATGTATACTGTTTCCCTCTGGCGGGATGACTGCGATCAATTTTTTGGAAAAAGCCCACTGCCTATATAGCTTGAATATCTCTTTCCCTGCCTCACCAGTACTGGCCCTATTCTCTGTACAATGACTGCAGACTGCGGACGCAATGCTTTGCACGGCCGATATACAAAAAAAATAAATTGTGCAACACTGCTAAAAGCAGCCTCAACAGTACTGCACATGGTCAGATGTGGCCCTAAGAAGGACCGTTGGGGTTCTTGAAGCCTAAAATAACTCCTAACGCTCTCCCTATAGCAGCTCCGGCACCAGCAGCACTGTCCCTGATCTCTGTCAGAATGCATCTGTGGCGAGCCGCGGGAGGGGCCGATTTATATACTCGGGTGACACCTGATGTCGCCAGCCACTTACTGCAGGGGGGTGGTATAGGGCTTGAACGTCACAGGGGGAAGTTGTAATGCCTTCCCTGTCTTTCTATTGGCCAGAAAAGCGCGCTAACGTCTCAGAGATGAAAGTGAAAGTAACCCGAACATCGCGTGGTACTCGTCTCAAGTAACGAGCATCTCGAACATGCTAATACTCGAAGGAGTATCAAGCTCGGACGAGTATGTTCGCTCATCTCTAATCAAGTCTCCTTTTAAACTCCTCTATGGATTTTGCCATCACCACATCCTCAGGCAAAGAGTTCCACAGTCTAACTGCTCTTACAGTAAAGAACCCCTTTCTATGTTGGTGATGAAACCTGCTTTCCTCTAAACGTAACGGATGCCCTCTTGTTACCGTCGCAGTCCTGGGTATAAACAGATCCCAGGAGAGATCCTTGCATCGTCCCCTCATGTATTTATACATAGTTATTTGGTCGCCCCTTAGCCGTCTTTTTCCAGGGTAAATAATCCCAGTTTTGATGCCTCTCTGGGTATTCCAGTCCCGTCATTCCATGTATTAGTTTAGTCGCTCTTCTTTGAACCCCCTCCAGTACTATAACATCTTTCCTGAGCACCGGTGACCAGAACTGTACACAGTATTCCATGTGGGGCCTGACAAGTGCCTTATATAGTGGGAGGATAATGTTCTCGTCCTTCGCCCATATACCTCTTTTAATGCACCCCAAGACTTTATTTGCCTTTGCAGCAGCTGACTGGTATTGGTTACTCCAGTTTAGTCTACAGTCCACTACTACTCCCAGGTCCTCTTCCATATCACTTTTCCCTAGTGGTATCCCAGTAAGTGAATATTTGTGACATCCGTTTTTGCTGCCCATGTGCATAATCTTAAATTTTTCAACATTGAACTTCATTTGCCATTTTTTTGCCCAAGCCCCCAGCTTATCTAGGTCCGTTTGTAGCCGTACATTGTCCTCCGTTGCATTAATTATATATATTGATATTTTGCTGTGCAGCCCCTCTATCAGAACAAATCACTGTGGCAATAAGGCGCTTGAGCAAATAGGACCTTATCACTGGAAGGCCTTAGGACTAAAATAAACTTTATTGATATTATAATTTATTAAAAACCACTAACCTTGAGGGAGGTGGTTAAACTAAACAGACATACAAATACAGACAAGGATACAAATATCGATCGTCAAGAGGACGAGATAAAGGGTAGATTATTATTGGGGAAAGGTATGTTGATATATAAAGCACGATTTCCCTATATGAGAAACAAAGCGAACAAAGTGTCCGCTTGATGGCAACCAAATTTCTATGCCACAATGGGCAAATGGTTATATCGTGTGGACACTATGCTGATAATACGTGTCCAAAAATAAGAAAAATACCCCAATCATAAAGTATGTAATATGATGCGATTGTGGGCTGTGCTTATTGCTTTCACCAATAGTTTAAACCCTTATTGCTTTACCATTTGGGTCTATTCATGACGCTACTGAGTGTGTTCTATGACAATCCAATACTCTTTGTTATTGATTAGCCACTGCGCGTGAGATAGTCTACAGCCGTGGTCACAGGACGAATAACCTGCTAATAATGCAGAGCTGAATGAAAATCAATCAGAACTGCAGATATATGATTGATTAGGATTAGGCGTCTGATCATCCACATTATTCATAGGATTAGGCGCCTGATCGTCGACTCAAAGGACGCCCTATCGTATCCAGTATCAACAGCGTCACGCAGGCATCTAGCCAATACATTGAGGTTATCTTGAAACCTTTTGTGGAATCCTTGCCATCCTTTGTGCAGGATACGACTGATGTGTTAAGACGTCTACAAGATCTGCACGTCACCGACGCGACACTTATAGCAAGTCTCGACGTCGAGGCGCTCTATACGTCTATTCCCCACACTGGAGGGTTGAGGGCCGCCAAATTCTATTTACAACAGAGAGGTACGCATTATTCTAAACATAATGATATGGTTCTTGAATTGCTACAGTTTATCTTGGAGCACAATTACTTTGTGTTCGACCGAAAGTACTTCCACCAGTCCAGGGGGACCGCGATGGGGAGCCCATGTGCTCCCCATTACGCGTGTCTGTACCTGGGTTGGTGGGAGGAAAAGTACGTCTTTAACGACACCAATACCATGTGGACACAATATATCGACATGTGGATGCGATATATTGATGATATTTTCATCCTATGGACGGGGACAGACATCCAGTTTTCCAACTTTGTTAAAGAATTGAATGTAAACCCCCTCGGCCTTTTCCTAACCTGCTAATAATGCAGAGCTGAATGAAAATCAATCAGAACTGCAGATATATGATTGATTAGGATTAGGCGTCTGATCATCCACATTATTCATAGGATTAGGCGCCTGATCGTCGACGCGTTTCCACAGTGTCCCGTTACCACGGGGCACTGCTTCATCAGGACGAATAAGGTAAGTTTTAATTAGTTGTCAGAAAATTATTGACACCAGTTGTCAATGACACCAAAAGTAGGAACAGTAATTTGTAAATCGTTCCAATATTACTGTTCAATAGTGGCTGTAATATCATACAGCCAGCACCAGGGGGCAGCAGAGCACAGGTAATTATGATATCAAGAATAGCTCTGTGTTTGCCTAAGTAACCCCTGACGCGGTGAGGTGCCAGGAGGGCTGATGACTGCAAAGTGTTAGAACTAGCTTAGGTGATTATACTGATACTAAACGTGAGACAATTCTTTACCCAATTACACACGTTTTCACCCAATCCGAGCTGTCTCATTTTGTATATTAGCCTATTATGTGGCACGGTGTCAAAGGCTTTAGAGAAGTCCAGATATACAAGATCAATAGATTCTCCCAGGTCCAGCTTAGAGCTTACTCCATCGTAGAAAATGATCAGATTTGTCTGACATGAGCGACCCTTCATCAATCCATGCTGGCGTCTCTCAGAATCCCCTCGAAAAGTTTTCCCGTTATTGAAGTGAGACTTCCTGGCCTGTAGTTACCAGGCTCACTTTTGCTCCCCTTTTTGTAAATTGGAACCACGTTGGCAATGCGCCAATCCAATGGTACAACACCGGTCTTGATAGTGTCTAGAAATATTAGATATAGCGGCCTAGCTATCTCGTCACTTAGTTCCCTTAGTATCCTTGGGTGTATTCCATCTGGGCCTGGTGATTTGTCGATTTTAGTCTTCTTTAGTCGCTTCCGCACCTCCTCCTGCGCTAGGTATGAGATATTTTGTGAGGGGTTCATTTTATTCCCCTGCATCTCGGTTTCCGCCATCTACACTTAACATAAACCACTCTTACCAAAGTGTCAAATGATCTCCTGACGGCAAAATTGAGGGACGACCACTCCCTACTGATCCTCCTCGAACTCTCTGCAGCATTTGACACTGTTGACCACAAACTCCTCCTTAGTATGCTTCGGCCTAAAGGACACTGCTCTCTCCTGGTTCTCCTTCTACCTATCTGATCGCTCCTTCAGCATCTCCTTTGCTGGCTCTACTTGGCCTCCTCTTCTCCTTGCTGTTGGAAGTACCCCAGTCCCTGTTGGACAAACTATCAGGCGATTTAGCTTTCAGTGTCATCTCTATGCTGACGACACCCAGTTATACACTTCCTCCCATGACATCACAGCAACATTCCTCCAGAACGCCTTCAACTGTCTCTAACACTATGTCCTCTCTCTTCCTAAAACTGAACCTCTCAAAAACCGAACTATTTTACACTGCTCTTCTTGGACAAACTATCAGGAGATTTGGCTTTCAGTACCATCTCTATGCTGACAACACCCAGTGATATACCTCCTCCCGCAGCAACATTCCTCCAGAACACCACCGTCAGTCTGCTGTCTCTAACACTATGTCCTCTCTCTTCCTAAAACCGAACCTGTCAAAAATTGAACTACTCGCGTTTTCACCCTGCTAACCGACCTCATCCTGACATCTTCATCTCAGTGTGTGGCACCACCATAGCTCCCAGACACCACACCCACTGTCTTGGGTCTATATTCAATCCCAATCTCTTCTTTACCCCTTATATCCATTCTCTCGCCCAAACATGTTACCTGCACCTCAAGAACTTTGCAAGAATCCACCCCTTACTCACCATGAGCACACTAAAAATGCTCACTCAATTATTGCAACTCGCTGATCGGCCTCCCCTGCACCAGACTCTCCCCCCCCTCCAATCCATCTTGAATGCAGCAGCCAGGCTCATCTTCCTGTCCAGCCACTACTCAGATGCCTCTGCCCTGTGCCAGTCACTGCACTGGCTGCCCATCAACTATAGAATCTTAAGCTCTCAATAGCACCGCGCTGCCCTACATTGCATCCCTCATCTCAATCGACCACCCAATCTGCGCCCTACGCTCCACTAATAAAATTAGATTAAGTGCCCCTTTAATTTTAACCTCTCATTCCCTTCTCCAAGACTTCTCCAGAGCAGCACCAGTACTCTGGAACACGCTACCACAAACTACCTGGGCAATCTCCAACACACAAAACTTCAGACGTGCTCTAAAAATGCACCTCTTCAGGGAGGCATACCATATCTCCTAAACCAAACCCCTCTTTACTCCACCTGATAACATGCTCCCTGCCCTCACTGACTGCAATCCCTGCCAGCCAAAATCAACTGCCCCCTGCAGTCATACCAATTCAGCCACCGCATGACTCAGATCTGACTATTGTCTATGTGTATAGGATCCCGCACTCTCCACATTGCCACAGCATGCACATTTTCTGCCCTTTTATTAGTATGTAAGCTCATTGGAGCAGGACCCTCACCCCTACTGTTTCCATCAAATCGATTACTACATGTAACGGTGATTTTTGTATCTTTGTATTTTGTATCTGTTCTCCCATGTTTAGTAAGCACTGCAGAATATGTTGGTGCTATATAAATTAAGATTATTATTATTAAGGATCCACCAAAGCTATCCATCTAGAAATGTGCGTTTCTCTGTAATAAAGCAGTATATCTGAAAGGACAAAATCTTTCTGTTGTCTTTTTGAACCAAATATGAGAAGGCCAGTCATGAGTTATGCTTGTTCCAAATGAATTTCCTAAAGGTCTCGTGTATCTGACTGAAGAGGCCGGAGTGTATAGAATATACGATAGTATGCATGTGGGAAGCAGATTTTTCCTGCCCATCCAGGACAGAAGCGATATATTCACTTGTAGAAGCTTAGTTTGAATCTTCTTAAGAAGGGGCAGATAGTTTGCTCTGTAAAGGAGGGCAGGGTTGGAGGAAATGGCAGTACCTAAGTATTTAATACTTGAGGATGGTCACCTAAAAGGAGAATTGTTTCTTCAGGTTTGTCATGGTCTTAGCAGGAGCTGTGATGTTTAGGGCTTCTGATATATCAAAATGAACCTTAAAGTTGGAGAACCTGACAAAAAGTTCACATATCTCGAGGATTGCTGTGAAGGCTGTTATTGGTTTGGTCATAAGGATGACCAGATCAGCAAAGGCGGCTGTGGTGTGGATATTTTTGCCTATTTTCAGTCCCTGTATATCTGTACTCTGTCTGATACTTTGGAGCAGGGTCTCCATCACAAGGATAAATAGTATAGAGGAGAGTGGACCATTTTTGATGTTGAAAGCATCAGACACTGCTCCATTAACATTGATTCTGGATGAGGGGTTAGAGTATAAAGTAAAAATAAAATAACCCCAATAAATCGTTCAGAGAAACCAAACTTCTCAAGTGTGCAACTCAAAGTCCCAATTCACTCTGTGAAAGGCTTTTTCAGTGTTAGTCCTGAGTTGCATCAGAGGGATTTTACTCATTCTGGCATAATGGACAGTGTTAATTTTGCGGAACGTATTAAATTTACCCTTCCTATTTGGGATAAAGCCTACTTGATCCGGGATGTACAAGTTTGGTGAGTTGGCGAGAGATGCATTGGGCAAAGATTTTTTGCCCATAATTTGAAATCTATGTTTAGTAGAGAGATGGGGCAATAGTTGTTACACAGTTCAGGATCTTTGCCTTCTTTAGGTATGAGGGTGAGGAAGGCTTCTAAAAGGTTTGTTTGGGAAGATTTGACCCCTTTAAGAGGGGATTGCAGAGCTTCAAAAAGACTAGGAGTAATATCTTTGAGAATTTCTTGTAATACTATATTGGGAGGCCATCTGGGCCTGGACTCTTCCCATTTGGGATGAAGGCTAGAACTGCTGCTACCTCAGAATTAAAGATTGGCCATGATAATGTGGATAAATCCTCCTCAGATAATTTTGGCAATTTAAAAAAACTCCAGAAATGCTATTGAAGCCGTTTTTGTTCTTTTTTTTAATACGTTTTGACATTATTTTGGAACCTTTATCTCCATGCATACACATTTTATATTTGGATGCAAAAGGGGTCTTTGCTGCTTTAATATTGAGGAGATTCTTAAGCTTAATAATAATAATTTTTTTTAGGTCCGCCTGGATCTCACTGCTTTGTGGTTTTTTTAGTAGGTTTTCAGCGCTGGACATTTGGGCAAGTAAGGAGTTAATTTCTTAGTCCCTTTGTTTCTTTATTCTGTAGTCTAAGGCTATTAGTTCACTTCTAATAAAGGCTTTCTGTGGTCTCCCACAGTATTGGGGTCGAGACTTCAGTGCTATCATTAGTATTGGAAAATTCTATAAGCTTCTGTGAGATTTGTGAACAAGGTTTTATTATTTTCTATTAGTGTACAATTAGATATAGATATCTCCAATAAAGATCTGTTTCTACAAGCGTGGGGGTGAATGGAATATTTTTCGCAATTGCTATTGAGACTCCTCTAGAGGCGGAGGAGTACGTACTATGGAACCATTGATTATGGCAGAATGTAGGGAGTTTGGGTGTATGGTTATGATGGAAATGTCTCTTGAAGGAACACCACCTCCCCTCTAAACCTCCTCAGAAGTGAGAACTGGCTCCTTTTTTAGGGGTTAGTTATCCCTCTGATATTAAAGGATGTAAATTTAATGTCAGCCATGGTGTGGGGGTTTTGATGTGTTTTTACAGTGATTTGCATAGGTGTCAACTCAGATCTTAAGTAGTCCCTCTCATTGTGTAAAAACCTATGTACAGAAAATGCCCCTAATTGTGGTGAGGTAAAAATACTGGAGTATATCCAGAAGGAAGACGGGTCAACCAGAGAAAGGCCCAATCCCCAAGCGGGACCTGAACTGAGCGACCCCCTAATAGCCCTCTCCCCCTCTCACATATAGGAGGGGTGTTTGGATACATGGGGTTTGAATGGTTCTCCCCACATATTGTAGATTTCAGGCGCATTGGTTCAGATAAACCACACAATTTAATCCATAATTTAGGATTTGATCGTAAATGATTCATGGGTGACCAAAGATTTGAAGGTTTTAACAACACGCCCAAAACTGAGACAGCATAAACACCCAGTTTTACCCCATCTAAAAGGACCCAAGAATAGAAGGAACCACACGCTTCTCTTTTTTAAAAGACCTGTTATTTGTATGTCATTCAGTCTGATGAAAGTACCCCCCAATAAACGTTCTTGCCTCTGACCGGTGTCTTCCTGGCAGCAGTGTCCATGGTCTTCCTTCTTTCCAATGCTCCTGATATTTGAAGCCTAGATCAAACGTGCAGACTCATGCAAGGTTTCCGGGAGACACCTCCATCATACTTTTAAACCCTTAGTGAGCACCTCATAGCCTTTTTACGTCCAAGCTGAGAGGGCTTTAATCCCTAGTGACGTAAAAACATGTTTCCACTGTGTATTAAAGCCGCGTGGTCTGTGAAAGTGACAGCTCCATGCTGTCGGCTCCAGGTGGTAGCCGACAACCTGGAGCTGTCGTTGGGGGCCACGGGAAGCCCCTCCGGTAATGCAATCACCACTATCCAATGGATAGCGCTGATCACATTAACCCATTAGTGACCAAGCCTGTTTGAGCCTTAATGACCTGGCCAAATTTTGGAAATCTTACATGTGTCACTTTAACATAGAATAACTCCGTAAAGGTTTTGTATATCCAAGTGATTCTGACATTGAAGTACACATCTTGTACTTCATTTAGGTGGTACAAATAGACCGATAGAATTAGTGTATATTTATTAAAAGCGCCAAAATTTGGAAAATGCAATATCTCAAATACGTGCAAACATGCTGTACAAATTTTTGTTTACTTTAATCTGGACGCACATTTGAAAAACTAGTTTTTTTTAACCATTTAGGAGAAATACAAATTTAACATTGATTATAATCATTTATAATAATTATCAACATTTTGAGGAACACTTTGTTTTCCTACACCAAGCCAAGACTGCAAAGGCTCAGAGGTATAACACCTTAATGTAGCCTCACAGAGCGCCAATTTTTACACCCCATTCCTGCCACTGAGGTCAAGAAATACCCCCCAAAAAAGCATGAGAAGAGGAGGGATAACCGATTTAATTGCCCTATGTGTCCATCCCAATCAGGCCTCATAATGACACCTGTTTTTCGGAAATACACAGTTTACATTACTACTTTTATCTAAGATTTAAGGAATGTCAAAAAGGGTGTGGAGGGAGGGGGGATTATTTTTAGGGAGACCATTTTTTTTCTGCACAAGTGAGCAATGGGGCCTATTCAGTTGTGCCCTGAAATCCAATGGGTGTTCCCTCCATTATAGGCCTAGCCATGTGTCCAGTAAGCAGTTTAGAGCCACAATCGATATGTTTCTGGACACAGGACAAACAGGGGTATCTATTTTGGGGTGAAAGTCTTCATTCCTATATGTGCTGTACAAAAAAACCCTGTTTTTTTAAATGACACAGTTGCCAAAAAATGAAAATCGTAATTTTCTCCTTCCGCTTTGCTTAGATTCATTCAAAAACGGTGGAGTCAAAATACACAGTACACCCCTAGATTAATTAGTTAAGGGGTCTAGTTTACAAAATAGGGTCATTTTCGTGGGTTCTCTGTTTTTTTGGCAGCTCAAGGGCTCTACAAGTGGGTAATGGGGACTAAATCACTTTCAAGCAAAATTTCTCTTCTGAAAGCCACCGGCTGCCCCTTTCATTTTGGGCCCCGTAGTGCATACAAATATAAATTTAGAGCCATACTGGGTATGTTTCTACACCTCAAATGGGTATCCATTTTGATGTGTAAATCCTCATTTTCATGTGCGTTATAGAAAAAAACAGCTTTTAAAATTGCATTAACTCCTAAAAGAAACTGTGGGGTCAAAATACTCCTGACCCCCTCAGTGAATATATTAAGGGGTCTAGTTTTTAAAATGGGGTCATTTGTAGGGGTATCTATCATTCGGACACCTATGAGCCTCTGCAATCTTGGCTTGGTGTAGGAAAACGAAGTATTCCTCAAAATGTTGATAATCAATGTTAAATTTGCTGTCGCAGCAGGAGGCCGGCTATCACTGACAGCCGGCTCCCGCTGCTGGATAGTGCTAGATCGCTTCTGATCTCGCGCTATCTACATGACGTAAGGGTACGTCCAGTTGCGGGAAGTGCCCCGCTGCCATGATGTACCCTTACGTCATATGGAGGGAAGGCGTTAAGGTACAAAACAGCCTGGTCCTTAAGGGGTTAATGAACTTCAGTCAAAACATACCTTACTGAGTGATAATCAGAAACCCCTCATAACATGTCCCGGAAGTATCTCCTGATTGCAGTCATGCACATCCTGTGTAACTGCAGCACTTTTTTGTGGGAGGTGCCTTTTTCAATACTAGGACATCTGGGGCCTAATCCATTTAACTTCCCCTCCGGAGGGCAGCACAGGCTCCTATTGAGTGCATGACTTAAGCAAAATATGGCTTTTGGGGTGGCTTGGTATGCTGAGCAAGACAAGCAGACTAGCCGTTCCATCTCACTTGCTGGTGACTGCTGCTGTGTGGATGGCAGCATTGGGGTTAAGGAGTGCTAGGCGCACATAATGGATTCCTGGGTCTCATTGAGTAAGGTATGTTGTGACTAGAGATGAGCGAGCACCCAAATGCTCGGGTCTGCGTTATTCGAGTCGAGCCTTTTGTAAAATTCGAGAGCTCTACTCGAGTATCGAACCCCATTGACTACACTGGGAGACTCGAGCATTTTTGTATGTGGAACGCAGGGTCCCGAGCTTTTTTTTTCCCCCCTTGGTTTCTCTCTCTCTCCCTCTCTCTCCCTTTCTCCCACTCTGACCCCCTCTCTCCGTCCCCCTTCCCCTTCCCTGCCAGACCAAAAATTTTCAAATGACGCATGCTGCTTTGTGGCAGGGAGGGGCCAAAACAGGCACGTCACAGCAGGGAGGAGCCAAAAGCTGAGGCGAGTTCGAACGCGATTTGATGCTCGTTCAAGTAATGAGCACCATGGAGTGCGCTAATACTCGAACGAGTATCAAGCTCGCCAGAGTATGTTCGCTCAACTCTAGTTGTGACCAAATTTCTGTGAAATATGTTAATTAGTCTTGGAATGAAATCTGATTTTCTGGGCCGACAGCAAATGGGTCACCCTGTATATACTCACACATGAGGTCTAATATGCATATTAAATGTATAATTTGTTCAGTCTCTGATTGATTTGCAAAATTTGCATGACCCGTTGATTCAAAAAAGTAGATGTCTTTAGTAAGCTCCACTATGCCGTATCAAATTGGCTCATTAACTGTATGTTTGATTTTTTTTCACATGTTAACTGGATTTTCACAGCTTCAGCTTCGGTATATGTTACTGCTTGATAACAGACATATCATTAATTGTTTCTGTGGCACCATAATTATTTATTTTTATAAAACTTTTGGCATTTTGCAGTTGTAGGACCTATGATGAGGAATCATATCAACTCGACACACATAAGGTTGTTCTGATGTCTACCATTTTGATATTTGAAAATAATGGCTCCGTCTCTTTTATTCCTTATATCCACAGTACTGTTTATATGGATCCCATTCACAGTTGGCCTCGGGTAACTATAATTTTAAATGTTAGATGACAGCTAATTCCACACAAAAAACATTCACTGACAGCTACTGACAAGGTCTGTGAGTAAACTGATGTAAAGAAAGCATTTTAATACATCTTCCAGATTTCAAACAGGAATATGAGTTCTTCTCTATGTGAATTCACTGCTGATTTTTCAAAATGTTTTGCCTAGTAAACCATTTTCCACATCTAAAACATCAAATCACTTTTTTTCTGAATGACATCTTTGATGTTTAACAAGATCTGATTTCACCATAAACCATTTCCCACATTATGAACAAGAAAACGGCTTCTCTTCTGTGTGAAGTTTCTCATGTCTAGCAAGATTTGATTTCTTCATAAAACATTTCCCACACTTTGAACATGTAAACGGCTTCTCTCCTGTGTGAAGTTTCTCATGTGTAACAAGATCTGATTTCAGCACAAAACATTTCCCACATTCTGAACATGAAAACGGCTTCTCTCCTGAGTGACGTCTCTGATGATCCCTACGTTTGCCATTAGTACTGAAACATTTCCCACATTCTGAACATGAAAACGGCTCCTCTCCTGTGTGAATTCTCTGATGTTTAACAAGATCTGATTTTAGCATAAAACATTTCCCACATTCTAAACAAGAAAATGGTTTCTCTCCTGTGTGGATTCTTTTATGTTTAACAAGAGATGATTTTACCGTAAAACATTTCCCACATTCTGGACATGGAAACGGCTTCTTTCCTGCGTGACTTCTCAAATGTCGAGCAAGATCTGTTCTATGGGCAAAACATCTGGCACATTCTGAACATGGATACGGTTTCTCTCCTGTGTGAATTCTGATATGACTAACAAGATTTGATCTAGCTGTAAAACATTTACCACATTCTGAACAGGAGTATGGCTTCTCTCCTGTATGAGTTCGTTCATGTTTAAGAAGACTTGGTTTATATGCAAAACGTTTTGCACATTCTGAACAAGAAAATGGTTTCTCTCCTGTATGAATTCTTTTATGTTTAACAAGAGTTGATTTTTCTGTAAAACATTTCCCACATTCTGAACATGAGAACGGCTTCTCTCCTGAGTGACGTCTCTGATGATCCCTACATTTGCCAATAGTAGTGAAACGTTTTCCACATTCTGGACATGAAAATGGCTTCTCTCCTGTGTGAATTACCTGATGTTTTACAATTTGCGATTTATATGAAAAACCTCTCCCACATTCTAAACAGGAGTATGGCTTATTCCCTGTGTGAATTTTCACATGTTCAACAAGATTGAATTTATTAGTAAAACATTTCCCACATTCTGGACATGGAAACGGCTTCTCCTTTGTGTGATTTCTCATATGTTGATCAAGATCTGATCTATCGGAAAAACCTTTCCCACATTCTGAACACGAATACGGTTTCTCTCCTGTGTGAATTATTCTGTGTATAAACAGACCCGAGTTGTTTTCAACCTGTTTTCCGCATTCTCCAAACATTTTTTTACCTGTACTTGTAGAAACATTCTGTGATTGATCAAGTGAAAGTTCCTCATGATTAGTGGAATCATATAATAGATCTGTACTCTCAAATTTTGGATATACAATATTGTTAATGAGGTTTTCTCCTGAAGAGTGCGGCACAATATCTTCTACTTTACAATTTAGCAAGGGCATAAAGTTTCCATCAGCATTCTCACTGGGCTCATATGACTGATCTGTATTGTCAAGTTCTGAATGTACATTAAGGGTAATGAGGTTTTCTCCTGATGAGCGCTGCATGATATCTTTATCTTCTACTTTAGAATTCAGCGATGACATGAAGTTTCCATCAGAATTCTCGTTGGGATTTTCTGTTAGGATTAAAATTTAATTCTGTAATTTTTATATTACAAAAGTAGAAAAATTTATAACATTCATATCAGGCTAGAAAAATGGGCAGTGTTTGATCTGGTATTTTTTAAGCTAAAGTCAGAAGTGGATCCAGCCAGATGGAGACTTTTAAACTCTTCCTGTATATTTCCATTACTTTTAAATCTACTTCTGGCTTTCATTCAAAACAAAAACTCCATGTGATTCCAGCCTGATTAAACTTCATCCAATAATTTAAAATGCATCAACGGCCAAGACCCGATGCTGGTCCACATTCTGTGAGATGTTTAATAACGTAAACCTAATTCAAAAATCTGAAAATCCCAATCTTGTCTGGGAATCCAACCCGTTCTCTGCCAATATGTTTAGCCCTTTAATACCAATTTTACATCACTTTAATATTATTTAACGAACTACTGTTTTTGACAACCTGATCATGGCCACAGTCTAACGTAAAGGGGTTGTTCAGCTGTAAGCTATTTCATTCTGGGTTGACACAAAATTTCTTGGAATAAAAGATGCTGGTTTCCACGCAGTTTTTCATTTAAAGTCAAAAGGTGGAGTCAAAATGAAAGGGAAATATAAAGCTAGAATAAGCTTCTCCTTGCTGCCTTCCCTGCTGACTTTGGTTCAAAAGACATATCCCTGTAATCCGTGTAACTGTCACTACCTTATGGTGCTCTCAGTGAGAACTGAAAAAAGATGGTGACAGTCTTTTTGAATGTGAAATAGGTGCTTCCTAAGGCCGGCTGCACACAACCGGGTCGGGTTACGCATGTGGTAGCCCGCAGCGGAATCCAAACCTGTGCCCAGATGGCAATAGCACAGACCTGCCATTCTTCTTTTTCTGTGCTGAGGATGGGCCGCACAGCGAGCCGTCGGGACATGAACAGTACAGTTTTTTATTTTTTAATCCCTGCTTTTCCTTGGGTACCCACAAACTTTACGCAATGTCATTGTGCAAGGGCAATGGGTCAGATACATTGCTCCGGATTCCGCAATGTAAATCCGTCCGTGTGCAGCCGGCCTAAGAATCATGGATCTGGAATTTTATTTTAAGATTTTAGGGTAAGCCCGAAAAAACCCTCATAACTTTAACCCCATAGTGTCCAAACCGGTTTGCGCCTTGGTGACACTTCAACAGAGAATAATTCTCTCTTTGCACATAACACGTACTTGGGACTGTTTACATGAAATCCTATGATTTGCATTCGCAGTAAAAGTAGACTAAAACGATTTGTGTAATTAGAAAAGAAAATGACGAGATTAAAAAAAGTGTGAAAAATTAAAAAAAAAAACAAAAACAAAAACGTTTAAAACAGCAGTAATGTATAAATTGTACATTTCCATCTATTGGAAAAGCTTTACATTTTTGACACAAACATGTGCAAAAATTAAAGAACATAAGAGATAAAGTAAAGCCCGGTGATGGACCTGTAACTTTATGCAGGTCATGTGTTAGCATATTATTAATGCTTTTAGTATAGATCTGTAAAACAGGCACAACGTGGTTCGGGCAGCATAAGCCAGGTGACTGGTTCCCTGTTAGATCCCATAACGATCGCCATAAGAAAATAAAAAAGATGGACAGTAAGCAAGGAGGTTAAAGAAATATTTGTGCTTATACTCAAGGACAAATTAGTGGAAAAGCCCCAAATAAGTTCATGTTGGGTGACAAATCCTACACATACCACATACCCTTGAAATAATAATGTCACTAGTATATTTATATCTGGTTACCTTCTGATGTAAAAAGCTGGTGGTCCTCTATCTTGACATCCTTGTACAGATCCTTGTGTCCTTTTAAATACTCCCACTCCTCCATGGAGAAATAGACAGCGACATCCTGACACCTTATAGGAACCTGACAACACAATGATACCATCATTACCCAGACACCTCTAGTGCTGTTATTGTATAATTTCCCAGCATTCCCAGCAGTGTCACCTCTCCAGTCAGCAGCTCAGTGATCTTGTTGGTGAGTTCTAGGATCTTCTGCTCCTGTATCGGTAAGTGAGGAGGAGCCTCTGTGATGGGGCTCTGGCTCCTGCTCCATCCTCCTGACTCATGGACATGGCTGTTGGGAGTCGTACCGTCACCCGATGTCTTCTTCACTATTCTGTAATCCTGTGTATGTAGAGAGACATGTAGAGGACTGAACCCAGTATTCCTCCCTCAGTAGAAAGAGGGAGATTGTGACCCCGCCATATAGAGCTCTAGTGAGACTTCTGGCAGCCAAGCATGTATACTACCACCCCATTCCTTGAAATGTGTCAGCTGGAGATTGCCCAGTGCTTTGAACTCTGCCACCTCTAGACATCCCTCCTCAATGCAAGGAATGGTAAGTAGGCATGCTGTTTGAGAGGGGGCGCATTATTAGAATGCGAGAAGCTGGATTCTCATTGCTACTACAACATTACTATTAGCTCATTGGTTCCCACCATACAGAACTGACCATATTGGTGGCCGATCTTCACATTCTCTGCTGCTCAGTTCTTTAGTTCTCCCTCACTTGGAAGGTCTGGAAGTCGTTATACAGGACACTGGATTGTTCCTGTTACTTCATAGAATGGGTTTTCTCTTCCCTTAGTCTGACTTGTTACATAATACAATAAAGATGATAGAAATATAGAAGGCTTACCTCTCCGGTCAGCAGGTAGATGATCTCCAAGGAGAGGTTTAATATTCTTATGGTAACATCATTTCTTTCTTCATCCATCCTTGGTGGGTCATTCGGGAGAAGGACTGCTTTGGATGAGAATACGAGAGAACTGGATAAACCGGAGGGTTCTGGTACTGCTGGCAGTTCGCTGTGCTACGCTGTTTACACAATTCCCTTTCACTTCTATAATAAAGACACCGTGTAGAACAGGCAGGTCAGCTGACTCTGTAATCTCAGGCAGTGGTGGTAAGCCAGAATGGGGTTGAGGGGAGTGGGCATTTTTCAAAATAAATGCGGGTTTCAGACATGGGTCCAGTATTATCAGACATATCCTGTGTGAATTACTACTTTACTGGTAATCAGTTTTCCATCAGCCCATGACCGCATCAGTGGGAGAACACCTCCCATCCGGAGAGGAAGCAGGAACCTCCCAGAGCTCTGTAAAGTTAGGCACACCCTATCCCTTCTCTGTTCTGTAGCAACATCCATGGACTAATTGCAGGCTACCCCTTTTATTTACATTTATACTTAAACCTTATTTAATTACATTTATTAATAACTTAAATACTGCAGTAGGGAGCAAAACTAGTGGTGCTCCCTACTAGTGGAAAATGGATTACCGGTAAGTAATCTTATGTTTCCCTTATGCCCCTGACAGCTCCAGTGAGAGATTAAACCAGATTAATAACTAGGGAGTGTTGATAGCCTGAGGTATTAGTCTACAGATGGCTAATAACGCTTATTGGATTGGAGAATCCACCAATAAAGAAACTCCAACTGACTTGTAGTCAGCTAGACTATGGAACACACTATGATATTGTTCTTAGGAAGTATGATCCCAATATCTTGTACTCAGGATGAATCCAACCCAAGATTCTAGATTGAGTTATCGATTTAAAGTTAGGAGGATCCATGAAGACAGCAAATCAAAAATAAATGTTCC
Source organism: Eleutherodactylus coqui (assembly GCF_035609145.1). Taxonomy (NCBI): domain Eukaryota; kingdom Metazoa; phylum Chordata; class Amphibia; order Anura; family Eleutherodactylidae; genus Eleutherodactylus; species Eleutherodactylus coqui. Next base: position 39,168,364 of record NC_089837.1, read on the forward strand.
AAAGTATAAACCATCCTATAACTATTTCACATAAGGAGGCAACTTCAGGAAGGAAGATTCTTATATAAATATTCCCAATCGGAGGTAAATTGTAACCAACATCTATTTGTCATCTTGTTCTTATACAATCATCAGGTTTCTTTACCATAGATACCTTACTGAAGATATGCGGTGAGGAATAAGAGGCTTCGTCTATTGTCTTTCCACTGAAGGTCACTTATCAAATCAGAGGTCACCGTCCAGCAGCCCAAAACAGAGGATATGAGTAAACAGGTCATAGGTGGAGCCTAGAGGCTATAAGTCACAGGCAGGTAATAGAGCCATGGGTAAAAAGTTCGGCTGTCGGGCTGCAGGCCGGGCCCAAAGGCCTGTCGGGCTGCAGGCCGGGCCCAAAGGCCTGTCGGGCTGCAGGCCGGGCCCAAAGGCCTGTCGGGCTGCAGGCCGGGCCCAAAGGCCTGTCGGGCTGCAGGCCGGGCCCAAAGGCCTGTCGGGCTGCAGGCCGGGCCCAAAGGCCTGTCGGGCTGCAGGCCGGGCCCAAAGGCCTGTCGGGCTGCAGGCCGGGCCCAAAGGCCTGTCGGGCTGCAGGCCGGGCCCAAAGGCCTGTCGGGCTGCAGGCCGGGCCCAAAGGCTTGTCGGGCTGCAGGCCGGGCCCAAAGGCTTGTCGGGCTGCAGGCCGGGCCCAAAGGCTATCATCAGTACTATAAAGGCTATTATGCTATAGGCAAGCCATAAAGGGCTATTATGCAATTTTCACATGACTTTCATACATTTTGCATCCGATTTTTACAAAGATTATTTTAAAAAAATGCGTGATGGGCTACATATTTTATTTCAAAACAACCACCAAAGACGTCTTCTCCGCAAAAAAATGCAGCCTCCCTCCGGACTAATACTTTCAGTGTTGAGCAGTTGTTGAAAAAATGTTGCAAACTAATAATTCTTTCAATAGAAATGTTAATAGTTTATTTTTGCCAATTATTAAAATGCAAAGTGAAGGAACAAAAGAGAAACCTAAATCCCACCCATATTTGGTGTAAGCGCCCTTTACCTTCACAACAGCTTCAGTTCTTTCAGGCCCACTTGTACAAAGTCAGGGATTCTGCAGGATCATAGTCAGGTGTATGAGCAAACATTTATGTCAAACGGGGGATAATGATCATGATTTTTATATGTTGGTTGAATTACAGTCATTCACTAAAAAGAAACAGCTGAGCAGGAGGCTTAAACCGGGGTGAGGAACAGTCAAACTCTGCAAGAAAGGTGAGGTTGTGGAGGACATCTTTATGTCACTGGTCATACACCATGGCAAGACTGAGTACAGCAACAAGATACACGGTAGTTATTCTGCATCAGCAAGGTCTATCCCAGGAAACGATTTCAAAGCATACTGGGATGTGAAAAATGACAGACTTTGAGGACCATAAACGCAGTCATCGGCCAAGGACACCTACTGCAGCAGATGAGACACCTTATGCTTACTTCCCTTTTAAATTAGAAGATGTCCTGCAGCACCATCAGCTTAAACCTGGCAGAAACCTGTGGATCCCCAGTAGACCCATCTTCTATTTGGAGAATTGTGATCAGAAGTGATCTTCATGGAAAAATCATGTCCAAATAGTCACACCTTTCATGTAGAAGAAAGGATAAGAAACTCAACTACGCATCTAAACAAAGGAACTGGAGTCCAGATGAATGGAAGCAGATGCTCCAGACCGATGAGGCAAAATGCTTGATTGTAACAGAAAGCAGCTTGTTTGCTGAAGTGCCTGTAGCAGCAGTGAAGCATGGTGGAGAGTGGTACAATAATGAGTGTCTGCAAGTAGCAGTGAAGCATGGTGGAGAGTGGTACAATAATGTGTCTGCAGGCAGCAGTGAAGCATGGTGGAGAGCGGTACAATAATGAGTGTCTGCAGGCAGCAGTGAAGCATGGTGGAGAGCGGTACAATAATGAGTGTCTGCAGGTAGCAGTGAAGCATGGTGGAGAGTGGTACAATAATGTGTCTGCAGGCAGCAGTGAAGCATGGTGGAGAGCGGTACAATAATGAGTGTCTGCAGGCTGCTGTGAAGCATGGTGGAGAGCAGTACAGTAACGAGTGTCTGCAGGCAGCAGTGAAGCATGGTGGAGAGTGGTACAATAATGTGTCTGCAGGCAGCAGTGAAGCATGGTGGAGAGCGGTACAATAATGAGTGTCTGCAGGCAGTAGTGAGGCATGGTGGAGAGCGGTACAATAATGAGTGTCTGCAGGCAGTAGTGAGGCATAGAGGACAGCAGTAACATAATGAGTGTCTGCAGAAAACAGTGAAGCATGGTGGAGAACGGTATGATAATGAGTATCTGCAGGCAGCACTGAGGCACGGTGGAGAGCAGTAATTTAATGATTGTCTACAGGCAACAGTGAAGCATGATGGAGAGCGATATAATAATGAGTGTCTGCAGGCAGCAGTAAAGCATGGCGGAGAGTGGTACAATAATGAGTGTCTGCAGGCAGCAGTGAAGCATGGTGGAGAGCAGTACAATAATGTGTCTGCAGGCAGTAGTGAAGCATGGTGGAGAGCAGTACAATAATGTGTCTGCAGGCAGTAGTGAAGCATGGTGGAGAGCGGTACAATAATGAGTGTCTGAAGGCAGCAGTGAAGCATGGTGGAGAGCGGTACAATAATGAGTGTCTGAAGGCAGCAGTGAAGCATGGTGGAGGGCGGTACAATATTGAGTGGCTGTAGCAGCAGTAAAGAATGGTGGAGAGCGGTACAATAATGCATTCTGCAGGCAGCAGTGAAGCATGGTGGAGAGCAGTACAAGAATCATTGTCTGCAGAGAGCAGTGAAGCATGGTGGCGATGGGTGTGATATTGATTTTCTGCCGGCAGCAGTGAAGCATGGTGGAGAGCGGTACAATAATGAGTGTCTGCAGGCAGCAGTGAAGCATGGTGGAGAGCGGTACAATAATGAGTGTCTGCAGGCAGCAGTGAAGCAGGGTGGAGAGCGGTACAATAATGAGTTTCTGCAGGCAGCAGTGAAGCATGGTGGAGAGCGGTACAATAAAGAGTGTGTGCAGGCAGCAGTGAAGCATGGTGGAGAGCAGTACAACAATCATTATCTGCAGAGAGCAGTGAAGCACGGTGGAGAGCAGGCAGTAGTGAGGCATAGAGGATAGCAGTACCATAATGAGTGTCTGCAGGCAGCAGTGAAGCATGGTGGAGAGCAGTACAATAATGAGTGTCTGCAGGCAGCAGTGAAGCATGGTGAAGAACGGTATGATATTGATTTTCTGCAGGCAGCAGTGAAGCATGGCGGAGAGTAGTACAATAATGTGTCTGAAGGCAGCAGTGAAGCATGGTGGAGAGCGGTACAATAATGATTGTCTGCAGGCAGCAGTGAAGCATGGTGGAGAGCGGTACAATAATGAGTGTCTGAAGGCAGCAGTGAAGCATGGTGGAGGGCGGTACAATATTGAGTGGCTGTAGCAGCAGTGAAGAATGGTGGAGAGCGGTACAATAATGCATTCTGCAGGCAGCAGTGAAGCATGGTGGAGAGCGGTACAATAATGAGTGTCTGAAGGCAGCAGTGAAGCATGGTGGAGGGCGGTACAATATTGAGTGGCTGTAGCAGCACTGAAGAATGGTGGAGAGCGGTACAATAATGCATTCTGCAGGCAGCAGTGAAGCATGGTGGAGAGCAGTACAAGAATCATTGTCTGCAGAGAGCAGTGAAGCATGGTGGCGATGGGTGTGATATTGATTTTCTGCAGGCAGCAGTGAAGAATGGTGGAGAGCGGTACAATAATGAGTGTCTGCAGGCAGCAGTGAAGAATGGTGGAGAGCGGTACAATAATGAGTGTCTGCAGGCAGCAGTGAAGAATGGTGGAGAGCGGTACAATAATGAGTGTCTGCAGGCAGCAGTGAAGCATGGTGGAGAGCGGTACAATAATGAGTGTCTGAAGGCAGCAGTGAAGCATGGTGGAGGGCGGTACAATATTGAGTGGCTGTAGCAGCAGTGAAGAGTGGTGGAGAGCGGTACAATAATGCATTCTGCCAGCAGCAGTGAAGCATGGTGGAGAGCGGTACAATAATGAGTGTCTGCAGGCAGCAGTAAAGAATGGTGGAGAGCGGTACAATAATGAGTGTCTGCAGGCAGCAGTGAAGCATGGTGGAGAGCGGTACAATAATGAGTGTCTGCAGGATGCAATGAAGCATAGTGGAGAGCGGTACTGTAATGAGTCTCTGCAGACAGCAGTGAAGCATGGTGGAGAGCGGTACAATAATGAGTGTCTGCAGGATGCAATGAAGCATAGTGGAGAGCGGTACTGTAATGAGTCTCTGCAGACAGCAGTGAAGCATGGCGAAGAGCGGTAATATAATTATCTGCAGGGAGCTTTGAAGCATGTTGGAGAGCAGTACAATAATGTGTCTGCAGGCAGCAGTGAAGCATGGTGGAGAGCGGTACAATAATGTGTCTGCAGGCAGCAGTGAAGCATGGTGGAGAGCGGTACAATAATGTGTCTGCAGGCAGCAGTGAAGCATGGTGGAGAGCGGTACAATAATGTGTCTGCAGGCAGCAGTGAAGCATGGTGGAGAGCAATACAATAATGAGTGTCTGCAGGCAGCAGTGAAGCATGGTGGAGAGCAGTACAATAATGAGTGTCTGCAGGCAGCAGTGAAGCATGGTGGAGAGCAGTACAATAATGAGTGTCTGCAGGCAGCAGTGAAGCATGGCAAAGAGCAGTACAATAATAATTGTCTGCAGGCAGCAGTGAAGTATGGTGGAGAGCGGTACAATAATGAGTGTCTGCAGGCAGCAGTGAAGCATGGTGGAGAGCGGTACAATAAAGAGTATCTGCAGGCAGCAGTGAAGCATGGTGGAGAGCGGTACAATAATGAGTGTCTGCAGGCAGCAGTGAAGCATGGTGGAGAGCGGTACAATAATGAGTGTCTGCAGGCAGCAGTGAAGCATGGTGGAGAGCGATACAATAATGAGTGTCTGCAGGCAGCAGTGAAGCATGGTGGAGAGCGATACAATAATGAGTGTCTGCAGGCAGCAGGGAAGCATGGTGGAGAGCGGTACAATAATGAGAGTCTGCAGGCAGCAGTGAAGCATGGTGGAGAGCGATACAATAATGAGTGTCTGCAGGCAGCAGTGAAGCATGGTGGAGAGCGATACAATAATGAGTGTCTGCAGGCAGCAGTGAAGCATGGTGGAGAGCGATACAATAATGAGTGTCTGCAGGCAGCAGGGAAGCATGGTGGAGAGCAGTACAATAATGAGTGTCTGCAGGCAGCAGGGAAGCATGGTGGAAGGTCCTTGTAAGTTTGGAGTTGAGGATTTGGGTAGATACTTACTCATCATGTAAATCCATCGGGGAGGCGTCTGATTGGTTCCACATTTATTCCGCAGCAGAACAACAACCCCCAACATCCACCAATGTTATTAAGAACTATCCTCAGTGTAAGGAAGAACAGGGAGTCCTGGAAGTGATGATTTGGCCCCACAGAGCCCTGATCTCACATCATCCAGTCTGTCTGGGATTACATGAAGAGACAGAAGGATTGGAGCGAGCCGACATCCACAGAAGATCTGGGCTTAGATCTCCAAGATGTCTGGAACAACCTCCCTGCCGAGTTCCTTCAAAAACTGTGCAAGTGTCCCTAGAAGAGCTGGTGCTGCAGTGAAGGTGAAGGGCGTCACCCCGAATACTGATGGGAAGACATTTCTGTTTTGTTCAGTCACTTTGTATTGTGGTAATTACCAATAATAATCTATTATCCCTTCTGACCTCATCAGCGCTCTTCCTCCGCAGCGTTCTCTCCCCAGCGGCCAGGAACACTTCCACAGCTCTGTATATCACCGCCATCCATCCTCTGGGACCTTCATACATTCCTCCCCCGCACCCCTGTAGTAATAACCACATGGACCGTGTCTGACCTCCCCACAAGACCCTCCGCCGCCTCTTACCTGCCGGCCGGAGTCACACACAGAGCTCTGATATCAGTGTATGTGTATCCTCTGGCTGATAACAGGGACAACAGCAGGGACCAGGACCTGCTACACTGCGATAGCCGAAGGACCTGCGATGATGTCACCGTCATGTGATCTGTTCATAATGGGCGGAGCTCAGCAGTGAGGAGAAGTGGTGGCTAAAGGACCTGTGATGATGTCACGGTCATGTGATCAGTATATAATGGGCGGAGCTCAGCAGTGAGGAGTAGTGGTGGCTGAAGGAGCTGTGATGATGTCACGGTCATGTGATCAGTATATATGTACACTGGTTATACCATCTGGCACTTGTTCTTACTTTTTACGTTCATAAAGCTTTTATTGAAGCCAAACATATATATATATAGATACATTCTACATCTGGAAGATCCGTCAGCGTGATCCATTATGTAAACAGATAGGAGCGGCATAGAGGGGGCTCTCATTTAAACTGCTTCAGTTTTGATGCCCCTTTAGTTCTCCGAGCACATGGCACAGCACAACGTTTCCACCCACACAGGGGTCTTTTTCATGTTATATTATCTAAACTTGTCACAGAGTCTGTTCTTCTGTTTTAAAGCAAATCCCCCCTCTAGGTGGAGTATAATAACTGGCGGTATTACCGGTATGACTTCTACATGGATTATTACCATGTACAGTCCACTTAGTCATAGTGACAGGGTGTCCATACTTCATAATGAGCCCCTAGAGTGGAGGGTGCATGTGGCCCAACCACAATATCAATGATATAACACGGGGATCTAAGGAAATACGGGCGCAGAGAGAAGGAAATAAAAGCATAAAAGGAGAAGAAGAGAGAAAAATAAAGAGGAGAAATAGAAAAGAAGAGAAAAGTGGGGTTATGGAGTATCGGGAGCAGCCCACAAACTACATCCAGCACGCTCTATACACATGAGCCATTCCACAACCAATGATATACCGGTTGGCTGAGCTGCATAAAAGATACTGAGCTTTGTATTTTCCATGTTGGTACTGAAAACCATGGGATTCTATGAACTTTCCTAGGCCAAAGGTATAGATGGAGAAGAGCACAGAACCTTGGGGGGCACCAACAGGGATCGGAAAACAAATCCACTACCTGTGATCATTTTCTTCATACTTCCTGATATGTTATGGTGTTTACTACAACTTTAGCACCAATTTTAAGCATTATTTTAATTTCCTATGCTCTTTTATGTGTTTTTTTCCTAAGGATCAGAGGAAAAGCATTGCCCATTGGTGGTGCTGGATCTTCGGAGTAGGTGAGACGCTCACTAGAGATGAGCGAACGTGTTCGTTTAGGGCAATTACTCGAACGAGCATCACTTTTTTCGAGTAACTGCCTAATCGGGCGAAAAGATTTGGGGGGCGCCGGGGGTTGCGTGGGGAGGGGTGGAGGGGGAGATTGCTCTCCCCTGCTATCCCCCGCTCCCCGAATCTTTTTGCCTGAGTAGGCAGTTACTCAAAAAAAGCGATGCTCGTTCGAGTAATTGCTCTAAACGAGCACGTTCGCTCATCTCTAACGCTCACAGATAGGTCTAATGTTCCTGAAAAACCAATTAAGAGATTTTTCTGCAACATGAGTCCTATCTGTGAGCGTCTCACTCTGGAGGTCCAGGCCTGTGACTGGGCAATCCTTTACCTTGAATCCTTCCCTTTAAATCGGATCAAGCTCAGGATACCGTATTCTGCCCGGCGGCTTCACCTCCACCTACATGTTATTAGCCTTTGTGAGAGTTGTGCTTTCTAAGCTTACCTGAATCAGGTCAGTAAGATCTACTCTCCCTCTTCTAAGCCTGTAGATCACTACATATTGTTCCTCTCTCCCTAAAGAGCCCCTTACAAAATATGCCCTGTATCCCTACAGACCCCCAAACCCCTGATAGATTGCCCCCTTTTCTTCTCTGTGCAGAGGTTACACTTTGCTATATGAAGCACAGAAATTTTTTATAGTGGTCCGGCCTTGAAACACATTTGCCAACATTAGGATGGCATATAAGGTAACTCCTGATGCTAGCCATTAGATACAACAGTCAGTAGTGACCGCGGCATCTAGGTGGTGAGACAGAAAGAAGGGCTCCGATTTAAAAGCTTGCTATGGGGCCCAGGCTTCTCTAGTTATGCCCTTGTATATAGTAACAAGCTTACAAAAAAGAGAAAAATGGGACGAGACAGGAATGTCCCCTCTCACCATAATTATTCATACTGGTAGTGGAGTCCCTGGCTAACACCCTTAGAAGCAATGCATCTATCGAAGGAATGGTTATTGGGGACCGGGAGCACAAACTCTGTCTCTTTGCTGTGGAGAAATGTAACAGGTAACTGGTGTGTAGTGTGGAATGTGCATCCAGCCAAGCACCCCGTATTTTTTGGAATTTACCATGGCAGCCCCTATGCTGGTATAGAACTTTCTCATAAGGGATACTTGTGTTGAACAGCCTCTTCCAGTTTGACAGGGAGGACGGCTCTACCGCCATCCATTCCATGGCAATAGTTTTATGAGAAAAAAAAAAATTCCCTCAGAAATATTCATGTATAACGTGGCCAGCGTTCCTCATCAAATTGGCCAAACAGCATAGTCTATGGGTCTAAGTTTATATTCAAAGATGAAGGTAAGAGTGGGGATAAGAGATGAGCGAGCACCAAAATGCGCGGGTGCTCGTTACTCGAGTCGAACTTCCCGCGATGCTCAAGGGTTCGAGTAACGAACCCCATTGAAGTCAATGGGCGACCCGAGCATTTTTGTATTTCGCTGATGCTCGCTAAGGTTTTCATTTGTGAAAATCTGGGAAATTCAAGAAAGTGATGGGAATGACACAGAAACGGATAGGGCAGGCGAGGGGCTACATGTTGGGCTGCATCTCAAGTTCACAGGTCCCACTATTAAGCCACAATAGCGGCAAGAGTGAGACACCCCCCCCCCCCCCCCCCCCACTGTCAGCATAAAGATCGTTCTCCTCTGCCACAGCTGTAACAGCTGTGGCAGAGAACAACGCCGTTAGCCCATTGAATTCAATGGAGCCGGCAATACAGCCGGCTCCATTGAAAGCAATGGGCTGCCGGCGAGCGCAGGATGAATTTTCGGGAAGGGCTTAAAAATATAAGCCCTTCCCTGAAATTCATCCAGAAATGTGTAAAAACAAAAAAAATATATATACTCACCTTGTCCCTGCAGACGGAGTTCAGCAGCTGCCAGATGGCAGTTCTCCTGAACTGCTCTGTGTAGTATTCAGCAGCAGGGGCTTTAAAATCCCCGGCTGCTGAATGAGCTGCCTCTAATTGGTCCATGAATGACAGCTGAGAGCTGCCCCTGATTGGTTCCTGCGCTGAGCCAATCAGAGGCAGCACTCACTCACCCATTCATGAATTCATGAATGGGTGTGAGTGAGAGCTGCCTCTGATTGGTCAGGCTGTGACCAATCAGAGGCAGCTCATTCAGCAGGCGGGGATTTTAAATCCCCGGCTGCTGAATACTACACAGAGCAGTTCAGTAGAACTGCCAGCTGGCCGCGGCTGAACTCCGTCTGCTGGGACCGGGTGAGTATATATATTTTTTTGTTTTTACACATTTCTGGATGAATTTCAGGGAAGGGCTTATATTTTTAAGCCCTTCCCGAAAATTCATCCCGCGCTCGCCGGCAGCCCATTGCTTTCAATGGAGCCGGCTGTATTGCCGGCTCCACTGAATTCAATGGTCAGTGCTCATTTAATCGAGACGAGTACCACGTGGTGCTCGTCTCGAGTAACGAGCATCTCGAGCACCCTAATACTCGAACGAGCATCAAGCTCGGACGAGTATGCTCGCTCATCTCTAGTGGGGATATAAAATTAATAACAAGAGACCAAAAGTTTGCTATATAACGGCATTCCCATATCAGATGCCAGAAATCAGCATTTAGTTGATGGCATGTGAGACAGGCCAACATTGGATGCAGTCAGATGGGAATCTACTATATCTGACAATTCTTTAGCTCTTAGTGGAGGGACACAGGATTGCCATTTATGCTGGTTAGACAGTGAGTTATAGCTTCTCTTAGCTGAAAGTAAACGGGTGTAGTGAGTAGAGATGAGCGGGCATACTTGTTAAGGGCAATTACTCGATCGAGCATTGCCCTTAGCGAGTACCTGCCCGCTTGGAAGAAAAGGTTCGGCTGCCGGTGGCGGGCGGGGAGCGGCGGGGGAGAGCAGGGAGGAGCGGAGGGAAGATCTCGCTCTCCCTCTTCTCCCCCCGTTTCCCCCTGCTCACTGCTGCAACTCACCTCTCACCCGCGCCGGCAGCCGAACCTTTTCTTCCGAGCGGGCAGGTACTCGCTAAGGACAATGCTCGATCGAGTAATTCTCCTTAGCGAGTATGAAAAAGAAGAATCTGCGCTCAAAGATGGAGTGAACTAAGGACGAATTCACATAGATGTAATAGTGAGGTGTGACACTTACTTGAAAGGAGGGGGGTATGATGCACAAATGCCCCCTCCACAGAGTGTCCTCAACACAGTACAGAGCTATGCTCCAAGATGCATAGTAGTAGTCCAGGAGTTTTGAAGTCAGAAGAAACTTTTAATAAGGCGACGCGTTTCAGTGCCACAAAGCACCTTTCTCAAGCCATACAGATAAAATCCACATATCCCAGCGGGTGTGAAGCGGATCTGCCTGTGGCGCTCTCTAACGTTTTTCCTTAGCGAGTATGCTCGCTCATCTCTAGTAGTGAGTCAAAGAAAGATCAGGTTTTATTGATGCATTGCATATTGAGTTTTAGTACAAAAATATGTTGTCAAAAGTAATGAGCAGGACAAGATCACCACTTCTGGAAATCGGTCCTTTTCTGCCTTCTAACAGACACTGATGCATAATTTATTGTGAATTCTGGATGGGGTAAGTCACTATCGTAAAAAGATTTTTTGGGCCATTTCCCAATAGGAAAGGCCATTTGATGCTTTTAAACCCAAGCTGAAATAATGTGGTACAGTGTTAGCTAGAACATTCTAGGGGATGTTAAACTTTTAGACTCTTAAATAGACAAAAGTATCATAGAGGTGAGACCTTTATTGGCAAACCAGAAACATTATATTTACAAGCTTTCAGAGCTCTAAAAACTACAAAAAGGTGCTTCATAGTGGAGAAAGCTTACGCCCACAATCTTCAGTTGGGAATAATACTGGTGCCTCGGGTTGTTGTCCTGATGGCACAAGAACTGTTAAAGCCTGTCTTGTGTAACTACAGCACTGCTTTGTACGAGGGTCCTTTTTCAATTCTAGGACAGGTTGTGGTTTAATCCATTAAACTTTCTCCCTCCATCTGGCAGCCAGGGCTCCTGTTGACTACATGATGGAAGCAAAATATGACTTCTGGGGTGCTGAGACAACCAGACTAGCCATACAGGCTAGCAGTCCAGAGTAGTCATTCCATCTCCCTTGCTGGTGACGGCTGTCGTATGCATGGCAGCATTCGGGTTACAGAGTGCTAGATGAACATGTTATGATGGGTTCCTGGTTCTCATTGAGTTTTGACCAAATTTTTGTAAAATATGTTCATTCAGCTTCGGTATATGTTACTGTTTGATAACCGACACGTCACTAATTGTTTCTGTGGCACCATAATTATTTAGCTTTATGAAACGTTTGGCATATTGCAGTTGCAGGACCTATGACTAGGAATCATATCAGCTCAAAACATATAAGCCTGGTCTGATGTCTACCATTCTAATCTCCTTAGAAAATAATGGCTCCTTCTCTTTTATTCCTTATATCCACAATACTTTTTCATATGGATCCCATTCACAGTTGATCTCAGGTAACTATAATTTTGATTGTTAGATGAAGGCTAATTCCACACAAAAAATGAACTCTTTTACTGACAAGTTCTGTGAATAAACTGATTTATTAAAAGGCTTACTTCACATCTCCCAGATTCCAAACAAGAATATGAGTTCTTCTCTATGCGAATTCTCTGATGATTTTTCAAAATGTTTTTCCTAGTAAAACATTAGCTACATCTAAAACATCAACTCAACTTTTCCTCTGAGTGACATCTTTGATGTTTAACAAGATGCGATTTCTGCATAAAACATTTCCCACATTCTGAACATGAAAACGGTTTCTCTCCTGTGTGTATTCTCTGATGTTTAACAAGAACTGAGTTCCGACTAAAACATTTCCCACATTCTGAACATGAAAACGGTTTCTCTCCTGTGTGTATTCTCTGATGTTTAACAAGAACCGAGTTCCGACTAAAACATTTCCCACATTCTGAACATGAAAATGGCTTCTCTCCTGTGTGTATTCTCCGATGTCTAACAAGATCCGATTTCCGTCCAAAACATTTTCCACATTCTGAACAAGAAAATGGTTTCTCTCCTGTATGAACTCTTATATGTGTATCAAGATATGATTTTTCTGTAAAACATCTCTCACATTCAGAACATGAGAACGACTTTTCTCCTGCGTGACGTCTCTGATGCTCCATACGTTTGCCATTAGTAATGAAACATTTCCCACATTCTGAACATGAAAACGGCTTCTCTCCTGTGTGTATTCTCTGATGTTTAAAAAGATCTTTTTTCAGCATAAAACATTTCTCACATTCTGAACAAGAAAATGGTTTCTCTCTTGTATGAATCATTTTATGTTTAACAAGAGATGATTTTTCCGTAAAAAATTTCTCACATTCTGAACATGAAACCGGCTTCTCCCCTGTGTGATTTCTCATATGTCGACCAAGCTCTGAACTATCGGAAAAACGTTTCCCACATTCTGAACATGAAAATGGTTTCTCTCCTGTGTGTGTTCTGATATGTCTAACAAGATCTGATTTACCTGTAAAACATTTATTACATTCTGTACATGAGAACGGCTTCTCTCCTGAGTGACGTCTCTGATGATTGTTACGCTTGCTATTAGTAGGGAAACATTTCCCACATTCTGAACATGAAAATGGCTTCTCTCCTGTGTGAACTCGCTGATGTTTTACAACCTGAGATTTATATGTAAAAATTTTCCCACATTCTAAACAGGAGTATGGCTTATTCCTTGTGTGAATTATCACATGTCTAGCAAGATTGCATTTAAGTTTAAAACATTTCCCACATTCTGAACATGAATATGGTTTCTCTGCTGTGTGATTTCTCATATGTCGACCAAGCTCTGAACTATCGGAAAAACATTTCCCACATTCTGAACATGAAAATGGTTTCTTTCCTGTGTGAATTCTGATATGTCTAACAAGATCGGTTTTGTATGTAAAACATTTCCCACATTCTGAACATGAATGTGGTTTCTTTCCTGTGTGAATTATTCTGTGTATAAACAGACCTGAGTTGTTTACAACCTGTTTTCCACATTCTTCAAACATTTTCTGACCCGTACTTGTAGTAAAATTCTGTGATTTGTCAAGAGAAATTTCCTTCTGATTAGTGAAATCATATTGATCTGCACTCTCAAATTTTGCATATGCATCATTGTTAAGGAGGTTTTCTCCTGAAGAGTGCGGCATAATGTCTTCATCTTGTACTTTACAGTTTAGCGGTGACACGGAGTTTCCATCAGATTTCTCGCTGGGATTTTCTGTTAGGATTAAAAGTTGATTTTGTAATTTTTATATTACAAAAGTAGACAAATTTATAACATTCCTATTAGGCAAGAAACACGGGCAGTTTTTGATCTGCTATCTTTTAAGCTAAAGCCAGAGGTGGATCCAGCCAGATGGAGCCTTTTAAGCCCTTCCTGTGTATTTCCATTACTTTGAAATCTACTTCTGGCTTTCATTCAAAACAAAAACTCCATGTGTGACTCCAGCCTTATTAAACTTTGTCCAATAATTTAAAATGCATCAACGACCAAGACCCCGATGCCGGTCCACATTCTGTGAGATGTTCAATAATGTAAACCTAATTCAAAAATCTGAAAATCCCAATCATGTCTGGGAATCCAACCAGTTCTCTGACGACATATTTAGCCCTTAAATACCAATTTTACATCACTTTAATATTATTTAATGAAATACTGTTTTTGACAACCTGATCATGGCCACAGTCCAACGTAAAGGGGTTGTTCAGCTGTAAGCTATTTCATTCTGGGCTGACACAACATTTGTCGGAAAAAAAGCTGCTGGTTTTCATGCAGTTTGTGATTGAAAGTCAAAGGTAGATTCGAAATGAATGGGAAATATAAAGCCAGAATATGCTCCTCCTGGCTGCGTCCACTGCTGACTCTGGGTAGTAAAATGAAGAACAATGTACCACAAAACTGCATCAAAAGCTACAGTTTCATTTTTCCTAAAATGCTGTAAAAACACCCTAATAATGGGCCTCGTTGACATGGTCATGAATTCAACCTGGGATGCATTTATTAGGGTGTTTTTACAGCATTTTAGGAAAAATGAATCTACCTTTGAAAACGTATTTGCAGCAGGTAGTCAAGAGTGCAGTAATGAACAAGTAGAATACAGTAACGTAGAATGGATGTTATTCTCACTTCAACGCTCTCTCTCTATTCTCCTGAAGATTGATTTACTGGACAATTTCCCCACTAGTGAACTTAGGTGAAACAATTTAGTTGTATTTGACTGTAGGATTTTATAAAGCAGAGGGACAAGTGGCTGTATGGCTAGTCCGGGTAGCTTTAACTCACTGTTAGATGAAGATGGACCCCTAAAAGGATCTTCGGTATTCTCTACTGTAAGAAGTCAAGGGAGCGGGTTATCGCCACACTCGACCGTGAGAAACGATAACTGCTGAAGTACTCCTCCTTGCCGACTACAGAACTGCAATCTCTCCTCACTCGCTCCTGGCTGAGTCTACCTAACTGCTCTGCGTCACTTCCTTTTATAGCCTCTCTCTCTCCCGCACTCTTGCATAGGAACTGGTGTTTGCTTCCCGCCCTTGGGCTCTGCACCAGTGAGATTTAACCTGACTGTCAGCCAATGGGAGGCCAGCTAACATGAGGATTGAGCTCTATGACTAGAGCAGAAGGGGAGACACAGGGGTTTAAAAAAATGGTGCTTATACTCAATATGAGATTAGTGAAAAAGCTTTAAATAAAGTCATGTTGGATAATCCTACACATGCCACATACTCTTGAAATAATAATGTCAATAGTATATCTATATCTGGTTACCTTCTGATGTAAGAGGCTGGTGGTTCCCCATCATGATGTCCTTGTACAGATCCTTGTGTCCTTCTAAATACTCCCACTCCTCCATGGAGAAATAGACAGCGACATCCTGACACCTTATAGGAACCTGACAACACAATGATACCGTCATTACCCAGACTCCTCTAGTGCTGTTACTGTATAATTTCCCAGCATTCCCAGCAGTGTCACCTCTCCAGTCAGCAGCTCAGTGATCTTGTTGGTGAGTTCTAGGATCTTCTGCTCATGTATCGGTAAGTGAGGAGGAGCCTCTGTGATGGGGCTCTGGCTCCTGCTCCATCCTCCTGACTCATGGAGATGGCTGTTGGGAGTCGTACCATCAGCCGATGTCTTCTTCACTATTGTGTAATCCTGTGTATGGAGAGAGACACTAAGAGAACTAAACCCAGTATTCCTCCATCAGTAGAAAGAGAGAGATTGTGATCCCGCTGCATAGAGTTCTAGGGAGACATCTGGCAGCCAAGCATGCATACTACCACCCCATTCCTTGCAATGTGTCAGCTGGAGATGGCCCAGCGCTTTTAAGTCTGCCACCTCCAGAAGTCCCTCCTCAATGCAAGAATTTGTAAGTAGGCAGGGTGTTTGAGAGGGGGCGCATTATTAGAATGCGAGAAGCTAGATTCTCACTCCTCCTACAACATTACTATTAGCTCATTGGTTACCACCATACAGAACTGACCATATTGGTGGCCGATCTTCACATTTTCTGCTGCTCAGTTCTTTAGTTTTCCCTCACTTGAAAGGTCTGGAAGCCGTTATACCGGACACTGGACTGTTTTTATTACTTCCTAGAATGGATTTTCTCTTCCCTTAGTCTGACTTGTTACATAATACAATAAAGATCATAGAAATACAGAAAAGCTTACCTCTCCGGTCAGCAGGTAGATGATCTCCATGGTGAAGTTTAATATTCTTATGGTAACATCATTTCTTTCTTCATCCATCTTTGGTGGGTCATTCAGGAGAAGGACTGCTTTGGGAACACAAGACAACTGGATAAACCGGAGGGTTCTGGTACTGCTGGAAGTTCGCTGAGCTACGCTGTTTACGCAATTCCCTTTCACTTCTATGAAAGGTATAGAAACAGTGTAGAACAGGCAGGTCAGCTGATTCCGTAATCTCAGGCAGTGGAGGTAAGCCAGAATAGGGTTGAGGGGGGGCGGGCAGTTTTCAAAATAAGTGCGGGTTTCAGACATGGGTCCAGTATTGATCAGACATTTATGACATATCCTGTGTGAAGTAGGAATATTACTTTAAGGAACGCAAAGACAATAGAAGAGAATATAAACCATCCAAAGTGCGAATGAGCATAATTTCAGAAAAAACTTCCTACTCAACCCCTAAAGCCCCATTTAGACAAGACGAATGTCGGGCAAACAATGCCTAACACTCGCCCCCTTCCCCTACACATGCTAGTATCGTTAGCTCTCAGTGGGGAGGCTGGAGATTTCTCTCCTCTCTCCTCACGCTCCCCCGCCTCTCTCCATAGACTTAACACAGCATAAACGATGGATGATGAGCTTATCGTTCAGTCTAAATAGTTGCCGTTCAGTACTGAACAGCCGCTGTGTTAAGTCTATAGAGAAGGGTGGGGGAGCGCGAGGAGTAAAATCTCCTGCACTCCCCTACCTCCCTGCTGGCCACTCTGAGCGAGCCGGCTCTACTACCTCCCGTACATGAGCATGGGAGGGAGGACTCAAAAGGACGAGTGTCGGGCATAGTTTGCCCAACATTCATCCCGTCTAAATGTACCCCAAGTGCCTCCATACTCCGGTACCAGAAGCTCCTGCATCAGCCATGTGTCACTCATCATTCATGTGACTACTGTAGACAATCACTGCCCTTAGTGATCAAGTGACCTTCATGCAGATATGAAAGCTAAGGACAGTGACTGGCCCAGTGAGGGGGGGTGTCAGGATGTTGACCGCTGCCGGCGGTGAGTATGTCTGAAGACGCTGGTCTGGGGACTCCCAGAGCACCGTGATCCACTCTCCTGCAGGAGGGGGAAGTACCTGTTGCCGGCACTGCCCTGTCCTTGCAGAGTAGGCCAGACTGGGCCACGGCTCTCTTTGCCGCAATGTGGCATTGGCTCTGCTCCAAATTCTCCACAGGTGCCAGGGAATGCGACCGGAGGGCACCGGGAGGTGCTTGGTATTACTTTTTTTCTGCCGGATGTCTGGGATTCCTGCAGCCTTTGCTGGTGGAGCTCAGGGCCGTGCGCCCTCTCCTCCAGCTAGCCAAGCCACGCCCCCTAACTAACTTTTTAAAACTTTTTATTTACTTTAAAATTGCCCAGGGGATTAAAGCCCACAAAGCCGGGACGTAAAAAGGCAATGGGGCGGTCACTAAGGGGTTAATGAGATTTATATTTCTCATTTGTTTATTCAATTTGTATGGTGTTGATAGAAATAAACTATTATGATTTCTAGTCCCATCAGCGTTCTCAGGCCTCATGCCCACGGGCGGGGCGGATTCTGTGGCAGCGGTGTCCCCGCGGATCCCTCCACTTCCGGGTTCGCTGTACTGCACATGGTGCTCCCGGCTCGCCGTCAGACGTGCGCATTACACATTTTTTTCCTTTTTTAAATCTCCTGCTTTCCCGCCGGATCCTTCTCACGTCCGCAGGGTCAGCCGCAGAACGGACGGCTTCCATGGACTTCAATCCACACAAAAACGGAGCATGGACCAAAAGGTCAGCAAGACAAATCTGCATGCCTAAATTAATTTGCGGATGCCCGCGCTTCCTTGTAGGCGGCTTGATTTGCGGATCTCCCGCTCAGGACAGCTGTGCCACAAATCATACCCGCCCGTGGGCATGAGACCGGACTCTGCAGCGTTCTCTCCCCACCGGCCAGGAACACTTCCACAGCTCTGTATATCACCGCCATCCATCCTCTGGCACCTTCATACATTGTGCTGTAGCCCCCCCCCCCTCCCCTCCACTGGAGGATAACCTCCCCCGCACCCCTGTAGGACCCCGTTTTCCCAAAAATAAGCCATAGCTGCATTACATTAAAAAAAAAAGGAATACTCCCCTAGCAGGCTGGGTCCAGGTCCGTCCCGCTGCTCTCCAGAGCTCCGCCGTGCCTCCTGCAGACCTCCACAGAAGATCCATTCCTGTTAGGGTATTGATAAATCCCACCTCCAGGAAGCAATGGTCCTGATTGGCTGAGCAGCGTTCGAGAACCAATCAATGCAGCGCTCAATGAACCAATGCGATGGCTGCGATGAATCAATCACAACTACCGTAACGTGGAGGTCAGATTTATGAATTGGCCAATCCAGTGCGTTGGAGCTCCGGAAAGCAGCAGGAGGGACCTGGACCGAGCCTGCTAGGTAAGTATAATGAGACATCCCTGAAAATAAGACCCAGCGGGTCAAAAATTAATAGGAGAGTGTCTTATTTTCGGAGAACCATGGTAATAACCACATGGACCGTGTCTGACCTCCCCCGCCTCTTACCTGCCAGCCAAAGTCACATGCAGAGCTCTGACATCAGTGTGTAGATATCCTCTGGCTGATAACAGAGACTACAGCAGGGATCAGGAGCTGCTACACTGCAATAGCTGAAGGACCTGTGATGATGTCACCGTCATGTGATAAATATGTAAGAGGGCGGAGCCTCGCAGTGAGGAGAAGTGATGGCTGAAGGACCTGTGATGATGTCACTGTCATGTGATCAGTACATGAGGGGCGGAGCTCAGCAGTGAGGAGAAGTGGTGGCTGAAGGACCTGCGGTGATGTCACCATCATGTGATCAGTACATGGTAGGCGGAGCGCCTGTGCTGTGTGCAAAGGGGGAGATTTATGAAAACGGTATAAATGCAAAATTACCTTTTTTACCCATGTAGCCAAAAAACGCCATTTTTCAAGAGCACCATGGGGAATGAGAGCTGCGCTGTGATTGGTTGCTACGGACGACAAATTTGTTTTTAGACATTCTCCATGAATTTCCTGCAGCGTTTTAACCCCTTAGAGCCCTGCAGTGTATTACTATCCCCAAAGGCCTTGCTGAGACCTCCATCAGTGCTGCCGCCATCCCGGGGCAGGAAGGCACCGGCAGTACTGTGTACACATACTTGTAGCACTTTATGTCTCCCCCTTGTGGTGAACACTGGTACTGTTATGCTATCTGGCACTTGTTCTTACTTTTTACATTCATAAAGGTTTTTAGTAAGGTGACCAGATTTTCCCAAAGTCAAAGCGAGACAAATGGGTGTGGCAAGGGGCGGGGCTTATCATAAGGTATGATTTTACCTGCGTCGTTATAAAGAGTACAGGGACAGTTCATAAAAGACAGGGAGCAAATACCGCAGCATTTCTGTATCCAAAATCAGTCAAAATCCGTACCATTCCACAGCATTTCCATCATGTGTAAACATACCCTAAGTCAGCTTGAGGTATGCTGCCGTGTGCAGAGTGGCCTCAGTAGTAATAGTGTCCCCTATATCGGCCCCAGTGGTAACACTGACTACCACAGTAACCCCAATAGTAATAGAGCCCCCCTGAAACCCATTTACTTACCTTCTGGTTTTCAGAGTGCTGCTGCTTCTATGCTCGGCGCTGCTGTGGGATGCACACACTGACGGAAGTGTGTGCTTGAACTACTCCTCCTGTAGAACCAATGAAGAGAGGTCAGGGGAGGAGGATCCCTGGTGCACATAATGATGTCAGTGTGTATCTGGCTCAATCACAATATCAATCATATCACACAGGAATCTAAGGAAATACGGGCGCAGGGAAAAGGAATTAAAAGCATGAAAGAAGAATTGAGAAAAATAAAGAGAGAAGAAATAGAAAAGAAGAGAAAAGGGGGGTTATGGAGTATCGGGAGCAGCCCACAAACTACATGCATCCAGCACGCTCTATACACATGAGCCATTCAACAACCAGTTAGAAGGTCAACCTTCAGCAGTCTATCCATACCGCCAGGTACAGATGAAACCTCCGAGCCCTCGTGCAGGTCCGAGCTTTCGAATTCCTCCATCTATCTCACCTGATCTAGTGCCTCCAGCCATACTATTCTAGGAATACCAATGTTTCCAGTACCGATGACTTGATGCGTTGCCACCATGAAGTGTCGTAGAAGGTCTTTTTTATATTTGGAGCTCGAGCCTGGGTCCATGGATAGGAGCGTCTGAGGTGATATCCATCTGGGATCTACATAATTGTTTGTACAACCTACAAAGGTCTTGCCATAGGTGAAGTATAAGTGGGCCCTCCCACCAAATGTATAACACTGATCCCACTGCTGAAGAGCATCTCCAACAGGTATCTGGCATTGATGGATATATTGTATGTATCTCAGCAGGGGTTATCTACCATTGGGATATTATTTTGTAGTTGAGTTCCTGAAGTCTATTGGATTTTGACATTTTATGTGTAAGTGTAAATGATTTGATCCAGAGAACGACCTACCCAAGGCACTCTCCAGGCCCTAACCCAACCAGGATCGGGTTCCCTAGTGATACCATGTGTATCAAAGTGAGTGAGTTCTACTGCCAGGTGAGAGGAAGGAGCAAGGGCATTAATGTGACTGCGTAATTCAAAATATTTTAACCAAGAGCCTGAGGGGATATCAAACTCTTTGCCCAAATCAGACAGCTCCCTTAGACCTGGCCCCATCACATCTCTAACCCAGGGGGATTGTATAATCGGGAGAAATAACAGACTAGTGTGCATCAGTGTAGATGGAAATACAGACCCCCAATACTTCCCCCAGTAGTAATAGTGCCCCCAAATAGTTGCCCCAGCAGTAATAGTGACCTCTAATAGACGCCAAAGCAGTAATAGTGACTTCCAATAGTCGCCCCAGCAGCACTAGTGACCCCAAGACTTGCCCTAGGAGTAATAGTGATCCCCAATAGTTGCCACAGCAGTAATTGTGACCTCCAATAGACGCCAAAGCAGTAATAGTGACTCCCAATAGTTGCCCCAGCAGCACTAGTGACCCCCAACAGTTGCCCCAGTAGTAACACTGACCCCAAGAGTTGCCCTAGGAATACTAGTGACCCCCAAAAGTTTCCCCAGCAGTAATAGTGACCCCCAATAGTTTCCCCAGCAGTAATAGTGACCCCCAATAGTTTCCCCAGCAGTAATAGTGACCCCCAATAGTTGCCCCAGCAGTAATAGTGACCCCCAATAGTTGCCCCAGCAGTACTAGTGACCCCCAACAGTTGTCTCAGTAGTAATAGTGACCCCCAATAGTTGTCCCAAGAGTATTATTAACCCCCAATAGTTGCCCTAGCAGTAATAGTGACACCTAATAGTTGCCCCAGCAGTAATAGTAACCCCCAACAGTAGCCCCTGCAGTAATAGTGACACCAACAGTTGCCCCAGTAGTAAGTGACCCCCAACAATTGCCCTACTAGTAATACTGACCCCTAATAGTTGCCCCAGTAGTAAGTGACCCCCGACAATTGCCCCAGGAGTATTAGTGACCCCCAATAGTTTCCCCAGCAGTAATAGTGACCCTGAACAGTTGCCCCTGCAGTAGTAGTGACCCCAATAGTTGCCTCAGGAGTAATAGTGACCCCCAATAGTTGCCCCAGCAGTACTAGTGACTCCAAACAGTTGCCCCAGTAGTAATAGTGACCCCCAAACAGTTGCCTTAGTAATAATAGTGACCTCCAATAGTTGCCACAGGAGTATTATTGACCACCAATAGTTGCCCTAGCAGTAATTGTGACACCTAATAGTTGCCCCTGCAGTAATAGTGACCCCCAATAGTTGCCCCAGCAGTACTAGTGAACCCAAAAAGTTGCCCCAGTAGTAATAGTGACCCCCAATAGTTGCCCCAGGAGTATTATTGACCCCCGATAGTTACCCTAGAAGTAATTGTGACACCTAATAGTTGCCCCAGCAGTAATGGTGACCCTCAACAGTTGCCCCAGCAGTAATAGTGACCCCCCAACAATTGCCCCAGTAGTAATAGTGAACCCCAATAGTTGCCCCAGCAGTAATAGTGACCATCAACAGTTGCCCCAACAGTAATAGTGACCCCCAACAGTTGCCCCAGCAGTATTAGTGACCCGCAATAGTTGCCACAGCAGTACTAGTGACCCGCAATAGTTGCCACAGAAGTACCATTGATCCCCAATACTTGCCCCAGGAGT
This sequence comes from Eleutherodactylus coqui, assembly GCF_035609145.1. Taxonomy (NCBI): domain Eukaryota; kingdom Metazoa; phylum Chordata; class Amphibia; order Anura; family Eleutherodactylidae; genus Eleutherodactylus; species Eleutherodactylus coqui. Next base: position 39,190,592 of record NC_089837.1, read on the forward strand.
AATAGTGACCCCCAACAGTTGCCCCAGCAGTAATAGTGACAACCCATAGTTGCCCCAGCAGTAATAGTACCACCAATAGTTGCCCCAGGAGTAAGTGACCCTTAACATTTGCCCCAGCAGTAATAGTGACTCCTAATAGTTGCCTCAGGAGTAATAGGGACCCCAATAGTTGCCCCAGCAGTAATAATGACCCCCCAACAATTGCCCCAGTAGTAATGGTGACCCCCAATAGTTGCCCCAGCAGTAATAGTGGCCCCCGATAGTTGCCCCAGCAGTAATAGTGACCCCTGATAGTTGCCCCAGCAGTAATAGTGACCCTCAACAGTTGCCCTAACAGCAATAGTGACCCCCAATAGTTGCCCCAGCAGTAATAGTGACCCCCAACAGTTGCCCTAACAGTATTAGTGACCCCCAACTATATGCCAGAAAGTTACAATGTTTGGGCATTGCCACTACATATGCAGGATTATGCCCTTCTTAGACTTACACCTCCAGCAAATATCGGATTTCCCGAGGGTGGCTCTTGATAACGAGGCTGGGGTTTAAAATCACCTTGTAAGTATTTTATAGGGTTCTGCTGTATGCGAGTGCGTGTAGGAAAACCATGTGAGTTGTTTAGGATTTTTTATGCATCCTCTTTATCAAATTTGACTTCTAGGTCTCTCTCCCATTCCCTGAGGAGCCACGGCTACTCTAGTTTTTTTTTGTTCTTACCGAGAGGGAAAGATAAGTCTCAAACCAGAGTGGGTCTCTGACTCTCCTGAAACCTCCTTAAAGAGTTGTATATGTCCACGGTCTCTACAAAATGTGGTGGGCAATTAGGGATGAGGGTGGAGGTTTGTTCTGAGCTACTGATTCTGAGGTTTTTAATGATGATGTAGATTGTTAATTAATTCAATTTTGACCACATGCCTCCTGTGCTAAGCGGTTTGTCAGGCACACGTGTGAGTTGTATGAAGTGTGAGCTGGATCGAGGGTTTCACACAGTTAGAAATGGCAGCTAATCACATCCACCTACCTTCTCTCTCCTATAAACAGATACCTTCTCCTGCATTATCCCAAATCAAGCTGAAACTACTCTGCTGATCTCCTCTGTGATGCTGTTGATCTTTGATTACTGCATTTTTAACAGTTTATATATAATACATTCTTCTGCCTAAGGGCTCCTGTTCATGGGCGTGATTCCACCAGTGGTAAATCACTGGCGAATCACGCCGTCTGAAACTTTCCATAGCATTGCTATGGAAAGCGCCGGCCCCCTGTCCACTAGTAGAGAATCACTGCGTTTTCCGCTCGCGGACGGCAATTCGCAGCATGCTGCGAATTGCAGCAATTCTCCGAGGTCAGCCTATCTGTCAAATAGGCTGATAGCGGAGATCCGTCTGCCAGCTCCTGCTCCCGGGCGGAGGAGTCTATAAAGTCTTCTCTGTCCCCTATCTCTGTCCACACCTAACTGCTGCACATTACAATACCACTCTCAAACATGCCTGGATGAAGCAGCAACCCCCGTGACCCAAGCTATCTGATGCACACGTCGGCAACCCTGGCTCACGCCTCATATGCGTTTCATCCGGCAGTGCTCTAGATGTGCTAAACGGCTGTGGAGCAAGTCACAAAGTCTGCCCACTTTCTCCACTTCAAATCCATGCTCAGTACCTACAACCTAGCCCCCCACCATGTCAAACAAGTCTACTTCACCTTTCTTGTGAAATAACCTCCCAATCCCAGACTAGCCCTGACACTAGTCTTGTCACTACTGCATCTAGCTCCTGCTTACTCTTTGTACTCAGACCAATGACAAATTGCTCTCTTCTGCTCGCCCCACCACCTGCAATAGTGACCCTTTTCCTTCACAGCTCCTCAGGTCCCTCTCCCCAGTGGTCATCTCCCACATCACCCCTATTTTCGATCTCTCTCTGACCTCTGGCCTTTTCCCTCCTCATTCAAACATGCTATCATATCGCCACTGCTAAAGAAACCGACTCTTGACTCGACTGATGCTGCCAACTACCGGACCATCTCATATCTCCCCTTCATCTCCAAACTATAAGAATGCCTGGTTTACTCTCACCTCATTAGCTATCTGTCAGAAAACTCTCTTCTTGACCCCCTACAGTGCAGTTTCCGCCAACAAAACCACCCTTACCAAAGTGTCAAATTATCTCCTGACGGCAAAATCGAGGGGAGACTACTCCCTACTGATCCTTCTCAATCTCTCTGCAGCATTTGACAATGTTGACCATAAACTCCTCCTCAGTATGCTTTGCTCCATTTGACTAAAGGACACTGCTCTCTCCTGGTTCCTCTCCTACCTATCTGACTGCTCCTTCAGAGTCTTCTTTGCTGGCTCTACCTCCTTCTCCTCCCCTTGCTGTTGGAGTCCCCCAGGGCTCAGTCCTCGGCCCCCACCTCTTCTCCATCTACACAGCCCTATTGGACAAACTATCAGGAGATTTGGCTTTCAGTACCATCTCTATGCTGACAACACCCAATGATATACCTCCTCCCATGACATCACAGCAACATTCCTCCAGAACACCACCGTCAGTCCGCTTGTCTCCAACACTATGTCCTCTCTCTTCCTAAAATTGAACCTGTCAAAAACTAACTTACTCGCATTTCACCATCTGCTAACAGACCTCATCCTGACATCTCTATCTCAGTGTGTGGCACCACCATAGCTTCCAGAGGGCACACCCATTGTCTTGCAGTTCTATTCAACCCCAATCTCTTCTGTACCCCCTATATCCATTATCTCGCCCAAACATGTTACCTGCACCTCAAGAACATCAAAAGAATCCGCCCCTTTCTTACTGCGAACACGCTAAAAATGCTCACTCGATTATTGCAACTCGCTGCTGATCAGCCTCCTCTGCACCAGACTCTCCATCCTCTAATCCATCCTAAATGTGTCAGGCAGGCTCATCTTCCTGTCCAGTCGCTACTCGGATGCCTCTGCCCTGTGCCAGTCACTGCACTGGCTGCCCATCAACTATAGAATTCGATTCAAACTCACTACCTTCATCCATAAAACTCACCATAGCACCGCGCTGCCCTACATTGCATCCCTCATTTCAATCGACCACCCAATCTGCGCCCTCCGCTCCACTAATGAAATTAGATTAAGTGCCCCTTTAATTTGAACCTCTCATTCCCTCCTCCAAGACTTCTCCAGAGCAGCACCAGTCCTCTGGAACACGCTACCACAAACTATCTGAGCAATCCCCGACACTCTAAACTTTAGGCGTGCTCTAAAAATGCACCTCTTCAGGGAGGCATACCATATCGCCTAAATCAAACCCCTCTGTACTCTGCTTGATAACTTGATAACCCTGACCTCGCTGACTGCAACCCCTGCCAGCCACAATCAACTGCCCCCTGGAGTCATACCGATTCATCCACCACACGGCTTAAGTCTGACCATTGTCTGTGTATAACATCCCTCACTCTCCACCTTCCCGTACCATGCACATTTTCTGCCCCTTTACCTTCTGTATCACCCCACTATCTGTAGCATGTAAGCTCTTAGGAGCAGGACCCTCACCCCTATTGTTTCCATCAAATTGATTACTATATGTAACAGTGCTTTTTGTATCTTTGTTTCTTGTATCTGTTCTCGCCTGTTTAGTAAGCACTGCAGAATATGTTGGTGCTATATAAATAAAGATTATTATAAAGGATCCACCAACAATATCCATCTTGAAATGTGTATTGCTCTATAATAAAGCAGTATATATGAAAGGCCAAAACCTCCCTGTTGATCCAAACATCCTCTTTTTTGAACCAAATATGAGAAGGCCAGTCATGACTTCTGCTTGTTCCAAATGAATTTCCTAAAGGCCTGGGGTATCTGTTTGAAGAAGAGGCCGGAGTGTATAGAATATACGATAGTATGTATGTGGGAAGCAGATTTTTCCTGCCCATCCAGGACAGAAGCGATATATTCACCTGTAGAAGTTTAGTTTGAATCTTTTTAAGAAGGGGCAGATAGTTTGCTCTGTAAAGGAGGGCAGGGTTGGAGGAAATGACAGTACTTAATTATTTAATACTTGAGGATGGTCACCTAAAAGGAGAATTGTTTCTTCAGGTATGTTATGGTCTCAGCAGGAGCTGTGATGTTTAGGGCTTCTGATTTATCAAAATTAACTTTAAAGTTGGAGAACCTGACAAAAAGTTCACATATTTCGAGGATTGCTGTGAAGGCTTTTATTGGTTTGGTCATAAGGATGAGCAGATCATCATCAAAGGCAGCTGTGGTGTGGATATTTTTGCCTATTTTCAGTCTCTGTATATCTGTACTCTGTCTGATACTTTGCAGCAGTGTCTCCATCCCTAGGATAAATAGTATAGAGGAGAGTGGACATCTTTTAGTATAGGAAATTTAGGCAAGTAAGGAGCTAATTTCTTAGTCCTTTGTTTCTTTATTCTGTAGCCTAATGCTATTAGTTCACCTCTAATAAAGGCTTTCTGTGTCTCCCACAGTATTGGGGTCGAGACTTCAGGGCTATTATTAATGCTGAAAAATTCTGTAAGCTTCTCTGAGATTTGTGAACAATTTTCTATTAGGGAAATTTCTATTTGTGAAATGATTTTCTATTAGTGTACAATTTAAGCGCCACGTCCATTCTCGTACGGGGCACGTTCTTATAACTACTGTCATCGATATGGATGCATAAGCTGAGACGGTGATTGAACCGGTGTCTGCTGTAGCAACGTTTCTTATGGGTTTCCCTGATATTAGTAAGTAGCATAGTAACATAGTATGTTAGGCTAAATGAAAACAATGTCCATCTAGTTCTGCCCCCCTCCCCCTTGTTGCTCCAGAGGAAGGCAAAAAAAACCCAATGAGGCAGAAGCCAATTAGCCCATTTGGGGGGAAAATCCCTTCCCAACTCCATAATGGCAGTCAGAATAATCCCTGGATCAACACTTGTTAGTTCCTACCAAGACACGGATCAACAACCCCCTGGTCACCTCATGTCTATATCCTGTAATATCTTAGCGCTGTAGAAAGACGTCTAGTCCCCTCTTAAACTCCTCTATGGATTTTGCCATCACCACACCCTCAGGCAGAGAGTAATCAATCCTATGCAAGATGGAATGGATGTGTGAAAAGCAGGTGTAGTCTTTCACCTCTGGATTTAAGATCCTCCAGGCATCATGAAGGTTTAACTCAGGGAGGGGGCTTTTAAGTCTTCTCATTTGTTTTGGGATGGAGGAATTGCTAGAGGTAGTATAGCTTGAGGGGTCAAGCGCCAAATTGAGGTAATCCCCAACAACCACCAAACCCTCTACAAAACCTGAAAATTTAGTGAGAGCGCACAGTAACCAGGGTACTTGTTTTGGGTTTTAAGCATAGAGTTTGGCAAAGGTAACTTTATTGTTAGCCATCACTCCTTTTAAGAAGATATATCTCCCATAAGGATCTGTTTCTACAAGTGTGGGGGTGAATGGAATGTTTTTCTCAATTGCTACTGAGACACCTCTAGAGGTGGAGGAGTACGTACTATGGAACCACTGATTATGGCAGAATGTAGGGAGTTTGGGTGTATGGTTATGATGGAAATGTCTCTGAAGGAACACCACCTCCCCTCTAAACCTCCTCAGAAGTGAGAAGAACTGGCTCCTTTTTGAGGAGTTATTTATCCTTCTGATGTTAAAGGAAGTTAATTTTGATGTCAGCCATGGTGTGAGGGGTTTTGATTTGTTTTTTTACAGTGATTTGCATAGGTGTCAACTCCAATCTTAAGTAGTCCCTCTCACTTTGTAAAAGTCTTGTAAATTAAATGCCACTATTTGTAGCAAGGTAAAAATATTGGAGTATACCTGTAAGGAGGACAGGTTGACCTGGGACAGGCCCAATCCCCAAGCGGGACCTGAACTGAGTGACCCCCTTAGAGCTCTCTTCCCCTCCTGCATATATGAGAGGTGCTTGGATACATAAGGATTGATTAGTTCTCCCCAAATATTGTAGATTTCAGGTGCATTGGTTGAGATAAACCACATAGTTCGATCCATGATTTAGGATTTGATAGTAAATGATTCATGGGTGACCAAAGATTTGAAGGTTTTAACAACATGCCCAATACTGAGACCGCATAAACACTGAGCCTTACCCCTTCTAAAAGACCCAAGGATGGAAGGAACCACATTCAAAAATTAATTATTGACCCTATGTAAACGATGAGGAGCTTAAAGGTTATGAAGTGTTGTAGATCTTCTACATGTAGTTTTCAGAATCGGAAGAATACGATCTTTAAGAAATGAATCATTCATTAAAGTATACCAATATTTAGTGTATATATCCCTAATCTTCTTCTGACTAGAATAAAGAATGGTAAAAAAAAAACATAATTACAAGAAGGACTAAGGCCTCATGTCCATGGGCAAAAGAAGAATTAAAATCCGCAGTGGATTTTAACTCTTCTGCCCACGGATCCGCATCCCATAGGGATGCATTGACCACCCGCGGGTAGATAAATACCCGCGGATGGTCAATAAAAGTGATTTTTTTAAAAAAAAATGGAGCATGAAAAAATCTGGACCATGCTCCATTTTCGTGCGGGTCTCCCACGGGGACGGCTCCCGCGGGCTTCTATGGAAGCCTATGGAAGCCGTCCGGATCCGCGGGAGACCAAAATCGGAATTTACTCACCTGCTCCGGATCTTCCCTTCGCCGCGGCTTCATCTTCTCTCCGTCGCGGCCAGATCTTTTTTCTTTGGGCCAGCGCATGCGCGGGGCACGTAACCGACATGCCCTGCGCATCCGCTGAGCTGAAGAAAAAAGATCCGGCCGCGACGGAGAGAAGATGAAGCCGCGGCGAAGGGAAGATCCGGAGCGGGCAAGAGGTAAGTTTATTCTTATTTTTATGCCTCATGTCCGCAGGGCAGGAGGGACCCGCTACGGATTCTCCATGGAAAATCCGTAGCGGGCCTGATTTTCCCTGTGGACATGAGGCCTAATGCTTTGTGATGTTTTATTCTGTAAACAATCACCTTGTGAAAGAGCCTTTACTCTAAGGAAGGCCATTAGAACCAAACCAGCTGGATATTTCTTCTCCTTATACATTTTACATAGTACTTTTGCCGAATGATAAAAAAAACTTTGTCCTCAGAACGTTTGCATTTAAACTGGTCAAATGTTATATTCTTCAGCCATGGTAAATCAGCAAGTGGATGTTAACAGTTATCTTGATTTTAAAAGCGCTCATTAAAGAATATTCTAGTTTTGAGAACTTTTGATTCATCAAAAAAAAATAAAAATGTGAAAATCAAGATACTTAATATGGGATGTAGAAAAATGCTAAGAAAGTCAAACTAAAATCATTAAATATTAGAGATGAGCGAACGTACTCGGATAAGCACTACTCGTCCGAGTAATGTGCCTTATCCGAGTACCGCTGTACTCGTCTTGAAAGATTCGGGACGCGCTGCGGAGCGGGGAGCTGCAGGGGAGAGCGGGGAGGAACGGAGGGGAGATCTTTCTCTCCTTCTCTCCCGCCCGCTCTGCCCCGCTCCCCGCTGCGACTCACCTGTCAGCAGCGGCGCTCCCCGAATCTTTCAAGACGAGCACAGTGATACTCGGATAAAGCACATTACTCGGACGAGTAGTGCTTATCCGAGTACGTTCGCTCATCTCTAGTAAATATTCAATCAACTGACAATTTCCACAGCCTGGGCTTTATTGTTATGATTACTGGATCCATTTTAAATGTACTCTTTACAATTAAGTGTTCTTCATGCATGATCTGTGAGGTGGGCTGCCTGATTTCATCAGACGCTCCTGACATTCCCGCGCTTCTCTTTCTAAATGTCCTGTTATTTGTATGTCATTCAGTCTGATGTAAGTATCCCCCAATAAACATTCTTTAGATGCTTCAAGTAGATGTCTTTAGTAAGCACCACTATGCCGTATTAAATGGGCTTATTACCTGTATGTTAGGTTTTTTTTCATGTGTTAATTAACTGGATTTTCGCAGCTTCAGCTTTGGTATATGTTACTGGTTGATAACCGACACGTCACTAATTGTTTCTGTGGCACCATAATTAATTATTTTCATAAAACGTTTGGCATATTGCAGTTGTGGGACCTATGACTAGGAATCATATCAACTCGAAACACAAAAGCTTGTTCTACCATTTTGATCCTTTTAAAATAACGGCTCCTTCTCTTTTATTCCTTATATCCACAATACTTTTTCATATGGATCCCATTCACAGTTGATCTCAGGAAACTAGAATTTTGAATATTAGATGCAGGCTAATTCCACACCAAAAATAAACTCTTTTACTGACTGTTACTGACAAGGTCTGTGAATAAATGATTTATTAAAATGCTTTCTTCACATCTCCCAGATTCCAAGCAAAAATAGGAGTCCTTCTCTAAGTGAATTCTCTGATGATTTTTCGAAATCTTTTTCTTAGTAAAACATTTTTCACATCTAAAACATCAAATCAACTTCTCCTCTGAGTGACATATTTGATGTTTAACAAGATCTGATTTCACCATAAACCATTTCCCACATTCTGAACATGAAAATGGTTTCTCTCCTGAGTGACGACGTCTCTGATGATCCATACGTTTGCCATTAGTAGTAAAACATTTCCCACATTCTGTGCATGAAAACGGCTTCTCTCCTGTGTGAATTCTCTGATGTTTAGCAAGATCTGATTTCGACATAAAACATTTCTCACATTCTGAACAAGAAAATGGTTTCTCTCCTGTGTGGATTCTTTTGTGGTTAACAAGAGATGATTTTACAGTAAAACATTTCCCACATTCTGGACATGGAAATGGCTTCTTTCCTGCGTGAGTTCTCAAATGTCGAGCAAGATCTGTTCTTTGGGAAAAACATCTCCCACATTCTGAACATGAATATGGTTTCTCTCCTGTGTGAATTCTGATATGACTAGCAAGATTTGATTTACCTGTAAAACATTTACCACATTCTGAACAGGAGTATGGCTTCTCTCCTGTATGAATTCTTTTGTGTTTACCAAGAGATGATTTTGCTATAAAACATTTCCCACATTCTGAACATGAGAACGGCTTCTCTCCTGAGTGACGTCTCTGATGATTTCTACATTTGTCATTAGTAGTAAAACGTTTCCCACATTCTGGACATGGAAATGGCTTCTCTCCTGTGTGAACTCTCTGATGTTTTACAATTTGAGATTTATATGTAAAACCTCTCCCACATTCTAAGCAGGAGTATGGTTTATTCCCTGTGTGAATTCTCACATGTCTAACAAGATTGAATTTATTTTTAAAACATTTCCCACATTCCGGACATGGAAACTGCTTCTCTGCTGTGTGACTTCTCATATGTTGAGCAAGATCTGATCTATCGGAAAAACCTTTCCCACATTCTGAACACGAATATGGTTTCTCTCCTGTGTGCATTATTCTTTGTATAAAAAGTCCCGAGTTGTTTTCAACCTGTTTTCCACATTCTCCAAACATTTTCTCACCTGTACTTGTAGAAACATTCTGTGATTGATCAAGTGAAAGTTCGACGTGATTAGTGCAATCATATAATAGATCTGTACTCTCAAATTTTGGATGTACAATATTGTTAATGAGGTTTTCTCCTGACAAGTGCGGCACAATGTCTTCATCTTCTACCATATAATTTAGCGAGGACATGAAGTTTCCATTAGAATTCTCACTGGGATCATATGACAGATCTGTATGTACATTAAGGGTAATTAGATTTGCTTCTGATGAGCGCTGCACGATCTCTTTATCTTCTACTTTATAATTTGGCGATGACATGACCTTTCCATCAGCGATCTCACTGGAATTTTCTGTTAGGATAAAAATTACAAAATCAAATTTTAATCCTACAAAAGTAGACAAATTTATAACATTCATATCAGGCTAGAAAAACGGGCAGTTTTTGATGTGGTATTTTTTAAGCTAAAGCTTAATCCATCTGGATGGAGACTTAAGCCCTTCCTGTGTATTTCCATTACTTTTAAATCTACTTCTGGCTTTCATTCAAAACAAAAACTCCATGTGTGACTCCAGCCTTATTAAACTTTGTCCAATAATTTAAAATGTATCAACGGCCAAGACCCCGATGCTCGTCCACATTCTGGGAGATGTTCAATAACGTAAACCTAATTCAAAAATCTGAAAATCACAATCTTGTCTGGCAATCAAACCCGTTCCCTGCCAACATGTTTAGCCCTTTAATACCAATTTTACATCACTTTAATATTATTTAATGAAATACTGTTTTAGACAACTGATCATGGCCACAGTCCAACCGTGGGCTGCATTCCCACGAACGTATATCAGCTCGGTTTTCACGCCGAGCCAATATACGTCGTCCTCATGTGCAGGGGGAGAGGATGGAAGAGCCAGGAGCAGGAACTGAGCTCCCGCCCCCTCTCTGCCCCTCTGCACTATTTGCAATGAAAGGAGGTGGGACAGGGCGGTGCTAATTTGCGAAACTTAGCCATGCCCCCATCCAGCCTCCTATCATTGCAAATAGTGCAGAGGGGCGGAGAGGAGGCAGAGAGGGGGCGGGAGCTCAGTTCCTGCTCCTGGCTCTTCCATCTCCCCCCCCCCCCCCTGCAGATGAGGACGACGTTCGTGGAAATGCAGCCTAAAGGGGGTTGTTCAGCTGTAAACTATTTCATTCTGGGCTGACACAACATTTCTTGGAAAAAAAGCTGCTGGTTTTCATGCAGTTTGTGATTTAAAGTCAAAAGTGGCTTCTCCTGGCTGCGTCCACTGCTGACTTTGCTCCTAAAAATGAAGAACAATCTGACACAAAACTGCATCAAAAGCTGCAGTTTGTTTTTTCCTAAAAACACCCTAATGTCTACATCTCAGACTGAATTCATGACCATGTCAACGAGGCCCACACAGTCTCATGTTCTCGGTTTTATGAAGCATCTTTGTGATGTAGGGCATAAACAGAGGGAAGTTATCAGAACCTGTAATAAAGGTTTCCAGCACCCCACTGAATCCATCCCACTTAGTATTTAGGCTCTTTTAATGGTAAAGAGCGTCCTATCAAGTTCTAAAAAGGGGACCTAATGAAGTGGCCTCTGAATTCAGCTGTTACTTAGGCTGTCACCATCTTCTTCACCCGTCTCTGCGGGCAGCACAAGATAGTGACAGTCACACTGCTTACAGCCATATGTCTGCTGGGTGCGTCTGTGCAGCAGTTTTTGAAAAATGTGCCTTTTATCAGGAGCAGCAAATACATAGAGGACTACCTAAAGTAGTCCTGGATATTCATTAGCTGCAGGCTAGCTACAACCACCCCACCCTCCAGCTACTGACTGACTGACATCTATAACTGTGCATATAAAGCGAGCTGCCAATCATTGGCCGGAGGGCTTGGGAGTGGGTGTGGCCAGGCTGCAGCTCATGAACATTCAGGACTACTTCTATGTCCAGCTGTTACTAATAATTTTCAAGTCTCTCCAAAACGACTGCACAGATCCACACAGCAGACATATCACTGTAATCCGTGTAACTGTCACTACCCTATAGTGCTCTCAGTGAGAACTGCAAAAAGATGGTGGCAGTCTTTATAAATGTGAAATAAATACTTCCTAAGGCCGGCTGCACATGACCGGGTCGGGTTCCACATGCAGGAGGCTGCAGCACAAAACCAAACTTGTGCCCAGCCAACATTAGCACGTACCTGCCATTCTTCTTTTTCTGTACCGCGGATGGTCCACACCGCGAGCCGTCAGACATGCGCACTAGTTTTTTATTTTTTAATCCCTGCTGATGGCTTCCATTGACTTCAATGGAAGCCATCTGTGAATACTATGCACTGCAATAGAGCATGCTGTGATTACTTCTCTGTGAGCGAAAAATCGCAATTGATTTCCACTCATGTGCAGGAAAAACTGCTTTTCCATACCATGCTATGGGTGGTATTTGCTTCGGAATACGGATATGGACGCCTGATCCGAATTCCGCAATGTAAATCCGTCCGTGTGCAGCCGGCCTAAGAATCATGGATCTGGAATTTTTTTTTTTAATTTTAGGGTAAACCCGAAAAAACCCTCATTTATCCCCATAGTGTCCAAACCGGTTTGCGCCTTGGTGACACTTCAACAGAGAATAATTCTCTCTTTGCACAAAACAAGTACTTGGGACTGTTTACATGAAATCCTATGATTTGCATTGGCAGTAAAAGTAGACTAACACGATTTGTGTAATTAGAAAAGAAAACGGCGAGATTAAGGAAAGTGTGAGGGAAAAAAGAAAACATAAAAGGTATAAAGTAAAGCCCGGTGATGGACCTCTAGCTCTATGCAGATCATGGGTTAGCAAATTATTAATGCTTTTAGTATAGCTCTGAAAAACAGGCACAACGTGGGTCGGGCGGCATAAGCCAGGGGACCGGTTCCCTGTTAGATCCCATAACGATCACCATAAGGAAAAACAAAAAGTATGGCCAGTAAGTAAGGAGTTGAAAAAGGAATTAGTGCTTATATTTAACATGAGATCAGTGAAAAAACCCTAAATAAGGTCATGTTGGGTGACAAATCCTACACATACCACATACCCTTGAAATAATAATGCCAATAGTATATCTATATCTGGTTACCTTCTGATGTAAGAGGCTGGTGGTTCTCCATCATGATGTCCTTGTACAGATCCTTGTGTTCTTCTACATACTCCCACTCCTCCATGGAAAAATGGACAGTGACATCCTGACACCTTATAGGCACCTGACAATACAATGATACCGTCATTACCCAGACTCCTCTAGTGCTGTTACTGTATAATTACCCAGCATTCCCAGCAGTGTCACCTCTCCAGTCAGCAGCTCAGTGATCTTGTTGGTGAGTTCTAGGATCTTCTGCTCATGTATCAGTAAGTGAGGAGGAGCCTCTGTGATGGGGCTCTGGCTCCTGCTCCATCCTCCTGACTCATGGAGATGGCTGTTGGGAGTCTTACGGTCACCTGCTGTCTTCTTCACTATCGTGTAATCCTGAGCATGGAGAGAGACACTAAGAGCATTGAACCCAGTATTCCTCCCTCAGTAGAAAGAGGAAGATTGTGATTCCACTGTATAAAGCTCTAAGCAGATATCTGGCAGCCAAGCATGCATACTACCACCCCATTCTTTGCAATGTGTCCGCTGGAGATGGCCCAGTGCTTTGAACTCTGCCACCTCTGGAAGTGCCTCCTCAATGCAAGGAATGGTAAGTAGGCACACTGCTTGAGAGGGGGAGCATTATTAGAATGAGAGAAGCTGGAGTCTCATTGCTCATACAACATTACTATTAGGTCATTGGTTCCCACCATACAGAACTGACCATATTGTTGGCCAATCTTCACATTCTCTGCTGTTCAGTTCTTTAGTTCTCCCTCACTTGGAAGTTCTGGAAGCCGTTATACCGGACACTGGATTGTTCCTGTTACTTCCTAGAATGGATTTTCTCTTCCCTTAGTCTGACTTGTTACATAATACAATAAGTATCATAGAAATATAGAAAAGTTTACCTCCCCGGTCAGCAGGTAGATGATCTCTAAGGTGAAGCTTAATATTCTTTTGGTAACGTCATTTCTTTCTTTGTCCATCCTTGGTGGGTCATACAGAAGAAGGACTGCTTTGGATGAGAATATGAGAGAACTGGATAAACCGGAGGGTTCTGGTACTGTTGTCAGTACGCCGTTTACGCAATTCCCTTTCACTTCTATGAAAGTTAAAGAAACAGTGTACAATAGCCAGGTGAGCTAATTCCGTAATCTCAGGCAGTGGTGGTAAGTCAGAATGGGATTGAGGGGGATGGGCATTTTTCAAAATAAGTGCGGGTTGCAGACATGGGTCCAGTATTGATCAGACATTTATGACATATCCTGTGTGAATTAGGAATATTTCTTTAAGGAATACAAAAGACAAAAGAAAATAAGATAAACCATCCAAAGTGCAAATGAGCATCTTTTCAGAAAAAGCTACTTACTCAACCCCTAAAGCCCCATTTAGACAGGACAAATGTCGGGCAAACAATGCCGAACACTCGCCCCTGCACATGCTAGCTCCCATGCTGCTGCACAGGAGCTAGTATCGTTAGCTCTCAGCAGGGAGGCTGGAGATTTCTCTCCCCACGCTCCCCCGCCTCTCTTCATAGACTTAACACAGCACAAACGATGGATGATGAGCTCATCGTTCAGTCTAAATAGCTGCCGTTCAGTATTGAACAGCTGCTGTGTTAAAGGGGTTGTCCCGAGGCAGCAAGTGGGTCTATACACTTCTGCATGGCCATAATAATGCACTTTGTAATATACATTGTGCATTAATTATGAGCCATACAGAAGTTATAAAAAGTTTTATACTTACCTGCTCCGTTGCTGGCGTCCTCGTCTCCATGGTGCCGACTAATTTTCGCCCTCCGATGGCCAAATTAGCCGCGCTTGCGCAGTCCGGGTCTTCTCCTCTTCTCTATGGGGCTCCGTGTAGCTCCGTGTAGCTCCGCCCCGTCACGTGCCGATTCCAGCCAATCAGGAGGCTGGAATCGGCAATGGACCGCACAGAAGCCCTGCGGTCCATGAAGACAGAGGATCCCGGCGGCCATCTTCAGCAGGTGAGTATGAAGACGCCGGACCGCCGGGATTCAGGTAAGCGCTGTGCGGGTGGGTTTTTTAACCCCTGCATCGGGGTTGTCTCGCGCCGAACGGGGGGGGGGGTTTAAAAAAAAAAAAAACCCGTTTCGGCGCGGGACATCTCCTTTAAGTCTATGGAGAGAGGCAGATGAGTGCAAGGAGAGAAATCTCCTGCACTGCCCCACCCTCCTGCTGGCCACTCTGAGCGAGCTGGCTCTACTAGCTCTCGTGCAGGAGCATGGGAGAGAGGACTCACAAGGACAAGTGTCGGGGATTCGTCCCACCTAAATGTACCCCATTGTGTCTCCATACTTCGGTACCAGAAACTCCCACACCAGTCATGTGTCACTCATCATTCACATGACTACTGTAGACAATCACTACCCTTGGTGATCAAGTGCCGTTTATGCAAACATGAAAGCTAAGGACAGTGACTGGCCCAGTGAGGGGGTGCTCCGGGATGTTGACCGCTGCCGGTGGTGAGTATGTTTGAAGACGCTGGTCTGGGGACTCCCAGAGCACCGTGATCCACTCTCCTGCAGGAGGGGGAAGTATCTGTTGCTGCCACTGCCCTGTCCTTGCAGCATTGACACACTGCTCATTTTCAGCCACAGGTCCCGCAACTTTAGTTCGGGGATGTGGAGCTCGAGTAGGCCAGACTAGGCAGCGGCTCTCTCTCTCGCAATGTGGCATTGGCTCTGCTCCAAATTCTCCACAGATTCCCTGGAATGCGACCGGAGGGCACCGGGAGGTGCTTGGTATTCCTTTTTTTGCAGGATGGCTTGAATTCCTGCAGAAAAATAGCCTTTGATGGTGGAGCTCAGGGCTGTGCGCCCTCTCCTCCAGTTAGCCAAGCCACGCCCCCTAACTAACTTATTCAAACTTTTTATTTACTTTCAAATGGCCCTGGGGTTTAAAGCCCACAAAGCCAGGACGTAAAAAGGCAATGGGGCGGTCACTAAGGGGTTAATGAGATATATATTTTGTATTGTGTTAATTGATAGAAGTAAAGTATTATCACTTCTAGTCTCATCAGCGTTTTCAGGCCTCATACCCACGGGCGGGGCGGATTCTGTGCAGCCTTATTTACCTGGATGTCCCCGGCAGTGGCGTCCGCGCAGATCCCTCCATTTCCGGGTTCACTCTACTATGCATGATCCTCCCGGCTCGCCGTCACACGTCCGCATGGTCAGCCGCAGATCGGATATCTTCCATTGACTTCAATGGAAGCAGTCGGTGCGGGATCCCCACAAAAATGGAGCATGGACCAAAATATGCAGCAAAAGAAATCTGCATGCCTAAATTAATTTGCGGATGCCCGTGCTTCCTAGTGGGCAGCTTGATTTGCGGATCTCCCTCTCAGGACAGTTGTTCCTACTCTGCAGCGTTCTCTCCCACCGGCCAGGAACACTTCCACAGCTCTGTATATCACCGCCATCCATCCTCTGGCACCGTCATACATTGTGCTGTAGCCCCCCCCCCCCCCCCTCCACTGGAGGATAACCTCCCCCGCACCCCTGTAGGACCCCGTTTTCCCAAAAATAAGCCATAGCTGCATTACATTAAAAAAAAAGGAATACTCCCCTAGCAGGCTGGGTCCAGGTCCGTCCCGCTGCTCTCCAGAACTCCGCCGTGCCTCCTGCAGACCTCCACAGAAGATCAATTCCTGTTACGGGATTGATAAATCCCACCTCCAGGAAGTGATGGCCCTGATTGGTTCTCGAACGCTGCTCAGCCAATCAACGCAGCGCTCGATTAACCAATGCGATGGCTGTGGTATACCAATATTTGGGAAACCACGGTAATAACCACATGGACTGTGTCTGACCTCCCCACAAGACCCTCCGCCGCCTCTTACCTGCCGGCCGGAGTCACACGCAGAGCTCTGATATTACTATATATATCCTCTGGCTGATAACAGAGACAACAGCAGGGACCAAGACCTGCTACACTGCGATAGCTGAAGGACATGTGATGATGTCACTGTCATGTGATCAGTACATGAGGGGTGGAGCTCTGCAGTGAGAAGTAGTGGCAGAAGGACCTGCGATGATGTCACCGTCATGTGATCAGTATAAGGGGCGGAGCTCCTGTGTCGCACGTGGAGAGGGAGATTTATGAAAGCGGTGTAAATGCAAAATTTACTGTTTTTTACCCATGTAGCCAAAAAACGTAATTTTTCAAGATCACCGTGAGGAATGAGGGCTGCGCTGTGATTGGTTGCTGCGGACAACAAATTTTTTTTTAGACATTTTCCATACATTTCCCGCAGCATCTTTAACCCTTTGAGCCCTGCAATGTATTATATCCGCAAAGGCCTTGCTGAGACGTCCATCAGTGCTGCCGCCATCCTGTACTGTGTACACATACTTATAGCACTTTATGTCTCCCCCTTGTGGTGAACACTGGTACTGCTATACTATCTGGCACTTGTTCTTACTTTTTTACATTCATAACGGTTTTTATTAAGGTGACCAGAGTCAGAATGTGAGTAGCAGTTATCTACCGCCCCCACATCATTCCTGCCTGTTTCTGGATCACTTTACCACCTGACTCCCCCACTTTCTATCCTGCGAAATCCCAACCCTCAGCTTAGGCAACTTTAACATCTCCCCCAATGACCCAATCTGACTCTCCGCTTCGATCGCTTACCTTCTCCCTTGGTCTCTCACAACTCACAAGGATGGCAATACTCTTGATCCGGTCTTCCTCTGTCTCTGCTCTGCTTCCCACTTCACTAACTTCTCTCTTCCACTCTCAGACCATAACCTCCTATCTTTCTCGGTCAAGCTTCATAGCATCTCTCCAGACCCACCTACCTACCGTACTTACAGAAACCTTCAGGCTGTTCACACCCAAAACTTTGGTGAGTCCATATGGTCCTTTCTGTCCCCTATTCCTCTGCTCTCCTGCCCTAACCTGGCTGCCACACATTATAACACCACTCTCAAACATGCCCTGAATGAAGCGGCACCCCCGTGACCCGAGCCATCTGATGCAGACCTCGGCAACCCTGGCTCACACCTCAAATGCGCTTTATCCAGCAGTGCTCTACATGTGCTGAATGGCTGTGGAGAAAGTTGCAAAAGTCTGCAGACTTTCTCTACTTCAAATCCATGCTCAGAATCTACAACCTAGCCCTCCACCATGCCAAACAAGTCTATTTCCCCTTTCTTGTCTCCTCACAATCTCACAAACCTACACTCGACAGGAACCACCCTTAAAACGGTGTCAAACAACCGCCTGACTCCCAAATTGAGGGGTGACTACTCCCTAATGATCCTCCTCCTCCGAAGCATTTGACACTGTTGACCACAAACTCCTCCTCAGTATGCTTTGCTCCCTTGGACTAAAGGACACTGCTCCCTCCTGGTTCTCCTCCTACCTATCTGATCGCTCCTTCAGTGTCTCCTTTGCTAGCTCTACTTGCCCTCCTCTTCTCCTTGCCGTTGGGGTCCCCCAGAGCTTGGTCCTCAGCCCCCTCCTCTTCTCCATCTACATTGAACAAACTATCAGGAGATTTGTCTTTCAGTGCCAGCTCTATGCTGATGACACCCAGTTATACACCTTCTCCCATGACATCACAGCAAAATTCCTACAGAACGCCACCAACTGTCTGTCCGCTGTCTCTAACACTATGTTCTCTCTCTACCTAAAACTGAACCTCTCAAAAACTAACTTACTCATGTTTTCGCCCTCTACTAACCAACCTCATCCTGACATCTCCATCTCAGTGTGTGGCACCACCATAGCTCCCAGAAAGCACACCCACTGTCTTGGAGTTATATTCGACCCCAATCTCTCCTTTACCCCCTTTATCCAATCTCTCACCCAAACAGGTTACCTGCACCTCAAAAACATTGCAAGAATCTGCCCCTTTCTCACCGTGGACACACTAAAAATGCTCACTGTTGCCCTCATCCACTCTCGGCTCGATTATTGCAACTAGCTGCTGATCGGCCTCCCCTGCACCAGACTCTACCCCCTCCAATCCATCCTGAATGCGGCAGCCAGGCTCATCTTCCTGTCTAGCCGCTACTTGGATGCCTCTGCCCTGTGCCAGTCACTGCACTGGCTGCCCGTCAAATATAGAATTCGATTCAAACTCACTACCTGTCAGGACCGGCGGCTCGCGTGTCCTCACTGCCGATCCTGTCTCACAAGCGGCTGCCGTGCTTCATAGGGGAGCCCCAGTCCTGGTTGCCTCCCTGGCCGTTGCACTCCTCCTCGCCCCCAGGTTGTTAGGGATGCTACGGACACCGGCCGGCACCGCGTCCTGGGCGCCATGACAACCAGGCTCACATCCTGAGCCTCGCCTATCTTGCAGGGCTGGGGGCTGTTCCCCAGCTTCGCCTGTGTGATATTGTAGATCGGTTCTCCAAGATGGCACATTTTGTTTCTCTCAGCAAGTTACCAAATGCCAAACTCTTATCTGACAAAAGAGGTGGTGCAGTTGCATGGGGTTCCTGAGGTTGTGGTCTCAGATAGAGGTGTACAGTTTGTCGCTCGCTTCTGGTGAGCTTTCTGCAGGAAATTGAATATCGGTTTGTCCTTTTCGTCGGCTTTTCATCCAGAGTCGAACGGGCAAATAAAGGATGAATCAAGAATTAATTCAATACCTGCAATTGTTTCAGACAATCAACATCTGTGGGTTAACTTTCTACCTCTCGCCGAGTTTGCCATTAGCAATCATGTAAATTCGTCTTCTCAGGTCTCGCCGTTCTTTTGTAATTATGGTTGACATCCTCGATTTTCTTTTTCTGCGTCTTCAGTTTCTGACACGCCGTCTGCGGATTCTGCCATTGATGAACTGTACAGAGTTTGGGCCCAGGTTTGTAAAAACCTTCAAGGTTCCCAGGATAAACTTCTTGGTCAAACTAATAAAAAACGCACAATCTCTGCATCGTTCGTGGTTGGGGAGCAGGTGTTGTTGACCTCTGAAGATTTGAAACTTAACATGCTATGCTTTCATTGATCCTGCAGTCTGACGTAATGCCATTGCATTACATCATTCTGCTGTTGGGCTGGCAGTCTATCAAGCCACCCCATGGGGATGGCTTGATTGGCATTTTGCCAGGACAGCCCTGGGGCCTTTTTTATAAGGCGCCCGGCTGCCAAGACACCCGCACGGCTCCCTGTGATCTCATTGCGGAGGGTGCCATACGGAACCCCCGAACATTATTCAGGGGATTTAAATCTCACTGTGAGAACTGACAGTGGCATTTAAAGGGTTAACAGCTCCAATCAGCCGCCGGGTGTCAGCTGTAATAAACAGACGGCGCCTGCGATATATAAAGAGAGATCATCCCGCGATCTCTCTTCATACATAACCAGTTCCTGCTGCAGGGCATACATTTACGCTGCTGTGTCGGGGTAAGAAAGGAATCATTCATTAAAGTATACCAATATTTAGTTATAATATATCCCTAATCTTCTTCTGACTACAATAAAGAGTAGTAATAAAATCATAATTACAAGAAGGACTAATGCTTTGTGATGTTTTATTCTGTAATCAATCACCTTGTGAAAGGGCCTTTGCTCTAAGGAAGGCCCTTCAAACAAAACCGGGTGGATATTTCTTCTGCTTAAACCTCTTAAGGCCCATTTACACGGAGCGATGATTGCTTTAAAAAAAAAAAAGAATGCTAAAAAGGCGTTCATTTTAGCGATCATCGTTGTGTCTAAATGTGCGCCCATTGTGCACTTTTTGTGCACTGCTAGCTGATTGTTAAATTCAGTCCAACCTAAAAATCGTCAGTCAGCCTTATCAGCAGTTCTCCATGGGGAGTGCTGAGAGCATTGTTTTCCCATGGAGTACAAAGGATCTGAATGCAGATAAGAGCCCCCCACCCCTGCTAAGGCTTCATTTGCACACTTAATTGCACTTAAGTAGCTACTTAAAAGTTTATGCAAAATGATCGCTCAAAGCCGTCACTCAAACTGTCATTTGAGCGATCTTCGAGCGATCACCGCTCCGTGTAAATAGGCCTTTACATAGTACTTTGGCCTGCTGATAAAAAAACTTTGTCCTCAGAGCGATTATTGCATTTAAACTGACCAAATGTTATATTCTTCAGCCATGGTAAATCAGCAAGTGGATGTTAACACTTATCTTGATTTTAAAAGCGCTCATTAAAGAATGTTTTAGCTTGGAGAACTTTTGATTCATCAAAATAAAAATGCGAAAATCAAGATACTCAATAGAATGTAGAAAAATGCAAAGGAAAAGTCAAACCAAAATCATTAATATTCAACCAATTGACAATTTCCACAGCCTGGGCTTTATTGTTATCATTACTGGTTCCGTTTTAAATGTATTCTTTACAATTAAGTGTTCTTCATGCATGATCTGATTTCATCAGACGCTCCTGACATTCCCACGCTTCTCTTTCTAAATTTCCTGGTATTAGGATGTCATTCAGTCTGATGAAAGTATCCCTCAATAAACGTTCTTGCCTCTGACCAGTGTTTTCCTGGCAGCAGTGCCCGTGGTCCCCCTTCTTTCCAATGCTTCTCATATTTGAAGCCTAGGTCAAACTAGCAGACTCATCATACAAGGTTTCCAAGAGAAACCCCCATCATGCTTAAGTTGAAGTCTATGGTCAGGTGACCCCCACCGATCATCTGTTTGCCAGGCCACCATCGTGAATCAGGGAGCAGATAACTCCATATAAATAAATAAATCTTGGTATTTGTATAGCGCCAACTTATTCCGCAGCGCTTTCAGGTAATTATTACTTATTACCCCCCACCAAGCTGGGTTTTCATTTTACCGACCTCGGAAGAATGGAAGGCTGAGTCAACCTTGAGCCGGCTACCTGACTCACACGGGGATCGAACTTGCAACCTTCAGGTCGTAGGCGAGAGCTTACACTCTGCACCACACGAGGCTCTTCATATTATATATATATTGCAATGTGCAGGCAGGATTGGTGCTTATGGATAACGCTACCGGTTTCTCCTTTTTTATTATCGATGCTTTATACTTTTATTCTACTTATAATTGGCCAACGAAGGTTGCATGGTTTGTCTGTTCATGATATTAGGAGTATAAATGCTTCCATATTCCAATGTACACTGTATAAAATTAGTGTATTTTGGTGGCTGTACTAAGAGCTGGGATTCACGGAAAGCTTAAAAACTAGGGCTTAGAAAAACGCAACCGTTGGGTCATTTGATAGACAGGGATATTAATTAAGGGCTATTAGCATAATTAGGAATTTATCACTGGTGTTGTTTAACTACCGTATATACCGACGTATGAGACGACTTTTGAACCCCCAAAAATCTGCTCTGAAGTCGGGGGTCGTCTTATACGCCGGTAATACAAAAAAAAAGAAAGTGTCAAAAAAAAAAAATCATTACTCACCTCCCCCGGCGTTCTGCGGCGCTGCTGCAGGCTGTCGCTCCCTCCTGGTCCCCGGCAGAGCATTGCTTTCTGGACGCAGGGCTTGAAATCCCCGCCTCCAGAAAGCTAATACTGTGATTGGCTAACACACGCTGTCAGCCAATCACAGCCATTCAATGACATCATTGAATGACTGTGATTGGCTGAAGGCACGTGTGTTTTAGCCAATCACAGCCATTCAATGATGTCATTGAATGGCTGTGATTAGCTGACGGCCCTGCGTCCAGAAAGCAATGTTCTGCCAGGGACCAGGAGGGAGCGACAGCCTGCAGCAGCGCCGCAGAACGCCGGGGGAGGTGAGTACTGATTTTTTTTTTGCTCCACTGTATTCCCGGCGATATAAGGTGACAGTTGGGGGGGTCATCTTATACGCCCCGTCGCCTTATACGCCGGAATATACGGTATTTGATTGTGTTCAGAGTTAATAGGTGGTTTAATGAAAGATCCATGTAATGATGATGATTGAAAATGTTTTTTTTTTTTACGGTTATGTAAAAACTAAAATGCTTAATTAAAAACTGATTAAAGGGGTTGTCCCGCGAAAGCAAGTGGGGGTATACACTTCTGTATGGGCATATTAATGCACTTTGTAATGTACATTGTGCATTAATTATGAGCCATACAGAAGTTATTCACTTACCTGTTCCGTTGCTAGCGTCCTCGTCTCCATGGAGCCGTCTAATTTCAGCGTCTAATCGCCCGATTAGATGCGCTTGCGCAGTCCGATTTTCTCCCTTCTGAATGGGGCCGCTCGTGCCGGAGAGCTGCTCCTCGTAGCTCCGCCCCGTCACGTGTGCCGATTCCAGCCAATCAGGAGGCTGGAATCGGCAATGGAACGCACAGAGCCCACGGTGCACCATGGGAGAAGACCTGCGGTCCACCATGGGTGAAGATCCCGGCGGCCATCTTCGCAAGGTAAGTAAGAAGTCACCGGAGCGCGGGGATTTGGGTAAGTACTATCCGGTTTTTTTTTTAAACCCCTGCATTGGGTTTGTCTCGCGCCGAACGGGGGGGCTATTGAAAAAAAAACAAAAACCGTTTTGGCGCGGGACAACCCCTTTAAGCATAAAACGTGTGTGTAATGTCAATCTATCATGCTTATGATCATATTAGATCTATACTTGCAGCACATGTGACAGACACGTGACTCTTGTATACATCTCCTTACCATCATCATACAGGGTGTCCACTCACTAGAGGCCTGAAGAAATCAGCTCCAATACTAAAGCACACCTGAACTCAACACTTCATATTGCTGAATGTGTGACTACAGCACTCTTTTGCATGAGGTTCGTTTTAAATCCTAGGTTATGGCTTAACCAATTAAACATCAAAATGTGGCTGTTGGCATGGCCCGGTATGCTGAGCAAGACAACCAGGCTAGTCGCACAGACTAGCCCTTCCATCTCCTTTGCTGGTAACTGCTGCTGTATGGATGGCAGCATTCGGGTTAAGGAGTGCTAGACGAAGTTATTACGGGTTCCTGGTTCTCATTGAGTAAGGTATGTTTTGACCAAATATAGAGAATTATTTTCATTAGTCTTGTTATTATATCTTATTTTTCCGGGCCGCCAGTGCGCAGGACACCCTGTATATACTCACACGTGAGGTCTAATATGCAAATTGATGTATAATTTGTTTAGTCTCTGATTGGTTTGGAAAAAGTTGCATGACCCATTGATTCAAAAAAGTAGATGACTTTAGTAAGCACCACTATGCCCACATCAAATTGGTTCATTAACTGTATGGGTTTTTTTCACGTGTTAACTGGATTTTCGCAGCTTCAGCTTTGGTATATGTTACTGCTTGATAACTGACACGCCATTAATTGTTTCTGTGGCACCTTAATTTTTTTATTTGAACATTCAATTTTTATTGAAAAAGGTTTTTCAATGAAGTTACAGGAATAATAAACAAATATCAGAACTTTGTTAAATTAATCATCTCAGAATTTCTTATATAAACGTTATGTTGTGCAATGTAAGCATAATAGGTCAGAACATTGAAGAACTAAATGAGAGAAGAGAGCAATCAGAACAGATAGGATCTTGGCATGTAGCAGAAATTACTTCAGACCCAGACTTCCCAACTTTTCATGAATTTTCCCTGTTAGATGCGCAGAAGTACATGTATTCGAACCACCTATTATTGTTCAATGCCTTAATTATGTCTGTTATAAAATAAATAAATCTTGGTATTTGTATAGCGCCAACTTATTCCGCAGCGCTTTCAGGTAATTATTACTTATTACCCCCCCACCAAGCTGGGTTCTCATTTTACCGACCTCGGAAGGATGGAAGGCTGAGTCAACCTTGAGCCGGGCTACCTGAATCATTCAGGAATCGAACTTGCAACCTTCAGGTCGTAGGCGAGAGCTTACACTCTGCACTACCCGAGGCTCGTACAATAGGGATATGTACATTATGAGTCAGTTGATCAGAATCTAGGTTTAATAGGGCCATAGCTGGGTTCAGGGATATTTGTGTACCACAGCGAGCAGACAATAATTGGAAAGTCTGTGTCCACAAACCTGAAATATATGGACAATTCCACCACAGGTGTATTAGGGCTCCTTCTGGTGAGCTACATTCCCTAACAATTTTCAGAGTAGAGAGAGGAAATTTTGTTGAGTTTCTGGGAATTTAGGTACCATCAGTACAATATTTTGCGTAAGTTTTCTAAGTGGTTTGTACATCTGGATACTAATGAAAGGGAGGAGAAACTATTTAACCTTTGTTCATCAATTATTGGGATTTGGAGATCTGTGACCCACTTTATAGATGCTACCGGGTCTTGTGTGTAAGAGATTAAGATTTGGTAGCATACAGATATTCCTTTATCATAGAATCATAGAATGGTAGAGTTGGAAGGGACCTCCAAGGTCATCGGGTCCAACCCTCGCTCAGTGCAGGATTCACTAAATCATCCCAGACAGATGTTTGTCAAGCCTTTGTTTGAACATATCCATTATTTATTGGCTCCTTGAGTGGAATTTACCCAGGCCTCTAGTTTCGAGGAAATATTGATTCTAGTGGAAGGAGGGGGGAATTTTTATAGTAGATGACGAATTTAAAAGTATTTGTATAGATGTGTTCTAGGTATTTTGAAGGTGGATATAAGATCTGGAAAGGTAATGAAACTCTGATCTGTCCAAGGCTGTTTGACTTGAGAGATACCCCGTTCTTTCCAGTTTGAGAGATCTAGGTTTTCAATTGCAACAGATAAAATATCTATATTTGAGTTAAGCATGGGAAAAGCAATTAGTCCTTTTTTTGCAGTTAACATGTTCCAAACATTCATGATAGCTTGAAGTGTGGTAGAATTAAAGGGGTACTTACACTTGAAAAACTGGTGTGCTAGTAAATGGTTTGTAAGTGAAAATTTCCCAATTATAAAGCTTTCAAGCGGAACCCACAACATTGAGTGATCCTCAAGCCATAAAGACCTGAGTTGTTCTAAGATAGAAGCTCTATAATATTGAATGATTTACGGAGAGCCAAGTCCCCCTTTCCCTTGATATTGGAAGGGAATATCAGCTTTGGTTCTAGATGTTTTTAATCCTTCAAATAAAAGATTGCATAAGTGATTTTTTAAGAAAGGATATTGGTAAATGAACTGAGACATTAGGGAAAAAATAAAGAATTTTGGAAGAATCATCATTTTGATTGTAGCAATTCTGCCTAGCCAGGAAATGCCGTGGGTTCTTAGCTTACCTAGTTCTGCTTTAAATCGAGGTGATTAAAGTTTACTTCAAATAATTTTGATGTAGAGCAGTTAATTAACATACCCTACTTGGGTATCTCCTTAACTGGATTTTTGAAGCTTCAGCTTTCGTATATGTTACTGGTTGTTAACCAGCATGTCATTGTTCCTGTGAAACCATAATAATTTTTTTTTTTTTTTTTAAGTTTGGCATTTTGCAGTTGTAGGACATATGACTAGGAATTATATCATATTGAAACACGTAAGCTTCTTCTGATGTCTACTATTTTGATCTCCTTTGAAAATGCAGGCTCCTTTTCTTTTATTCCTTATATCCACAATACTTTTTCATATGGATCCCATTCACAGTTGGCCTCAGGTAACTATCATTTTACAGGTTAGGTTCAGGCTAATTCCACACCAAAAATAAACTTTTACCTACAAGGTCTGTGAATAAACTGATGTATTAGAACGTTTTCTTCACATCTCCCAGATTCCAAACAAGAATATGAGTTCTTCTCTATGTGAATTCTCTGCTGATTTTTAATATGTTTTTCCTCGTAAAACATTTTCAACATCTAAAACATCAAATCAACTTCTTCCCTGAGTGACATCTTTGATGTCTTACAAGATTTGATTTCTGCATAAAACCTTTCCCACATTCTGAACATGAGAATGGGTTCTCTCCTGTGTGAAGTCTCTGATGATCCCTACGTTTGCAATTAGTAGTGAAACATTTCCCACATTCTGAGCATGAAAACAGCTTCTCTCCTGTGTGAAGTTTCTTATGTCTAACAAGATTTGATTTTCTCATAAAACATTTCCCACATTCTGAACATGAAAACGGCTTTTCTCCTGTGTGAAGTGTCTCATGAATAACAAGCTCTGATTTTATCATAAAACATTTTCCACATTCTGAACAGGAATATGGCTTCTCTCCAGTGTGAATTTTCTGATGTTTTACAAGATCTGTTTTCAGTATGAAACATTTCTCACATTCTGAACATGAAAATGGCTTCTCTCCAGAGTGACGTCTCTGATGATCCTTACGTTTCCCATTAGTAGTGAAACATTTCCCACATTCTGAACATGAAAACGGCTTCACTCCTGTGTGAATTCTCTGATGTTTAATAAGATTTGATTTCATCATAAAACATTTCCCACATTCTGAACATGGAAATGGCTTCTCTCCTATGTGAATTCTGTGATGTTTAAGAAGATCTGATTTATCTTTAAAACCTTTTTCACATTCTAAACAGGAGTATGGCTTATCCCCTGTGTGAATTCTCACATGTCTAGAAAGATTGGATTTATCTGTAAAACCTTTTCCACATTCTGGACATAGAAAAGGCTTCTCTCCTGTGTGACTTCTCATATGTCGAGCAAGATCTGCTCTACCGACAAAAGATTTCCCACATTCCGAACATAAGTGTGGCTTCTCGCCTGTGTGAATTTTGTAATGTCTAATAAGAAGTGATTTATTTTTAAAACCTTTCCCACATTCTGAACAGGAATATGGCTTTTCTCCTGTGTGAGTTCTGTTATGTCTAATAAGATCGGATTTATTTGTAAAACATTTCCCACATTCTGAACAGGAGTATGGCTTCTCTCCTGTGTGAGCTCGTTCATGTCTAAGAAGACCTGCTTTATATGGAAAACATTTCCCACATTCTGAACATGAATGCAGCTTGTCTTCTGTGTGAATTATTTTACGTATATAAAGACCTGAGCTGTTCGTAAGTCGTTTTCCACATTCAACAAGCATTTTCTGACCCGTACTTGTGGTAAAATTCTGTGATTGGTTAGGAGAAGGTTCCTTGTGATTAGGGGGATCACATGATAGATCTGTACTTTTAAATCCTGGATATACAATAAGGATAATGGCATTTTCACCTTTAGAGTGATACATGGTATCTTCTGTTTTAGAATTGAGTGATGACTTGAAGTTTCCATCAGCGTTCTTATTGGGATTATATGCTAGATCTGTATGGAAGGTAATAAGCTTTTCTTCTGAAGAGTGCTGCCCAATATCTTTATCTTCTACTTTATAATTCAACGAAGATATAAAGTTTCCATCAAAGCTCTCACTGGGATTTTCTGTTAAGATTAAAATTTGATTTTGTAATTTTGTTCTTTGAACTGCAAATGTATATAAGTTACATCACTAAAATGAGCCAATGTTCGCTACACGAACATTTAATGTTTAGGAAAAATGTGTTGTTGTGTACCTCTATTTGAAGGTACTCTTGCTCTCTGCTTTTTTCTCTCTCTCTTGCCGCTTCATCCTCTCTGTCTATCCCACCACTTTCTCTCTTGCAGTTTTTCTCTCTCACCACTTCTCAGTCTGTGTGTGTCTCTCTCTCGCTGTGTCGCTACTTCTCCCTCCGCTTCGCTCTCCTCCTCACACTCTCCCGCCTCACTTCTCGCACTCTCTTAGCAACACTTCACTCTCTCCTCTTCACTGCTTGAGTCTCATGCTGCTTTGCAATACCTCACTCTTCCTACTGGCATGCGCCCATAGGCTTAAAATTGCAACCTTGAGCTGCCCTCAAAAGGTCAATCGATGTTTCAAACTCAAATTTTAGGATTTTGTGGCAGTGGTAAGGATGTCACTAATCTAATGACACCAAAATCATCCACCTAGGGTCAGGAAGAGGGGTCAAAGTGTGCTGCAAGAACAAGCCTGTAGACTTTTTTATATTAAAATTCCTATTCGGTTGGAAAAACAGACACAGCTTCTGATGTTTTTCAAGCTAAGGCCAGAAATGGATCCAGCAGGAAGAAGTATAAGTCCGTCCTCTATATTCCCATTCCATTTAAATGCACATCTAGCTTTCATTAAAAAAAGAACTGCATGTGTGATTCCAGCCTTGTATAACTTTGTCTTATTTAAAATATTTGAACATCAAAGACCACAATTCTGGTCCACTTTCAGTGAAGGCTTGATAAAGTTAAAAAATCTCAGGATTTCATGCAATTCTTTTTAACCAAAGTCACTTGGTTCAGAAAACTGTATGAAAACCTTCCACAAAACTGAATTAAAAGATAATACGGTTTTATTCGAAAATGCTTTGAAACCACCCTTAACATAAAAATGTACGCATTTCAAGCTAAGCTCATGGACATGTGTACCCAAATCTGATTTCAGAAGATACAGCACTCACTTCTGAAGTCTTCAGATATCAGCACACTCCTTTACCCGGTACTCGGTGGCCTCTAGTGAGCGCAGCTCTGCTGGTCAGGTGATGGCACTTCCGTATCACCTGACCAGTGGAATTGCAAAACAGTCAAAATGCATACCATTATTGTGGATTTTGAAACAAAATCATCTGAATACCCACAGCTGATTTCAGAAGATACAGCACTCACCTCCGAAGTCTTCGGCTGTCAGCACAATCCTTCAAAGTTTATGGTCCCTCGGCTTTAAATCCTCCCCCCCCTTTTTTTAGCATGCTTTGCAACAAAACCATATATATATATATATATATACACATATATATATACATATATATATACACATACATATATTTCTTACTCCCATATTTTATGATCAAATTCCAGTCCATTCATATAACAGCCTGATTATAATATACTATATTCTATCTTAATTATCATGACCATTTTTACTTTTAAGTTTAACTATTTTGTCAATATTATATTTCAAAAATTCTTAAAAGTTTCTCATTTAAAAAGTTTGCATTTTATCTTACCATTTTCTTTATACCTTTTTACGTTTTTCCTATATTTTACATTTCTATGTTATATGTATTTTATATATACACACAACCTTTTATATATTTTCATAAAGGTTCTATGCAATTATTTTATATTATTCTAAATACATCATCGGGTTTCTTGTTATGATCCTGTTGGAGGTGACAGATTCACTTTAAAGCGTTAACATGGTTGCTATTGCTTATGTGTGCCCATGGTCATGGGAAACAATCTCCTTACCCTGTGATATAAGAGGCTGGTGCTTCTCCATCATGACGTCCTTATACAGATTCTTGTGTCTTCCTAAATACTCCCACTCCTCCATGGAGAAATAGACAGCGACATCCTGACACCTTATAGGAACCTGACAACACAATGATACTGTCATTACCCAGACACCTCTAGTGCTGTTACTGTATAATTTCCCAGCATTCCCAGCAGTGTCACCTCTCCAGTCAGCAGCTCAGTGATCTTGTTGGTGAATTCTAGGATCTTCTGCTCATGT
The DNA here is from genome assembly GCF_035609145.1 of Eleutherodactylus coqui. Lineage (NCBI taxonomy): Eukaryota > Metazoa > Chordata > Amphibia > Anura > Eleutherodactylidae > Eleutherodactylus > Eleutherodactylus coqui. Next base: position 39,220,508 of record NC_089837.1, read on the forward strand.
ATCGGTAAGTGAGGAGGAGCCTCTGTGATGGGGCTCTGGCTCCTGCTCCTTCCTCCTGACTCATGGAGATGGCTGTTGGGAGTCGTACAGTCACCCGATGTCTTCACCATCAAGTAATCCTAGGAGTGGTGAAAGAGATACGTAGAGAACTGAACCCAGTATTCCTCCCGCAGTAGAAAGTGAGAGATTGTGATCCCACAGTATAAAGGTCTGGTGAGACATCTAGCAATTGAGAACGAATGCAGGACTGCTTTTTGCATTTCAATGGAACTGCCAGAGATAGTATGAGTACAAGGTGCTAGGTTGTCTCCGGCAGTCCCTCATCACTACATAGGGAACAGAGAGGATCAGACTCAAGACCCCCATTCTTAACACCGATGGGGTTCTCAGTGCTGGTGAGATCCCCACCAATCAGGCTTTTATCACCTATCCTGTGAATAGGTAAATACTATAGGAAGATCCATTCGTATAGCTGAAGGGAAAGGGCAGACATGATCAAAGCCATCCTGTACATAAGTTTAAGGGGTTGTTGGATTTTCTAAACATTGGCTGAAAATTATATAAAATGTATATATTTTTAAAAGTACTTACCTTATACATTGCACGCTGTTACAGTGTGACCACCTTCACCCTCCTGGTAGGTCACTTTTTACACTAGTTGCAGCAGTGATGGGTTGTATACCCACATGATCACTGCAGCCAATGCCCCATAATAGAATGTCATCAGTGATGTCCCATATACATTGCTGGGACAATCTATTACAAGTCCATGTGACCTGTACACGGAACATCACTGGGACCAGAAGACCCGGTGACATCACAGATCACGGGAGTGGGGGCGGAGTGATAAAAGGGTGTTATTCCAAGGGTGTTGGAACGACTTTTAGGGTCTCATGTGACAAGACCGTCCATCTAATCCCACCACAACTCTAAACACTTGCATATCCGCCTGAGATGGAATGCATGCAATAACTCTAGGGGCTGGATTTTTTAAACAAAGAGTGTATAGATGGGAGACTAGATGGATCATTTGCTCTCCTCCTACCGTTAATCTTCTATGTTTCTATATAAATATAAAACTAATAGCAAAAATCCAAATCTTAAAGCAAAACCCAGGCCATGTGATCCTACTGGTTCCTGGCTGCCCTTTCCTCCTCATTACAAGGAGCCTACTTACCCTTCTCATTGCTCCTACAACATTACTATTAGCTCATTGGTTCCCACCATACAGAACTGACCATATTGGGGGCCGATCTTCACATTTTGTGCTGTCCAGTTCTTTAGTTCTCCCTCACTTGGAAGGTCTGGAAGCCGTTATACCGGACACTGGGTTGTTCCTATTACTTCCTAGAATGTATTTTCTCTTCCCTTAGTCTGACTTGTTACATAATACAATAAGTATCATAGAAATACAGAATAGCTTACCTCCCCGGTCAGCAGGTAGATGATCTCCAAGGTGAAGTTTAATATTCTTATGGGGACGACATTTCCTTCTTTGTCCATCTTTGAATTATTCAGGAGAAGGACTACATTGGATGAGAATACGAGAGAACTGGATAATCCGGAGGGTGCTGGTACTGCCGGCAGTTCGCTGTGCTACTCTGTTTACACAATTCCCTTTCACTTCTACGAGAGTTACAGAGACCGTGTAGAACAGGCAGGGCAGCTGATTCCGTAATCTCAGGCAGTGGAGGGGAGCCAGAATGGGGTTGAGGAGGACGGGCAGTTTTTGAAATAAGTGCAGGTTTCGGAGATGGAAGCTACATCTATCAGACATCCTGTGGATACACCATAAGGGCGGCTTCACACGGGCGTATGCACAGATGGACGCTATGCAGCGCCATGTATTTGTGCTATGAATGAGTCTTTTTTGCATGTGTATCGGTGTATTTTGCACTTGCAGGGTATGGTTTTTTGTAGAAGGTTCACAAGCAAGCCCCGAATTAAATTCCTATTTAGCCTAATGCGTTCCAGATGTGTTCTTTTTCCCGTGGGTTTGCACAGCATATTGCGCATCTCTTTACATATTACTTGGGCATTTGTGCACCCCCATAGACTGCTCACAAAGGTAGAGCATGCTGAGAACCCATTGAAATCAATGGGTTCTATTTTCGGCCTATCGCAAGTGCCAATACGCCCATGTGAAGGAATCCTAAGAATCTGATTTAGCAACACTACCGAATGATCCGGTCACCTGTCTGCAGCAGCATAAACTAAGTTACAGGTGCTGTTCATCTCTCAGGATCCCGGTTGATCAGCTGTTGGCGCCACAACACACATATGAAGCCAAAGCAGTTAGCTCCAACCCCTGTGTGATGGCCGGCGCTCGTAATTGCAGATACAGCTCTTATTGATTGATGATCCACCAGTAGTGACTTCTACTCCCAAAGAGCAGTAGGGTCCAGTGAGAGAAGTATAGTTTGACTCACTACTGACTTCATACATTTCTGCCTCTGAGGTGGGGTCAGTTTCACTCTTGAGCACTAATCTGTGCTATTACTCTTACAAGACATTGAGGCAGATTTACTATTCAAAGTATGACCATTATCTGGTGCCAATAGTATCAGAAAACGGTCTGACATGCATTGTACCACATTTACTATGTATTTATAGACCCATTCGGACACTTTTCCCAACTCTTCCAAAATAGGGGCATGGCTTTGTGAAATGGGGGCATGACCTAAATTGCGCGAACAATTGAACAAAATTGTGGCAAAGCACACCAAAATATTAGTGCAATTTATTTGTAAACTAAGTCAACTGAAACATGGTCTAACCTTAGACTAGATAGTCTTTTAATTCAACAGATCTACCATTCAGCAAAGCTACGGTGATAAATCTGGTGCATTATAAGGCCATCTAGTCTATGTTTGTATTGCCTAACTTTTAGACAGCCTTTTTAAATAAGCCCCGTTTTTTTTTGAAAGCCCACAGTATGAAATCCCACCCTAAAAGATTTTTTTAACAAAAATGTGCAAAAATTAAAAAACATTACATATAAAGGAAAGTCTAGTGATGGACCTCTAACTTTATGCAGATCATGTGTATAGCTCTGAAAAACAGGCACAATGTGGTTCGAGCAGCATGAGCCAGGTGACTGGTTCCCTTTTAGATCCCATACCGATCACCATAAAAAAAAGGTGGAAAAAAAATTGTGCTTATACTCAAAGAGAGATTAGTGAAAAGACCCTAAATAAGGTCATGTTGGGTGACAAATACTACATATGCCACATAACCTGGAAATAATAATGTTAATAGTATATCAACATCTGGTTACCTTCTGATGTAAAAAGCGGGTGGTTCTCCATCATGACGTCCTTGTACAGATCCTTGTGTCCTTCTACATACTCCCACTCCTCCATGGAGAAATAGACAGCGACATCCTGACACCTTATAGGAACCTGACACACACAATGATATCGTCATTACCCAGACTCCTCTAGTGCTGTTACTGTATAATTACCCAGCATTCCCAGCAGTGTCACCTCTCCAGGCAGCAGCTCAGTGATCTTGTTGGTGAGTTCTAGGATCCTCTGTTCATGTATCAGTAAGTGAGGAGGAGCCTCTGTGATGGGGCTCTGGCTCCTGCTCCATCCTCCTGACTCATGGAGATGGCTGTTGGGAGTCGTACCGTCACCCGATGTCTTCTTCACTATAATGTAATCCTGTGTATGGAAAGGGACATGTAGAGAACTGAACCTCCATCAGTAGAAAGTGAACGATTATGACCCAACCATATAGCATTCTAGTGAGACATCTGGCAGCCAAACATGTATACTACCACCCCATTCTTTGCAATGTGTCAGCTGGAGATGGCCCAGTGCTTTGAACTCTGTCATCTCTTGAAGTCCCTCCTAAATGCAAGGAATGGTAAGAGGCACATTATTAAAATGCGAGAAGCTGGATTCTCACTGCTCTTACAGCATTACTATTAGCTCATTGGTTACCACCATACAGAGCTGACCATATTGGAACAGTTTTCACCCTTACTCCCTTAGAAAGAGAATTCCAAAAGGGGCAGTTCTTACGTAAAAGACGTAACAGTTCCGACGCGTCATCTTTTATCATGGAAAGCACAAAACTCAGGAATAGATTTGCACAAAGAAATTATCCCCCCAAAATAGTGGATGAAGCATTTTACTTTTTTGACAATTCTTTTGTTCCCTCAATTACGAAAAAAGAATATCAAATAAGGGATGGCATCAACTGCCTGACCCGTAATGTGATTTATTTAATCACATGTCCATGCCAGAAGCAGTATGTAGGCAAAACCCAGCAGAAATTCAGAAGATGCATCCTCGGACATGTAGGCAAAGTGAAAAGAAAGGAAAGCACCCCAACCACATATGGGAATAACATCAGGGTAACTCTGAATGCCTAAAATTCCAAGGGATCGAGATGGTTAAACGTGACATGAGGGGAGGTGATGTGGATACATTCTTGCTGCAAAAAGAAGCAGCTTGGACATTTAGACTAGATACTTCCTAGCCGAAGGGGATGAATGAAAATTTATCCTTTACATGTTTTCTTTGACTTGAATTAAAAGCTTTCTTCCATTGGACTTGTATGGTAATATCAATGCTAACTATGAAAGTTACCATACTGTTTTTTCAACACATCTTTCATTTTTCTCAAATGACCTGCTTTGGGACAAGAAATACTATGTGTCTTTGATATATAGGACCTTTTGGGATCGAAGAAGTCTTATTAAGTTGCCAACCTAAACACTCTATATTAAAAGTTTTATGCACTCCTATAATGTATTTTCTCTTCCCTTAGTCCGACCTGCTACATAATACAATGAAGATTATAGAAATATAGAAACGTTTACCTCTCCGGTCAGCAGGTAGATGATCTCCAGGGTGAAGCTTAGTATTCGTATGGTAACTTCATTTCTTTCTTTGTCCATCCTTGGTGGGTCATTCAGGAGAAGGACCGCTTTGGATGAGAATTTACTGGATAAACCGGAGGATTCTGGTATTGTTGGCAGTACGCCATTTACGCAATTCCCTTTCACTTCTATAAAAGTTAAAGAAACAGTGTATAAAAGCCAGTTCACCTAATTCCGTAATCTCAGGCAGTGGTGGTAAGCCAGAATGGGGTTGAGGAAGACGGGCATTTTTTAAAATAAGTACGGGTTCCAGACATGGGTCCAGTATTGATTAGACATTCATGTCATATCCTGTGTGAATTAGGAATATTCCTTTAAGGAATGCAAAGACAATAGAAGATAAGATAAACTATCCAAAGTGCGATGTAGCATCACTTCAATAAAAAATATCTACTCAACCCCCATGTGTATCCATACTCCAGTACCAGAAGCTTCTGCATCAGTCATGTGCCATTCATCTTTCTTACTCTTCCTTTTTTGTCCATTGATTAATGTAGTCAGTGTCATGCCCACTATCATTTAAAATATGACTATTAGCATATCCCCTTACATCCTAACTCTCAGAGATATCTGAGGTTTACATTGCAGATAGAGGGTTTGGTCCACCACTTCGTTGGTTATTTGCCCTTTTGGATCTCCTCCACCCCTCAGGGTTTCTCTAAGTAGTTGTAGAGTGGGGGGCACATTTGCGCAGACTAGGCATAATCATTATTCCTTATCTAGTAGATTCCATTCTTATCACAGAATCTCTGGGAAGTCTGCATTCACGTTTTGAACTGACACTTGCTCTGCTATGAAAATTGGGCTGGCTTATTAACAGAAATCCAGCACCAGAGCACAAAGAAAAAAAGGTCGGGGTGTCATGTCGGATTCCCACTGCCAGTGCTCCTCCCTGAATCATCCAAAAGGCAACATGTGTTGGAAGCCTGTGTATCCATTAGAGAGGCCATAAGAGTCTTTGGCCTAATGACCTGCGTTGGTAATTGTACCTGGGCCCAATTCCATGGTAGAGGACTGCAATCCTCCATCCTTTGAAAATTTGGGACAGAACCCAGTTTTTCTCTAAATCAAGTGGTCTCCACATCTTCTAATGTCATGAATTCCCCTGTTGGTGGATGTCTGTAGATAATATTACTATAACTACAGAATGGAATCAAGATTCTTCGTCATCATTATGTCTGTTGCCAGCTCCTCGGGCTTGGGAGCCCACCTACACGGAAATCACACAGAGGACTTGGAAATCTCACAAAGTAACTTAAACCTCAAATTTCAAATAATTAAGCGCAGTCTTAAAATCCCTACGCAACAGGTCTAGGAGTATGATTCTCACTTGGATGCGAAAGATCCCGGGTTCGGAACCCAGATGACCCCATGCAACTAGTTGGGGTTTTTGGCAACCTGTGCTATTTAATTCAATTTGGAGACAAGTGGGAAACATGTCAACATCTATTCAGATGAATGTAACTGCTGCATCACTTATTGGCCACCAGGGATCCACCAGGGATCCACCAGGAATCCTCATCTTCAGCAGGTGGCAGCAGAGATACTACTCTGAGATTAACCAACTGACCTGGTTGCTATCAGTTTTCACATGAAAGCAGCAAACTACGTCAGCAGGAGGAAAGTAGATCGTAGATATTGGGCACTGCATCCTCAAAGGTTCAAACGCTCACCGTGGAATGGGGATCCCCACAAATAGACTTATTTGCTTCCAGGGGAAAATACCAAATGTCCCCTATTCTTCTCAGGCCATTGGCACAAACGCCCTCTCACACGTATGTGACTGGGATCTAGCTTATGCCTTTTTTTTCCTGCCTCTAATCTCTCTGGGACCAAGAGGTCTAGAGCTACCATGATAAAGGTCAGGTTCCCACTACTAAACTTCCTTAGGGTTCCCATTCCTTCCCTACCGATGAGGACCCGGATATTCAGAGTTTCAGGTTAACTGCCGGGATGCTAAAAGGGTAAACTTCTTAGACCTAGCTCTATCTAATAAAGTCGTATCAACCCTCTGCGAAAGCCTTAAAACTCTTGATGAGGAAAGTCTACTCAAAAGTTTGGGGGAGATTTTCCAAGTGCCAAGGGTCAAGACAAGGAATTGCCTCAGCCAGGAACCCCCAAAATCCTTAACTTCTTACAAGCAGGATTTGATAAGGGTTTAAGCCCAATTACTCGAAAAGTGCAGGTTGTGTACTTGGGGGCTTTCTTTGACTTTCCCTGACAGAACACAGATGGGTCAGGAAATTCCTTAAGGGAGCTAACAGCCTTCTCCCCTTATCAGGAATACTACGCTTCCTTTGGATGTAATCCTAGTTCTGCAATCGCATTGTGAGCCTCCCTTTGAGCCTATAGTGGATTTGCCAAGTCTACTCTCAAGTATATAGTAGCCCTGTTAGTAGCAATTACATCAGCTAGATGAATGGGAGAGATACAGACCCTCTCCTATAAGGCTCCCTATATATTGATCCATCCAGACAAAATAGTATTTAAGCTAGATCCCTTTTTTTTCAACCCAAAGTCCTAACTGACTTTTGTAGGGGGCAATCAATAGCTCTTCCTTCCTCCAACAGGACCCCAGAAGTGATAAGTAAGGGAAGTTCCACAACCTAGACATCAGGAGGGCAGTACTAGCTTACCTAGAGGCAACACATTCCTTCAGAAATGCTGATACCTAACCTCTTTTTCTCAATTTCAGGGGCCGGCCAAGGGAAAGGGCCACTTTTCTAAGGATACGATTGCCAGATGGGACAGACGAGCTATTCAGGAGGCCTACAGATCTTAGGGCATTCCTCCCCACGAAGAATTGATGGCCTACTACACCAGGGCCACAGCTTGCTCCTAGGCAGAAAAAGCTCACGTCTCCACTGATCAGATTAGCAGAGCCAACAACAAGTGGTTCAACAACCACACCTTTGTTAAACATTATAGACTAGATCTGGAGGCTGGTCAAGATATGGCCTTCGGAAATCACAGGCTATAGTCCCACCCTAAGCCCTACTTATGATTTGGTATTCCTCCATGTGTATGCTGTCATGATGACAAGGGAAAAATAGGAATTAATTCTACCATTAATACCCTTTCTTGAAGTCATCATGACAGCATACAGGCTTTCCCACCCTGCCTGTATGTTCTTTGAACCTTTCTACGTCCAGTTAACATGTCTGTTTTAAGTTCAAGGTGTTTGAGCACAATAAGGAACACCTTCTTGTGAAGGACGTAGTCACTGTAGTTATTTGGGATGCACTGGTGATTGGGGGGGAGGTGAGGGGGGGGGGGTTTATACGCTTCCGCTTTCTGTCCCAACAGGAGTCCAGAGGACAACCTCCATGTGTATGCTGTCATGATGACTTCAAGAAAGGGAATTAACGGTAGGATGAATTATTGCTTTGCCAATTAATAAAATGCAAAGTGAAGAAACAAAAGAGAAACCTAAATCCCATCCATATTTGGTGTAACCGCCCTTTACCTTCACAACAGCTTCAGTTCTCTCAGTCAGGTGTATGATCAAACATTTATGCAAAACACGGGATAATGATCATGATTTTCATATGTTGGTTGAAATTTTACCAGGAAAAGATTTCAAAGCAGACTGCGATTCAAGATGTGCTGTTCACAATTCTTAGAAGACACACCAAGAAATGGCCGATGTTGAAGACCACAAACACAGTCATCAGCCAAGGAAACAATTTAGCAGATGAGAGACACCTCATGCTTACTTCCTGTTAGGTCTGCTACCCGTGTCTGCCGCCCTCTTGCGGTTCCAGGCAGACGCGAGTATTTGTCTGCTGCTCCTGTGTGTATGGACTCTGTAAGTCTGTTTTTTTCCAGCCTCAAACTAATTAATTAGTTCCCTTGCTCTTAGCCCAGCTGCAGGGTTAATAGGCATTTCTCTGCTATTTAACCCCTTAGTGACGAAGCCTCTTTGCGCCTTAGTGACAGAGCCAAACTTTGGAAATCTGACATGCGTCGTTCAACATAGCATAACTCCGTAAAGGTTTTCCATATCCAAGCGATTCTGACAATGTTTTTTCGCCACATGTTGCACTTCATTTTGGTTGTAAAAATAGACTGATTTAATAAATATACACAAATTATAAGTACCAATATTGGAAAAATTTTGAAAAAAAATTGTAATTTTTTTCACATTTTCAACTGCAATATCTCAAATATGTCCAAACATACTGTACAAATTTTTGATAAGATATATATTTCCATCTGTTTACTTTATTTGGAATGCACATTTGAAAAACTTGTGTTTTTTTTAACCATTTAGATGACGTACAAAGTTAACATTACTTTTCAGTAACACTTTGTTTTCCTGCACTGAGCCAAGTTTGCAAAGAGTGTCAGAATAATAGATACCCCCCTAAATGACCCTATTTTAAAAACTACCCCGCTTAATGTATTCACTGAGGGGGGTCAGGAGTATTTTGACCCCATCAGTTTTTTCCAGGAATTAATTCAATTTAGAGGAGAAAAAATAACATTTCGTATTTTTGCAAATATGTCATTTTAAAGACATATTTATTTCCTATAGTGCACATGAAAATGAGGATTGACACCCCAAAATAGATCCCCCTGCTTCTCCAGTGTTCAGAAATATACCCATTGTGGCCCTAATCTTATGTCTGGATGCACAACGGCGCCCAAAACGAAAGGAGTAGTCCGTGTCTTTCAGAAGATAAATTTTGCTTGAAGGCGTTTTAGGCCCCTTAGCACTTTTGTAGAGCTCTTGAGCGGCCAAAACCAAAAAGAGAACTCCCACAAATGACCCCATTTTGAAAACTAGACCCCTTAACGAATTTATGGGTTTACTGCCCATTTTGACCCCACAGTTTTTGAATGAATTCAAGCAAAGCAAAAGGAAAAAATTGTGATTTCCGTTTTTTTGGCAATTTTATCATTTTAAAAACAGCTTTTTTTGTACAGCACACATATGAATGAAGACTTGCACCCCAAAATGGATACCCCTGTTTGTCCCGTGTTCAGAGACATACCCATTGTGGCCCTAATCTTATGTCTGAATGCACAACTGGGTCCAAAATGAAAGGAGTAGTCGGCGGCTTTCAGAACAGAAATTTAGCATGTGGGTAATTTAGGCCCCATTGACCACTTGTAGAGCCCTTGAACGGCCAAAACGACAGAGAACCTCAACAAATGACCCAATTTTGAAAACTAGACCCGTTAACGCGTTCATCTAGGGGTGTACTGTGTATTTTTACCCTACAATTTTTGAATAAATCTAAGCAAAGCAGTAGGAAAAAATTACAAAATGTCATTTTTTTGGCAGTTGTATCAATTTAAAAACTGTTTTTTTTTTGTACAGAACACAAATGAATGAAGACGTTCACCCCAAAATGGATACCCCTGTTTGTCCCGTGTTTAGAAACATACCCCTTGTGGCCCTAATCTACTTAAAGGACACATGGCTAGGCCTATAATGGAAGAAGCACCCGTTGGATTTCAGGGTACAACGGAATAAATTCCAGGCCCCATTGCCCACTTGTAGAGCCATTGAGCATCCAAAACGATAAAGAACCCCCACAAATGACCCCATTTTGAAAACTAGACCCCTTAACGAGTTCATCTAGTGGCGTACCGTGTATTTTGACCCAACAGTATTTGATTGAATCTAAGCTAAGCAGAAGAAAAAAAAATTATGATTTTACATTTTTTTGGCAATTTTGTCAATTTAAAAACAGTTTTTTTTGTACAGTGTACAAAGGAATGAAGACGTTCAGCCCAAAATGGATACCTCTGTTTGTCCCGTGTTCAAAAACATTCCCGTTGTGGCACCAATCTACTTACAGGAAACATGGCAAGGCCTGTAATGGAGGGAACACCTGTTGGATTGCAGGGCACAACTGAATACATTCCAGGCCTCATTGCGCACTTGTACGGAATAAAAATTGACACATTAAAAAAATTCTCCCCCCCCTCCACACCCTTTTCGGAGTTCTGCAAATCTTAGATAAAAGCAATAATGTGAATTGTGTGGCATTTCCGAAGACGGGTAATTACAGAGGCCGATTGGGATGGGTACATGGGGCAATAAAACCGTGTATCCCCCCTCCTCCCATGCTTTTTGGGGGGTATTTCGTGACCTCAGCGGCAGGTATGGGGTGTAAAAAGTGTCACTCTGTGAGTCTTCGTAAGCTTGATGAGGCGTGGCGGTCACACACAGAGAACGCTCAACAAGCTGCTCCTGGAACTGCATGAAGGCGAGCGCTCCCGGGGCTTCTTGTAAATTACGTATTACAGGTAGCGGTCTGAATAACGCCGGGCTCACACGGCCGTAGGTGGAATCCGCTTGGCGGAGGCCCACAACGGATCCCAGCTGTGAGCCCTGCGTACGGCCGCGTATTGTACTGCGCATAACTGCCTACTCACACAGGCGGTCATGTGCAGTACACCTTTTTTTTGTTTGTATTTCCCGCACTGACGCTTAGCAATGACACGGGTACCCACAGCCCGTATACAAGGTAGTTGCGTATATCCACAATGGGCTCTATGTTGCGGATATCCGGAGTAAAATAGAACCAGCTGCATTCTCTGTTCTGCGAGTGGATTATGCAATTCCGACCCACTAATGTGAGCAGAATTGTGTAATCCAATGCGATTGATCTGCATATTACCGCGGATCAGACGCATGTGGAATCCGTAATTCCTATAACATGGGCTCCCCGACTTCTGCGCATGTGTCCGGTGTTTTGCTGGCGGTCGCATGTGCAGAATCCGGGAAAGTTCACGGACGAAGATCGCGCCGGGGTTCAAATACAGAGGCCTCCGGTAAAAAGTTTCCTGCGGGCACCAACAGCATGGAGCTGTCACGTCCTCAGCCAAGTGGGCATTAATCTTAAGAGGACGCATGTTTCTACGTCCTCTAGGATTAAAGCCCACTTAGTGAGGACGTAGAAACACTACGGGGCCGTCACTAAGGGGTTAAGCTGGGCTGATGGTCTTGCTCCTTGCCTCAGTATTGTTGTGTGTTTGTTCCTGCCACTCAGCATTCTTAAGTCATCTGTCTCTGACTTCTGTCTGCTTGTCTCTGTACTTCAGTATATCCTGCCCTTGCTCCTTCCCTGTTTTGCCGTTTGGCTCTATCTTTCAGCACTGTCTTTCTATCGCTGTCTCTTCTGTCTTTACTCTATCTTGTATGTTTGCTGCACCCTGACTTTGCATGTTATCCAGGTGTGATCCTGTCCAAGTTACCCAGCATAGACTTCCTGGCCGTACTCATACATATCTTTATAAGTGTGTCTGCTGTCAGTCACATACATCTCTCCCGTGTTTGCTGTCAGTCCTGAACTTCTCTCCTGTGTCTAATTACGAAAAGTCAGGCCCGAGAGGATGACTGTAGGGCCGTTCTTATCAGGACGCCTACGTCGCTTATAGGGAGGGGTTCCCCATCTCCCTTACTAGAAAAGGGCTAGATTTCCCATTTGACCACCAGGTGTCAGCTGCCAGCCACACGGGGAGTTGCCCAAAGCCAAACTGGTTGGTTGTTCCAGTTGGTCCACACTCGTTTCCGTAACACTTCCCTTTAAAATTAAAAGATGTCCTGCAGTACCATCAGCTTAGAACCGGCAGAAACCAATGGTGCCCCAGTAAACTCATCTTCTGTTTGGAGAATTGTGATCAGAAGTGGTCATTACCTTTGATATAGAAGTAAGGCTAAGCAACTCAATTATGCATGAAAACATAGGAACAGGACTCTAGATAAATGACAGCAGCTGCTACAGACGCATGGGTGAAAATATTTGGTTGTAACAGAAGGAAGCTTGTTTGCAAGCGGTACAATAATAAGTGTCGGCCCACAGCAGGGAAGCATTGTGCAGAGCAGTACAGTAATGAGTGTCTGCAGGCAGCAGTGAAGCATGGTGGAGAGCGGTACAATAATGAGTGTCTGCAGAGAGCAGTGAAGCATGATGGAGAGCGGTACAATATTGAGTGACTGCAGGTAATAGGGAAGCTGGGTGGAGAGCGGTACAACAATGAGTGACTGCAGGTAACAGGGAGGCTTGGTGGAGAGCGGTACAACAATGAGTGACTGCAGGTAACAGGGAAGCTTGGGGGAGAGCAGTACAACAATGAGTGACTGCAGAGAGCAGTGAAGCATGATGGAGAGCGGTACAATATTGAGTGACTGCAGGTAACAGGGAAGCTTGGTGGAGAGCGGTACAACAATGAGTGACTGCAGGTAACAGGGAAGCTTGGTGGAGATCGGTACAACAATGAGTGGCTGCAGGTAACAGGGAAGCTTGGTGGAGATCGGTACAACAATGAGTATCTGCAGACAGCAGTGAAGCATGGTGGAGAGCTGTACAATAATGAGTGTCTGCAAGCAGCAGTGAAGTATGGTGAAGAGCGGTACAATAATGAATGTCTGTAGCCAGCAGTGAAGCATGGTGTTGAGCGGTACAATAATGAGTATCTGCAGATAGCAGTGAAGCATGGTGGAGAGCGGTACAAAAATGATTGTCTGCAGCCATCAGTGAAGCATGGTGCAGAGCAGTATAATAATGAATGTCTGCAGGCAGCAGTAAAGCATGGTGGAGAGCGGTACCATAATGAGTGTCTGCAGGCAGCAGTGAACATGGTGGAGAGCGGTACAATAATTAGTATCTGCAAGCAGCAGTGTAGTACAGTGAAGAGCGGTACAATATTGAGTGTCTGCAGCCAGCAGTGAAGAATGGTGGAGAGCGGTACAATAATGAGTGTCTGCAGGCAGCAGTGAAGCATGCTGCAGAGCGGTACAATAATAAGTTTCTGCAGGCAGCAGTGAAGCATGGTGGAGAGCAGTACAATAATGAGTGTCTGCAGCCATCAGTGAAGCATAGTGGAGAGCGGTACAATAATGAATGTCTGCAAGCAGCAGTAAAGCATGGTGGAAAGTGGTACCATAATGAGTGTCTGCAGACAGCAGTGAAGCATGGTGGGGAAGCGGTACCATAGTGAGTGTCTGCAGGCAGCTGTGAAGCGTAGTGGAGAGCGGTATAATGAGTATCTGCAGACAGCAATGAAGCATGGTGGAGAGCGGCACAAAAATGAGTGTCTGCAAGCAGCAATGAAGTACGGTGAAGAGCGGTACAATAATGAGTGTCTGCAGCCAGCAGTGAAGTATGGTGGAGAGCGGTAGAATAATGAGTGTCTGCAGGCAGCAGTGAAGCATGGTGGAGAGCGGTAGAATAATGAGTGTCTGCAGCCATCAGTGAAGCATGGTGGAGAGCGGTACAATAATGAATGTCTGCAGCCATCAGTGAAGCATGGTGGAGAGCGGTAGAATAATGAGTGTCTGCAGCCATCAGTGAAGCATGGTGGAGAGCGGTACAATAATGAGTGACTGCAGGTAACAGGGAAGCTTGGTGGAGAGCGGTACGACAATGAGTGACTGCAGGTAACAAGGAAGCTTGGTGGAGAGCGGTACAATAATGAATGTCTGCAGCCATCAGTGAAGCATGGTGGAGAGCGGTAGAACAATGAGTATCTGCAGACAGCAGTGAAGCATGGCGGAGAGCTGTACAATAATGAGTGTCTGCAAGCAGCAGTGAAGTATGGTGAAGAGCGGTACAATAATGAATGTCTGCAGCCAGCAGTGAAGAATGGTGGACAGCGGTACAATAATGAGTGTCTGCAGCCAGCAGTGAAGCATGGTGTTGAGCGGTACAATAATGAGTATCTGCAGATAGCAGTGAAGCATGGTGGAGAGCTGTACAAAAATGAGTGTCTGCAAGCAGCAGTGAAGTATGGTGGGAAGCGGTACAATAATGAGTGTCTGCAGCCATCAGTGAAGCATGGTGCAGAGCGGTACAATAATGAATGTCTGCAGGCAGCAGTAAAGCATGGTGGAGAGCGGTGCCATAATGAGTGTCTGCAGGCAGCAGTGAACATGGTGGAGAGCGGTACAATAATGAGTATCTGCAAGCAGCAGTGAAGTACAGTGAAGAGCGGTACAATATTGAGTGGCTGCAGGCAGCAGTGAAGCATGGTGGAGAGCAGTACAATAATGAGTGTCTGCAGCCATCAGTGAAGGATAGTGGAAAGCGGTACAATAATGAATGTCTGCAGGCAGCAGTAAAGCATGGTGGAAAGTGGTACCATAATGAGTGTCTGCAGGCAGTAGTGAAGCATGGTGGGGAAGCGGTACCATACTGAGTGTCTGCAGGCAGCAGTGAAGCGTAGTGGAGAGCGGTATAATGAGTATCTGCAGACAGCAATGAAGCATGGTGGAGAGCAGCACAAAAATGAGTGTCTGCAAGCAGCAATGAAGTACGGTGAAGAGCGGTACAATAATGAGTGTCTGCAGCCAACAGTGAAGTATGGTGGAGAGCGGTAGAATAATGAGTGTCTGCAGGCAGCAGTGAAGCATGGTGGAGAGCGGTAGAATAATGAGTGTCTGCAGCCATCAGTGAAGCATGGTGGAGAGCGGTAGAATAATGAGTGTCTGCAGCCATCAGTGAAGCATGGTGGAGAGCGGTACAATAATGAATGTCTGCAGCCATCAGTGAAGCATGGTGGAGAGCGGTAGAATAATGAGTGTCTGCAGCCATCAGTGAAGCATGGTGGAGAGCGGTACATAATGAATGTCTGCAGGCAGCAGTAAAGTATGGTGGTGAGCGGTAGAATAATGAGTGTCTGCAGCCATCAGTGAAGCATGGTGGAGAGCGGTAGAATAATGAGTGTCTGCAGCCATCAGTGAAGCATGGTGGAGAGCGGTACAATAATGAATGTCTGCAGCCATCAGTGAAGCATGGTGGAGAGCGGTAGAATAATGAGTGTCTGCAGCCATCAGTGAACATGGTGGAGAGCGGTACCATAATGAGTGCCTGCAGGTAGCAGTGAAGCATAGTGGAAAGGGGTATAATAATGAGTGTCTGGAGGCAGCTGTGAAGCATGGTGGAGAGCGGTACAATAATGAGTGTCTGCAGGTAAAAGGGAAGCATGGTGGAGAGAATTACAATAATGAGTGCCTGCAGGCAGCAGTGAAGCATGGTGGAGATTGATATAATAATGAGTGTCTGCAGGCAGTAGTGAAGCATGGTGGAGAGCGGTGCAATAATGAGAGTCTGCAGGCAGAAGTGAAGCATGGTGGAGATTGATATAATAATGAGTGCCTGCAGGCAGCAGTGAAGCATGGTGGAGATTGATATAATAATGAGTGTCTGCAGGCAGTAGTGAAGCATGGTGGAGAGCGGTGCAATAATGAGAGTCTGCAGGCAGAAGTGAAGCATGATGGAGAGTGGTACAATAATGAGTGTCGGCAGGCAGCAGTGAAGCATGATGGAGAGGGGTACAATAATGAATGTCTGCAGGCAGCAGTGAAGCATGATGGAGAGGGGTACAATAATGAGTGCCTGCAGGCACCAGTGAAGCATGATGGAGAGGGGTATAATAATGAGTGCCTGCAGGCAGCAGTGAAGCATGTTGGAGAGGGGTACAATAATGAGTGTCTGCAGGCAGCAGTGAAGCATGATGGAGAGGGGTACAATAATGAGTGTCTGCAGGCAGCAGTGAAGCATGATGGAGAGTGGTCCAATAATGAGTCTCTGCAGGCAGCAGTGAAGCATGGTGGAGAGCGGTACAATAATGAGTGTCTGCAGGCAGCAGTGAAGCATGGTGGAGAGCGATACAATAATGAGTGTCTGCAGGTAGCAGTAAAGCATGATAGAGAGTGGTCCAATAATGAGTGTCTGCAGGTAGCAGTAAAGCATGATAGAGGGTCCTAAGAAGTTTGGAACCACATTACTGCAAATGGAGTTGGGGATTTTGTCATGATTAATGTAATACCATCAGGGAGGCGTCTGATTGGTTCCACATTTATTCCACAGCAGGACAACAACCCCAAACATCCACCAATGTCAGTAAGAACTACCTTCAGTGTAAGGAAGAACAGGGAGTCCTGGAAGTGAAGATTTGGCCCCACAGAGCCCTGATCTCACATCATCCAGTCTGTCTGGGATTACATGAAGAGACAGAAGGATTGGAGCGAGCCGACATCCACAGAAGATCTGGGCTTAGATCTCCAAGATGTCTGCAACAACCTCCCTGCTGAGTTCCTTCAAAAACTGTGTGCAAGTGTCCCTAGAAGACCTGATGCTGCAGTGAAGGTGAAGGGCGTCACCCCGAATACTGATGGGGTTACATTCCTGTTTTGTTCGGTCACTTTGTATTGTGTTAATTACCAAGAATAATCTATTATCCCTTCTGGCCTCATCAGCGCTCTTCCTCCGCAGCGTTCTCTCCCCACCGACCAGGAACACTTCCACAGCTCTGTATATCACCGCCATCCATCCTCTGGGACCTTTAGGCCGGCTGTCCACGGGCGTTGCGAATCCGCCGAGGTAGCCGCTTCTGTATTTCCGCCAGTTAGCCCTATCTGATAGATAGGCTGGCTGCAGAGAATAGGGGGAATTCACAGCATGCTGCGAATTGCCCGCCGCTCGTGGACAGGGGCGTATCTGACCTCCCCACAAGACCCTCCGCCGCCTCTTACCTGCCGTCCGGAGTCACACACAGAGCTCTGATATCAGTGTATATATATCCTCTGGCTGATAACAGAGACAACAGCAGGGAGCAGGAGCTGCTACAGTGGAATAGCTAAAGGACCTGTGAAGATGTCACCGTCATGTGATCAGTATATAAGGGGGCGGAGCTCTTGTGTTGTGCAAAGGGGGAGATTTATGAAAGCCGTCTAAATGCAAAATTACTTTTTATTAGTCATGTAGCGAAAGAACTATTATTTTTCCAGAGCACCATGGGGAATGAGAGCTGCGCTGTGATTGGTTGCTACGGACGACACATTTGTTTTTAGACATTCTCCATGAATTTCCTGCAGCGTTTTAACCCTTTGAGCCCTGCAGTGTATTTCTATCCCCAAAGGCCTTGTTGAGACCTCCATCAGTGCTGCCGCCATCCCGGAGCAGGAAGGCATCGGCAGTACTGTGTACACATACTTGTAGCACTTTATGTCTCCCCCTTGTGGTGAACACTGGTACTGTTATACTATCTGGCTCTTGTTCTGAGTTTTTACATTCATAAAGGTTTTTATTAAGGTGACCAGATTTTCCCAGAGTCAAAGTGTGACAAAGGGGTGTGGTCAGGGGGCGGGGCTTATCACAACATATGGTTTTAGCTCCGTCATTATAAAGAGTACAGGGCCGATTCATAAAAGACAGGGAGCAAATACCGCAGCATTTCTGTATCCAAAAACAGTCAAAATCCTCACTATTGGTGCAGATTTTGACTGTGATGTCATACTATGCGGCGCTCCCCCTCTCCTCCTCCGAAGGCTCCCCGGCTTTCGGTTTCCATCAGCCTGTATTGGCCTGACCTGTCTAGCGGTGCCGCACCTGACCAGGTTGCTGGGAACTTAAAGGGGTTGTCCCGAGAAAGCAAGTGGGGTATACACTTCTGTATGGCCATATTAATGCACTTTGTAATATACATTGTGCATTAATTATGAGCCATACAGAAGTTATTCACTTACCTGCTCCGTTGCTGGCGTACCCGTCTCCATGGTGCCGTCTAATTTCAGCGTCTAATCTCCCGATTAGACGCGGTTGCGCAGAAGGGTCTTCTCCCTTCTCTTGGGTCTCGGCACCAGCGGCGTTCTGGCTCCGCCCCTTCTACGCATCATCGCGTAGCTCCGCCCCATCACGTGTGCCGATTCCAGCCAATCAGGAGGCTGGAATCGACAATGGACCGCACAGAGCCCACGGTGCACCATGGGAGAAGACCCGCGGTGCATCGTGGGTGAAGATCCCGGCGGCCAGTAAGAAGTCGCCGCAGAGCGGGGATTCGGGTAAGTACTAAACTTTTTTTTTCTTTAACCCATCCCTTGTGTTTGTCTCGCGCCGAATGGGGGGCCTATTGAAAAAAAAAAGCCGTTTCGGCGCGGGACAACCCCTTTAAAGCCGGGGAGCGCTGACAGTGGTAAGCCTTTGGAGGAGGTGAGGCAGAGAACCGCATGGTATGACATCAGCTGCGGATACACGGCTGATTTCCAGTCAAAATCTGTACCAATAGTGAGGATTTTGACTTTTTTTTGGATGCGTAATTTGCAGCGAGAATTTCCACTACAGATATTCCACAGCATTTTTGCCACGTGTAAACATACCCTAAGTCAGCCTGAGGTACGCTGCCATGTGCAGAGTGGCATCAGTAGTAATAGTGCCGACAATATCAGCCCCTGGAATGATAGCGTCCCCTATATCAGCTCCAGTAGTAACTGTGACCCCCACAATGGCTCCAGTAGTAATAGTGTCCCCTATATCAGCTTCAGGAGTAATACTGACCCCCCACAGTGGCTGCAGTAGTAATAGTGTTCCTTCACAGTGGCCTGAGTAGTAATAGTGTCCCCCCACACTAGTCCAGTAGTAATATTGACCCCCACAGTGGCCCCAGTACTAATAGTATTCCTCACAGTTGCCTCAGTAGTAATAGCAACTCCCACAGTGGCCTCAGGGGTAATACTATTACTACTGGGGCTGATATTGGGTACAGTATAGTGTCCCCTATATTGACCCTAGTAGTGACAGTGACCCCCACAGTAGCCTTAGAAGTAATAGAGTCCCCCCTGAAACCCATATACTTACCTGAAACCCATATACTGAGTGCCGCTGCTCCTTCGCTCGGCGCTGCTGCGAGATGCACATGCTGACGGAAGTCTATGTGCCTGGACTCCTCCTCCCTTCTGCTCTCCTCTTGAAGAACCATTGAGGAGAGGTCAGAGGAGAAGGATCCTGGGTGCACATAATGACGTCAGTGGGTGCATCCCACATCAGCATTGCGGAGTGATTACCAGCTGGGGGGGGGGCCACAGCTCCCTGGCTGTTTACCTTTACGGTGATTAGACATCCCAAAAGCAGGACAGATGCCTGTCCCGCTTGGGACCCTGGGGAGAACCGGACACAGGTTCCCGGAATGGGACTGTACCACCTAAATCTAGATGTGTGATTACCTTATTTTTATAGATGCCAAGCATATATCAACTGAAAGACACACTGGTGCGTTATGTATATATGCACATTAGGTGATATACCAATGTGTTGTTTGTGTGTATGTGTGTATATATATATATATATATATATATATATATATATATATTGTAGTAGAGTGAGAGGTAAAGTGTGGGACGGACGGTACATATCGCAGAGACTACTAGCATCTGTGAGGTAAACCCAGTCCGTCTCTCACTCCAGTACTCAGTTCCACCTGGCCCAGGTGAGGTGCATAAATGGGTGCAGGTTGCAGTGTGAAGGAGGTGTGTCCTGTGTGAGCAGCAGAGGCTCACAGAGAGTGCTGAGCTGGAGACACTGCACTACACTGCTGGGAAGGTTTGCTTTATTTTGCCCTGCTGGAGTTTACAAAGACTTTTGGTGTTACTACTGCTGGACTGCTTATTTAAAAGGACTTTCCTTGAACTTTCTTCTACCTGGAGAATGCCAGTACTTTTTGTTTTGTTCATCAAGTCTGAAAAAAGACAAGATGCTCAGCATTTGGTCGTGGCCTGGTGTGTTTCCTCCTGCATTGCTACAATTGTGATGAGTAAGGATTTGGCGCTCACTGGAAGGATACTGAAAAGTGTAGTAGGTGAGGGGTCTTGATTGCCAGGTGAAGACGAATATTCCTAGGTGCTGTAAACAATCTCATAAGAGAGAGTGGCTAGAGGGAAACTCCGATCATGGCATGAAGGAGGAAGATATAAATGAGATAAAAGGGAAAAAAACCTCAGCGCTCGCACCGTAGAATAGATAGAAATAGAGTATACTGAAGAGATTAAGGTTATATCACTTACTTCAGGGAGGCGCCTTTAGGGTAGGCGCCTCCTAATCCAAATAGGCGTATCAAATATGGTGCCGATCAACAATGATGAACAGGTTCCACGATTTTAATAAAATAGAATAAAATATAATACACAACGCGTTTCGGCCGCACGGCCTTTTTCAAGTGTGAGAAACGGATGTCCCCAATATACACTAAATGGGGTACTGCTAGGAGAAAGTGAGATGGAAAAAGACCTGGGGGGGTACTAGGGGATTGTAGATTTAACTGAAGTAACCAATGCCTGTCAGCTGCTGCAAAAGCTAATAAAGTCTTGATGTGCACTAAAAGAGGCATAGGGGCGAGAACGTTATTCTTCCACTATATAAGGCACTTGTCAGGCCTCACATGGAATACTGTGTACAGTTCTGGACACCGGTGCTCAGGAAAGATGTTGCAGTGCTTGAGGGGGTTCAAAGAGGGGCAACTAAACTAATACATGGAATGAGGGGACTGGAATACTAAGAGAGGCATCAAAACTGGGATTATTTACCCTGGAAAAAAGACAGCTAAGGGGCAACCAAATAACTATGTATAAATACATGAGGGGACAATACAAGGATCTCTTCCATGATCTGTTTATTCCCAGGACTACGTTGGTAACAAGAGGGCATCCTCTACATCTAGAAGAAAGCAGGTTTCATCACAAACACAGAAGGGGGTTCTTTACTGTAAGAGCAGTGAGACTGTGGAACTCTCTGCCTGAGGATGTGGTGATGGCAAAATCCATAGAGGAGTTTAAAAGGGGACTAGATGTCTTTCTAGAGCGCTATGATATTACAGGATATAGACATTAGGTGACAAGCGGGTTGTTGACATGGGTCTTACATTCAGGTAGGTACTATCAAAGGTTGATCCAGAGATTATTCTGAATGCCATTATGGAGTCATGAAGAAATTTTTTTCCCCGAATGGGCTAAATGGCTTAATGCCTCTTGTTTTTTTTTGCCTTCCTCTGGATCAACAATGGAGTTGAAACTGGCTGAACTAGATGGACATTATCTTCATTCCGCCTAACTTACTATGTTACCCACCAAAGGCAATAAGGGACCAGATGAAGTTATTTAACAACCCCGCCTATCCACCTTCCTCCAAACATCCAATAAAGTTGGTATGAGAGTTGAGGCTTCCGTTTTCTCCCGGTCCACCCTATGAGGAATCCTGAATACTCCCTGAACATGGAAAGGGTTGGTGGCCTGTTCTTTATTCACCCACAGTTTAGTGCAGTTACATATTGTGGCTTTATGAATCAAGTCAAGGTTTGACAGGCCCATTCCTCCTCCTGAATTTTAGGTCTAGTCAATATCCTTCTAACTGAGGTGTGCTGAGGATGTTCTCCACACAAATCTAATTATCAACTTTTGTAACATACCTCTTTCCAACAAAAAGGGAATATCTCCTGGATGTGTTTACTTTCCTTTAAGGGGATGGAAACATTCAAGATTTCAGATTTTTGTGTGTTTACTTTAAAATTACTAAGCCTACCATATCTAGTGTATTTTTGTAGGAAAACTGGAAGGCCTATTCTAGGATCATAGACATAAATCAAAAGATTATCAGCAAAGAGAGAAAGTTTGTGCTCCCGGTCCCCAATAACCATTCCTTTAATAGAGGCATTGCTTCTAAGGGTGTTAGCCAGGAACTCCACTACCAGTGTGAATAATTATGGTGAGAGTGAGTATCCCTGTCTCGTCCCATTTTGCTCTTACTTGCATACCAGACAGTTAACAGCTCCAGAGGTGCACCACATACACTTCATGCATACAGGAATTACTGACAACATGAATGCACATGACCAACATGAAAGTCATCTTGAAGTGGCCTATAACTCTATCGTTTTCCTATCTCTGTTGGTGGCCCTCGAGGTTTTGTGCTCTTCTCCATCTATATTTTTGGACTGGGAAAGTTCATAGAATTCCATGGTTTCCAGTAGCAACATAGAAAAATACAAACTAGCAACCACAGTCAATTCTTCCACACATCCCCCAGTCTCACAAGTACAGCACCTCGCAGTCAACTCATTTATTTCTGTCCAGTATTTCAAACCACATAAGTTAACAAAAATGCTAATGCATGCCTTCAACATCCACCTTTTTGGCCTTCTTGTGTCCCTCCAGTCCACCCTCAACGCTGCTGTCCAGTTAATCCGCCTTGCACTTCATCGCACCTCTGAATCCATCTGCCCTATTTCAATCCCTTCACTAGCTAACCATTGCCTATTATGTCAGTAATAGTAATACAATAATAATGTCTCAGATGTCATTTGCTGCTGAAGAGATATATAGTATGCATTTCATGACTCCAACGCAAAATCTGCAATTAAAGGGGTTGTACCCAAATGTAAAGTTAACCCCTATCCAGTGGGCCGCAGCATAACCTTAGACAACTGGAATGTTTATCCACTCTATATGCAGAATGTGTTTAGATACCTTTCATGTGTTCTTAGGAAATGAGGTCCCTGGAAAACTGTCTAGTTTGCCAATGAACTCTGCATTTTTAATGAGTATTTTTCGAAGGACTGTCCCACCAGTAAATATCATATTTACTGTTCAGATAATAAGTAGATTTTCCATTTGCATGCCATTAAAAAAATCTAGTGAAGATGAGTTATGACATTTACTTACATAGTATGGAGTCACCTGGTGTTTAACCCTTTCCAATCCACTGTCTGACCTGTGATGACATTATGATTTAAGGCTGTACAGCTCCGATGTTGGAAGCTGCCCGTCGGGGTTCTCTTACTGTATATTACCAGCCTCCCTGCTATCGGAGCCTATCCAACGTGTCACCTCATGCAGTACTGGCTTTAGTCAGCAGATAGCGCCTTTCTATAATGGCAGAAAAAAAGTAAGCTCCCTAGGAAAACCAGGATACAAATTGGATTGGAAAGGGTTAATGTCGTTTTCCAGGCAAAGACTATTGATAACCTGTCCTCAGGATCTATTTATATCAAGGACTATGACTGTAACAAGGTGTAGCGATTAAGTTCAGAGTTGGAGTCTCTTTGTCGTAACTGCTGTGGAGCGGTAGCGTAGTCAGTGGAAGCCAGAGGTCGGTACATGGGTAGTATCAGTTCACAGTATGGAGGAGAAGGCAGGTGGTGGAGCATAACTACTGGCTGGGAGAACAATATTCACGCACTGAGGGAGCGACAGGGACAGATTTATATAGAGTGTGCAATAGGGTAGCCCTTAGCTATAGGTAATTTTCCAAAAGTTGAACTTTTGCTGCCTCTATCCCTTAATCTTGATCCAATCAACAAAAAAATCAGGATGTGCTAAATGTCAGCTCAATCAGACAACTGCTAGGCGACCCTCAAACGCCTCGAAATTGGAACATAGTATACACATTACGCAATGATTAAGCGGTGTACTCTTTCCTATCGCGACCATTTTCTTTTTTCTTCTTATAGAAATTTATGTGGACACATCCAGGCAACCCCCAGCAACTGTTTAAAAGCATACTGAATCGGAGGCGGAGCTAAGCTATGCAGGGGTGAAACGCACGCTGCCCAGGCTCCCGCTGCAAACACCGGCAAGCTTACCCTAAAGAGATCCGAGAAGCAGAGAAAACCCCCTAAAAGCCGTGATGGTGAGAAAGAGAGGCACCGGGAAGCAGCCGGACGCCACAGAAGAAGCACCGCCGACAATCCAGCACTACTTTGGGAGCCGCAGCTCGGCGGCTCCCCTCTCCAAGATGGCGCCGGAGCAAGCGCTGGCAGTACAGCACGCGGCCGACAGCGGGAGAGAGGAGGAGAGCGGGGCAGAGGAGGGAGCGGGAGCCCCACCGACAACACACCGCTACTCCGGGAGCCATGGCCCGGCGGCCCCCCCCTCCAAGATGGCGCCGGAGCAAGCACTGGCAGTACAGCATGCGGCCGACAGCGGGGGAGAGGAGGAGAGTGGGAGCCCCGCCGACAACACGACGCTACTCTGGGTGCCGCCCCCCCCCCAAGATGGCGCCGGAGTGCGCGCTGGAAGCACAGCACACAGCTGACAGCGGGGGAGAGGAGGCTGGAGCAGAGGAGGAAGCAGGAGCCCAGGAGGCCGGCAGAGCATATAAGTAGAGAGAGGCTGCAGAAGCCATATCGCCCCCAGAATCACCCCAAAACGACTCACAGGGCCTGAAGCCCAAATATAAGGGGGGAAGCCAGCACACACTTAAAGCACTGCCCTCCCATCCCCCTCCAGCAGGGGATCATGACAGCGCCAGACCCCCAAAAAACAAAATGAGCGGCAGGCAGAGCCCCAGTATGGCAGACAAAGGCATAGGCAGCGGAAGTGGCAGCCCGCAAGAGAGAGCGCAGAACCATAAACAGAAATACCACAGAAGCGCAATAATCGCAGCTAGGCCGAAAACTCCAGCGGCCAGCTGGCAGTTCTCCTGAACTGCTCTCTGTAGTATTCAGCAGCTGGGGATTTAAAATCCCCGCCTGCTGAATGAGCTGCCTCTGATTGGTCACAGCCTGACCAATCAGAGGCAGCTCTCACCCATTCATGAATGGGTGAGTGAGTGCTGCCTCTGATTGGCTCAGCGCAGCTCTCAGCTGAATGACAGCTGAGCTGAGCGAATCAGTGGCAGCACTCACTCACCCATTCATGAATTCATGAATGGGTGTGAGTGAGAGCTGCCTCTGATTGGTCAGGCTGTGACCAATCAGAGGCAGCTCATTCAGCAGGCGGGGATTTTAAATCCCCGGCTGCTGAATACTACAGAGAGCAGTTCAGGAGAACTGCCAGCTGGCTGCAGCTGAACTCCGTCTGCCGGGACCAGGTGAGTATATATATATTTTTTATTTTTACACATTTCTGGATGAACTGCAGGGAAGGGCTTATATATTTAAGCCCTTCCGAAAATTCATTGTGCGATCGCCGGCAGCCCATTGCTTTCAATGGAGCCGGCTGTATTGCCAGCTCCATTGAATTCAATGAGCTAACATCGTTCTGCTCTGCCACAGCTGTTACAGCTGTGGCAGAGGAGAACGATCGTTATGCTGACAGTGCGCGCGGAGGGGGGGGGTCTCACTCTTGCCACTATTGTGGCTTAATAGTGAGACCTCGGAGTCCAAAATGCAGCCCTGCATGTTGCTCCTCGCCTGCCCTATCCATTTCTATGTTTTTTACATGACTGGTGATTTGCTAAGATTTTCACAAATGAAAATCTTAGCGGAGCACCAGTCATATACAAAAATGCTCGAGTCGCCCATTGACTTCATTGGGGTTTGTTACTCGAAACGAACTCTCGAGCATCACTGAAAGTTCGACTCGAGTAACGAGCACTCGAGCATTTTGGTGCTCGCTCATCTCTAATAAATACCTTAGCTAACTAGAGGGAGGGCCACTCTGGACGTATTATTAACTAACAAACCAGACTGAATAATGGGGGTGCAGGTTGAGGGACACTTGGGAAATAGTGACCACAATATAATTAATTTCCAGCTGTCATTCAATAAGAAACCTTATCAGGGAGCGACAAAAAAACCTAAACTTTAGTAAAGCAAAATTTGATCAGCTCAGAAATGCTATCGGTAACATTAATTGGGACAACATCCTCAAAAATATCAGTACAGACAAGAAATGGGAAAAGTTAAAAAAATCCTAATTACCTCATGTGAGCAGTTCATACCCTTTAAAAACAAAAAAACTACAAGTAGAAGTAAACCAATGTGGCTCAACAAGACTGTAAGGGGGGCAATAAATGAAAAAAAGAAAGCGTTTAAACTACTAAAACAAGAAGGCAGCGAAGAAGCTCTAAAATCGTACAGGGAAAAAAACTAAATATATAAAGAAAATATCATAATTGTTAAGGAGGAGGCAGAAAGACTGATCGCCAAAGAGAGCAAAAACAACCCGAAACTATTATTCAATTATATAAACAGTAAAAGGATTTTCACTGAGAGAACTGGCCCTTTAACAAATAATGCCGGAGAAACCATTGAAGATGATGGGAGGAAGGCAAACCTATTAAATAGTTTCTTTTCAAGTGTATTCACGAACGAAAATGTGACACGAGATGCAGGGGAATAAAATGAACTCCCCGCTAAATATTGCATGCCTAGCACAGGAGGAAGTGCAGAGACGGTTAAAGAGGATTAAAACCAATAAATCACCTGGCCGAGATGGAATACACCCAAGGGTTCTAAGGGAACTAAGTGATGTGATAACTAGACCGCTATTTCTTATATTTATGGACACTATCAAGACCGGGTTGTACCATTGAATTGGTGCATTGCCAACGTGGTTCCAATTTACAAAAAGGGGTCCAAAAAAGAGCCTGGTAACTACAGGCCGGTAAGTCTTACTTCAATAACTGGGAAAATATTCGAGGGGTTTCTGAGAGACGCCATCCTAGAATAGCTCCTCACCAGCATGGATTCATGAGGGGTCAATCGTGTCAGACCAATCTGATCAGCTTCTATGATGAAGTAAGTTCTAGGCTGGACGTGGGAGAGTGCATTGATCTTGTATATCTGGACTTCCCTAAAGCATTTGACACCGTGCCGCATAATAGATTGATATATAAAATGAGACAATTCGGTCTTGGCGAAAACATGTGTATCTGAGTAAAGAACTGGCTCAGAGATAGAAAGCAGAGGGTGGTAATAAACAGTTCATTCTCTAATTGGGCCACCATTGCTAATGCGGTGCCACAGGGTTCAGTATTAGGCCCCATTCTGTTCAATATATTTATCAATGACCTGATAGAGGGACTATGGAGTAAAATATCAATATTTGCAGATGATACAAAATTATACAAAACAATACAATGGAGGACAATGTGCAGCTACAAACGGACCTAGATAAGCTGGGGGCTTGGGCAGAAAAATGGCAAATGAAGTTTAATGTTGATAAATGTAAGGTTTTGCACATGGACAAGAGAAACGGATGTCCCCAATATACACTAAATGGGGTACTGCTAGGAGAAAGTGAGATGGAAAAAGACCTGGGGGTACTAGGGGATTGTAGATTTAACTGAAGTAACCAATGCCAGTCAGCTGCTGCAAAAGCTAATAAAGTCTTGATGTGCACTAAAAGAGGCATGGGGGCGAGGGACGAGAACGTTATTCTTCCACTATATAAGGCACTTGTCAGACCTCACATGGAATACTGTGTACAGTTCTGGACACCGGTGCTCAGGATAGATGTTGCAGTGCTTGAGGGGGTTCAAAGAGGGGAAACTAAACTAATACATGGAATGAGGGGACTGGAATACCCAGAGAGGCCAACAAAACTGGGATTATTTACCCTGGAAAAAAGACAGCTAAGGGGCAACCAAATAACTATGTATAAATACATGAGGGGACAATACAAGGATCTCTTCCATGATCTGTTTATTCCCAGGACTACGTTGGTAACAAGAGGGCATCCTCTACATCTAGAAGAAAGCAGGTTTCATCACAAACACAGAAGGGGGTTCTTTACTGTAAGAGCAGTGAGACTGTGGAACTCTCTGCCTGAGGATGTGGTGATGGCAAAATCCATAGAGGAGTTTAAAAGGGGACTAGATGTCTTTCTAGAGCGCTATGATATTACAAGATATAGACATTAGGTGACCAGCGGGTTGTTGACATGGGTCTTACATTCAGGTAGGTACTATCAAAGGTTGATCCAGAGATTATTCTGAATGCCATTATGGAGTCGTGAAGAAATGTTTTTCCCCGAATGGGCTAATTGGCTTAATGCCTCTTGTTTTTTTTGCCTTCCTCTGGATCAACAATGGAGTTGAAACTGGCTGAACTAGATGGACATTATCTTCATTCCGCCTAACTTACTATGTTACCCACCAAAGGCAATAAGGGACCAGATGAAGTTATTTAACAACCCCGCCTATCCACCTTCCTCCAAACATCCAATAAAGTTGGTATGAGAGTTGAGGCTTCCGTTTTCTCCCGGTCCACCCTATGAGGAATCCTGAATACTCCCTGAACATGGAAAGGGTTGGTGGCCTGTTCTTTATTCACCCACAGTTTAGTGCAGTTACATATTGTGGCTTTATGAATCAAGTCAAGGTTTGACAGGCCCATTCCTCCTCCTGAATTTTAGGTCTAGTCAATATCCTTCTAACTGAGGTGTGGTGAGGATGTTCTCCACACAAATCTAATTATCAACTTTTGTAAGATACCTCTTTCCAACAAAAAGGGAATATCTCCTGGATGTGTTTACTTTCCTTTAAGGGGATGGAAACATTCAAGATTTCAGATTTTTGTGTGTTTACTTTAAAATTACTAAGCCTACCGTATCTAGTGTATTTTTGTAGGAAAACTGGAAGGCCTATTCTAGGATTGTGGACATAAATCAAAAGATTATCAGCAAAGAGAGAACGTTTGTGCTCCCGGTCCCCAATAACCATTCCTTTGATAGATGCATTGCTTCTAAGGGTGTTGGCCAGGGACTCCACTACCAGTGTGAATAATTATGGTTAGAGTGAGCATCCCTGTCTCGTCCCATTTTGCTCTTACTTGCATACCAGACAGTTAACAGCTCGAGAGGTGCACCACATACACTTCATGCATACAGGAATTACTGACAACATGAATGCACATGACCAACATGAAAGTCATCTTGAAGTGGCCTATAACTCTATCATTTTCCTATCTCTGTTGGTGTCCCTCAAGGTTTTGTGCTCTTCTCCATCTATACTTTTGGCCTGGGGAAGTTCATAGAATTCCATGGTTTCCAGTAGCAACATAGAAAAATACAAACTAGCAACCACAGTCAATTCTTCCACACATCCCCCAGTCTCACAAGTACAGCACCTCACAGTCAACTCATTTATTTCTGTCCAGTATTTCAAACCACATAAGTTAACAAAAATGCTAGTGCATGCCTTCAACATCCACCTTTTTGGCCTTCTTGTGTCTCTCCAGTCCACCCTCAACGCTGCTGTCCAGTTAATCCGCCTTGCACTTCATCACACCTCTGAATCAATCTGCCCTATTTCAATCCCTTCACTAGCTAACCATTGCCTATTATGTCAGTAATAGTAATACAATAATAATGTCTCAGATGTCATTTGCTGCTGAAGAGATATATAGTATGCATTTCATGACTCCAACGCAAAATCTGCAATTAAAGGGGTTGTACCCAAATGTAAAGTTAACCCCTATCCAGTGGGCCGCGGCATAACCTTAGACAACTGGGATGTTTATCCACTCTATATGCAGAATGTGTTTAGATACCTTTCATGTGTTCTTAGGAAATGGGGTCCTTGGAAAACTGTGCAGTTTGCCAATGAACTCTGCATGAGTTGATGAGTGTTTTTCGAGGGACTGTCCCACCAGTAAATATCATATTTACTGTTCAGATAATAAATAGATTTTCCATTTGCATGCCATTAAAAAAATCTAGTGAAGATGAGTTATGACATTTACTTACATAGTATGGAGTCACCTGGTGTTTAACCCTTTCCAATCCACTGTCTGACCTGTGATGACATTATGATTTAAGGCTGTACAGCTCCGATGTTGGAAGCCGCCCGTCGGGGTTCTCTTACTGTATATTACCAGCCTCCCTGCTATCGGAGCCTATCCAACGTGTCACCTCATGCAGTACTGGCTTTAGTTAGCAGATAGCGCCTTTCTATAATGGCAGAAAAAAAGTAAGCTCCCTAGGAAAACCAGGATACAAATTGGATTGGAAAGGGTTAATGTCGTTTTCCAGGCAAAGACTATTGATGACCTGTCCTCAGGATCTATTTATACCAAGGACTATGACTGTAACAAGGTGTAGCGATTAAGTTCAGAGTTGGAGTCTCTTTGTCGTAACTGCTGTGGAGTGGTAGTGTAGTCAGTGGAAGCCAGAGGCCGGTACATGGGTAGTATCAGTCCACAGTATGGAGGAGAAAGCAGGTGGTGGAGCTTAACTACTGGCTGGGAGAACAATATTCACGCACTGAGGGAGCGACAGGGACAGATTTATATAGAGTGTGCAATAGGGTAGCCCTTAGCTATAGGTAATTTTCCAAAAGTTGAACTTTTGCTGCCTCTACCCCTTAATCTTGATCCAATCAACAAAAAAAATCAGGATGTGCTAAATGTCAGCTCAATCAGACAACTGCTAGGCGACCCTCAAACGCCTCGAAATTGGAACATAGTATACACATTACGCAATGATTAAGCGGTGTACTCTTCCCTTTCGCGACCATTTTCTTTTTTCTTCTTATAGAAATTTATGTGGACACATCCAGGCAACCCCCAGCAACTGTTTAAAAGCATACTGAATCGGAGGCGGAGCTAAGCTATGCAGGGGTGAGACGCATGCTGCCCAGGCTCCCGCTGCAAACACCGGCAAGCTTACCTTAAAGAGATCCGAGAAGCAGAGAAAACCCCCTAAAAGCCGTGATGGTGAGAAAGAGAGGCACCAGGAAGCAGCCGGATGCCACAGAAGAAGCACCGCCGACAATCCAGCGCTACTTTGGGAGCCGCGGCTCGGCAGCTCCCCTCTCCAAGATGGCGCCGGAACAAGCGCCGGCAGTACAGCACGCGGCCGACAGCGGGAGAGAGGAGGAGAGCTGGGGCAGAGGAGGGAGCGGGAGCCCCACCGACAACACACCGCTACTCCGGGAGCCATGGCCCGGCGGCCCCCCCCCCCTCCAAGATGGCGCCGGAGCAAGTGCTGGCAGTACAGCATGCGGCCGACAGCGGGGGAGAGGAGGAGAGCGGGAGCCCCGCCGACAACACGACGCTACTCCGGGAGCCGCCCCCCCTCCAAGATGGCACCGGAGCGCGCGCTGGAAGCATAGCACACAGCCAACAGCGGGGGAGAGGAGGCTGGAGCAGAGAAGGAAGCAGAAGCCCAGGAGGCCGGCAGAGCAGATAAGTGGAGAGAGGCTGCAGAAGCCATATCGCCCCCAGAATCACCCCAAAACGACTCACAGGGCCTGAAGCCCAAATATAAGGGGGGAAGCCAGCACACACTTAAAGCACTGCCCTCCCATCCCCCTCCAGCAGGGGATCATGACAGCGCCAGACCCCCAAAAAACAAAATGAGCGGCAGGCAGAGCCCCAGTATGGCAGACAAAGGCATAGGCAGCGGAAGTGGCAGCCCGCAAGAGAGAGCGCAGAACCATAAACAGAAATACCACAGAAGCGCAATAATCGCAGCTAGGCCCAAAACTCTTAAGCACAATTCACAACACCAAGATCCATTGTCGGAGGATGAATGGGACTGGAGAGATCATTTGCGCGCTTTACCAACTAAAAGCGACTTCCAAAGATTGGAGGCCTCCCACAAGGAAGCTATGCATACGTTACAACAAGAGATCAAACATGTGGGCAACCGTCTAAACACAGTGGAAGAATCACACGAGAAGGCCCTATCCACACTAGAAGCGCATAGTCAAGCGATTAATGCACAAGCTATACAGATAGCGGACATTCTAACTCATATTGATGACATTGAAAATCGCCATAGGCGAAATAACTTGCGCCTGAGGGGCTTATCGGAAGAGATCATACCTGCGTAATTGGACGATTGGGCCCGCAATTTTTTCAGCTCACTAATGCAAAGAGGTCCCGAAAGTCAGATAGTGATCGACCGAATACATAGGGCTTTGGGCCCCAAGCCAGATAATCCAAATAGACCGCGAGATGTGCCATGCACTACTACAAGGATAAAGAAGCCATTATGAAAAAAGCCCGCGAAATGAAAGATTCCATTATGCACAACGGCATCCCCATAGAAGTGTTCCCAGACCTAGCATGACGCACGCTACAGCTACGAAGGGCAGTAAGGCCGATTCTAGAAGTAATGAGAACAAACCACATTCTCTACAGATGGGGTTCCCGTTTCAACTCACAGCAACAAGAAACGGGAAAACTGCCACCTTCAAATCCCCAGCAGATTTACCAGGATTTTTAGGAACACTGGAACTACCCATGGTGGCGATTCCAGACTGGCCCTACGTCCTGGCGCTACCTATCGGGCCCCCAAGAGAACTTTGGCAGGAGGCTAGACCACAGAGACCTAGAACATCCGAGACCAACGGCAGGTCAAAGAGCTGAACACTAGACAAGAGAAAGGCACCAGCGACGAAAGATATATGGACTCAAGCAATAAAAACGCATCAAAAATGTACCAATGATCCTGAAGTTTGACCATTGACGGACCCCACGGGTGGAACTCTCAGGCTGGAGGGAGGGGGGCCACCCAGGGTAGTAACATAGGCTACCCAAAAAACTTGTTATTCTCTCTGTTTTCTCTGTTACGGATGCATAAGAGTTTAATTTATGCGGATAGGAAAAAATGTTATCTTTCAGCATATCACTAATACACTGAGGGGCATGCCAGTGGGAGTAGGGGGAGGGGGCTCACTCTGCTGCTAGGCCGCTTCTCCTCCCAGGATGAACGATGCCTATGTATCGCCCGCAGCCAACTATAGGTTGGTTCCCCAATACGATAGATTGGAGACCCGAACTCCAATCGACAGGAAAATAATTTTCTGTCTTCTACCCCTAACCCACACCTCTCTTGAGTACCCATCTTATCTTTCTTGGACCCAAACCTCACATTTATCTCGGACGCGACACATCCCAAGAGCCACCCACGCACCCAAAACGAATATCCCATGGCTAGTCTGACCTTCTGCTCATATAATTCCAGGGGACTGAACGCATCGGCTAAATGGGGCCAGATTTTATCCCACCTCCACAAGAAGCAGATTATGATAGCCCTCCTTCAGGAGACACATTATAGAACAGGCCAAATACCAAAAGGAAACAACAGGCACTACACCAGTTGGTACCACAGCACGCACCCAGATAAGAGAGTATGCGGAGTATTGATCGCAATACATAAGTCACTTCCACATAGACTACTAGCTTCAAAAATAGATAATGAAGGGAGATACATCTTTTTAAAGCTCGATTTGGGAGGACGCATACTAACAATAGCCAATGTTTATTCTCCAAATTCTAGACAGGTCCCATTCAGCTGCCGCATCCTGGGAGAACTGGCACGGTTCGCCACCGGCTCGAGGATGGTGCTCGGCGGGGATCTCAACCTCGGACTGGACCCGGATCTGGATTCATCTTCGGGTAAGTCCGGACCCTCTTTGGCGGCCTTGCGTAGACTGCGAAAACAACTGGCGGAGCTGAGACTCGTTGACCTCTGGAGGATTCTCCACCCAGGGGTCAGGGACTAGAGCCACCACTCAGTGTCCCACAATAGCTATGGGAGGCTTGACTACATATTTGTCTCTCACGACCTTCTAGATCTAGATCCCAAGTGTTCGATGGGTAATTTTATATGGTCGGACCACGCGCCTGTCGACGGGGCACTCCTTGGGCAGGAGAGAAGAGGGGGCCTGAACTCCTGGAGACTAAATGACAATCTCCTAAGTGACTCGTGTTGTCTACAGGAGATCAGACAGACAATTGAGACATTTATAGATATACACAAAACAGATACAACACCGCCAACAGTACAGTGGGAAGCCCTCAAGTGCGTGCTGAGGGGGTTTTTTATTTCCCACGGGACACGCCTAAAGAGGGATAGGACCGGTAAATTATCAAACCTGATCTCCCGGTTAGATAGAGCGGAACAATCCAATAAAGCGAATCCTACACAGACCCTAAGCGCGGAAATCTCAGATTTACGCCAACAGGTGCTAAAAATAATGGATAAAAATCACCTCTGTATGAGAGATAAATTTAAAGGGAAATTCTATGAATATGGAAATAAGAGTGGATCATGGCTAGCACGAGCATTAAACCCCAGGGGTAACCAAACTTATATTCGCGATGAAATCAAAAGCGAAAGGGAAAATCCACGCGACAAAAGATATTTTAGAATGTTTCCAGAACTATTATAGTGAGCTATACAACATAGACAATCCAGTAGATCAAAGCGAGATAGACCATTACTTGCAGACACACGCACCGAAAGCAATATCCATAGATCAAGCAAGAGCACTAGAAGAGGACATCCGCGAGCAAGAAATAATCAAAGAAATCAAAGAATTAAAAATAGGAAAAAGTCCGGGCCCCGATGGCTTCACCCCAAGGTTTTACAAATCAGTAGGAGATCTCATAGCGCCACTTTTAAGTAAAGTTTTTAACACAATCTCAGATAAACGCTCCTCCCCCCCGCAGGCTATGCAGGCTACCATTATGGTGTTACCCAAACCAGGCAAAGACCCTATGGCATGCGAGAACTACCGCCCGATATCTCTACTAAACATTGACACAAAGATCTTCACGAAAATTATAGCTACACGCCTAAGCCCACTTACTCGGGACATTATAAACAGAGATCAAGTGGGATTCGTCCCTGGGAGAGAAGCCAGGGACAACACTATAAGAACACTATCCCTGGTGGAGCGAGCAAAAGAGGCAGGCACACCATTATGTCTGTTCTCGGTCGACGCCGAAAAGGCTTTCGACCGAGTCAACTGGATGTTTTTGGAAAAAACATTGAGACAGATAGGGATAGGTAACAGGTGTAGGCAATGGATTATGGCACTTTACAGCAAACCCACCGCACAAATAAGAGTGAATGGGGTGCGTTCTGATCCAATAAGCATAAAAAATGGAACACGCCAAGGATGCCCTTTATCCCCAACAATATACGCGCTAGTAATGGAATCGCTGGCTAATGCCATCAGGGACAATAAAGAAATAACGTGATACGAGGCCATCGGGAATGAACACAAAGTAGCTTTGTTCGCGGATGACCTGCTGATTTACATGACAAATCCCCAAAAAGGTCTGCCCGCTGTCTTGCAATAATGTAGAAAATACAGTAGGGTAAGCAATTTCAAAATCAATACGACCAAATCGGAGATATTAAACATTACACTCCAGGCGGAAGAGATCGCACAGCTATCAACAAAATACCCCTTAAGATGGCGGGAGGATCAAATAAAATATCTGGGAGTGGCCATGCCCTCAGAGACGGAGAAATTGTTTAAGCTAAATTTCGAACCCATTCTTACATCCATCACAAAAGATTTAGACAAATGGAGAGCACTGAACGTATCGTGGCTAGGCAGAATTAATGTAATTAAAATGAATGTATTGCCCAGACTCCTCTACCTCTTTCAAACAGTACCTATAAATATACCAAAAGATTATTTTGACAGACTTCAAAAAATCACAACCCGTTTCATATGGAAAGGATCTAGACCATGCCTTAGCTATAAATTGCTGACACAGAGGAAAACTAGAGGGGGATTAGGGCTTCCAGACCTACGGTCTTACTATAGGGCTGCAATCTGTAAAATAGTACTAGATCTAACAAGAGAAACTTATACGGAACATTGGGTAGAACTAGAAAGATCAACTAAACAAATACAAGGTATATTTTGGTTAAATGGAGGTTTAGGAAGACGTGGAATTAAAGTATCCCCCTTAATGAGGTCAATACTAAAAATCTGGGACGGATTCGCAATAAAATGCGGACTGATAAAGCAACCAGGACCATGGACACCCCTGAAGGGAAACCCAGACTTCCCTCAGGGGGATATGGGACTACCTTTTCTAGAGGGTCTAGGCTTACAATGCCCGAGGGTGCGCGACATCACGGACAAGGACGGAATATTACGAATGGAAACGATCTCGGGAGGGGGGAGGATGCGGGCAGGCGCGTGGCTCCAATATCATCAGATTGCTCATTACATAAGAACCTTGGGCCCGGTAGCTATACTGACACAGCCCTCGACTCCCTTCGAGGAGCTATGTGAAACACCTCAGAAAAAGAAGGGTGTAATCTCCGCGGTCTGTGGCATTTTGGTCGCCGAGGGAGGTCGGGACGCGGGGAGGGGTTCAAGAAATCCTGGGAGAAGGAGCTAGGACGAGCCGTGCCAGCAGGGGACTGGGCAAAGGCCCAGTGTTCGACACACAAGATGACAGTATCAGGTAACCATCAAGAACTGAACTACAAGTTGCTTACGAGATGGTATCGCACTCCGGCAAAATTGGCCAGATTCTACACAGGGGTGTCGGACCAATGTTGGAGATGCTTGCCGGAAACCGGCACACTCACACACGTATGGTGGGCGTGCTTCCTAGTTTCACCCCTCTGGAAGGCGGTGGAGGAATTATACAATGCTTTAACCGGAGACTCTCTAACATTCACTCCTGAAATTGCCCTCCTGTCAGTCCTACCAGGGTCAATAGGGACAAATAAGAAAAGAATTCTCCGATTCTTTTTGCTAGCGACAAGGGTATCAATTCCCCGTCTTTGGAGATCGCAAACCCCGCCCTCCAGACTTAACTGGGTGACAGCGCTTGACGAGATTAGCCGTATGGAGGAGTTGAGAGCAAGTGACGATAACAAATATACATCCTATCACGCGATTTGGGAGCCATGGCTGACTTTCCGAAGGTCAGTAGACTTCAATGGGTGGCAGCGGAGGGGCGACTCACCCAACCGATAAATAAATTAGGGACTAATGGGCGCACTGAGATCTGAGGTATAAAAAGGTATTATTTACCCCCTGTACTCTTCCTTCTTTCTCTTTACAACCCCCCCCTTTGTTTACCTTTTTTCTTCTTCTTTCTCTCACTATCTTTCATTCTTTTCTCCCCAATACACCATATGATTAGCTCACAAGCAATGCTATCAAAAGTTGTATAGGGATCCGACGACCACCACGTCCTGGTTATACCTGGGGCGGGGTGGAAGCCGGATAACAGAACAAAAGCAAGTTTATGCAGTTACAATGTTGGCAGTTCAAATGACTTAAGTAGCAACGTTAGACACGAAGATAAATTCAGCTGGAGGACAGCGTTGAAGATTAAAGGAGTTGTCCCGCGAAAGCAAGTTGGGGTATACACTTCTGTATGGCCATATTAATGCACTTTGTAATATACATTGTGCATTAAATATGAGCCAAACAGAAGTTATTCACTTACCTGTTCCGTTGCTAGCGTCCTCGTCTCCATGGTTCCGTCTAATTTTCAGCGTCTAATCGCCCGATTAGACGCGCTTGCGCAGTCCGGTCTTCTCCGTTTTGAATGGGGCTGCTCGTGCTGGAGAGCTGCCCTTGTAGCCCCGCCCCGTCACGTGTGCCGATTCCAGCCAATCAGGAGGCTGGAATCGGCAATGGACCGCACAGAAGCCCTGCGGTCCACCGAGGGTGAAGATCCCGGCGGCCATCTTCACAAGGTAAGTAAGAAGTCACCGGAGCGCGGGGATTCGGGTAAGTACTGTGCGTTTTTTTTTTTTAAGCCCCTGCATCGGGTTTGTCTCGCACCGAATGGGGGGGCTATTGAAAAAAAAAAAACACGTTTCGGCGCGGGACAACCCCTTTAGGGAGATATTTATTGTGAAAAATGAGAACAGATAAACAATGTATGTTATACGTTAATTTCAGTTTAATTAAGATAAGTTAGGAACAGCGCGAAAATTGGATTCAGGAGCGACATGAAAAGAAATGTTGTGTGTTGTATCTTGCAAAAAACCTTAATAAAATACTTTTGAACATAAAAGCATACGGAATCAAATTTCCCAAAAGGTAATTCCAAAAAGTTCCTGAAATAACAGTATGTAAAAATATATATATATATTTTTTTTTTGTTTTTAAATACACAACTTCTATCAGAGAAACACATTTTTATTTACAACAGTAATTTCCATACAATCAAAACATAATGGGAACGAATATTCAACATTATTTTTTCCTAAGAGAGGATTTAGTAGCAGTTGGCTATTTTTTACAGTTTTCGGCAACGATCTGTAAAACAAATTGTTTCTCAGTTCCATCTTTTGTGAGAATTTTCTTGTAATCCTGAATGAATTTGACACCTCTTTTTCCAACGTCATTCACAATTGTCTTCTCAAGTTTTTCAATTCCACGTTTGTACCCAGCATCATCTATCCATGTTGAAGGGTCTTTGTCGAGGAAATCGATGCTGATAGAAAATCAAGTTTTTGTACCAGGAATTACAAAAGATGAAAATTCGATGTTACTAAAGGAAGAAGAATCATTTTGGTGAAGAATGTACCTCTTGAGTTTATTGTCGTCTTCTTCCTCTTCTTCACCTTTATCTGCTTCCAGCATAACTTGAGCCATTTTTGCCTTAACCACTGTTGGAACGTTGTCATCCAATAAGGATAGAGCCCCAGCTTCGGTAACTAAGTACCAGAGATCGGTGGAAATTTTTTTCACACAACGTTATTGTACAATTCACATAAAATAATTCATGCCTAACATAATTGTATGTT
The DNA here is from genome assembly GCF_035609145.1 of Eleutherodactylus coqui. NCBI lineage: Eukaryota > Metazoa > Chordata > Amphibia > Anura > Eleutherodactylidae > Eleutherodactylus > Eleutherodactylus coqui. The sequence goes on from NC_089837.1 coordinate 39,259,384, forward strand.
GTTAACCCTTTCCAATCCACTGTCTGACGTCTAAAGACATTCTGATTGAAGGCTCTACAGCTCTGATGTCGGAAGACGTCCAACAGGGTATTCTTACTGTAGATTACTGGCCGCTCTGTTGTCAGGGACCTCTCCAGTATGTCGCATACTGCAGTACTGGCTCTAGCCGGCAGATGGCGCCATTTATAATGGCAGAAAGAGAAAGCCCCCTAGAAAATACTGAATCCAAAATGCAAAGGGTTAAATCAATTGTAGCAGCGGCTTAATGTAGCAATAGCAATGCTAATTAAATTAATAAAAACTTGCATTCATGTCCATTACGAGCGCTTACAAGTGATTATAAATAAAATGACTAAAACATTTTTTTAGCTGAAAAAATTAAGGTCATGTTTCCCCCAAAATAAGACCCTGTCTTATATTAACTTTTTCCCCAAAAGAGGCACAGGGTTCTATTTTTGGGGGGGGGTGTCTTATACTCACTTAGCAGTTGCTGTTCAGGTCCTTCCCGCTGGGCTGTGGCGCTCCTGCAGGCTTTCATGTAGTCCTCAATGCCGACTGAGCATCTCTTGCTGGTGACGCGGCTTGAATACCCCAACTTAAGCAAGCGATTGCTCTGATTGGCTGCGGCCGTGGTCCTGAACCAATCAGAGCCATGCTCGATGAACCAATCACAGCCATTCAATGCTGTATCCTCTACCCCCTGGATGTTCACTGGTGGAGACAGTGGCTCACTTCTTCCTGACCATAGGAGTGGTAGTATTCACGGGAAGGTTAGGAATGAACACCGGATGTAAGCCAAGGTAAGCAAGAAACAGGCTTTTGGGCTTTTCCAAAATCTTGATGTAAACTGAACCTCTCTTTTAGAAACTACATTATTGGGAATGCCATGCAGCCTAAATGTCTCCTTGATCATTAATTCCGCAGTTTGTTCAGCAGTAGGAATCTTCTTGGTGGGAATAAAATGGGCCATTTTGGTGAGTCGGTCCACCGCAACAAGGATGGTAGTCATTTCCTTTAGAAGAAAAGAACCACAATAAAATCCATTGATATTGCTCTCCAAGGCCTGGATGGGACTGGTGTCTTCTTTTATGCACAGGTTACACAAGAGGCCATATATTTTTTCACATCGCTCCTACAATTAGAATGAATTAACTTTAATAACAAAATACATTTCAAATTTATCGAAAATAGAGAGCAGAGATTTTAAAGAGGATTCTAGATCTTGTAGGAAAAGAAGAATGTTGTCAGCATTATCCGTTCTTCATGATTATTCAATTCACGCTCAACTACTGATGGAGACATACAGACCTGAATCTGAAGCAACAGCGAATAAGGCTGCAGATAGCGTGTGATAGAGAACTGCACATATATGTGGCTATTGGTCATGACACTGGCTGTAGGGGAATTATATAGAACTTGCACGAACTTTACAAACATTGACCCAAATCTGAAAGAAGTCATTATTGTCTACAGATACCTCAACTCCACCGAGTCAGGCTTTATCCTGCATGGCTTTATCCTGGTCAATGAATACAAGAGTAGGCTTCCCACTGAAAGTGACCCCCCAGGCTTAGACTCTAAACAAAGATGGCCGCACCAACGTCTCTGACTACTTGACACACTCTGTGTATTAGTATCCATCATTAGTCTAAGATACTACATGCCGCTTTCATTACCCGGTGCTGCCCTCATGAGCAGTTCTGGGCAGTCACAGCAGCCCGTAGTCTTCAGGCCCTTCTACATGGAACGATTATCGCTCAAAAATCATTCAAACAAGCAAAAGTGAGCGATCATCGGTGTAAACGCAGCCAACGGTCGAACGACAAGGAATAAATCATTCGCTTTTCGGCAATCGTTCATGTTATGCAGACAAAAAGATCATTGTTGGCTCATTCACTGATCGTTTGGTTTAAATACCCATGGTTCAGTCGTTCTCCGTCACTTATACAGCGAATATTAACGACTGAATGATTTTTCATTTGCCTCTACAAACTTGTTGACGGAGCGAACAAACGAAAATCTGAGATACCCCGAGGCAGATACGCTATGATCTTCACATTTTTTTCTCCTCTGCAAACAGTACAGGAGCTCGGCCCCCCTTATATACTGATCACATGGTGGTGACATCATCACAGGTCCTTCAGCCACCACTTCTCCTCCTCACTGTTGAGCTCCACCCCTTATATACTGATCACATGGTGGTGACATCATCACAGGTCCTTCAGCCACCACTTCTCCTCCTTACTGTTGAGCTCCACCCCTTACATACTGATCACATGGTGGTGACATCATCACAGGTCCTTCAGCCACCACTTCTCCTCCTTACTGTTGAGCTCCACCCCTTACATACTGATCACATGGTGGTGACATCATCACAGGTCCTTCAGCCACCACTTCTCCTCCTTACTGTTGAGCTCCGCCCCTTACATACTGACCACATGACAGTGACATCATCACAGGTCCTTCAGCCACCACTTCTCCTCCTCACTGCTGAGCTCCGCCCCTTACATACTGATCACATGGTGGTGATGTCATCACAGGTCCTGGTCACGCTGTTGTGTTGCTCTCTCAGGTAATTTATGTGAGGAGGATTTAGTTGCTTGTCTTTCGGTAACGTAGTTTGTAAGGCTGAAAAAAGCCCTCTGTCCATCCAGCTCAGCCCATTGGCCCCCAATGCTGATCCAGAGGAAGGCGAAAAACTCAAGGAGGTAGAAGACAATTTTCCTCATTAAAGGAAAATAATTCCTTTCTGACTTCAATCTGGCAATTGGAATAATCCCCGAATCACCGACCCTACTGAGGTAATCAGTGATATAACATATAATATTGTGCCGCTCAAGAAAGCTGTCCAGGTCCCTCTTTACTCTTTTAGTGAGTTCCTCATCACAACATCCTCAGGCAGAGGGTTCCATAGTCTTACTGCTCTTGCAGTAAAGAACCCTCTTCTAATTTGTGTAGAAACCTTCTTTCCTCTAGATGTAGAGAGCGCCCCCTTGTTACAGTCCTGGGTATAATAGATGACGGGAGAGATCTCTGTATTGTCTGCTGATATATTATACATAGTTATTAGAGCGCCCCCTTGTTATAGTCCTGGGTATAATAGATGACGGGAGAGATCTCTGTATTGTCTGCTGATATATTTATACATAGTTATTAGAGCGCCCCCTTGTTACAGTCCTGGGTATAAATAGATGACGGGAGAGATCTCTGTATTGTCTGCTGATATATTTATACATAGTTATTAGAGCGCCCCCTTGTTACAGTCCTGGGTATAAATAGATGACGGGAGAGATCTCTGTATTGTCTGCTGATATATTTATACATAGTTATTAGAGCGCCCCCTTGTTGTAGTCCTGGGTATAAATAGATGACGGGAGAGATCTCTGTATTGTCCCCTTATATATTATACATAGTTATTAGAGCGCCCCCTTGTTACAGTCCTGGGTATAAATAGATGATGGGAGGGATCTCTGTATTGTCTGCTGATATATTTATACATAGTTATTAGAGCGCCCCCTTGTTACAGTCCTGGGTATAAATAGATGACGGGAGAGATCTCTGTATTGTCCCCTTATATATTATACATAGTTATTAGAGCGCCCCCTTGTTACAGTCCTGGGTATAAATAGATGATGGGGAGAGATCTCTGTATTGTCTGCTGATATATTATACATAGTTATTAGAGCGCCCCCTTGTTACAGTCCTGGGTATAAATAGATGGTGGGAGAGATCTCTGTATTGACCCCTGATATATTATACCTAGTTATTAGAGCGCCCCCTTGTTACAGTCCTGGGTATAAATAGATGGTGGGAGAGATCTCTGTATTGTCTGCTGATATATTATACATAGTTATTAGAGCGCCCCCTTGTTACAGTCCTGGGTATAAATAGATGATGGGAGAGATCTCTGTATTGTCCCCTGATATATTATACATAGTTAGGAGAGCGCCCCCTTGTTACAGTCCTGGGTATAATAGATGATGGGAAAGATCCCTGTACTGACCACTGATATATCTATACATAGTTATTAGAGCGCCCCCTTGTTACTGTTCTGGGTACAATAGATGGTGGGGGAGATCTCTGTATTGACCCCTGATATATTATACCTAGTTATTAGAGCGCCCCCTTGTTACAGTCCTGGGTATAAACAGATGATGGGAGAGATCTCTGTATTGACCCCTGATATATTATACCTAGTTATTAGAGCGCCCCCTTGTTACAGTCCTGGGTATAAATAGATGGTGGGAGAGATCTCTGTATTGACCCCTGATATATTATACATAGTTATTAGAGTGCCCTCTTGTTACAGTCCTGGGTATAAATAGATAATGGGAGAGATCTCTGTATTGTCCCCTGATATATTTATACATAGTTAATAGAGCGCGGCCTTGCTACAGTGCTGGGTATAATAGATGATGGGAGAGATCTCTGTATTGTCCCCTGATATATTTATACATAGTTATTAGAGCGCCCCCTTGTTACAGTCCTCGGTATAATAGATGATGGGAGAGATTTCTGTATTGTCCCCTGATATATTATACATAGTGATTAGAGTGCCCCGTTGTAACAGTCCTGAGTATAAATAGATGATGGGAGAGATCTCTGTATTGACCCCTGATATATTATACATAGTTAGGAGAGCACCCCGTTGTAACAGTCCTGAGTATAAATAGATGATGGGAGAGATCTCTGTACTGACCACTGATATATCTATACATAGTTATTAGAGCGCCCCCATGTTACAGTCCTGGGTATAAATAGATGGTGGGAGAGATCTCTGTATTGTCCCCTGATATATTATACATAGATAGGAGAGCGCCCCGTTGTTACAGTCCTGGATATAATAGATGATGGGAGAGATTTCTGTATTGTCCCCTGATATATTATACATAGGTAGGAGAGCGCCCGTTGTTACAGTCCTGGATATAATAGATGATGGGAGAGATCTCTGTATTGTCCCCTGATATATTATACATAGTGATTAGAGCGCCCCTTTGTAACAGTCCTGAGTATAAATAGATGATGGGAGAGATCTCTGTACTGACCACAGATATATCTCTACATAGTTATTAGAGCGCCCCCTTGTTACTGTTCTGGGTATAATAGATGGTGGGGGAGATCTCTGTACTGACCCCTGATATATCTATACATAGTTATTAGAGCGGCCCCTTGTTACAGTCCTGGGTATAAATAGATGATGGGAGAGATCTCTGTATTGTCCCCTGGTATATTTATACATAGTTATTAGAGCGCCCCCTTATTACAGTCCTGGGTATAATAGATGATGGGAGAGATCTCTGTATTGTCCCCTGATATATTATACATAGTTATTAGAGCGCCCCCTTGTTACAGTCTTGGGTATAAACAGATGATAGGAGAGATCTCTGTATTGTCCCCTGATATATTATACATAGTTATTAGAGCATCCCCTTGTTACAGTCCTGGGTATAATAGATAATGGGAGAGATCTCTGTAGTGTCCCCTGATTTATTTATACATAGTTAATAGAGCGCGCCCTTGCTACAGTGCTGGGTATAATAGATGATGGGAGAGATCTCTGTATTGTCCCCTGATATATTTATACATAGTTATTAGAGCGCCCCCTTGTTACAGTCCTGGGTATAATAGATGATGGGAGAGATTTCTGTATTGTCCCCTGATATGTTATACATAGTTATTAGAGCGCCCCCTTGTTACAGTCCTGGGTATAAATAGATGATGGGAGAGATCTCTGTATTGTCCCCTGGTATATTTATACATAGTTATTAGAGCGCCCCCTTGTTACAGTCCTGGGTATAATAGATGATGGGAGAGATTTCTGTATTATCCCCTGATATATTATACATAGTGATTAGAGTGCCCCGTTGTAACAGTCCTGAGTATAAATAGATGATGGGAGAGATCTTTGTATTGACCCCTGATATATTATACATAGTTAGGAGAGCACCCCGTTGTAACAGTCCTGAGTATAAATAGATGATGGGAGAGATCTCTGTACTGACCACTGATATATCTATACATAGTTATTAGAGCGCCCCCTTGTTACTGTTCTGGGTATAATAGATGGTGGGGGAGATCTCTGTACTGACCCCTGATATATCTATACATAGTTATTAGAGCGCCCCCATGTTACAGTCCTGGGTATAAATAGATGGTGGGAGAGATCTCTGTATTACCCCCTGATATATTATACATAGTTATTAGAGCGTCCCCTTCTTACAGTCCTGGATATAAATAGATGATGGGAGAGATTTCTGTATTGTCCCCTGATATATTATACATAGTGATTAGAGTGCCCCGTTGTTACAGTCCTGAGTATAAATAGATGATGGGAGAGATCTCTGTATTGTCTCCTGATATATTATACATAGTTATTAGAGCGCCCCCTTGTTACAGTCCTGGGTATAATAGATGATGGGAAAGATCTCTGTATTGTCCCCTGATATATTATACATAGTTATTAGAGCGCCCCCTTGCTACAGTCCTGGGTATAAATAGATGATAGGAGAGATCTCTGTATTGTTCCCTGATATATTATACATAGTTATTAGAGCATCCCCTTGTTACAGTCCTGGGTATAATAGATAATGGGAGAGATCTCTGTATTGTCCCCTGATATATTTATACATAGTTATTAGAGCGCCCCCTTGTTACAGTCCTGGGTATAAATAGATGATGGGAGAGATCTCTGTATTGTTCCCTGATATATTATACATAGTTATTAGAGCATCCCCTTGTTACAGTCCTGGGTATAATAGATAATGGGAGAGATCTCTGTATTGTCCCCTGATATATTTATACATAGTTATTAGAGCGCCCCCTTGTTACAGTCCTGGGTATAAATAGATGATGGGAGAGATCTCTGTATTGTTCCCTGATATATTATACATAGTTATTAGAGCGCCCCCTTGTTACAGTCCTGGGTATAATAGATGATGGGAGAGATCTCTGTATTGTCCCCTGATATATCTATACATAGTTATTAGAGCGCCCCCATGTTACAGTCCTGGGTATAAATAGATGGTGGGAGAGATCTCTGTATTGACCCCTGATATATTATACCTAGTTATTAGAGCGCCCCCTTGTTACAGTCCTGGGTATAAACAGATGATGGGAGAGATCTCTGTATTATCCCCTGATATATTATACATAGTTAATAGAGCGCCCCCTTGTTACAGTCCTGGATATAAGTAGATGATGGGAGACATCTCTGTATTGTCTCCTGATATATTATACATAGTTGTTAGAGTGCCCCCTTGTTACAGTCCTGGGTATAATAGATGATGGGAGAGATCTCTGTATTGTCCCCTGATATATTATACATAGGTATCAGAGCGCCCCCTTGTTACAGTCCGGAGTATAAATAGATGATAGGGGAGATCTTTGTATTGCCCTGATATATTTATACATAGTTATTAGAGCGCCCCCTTGTTACAGTCCTGGATATAAGTAGATGATGGGAGAGATCTCTGTATTGTCCCCTGATATATTATACATAGTTATTACAGTGCCCCCTTGTTACAGTCCTGGGTATAATAGATGATGGGAGAGATCTCTGTATTGTCCCCTGATATATTATACATAGGTATTAGAGCGCCCCCTTCTTACTGTCCTGTCTAAATATCCATTTAAATTGTTGTGTCCCGTGTGCAAAAAACCCTACCATGTGGGTGCAAAATACACCGATACATGCGCGCAACATAGACTTTTTCGTAGCACAAATACATGGCGCTGTATAGCGTCCATCTGTGCATACACCCGTGTGAAGCTGCCCTTATGGTATATCCACAGGATGTCTGATAGATGAAGGTTCCATCTCTGAAACCCGCACTTATTTTAAAAACTGCCCACCTTCCTCAATCCCTTTCTGGCTCCCCTCCGCTGCCTGAGATTACGGAATCAGCTGCCCTGCCTGTTCTACACGGACTCTGTAACTCTCTTAGAGGTGGAAGGGAGTTGTGTAAACAGCGAAGCACCGAGAACTCCTAGCAGTACCAGAACCCTCCAGTTTATCCAGTTCTCTTGTATTCTCATCCAAAGCAGTCCTTCTCGCGAAGAATCCAAGGATGGAGAAAGAAAGAAATGATATCACCATAAAAATATTAAACTTCACCTTGGAGATCATCCACCTGCTGACCGGGGAGGTAAGCTTTTCTATATTTCTATAATCTTTATTGTATTATAAAGGAGAACAAAATAACTGAACAGCAGAAAATGTGAAGATCGGCCCCCAATATGGTCAGTTCTGTATGGTGGGAACCAATGAGCCAATAGTAATGTTGTAGGAGCAATGAGAATGGTAAGTAGGCTCCTCGTAATGAGGAGGAACCAACTAACAGCCAGGAACCAGCAGGATCACATGGACTGATTAGTTTGACACCTATATAGAAACGTAGAAGATTAACGGCAGAAGGAGCACAGGGTCCATCTAGTCTCCCCTTTATACACTCTTTGTAAAAAAAAATCGCGCCCCTAGATGATTTGTTGTTTTCCTGCCAAACTCTGCATGCAGTTCCATCTCAAGCGGATAGGCAAATAATGAGAGTTGTGATTAGATGGACGGTCTTGTCACCTGAGGCCCTAAAATTGGTTCCCCCTTGGTCTATAAGAAGCTCTCGGAGGCTCCTTGTGTGGAGTGACCTCTTCTTCCACTTGTGTAGAACTTGTTGACCATTGGACGTCTCTACGACGCAGAGAAGAGATTTTGCCAAATTAACAGAGTCTAAGAGGGGCGCATTATTGGACTGCAAGAAGCTCGATCATATCAACGAATTGCTGCCACCTGGGCCATTCTGACCAGACGGTTTGGAGGTGTTGGCATCTGTGAATGAGCGAGGGCACACAAGACTACCAGGCTCAGGACCCCCTCAACAGACCACTACTAGAGAGGATTGTCCGACAAGCACAAGCAGCTCCAGTTGTTTGGTTGTCCGCCATCCAGAGACAGGTAGCACCATTGTTATACCCCTGTGTTTGTTGGAACCATTTCCAGGTGCTTGGCTGAAGGACATTTAGTCTCATGGCGTCCATTGTGTGTTCTGCCTTTGACACTCACCGTCCCCTCCAATTGCAGTGGTGTAATAAACAACTAAACTGGATGCTGTGGAGTGGAAACAGCTTGTCTTCAGCGACACATCCAGAAACCTCTCACATGTCAGAGAGACATGTCAAAAGTTTTGATCAGTGAGGGTCTCACTGCTGATCGCTAGAACGTAGGAAGAGCATTGCTCAACCCAGCGCTGTCCCCTCTCAGCTATCTTGGCTGCTTTTTGGATTTTCCTGGCAGCTGAAGACAGCCTGCATAGAAGCCTATAGAAGCATAAACCTCCATGTGGGCCGTCTTCAGATGCCGGGAGGAGCCTAAAAGCAGCAAAGACAGAAGAGGGGATACAATGCTCTGGTGAGCTCTGCAGCCACCATGTTCTAGCAATTAGCGGGGGTCTCAGCAGGGGGACCCCAATGATTAGAACTTTTCACATGTCTTTCTAACATGTGAAAAGTTACTGAAAAGTCTACTCTTTAATTAAACCTTTAAAGGGGTCGTCCAGGTCTTTTTTTTATTTTAAAATGCAACACACACCTGTTCACATAACAAATCTACAATAAGTTCATGGCTTCCAATAACCCCCTTTTGTATCTCTGCCAGCATTGGCTGCAGCCATCATATGGGTATACGAACCCATCACTCATGCAACTAGTGTAAAAAGAGACCTTCACAGATCTAGAATCGATTAAAATAATAAACTTTATTTCACAAAACAGTAAAAGGGTAGCCTGGTGGTGATCCACACTTCGTGGTATTCTCCAGGATTTTGATACTGCAGTGCCGAGCTCCGAAGTAAAGCTACCCAGCACTGTACGAAAGTGTTGAGTGGTTGTGCAATACTTGTTATAACTATATATTATGTTCAGTCCTCCTTCGACCGTATCTTACGTATTTATTCAGTGCTGTAGTTTTTTATATATAGGCCACTCCTGCAATAGATGTTTGCTGAGTGCTCGCCTGATGGTAGTCTATGCCCTATAATGTTCACCAGGTTTAAAATAATAGGGTATAGGGCTCCAGGCACAGCACTACATATAAATGTTAAGTGCCTGTGCACTACTACCGTTACTATATAGTATGTCAAGTATTCACTCAATTATAGTTGAACAAGTGCTCGACGCGTTTCCCTGTCCTCATTTGGGACAGTTTATCTGGAGCGGGGCCCCGAATTGCCCCAGAAGTAGTGTTTAACCGTAATTGTAGATACCAGTTGTAAGAACCCAGATTGGGACTTGGGGTGTAATCTCAAGCTAGAATCTATAGCTCGGTCCTCACGATACATCCACTCCTATTGATAGCAAAACGCCACTTGGATAATCAATATTACAGGTGATAATTTGGAAAACGCTCGCTAGAACAGACCTATACATGTATTGGGGAGACTCTACTAGGCTGAATGTGTAGTAGCACTTAAATGCAACGTGCCATAACAGGGGTATCGATGAAACTGACCCAGTTATTGCATCGTAACACTTGGCTATAGAGATCATAAAGTCAAGGTCTCACCCAAATGCTGGTGCTTATTGCCCCGTTCAGTCGGATTCAGAGAATCCGTATGTATCACTGAACAGCAAGCCCACGGCTAGTCTAACTAGGAAGAGTCAATAGTAGAGAAGATTAAGAGGGGAGGTATCACTAAGCCACATAAGAACGCCTGGTATTGCTAGTAAGAATAAAGACTGGTCTGCAAGTGAGGGGTGCACCCAGCACCATATTTTCTAGCTGTGGTTAGTATAGGACAGAAGGAGCGATCAGTAGCGTTAGAGGAGAGGAAGAGTAACGCCTGCGGCTCTGATGGTGAGCGGCTGGTAATGAGGTCCCTGAGTTACTGACAGGACTTATAAAGGGTACTTGGCTCCTCCCATCAGGGAGGTCCCAGGTCCCCTGACCAGTTAGAGGAGAACGAGGGTGGTACACAGGCCTACGGAACTCATTAGGTATAAACAGTGTCCCGTATCAATCTCCCCTGGCTTTGTAGAGTTACCTGTAGACCACCTATTTGAAGGCCCGAGTACAAAGAAGCAGAGCGCGGAGACTGATTAACGGTAAAAGTCCCCGATTACTCCTGTGGCAGTAAATGCATGCCCTACAGCGGAAAGTGGTTAAGAATGGGGGTCCTGGGTCCCCGTCTCATCCCCTCTGTTCCCTTTGTAGTAAGGAGGGACTGCCAGAGATAACTCAGTGCTTTGTACTCATGCTGTCTCTGACAGTTCCATTGAATTGAATAAAGCAGTCTTGCATTCATGCCCAATTGCTTAATGTCTCACCAGACATCTATTCCGGGATCACAATCTCGTACTTTCTACTGAGGGAGGAGTACTGTATTCAATTCTCTACATTTCTCTCTCACCATACCCAGGATTATACAATGGTGAAGAAGACATCGGGTGACGGTACGACTCCCAACAGCCATCTCCATGAGTCAGGAGGATGGAGTAAGAGCCAGAACCCCTTCAAAGAGGCTCCTCCTCACTTACCGATACATGAGCAGAAGATCCTAGAACTCACCAACAAGATCAGTGAGCTGCTGACTGGAGAGGTGACACTGCTGGGAATACTGGGAAATTATACAGTAACAGCACTAGAGGTGTCTGGGTAATGACGGTATCATTGTGTTGTCAGGTTCCTATAAGGTGTCAGGATGTCTCTGTGTATTTCTCCATGGAGGAGTGGGAGTATTTAGAAGGACACAAGTATCTGTACAAGGATGTCAAGATAGAGGACCACCAGCCTCTAATATCACAAGGTAATGTGTCACCTCCATTGGCATTATAAACTAATAGTGGGTTTACATGAAATGAATGTCGGGAAAACGATGCCCGACGCTCGTCCCTATGAGTCCTCGCTCCCGCGCTCCTGCATGGGAGCTAGTAGTGCTGTCTCGCTCACAGAGTGGCCAGCAGAGGGGCGGAGCGGCTGCAGGAGATTTCTCTCCTCTCACTCCCCCGCCCCTCTCCATTGACATAACACAGTGGTTGTTAAATACTGAACGGCCGCTGTTTACACTGAATGATGAGCGATCAGCTCATCATCCATCGTTTATGCTGCATAAACGGTGGACAATCAGCTGATTGCTCCTCGTTCAGTGTAAATAGCAGCTGTGCAGTATTGAACGGCTGCTGTGTTATGTCAGTGGGGAAAGGCGGGGGAGTGAGAGGAGAGAAATCTCCTGCAGCCACCCCGCTGTAAGCTAACGATACTAGCTCCCAAGCAGGTGCACAGGATCTAGTATTTGCAGGGACTAGTATCGGGCATCGTTTACCTGACAGTCGTCCAGTCTAAAAGGGCCTTAAGTTTAGGGGACATGATAAGGAACCCGGTGATGTATTCTTTAGAATAAAATAAAATAATTTCATAGAACATATATGAAAATATAAAAGATGTGTGTATTGTGGGAGGACAGCTCGGTAGAGTGCGGGTTTGTGGCAGTCAAAATGGAAACAGGTTGGTAAAGTCCAAGTGCAGGCGTGACCTGCGTTTACTTCAGTCCAGAAAAATCAACACAAATTCAGCCTTAGCTTCAGGCAAGAAAATAACAGTCCAGCAATTGGTCAATACGTAGTCCCTGCTTGTCCAGGTCACGCTCTGCAGGTGCACCACACAGCAGGGCTTTTACCTCTAGCAGGTATCATAGGCTGCCAGGGTCCAGCACCCATCTTATTCCCCCCTGTGTCAGTACACACTGCTATTTATATGCACACCTCCTGCTAGCTCAGTCTCAGAACCTGTGCTGATTGACCTCGCACACACCCTGGAGTGGAGAAAGTGGAATGGATGGCCCCACTCCCAACCTGACATCCATTCCAAAAATCCAGACCCAAAGACTTTTAAAGGAAAACCTCCAGCAACTACTTTCTGAAGATTACATTGCCCTTCTGGATTTTCATGTCTCAAACAGCGGGACATGAACTTCCTCCTGTCCCACTAAGCATAATAACGGAACCTAGGGGCGATGTAGCGACCATCCACTATCACCCCCCTCAGTACCTTACCCCCCCCCATTCTGGAGACGTCTGCATATTTATTTGTTTCTTCGGTAATCAGATTGATTACATTCTCATTCAAAATAATCTAAAAGATTTTAAAAAGTACCATGAATGACTGGAGTTTCTGTGAATAGAAAGCGTGGTGGGGTTGGATCAGATGAATTTATGCACTGAATCATCCTTGTCACTATCCGACATTTCACTGGGATATCCCATTCATTACTGGTGGAATACTCACTCCTCGAATCAGAAATGTCTATTTCATGATCTGAATGTACTCACTTTCCTCCGTTATCCTGCACAAAATCACAGCAACAACACTGCCTGCACATGCGCGTTTACTCACTGAGCCAAAACGAAACTGCAAACTAATGCCATCTACTGGTAGGGATGTAAACTACAAGATGTAAACCAAAAAATGCATAAGACACGAATAGGACAAAAACAACCCAACCTTTTTAAGTGCGTCGCATGTCATACGTCAGAGACAAATTTAAATTTTTTTTCCCGAATGCATGCCTGACAGAGCCACTTCGTTAGGTCCCTCTTCTAGTACTTCTAGTACTTGATAGTACACTGGTTACCACTAAAAGAGCCTAAAGTGTAATGAATTCAACAAGAAGCCGGAAACCTTTATTACAGATTCTGATTGATGACTTCCCTCTGTCTATTCCAAACATCATAAAGATGCTTTATAACACTGAGAACTGTAGACTACAGACCTCATTGGCATGTCCATGAACGTAGCCTGAGATGCTTATATTATTATGTCAAGGTTCATGAATAGAGATGAGCGAACACGTTCGGCCCCGCCCCTTTTTCGCCCGAACACCGAACTTTGCGAACACTTCAGTGTTCGGGCGAAAAACTTCGGGGGCCGCCGTGGCAGCGCGGGGGGGTGCGGCGGGGAGTGGGGGGGAGAGGGAGAGAGAGAGGGCTCCCCCCTGTTCCCCGCTACTGCCGCCCGCGCCGCCGCGCATCTCCCCGCCCCCCGGCGGCACCCGGACCTTTACGCGCGAACACTGCAGTGTTCGGCAAGGCCGGTGTCCGGGTGCGGATGTGTCCGTAACGGACATGTTCGCTCATCTCTATTCATGAACTTAGCCTGAGATGCTTATATTATTATGTCAAGGTCCATGAACTTAGCCTGAGATGCTTATATTATTATGTCAAGGTTCATGAATAGAGATGAGCGAGTATACTCGTTTTGAGTAATTACTCGATCGAGCACCGCGATTTTCGAGTACTTCCGTACTCGGGTGAAAAGATTCGGGGGGCGGGGGGAGGCGTGGCGGAGCGGGGGATAGCAGCGGGGAACGGGGGAGGCCTCTCTCTCTCCCTCTCCCCCCCCACTCCCCGCTGCAGCCCCCCACTCACCCACGGCGCCCCCCGAATCTTTTCGCCCGAGTTCGGAAGTACTCGAAAATCGCGGCGTGAAAAAGGGGCGTGGCCGAGTACGCTCGCTCATCTCTATTCATGAACTTAGCCTGAGATGCTTATATTATTATGTCAAGGGTGGTTTTTACAGCATTTTATTCAGTTTTATGAAAGGTTTTCATGCAGTTTTCTGAGCCATAGTCATAAGTGGGTCCAGCAGGAAGAAGAAGTACGTTGTAGCTTTATATTTCCCATTCATTTGAATCAACTTCTGACTTTGGTTTAAAATAATTGTATAAAAACCTGCAGCTTTTTTTCTGAAAAATGTTGTGTTGAACCAGAATTAAATAGTTTTTAACTTAAGAACCCCCTTTAACCCTCTCCAATCCACTGTCTGACCTCTGAAGACATTATGATTTAAGGCTGTACAGCTCCGATGTTGGAAGACAACCGTCGGGGTTCTCTTACTGTACATTGCCAGCCTCTCTGCTGTCGGAGCCTATCCAACCTGTCACCTCATACAGTACAAGCTTTAGCCAGCAGATAGCGTCGTTTTATAATGACAGAAAAAGAGTAAGCCCCCTAGGAAAACCAGGATACAAATTGGATTGGAAAGGGTTAATACAGACTGCAGTCATGATCAGATGGTCAATAGTAGTAATCTGTTACATTGTATTACAATGATGCAATATCGGTAAGGGCTAAACGTGTTCACAAAGAACAGGTTTGATTGCCAGATCAGATTTAGCTTTTAAGACTTTTGAACTTTATCAAGCCTTCACTGAAAGTGGACCAGAATTGTGGTCTTTGGTTGAAATATTTTAAATAAGATGAAGTTTTACAAGGCTGGAATCACACATGCAGTTTTTTTTTAATGAAAGCTAGATGTGGAATGGGAAATATATAGGATGGACTTAAACTTCTCCTTCCTGCGGGA
This sequence comes from Eleutherodactylus coqui, assembly GCF_035609145.1. Classification (NCBI taxonomy): domain Eukaryota; kingdom Metazoa; phylum Chordata; class Amphibia; order Anura; family Eleutherodactylidae; genus Eleutherodactylus; species Eleutherodactylus coqui. The sequence continues at coordinate 39,274,730 of NC_089837.1, forward strand.
TCCATTTCTGGCTTTAGCTTAAAAACATAAGAAGCTGTGTCTAATTTTCCAGACTAATAGGAATTTGATATAAAACAGCCTACAGGCTTTTTCTTGCACCACACTTTGACACCTTTGCCTGACCCTAGGTGGATGATTTTGGTGTCATTAGATTAGTAACATCCTCACCACTGCCGTAAAACCCTAAAATTTGAGTTTCATACATCGATTGACCTGTGAGGGAAGCTTAAAGATGCAATTTTAGGTCTATGGGCATGCACTGCTATGGAGAGTGAAGCGTTGCTAGGCAGTGAGAAAGAGAAGCGGAGAGAGAGAAGCAGTGAAAGAGAAGCGGAGAGAGAGAAGCAGTGAGAAAGAAGCGGAGAGAGAGAAGCAGTGAGAAAGAAGCGGAGAGAGAGAAGCAGTGAGAAAGAAGCGGAGAGAGAGAAGCAGTGAGAAAGAAGTGGAGAGAGAGAAGCAGTGAGAAAGAAGCGGATAGAGAGAAGCAGTGAGAAAGAAGCGGAGAGAGAAGCAGTGAGAAAGAAGCGGAGAGAGAGAAGCAGTGAGAAAGAGAAGCAGAGAGAGAGAGAAGCAGTGAGAAAGAGAAGCAGAGAGAGAGAGAAGCAGTGAGAAAGAGAAGCAGAGAGAGAGAGAAGCAGTGAGAAAGAGAAGCAGAGAGAGAGAAGCAGTGAGAAAGAAGCAGAGAGAGAGAAGCAGTTAGAAAGAGAAGCAGAAAGAGAGAAGCAGTGAGAAAGAAGCGGAGAGAGAGAAGCAGTGAGAAAGAAGCAGAGAGAGGGAAAGCAGTGAGAAAGAGAAGCAGAGAGAGGGAAAACAGTGAGAAAGTGAAGTGGAGAGAAAGAAACATGGAGAGAGAGAAGCGTCAAGAAAGAGAATGAGTGAAGCAGCGATAGAGAAAAGCGTAGAGAGAGAGAAACGGGGAGTGAGAGAGATAGAGAGAGCAGCGCAGAGAGAGAAAGAGAGATAAAAGTGGCACGGGAGAGAGAAGCAGCAAGAGAGAGAAAGAGAGAGAAGCAGCGAGAGAGAGAAAAAAAAAACAGAGAAGTGGCGAGACACAGAGAAGCAGCAAGATACAGAGAGTGAAGCAGCAAGAGAGAGAGAGAAGCGGCAAGATAGAGAGGGAAGCAACAAGAGGGAGAGAAGCGGTGAGAGTGGGAGAAACTGCGAGAGAGACATAACTGCTCCAAATACAAAGTGACACGCTACATAATGACCTAACAAAGCAGATTTAGGCGTTCACCACAACCATTTTTCCAAACATTATATGCTGGCGTAATGAACATCAGGTCAATGTAGTGATATAAATTTCTATACATTTGCAGTACAAAAATAAATTACTCAATATTACATTTTAATCCTAAAAGAAAATCCCAGTGAGAACTTTGATGGAAACCTTATGTCTTCGTTAAATTGTAAAGTAGAAGATGAATATATAGTGCAGCACTCTGCAGGAAAAAAACTCATTACCTTTCATACAGATATGTCACATGATCCCAATAAGAAATGTGATCAAAACTTCAAGTCATCACTCAATTCTAAAGCAGAAGATATCATGTATCACTCTTAAAGAGAAAATGCCAATAACCTTATTGTATATTCAGAATTTCAAAGTACAGACCTATCATTTCATTCCCCAGATCACAAGGAACCTTCTCCTAACCAATCACAGAATTTTACCGCAAGTACGGATCAGAAAATGCCTGCTGAATGTGGAAAACAACTTACGAACTGCTCAGGTCTTTTTATACGCAAAGTAATTCACACAGAGAAGAAGCAATATTCATGTCCAGAATATGGGAAACATTTTCCATATAAAGCAAATCTACATACTCGTAGACCTAACACAACTCACACAGGAGAGAAGCCATACTCATGTTCAGAATGCGAGAAATGTTTTAAAAATAAATCACTTCTTGCTAGACATCTGAGAATTCACACGGGAGAGAAGCCATTTTCATGTTCAGAATGTGGGAAATGTTTCACTACTAATGGCAAATGTAGGGATCATCAAAGACGTCACTCAGGAGAGAAGTCATTTTCTTGTTCAGAATGTGGGAAATGTTTTGTACTGAAATCAGATCTTGTTCAACATCAGAAAAGTCACTCAGAAGAGAAGCCGTTTTCATGTTCAGAATGTGGGAAATGTTTTCAAAATAAATCTTTTCTTGTTAGACATTACAAAAGTCACACAGGTGAGAAGCCACACACCTGTTTAGAATGTGGGAAAGGTTTTACAGATAAATCAGATCTTGTTAAACATCAGAGAATTCACACAGGAGAGAAGCCATTTCCATGTTCAGAATGTGGGAAATGTTTTATTTTGAAATCAAATCTTGTTAAACATCAGAGAATTCACACAGGAGAGAAGCCATTTCCATGTTCAGAATGTGGGAAATGTTTTATTTTGAAATCAAATCTTGTTAAACATCAGAAAATTCACACAGGAGAAAAGCCATTTCCATGTTTAGAATGTGGGAAATGTTTCACTACTAATAACAAATGTAGGGATCATCAGAGAATTCACACTGGAGAGAGGCCATTTCCATGTTCAAAATGTGGGAAATGTTTTATGATGAAATCAAATCTTGTTAGACATGAGAAGCTTCACACATAGAAGCTGTTTTCATGTTTAGAATGTGGGAAATGTTTCACTACTAATGGCAAATGTAGGGATCATCAGAGACGTCATTTAGGAGAGAAGCCGTTTTCCTGTTCAGAATGTGGGAAATGTTTTACAGAAAAATCATCTCTTGTTAAACATAAAAGAATTCATACAAGAGAGAAACCATTTTCTCTCTTGTATGAAGTCGATTTAATCTTTTAGATGAGGAAAATGTTTTACTAAGAAAATCATTTTGGAAAATCATCAGGGAATTCACATAGAGGAGAACTCATATTCTTGTTTAAAGAGTTTATTTTTTGTGTGGAATTAGCCTTCATCTAACATTCAAAATTATAGTTACCTGAGGCCAACTGTGAATGGGATCCATATGAAAAAGTATTGTGGATAAAAGGAATAAAAGAAAAGCCTTCATTTTCAAAGGAGATCAAAATGGTAGACATCAGAAGAAGCTTATGTGTGTCGAGTTGATATGATTTCTAGTCGGCTCCTACAACTGCAATATGCCAAATGTTTTATAAAAATAAATAATTATGGTGCCACAGAAACAATTGATGATGCGTCTGTTATCAACCAGTAATACCCCATTTACACTGAAAGATAATAGCTCAAAAATCACTCAAACTTCAGTTTAAGTGACAGTTTTGAGCGATCATCTTTGCATAGTCTATGATAGCTAATTAGTTACTAAAGCACTATGCAGGCAGAGCGGGACACTGCCGCTATTGTTCGACGAACAATACAGATGTTTTGCATAAGCAAGCAGCTGCATTGTTCTCCTTGCTTACAGCTCGCATCCCGCTGTGAACTACCAGTGGGACATGAGCTAAAAGAATCTAATCAGCACCGCCGACTGTGATAACAGCCTGCACCATTGATAAGAGTTCATTGCTTAATTCTAGAAAAATAGAATTGAGCGAGGAACGAATTGTGCACAAAAACTGCATGATGTCCGTGCATTAAGCCACAACGGTTATCGCTCAAAAGATGGTTTTGAATGAGAATCGTTGTGTCTAAATGGGCCTTAACATTTACCAAAGCCGAAGCTGCGACCATTCAGTTAATTAACACGCAAAAAAAACCCCAAATAAACAGTTAATGAGCCAATTTGATATAGTCATAATGGTGCTTACTAAAGACATCTACTTTTCTAAATCAACGGGTCATGCAACGTTTACAAACCAATCAGAGACTGGACAAATTATGCATCAATACGCATATTAGACCTCATGTGTAAGTATATACAGTGTGACCCACTCGTTGCCTGCCCAGAAAAATCAGGTTTAACTCCAAGACTGATGAACATATTTTACTGAAATTTGGTTAAAACATACCTCACTCAATGAGAACCAGGAATTCATCAAACATATTGTTCTAGCACTCCTTAGCCCGAATGCTACCATCCATACAGCAGCAGTCACCAGCAAGGCAGATGGGATGGCTAGTCTGGGTGCCTATCCTGGTTGTCTTGCTCATCATACCAAGTCACCCCAAAATCCATATTTTGCTTCAATCATGTAGGCAATAGAAGCCCAGGCTGCCTCCCAGAGTGGGAAAGTTTTTAATGGATTAAGCCACAACCTCTTCTAGAATTGAAAAGGAACCTCAATCAAAAAAGTGCTGTAGTTACACAGGATGCACTTACCAGAACATTCAGCAATATTTAGTTTAGGGTTCAGGTGCGCTTGACCGCCAATAGGGGATACTTTGGGACCATGTTTTGAGGGGTTTCTGATTTTCACTCAGTAAGCTATGTTTTGAACAAATTTCATTAAAATGTGTTCTTTGGTATGGGAGCAGATTTCTCCAGGCCTCTGGTGAGTAGGACACCACGTATGATGAGGGTGAGGAGATATATACAAGAGTCATGTGTCCGTCACATGTGCTGCAAGTATAGATATAATATGATCATAAACATGATAGATGGACATTACACACTTGTTTTAGATTACAATGTACATTAGAACATTGAAGCAAATGTCTTCAATACACTCCTGATTTAATGTAGAGACAAATCATGTGAGCTACGTTGGCCAATTATGTGCAGAATAAGAGTATTAAGCATCCAAAATAAAAAAAAAGGAAAACTGGTAGCGTAATTCATAAGCACCAATCCTGGATAGTAAATGGGAACTGCTTGGGCATTGCACAATATATGGAGTTATCTGCTTCACAATGGTGGCCTGGCGAACAGCTGATCGCCGGGGTCACCTGACCATAGACTTCAACTTAAGCATGATGGGGGTATCCCTCGGAAACCTTGCATGATGAGTCTGCCAGTTTGATTTCGGGTTCAAATATCAGGAGCATTGGGAATAAGGGGGACCATGGGCACTGCTGCCAGGAAGACACCGGTCAGAGGCAAGAATGTTTATTGGGGGGTACTTTTATCAGGCTGAATGACATCCTAATAACAGGATATTTAAAAACAGAATCGTGGGAATGTCAGGAGCGTCTGATGAAATCAGGCAGCCCACCCCACAGTTCATGCATGAAAAACACTTAATTAAGGAATACATTTAAAACGGAACCAGTAATGATAACAATAAAGCCCAGGCTGTGGAAATTGTCAATTGGTTGAATATTAATGATTTTGGTTTGACTTTTCCTTTGCATTTTTCTACATCCCATATTGAGTATCTTTATTATTTTTATTTTGATGAATCAACAGTTCTCCAAACTAAAACATTCTTTAATGAGCACTTTTAAAATCAAGATAAGTGTTAACATCCACTGGCTCATTTGCTAAGCCTACTGAGGACAGGTCTTCAGAGGGGGAGGCAAGTGCAGCAGCAGGACAGGTTGGAAGAGGCAGTGGGGTGGCCAGGGGTAGAAGCAGGGCCAGACCGAATAATCCACCAACTGTTTCCCAAAGCACCCCCTCGCGCCAATCCTCCATGCAGAGGGCTAGGTGTTCAAAGGTGTGGATGTTTTTCAGTGAGAGCACGGACGACCGACGAACAGTGGTGTGCAACCTGTGTCACACCAAGATCAGCCAGAGAGCCACCCCTACCAGCCTCACCACCACCAGCATGCGCAGGCATATAATAGCCAAGCACCCCATAAGGTGGGACGAAGGCCGGTTACCCCCTCCGGGTCGCACCACAGCCTCTTCGCCTGCGCCCCAACCTGCCACTCAGATCCAACCCCCCTCTCAGGACACAGGCACGAGCGCCTCCCGGCCTGTACCCACACCCTCACCTCCACTGTCCTCCACCCCATCAAGCAATGTCAGCGCAGCGTTCAGCTGTCGTTAGCACAAGCGTTGGAGCAAAAGCGCAAATACGCCGCCACGCACCCACATGCACAAGCTTTAAACGTGCACATTGCCAAATTAATCAGTCTGGAGATGCTGCCGTACAGGCTTGTGGAGATAGAGGCTTTCAAAAACATGATGGCGGCGGCGGTCCCGTGCTACTCGGTCCCCAGTCGCCACTATTTTTCCCGATGTGCCGTCTCAGCCCTACACCAGCACATCTCTGGCAACATAAATCGTGCCCTCACCAACGCAGTTACTGGGAAGGTCCACTTAACTATGGACACGTGGACAAGTATTGGCAGGCAGGGCCACTATATCTCCCTGACGGCACAATGGGGGAATTTGGTGGAGGCTGGGTCCGAGTCAGAGCCTGGGACCGCTCACATCCTACCCACACCCAGAATAGCGGGTCCTACCTTGGTGCTGGTACCTGCGGCGGTCTATGCCACCTCCTCTAAACCCTTCCCCTCCTCCTCCTCCTCCTCCTTTGCAACCTCTACCTCTCAATTAAAAAGTGTGAGCAGCATGTTGCCAGCAGTCGGTGTGACACGGCGCGGCAGCATAGCGGTGGGCGAGCATCAATAGGCCGTGCGGAAACTACTCAGGTGACAAGAGGCACATGGCCCACGAACTGTTGCAGGGTCTGACAGAGCAGATCGACCTTTGGCTTTCGCCGCTGGGCCTCCAACCGGGCATGGTCGTGTGTGACAACGGCCGTAACCTGGTGGCGGCTCTGCAGCTCGGCAGCCTCACACACGTGCCATGCCTGGCCGACATCTTCAGTCTTGTGGTTCAGCGGTTTCTGAAAAACTACCTGCACTTGTCTGACCTGCTCGGCAAGGTGTGCCGCGTCTGCACACATTTCCACAAGTCCACCACGGACGCTGCCACCCTGAGGACCCTGCAACATCGGTTAAATCTGCCAGAGCACAGACTGCTGTGCGACGTGCCCACACAGTGGAATTCTACGCTGCACATGTTGGCCAGGCTCTATGAGCAGTGTAGAGCAATAGTGGAATACCAACTCCAACATGGGCGGCGTAGTGGTAGTCAGCCTCCCCAATTCTTTACCGAGGAGTGGGCCTGGATGACAGACATCTGCCAGGTCCTCGGAAACTTTGAGGAGTCTACCCAGATGGTGAGCGGCGATGCTGCAATCATTAGCGTTACCATCCCACTGCTATGCCTGCTGAGAAGTTCACAGCAAGGCATAAAGGCCGACGCTTTGCAGTTGGAACAGGAGATGGGGGATGACAGTATGTCGCTTGATAGCCAGACCACCCTCATATATATATCTCAGGGCCCTGGTGGACAAAGTGATGCTAAACTTCCCATCTGACAGCGCTAGCGGCAGAAGGCGCAGTTCCGAGGGCCAAGTAGCAGGGGAGGCGCGGAGATCAGGCAGCATGTTCAGCGCAGGCAGGGGAACACTCTACAAAGCCTTTGCTAGCTTTATGGCTCCCCAGCAAGACTGCGTCACCACTCCCCAGTCAAGGCTGAGTCGGAGGGAGCACTGTAAAAAGATGGTGAGGCAGTACATAGCCGATCGTACCACCATCCTCCGTGATGCCTCTGCTCCATACAACTATTGGGTGTCAAAGCTGGACACGTGGCTTGAACTTGCGCTGTACGTCCTGGAGGTGCTGGCTTGCCCTGCCGCTAGCTTTTTGTCAGAGTGTGTGTTTAGTGCAGCTGAGGGAATCATCACGGATAAGCATACCCGCCTGTCAACTGCCAGTGCCGACATGCTTACACTCATAAAGATGAACAAAGCCTGGATTTCCCCAGACTTCTCTTCTCCACCAGCGGAACCTAAAGATTATTTTCGCTGCAACTGCAGATAAAAGCATTCTTCTCTATCACCGGAAAAACGGGGCATTTAGCTTTGTCAATCTGTCTCTGATATTAGTCCTCCTCTTCCTACTCCTCCTCCTGAAACATCATGTCATCACGCTGAACTGCCAATTTTTCTGCGGCCCAAAAGGCTCATCTAACAATTTTTTTTACAATTTTTCAAAGTTTCAAAAGTATTGATACTTTAACATGAACCAATTTGTTTAACAGGGCTGCCTCCAGGCTCTGTTACAAATGAAGCAACAGTGAGCTGTATCTTTCAAAAAATATTTATGGGTGTCACCTGCCCTCTCGGTTGAGCAATTTTTCAGGGGTACATTTGTACTGTTGGTACACTAATTTTTCTGGCCCTCGCCTATACTCTTATCCAACTAATTTTTCCGGCCTTCGCCTACACTCATGGTACGCCAGTGTTTCAGAGGTTGGCCTATACTCTTGCTACAGAAATTTTACTGGGGTCTGCCTGCCTATACTTCTGCCACATTAATGCTACATGGGTCTACCTATACTTCTGCTACATAAATGTTACAGGGGTCTGCTTATACTTCTGCTACAGAAATGTTACAGGGGTCTGCCTATACTTCTGCCACATAAATGTTACAGGGGTCTGCCTATACTTCTACTACAGAAATGTTACAGGGATCTGCCTATACTGCTGCTACATAAATGCTACAGGGGTCTGCGTATACTTCTGCTACAAAAATGTTACTGGGGTCTGCCTATACTTCTGCCACGTAAATGTTACAGGGGTCTGCCTATACTTCTGCTACAGAAATGTTACAGGGGTCAGCCTATACTTCTACTACAGAAATGTTACTGGGGTCTGCGTATACTTCTACTAGAGAAATGGTACTGGGGTCAGCCTATATTGCTGCTACAGAAATGGTACTGGGGTTTGCCAATACCTTTGCTACAGAAATGTTACAGGGGTCTGCCTATACTTCTGCAACAGAAATGTTACTAGGGTCTGTCTATACTGTTACTACAGAAATGTTACTGGGGTCTGCCTATACTTCTGCAACAGAAATGTTACTGGGGTCTGTCTATACTGTTACTACAGAAATGTTACTGGGGTCTGCTTATATCTTTGCTACAGGAATATTACAGGGGTCTGTGCATACTATGGGTGCACTAAGACTTTCCATTGCGGTGTTCTACCTATCTTGCCCAAAAACACTGACTGACTAGGGCATGGATTGTGGCCCGAGGCCAGTATGTATTTTGCCTGGCGTTACCACAGGTATCCGGGGCACTGCATTGGGACATTCAAGAGGAGCGATACTGCACTATTGAGACGTTCACAGCTGCGTTAGCATCGGAGTCCACTCTATGCCTGCGATTCCTGAGGGTTCGTGCAGAGGCCTATGTCCTCGGCGCAGTGAAAGTCGGCCATGTTTGGGCACTCTAATTTCTTTATGTGTACTGTCTTTAAATTCCTAGGACCCACCCATGCTGTGGGTGCACACAGACTTCCCATAGCGGTGTTTTACCTGTCTGGCACAAAGACTCTGACTGACTTGGGTAGGGTGCAGAGTACAGATGGCTTTCCCCTTGCGTTGTCGATGAGGTATCCGACACCCAAACAGAATGAGTAGTGTTTGGACACATGGATTCCCCATTGCTATGTCACTCGCAGCACATTGGGCCATACCAGGTGTTTGCTGGGACCGAGCCTGACCAAGGGCCCGCTCACATACTTCCCACACAGGCTACTGCGGGTCCTGGTCAGTTTTCCTTGGCCTTCTAAGGCCACCTCCTCCTCCTGCTTGGGGTCAGGGGATCAGCATTGGGCATCATGTATTTTCTCTCGTGTTACCACAGTTATCTGAGAAACTTGTTTGGGACAAACAAGAGGAGCGATACAGCGCTAATGAGACGTTCACAGCTGCGCTAGCATCGGAGTCCGCTCTATGCCCGCGATTGCTGAGGGTTTGTGCAGAGGCCTATGTCCTCAGCGCAGTGAAAGTCTGCCATGTTTGGGCACTCTGATTTCTTTATGTGTCTTGTCTTTGGGTTCCTTGGACCCACCCATGCTGTGGGTGCACACAGACTTCCCATTGCGGTGTTTTACCTGCCTGGCACTAAAAAAACCACTAACTGACTAGGGCATGGATTGTGGGCCAAGCCCATCCGGGGCACTGCATTGGGACAAACAAGAGGAGCGATACAGCGCTAGTGAGACGTTCACAGCTGCGCTAGCATCGGAGTCCGCTCTATGCCCGCAATTCCTGAGGGTTTTTGCAGAGGCCTATGTCCTCGGGGCAGAGAAAGTCTGCCATGTTTGGGCACTCTGATTTCTTTATGTGTACTGTCTTTGGGTTCCTTGGACACACCTATCCTGTGGGTGCACACAGACTTCCCATAGCGGTGTTTTACCCGTCTGGCACAAAGACACTGACAGACTTGGGTAGGGTGCAGAGTGCAGATCGCTTTCCCCTTGCATTATCGATGAGGTATCCGACACCCAAACACAATGAGTAGTGTGTGGACACATGGATTCCCCATTGCTATGTCACTCATAGCACCTTGGGCCACGCAAGGTGTTTGCTGGGATCGAGCCTGACCCAGGGCCTGCTCACGTGCTTCCCACACAGATTATTGCTGCATTGTGGAGATGTGTAGAAATGCTGGGCTGGCACCTGAGTCCCCTTTATGCCCACGTTTGCGGCTCCTGACAATTTTGCGACGGAGGTGACATGGGATTGGAATGATGATCGTACATCAATTTGTCATCAATTCTCAACAGCATTGTGGGCTATTGCCTCCCTTTCAAAGAGGGTCGCTGCCTGGCCCTGCCAACCCTCTGCAGCGTGTGTCTCCGGTTCCTCCTCATCGCAGACGCACTGAGAAATAGACATGAGGGTGGTGTGGCTATGAGACCAGCGTGTGGCATGAGGGCAGGTGAAGGCTGCGCAGGGACACTTTTGTGTGCGCTGTGGACGCAGGGTCGTGCGGGGGGTTGGACAGCATGTAACCCAGGAGAAGAGGCAGCGGTGTGACCCACAGGCAGTGATTGTCCTTGGTTGGAGGTAGTGTGGTGCTTAGCTAAGGTGTGCCTTGCTAATGAGGGTTTGTCCAAAGTAAAAATTGTTGGGGGGGGCAGACTCTTGCCCCCATTTTGGCTTAATAGTGGGACCTGGGAGTCTCAGATGCAGCCCTGCTTGCTGCCCCTGCCCTTCCCTATCCGTTTCTGTGGTGTTTCCATGACTTTCGGATGTTTTCTGGTTTTTCACAAGTAAAGACCTATGCGGAGCATCGGTCCTATACAAAAATGCTCGAGTCGCCCATTGACTTCAATGGGGTTCATTACTCGAAACGAACCCTCGAGCATCGCGGAATGTTCGACTCGAGCAACGAGCACCCAAACACTTCGGTGCTCGCTCATCTCTACTCAAAAATCATTCAACCAAGCAAAAGTGAACGATCATCAGTGTAAACGCGGCCAACGATCGAACAACAAGGAATAAATTGTTCGCTTTTCGGCAATCGTTCATGTTATGCAGACAAAAAGATCATTGTTGGCTCATTCACCAATCGTTTGGTTTAAATACCCATGGTTCAGTCGTTCTCCGTCATTTATACAGCAAATACTAACGACTGAATGATTTCTCATTTGCCTCTAGAAACAGGCTGCCCGAGCGAAGAAATGAACATCTGAGATACCCCGAGGCAGATACTCTATATAACACCAATGATTTTCATTTTTTTCTCTCCTCTGCAAACAGTACAGGAGCTCCGCCCCCTTATATACTGATCACATGGTGGTGACATCATCACAGGTCCTTCATCCACCACTTCTCCTCCTCACTGCTTAGCTCCACCCCTTACATACTGATCACATGGTGGTGACATCATCACAGGTCCTTCAGCCACCACTTCTCCTCCTCACTGTTGAGCTCCACCCCTTATATACTGATCACATGGTGGTGATGTCATCACAGGTCCTTCAGCCACCACTTCTCCTCCTTACTGTTGAGCTCCGCCCCTTACATACTGATCACATGGTGGTGACATCATCACAGGTCCTGGTCACGCTGTTGTGTTGCTCTCTCAGGTAATTTACGTCAGGAGGATTTAGTTGCTCTTCTTTTGGTAATGTAGTATGTAAGGCTGAAAATAGCCCTCTGTCCATCCAGCTCAGCCTATTGGCCCCCAATGCTGATCCAGAGGAAGGCAAAAAACTCAAGGAGGTAGAAGACAATTTTCCTCATTAAAGGAAAAAAATTTCTTTCCGACTTCAATCTGGCAATTGGAATAATCCCCGAATCACCGACCCTACTGAGGTAATCTGTGATATAACGTATAATATTGTATCGCCCAAGAAAGCCGTCCAAGACCCTCTTTATTTTTTTAGTGAGTCCTCCATCCCCACATCCTCAGGCAGAGGGTTCCATAGTCTCACTGCTCTTGCAGTAAAGAACCCTCTCCTAATTTGTGTAGAAACCTTCTTTCCTCAAGATGTAGAGAGCGCCCCCTTGTTACAGTCCTGGGTATATTAGATGATGGGAGAGATCTCTGTACTGACCCCTGATATATTATACATAGTTATTAGAGCGCCCCCTTGTTACAGTCCTGGGTATAATAGATGATGGGAGATATCTCTGTATTGTCCCTGATATATTATACATAGTTATTAGAGCGCCCCCTTGTTACAGTCCTGGGTATATTAGATAATGGGAGAGATCTCTGTATTGTCCCCTGATATATTATACATAGTTATTAGAGTGCCCCCTTGTTACAGTCCTATGTATATTAGATGATGGGAGAGATCTCTGTATTGTCCCCTGATATATCTATACATAGTTATTAGAGCGCCCCCTTGTTACAGTCCTGGGTATAATAGATGATGGGAGACATCTCTGTATTGTCCCCTGATATATTATACATAGTTATTAGAGCGTCCCCTTGTTACAGTCCTGGGTATAATAGATGATGGGAGACATCTCTGTATTGTCCCCTTATATATTATACATAGTTATTAGAGAGCCCCCTTGTTACAGTCCTGGGTATATTAGATGATGGGAGAGATCTCTGTATTGTCCCCTGATATATTATACATAGTTATTAGAGCGCCCCCTTGTTACAGTCCTGGGTATATTAGATGATGGGAGAGATCTCTGTATTGTCCCCTGATATATTATGCATAGTTATTAGAGCGCCCCCTTGTTACAGTCCTGGGTATAATAGATGATCGGAGAGATCTCTGTATTGTCCCCTGATATATTTATTCATAGTTATTAGAGCGCCCCCTTGTTACAGTCCTGGGTATAATAGATGATGGGGGAGATCTCTGTATTGTCCCCTGATATATTATACATAGTTATTAGAGAGCCCCCTTGTTACAGTCCTGGGTATATTAGATGATGGGAGAGATCTCTGTATTGTCCCCTGATATATTATACATAGTTATTAGAGCGCCCCCTTGTTACAGTCCTGGGTATATTAGATGATGGGAGAGATCTCTGTATTGTCCCCTGATATATTATACATAGTTATTAGAGCGCCCCCTTGTTACAGTCCTGGGTATATTAGATGATGGGAGAGATCTCTGTATTGTCCCCCGATATATTATACATAGTTATTAGAGCGCCCCCTTGTTACAGTCCTGGGTATATTAGATGATGGGAGAGATCTCTGTATTGTCCCCTGATATATTATACATAGTTATTAGAGCGCCCCCTTGTTACAGTCCTGGGTATATTAGATGATGGGAGAGATCTCTGTATTGTCCCCTGATATATTATACATAGTTATTAGAGCGCCCCCTTGTTACAGTCCTGGGTATATTAGATGATGGGAGAGATCTCTGTATTGTCCGCCGATATATTATACATAGTTATTAGAGCGCCCCCTTGTTACAGTCCTGGGTATATTAGATGATGGGAGAGATCTCTGTACTGACCCCTGATATATTATACATAGTTATTAGAGCGCCCCCTTGTTACAGTCCTGGGTATAATAGATGATGGGGGAGATCTCTGTATTGTCCCCTGATATATTATACATAGTTATTAGAGAGCCCCCTTGTTACAGTCCTGGGTATATTAGATGATCGGAGAGATCTCTGTATTGTCCCCTGATATATTATACATAGTTATTAGAGCGCCCCCTTGTTACAGTCCTGGGTATAATAGATGATGGGAGAGATCTCTGTATTGTCCCCTGATATATTATACATAGTTATTAGAGAACCCCCTTGTTACAGTCCTGGGTACATTAGATGATGGGAGAGATCTCTGTATTGTCCCCTGATATATTATACATAGTTATTAGAGCGCCCCCTTGTTACAGTCCTGGGTATAATAGATGATCGGAGAGATCTCTGTATTGTCCCCTGATATATTTATACATAGTTATTAGAGCGCCCCCTTGTTACAGTCCTGGGTATAATAGATGATGGGGGAGATCTCTGTATTGTCCCCTGATATATTATACATAGTTATTAGAGAGCCCCCTTGTTACAGTCCTGGGTATATTAGATGATGGGAGAGATCTCTGTATTGTCCCCTGATATATTATACATAGTTATTAGAGCGCCCCCTTGTTACAGTCCTGGGTATATTAGATGATGGGAGAGATCTCTGTATTGTCCCCCGATATATTATACATAGTTATTAGAGCGCCCCCTTGTTACAGTCCTGGGTATATTAGATGATGGGAGAGATCTCTGTACTGACCCCTGATATATTATACATAGTTATTAGAGCGCCCCCTTGTTACAGTCCTGGGTATAATAGATGATGGGGGAGATCTCTGTATTGTCCCCTGATATATTATACATAGTTATTAGAGAGCCCCCTTGTTACAGTCCTGGGTATATTAGATAATGGGAGAGATCTCTGTATTGTCCCCTGATATATTATACATAGTTATTAGAGCGCCCCCTTGTTACAGTCCTGGGTATATTAGATGATGGGAGAGATCTCTGTACCGACCCCTGATATATTTATACATAGTTATTAGAGCGCCCCCTTGTTACAGTCCTGGGTATATTAGATGATGGGAGAGATCTCTGTATTGTCCCCTGATATATTATACATAGTTATTAGAGCGCCCCCTTGTTACAGTCCTGGGTATATTAGATGATGGGAGAGATCTCTGTATTGTCCCCCGATATATTATACATAGTTATTAGAGCGCCCCCTTGTTACAGTCCTTGGTATATTAGATGATGGGAGAGATCTCTGTACTGACCCCTGATATATTATACATAGTTATTAGAGCGCCCCCTTGTTACAGTCCTGGGTATAATAGATGATGGGGGAGATCTCTGTATTGTCCCCTGATATATTATACATAGTTATTAGAGAGCCCCCTTGTTACAGTCCTGGGTATATTAGATGATGGGAGAGATCTCTGTATTGTCCCCTGATATATTATACATAGTTATTAGAGCGCCCCCTTGTTACAGTCCTGGGTATATTAGATGATGGGAGAGATCTCTGTACCGACCCCTGATATATTTATACATAGTTATTAGAGCACCCCCTTGTTACAGTCCTGAGTATAAATTTATGATGGGAGAGATCTCTGTATTGTCCCCTGATATATTTATGCATAGTTATTAGAGCGCCCCCTTGTTACAGTCCTGGGTATAATAGATGATGGGAGAGATCTCTGTACTGACCCCTGATATATTTATGCATAGTTATTAGAGCGCCCCCTTGTTACAGTCCTGGGTATAAATAGATGATGGGAGAGATCTCTGTACTGACCCCTGATATATTTTTTACATAGTTATTAGAGCGCCCCCTTGTTACAGTCCTGGGTATAAATAGATGATGGGAGAGATCTCTGTATTGTCCCCTGATATATTTATGCATAGTTATTAGAGCGCCCCCTTGTTACAGTCCTGGGTATAAATAGATGATGGGAGAGATCTCTGTATTGTCCCCTGATATATTATACATAGGTATTAGAGCGCCCCCTTCTAACAGTCCTGTCTAAATATCCATTTAAATTGTTGTGTCCCGTGTGCAAAAACCCTACCATGTGAGTACAAAATACACCGATACATGCGTGCAACATAGACTCGTTCATAGCACAAATACATGGCGCTGTATAGCGTCCATATGTGCATACACCCGTGTGAAGCCGCCCTCATGGTGTATCCACAGGATGTCTGATAGATATAGCTTCCATCTCTGAAACTCGCACCTATTTCAAAAACTGCCCACCCTCCTCAACCCCTTTCTGGCTCCCCTCCGCTGCCTGAGATTACGGAATCAGCTGTCCTGCCTGTTCTACACTGTTTCTGTAACTCTCTTAGAGGTGGAAGGGAGTTGTGTGAACAGCGAAGCACAGCGAACTGCCGGCAGTACCAGAACCTTCCAGTTTATCCAGTTCTCTTGTATTCTCATCCAATGCAGTCCTTCTCGCGAATAATCCAAGGATGGACAAAGAAAGAAATGACGTTACCTTAAGAATATTAAACTTCACTTTGGAGATCATCTACCTGCTGACCGGAGAGGTAAGCTTTTCTGTATTTCTATAATCTTTATTGTATTATAAAGGAGAACAAAATAACTGAACAGCAGAAAATGTGAAGATCGGCCACCAATATGGTCAGTTCTGTATGGTGGGAACCAATGAGCTAATAGTAATGTTGTAGGGGCAATGAGAATGGGAAGTAGGCTCCTTGTTATGGGGAGGGAAGGGCAGCCAGGAACCAGCAGGATCACATGGACTGAGTTTTGCTCTGAGATTAGATTTTTCCTATTAGTTTGACACCTATATAGAAACATAGAAGATTAACGGCAGGAGGAGCGCAGGGTCCATCTAGTCTCACCTCTATACACTCTTTGTAAAAAAAAATCCCACTCCTAGATGAGTTGTCGTTTTCCTGAAAAACTCGGCATGCAGTTCCAACTCAAGCGAATAGGCAAATAATGAGAGTTGTAAGGTGATTAGATGTACGGTCTTGTCACCTGAGGCCCTAAAATTGGTTCCTCCTTGGTCTATAAGAAGCTCTCGGAGGCTCCTTGTGTGGAGTGACCTCTTCTTCCACTTGTTGACCATTGGATGCCTCTACGACGCAGAGAAGAGATTTTGCCCAATTAACAGAGTCTAAGAGGGGCGCATTATTGGACTGCAAGAAGCTGGATGATCATATCAACGAATTGCTGCCACCTGGGCCGTTCTGACCAGACGGTTTGGAGGTATTGGCATCTGTGAATGAGCGAGGGCACACAAGACGACCAGGCTCAGGACCCCCTCAACAGACCACTACTAGAGAGGATTGTCCGACAAGCACAAGCAGCTCCAGTTGTTTGGTTGTCCGCCATCCAGAGACAGGTAGCACCATCGTTACATCCCTGTGTCTGTTGGAACCATTTCCAGGTGCTTGGCTGAAGGACTGTGGTGGATTTCCTTTGCGGAAATTTTCCTGTTTATTTCCTGTTTATTTCCTGTTTATTTCCTGTTTATTCTTGGCGCGTAACAAGTTTTTATAAGGCACATCAAAACAGCCCTTTTGGGGCAGGCAAGAATTACATAGACACAACGTGTTGGTTGATTATTGGATAAGCGTCTTACTTCATCCGGTCATATGGTATGGCCCATCACGTGGTAGCAGATAAGATGGGGCAGATACTATTTCGTATCGTACGTGTATTTCCACCGAAATCATTGGCTGTGTCGTCATGAGTTAGTAATAGCATAGACCGCCCATGTTATTTGCGTCTGTTTCCAGTAAAATCGCTGGGGGATTTTCACGGTGATCCAAAAGCGGTAGTCCGTCTCAGATGCGGTTGATTGTCTAATTCCTAGTTCCGTATTAATACATGCAGCTGGACGGTCAAATATATTTATACATGTTGGTTACGTGCTAAATTCCATCTTTGTCAGCAGAGTTATGAAAAACAGATATTTCATATAAGCATTGCCTAATAGTATTGCATAATTGTACGTACACTTCTATAGTTGAATCAAAACAGAATTAAAGCATTTGAATTAACAAGTTTCCCCGTATGGGCCCACCAAACCCCAATACATAAATCTTAATATATTGGGGTTGCCACCACAGGACATTTGGTCTCATGGCATCCATTGTGTATTCTGCCTTTGACACTCACCGTCCCCTCCAATTGCAGTGGTGTAATAAACAGCAAAACTGGATGCTGTGGAGTGGAAACAGCTTGTCTTCAGCGACACATCCAGAAACCTCTCACATGTCAGAGAGACATGTCAAAAGTTTTGATCAGTGAGGGTCTCACTGCTGATCGCTAGAATGTAGGAAGAGCATTGCTCAACCCAGCGCTGTCCCCTCTCAGCTATCTTGGCTGCTTTTTGGATTTTCCTGGCAGCTGAAGACAGCCTGCATAATAGCCTGTAGAAGCATAAACCTCCATGTGGGCCGTCTTCAGATGCCGAGAGGAGCCTAAAAGCAGCGAAGACAGAAGAGGGGATACAATGCTCTGGTGAGCTCTGCAGCCACCATGTTCTAGCAATCAGCGGGGGTCTTAGCAGGGGGACCCCAATGATCAGAACTTTTGACATGTCTTTCTAACATGTGAAAAGTTACTGAAAAGTCTAGTTACTCTTTAATTAAACCTTTAAAGGGGTCGTCCAGGTCTTTGTTTTTATTTTAAAATGCAACACACACCTGTTCACATAACAAATCTACAATAAGTTCACGGCCTCCAATAACACCCTCTTGTATCTCTGCCAGCATTGGCTGCAGCCATCATATGGGTATACAAACCCATCACTCATGTAACTAGTGTAAAAAGAGACTGTTGTGGATTTCCTTTGTGGATCCACGGCCTACTCAAATAGGAATGTTTGCACCCTTTCCTGATTGGTTACGAATTGATAATGCGCATAAGAAGATTTCACACTGACACAGGTTCAGCATGTATAAGCTTACTCAATTCTGCTTTATTTGTGGGCGCGCAGCCTCTTTTAAAGAGTTTAACATATCTGCCCATCTGGGCAGGTCAAAAATTACATAGATACAACGTATTGTTTAATTATTTTATAAGCATCTTGAAATTCTTCCATCCTCCGGTCATCTGTTATTGGCCATCATGTCGTAGCAGTCCGGAGAGGGCAGGACGAGATGAGTGGGTTGTCTTGGACCCACGTGTGATTCCTCCGATATGATTGGAGATTACAGCTTGAACTATTAATTGTTTAAATTTCCCATGTTATTTGCATAAGTTTCCAGTAAAACTGCTTGGGTTATTATTGCCGTAGCTGCTTCAGACTGCGGTTATTTATGTCTGATGTACCCCTGTTAAAGTTACTAAGAATCGGGAAATAGAGCGTTCTTGCTGACTGCTAGCTTCTGCTTGCATCTGTAGGAGTTTAGAGAATTGGAAAGTTTCACCATTTTTACATATAAGGAAGTAAATATATTGGATACACAGAGAGTATATCTATATCTGTAGAAGGGAAAACAAAATGGAGTAATACTGGCATTGGTATACATCTATAAAAACAGGTCTCCTGTCCACATGAAATGTATGTCCATTGTCCCGAAAATATAGATATGGCGGATATCCACCACAAACCCCCCTTGAAACTATCCGTTTCACTAAACTAACTACACTAACTGTTCCTACACTACCACATATCATCCTCAACTATTGACCCTCCTTGACGTCCCAGATCGTGGTAGGTACACAATGGAGCAGGTAGTCATCGAGGTGGAACAGGTAGTCATCGGGGTTGGAATACACTGTACACAACAACAACAAACAGAAATTAGGATAACTATAGAGGTGACAAATATAATTAATAACTTCTTTATCAGAATAAACTCTAGTGTAGAATGTTCTGAAAACTCAGTAGAGTGGGCGGTCTTTCACAACTGTCGCTCAGGCTGTAAATGCCCCTCCGATACCTAGGTGTGGGTTCATGGCAATCGGGTCTTTGGTACATAAGGATACCTAGCCAGGACAGTGCACACGGCCCTCTTGGAATATTGGTGGGGATATTTGTGTAGGAAAAATTACCACAGGACCAGACCCATTCTGCTTTAACTTGATCTCTGGCTTTATATTCATCTGGTACCCTCATAGGAACCCTTACGGCATCTCTGTACATGTGAAGGTCTAGGCTACCACCTGGGATCTTGAGGTATTAGGTTAGGAGAGGTGCGGCTTTTACTATTTTAGGTAAACACTGCATAACTTGTGTTAAACCCGCCTTCTTGACGCTACCTCGATTCATCCACAAAGAGTGCAAAATTAGGACTATCTAATGCCTAATCAAGATGACTGAACCTCTGCCCTATTAGTACGTGCATGATCATATCTATCTGTCCAGAAGGAAAAACTACAAGGTGATTATTCCCACTTCCCTTTTCCAGAGGCGGCAAGGTAGCGGGACTGGGGCGTTGTAACGCCAGCATGTTGCGTGGCATGAGCAGAGTGCACTGCAGATAAAATAAAGCAAAATCTTAGCAAAAACCTATCACAGTGTTCTAAATGCACAATGTTTTAAAACTCATTTTATCTATTCTGCTGTTAGGTATGTACCTAACTGAGGAAACAGGCTAATAAAAGATACTTAGTCCGTTTTCTCCATCACCGTCTCTCAGTTTAAACTTCTCCATAATTTTAACATATCTGCCCTTTTAGGGCAGATTTTAGGGTACCGTTCATCTTTCCTACTTTCCCACTGCTCCGTGTATGGTAGGGTGGGTAAGAGGCCTAGGATGTACCCAGAGCAGACATGATGCCACATTATTTCACCTATGGAGTGTGTACCTTCGTTTAACTCATTAATTTCCGGTACCCTGTATCTGCAGATTACCTCATTCATGAGCTTCTGTGGGGTTACCTGCTCATTTACCTTAGTATCAGGGTGGGCCTCCAACCTGAAAAGACTCCAATAACAACAAGCACATATTCATACTCCCCAACAGGTGTGAGTTGAATGTGGTCAAATTGGCAATCTCTGAAATGGGTAGAGTGGTCCAGGCAAGTGTTATATGGCCACCTTACTTCTGCCCGGACTCGCACATGGCAAAGATCATGCTAACTGGACAAATGATGCAGCAGCTACAGAGAACCCAGCTGTCACCCATTCTCGTTCAGTGTCGACGTCATTGCTGCTTTTGATAGGTATGTCTTTCTGTGTACCAGTTGGGCCATCATGAGGCACAGGGACCTCTGTAGGCAAGTTCTGCTGACTGTTCGCCATACGCCGTCCTGTTCTGTTGCTCCCGTCTTTTAGCCCATTTTTGCTTTCTTTCCTCGTTGGTTTGTAACTGTAAAGTCCTTATCATATCAATGTCCAAAGTTTTTATCAATGTCCAAAGTTTTTATCAATGTCCAAAGTTTTTGCCACTGACTCATGCTGTCAGTATCTTTTCTTCTTTCTTCCACGGCTTGAGGGCTGCCTTTGCTGTGCTGTCGGCGAGGGTGTCGTCTCTCGCTTCTCCATTGTAGGAATCAGTGTGAGCTCTCCATTGCCAGGTAGTAGTAGTAGTAGGGTTTCCCAGAGACTCTGCACCGCTGCACCCTTCTTAATTGGCTGTCCTACTGAGATAAGAAACTGTCTGGCCTTCCATATTGGGCCGTAATCATGAGCTATGCCAAATGCATACCAGGAGTTAGTGCAAAGGGTTGCCGTCTTACCTTCTACCACTCCACACGCCTCAGTGAGGGCCTTCGGTTCTGCTTCTTGCACTGAGACATGCGGAGGCAGAGCTTCTGCGTTTAGGACATCTTGTTGTGTGACCTCCGCATATCTGGTTCGGAGTCATCAATCCTCACCCTGGTACCATCTACAAAAGAAAACTCAAAATATGCATTATTAACAGTGGGTTCTAATAACAGTTTTTGTCAGAATCTTGTTGCAAAGAATTTAAAAATTAAAATAAAATAGCTGATCTGCCATACTCAGATCACCTATGCCTCCCCTCCCCCGTTTAGGAATACCCGATTAAAAGAAGAGTAGCACATTGTAGCCAGATCTAACAGGCCAGAGATAAGTGCTTGGGTTGCACTTGCATGAATATGCTCTGGGTGTCATTTGGGGTGTGGACCACTAGGGGGTAGTCCAATACCAACTTAGAAGACACGTGGGGTGTTTGTCAACCATTGCCTGTACTGCTGTCACCGCACAAACACATGAGGGAGCTCCTCGAGTTACTGGATCCAACCTCATGGAGTAGTATCCCAGTGGCCGTGGTTGTCCTCCGTGCTTTTGTGTCAATACTGTCGTATGGGCGGCAGTATGAAACAAGGCCCAGAAAGGTGCGGAATTTGGCAATTTATAAAAACAGGTCTCCTGTCCACATGAAATGTATGTCCATTGTCCCGAAAATATAGATATGGCAGATATCCACTACAAGACCTACCAGAAGTGTAAAAGTGGTGGCACTGTAAGAGGGAGTAATGTATAAGATGATGATGATGATCTGTTCAGTCGCATCCGACGCTCGGTAACTCTATGGATCAATGTTCTCCACGCATTCCTGTCTTTCACGGCTTCTTTCGATTCCGCGATTGACATGTTGGTCATAGCCTTGATTGTATCTAGCCATCTTGTTCTTTGTCGTCCTGATCTTCTCTTTCCACTGACCTTGCCAAGCATCAGTACTGTATGAGGTAAGTACTTTAAAAAATATATAGGTTATATAATTTTCTCCCACTACCACCAATGTTTAGGAAATCCAAGAACCCCTTTAGCTTATGTCGATAAAGGTTTCGATCATGTCTGCCCTTTCCCTTCAGCTATATGAATTCAAGGGATATTCTTATAGCATATATCTTTTCAAAGGATAGGTGATAAAAGTCTGATTAGTGGGGATCTCACCACTAGAGATGAGCGAACACGTTCGGCTCCGCCCCTTTTTCGCCCGAACACCGAACTTTGCGAACACTTCAGTGTTCGGGCGAAAAAGTTCGGGGGCCGCCGTGGCAGCGCGGGGGGGTGCGGCGGGGAGTGGGGGGGAGAGGGAGAGAGAGAGGGCTCCCCCCTGTTCCCCGCTACTGCCGCCCGCGCCGCCGCGCATCTCCCCGCCCCCCGGCGGCACCCGGACACTTACGCGCGAACACTGCAGTGTTCGGCAAAGCCGGTGTCCGGGTGCGGATGTGTCCGTAACGGACACGTTCACTCATCCCTACTCACCACCACTGAGAACCCCACTGATCTTAACCCCAAAATAACGCGGCCCTTTTTTTTTTCATTTTTTTAGTTTTTTTTCTCTCCCCTTTATTTATCCATCGATGTCGCTGTATGAGGGCTTGTTTTTTGCGGGACGAGTTGTATTTTTCAATGGTGCCATTTAATGAACCATATAATGTACTTAAAAACGTTAAAAATATTTTAAGTGGAGTAAAATGAAAAAAATAACGACCTTCCGCCATCCTTCGGTGCGTCTTATTTCTATGGCGCACAAACTGCAACAAAAACGACATGATAACTTTATTCTATGGGTCGGTACTATTACTACAATACCAAACTTGTATAGTTTCTTTTTTTTGCCGTACTGCGTTTTTAAAAAAAAGACATTTAATTGTTTTTAATTTTCTGCCGCCATCTGCTGCACGTAATAAGATTTTAATTTTTTCGTTGACATAGATGTGCAAGGACTCATTTTTTGCGGGACGTCCTGTAGTTTCGGTTGATATAATTTTGAAGTATATGTGACTTTTTGATCGCTTTTTATCGCATTGATTCTCTGAGACAGGGTGACCAAAAAAGGGCATTTCTGGCGTTCTTTTTTTTTTTCTGACGACGTCTATCGTACAGGGTAAATAATGCATAATTTAGATAGATCGGACTTTTACGGACGCAGCGATACCAAATATGCATTTTTGTTTTATGTTTCAGGTTCTTTTATTATAAATATGGCAAAAGAGGGGGGGATTAAAACGTTCATAACTTTTTTTTTTTTTTTACAAATAGTCCTACATAGCATGTCATCATACTGCTATTGGGCAGGCAGTCTATCAAGCCACCCCACGGGGATGGCTTAATAGGCATTCTGCTATGACAGCCCTGGGGCGTTTCAGAAGGCTCCCAGCTGCCATTACACCTGCACGGCTCATTGCGATCCCATCGTGGGGGCCCGTAAGGAACCCCTGAACATCGTTTGAGAGATTTAAATGCTGCTGTCAGAATTGACAGTGGTGTTTAAAGGGTTAACAGCGTTGATTAGCCGCCGCCCGCGGTGTATAATGGGAGATACCCACGCGATCCCCCTTAATACATACCCCGATACTACAGGATGTAAATGTATGCCCTACAGTGGGAAGTGGTTAAGAATGGGGGTCCTGGGTCCCCGTCTC
Source organism: Eleutherodactylus coqui (assembly GCF_035609145.1). Taxonomy (NCBI): domain Eukaryota; kingdom Metazoa; phylum Chordata; class Amphibia; order Anura; family Eleutherodactylidae; genus Eleutherodactylus; species Eleutherodactylus coqui. The sequence goes on from NC_089837.1 coordinate 39,298,707, forward strand.
ATCCTCTCTGTTCCCTTTGTAGTGAGGAGGGACTGCCAAAGATAACCCAGCGCCTCGAACTCATGCTATCTCTGGCAGTTCCATTGAATTGAATAAAGCAGTCTTGCATTCATGCCCAATTGCTTAATGTCTCACCAGACATCTATTCCGGGATCACAATCTCTTACTTTCTACTGAGGGAGGAATACTGTATTCAATTCTCTACGTTTCTCTCTCGCCATACCCAGGATTATACGATGGTGAAGAAGACATCGGGTGACGGTACGATTCCCAACAGCCATCTCCATGAGTCAGGAGGATGGAGCAGGAGCCAGAACCCCTTCAAAGAGGCTCCTCCTCACTTACCGATACATGAACAGAAGATCCTAGAACTCACCAACAAGATCACTGAGCTGCTGACTGGAGAGGTGACACTGCTGGGAATGCTGGGAAATTATTCAGTAATGGCACTAGAGGAGTCTGGGTAATGACGGTATCATTGTGTTGTCAGGTTCCTATAAGGTGTCAGGATGTCTCTGTCTATTTCTCCATGGAGGAGTGGGAGTATTTAGAAGAACGTGAGCATCTGTATAAGGACGTCATGATGGAGAACTGTAAGCCTCTGCTATTACAAGGTAATGAGATTTTTTCCCATGACCATGAGCACAGGGAGGCAATAGCAACCATGTTAAAGATTTAAATGGAACTTGTCACCTCCAATGGCATTATAAACTAATAGTGGGTTTACATGAAATGAATGTCGGGCAAACGATGCCCGACGCTCGTCCCTGTGAGTCCTCGCTCCTGCATGGGAGCTAGTAGTGCTGTCTCGCTCACAGAGTGGCCAGCAGAGGGGCGGGGCGGCTGCAGGAGATTTCTCTCCTCTCACTCCCCCGCCCCTCTCCATTGACATAACACAGCTGCTGTTAAATACTGAACGGCCGCTATTTACACTGAACGATGAGCGATCAGCTCATCATCCATCGTTTATGCTTTATAAAACTGAGAACTGTAGACTCTACAGACCTCATTGGCATGTCCATGAACGTAGCCTGAGATGCTTATATTATTATGTCAAGGTCCATGAACTTAGCCTGCGATGCTTATATTATTATTTCAAGGTCCATGAACTTAGCCTGAGATGCTTATATTATTATTTCAAGGTCCATGAACTTAGCCTGAGATGCTTATATTATTATGTCAAGGGTGATTTCACAGCATTTTTATTCAGTTTTATGGAAGTTTCTCATGCAGTTTTCTGAGCCATAGTCATAAGTGGGTCCAGCAGGAAGAAGAAGTATGTTCTAGCTTTATATTTCCCATTCATTTGAATCCACTTCTGACTTTGGTTTAAAATAATTGTATAAAGCCTGCAGCTTTTTTTCCGAAAAATGTTGTGTTGAACCAGAATTAAATAGTTTTTAACTTGACAACCCCCTTTAATACAGACTGCAGTCATGATCAGATGGTCAATAGTAATATTCTGTTACAGTGTATTACAATGATGCAATATCGGTAAGGGCTAAACGTGTTCACAAAGAACAGGTTTGATTGCCAGATCAGATTTAGCTTTTAAGACTTTTGAACTTTATCAAGCCTTCACTGAAAGTGGACCAGAATTGTGGTCTCTGATGTTGAAATATTTTAAATAGGACAAAGTTTTACAAGGCTGGAATCACATATGCAGTTTTTTTAATGAAAGCTAGATGTGCATTTAAAAGGAATGGGAAATATATAGGATGGACTTATACTTTTCCTTCCTGCTGGATCCATTTCTGGCTTTAGCTTAAAAACATCAGAAACTATTTCCTTTTTAATGGGAATCTAATATAAAACAACCTACAGACTTTTTCTTGCACCACACTTTGACACCTTTGCCTGACCCTAGGTGGATGATTTTGGTGTCATTAGATAAGTAACATCCTCACCACTGCCGTAAAACCCTAAAATTTGAGTTTCATACATCGATTGACCTGTGAAGGGAAGCTTAAAGATGCAATTTTAGTTCTATGGGCATGCACCGCTAGGGAGAGTGAAGCGTTGCTAAGCAGCGTGAGACACGAGCAGTGAGGAGGAGAGAGTGAAGCACTGCTAAGGAAGCGCTAGAAGGGCGGAGAGGGAAGAGAGAAAGAGGCTGAGAGTGTAGCGGTGAGAGAGAGAAGCAGAGAGAGATAGAAGCAGTGAGAGAGAGAAAGCAGTAAGAAAGAGAAGCAGAGAGAGAGAGAGAAGCAGCAAGAGAGAGAAAGAGACATGGCGAGAAAGAAACAGAGAGAGAGAAATGGAGAGAGAGTGAGAAGCAGCGAGACAGAGAGAGAAGTGTCAAGAAAGAGAATGTGTGAAGCAGCAAGAGAGAAAAGCATAGAGAAAGAGAAAAACAGGGAGTGAGAGAGATAGAGAGAGCAGCACAGAGAGATAAAAGCAGCACGGGAGAGAGAGAAGCAGCAAAAGAGAGAAGCAGCGAGAGAGAGAAATGAAAACAGAGAAGCGGTGTGACAGAGAGAAGTGGCGAGACACAGTGAGATACAGATAGAGAAGCAGCAAGAGAGAGAGAAGAGGCAAGATAGAGAGGGAAGCAGCAAGAGGGAGAGAAACGATGAGAGGGGGAGAAACTGCGAGAGAGACATAACTGCTCCAAATACAAAGTGACACTCTGCACAATGACCTAACGAAGCAGATTTAGACTTTCACCACAACCATTTTTCCAAACATTATATGCTCGCATAGTGAACATCAGGTCAATGTAGTGATATAAATTTGTATACATTTGCAGTACAAAAATAAATTACTAAATAAAATTTTAATCCTAACAGAAAATCCCAGTGAGAACTTTGATGGAAACCTTATGTCTTCGTTAAATTGTAAAGTAGAAGATGAATATATTGTGCAGCATTCTTCAGGAAAAAAACTCATTACCTTTCATACAGATCTATCACATGATCTCAATAAGAAATGTGATCAAAACTTCAAGTCATCACTCAATTCTAAAGCAGAAGATATCATGTATCACTCTTCAGGAGAAAATGCCAATAACCTTATTGTATATCCAGAATTTGAAAGTACAGACCTATCATTTGATTCCCCTGATCACAAGGAACCTTCTCCTAACCAATCACAGAATTTTACCACAAGTACGGATCAGAAAATGCTTGCTGAATGTGGAAAACAACTTACGAACTGCTCAGGTCTTTTTATACGCAAAGTAATTCACACAGTGAAGAAGCAGTATTCATGTCCAGAATATGGGAAACGCTTTCCATATAAAGCAAATCTACATACTCGTAGTCATAACACAACTCACACAGGAGAGAAGCCATACTCATGTTCAGAATGCGGGAAATGTTTTAAAAATAAATCACTTCTTGCTAGACATTACAAAATTCACACAGGAGAGAAGCCACACTCATGTTCAGAATGTGGGAAATGTTTTTCCGATAGATCAGATCTTGCTCGACATATGAGAATTCACACAGGAGAGAAGCCATTTCCATGTCCAGAATGTGGGAAATGTTTTACAGATAAATCCAGTCTTGCTAGACATGTGAGAATTCACACAGGAAATAAGCCATACTCCTGTTTAGAATGTGGGAAAGGTTTTATAGATAAATCAGATCTTGTTAAACATCAGAGAGTTCACACAGGAGAGAAGCCATTTCCATGTTCAGAATGTGGGCAATGTTTTAAGATTAAATCACATCTTGTAAAACATCAGAGAATTCACACAGGAGAGAAGCCGTTTTCATGTTCAGAATGTGGAAAATGTTTCACTACTAATGGCAAATGTAGGGATCATCAGATACGTCACTCAGGAGAGAAGTTGTTTTCGTGTTCAGAATGTGGAAAATGTTTTATGCTGAAATCACATCTTGCTAAACATCAAATAATTCACAAAGGAGAAAGGCCATATTTATGTTCAGAATGTGGAAAATGTTTTAAGATTAAATCACATCTTGCTAAACATCTGAGAATTCACACAGGAGAGAAGCCCTTTTCATGTTCAGAATGTGGGAAATGTTTCACTACTAATGGCAAATGTAGGGATCATCAAAGACGTCACTCAGGAGAGAAGTCATTTTCTTGTTCAGAATGTGGAAAATGTTTTGTACTGAAATCAGATCTTGTTAAACATCAAAAAAGTCACTCAGATGAGAAGCCATTTTCATGTTCAGAATGTGGGAAATGTTTCACTACTAATTGCAAACGTAGGGATCATCAGAGACATCACTCAGAAGAAAAGCCGTTTTCATGTTCAGAATGTGGGAAATGTTTTAAAAATAAATCACTTCTTGTTAGACATTACAAAAGTCACACAGGCGAGAAGCCACACTCCTGTTTAGAATGTGGGAAAGGTTTTACAGATAAATCAGATCTTGTTAAACATCAGAGAATTCACACAGGAGAGAAGCCATTTCCATGTTCAGAATGTGGGAAATGTTTTATTTTGAAATCAAATCTTGTTAAACATCAGAGAACTCACACAGGAGAGAAGCCATTTCCATGTTTAGAATGTGGCAAATGTTTCACTACTAATAACAAATGTAGGGATCATCAAAGAATTCACACTGGAGAGAGGCCATTTCCATGTTCAAAATGTGGCAAATGTTTTATGATGAAATCAAATCTTGTTAGACATGAGAAGCTCCACACAGTAGAGAAGCTGTTTTCATGTTTAGAATGTGGGAAATATTTCACTACTAATGGCAAATGTAGGGATCATCAGAGACGTCATTTAGGAGAGAAGCCGTTTTCATGTTCAGAATGTGGAAAATGTTTTACAGAAAAATCATCTCTTGTTAAACATAAAAGAATTCATACAAGAGAGAAACCATTTTCTTGTTCAGAATGTGGGAAATGTTTTATGCTGAAATCAGATCTTGTTAAACATCAAAGATGTCACTCAGAGGAGAAGTCGATTTAATCTTTTAGATGAGGAAAATGTTTTACTAAGAAAATCATTTTGGAAAATCATTAGAGAATTCACATAGAGAAGAACTCATATTCTTGTTTAAAGAGTTTATTTTTTGTGTGGAATTAGCCTTCATCCAACATTCAAAATTATAGTTACCTGAGGCCAACTGTGAATGGGATCCATATGAAAAAGTATTGTGGATATAAGGAATAAAAGAAAAGCTTTCATTTTAAAAGGAGATCAAAATGGTAGACATCAGAAGAAGCTTATGTGTGTCGAGTTGATATGATTTCTAGTCGGCTCCTACAACTGCAATATGCCAAATGTTTTATAAAAATAAATAATTATGGTGCCACAGAAACAATTGATGATGCGTCTGTTATCAACCAGTAATACCCCATTTACACTGAAAGATAATAGCTCAAAAATCACTCAAACGACAGTTTAAGTGACAGTTTTGAGCGATCATCTTTGCATAGTCTATGATAGCTAATTAGTTACTAAAGCACTATGCAGGCAGAGCGGGACACTGCCGCTATTGTTCAGCAAACAATACAGATGTTTTGCATAAGCAAACAGCTGCATTGTTCTCCGTGCTTACAGCTTCTTGCCACTTGTAACCTCTCTATTCATTTTCTACTTAATATGGTGCACATAGACCTCCTATATTCTCCATGTCTCAAAGGAGGGATCCATTTCTATCAAATGTTTAATGGCATATCCTCAGAATGAACCATACTGTTGACAATTTATTTTGCTCACTTAATTTCGGGGGAATATACAGCCTCTATTCAGATGTTGCCTTTGGTTAGATTTGAAACTACGACTTAGCACCACATAGCAACAGCGCTAACCACTGGCTGTCTCTACAGATGCAGTGTATTATATCAGCAAGCAGGAGATTAGATGATCAAATTCCCGAAAAGGATGAAAAAAGTGTTAAGTGCAAAAAGGGTTTTAAAAACAGAAAAGGTAAAACATAATCCAGGAAGAAAATTAAAAAAGTTAAAATAAATACGATGAAATAGGCACATTATTTATCCCATATGGTTAAGACTAGAGATGAGCGAACGTACTCATCCGAGCTTGATGCTTGGGCGAATATTAGGGTGTTCGGGATGCTCGTTACTCTTAATGAGCACCACGCGGTGTTCGGGTTACTTTCACTTTCCTCTCTGAGACGTTAGCGCGCTTTTCTGACCAATTGAAAGACAGGGAAGGCATTACAACTTCCCCCTGCAACGTTCAAGCCCTATACCACCCCCCTGCTGTGAGTGGCTGGGGAGATAAGGTGTCACCCGAGTATTGTAATCTGCCCCTCCCGTGGCTCGCTACGGATGCATTCTGACATTAGTTCAGGGAAAGTGCTATCGTGTTGGAGCTGCTATAGGGAGAGTGTTAGGTGTATTGTAGGCTTCAAGAACCCCAACGGTCCTTCTAAAGGCCATAAATCTTCTCTATATGCGCTCAATGGGGCCGGCAGCAGCAGCGCCGACCCCATTGAGAACATATAGAAGACAAATCCTTCTTTTCTGCCACAGCTGTAACAGCTGTGACAGAGGAGAACGATGTTTGCCCATTGAATTCAATGGAACCAGCAATACAGCAGGTTCCACTGAATGCAATGGGCTGCCGGCGATCGCAGGATGAATGGTCGGGAAGGGGTTAAATATATAACCCCTTCCCTGCAATTCATCCAGAAATGTGTTACACTAAAAATATATACCGGCGTATAAGGCGACGGGGCATATAAGACGACCCCCCAACTGTCACCTTATACGCCGGCAATACAGTGGAGCAAAGAATAAAAAGCATTACTCACTTCTTCAGACGATCTGCAGCGCTCCTGCAGACTGTCACTCCTTCCTGGTGTTTGTAGGCTCTTGCTTCCTCCTGGTCCACGGCAGACTATAGCTTTCTCTACGAAAGGCTTTAAATCCACGCCTCCAGAAACACACGTGCCTTCAGCCAATCACAGCCAATGACAGTGATGTCATTGAATTGCTGTGATTGGCTGTGTTTCTGGAGGCGGGGATTTCAAGCCTTTCGTAGAGAAAGCTTTAGTCTGCTGTGGACCAGGAGCGAGCAAGAGCCTGCAAACACCAGGAGGGAGTGACAGTCTGCAGGAGCGGCGCAGATCGTCTGAAGAAGTAAGTAATGCTTTTTATTCTTTGCTCCACTGTATTGCCGGCGTATAAGGTGACAGTTGGGGGGTCGTCTTATACACCCCGTCGCCTTATACGCCGGTATATATTTTTAGTGTAACACATTTCTGGATGAATTGCAGGGAAGGGGTTATATATTTAACCCCTTCCCGACCATTCATCCTGCGATCGCCGGCAGCCCATTGCATTCAGTGGAACCTGCTGTATTGCCGCTCCATTGAATTCAATGGGCAAACATCGTTCTTCTCTGCTACAGCTGTTACAGCTGTGCCAGAGGAGAACGATCTTTACGCTGACAGTGCGGGGGGGGGGGGGCACTCTTGCCGCTATTGTGGCTTAATAGTGGGACCTGTGAACTTGAGATGCAGCCCACCATGTAGCCCCTCGCCTGCCCTATCCGTTGCTGTGTCGTTCCCATCACTTTGTAGAATTGCCCAGATTTTCACACATGAAAACCTTAGCGAGCATCGGCGATATACAAAAATGCTCCGGTCGCCCATTGACTTCAATGGGGTTCGTTACTCGAAACGAACCCTCGAGCATTGCGAAAATTTCGTGCCGAGTAACGAGCACCTGAGCATTTTGGTGTTCGCTCATCTCTAGTTAAGACCCTTACAAATAAACAATGTCAAAATTGCAAAAGGGTTGCCTATCCTACCTTACAGAAAATAAAAAGTGAACAAAAAAGTGAATGCACCCCAAAAGTACCAATGAAACTTACAGTGCGTCTGGAAACTATAGACTGCTAAATTTAACCTCTATTGTGGGTAGAATATGAGGAGATTTGTATTTTGCAATGACAAAGTCAGAGTCCTTACCTTAAAACTATGGAGATGCTGTAGCATGATTTGAAGAGGGCTGTACACACAAGGCATCCCAGAAATATTGATGAACTACAACACATTTGGAGAAAAAAAATGTTCTAAAATTTCTTCTCAACATTGCTACAACATTTGTTGAAGGTGATTGCTGCTAAAAGGAGCTCTACAGCTTATTAAATGCAAGAATTCATTTACTTTTTTCTTTCTGCACTGTGGATGTTTACTGTGCCCAGTGAAAGACACAAATGGTATAACTTTGTGTGTTGCTTATTAGATTACGTTTGTCTATAGTTGTGGCTTAGATGACAATCAAACCACACTGGACTGGATTGGCGCATAGTCAATGTGGTGTTGATATTCAAAAATGGGTCCAAAAGCTAACCTGAAAACCACAGGGCAATAAGTCTTACTTCTATTGTGGGTAAAATGTTTGAAGGGTTTCTAAGAGATGCTATCCTTGAGGATAGATGCTATACTAGGAAAATAGCTGTATAACTACATATCATCAAGGGTTTAAGAAAGATTGCTACTGTCAAACAAACCTAAACAGCTTTTACAAGGAGGTAAGTTCTAGATTAGACTGTGGAGAGCCACTGGATTTTTCCAAAGCGTTTGATACCGTGCCGCATAAAAGGGTGGTATATAGAATGAGAAGGCTTGGCCTGGCGAGAATGTGTGTGAGTAAATAACTGGCTCATTGATAGAAAGCAGAAGGTGGTTATAAATGGTACATACCCTGATTGGGTCACTACTACTAGTGAAGTACTATAGGGGTCAGTATTGGATATTATTCAGATACCACAGGGGTTGGTTTTGGGCCCTATTCTTTTTTTTCTACTCTGCACCTCAAGAACAATGCTTAAATCCCCCCTTTTCTCACCATGCTCACTGTTGCCCTCATTCACTCCTGGCTTGATTACTACAACTCGCTGTTAATTGACCTAACCTGCACCAGACTTTCCCCCTTCCAACCTATCTTGAATGCAGCATCCAGGCTCATCTTTCTGTCCAGCCGCTACTCAGATGCTTCTACCCTGTGCCAGTCACCACACTGGCTACCCATCAACTACAGAATTCAATTCAAACTCAGTACCTTCATCCATAAAGCTCTCCATAGCAATGTGCTGCCGTACATTGCCTCCCTCATCTCAATCCACCACCCAGTCCGCTCCGCCAATGAAGTCAGATTAAGTGCCCCTTTTATTCAAACCTGTCATTCCTGCCTCCAAGACTTCTCCAGAGCAGCACCAGTCCTCTTGAACACGCTACCCCAAACTATCCAGGCAATCGCTGGTACACGAAATTTCTGGCGTGCTTTAAAAACGCACCTCTTCAGGGAGGCATACCATATCTCCTAAATCAAACCCCTCTGTACTCCACCTGGTAACATGCTCCCTGACCTACTGACTGCAATCCATGTTATCCGTAATCAATCGCCCCCTGAAGTCATACCATTTCAGCCACCGCACAGCTTATGTCTGACCATTGTATATGTGTAAAGCATCCCCCACTTTCCACCTTGCCTTACCATGCACATCTCCAGGCCCTTTACCTTCTGTATCACCCTATTATCAGTAGTATGTAAGCTCATTGGAGCAAAACCCTCACCCCTACTGTTTCCATTAATCGATTACCAAATGTAACTGTGGTTTTTGTATCTTTGTTTTTTCGATCTGTTCTCCCCTGTTTTGTAAGCGCTGCGGAATATGTTGGCGCCATATAAATAAAGATTATTTTTATTATTAATATATTTATTAATGACCTGGTAGAAGAATTGCAGAGTAAAATACCAAAATGTGCAGATGACACAAAACTATGTGACAAATTAACACTAGACAAGACGCAAGGTGGTTGCAAGTGGATCTGGATAAGTTGCGGGCTTGGGCAGAAAAGTGGCAGATGAGGTTTAACACTGATAAATGTGCAGTTCTGCACATGAGCAGAGAAAAAACAGGTCACCATTAGAGATGAGCGAACGTACTCGTCCGAGCTTGATATTCGTGCGAATATTAGGGTGTTCGGGATGCTCGTTACTCGTAACGAGTACCACGCGGTGTTCCGGTTACTTTCAGTTTCCTCTCTGAGACGTTAGCGCGCTTTTCTGGCCAATTGAAAGACAGGGAAGGCATTACAACTTCCCCCTGTGACGTTCAAGCCCTATACCACCCCCCTGCTGTGAGTGGCTGGGAAGATCAGATGTCACCCGAGTATAAAAATCGGCCCCTCCCGCGGCTCGCCACACATGCCTTGTGACTTAGCTGAGGGAAATTGCTGCTGCTGGTGCTGCTGTAGGGAGAGCGTTAGGAGTCAGTGTAGGCTTCAAGAACCCCAACGGCCCTTCTCAGGGCCACATCTACTAGTGTGCAGTACTGTGTTAGCACAGTATTTTTTTTTTTTTTTTGTCCAAAATTGGATCTGCAGAGCATTGCGCCCAGCAATAGGGACAGAAGTGGGGGTTAGGCAGGGAGAGTGTTAGGAGTTAGTGTAGGCTTCAAGAACCCCAACGGTCCTTTCTAGGGCCACTTCTATCCGTGTGCAGTACTGTCCAGGCTGCTGTTAGCAGTGTTGCATATTTTTTTTCTCTTCTCAAAACCGGCTGTGCAGAGCATTGCACCCGGCATTAATACTACAGGGATAGAATTGTGTAGGCAGGGCCAGAAGACATTTATTATTCATTGAATACACGCAGTGGGGTCTTCCCTTTGCTAAAAAGGAAAAAAATTATATTTGGCCTGCCTGTGTCAGTCCTAAGGTCTGCGTGTACGTGTGTGCTGCGTGTACAACGTACAAAAATCTGACGCAACCAGCTACGCTTTACTGCAGCCTAGCGCCATTGTGTATCCTGACTGGCAAATACCTGCTCTGCTAGAGTTAATAACTCTGCTACACTATACTTGTGTGACACTTTTTGAGGGCCACACCACCGATATTAAACTTCTTGTTCATTGAATATACGCAGTGGGGTCTTCCGTTTGCAAAAAAGCGAAAACATTATATTTGGCCTGCAGGCTTGCGCCAATTTATTTCCTGCCTGGGAAATCAAATCACTGGTAATACAGCATGCTGAGGGGTAGGGGTAAGCCTAGAGGACGTGGACGTGGCCGAAGACGCTGAGGGCCAAGTGAGGGTGTGGGCACAGGCCGAGCTCCTGATCCAGGTGTGTCGCAGCCGACTGCTGCGCGATTAGGAGAGAGGCACGTTTCTGGCGTCCCCACATTCATCGCCCAATTAATGGGTCCACGCGGGAGACCTTTATTAGAAAATGAGCAGTGTGAGCAGGTCCTGTCCTGGATGGCAGAAAGTGCTTCGAGCAAGCTATCATCCACCCACAGTTCTGCGCCGTCCAGTGCTGCAAATCCGAATCCTCTGTCTGCTGCTCCTCCTTCCTCCCAGCCTCCTCACTCCACTACAATGACACCTGCTCAGGAGCGGGAACACTCCCAAGAACTGTTCTCGGGCCCCTGCTTAGATTGGGCAGCAGCGGTTCCTCTCCCACCAGAGGAGTTTATCGTCACTGATGCCCAACCATTCGACAGTTCCCGGGGTCCGGGGGAAGAGGCTGGGGACTTACGCCAACTGTCTCAAGAAGTTTCTGTGGGTGAGGAGGACGATGACGATGAGACACAGTTGTCTTGCAGTGAGGTTGTAGTAAGGGCAGTAAGTCCAAGGGAGCAGCGCACAGAGGATTCGGAGGAAGAGCAGCAGGACGATGAGGTGACTGACCCCACCTGGTGTGCAACGCCTACTCAGGACAGGTCTTCAGAGGGGGAGGCAAGGGCATCAGCAGGGCAGGTTGCAAGAGGCAGTGCGGTGGCCAGGGGTAGAGGCAGGGCCAGACCGAATAATCCACCAAGTGTTTCCCAAAGCACACCCTCGCGCCATGCCACCCTGCAGAGGCCGAGGTGCTCTAAGGTCTGGCAGTTTTTCACAGAGACGCCTGACGACCGACGAACAGTGGTGTGCAACCTTTGTCGCGCCAAGATCAGCCGGGGAGCCACCACCAACAGCCTCACCACCACCAGCATGCGCAGACATATGATGGCCAAGCACCCCACAAGGTGGGACGAAGGCCGTTCACCGCCTCCGGTTTGCACCGCTGCCTCTCCCCCTGTGCCCCAACCTGCCACTGAGATACAACCTCCCTCTCAGGACACAGGCACAACCGTCTCATGGCCTGCACCCACACCCTCACCTCCGCTGTCCTCGGCCCCATCCACCAATGTCTCGCACCGCACAGTCCAGCCGTCGCTAGCGCAAGTGTTGGAGCGCAAGTACGCCGCCACGCACCCGCACGCTCAATCGTTAACCGTCCACATAGCCAAATTTATCAGCCTTGAGATGCTGCCGTATAGGGTTGTGGAAACGGAGTCCTTCAAAGCTATGATGGCGGCGGCGGCCCCGCACTACTCAGTTCCCAGTCGCCACTACTTTTCCCGATGTGCCGTCCCAGCCCTGCACGACCACGTCTCCCGCAACATTGTACGCGCCCTCACCAATGCGGTTAGTGGCAAGGTCCACTTAACTACGGACACGTGGACAAGCACAGGCGGGCAGGGCCACTACATCTCCCTGACGGCACATTGGGTGAATTTAGTGGAGGCTGGGACAGAGTCAGAGCCCGGGACCGCTCACGTCCTACCCACCCCCAGAATTGCGGGCCCCAGCTCGGTGGTGGTATCTGCGGCGGTGTATGCCTCGTCCACTAAACCACCCTCCTCCTCCTCCTCCTCCTCCTCCTCCTCAACCTCTGTCTCGCAATCTAGATGTGTCAGCAGCAGCAGGACGTCGCCAGCAGTCGGTGTCGCGCGGTGTGGCAGCACAGCGGTGGGCAAGCGTCAGCAGGCCGTGCTGAAACTACTCAGCTTAGGAGATAGGAGGCACACGGCCCACGAACTGCTGCAGGGTCTGACAGAGCAGACCGACCGTTGGCTTGCGCCGCTGAGCCTCCAACCGGGCATGGTCGTGTGTGACAACGGCCGTAACCTGGTGGCGGCTCTGCAGCTCGGCAGCCTCACGCATGTGCCATGCCTGGCCCACGTCTTTAATTTGGTGGTTCAGCGCTTTCTGAAAAGCTACCCACACTTGTCAGACCTGCTCGTAAAGGTGCGCCGGCTCTGCGCACATTTCCGCAAGTCCCACACGGACGCTGCCACCCTGTGCACCCTGCAACATCGCTTTAATCTGCCAGTGCACCGACTGCTGTGCGACGTGCCCACACGGTGGAACTCTACGCTCCACATGTTGGCTAGGCTCTATGAGCAGAGTAGAGCTATAGTGGAATACCAACTCCAACATGGGCGGCGCAGTGGGAGTCAGCCTCCTCAATTCTTTTCAGAAGAGTGGGCCTGGTTGGCAGACATCTGCCAGGTCCTTCGAAACTTTGAGCAGTCTACCCAGGTGGTGAGCGGCGTTGCTGCAATCATTAGCGTCACCATTCCTCTGCTTTGCATCTTGAGAAGTTCCCTGCAAACCATAAAGGCAGCCGCTTTGCGCTCGGAAACAGAGCCGGGGGAAGACAGTATGTCGCTGGATAGTCAGAGCACCCTCCTGTCTATATCTCAGCGCATTCAGGAGGAGGAGGAGGAGGATGAGGAGGATGAGGAGGAGGGGGAAGAGACAGCTTGGCCCACTGCTGACGGTACCCATGCTGGTTGCCTGTCATCATTTCAGCGTGTATGGCCTGAGGAGGAGGAGGATCCTGAAAGTGATCTTCCTAGTGCGGACAGCCATGTGTTGCGTACAGGTACCCTGGCACACATGGCTGACTTCATGTTAGGATGCCTTTCTCGTGACCCTCGCATTCAACGCATTCTGGCCACTACGGATTACTGGGTGTACACACTGCTCGACCCACGCTATAAGGAGAACCTTCCCAGTCTCATTCCGAAGAGAAAAGGGGTTCGAGAGTGTTGCTATACCACAGGACCCTGGCGGACAAGCTGATGGTAAAATTCCCATCCGACAGCGCTAGTGGCAGAAGGCGCAGTTCCGAGGGCCATGTAGCAGGGGAGGTGCGTAGATCGAGCAGCATGTACAGCCCAGACAGTGCAACAGTCTTTAAGGGCCTGGCCAGGTTTATGGCTCCCCAGCAAGACTGTGTCACCGCTCCCCAGTCAAGGCTGAGTCGGCGGGAGCACTGTAAAAGGATGGTGAGGGAGTACGTAGCCGATCGCACGGCCATCCTCGGTGACGCCTCTGCCCCCTACAACTACTGGGTGTCGAAGCTGGACACGTGGCCTGAACTAGCGCTGTATGCCCTGGAGGTGCTTGCTTGTCCTGCGGCTAGCGTCTTGTCGGAGAGGGTGTTTAGTGCGGCTGGGGGAATCATCACAGATAAGCGTACCCGCCTGTCAACCGACAGTGCCGACAGGCTTACACTCATCAAGATGAACAAAGCCTGGATTTCCCCAGACTTCTCTTCTCCACCAGCGGACAGCAGCGATACGTAAGCAATACGTAGGCTGCACCCGCGGATGGAAGCTACGTTCTCTCTCACCATCCAAAACGGGGACATTTCTGCTTCATCAATCTGTGTCTAATATTCCTCCTCCTCCTCCTCCTGCTCCTCCTCCTGAAACCTCACGTAATCACGCTGAACGGGCAATTTTTCTTAGGGCCACAAGGCTCACTCATAATTTTTCTAAACAATTTTTAGATGTTTCAATGCTCTGAAAAGCGTTGGAACTTTAACTTGAACCAATTTTTCGTTAAACTGGGCTGCCTCCAGGCCTAGTTACCACTTAAGCCACATTACATTAACCAAAGCGATTAATGGGTTTCACCTGCCCTCTTGGTTGGCCATGGCCAATTTTTTTCAGGTACATTAGTACTGTTGATACAGCAATTTTTGTGGGCCCTCGCCTACAGTGTAATCAAATAAATTTTTAGCCCACCTGCATTAAGCACGACATTACTACCTCAGCTGTGTTGGGCAATGCAATGGGATATTTCTATGTACCGCCGGTGGGTTCCAGGGAGCCACCCATGCTGTAGGTGCACACAGAGTTTTTACTACATCTGTCCACTTGTAAAGAACCCCAGTCTGACTGGGGCATGCAGTGTGCGCCGAAGCCCACCTGCATTAAGCACGACATTACTACCTCAGCTGTGTTGGGCAATGCAATGGGATATTTCTATGTACCGCCGGTGGGTTCCAGGGAGCCACCCATGCTGTAGGTGCACACGAAGTTTTTACTACATCTGTCCACTTGTAAAGAACCCCAGTCTGACTGGGGCATGCAGTGTGGGCCGAAGCCCACCTGCATTAAGCACGACATTACTACCTCAGCTGTGTTGGGCAATGCAATGGGATATTTCTATGTACCGCCGGTAGCTTCCTGGCACCCACCCCTGCTGTGGGTCCACAGGGAATTATAAATGCATCTGTTTCCACTTGTAAAGAACCCCAGTCTGACTGGGGCATGCAGTGTGGGCCGAAGCTCACCTGCATTAAGCACGACATTACTACCTCAGCTGTGTTGGGCACTGCAATGGGATATTTTTATGTACCGCCGGTGGGTTCCAGGAAGCCACCCATGCTGTAGGTGCACACGGAGTTTTTACTACATCTGTCCACTTGTAAAGAACCCCAGTCTGACTGGGGCATGCAGTGTGGGCCGAAGCCCACCTGCATTAAGCACGACATTACTACCTCAGCTGTGTTGGGCAATGCAATGGGATATTTCTATGTACCGCCGGTGGGTTCCAGGGAGCCACCCATGCTGTAAGAGCACACAGAGTTTTTACTACATCTGTCCACTTGTAAAGAACCCCAGTCTGACTGGGGCATGCAGTGTGGGCCGAAGCCCACCTGCATTAAGCACGACATTACTACCTCAGCTGTGTTGGGCAATGCAATGGGATATTTCTATGTACCGCCGGTGGCTTCCTGGCACCCACCCCTGCTGTGGGTCCACAGGGAATTATAAATGCATCTGTTCCACTTGTAAAGAACCCCAGTCTGACTGGGGCATGCAGTGTGGGCCGAAGCTCACCTGCATTAAGCACGACATTACTACCTCAGCTGTGTTGGGCACTGCAATGGGATATTTTTATGTACCGCCGGTGGGTTCCAGGAAGCCACCCATGCTGTAGGTGCACATGGAGTTTTTACTACATCTGTCCACTTGTAAAGAACCCCAGTCTGACTGGGGCATGCAGTGTGGGCCGAAGCCCACCTGCATTAAGCACGACATTACTACCTCAGCTGTGTTGGGCAATGCAATGGGATATTTCTATGTACCGCCGGTGGGTTCCAGGGAGCCACCCATGCTGTAGGTGCACACAGAGTTTTTACTACATCTGTCCACTTGTAAAGAACCCCAGTCTGACTGGGGCATGCAGTGTGGGCCGAAGCCCACCTGCATTAAGCACGACATTACTACCTCAGCTGTGTTGGGCAATGCAATGGGATATTTCTATGTACCGCCGGTAGCTTCCTGGCACCCACCCCTGCTGTGGGTCCACAGGGAATTATAAATGCATCTGTTTCCACTTGTAAAGAACCCCAGTCTGACTGGGGCATGCAGTGTGGGCCGAAGCTCACCTGCATTAAGCACGACATTACTACCTCAGCTGTGTTGGGCACTGCAATGGGATATTTTTATGTACCGCCGGTGGGTTCCAGGAAGCCACCCATGCTGTAGGTGCACACGGAGTTTTTACTACATCTGTCCACTTGTAAAGAACCCCAGTCTGACTGGGGCATGCAGTGTGGGCCGAAGCCCGCCTGCATTAAGCACGACATTACTACCTCAGCTGTGTTGGGCAATGCAATGGGATATTTCTATGTACCGCCGGTGGCTTCCTGGCACCCACCCCTGCTGTGGGTCCACAGGGAATTATAAATGCATCTGTTTCCACTTGTAAAGAACCCCAGTCTGACTGGGGCATGCAGTGTGGGCCGAAGCTCACCTGCATTAAGCACGACATTACTACCTCAGCTGTGTTGGGCACTGCAATGGGATATTTTTATGTACCGCCGGTGGGTTCCAGGAAGCCACCCATGCTGTAGGTGCACATGGAGTTTTTACTACATCTGTCCACTTGTAAAGAACCCCAGTCTGACTGGGGCATGCAGTGTGGGCCGAAGCCCACCTGCATTAAGCACGACATTACTACCTCAGCTGTGTTGGGCAATGCAATGGGATATTTCTATGTACCGCCGGTGGGTTCCAGGGAGCCACCCATGCTGTAGGTGCACACAGAGTTTTTACTACATCTGTCCACTTGTAAAGAACCCCAGTCTGACTGGGGCATGCAGTGTGGGCCGAAGCCCACCTGCATTAAGCACGACATTACTACCTCAGTGGTGTTGGGCAATGCAATGGGATATTTCTATGTACCGCCGGTGGGTTCCAGGGAGCCACCCATGCTGTAGGTGCACACGGAGTTTTTACTACATCTGTCCACTTGTAAAGAACCCCAGTCTGACTGGGGCATGCAGTGTGGGCCGAAGCCCACCTGCATTAAGCACGACATTACTACCTCAGCTGTGTTGGGCAATGCAATGGGATATTTCTATGTACCGCCGGTGGCTTCCTGGCACCCACCCCTGCTGTGGGTCCACAGGGAATTATAAATGCATCTGTTTCCACTTGTAAAGAACCCCAGTCTGACTGGGGCATGCAGTGTGGGCCGAAGCTCACCTGCATTAAGCACGACATTACTACCTCAGCTGTGTTGGGCAATGCAATGGGATATTTTTATGTACCGCCGGTGGGTTCCAGGAAGCCACCCATGCTGTCGGTCGACAGGGACTTCACAATAGGGAGTTGTACCTGCCTGTGTCTATGAATTAATAAGCCCGGTCTGACTGGGGCATGCAGAGACACCTTGACAGAATGAATAGTGTGTGACACATAGGTTCCCCATTGCTATGCCCACGTGTGCAGCTCCTGATGGCGGTGGCACAGGATTCTATTTCTCATTGCTTCTGTACAGCATTGTGGGCTATCGCCCCGCCACTTTTAAAGAGGGTCGCTGCCTAGCCATGCCAACCTCTGCAGTGTGTGCCTGCGGTTCCTCCTCATGGCAGACGCACTTCTAAATAGACATGAGGGTGGTGAGGCATTAGGGCAGCTGAAGGCTGCGCAGGGACACTTTGGTGTGCGCTGTGGGGGGGGAGGGGGGGCGGTTGGGCAGCATGTAACCCAGGAGAAGTGGCAGTGGAGTGTCATGCAGGCAGTGATTGTGCTTTGTTGGAGGTAGTGTGGTGCTTAGCTAAGGTATGCCATGCTAATGAGGGCTTTTCAGAAGTAAAAGTTTTTGGGAGGGGGGGGGGCCCACTCTTGCCGCTATTGTGGCTTAATAGTGGGACCTGTGAACTTGAGATGCAGCCCAACATGTAGCCCCTCGCCTGCCCTATCCGTTGCTGTGTCGTTCCCATCACTTTCTTGAATTGCCCAGATTTTCACACAAGGAAACCTTAGCGAGCATCGGCGAAATACAAAAATGCTCGGGTCGCCCATTGACTTCAATGGGGTTCGTTACTCGAAACGAACCCTCGAGCATCGCGAAAAGTTCGTCCCGAATAACGAGCACCCGAGCATTTTGGTGCTCGCTCATCTCTAGTCACCATTACACACTAAATGGGAAACTACTTGGAAACACTGACATGAGAAAGGACTTGGCGATTTCAGTTAATTGTAAGCTTAACTGGAGCAACCAGTGTCAGGCGGCTGCTGCCAAGACAAATAGGATCATGGGGTGCATCAAAAGAGGTATAGGGGCACATGATGAGAGCATTGTTCTTCCTCTTTACAAGTCTTTGTTTAAACAACACGTGGAATATTGTGTACAGTTTTGGGCATCTGTACTTAAGGACTACATGTCAGGTCTTGAGTGGGTAGAAAGTTGGGCAACTAAAGTAATTAACGGAATGGGAAGACGACAATACCCAGAGAGGTTATCAAAATTGGGATTATTTAGTTTAGAAAAAATACGGCCGAGGTTCGACCTAATAACTATGCATAACTATATCTGGGGACAATACAGAGATCTCTAGCATCATCTATTTACTGTATATTCAGGACTGTGACTGTAACAAGGGGGCGCCCTCTGTGTCTATACGAAAGAAGGTTTCTACACAACATAGGAGGATTCTTTACTTCTTTACACAGTCAGTGAGGGAGACCCGCTGCCTGCTAGTGGCACGCTGAAGAGCCGGTACCTGGAAGACATAGGAGTCGCTGACACCCTGCGCTGCCCCCCAACATGGCGCCAGACCACCACGTGGATCAAGTGCCTCTCTTCACTGGGGACCCGGAAACCCTGCTCGAACCCCGAAACTGCCTGCAGCCGAACACGGTCAGTGAGGGGGATGGGGACCTGCAGCAGGGGACACCCCAGAACTCTTCAGCTCCCTTAGTGACCCCCCCAGGCGTGCCACACTGTCCCAATAACTGCCAAAAAGGCACATGGAATCGAGGCTGATTCATTCCCTGCTAGACGCAGCACACAGGGCTGACGCAACATACAGATGGAGACACCCCTTTCATTTGATCCTCCAAAAACGTGGCCGCCTTTTCACGGTCCGATCTCCCCGAACCTAGACGGGGCATTCAACTTCCTAGGAGTTCCATTGACACCGATCCCGGAGACAGCTACACCAAACATGTGATGTCCAGATCCTCCATGGTCTCGCAGATGCAACCCAGCTTACAGGTCGCCTCATAGTTTTGGGACATTTCCAAAATTAAGTTTTGTCTCTCCACAGGATTCTGATCCTCAGGACGCTGTCCAGTTGTCGATGCCCGCAGATCTCCTCACAGTTTCAGGACATTCACTTGACCTCCCCTAGGTTTATAAAATATCTCCCCTCCTCCCACGGTGGGAAAGAAGAACCATTGATTCTTTTCCCTCCCTTTTGCTTTTTCCTTACCCTTTCCTCTTTTGCTATGATAACTTCTACTCCGTACACTTAAGACATACAAGTTGCGGCGAGACAGACCGATGGCACTACTTGGATCAGATTCCATAGTTTTTGGCTATTTCTCCCTTCTTTTAGTAACATTATGACTGGCAAGTAAAAAATTTTCTGCATCTCAGAAAGAAATAAAAATAAAAATAGAGTACTATCTAACAAGGTAGAGGAAGGAGGGGGGAGGGAAAACTAGGGGAGTGGGGTATAAGGAAAGAGGGATATAGGGAATTAGGACGACCTCGCTCGGTATTGCCGATGCCCCTTTAAGGGGATGCCGATGCCCCTTTTACCAGACTCCAACCAAGGCTTGAAGGAATCTAAGGCTCTCATTGAAATCCAGGGGCTCCATAGATCACAGGTGCCGATCCGCTCCCGCTCATTCTCAGACTCTTCCTCGTTGTATCTCATGAGCAAATCAAACTTCTTTGTCCATATGATTCTTGATGGAGGAGAGGTAGATCTCCACAGGCCAGGGACAGACATACTCACTGCCAGCATGACTAACCGCAATAAATCTGCCCTAATCTTGGCAATAGACCCGGGGAGCATCAGGAGAAGGGCCATCTCAGCTGTTATGGACACCGTCGACCTGGTCATGGCATTATATAATATCTCCACATTGCTCCATAAATTTGTGATGGGGGCGGGGGGCAATCCCACCAGATGTGTGACATTGATCCAGGACCGTTTTGACACCTCCAGCATACCGAAGGGATCTGGTCATCTATTTGATGCAGCCTCGATGGGGTCCAGTACCAGCGGGATAGGATTTTAAAGTCCTGCTCCTGTAGCCTACCAAGTTTAGAGCTTTTATGGCACAGAAGGAAGGTCCTTTGGCATTCCAATCTGGAGCAACTCCCTCCCAGCTCCACCTCCCATTGGCCCGTATAGCTAGGAAGTATGTCCCCCGTCTCACCGTTCAGCAGCAATTTGTATATAACTGAAATCCCATGTTCAGTGGGCGCCGGCGACATACACAGAGATTCAAATGGTGTCAGCTGTCTACTTCTACAACCCCCGGGTGCCAGGGACTCCACGAAGCCCCTCACCTGCAGGTACCTCATCCAAGCTCCTGGAGGGGGGCCCGAATCTGCATAAATCTCTCTCAGGGACTTTATCTCAGATTGGGTTACCACATTTCTGACTCTGGGGATTGGAGAGTCAGGGAGGGGCAATACAGAGGCATTATGTCTAGCTGCCGGGAACTGTGGGTTGGCTACCAATGGGGTGGGGTGGCCCGGTATAGATACCAGACCCAAGTCTCGGGTGGGGGGGCCTGGTATAGATACCAGACCAAGTCTCGGGGCGCATACCCCCCAGATCTTGAGGACCACCAACAGGAAAGGTGGGAGAGCTTGAAGGGCCCCTAGGAACTATGTTGGAATCCATGGGGCCCCCTGCACTATCCTAAAATCTGACTCATGCTCCATTTCTACCCACAATTTAGTAGTCCTACCCTGCATTAGAGTGAGGATGAAGTTTGCAAGGCAGGACTTATAGTAAAGCGAGAAATCTGTGAGACCTAGTCCCCCCTCTTCTTTAGCCCGCGTGAGCAGTCTAAAGCTAAGTCGAGATCTGTGCCCCATCCAGACAAACTTGATGAGTAGGGAGTGGATTCTGAGGAGATATTGCCGGTCCAGGGATACCGGGAGGGTCTGACATAAATACAAGAATTTTGGGAGGGAGTCCATCTTTAAAGCATTGACCGTCCCCATCCATGGCACATATAGTGGGCTTCATCTGCTCAGATACAACCTGAGATTGTTCAGGTAGGACAAAAAGTTTAGCTCAAAGATCCGTACGGAATCTGCCGGGAGTTGTACCCTCAGATACTTGATGGACGAAGATCTCCACTTAAAAGAGAAGGAATCCGAGACTTCCCTGACCTCATTCTGGGGGAGAGTCACGTTTAGTATCTCCAATTTCTGGAGGTTGACTTTAAAGTTGCTCACCCGCCCGTATCTCTCAAACTCCTTCATCACTACCGGCAGTCCCACTCTAGGGTTCTACAGGAACAGGAGTAGGTCGTCTGCAAACAATGCCATCTTGTGTTCAGAGGTGCCCACCATCAGGCCAATGACTGCCCCATTTTCCCTGATGGCATTGGCCAAGGATTCCATGGATAGGACATATAGCAGGGGTGAAAGGGGCATCCCTGATGGGTTCCGTTGTTAAGATGGTGTCCGAGAGGGCGCCATTCGCCCGGATTCTGGCAGACGGCCATTGTACAAGGCCATGATCCATTCTCTCATCCTTCGCCCCAGGCCCACCCGACGGAGGGTCCCCCCTCCAGAAACCTCCACCTGATCCTGTCGAACGCCTTTTCCACGTCCACCGCAAGCAGGCAAAGCGGTTTGTTCCCCGCTCTAGCCCGGGCAATTAAAGAGATAGATTTAATGGTATTGTCCCTGGCTTCCCTGAGAGGGACAAATCCCACCTGCCATCTATGGATCAAGCCTGGAATATGTTTACTGAGCCTGTTTGCTATTAGTTTTGCCAGCATCTTTGTATCTATGCTTATCAGAGAGATAGGCCTGGTTTCGAGATTACCCCAATGTGAGCCTGGAGAGCCTGAGGCGGAAGGGGACTCCCCCAGGAAACCTCATTAAAGACTTGCACTAGGAAAGGAGACAATTCTTCCCTAAAGAGCTTGAAGAATCTTACCGAGAACCCATCAGGTTCTGGGATCTTGCCTATTTTAAGGCCCTTAAAGGGGTTGTCCCGCCCCGAAACGGGTTTTTTTTTTTTCAACCCCCCCCCCCCCCCTGTTCGGCGCGAGACAACCCCGATGCAGGGGTTAAAAAAGAACACCGCACAGCGCTTACCTGAATCCCCGCGCTCCGGTGGCTTCTTACTTACCTGCTGAAGATGGCCGCCGGGATCTTCTCCCTCGGTGGACCGCAGGGCTTCTGTGCGGTCCATTGCCGATTCCAGCCTCCTGATTGGCTGGAATCGGCACGTGACGGGGCGGAGCTACACGGAGCTGGCATCCTGCACGAGCGGCCCCATTGAGAAAAGAAGAAGACCCGGACTGCGCAAGCGCGTCTAATTTGGCCATTAGACGCCGAAAATTAGACGGGCTCCATGGAAACGAGGACGCTAGCAACGGAGCAGGTAAGAGAAAAACTTCTTATAACTTTTGTATGGCTCATAATTAATGCACAATGTACATTACAAAGTGCATTAATATGGCCTCGTAAGCTTCTCTGCTTATCTTGTCCCTGAAAGCTAGTGTCCTCTGGTCTAAGATAGTCAGTATTCTTTGCCGCAACAACGATATTTCTGCCCGTTGGACATCGCTCGGGGCTCTCTTGTTTGCTGCCACGCCATCCTGCAATGCTGACAGCAGACCCCCCAGTTCCCTGGAACGTTCTTTTTTTTAATCTAGCCCCTTGGGATATCAATGCATCACAGAAGGGGAAATAAAAAATTAAAAACAATCACAGAAAATGGCCATTACTTACTGACTGAGGAGTGCATATAGATGCATCCTCCTCTCACCATGCAGGTAGCTGACTACCTTGGGATATCAAGGTTCCCCTTAGGATGCACTTCAAGGCTTCTCATTTAAGTGGGGCCCGTGTAGAGTCATTTTGATGGTCGTTTATAAAATTCGCTAAAGTTATTTTAATTTCCTGAACATAATGAGGGTCTTTTAATATATTATCATTTAATCTCCACACTCGCATTCGAGGGTCTCCTTGAAAACCGTCAAATTCGGAGTACACCGGAGCTTGATCAGACCAAATAAACGCCCAAACACGCAAGCAGGTTGGAAATCTAGAAAGGCATGGGAAACCCAGATATAGTCCAATATGTCATAACTGTTATGGGCTACGGAGTGGAAGGTTTAGTCCCTGACGCCCACGTGCAGCAAGCGCCACAGGTCCACTAGGTGGATGTTTCCCAACTCCTTCAACAGGTAGCATGTTGCTGCCCATGAGACCGAGGACCTACCGGATGACGAGTCCTGTTCTGGGTCTACTGCCAAGTTAAAGTCACCTAAGATAAGGGCGGTGCCATCTGCGAACTTCGTCAGTTCCCTCAAGGCGGCTATTCCAAAGGTGGTCTGGCCCTGGTTTGGGAAATAAAAGTTAGTAAGCATAATCAACGTGCCCAACAATTCGGCCTTGATAAATAAGTATCTGCCCTCAGGATCTCACATCATGCCAAGGGGTTGGACCTTCAAGGAGCTGTGAAACGCAATGGACACCCCACCCACCTTCCAGGATGGGTTCGGGCTATGAAACCAAGTGGGGAATGATTTTGTGGCACAAGAAGGGATCTGACCAGCTTTGAATTGTGTCTCTTGAAATAGGAGCACCCTCCTACCCTGTTAGGTCCTGTTCCTCAGCCAATGTCTTGTGCCCTTGGTGATTTGTTTTTTGCCCCTTGTCCCGAGCCTCCAACCATCTGCCATTTCAATCTAGGCGGGGGGACCAATTTTGGGCCAGTCCTGGATCGCGACATCGGGCAGCTCCAGAGTCCCTAGGAACTTGGGTAGGTGGCCGAGGTGTCTGAAAATGGCCGTTTTCCCTCCTTTTCTGGCTTGTAACTGTAGTCGGAATCCCCATCTGTACGGGATGTCTCTTTCTCTCAGGGCATTGAATAAAGGTTTAAGGGCCCTGCGAAGTTGGAGTGTGTGTTTGGACAAGTCTGGATAGACGGACACCGAGGGCCCTTTAAACAACAAGTCCTCAGCTGCCCATGTCCGTTGTAGTATTTGTTCCTTTTCTTTGTAAAAGTGGACTCGGCATAGGACATCTCTAGGTTTAGCAGAGTTAGTAGATTTCGGGCCAAGTGCACGATGAACGCTGTCGAGCTCCAAGACGGAATCCAGGGGCCTCTCTAGAAGATGGTTAAAGAACTCTGTGACCCAGTCCTCAAGTTGGCTGTTGCCCACCTCCTCAGACAAGTTGTTTTCTATATTGTCGATATGGTTGGTCAGCTCTGCAATCTGGTGAGCTTGCACCTCCAGTATATGCGCACGTTCTATCATGGTACTCTGAAACCTATCCTGGGTCTCCTCCATTTCCACCACTCTTTGCCTGACATGCCTAATGTCCTTTTGCAGGACAGCTATGTCCCGTTTATGTGCTGCATCCAGCTTCTGTAGCAGGTCATTCATCTCCCCTTCTGTGGAGATAGCTTTTTAGGTGGGCCCTCCAGTTCCAGTTTTCGTCAGTGGCTGAAGAGGCCCAAGCCTTCGAGGGGCCGGGATGCTGAGCTGGTCTAGATGTCGGGGCGCGTGTCCCCTCTGCAACTTTTCCATCCTGGGGGGGGGGACCCTCCAGGCCCTCCTCTGTTGCAGGCCTCATCTCCTCCTCGGCCTGCATCCTTGCTACGGGGAGTTGTCCGGCCTGTATCTTGGGGTGACCTTTGCGGGAGGAAGTGAGCAGCTAGGTTTATCTCCTCAGCCTGCTCTGCCACCATTTCATGGCTCAGGCCCTCTTCTCCCTCCCCCTTTGTTGTGGGAAGCCGTTGTCCTGCCTGGTGGCCAAGGTGTTACTGGTTGGGGGCCATGGGTGCCTTTATAATAGGCTCCAGGGGCCCTGCAGTGCTCTTTCCATGGGCAGTGAGGACTGCAAGGATGTAGGGAGGGTCCAATGCAAGGACCGCTGCTGTCTTAATATGTGGTGTGCGGCCGCCTTCCCTCTCCCCACTGTCCATGCTGCCTCCTCCACCCCCTGCCTGGGGCTGTACCGCATCAGGGCATGGATCCCCCGGTGTCCCCTCCTGATGCCTCGTCGCTGCTACCTCTTCTGGTGTCTGGTGCATAAGCACTGGCTCACCTGTGTTCAGTGCCGCAGCCTCCTTCTCCCCGTCGGCTTCCTGAGCAGGGTGGGGCGGCGCCATCTTGACTCTTCCACTTGGTGTCGGCACTCCGTCTGGAGAGCGGAGGAAATGTTCCAATCCCGGGGCGGAGGGTCTCAGATGCTGCCTGGGGGCTTCAGGGATTTTCTTCTTTCCCATGGCTGTGGAATCCAGGGTCCACAGCGGAGGAGGATTCGTCTGCTGCAGCGGTGGGTCCGGCAGGAGCTCAGGGGACAAGCGTCCTACTCCATCGGCCGTAAGCCACGCCCCCTCTGATTAATTTAGAGGTATTATGAAGTTTGTGTCTTCGTTAACCCCCCCCCCCCCCACCTCTCTGTGAGTAAAATCCTCTTGTTTTCTAGCCTACCCTCTTCCCCCTCCAACGCTCTCTACTCCACCTACCCCTTACTGACTCAGCTTCCATCTTAACAACTCCTGGGCACTATCTTAAAAAACAGCATCGCGAAAAGTTCGTCCCGAATAACGAGCACCCGAGCATTTTGGTGCTCGCTCATCTCTAGTCACCATTACACACTAAATGGGAAACTACTTGGAAACACTGACATGAGAAAGGACTTGGCGATTTCAGTTAATTGTAAGCTTAACTGGAGCAACCAGTGTCAGGCGGCTGCTGCCAAGACAAATAGGATCATGGGGTGCATCAAAAGAGGTATAGGGGCACATGATGAGAGCATTGTTCTTCCTCTTTACAAGTCTTTGTTTAAACAACACGTGGAATATTGTGTACAGTTTTGGGCATCTGTACTTAAGGACTACATGTCAGGTCTTGAGTGGGTAGAAAGTTGGGCAACTAAAGTAATTAACGGAATGGGAAGACGACAATACCCAGAGAGGTTATCAAAATTGGGATTATTTAGTTTAGAAAAAATACGGCCGAGGTTCGACCTAATAACTATGCATAACTATATCTGGGGACAATACAGAGATCTCTAGCATCATCTATTTACTGTATATTCAGGACTGTGACTGTAACAAGGGGGCGCCCTCTGTGTCTATACGAAAGAAGGTTTCTACACAACATAGGAGGATTCTTTACTTCTTTACACAGTCAGTGAGGGAGACCCGCTGCCTGCTAGTGGCACGCTGAAGAGCCGGTACCTGGAAGACATAGGAGTCGCTGACACCCTGCGCTGCCCCCCAACATGGCGCCAGACCACCACGTGGATCAAGTGCCTCTCTTCACTGGGGACCCGGAAACCCTGCTCGAACCCCGAAACTGCCTGCAGCCGAACACGGTCAGTGAGGGGGATGGGGACCTGCAGCAGGGGACACCCCAGAACTCTTCAGCTCCCTTAGTGACCCCCCCAGGCGTGCCACACTGTCCCAATAACTGCCAAAAAGGCACATGGAATCGAGGCTGATTCATTCCCTGCTAGACGCAGCACACAGGGCTGACGCAACATACAGATGGAGACACCCCTTTCATTTGATCCTCCAAAAACGTGGCCGCCTTTTCACGGTCCGATCTCCCCGAACCTAGACGGGGCATTCAACTTCCTAGGAGTTCCATTGACACCGATCCCGGAGACAGCTACACCAAACATGTGATGTCCAGATCCTCCATGGTCTCGCAGATGCAACCCAGCTTACAGGTCGCCTCATAGTTTTGGGACATTTCCAAAATTAAGTTTTGTCTCTCCACAGGATTCTGATCCTCAGGACGCTGTCCAGTTGTCGATGCCCGCAGATCTCCTCACAGTTTCAGGACATTCACTTGACCTCCCCTAGGTTTATAAAATATCTCCCCTCCTCCCACGGTGGGAAAGAAGAACCATTGATTCTTTTCCCTCCCTTTTGCTTTTTCCTTACCCTTTCCTCTTTTGCTATGATAACTTCTACTCCGTACACTTAAGACATACAAGTTGCGGCGAGACAGACCGATGGCACTACTTGGATCAGATTCCATAGTTTTTGGCTATTTCTCCCTTCTTTTAGTAACATTATGACTGGCAAGTAAAAAATTTTCTGCATCTCAGAAAGAAATAAAAATAAAAATAGAGTACTATCTAACAAGGTAGAGGAAGGAGGGGGGAGGGAAAACTAGGGGAGTGGGGTATAAGGAAAGAGGGATATAGGGAATTAGGACGACCTCGCTCGGTATTGCCGATGCCCCTTTAAGGGGATGCCGATGCCCCTTTTACCAGACTCCAACCAAGGCTTGAAGGAATCTAAGGCTCTCATTGAAATCCAGGGGCTCCATAGATCACAGGTGCCGATCCGCTCCCGCTCATTCTCAGACTCTTCCTCGTTGTATCTCATGAGCAAATCAAACTTCTTTGTCCATATGATTCTTGATGGAGGAGAGGTAGATCTCCACAGGCCAGGGACAGACATACTCACTGCCAGCATGACTAACCGCAATAAATCTGCCCTAATCTTGGCAATAGACCCGGGGAGCATCAGGAGAAGGGCCATCTCAGCTGTTATGGACACCGTCGACCTGGTCATGGCATTATATAATATCTCCACATTGCTCCATAAATTTGTGATGGGGGCGGGGGGCAATCCCACCAGATGTGTGACATTGATCCAGGACCGTTTTGACACCTCCAGCATACCGAAGGGATCTGGTCATCTATTTGATGCAGCCTCGATGGGGTCCAGTACCAGCGGGATAGGATTTTAAAGTCCTGCTCCTGTAGCCTACCAAGTTTAGAGCTTTTATGGCACAGAAGGAAGGTCCTTTGGCATTCCAATCTGGAGCAACTCCCTCCCAGCTCCACCTCCCATTGGCCCGTATAGCTAGGAAGTATGTCCCCCGTCTCACCGTTCAGCAGCAATTTGTATATAACTGAAATCCCATGTTCAGTGGGCGCCGGCGACATACACAGAGATTCAAATGGTGTCAGCTGTCTACTTCTACAACCCCCGGGTGCCAGGGACTCCACGAAGCCCCTCACCTGCAGGTACCTCATCCAAGCTCCTGGAGGGGGGCCCGAATCTGCATAAATCTCTCTCAGGGACTTTATCTCAGATTGGGTTACCACATTTCTGACTCTGGGGATTGGAGAGTCAGGGAGGGGCAATACAGAGGCATTATGTCTAGCTGCCGGGAACTGTGGGTTGGCTACCAATGGGGTGGGGTGGCCCGGTATAGATACCAGACCCAAGTCTCGGGTGGGGGGGCCTGGTATAGATACCAGACCAAGTCTCGGGGCGCATACCCCCCAGATCTTGAGGACCACCAACAGGAAAGGTGGGAGAGCTTGAAGGGCCCCTAGGAACTATGTTGGAATCCATGGGGCCCCCTGCACTATCCTAAAATCTGACTCATGCTCCATTTCTACCCACAATTTAGTAGTCCTACCCTGCATTAGAGTGAGGATGAAGTTTGCAAGGCAGGACTTATAGTAAAGCGAGAAATCTGTGAGACCTAGTCCCCCCTCTTCTTTAGCCCGCGTGAGCAGTCTAAAGCTAAGTCGAGATCTGTGCCCCATCCAGACAAACTTGATGAGTAGGGAGTGGATTCTGAGGAGATATTGCCGGTCCAGGGATACCGGGAGGGTCTGACATAAATACAAGAATTTTGGGAGGGAGTCCATCTTTAAAGCATTGACCGTCCCCATCCATGGCACATATAGTGGGCTTCATCTGCTCAGATACAACCTGAGATTGTTCAGGTAGGACAAAAAGTTTAGCTCAAAGATCCGTACGGAATCTGCCGGGAGTTGTACCCTCAGATACTTGATGGACGAAGATCTCCACTTAAAAGAGAAGGAATCCGAGACTTCCCTGACCTCATTCTGGGGGAGAGTCACGTTTAGTATCTCCAATTTCTGGAGGTTGACTTTAAAGTTGCTCACCCGCCCGTATCTCTCAAACTCCTTCATCACTACCGGCAGTCCCACTCTAGGGTTCTACAGGAACAGGAGTAGGTCGTCTGCAAACAATGCCATCTTGTGTTCAGAGGTGCCCACCATCAGGCCAATGACTGCCCCATTTTCCCTGATGGCATTGGCCAAGGATTCCATGGATAGGACATATAGCAGGGGTGAAAGGGGCATCCCTGATGGGTTCCGTTGTTAAGATGGTGTCCGAGAGGGCGCCATTCGCCCGGATTCTGGCAGACGGCCATTGTACAAGGCCATGATCCATTCTCTCATCCTTCGCCCCAGGCCCACCCGACGGAGGGTCCCCCCTCCAGAAACCTCCACCTGATCCTGTCGAACGCCTTTTCCACGTCCACCGCAAGCAGGCAAAGCGGTTTGTTCCCCGCTCTAGCCCGGGCAATTAAAGAGATAGATTTAATGGTATTGTCCCTGGCTTCCCTGAGAGGGACAAATCCCACCTGCCATCTATGGATCAAGCCTGGAATATGTTTACTGAGCCTGTTTGCTATTAGTTTTGCCAGCATCTTTGTATCTATGCTTATCAGAGAGATAGGCCTGGTTTCGAGATTACCCCAATGTGAGCCTGGAGAGCCTGAGGCGGAAGGGGACTCCCCCAGGAAACCTCATTAAAGACTTGCACTAGGAAAGGAGACAATTCTTCCCTAAAGAGCTTGAAGAATCTTACCGAGAACCCATCAGGTTCTGGGATCTTGCCTATTTTAAGGCCCTTAAAGGGGTTGTCCCGCCCCGAAACGGGTTTTTTTTTTTTCAACCCCCCCCCCCCCCCCTGTTCGGCGCGAGACAACCCCGATGCAGGGGTTAAAAAAGAACACCGCACAGCGCTTACCTGAATCCCCGCGCTCCGGTGGCTTCTTACTTACCTGCTGAAGATGGCCGCCGGGATCTTCTCCCTCGGTGGACCGCAGGGCTTCTGTGCGGTCCATTGCCGATTCCAGCCTCCTGATTGGCTGGAATCGGCACGTGACGGGGCGGAGCTACACGGAGCTGGCATCCTGCACGAGCGGCCCCATTGAGAAAAGAAGAAGACCCGGACTGCGCAAGCGCGTCTAATTTGGCCATTAGACGCCGAAAATTAGACGGGCTCCATGGAAACGAGGACGCTAGCAACGGAGCAGGTAAGAGAAAAACTTCTTATAACTTTTGTATGGCTCATAATTAATGCACAATGTACATTACAAAGTGCATTAATATGGCCTCGTAAGCTTCTCTGCTTATCTTGTCCCTGAAAGCTAGTGTCCTCTGGTCTAAGATAGTCAGTATTCTTTGCCGCAACAACGATATTTCTGCCCGTTGGACATCGCTCGGGGCTCTCTTGTTTGCTGCCACGCCATCCTGCAATGCTGACAGCAGACCCCCCAGTTCCCTGGAACGTTCTTTTTTTTAATCTAGCCCCTTGGGATATCAATGCATCACAGAAGGGGAAATAAAAAATTAAAAACAATCACAGAAAATGGCCATTACTTACTGACTGAGGAGTGCATATAGATGCATCCTCCTCTCACCATGCAGGTAGCTGACTACCTTGGGATATCAAGGTTCCCCTTAGGATGCACTTCAAGGCTTCTCATTTAAGTGGGGCCCGTGTAGAGTCATTTTGATGGTCGTTTATAAAATTCGCTAAAGTTATTTTAATTTCCTGAACATAATGAGGGTCTTTTAATATATTATCATTTAATCTCCACACTCGCATTCGAGGGTCTCCTTGAAAACCGTCAAATTCGGAGTACACCGGAGCTTGATCAGACCAAATAAACGCCCAAACACGCAAGCAGGTTGGAAATCTAGAAAGGCATGGGAAACCCAGATATAGTCCAATATGTCATAACTGTTATGGGCTACGGAGTGGAAGGTTTAGTCCCTGACGCCCACGTGCAGCAAGCGCCACAGGTCCACTAGGTGGATGTTTCCCAACTCCTTCAACAGGTAGCATGTTGCTGCCCATGAGACCGAGGACCTACCGGATGACGAGTCCTGTTCTGGGTCTACTGCCAAGTTAAAGTCACCTAAGATAAGGGCGGTGCCATCTGCGAACTTCGTCAGTTCCCTCAAGGCGGCTATTCCAAAGGTGGTCTGGCCCTGGTTTGGGAAATAAAAGTTAGTAAGCATAATCAACGTGCCCAACAATTCGGCCTTGATAAATAAGTATCTGCCCTCAGGATCTCACATCATGCCAAGGGGTTGGACCTTCAAGGAGCTGTGAAACGCAATGGACACCCCACCCACCTTCCAGGATGGGTTCGGGCTATGAAACCAAGTGGGGAATGATTTTGTGGCACAAGAAGGGATCTGACCAGCTTTGAATTGTGTCTCTTGAAATAGGAGCACCCTCCTACCCTGTTAGGTCCTGTTCCTCAGCCAATGTCTTGTGCCCTTGGTGATTTGTTTTTTGCCCCTTGTCCCGAGCCTCCAACCATCTGCCATTTCAATCTAGGCGGGGGGACCAATTTTGGGCCAGTCCTGGATCGCGACATCGGGCAGCTCCAGAGTCCCTAGGAACTTGGGTAGGTGGCCGAGGTGTCTGAAAATGGCCGTTTTCCCTCCTTTTCTGGCTTGTAACTGTAGTCGGAATCCCCATCTGTACGGGATGTCTCTTTCTCTCAGGGCATTGAATAAAGGTTTAAGGGCCCTGCGAAGTTGGAGTGTGTGTTTGGACAAGTCTGGATAGACGGACACCGAGGGCCCTTTAAACAACAAGTCCTCAGCTGCCCATGTCCGTTGTAGTATTTGTTCCTTTTCTTTGTAAAAGTGGACTCGGCATAGGACATCTCTAGGTTTAGCAGAGTTAGTAGATTTCGGGCCAAGTGCACGATGAACGCTGTCGAGCTCCAAGACGGAATCCAGGGGCCTCTCTAGAAGATGGTTAAAGAACTCTGTGACCCAGTCCTCAAGTTGGCTGTTGCCCACCTCCTCAGACAAGTTGTTTTCTATATTGTCGATATGGTTGGTCAGCTCTGCAATCTGGTGAGCTTGCACCTCCAGTATATGCGCACGTTCTATCATGGTACTCTGAAACCTATCCTGGGTCTCCTCCATTTCCACCACTCTTTGCCTGACATGCCTAATGTCCTTTTGCAGGACAGCTATGTCCCGTTTATGTGCTGCATCCAGCTTCTGTAGCAGGTCATTCATCTCCCCTTCTGTGGAGATAGCTTTTTAGGTGGGCCCTCCAGTTCCAGTTTTCGTCAGTGGCTGAAGAGGCCCAAGCCTTCGAGGGGCCGGGATGCTGAGCTGGTCTAGATGTCGGGGCGCGTGTCCCCTCTGCAACTTTTCCATCCTGGGGGGGGGGACCCTCCAGGCCCTCCTCTGTTGCAGGCCTCATCTCCTCCTCGGCCTGCATCCTTGCTACGGGGAGTTGTCCGGCCTGTATCTTGGGGTGACCTTTGCGGGAGGAAGTGAGCAGCTAGGTTTATCTCCTCAGCCTGCTCTGCCACCATTTCATGGCTCAGGCCCTCTTCTCCCTCCCCCTTTGTTGTGGGAAGCCGTTGTCCTGCCTGGTGGCCAAGGTGTTACTGGTTGGGGGCCATGGGTGCCTTTATAATAGGCTCCAGGGGCCCTGCAGTGCTCTTTCCATGGGCAGTGAGGACTGCAAGGATGTAGGGAGGGTCCAATGCAAGGACCGCTGCTGTCTTAATATGTGGTGTGCGGCCGCCTTCCCTCTCCCCACTGTCCATGCTGCCTCCTCCACCCCCTGCCTGGGGCTGTACCGCATCAGGGCATGGATCCCCCGGTGTCCCCTCCTGATGCCTCGTCGCTGCTACCTCTTCTGGTGTCTGGTGCATAAGCACTGGCTCACCTGTGTTCAGTGCCGCAGCCTCCTTCTCCCCGTCGGCTTCCTGAGCAGGGTGGGGCGGCGCCATCTTGACTCTTCCACTTGGTGTCGGCACTCCGTCTGGAGAGCGGAGGAAATGTTCCAATCCCGGGGCGGAGGGTCTCAGATGCTGCCTGGGGGCTTCAGGGATTTTCTTCTTTCCCATGGCTGTGGAATCCAGGGTCCACAGCGGAGGAGGATTCGTCTGCTGCAGCGGTGGGTCCGGCAGGAGCTCAGGGGACAAGCGTCCTACTCCATCGGCCGTAAGCCACGCCCCCTCTGATTAATTTAGAGGTATTATGAAGTTTGTGTCTTCGTTAACCCCCCCCCCCCCCACCTCTCTGTGAGTAAAATCCTCTTGTTTTCTAGCCTACCCTCTTCCCCCTCCAACGCTCTCTACTCCACCTACCCCTTACTGACTCAGCTTCCATCTTAACAACTCCTGGGCACTATCTTAAAAAACATTGATAATTCCCTCAAACCTCTCTGTTGTCTCTCTTAATGCACAGGGCCTAAATGTCCCCGAGAAAAGGTTCTCCATTCTCCGTCTCCTCTGGAAGAAGAGGGCGCAGGTGGCCTTATACAGGAGACCCACTTCTACGCAAGAGCGGTTCCCGGATTCTCGGATGCCAGGTTTCCCAATGCCTACCACTGCCCAAATCCAGAATCCAAGTCTAAAGGGGTATTGATCCTGATTTCCAGCTCAATTCCGTGGGAGCACTTGGCAACGAGATGCGACTCTGAGGGAATGTGCCTCTTCGTCAAAGATAAGCTCGCCAGCACACCAGTTACACTTGCCACAATGTACCTCCCCAACTCCAACCAGGTGACTTTCCTGGAAAGGACCCTGGAGGACTTGGAGGAATTTAAGGAGGGCACCCTAGTGCTAGGAGGGGATTTTGACATTCCACTTGATCCTCCCACAGACACATCCAGGGAAAGTAGCTAGACGTCTGGAGGGTACCCCCCCCCCCCCCCGACTAGGGATTACACATATTTCTCCCCTATCATAACTTATACTCCAGGATATATTGTTTTCTACTACACCATTTGACTCTCCCTCTAGTTTCATCAGCAAAAATAGACAGCATCACACTGATCACGCTCTCAGCACCCTTTCTCTGTCACTCCCTACAATCCATGATAGGGTTTGGCATGGGTGTCTTAATGAGTCCCTCATCCATGGCCCAGAGACATAAGGGGAGATCCAAAGGGCTCTAGATGAATACTGTGAGAACAATTGTTCCCCAGATATCGACCCGTTGGCAGTTTGGGAGGCCCACAAATGTGTAATCCGGGGTTTTTGCATAGGGTTGGGGTGTACATACCCTTAAGGAATAGAGAGTCAAAGCAAGATCAGATTTTATTGATGAACTCTTAAAGCCTGTCAATAACACTGATGCTAACCCACCGGATCACCAGTGTCTCTATAGCAGTTCCAAGAAGGTGCTTTCACCAGTGAAGCTTTAAAACCACCCTCTGGGTTTTATCCTCCTTGCTGTGGCTCTTCTATCAAGCAGTGCCGTTCCCCTTCTTGCTCTCATCTTGACTTCTTCAGAGCTCAGACATTACTTCTTCAGGCTGGATAAAAAATGAAGCACTGAGTGAAAAAGCACAGCATTTAAATAACAACGAAGAAGCTGGCTACCACGGGTGGAGGACCATTTCTCTGGACCAGATCACAGTTTGATGGATCCAAAAGTCTTAATATTGAATGGTCATCTTACGAATGACAGATACAGAAACATTTTGGAATTCAAACTGATAAGAACTTTCCAGACATTTACACAAAAAGTTCAATTTAACACTTGTGTTTATGATTCGTTATATGGACACACATCCACTGGCCTGATCTATAACTTCCTAAGACATCACCGCTTCTCCTCTTATCTTACATTCATTTATGATCCAGGAGCCTCTGAGTTCTGAAAGCAAGCAAAAATTAATTTTCAAGCCCGCCAATAAAGGTAGTAGCTGTCTTTTTCATACAACAGCATTTACCATCACATTGATCACAGCCAGAGCTCTATGCCATTTATGCAGTGCAAATTGAAAATCAAGGTTTTGTTCCCATTTTAACATGTGTTTGGTTTTCAACTCGAAGAATAGATGAAAAGAGATACCCGTTTTTACAGGTTTACAAGGTTATACAGAAACCATTTTTTTCTGAGCTACAACAGTAAAAAGAAGTGTCCCATAGCACAGAGTGACCTTCACAGTGAAAAAGGTAAATAGGAAAGCAATCAACTCATAAAGTTGCACCCACGACGCAACACATCTGGTAGCCTGTAGACAGCTGCAGCCTCTCCAGGAGACAAAGACACATCGTCCCCAAAGAATATCAAGAATGCTATTGGCAGGAAGACACCCATCAGAGGAAAACTGCAGGCAAAGGACTTTTTTGGGTGGCGTGTTTCAGCACCAGATCGGCACTCTCATTAGACCACTGAATGACATACAAATGACAGGACACTTGAAGGGGTTTTGTCTTTAGTTAAAAAAAATCAATACATCCCTATTCCTCCCCAGGCAGTCTTCTTACTGCATCTACTCCTCTCTGATCTTCTCCAGTCCCCAGAGGGTCACCTCACCGCAAGTTGTCCGGATCCTCTTCTTCTAGTTATGGAACGTCCATTCTCAGCATTGTTCTTCCTGCAGGTCAGTGTAGGTTACATCACTAGTGATGTAACGTTCACTGACTATCAAGGAATGCCAAGCTATTTCCGAGACTGCAATTGGATTTATGTATTTTGGCAGAGTGAATAGAAACACTATGAAGAAAAAAACTGGAAGCAACATTAGATCTATGCTTATTCATATGGATACGTAAGGCTTAAATGGTTCTTCCCACATATTGTAGGTTTCAGGCGCATTGGTTCAGATAAACCACATAGTTTGATCTACAATTTAGGATTGGACAGTGAATGTTTCATGGATGACCAAAGAGTTGAAGGTTTTAACAACATGCCCAATACTGAGACAGCATAAACACCGAGTCTTACCACAACTAAAAGGACCCAAGAATACACAGAACCACATTAGAAAATGGATTATTGACCCTCTGTAAATGACTAGGAGCTAAAAGGTTACAAAGTGTTGTAGATCTTCTACATGTAGTTTTCGAAAGTGACGGAATCCGATCTTTTAGAAAGGAATCATTCAATAAAGTATACCAATATTTAGTTAGAATATATCCCTAATATTCTTCTGACTAGAATAAAAGTAATAATTGTCACAGAGGGGAGAGGGGGAGATACCTATTAATCCCGCCTTTGTGTCCGATCACTTACGGATTGACTACTTGGAATGCAGGCGCCGTTACCAACTGCCACAGCAGAGCCTCGATCGATCACTCAAAGTGGGATTGCAAGCTTAGAGTCATTAGAATACAGGCTGATTGGTACCCAGGTTTCCGGGCTTCTGCATCCATGTTAAGCGAAAGCTCAAATTATCACCTGATCATATATACTTATATATACACATATACAAAGGATATACAAAAAAGGTTGTTACATGGAAGTATAAGGGTATACAGGTATACACAGCTAGACAGCATTTTAAAATTACATCAGGAGAAAGGTAAAAGATAGATACCAGATTTGGGATACACGGCCCAAGGTTCAGATTGGCAGAGTTCCTAGAAACAAAACGGGACAGTCCAAATGCAGCAGAATACCTCCGTGGTTTGGCACCCAGACTCGGTGAGCCCTCAATTTTAAAGGGTTCCCTAGAACACACTTTCTCCCTGCCCCCTCTGAAGTCATTTGGACAAAGGTGGGTGGGATTCATACGAGCTCTGAAAAATGATAATTCCCCATTTCAGTCATATGTCAGCACGAGGTCCTCCTATTGGGAATATATGCACGTCATATTTCTGGCCATGATTTTATATATTCGTTGATATCAAGTGTGACACGTAAATTATAACCGGTTCAGGGATATGCAGTTTGAGGGGGTTCCAGGGCCCATACTGAAACATCTGTGGGTGTGTTTTATTCAGCTGGCCGGCCCAATTCTGAAAATATAATTCATATCTGGCTGGGACCTTTATACGTCCAGGCATCTTTATTAATACATTTACCCTTTATTTCCCCTACTGCCGATGCCTAAATGGCTGGGAGAACTCAGCTTTTAAAGACTCCATTAACAGGTAAACTATGAAACAATGCAGTGTCTGCATGCTAATTCTAATTAAGCAGTCATTTGGCAATTGACAATTTCCACAGCCTGGGCTTTATTGTTATGGTTAATGGTTCCGTTTTAAATGTATTCTTTGTAATTAAGTGTTTTTCATGCATGAACTGTGGGGTGGGCTGCCTAATTTCATCAGACGCTCCTGACATTCCCACGCTTCTGTTTTTAAATGTCCTGTTATTTGTATGTCATTCAGTCTGATGAAAGTATTCCCCAATAAATAGGTTTCTTGGACACATCCCCATCATGCTTAAGTTGAAGTCTATGGTCAGGTGATCCCCACCAATCAGCTGGTTGCCAGGCAGGAAGCAGATAACTCCTTATATTCTGCAATGCCCAGGCAGCTCCCATTGACTATCCAGGATTGGTCCTTATGGATTACACTACCGGTTTTCCTTTTTTATTATGGATTCTTTAGGCAGGGTTCACACAGGGCTGGATGCCGACGGAGGAGGTCGGCATCCAGCACATGCGCACCAGCACAAAACATATGTGCAGAGTGTCGGGCAGGGAGAAGCCCAAAGGTGGGGGCTGGAAACTTTCAGCACAGCACTGCAGTGAGGAGTTTCCAGCCCCCACCTTTGGGCTTCTCCCTGCCCGACGCTCTGCACATATGTTTTGTGCTGGTGCGTATGTGCTGGATGCCGACCTCCTCCGTGACTATTTGGGACATTAAGCTCCTACTCTTGGGAGACTCTGTAAGTGCCGCGTGGATCATATGGGATGACGTAGACACTGTGTTACTTGAATATGGAGACCACAATCCGAAGCATGCCGACTGGATCTCTGCACACCTGTCGGTAACTATACCTGCTGTTTTATTGGATACCTGTGGTGATGGGGGTTTGTCTATATGTTTTTATAGCTGTGTCTGTCCTTTGAGCATTCAGCTTGAAAAAAACCCACGCTGGGGTTGAAACGTTGCTGAGGCATTCTGTTTGACCATGGATTGAATAAAGGTCGTATCTTTTTTATTCCACTGCTGTAAGAAGTGCTGCCTTCTACCATTGATACTGTGACTGTTATTTGGGGCAACGGGATCCAGTCCCTTGTTAGGCGTGCACAGGCAAGTTTGTGCAACTGCTTGAGGAGTGTGGGTGCTGCTGGCAACCTAATATTACTGCTTTGTTCTAACCAGAATGTCACTAATTGTTTCTGTGGCACCATAATTATTTATTTTCATAAAACGTATGGCATATTGCAGTTGTAGGACCTATGACTAGGAATCATATCAACACGCCACACGTAAGCTTGTTCTGATGTCTACCATTCTGATCGCTTTTGAAAATGCAGGCTCCTTTTCCTTTATTCCTTATATCCACAATACTTTTTCATATGGATCCCATTCACAGTTGACCTCAGGTAACTATAATTTGGATTGTTAGATTCAGGCTAATTCAACACAAAAATAAACTCTTTTACTGAATGTTACTAACAAGGTCTGTGAATAAACTGGTTTATTAAAATGCTTTCTTCACATCTCCCAGATTCCAAACAAGAATATAATTTTTGAACAAGAATTCTCTGATGATTTGTTAAAATGTTTTTCCTGGTAAAACATCAAATTGACATCTGTATTGAGTGGCATCTTTGATGTTTAACAAGATCTAATTTCAATATAAAACATTTCCCACATTCTGAACAAGAAAATAGTTTCTCTTCTGTATGAATTCTTTTATGTTTAACAAGAGTTGATTTTTCTGTAAAACATTTCCCACATTCTGAACATGAGAACGGCCTCTCTCCTGAGTGACGTCTCTGATGATCCCTACATTTGCCATTAGTGGTGAAGCATTTCCCACATTCTGAACATGAAAATGGCTTCTCTCCTGTGTGAATTCTCTGATGTTTAACAAGATCCGATTTATCTGTAAAATCTTTCCCACATTCTAAACAGGAGTATGGCTTATATCCTGTGTGAATTCTCACATGCCTAACAAGATCAGATTTATCTGTAAAACATTTCCCACATTCTGGACATGGAAACGGCTTCTCTCCTGTGTGACTTCTCATATGTCGAGCAAGATCTGATCTATCGGAAAAACATTTCCCACATTCTGCACATGAGTGTGGCTTCTCCCCTGTGTGAATTTTGTAATGTCTAACAAGACGGGATTTATTTGCAAAACATTTCCCACATTCTGAACATGAAAATGGCTTCTCTCCTGTGTGAGTTCTCTTATGTAAAATGCAATCCGATTTATCTGTAAAACCCTTCCCACATTCTGAACATGAATATGGTTTCTCTCCTGTGTGAATTCTGATATGTCTAACAAGATCTGATTTACCTGTAAAACATTTCTCACATTCTGAACAGGAGTATGGCTTCTCTCCTGTATGAGTTCGTTCATGCCTAAGAAGACTTGCTTTATATGCAAAACATTTCTCACATTGTGAACATGAATACAGCTTTTCTTCTGTGTGAATTATTCCGTGTTTAAAAAGACCTGAGTTGTTTTCAACCTGTTTTCCACATTCTCCAAACATTTTTTGCCCTGCACTTGTAGTAAAATTCTGTGATTGGTCAAGTGAAAGTTCCTCATGATTAGTGGAATCATATAATAGATCTGTACTCTCAAATTTTGGATATACAATAATGTTAATGAGATTTTCTCCTGAAGAGTGCGGCACAATGTCTTCATTTTCTACTTTACAACTTAGCAGGGACATGAAGTTTCCATCAGAATTCTTACTGGGATCATATGACTGATCTGTATTGTCAAGTTCTGAATGTACATTAAGGGTAATAAGGTTTTCTCTTGAAGCGTGCTGCACGATATCTTCATCTTCTACTTTACAGTTTAGCGATGACATGAGGTTTCCATTAGAGATCTCACTGGGATTTTCTGCTAGGATTAAAATTTGAGTTTGTAATTTTTATAATACAAAAGTAGACATTTATAACATTCATATCAGGCTAGAAACACGGGCAGTTTTTGATCTGCTATCTTTTAAGCTAAAGCCAGAAGTGGATCCAGCCAGATGGAGACTTTTAAGCTTTTCCGGTATATTTCCATTACTTTGAAATCTACTTCTGGCTTTTGTTCAAAACAAAAACTGCATGTGTGATTCCAGCCTGATTAAACTTCATCCAATAATTTAAAATGTCTCATTGACCAAGACCCCGATGCCGGTCCACATTCTGTGAGATGTTCAATAACGTAAACCTAATTCAAAAATCTGAAAATCACAATCTTGTCTGGGAATCCAACCCATTCTCTGACGACATGTTTAGCCATTTAACAATTTTGCATCACTTTAATATTATTTAACGAACTACTGTTTTTGACAACTGATCATGGCCACAGTCTAACCTAAAGGGGTTGTTCAGCTGTAAGCTATTTCATTCTGGTTTGACACAACATTTCTTGGAAGAAAAGCTGGTCGTTTTCATGCAGTTTTTGATTTAAAGTCAAAAGTGGATTCAAAATGAAAGGGAAATATAAAGCCAGAATACGCTTCTCCTGGCTGCGTCCACTGCTGACTGAGTTCAAAAAACTGAGGAAAACGTAAAAAAAAATATATTTTTTCCCCCTATTTTTAACAGTATTTCACAAATGTACACACATAGTGTATACATCCTAATTAGAAGTACATTTACATACATTTTGGAAGCAGATTTTAAAAACTCTATATTTTTGAGGCAAAGTGAACATCAATTTTTTAAAAGTTTTGCTGTCCCACACTAAGCCAAGTTTGCAGAGGCTGATAGGTGTCAGAATGATAACCAATAGAGATGAGCGAGCACGCTCATTTAAGGCTGCTACCCTATTGATTAGCAGTCTTATCGAGTAACTGTGTACTCACCCGAGCAGCATGCAGGGGGGTGGCGGGGGTCAGCGGGGGTGGTGAGCGGGGGTGAGAGAGCGAGAGAGACATCTCTCTCTCCCCCAGCATGCTGCTCGGGCGAGTACACAGTTACTTGATAAGACTGCTACTCGATCAAGTAGCAGCCTTAAACGAGCGTGCTCGCTCATCTCTAGTAACCAACCCACCAGCCCCATAAAAAAAGACCCTATTTGGAAAACTCTAAGAAACTCATTGAGGGGTGTCAAGAGTACTTTGATCCAACTTTTTTGCAGGAAATTGAGAAATTCAAATTTCATTTTTCCAATGTGTCATTTTAAATTCTCTTTTTCAGTACAGCACACATAAAAATGAAGACATGCACCCCAGAATTTATCCCCCTTTGTGGCCCTAATCTTATTGACCAGACACCCAACAAGGTCCAAAAGGAAAGGAACATCCAGTGGCTGTCAAAGCATATAATTTTTGTTGAAAATGTCTCAAACCGCATTGCACAATTGTTGATGTATTGAGATACCAAAAATGATAGAAGACACTCAGTCCTCAGGATAAGTAAACAGTAGTTGATTGCTTGGGGTCCATCTCTCAGGATCCCGGTTGATCAGCTGATTGGGTGCCAGCTGTTGGCGCCACAACACACAGGGATATGGAGCCGAAGCAGTTAGCTCCAACCCCTGTGTAGTGGCTGGCGCTCGTAATTGCAGATACAGCTCTCATTGATTAATGATCCACCAGTAGTGACTTCTGCTACCAAATGGATATAGGGTTCAGTGAGAGAAGTATAGTTTGAGTAACTACTGACTTCATAAATTTCTGCCTCGGAGTTGTCAGGTGATAACAAGGCGTAGGCCTACTCTGTTCCGGTTTCACACGAGCGACAAAATAGTGCCATTTTTTCATGATACGATAGTGCTACAAATCGTATGTATGTGAAGCCCATGCTTTCCAATGGGTTCCTTCACATTATCAATGTTTTGTAGGCTGCTATATTGCGAGAAAAAAGTCGGAAATCCCTAAGAGCCCTAAAATAAGGCCTATCTGCATTAAAAAAAACACAATATATCACCTAACACTTTTTCCAACTCTTCCAAAATAGGCCAATAG
Source organism: Eleutherodactylus coqui (assembly GCF_035609145.1). Taxonomy (NCBI): domain Eukaryota; kingdom Metazoa; phylum Chordata; class Amphibia; order Anura; family Eleutherodactylidae; genus Eleutherodactylus; species Eleutherodactylus coqui. Next base: position 39,341,100 of record NC_089837.1, read on the forward strand.
CTTTGTGAAATGGGGACATGACCTAAATTATGCAAACAATTGAATCAAATTGTGACAAATTGCACCAAAATATTAGTCTAATTTTTTAGGTAAGCTAAAAAAATGTAAGAACGTGGTCTAAGCTTAGACTAAAGTCTTTTAATTCGACAGATCTATCATTCAGAAAAGCTACTGTGATAAATCTGGTATATTTTAAAGCTATCCAGTCTAAGTTTGCACTGTGTAACTTTCAGACAGTATTCGTGAATAAGCCCCATTGTTTTTAGAAAACACACAGTATAAAAGCCGAACCTAAAGTAATTTTTTTTATTAAAAATGCGTCTAAACTAAAAAAACATAAGAGATACCAGTTTTTACCAAAAATAAGCGTCATATTAATTTTTGCCAGAAGCAAATCTTATTTTACTGACCCAGCAGGCTTGGTCTTGGTCCTTCCCACTGCTCTCCAGAGCCCCGGCACATTTCCCGCAGTCCTCAGACGCTCACAGAGGATCACTTCCTAGTTACGGGATTCATAAATCCTGCCTCCATGAAGCGATGGCTGTGATTGGCCCCCCTCGAGCGCTGCTCAGCCAATCAGTTCAGTGCTCGAAGAACCAATCACAGCCATCAGTTTGTGAAGGCAGGATTATTGTTTCCTGTAACCAGGAAGTGATCCTGTGAGGGCAGTCAAGGACTGTGGGAAGCGCATCGGGGGTCTGGAGAGCAGTGGGCAGGACCTAGACCGAGCCTGCTGGGTAATGTATTGCTATTTTTTTATGTAATCTAACTAGGGATTATATTTCAAGCCTCCCTGAAAATCCTGAAAGATCAGGCTAGTGTTTTGCATATCAGGCTACTTTACATATCATGCATTAGCATATTTTTAATGCTTTTGGTATAACTCAGAAAAACAGGCACAATGTGGTTCGGGCAGAATAAACTAGATTGCTGGATTCCTTTCAGATCCCATAATGACCTCCATAACAAAAAAGTATGGCTAGTAAGTAAGGAATTGGTGCTTATATGCAACATGAGATTAGTGAAAAAGCCCTAAATAAGGTAATGTTGGGTAACAAATACTACACATGCCACATACCCTTGAAATAATAATGTCAATAGTATATCTGTATATGGTTACCTTCTGATGTAAGTGGCTGGTGGTTCTCCATCATGATGTTCTTACACAGATCCTTGTGTCCTTCTAAATACTCCCACTCCTCCATGGAGAAATAGATAGCGACATCCTGACACCTTATAGGAACCTGACAAAACAATATACTGTCATTACCCAGACTCCTCTAGTGCTGTTACTGTATAATTTCCCAGCATTCCCAGCAGTGTCACCTCTCCAGTCAGCAGCTTAGTGATCTTGTTGGTGAGTTCTAGGATTTTCTGCTCATGTATCGGTAAGTGAGGAGGAGCCTCTGTGATGGGGCTCTGGCTCCTACTCCAGCCTCCTGACTCATGGAGATGGCTGTTGGGAGTCACATCATCACCCAATGTCTTTTTCACTATTGTGTAATCCTGTGTATGAAGAGAGACATGTAGAGGACTGAACCCAGTATTCCTCCATCAGTAAAAAGTGGGAGATTGTGACCCCGCCGTATAGAGCTCTAGAGAGATATCTGGCAGCCAAGCATGCATACTACTACCCCATTCCTTGCAATGTGTCAGCTGGAGATGGCCCAGCGCTTTGAACTCTGCCATTTCCGGAAGTCCCTCCTCAATGCAAGGAATAGCAAGTAGGCACGCTGTTTGAGAGGGGGCGCATTATTAGAATGAGAGAAGCTGGATTCTCATTGCTCCTACAACATTACTATTAGCTCATTGGTTCCCACCATACAGAACTGACCATATTGGGGGCCGATCTTCACATTTTCTGCTGCTCAGTTCTTTAGTTCTCCTTCACTTGGAAGGTCTGGAAGCCATTATACAGGACACTGGATTGTTCCTATTACATCCTATAATGGATTTTCTCTTCCCTTAGTCTGACTTGTTACATAATACATAGAAATACAGAAAAGCTTACCTCTCCGGTCAGCAGGTAGATGATCTCCAAGGTGAAGTTTAATATTCTTATGGTAACTTCATTTCTTTCTTTGTCCATCCTTGGTGGGTCATTCAGGAGAAGGACTGCTTTGAATGAGAATACGAGAAAACTGGATAAACTGGAGGGTTCTGGTACTGCCAGAAGTTTGCTGGGCTACGCTGCTCACGCAATCCCCTTTCACTTCTATGGTAGTTACAGAAACTGTATGCAACAGCCAGTTCAGCTGCTTCCATAATCATAGGTACCAGAGGTAAGCCAGAATGGCATCAGGTGGAGGGACAGTTTTCAAAGTAAGTGTGGTTCCCAGACAGGAGAAGTGGTGCCGTGCAGGATAAATACACTCTTTGTAAAAATAAAAAATAAAAAAAAGCATGCAGTTACATCTCAGACAGATGTGCAAATGATTAGAGCTGTTTAGAGCTTGTTGACCACTAGATGCCTGTATGACATAATTTAAGAGATTTTGCCCAGTTAACAGAGTCTGAGAGGGGGCGCATTACTGGAATGCGAGAAGTTGGATGGTCGTATCAATGAATTGTCCAAAATCTGGGCTGTTCTCACCAAACTGTTAAGAAATGTGGGGACCAGTGGATGTGTGAGGGCACACAAGACAACCGGGCTCAAGACCCCTGACAGACCACCAGTAGAGAGGATCGTCTGATCATTTGATGAGCACAAGCAGGACCAACTGTATTGTTGTCCACTATCCACAGACAGGTGACACCTTGCTCAGGACAGATGCAAGACTGTGTCAAAATGTGACAAATAGGACATGCAATTCTGCAGTAAAACCCCTATTCAGGTATTTAGGGCCTACCTAAAATACGATTGATCCCTCTGATAAGTGCAAACCTGATGAACGCTCCTTGGCCTGCTACCTGATCCCAACAGGGAGCAAGGAAAAGGACCAAACCACAGTATGAATAACCAAGAGTGAGGTACACAAAGCACAACTTAACTGGAAGATGCACAGCTAACTCCAGGAAGACTTGGACAGCTGCAACTACCCCGACCAACTGAACTGCAATAAATGGCAATGAGCTAAGGGAGGGATAGGAATATAAAGCCCTCACTGACCTCCATAATTGTCATACATGTCATGTCTTCATTGTGGATGCACTGTTGAAAATTGTCTTGTTTTTAGTTATGTGTATTGCACAGCTGCAGCATGTAAGAGGTTAATGTCTGTGAATGTCTGGGATATATCTGAAAATTGTAAACAATTGTTTTGTCACATGATATTGTATGATATAAATATGAGTGCAAGCCAAAAGGTGTAGTCCATCCATTCTGGCTCCAGATGGCTGTTCTTCTGGGTTCCCAAAAAGAGAGTGCCAGCCACATGGGGGTACCTTCAACCCTCATGTGGTAAAGAATGGAAGCTGAGGAGAGGTATCCTGATATTCCCATTCCAGGACCCCTACTGAGAGAGTGAGTGGAGAAAGGAGCCCGCCATGCAGTGTTCAAGCTACTAAGCGCAAGTGAGTGTCTGCAGAGTGTTTTGTCCACCTCCGGTGTGTGTCTGTCCAGGAGCGGATAACTCAGCCTGTAGGCCTGGTTTCATCCTGTGTCCCAGAGTGTATGTGTCCAGGAACGGAGTCATACAGATAACTAGGACTGTAGGCCCGGTGTCATCCTGTGTTCTCCTGTCTGACCCTGCTTAACTGTTCTTCCTGCACTGGTGTGTGAAAGTTGCCATTAAGAAGTAAAGTTCCAGTCACTGTCCATTCCCAGTGACTGAGGTATTCAACTAGAATTGTGTGTGGACTCTATTATTTTTCCCGCCGTACAAGCAACGGTGTGAAGGAACAGTGGTGTCACAAGTGACAACTACTCATGTCCACTACACTACTATACAGGTAATCGCTGTTCCAGCATAGCCTGGAAGAGGCCTACGAGTGCCTTGACTCAGGCTGTACGCGTCCCTCTGGGGAGGAGTTCGGTAGATCCACCATGACAAGTGCCATCTCTACCCCCGCCATCTCCTCAGTGTTGTGCCTTGTGTCTCAGTCACTGCACTTGGCTGAAGGGTTTTTGTTCTCACGGCCCCCAATACATGTCCTGCCTCTTTCACCCACAGTCACATCAGTTTGCAGTGTTGTCATGAAGGATGAAACTGGGCAACTACAGAAAGGAACTGTGTTGCCTTCAGCAACAAATCCAGGTTTACTTTGGGCACTGACTATGGGTGTGTCTGGAGACCTAGGGGTGAACAACACCTCAATCTTGCCTTTATTATTGATCAGTTCACTGCCCCCACTGCTGTGATGGTCTGGGGGCCATTATAGATGACAGTCAGTCACCCCTAGTTGTGGTACGAGAGACAATGACAGCTCACTGATATGTTCATGACATCCTACAGCCACATGTGTTCCTCTCATGGAAACTTCCAAGACACATTTCCCAGCTGAATATTGTCGGCCACACACAGAAGGGGGTCACAGAAATGCCTCCACAACATTGTCATACTTCCGTGGCCTGCCTAGTCGCTGATTTATCACCAATAGAACATATATGGGACTATCTGGAAAATCAACTTCGACAGCCTATGAGTTTGCGTAATCTAGTAGCTCAGTTGCAGCAAATGTGGAGCGATATTCCACAGGATACCATATATACCTGTATGCCTCCCTGCCTGCCTGTATCACAACTTGCTTCCAAGCTACAGGCGCCAATAGGGTACTAGAGCCTCCATGCCCACCCGTATCACATCTTGTATACAAGTTTGAAGCGGTACAACAGGGTACTAGAGCCTCCATGCCCACCCATATCACATCTTGTATACAAGCTAGAGGCGGTACAATAGGGTACTAGAGCCTCCATGCCCACCCATATCACATCTTGTATACAAGCTAGAGGCAGTACAATAGGGTACTAGAGCCTCTATGTCCACCCGTATCACATCTTGTATACAAGCTAGAGGTGGTACAATAGGGTACTAGAGCCTCCATGCCCACCCATATCACATCTTGTATACAAGCTAGAGGTGGTACAATAGGGTACTAGAGCCTCCATGCATGCCCATATCACATTTTGCATTCAAGCTACAGGAAGTTCAACACGGTACTAGATCCTCCTTTCAAGGGGTCTGTTCTCTGAAATAAATGATCCTTTTGCTCTGATATTGTAATCACTTACTTTCATTCGATTAAGTTTCTTAAGTTTCATTCGATTGCAACAATTTCTTCTAGGTTCTTGATTTTTTTTGGCAATGGGTGTATATATACACAAGACAGAAGTGGTACTCCTCAGTGTATATCTATACAGGACAGGAGAAGGTGTGCAGTGCAGTGGGCAGAGCGGGAAGTGAGACAGTAAGGCCGCCTGCAGATGAGCGGGTCGGATCCGGAGGTGAGAATTCTCCCTGCAGGACCCGACCCGAGCGCCTGCAGAGACGAGCGCGTACTCACTCGCGCCCGGCGGCCCCGGCTCTTTCATGTGCCGGCTGCCGGGCAGCCGGCGCATGCGCAGACCGGAGCCTGCGGCCGGGTGAGTGACGTTTCTGTGCGAGGCCCCGCGAGCCCCGCACAAAAATAGGACATGCCGCGGTTTGTTTGCCGCGCGACATTTCGCGCGGCCAAACCGCGGCCGTCTGCATAGGAGTGCGTATTGTAATGCACTCCTATGCAGGCTTTGAGCGGCGGAAATCCCGCCGCAGGATTTCCGCCCTTGTGCAGGCGGCCTAACTCAGAGCCAGGCCCGCAGATAAAAGGTGAGCCACAAACACCTGCGAAACTGACAAGATGGAGTGATAGATGGAAACACGAATCTGTGATAGAGCTGTCCTCTGATTTGGCTAAGAATATAAATGACTATGACATTACAGGAAAGCAGATGCCAATCTGGAGGTCTCTGCAACTTTCAAAGGTCTTTGGAGACTAAATTGATCCCTCTTTGAGGACATTCTGCGGAGTGCTCAGAGTGGTGGGAGATATTCAAGAGCAGGGTGGTGAGGTTATGCTGAGAGCTCTCCAACCTCAGGTGCCTGGAGTAGTACCACCGGAGAAGGAAACTTGAACATTTAGTTTAGCCGCGAGTAGATCCAGGGTGAAATCTTTACTCAAGAAATGCCAGTATGGTAGACAGCTTTTTGAGAGGGATTTTGGGAAGTACCACTTGCTCAACCATTACAGAAACTGTAGAATGTCACTAAATTGTCTTCTACCAGGTTTTCTGGGGTCATCCCTTTTTCCAGCAACCGCGGGCCCTTTTGCTTTTCCCTTTCGGAAGCACTTTGAAGCTCCATGCGACGTTGCGTTGCATTGGAAGCAAACATGCTTGAACCTACACCCCCCAAACTTGCAGTTGTCACTGGCCTGAGTGATAGTATGGGGTCCATGAACCGATCCAGATCAAAGATTCTGGAGATTGTTGTATCCTACTACTTGCATCTATTGGGGAAGAAGGATCTAGATTCGAACATGATTTCAGGTTTCCTGGTCAAAACTGTCCCAGGGGTAGAAACCTCTACATGTTTTGACAGAAGCGATCAGGGAAGAGAACGTTACACTGGTGATTGATGGGCTTTAACTAAAAAAAAAAAATTCCCATGGTGCAGATGGCTTAACATCTGTGTATTATAGGACCTTCAAGGAACTCTTGAGTCCTCTCTTGACTGAGATATTAAATTTGTGTCTTTCTTCAGGCACTCTGCCTAAGTCAATGAGGAGGTCAGCCCTGATCATTCTGTCAAAGGGTAAAGATTCGAGGAGTATGGAGAACTGGCATCACACAGCACTTCTCAATATGAACAGGAAGGTTTAGGTAAAGGTGCTGTTTAATTGGTTAGTGAAGTTTGCACCACCAGCTCCTCTTGGGGGTCTAACATAGCTGTGTTTCAGGCCTAGCACCTCTAGTGCTGTTTTCTGTATCCAGGAGGCAGTACAGCAGGGTAGAGCTGGTCACTGTCCCTGGATCAAGCAAAAGCATTTGAACAGGTTAATCATGGGTACTTCTGGTCAGTCATTCTGAGATATGGCCTGCCAGTAAGGTTTGCTGATTGGCTTTGAACATGTTTTGGGGCTGAGACTTTCCGGCTGGAGAGCGGTTGGCTTGGCCTCCCTTACAGGGTGGTGTTCAGTGTCCGTCAGGGCTGTCCTCTAAGTTTCCTGTTGTATGTCTTCACAATAGATCCTTTCTTTGAGAGGTTTAATCATGGACTTATTGCCGGGGTCAGAATGGACCAGGTGTTGTCATAGGCCACTCTGAGAGTGGTAGCATATGCCGACAATATCAAGCTCTTTGTGTCCTTGAGAGGGAAGGCGGACTTTGTGGCATCCAAGGTCAACCACTACTCGGAGGCATCCAGGTTCAACTGGGATAAGTGTGAGAATCTCTGGTTAGGAAGGGGGAATCCTGCATTTGATCTCCCAGAAACCCTTCCGGTGCCCCAGACTTCGGCAAAGGTTCTCTGCATTAAATTTGGCCAGGGGAATTACGCCATTCAAAGTTGTGTAGACAGGCTGGATGGTGCCATTCAGAGGGTGAGTCAGTGGAAGAGTTAAACGTGGGGATTGAAAGGCATGCATTTTTGAATTTTCCTTGATGTGACTGTTCCCAGTAAGATATACAAACTAATCTTGTAGATACGATACCTTTTAATGGCTAACAAAAATTAATGATGTTAAAGCGAGGTTTTGAACCTCCCAGGGTTCTTCCTCGGGCATAATGAAATAGATCCGAAGAGGCATGCATATATACACACACATACGTATGACAACGCACAGACATGGATGTGATTAATTTGCACTTAAAAGGATACCGCAAAAGGATACCGCAACAGGATGGGTAGAGAAATAAATAAATACTTAAATAGTTCACTGATAAAGATGTGAAAGTTTTATGGTCTCTGAATTAGTGTTAGGGGGTCACCAGGCCAGAGTGTTATCTGTGCTATAGATTTTTCATACTTCCCAGTCACACATGAAGCCTCTTGAAGAATTAAGGGCTCTGTTGAAAGTTTTAAAAATGGTTATAAATTTATACTCCCGAATTCCTCAGTGGTTTGTGATCTGAAACCGCCTCATATTCCACGAGCAGAAGAAAAATCGCAGCATGCCTCATTTTACCACAGATTCCATACAGATGGCCACCGCTGAGGTCAATGCAGGCGTGTAACCCACAGCCCATACACAATTAGCATTACATATGGGCTGTGGGTACCCGCGTCATGCACGAAATACAAACAAAAAAAACTGTACTGTGCATGACCACCTGCACTCCTCCGCGGGCATACACAATACAATTAATCGCCATATGGAGGGTCACCAGCCAAACTTACAGCCGGAACCTGCTGCGGGTTTCCTTCATGCGGAATATGACCCGGTTGTGTGAGCCCGGCCTTCCGCTGGAGGATAACCTCCCCCGCACCCCTGTAGTAATAACCACATGGACCGTGTCTGACCTCCCCACAAGACCCTCCGCCGCCTCTTACCTGAGAGAACAGCAGGGACCAGAACCTGCTACATTGCAGTAGGACCTGTGTGATGTCAGCATCATGTGATCAGTATGAGGGGCGGAGCTCAGGAGTGAGTAGAAGTGGTGGCTGAAGGACCTGTGATGATGTCACCACCATGTGATCAGTATATAAGGTGGTGGAACGCAGCAGAAGTGATGGCTAAAGGACCTGTGATGATGTCACCAGTATGTGATCAGTATATAAGGGGGCGGAGCTCCTGTGCATAAGACTAGAAATCAAACTGAATCATTCAGGGAGATTCATAAAGGCGGACTAAAAGTAAAATTGCTCTTTTTTTTGCCCATAGTAACCAATCGCAGCACAGCTTTCATATTTCAAGAGCCCTATGAGAAATGTGATTGGTTGCTATGTACAACAGAATTCTTCTTTTAAGACATTTTTTTCATAAAGCTTCCCAAGTGTATTTAACCCCTTAAGGACACGGCCTATTTTGGCCACGAGGACACAACAATTTTTCAGGGGGATTTTCATCTTGACTTTTCAAAACCATATCTTTTATTTTTCTGTCGGCCGCATTAGGGCTTTTTTTTGTGTGGTGAGCTGTGGTTTTTATTGGTAGCATTTTTGGGTACATACTATGTATTGCAAATCTTTTTTGAGAGCAGGGAGAAAAAAACATCAATTATGCCATTTTTTTTCCGGCGTTAATCATACAGCATAAATGATGTGATACACTTTTTCGGCACTACGATTACGATGATTTTTGGGTTACTTTTTTATGTCTGTTTTTGTTTTTACACTATTTTTACTTATTTTTTATATTCCTGTAGAGGACTTGAACCATAACAGCTATGATGGCTATGATAATGCATTGCAGGACTTCGGTATTGCACTGCATGATCAATAGCGATCATAGGCAATGGTAAGCCAGGACACCAGTATCGGGCATCCTGTTTCCATAACAACTTATCGGCCCTCCGCAATTACATTGTGGGAGTCCGATGACATCACAGAGGGAGCCCGCTCCCTCTGAGAACCCTTTACATGCTGCAATCTACATAGGGCTAACAGCACGGATCGCTGTTGATATGCATTCCCACTGTTGCAGAAAGGGGCCAGGCTCCCGATGCAGGATGGTGCAGACTCAGCTTCCGATCCAGCGCCATCCACTGGATATAACTTTACGTCCTGGTGCGTTAAGTTTACATTCTGGCATAGTACTAATGTCAAAGAGCTTAAAATGAACTAAATTTGAATACTCACCTATCCTGATGGCTCCCCGTCCAGCGCTGCAGTCTGACCACCGGTCACTTTACGGTGCACACCGCCACTCACATTTTCCAGTGCCCTTAGAAGAATCACCGCTGAAGCCTGTAAGTGCGGCTGCAGATGCATCCTTCTTCATGCTATAGTTTGAAACATCTCATCAAAGCTTCACTTATCCGCTTCTACTCCTTCCTCTCCACTGTGAGGGTAGGAAAGAGGAACAGTCTAGCTCAAAGAAACTTAAATGACCCTGTGGGACAAGCAGCAGTGTTAAAAGATGCTTTCCGGGCAAAATCCACTGATGACCTAGGGCTGTTGTTGTGTTTGGCCAGTGGGGTAAAATCAGGACAATTTTTTTCCGAATCAGATCAGCTCAGACAATTTTTGAAAAAAACCGCTGGAAAGAAATCAGGTTTTCCCATAATGCATGCTGAAACAGGTCAGCATGCAATCAATGAGCAGGCAGGAAGCATTGATGATGCCAGCTAATGTGTCCTCCATGTTCCATAGCAAAAGCACTTTCATTGGACACCCTCAGTGACATATAACATAGGCACTGTATCACCAGCGTGATGTTACAGCTCAGCAGACAGATTGCTATGGTTGTCAGCGCTCGTGCAGAGCATTTAAACTGAAAGACTTGCCGCTAGATTGTGGACTTCTTATGCGCTTTTCGCTCAGAGCTTTACCTTTTATGGTGAAAAGTCATCTTAAACAAGCCAGTTCCTTATGTACGTTACGGCCTTTCAGTATATGCAAACAAAGGTCAGTTAGATTCTCCTCAGTATATACACACAGAGGTCAGTTGGATTCTCCTCAGCATATACACATAGAGGTGAAGCAGATTCTCCTCAGTATATACACAGAGAGGTGAGGCAGATTCTCCTCAGCATATACACGGAGAGGTGAGGTAGATTCTCCTCAGCATATACACGGAGAGGTGAGGTAGATTCTCCTCAGCATATACACGGAGAGGTGAGGTAGATTCTCCTCAGCATATACACGGAGAGGTGAGGTAGATTCTCCTCAGCATATACACGGAGAGGTGAGGTAGATTCTCCTCAGCATATACACGGAGAGGTGAGGTAGATTCTCCTCAGCATATACACGGAGAGGTGAGGTAGATTCTCCTCAGCATATACACGGAGAGGTGAGGTAGATTCTCCTCAGCATATACACGGAGAGGTGAGGTAGATTCTCCTCAGCATATACACGGAGAGGTGAGGTAGATTCTCCTCAGCATATACACAGAGAGGTGAGGTAGATTCTCCTCAGCATATACACAGAGAGGTGAGGTAGATTCTCCTCAGCATATACACAGAGAGGTGAGGTAGATTCTCCTCAGCATATACACAGAGAGGTGAGGTAGATTCTCCTCAGCATATACACAGAGAGGTGAGGTAGATTCTCCTCAGCATATACACAGAGAGGTGAGGTAGATTCTCCTCAGCATATACACAGAGAGGTGAGGTAGATTCTCCTCAGCATATACACAGAGAGGTGAGGTAGATTCTCCTCAGCATATACACAGAGAGGTGAGGTAGATTCTCCTCAGCATATACACAGAGAGGTGAGGTAGATTCTCCTCAGCATATACACAGAGAGGTGAGGTAGATTCTCCTCAGCATATACACAGAGAGGTGAGGTAGATTCTCCTCAGCATATACACAGAGAGGTGAGGTAGATTCTCCTCAGCATATACACAGAGAGGGGAGGTAGATTCTCCTCAGCATATACACAAAGAGGGGAGGTAGATTCTCCTCAGCATATGCACAGAGAGGGGAGGTAGATTCTCCTCAGCATATACACAGAGAGGGGAGGTAGATTCTCCTCAGCATATACACAGAGAGGGGAGGTAGATTCTCCTCAGCATATACACAGAGAGGGGAGGTAGATTCTCCTCAGCATATACACAGAGAGGGGAGGTAGATTCTCCTCAGCATATACACAGAGAGGGGAGGTAGATTCTCCTCAGTATATACACACAGAGAGGGGAGGTAGATTCTCCTCAGTATATACACACAGAGAGGGTAGGTAGATTCTCCTCGGTATATACACACAGAGAGGGTAGGTAGATTCCCCTCGGTATATACACAGAGAGGTGAGGTAGATTCTCCTCGGTATATACACATAGAGGTGAGGAAGATTCTCCTCAGTATATACACATAGAGGTGAGGAAGATTCTCCTCAGTATATACACATAGAGGTAAGGAAGATTCTCCTCAGTATATACACATAGAGGTGAGGAAGATTCTCCTCAGTATATACACATAGAGGTGAGGAAGATTCTCCTCAGTATATACACATAGAGGTGAGGAAGATTCTCCTCAGTATATACACATAGAGGTGAGGAAGATTCTCCTCAGTATATACACATAGAGGTGAGGAAGATTCTCCTCAGTATATACACATAGAGGTGAGGAAGATTCTCCTCAGTATATACACATAGAGGTGAGGATGATTCTCCTCAGTATATACACAGAGAGGTGAGGAAGATTCTCCTCAGTATATACACAGAGAGGTGAGGAAGATTCTCCTCAGTATATACACAGAGAGGGGAGGAAGATTCTCCTCAGTATATACACAGAGAGGTGAGGAAGATTCTCCTCAGTATATACACAGAGAGGTGAGGAAGATTCTCCTCAGTATATACACAGAGAGGTGAGGAAGATTCTCCTCAGTATATACACAGAGGTGAGGAAGATTCTCCTCAGTATATACACAGAGAGGTGAGGAAGATTCTCCTCAGTATATACACAGAGAGGTGAGGAAGATTCTCCTCAGTATATACACAGAGAGGTGAGGTAGATTCTCCTCAGTATATGCACATAGAGGTGAGGTAGATTCTCCTCAGTATACAAATCATTTCCCTAGACTTTATGGTTTGTAAAAAAAGAACTAGCTCATGTATCATGAATTTTCGCACAGTTTTTAATTGAATATTGAAGTTGTAATCCCTTTACTTTTCCTATATAGGATGTAAAGGACGGTCGTGGCAAATTTCACGTTGTGCGGTACAGATGTGTATTAGTTACATTACATAGGGGGTCACTTACTTTTTGCACTTAGAATTAAATAATCGAGTTGTGACACCTTTACTTTTCCTATTTATGACCTAAAGAATGGTGGTGCCAAATTTCGCATTTGTACGACACCAGGAAGTAAGGCCCAATGCCACGGGCAAATTTGATCTGCGGAATCCACGCAGGGCACCCGCACAGGAGATCCGCAAATCAAGCCACCCATAGAGATGCATGGGCATCCGTAAATGGATTAAAACATACAGATTTGATTTGCAGACCTTTTGGTCCAGGAAGAAAAAGATTTGCAGCATGCTCCATTTTTGTGCGGATCCCGCACCGACGGCTTCCATTGAAGTCAATGGAAGCCATCCGATCCATAGCACACGGATCCGAGGGGAAACAGGAGATTTAAAAAAAATAAACTGTACTGTGCATGTCCGACGGCGAGCCATGAGGACCATGTGCAGTACAGCGAACCTATCCTATTTAGGACCTGAAGAATGGTCGTGCCAAATTTCACACTTGTAGTACACACTGGGAAGTTAGAGAATTAGCATAGCACAGGGGGGTCATTTACTTTTGTGCTTAGTATTGAATATTAATCCTTTCTAGTCCAATTTGTATCCTGGTTTTCCTAGGGGGCTTACTATTTTTCTGCCGTTATACAACAGCGCTATCTGCTGGCTAAAGCCAGTACTGCATGATGTGACACGTTGGATAGGCTCCAACAGCAGAGAGGCTGGCAATATACAGTAAGAGAACCCCGACGGACGTCTTCCAACATCGGAGCTGTACAGCCTTAAATTATAATGACTTTAGACGTCAGACAGTAGATTGGAAAGGGTTAAAGTCGCAACAGCTTTCCTGATGGGTATTGGGCTATTTGGGACCTAAAGAATGGTCATGCCAAATTTCATGTTTGGTCCTCCCCTCCCTGAGCGCCACCCGAAGCCGTCTGACAGCGGTTAGACATTATATGGCATGGGCCCCCTTCTCCGAGGAGCCGGGTCACATTGCGACCCCTGGCGGTACACCGGTGATGTGAACATTGATTATAGGCATGTGAAGGTATTGACAGAGTGTGCACCACTATAGTTGGAATAGACAGAAGAGTTCATTGGTAGCACAGCGCCTTTGGCTCCTACAAAGAAGATACACGGTTTTTTTTTTGGGGGGGGGGGGGGGTGGATTCACCAGCTTGCCCCACTGTGGTAGTGTCCACTGGGTGTGTTTCAATTCATCAATGACTGAATCAGCTTTACTTTCCCCCTATTCTCTATGAATCACCCTGTACATGTTAGTCAATTAGTCCCTGTTACATTTTAAGAGGAGGATTAATTCCACCAGTTACTGCCAAGAACACATTATATGTGTCCCCAATTTGCTGTGGACAAAGCAGCATAATTCTTAATAATTTATCTTTATTAGCTGCTTTACCAGGTGAAGTCTGTTTGCACAGATGCAGCATGTATAGTGATATCTATATATGCTGTGACCATGAAACAGGGTGTCCATGGGTGGTGTTAGGGCCCTCCACCCTGTATTCGAGGTGATAGGGTCTTACCTAGTCAGGGTTTCACTCACTCTCCACTCAGTAACAGTCTCTGTTATGTAGCAGACGCCGCTGTAATTAAGGTAATGATGGCAAAGTCCTTAATGTCACAGTGTGTCATGTTGCAGTGTACACCGAGTGCAAGTCCCAAACAATGACATAAAAAGCCTATGGGTTCGAAGCAGTAAAGCATGCGTCCTGGTGGCAGCGGGGGAGCATGTTGGCAGTCACAGACATCCAAAAAATACAGACATCATCTCAACAGTGCTGGGGATACCCATGATCTGAGCAGCAAGTCCTTGCTTCTAAAGGCCGTAGGCCTGACTTTGGTGTGGCCATACGTGTGAGCCCGATTCAGCACCCAGTAGGTAGCCAATGCTTCCTGTCTATTATCTGGCACAAACTACACAACAGGATCCAGTGCACCTCTGTTATGTTCGTGTGGGCAACTAAAAACAAGGCCCGCACGAACATGACCGAAAGACACGGGTTAGGGGAAACGGACTCTGTGCTGCAGGGAAGATGACTTGGCCCTACCTACAAGCAAAGCGATCGCCTCAATAAAGGCGGCCCTACACTGGAACTTCGGCCCTACTCTCCCTGAAAGGGTGATACTCGCAACCAGGCGGAACTGACACATTAAATGCACAAACTCACTTACCACACAACCTCGCATGCTAAAGCAGATGGTAAAGCTGAATATAAAAGCGAGGGATTAGTTCGTACATTGGCCAATGAACTTAAGCTGCAAGGCCCCGACAAGGCTCCTCGTGTCCTGCAGTCCTTACTCTAGCAAGACACTAAACAGGCAGCACAGGACACTACACACACAGCAAGCTGCAAGCTGACCAGACACTACTCACACAGCAGACAAGACTGAGGAAATACAACTTCCTCAGTGCAGAGCGGCTGGGGTATATATCTACACCCAGACCCAGGGGATTGGCTGACCTAAACAACCACACCCAGCCAGCTCATTAACCCTCACCTGTGCAGGTGTGCTCCTTAAACCCTGTAGAACAACAAACTCCAGCAGCACAACCTAACAACCTCTCTATGGTGCCTGAGTACTCCAGATGTCCCACATGATACCCTGGAGCCAATGGGAATTAGCTTATATAACTATGAAAATAGTAATAGAAATGACAATCAATAACATTTTTTTTCCCATTAAAATGTGCCCAAAGATCATGAGTTCGTTCAAAATCCCACAGGCTTGTTGCTGCATGAATTCAAAACAGCCATTATGGCAGCCATCCCCTCTATAACCATGCAAACACGCCTATAGCATAAAAATGGCTGCATATACTAGGTCGGACAAATATAACACCAGGAGAGGCAGAGCTTGTGTGCACACTGAAGGCAGATATGAGAGCAGGGAGGTAGCCTGTGAACCTAGCCCCTCTCCCCCAGCTAAGCAGACATCCAAACGTCCCAGTTACTAAATAAGCTGAATGCCTTAGGTCCAATGTCAATGGGTGGATTTGAATTGCGGGACATCTGCTCCTGCATAGGGAAGCATGGGGCGCCCGTACTTCAATTAACACCCGAGGAGTCGATTTGCAGATGCCACGTGCGGAAAAGAAATCACAGCATGCTCCGCAGATGGGCTCTAGTGATCTCTGTAGAATCGAGCGATCCGCAATTCAATAGCAGTCTAGTATTACACAGTTTTGCGCACTGCTTCATGCATCCCCTTGGGCATGCATTTGCGCACCTCCCTTAGACTTATAAGGGAGGTGCGCACAAAAATCGAGCATGCTGTGATTTTTATGCACGTGTAAAGAAGCCGTTAATGTCTACCATTGCAAAAATTACATTGGGGTGTGCCTGGAGAAAACTTTTACTGTCCAGAAAATAAAGACTAAAGCTTGATCAAGTACAGCTAGGCAAATATAAGAAGTTATTTGGCCACAGGACCAGAAGACAGGTTTGGCAAAACTAAAAATGGCATTTCACCAGAAAAACCTCATACTGACTTGAGAACAGGTGATGGAAATCTAATGACTTGTGACTGCTTTACTTAGGGTGGCTTCACACAAGCGTGTTTTTGTGCGTGCATATGTACACACAAAAACACGCTTCTATTAGTACAAAAGCATTCCCTATGGTGTGTGCACATGTCTGTGTTTTACAGGTGCGTGCCTCTAAATATAGGACATGCGTGCACCATAGGGAATGCACATATTGTCTTCAATGGAGCCGTGGCTGCTACTTGCGGCATATGTTTTCTTCATCCTTCATCTGTGACAGATGCAGCAAAGGAATTCTTCATCCCTGTGGGGAATACAGAATTCATTACCACAGCTGTCACAGATGACAGCTGCAGTAGGTGATCCAGCTGCCGGCATCCTGTAATTGTTTTTCAGGGAAGGGCTTTAAATAGAAGCCCTTCCCTGAAAAACAAGGAAAAGTGGTGAGGGAAAAAAATAAATAAAGAAATCATACTCACCTTTCTTCAGCTGCCGGGGCTCAGCCGCATCTTCTATGCACTGTCCCTGTCTCTGTAATGCAGTTCTTTCAGCAGGCGGGGATTTAAAATCCCCGTCTGCTGAAAGAGCTGCTTATGATTGGCTGAGGCACTCAGCCAATCACAGGCAGCTCTCGCTTGTCAGTCATTCAGCGAGAGCTGCCTGTGATTGGCTGAGGTCCATCTGGTTGGCTGCTGAAAGAACTGCATTACTGAGCCGGGGACAGCGCAGAGAGGATGCTGCGGAGCCCCAGTAGCTGAAGAAAGGGGAGTATGATTTTTTTTTTTTTTACACCACGTTTTCCTTGTTTGTCAGAGAAGGGCTTATATTTAAAGCTGTGGCATCTGTGACAGCTGTGGTAGGGAATTCTTTATTCCCTGCAGGAATTAAGAATTCCTTTGCTGCATCTGTCACAGATATGGCAGGTGCAGCAGGGAATTCTTTTTCCTCGCGGGGATGAAGGAAACATCTGCAGCAGGCAGCAGATGTGTTCTTCATCCCCGCGGGGACATGGCAGCGGCGGACAGGTAAGTATTTTTTTACACGAAAATTCTTGTTTTTCAGGAAAGGGCTCATATGTAAAGCCCTTCCCTGAAAAACAATTCAGGGGTGCCAGCAGACCATTGCCTGCTGCGGGTGGTTTCATTGAAGGCAATGTACGGACCTTCATACACACGTGTTTTTGCACGTACAGGAGTGCGCACCTATGTACGCAGAAAAACACGCTCGTGTGAAGCCACCCTTAATCAGTAGCTGTGCATAATCTCCATGGCAGGGCGGGAAGCAAAATCTCCCAAGTAGTGGACAGCAAGGACACATTCATTCTTATTTGTGTATTTTGGTCAGTAACTTGTATCTATATGTGGAAGTCAAAACCAGAAGTACAACACAGACAGAGTAAACTACAAGTGAAAGGCTTTTACTGTTTTAGACAAACTCTTTGCTTTGGGTTACAAATATTGACCAAAACATGCAAGTGTGAATGATGCCTACTAGAGGTTGCTTTGCCAAAAGGAGCGGTATCGGGTATTCGAAACACAGAAGAGAATCACATATTTGTGTCATTTTTTTAATTTATTTAGCAAATAATTATGAATAAAATGTGTAATTTATTCTGTTCACTCTCATCACCTTTAGCAATAAATACTATTTTAACCTTTTCCAATTCAATGTCGGACCTCATCCGACATTGAGATTTCATGCTATGTAGAAGAGAGGTCCACCATCGGAGTCCAATTCTACATATATAAATTATAGTATGCAGGAGAGAGGTCCGACGTCTGACTCTCCTGTATAGTCTAATATACATATTAAGTCACAGTTAATTTAAAAAAAATTAGTAATAAAATCACCATGACGGGTCATTTTTATGGGTTTCAATGGAGTAATTCCAAGGAATCCATAATGCGCTTTCCCACCCAAAATAAATAAGAGCTGGGGAGGATGCGAGTGGCAGGGAAATTGGATTGGTAAGGGTTAATGAATGCCCACAAGTTAGAAAATCTACGTTAGAAATACAAAGTTCACACAGGGAATCCTTACTTTTTCCACTGTCACTCCACATTCTCCTGCAGTGAGTGAATACAGTAATACGAAAGGGACAATTCATCTTCAATGCTTTGAAAGTAAAGGAGTAGAGATGAGCGAGCGTGCTCGTTTATGACAGTTACTCGATCGAGCATCCCTTTTTTCGAGTAACTGCCTACTCGGGTGAAAGGATTCGGGGGGCGGGGTGGCAGTGGGGAACAGGGGGAGCTCTCTCTCTTTCCCTCCCACTCCCCCCCCCCCGGTGCCCCCCGATTAGGCAGTTACTCGAAAAAAGCGATGCTCGATCGAGTAATTGTCCTAAACTAGCACGTTCACTCATCTCTATAAAGGAGCCTTCATGGATCGCGGTTACAGTTGACCTCAGCTAACCCTCATTTTCAGTGTTTGACAGATCTAGACTAATGCCACCCCAAAAAACTCTGATAGGCTCTTAAATGTCTATAAAGAACATGAAGTGTTAATAAAAAACACTATCTGCTTTTAATGCCTTTTGCACATTAACAAGGAAAAAAGCTTCTCTTTGTGAATTGTCATAAATTTAAAAATTTGATTTTTTTTCCACATAACCTCGAAACGGCTTCTCCCCTGTGCAATATCTCTGATGATCCCTATGCCTGGCTTTAGTAGTAAAACATTTCCCATATTCAGAGCATGAATGTGGTTTCTCTCATTGTGAGACTTCTCTGATGGTTAACAAGATAGATTTGAGTCTAAAACATTTCCCACATTCTGAACATGAAAGCAGCTTCTCTCCTGTGTGAACTCCCTAATGTTTAACAGGAAGTGATTTCACCCTAAAACATTTCCCACATTCTGAACATGGGAACAGCTTCTCTACTGGCGTGACTTCTCTGATGTTTAACGAGAACGGATTTCACCCTAAAACATTTCCCACATTCTGAACATGGAAATGGCTTCTCCCCTGTGTGAATTCTCTGGTGTCTATTAAGGCTTGATTTATCGCTAAAACATCTCCCGCATTCTGAACATTTAAACAGCCTCTTCAGTGTGTGAATACTCTGATGTGAAATAAGTTGTGTATTATTTGCAAAACATTTCCCACATCTCATACATGAATATGGTTTCTCTCCTGTGTGAATTCTCTGATGTCTGAGAAGATTTGATTTCCGAATAAAACTTTTCCCGCATTCTGAACACGAAAAGGGCTTCTCTCCTGTGTGAATTCTTTGGTGACTTACAAGATCTGATTTATGTGTGAATCGTTTCCCACATTCTGAACATGAAAACGGCTTCTCTCCTGTATGAATTCTCTCATGTCTAACGCAATCTGATTTATTTGTGAAACATTTCCCACATCCTGAACATGAATATGGCTTCTCTCCAGTGTGGATTCTCTCATGTTTAACAAGATGTGATTTATATGGAAAACATTTCCCACATTCTACACAAGAAAAGGTCTTCTCTTCCCTATGAATTATCTGATGATCTTTGAGTTTGACTTCAGTAATAGAACATTTCCCACATTCTGAACATGAGTACGGCTTTTTCATTCTAGGATTTTTTTTCTGTGTAAAAAGATGTGAGCTTTTTGTAAAAGGTTTCCCACATTCACTACATTGATACTTTTTACTCCCTTTGTGACCGATGCGTGTGGTAACAATTTGTGATTGGTCAGGAGAATGTTCCTCGTGATTAGAGGTCTTAAATAATATATCTGTATTGTTCCATTCTGGATATGCATGAAGAGTAATGAAGTTTTCTTCTGAAGAGTGCTGCATGAGATCTTCATCTTCCACTTTATAATTTGGTGGTAACAGAATTCCCTCAGAGTTCTCACTGTGATTATCTGTTAGGATTAAAAATGAATTTTTATGATTTTTATTCTCACATAACAGAGTAAACAAAAAAGTGTAAGATTCCTATTATGGAACCAACAATGTGGAAAAAAAATGGAATTAAGATGCAACCCTATAATAAATATGCAAGTACAAAGGGGTTAGCAGCTCAACTTCTTTATTTCATTAATATAACCATCTTATAAAACATGTTCTGGCATGGCGTGCCATGGCAGAGGGAGGCAGCTTGATACAAAGCTCTAGTTCTGAGAAGAGGTTCCAAACTAGCATCAAATGGGTAGCGGTAAGAAGGGGAGGACTCATTGCCATCAGGGAACTCAGGTGGGGGCTCCCTTAGCATTGGGCGACTTCTGACCTCGCCCTGGGATTGCGTTCACCGCCGCAATTCCAGAGCATGGCTTCAGGCTTGGAAGATGCAGGTGGCCTGCTAGCGGAGCATGTGCCAGAGCACACACTTAGGCGCCTGGCTGAAAGAAGTAGTGACGGCACTGCCACAACTGCTCCTAGGCCATAGGAGGTGAGTAAAGCAATCCTTGGGAGGCCGCCAGGAGATGTGAAGGAGCAGGATGGCCTTTCACATGGTGCCTCTCCAGAACAGGTAGAAGAACCGGCAGGGAGGCAGAAGACTGGACCTGTGGTCAGGGGGTGGAGCTCCAAGGCCAAACAGAGAGTCTTTCAGGAGAAGAGGGGTACTTCAGACAATTGTGGAGTCCCTGGAGGGGAGTTATCAGAATACAATGAACATCTGTCCTCAATCACAGGGCAAAGAACACCCTGAAGACACATTGCAGTGCCCATCCTCCACCACACAAGGGGCCCTGCAGGATCTAGAGGAACCTTCTGAGCCATACTACCCTCCTCCTTCCCCCGTCCCCAGGGTCTTCACAGGTTTGCAGGCCCACGAAGTCTCCAGAGGCACGAGGTGGAGTACTACCTCAGAAGATACTACTATACCCATCCACCCCTGCTGAAGGATGGAGGTACAGGGTCACCTGGAGATGTAAAAGCTCCCACATGGTTGCAGTCAGACACACCACCCGCTATGCATACAGCATAGAGGTTAACAGCCCATTGGTCACTACCCCACCCATCCTCCCTAGCACAAAATAATCAGATTTCCGCGAGAGCTGGTAACAGCGTCCCTGTGATATCCACACCATATACGCATAATCTATGTCACATCTTTTGAGCAATAAAAGACCTTTATTGCTCAAAAGATGTCTTTTGAGTGATCATTTTGCATAAACTACTACTTGGTACTAATGCCTAATAGTAACAAGTAGTAACATGTGAGCTGCCAGGAGCTGCAGTCAAGGAATGTTCCTTTGATCTGCCGGTGGACTGACAGCTAAGAACAGCTGATACATCGTTATCAGCTGTAATCAGCTCTTCCTGGGCAGAGCACACCGTGCAGTCCTGCTTAGCAGCTGTTATGCGGAACAATGGTTTTCAAGCAGAACTGAAAACTGTTTCTTTGGCAGAACAGTGAAAGATGGGCCCTTTTAGACACAACAATTATTGCTCAAAAGATGGCTTTTGAGCAAATTTTGAGTGTTAATCGTTGTGTCCAAATGGGCCTTTAATCTATCCTAGAATTCATGCAAAAGGGTACTTACCTTGTGATATCGGAAGCTGGTGGTTCTCTATTATGACGTCCTTGTGTTCTTCTAAATACTCCCACTCTTCCATGGAGAAATAGACAGCGACATCCTGACACCTTATAGGAACCTGACACACACAATGATACCGTCATTACCCAGACACCTCTAGTGCTGTTACTGTATAATTTCCCAGCATTCCCAGCAGTGTCACCTCTCCAGTCAGCAGCTCAGTGATCTTGTTGATGAGTTCTAGGATCTTCTGCTCATGTATCAGTAAGTGAGGAGGAGCCTCTGTGATGGGGCTTTGGCTCCGGCTCCATCCTCCTGACTCATGGAGATGGCTGCTGGGAGTCACATCATCACCCGATGTCTTCTTTATTATTGTGTAATCCTGTGTATGGAGAGAGACACGTAGAGGACTGAATCCAGTATTCATCCCTCAGCAGGCAGCGATATAGAGCTCTAGAGAGACCACATCTGGAGTACTGTGATCAGTTTTGGTGACCTCATCTACAAAAAGACATTGATAACATACAACATTCAAGTCTAAAGATGGATTATAAAAATGGTGGAGGGCCTTAACCCTTTGCAATCCAATTTTGGATTCAGGGTTTCCTAGGGGGCTTTCTCTTTCTGCCATTATACAATGGTGCCATCTGCTGGCTAGAGCCAGTACTGTGGTATGGGACATGCTGGAGAGGCCCCCGACAACAGAGCGGCCAGTAATCTACAGTAAGAATACCCTGCCGGACGTCTTCCAACATCGGAGCTGTACAGGCTTCAATCAGAATGTCTTTAGACGTCAGACAGTGGATTGGAAAGGGTTAAAGAGGTTTCTCAGGCAGCGCCTGCTATCGGTGCCAGGATACACAATAGCTGGTGCAGTGATATCAATGAGAGCTACGTCTGCAATTATGTGCACCAGTCACTACACATGGGTCGGAGCCGCGGCTTCAGTTACAACCTGGTGCATCCCGGCTCTGTCACCGGGCACTGCCTGGAAAACCCCTTTAAGCATAAAACTGATAAAGGAATGACTTAGAAGTACTTATAGGGATTAGTCCACAATTGACAATCCACATGATTGAGAAGGTCTCAGTGCCAAAACACAAATTGATCCCGAGAACTGAGATCCAGAGCCCTCTGCATTTCCTCATTGGACCCCTTACAGTGAGATGGGGCTTGAACTGAGTGGAGCATCTACAGAGCTCTGACTAATAATGAACATGTTGGTCAGTGCTTGTTAACAATGTTTACACAGGCAGATTATTGCTCATATGGTGACAAACCACCATTATTACGATGGCTTGTCCCCATACAGAACGCATTTGTCGTAAGTTCATCTGCCGTTTACAAGAGAACGTGTGCTGGGAAAGAATGCAACGTTTTATGCTCATATAAGAGACATGATCAGCCAATAAAAAAGCGTTTGTGAATATTCACAACCAACAAATACGAAAAGGCCGGTGATCGAGGAAACGATCGTTCAGATCGGTAATACCTGATCATCGGCTCGTGTAAAGGGGCACTAAATGAATTCAAGCAGGTTTGAGATAAACGTATATCGATCCTAAATGGAAAAATAAATGGAAATACTATAAGGTTAGACTCAATGTACCTGGAGCTTTGCTGTCAATTTTCTAGGTTTCAAATTAGAACCAAAATTCCAAGTTTCCAGGATTTTGCTGGTTCCTGGCTGCCCTATTCTCCTCATTACAAGGAGCCTACTTACCATTCTCATTGCCCCTACAACATTACTATTAGCTCATTGGTTCCCACCATACAGAAGTGACCATATTGGTGGCCGATCTTCACATTCTCTGCTGTTCAGTTCTTTAGTTCTTCCTCACTTGGAAGGTCTGGAAGCCGTTATACCGGACACTGGATTGTCCCTATTACTTCCTAGAATGGATTTTCTCTTGCCTTAGGCCAAGCTCACATAAAACACAAGTTTACCACATATTAAGCATGTATGATACTCAGTAATTTGCAGACAATCAAATACATTGCCTTACGCTGTTTCGCTCATATTTGCATGTATACATTGATATTATTCGATCACGCAGGGTATTACGCATACTGTCATATAAGCCCGGACTTAGTCTGACTGGTTACATAGTACAATAAAGATGATAGAAATACAGAAAAGTTTACCTCTCCGGTCAGCAGGTAGATGATCTCCAAGGTGAAGTTTAATATTCTTTTGGTTATCTCATTGCAGTCCTTCTCCATCCTTAGTTTCGGATGAGAATAGTAGAGAACTGGATGAACTGGAGGGTTCTTGTACTGCCGGCACCTTTATGAAAACAAGGAGTAACTCTAAATCATTCAGCGAAAAGGAAGCGGGGTGGAGCAAACCCAATGGTATCAGAGGCTTGGGTCCTAGATGAATATCTAGAAACCAAAAGTCCTGGAGAGGGTTGCGAAAATTAGATGGATAGTGAAGCTACCAACCAGAAGAACCCATCAACGTTGGGCATGCCAGATATGTGAGGATCAAATAGAAAAAAAACAACTGGTAAACAGGCGCCACTCTCCAATAAAGGTAGTAGGACGGTAGGACACTATATAGTAACATAGTAAGCAAGGCTGAAAAAAAACAATGTCTATCCAGTTCAGCCTGTTTCCACCCCCCTTTGTTGATCCAGAGGAAGGCAAAAAAAAACAAAAACTATGAGGCGGAATCCAATTTACCCCCTTCTTGGGGGAACAAATTCCTTCTCGACTCCATACTAGCAGTCAGAATCCCTGACTCCCAGACCTGAATCAACAACCCCTCCTCTGGTTATTTAATGTCTATATCCTGCAATGTTGCAGCGCTCCAAACAGACGTCTAGCCCCTCTTAAATTCCTCGATTGATTTTGCCATCACCACTTCCTCAGGCAGAGAGTTCCATAATCTCACTCTGCTCTAGTCTAGTATATAGAATATTGAAAAAGAGATAGGCCAACTGCAGATGGCCGGGTCGGATCCCGCTGCGAGAATTCTTGCAGCGGGACCCGACCCGAGCCCCTGAAGGGACCAGTGCGGCACTCACCTCTCCGGATCCGGCTCTCTGATGTGCCGGCGGAGACTCGCACAGAAATAGAGCATACCGCGATTTTTTTTTCCGCGTACATTCGCATAGGATTGCGTATTGTAATGCAATCCTATGCAGGCGGGCAGGGGCTGAAAGTCTGCAGGAAATCCCGCCGCAGAATTTCCGCCCATGTGCAGGGGGCCATAGAAAGTTAAATAAACTACAGAGGGATCGAGATGACTATTTTGGATGTGGAAAAGATCCACATCAGACACCCATAATAAACCAACCACTAGCACCTTAACAGAACAGAAATATACATTAACAACAAAACTATTTCATAGAGTCTTTTCCAGGCGACTCTCCGAGCAAACCACTACCAATTCTCTTCCTTCCCTTATGGACATCCCTATTAACCACCCACCACTTCTTTGACCGACTTCTTTCCTCGCCTTTGACGCTCACCCCAAGGTTCATTAACCATCAAGACCTATACCTTTTACCACCACCGAACTCTCTACTGAAGCGCCACCACTAGACCCAACCCCCTATTTCTCACTGGCCCCAAATTACTATCGCTCAAAATACATCCCAAACTAACAATACAGAGCCAGGTACTATGAATAATCCCTCACAAACCTTTCAACCGCCAAATATATGCCTCCATTAGAAACCTCTACTTAATTTGAGGACAGTAAGAAACTTTATGACGCACTAATTGAGGAAGTCGAATCCCTAAACGTAGACCATCGTTCTGCAACTACTGTTAAACACACCCAACACTCAGTCATGTCCACTCCCTAATCCACCTTAGAGGACTCATCAATTGCTACCCCTAAGAATGGAGCCTGTGGCTCAGAAGAAATACTTCATCGCAACCTTTCCATTTCCCTACCGCTTAACGACTTGGTATCTTTTCTAGAATTTCCGCTGACCTTTTCACCCACCACGACGTACCATGGATGACAAAGACGACACATATCACAAAATATTTTAATTGCATACCCCAAAAAAGACAAAAAAGGAAACTGAACCTAAAAGACACACTAGAAGGGGTGAAAGGGGAAGAATTGCCAAACCAGTGGTAAACAGGAACAAACTGGCACAGTGAAGATTTTCAATCTTTCGTCACGTATTTTGTCCCAAACAGAGGTCAAACTCTTGAGTAAAGGCCTGTCTTCTGCCCAAAATTGAACAAGTTTGATCTAGTCATTGATATCAACACTTTTATTAGATAGCTGACACTAACCCATCATTTCTCTATCCTTCAATTCTACTAATCATAATATTAATACCAATGTAGGTATTCAGGTACCTTCATTCTTACCAACCCCTCTACTCCAGAACCCATTCATACTAACCTTAAAGCAAAATCCTCCTTTTACAGCATACACTGTAAGGGCAGCCATATCAACACCTACGCTTGCTTATTATCTTCAGATTTTAGAAACATTAATAAGTGTTTTACAGTGTGGGAGATATCCTATATGTATTTTCTGTATTTTTGTCAACTGTGAAGATGCTATGTTGTGTTTCCGGTCTGAACCTCTGGGGGAAGGGAACATCACCCCCCCACCTCCACAAGAATTTAAGGAGCAGTGTCTATTGTCCCAATACTGGTCACACCGGTTCTAACTGGCAAAAACCTATCTAGGATTGTCTTTATCTTGGTCAAGCAGAGAGGAGAAACAGGATGTTCTTCTCATGAGACCAAATTCAAGAATGAACTGAGCGTGATCACTGAAGTTCCTCCCAGATGGATGACATCACAAGCTACCTCACAAATACCTCCCTCTGAGAAATGGCCTATCAGCTCACTGTAACTGCTAAATTGCCTGACGTCCTGTGTTGAAACTTATTTAAGTTTTACCCGCGCTTAATAAAGACAGAGACTCTTTTGGGGGCACATGATGTAGGCTTGTGATCTTTGAAAGGCTCTCCAGGCCTGCACATATTATCAAATTTGGAACGCACAGTATATTGAATAGCGAATTTTGCGCTAACAACAGTTAGGAGAAACTTCAGTAGAAAGCAGAAACAAGATCTTGATTCGCTCCTCAAAGATCCAAATCTTGTCATCGGTAACACCGATAAGGGTGGCAGTATCGTCCTACAAGACCGACCTTCCTACATTCAGGAAGCCATGCGTATCTTGGGCGATAGAGAATATTACATTCCATTCAAATCTGACCCTACTGTTTCCACTCAGTGCAAATTCATTAAACTGATCCAAAGAGCACATATAGATCAGGTCATCAGAAGAAATGCAAGAAATTCTCATTATTGAGGTCCCTCGTTTTTTACTATTTTCCACCACCTTCCAGATGTCCATATAGACCCCCTTATTCTGCCCCCCCCACCACCACCATCACCTTATCTCATTATATTGACATTCTCCTTCAATGCTATGCTATTCACTTCTCAAAGACGCACCTTCATTCATAAACAATAGAGATGAGCGAACGTACTCGGATAGGCACTACTCGTCCGAGTAATGTGCCTTATCCGAGTACCGCTGTGCTCGTGCTCAAAGATTCGGGACGCGCTGCGGAGCGGGGAGCTGCAGGGGAGAGCGGGGAGGAACGGAGGGGAGATCTTTCTCTCCTTCTCTCCCGGCCGCTCTGCCCCGCTCCCCGCTCCGACTCACCTGTCAGCAGCGGAGCGTCCCGAATCTTTGAGCACGAGTACAGCGGTACTCGGATAAGGCACATTACTCGGACGAGTAGTGCCTATCCGAGTACGTTCGCTCATCTCTAATAAACAAGCTTTCCAATATCAATTGGAAACCTTCTTACCACTGGGCCACGCCTGACATTACATCACGTTATTCTAATATCCCCCATGACTTAGGTATTGACACCATTTCCGAAGACCACTGCGTCCCTGTAGCACAAAGGAATTTTATTATCCACGGTATTCGGTTCACCCTCAAAAATAAATTTATTTTATATTTAACTCCACTGTATATAAACAAATCAAAAGCTAACACGATGCATACTAGATTCGCACCTAGTTTCGCTAACCTTTATGTAGGTTGGAGAATTGGAGATAGGCCGCAGATCAGAAGGCTTCCATTGCAAAATGGAGCATGGTGCGATTTGTTTTCCAGAGCAGAAGGTCCACAGAACAAAACCCACATGCTGTAATAAAGCTGCGGATCCCCATGCATGCCTATGGGTGACTTAAATTGCAGATCATCCACATGGGAATCCCACACAGATACTGCAATTTAAATCTGCCCGTGGACATATGTCCTCAGACGGCATGTATCGATGTCCCTCTGCAGAATGTGCCACACCTCCCACTCTTTAACCTTTAAGGTAACACCTCTTGTTATTCAACTTTACCCCCAGACTGGGGGTTGCAGCCTTTTCTTAGCCTTAAAGGCTTTATCCTTGCAGTCCATGGCCACTTCCTAATGTACTTTACAGTCCTTTCAGTATATCCACACAAACACCAGTAAGATTCTCCTCAGCGTATACGCAAAGAGGTGAGGTAGATTCTCCTCAGCGTATACGCACAGAGGTGAGGTAGATTCTCCTCAGCGTACGCGCACAGAGGGGAGGGAGACTCTCCTCAGCGTACGCGCACAGAGGGGAGGGAGACTCTCCTCAGCGTACGCGCACAGAGGGGAGGGAGACTCTCCTCAGCGTACGCGCACAGAGGGGAGGGAGACTCTCCTCAGCGTACGCGCACAGAGGGGAGGGAGACTCTCCTCAGCGTACGCGCACAGAGGGGAGGGAGACTCTCCTCAGCGTACGCGCACAGAGGAGAGGGAGACTCTCCTCAGCGTACGCGCACAGAGGGGAGGGAGACTCTCCTCAGCGTACGCGCACAGAGGGGAGGGAGACTCTCCTCAGCGTACGCGCACAGAGGGGAGGGAGACTCTCCTCAGCGTACGCGCACAGAGGGGAGGGAGACTCTCCTCAGCGTACGCGCACAGAGGGGAGGGAGACTCTCCTCAGCGTACGCGCACAGAGGGGAGGGAGACTCTCCTCAGTGTACGCGCACAGAGGGGAGGGAGACTCTCCTCAGCGTATGCGCACAGAGGGGAGGGAGACTCTCCTCAGCGTATGCGCACAGGGGGAGGGAGACTCTCCTCAGCGTATGCGCACAGGGGGAGGGAGACTCTCCTCAGCGTATGCGCACAGGGGGAGGGAGACTCTCCTTAGCGTATGCGCACAGAGGGGAGGGAGACTATCCTCAGTGTATACGCACAGAGGGCAGGGAGACTCTCCTCAGCGTATACGCACAGAGGTGAGGGAGACTCTCCTCAGCGTATACGCACAGAGGTGAGGTAGATTCTCCTCAGCGTATACACACAGAGGTGAGGTAGATTCTCCTCAGCGTATACGCACAGAGGTGAGGTGAATGCTCCTCAGCGTACGCGCACAGAGGGGAGGGAGACTCTCCTCAGCGTACGCGCACAGAGGGGAGGGAGACTCTCCTCAGCGTACGCGCACAGAGGGGAGGGAGACTCTCCTCAGCGTACGCGCACAGAGGGGAGGGAGACTCTCCTCAGCGTACGCGCACAGAGGGGAGGGAGACTCTCCTCAGCGTACGCGCACAGAGGGGAGGGAGACTCTCCTCAGCGTACGCGCACAGAGGGGAGGGAGACTCTCCTCAGCGTACGCGCACAGAATGGAGGGAGACTCTCCTCAGCGTACGCGCACAGAGGGGAGGGAGACTCTCCTCAGCGTACGCGCACAGAAGGGAGGGAGACTCTCCTCAGCGTACGCGCACAGAGGGGAGGGAGACTCTCTTCAGCGTACGCGCACAGAGGGGAGGGAGACGCTCCTCAGTGTACGCGCACAGAGGGGAGGGAGACTCTCCTCAGTGTACGCGCACAGAGGGGAGGGAGACTCTCCTCAGCGTACGCGCACAGAGGAGAGGGAGACTCTCCTCAGCGTACGCGCACAGAGGAGAGGGAGACTCTCCTCAGCGAACGCGCACAGAGGAGAGGGAGACTCTCCTCAGCGTACGCGCACAGAGGAGAGGGAGACTCTCCTCAGCGTATGCGCACAGAGGGGAGGGAGACTCTCCTCAGCGTATGCGCACAGGGGGAGGGAGACTCTCCTTAGCGTATGCGCACAGAGGGGAGGGAGACTCTCCTCAGCGAATACGCACAGAGGGGAGGGAGACTCTCCTAAGTGTATACGCACAGAGGGCAGGGAGACTCTCCTCAGTGTATACGCACAGAGGGGAGGTAGATTCTCCTCAGTATATATGCACAGAGGTGAGGTAGATTCTCCTCAGTATATACACACAGAGCGGAGGTAGATTCTCCTCAGTATATATGCACAGAGGTGAGGTAGATTCTCCTCAGTATGTACACACAGAGCGGAGGTAGATTCTCCTCAGTATATACACACACAGAGGGGAGGCAGATTCTCCTCAGTATATACACACAGAGGTGAGTCAGATTCTCCTCAGTATATACACACAGAGGTGAGTCAGATTCTCCTTAGTATATACACACAGAGGGGAGGGAGATTCTCCTCAGTATATACACATAGAGGTGAGGTAGATTCTCCTCAGTATATACACATAGATGTGAGGTAGATTCTCCTCAATATATACACAAAGATGTGAGGTAGATTCTCCTCAGTATATACACAGAGGTGAGGTAGATTCTCCTCAGTATATACACAGAGGTGAGGTAGATTCTCCTCAGTATATACACAAACACACAGAGGTGAGGTAGATTCTCCTCAGAATATACACAGAGGTGAGGTAGACTCTCCTCAGTACATACACACAGAGGGGAGGTAGATTCTCCTCAGTATATACACATAGAGGTGAGGTAGATTCTCCTCAGTATATACACTTAGAGGGGAGGTAGACTCTCTTCAGTATATACACACACAGAGGTGAGGAAGATTCTCCTCAGTATATACACACAGAGGTGAGGTAGATTCTCCTCAGTATATACACTTAGAGGGGAGGTAGACTCTCTTCAGTATATACACACAGAGGTGAGGAAGATTCTCCTCAGTATATACACACAGAGGTGAGGTAGATTCTCCTCAGTATATACACACAGAGGTGAGGTAGATTCTCCTCAGTATATACACACAGAGGTGAGGTAGACTCTCCTCAGTATATACACACAGAGGTGAGGTAGACTCTCCTCAGTATATACACACAGAGGTGAGGTAGACTCTCCTCAGTATATACACACAGAGGTGAGGTAGACTCTCCTCAGTATATACACACAGAGGTGAGGTAGACTCTCCTCAGTATATACACACAGAGGTGAGGTAGATTCTCCACAGTA
The DNA here is from genome assembly GCF_035609145.1 of Eleutherodactylus coqui. Lineage (NCBI taxonomy): Eukaryota > Metazoa > Chordata > Amphibia > Anura > Eleutherodactylidae > Eleutherodactylus > Eleutherodactylus coqui. The sequence continues at coordinate 39,372,125 of NC_089837.1, forward strand.
CATACACATGGAGGTGAGGTAGATTCTCCTCAGTATATACACATAGAGGTGAGGTAGATTCTCCTCAGTATATACACATAGATGTGAGGTAGATTCTCCTCAGTATATACACATAGAGGTGAGGTAGATTCTCCTCAGTATATACACGCAGAGGTGAGATAGATTCTCCTCAGTATATACACACAGAGGTGAGGTAGATTCTCCTCAGTATATACACATAGAGGTGAGGTAGACTCTCCTCAGTACATACACACAGAGGGGAGGTAGATTCTCCTCAGTACATACACATAGAGGGGAGGTAGATTCTCCTTAGTATATACACATAGAGGTGAGGTAGATTCTCCTCGGTATATACACATAGAGGTGAGGAAGATTCTACTCAGTATATACACACAGAGGTGAGGAAGATTCTCCTCAGTATATACACATAGAGGTGAGGAAGACTCTCCCCAGTATATACACACAGAGGGGAGGTAGATTCTCCACAGTACATACACATAGAGGTGAGGTAGATTCTCCTCAGTATATACACATAGAGGAGAGGTAGATTCTCCTCGGTATATACACATAGAGGTTAGTTAGATTCTCCTCAGTATATACACACAGAGATGAGGAAGATTCTCCTCAGTATATACGCAGAGGTGAGGAAGATTCTCCTCAGCATATACACATGGAGTTGAGGTAGATTCTCCTTAGTATATACACATAGAGGTGATGTAGACTCTCCTCAGTATACACATAGAGGTGAGGGAGATTCTCCTCAGTATATACACACAGAGGTGAGGTAGATTCTCCTCAGCATATACACACAGAGGTGAGGTAGACTCTCCTCAGTATATACACACAGAGGTGAGGTAGACTCTCCTCAGTATATACACACAGAGGTGAGGTAGACTCTCCACAGTACATACACATGGAGGTGAGGTAGATTCTCCTCAGTATATACACATAGAGGTGAGGTAGATTCTCCTCAGTATATACACATAGATGTGAGGTAGATTCTCCTCAGTATATACACATAGAGGTGAGGTAGATTCTCCTCAGTATATACACACAGAGGTGAGATAGATTCTCCTCAGTATATACACACAGAGGTGAGGAAGATTCTCCTCAGTATATACACATAGAGGTGAGGAAGACTCTCCCCAGTATATACACACAGAGGGGAGGTAGATTCTCCACAGTACATACACATAGAGGTGAGGTAGATTCTCCTCGGTATATACACATAGAGGTTAGTTAGATTCTCCTCAGTATATACACACAGAGATGAGGAAGATTCTCCTCAGTATATACGCAGAGGTGAGGGAGATTCTCCTCAGTCTATACACATAAAGGTGATGTAGACTCTCCTCAGTATACACATAGAGGTGAGGTGGATTCTCCTCAGTATGTACACATAGAGGGGAGGTAGATTCTCCTCAGTATATACACACAGAGGTTAGTTAGATTCTCCTCAGTATATACACATAGAGGTGAGGTAGATTCTCCTCAGTATATACACATGGAGGTGAGGTAGATTCTCCTCAGTATATACACATAGAGGTGAGGTGGATTCTCCTCAGTATGTACACATAGAGGGGAGGTAGATTCTCCTCAGTATATACACATAGAGGTGAGGGAGATTCTCCTCGGTATATACACACAGAGGTGAGGTAGATTCTCCTCAGTATATACACATTGAGGTGAGGTAGACTCTCCTCAGTATATACACACAGAGGTGAAGTAGATTCTCCACAGTACATACACATAGAGGTGAGGTAGATTCTCCTCAGTATATACACATAGAGGTGAGGTAGATTCTCCTCAGTATATACACACAGAGGTGAGATAGATTCTCCTCAGTATATACACACAGAGGTGAGATAGATTCTCTTCAGTATATACACACAGAGGTGAGGTAGATTCTCCTCAGTATATGCACATAGAGGTGAGGTAGACTCTCCTCAGTACATACACACAGAGGGGAGGTAGATTCTCCTCAGTATATACACATGGAGGTGAGGTGGATTCTCCTCAGTATGTACACATAGAGGGGAGGTAGATTCTCCTCAGTATATACACACAGAGGTTAGTTAGATTCTCCTCAGTATATACACATAGAGGTTAGTTAGATTCTCCTCAGTATATACACATGGAGGTGAGGTAGATTCTCCTCAGTATATACACATAGAGGTGAGGTGGATTCTCCTCAGTATGTACACATAGAGGGGAGGTAGATTCTCCTCAGTATATACACATAGAGGTGAGGGAGATTCTCCTCGGTATATACACACAGAGGTGAGGTAGATTCTCCTCGGTATATACACATAGAGGTGAGGAAGATTCTCCTCAGTATATACACACAGAGGTGAGGAAGATTCTCCTCAGTATATACACATAGAGGTGAGGAAGACTCTCCCCAGTATATACACACAGAGGGGAGGTAGATTCTCCACAGTACATACACATAGAGGTGAGGTAGATTCTCCTCAGTATATACACATAGAGGTGAGGTAGATTCTCCTCAGTATATACACATAGAGGTGAGGTAGACTCTCCTCAGTATATACACACAGAGGTGAAGTAGATTCTCCACAGTACATACACACAGAGGTGAGATAGATTCTCCTCGGTTAATACACATAGAGGTTAGTTAGATTCTCCTCTGTATATACACACAGAGGTGAGGAAGATTCTCCTCAGTATATACACACAGAGGTGAGGGAGATTCTCCTCAGTATATACACACAGAGGTGAGGTAGATTCTCCTCAGTATATACACATAGAGGTGAGGTGGATTCTCCTCAGTATATACACATAGAGGTGAGGTGGATTCTCCTCAGTATATACACATAGAGGTGAGGGAGATACTCCTCAGTATATACACATAGAGGTGAGGGAGATACTCCTCAGTATATACACACAGAGGTTAGTTAGATTCTCCTCAGTATACACACATAGAGGTTAGTTGGATTCTCCTCAGTATATACACATGGAGGTGAGGGAGATTCTCCTCAGTATATACACATAGAGGAGGGGTAGATTCTCCTCAGTATATACACATAGAGGTGGGGTAGATTCTCCTCAGTATATACACACAGAGGTGAGGTGGATTCTCCTCAGTATATACACATGGAGGTGAGGTGGATTCTCCTCAGTATATACACATGGAGGTGAGGTGGATTCTCCTCAGTATATACACATGGAGGTGAGGTGGATTCTCCTCAGTATATACACATGAAGGTGAGGTAGATTCTCCTCAGTATATACACATGGAGGTGAGGTGGATTCTCCTCAGTATATACACATGGAGGTGAGGTAGATTCTCCTCAGTATATACACACGGAGGTTAGTTAGATTCTCCTCAGTATATACACACAGAGGTGAGGTAGATTCTCCTCAGTATATACACATAGGGGTGAGTTAGATTCTCCTCAGTATATACACAGACAGGTGAGGTAGATTCTCCTCAGTATATACACACAGAGGTGAGGTAGATTCTCCTCAGTATATACACATAGAGGTTAGTTAGATTCTCCTCAGTATATACACATAGAGGTGAGGTAGATTCTCCTCAGTATATACACATAGAGGTGAGGGAGATTCTCCTCAGTATATACACATAGAGGTGAGGGAGATTCTCCTCAGTATATACACATAGAGGTGAGGTGGATTCTCCTCAGTATATACACATAGAGGTGAGGTGGATTCTCCTCAGTATATACACATAGAGGTGAGGTGGATTCTCCTCAGTATATACACATGGAGGTGAGGTAGATTCTCCTCAGTATATACACATAGAGGTTAGTTAGATTCTCCTCAGTATATACACATAGAGGTGAGGTAGATTCTCCTCAGTATATACACGTAGGGGTGAGGTGGATTCTCCTCAGTATATACACACAGAGGTGAGGGAGATTCTCCTCAGTATATACACATAGAGGTGAGGTAGACTCTCCTCAGTATATACACATAGAGGTGAGGTAGATTCTCTTCAGTATATACACATAGAGGTGAGGGAGATTCTCCTCAGTATGTACACATAGAGGTGAGGGAGATTCTCCTCGGTATATACACACACAGTGGTCAGGTGGACTCTCCTCAGTATATACACACAGATGTAAAGAACGGTCGCACCAAATTTCACTTTTGTGCGGTACAGATGTGTTATTAGTTACATTACATAGGGGGGGGGGGGGTCACTTTTGCACTTAAAATGCTCATGTCAAATTTCATGTTTGTATGACATTGGGAAGTTAGAGAATAAGTGGCGAGTCAATCAGTCAGCCTGTCAGTGAGGGCTTACTCCCACATATATATATATATATATATATATATATATATACACACACACAGACACACACATATACATGTAGCATCAGTTGAATGTTTTTTTTGTTGCACACAAGGTGCGTGTGAAAATGGTACAGTAAAAAAAAAACACACTTGCATGTGCGAATACTTAATGCCAATAAATACACATAATGGGAAACGTAGCATCCACTGTAATAAGCACATGGACCCTGTCTGACCCTCCACCGCCTCTTACCTGCCGGCCGGAGTCACAGGCAGAGCTCTGATATCAATATATATATATCCTCTGGCTGATAACAGAGACAATAGCAGGGGCCAGGACCTGATACACTGGATAGGACCTGTGATGATGTCACCGTCATGTGATCAGCACCTGAGGGGGTGGAGCTCAGCAGTGAGTAGAAGTGGTTACATGTGACACGAGGAGGTGGAGCTTCTGTGCTTTGAATGAAGGAAAGAAATTGCAGATATGATTGGCTCGCAGCTCTTTCATTCATGCATCGCCGTGGCTGTATGAGGCTGTTTTTTGCAGAACGAGTTGTCTTTTTCAGTAGTACCGTATATACCGGCGTATAAGACGACTTTTGAACCCCGAAAAATCTGCTCTGAAGTCGCGGGTCGTCTTATGCGCCGGTAATACAAAAAAAAAAAGTGTAAAAAAAAAAAATCATTACTCACCTCCCCCGGCGTTCTGTCGCGCTCCGGCAGGATGTCGCTCGCTCCTCGTCCCCGGCGCAGCATTGCTTTCTGAATGCGGGGCTTGAAATCCCCGCTTCCAGAACGCCGGGGGAGGTGAGTAATGATTTTTTTTTCCTCCACTGTAATACCGGCGTATAAGGTGAAAGTTGGGGGGTCGTCTTATACGCCCCGTCGCCTTATACGCCGGTATATACGGTAGTATATAATGTATCATATAATGGACTGAAAAACTTTTAAGTGGAGTGAAGTGGAAAAAAAATTATATAAAATTATCTCCCGCCATTTTCTGACGGCCATCACTTTTTTATTTTGCATAGGCTCATTTTTTTGCGAGACTTCCGGTAGTTTCTATTGGTACCGTTTTGGAGTACATATAACTATTTGATCGCTTTTTATTACATTTTTTCTTAAAGACGGGATGACCAAAAAAAGCACAAATCTGGCGATGTTTTTTTTTTTCTTTCTTGTAGGGTAAATAATGCGTTACTTTGATAGATCGGACTTTACGGATGCAGCAATACCAAATATTGTTTATGTTTTAGTTTTTAGATTGCTTTATTATAAATATGGCAAAGGACGGGGGGGGGGGGGTTAAAACTTTTATTACCTTTATTTTTATTTTTTTTATAAATAATAAAAATCTTTTAAGCTAATTCTTACATTTTCTTTTAGTCCCCCTAGGAGACAAGTTGCAATTCTTTCATCGCTCCTGCAGGATGATGGAGTGCCATTGCATTACATCATACCGCAATCTAACAGGCATTCTATTAAGCTCTGCCACAGGTAAGGCTTAATAGACACTCTGTAATGGCAGCCCTGTAATGGCAACCACACGGCTGCCCTCGATCTTATCACGGGGGGGCAGTGTGGGACCCCTGAACATCGATTGGGACATTTAACTGCAGCGGTCAGCATTGACAGTGGCATTTAAAGGGTTAACAGCTCCGCTCAGCGGCACTGCTTATTGGAGCTATGGCCAGGCGAGTGTCAGCTGTAAGAAACAGCCAGAACCCGCATTGTATGGAGCGGGATAGACCCGCGATCCCCCTCTATTCATATGCAGACCTGCAGGACTGTCTATTACACTAACTGATGTTTTCCATTACAAAGGTGCCACAGGCTTTTACAGGGTTCTCGCCCTTTGAATTGGTCTATGGGCGTCACCCAAGGGGGCTGCTAGACATTGCCAAGGAAACATGGTAAATGGAGTAGACTCCCTACAAGAGTATCATTGAGCATGTGGAATACAGGACCACATTGCTACGGTAATGCCTATTGTTAGAGAACACCTGCAGGCGGCACAAGAGGCCCAAAGGAGGGTGTAAAATCTGTCTGCCAAGATTTGAGAATTTTACCCTGGGGACCGTGTCCTGATCTTGGTGACCACAGTCAAAAATACATTTTTCGCTAAATGGCAAGGCCTCTATAAGGTCATAGAGAAGGTTGGGGAAGTTAAATTATAAAGTATACCAGCTGGGCAAAAGAAAGCCATACAGGAATTACCATGTAAATTTAATTAAGCCCTGATAGACAGAGAATCTTGCCTTCTAAGAAGGTAAAGCCGAAGTGACTCGTACCTGTTGTTACGTTCGTGTGGGCAAATAAGCACCAGGCCCACACGAACGTGACCCAAAGACACGGGTTAGGGAAAACTGACCCTGTGCTGCAGGGAAGATGACTTGGCCCTACCTACAAGCAGAGCGATCGCCTCAATAAAAGCGGCCCCATGCTGGAACTTCGGCCCCGCTCTCCCTGAAAGGACTGACACATTAAATACACAAACTCACAGAACTTCAATTTTTCCTCGAATATAGACTCGGCAAGTCTCAGGGTAATGCGGATGCCTTGTCGAGGGTGCATTGTTTGATGGGTAAAGTTACCCTGCCCTTTGGTATAGAGAAGAGGTGGGGTGGATATTTATATCTCACCCAGACACTATTGGGCCTCTGGATAGTTGACCTTGCTCATATTCCTGGTCTGTTCCCCTGTCCTGACACGTTTTGCTGTTAATTAGGTTCAGTAGAAAAGCCTGACTCTGCCACTGCACCACAATGTAATTATTGCGTTTCCCAGCCTTGATCTAGCTCCTCTCCTCCTTCTCCGCTACAAGTGACTTGAAGACTTTCTCATAACTACTCCTGGCTTCTCTCCTAATGACGCTACCCATTTCCTCCATCTGTACGGTGACCTGAGACTTCCTGGTAACAACTCCTGGCTATCCTGACTACTCTCTAGTGACCTGCATAGTTATTACACACACGGCTCCTATCCACTCTACACTTAGCCTGGGTGGGGTAGGGATCCAGTCAAGAGCTTTCTTGCGGGTTTCAGTGAGCTCAGCTGAAAACACTGAGCTCATTACTGGGACATAAAAGACTGCAAGGCCATGCAGTCAGGGTCAGAGCCTGTAAGTGAGTGCAACTACTGTGGGTTCCTGATTAATGCTCACTGCAAGTCAGTCTTGGGTGAGAAGAACCTAAGGTACAGCTGGTGCCTTGCTGTGTTATGGTTTCTTTTGTGTTCCATTTTGCACTTAAGCTCAAGGGCCGCCAGTGGCTGCTGTTTCGTTGTGTTACCTGTTATTACTGAAAGTAAGAAAAAGTAAAGCAACTTGAACTTTTATTGGGGCTAAGTGAGCCTCTGTGATGTTGTCAACCAACCCTCTACACAGACATTGCTACAATGTAAATTCAAAAAATAAATTAATAGAAAAAAATAAATTGTGTATGCCTTTACGTATGTATGCATACGTACTTGAATGTGTGCTTATCATCAGGGACAGCTGTGTCAGTGTGTCTGGAGGACTAAAAAAACCTCCAGACACTTGAGTTCTGTGCTGCAGGTGTAGTGGCCCAGACAGTCCTCCAGAATAGCCACCCAATGTTTGTCCAGTGACACCTGCCTATGTGCTTCCAGGAGGCATAGGAGGTGCCTTATGTGTGAGAAACCCTGTTTCTCCCTTTCCTAAGCTAAAAGCTTGATAAACAGCTGGTTGCTTATTGGCTGGATGTTATGTCCTCACTGATTGGTAGAGGGGTGGCAGCTAGAGTTCAGAGCAGGAAACTATACAAGGAGCCTCTATGCTGAGGGGGAGGAGAGGAGAGAAAGTGCGGGAGAAATGCAGGAAGTGAAGGAGGAGTCAGTGCAGTGAAGAGTAGTCAGTCTGCAGAGGGAGTCGTTGGAGGAGGTAGTGCAGGTAGGAGGTCTGCAATGCAAGCAGCTGAATCAAGCATTTATCTTCAGGGAAGCCAGGATTTACCAGCTCCCGATTCTTACCAGCAGTGTGGAGTCTTCTTTTTCCACTGATCTGTCCAAGCATTATAGAGTTTTCTAGCAACTCTGCCCGCATTACATTGCCAAAATACATGAGTCTGAATTGGGTCATCTTGCCCTCCAGTGATATATCAGGTCTTATACAATTCAGGACTTCTCTGTTTGTTATGCTCGCCATCCAGGGCATATGCAGCAGCTTTCACCAGCACCACAGCTCCAACGCATCAATCCTCCTTCTATCAGCTTTTTTCACAGTCCAGCTTTCACATCCATACATGGCTATGAGGAAAATGGTGATTTGCACTATCTTGCTTTTAGTTGCTATACCAATATCCCTGCTTTTCCAGATTTTGTTCATGTTTAGCATTGTGCTTCGTGCTAATGCTATCCTATGTTTTATTTCTTGCATAGATTCTCCAGCCAAGGAAGAAGAAGTCTCGCCTGTATTCTATGACCTCATTGTCAAATTTGATTTGAATTTGGCCATTTTTTGCAGTTGTCATAGTTTTAGTCTCCTTTAAATTCAGGTAGAGGCCCATTTTTTCACTTTCAGTTTTAATCTTACATATCAGCTGCTTTAGACCTGCTTCTGTAATCCACATAATGGAGATTGTTGATGTTTCTTCCACCTAATTTCAACCCGATTTTCAATTCACCTAGGTCCATTTTACGCATGATCACTTCCGCATATATGCTAAACAAGGGTGAGAGGATGCAGCCCTGTCGGAGCCTTTGCCGATCCCAATCTAATCTGTGTTCCCATACTGTGTTCTCACAGTGGCTTCTTGAGTGGTATAACGTGATTTTTATCAGCTTGACTAGATGTGCCGATAGGCCCAGCTCTTGTAGGGCCTGTTATAAGTTGTCATGGTCGAAACAGTCAAAGGCCTTGGGGTAGTCGATGAAGCACATGTAGATATTCTTTTGGTATTCTCTAGCTTTTTCCATGGTCCAACGCAGATTTGCAATATGGTCGCAGGTGCCACGTGCATGCCGAATGCCTGCCTGTGAAGCAACAGGACAGCAGTACAACCAGAAGATGCACAAGAAAGATGTTTAACAGAGAAAAACAAAACGGTGAGGAAGTTGACCAAGACGGGAATGGTTATATTTTTCACCGGCAACTGGTCGTGTGTACTGCTGTATGTGCAAACTGATGAATCCAAATATAACCCAGCTTAATGCTGATAGATTCTGCGATTGGAAGCATGCAACAAGCCATTTGTGTGAATATGAACAGTCGAAGAAACACGTGGAATCTATCATGGCATTTGCACAAAAGTCAGTGGAAAAAGGTCATGTTGACATGAAACATGCCAAAAAAGTTGGAGAAATGGCTAACTATTGGAAAGAAATTCTAAAACGCTCAGTCTCTGTCATTACATTTCTATGCGAATGCGGTTTGGCACTCTGGGGAAGAGAAGAAAAAGTCGGATGCCCTCCAAATGTAAACTGCCTTGGAATGTTAGAGCTTCTAGCAGAATATGATGAAATTGTACGTTTACACGTTCAGAATCACACAACTAGAAGATCCGGACACACCAACTATTTATCATCAACTATCTACAACAAACAGTATTACTCCATATTGCTTGATTCATCATCCGATGAAGGGCACATCGACCAGCTATCATTGGTATTTCGATATATAGAGAACGGGGTGCCAGTAGAATGATTTGTACAATTTCTGCCAAATCAAGGTCACTTGGCAGAGAAAATGCAACAAGGATTGACAAAATTTCTTAACGGACATGGAATAGATATTAAAGACTGTCGAAGTCAGTCATATGAGAATGCAGCAGCCATGAGTGGGAAATTCAATGGTCTTCAAGCCAAGATTAGAGGAGAAAATCCTAAAACAATCTGGGTACCTTTTGCTGCCCACAGCTTAAATCTTGTGGGAAAAGAAGAAGCTGAGTGCTGTTAAACAGCTGTCTGATTTTTCTGCTTTCTTGAGGAGCTCTACGTATTCTTCACTGCTTCAGATCATCTGTTTGAAATATTACCAAAGGCGCTTAAGTCGGCCATGAAATGTGAAGGGAAAGGAAATCAGTTTTCTCTACCTCAAAGAATTTCTACAACGCAATGGTCTTGCCGGGCTGATGTTACAAAATCTCCTGTGCACGGGTACACAGCTATTGCAGATACTCTAATATTGCAGTTGCACCGTGACTGGCCCGTATGATCAGATGTCTATGTTGGAGACTGGAATATACGCCACATTCTGGAACGGCATTCTTCAAGCTTCCAACAAAACAAATTTGTGTCTACAAAACCCACACCTGGATTTGAAGACTGTCGTTGCTGTTCTACAATCTTTGCAATCTGATGTGCAATCAACGCAAAACTCCTTCGCTGACTATGAACATCAGGGAGCCCAGTTGTCCAGTACAAATGAGTACCGGCAACGACGCCAGCATAAAGTACACATTCGTTTATGACCCCTGTATTGTGACAGTCCTTCTGGGGTTGAGCTCTCCGCTTCTGATAATTTCCTCCTTCCTACAAACCATTGATCAGTTCTCAGCTTTGCTTGAACGGCGACTTCCTGCTTACGAGTTAATTTTCTCACGGTTAGATTTTCTTGGCAAACTAGACATCCTTACTTCTATAGAGATTCGCTCCGAAGCCAAGAAGCTGGTGAGTCATTATCCCGACGATCCCAAGAATTACCTGGAAGATGAGCTGATTCGGTTTGCCTAGTTCTTGAAAGTTTTTTTTTTTTAGACAATGACTCTATCACCTGTTATGAATTATTCCTCTACAAACTATTACATGATAGAAACATAAAGGATACCTCTTATAACATGCAAATTTCCTTAAGACTCTACCTTTCCATGATGGGTACGAATAGTACTGCACAGCGATCCTTCTCAAAAATAAAACTCATCCAGAACAGATAAAGAACATCAATGACTGAAGTTAAACTGAAGTTCATTACAATCATAGAATGGTAGAGTTGGAAGGGACCTCCAGGGTCATCTGGTCCAACCTCCTGCTCAGTGCAGGATTGATAGATATTTGTCCAGCCTTTGTTTGAATACTTCCATTGAAGGAGAACTCGCCACCTCCCGTGGCAACCTGTTCCACTCATTGATCGCCCTTGTCACTATCTAATCTCTGTCTCCTAACTTTGAGTTTCATCCCATTGCTCCTAGTCTTTCTTTGTACAAATAAAAATAGGGCTGATCCCTCTGCACTGTGACAGCCCTTCAGATATATGTAGGCTATTAAGTCTCCTCTCAGCCTTCTTTTTTACAAGCTAACCATTCCCAGATCTTTTAACCGTTCCTCATAGGACATGATTTGCAGACCACTCTTGGTAACTCGTCACTGAACTTGCTCTAGTTTGTCGATGTCTTTTTTAAAGTGGGGTGCCCAGAATTGGACACAGAATTCTAGATGAGGTCTGACCAAGGAAGAGTAGAGGGGGATAATTACCTCACATGATCTAGACTCTATGCGTCTCTTAATACATCCCAAAATTGTGTTTGCCTTTTTGGCTGCTGCATCACATTGTTGACTCATGTTCAGTCTATGATCTATTAGTATACCCAAGTCTTTTTCACATGTGCTGCCTCTTAGCCCAAATCCTCCCATTCTGTATGTGCTTTTTTCATTTTTCTTGGCCAGATGTAGGACTTTGCATTTCTCCTTGTTAAATACTATTCTGTTAGTCGCTGCCCACTTTTCAAACTTTTCTAGATCTTTTTGAATACTCTCTTTCTTCCCTAGTGTTAGCTAGGCTTCCTAGCTTTGTGTCGTCGAAAAATTTGATCAGCTTCCTATCAATTCCCTCGTCCATATCATTTATAAAAATGTTGAACAACACTGGGCCTAGGACAGAGCCTTGTGGTACCCCACTTGATACATTTTTCCACTTGGATGTGCAGCAATTTATGACAACTCTTTGAGTACGATCACTTAGCCAGTTGTGAATCCACCTAACAGTTGCCTTGTCAATCCCATATTTGGTCATTTTTTCAATAAGTATAGTATGAGATGCTTTGTCAAATGCTTTACTATATTCAAGATATACTATATCCACTGCATTTCCCTCATAACCCCAGTAGGTGATTCTGTCATAGAAGGAAATTAGATTCGTCTGGCATGACTTGTGTGTTACAAACCCATGCTGGCTCTGGTTAATTACTCGATTCTCATCCAAGTAGTTACATACATACTGTTTAATAATTTGTTTAAAGATAACAGATTATAGAAGTCAGGCTCACAGGCCTGTAGTTTCCTGGATCCACCTTCTTCCCTTTTTTGAAGATAGGGACAACATTTGCCCCTTTCCAATCTTCCAGGACTTCTCCTGTTCTCCAGGAATATTCAAAGGTTATGACAAGTGGTTCAGCAATTACCTCCGCTGCTTTCTTTAGTATCCTAGGATGTAATTCATCTGGACCTTGAAACATGAATTAATTTAAGTTAGCTATGTGTTCCTTCACCATCTCTCTGCTTATAGATAGTCTGCATTCTTTTATCCCCCCAATAGCACAGGGAAGATCAGTTGATGTGCCATCTCCTTTCTGAGAGAAAACAGACACAAAATTAGAATTTAAAAGTTCGGCCTTCCCAACATCATTCTTAACCAATTCACCATTTTCCTCTTGTAAGCATCCAATAGCATCTTTGACTTTTCTTTTGCTTTTGACATACTCTCCAAATCCTTTTTTATTACCTTTGGCCTTTTGCAAGCCTTAATTCATTATTAGCTTTAGCATTTCTGACACTTGCCCTACAGTTTCTGCAGACCTCATTATATTCTTCTTTAGATATCCCCCCCTCTTTCAATTTGATAGACATATTTTTCTTCGTTTTTAACAAGAGTGTAAGTTTTGCGTTCATCCATTATGGTCTCTTTAAATGCTTCCCATTCTTCCTTTTTTTAGGGATTGTTAACGATTGTGCTTTGAGAATCTCATTTCGCAATATTTCCCAACCTTCTTGTGCATTTCTGTCATTAAGAACATCCAGCCATTGGATTCTTCCTATCCTTTTTCTGAGTTCATTAAAATCTGCCTTTCTGAAATCCAACATTGAGTTCTGAGTTTTCTCGGGTCTTCCTCCCATCTTTATCCAAAATTCAAGGATAGCATGACCACTGCCTCCTAAGGATCCAGCCACTCTTACTTCCTAAAGCATTTTCTCCCTGTTGGTAAGAATTAGGTTCAAGATAACAGATGCCCTTGTTTTCTCTTCAACCTTTTGGAAGATAAAGTTATCAGCAAGAGCAGATAAGAATTTGTTGGATTCATTACTTTTACCTGAGAGAGATTCCCAACAAATGTCCGGATAGTTAACCCTTTCCAATCTAATTTGTATCCTGGTTTTCCTAGGGGGCTTACTCTTTTTCTGCTGTTATACAACGGCACTATCTGCTGGCTAAAGCCAGTACTGCATGAGGTGACACGTTGGATAGGCTCCGACAGCAGAGAGGCTGGCAATACACAGTAAGAGAACCCCAATGGACATCTTGCAGCATTGGAGCTGTACAGCCTTAAATCATAATGTCTTCAGACGTCAGACAGTGGATTGGAAAGGGTTAAAATCCCCCATGATCACTGTGTCATGCTTCTTTGAGAGCATGGCCATCTGATGTAGAAAGAGTTCATCAATATCTTCTGCTTGTGCAGGTGGCCTATAGTAAATGCCTACAATAGTGTCCTTTCTGTTGTTCTCTCCTTGTATTCTTACCCAAACAGTTTCTATAGAACTCCCAGCTCTGAAGCTTGAATCTCTGTGGAGATGAATGTTTTCCTAACATACAATGCAATACCTCCTCCCCTTTTTTTAGGTCTGTTTCTTATAAACAAGTTGTATCTTTCAAGCCTTGTATTACAATCAGGTGTATCATTCCACCAAGTTTCCGTGATGGGTATAACATCATATTTTTTTTCTTGTGTTAGGAGCTGCAATTTTCCTTGTTTGTTTCCATGCTCTGTGGATTTGTGTAAAAACCTTTTAGTTTGTGATCGGTGTCTCTTGTTCCTCTACTTTCCCTCTGAATTTTTAGTCTTTCTTCTTTCTTTCCCTTCTAATAGCAAAGTTCTCTAATGTATTAATTAGCTGTATATTTTTATCTGGCCTTTCACTTCCCTTCCCATATTGTTCTAGTTTAAAGCTCTCCTAATGAGTGAAGCAAGGCGCCCACCAAATATATGCTTAACTGTTTTTGTAAGGTACAATCCGTCTCTAGCAAGCAGTCCATTGTATAGGTAATTCACTCCATGGTCTAGAAATCCAAATCTTTGCTGATGGCACCATCGACGTAGCCAGTTGTTCACTTCTAGAATCCTGTTCCATCTTCTTATTCCATGGCTATCCACTGGGAGGATTGATGAGAAGACCATCTGTGCTCCTGGTTCCTTCACCTTCGTTCCAAGGTCTTCAAAATCTCAGCAGATAGTTGCAAGGTCCTTTTTTGCAGTGTCCATTGTCCCTACATGTATTAGTAGGAATAGGTGGTGTTCTGTAGGACTGAAGAGTCTTGACAGCCTATCAGACACATCTTTCATTTGTGTAGCTGGAAGACAGCACACCTCTCCTGAGTTGTCAGGTCTGCCGACAGCGGCCTCTGTACCTCTCAATAGGGAATCCCCCACAACCACCACTCTCCTTTTCTACTTCACAACAGCACTTCTTTTTCTCTATTCAAGAGGACTTTGTGTGCTTACTACACAGTTCTTTGTGGTTAGGGTCATTTCTTGCTGTACCTCTTTCTCCTCTGCTCTGTTAGAGATACAGCAAGAAATGACTCTACCCGCATTCTCCTCTCCTCTGTTGTTTTTGGGTAGAGTCATTTCTTGCTGTACCTCTTTCTCCTCTGCTCTGTTGTTTGTCGGTAGTGACAATGATGTCACTGTCATCGGATATTTTGTATCAGATAGCCTTTCCGGAAATTATTTAAGATTATGCAATTTCGAAAACACGTATAGTGTAAGTAGAGAAGAGGAGAGGCCCAGGACCAAGCCATGGGGGACCCCAACAGCGAGAGGAAGTGGAGAGGAGGTAGAGCCAGCAAAAGAGACGCTGAAAAAGCGGTCAGAGAGGTAGGAGGAGAACAAGGAGAGAGCGGTGTCCTTTAGGCCAATAAAGCAAAGTATAGTGAGAAGCAGGTCATGGTCGATAGTGTCAAATGCAGCAGGCAGGTCAAGAAGAATTAGTAGGGAATAGTCGCCCCTTGACTTGGCCGCTAACAGGTCATTAGACACTTTTGTGAGGGCGGTTTCAGTCGAATGGAGGGGGCGTAAACCGGACTGGAGGGGGTTGAGGAGGAAGTTGTCGGAGAGAAAGCGAGTAAGGCAGGAATAGATCAGGCGTAGTAGTTTGGAGATGAAGGGGAGGTTAGAGATAGGACGGTAGTTGGCGGCATCAGTTGGGTCAAGAGTCGATTTCTTTAGGAGAGGGGATATGATAGAATGTTTGAATGTGGAGGGGAAAATACCAGTGGACAGGGATAACATAGTATTTTTAGTGTTTGCAGTATGTGCAAAGACAATTCCGCCTGCACACGGGCAGATTTGCATTGCGGAATCCGGAGCGGGCGTCAACCTTTGGATTCTGTAGCAAATACCACCCATAGTCTGCAATGGAAAAGCAATGTTTTTTTCCCCTGCACACAAGCAAAAACCAACTGTAATTTTCTGCTTGCAGAGGAAAAAAATCACAGCATGCTCTATTTTTAGGCGGATTCCATGCAAACAGCTTCCATTGAAGTCAATGGAAGCCGTCTGACTTGCAGCCCTTCTGCAATCATCATTGGGGGATCCGCGTCATCGCCTAGCAACGGTGCTGCAAAATCTGTACTGCGCATGTGCCACCGCTGGGCTCCATGCAGGAAATTACAGTGCTGCTTCCTGCATTCTCTACCAAGAGCTCACTGAGCACTATGTAGCTTTTACAGGAGAAGTGGCCTTAAACTGATTCTGACAGCCTAGAAGCCAACCTGCTACTGCCAGATTACAAGAGTAAGGGCTTAAATCCCACACTGCAGATATACTATTGGCTGGGATTAAACCCCAGGACCAGGCGCTGTATATTTACGGTGCTTGGTCCTTAATGGATTAAGGCCCATTTACACAACAATTATCATTCAAAATTTGCTCAAAAGCCATCTTTTGAGCGATAATCGCTGTGTCTAAATGAATGCCATTGTGCACTTTTCGTGCAGTATTCGTTCATCGCTGACTTCAAGCCAGCTTGAAGTCAGCGACGTGTCTCATCAGGAATGCATGCTAAGGCCTCAGCGGGATAGCACTGATAGCATTCTTTCAGCCGTAGACCCGCTCGAGAACAAAGCAGCTGAATGCTGATAACAGACCTCCAGCTGTTATCTGCATTCAGCGAAAGGCTGAGAGTTTATGCAAAATGATCGCTCAAAACTGTCACTCAAACTGACGTTTGAGCGAATTTTGAGCGATCATCGTTGCGTCTGAATGGGCCTTTAAAGAGGTTGTACCAAAATCTAAAGTTATCTGCTATCCACAGGATTATTCCTATAATCCCTAGTAGTCTGACCACTGGGACCCTGACTGAACCTAAGAACAGGGAGACAGTCCCTGCATAAATGGAGCGAAAGACATGTATGTGTGCTGCTTAATTTCAATGACTGCGCCTCACATTACTAAGCACTTGGCACTGTCATTGCAATGAATGAAGAGGCAGCATGCATGTGTGTCCTCCACTCCACTCATGCAAGAACTGTCGGGACCCCTATTCTCGGGATCGGTAGGGTTTCCGGTGGTAGGACTCATATCAATCATAAAGTTATTGCCTATTTTGTGGAAAGCGATAACTTTAGTTTTTGGTACAAATCAATTAAAGGAGTTTACCAAGTTATTTCTTTTATATAGTTTTGAGCCTACCGTGCCCCAAACTTTATAAAAGTAATATACCCACTGTAGTGACAGACAACCATTTTAGCACAATGGCATCTGATAAATCCCATAAACCTGTCACTTGGGCTTCCAATATAAAAGCAGGTTTATGGGATGTCACAGATTTTTTTTAGATCTGTTTGACCCCATCCACTCAGGTTCAGAACTGGAGTCACAATAGTATCTCTACTCAGACAGGAGTAGTACCCCTATCACAGTACAACTTAGACTCACTATTGGTTCCATCCAAGGGTCCGGTCAGGGTGTCTGTTGAAATTACATCATGAGCCCCCAAATTCCTTAGAAGATTCTTATACTGCCCGGGTCCAGAATAGAACAGCAGTTGTACTAGCACCTGTAGCAACGTTATCATTCAGTAGAATTTCTCCCAGTGTCTTTCTTGCCTCCAAGTCTGGTGAGAAAAGGTCACTTTTGTTGGAAATCAGCGATCCAAAGAACAAGTCCTTTTAAGCAAACAGCATTTATTCAAAGATGAGGCACAGCGAGACAGGGTACAAGGTCTTGAGGTTCTTACAGGACAGATGTCAAACAGTAAGTGTTTATATCACACAGAGACTACATACACACTATGTTGGCGTACTGGGACAAAAACAGGAGGTGATAAATTTTAATTACATTTTGGCCCCAAAGACTCCAGTAACCCTCCTAGACAGGTTTCCACCAAATTCTGATAGATAAGTGGAGGGATTTGCCTCCATTCTGTACCAAAATACAAGGTAGGTAATGCCACATTGTCTGGGATGTCTCTGTACCCATTGGCAGTGAGGGTGGTCTTCACTATAACCAATGGCTCTAGTACTTTCCAGCAGAAATACCCCCACAGCATAACAGAACCTCCTCCATACTTGACTGTTGGGGTGATGCGGTCCCATAGAAACCGCTGTCCAGGCAACCATCATACCCATCCAATCAGAAGATGGTTTACCAAAATTCATCTGTCCATAAAACTTGCTTCCACTCATTTACAGCCGAAGAATCGTCGCAGGTGCCTCTCTGCATTCACTGCTGTGATATTGGGCTCATGTTCAGCTGCTCATCCATGGTAACCCTTCACATGCAGTTCCCTACAGATGGTTCTGGTGCTAATGAATGTTTCAATGGCCCGTGAGACCTCCTGGACGAGTGTTTTGGCAGACAATTTTTGTGATGCCGTCACAGGGCATACAAGGCTTCATTGTCCACAGTCTATCAGTTTACGAGGTCCCCGTGAACGTGGCTGCACTGCACACACCAGATGGTTTCCATTTCTGAATAATATTGCCAACTTTGGAAAGTCCAAATGCGCTGCAATGTCCTGTACTGATTGGTTGCTCAGGTGACAACCCACCACCAGACCCCATTGCAAGTCTGTCAACTCTAGAACTTGTGAAATTCTGATGGTTTCTGTACTGGGATAGGTCTGTGTGATTCTTTCCTTTATACTTAATGCTCACACAACAGATTGGCATATCCCCTTCTGACAGCACAAGATTGGTGGGGGGCCCAGTTCTTTTGTCAACATAATGTATCTTATACCCTTTTTTACTTAGACAGTCAGGTTGACATGGATAATTAAATTAAAAACAATAGAACAGTTTCATCCCTGTCAAGGTTTTCTCCAGAATTTTCCATTTTGAATTCTCCACTAACATTACGTGTCCTCTACCTGTGGATACAAAAAGGCACTGCAGACCTAAATGTATTTTCAAAATGGGGTCAACATAATTTCTCCATTGGCACATGCTGCATAACTTTTGCTCCAAGATGATATATGTCCACTACCCATGGATTCTACATGGCTTGAATAATGTTTTAAGGGATTTAGTTTCCAAAATGGGGTCACTTCTCTGAAGTTTTGACTGTACTGGTACATCAGAGGCTCTGCAAACACATCCTAGCACCCAAAAACTATTCCAGCCAAATCCATGCTACAATAGACCAAAGTTTTCCTTCCTTTCTGAGTTTTGCCATGTGCACAGGCAACAGACTATGGACATCTGGGGAACTGCCATACCAGGAGAACCTGTGTCATAGACTGTGGAGCAGATATGTCCAGTGTCACAATCACTGAGAGGACCTGTGGGGCACTGGCACTAGATGAAGATGGAAGCTTGTGTGGCTATGTGAGGACAAAATTTTGGGTAATATATTGTCACCTGCAACAAAGTCAGGATAGCCGAAAAGGCCAGAGGCATAGAGAAAAGCCAAGTCAATTTATTGTGTTCTTATAGACATTTTGGCTTTAAGAGAGTTGAATAGTCCTTATTTATTGGCTTTAAGAGAGTTGAATAGTCAATACGAGAATAGTTGGAACATGCGTGGGTTAATTTAATAAGCACAATTGGTATGCTCTAGTCCAAGTTTTCTCTTGGATTTTATCTACCACTTTTGGCACTCTCCATCATTTACCTGAATACGACTAACATGTTCCATCCCAAACTTTTCAACATTTTAAGAATTGTGTAGTCTAAACAACTGTAATAGGTTTGTTTTGGTTTTAACTATGAACATGCGCCATCTGTTATAGTTGGGAGCAGGAACTTTTAGGTCGAAACACATTGGCATGAGGGCTAGTTCGTGTAACATTATATATTTTTCAGGGAATACAAATAAAGACTAAAAAGACATTTTTTTTTTATTTCAAATGCTGGATTTTGCCTGTTTTGTCTGGAGACTTTGCTATGGACCAGTGGTTTCCTTCCAGGGATAAACGTGGACCAACATTGGGAAGTAGTGAGCAAATCATTTTAGTTATTTTTAATTGCAATATTGAGTGTTTCATAGGTTGAGGATAATTCTATACAAAAATAAACTAGTTTAATGTATGTGAATAACCTGATGTTCTAAACTTGTGTTTGAAAATGTATACTTATAAGAAGTTGTGCAAACCCAAATTAATTGAATTAAATAAAGACCTAAATGTATTAAATCCAAGAAATAATGCTCAAAAAGTATCAGGAAGCAAAGATAAAAAATACTATTAAAAACTCAGGGTTACAAGGTACATTCAAGTTCTAAGGTCTCCTAATTTTCTTCTCGGGAAAAGGAGCAGATAGAAACCCAGTGGACAACGGTTTGACTTAGAAGTGTTTTCAATACTTAAAATGGCAACATTCATGTTCTAATAACAGCGTATAATCACCCATTTTCCTCACGTGTGGAGTGGCACCCATCAACATTAATCAGACGTTGAGTGAGACACATGTTGAAAGTGTCATGGATGTGAAAAATGTGCATTCCTGG
Source organism: Eleutherodactylus coqui (assembly GCF_035609145.1). NCBI lineage: Eukaryota > Metazoa > Chordata > Amphibia > Anura > Eleutherodactylidae > Eleutherodactylus > Eleutherodactylus coqui. Next base: position 39,392,521 of record NC_089837.1, read on the forward strand.
CTTGACACTTCGAAGAAAGACAAACCTTGTATGGGAATGAACCAAAGGAACCTTGGACACACACCAACTGGTTTGAAAGCATGATTGCGCAAGTGGTTATGGAGGACCATCAATTGACCGCAAAGTCAGCATTTTTGCAGGATCTGAGTACACAATCCTGCATGTAGATCAGAAAATGTGGAAAGCTTTCTCCAAGTGAGTGCAAATGTTGACTGACAATTGCAAGTTTGCGCACATGGCAGTGTGTCAAGCGATCTTGACACGTGATAAGTACATGAATGGTGCCTTCATTCCATCAATTTTCACAATGGATGAAATGTGGATAACGGACATTCGTCGTTGGCACACATTTCCTAGTCGTGGTGCTCTTGCATCAGCAATATTCCAGTGGACAAAACAAACCCCTAAAGAAGCGTTCACAATGGCCATGCAATCATGGAGCCAACGTTGTGAAAAATTTGAAGGTAAAGAGGGAGATTATGTTGAGAAGTGACAATACTTTCAACTTTCTGGGTTAAATAGTCTTTCAGAAAAAAAAAATTAAGAGACCCAAGAACTTGAATGCATGTTGTACAAAGACCATCAACAATAATAACGGTTCACCTGCAGAATCACTCGAGAGGGATATGATAGGAGTAATATAACCCTTTTCCATATAAAATCCAAAATTTCATGAAAAAGTTAGACTTTGTTTTCAAAAATAGGTGTGTGATTGACTCCAAATGTATTCTGAAGCAAGACAATGACCCTAAATATTAATCCAATGTAATTAAGAACTGTCTTCACGGTAAATAGAAATAGGAGGGTCCTGGATGTGAGGATATGGCCCCACAGAGCCCTGAACTCATCATGTTTCAGTCTGTCTGCAGTTACATAGTAACATAGTATGCTAGGCTGAAAAAAGACAAATGTCCATCCAGTTCAGCCTGTTTCCACCACCCATGTCGATCCAGAGGAAAGCAAAAAAAAAAAACAATGAGGTAGAAGCCAATTTACCCCTTTTGGGTAATTAAAACATTCCTTCCCGGCTCCATAATGTCAGTTAGAATAATTCCATGAAGGGTTTGAGCAAGCCTACATCCACAGATCTGTGCTTAGTTCTCCAAGATGTCTGGAAGAACCTGCCTGTCGAGTTCCATCAGTACCTAGAAAAATTGATGCTGTTTTGAAGGCATATGGTGATTACACCAAATATTGATGTGATTTAGATTTTGCTTTTGTTCAGTCACATTGCATTTTGTTAATTGACCAAAAACCTATTAACACTATTATTTAAAGCATTCTTACTTTGCAGCTTTTTCCACACTTGCCTAAATCCTTTACACAGAACTGTATATAAGAATAAAGTGCAGTAAATCTGTTTTCAGCATTTCCTACATTCCAAACAAGTGTATTGGTTTTGTCTCTAAGAATTCTCAAATGAGCTTTCAAAACTTGATTTCCTTGTAAAACTGTTTCTCCCCTTTGTGACGTCTCTGATGATCCCTACGTTTGGCATTAGTAGTAAAACATTTCCCACATTCTGAACATGAATACGGCCTTTCTCCTGTGTGAATTCTCTCATGTAAAATAAGATTTGATTTATCAGCAAAACATTTCCCACATTCTGAACATGAAAACGGCTTCTCTCCAGTGTGAATTCGCTCATGTGTAACAAGATGTGATTTATCGGCAAAACACTTCCCACATTCTGAACACGAAAATGGTTTTTCACCTGTGTGAATTCTCTCATGGCGAACTAGACTTGATTTAACTTTAAAACATTTTCCACATTCTGAACAGGAAAATGGCATCTCCCCTGTGTGAATTCTCTCATGTCTATCAAGACTTGACTTGTATGCAAAACATTTCCCACATCCTGAACATGAATGTGGCTTCTGTCCTGTGTGAATTCTCTCATGTGTAACAAGATTTGATTTTTCTGGGAAACTTTTCCCACATTCTGAACAGGTGTATGGCTTCTCCCCTGTATGAATTCTTTTGTGTTTAGAAAGAATTGAGCTTTTTGTAAATTGTTTTCCACATTCACCACAATGAAACATTTTACCCTCTGTGTGACCAACACTTGTGGCAAAATTTAGATGTTGGTCTGAAGAAGGTTCCTCATGATTAGGGGGATAACATGAAAGCTCTGTACTCTCAAGTTTTGGATATACATTAAAGTTAATGAGGTTTTCTCCTGAAAAGTGCTGCATAATATCTTCATCTTCTACTTTATAATTTAGCGATGAAATGAAGTTTCCACCTGAGTTCTTACTGAGATCATATGATAGATCTGTATGGTAAAGTTCTGGATGTACATGGAAAGTAATGAGGTTTTCTCCTGAAGAACAATATATGTTATCTTCTTCTTCTACTTTGCACGTTAGCGATGACATGAAGCTTCCATCAGACTTCTCATTGGGGTTTTCTATTAGGATTAAAAATCGAATGTGATTTTTTTTCAAACTACAAAAGTAAACAGATTTCTAAGAAATCTATTAGGGCTTATTTACACGAGCGTATATTGGTCAGGTTTTCACGCCCGGCCGATATACGCTTCCATCTAAGGACTTTCCCCCTTCCCTCACCGGCTCTCTGCCTCTTTCCTTCAGTCCAGCGTTTGCAATGGGAGGGGGTGGAGCTAAGCCCCGCTTCGTCCCGCCCACTCCCATTGCTGGCTATGGACAAAGGGTAGGCAGGGAGCTTAGCTCAGCCCCGGACCCACCCACTCCCATTGCAAACCACTCGGAGGGGAGGAGAGAGACAGAGAGACAGTAGTGGGAGTAAATAGGGGAACTGCTTAGATGGATGACCCCATTTTGAAAACTAGACACCTTAACAAATTCATTTAGGGGTGTACTGCATATTTTGGCAACAAAGTTTTTTAAGAAAATAAGCAAAGCAGAAGGGGAAAAAAATGATTTTCATTTTTTTGGCAATTGTGTCATTTTAAAAATAGGCTTTTTTGTACAGCACACATGAATGAAGACTTGCACCCCAAAAGGATAACCCTGTTTGTACTGTGTTCAGAAACATACCCATTGTGCCCCTAATCTTATGTCTGGATGCACAATGGGGCCCAAAATGAAAGGAGCAGCCGGTGGCTTTCAGAACAGAAATTTAGCTTGCAGGTGTTTTAGGCCCCATTGCACGCTTGTAGAGCCCTCGAGTGGGGAAACGATGGAGAGCCCCCACAAATGACCCCATTTTCAAAACTAGACCCCTTAACGAATTCATCTAGGGGTGTACAGTGTATTTTGAACCTGCAGTTTTTTAATGAATCTAAGCCAAGGAGAAGGAAATAATTACGATTTTCATTTTTTTGGCAATGGTGTCAATTTAAAAACAGTTTGTTTTTTTTACAGCACACATAGGGATGAAGACTTTCACCCCCAAATGGATACCCCTGTTTGTCCCGTGTTCATAAACATATCCGTTGTGGCCCTAATCTACTTACTGGACACATGACTAGGCGTATAATGGAGGGAACACCCATTGGATTTCAGGGCACAACTGAATAAATTCCAGGCCCCATTGTCCACTTGTGCAGAAAAAAAAATTGACTCCCTAAGAACAACCCACCCCCCTTTTTGGCATCCCCCAAATCTTAGCTAAAAATAATAATGTAAGCTGTGTGGTATTTCTGAAGAGAGAGGTAATTATGGAGGCTGGTTGGGATGGGCACATTGGGCAATAAAACCAGGTATCCCTCCTCCTCTCATGCTTTTTTGAGGGGTATTTCTTGACCCCAGCAGCGGGGATGGGGTGTAAAAAGTGTCACTCTGTGAGGCTTCGTAAGCTTATTGAGGTGCGGTGGTCTCAAACAAAAGGCGTTCAAGGGGGCGTGGCTTACCACTGATGGAGTAGGACACCCATTCCTTGAGCTCTTGCCTGATCCGCCAAAAGCAGGGATGATTCCGCCGCCGCGGACCCGAATGTGGACAATTATGGGGAGGAGAAAGGTGCCTGTCACCCCGAGGCAGCAGCAGAGACCCACCGCACCAGGATTGGAGCACTTCCTCCGCTCCCCAGAGGGACCGCCGGCACTGAGCGGGAAAGCAAAGATGGCACAACCCCATGGCGCCCAGGCAGCCGCAGCAGAGAAGGAGACCACGGCTCAGAGTGTAGAAGAGGGAGCAGCCGCGAGTTCAGCACAAGCAGCAGGGGAGATGATGGATCGGCAGCAGCGGAGGGAGACTCCAGGGACTCTGGTCCCAGAAAGGTACCATCCCTGGCTAATGCTAATGGCGGCCAGAGTCCCCTGGCCAGGATTGTACAGGCCAGCAATCTGGCCCACAACGCCCCACCATGAGGACAAGGAGGGAAGGGGACAGTATGTAGGAAGAAGGGGCAGCTCTGACCCCCATGAAAGGGATGCTCTGTACTCCACCAAAACGCTGCACCCCTATACAATCCCCCTTGGAGTCCCGGGGAAGCTATAAGGGAGACCCCCGGCCAGGACTGTACAGGCCAGCAATCTGGCCCACAATGCCCCACCATGAGGGCAAGCAGGGAAAAGAAGACAAATCGGAGCCCTGACCCAGAGAGTGATCAGGGGGAGCCCTGACCCAGTACCCTCCCCTCCCACAAAGGCCCCCTTGGGGCCCATGCTGACCAGTACCCTCCGTGGGGCCTGCAGCCCAGGTGGGAGAAGCATCCCGCAAAAAGGGAAAATCAGGAGGGCAGTCGCCATTTCAAGAGGGGGCAATCGACACCCAGAGATCTGGGCCCACATCACAATCTAACCCCCAGAAGGCCGGAGGCACTCAGGGAACCGAGGAGGACTGGGACTAGAAGCCCATTTAAAAGCTATACCCATGAAACTAGAGATGAAATTTGATGCAGCGCATAAACAAGACATCGCCATTCTCCAGAGGGATATAAGGCATGTGGGGCAGAGGGTGGTGGAGATTGAAGAGACCCAGGACAAGTTTCAGAGCACCATGGAAGAACATGTACAAATCCTGGAAGCGCAAGCTCTCCAAATTGCAGAATTGACCAACCATATCGACGACATTGAGAATCGCCATAGGTGCAACAATCTCCGTATAAGAGGTCTCTCCGAGGAGGTGGGCAACAGTCAACTTGTGGGCTGGGTCACAGAGTTCTTTAACCATCTTCTAGACACATCCCCAGATGCGGCTCTTGAATTAGATAGAGTCCACCGTGCACTTGCCCAAAGCCTACAGACCCCGCAAAACCCAGAGATGTGCTATGCCAGGTTCACTTTTATAGAGAAAAGGAAATGATCCTGCAAAAGACATGGGAAGCCAGAGTTGCAATTCTGGGGGAGTCTGGTGTCCGTATTTCCAGACCTATCCAAGCATATGCTCCAGCTTCGACGAGCCCTTAGGCCCCTCTTAAACGCCTTGAGAGAAAGAGACATTCCCTTTAGATGGGGATTTCCTCTGCAATTGCAAGCCAGAAAAGGAAGGAAAACAGCAATCTTCAGAAATCTCAGCAATCTACTAGGGAATTTGGAGCTACCCCAAATCGCGATTTCAGAATGGCCCAGAGTTGGGGGGATGCCGGTACCCTTACCCCAAATGGACTGGCAGATGGCCGGTGACAGTGGCTGAGGAGCAAAGAACAAACTCCCGAGGGTGCAAGATAATGGCTGATCTCCTGAGCTTATTATCCCCTGTGCTGCAGCGGATAAATTGATAACTTGATACTGGACAGTTCGGGATGTTTTCGCCCATCCAATTTATTCTCCCTTTGGGGAGCAGATTTCTCCACTTCTCTGCTCTTCTGCTTTCTCTCCTTTCTTTCTGTGATGTTGCTCTGGGTCCTGCAGCGAACATGTTTATCGTCTTCAGTTTTGCAAAAAAATTTTTATCTTCCTTTTTTCTTTTATTCTCTTATCACTCTTCCTTCCTTTCTTCCCCCCCCCTCTTTTTTCCTCTCTCTTACTTTCTCCTCGCCTCCCCCCCCCCCCCTCCTTTCTTTCTTTTTTTTCCCCTCTCTTTTGCTGTGTAAATATGAGGTCCGTGATGAGGGCTGGGGCAGACTCTTGTCTCCAGTCTCCCCCACCTAGGGTAGGCAGCTCATAGCTGCATCGATAGCTGGTAGTAGGGTTACTTTAAAGAATGGGTTTGTTTTCCCTCCTTTACCTCCCTTGTTCCCTCTGTGTTCCTAGTCCCTTTTTTACTTTTGAATATGACCTATGCTCAAGCTTCCCTTGCATTGCTCCAGATACTTACAGATATGGCTAGCCTGACAGTTTGCTCTTACAATGCCAAGGGGTTGAACATTCCTTCCAAAAGAGGCCAAATACTTTATCATATGCAAAAAAGGGGATGAAGGTACTTCTCTTTCAGGAGATGCATTTTAAGGCGTGCGAGATCCCTCTATGCTCCACAAAATTGTTTCCCACTTGGTTTCACAGCCCAGACCCATCTAGAAAGTCTGGTGGAGTGTCCATTGCGTTTCACAGTTCCCTACAGATAAACCCTCTTTTTGAGTGACCCAGAGGGCAGGTATTTGTTCATTAAAATTAAAGTGGCGGGCAGGGTGGTCACATGTGCTAATGTCTATTTTCCGAACCAGGGTCAGACTTCCTTTGGACTTGCCACCTTGAGGGAACTGGCGAAGTTTGCAGATGGTTCCGTCATTATTTTGGGAGGTGATTTCAACATGACAATGGAACTGACACAGGATTCATCTTCGGGTAGGTCCTCAGTTTCAAGGGCAGCAACTCGTTCCCTGTTAAGGGAGCTAGGGGACATGTACCTGGTAGATCTGTGGCGTTTGCTGCATCCGGGCGTCAGGGACTTCACATTCCACTCGCTAGCACATAACAGCTATGGAAGACTAGACTATGTATGGGTATCTCATGCGCTTTTAGATTCTCAGCCTTCTAGTTCATTCAGGCCTTTTTTATGGTCAGACCACACCCCAGTCTATGTAGAATTAGCTGGTTTCCAGGGGAATTCACGATCGAGAGTATGGAGACTAAATGACAATCTACTAAATGATTCTCAGTGCGTACAGGACATTAAAACAACTATAGCTAATTTTATACAAGATCACCAAAACGATGATACACGGACCTCTATTAAAGGGAGGCCTTGAAGTGTGTCCTGAGGAGCAACCTGATATTCCATGGGGCCAGATTAAAAAAAGAACGCATTAAGGAACTGGGAATTTATTGAAGTCTCTGCATGACAATGAGGTAATAAACAAAAGGGTCCCGAGTAGAGATGAGCGAGCATACTCGGATAAGTCAGTTACTCGAGCGAGCATCGGTCATCTCGAGTAACTGCATACTTGTCCGAGCATATGCTCGGGGGCGGCTCTAGGCTCAGCTTCAGATTGCTCACAAGGAATAAGGAGGAGGGGGGCTTCCAGACTTCCCGCTTTATTACAAAGCATGCCTCGCAAATTTTGTCCTCACTTTGATGCAGGGCAGGCCATCTAAGTTGTGGGTCGAAATAGAGCACGAGCCGGACTATAGAATGGCGCAGGAGCACCCTGGATCCCGAGGCGGCTGTTGGGAGGTCTTCAGTCGCTCTCACCATTTCCGCTGGGAGTCCTTAAAATCTGGGGGATATTTGCGCCAAGGTTAGGTTTGGTGTCCCTCCCAGGTCCCCTCACTCCGTTGGTCGCTAACCCACAGTTCCTGGTCACGTGGAACAATAATACGGTCTTGTCCCTTCCTAGTTCTCCGATTCCACGGGTCTGAGATGTGGTGTCACAGGAGGGGATGAGGCCCTTAGAGAAAGTTCTACACAGACTCTAGAGCCCCCCCGGGAGCATGGTTTAGCTATCTCTAAGTGCGGGGCTTTGTGGAGTCCCTGACGCCCGGTGGATTCAGGGGACAACAGTTGATGCCATTTGAGGGCCTATGTATGATGTCGTCCCCGTCGAGCATGGGATTTCGGTAATATACAAAATGTTGCTTCCCGGTGAGACGGGGGACTCACTCCCTAGTTACTTGGGTTGGCGGGAGCAGGAGTTGGAGAGGAATTGCTCCAGAATGGAGTGGCAGCGGGCCTTCATTCTTAGTCAAAAGAGCACTAAATTTGGAAGACTACAGGAGCAGAATTTCAAAATGCTATCTCGCTGGTAGGGGACACCGACGAGGCTACACCAAATGTATGCCCTGGTCTCCCCGGTGTGTTGGAGATGCCAGGGCAGTCCTGGAACGATGTTACATATCTGGTGGGAATATCTTGCTGTCAGAAATCTGTGGAGCAGCGTGGAATTGTTGTATAATGCTATGACCAGGTCGGCAGTGTCCACAACAGCTGAGACGGCCCTCCTCCTAATGCTGCCAGGGTCTATTGCCAAAATTAAGGCCCTGTTATATTGGCGGCAAGGAGGTCTGTTCCTGGTTTGTGGCATTCTACTTCCCCTCCATCAAGGATCATATGGACAGAGAAATTGGATATGCTCATGAGGTACAAAGAAGAAGGGTCTGGGGATGACCAGGAACGGATTGGCGCCTATGAGCTATGGCTTCCCTGGATAGCCATGAGAGCTTCGGATCCCTTCAAAGCGTGGCTTGAATCTGGTCGACTGGAGCCTTACCGAATTTAGTGAGACGTGAGCAAGGTCGTATTTCCTATTTCCTTTTCGCTCCTATCTCCCCTCTCCCTTCTTCCCCCCCCCCTCCCCCTTCCCCCTTCCCCTTTGTTTTGTTTCTTGTCTTGTTTTGTCATGTTTTTTTGTATTTAATTGTGCTTAGATTTTGGATAACCTCAGCGGGAAATATGGGTAAAGCCAGTTATAAGACTGAACGCCAGCAATGGGTTTTACTTAAAAAGTAAATTTTCCCCAGACTGATTGTATTCAATGCAATGCTGTTGTTTATTATTCAAAAATGTTAATAAAATTATCGAACAAAAAAAAAAAAGGCGCTCAACAAGCTGCTCCTGGAACTGCAGAAAGGCAAACGTTCTCAGGGCTTCTTGTAAATTACATATTATAGGTAGCGATCTAAATAACGCCGAGCTCAGATGGCCAGATGTGGAATCTGCTTGCGGAGGCCCGCAGTGAATCCCAGCTGTGAGCACGGCTGTGGCGCTGCGTACGTCCGCGTAATGTACTGTGCATAACTGCGTACTCACACAGGTGGTCATGCGCAGTACACCTTCTCTGTTTTTATTTCTTGTGCCGCCGCTTAGCAATGACGCGGGTACCCGCAGCCCATACACAATGTAGTTGCATATGGGCTGCGAGTATATCCGCAACCATACAGCACAAGGGGCTCTATGTTGCTGATATCAGCGGTAAAACAGAACATGCTGCATTCTGTTTTGTGTGAGTCGATTATGTAATTCCAACCCAGTGAGCAGAATTCCTATCCAGTCCTGTGAGACCGGCCTAAGATAGATTGCTGCCTTTTTATTACATGATTGGGGACCACTCAATGAGGCCCCTGGTTACTGCTCCAGACTCTCGGCGACCGTTGGTAGCTAGGAGCAAGGAAATTTAAAATTTCCTGGGCTCCCCAGCTCTAGCGCATGCGTCTGGCATTTCACTGGCAGGCGCATGCGCAAGAGCGGGGGGAAGGTCCGTGGAGTATGATTGTGTCAGGGTTTAAATGCGGAGGCCTCCGGTAAGAAGTTTCATCTCTGTTCACTGATCGCATCGGTGAGGGCGACGAAACGTCAACTTTTTTTTACAACTTTTGCATGATCGCCATTATCCATTGGCTAACGGTGATCACGTGACAAGTAACCACATACTGCGGCCCCCCCATGACATCTCCAGGCTCTCGGCTACCTTTGGTAGCCAGCAGCACAGAGATTTTAAATTTCCCGCGCAATACTTGACTTTTGTGCATGCATCCGCCAATATGCTGACGGGCGCATGCGCCAAAGCCGGGGTAAGTTCTGCGTGTATGATCCGTAAGGGTAGATGATGAAACTAACTTTTTTAAAATACTTTTTAAATTAATATGATCACTGTTATCCGAAGGGAACCACATCCTGAGCTCATCGTCCATCGTTTATGCTGCATAAACGATGGGTGATTCAGTGGTGAACGCTTGCTGTGTTATGTCAATGGAGAGGGGTGGGGGAGCGAGAGGAAAGAAATCTCCTGCACTGCCCCACACCCTGCTGGCCGCTCCGTGAACGAGCCAGCACTACTAGCTCCTGTGTGGCTGCACAGGAGTGCGGACACGCAGGGACGAGTGTCAGGCATCGTTTGCCCGACAGTCGTCTCATGTAAATGGACCTTTAGACTTCTTGAACAAGTCTTGTAAAATCACTGGGAATTGTAAGCCAAAGCCAAATTACCAAACACAGACAGCTGTTTCGGGGGAATTGCTCCTCATTAGTAGGTTTCCAGCTTGGCTAGTGAGAGGCCTATAGATGTCGGTTAGTAAGAGTATTGTTTCTTCTTAAAGAGAGCACCTAGAAGGTGTGTGAGGAGACTTAAGGCCATCCATGCTCCTCCTCTCACAGAGGTCTTTCTTCTTACCTTGTGATGTAAGAGGCTGGTGGTTCTCCATCATGGCGTCCTTGTGCAGATCCTTGTGTTCTTCTAAATACTCCCATTCCTCCATGGAGAAATAGACAGCGACATCCTGACACCTTATAGGAACCTGACACACACAATGATACCATCATTACCCAGAAACCCCCAGTGTTACTGTATATTTCCAAGCAATCCCAATAGTGTCACCTCTCCAGTCAGCAGCTCAGTGATCTTGTTGGTGAGTTCTAGGATCTTCCGCTCATGTATCGGTAAGTGAGGATGAGCCTCTGTGATAGGGTTCTGGTTCCTGTTCCATCCTCCTGACTCATGGAGATGTCTTTTGGGAACCGTACCACCACTCAATGTCTTCTTCACCATCGTATAATCCTGGGTATAGAGAGAGAGAAACGTAGGGAACTGAACCCAGTATTCCTCCTTCAGTAGAAAGTGAAAGATTGTGATCCTGCCTTATAGAGCTCTAGTGAGACCACATTTGGAATTCTGTGTTCAGTTCCGGAAACCCCACCTGCAGAAAGACATTGATACAATTGAATAGGACCAAAGAGGACTATAAAAATGGTGGATGGTCTTAAAGAGTACCTGATCTTTCAGTAAACCTTTGAAATGTCATTGAAACATGTCAAAAGTATTGATCAGTGATGGTTCCATTGCTGAGACCCCCACTGATCGCTAGACTGAAAGGGGCTACAGCAAACATTATGTTATGTTTCCTTGGTTGGTTTGCTACATTGCCTGTAGCTGAAGACAGCCTCATAGAGGTATGTAGGAAGCTTCCTGGTCCTAGTTTTGTTCAACATTTTTATAAAATGATCTAGATGAGGGAAGTGAGGGGAAACTCATCAAATTAACAAATGGCGTGAAGCCAGGAGACAGAATGAACACTAGAGAATAGACAACCTTGAACTGAGGGTGGTGACTAACATAATGGTGTTTAATAGGGAGAAATACAAAGTCCTACATCTGGGCAAGAAAAAAATGATAAAAAGCACATATAGAATGGGAGGAATTGGGAGTAGAAGCAGCAGATGTGAAAAAGATGTGGATATACTAATAGATTACAGACTGAACATGAGTCAACAGTGTGATGCAGCAGCAAAAAAGGCAAACACAGTTCTGGTATGTATGAAGAGAAGCAAAGAGTCTAGATCACGTGAGGTAAATTATTCCCCTCTGCTCTTCTTTGGTCAGAACTCATCTGAAATACTGTGTCCAGTTCTGGCCACCCAACTTTAAAAAAAGACATAGACAAACTAGAGCATAAACAAAGTTCAGAGAAGAGTTACCAAGATGGTGAGCGGTCTGCAAATCATGTCCTCTGAGGAACGGTTAAAGGATCTGGGAATGTTTAGCTTGCAGAAGAGAAGGCTGAGAGGAGACTTAATAGCAGTCTACAAATATCTGAAGGGCTGTCACAGTGCAGAGGGATCAGCACTATTCTCATCTGCACAAGGAAAGACTAGAAGCAATGGGATAAAAACTGAAAGGGAGGAGACACAAATTAGATAGTAGACAGTGAGGGTGATCAATGAGTGGAACAGGTTACCACTAGAGGTGGTGAGCTCTCCTTTAATGGAAATTTTCAATCAGAGGATGGACAGACATCGCCTGGCATTATTTAGTAAATCCTGCACTGAGTAGGGGGCTGGAGCTGATGACCCTGGAGGTCCCTTCCAACTCTACCATGGCATGATTCTATGAAACTAACACAAGAGCAAGGGGACAAAATGTGAAATTAGTTGTGGGAAGATGAGAAGAAATGTTAGAAAGTATTTTACTGAAAAAGAAGTAGATGCTTGGAAAAAACATCCAGCAAATATAGTTGGAAAATCAACAGTGGGTGACTGAAAATCTGTGTGGGATAAACATACGAGGGCATGCCAAAAAGAAACAGGAATTTATTTATTAAAAATAATTTATTTGCACATTTTGATACCTCAGTCTCCTTCAAAGCAGTCTGCATTCGTCCGAGTGTTTTTTCCATTGCTTACTTTTAGTACTTGTGACATTTTTTGTTCCACTCTGAACTTGAGGAAATAAAAATCATTTGCGGAGCGAGATTGAGTGAATATGGAGGGTGATGCAAGGGTGTCATGCTGTTTTTCATCAAAAATTGCTTAAAAGCTCAGCTCCTTGTGGGCAGATGCATTGTCATGATAGAAGAATGAGTAATCTGTTTGCCACAAGTTGGGACGTTTTCTCCGTGCATTGTGACATATCACCTCGTTTGAAATGGGAGAACCGTTGTATTTTACTTATGGCAGTTTCCTTATAGGCTCTTTGTAGTACCCGGTTTACTCAAAAATAAGATCTACCGCAAAAATAAGCCCTATCCTAATTTTTTAGGATTTTCGGGGGAGGCTTGAAATATAAGCCCTATCCCGAAAAAAAGCCCTAGCTGCATTACATTAAGAAAGCAATACATTACCTAGCAGGCTTAGTCCTAGCTGTGATTGGTACATCCAGTGCTGTATCGATTGGCTGAACAGCGCTCGAGAGCCAATCACAGCCATCGTGTTGTGGAGACAGGATTTATGAATTGGCCAAAAAATGCCGCGGCTCAGCCAATTCATAAATCCCGCCTTCACAACTCGAAGGCTGCGATTGGTTCTCAAGCGCTGATCAGCCAATCAATGCAGCGCTGGATGAACCGATCACAACCATTGCATTGGTTCATCCAGTGCTGCATTGATTGGCTAAGCAGCACTCGAGAACTAATCAGAGCCATTGCTTCCTGGAGGCGGGATTTATGAATCCCATAGCCAGAAAGCCGTCTTCTGTGGGTGGCCGAGGACTGCAGTAAGCCTGCCAGAGCTCAGGAGAGTAGCGGCAGGGACTCGGATGGCGCCTGCTAGGTAAGTACAATAATACATCCCTGAAAATAACACTTTGTGCTTCTTATGCATCAAAAATTAATATGACAGGGTCTTATTCTTGGGGAAACATGGTATAACAACTGTATTTGTTGCTTTTTTCACAAAGAGAAACAACATTTCTCTGCTGCACGTTGTTCGTATGAATCAGCCATCACAAAATAGGCAAAAAACTGAACAACTTCTTGAAAGATAAATTATTGGAGCCGAATGCAACGTTCCCCAACAACGTCTGCTGGCCTACCACCTCAGAAGGGTTCCACAGACATTCACCTAGCAATAAAAGCCCGTAATAGTAATGCCCTGACCACCAGAAGAAGATCCTAGGTTCTTTTGGATACCCCTCATATATGTATCCTAAGAGAAACATAAAAATCAAGTAATTTAAGGGCAGACTAGCTGGACCATATGCTCATCATGCTGTCAATCCTCTATGTTTTTATGTAGATATCAAAGTAGTAGTAAGAGTAGTCTCCAGGCTGAACTCCGGCCATGTGATTGTGTTGGTTCCTGGCTGCCCTTCCCTCCTCATTACAAGGAGCCTACTTCGCATTCTCATTGCTCCTACATTACTATTAGCTCATTGGTTCCCACCATACAGAACTGACCATATTGGTGGCCGATCTTCACATTCTCTGCTGTCCAGTTCTGTAGTTCTCCCTCACTTGGAAGGTCTGGAAGCCGTTATACAGGACACTTGATTGTCCCTATTACTTCCTAGAATGGATTTTCCCTTCCCTTAGTTTGATTTGTAAAATAACATAATAAAGACGACAGAAATATAAAAAACGTTTACCTCTCCGGTCAGCAGGTAGATGATCTCTAAGGCAAAGTTTAATATTGTTTTGGTAACTTCATTCCGGTCTTTGTCCATCCTTGGTGGGTCATTCATGAGATGAACCATTTTAGATATGAATATGAGAGAACTGGATCAACTGGAGGGTTCTATTACTGCTGGCACCTCTCTGAAAAAGGAGAGGATTTAAATCATACAGCAGACATCATCATGTGTGATCTACAGAGCCTCAATTGTTGAGTATTGAGAGAAGCAGGATCTCAGAGCCTTCACCGCAACGATTAAAGCGGTATTCCAAGCATGGATATCTATGGCATTTCACAGGATGTGTTATAAATGTCAGGGTAGCTGCTCAGGGGTTTTCATAACTTCCATAGAAGTGAATGTAGAGAACAGTGCACATGCGCAGCCACCTCTTCATTGTCCACCTGGATGTGGAGGCACCTCACCAAGCATATTGCTCACACATGTATGGGTCCAAAAGTCAGAGCCAACATCCATGAGACATTTAAGGCACATCATGTGGATCTATAATATATAATCAGACTCAGCACTCTTGTCTTACAAAGAGTTTTGGTCATTGGAGGCAATCCACAAAACATTTAATGCTTTGACATCAAGGTGATCACTTTCTCTTACCACATTCCACCTTCTGCTGCTACCTCCACTTAGGATTCTTTCTATCTGTGGCATCCTGGTAACTCTAACCCATTCAGTTCCACTTGTGGTTGCTACAATTATCATAGTTCTTAGTCTCTTACTTCCTCTTCTTGACGCTCCAGTAGTTAGCATCAGAAATTTGAACATCTGCCAGCAACATTGTCATATTTACCAAAGTTTGAACCAGTAGAACCGCCAGCATTGTTGTTCCCAGGTTTCCTCTCTATCCCGTCATTCATCTACTCTCTCACCGACGGGGGGTTCTGGCAGTCCATGCAACATCCCACTGCAACAACCGTGATCAGAAGAAACTCTAGTCCTGAGGATTGAACCACTTTCAGTAGATGCAATGACCAATACAGACACTGGCATCTAATGAGTATAAGGCCTCCCTCACAAGGGCGACACGGCATTGCCACAAGAAAATCGCAGCGATATCA
Source organism: Eleutherodactylus coqui (assembly GCF_035609145.1). Classification (NCBI taxonomy): domain Eukaryota; kingdom Metazoa; phylum Chordata; class Amphibia; order Anura; family Eleutherodactylidae; genus Eleutherodactylus; species Eleutherodactylus coqui. The sequence goes on from NC_089837.1 coordinate 39,407,718, forward strand.
CATCGCTGGTCCATGCGATATCGCTTCGTCTTCTCGCGGCAATACCGCAATTTTGTAGCCTTAACTCTCTGCGCCACACGAGGCTCTATATTGCGTGCGTGCGTAGGACAGGGGAAATGGTGCTATGCAGATCATATATATATATCTGTAGTGACAGAAAGGGAGGTATATTCCTCTCAGATTCATCTCCTATGTGAGGTAACAAAAATAGTTCACTTGTAGGCTGATTAATTAGCCAAGCCAGTGGGTGAATGTTTAAGCAGTAGTTAGCAGACCAGTAGTTGCTCTACCCCGGGAACACAGAAAGATGGTCTGTGTGAGCCACTACAGTGTAGGACTACGGCTGCAGAAGTAGGTATTTTGTAAGCTGGCAGAGAGAAGGTCTCCAGTTAGTAGTGTAATGACCCAGACCGGGGTAATATAGAGAGGTTTTGTTGTAGGTTATTTGCTTTCTTCCCCTGTTAGACAGGAGGGAGTTAGACCACTTCCACGCGGGCGATTTTCTCGCGTGAGTATGCCACAATGTGACAATGCATGTAGAGCCCATGCTTTCTTACGGGTTCTTCCACACGAGCGATGTTTTGTAGCCCATGTTTCCCTATGGAGCCTTCCTTTGTGTTGCATCGCATGAAAACACGCTCAGCCAATCAGAAGCAGCGTTTCCTGGAGGCGGGGATTTTCCAATCTCTGACCAACTGCCGGGGACCGAGTAGAAGACGCCGCAAACCTGACAGCACTTTTTAGGTGATGTATGTGGGGTTTTTATGCAGATAGGGCACATTTTCGGGGGAAGGCTGATCTTTCAAACAAAAATCCCGGAAAAAGAGCGCTACAAAGTCACGCGACACAAAATCGCGATATCGCTGTGAGAAAACACAGCAATATTGCACAGACCACCAATGCGATATTGCTACGATTTTTTTCTCGCGTCCATATCTTTGATTTCAATGAGAGCCGTGCCTTCAGTTACAAGCGCCGGCCACTACTTGGGAGTCCGGCGCGAAGGCTTCGACTCTGAACTCTGTGGTATTGCAGAGTTGACAGCATACGCCCGCTCAGCTGGACGGTCAGGGTCTCGAGCAATGGACCCCGGCCGATCAACTATAGATGACCTATCCAAATGATGTCATCAATTGTATTTCCCTGGAAAACCCCTTTAATACTACCGCTTCCTCCAGCGACAGGGACCAGCAGTGTCCCTCTGACGCCGGCCACTACTTGGGAGTCCGGCGCGGAGGCTTCGACTCTGACCTCTGTGGTATTGCAGAGTTGACAGCATACGCCCGCTCAGCTGGACGGTCAGGGTCTCGAGCAATGGACCCCGGCCGATCAACTATAGATGACCTATCCAAATGATGTCATCAATTGTATTTCCCTGGAAAACCCCTTTAATACTACCGCTTCCTCCACCGACAGGGACCAGCAGTGTCCCTCTGACGCCACAAACATTTACCACCTTGTTATGAATTTTTAGTTGCATCCGGGTGGGACGCAGAGCCGATTGCTGCCCTGACATAACAATAAGGCTGAGTTCACACAGGGCGGATTCCCGTCGGAAATCTCGCGGTTTGGCCGCAGCAAAAACCGCAAGATTTCCGCCGGGAGAACCGCCGCGGTTTAAGCCTCGGCGGCTTTGAAGTGGCTCGGCCGCATGATTTTCCGTTGCGGCCGGCGCTCCCATAGAGGAGAGCGCGGCCACGACGTAAATAAACAAACAAAAAAAAGTAAACAGACATGCTGCTTCTTTTGAAACCGCGGCTGCAGCCACGGTTTCAGCCGGATTTACCGCAGTGGATTAGCCGTCCCGTGTGGACGAGGTTTCTGAGAAATCTCGTCCACATGGCTGGCTAACCCCGAGATTAGCGGCCGCAGGCGGATCTGCCGCGGCAAAACGCGGCACAACCGCCCTGTGTGAACCCAGCCTAAGAGGTCCACAGATGCTTAGTTCTCCAGGATGTCTGGAACAACCTCCCTGACGATTTCCTTCAAAAACTGTGTGCAAGTGTACCTAAAAGAACCAATGCTGCAGTGAAGGTGAAGGGCGTCACACCGAATACTGATGGGGTTACATTTCTGTTGTGTTCAGTCACTTTGTATTGTGTTAATTAACAAAAATAAGCTATTATCCCTTCTATTTCTGAAAGCCTTCTTATCTGCAGCATTTATTCTGCACCGGCCTAGAACTGTATGTACAGATAGTCCCCTACTTGCGAACATTCGATTTACGAACTTCGCAAGATGCGAACAATCTGTCCTGCACAGTATGATGTAATGCTATGGCATTACATCATACTGTGCAGGGACCGGGCAGGCTTCTATCAAGCCTGATAGAAGCCTGTCCGGTCAGATCGCAGGACGCTGTGTGGTGGCTAGGCAGCCAGGGACCTTCTGAAAGGCCCTAGGGCTGTCTATGCAGAGTGCCTATCAAGCCGTGCGCTTGATGGGCACTCTGCATAGGCAGCCCTGGGGCCTTTCAGGAGGTCCCCGGCTGCCTTGCAACCGCACAGCGTCCCGCGATCTTATCGTGGGACGCTGTACGGGCCCCCTGAACGTCGGGTGCTGGCTGTTCTTACAGCGGGCACCCGGCGGCAGCAGTTATGACGAGCTGCGCCACTCGTCAGAACTGTTAACACTTTAAATACCGCTGTCAGAGCGGTATTTAACCCTTTCCAATCCACTGTCTGACGTCTAAAGACATTCTGATTGAAGGCTGTACAACTCCAATGTCGGAAGACGTCCAGCAGGGTATTCTTACTGTAGATTACTGGCCGCTCCGTTGTCGGGGGCCTCTCCAGCATGTCACATTCCACAGTACTGGCTTTGGCCAGCAGATAGCGCCATTGTATTACGGCAGAAAGAGAAAGCCCCCTAGGAAACACTGAATCTAAAATTGGATTGCAAAGGGTTAAAGTGTTAACAGTTCCGACAAGCGGCGTGGCTTGTCGGAACTGCTGCCGCCGGGTGCCCGCTGTAAGAAACAGCCGGCACCCGACGTTGTATGGAGCGGGATCCACCCGCGATCCCGCTCCATACTACCATTTGTTCGGACTTGCGAACAACTGGACTTGCGAACATGAGTGTCTTGTGCGTTTTTTGCGCACACAAACAGTACAGTAAGACGCACATGTGTGCGCAAATACACAACTTCCATTGAGCAAATGCGCGCGTAAATCCGTTTACGCCCGCGTGACTCCGGCCCTACACCCAGTATACAGGACAGGAGCGGCGGTAACGCACCCCTATACTGGGAGGGTAACACCCACCAGGCAGCTCTAGTAATAAGCCGCAGTAATGTGTCGCAGATTGCCACAACACTTTTCACTGTTTTACTACAATTACAGGAATTCTACCAAAAAATGCAAGAAAAATGCAACAACCACTCCACCGTCTCTTACCTGCCAGCCGGAGTCACACGCGGAGGTCTGATATTGAGATATAATGTAGCAACTGTCAGGTGTGAATGTAGCTGATATCAGTGTATATATATATCCTCTGGCTGATAACAGAGACAACAGCAGGGACCAGGACCTGCTACACTGCGATAGGACCTGGATTGATGTCACCACCATGTGATCAGTACATGAGAGGCGGAGTCAGTGATGGCTAAAGGACCTGTGATGATGTCACCATCATGTGATCAGTATATAAGGGGCGGAGCTCAGCGGTGAGGAGGATAAATAGTGGCTGCAGGAGCTGTGGCGACAGTGATGTGACAGAAGGGGAAGAGTTCAAACCCGTGTGCTTTATACGGGGGCAAGAAATTGGAGAAATGATGGTTTCATTGTAGGAGATTTATATAACCAACTAGCTTACCCGTCGCGCGTTGCTGCGAAGACAGACAGACATTCGTTTTTATATATCTATTGTAGTAATGCATAAAGGACAGACATACATTCATTTTTATATATATAGATGACATTGGGAAGTGAGAGAATTAGATTCCGTACATAAAATTTGGACGCTAATTCTTTGGCGCTTAGACTTGAATAATCGAGTTGGGACCCTTGAACTTTTCCTATTTATGACATAATCAATGCTCGTGCCAAATTTCAAGTTTCTATGACATTGGGAAGTGAGAGAATTAGATTACGTACGTAAAATTTGGACACTAATTCTTTTGCGCTTAGACTCGAATAATCGAGTTGTGACCCATTAACTTTTCCTATTTATGATATAATCAATGCTCATGCCAAATTACATTGGGAAGTGAGAAAATTAGATTCCGTACGTAAAATTTGGACGCTAATTCTTTGGCGCTTAGAATTGAATAATCGAGTTGGGACCCTTGAACTTTTCCTATTTATGACATAATCAATGCTCGTGCCAAATTTCACGTTTCTATGACATTGGGAAGTGAGAAAATTAGATTCCGTACGTAAAATTTGGACGCCAATTCTTTGGCGCTTAGAATTGAATAATCGAGTTGGGACCCTTAAACTTTTCCTATTTATGACATAATCAATGCTCGTGCCAAATTTTAAGTTTCATGACATTGGGAAGTGAGAGATTTAGATTATGTACGTAAAATTTGGACGCTAATTCTTTGGCGCTTAGAATTGAATAATCGAGTTGGGACCCATCAGCTTTTCCTATTTATGACATAATCAATGCTCGGGCCAAATTTCATTGGGAAGTGAGAGAATTAGATTCCATTTATCATAGGATAGATGTACTATGCCTATAATCTTCCCAGGAGTGCACTCAACAACTTCCCAAAGTTTCATGGCGATCGGATGAATGGTGTAGTAACGCATAAAGGACAAACAGACAGACATGCAGACAGACAGACACACACGCATACATTCAATTTTATATATATACTGTAGATCACAGCGCAGCTCTCATTCCTCCTAGCACTCTGGAAAGCTGCGCTGCGATTGATTTCAGCAATAAAGACTGTTTTTCTTTTAGACTGGATTCATATATCCAGCATTCATCTAAACCAGTGTCTTTAACCCCTTCCTGCCCTCAAAGGCCTCACCAAAGCAGATCAGAGCAAATGCCACGCCCCCAGTGTGCCAGCACTGGGTTATTCTCACTAGCGTCACGACTTGCACAAATTTTGGTTTACACAAGGTTTGCTTCTTCGGTATTTTTAGATCTTTTAGTCAGGTGTTTCTTTGGTTTCGGATAGAGATGAGCGAGTGTACTCGCTAAGGCAAACTACTCGAGCGAGTATTGCCTTTTGCGAGTACCTGCCCGCTCGTCTCTAAAGATTCGGATGCCGGCGGGGAGCGGCGGGGGAGAGCGGGGAGGAACGGGGGGGGGGGGGGGGGGGGGGAAGATCGATCTCTCCCTGTCTCCCCCCTGCTCACTCCCGCAACTCACCGCTCCCCCGCGCCGGCACCCGAATCTTTTGAGATGATCGGGCAGGTACTTGCAAGAGGCAATACTCGCTTGAGTAGTTTGCCTTAGCGAGTACGCTCGCTCACCTCTAGTTATGGAAGTACAATTATAAGAACTTCATAAGTTTTTTTTTACTTGGATTGACAAATACATCAAGTTTAGATAAAGACTCAATATTTCCAGTGTTCACCCTAATTTTTCAAGACTTCTACAGTTCGCCCCGGCATGCTGGATATCAGCTTGTGGGCCAAATCCTGACTGATGACAACCCGTTCCACCTATCAGTGCTTGGAGGTTATTACAATATCTGCTTTTTGGAGGATTGACTGTGGGTTCTCAATGGAATGAGATCGGTGGAGTTGGCCATGGGCCCAAAATATCAATGTTTTGTTCACTCAACCACTTAATCACTTTTGCCTTGTGACATGGAGTTCCATCATGCTGGAGAAAGCATCGTTTATTACCAGATTGCTCCTGGGTGGCCGGGAGATGTCGCTCCTGGGTGGTTGGGAGAAGTTGCTCCTGGAGGAGGTTTAGATCCCATTCCTTATTCTTGGCCGTGTCCTTAGGCTGTGAGTAAGCCCACTCCATTGAATAAAAAGTAACTCCACACATGACTGGTCTCAGGATGCTTTACTGTTGGCATGACACAGGACTCATGGTAGCGCTTACCTTCTCTTCTCCAGACAATCCTTCTTTCAGATGTCCCAAACAGTCTGAAGGGGCTTCATCAGAGAGAATAGTTTTTCCCAGTCTTCTGCAGTCCAGTCCCCGTTCTTCTTGCAGAGCATCAGTCTGTTCTTGACCTTTTCCTTAGAGAGAAGTAGCTTCTCTGCTGCCCTTCTTGACACTGGCCTCCAAAAGCCTTCACCTCACTGTGCCTGCCTGCCACCATTCCTGAGCAAGCTCTACACTGGTGTGGAACCACTGCTGTAACTGAATCCTCTTTATGGTTCAAACGCATTTTATTTGGTCGTACATTCAATCAATAAGAACAGTTTTGAGATATGCATATCCTACACATAGTGACAGCAGAAAAAATCTTGTTCATATAACTTTCACTATATAAGTATCGAGTTTTCTGTCTATAAAGCGATATCCAACATCAACTAAATAGGTTGTGGGGATGTCCTCAAAAGGAAAACCTCCCTGTGCAGGTGTAAAATATCAGGACATAGAGTAGTGAGAAACGGTCAAGAATTAAAGATGAAGAAAAGTGAGAAAGAAAGAGAAAAGAGGAAGAAAAACTCCTCTGTGTTTGGCAGACTAAGCAGCCCGCCCCTAATTATATTACCTTTTGCTAGTTTCTTACTGATTTAAGGGTGAATTTCCCCCTCTAAGGAGTCAGTCTCTAAGTCGATTGGAAGAACGTAGTGTTAGCCATGTTGCCAGGTTGCAGAATACTTTTGAAATCTGTTGTCATCTGTAGCTTTGGTTTCTTCTAATTGTCTCAGCGTGTCCACGGTTTCCAACCAAAGTACTCTGGATGGGGGTGTTATTGATTTCCTTAACCTCGGGATTACCTTGTTTTATGGCCAGAATGAAGAAACTTAATTGTCCCATTGTGCCCAGGGAGCAGCCATAACTACAGATTTGGATGTACTGAAACCATGCTCCGGTCACTGTTCCCATTCTCCAACAAGTCTCTGATATGTGGTGTCGTATCCCCTAGTTTGGCCAACAATGAACCATCGTCTATTGGAATTGGTAGACCGGGATTTCCTGTTAATGGAGTAAGTTGTCCTGTGCATGACACTAGGCCCTTCCTTTCTGCGAAACCATACCATACATCCAGAATTTTTGTCATGAGGGGTGACAGGCTCAGTTTCTTCCTATTTTCTCCCCCAGGTATCCAAAACATACCTAGCACCTGTCCTGAGGCAAAGTCCTGTTCCATGGCCACCCACCTTTTGGTACTCCTATTGTGAAGGAGATCAGGACACACTTACAAATCGCCGCTTTATAGATCAAAGTTGGGTAAACCCGTTCCTCCTGTGTCTTTTGTTCTGGATAGTGTTTTGAATTGTAATCACGGCCGGGATCCCCCCAGACAAATGTTGTTGTTTCTCTTCTAATAATAAGCATATACTTCCTAGGAAGCTTCCTGGGGATGGTCTGAAATAGATATAGGAATTTAGGAAGAGAGTCCATCTTTAAGGCATTGATTCGGCTGAACCATGACATCTTAATGGACCGCCACTGTTGTAAACACTTCTTTAGTTTACGTAGCGCCGGTATATAATTAAGTTTATATAGCTGATCTGGGTTCGAAGATATAATAATTCCCAAATACTTAATATTATCACCACACCACTTAAAGAGGAAAAGATTTACTTAGTTGGGACACTTCCTCTGGTGGAGCGTGACATTCAGAATTTCGGACTTATGCGCATTAACTTCAAAATTACCTAATCTCCCAAATCGTTCAAATTCTTTGAGTATATTAGGGAGGTCAATTCTGGGATTGGTCATATAGATTAGGAGGTCATCTGCAAATAGGGCCAGTTTCTGGGTAGAAGTCCCTGTTTTGAATCCTCTAATGATTCCAGACCAAAATATAAAGTGTGGGTGAAAGAGGGCATCCCTGTCTGGTCCCGTTTCCTATCTCCAGGGGTTGTGACAGGTATCCATTAACCCTCACTTTAGCTGAGGGGTTCCTATACAAGGCCATAATCAATTCCCTCACTCTGTCGCCCATACCTATCCTATGTAGCGTCGCCTCCAAGAAGCCCCAGTGGACCCTATCGAATGCTTTCTACACGTCAACTGTTAATAAACGAAGTGGATCTCCTGACTTCCGTGCCCTCAGCATGATGGAGAGGGTCCTGAATGTATTGTCCTGAGCTTCACGGCCATGTACAAAACCCACCTGATCTCTGTGAATTAGAGATGAAACAAGGGGCTGTAACCGAATGGCTATAATTTTGGAGAAAATCTTAGTGTCCAGATTTAGGAGGGAAATAGGACGGTAATTACTGCATTTGAGAGGGTCCTTCCCTAGTTTGGGCAACACCGTAATGATGGCCTGGAGGGCCTGCGGGGGAAAAGGACACCCCCTGGATATGGCGTTGAATGATTGTTAGCATAGGGCCCAACAAATCACCACACACCCTATAAAATCACAGGGTAAAACCATCTGGTCCCGGACTTTTTACCCATTTTCAGGTCTTTAATTACCGCCGCAACCTCTTGGTCCGTAAAATCTGTTTCTAATGCCTGTGCTTCTTCCATCGGGATTATAGGGGGAGCATTTCCGCTTAGATAAGTTTGTAAAGTTTTGTCTTCACTCTAAGGATTAGCATTTGTTTTATTTTTAATGTTATACAGATCCTTGTAATACTTCTGGAATTTGTCAAGAATTTCCCCAGTTGAATGTAACAATCTTCCACCAGGGGACTTGATGGCAAATATGAGTGTTTGGGCAGTTTTTGGGTAAATAGCTTTGCCAGCCATTTGCCACAATTGTTGCCGTATTCGTAATATCCCCCCCCTGATTTCATCCCTATGACAGAGAGATGCCTGGTCCGAAATAGACAAAATCTGATTGCGCAGTTCTGCGATATCTGTCCAAAGTCTATCTGAGGGGACCTTTTTATTTGATGCTTCTAATATTCCTAGCTCCTCTAGTTTCTTCTCTAAATTCTGCGAGCGCTGTTTTTTGAGTCTCGTACCATGAGAAATGCGAACTCCTCTAACCACATATTTCAATGCCTCCCACTGTATAGGAGCCGCCGTATCATCCAATCTATGATCCACTATAAAATTTTCTATTGTTGAGCGGAAGTCTCTCAGGCACATTGCGTCATTTAAGATACTGAATCCTCTTTAGGAGATGGTCCTGGCAAGGAATGACTTTGCAATTTGTTGCAGTTCATTCGATCACTTTTTATAAAAATCTAGGGTTACTGCAAAATATCATTATAAAACTGAGGCTTAAAACTTTGTGAAAACCAAAATTTGCATCAGTCTCAAAACTTTTGGCTACAACTTGCACTGTTCACACATTTATTGCACCTCATTTGTCTTCGATCCCCCTTTACTAGAGATGAGCGAGTATACTCGCTAAGGCACTACTCGCTCGAGTAATGTGCCTTAGCCGAGTATCTCCCTGCTCGTCCCTAAAGATTCGGGGGCCGCTGCGGCTGACAGGTGAGTTGCAGCGGGGAGCAGGGGAGAGCGGGCGGGAGAGAGGGAGAGAGAGATCTCCCCTCCGTTCCTCCCTGCTCTCCCCCGCAGCTCCCCGCCCCGTGGCGGCACCCGAATCTTTCGGGACGAGCGGGGAGATACTCAGCTAAGGCACATTACTCGAGCGAGTAGTGCCTTAGCGAGTATACTCGCTCATCCCTACCCTTTACTATACATTGGTAATATTATACACTGTTTTATACAGTTTCTTTTACTGTTTGTATGCTTGCAGGTCATGATGGTCCCCATTCCTTCTGGCTAACTGCCTGGATGCTATAGTCACTACTGACTGTGGCATCTAATGAGTTAAACGGCTAGCATCAGGAATTATCTTATATGCCTGGCCAGGCTCTGCAGTGAGCATCCTAATGCCGGCAATTGTGTGTCGAGACAAGGACCACCATAAAAACATGTCAAGGTCCCTTATAGGCAAAGTTACTCTATTTTACTCGTCATAGCTTACATACAGCATATCCCCCATTATAAACTGAAGTATAGAACCAAAAACCACTGAAATATATGTGTCATGTTAACAGGTAACAGGCTATGAACAGGTGGAGCTGCAATACCAGGAGAACCTCTGTAATAGATTGTGGGGTAGATGTCTTCAGTGGAACAAACTGCAGAATATTTAGCTCTGAAATGGCATATCTATGAAAAACTTTTTGGGGGCGGGGTTATTATATTTTAGCATCTCATGGACCCTCAAGCCAGAAAAGTTACCGCTTAACATCTGATGCCTTTTGTTCAATCGGTCAGCAGTCTAGGGCCAGATATGGAATATATCTATTAACTACATAACCAGGGTAATGACCATTGAATTGTGTTTGGTAGCCCCTGCTGTGCGACAGACAAAATGGAACAAAACTGAATATCTTACAAATATATATATATCTCCATTTTTAAAAAATTCCTGTGAAATAAGTAGAGTTAAGTAACTTGATAACTGCAGTTTAAAAGCTTTGAGGTGCATAGATTTTAAAATGGTTAGATTCCTGGTGGATCTCTATATAGGCATTTCAAAACCACTTCCACAATGAATTTATTCCTAATCAGAAAAATCTATAATCAAAATTATATACCTACAAAAAAAATGGCAACATACCGTTGGTGTGATTATCAATTGTAGAAGTAGAGAAACAGAGATTGTGAAAAACTGCAATTTGTGTTCAAATTTTTGACCAATTGTTAGCTCCAAAGAGTAGTACATAAACTCTTGAGGGTAAAAAAGTTTTGATACCATCAAGAATCGAATGAACCTTGGAGTGGAATTCTTGCATATCAGTGGAGAATATGAAAGGTCTGAAGGAGGTCAAGAGGGATGTCCTCTTGGCGTCGTCTCTTTTCCTAATAAATGTTTAAAAAAAAAAACTTCATAAAAATTCATACATTGATTCGAAGGAATGCTGCTATCCAATTGGTGGCGCTGCAGAGGTATTGTTCCATCTCCCTTATGTGCATCTCCCATAGCAGTGGACTGCTTGTACTGCATTCTCCCATAGCAGTGGACCAATTAAGTATTCACCTCTCTGCTTATCTGGTCTGGTATTGTTTCAAGTTTACATCCGCCTCAAATTTCTGTGTGTATGTATATGTATGTATGTATGTATATGTATGTATATGTGTGTGTATATGCCTCATTCAAATCAGTTTCATTAAGACTGAGGAAGGGTCCAAAGAAGTTTGTTAGGCATTGGAAGGCATCATATCTACAAGATTACTTTGTTTCTCTTGCAGGGAACAATCATACTAATAAGAAATTAAACACAATAGTTGGAGGAAGATGAGAAGCAATGTCAGAAAATATTTTGCTGAACGAGAAGTAGATGGGAACAAACTTCCAGAAGATGTGGTAGGAAAATCAACAGTGAGTGATAGGATAGATGAGTTTATACCAGGCAGGTTCACTAAGAGAAACATAAAAAGAAAATAATATAAGGACAGACTAGATGGACCCTGCGCTCCTCCTGCCATCAGTCTTCTATGTATCTGTATAGATGTCAAACAAGTGGAAAAAATCCAAGCCTCCAGGTCGAACTCAGTCCATGTGATCCTGCTGGTTCCTGGCTGTCCTTTCCTCCCCATAACAAGGAGCCTACTTACCATTCTCATTGCTCCTACAACATTACTATTAGCTCATTGGTTCCCACCATACAGAACTGACCATATTGGTGGCCGATCTTCACATTCTCTGCTGTCCAGTTCTTTAGTTCTCCCTCACTTGGAAGGTCTGGAAGCCGTTATACAGGACACTGGATTGTTCCTATTACTACCTATAATGGACTTGCTCTTCCCTTAGTCTGACTTGTTACATAATACAATAAAGATCATAGAAATATAGAAAGTTTACCTTTCCAGTCAACAGATAGATCTGTCAGTCATAGCACTGTTATCTACTTCAGGGACCAAGTCCCTGGTAGGAAAGGAGTCTCCCTCTCCTGCCACACGGTCTGTGGTCAATTTTAGCCCCGTTCATCAGACCCTCTTATGCGCTGTTCCCTCAGCATGGTGAGCACATTCTTACACCACTCCATTGCTGATAACTGTTGCTGCCACATTCTTTGCAGTCTCTTTTGCCAACTCGCTCTGTCTTGGGGCCAAGCAGCACATCTTGCTGCTCACACTCTACCCTGCCTCGTGAGGCAGCATCAATACTATTTAAGGCAAAGATGGCCTAGGAGAACTCCAGGGACAGGCCTATCCAAATCCTTGAACCAATCCTCATTGGACATGGTTTGCAGATCGTTTACCATCTTGTAGCTCTTCTCTGAACTTGTTCCAGTTTCTCAAGGTCTTTTTTTTTTTTAATTGGAGTGCCCAGAACTGGACACAGTATTCCAAATGAGTTCTGACCAAGGAAGAGTAGAGTTGAATAATTACCTCACATGATCTAGACCCTATGCTTCTCTTAATACATCCCGGTATTGTGTTTGCCTTTTTTTGCTGCTGCATCACACTGGTGACTCCTGTTCAGTCTGTGATCTATTAGTATACCCAAGTCTTTTTCACAGGTGCTGCTGCTTAGTCCAATTCTGTATGTGTTTTTTTTTTTTTTCATTTTTCTTATCCAGATGTAGGGACTTTGCATTTCTTCCTGTAAATACATTGAGTTGTGTCAGAAACAAAACCTTAGCTGTCCAGAAGGGAAAAAACCCCATCAGGGACAGACTGGTTTGCTCATGAACAGATAGACAAATGAGTGTGTTTAGCAGTCTTGAATTCTGCTGCTGCAGTCTGGCCCTTATGGGTCACCTGTGCTTCTGTGCCTAGTTTGGACTTATTCTATGAGCTCTGTAAAGGTAAAATGTGGACTTAGTACAATTTGCGGGTACCACAGCGAATAAGGCCCTGACAGGAGACTAAAGTAGGAATGTAAAGAAATGGCAGGAAATCCTCTAAATATTATTGCAGGACCTCACCGGAGCAGAGGAACGCTTTAATTTATGATTAACCACCTGGTGTGGACTCACTTGTCATTGTACCATTAATAAAAGTTCAAGCATCCAAGATGAGTCATGAGTCTTCATACGTGGCACAGTCTGTGGCACCTACTCCATCTGTCCCCTTGGTAGCAAGGGACATAGCCCAACCACCACCTTGGTCGACCGCTTCAGCCATCACCCTGGTAGACATAGTCTTCCAAAGAGGACATCACTAATCCTGAACAGGAAAACCAGTAATCCACAGCACACAGACATTCAGAGTTCCTAATTAAAACAGTGTTTCCCAATTCCAGTCCTCAGTGACCCCAATGGGTCAGGATTTCCTCAGTATTACACAGGTGATGTAATTATCGTAAGTACCTCAGACATTGCCACAGGTGTTCTTACTATAGGATATCCTACAAACATGACCTAGAAGATTAGCCTAGCTGCCGCATTCAGGATGGATTGGATGGGGGAAGAGTCTGGCACGGGGGAGGCATATCAGCAGCGAGTTGCAATAATCGAGGCGGGAGTGGATGAGGGCAACAGTAAGCGTTTTTAGCGTGTCCACAGTGAGAAAAGGGCGGATTCTTGCGATGTTCTTGAGGTTCAGCTGACATGTTCGGGCCAGAGATTGGATGTAGGGGGTAAAGGAGAGATCGGCGTCCAATATGACCCCAAGGCAGCAGGCGTGCTGGAAGTTATGGTGGTGCCACACACTGAGATGGAAATGTCAGGATGAGGTCAGTTAGTAGAGGGCGGAAACACCAGTAGGTCAATTTTAGGTAGAGAGAGGGCAAAGTGTTAGAGACAGCGGACAGACAGTCCGTGGAATTCTGGAGCAATGTTGCTGCGGTGTCCAGGGAAAAGGTGTATAGCTGGGTGTCGACAGCGTAGAGATGATACTGAAAACCAAATCTCCTGATGGTTTGTCCAATAGGGGCTGTGTAGATGGAGAATAGGAGGGGGATAAGCCCCCAACACCAAGAGGAAGAGGAAAGGAGGTAGAGCCTGCAAAGGAGACGCTGAAGGAGGGGTCGGATAGGTAAGAGGAGAACCAGGAGAGGGCAGTGTCCTTTAGTCCAATGGGGCAAAGCATACTGAGGAGGAGTTAGTGATCAACTGTGCCAAACGCTGCGGAGAGGTCGAGGAGGATCAGTAGGGAGTAGTCGCCCGTCGATTTGGCTGTCAGGAGTTCGTTTGACACTTTAGTCAGTGGTTTCTTTCGAGTTTAGATGACACACAAGAAAAATTACCTTTAAATTCTATAGGATTTACTTGTATGTAACCGAAAAAAACCAATCCCCTTTAATAATATTGGAGTACTGGTTACAATGTGGACACAGAAAAGTTCCTTACCTCGTTGGCTTCAGGAACAATTGACGTGGCAACTTCACTTTTGCTACCCAAATCCACTTTAACCAATTTATAACCCCTCAAATTATTTGTTCTCTTATTACAGACTAAAGGTGGATAAATAAATTCCTGTAATACAATAGAATTAACCTAAGAAATAAGTGTGTCTGGATTTACTTATACTGTCTGGCAAAACCTAAAGACAGCATGTCACCAGAAAAACCTGATACTGACTTGAGAACATTGTGGTTGAAATGTAATGGTTTAGGACTGTGTTACCTAATTTTAGCCAAAGGTGACCTGCTGAGTCTGGGGATGTAAGGCCTCATGTCCACTTGCCTGCATGGATTCCACTGCTGAATCCCTGCGTGCCTGCGACCATGGAGAGGGAAAAAGACATTTTTTTACCTCTCCGGACGCTGCAGGTCTCCCCTCTGTCGCGGCCAAATCTTTTTTTCTTTTGCCTGGCTGATGTGCCACGCACACTTTTTTAAAAACTCTCCTTCTCTCCCATGTATCTGTAGCACAGCACAAAAACAGCTGTGGCTGTGCCGCAGATACGGACAACTTCCATTGACTTCAGTGGAAGTCGCGGGAGCCGTCTGTGCCGGAGATCCGCAGGAAGATGAAGCATGCTGCCATTTCTTCCAAAGCAGGCGACCCGCATGTCGGGAAGAAGTCACATCCGCATGCTTTTAGCTGCCCTACAGATTCTAACGCATCCATATGGGCAGCAAGATGCATGGATCTCCAGTGCGTGGGTTACGCGTGGATTTTATATATATAATCTGCACGTGGACACTGGGCCTAAGTTGTACTTACCTTCCCCTTCCTTCCACCTCCCCCACTGTCAGGGTTTGTAAAATTGTGATTTTGGATGTGAGCACGATGCGTTTTTATTTAACCCCTTCCCGCTCCTGGACGTACCTGGTACGTCATGGTAGCGGGATACTTCCCGCAACATGACGTACCTGGTACGTCATGTCATTAAAGTGTCGCCGCGGTGACAATCGCGGCGACACAGCAGTGATGTCTGCTGACATAGTCAGCAGACAAGTGCTGCGTCCGGGCTGGGGACCAATCAGAGCGGTCCCTCCCCCACGATCGCTGTGATTGGTCAGGGAAAAACTCCCTGACCAATCACAGCGCAGCAGCGGACTTCGCGCTGTTTACAGTAGGGGCTCCATGTGCAAGCACCGCAGTGTGTTTCCGGTGCTTGTAGATAGAGCACCTACTGTGAGCGATTACTGTGTAGATTAGCAGGGAGTGCGTGATCAGTGTAGTGTAGTGGAGTTAGTGATCAGTGTAGTGGAGAGGAGTTAGTCATCAGTGTGGTGTAGTGTAGTGAGTGTAAGGCCTCATGTCCACGGGGAAAATAAGAATTAAAATCCGCAGCGGATTTTAACTCTTCTCCCGCGCGCGGATCCGCACCCCATAGGGATGCATTGACCACCCGCGGGTAGATAAATACCCGCGGATCGTCAATAAAAGTGATTTTAAAAAAAATGGAGCATGAAAAAATCTGGACCATGCTCCATTTTCGTGCGGGTCTCCCGCGGGCTTCTATTGAAGCCTATAGAAGCCGTCCGGATCCGCGGGAGACCTAAAATAGGAATTTAAAAGCATTTACTCACCCGCAGCGGGCCGGGAAGGTCTTCTCTTCCTCACGGCCGCATCTCCCTTGCTTCGGCTCGGCGGATGTGCCCGGCGCATGCGCGCGGCACGTCGGCGACGTGCCGGCGACGTGCCGCCGGTGTGACGAATTCATCCGCCGGCCGAAGAAAGAAGATCCGGCCGCGACGCAGAGAAGAAACGGAGCGGATGGGAGGTGAGTTTATCCTCATTTATCCTTATTTTCAGCGCTCATGTCCGCGGGGCAGGAGGGACCCGCTACGGATTCTACATGTAGAATCCGTAGCGGATCTGATTTTCCCCGTGGACATGAGGCCTTAGTGATCAGTGTGGTGTAGTGTAGTGAGTGTAGTGAGTGATTGATCAGGCAGTGTAGTGTAGTGAGTGTAGTGAGTGATTGATCAGGCAGTGTAGTGTAGCAGAGTGGAGTGAGTGATCAGAAGTGCAGTGTAGTGTAGTGAGTGAGGGATCTGTAGTGTGTGATCAGAAGTGTAGTGAGTGAGCTGTAGCGTGCGATCAGCAGTGTAGTGTAGCGCAGCGTGTAGTCAGTGTATCCCTTGGTGTAAAAAAAAAAAAAAAAAAAAAAGTTCCTGTTGTTCCCATTTCGTTACCTGTCCCGTCACCCGTTATTAGTTAGTGTAGCGTTTAGTTAGTCCGTCTAGTGTGTAGCGTGTCGTTAGTCCGTGTACTGTCAGTGTATTCGTCTGTGTAAAAAAAAAAACAAAAAAAAAAAAAAAGTTACTGTTGTTCCCATTTCGTTACCTGTCCCGTCACCCGTTATTAGTTAGTGTAGCGTTTAGTTAGTCCGTCTAGTGTGTAGCGTGTCGTTAGTCCGTGTACTGTCAGTGTATTCGTCTGTGTAAAAAAAAAACCAAAAAAACAAAAAAAGTTCCTGTTGTTCCCATTTCGTTACCTGTCCCGTCACCCGTCATTAGTTAGTGTAGCGTGTCGTTAGTCCGTCTAGTGTGTAGTGTGTCGTTAGTCCGTGTTGTGTCAGTGTATTCGTCTGTGTAAAAAAAACAAAAAAAAAAGGAAAAAAAAAAAACACGTGAATTGCAAGCCGCAAAGTGATTAACGATGCGGCGTGGGACTGGGGGCAGGGGGGTGAGGGGTTTAGACATTAGCGAGCAAGGGTAGTGGGGAGGGAGGAGCTAGAACAGGAAGTAGAAAGGAGAAGAGCGGGAAAAGCCACAAACTGCCGAGGAGTGGAAGAAGAAGGACGTAGGAAGAGAGCAGACGAGCAGAAGAAAAAAGTAGGAGCAGCAGCGAAAAGACAAAAGAACAAAGCAAGACTCAGAGCACTGACGACAGGAGTCGGGCAAGAGAGAAGCCATCAGAAGATAAGCTTAGAAGAGTCGGGTGGAAGACAGAAGCAGCGGAGGAAGAGGAAAAAATGGACGACTTACGTGCCATGATCCAGGAAGCAGTGATGCAAGACGGCACCGGATGGCTTGAAGAGGTGCTGGCAAGCTGCAGGACGATCGCCGGAGACAGAGAGCCAGCCGGGGAAGAAGGACAGCAGCGGAGATCGGGAGAGGAGCCAGCCGGCACGCAAGAGGCGACGCGAGGAAGACCGCAGCAGAGACCTGGAAAGGAGCCAGCCAGCACGCAAGAGAGACCGCGAGGAAGACCGCAGCAGAGACCTGGAAAGGAGCCAGCCAGCACGCAAGACGCACCGCGAGGGAGACCGCAGCGGAGATCGGGAAAGGAGCCAGTCAGCACGCAAGAGGCACCGCGAGGGAGACCGCGCCGGCGAAAGCAGCCCCCTGCGAGGCTCAGTCCGAGCCCCGCGCCGAAGAGGGGAGGAGGAAGAGCCAGCCAGGGCAGCGCAGGCCCGAGGAGGGACGGAGGAGCAAACCGGAAGTCGGCGCCGGCACTTAGAGGTACGGTGGGAGAACCGGCATCGGAAGCTCAGAGGACTCTAACAGCGGAGGGTCCGGAGCTCGGAGGACGACGTTCGGAAGCTACAGCAGGCTCCGAACAGATGCAGCATCGCGCGGCCGGGCGCAGGACTACAAGACTCGTGCGAGGTGAGCGCAGTATGAGCAGCGGAGAAGAGCAGGGGAGCGCGCGGTCCGGCCGCACGTCCCCGCAAGATGGCGGCGCAGCGCACGTGGCGGCACAGGTAGCGCCGGGGGCGCGAAAAAGAAGGAGCCCGCTTGGCAGGGGGGAAGGGGGAGGGGGGATAGGGAGCGAGAGGGGGAGAATGGATAACAGGGGCCCACGCAACCCCCCCCTGACACACAGCCCGGTTAGCACCAGCGGGTCCGACAGCAGCAGGGAGGGGGTAGGCAGGTCACGTTACCCTCCATTGGCAGCACGGTGTGCAGGGTCAGCATGCCACATAGAGGGGAACAGGCCATTTAGGACCCCACACAGCCCTCAGGGGGGAACGGGGAGGGTACATCCAGACACATGGCCTACTCAACTGCCCCCCCCCCCCAGTACATGGACACATTTCAGGCCCGCCAACCCCCCCCACAACAACACCCACCCTCCTTTACCCTGTACCAGCGCCCACCAGCCCAGACCTATGAATACAGACAATGCTATGTTAACCCCCACTACATTCCCCCTCCAGCAGATCCCGTAGTTTACCTCCCCACACATAGCCAGGCCCCACGCCGGAGCTCTAAGAAACAGGGCCAAGGGGCCAGGCAGAGGCAGAAAGAGCGAGCCAGACAGGAGAGGCAGGATAGAGATTTCCAAGCGCAGCTAGAGAAGGCAAGCGTAGGGCGTAGTACCAGCAGCAGGGCGCGCGAGTCAAGCGAAGAAGTGCCTAGCAGCGACCAGGACGAGTATTGCGTGCGAGGGGAGCAGCCACGGAGGGCGGACCCGCAGTCATCCCTTTATCAGAAGGTCCGGGAACGCCGTAGGTGGCAGGAGCTTGCGCAGGATCGGTCAGGGCCGGACCAGCCTGGCACGTCCCAGTCGGATAACGCAAGGAGGGTTCGGCGGTCGAGTGGTCGGCAGCCCGCGTATGATCTAGGACGGAACCAAGGGAGCGGTACAGCGAGGGCATCACCCTTGGCAACGCCGGAGGTCCGTCCAGTTGGTGAGTCTACCCTATACAATGTTCTTAAAAGTGTGTCGGATCCCGCAGCGGGTGCGGAGAAAGATGATTTAGTGTCGGTTCTGAGGTCGCTGCTGAGCAAGGTTGATTCAGAAAAGGGGCTTTCAGTGTCCTGTGTGGCTCCAGGGGGCGCAGGCCCGCCTGCGGGTAATATCGGTGCTTGCTCATCAGCGGGCACAGAAAGTGTTCCAACGGATAGTTTACAATATGCCGATTCGTTGTTTTGTGGTGTTGCCCCTTTGGGGGTGGGTCTGCCCGATGATGTTGTGGAAAAGATTAAAAATGGCTTGTATATTGATATATGGTCCTTGCTTTCTGCGGACCACGTAATGGTTGACAAGGAGCGGTCAGCAGAGCGAGGTGCTGACAAAAAACCGAAGATTGCAAAAACTTTTGGGAATTGGTTGCAGGCTTTTGTGATTTTGGTTCATGTGACGTGTCAGTATCAGCCGCGCAAAGCGACGGAGATGATGGTATATCTAAATACCATTTATAGCGCGTATCGGTTGCACGGAGGTGCAGCCTGGTGGCGCTATGACGAAGATTTTCGGCGTCGCGTGTCGGGAACTCATACGAGTTGGGCCTCTAAGGCCACTGATGTATGGATTCAGCTGATCCTAGCGCAGCGTCCAGCCAGGACTTCCTTTCCCGGGGGAGCCGCGGGGGGGGCATCTCAACCACCCGCGGCATCTCCTAGACCGAATGGCTCCTGTTGGTTGTACAATGAGGGCCATTGTCGATTTTACGCAACCTGCAAATTCCGGCACGAATGCTCGGTATGCGGGGGGCAGCATGCGGCGATCCGCTGTTTCCGGAAACAGAGGTCGGTACCCGCGGTGGGTAGCACCGGCGGAAATGCGAACTCCAGTGAGAAGCCAGTACCTGGATCCGTGGTTAAACATGTACCACAGGAAACAGGAAGCAGAAATCCTTAGGTCAGGATTTCGGGAAGGCTTCAGAATTCCGTATGCGCATCAGCCTGCCACTATGTTATGCCCCAATTTGAAATCGGCAAGGGACGATATCGAATTGGTAAAAGAGAAGGTTCAAAAAGAAGTGGAGTTGGGCCGGATGGCCGGCCCTTTCAGTGATCCTCCTTTCGAGAACTTGCGAGTGTCTCCTTTGGGTCTGGTACCTAAGAAGGAAACCGGGAAGTTCCGATTGATACATCATTTATCTTTTCCGACTGGGGGATCGGTCAATGATGGCATCTCAAAAGAAGAGGCAGCGGTAGCCTACACGTCGTTCGATTGTGCGGTTCGGTTGGTAAGGTCGGCGGGTAGATTTGCGCATTTGGCTAAAGCTGATATCGAATCAGCGTTCCGTTTGCTTCCGGTTCATCCGGAGTGCTTTCATCTTTTGGGTTGTAGAATTGAGGACCAGTTTTTTGTCGACATGTGCTTGCCGATGGGATGCTCGATCTCATGCTATTTTTTCGAGTTATTTAGTTCCTTCCTTGAATGGATGTTAAAGTATGAGATGGGTATCACATCGGTGATCCATTATTTGGACGATTTTTTGTTCGTCGGCTCAGAGACATCGGGTGATTGCGGGTTCCTAATGACGAATTTTAAGAGGTTAATGCGATTAGCGGGGGTCCCATTGTCCGAAGAAAAGACAATGGGCCCAGTTACATGTCTAACGTTTTTAGGGATAGAAATTGATTCGGTGGATATGGTTTTCAGGTTGCCGGCGGACAAAGTGGCTAGGTTGCGGCAAACGGTGGGCGAAGTGGCTAAGTGTAAAAAGGCGACGCTGCGGCAGGTTCAAGTTTTGTTGGGTCTTTTAAATTTCGCCTGCAAAGTGATTCCCATGGGGCGGCCGTTTGCCAGGAGACTGTCATTGTCAACTGTGGGGGTCCGCGAACCACACCATTTTATACGTGTGACAGCGGGAATAAAGGCAGACTTGCATTTATGGACGGTGTTCCTGCATTCTTTCAACGGGCAGGTGGTATGCCCTAAGGAAGATGTGGAAGGAACCGACATCAGTTTGTTTGCCGATGCGGCTGGTTCGGGCGGTTTTGGCGTGATTTTCAACAGCCATTGGTGCAGGGAGTCCTGGCCAAGGTCATGGAGAGAAAAACGGTGGACGAAGAACGTAACGCTGCTGGAATTTTTCCCGGTGGTGGTAGCAATTGAGTTATGGGGAGCAGGGTTACGAGATCGGAGAATATGTTTTTGGTCGGATAATGCGGCGGTCGTACAGACGATAAACAAACAATCGTCGGCCTCCCCGCCGGTCTTGGCTTTGTTGAGACACGTGGTGCTAAGATGCTTACAGGGCAATATGTATTTGCGTGCAAAGCATGTCCCGGGTTGTGACAACAGAGCAGCTGATGCACTCTCTCGTTCACAGATGGAGCTGTTCAGGGAACGGTACCCGCAGGCGGATGCCGAAGGGGTACGCTGCCCGCCTTCCTTATGGAATCTGGCAGAGGAGAGTTGTTGAAGCTGGTGGAGTCATCGGTGGCGGCTACAACGTGGAGAAATTACAATTCAGTTTGGTTATCATGGTTAAAGTTTGCGGGTGGAAAAGTGGTAGGAGGTGGAAGGGCAAGGTCAGCAACCTTGGATATGCTGACGGAGTTGCGTAAAAAACGGTTGTCGGTAGGAGCAGCCAGAAAGCATCTAGCGGGAGTGGCGTTTTTGTTAAAATTACACGGGAGGCTAGATGTGACTAAGGATTTCGTGTTCCAACAAATAATTCGCGGGTGGAAAAAAGAAAAGGTCCAGACGGACACGCGCCGTCCAATCACGTTGTCAGTATTGACAAGCCTGTTGTCAGTTTTGGAGTCGGTTTGTGCGGATGAATACGAAACACTGTTGTTTAGAACGGCTTTTTCATTAGCATTTTTCGCGGCCTTACGTATCGGAGAGATGGTCCCGGCAAGTAAAGTCAAGTCGGGTGGCCTACGGGCCAACGACGTTATCGCTACGGGACCGGCCATACGGATAGGTATAAGAAAGTCGAAAACGGACATTTATGGGAGAGGTGACTGGCTCACCATTAACCAATTAGGGGCACAATGGTGCCCGGTGCAGGTTATTAGCGAGTTCATAAAAAAGCGCCCCCAGAGCGGGCAATTTTTAGTGCATGCATCTGGTTCCCCGCTCACGCGTTTTCAATTTTCGGCGGTTTTACGTTCGGCGTTAAAGAAGTGCGGTTTGGAGCCGGGGGAATTCGGGACACATTCTTTTAGGATTGGGGCCGCAACGACGGCGGAAGCCCACGGTATGACGGAGGACGGTTTGAAACGATTGGGGCGATGGAAATCGCAAGCGTACAAGTCGTACATACGACCGGACCGTACGGTAGACGTGGTTTTGGAGTAGGATTGATGTGTACGGAAAAGCTTAGTGTTATGTAGGTGTTTTTCTTGCAATTTGCGGGTATTTGCTATGTTTATCTTGTTTCAGCGTCTGACCCATGGCATGTTTGGATCATCGGCCACTCGTTTATCTATTGGGCGGAGAGAAGAGCGGCCACTCGACCTATGGGAAGGAATCTGGGTCTGAGTGGCGCGCTGGTAAACTGGATCGGTGTGCGGGGGCTTCAATGGCCCAGGATTTTACAATTCGTGCTAAAAATCAGCAGGTGGACCCCCCGGAGAGTTATATTGGTCGTTCACGCCGGGGGGAACGAATTAGGAAGAACTAAAATGAACGAATTACTAGTGCTGATGAAACAGGACATGATGCGTTTTCGAGACTGTTTCCAGGATTGTGTTCTTGTATGGTCGGATATCGTGGCCAGGAGATGCTGGAGGGGTGCCAGAGACGGTGATGCGATTGAGAGAGTAAGAAGATTGATAAACCTTAGGATGTCCAGATTCGTTCAATCGTTGGGCGGAGTGGCAGTTCGCCATTGGGAACTCGAGGACAAGGAAAAAGGAGCACTTAGGGATGATGGAGTGCACCTTAACGATGTTGGTTTGGACACATTTTTGTCAGGACTTCAGGACGGTGTGGAGATGGCGTTGGCTAGGGTTGGCGTGGTGGGGCGGGATGCGCCATAGGAATACGGCGCATACCGCGTGCCGGGAGCTTCCCATGCGGGCTACGGCTTAGAGGAGGGTTTGCAAGCCCTAGGTAACAAGGGGCTTACGGACGTCCTGTGGCCGTTACGGTAATAAAAGTTCAACAGTTTAGGCATGGGAAAGCGTGAGGAATTTAGACTTAGGAAATTAGGTTAAATTAAAGGTTATAATATATGTTTGAAAATGTTAATAAAGCTGTGGCCAACCCACGTTTTCAGCAAGAAGTTGTAAGTATTGGTTATTATAAGATAGGTTTATTATATGGTAAGTGAGCGTGTACTTAGGATTAGGATGCCCCCAGTCTACACCACATAAGTTTCCGCGTTCTTTCCGACCCCCGTCCCGTGGTCACCCCATCCCGCAGTGTCCCATCTAATAAAACTTTTTCCCCGTGTGCCCCATTTTATATAAATATGGCCCGCAGGAGGTACACTTCAGAGGAACTGTATGCAATCATTGCATCAGACTCGGACTCAGGTAGTGGTGATGACGACCCCACTTTTTTGGCATTCTCCAACTCCTCATCCTCATCCTCATCCAGCGAGTCTGAGCTCCCTGCACCCCCGAGAAGGCGTCCAAGGACCGCCACTGACCCCAATGCATCAGATGCTCACTGGAGTACCCCGGAAGATTACAGACCCCAGATCCCTGATTTTATTGGGAACCCAGGGATTCAATTTGACACGGAAGGGCTCAGAGGGAAGGACTTCTTCAAGTTTTTTTTTTCTGAAGAGTTCATTGCCCATATTGTTACCCAGACGAATTTGTACGCCCAGAATTTTATAGAAGAAAATCCCACCTCCAGCTATGCCAGACCCGATAAGTGGACCCCTGTGGATGCACCAGAGATAAAAAATTTTGGGGGGCTTATACTAACCATGGGGCTAATAAAGAAGCCAACAATCAGGGCGTACTGGTCTACCGATATTTTGTACCACACCCCAATGTTCCGCATGGCGATGTCGAGGACGCGCTTTGAGTGTATTTTAAAAAATTTCTGCACTACAATGACAACCAGCTGTGCCCCCCCAGCGATCACCCTAATTACGATCGGTTGTATAAGATCAGGCCCATAATAGACCATTTTAACGCCAAGTTTGCCCAGGCGTATGCCCCACAGATAAACATTGCAGTAGACGAGTCCCTGGTACACTTCAAGGGGAGGCTAAAATTCCGCCAGTACCTGCCCAGTAAGCGGGCACGGTATGGTGTGAAGTTGTACAAGCTGTGCGAAAGTACATCAGGGTACACCCACAAGTTCCGTATTTACGAGGGGAAGGACACTAAAATTGAGCCCCCAGAATGCCCCCCCCCCGTGCTGGGAGTAACAGGGAAAATAGTGTGGGAACTGGTGCACCCACTATTAGACCAGGGTTACCATCTGTACCTGGATAACTTTTATACCAGTGTCCCCCTGTTTCAGTGCCTCGCTTCCAGAGGAACAGTGGCATGTGGCACTGTTCGGAAAAATCAAAAAAGCCTCCCTAAGACGCTGCTTGGGCAACTGCTCAGAAGGGGTGAGAGCCGGGCCCAATGCAGCGACAATGTATTGTGCGTTAAATATAAGGACAAGAGGGATGTCCTTATGTTGACGACAATACACGGCCACAGCAGTACCCCCTGCCCAGTACGAGGTACCAGTGCAGAGACCCCCAAACCAGACTGCGTCCTCGACTATAATAAGTACATGGGAGGGGTCGATCTATCAGACCAGGTACTGGAGCCCTATAGAGCCATGCGGAAAACACGGGTGTGGTACAAAAAACTGGCCGTGCACCTCGTACAGATGGCACTGTATAATGCCTACGTGCTGTTCCGAGGTGCAGGCCACAGGGGGACATTCCTTGAATTTCAAGAGGAAGTTATCAAGGACCTAATATTTGGGGACCAGGAGGTGGGGGAGAGGCCCAGTACTTCTGGAAGCGAGGCCACAAGAATTGTACCAGGGCAGCATTTTCTCAGTGAAATTCCCTCCACTGCGACGAAGGGAAGGACCCAAAAGAGGTGCAGAGTGTGCTACAAACAGGGGATAAGAAAAGACACCATATACCAGTGTGAAACGTGCCCCACACAACCCGGCCTCTGTATAAATGAGTGTTTTAAGATCTACCACACGTCCCTGAAATTTTAATTTTTTTATTGCCCTGACGTTTTACCCTGATGTACTTCGCACAGCTTGTACATAAAGCCACATGCTAAGTCCTTCCCTTCTGAGCCCTGCGCCCTAAAAACAGTTTAGATTCACATATGGGGCATTTCCCTGTTGGGTAACATCATGGGTTACGTTTTCTCCTTCTGCCCCTGGTAAAAAATATAAATCTGGGCCTAAACTGAGCATTATTGGAAAAATGTGAATTTTTCGTTCTCAACTCAAATTGTTAAAAAAAATTCCTCAAATACCTGTGGGTTCAAACCGCTCACTATACCCCTTAAAAAATTCCCTGAGGGGTGTAGTTTCCAAAATGGGGTCAGTTGTTGGGGGTCTCAAATGCACTGGTACCTCAGGGGCACTGCAAACACTACACGGTGTCTGAAAATTATTCCAGCAAAATCTGCATTCAAAAAAAGCGCTCCTTTCTTTCTGAGCCCTGCCATGTGCCCATACAACAGGCTACGTCCACATATGGGGCATTTCCGTGTTCGAGAGCAACTGGGTAACGCATCATGGGGTACGTTTTTTCCTTCTGCCACTGGTAAAAAATATAAATCTGGGCCTAAAGCTGAACATTATGTGAAAAATGTGATTTTTTTGTATTGAACTCAAACTGTTAAAAAAATTCCTCAAATACCTGTGGGTTCAAACCGCTCACTACACCCCTTAAAAAATTCCCTGAGGGGTGTAGTTTCCAAAATGGGGTCAGTTGTTGGGGGTTTCAAATGCACTGGTACCTCAGGGGCACTGTAAACACTACATGGGGTCTGAAAATTATTCTAGCAAAACCTGCATTCAAAAAGCCAAGAAGCGCTCTTATCCTTCTGAGTCCTGCCATGTGCCCATACAACAGGCTACGTCCACATATGGGGCATTTCCGTGTTCGAGAGCAACTGGGTAACGCATCATGGGGTACGTTTTTCCTTCTGCCACTGGTGAAAAATGAAAATCTGGGCCTAAAGCTGAACATTATGTGAAAAATGTGATTTTTTTGTATTGAACTCAAACTGTTAAAAAAATTCCTCAAATACCTGTGGGTTCAAACCGCTCACTACACCCCTTAAAAAATTCCCTGAGGGGTGTAGTTTCCAAAATGGGGTCAGTTGTTGGGGGTTTCAAATGCACTGGTACCTCAGGGGCACTGCAAACACTACACGGTGTCTGAAAATTATTCTAGCAAAACCTGCATTCAAAAAGCCAAGAAGCGCTCCTATCCTTCTGAGACCTACCATGTGCCCATACAACAGGCTACGTCCACATATGGGGCATTTCTAAAAACTGCGGAATCTGGGTAATACATTCCAAGTTTTGTTTCTTTGCTAACTCCTACTGTTTTATATATAAAAAAAGGTTTTATATTGAAAATCAGTAGAAAAAAGGAACTGTTCTAATTTTTGATGCACTTTCCTTTAATTCCTGTAAAACATCTAAAGGGTTAATAAACTTTCTAAATGCCATTTTGAATACTTTGAAGGGTGCTGATTTTAAAATGGGGCAATTCATGGGGGATTCTGATATACAGGCTCGGCAAAACTATGTCTGAACTGCATTGGTCCTTAAAAAATTTAGATTTTGAAATTTGCTAGTAAATGTGAAAAATTACTGCTAAATTTATATACTTTGTGGAATCTGCAAAAAGTAAAATAACACTTAAAAAATGATTGCTGTGTAAAGTAGGCCTATGGGAAATGTTAATTAATAACTATGTTGTGGTTTTTGACTTTCTATCTTACAAAGAAAACAATTCAAAGTTTGAAAATTGTGAATTTTTCCAAATTTTCAGTAAATTTGGATTTTTTTTCCTAATAAGGACAAAATTTATTGAAGAAATTTTTACACTAACATAAAGTACAATATGTCACGAAAAAACAATCTCAGAATCACCTTGATAAGTAAAAGCATTCAAAAGTTATTAGCACAGAAAGTGACAGATGTCAGATTTGAAAAATAAGGCTTGGTCCTTAAGCTCAAAATAGGCCATGTCATTAAGGGGTTAAGAAATCCATAATCTCACATCTGTGTATTTTTCACAATAGTTTGATTCAATTTCTTCCAATTGTTTTCAGTGGTAAACTTCACATCGCAATAGCATGCAATCAGATAGCATGCTGGTGTGTTTTTTTTTTTGTTCTTTTTTTTTTAAAGACCCCATAGAAAACAATGGTTGATTCCTTCTCACCCAAAAATTAAATAAAATACATAAATCTTGTTATTTGTATAGCGCCAACTTATTACGCAGCGCTTTCAGGTAATTTTTTTAAAATTTATTATCCCCCACCAAGCTGGGTGCTCATTTTACCGACCTCAAAAGGATGGAAGGCTGAGTCGACCTTGAGCCGGCTACCTGAACCATTCGGGGATTGAACTTGCAACCTTCAGGTCGTAAACGAGCGCTTACACTCTGCACCATAAGACATGCAGCAACTTTTCAATCGTGAGGAGTAAAATCGCTTGGGAATGACAACATTGCAATCGATGTCTCATCAACATGCGTGAGTTCCGTCCATATCGCTATGAAACGTAACTTGCATGTGAAACTCACCTGTCTGAATACACCCTTATGAATACTGATGCAGTATACTCACCAAAATAAGCAAGTATGAATGAGGCCTGCTAGAGGTTGTTTTTGCCACAGAGGCAGTATTAGGTATTCCAGCCACAGAAAGGAATCGCAGATCTAAGATTTTTTTATTTTTTATTTAGCAAATCATTAGGAATACAATTTGTTATTTTTTGTTCAGTCCAATCACCTTTACCTTTATGCGGTTTCAATGAATGTCCACATATTTTAGAAAGTAAACAATTTACACAAGGAGTCCTCACTTCTTCACTATGCCACTCCGGATTCTCCTGCAGTGGGTTAATTTATGAACGGATTAAGGTTCTTGGTGAGAATTCCTTGACTGCTTTGAAAGTAAAGGCACCTCTTTTCTTCCTTCTACCCACAATACTTCTCTTATGGATCCTGGTCACAGTTGACCTCAGGTATTTTGAATTTGAAGTTTTTGACAGATTCAGGCTCATTCCACACACAAAAAAAATATTTTTACTAGCTAACGTTTTTATGCTTCTAAAGCCTTTTGCACATTCTAAACAAGAGTATGAATTTTTTTATCTACGTTAATTCTCTGAGTTTCAAAAATTGATTTCCTTGTTAAATAGTTTTACACATTTAGGACATCAAAACTTCTTCTCCCCTGTGTGACGCCTCTGATGTATTAGAAAATTTGCTTTCAGCATAAAACATTTTCCACATTCTGAACATGAAAATGGTTTCTCCCCTGTGTGAATTCTCTGATGGGTAACAAGATGTGATCTATTTCTAAAACATTTCCCACATTCTGAACATGGAAACGGCTTCTCTCCCGTGTGAATTCTCTCATGCTTAACAAGATCCGATTTCAGTCTGAAACATTTCCCACATTCTAAACATGAATATGGCTTCTCTCCTGTGTGGATTCTTTTATGTTTAACGACGTATGATTTATCTGTAAAACATTTCCCACATTCCGAACATGGAAACGGTTTCTCTCCCGTGTGACTTCGCTGATGTGCAACGAGCTCTGATTTCCGCAAAAAACTTTTGCCGCATTCTGAACATAGAAACAACTTCTCTCCTGTGTGAATTCTCTTATGTTGATTAAGATGTGATTTACATGGAAAACTTTTCCCGCATTCTGAGCATATAAACGGCTTCTCTCCAGAGTGAATTCTCTGATGTCTAACGAGATCTGATTTATCTGTAAAACATTTCCCACATTCTGAACATTGAAATGGCTTTTCTCCTGTGTGAATCCGCTTATGTGGGACAAGATCTGCTTTCCGCATAAAACGTTTCCCACATTCTGAACATGGAAACGGTTTCTCTCCTGTGTGAATTCTCTCATGTTGAAGAAGATGTGATTTATACGTAAAACATTTCCCACATATTGAGCATGAAAATGGCTTCCCTTCTATGGGAATTTCTTGTTTAACAAAATCTGATTTCAGCATAAAACATTTTCCATATTCTAAACCTGAAAATTGCTTCTCTCTTGTGTGAATTCTTCTGTGTGTAAAAAGGTCTGAGCTTTTTATAAACTCTTTTCCACATTCCACACATTGAAACATTTTACTTCGTATGTGACCAGCACTTGTGGTAAAATTCAGTGATTGGTCAATAGAATGTTCATCATCATTAACAGGATTATAAAACATATCTGTACTGTAAATTCCTGGATGTGCATGAAAGTTAATGAGGTTTTCTCCCGAAGAGTGATGCATGATATCTTCATCTTCTAATTTACAATTAAGTGATAACATGATGTTTTCATCAGAGTTCTTACTGAGATCGTATGATAGATCTGTACTTTGATGTCCTGGATGCACAAGATGGGTAATGATGTTTTCTCCTAAGGAGCACTGCATGATATCTTCTTCATATTCTACTTTACAATGAGGTGATAACTGGAAGTTTTCATCACAGTTCTTAATGGGATCATATGATAGATCTGTACTATGACATTCTGGCTGTACATGAACGGTAACGAAGTTTTCTACTGAAGAGCGCTGTACGATATCTTCATTTTCTACTTTATAATTAGGCGATAACTGGAAGATTTCATCACACTTCTTACTTGGATTATCTGGTAATTAAAAATGGATGTCATGAATTAAACGAATTTGCATTATTCCTGTCAAAGCCCTTTTACAGGGGATGACTGTCGGGTGCACAGAAGCAATGACTGCTCAGTGAATGAACGCGGAATGATCCCTGGCTCGCCCGCCTCCATTCACAGTAAACAGGCAGTTGTTCATTGATGAACAGCTGCACGGCTCCATCTTTCAATAAGCTGCTGATTGGATCTTTCATGCAGATACAAAAATCATTTTTGGTCTGCTGCTGCATCATTCCGCCTAAACAGGCAGTCATTCATAGATGGAACAATACAGCGGCAGACCAAAAAGATTTTCGTGTCTGCATAAGGTCACATGCAAAGGAGTGGGTTGGATTCCACATGCAGGAGCCCGCAGTGGAATCTGACCCTGTGCCCAGCTGGCATCCGTGCGAACCTGTAGTTTTTGTTCTTCTTTCTGTACTGCGGTACCATGGTCCCCATGGCTCCCTGTCGGACATGCGCAGTACAGATTTTTTTTTTTAATTTCTGCTTTTCCCGTGGAATCTATGGCCCATCCGCAATGTCAAATGCGGATGGGCCATGGCTCGGATGGCTTCTGTTGACTTCAATGGAAGCCATCCACGCGGGAACCACAGAAAAATGGAGCATGCTGCCATTTTTCATCCGCAAGCCGAAACTGCATTTGGTTTCCACTTATGTGCATGAAGAATCGTTTTTCCATAGCAGGTATGGAGGGTTATTGCTGCAGAGCCCGGAGACGGATGCCAGGACCTTAGCGAATACTCGGGGGGCCATGGCCAAATCAAATGACCTTGCAGTGGTACTGATCTGAGTAGACGGCAAAGCAGAGGAAACATTGGCGAGTTCGACATACTGGGACACGAAGATAAGCGTCTTTGAGGTCTATGGAAGACAGGTACTCTCCCTGTTCCATGAACACTATGACTGACCTGAATGATTCTATGTGGGAGTGAAGGACATTGATAATGCGGTTTAACTTCTCCAAGTCCAGAACGGATCTGATAGTGCCATTCTTCTTCAGCACCATGAACAGGTTGGAAGAAAAATCTTTGAAGCATTCTGAGGGAGGAACCAGCACTATTACTCCCGGATAGGGCAGAGTTGCTATTGCCTGATCCACAGTGGTGTCCTACAAAGAAGAGGCTGGGATACTAGAAGCAAAGAAGCGATCTGGGGGTTTATAAAATGTTTAGATTGGTAAAGCGTTTGTTGGGGAGGTTCCATTCCCGGACTACAATGTCTTTGTATTCCAAATAGTAAGAGAAGATTTTCTGGGTACATTCTGAGTGCCGAAAAGAGAGAGTTTCCATAGATGTAATCACTGGCTGACCCTTCACCTGAAAGGTCTCTTTTACTGCCACTATCAGACTATCAATCAAAAAGGATAGCTTAGATGCCTGTCCCTCATCCAAATTGTAGTCTGACCCAGAAAGTTCCTCATTAGAGTAGTTGTCATCTCTGGAAGAGAGACATGGAGGTAAAAGGAGGCTAGAGAGTGAGAAGGATGCCTCAAAAGAGGAGGCGAAGCTCATTTCCGAGGTATACCACGTGGAGGGTCATGTGTGGCAAAATTATCATTGTCATATACCCTTGGTGGCAGTTGACAGAAAAAGCAGCCCAGACTGTCTAAAATGGAGGTAGACGCTTTGGTAAGGTTGGATACCGCCTGAAAGAGGCTGCAAGCCCATTCTAGTTAGGCAGATGGAGGAGGTTGTACAGGATAAGTACCTGTGGCTGGTTTTCTTGCCACCTGGGTCAGTGGAAGACAGCTGGGGAATGCCAGCTCCGACTGTCAGCAAAAGAATTTCGTTCTGCAGTGAGCTTAAGCAAAATACTTGGTTTTGTTTGGGCCCTGTCTAGATCTGTTGGCCCTGGAGTTGAACGTAGTGCCACACTGCGCCTTTATCTGTACCTGCTGCTATACGTGCTGCAGGAGAGGCAAAGAAGCAGTGAAGCTCGCCGCCAGGCAGCACTTACCCATTACTGGACTGGATGAATACGGAGCGGTGATGCGATGATACACTGGAATAGAAATCAGGAGGACGTGAGGTGCACTACCGGTCCCAGAAATAGCAGAGAGCCATCTGCTTAGGCAGAGAGAACAAACAGGACCCAACTGCAGGTTTTGTAGCATAGGAGACAATGGTAAAAGAGCATTCAGGCACCAAGCCAGAAGATGGAGGGAGGACCAGAAACCTGGCACCCAGCACCAAAAGCCCCTATTGGTGAAGAGGGGAAAGGAACTTGTCCCCATTAGAAGTACCAAACAGTAGGCCGCAGCCAGGGCCTAAATTTGCAGGCTGCGGCTAAAATCTGCTCCCCAGGCCTGAGAAGCCCGGTGGGAGGCTGAAGAAATGGGAAGCCGCCAGACACTTCTTCTGAGAGATCCCCATCACCTCTGGGTACCGTGGACACAGCGAAAAAAACTGTGCCGCCAGGAGCCATGGACCAAATTTTTACCAACAGGAAGGGAATGGTTGAGGAAGTACGGGTGGCTGGGTCCTCAGGAGGCAGTGATCATGCTATCCTTGAATTTTGCATAAAAAGGGGAGGAAGACCTGAGAAAACTCAGACCTCAAGGTTGGTTTTAAGAAAGGCAGATTTTAATGGACTCAGAAAGATGGTAGGAAGAATCCAATGGCTCGATGTTCTTAAGGACAGAAATGTCCAACAAGGTTTCCTTCTATGACAGAATCACCGACTGGGTTGATCAGGGAATTGCGGTAGATATAGTATATCTTGACTTTAGTAAAGCATTTGACAAATTATCTCATACCATACTTATTGAAAAAAATGACCAAATATGGGATTCACAAAGCAACTGTTAGGTGGATTCACAACTGGCTGAGTGATCGTACTTAAAGAGTGGTTATAAAAGGCTGCACATCCAAGTGGAAGAATGTATCAAGTGGGGTACCACAAGGCTTTGTCCGAGGCCCGGTGTTGTTAAACATTTTTATAAATGATCTAGGGATTCATGGGAAACTGATCAAATTTGCTGGCGACATGAAGCTAGGAGGGAAAGATAACACTAGGAAAGAGAGAGAGAGTATTGAAAAAGATCTTGAAAAGCTTGAACAGTGGGCAGCAACTAACAGAATGGTATTTAACAAGGAGAAACAGGATCAGCCCTATTCTCATCTGCACAAGGAAAGACTAGAAGCAATTGGATGAAACTGAAAGGGAGGAGACACAGATTAGATATTAGGAAAAACTTTCTGACAGTGAGGGTGATCAATAAGTGGAACAGGTTACCACGGGAGGTGGCGAGTTCTCCTTCAATAGAAGTGTTCAAACAAAGGCTGGACAAATATCTGTCTGGGATGATTTAGTGATCCTGCACTGAGCAGGGGTTGGACCCGATGACCCTGGAGGTTCCTTGCAACTCTACCATTCTATGATTGCTAGAAGCTGTTGACAGTCACTAACAAGTATTGGTACTTTGCAGTTATTCTTTGTCTGTCCGCTTGTTCTCTCCACTTAGTAAAGAGAGACATGATCTCAGATCAAGGCAGCATTAACATTGGTTAAATTCAGAAGGCAACTAAGAGAAAGGTCATGGCCCTGTGCCTCAGACTCTCATTGAGGTTAATAGGATCATGGTGCAACTCGTAAAATGCTGCGATCATGACCTGAGGGGAGTAAAAAAAAAAATCCACCAAGGTTGGATTTTTCTGTGATCTGCGGATGGCAGCAAATTGTGAGCCATACCATGACCCCGTTGACCACAATGAGATTGTGAGGTTGCAGGGCTACAAAGCGTTTGTTGAAAGTGCAACCACCCATTGCAGCCAAAGTGAGTGTGTGGCCGTAGAATTCTGCTGTAGCCTTTTGTTTAGAATGCAGGATGTAGTAAATCACTGTACAACTAACTTTTAAGGATGGTCATAAGGGTAGTACATGTGGGCATCGATCAGTGCCCTTGCACCATGCTATATTACCACCATTAACCCTGCTGTAATCAATAAAATAGATAACAGTTCCTCCATAGGAGTCAACATCCACAAATAACAGAGCATTGCAGAGAAGAGACTCCAAACTCCTGAACCCTTGCAAGGAAGTCCAGCTATGGCTCCAGCTAGAATGTTTTTTTTCCTATATTTCGAACATGCATATATTACATATACACACATATACTGTATATGTCCTGTATATTTCTTCGTACCTTGTGATACAGGGGCCTGGTACTTTTCCATCATAACATCCTTGTACAGATCCTTGTGTCCTTCTAAATACTCCCACTCCTCCATGGAGAAATAGAGAACGACATCCTGACACCTTATAGGAACCTGACAACACAATGATACCATCATTACCCAGACTCCTCTAGTGCTCTTACTGTATAATTACCCAGCATTCCCAGCAGTGTCACCTCTCCAGTCAGCAGCTCAGTGATCTTGTTGGTGAGTTCTAGGATCTTCTGCTCATGTATCGGTAAGTGAGGAGGAGCCTCTGTGATGGGGCTCTTGCTCCTGCTCCATCCTCCATCGGGAGTTGTACCGTCACCTGATGTCTTCTTTACTATTGTGTAATCCTGTGTATGGGGAGAGAAACAGAGAACTGAACCCAGTATTCCTCTCTCAATTGTGATCCCACTGTATAGAGATGTGGAGAGACCACATCTGGAACACCATGTTCAGTTCTGAAGACATCACCTACGAAAATACATGTTTTATAGAAATATTGAACTTTTTGAATTATGTTGAAATAAAATAAGTCTAGAGATAGGACACAAAAATAGTGCAGGGTCGTAAGTGTAAAATATCCTATAATAGCTTAAAGAATTTAATTTGTATAACCTGGAGGAGAGATAGGGGGACATTGTAATGCATGTGGGCATCCCTCTGCAAAAGGGGCGGGGGGGCTGGCAATGAAACAGTTACAGTCCTTCACTCTCTTCTGACCTCCAACTTTCTGCTTGGTCTGAGGTGGATACCCTGAGCTAGTTCCCTGCTGATATGCTGGGGAAACCATGACTCGGCTGACTGCACAAACTGTTAGCGCCACTCTCATCTCAACTTCACTGCTGCCTTATATAGCTCCACCCATCCTACTTTTACATGTAGCGATAATCGAGCAAACGGCCGGTCATTTGCTTAAGCAGTCATATATCGTTTATTCATGTTTTACAGGACCAACACGAGCCGTGCCTGCAATTTCAGCAGCTCGCATTGATTTCAAAATGAGCCCCGCTTGCAGTTACAACCACTGGCCACTACACAGAGGTCAGTGCAGAGACTTCCACCCGACTCCTGTGTAATTGCGGCGCTGTCAGCGGGTGCACAATCCGCTGATCTGTCGGGGTCCTGGGGATGGGTTATCAATAGTATTTTCCCAGAAAACCTCTTTAATGACTGATCGGAGGGAAGCGTTTTTTTAAATAAACTTAACACAAGAATACGGGGATAAAATCTGAAGTTGGGCAAAGAAGAGAAGTAATGTCAGAACAGACTGAACTGGGAGAGTAGAAGATGCTTAAAAAAAACTCCTAGCAGATGTGGCCGGAACCAACAGTACGGGGCAGTAAACCTGCTGGAGTTAAAGGGGTTGTCCCGCGAAAGCAAGTGGGGTTATACACTTCTGTATGGCCATATTAATGCACTTTGTAATGTACATCGTGCATTAATTATGAGCCATACAGAAGTTATTCACTTACCTGTTCCGTTGCTAGCGTCCCCGTCTCCATGGTGCCGTCTAATTTCAGCGTCTAATCGCCCGATTAGACGCGCTTGCGCAGTCCGGTCTTCTCCCTTCCGAATGGGGCCGCTCATGCCGGAGAGCTGCTCCTTGTAGCTCCGCCCCATCACGTGTGCCAATTCCAGCCAATCAGGAGGCTGGAATCGGCAATGGAGCACACAGAGCCCATGGTGCACCATGGGAGAAGACCCGCGGTGCATCGTGGGTGAAGATCCCGGCGGCCATCTTACTAAGGTAAGTAAGAAGTCGCGGGAGCGCGGGGATTCGGGTAAGTACTGGACGGGTTTTTTTTTTACACCCCTGCATCGGGTTTGTCTCGCGCCGAACGGGGGGGCTATTGAAAAAAAAACAAAAAACGTTTCGGCGCGGGACAACCCCTTTAAACATATATGTAGCCTAATGGCCCTTTACATGGAACGCTTCCCGTTTGAGCAATGATGTCACCGCTAATCCATTCGCAGTTGTCCGCCCTCCTGCAAAATGCTTAGACAGGCAGGTCATTGTTTAAAATCATCCATTTCTTGTTCAAGGCTTCACTTTGCTATGTGCAACGCTGAGCTGGGAGCGTTTAAATGTAACGCTGATTGGTATACCGGCTGAAATTGAAGTACACGATGGCTCGCATTTAGATGTAACGATTATCACGCACATTTGTTTGTTTGAGTGAAATGTTAATCATTATGTATAAATGGGGCTTAAGAAAAACAAAACAAGAGGAAATAAATCGAAAGGCAGACTAGATGGACCACGTGTCCTCCTGCCATCAGTCTTCTAGGTCTTCATATACTGTAGACGTTGAGCGACTGGCAAAAATCTGAGTCTCCACGCCGAACTCCGGCCATGTGATCCTGCTGGTTCCTGGCTGCCCTTTCCTCCTCATTACAAGGAGCCTACTTACCATTCTCATTGCTCCTACAACATTACTATTAGCTCATTGGTTCCCACCATACAGAACTGACCATATTGGGGGCCGATCTTCACATTTTCTGCTGCTCAGTTCTTTAGTTCTCCTTCACTTGGAAGGTCTGGAAGCCGTTATACAGGACACTGGATTGTTCCTATTACGTCCTAGAATGGATTTTCTCTTCCCTTAGTCTGACTTGTTACATAATTCAATAAGTATCATAGAAATATAGAATAGCTTACCTCTCCGGTCAGCAGGTAGATGATCTCTAAGGTGAAGTTTAATATGGTTTTGGTAACTTCATTCCGGTCCTTCTCCATTCTTGGTGGGTCATTCAGAAGGAGGTCTGTTCTAGACAAAAACTCCAGTTCTAGTTCTGCCGGCACCTTTATGAAACAAGGAAAGATCCCAAATCATACAATATCAGGAGTGAAAATACAGAAATTCGCTGATTGAGACTAGAGCGAATCCGGTTTGTAGAGCCATCACCACATGGATGCAAGGTATATTCTCAGTACAGACAGGGATACGCCAAAGTTATCTAGGCCACTGTTTCCGTACGTGCCATAGTAGGGAATGGACAATGCAGGAAACGCGATCAGATACTTCCCTCATTTTTTCCCTGGATGCGAGGGTCACTTCTCCATACAGATCGGGGAACCCTAATCCATATAACACTGTGTTAACACGGGCAAGAAAAACATGCATGTTGTGTGGAAATGCGCGAAGCACAGAACCTTTGCAGTGTAATAACCCATTATTTTGGGTTAATTTACATGAGCGATTTTCCTCTCGCCGCGATAGTATTAGGCTGAAAATTTGCAGCATGTCTTATTTTTGTCCGATTCCAGAGTGAGAATTGGTCATTAATCTCTATGGGAGCCAAGAAAAAAGGCATTGGAGTCACTTGTACATGCAATTGGGATGATTTTCTCCCACAGATAACTATGTAGTGGCCCAGCGGGTCCTACAGAACATTCACACCAACACTTTTCCTGTCTCACCTGTCTATGTGCCGTCCTTGGACACAGAAGGTGCCGTCTGTAGGAGAGACCCTGTGTCCCCCCTTCTCTCCACTAAGCCTAGAGCTTAGCTTTGATGTCAGCTTGTGTCCTATTGGCTGATAGTCAGCTTTAATCTCACTGGTGCAGAGTCCAAGGGCGGGAAAGCCACAACACAAGTCCCTATGCAAGAGTGGGAGGAGTCCAGAAAGTGCAGGAAAGAAACAGAGGAGATAAAGTTAGTCAGTCAGGTGCGAGAGAGGAGAGGTTGCAGTCAGTCATGTCGGAGAGGAGGAGGTACGTGTACAGAAGCAAGTTAGCAGTGCATCACAGTTTCTCCCAAGGTCGAGCGTGGTGTATACGCATTCCCTTGGCATCCCACAGCAGAAGGATGGAGAACCTTTCTGAGGTCAGCCTTTTACTAACAGGGAGTCATAGCTATCCGGTAAACTCAAAGCCAGGATTAGCCTTACAGCCTCTTTGCGGTCTGCTTTATCTACACTTCACTAAACTCAAATCAATCCTTCAGCTTGATCAACTAGTGGGGAGATGGTTTATCAAGTCTGTTCAGTAATTAGAGGAGGGAGTGTTGAAGTCAGGTCCTAATCAAGTGAAAGGTCACTGTATTTCTCATTGTGTTCAATTGCCTGCATACTACTGCATCTGTGTGTACCTGTTCAAGGTACCTTTGTGGAAAATGGTGAATTCAATTATACTGCAAAATACCAAAGTCAGTAAATCTGCATACTCCCAGATTACTAATATACTACTGGACTCAACTCATTTATTTCATTGTCATTTTACCCCGAGGGTCCAGTTGGAGTACTGGCGTCACCGTGACAAAACAGGCCTTCCTGTCACCCTTATTAAGGTACGTTCCTTGAGTCGCTGCTCGGCCATTGCAACTATGGCGACCAAGGGGAAAAAAAGGAAGTGCAGATGGGAAGGCGCCGGAAGCCAAAGAGAAAATACATTTTTGCAGAAAAGTGCCACGTTTAATTCATCAAGAGCAACTTCTTGTACTTGTGCAGGACAGGCCAGCGTTGTGGGACAATTGCTGCAAGTACTACCATGTTTGCAGTTGGCGTGATGCTGCGTGGGAGGTGGTGGCATATTTATTTGTCTGCAGGGCATAGTGCGCAAAAAAAAAATGCGAAAGGGCCTTCTTACATGGGACTATAGATTATTGTTTGTGTAAATGCATGCCCTAA
This sequence comes from Eleutherodactylus coqui, assembly GCF_035609145.1. Taxonomy (NCBI): domain Eukaryota; kingdom Metazoa; phylum Chordata; class Amphibia; order Anura; family Eleutherodactylidae; genus Eleutherodactylus; species Eleutherodactylus coqui. Next base: position 39,446,379 of record NC_089837.1, read on the forward strand.
CTGATCGAACAGGAATCCGTTCGCTTCTCGTTCGTTGTTCCATTTCAGAAAACTCAACAACGGATCAGTCTGTGTGAACAGGTAGTATTTCACTAACATACAACTACCTATTTACTGTGAATGGAGGTGGGCGAGCCAGAACGATTACCGACTCGCTCCACCTCCATTTACTACTAAGCCCAGGATCGATTATTGCTGGGACGACTTGCTGGACATCTGCGTCCCGTGTAAAAGGGCCCTAACTTGTATGACCGCTCTCTTATCACTGTTGTGTTGGCTTCCAGTGCTAGTGTTGTTTTTGATGCCTATTTTTGACCTCACTACGCCTGCGTACCTGTGCAGGTAGGCGGCAGCATCTGCACGGACCTCTGTACTTCCATGTTTTCTGTACTGCGGATGGTCTGCATGGCTCACTGGGTGCCCCACAAATCAAATCCACTCGTGGACATTAAGCCTTATGTATTCCAATTTTAGCATTAAAAAGCCAAGATGGCAATAACTCTCAAAGGCTGTTTTTCTTTGCGCCACAACATGAATATGACAAAGGACACACCGCAGCATGTGTCAAAATCCACCAAAAATATGCATGCACTGATTGGTACATCCAGTGCGGCATTGATTAGTTCTCGAGCGCTGCTCAGCCAATCACAGCAAATCGCGTTGTGGAGGCAGGATTTATGAATTGGCCAATCAATGCTGCGACTCCGCCAATTCGTAAATTCTGCCTCAAGAATGCGATGGCTGTGACTGGTTCTTCAGCGCTGCTCAGCCAATCAATGAAGCACTGGATGAACCAATCACAGCCATTGGATTCAGGGTTCGAGAACTAATCAGAGCCATCGCTTTGTGGAGCTGGGATTTATGAATACCATAACCAGGAAGCGATCTTCTGTGGGCGGCCAAGGACAGCCGGAGGCCTGCCAGAGCTCCAGAGAGCAGTGGGAGGGATGTGGACCAAGCTTGTTAGGTTCGTATAATATGACCGCCTGAAAATAAGACCTAGTGCCCTTTTTTGGGACAAAAATTAATATATGACAGGGTCTTATTTTCGGGAAAACATGTTGGTGGTAGTCGGGATGAACTTGGTTAAAGGGATTCTGTCACCAGATTCATGAGGTTTGACTTGGACCCGAGCACTGAGTCATGGAGGCAGGCCGGGGCGGCTTCTTCCTGCCCTCATCATGCAGACTCACAGTTCTCTCCCCTTTTATGTATAGGGAGGGAACCATCACTTTTCGTGCTGCAGCGCTCAGGTCCGAGTCAAACCTCACGAACCTGGTGACAGAATCCCTTTAAAACCTGATCCACCTTCCTGCTCTTGTGATACGCTCAGAAGTTCCCATGCACAAAATCTGCATTGTATTCACCCTGTGTGATCATCCACCACATACTACCGCCACCACATATATCACCGCCATCCGCTGCACCTATGATTCTTGTGTGATCTTCATACATTTTGCTGCAGATTTCACTCTTTACACTGGAGGGTAACATTCACCACCAGGGGCGCTACTGCCATGAAGCAAACTGAGCTCTCAGGCAGCCGTCTGCAAGACCTCAGAGAGGCGGCGCTAGGGTTGTCACCCGACCAGTAAGTCACCGGTCCAGCCCGTAATTAAGGCCAGCATTTCTTTATTTACCAGATATAATAACGGACGGTAAAAAATAATTGTCAGCTGCTAGCCACCCGGGCAGCAACCAAGAAATATTTACCTCACTTTAGTCATCGTTTCTGTAATCAGTCTGTGACCTCTGACCTCTCTCTCCCTGGTGTCTGTGTTCCTGCTTGCAGGGGTTGTCATGTACGCAGCACAGATGCGGGGTGCAGACGTCAGGGGTCACAGTATGATCACCGCAGTGGCAGCTGCCTGACCTGAGCCGCAGACAAAGGTAAATGCTTCATGTTGTCAGCTGGAGGTCACTATAACTGCCGGGGCCACCAACAAGAGTCACTATTATTACCGTGGGCACTATTACTACCAGGGCTATTAAGGGGGTCCCTATTACTATTAGGGTCACTAAGAGGGACACTAATGGAGGCACTATTACTATTGGGGCCACTACTGGGGGCACTATTACTACCAGAACCATTATGGGGGGTCAATATTAATACTTGGGCCACTTGCAGAGCCACTATAGCTATAAGAACGAACATGGTCACTATAACTACAGGGTCCATTAAGGGGGTCCATATCATTACTGGGACCACCAAGAGGGACACTACTGGGGGGCTTTTAATAAAGGAACCCCCAACAGGGTCACTATAACTGCTGGGGCCCTTAAGGGGTCCCTATTACTATTGGGGCCACGAAAATGGGTCACAATTACTACAGGAACCACTAACAGGTTCACTATAACTACCGGGGCCTTTAAGGGGGTTCCTATTACTATTTGTGTCACTAAGAGGGACACTGAAGGAGGCACTATTACCATTGGAGCCACTAAGAGGGACACTACTGGGGGCACTATTTATACGAGAAACGCCTAATGGGGTCACTATAATTACTGGGCCATTAAGGGGTCCCTATTACTATTGGGGCCACTAAGAGGGACACTACCAGGGTCACCAAAAGGGGCACCATTACTACAGGAACGACTAACAGGTTCACTATAACTATCGGGGCCTTTAGGAGTCCCTATTACTATTGGGGCCACTAAGAGGGACACTACTGGGGGCACTATTACTATTGGGGCCATTAAGGGGCTCACTATTACTATCAGGACCATTACGGGGGGGGGGTTACTATTACTCACATCAGACAAGTCTCAATAGTTTATGTATATGTCGGATATCTTGTGTATTGGTGCTTACAATGTCTGTAGCACGAGGGGGGGGGGGGTTTACAAGGGGGCACCATTTCACGCCTCTCCTCAAGCAGCATAAAGCCACCCGTTTTCACCAAATATTAGTAGTTTATGTATCATGTCGGAGCTCAACACAAGACACACTTCACGGTTTTACTGCAATTACAAAAAAATGAACAAAACAGCATAAAACCCCTCCGCCGTCTCTTACCTGCCGGCCGGAGTCACACGCAGAGGGCTGATACTGTAATATAATGTAGCTGATATCACTGTGCCGTGTATGTATATCCTCTGGCTGATAACAGAGACAACAGGAGTCACTTGGAACTGCTGTGTATCTGCTGCAATAGGACCTGTGATGATGTCATCACCATGTGATCAGTACAAGAGGGGCGGAGCTCAGCAGTGGGAAGGAAGAGAAGTTGTGGCTGAAGGACCTGTGATGATGTCATCATCATGTGATCAGTATATAAGGGGCGGAGCTCAGCAGTGAAATCTACAGGGTGATTCTCTCGCTAGAAAACGGAAACATTCCTCAATAACTGTCATTTTGGTTTTGTTCTCTATAATTATTGACCTGAACAAGGATTATGGAGTGGATTAACTCCTTAGTGACCAAGCCTGTTTGCACCTTAATAACCAGATCAAATTTTGGAAATCTGACATGTGTCACTTTAACATAGAATAAACCCATAAAGGTTTTGCATATCCAAGTGATTCTGACATTGTTTTTTCGCCACCCATTGAACTTTATTTAGCTGGTAAAAATCGACCAATAGAATTTGTGAATATTTATTAAACGTGCAAACATTCGGAGAATTTTGAAAAAATTTTCATTTTTTCACATTTTCAACTGCAATATCTCAAATATGTGCAAACATACTGTACAAAATTTTGCTAAAATATATATTTCCATCTGTTTACTTTATTCTGGAAGCACATTGGAAAAACTTTAGTGTTTTTTTTAACCATTTAAGAAACGTACAAACTTGTTTTCCTAAACGAAGCCAAGATTGCAAAGGCTCATGGGTGTCAAAATGATAGGTACCCCCACAAATGACCCTATTTTAAAAATTACACCTCTTAATGTATTCACTGAGGGGGTCAGGAGTATTTTGACTTCACAGTTTATTTTCAGGAGTTCATGCAATTTAGAGGAGATGAAATAAAATTTCATATTTTTCTGCAAATATACCATTTTAAAGACAGGTTTTTTTTCTATAGCGCACATGAAAATGAGAATTTGCACCCCAAAATTGATACCCCAGTTTTCCCTGTATTCCGAAACATCCCCGTTGTGGCCCTAATTCTATGTCTGTAAGCACAACGGGGCCCGAACCGAAAGGAGCAGCTGGTGGCTTTCAGAACAGACATTTTGCTTGAAGACCTTTTAGGCCCCATTGCCCACTTGTAGAGCCATTGAGGGGCCAAAACGATGGAGAACTCCCACAAATGACCCCATTTTTAAAACTAGACCCCTTAACGAATTCATCTAGAGGTGTACTGCGTATTTTGATTCCACAGTTTTTGAATGAATTTAAGCAAAGCAGAAGGAAAGAAATTATGATTTTCATTTTTTTGGCAATTCTGTCATTTTAAAAACAGTTTTTTTTTGTACAGCACACATCTGAATGAAGACTTGCACCCCGAAATGGATACCCCAGTTTGTCCTGTGGTCAGAGACATACCCGTTGTAACCCCAATCTGCTTTCTGGACACATGGCTAGGCCTATAATGGAGGGAACACCGTTTGGACTTCAGGGCACAACGAAATAAATTCCAGGCCCCATTGCTCACTTGTAAGAAAAAAATTGACCCCCACCTTTTTGGTATCCCCTAATCTTAGATAAAAGTGACACTGTAAAACTGTTTAGTATGTCTGAGAACTGGAGTAATTACGGGGTCCTGGTTGGGATCTGCACATGGGGCAATAAAACCAGGTATCCCCCTGCTCAGTGGCACTTTTTTGGGGGGCATTTCTTGACCTCAGTGGCAGGGACGGGGTGTATAAAGTGGCGCTCTGTGGGGCTTCGTATTCTTGCTGAGGTGCGGCGGTCTCACACAGAAGGTGCTCAACAAGCTGCTCCTGGAACTGCAGGAAGGCGAACGTACCCGGGGCTTCTTGTAATTATGTATTATAGGTAGGGGTCTGAATAACACCGGGCTCACACGGCAGTAGGTGGAATCCACTTGCTGTGAGCCCAGTCGTGCCGCAGCGTGCGGCCGCGTAATGTACTGCACATAACTGTGTACTCACACAGGTGGTTATGCGCAGTATACCGTATTTTGTTTATATTTCCCGCGCCGTCACTTAGCGATGATGCGGGTACCTACATCGCGTTGTGTTTCAAATGCAGAGGCCTCCGTTAAGAATTTTCATCTCCCCTAACTGATTGTATCGGTGAATGGAGATTAAACTTTGCCTTTTTTTAAACTTTTATGTGATTGCCATTATCCATTGGATAACTGCGATCACATGACTGGGGACCACTCACCCATCCCTTGGTTACTGCTCTGTTGAATCTTGGGATATGGCATGATTGGCAGTGGCTTAAGGGAAATACCCAAATATGAAAAATGAATGATGCCATGAAGGTTCTGCAATAGAATAAATATTCCCCAGTGTTGATATGGGGTATTAGATTGGGCATTCTAATTTGGGTACATATACATTTGCATACACTCTTGAGATAGTGTTGGTACTTTATTTTTACATACATATACACTCTTAGGCCTCATGTCCACGGGCAAAAGAAGAATTAAAATCCGCAGCAGATTTTAACTCTTCTCCTGCACGCGGATCCGCACCCCATAGGGATGCATTGACCACCCGCGGGGTAGATAAATACCCGCGGATGGTCAATAAAAGTGATTTTAAAAAAAATGGAGCATGAAAAAATCTGGACCATGCTCCATTTTCGTGCGGGTCTCCCGCGGGCTTCTATTGAAGCCTATGGAAGCCGTCCGGATCCGCGGGAGACCTAAAATAGGAATTTAAAAGAATTTACTCATCCGGCGCGGGCGGGGAAGGTCTTCTCTTCCTCACGGCCGGATCTTTCTTGCTTCGGCTCGGCGGATGTGCCCGGCGCATGCGCGCGGCACGTCGGCGACGTGCCGCCGGCGTGACGAATTCATCCGCCGGCCGAAAAAGAAGATCCGGCCGTGAGGAAGAGAAGACCCTCCCGGCCTGCTCCGGATGAGTAAATTCTTTTAAATTCCTATTTTCAGCGCCCATGTCCGCGGGGCAGGAGGGACCCGCTGCAGATTCTCCATGTAGAATCCGTAGCGGGCCTGATTTTCCCCGTGGACATGAGGCCTTAAGCTAATACTGCGGATTTTAAGATTGCTTAGGTAAGTCTGACAACCCGTACCTGTGCTGCATACTTGGCGGAGTAATGAGATTGAGATTGTTAGCAGGCTGAGCTGCCTGGTTGTCATGACAACAAACTAATGACTAAATGCACTGCCGGACCGATATTGGGTGTGAGTAAGGTATCGCACGGCAGCAGTGTTCTCACGCATGCGCAGGACAGGTATACAGGTTCCTATTGAGAAAGAGTGTCGTTTGGGATATCACGCGAGAGGTTGTAAATCTCGCGCATGCGCAGAAGCCCTGATGGATGCCGGTGCCTGGATGTATACCGATAATCATAAGGGAGTAGATGCAGATGATGTCACTCACGTGCCACCCTATGACGAGGAGAGGATAGAGGTATCACACGTGTTTACTAATTGTAATCATGGGTGCAATGGTGATTGGGTATGTTTAATTGTTAACTGATATATAATGGAGGTAATAGCAATGTATATGTGAATCAGCTTGAAAAAGACCCGGGTCGAAACAGCTGATTGGAAGATTGGTGACTTCTGCTGACAATCTTGTTTTTCGGTGGTCTTCAAGATGAACATTCTCCCCAGAATCTTGTACACTTTTTCAGACCCTTTTTTTCTCTTCTCACCAAATCCATCTGGGCAAACAAATCCACGTTTGTAACTCACAATATACTCACCATGCAGAAGGCTGAAGGCGAAAGTGGCCTACCTGACTTCATAGCTTACCTTCAAGCTCCCACTTACTATGAATAATTGATTGGCATAGATACCAAGAACTTAAACAATGGGCCTCCTTAGAACTAGCATCCCAATTAGTGCCTTTAATAGCTTGGCTTGTTGAAGATATGCCCATAGAGGCGAGAAATCACCCGACGATTGGCCCAGAACTGAAGGTTATCACTCGGGTCTTCCCCAGGCTGGGGGTTTCTCCTATACCCTCCCCTTTGTTTTTCTATCCTGGGTAGCTCAGTCTTTCCACCTGGCCTGGAAAACATTTTGTCAATGGCTCTCTAACAACAGATTCAGAGTACACCATTTTCTGCTAGAGAGATGCTGGCTCTCTTTAGACACTGGCAGGAATAATTGATCTGATGCCCCTGTCATCTTAGCACATCATCCAACTCAAACACTTCCTTACATCCCTGCAGCACCCAAGGAGTGGGCTCCAGCCTAGGAGACAGCAGAGTAGAGTTTGGGCCTTTTCACGGTGGCTCGACCGCATCCCACCCGGAGGGTAACCAGGGACACGTCCAAGGGGCCGAGGGCAGGCTATGAAAATAGGGAAACCCAGTGGTGGATTATCGTAGTCCTTTTTGTCACACGTGACGCCACCGTTCCATCCTCTGTGGTAAATCCAGTTGTAAGCAATAAAGAGTCCACACACAGAGATTTAACTTTCAGAGCCAAACTGGGAACAGTTGGGTAAGCTTGTTTACTTGCCATAACTTGAGAAAGATCCTTTGCATAGGATCGAAATGTTGCTGCCTTGCTGATGTTTGTTTGAGAATAAAGAAAGCTCGGGTGGGCTGAATTTAACCGATGGATGCTGCCTGACACTTTCCTTTACCATACTTGCCATAACTTGGTACAGTTCAGTAATACACACCAGCAGGGAAAACAGGATTTTCATGGACGAAAACTCGTTTTAAATCTCTTTGCAGTGAAGAACGTTCTTTCCAACATACCATCTCACGTATCTACAAAATCCTAATCTTCCAGCCCAATGCTCCAGACCTCAACTACATTCAGAGTTGGGAAAGAGATCTGCCACTGCCACTCACAATGGAGCAGAAAGACAAAATATACAATCTTACTCACACATCTTCCATCTGTAGTAGGTTTCAGGAAACAGGATTCAAAATCCTCTCTCGGTGGTACAGGGTGCCCTCTCATTTACATAAAATGATACCCTTCGTGTCTCCACTATGCTGCAGATGTGGGTTGGAGCAAAAAACCTTACTTTACATATTTTGGAATTGTCCAGTGTTGGCATATCACATTTGCCCTCCCTAAATCCCTTGCATTCTTTCTTCTGCATCTTAGGGATATCCCAATATCCGTTTACAAGCACTCTGTGGTTCGCCATCTGGTTAACACAGCAAGAATCTGCATTCAAAAATTATGGCGACAAACCTCCCTACCTTCTATTTCATTATGGTTCAACATAATACATCATGGAGATGGAGGTGCTCACAGCTTCTATTAACCCCTTAAAGGGGTTGTCTCGCGGCAGCAAGTGGGGTTATACACTTCTGTATGGCCATATTAATGCACATCGTGCATTAAATATGAGCCATACAGAAGTTATTCACTTACCTGCTCCGTTGCTAGCGTCCCCGTCGCCATGGATCCGTCTAATTCTGATGTCTTCTTGCTTTTTTAGACATGCTTGCGCTGTGCGGTCTTCTTCCTGGTGAATGGGGCCGCTCGTGCCGGAGAGCTGGTCCTCGTAGCTCCGCCCCATCACGTGGGCCGATTCCAGCCAATCAGGAGGCTGGAATCGGCAATGAACCGCACAGAGCCCATGGTGCACCATGGGAGAAGACCCGCGGTGCATCGTGGGTGAAGATCCCGGTGGCCATCTTGGTGAAGGAAGAAGAAGGAAGAAGGAAGACGTCACAGAGCGGGGATTCGGGTAAGTAATAGCATTTTTTTTTTTAACACATCCTTTGGGGTTGTCCTGCGCCGAACGGGGGGGGGGGCCTATGGAAAAAAAAAAAACGTTTCGGCGCGAGACAACCCCTTTAAGGACCAAGCACCGTAAATTTATGGTGCTTGGTCCTGGGCTTTAATCCTCCCCAATCGCAGAAATACAGCAAAAAAGAAAATCCTCTGCTCCTGCAATCAAGCAGAAGCAGGTTGGGTTGTCAATGGTTAGCCTCAGCTAAGAACCAGGAGGAGAAGGTAGAAGCGGTTTTAACCATGTCTGCCTTTTCCTTTGCCCGCTACATAGCGCTCAATGAGCGCTATGTTCTAAGAAGTGAAAGTGGAAGTGTTTCTTCCACTATGCAAGCTGGCGATCACATGACCAGTGGGATCCCGTGGCACAGCAGACCTCCAGGGTCCTGGCAGACCCTGATCGGCTATGCTAGTGACTATGGGGCTCCTATGGATGCCCAGCTACAGTGGAAAAGTGTCAAATTAAAAAAAAAAAATCATGGAGGACATAGATGGTAAAAAATGTCCCCCAATAAAACTAAAAAGAGAGGAAAAAAAGTCTGTAACAAAGATATTCCCTGTATGTCACATAAAAAAAATTGCTGCAAAAATAATTTTGGTAGCTGATGGAAAAAAAAAAATAGGCCACTAAAAGCACCACAGGGGTAAAATCCCTAAAAAGTATCTGGTCCTTTAGGCACAAAACAGGCTGGTTTTTAAGGGGTTAAAGAATCACAGGCAAAATGTTCCAAGCATGGCATTATTGGATTGAATTTCAGGACTTTAGGGAATTTAGAGCCTTGTACAATAGAGATGAGCGAGCGTACTCGGAAAAGCACTGCTCGCTCGAGTAATTTGCTTTATCCGAGTATCGCTGTGCTCGTCCCTGAAGATTCGGGTGCCGGCACGGAGCGGGGAGCTGCAGGGGAGAGCGGGGAGGAATGGAGGGGAGATCTTTCTCTCCCTCTCTCCCGCCCGCTCCCCCCGCTGCGACTCACCTGTCAGCCGCAGCGGCACCCGAATCTTCAGGGACGAGCACAGCAATACTCGGATAAAGCAAATTACTCGAGCGAGTAGTGCTTTTCCGAGTACGCTCGCTCATCTCTATTGTACAACCATTAACCCTTCACAATTCAAATTATCCCATCCCCTAATTCACCAAACACAAGAACAATGGCAGAATTGATGTTTCTTCTCCCTGCTCTCCAAAAACATTTTAAAAAGTTATACAAAACATTATATGTACCCAAAAAATGGTACTGATAAAAACTACAGCTTGACACAAAAAAACAAGCCCGTATATGGCCATGTCCACAGGAGAAGGGACTTGTTATTTGTATAGCACCAAATTATTCTGCAGCACTTTCAGATAATTCATTTATTACTCCCTAGCAAGCTGGGTACTCATTTTACCGACCTTGGAAGGATGGAAGGCTGAGTCAACCTTGAGCCGGCTACCTGAACCATGCAGGGATTGAACTTACAACCTTCAGGGTTAGGGAGACTTCCGCAAGAAATTGGCATTCTTTATTCAATGTGTCCATAGTCCAGGAGCTGCTTCCAACGGATTTGGAGAAACGTGTGCAATATTGCTTATCATTCTAGTTTACAACTGGGGGAACATCCGGGGATTTGGTGCATCGCACGATTTACAGATGAAGTCTAGTTTCAAAAGTGTTGGATACTGGAGGGGCCACTGTAGGATATGTATCCACCAACATACAAGGTGAATACATATTAATTTGTATCCTTCCCCCCCACTGAGATAGCTAGGCCGCTATACCTAATATTTCTAGACACTATCAAGACCGGAGTAGTACCATTGGACTGGCGCATTGCCAACGTGGTCCCAATTTACAAAAAAGGGAGCAAAAGTGAGCCTGGTAACTACAGGCCAGTAAGTCTCACTTCAGTAACGGGAAAAATTTTCGAGGGGATTCTGAGAGACGCAATCGATGAGTACCTCAAGGAGATTAAGGGAATAACTCCTCACCAGCATGGATTCATGAAGGGTCGCTCATGTCAGACAAATCTGATCAGTTTCTACGATGAAGTAAGCTCTAAGCTGGACCAGGGAGAATCTATTGATCTTGTATATCTGGACTTCTCTAAAGCCTTTGACACCGTGCCACATAATAGGCTAATATACAAAATGAGGCAGCTCGGACTGGGCGAAAACGTGTGTAAGTGGGTAAAAAATTGGCTCAACGATAGAAAGCAGAGGGTGGTAATAAATGGTTCGTACTCTGATTGGACCACAGTCGCTAGCGGGGTGCCACAGGGTTCAGTATTAGGCCCCACTCTGTTCAACATATTTATCAATGACCTGATAGAGGGGCTGCACAGCAAAATATCAATATTTGCAGATGACACAAAATTATACAATATAATTAATGCAACGGAGGACAATGTGCGGCTACAAACGGACCGAGATAAGCTGGGGGCTTGGGCAGAAAAATGGCAAATGAAGTTCAATGTTGAAAAATGTAAGACTATGCACATGGGCAGGAGAAATGGATGTCACCAATATTCACTTAATGGGGTACCACTAGGGAAAAGTGATATGGAAAAGGATCTGGGGGTACTAGTGGACTGTAGACTAAACTGGAGTAACCAATGCCAGTCAGCTGCTGCAAAGGCAAATAAAGTCTTGGGGTGCATCAAAAGAGGTATAGGGGCGAAGGACGAGAACATTATCCTTCCATTATATAAGGCACTTGTCAGACCTCACATGGAATACTGCGTACAATTCTGGACACCGGTGCTCAGGAAAGATGTCACAGTGCTTGAGGGGGTTCAAAGAAGAGCGACTAAACTAATACATGGAATGACGGGACTGGAATACCCAGAGAGGCTGTCCAAATTGGGACTATTTACTCTAGAAAAAAGAAGGTTAAGAGGCGACCAAATAACCATGTATAAGTACATGAGGGGACAACACATGGATCTCTCCCGCGATCTGTTTACACCCAGGACCACGACGGTAACAAGAGGACATCCGCTACGATTAGAGGAAAGTAGGTTTCATCACCAACACAGAAAGGGGTTCTTTACTGTAAGAGCAGTTAGACTGTGGAACTCTCTACAGGAGGAAGTGGTGATGGCAAAATCCATAGAGAAGTTTAAAAGGGGACTTGATGTCTTTCTGGAGAAGGATATTACAGGATATAAATTTTAGTTTAAGTGTCAATCCTGGTATATAGGCAGGTAGGAACTATTAGGGGTTGATCCAGGGAACAGTCTGATTGCCATTAGGGAGTCGGGAAGGAATTTTTTCCCCAAAAGGGCCAATTGACTTCTGGCCTTGGGGTTTTTTGCCTTCCTCTGGATCAACACAGTAGGATAGACAGGCTGGACTAGATAGACAATGTCTTCATTCGGCCTTACATACTATGTTACTATGTTACTATGTTACTATGTTACTGCTATATATTGGTACTATTAGGCCTCATGTCCACGGGAAAAATCAGGCCCGCCGCGGATTCTCCATGCAGAATCCCACAGCGGGTCCCTCCTTTCCCGGGGACATGAGGCTAAAAATAATAAACTCACCTGTCCGGACGCTGCGGATCTTCCCTCAGTCGCGACCGGATAATTTTTCTTCGGCCCGCCGGATGTGCTCGGCACGCCGGCAGCGTGCCGCGCGCATGCGCCAGGCACATCCGCCGGGCTGAAGAAAGAAGATCCAGCCGCGACGGAGGGAAGATCCGCAGCGTCCGGACAGGTAAGTTTTAATTCTGGTACAGGTGTTGCGCGGATCCGGATGGCTTCCATAGGCTTCAACAGAAGCCTGCAGGAGCCGTGTCCGCGGACGACCCGCACTAAAATGGAGCATGTCGCGTTTTTTTCCCGCACACGCAATCCGCGCCTCAGGGGAAAATGACATCCACAGGTATTTAACTACCTGCGGGTGTCCAATGCATCCCTATGGGGCGCGGATCCACGTGCGGGAAAAACGCTGCGGATTTAAAATCTTTTCCCCGTGGACATGAGGCCTTAGGGGCCTTTCAGGTTGGGTGGAATTTTTCCGCATTCCACACCACAAGTCGGCACTTTAATCCTCTGCTTCAAATTCTCAAAATTCACCATAATTGCGTATGGGCACGCGTATATACAGGCCTATAGAGAACAATAGGCTGTATCTCACATATATACATGGCAAAATAAAACATGCTGCATTCTTTTTTTGCGTTCGCTTACGCAATTCTGTCACGCTAATGTGATTCGAACTACGTAAGGCAATGTAATTAATTGCCTGCTATTTACCATGTAGCACACGGGCATACAGCGGCGCGTAATACATGCTAATCATACACCCATGTGCATCCGGTTGTAGTGTTAGCAGCTACCTTGTATGCTGGCAAGGCTCTGCAGAAAATGACCTAATGCTTGCCCGTGACAAGGTATGCTGGACTAGGCGACAAGGACAGAACAACCATAAAAGGTTTCTGGGTCCCATATAGCCAAAACTTCACCTCTCCCCCTCTAGCCTAATATATCAGGGGCTATGAACTCTTTAGGAGGAGGGGTCCTAATAAGTGTTGGAAGCCAGAGATGGTCCTCAGTAGTCACGTACTGTGCAGCATGTCACTGCACTACCAGGCACTGAAGGACTCGACTAGGGTAGTGGGGAGCAAAAAAGGTGGGTGTAGTGTTTTTTATTTGATGGCATGAAATAGAGCATTGTTACAGATAGTAACATGATTATGAATTGTTTGAGAGAAAAGGCAGCATTATAACTGATGGAGGTATTATTAAAGGGCACATCACTACTGTTTGGGCCATAAAAAGGCACTTTTAGTGTGGAGGGCAGTAAAAATGGCACCTAGTATGTGGAGCCTATTTAGTGTAAGGTACTATGGACAAAGAGATTGTGTGGAGGTATGGAAAACATAGGGAGGATGCTGGCAAAGCAGGGAGACAAAGATAAGAGTATGTCAATTTGTGAAGAGATAAGTTGTGCCCGGGTGAAGTTGTCTTGGTGATCTGGGCTGGATTGAGAAGAAAAAAGAAAATTAACAACTCCATATATGAATTCATCTGTAATCACTAGATATGATGGTACTGTAATCCCTTATATAATTTTCAGAGTGCCTCGCTAGAGATATTCCGCCATGGGGTGCAGGGGGGAGAAATGACAGGTCTCCAGGGTGAGCCTATCTGATAGTTGGATAAGTTTTGACGTTTATGGCAAACTTAAGGTGTTGTGAAGAGTGCTTAAATTGTGGAGCTCCAGTTACCTGACAACCCCACTTTAATAGGGCTGTAAGGGTTAAAAATAATAAAATGAAACTCACTTACCCTTCTGCTGCCACCAGGATCCACATTGTAGTCCCGCTGTGCTCCCAGTGGTGACATTATAGGAACGTAGTTGACCGTTGTAGCATCACCGCTCATTCTCCAAGCATCGGCCTACACATTCTCAGCACCATGATTTCAGGAGTTCACAAATGTGATGCTGCAGTCTCTCATTGCCTGCATCAGTCACCTATCACAGCCATCAGCGGGACTGCAGCAGGACTACAGTGCTGGATCTCAGCATCTGCCATTTTATTATTCTAACCCATACATTACTATTACTAGACAACCCCTTTAATTCATTTTTTTTTAAACACAGCATTCAGCATATCATTTAAATGACATATAACTTCTCTGCAGGTCGGTATGTATACAGTAATACCAAAATTAGATATTTTCTTTTAGGCTTTTCAATTTTAGACTAAAAACGATAAAACCTATTTTCCGGAAATTTATTTTTGGTATTATTGCATTCAAAGACACGGTGATACGAAATAAATCTTTTTTTCTTACACTTTCTTTCACTTCTTACACTCTGATAACAGAGCATGGAACAGGAAGACGGAGCACCCGAACTCAGGTTTAAAGGGGTTGTCCGAAACGGGTTTTTTTTTTTTTTCAATAGCCCCCCCGTTCGGCGCGAGACAAACCCGATGCATGTGTTGAAAAAAAAAAACTGGATAGTACTTACCCGAATCCCCGCGCTCCGGTGACTTCTTACCTACCTTGCAAAGATGGCCGCCGGGATCTTCACCCTCGGTGGACCGCAGGTCTTCTGTGCGGTCCATTGCCGATTCCAGCCTCCTGATTGGCTGGAATTGGCACACGTGATGGGGCGGAGCTACGAGGAGCAGCTCTCCAGCACGAGCAGCCCCATTTAACACGGTGAAGACCGGACTGCGCAAGCGCGTCTAATCGGGCGATTAGACGCTGAAAATTAGACGGCACCATGGAGACGGGGACGCCAGCAACGGAACAGGTAAGTGAATAACTTCTGTATGGCTCATAATTAATGCACGATGTACATTACAAAGTGCATTAATATGGCCATACAGAAGTGTATAACCCCACTTTGTTTCGCGGGACAACCCCTTTAATACACAATATGGAAGCCCTTTTCTTTCATGGATCCCGAAACACAATTGACCTCAAGTAAATATAAATTTCAGTGTTTTTACAGATCCAGGCTAATTCTACACAAAAAAGTATTTCATCCCTTTCAAGTAGTTGTTCCAATCTCAACCATACTGTTTAAGCCAAGTTAAAACATAACTCTTAACACACTACGGTCACTTTCTATGCCCCAGTCCATTAGCCCCATCAGTTGCTTTACAATGGGTTATGTTGTGTTCATCTTTTTAATGGCTTAAGATAGCTTGTCACAGAAAGTTATCACAGCCATGTTTAAGTTAATTACATAGGTTATTGTTTGATAGCCGATTCTCGTTTGAACGAGTAAATGACGTCATTGCTAACTCGTTCCCTCTCATTAGTATTATCCAGTACCACGCAACCATCGGGGCCCCTCATTATATTTCATTAGAGCAGTTACAGTGTACTCTTCACAGTAGCCTCCGACTCTCATCCTCCTCTCCTGTTCAGCTCCTTCTGTCATGTGGCTATTATGTCACAGAGTCCTGAAGCAGTTTCGGTAGTTTTGTCATGCTTTTGCACAAAACTATAAGATACAAGAGTGTTCCAAGGCCTACCAAGCAAATCAATGGCTCCCTGATGGGACTAGTTTGAGCCTCCCACATTCCAAACAAGAATGTGGTTTCTTCTCTATGCGAGTTCTCTGGTGAGTTTTAAAAGTTTGATTTTGTTGTAAAACATTTTCCTCATTTACAACATCAAAATGGCTTCTTTCCTGCGTGACATTTCTGATGAGCCTTACGCTTGGCTTTAGTAGCAAAATATTTCCCACACTCTAAACACAAATACAGCTTATTTACTGAGTGAATTTTCTCATGTCTATCACGATCTGACTTATTGGCAAAACATTTCCCACATTCCGAACATGAATAAGGCTTCTCTCCTGTATGAATTTTCTCATGTCTAACAAGATCTGACTTTTTCGTGAAACATCTACCACATTCTGAACATGGAAAGGGTTTTTCCCCCGTGTGACTTCTCTTATGGAAAACAACCTTTGATTTATCTTTAAAACATTTCCCACATTCTGAGCAGGAATACGGCTTCTCTCCTGTGTGAATTCTCTCATGTCTAAGCAGCTTTGATTTATATGCAAAACATTTTCCACATTCTAAACATGAATACGGCTTCTCCCCTGTGTGAAGTCTCTGGTGGGTAACAAGATTTGATTGTTTTGAAAACCATTTCCCACATTCTGAACAAGTAAATGGTTTCTCCCTTGTGTGATGCTTCTCGTGTTTAACAAGATCCGATTTATCTGTAAAACATCTCCCACATTCTGAACATGAATATGGTTTCTCTCCTGTGTGAATTCTCGTATGTCTAACAAGGCTTGCTTTATATGCAAAACGTTTTCCACATTCTGAACAAAAGTATGGCTTCTCTCCTGTGTGAATTCTTCTGTGTATATAAAGACCTGAACTTTTTCTAAACCGTTTTCCACATTCACCACACTGAAACCTTTTAGCCCCTGTGTAACCCGCACTTGTAGGAAAACTCTGTGATTGGACAGAAGAAGGTTCCTTATGATTAGGGGGATTATATGATAGATTTTTACTATTATGTACTGGATGTAAATGATAGGTAATGACGTTTTCTCCTGAAGAGTGATAAATGGCATCTCCATCTTCTACTTTACAATTTAGCGATGACATGAAGCTTCCATTAGAATTCTTACTGGGACCATATGATAGATCTGTATGCCCAAGTCTTGGATTTACGTTAATGGCAGTGAGGTTTTCTGCTGAAGAGTGCTGCACAGTATCTTCATCTTCTACTTTATAATTTAACGATGACATGAAGTTTCCATCACACTTCTTCTTGGGATCACATGATAGATCTGTACTTTCAAGTTCTGGATGTACATGGAAGGTAATGAGGTTTTCTCCTAGAGAGTGCTGCACAATGTCTTCGCCCTCTATGTTATAATTTAACAGTGACATGAAGTTTCCATCAAAGTCCTTACTGGAAGTTTCTGTTAGGATTAAAATCATATTTTACAATTATTTTTTTCAAACTACAAAAGTAGACAATTTTATAGCATTCCTATTATGCTGACATGCAGTTTTTGATGCAGTTACTTTAAAATGCATCCAGGACAAAGACCAAGATTCTAGCTCACATTTGTTCTTTGCAATATGTCCCTGACCCCGAAAATATACTACAAATGAGAAAAAATACCACAAAAAACAAAACCCTGCTTGTAGACTGTGTAAAGAGTTTTAGCAAAAATCTGGCCATGGGGCTCTTTTTCTTCCATGAAGCGATTTCTTGCTCCATGAAAAGTGCCCTAAGAATTCAGTCTGTTCTAGAGGCCTAAAATAAGTCATTTCAGGTTACAACCTCTACATATACCACTCCTCATCCCACTCTTTTGGATAAGTTTTGATGTCTATGGCAAACTTAAGGTGTTGTGATAGGTGCCTAAATTGGGGAGCTCCTACATTACCTCACGTGTGTATGCACTACATACAGACACATATACATCTCTTCTTACCCTGTGATATAAGAGGTTGGCAATTTTCCTTCATGACGTCTCTGTACAGATCCTTGTGTCCTTCTAAATACTTCCACTCCTCCATGGAGAAATAGACAACGACATCCTGACACCTTATAGGAAC
This sequence comes from Eleutherodactylus coqui, assembly GCF_035609145.1. Taxonomy (NCBI): domain Eukaryota; kingdom Metazoa; phylum Chordata; class Amphibia; order Anura; family Eleutherodactylidae; genus Eleutherodactylus; species Eleutherodactylus coqui. The sequence continues at coordinate 39,464,246 of NC_089837.1, forward strand.
CTGACAACACAATGATACCGTCATTACCCAGACTCCTCTAGTGCTATTACTGTATAATTCCCCAGCATTCCCAGCAGGGTCACCTCTCCAGTCAGCAGCTCAGTGATCTTGTTGGTGAGTTCTAGGATCTTCTGCTCATGTATCGGTAAGTGAGGAGGAGCCTCTGTGATGGGGCTCTGGCTCCTGCTCCAATCTCTTGACTCATGGAGATGGCTGTTGGGAGTCGTACCGTTACCCAGTGTCTTCTTCACTATTGTATAATCCTGTGTATGGAGAGAGACATGTAGATAACTGAACTCAGTATTCATCCCTCAGTGGGAGATTGTGATCCCACTGTATAGAGCTCTAGAGAGACCTCTATGGAATACTATGTTCAATTCTGAAGACTTCATCTACAAGAAGACATTGATGAAATGAGATACAAAAATATTGGAAGGTCTTAATCATACAAATGATTAGAATGGACTTGAAGAACTTAAACTGTATAGCCTAGAAGAGGTCAAAGGAGGGCCATGATGGAAACGTTAACATACAGTGCTGTGGAAAACTATTTGCACCTCATCTGATTTCTTCCATTTTTGCTAATAAGTCACATTTAAATGTTTCAAATCATCCAACTAATTTTAATGTAAGATAGAAGATGTGAGTAAACATTAGATGCAGCTTTCAAATGATCATTCCATCAATTCCATTCCATCCAACCACTCCTGGGAAAGTTCATGACTGTTCTATGTTTTCTCTGTTTATGGATAATGGCTCTCATTGTAGTTCGCTGGGGTCCCAAAGCCTTTTTAGACCAGTAAATTTCAATGACGTCCGCATCTCTATTTGAATGTCTTTAGAACACTGGATGCCGGTATCTGAACGATTTATCATCCCGTCTAAAAGGGCCCTAACTGAACCCAATGGTCAATTGAATTAGGCTAACTGGTTGATTTAGTAGCTAAGGGGGCAATTACGTTGTTACATGGAGCCAGATAGGGGGTAAAGAGCATTTTCCTTCAATAAAAAAATCATCATTTTAAAACAGAATTTGGTATTTTCTGGCATGACTGAGTTAAACATATATCCAGAGGCTGCCTCGCCTGATGTGTCCAGCACTAAGTGACCAGAAACAAGTGTCTTATGCTGTCGAATGATGCAGTTATACAGCGCAGTTACTAATAATCATCTACCTTCTCTCTTTCACCAACAGGTATGTCCCACTCATCCATTGCTTCACTTCATCTGAATTTGATTGCTCTGCCTTGCCTCTCCTGAATCTGCTGTGAATTCTTTCATTTATGTCATATTCTGTGCGCAATGGTATGTCCCATTGCTTTATATAAACTGATTTGACTCTATTTGTTATCCTATGTATTTTCCTCATCACCTCCCCAAATAGCTTTCTCCTTGTCTCATCTTAGTGTTGCTGGACACAGTTTATGTAAGAGGGTAATAACACCCCCCCCCCCCCTCCATCTTGTTCACTAGCCATCTAAAGGTGGGTCAGCTCGTTGACTAGTGAGATGTAACAAGCCACTCCCAGCTGAAGTCCTGTAGCCAGAACTTTAAAGCCAGTTCTATCCTCCATGCCTCACCAGAGGCTGCCTCACCTGATGTGTCAAAAAACAAGTGTCTTATGATGTCGAATGATGCAGTTATACAGCGCAGTTCGACAGAGCAGGAGACAGGTGACATGCACAACTGTCCAAAGCCTGGAGGTAAATACTCCCCTCTTTGCACTGATCTCCATCATTATCCTCTTTTTAAGCCTTAACACTTTCTTCCAATGCCCAGGCCCAACACACTCCATCCACATCAGCCTCTCCCTCCTCTCCTCACCAATGTATGGCTCCCATACACTTTTCAACTTCCTAAGACGCCTCCAACCCCCCCATACCGCAAAGAAACACCTTAGCCACCCACACAAATCCCCTAACCATGCCCTCACCCTTGCTACCCTGCTACTCCTAGCCACAGGGGACATTTTACCCAACCCAGGCCCACCCCGTACTGCTCTCTACCAAAATGCCCCCCCCTGCCCCATTCAAATGCGCCCTATAGAACTCTCAATCTGCATGTAACAAACTCTCAACTATCCATGACCTTTTCACCAGTAAACACTTGAACCTGTTCGCCCTCATGGAAACCTGAATACAGCAGTCCGATTCTACCTCCCCCGCTGCATTGTCCTATGATGGCCTGCAGTTCTCCCACACCCCCAGATCGGATGACATAGGCAGTGGAGGAGTAGGCATCATCCTCTCCCCAAACTGTACTTTCCAGGTCATTCCCTCAGCTCCCTCGCTTACCTTCCACTCCTTCGAAGTACACACCCTGCGACTCTTCTGCCCACTGCCCCTGCGTGTCGCATTTATTTACCGCCCCCCAGGTCCCACCCCCTGTTCCTAGACCACTTCGCTGCCTGGCTCCCCCACTTCCTATCCTGTAAAATCCCAACCCTTATCCTTGGTGATTTCAACATCCCTACTAACGACTCCAGCTCCTCATCTGCCTCCCGGCTTTTAACGCTTACCTCCTCCCTTGGCTTATCACTAATCTCTCTGACTCCCCCACTTATAGAGATGGTAACACTCTTGATTTAGTTTTCCTCCGTCTCTGCTCTGCCTCTCACTTTACTAACTCCCCCCTTCCACTCTCAGATCACAACCTTCTCTCTTTCTCCATCAGGCACCCTAGCATCTCCCCTGACCCTCCTATCTGTCACACCTCTAGGAACCTCCAGTCTGTCCGCGCTAAACAGTTTGCCGAAACTATTCAGTCCTCCCTATCCCCTATCTCTCTCCTCCCCTGCCCTAACCTGGCAGCCGAATACTACCACACCACCCTCAGCCGTGCCCTGGATGAAGCGGTACTGCCCGTGACTCGAGCGGTCAAACGCAGACCACGGCAACCTTGGCTCACATCCCAAACGTGCTTCATCCGGCGGTGCTCTAGGTGCGCCGAGCGGCTGTGGAGAAAGTCAAAGCTGCCAGCAGACTTCCTCCACTTCAAAGTCATGCTTAAAACTTTTAACTTAGCCCTTCACCATGCCAAACAAGTTTATTTTACCTCCCTTGTCTCCTCACTATCCCACAACCCCAAACAACTCTTTGAGACCTTTCAGACCCTCCTCAGCCCCCCAAAAACAGGTCCCTGTGACAGATCTGACTGCTGGAGAACTAGCTGCCTATTTCAAAGAGAAAAAAAATTAAAAAAAATCGACAACATTCGAAAAGAAATCTCTGAAAACTGCATGGTTAGCCCCGATCCCAATTTCATCAGCACTGCATCCAGCACTTACTCACTATCAACATTTGAACCAATGACAGAGGAAGAAGTCTCCAGACTCCTTTCCGCTGCCCGCCCCACCACCTGCGCTAGCGACCCTCTCCCCTCTCACCTCCTCCGGTCCCTTTCCCCAGCTCTCATTACTCACCTCACCACAATCTGCAACCTCTCCCTAACCTCTGGCACTTTCCCCATCTCATTTAAACACTCCATCATATCCCCTCTGCTTAAAAAAACAACCCTGGACCCAACTGATGCTGCCAACTACCAACCTGTCTCAAACCTCCCCTTCATCTCCAAATTACTGGAACGCCTGGTTTACTCCTGCCTTACACACTTTCTCTCTGACAACTCACTCCTTGACCTCCTCCAGTCTGGTTTCCGCTCTCTACACTCGACCGAAACTGCCCTTACAAAAGTAACAAATGACCTGATGACTGCAAAGTCAAGAGGTGACTACTCCCTACTAATCCTCCTTGACCTGTCTGCTGCATTTGACACTGTTGACCATAACCTCCTTCTCACTATGCTCCGCTCTATTGGTCTAAAGGACACTGCTCTCTCCTGGTTCTCTTCCTACCTCTCTGACCATTCTCTCAGTGTTTCCTTTGCTGGTTCTCCGCTCCACTTCCTCTTGCTGTTGGGCTACCCCAGGGCTTGGTCCTTGATCCCCTTCTCTTCTCCATCTATAATCTCTTCTGCCCAAATTAGACAAACCATCCACAAATTCGGCCTCCAATACCATCTCTACGCTGACAACACCCAATTATACACCTCCTCTCGTGAGATCTCTGGACCATTCCTCCAAAATATCACCGACTGTCTGTCCGCTGTCTCTAACACTATGTCCTCCCTTTTTCTTAAACTAAACCTCTCTAAAACTGACTTCCTTGTCTTTCCACCTCCTCCCAACCTCCCCTCAACATCTCCATTCCAGTGTCTGGCACCATCATAACCCCCAGACGGCATGCCCGATGCCTTGGGGTCACACTGGACTCTGACCTTTCCTTTACCCCCCATATCCAATCTCTGGCCCAAACATGCCACATGCACCTCAGAAATATTGCTAAAATATGTCCGTTCCTAACCACGGACACGCTAAAGACATTCGTAGTCGCCCTCATCCACTTCCGGTTGGACTACTGCAACTCACTACTCATCGGCCTCCCCCGTACTAGACTCGCTCCACTCCAATGCATACTAAATGCAGCAGCTAGGCTCATTTTTCTATCCAGTCGTTACTCAGACACCTCTGCACTATGCCAGTCGCTGCACTGGCTGCCCATCCACTGCAGAACTAAATTTAAACTCCTCTACCTCACTCACAAAGCTCTGCATGGCGCTGCGCCAGCATACATCGCCTCCCTCCTGTCAGTACACCACCCAGCCCGCTCACTCCAATCGCGTAACACACTCAGACTAAACACCCCCGTAATACGAACCTCTCATGCTCGCCTACAGGACTTCACCAGAGCAGCACCCATCCTCGGGAACGCTCTACCCCAAGGCATCCGGACAATTCCCGATGCACGAAATTTTCAGATGTGCCTTAAAAACGCACCTCTTCAGGGAAGCATACCAAATCTCCTGACCTAGTCCCTCGCCCTCCCTATGGTGCCCCATCCCATTTGCCTTCTAATTGATCTGCACATAAAATTTCCTATCGCTGGTGTTCCCCAACCCCTGCACCTCCTGTACCTCCCCCAACCCATTTGTGTCTAACCCAATGTACCTCACATTGTAATTGTTGTATTGTTTTGCATTTATCCATGCCTGAAAGCGCTGCGAAATAAGTTGGCGCTATACAAATAAAGATTATTATTATATATCTGAGAAAAAAATAAAAAGGAAATAATATAAGTGCAGATGAGATGGACCATGTGCTCTCCTTCTGCCAACAATATTCTATGTTTCTGCATAGATTTCAAACTATTGGGAAAGGCTGAACTCGAAACTGATTCTGCTGGCTCCTGGCTGTCCTTTCCCTCCTCATTACAAGGAGCCACTTACCATTCTCATTGCTCCTACAACATTACTATTAGCTCATTGGTTCCCACCATACAGAACTGACCGTATTGGTGGCCGATCTTCACATTCTCTGCTGTTCAGTTCTTTAGTTCTCCCTCACTTGGACGGTCTGGAAGCCCTTATACAGGACACTGGATTTTCCTTTGACTTGATGAATAATACAATAAAAAACATAGAAATACAAAAAAAGTTTACCTCTGAGGTCAACAGGTAAATGATCTCCAACGTGAAACTTAATATTCTTTTCGTAATTTCATTCTTGTCTATGTCCATCCTTGGTGGGTCATTCAAGAGAATAACCATTTTAGATGAGAACAGGATCAAAGGGACGGTTCTAGTGCGACCATCATCTTTATGAAAAAAAAAAAGAAAAACTCATAATACAGTAAACAATGTCATTGAGCATTGAGGATGTGCCATTTACCATTCTTCTCACCCAATAAGTTGAGTATCGTACATTGCTGAGATAAATCTCAAATTGCATGACCTTTTGAATCACTTGTGGCTCCACCTCCCAACTCTCCTCCCCTTCCCCCATGCCGCTCCCACGTTCCCCTCCCCAAACCCCCCAAAAAGTTAAAATGTACTTTTGTAATTTACAACCAAGTTGTTTGTACAAGTTTTTGCTTGAATTGTGACGAAGCTGAAGTCAATCTGTATACTTGTTATCTTAATAAAAAAAATAAAAGAATTTAGAAAAAATATTTAATTATTGAATTATAATTATGAAAACCCAGGAAAAAAAGAGGGGAAAAAAAACAATTGCCTAGTGGTTGAACAGCACTTCTGTACCACCCATAGAAGTGAATGGAGAGAGCCGCACACACGAACATCCATCTCAGTTGAATGAAGTACTACCTCAGCATGAAGGTCAGGCAATCCCTCTTCTCCATGTGTAAAGGGGGTGCTTGCGTTACATAGAGCATGATTATTCTTTATTAATAGAGCTGATCCTTTAGTAGAATAGAGGTTATGGGTTTTGGCGTGGAAAATCCACATTACAGCACTGGTGCAGATTTTGGCGCACGTTTTGACTTGTATCCGCAACAGATTTCACCCCTACATTTGAAAGGGTAGAATAAAAAAACATCCACATCAAAACTGTATCAAAATCCGCACAAATGGTGTTTATTTTAACACAGATTTTAGTGCTGATCTGCACCAAAATCCACCATGCAAGAACATAGCCTTAGGCTAGCTTCACATGGGCGATCGCGAGAAAATCAAGGCAAAATTTCATCTTTTTTCTACGATTTTTGGGCGTCAGCAATGCTTTTTTTTTTTAGAATAATCTCGCATCACATCGCTGCTGGCCGTGATGAAATTGCACGATAAAAACGCACAATTTTTTATTGCAAAAGTCAATAGGACTTTCTTATGTTAAAATTGTATCGCGATGCATGTTTTTTGTTATGCAATACAAAGGAGTCTCCATTGGGCAACATGGGAGATTAAAAAAAAAACGCAGAAAGATTGAGCATGCTTGATTTTTTGTGCTCTCAACATCACATCAGTGAAAACATCGCAGATGGGAAGGAAATCATTGTAAATCATTGGTTTCATCATCTGCTTCAGAAACGCTCTTTTCTCCTTAGGGAGAGCAACTATATACTATAAACTAAGTGAGGAGACTCAAATGGCCACGCACGCTCCTCTGGGTAATATGCAAATAAGGGAGATGGAATAAATCCTCCACAGTGCCACCTATTGAAAGGCAGCATTCCTTCAAGCCAAAGTGGGACTTTTTATACAAGTCTTGTTACAATGACTGGGAATTAAAAGCAAAGCCATTTTACCCAGAGGAGTGTGCGTGGCCATTTGAGTCTCCTCACTTAGTTTATAGTATATAGTTGCTCTCCCTAAGGAGAAAAGAGCGTTTCTGACCCCTGTCCCAGGCCTCTCACTTGCAAAAGCCAGACTCCTACTGTACACTGATGAAGGGCAATAACCCAGAAACAGCTGTATGTACATGGAGTCTGGCTTTGCTTTTAATTCCCAGTCATTGTAACAAGACTTGTATAAAAAGTCCCACTTTGACTCGAAGGAATGCTGCCTTTCAGTAGGTGGCACTGTGGAGGATTTATTCCATCTCCCTTATTATCATCTGCTTCATAACTTTCTCACCTGTGTGAGACCACCCTTATAAATGTAATTTATTTCTATATAAATTATTATAAATGAGTGTTACACTATACAATCAACTAAATCGCAGGAGTGATTGTAATTGGGGGTTTATGTGTGCTGTTTTACATAGGGCTCCTGCCCACGGGTAGACATTTACTGCGGAATCCACGGCGGGCCTCCACACCGTGGATCCGCAGCAAATAGTGCCCATTGCATGCTATAGGAAATCGATTCTTCCTCCACACTTGCGGAAACCGAATGCGATTTCCGCAAGCAGAGGAAAAATTGCAGTATGCTCCATTTTTTTGTGGATTCCACGTGGATGGCTTTCATTACGTCCCTTCTGCAATCACATTGCAGTAAGGTTGCGGATTCTACGTCATCGCTAGGCAATGATGAGGGAAAAGCAGTAGTTTTTAAGAAAAAAATATCTGTATTGCGTATGTCCGATGACGAACTGTGCCAACCATCGACAGTACAGAAGAAAAAAGAAGCTTATCAGGGACGTGTGGACGCCGCTGCTAGCAGTGCCGGATTCGGCTGCAGGATTAAGCATTTGGAATCCGGCTCTGCAGTGTGCAGAGGGCCATACTCTGTTGTCCTTCTCTCTGTTCGGATCTCACCCTTACAGCACTGACATGCCAGGGAGGTCTGTTACTAAATCAAAGTGCTGTGATTGGCTGTCACTGATGAACTTATCAGAACCTGACCCAATCAAATCCCAATGAATGCATCCAAACAGACTGTTAGTTATAGACAGTTTCTGCTGTGGATGACTGCAGTTGCCCGCTGACAGCAGAACTGAAATTTATGTTGCTGCTGCACAATGCCCAGGAAGCAGCGGTGTAAATTTCGTCGGCAGTCGCAAATGGGTAAAAAAGTGATTACAGTTAACAAAAAAGAAAGAATAGGAATTAGTCCTACCAGTGTTTGGATTTCAGGGAGTCCATCATGACAGCACCACAAAGGGTTGACCTCTGAAGGGGCAGGAATACAAAGCTATTAAAAAACCCAGCCCGCATCCACCCGCTAGTATTTCCCTCATTACTACAGGAGGATGGATACAATGTATCAACAGTATCACAAAGTAGAAATACAAACTATGGGAGGAAGAGTATGGGTGCTGTCATTATGGGCTTCAATTACTGGTAGGAAGAAAGCCTGTTGGACAAATGATTGTGTATAGAGGGAGGTAAGCCAACACTAGACACCTTTGGTGTCGGCTTATCTCCTAGGGAACAAAAGGAACGGCCTTTAAAATTCAACGTCCCTTCTTTTCCCTGACATCAGTTGGGGGAGAGTTGAGTCGCCTCCATACACAGAAAGCTGTCCAGCCCTGCCAAATGCTGCACAAACACATTCCTGTGAATCTGACCTTAAGCACAATTGCGCAATGGGCGTTGCATATTTGTGCACTCAAGTGCGTGCTTTCCTGTACTTTTTGTATGCACGAATGAGGCGCACAATAAAACACGCAACAACGCTCCTATTTATAAAAAAATGGGCAATTAGTGTAATTAGTTCAATATGTGCTCTTTCCCTGCTTAAATAGAGCATGCTGTGCAATTTTTTGCATGACGGAAATATGCGCAAAACACGCGTGTGTAGGGTCCTATTCACTGCGTTTTGCACAGGCGCTCAGCCACTCTCACACACATCACTCTTTACCGTGGTGTCCCAAGCGCTGCGCTAACCGTGGCTCAACGCTCCCATTGATTTTAATGGGGCTTCTCGCTCCAGCGCTCAAACGCAGCATTTTTGTAACGCCACGATTTTTGAGCACCGTCTGTTATATTTTTCAGTGTTTTTTAAACGCACCCCATCGCCCATTATAACGATGGGGTGCGTTAAAAAGCTCTGTCAAACGCTATGACACGTGTTCAGAATGCAGCTCAAAATCACTGCCGCAGTTCCGAGCGGCGTTTAACGAAACGCATGTGTGAGAGTGGCCTTAGGGTGCGTGCGCACGGAAGGTAAATGCAGCGAATCGTTTGCGAACCCACGGATCTTACAGTACAGATACCATGCACGAGATTTCAAGAAACCTTATTTATGAGCTGTGGAAATAATGCACAACGGAAATAGATCAGCGGAACAGATTTTAAATTCGCAGCATGTCAATTCATGCAGATTTCACCCCGCGCAACGCAAACAGTGAAAAGTGCGTCAAATCCGCAACATTTCCACCCGTGACAAAAGTCCTACGTGAGCTTCTTACATTCTACTGGCATTTTCGTGCCTTACATTGCGCAGCGTAACATCCATCGCAAATTAAATGTAACGTTTCTGCACTCAACACAAGACTAGATTTTCACAGTTCTAATGCAATTACAGAAATTGCGCAAATAATGCAAAAAAATGCACGCAAAAGCCGTCTGAGGTCAGCTTACCCGAATATCCTGCAAATACAAGGGAAATACGACAACCAGCACCTCCTCTGTATCTGCTTCACAGCTGTGATGATGTCACTGTCATGTGATCAGTGCATGGGGGCGGGGCTCAGCAGTGAGGAGGAGTGGTGAGTGAAGGACCTGTGATGATGTCACCATCATGTGATCAGTATATAAGGGGGCGGAGCTCAGCAATGAGGAGAAGTGGTGGCTGAAGGAGCTGTGATGACGGTTTTGTGACCCGACGTCGCAGATCTCCTTTGCTTTGTATGGAGAAGAAGTGATTGAATCGTCCGGCAATATTTATTAAACTGTCTCTGTTGCTCATAGCAACCAATCTTTCCTCAAAGTTGCGAATTTCAGGAAATATGCCATATAGTTAGCCCCTTTAACGCTCCCTGATGTACAGTTACATCATGGAGGTTCGGGGTTTGTATGGAGGCGCATCAGGAGCCCATCCCGTTCTATGCAATGCAGGTGTCGGCTGTTTCGTACGTCTGACACCCGCTTGCCACAGCTGTGATCAGCGCTGCCACTGATCGGAGCTGTTAACCCTTTAAATGTTGCCATCAACAGCAGCATTTAAATTCCCCTGAGCAGAGTTCAGGGGTCCCATAGACCCCTATGTGAAGACATCTGGTCCTGTGGCGTGGCTTGATAGATTGCCTGTTAGATCACAGTATAATGTAATACTGTGGTAATACTACGTCATACTGTAGGAGCGATCAAACCACTGCAAGTTCTGGTCCCATATGGGGGCTAAAAAAATTAAAAATCGCTTTAGTATTACAAAAAAAATTATATATAGTAAAAGTTAAACTGCACCCTTTGCCATATTTATAGTAAAATTATTTAAATGAAAAACCCCAAAACATATTTGGTATCGCTGCATCTATAAAAGTCAGAGATAGGCCCCCTGCACACGGAAATCTCCCCACAAAATTTCCGCCCGTTGAAGCTACCATTGGATTGCGTTTTCTAATGCAATCCTAGGCAGATCGGAGCCGGCTGCCAGCACATCAAAGAGCCGGAGCCGCGGGAGCAGGTGAGTGCCACGCTGGTGTCTGCAGGGGCTTGGGTCAGGTCCCACTGCGAGAATTCTTGCAGACGGATCCGACCCGGCCGTCTGCAGGCGGCCTAAAGCAGTATTTATCCTGCACGGTAAACATTGTAGGCAAAAAAAATACACAAATGTCAAAAATGTGCTTTTTGATCACCCTGCATTCAAGAAAAAATGTAATAAAGTGCGATCAAAAAGTCATATGTCATTCACTGTAGGGAACCACTAGTAGGATAAAACGTAACTTTTATTATAAATATATGTGACAAACAAAAATAATAAAAAACCCAACAATGCAGGTTGTGTGTATGTGCGCGATACTGTATTTGATGCTATTATGCTCGCACTAAGGAGAGAGTCCGTTTATTTAGCTATTTGTAAATGACTCCCAAAATAGATGTATTATGATTAGAGATGAGCGAGCGTACTCGGATAAGCACTACTCGCTCGAGTAATTTGCTTTATCCAAGTATCGCTGTGCTCGGGTCTAAAGATTCGGGTGCCGGCACGGAGCGGGGAGCTGCAGGGGAGAGCGGGGAGGAACGGAGGGGAGCTCTTTCTCTCCCTCTCTCCCGCCCGCTCTCCCCTGCTCCCCGCTGCGACTCACCTGTCAGCCGCAGCGGCACCCGAATCTTCAGGGACGAGCACAGCGATACTCGGATAAAGCCAATTACTCGAGCGAGTAGTGCTTATCCGAGTACGCTCGCTCATCTCTATTTATGATGACAAGGTGTCATATAATGTGTATGTTTCTGATAGTAAATACACAATTCCTATATCATAACACATAGATATTTCATAAGTAGACAGAGTCAAACTATGGTCCTAGTTTTCTGAATGTACACCCAAAGACTACGCGTTATATTAGATCTATGTGCGTAGTTTTCACAGACCAATATGCGCGTTAGTTCTTGTATTTATTCTCTCCCTTTTTTGCACCAAGGGGGGAAACTATCAGTAGCAAGGGTTATAAGAGATCTTTAAAGGGGTTGTCCCGCGCCGAAACAGTTTTTTTTTTTTTCAATAGCCCCCCCGTTCGGCGCGAGACAAACCCGATGTAGGCATAAAAAAACCAAACCGTCCAGTACTTACCCGAATCCCCGCGCTCCGGCGACTTCTGACTTACCTTGTGAAGATGGCCGCCGGGATCTTCACCCTCGGTGGACCGCAGGTCTTCTGTGCGGTCCATTGCCGATTCCAGCCTCCTGATTGGCTGGAATCGGCACACGTGACGGGGCGGAGCTACGAGGAGCAGCTCTCCAGCACGAGCGGCCCCATTTAGAAAGGAAGAAGACCGGACTGCGCAAGCACGTCTAATCGGGCGATTAGACGCTGAAAATTAGACGGCACCATGGAGACGAGGACGCTAGCAACGGAACAGGTAAGTGAATAACTTCTGTATGGCTCATAATTAATGCACAATGTACATTACAAAGTGCATTAATATGGCCATACAGAAGTGTATAACCCCACTTTGTTTCGCAGGACAACCCCTTTAATAAATCAGGTATGTCAACCAATATGCATATTGATGCGTGATATATGCATTATCTTTTCCTCAGAACTGGGTGCTTGTTGATAATAATGCACCTGTTCTTGTGAGGATTCTCTCCTCTGGTGTATGGATGGAGGTTATGTAAGCAATTCAGAGGCTGAGCATATCATTGTATAGCATACGCATTATTTCCCTTGAATTGTGGGCGCTTGTTGGCAATAAATAATGCAACTATTTATGTTCAGAAAAACAAAGGACCTATGTCAGTGATAGGCGTTGTTGGTATTGGAATGATCTATCACTGAATAGACATTAGACCCTTATTTAGTATGATAGGGAGAGTCATATCTGTCTGCAAACATTCATTGACAGAGCAATTGAATTTAATAGATGATCATTCAATTCTCTGGTCTTTTAAAACGGAGCTCCTTTTGAGGGGTTGTCCCGCGGCAGCAAGTGGGTCTATACACTTCTGTATGGCCATATTAATGCACTTTGTAATGTACATTGTGCATTAATTATGAGCCATACAGAAGTTATCAGAAGTTATTCACTTACCTGTTCCGTTGCTAGCGTCCTCGTCTCCATGGTGCCGTCTAATTTTCAGCGTCTAGTCGCCCGATTAGACGCTCTTCCGCAGTCCGGTCTTCTCCATGTTGAATGGGGCTGCTCGTGCTGGAGAGCTGCTCCTCGTAGCTCCGCCCCGTCACGTGTGCCGATTCCAGCCAATCAGGAGGCTGGAATCGGCAATGGACCGCACAGAAGCCCTGCGGTCCACCGAGGGTGAAGATCCCGGCGGCCATCTTCACCAGGTAAGTAAGAAGTCACCGGAGCGCGGGGATTCAGGTAAGCACTGTCGGTTTTTTTTTAAGTCCCTGCATCGGGTTTGTCTCGCGCCTAACGGGGGGGCTATTGAAAAGAAAAAAAACCCGTTTCGGCGCGGGACAACCCCTTTAAGTTTGTTGCTAGTCTGATAAGGAGATAGCTAATAAACTAATCTACCTAGGTGAATTGCTTGGCTACCAGCTCAGACTGATATTAGTCACACTAGGAGATAGTGAATGTCCAGCAACGCGTTTCTGCTGCTAAGTCTTAGCTAGCAGCGTCATCAGGATGGACATTGACATGCAGACACGGTCAAAGAACTATTCAGCACGGTGGCTGTCAGACAAATGAGCATAGATAGAAACTTTTAGTGAGTAGGAGAAACTGTGCTGTGTCAACGAGAGTCCAAGATGGAAGAAGCTGAGCGATGGCCGACTACTTGCCCTGGACGCATATATCTATATTACACTGAAGTTCGGCACTAATCAGGGAACCCAAACAACCAATGAGGTTGAATGAGACAAGCCAAACAACCAATCAGGTTGCTGGAATTGGGAATCATAACCAATGAGGTTGCTGGAATTGCTCCATAGTGTCGAACTTGTAATATAGTGTTGAAGTATAACATAGATATATGCTAAATTTCATAAACGAGTTCTACCGACCATTCCTGGTTTTGCTCAGAAATTTATCCCTGTGTGAGGACTGTTTATTACATCTTCAGGATTCACCACAGAGGATGGAAAGGTGGCGTAACGCGTGACAACGAACTGCAAGGTAACTGCTAGTTGCCCTTTCCCCAGTGACCTTCCCAGCGGTAACGTGGACGGGTTCCAAGCTAACCTCAGGGGAGGAGATAGTAGAGCCACCTGTGACAAGGTCTTTATCTACCCTGCTATATCTTCGGCTATGGGCCGCTTCTCGCATGCTGCACCTACAAGTTTGAACGATCTAGAGGCTCAATTACAGCAAATGTGGAGGGATAAGCACAGGCTACCATATGGAACTTGTATACCTCCATACTTGCTCACTGAATTTTGTAGTCTATACAACTTGTAAATTTCTTGGCATTGTGCCAATGAGTGGACATGTCTATCACGGTGTTGAGATTTGCTTCCGAAGGGGTTCTCTGTTTTTGTTGGCGCTTCCCCAACTGTTGTCCAGCCAGATAATGTTTGCAAGGCTTCTTGATGATGTACGTATATTAATAAAAGTATACGCAATCTCACTATATGCAACTGTATTGCAGCTCATTCTATTAATAAAATTGCGCTAGATTTAACTCCTTGTCCTTCTTTAAAAGCATATCAGAACCTCAAATACAAAAACTTGCCAAGACATCAATATTTCTAGGAGGCTTTGCGTGTACGGCCCTCTTCAGGTTAGCACAGTTTTTTAAATAGGGTTACAATCAGAATTATGACTAATGCCCCGTTTAGACAGAACAATTATTGTTCAGAAAGTCGTTCAAATAAGAGAAACTGAACCATAATCATTCAGTGTAAACAAGGGCCAACGACGAGTGAGAATCATGAGGTTCTTGCTGGTTGTTCAGTTTCAGCTGGCCTAAAAACCAGCAGCGGCTCATTCACTTTAAGCCACAGAAGAGGTTGGTGTCTGTTAATTTTTTGTTTAGCCATTTATGGTCCAATAGACATCTATTATAAGAAAAAACAGTTAACACAGAAGAGCAAAAAGAGGACCTGACAAATCAACAGTCAATGGCCTACCCTATATAGGCTTCCGTGCATTGGTAAAACGAAGCAAGACTTTGTTTAACCATGTTCTCATTTTAAATTCTCTCAAGTGCAACACCCTCTGAGTTTTTTGAAAAACATTTACCACTTTCTGAACACGAAAATTGCATCCCTCCTATGTAAATTTTCTTGTGTCTACAAAAACATTTGATTGATATGCAAAACATTTATTACATTCTCAACATGAAAATGCTTTTCCTCCTCATGTATGAACACCCTCATGTCTAGCAAGCTCTGATTTATATGCAAAACATTTTCCACATTGTGAACATAAAAATGGTTTCCCTTTACTTGTGTGAGTTCCCTCATGTCTAACAAGATCCGATTTATCTCTTAACCACCTCCCACATTGTGAGCATGAATAAAGCTTCTTTCGTCTCCTATTTATGCCATCTGGTTCTTCTGTTAAATATTTCCCACTTTCCGAGCATGAAGATTGCGTCCCTCGTCTGTGATTTTTCTCGTGTCTAGCAACACTTGATTGATATGCAAAAAATTTCCCACATTCTGAACAAGAAAATTGTTTCCCTTTGCTTGTGTGAATTCCCTCATGTCTAACAAGCTCTGCTTTTGATGTAAAATTTTCCCCACATTCTGAACATGAATGCGGCTTCTTTCTTGTGTGAACTTTCTCATGTCTAATAAGTTTATATTTTTTTGGAAACGATTTCCCACATTCTAAACATGAATGCGGTTTCTTTTCTCTGTGAATTTTCTCATGTCTAATAAGTTTACATTTTTTGGGAAATGATTTCCCACATTCTAAACATGAATACGGCTTCTCTCCTGTGTGACTTCTCTCATGTACAAGAGGATTTGGTTTATCAGCAAAACCTTTCCCACCTTCTGAATACGAATAAGGTTTCTTCCCTGTGTGTATTTTGCTGTGTGTAACAAGACCTGACTTTTTTTTAAACCATTTTCCACATTCACTACATGGGAAACTTTTATCCTGTGTGTGGCCTGCAGTTGTGGTAAAATTCTGAGATTGAGCAGAAAGTTTCTTGTGATTAGGGGAATGATATGATAGATCTGTACTGTCAAGTTCTGGATGTACATGTAGGGGAACAACATTTTCTCCTGAAGATCTCTGCACCATATTTTCATCTTCTACATTATAATTTAGTGATGACATGAAGATTCCATCAGAACTCTTGTTGGAATTTTCTGTTGGACAGAAACGAAAATGACTAAATCAGATTTTAATTCTAACTAGAAAAGTAAACAAATTTAAAACATTCCTATTAAACTGGGAAAACTTTTTTTAATTAAATTTGAGCCAAAATTAGAATTGGATGTAGCAGGAATGAAAAGTGTTCAATCCCTTCTTTATATATCTCTAGCATGGAGTTAGCGACACCAATGGCATGAAGGGAACACTAAATAAGAGAGCAGACCAGCTGATTGTTTTCTACTTACAGCTTGCATAACTGGTAAAAGTAAGGTTTAATCTAACTGATCTGTCTATAAATGAATGCCGGGTGGTCTAACAGGCGAGCCCGGACTGCCTTTCAATCTCTGGCTGTCCTTTCTTTGATTAACTGGTGAGATGGATGATGTCAGCTATGTCATCTACTAACTTGTTCAAATGTTGCGCATGCACAGCACAGCCGGCAAATGTGCAAAAAGAGTTGTTCAGACCTGTATGTCCACAATAGGGTTAGATGATTTGCACATGCAGCTGTCTATGGCTGTATCAGATTTCCATGGGTCCATGATGAAGGAATGTCATACATGTCAACCAGAGAGAAGATGACCGGGAACTGGAGAGCACTGCAAGCAGTAGAAATGGTCTGGGTGTTTATACTAGACATCTCAGTGTTCAGTAGAGTAAAGATTAAACCGCACTTTTACCAGGTACGGGGGTATTACAGTTTAAACTAAAAAAATACGTTGGCATACTATTTAACCCTTTCCAATCCAATGTCGGCCCTGCCCCGACATCATCATTTTCCTTCACAGCTCCGATGTCGGGACAGGCCCGACACTGCAGTGCAGGAGTGCATCTGCACCCGATCATCAGACACATCGGGTGCAGATGCACTCCTGCACTGGTCCTCATCGAGGACCCCCGAGGAGAAGGCAGAAAGGGTTTTTAACCCTTTCTGCCTTCTCCTTTACACATTACATAGCGCTCAATTAGCGCTACGCAATGCGCAGAGATTTCGGCCGGCAGGCGATCATGTGACCGCCGGTGTTACCTGACCCCCAGCGGTCACATGAACGCCGAGCCGGGAGCCTGCACCGTGGGAAGACCTGCTTACCTGTACGGTGTCTTGCGCATTCTCCTTCTGCCTCCCGGCCCGGCGATCATGTGACCGCCAGGTGCCACCTGACCCCAGCGGTCACATGATCGCCGAGCCGGGAGGCAGAAGGAGAATGCGGAAGACGCCGGACAGGTAAGCAGATCCCTCCCTGCACCCTCCTGAACTCTGTCAGCTCAGGAGGGTGCAGGGAAAATGTATTTTTTCTCATCCATTCTCCCCAGCTCCAATTTATTTGGAGCTAGGGAGAATGGGTGAGAAAAAATAAATGGATTGGAAAGGGTTAAATTATTGTTCTCTACATGCCATTGGTGTCACCAATTCCAAGGTCATCAATAGTTTAAAACTAGCCAAGTCTTTAAAAAATAAAGCCGACAAATAATTAGATTATAAAAATATGTACAGTATCTATATCTTCATACCTTGTGATATCAAAGGCTGGTGGTTCTCTATCATGATGTCTTTGTACAGATCCTTGTGTCCTTCTATATACTCCCACTGGTCCATGGAGAAATAGACAGTGACATCCTGACACCTTATAGGAACCTGACAACACAATGATACCGTCATTACCCAGACACCTCTAGTGCTGTTACTGTATAATATCCCAGCATTCCCAGCAGTGTCACCTCTCCAGTCAGCAGCTCAGTGATCTTGTTGGTAAGTTCTAGGATCTTCTGCTCATGTATTGGTAAGTGAGGAGGAGCCTCTGTGATGGGGCTCTGGCTCCTGCTCCATCCTCCTGACTCATGGAGATGGCTGTTGGGAGTTGCACCGTCACCCGATGTCTTCTTCACTATTGTGTAATCCTGTGTATGGAGAGAGACATGTAGAGGACTGAACCCAGTATTCCTCCATCAGTAGAAAGTGTGAAATTGTGATTCCGTGGTATAGAGCTCTAATGAGACTTCATCTCTAATACTGTGTGCAGTTTCGGAGACCTCACCTACAAGAAGATATTGACCAAATAGAATGAGTCCAAAGACAAGATAGAAAAATGGTCGAAGAGCACATAAAACTGCTCAGGAAAGACTTAAAAAAGTTAATCTATATAACCTGGGATAAGGAATGGAAAGAGGGAACATGATAGAAATCTTTACATATATGTTAAAAGGAGGGAAGAAACTAAGGTTAGAAGCAACGTTGGAAAATATTTTACTTAAAAGAATTCAAGTCTCTCTGTTACCCTGGACCTGAAGACTTGAATTCATTTAAGTTAGCTATGTCTTCCCTCACCATCTCTCTGCTTACAGATAGCCTACATTATTTTATTCCCCCAATAGCACAGGGAAGATCAGTTGATGTTCCATCTACTTTCTGAGAGAAAACAGATACAAAATAGGAATTTAAAAGTATGGCCTTCTCAACATTATTCTTAACCAATTCATCATTTTCATCTTTCATCCAACTAACGTATCCAAATGCTCAACTCCTCGTTTCTTAGCACAGATGGGCTATAACAGCAGAGGGACACTTTGAGCACCATTGCTGTCCAAGAAAAACAGACTCCAGTGGGCAAATGAGTGCAAAAATTATATCACTGAGCAGCGGAAAAATGTCACCTGGTCAGATGGATCCAGATTTCTTAAAGCACCATGCATATGTGATCCTGCTGGTTACTGGCTGCCCTTTCCTTCGCCAACAACAAGCTTACTTACCATTCTAATTGCTCTTACAACATTACTATTAGCTCATTGGTTACCACCATACAGAACTGACCATATTGGTGGCCGATCTTCACATTCTCTGCTGTTCAGTTCTTTAGTTCTCCCTCACTTGGAAGGTCTAGAAGCCGTTATACAGGACACTGGATTGTTCCTATTACTTCCTATAATGGATTTTCTCTTCCCTTAGTCTGACTTGTTACATAATACAATAAAGATGATAGAAATTTAAAAAAGCTTACCTCTCCGGTCAGCAGGTAGATGATCTCCAAGGTGAAGTTTAATATTTTTTTGGTAATCTCTTTCCTGTCTTTGTCCATCCTTGGTGGGTCACTCAGGAAACTGACCTTTTTAGATATAAACAAGAGAAAGCTGGATGAACTGGAGGGTTCTAGTACTGTCAGCACCTTTATAAAAACAGGAGAGACTCTAAATTAGGGGTGCATAAACTACAGGCTATGGGTCTCATGCGGGCTGCAATTCTATTTCATGAAGCCCCCAACTATCCTGTGACATAAATGCTTGTCTGTATGCTTGTGCTTATATGTAGCAAAGAGAAGTGACAGATACCTCAGTTGAAGGAAAGAGCAAGTACTAACAATGTACTGCGAAGCTATCACTGGGTCCTCCATACATCAGGAAAATGGGGTCCCTTGACACCCATTTTGTGCTCCTGAAAGGACAATATGAGTAAGAAGTTTCCTTCTAAGCATGCAGTTTTCTCCATTGTAGTTTATGGAAGTTGCAAGACGCTTGTGTGGTAACCCAGAGGGTCTACTCAGGACACGAGGCCCACACGGAGGAGCTGGGAGGGTAAAGCTGTCATGGGTCACGGCTGCACTCACCAGTCCCCTTCCCGAGGGCAACACGCGACCTCGGCCCAAGTACCACGTTTCATACAGGAAATATCATCATGTGTGTAATACAGAACTTCATTTATTGAGGATTGAAAGAAATAGGTCCTGAGAACCTTCACTATATATTTTAAAGGGATATTCGCAATATGGACATCCCTATTGTTCTATATTACTGTGAATGGAGGTAGGTGGGCCATGTCAGGGAAATGACAAAAGTATTAACCATTTTGTCTTAAGCTATTTTATTATTATTTGCGCTTTAAAGAATTTTTGGTTGGAATACACAGAAACTCTTTTAGGAGAAACAGTTGGAATGTTCTGCAGAAAATATCTATATCAAACAGAAGACAAGAGGCCTGTTTCAAAGAATGCAGCTTTGTCTTTCTTCTGTAGCATAAAACTAGAAATACCAAATCTTGAACAAAGGTTTTTGTGAGTCTCCGTGGAAAGCTCAGTCCAAACACAGTCCCCATGTGGCGGGCGCAGTCTAAACAGTGCCCCCTCGTGGTGGACGCAGTCCAAACAGTGTCCACTGTGACAAGCATGGTCCAAACAGAGTCCACACATGGCAGGTGTTGTCCAGTGTTCCCGTAGTGGACTTGGTCAAAAACACTGTCCACCGTGACAAGCACGGTCCAAACAAAGTCCCCACGTGGCAAGCGTGGTCCAAACAGTTTTCCCCACATGGTGGACATGGTCCAGAGTTCCCATTTGGAGAGTACAGTCCACCGTCCCCCGTGGTGGGTGTAGTCCACACAGTGTCCGCTATGGCAGACGCAGTCTACACAGTGTTGTCTGTGGTGGCCCCAGTAGTAACATGCCCACTGTGGCAAGCGCAGTCCAAACACTGATACCCGTGACAGGTGCAGTCCAAACACCGTACCCCGGCGGCAGGCCCAGTCCAAACAGCGTACCCGGGCGGCAGGCCTAGTCCAAACAGCGTACCCCGGCGGCAGGCCGAGTCCAAACAGCGTACCCCGGCGGCAGGCCGAGTCCAAACAGCGTACCCCGGCGGCAGGCCCAGTCCAAACAGCGTACCCCGGCGGCAGGCCCAGTCCAAACAGCCTACCCCGGCGGCAGGCCCAGTCCAAACAGCCTACCCCGGCGGCAGGCCCAGTCCAAACAGCCTACCCCGGCGGCAGGCCCAGTCCAAACAGCCTACCCCGGCGGCAGGCCCAGTCCAAACAGCCTACCCCGGCGGCAGGCCCAGTCCAAACAGCCTACCCCGGCGGCAGGCCCAGTCCAAACAGCCTACCCCGGCGGCAGGCCCAGTCCAAACAGCCTACCCCGGCGGCAGGCCCAGTCCAAACAGCCTACCCCGGCGGCAGGCCCAGTCCAAACAGCCTACCCCGGCGGCAGGCCCAGTCCAAACAGCCTACCCCGGCGGCAGGCCCAGTCCAAACAGCCTACCCCGGCGGCAGGCCCAGTCCAAACAGCCTACCCCGGCGGCAGGCCCAGTCCAAACAGCCTACCCCGGCGGCAGGCCCAGTCCAAACAGCCTACCCCGGCGGCAGGCCCAGTCCAAACAGCCTACCCCGGCGGCAGGCCCAGTCCAAACAGCCTACCCCGGCGGCAGGCCCAGTCCAAACAGCCTACCCCGGCGGCAGGCCCAGTCCAAACAGCCTACCCCGGCGGCAGGCCCAGTCCAAACAGCCTACCCCGGCGGCAGGCCCAGTCCAAACAGCCTACCCCGGCGGCAGGCCCAGTCCAAACAGCCTACCCCGGCGGCAGGCCCAGTCCAAACAGCCTACCCCGGCGGCAGGCCCAGTCCAAACAGCCTACCCCGGCGGCAGGCCCAGTCCAAACAGCCTACCCCGGCGGCAGGCCCAGTCCAAACAGCCTACCCCGGCGGCAGGCCCAGTCCAAACAGCCTACCCCGGCGGCAGGCCCAGTCCAAACAGCCTACCCCGGCGGCAGGCCCAGTCCAAACAGCCTACCCCGGCGGCAGGCCCAGTCCAAACAGCCTACCCCTGTGGCAGGCCCAGTCCAAACAGCCTACCCCGGCGGCAGGCCCAGTCCAAACAGCCTACCCCGGCGGCAGGCCCAGTCCAAACAGCCTACCCCGGCGGCAGGCCCAGTCCAAACAGCCTACCCCGGCGGCAGGCCCAGTCCAAACAGCCTACCCCGGCGGCAGGCCCAGTCCAAACAGCCTACCCCGGCGGCAGGCCCAGTCCAAACAGCCTACCCCGGCGGCAAGCCCAGTCCAAACAGCCTACCCCGGTGGGAGGCCCAGTCCAAACAGCGTGCCTCGGCGGCAGGCCTAGTCCAAACAGCGTGCCTCAGCGGCAGGCCCAGTCCAAACAGCGTGCCTCAGCGGCAGGCCCAGTCCAAACAGCGTGCCTCAGCGGCAGGCCCAGTCCAAACAGCGTCTCCGGCGCCAGGTCCAGTCCAAACAGCGTCCCCGGCGGCAGGTGCTAGCCAGTATCCCCCTGTGGCGGGCGTAGTCCAAATGATGTCCTTCATGGCAAGCGCAGTCCAGTGTTCTCCGTGGTAGATGCAGTCTACACAGTGTCCCCAGTGTTGGCCCCAGTAGTAACAGTGCCCACCGTGGCAAGCGCAGTCCAAACAGCATCTCCCGTGGCAGGTGCAATTCAAACAGTGTCCCTCATGACGGGTGCAGTCCAAACAGTGTCCCCCCGAGGCAGACGCAGTCCAAACAGTGTCCCCCCGAGGCAGGCATAGTCCAAACAGTGTCTACCCAATGCTGACGCATTCCAAACAGTGTCCCTCGTGGCGGGTGCAGTCCAAACAGTGTCCCCCTAAAGCAGGTGCAATCCAAGCAGTGTCCACCGTGGCAGGCGCAGTCCAAACAGTGTCCCCCGTGGCGGGCGCAGTCCAAACAGTGTCCCCCGTGGCGGGCGCAGTCCAAACAGCGAACCCCAGTGGCAGGCCCAGTCCAAACAGCGTACCCCGGCGGCAGGCCCAGTCCAAACAGCGTACCTCGGTGGCAGGCCCAGTCCAAACAGCGTACCCCGGCGGCAGGCCCAGTCCAAACAGCGTACCCCGGCGGCAGGCCCAGTCCAAACAGCGTACCCCGGCGGCAGGCCCAGTCCAAACAGCGTACCCCGGCGGCAGGCCCAGTCCAAACAGCGTACCCCGGCGGCAGGCCCAGACCAAACAGCGTACCCCGGCGGCAGGCCCAGTCCAAACAGCGTACCCCGGCGGCAGGCCCAGTCCAAACAGCGTACCCCGGCGGCAGGCCCAGTCCAAACAGCGTACCCCGACGGCAGGCCCAGTCCAAACAGCGTACCCCGGCGGCAGGCCCAGTCCAAACAGCGTACCCCGGCGGCAGGCCCAGTCCAAACAGCGTACCCCGGCGGCAGGCCCAGTCCAAACAGCGTACCCCGGCGGCAGGCCCAGTCCAAACAGCGTACCTCGGCGGCAGGCCCAGTCCAAACAGCGTCTCCGGTGGCAGGTCCAGTCCAAACAGCGTCCCCGGCGGCAGGTGCTAGCCAGTATCCCCCTGTGGCGGACATAGTCCAAATGATGTCCTTTATGGCAGGCGCAGTCCAGTGTTCCCCGTGGTAGATGCAGTCTACACAGTGTTCCCAGTGTTGGCCCCAGTAGTACCAGTGCCCACCGTGGCAAGTGCAGTCCAAACAGCGTCTCCTGTGGCAGGCGCAGTTCAAACAGTGTCCCTCGTGATGGGTGCAGTCCAAACAGTGTCCCCCCGAGGCAGACGCAGTCCAGACAGTGTCCCCCAGAGGCAGGCATATTCCAAATAGTGTCTACCCAATGCTGACGCATTCTAACCAGTGTCCCCCACGCCAGGTGCAGTCCAAATAGTGTCCCCCCCCCCAAGCAGGTGCAATCCAAGCCGTGTCCACCGTGGCAGGCGCAGTCCAAACGGTGTCCCCCGTGGTGGGCGCAGTCCAAACGGTGTCACCCGAGACGGACGCAGTCTAAACGGTGTCCCCCGTGGTGGGCATAATCCAAATGGTGTTCTCTATAGCAGGCGCACTCTAGTGTTCCCCATGGCGGATGCAGTCTAAACAATGTTCTCTGTGGTGACCCCAGTAGAAATAGTGCTCACTGTGGCAAGCGAAGTCTAAACAGTGTCCCCCGTGGTGGGTGCAGTCCACACAGCGGCCTCTGTGGCGGGCGCAGTCCAAGCAGCTCCCCCGCGGCAGGCCCAGTCCAAACAGGGTCCCCCGCGGCAGGCCCAGTCCAAACAGCGTCCCCCGCGGCAGGCCCAGTCCAAACAGCGTCCCCCGCGGCAGGCCCAGTCCAAACAGCGTCCCCCGCGGCAGGCCCAGTCCAAACAGCGTCCCCCGCGGCAGGCCCAGTCCAAACAGCGTCCCCCGTGGCAGGCCCAGTCCAAACAGCGTCCCCCGTGGCAGGCCCAGTCCAAACAGCGTCCCCTGTGGCAGGCCCAGTCCAAACAGCGGCCCTCGTGGCAGGCCCAGTCCAAACAGCGTACCCCGGGCGGCAGGCCCAGTCCAAACAGCGTACCCCGGGCGGCAGGCCCAGTCCAAACAGCGTACCCCGGCGGCAGGCCCAGTCCAAACAGCGTACCCCGGCGGCAGGCCCAGTCCAAACAGCGTACCCCGGCGGCAGGCCCAGTCCAAACAGCGTACCCCGGCGGCAGGCCCAGTCCAAACAGCGTACCCCGGCGGCAGGCCCAGTCCAAACAGCGTACCCCGGCGGCAGGCCCAGTCCAAACAGCGTACCCCGGCGACAGGCCCAGTCCAAACAGCGTACCCCTGCGGCAGGCCCAGTCCAAACAGCGTACCCCGGCGGCAGGCCCAGTCCAAACAGCGTACCCCGGCAGCAGGCCCAGTCCAAACTGCGTACCTCGGCGGCAGGCCCAGTCCAAACAGCGTCTCCGGCAGCAGGTGCAGTCCAAACAGCGTCCCCGGCGGCAGGTGCTAGCCAGTATCCCCCTGTGGCAGGCATAGTCCAAATGATGTCCTTTATGGCAGGCGCAGTCCAGTGTTCCCCGTGGTAGATGCAGTCTACACAGTGTTCCCAGTGTTGGCCCCAGTAGTAACAGTGCCCACCATGGCAAGCGCAGTCCAAACAGCGTCTGCTGTGGCAGGCGCAGTTCAAACAGTGTCCCTCGTGACGGGTGCAGTCCAAACAGTGTCCCCCCGAGGCAGACGCAGTCCAAACAGTGCCCCCCCGAGGCAGGCATATTCTAAATAGTGTCTACCCAATGCTGACGCATTCCAAACAGTGTTCCCCACGGCGGGTGCAGTCCAAACAGTGTCCCCCCCCAAGCAGGTGCAATCCAAGCAGTGTCCACCGTGGCGGGCGCAGTCCAAACGGTGTCCGCCGTGGTGGGCGCAGTCCAAACGGTGTCCCCCGTGGCGGGCGCAGTCCAAACGGTGTCCCCCGTGGCGGGCGCAGTCCAAACGGTGTCACCCGTGGTGGGCGCAGTCCAAACGGTGTCACCCGTGGCGGGCGCAGTCCAAACGGTGTCACCCGTGGCGGGCGCAGTCCAAACGGTGTCACCCGTGGCGGGCGCAGTCCAAACGGTGTCCGCCGTGGTGGGCGCAGTCCAAACGGTGTCCCCTGTGGTGGGCGCAGTCCAAACGGTGTCCCAAGTGGCGGGCGCAGTCCAAACGGTGTCCCCCGTGGTGGGCGCAGTGCAAACTGTGTCACCCGTGACGGACGCAGTGCAAACGGTGTCCCTCTTGTGTCGGACGCAGTGCAAACGGTGTCCCTCGTGACGAACGCAGTGCAAACGGTGTCCCCCGTGGTGGGCATAATCCAAATGGTGTTCTCTATAGCAGGCGCACTCTAGTGTTCCCCATGGCGGACGCAGTCTAAACAATGTTCCCTGTGGTGACCCCAGTAGAAATAGTGCTCACTGTGGCAAGCGAAGTCTAAACAGTGTCCCCCGTGGTGGGTGCAGTCCACACAGCGGCCTCTGTGGCGGGCGCAGTCCGAGCAGCTTCCCCCGCGGCAGGCCCAGTCCAAACAGCGTACCCCGGCGTCCGGCCCAGTCCAAACAGCGTACCCCGGCGTCCGGCCCAGTCCAAACAGCGTACCCCGGCGTCCGGCCCAGTCCAAACAGCGTACCCCGGCGTCCGGCCCAGTCCAAACAGCGTACCCCGGCGTCCGGCCCAGTCCAAACAGCGTACCCCGGCGTCCGGCCCAGTCCAAACAGCGTACCCCGGCGTCCGGCCCAGTCCAAACAGCGTACCCCGGCGTCCGGCCCAGTCCAAACAGCGTACCCCGGCGTCCGGCCCAGTCCAAACAGCGTACCCCGGCGTCCGGCCCAGTCCAAACAGCGTACCCCGGCGTCCGGCCCAGTCCAAACAGCGTACCCCGGCGTCCGGCCCAGTCCAAACAGCGTACCCCGGCGTCCGGCCCAGTCCAAACAGCGTACCCCGGCGGCAGGCCCAGTCCAAACAGCGTACCCACGCGTCAGGCCCAGTCCAAACAGCGTCCCCAATGACAGGCCCAGTCCAAACAGCGTCCCCAATGACAGGCCCAGTCCAAACAGCGTCCCCGGCGGCAGGTCCAGTCCAAACAGCGTCCGCGGCGGCAAGCGCTAGCCAGTATCCCCCTGTGGCGGGCATAGTCCAAATGGTGTCCTTCATGGCAGGCGCAGTCCAGTGTTCCCCGTGGTAGACGCAGTCTATACAGTGTTCACAGTATTGGCCTTAGTAGTAACAGTGCCCACCGTGGCAAGCGCAGTTCAAACGGTGTCCCTCATGGCGGGTGCAGTATCAATAGTGTCCCCTTTGG
Organism: Eleutherodactylus coqui; assembly: GCF_035609145.1. Taxonomy (NCBI): domain Eukaryota; kingdom Metazoa; phylum Chordata; class Amphibia; order Anura; family Eleutherodactylidae; genus Eleutherodactylus; species Eleutherodactylus coqui. The sequence continues at coordinate 39,490,679 of NC_089837.1, forward strand.
CAGGTGCAGTCCAAACAGTGTCCCCCCGAGGCAGACGCAATCCAAACAGAGACCCCCCGTGGCAGACGCAATCCAAACAGTGTCCCCCCGAGGCGGGCGCATTCCAAAGTGTCCCCCGTGGCGGGCGCAGTCCAAACGGTGTCCCCCGTGGCGGGCGCAGTCCAAGCGGTGTCCCCCGTGGCGGGCGCAGTCCAAACGGTGTCCCCCGTGGCGGGCGCAGTCCAAACGGTGTCCCCCGTGGCGGCCGCAGTCCAAACGGTGTCCCCCGTGGCGGCCGCAGTCCAAACGGTGTCCCCCGTGGCGGCCGCAGTCCAAACGGTGTCCCCCGTGGCGGCCGCAGTCCAAACGGTGTCCCCCGTGGCGGCCGCAGTCCAAACGGTGTCCCCCGTGGCGGGCCCAGTCCACCCGGCGTACCCCCCGCGGCGGGCCCAGTCCACCCGGCGTACCCCCGCGGCGGGCCCAGTCCACCCGGCGTACCCCCCGCGGCGGGCCCAGTCCACCCGGCGTACCCCCCGCGGCGGGCCCAGTCCACCCGGCGTACCCCCCGCGGCGGGCCCAGTCCACCCGGCGTACCCCCCGCGGCGGGCCCAGTCCACCCGGCGTACCCCCCGCGGCGGGCCCAGTCCACCCGGCGTACCCCCCGCGGCGGGCCCAGTCCACCCGGCGTACCCCCCGCGGCGGGCCCAGTCCACCCGGCGTACCCCCCGCGGCGGGCCCAGTCCACGCGGCGTACCCCCCGCGGCAGGCCCAGTCCACGCGGCGTACCCCCCGCGGCAGGCCCAGTCCACGCGGCGTAGCCCCCGCGGCAGGCCCAGTCCACGCGGCGTACCCCCCGCGGCAGGCCCAGTCCACGCGGCGTACCCCCCGCGGCAGGCCCAGTCCACGCGGCGTACCCCCCGCGGCAGGCCCAGTACACGCGGCGTACCCCCCGCAGCAGGCCCAGTCCACGCGGCGTACCACCCGCGGCAGGCCCAGTCCAAGCGGCGTACCCCCAGCGGCAGGCCCAGTCCAAACAGCATCGCCGGCGGCAGGCCCAGTCCAAAGAGCGTAGCCCGGCGGCAGGCCCAGTCCAAAGAGCGTAGCCCTGCAGCAGGCCCAGTCCAAACAGCGTATTCCAGCGGCAGGCCCAGTCCAAAGAGCGTAGCCCGGCGGCCGGCCCAGTCCAAACAGCGTAGCCCTACGTCAGGCCCAGTCCAAACAGCGAATTCCAGCGGCAGGCCCAGTCCAAACAGCGTACCCCGGCGGCAAGCGCAGTCCAAACAGCCTACCCCGGCGGCAGGCCCAGTCCAAACAGCGTACCCCGGCGGCAGGCCCAGTCCAAACAGCGTACCCCGGCGGCAGGCCCAGTCCAAACAGCGTACCCCGGCGGCAGGCCCAGTCCAAACAGCGTACCCCGGCGGCAGGCCCAGTCCAAACAGCGTACCCCGGCGGCAGGCCCAGTCCAAACAGCGTACCCCGGCGGCAGGCCCAGTCCAAACAGCGTACCCCGGCGGCAGGCCCAGTCCAAACAGCGTACCCCGGCGGCAGGCCCAGTCCAAACAGCGTACCCCGGCGGCAGGCCCAGTCCAAACAGCATCTCCGGCGGCAGGTCCAGTCCAAACAGCATCTCCGGCGGCAGGTCCAGTCCAAACAGCGTCCCCGGCGGCAAGCGCTAGCCAGTTTCCCCCTGTGGCGGACGTAATCCAAATGGTGTCCTTCATGGCAGGCGCAGTTCAGTGTTCCACGTAGTAGACGCAGTCTACACAGTGTTCACAGTGTTGGCCCCAGTAGTAACAGTGCCCACCGTGGCAAGCGCAGTTCAAACAGTGTCCCTCATGGCGGGTGCAGTCCAAATAGTGCCGCCTATGGCAGGTGCAGTCCAAACGGCGTCCCCCCGATGCAGGCGCAGTCCAAACGGCGTACCCCCGAGGCAGGTGCAGTCCAAACGGCGTACCCCCGAGGCAGGTGCAGTCCAAACGGCGTACCCCCGAGGCAGGTGCAGTCCAAACAGTGACCCCCCGGGCCGCGTGCAATCCAAACAGTGTCCCCCCGAGGCGGGCGCAGTCCAAACAGTGTCCCCCCGAGGCGGGCGCAGTCCAAACAGTGTCCCCCCGAGGCAGGTGCAGTCCAAACGGCGTACCCCCGAGGCAGGTGCAGTCCAAACGGCGTACCCCCGAGGCAGGTGCAGTCCAAACGGCGTACCCCCGAGGCAGGTGCAGTCCAAACGGCGTACCCCCGAGGCAGGTGCAGTCCAAACAGTGACCCCCCGAGCCGCGTGCAATCCAAACAGTGTCCCCCCGAGGCGGGCGCAGTCCAAACAGTGTCCCCCCGAGGCGGGCGCAGTCCAAACAGTGTCCCCCCGAGGCGGGCGCAGTCCAAACAGTGTCCCCCCGAGGCGGGCGCAGTCCAAACAGTGTCCCCCCGAGGCGGGCGCAGTCCAAACAGTGTCCCCCCGAGGCGGGCGCAGTCCAAACAGTGTCCCCCCGAGGCAGGCGCAGTCCAAACAGTGTCCCCCCGAGGCGGGCGCAGTCCAAACAGTGTCCCCTCGAGGCGGGCGCAGTCCAAACAGTGATCCCCCGAGGCGGGCGCAGTCCAAACAGTGTCCCCCCGAGGCGGGCGCAGTCCAAACACTGTACCCCTGTGGCGGGCACAGTTTAAGCAGTGTCCCTCCGTGGCGGGTGCAGTCCAGCAGTGTCCCCCCGTGGCGGGTGCAATCCAAACAGTGTCCCCCCGAGGCAGGCGCAGTCCAAACAGTGTCCCCCCGAGGCAGGCGCAGTCCAAACAGTGTCCCCCCGAGGCGGGCGCAGTCCAAACAGTGTCCCCTCGAGGCGGGCGCAGTCCAAACAGTGATCCCCCGAGGCGGGCGCAGTCCAAACAGTGTCCCCCCGAGGCGGGCGCAGTCCAAACACTGTACCCCTGTGGCGGGCACAGTTTAAGCAGTGTCCCTCCGTGGCGGGTGCAGTCCAGCAGTGTCCCCCCGTGGCGGGTGCAATCCAAACAGTGGCCCCAAGTAGTAACAGTGTCCCCTGTAGTGGCTGCAGCACTAAGTGTCCCGCGCAGTAGCCCCTGTATTAATGTTGTTGTTAGCGGTTTAGTCGTTCCCGACCCTCTGTGACCCTAAAGCTGAGCTCCCTCCATGTTTTTCAGTTTTGCACGGCTTCTTTCAGTTGTGTGATATCCATGCCAGTAGTAATAGTGATCCCTCCATTAGTCCCAGGGATGCTGCCTGGCCAGAGGCCATTAGCAACCCTTCTACTGGCCGGGAAGTTTCCCTGCAGGCTTTACACTCACCCAGCCTGCAGCTTCCGTCCGGCAGCCGCTGCTGGTTGTCTGACCGCTGACCACTCACATCGGTGCAGACACCGGTAGGCAGAGGTCAGGGGTCACACAACCAGCAGTGGCTGCAGGCAGGTGAGTGTAATGCCTGTTACTTTGATGCACGGCCAGCGGGCCACATAAAACGAGCTGGACTGGGATCGTCGCGGGCCTTGTGTCCGACATGTGCGCTGTATAGCCTGTGGTTTTATTAACGGCACATTTTCATCCGGTTTTGGGAGCAGAAACCTGTGTGTTTCCCAGATGACCACATGACCCTTCGGAGGGGCTCTTAGGCCTCACATAGCTTCTACGTTTTTTTGTAGCGCATGGAGAATATTTGGTAAAATCTCATCCACTTTGTTGTTGCTGTAAAACGCCGTACATTATCCGCCCCGCGTTATCCACTACTCACCACCGCCCAATCCATCACCGCCATCCACTGCACTACAAGTCCTCTGTGGCCTTCATGCAGTTTGCAGCAGATTTCTCCCATTACTGCAGTAATAACCACATGGAACGTGTCTGACCTCCCCACAAGACCCTCCGCCGCCTCTTACCTGAGAGATCAGCAGGGACCAGAACCTGCTACACTGCAGTAGGACCTGTGTGATGTCACCATCATGTGATCAGTACATGAGGGGCGGAGCTTAGCAGTCATCCGTCTCGCCAGGCAAGAGTCATCGCGCATGCACAAGGCGGCACAAGTGCAGTGACGCTGGGAGCGTATGCTGTTTCCAATAGGCAGAGCTGGAGACGTCATGAAGTACCGGTTTCATCGGCGATGGGCAAGGAAACAGCCGGACCGCAGGAACGGCAGAACCAGAAGAAAAAGCGCTGCATGTCCAAAAGTGGGACAGCTGGGCGGAAAGTTGGTGGACCCCATTATAATCAAAGGGGGCCGTTCGAAGCTGTTTGGTTCCATCCTGAGTTGGAGCCATTTGGCCATGGAGATTCACCTTTCCTGCTCCCCAAACAGAGCAAGTAAGCGGAACCAGGGGTGCAGGTGTGAAAGTAGGGCGTACCACTTGGGTGCTGCGGATCAGGACGAGGGAACATATTACGGACATTGTTGCAGTGATCAAGAGGCATTTTAAATGACGTCACAAATGCGATTCGCGGGGTTGTACGGTTATGGCCCCTTTGAACGACAATCCTCTGTGTAAGAAAATCGTTCAAACGAGCAGAATTGTTCAGTCTAAACACAGCCAACGACGACCGCTAATTGTTCACCTCTTGTGCATCGTTCATGTAAGGCTGACTGCACATGGACGGAACAGACTCCACATGCAGGATCCGATCCTGTGCCCGGCCGGTGACCCCTGCTTACCTGTCCAGCCTCTTCTGTATTGCAGATGTTGCGGCCGGCAGGCAAGCGTACATGCACAATACAGCTAATGCCGCGCCAGCGCTAGGCAATGTCGCAAATCCTGCAACCTTTCTGTAATGATGATTGCGGAAGGGCCATGAGTCGACTGGCTTCCATTGACTTCAACAGAAGCCGTCCATGCGGAATCTGTGCAGAATCGCAGCATACTGAGATTTCTCCTCCACGGGCAGAAAATCACAATCTATTTCTGCTTGTGTAGAGGAATTTGCGTTTTGCCATTGCATGCTATGGCCAGTATTTGCAGCGGTATCCGGAGGCGGGCACCCGCTCTGGGTTCTGCAATGCAAATCCGCCCGTGTGCATTTGGCCTTATGCAGGCATAAAAATTATCGTTGGCTCGTTCACTAATCGTTCGGTCTACATAACGATTGTTTGGCGGGCGCAGTCCAAACAGTGCCCCCCGTGGCGGGCGTAGTCCAAATGGTGTTCTCTATGGCAGGCACACTCTAGTGTTCCCCATGGCGGACGCAGTCTTCACTGTGTTCCCTGTGGTGGCCCCAGTAGAAATAGTGCCCACCGCGGCAAGCGTAGTCCAAACAGCGTCCCCCGCGGCAGGCCCAGTCCAAACAGCGTCCCCCGCGGCAGGCCCAGTCCAAACAGCTTCCCCCGCGGCAGGCCCAGTCCAAACAGCGTCCCCCGCGGCAGGCCCAGTCCAAACAGCGTCCCCCGCGGAAGGCCCAGTCCAAACAGCGTCCCCCGCGGAAGGCCCAGTCCAAACAGCGTCCCCCGCGGAAGGCCCAGTCCAAACAGCGTCCCCCGCGGAAGGCCCAGTCCAAACAGCGTCCCCCGCGGAAGGCCCAGTCCAAACAGCGTCCCCCGCGGAAGGCCCAGTCCAAACAGCGTCCCCCGCGGCAGGCCCAGTCCAAACAGCGTCCCCCGCGGCAGGCCCAGTCCAAACAGCGTCCCCCGCGGCAGGCCCAGTCCAAACAGCGTCCCCCGCGGCAGGCCCAGTCCAAACAGCGCCCCCCGCGGCAGGCCCAGTCCAAACAGCGCCCCCCGCGGCAGGGCCAGTCCAAACAGCGTACCCCGGCGGCAGGTGCAGTCCAAACAGCATCTCCGGCGGCAGGTCCAGTCCAAACAGCTTCCCCGGTGGCAAGCGCTAGCCAGTTTCCCCCTGTGGCGGGCGTAATCCAAATGGTGTCCTTCATGGCAGGCGCAGTTCAGTGTTCCCCGTAGTAGATGCAGTCTACACAGTGTTCACAGTGTTGGCCCCAGTAGTAACAGTGCCCACCGTGGCAAGCGCAGTTCAAACAGTGTCCCTCATGGCTGGTGCAGTCCAAATAGTGCCCCCTATGGCAGGTGCAGTCCAAACAGTGTCCCCCCCGAGGCAGGTGCAGTCCAAACGGCGTCCCCCGGAGGCAGGCGCAGTCCAAACGGCGTCCCCCCGAGGCAGGCGCAGTCCAAACGGCGTCCCCCCGAGGCAGGCGCAGTCCAAACGGCGTCCCCCCGAGGCAGGCGCAGTCCAAACAGTGACCCCCCGAGCCGCGTGCAGTCCAAACAATGTCCCCCCGAGGCGGGCGCAGTCCAAACAGTGTCCCCCCGAGGCGGGCGCAGTCCAAACAGTGTCCCCCCGAGGCGGGCGCAGTCCAAACAGTGTCCCCCCGAGGCGGGCGCAGTCCAAACAGTGTCCCCCCGAGGCGGGCGCAGGCCAAACAGTGCCCCCCGAGGCGGGCGCAGGCCAAACAGTGCCCCCCGAGGCAGGCGCAGTCCAAACAGTGTCCCCCCGAGGCAGGCGCAGTCCAAACAGTGTCCCCCCGAGGCGGGCGCAGTCCAAACACTGTATCCCTGTGGCGGACACAGTTTAAGCAGTGTCCCTCCGTGGCGGGTGCAGTCCAGCAGTGTCCCCCTGTGGCGGGTGCAATCCAAACAGTGTCCCCCGTGATGGCCCCAAGTAGTAACAGTGTCCCCCGTAGTGGCTGTAGCACTAAGTGTCCCGTGTAGTAGCCCCTGTGGTAATATTGTTGTTGTTAGCTGTTTAGTCGTTCCCGACCCTCAGTGACCCTAAAGCTGAGCTCCCTCCATGTTTTTCAGTTTTGCACGGCTTCTTTCAGTTGTGTGATATCCATGCCAGTAGTAATAGTGATCCCTCCATTAGTCCCAGGGATGCTGCCTGGCCAGAGGCCATTAGCAACCCTTCTACTGGCCGGGAAGTTTCCCTGCAGGCTTTACACTCACCCAGCCTGCAGCTTCCGTCCGGCAGCCGCTGCTGGTTGTCTGACCGCTGACCACTCACATCGGCGCAGACACCGATAGGCAGAGGTCAGGGGTCACACAACCAGCAGTGGCTGCAGGCAGGTGAGTATAATGCCTGTTATTGTGATGCACGGCCAGCGGGCCACATAAAACGAGGTGGACTGGGATCGTCGCGGGCCTTGTGTCCGACATGTGCGCTGTATAGCCTGTGGTTTTATTAACGGCTACGTTTTCATCCGGTTTTGGGAGCAGAAACCTGTGTGTTTCCCAGATGACCACATGACCCTTCGGAGGGGCTCTTAGGCCTCACATAGCTTCTACGTTTTTTTGTAGCGCGTGGAGAATATTTGGTAAAATCTCATCCACTTTCTTGTTGCTGTAAAACGCCATAGATTATCGGCCCCGCGTTATCCACTACTCACCACCGCCCAATCCATCACCGCCATCCACTGCACTACAAGTCCTCTGTAATAACCACATGGAACGTGTCTGACCTCCCCACAAGACCCTCCGCCGCCTCTTACCTGAGAGATCAGCAGGGACCAGAACCTGCTACACTGCAGTAGGACCTGTGTGATGTCACCATCATGTGATCAGTGCATGAGGGGCGGAGCTTAGCAGTCATCCGTCTCGCCAGGCAAGAGTCATCGCGCATGCGCAAGGCGGCACAAGTGCAGTGACGCTGGGAGCGTATGCTGTTTCCAATAGGCAGAGCTGGAGACGTCATGAAGTACCGGTTTCATCGGCGATGGGCAAGGAAACAGCCGGACCGCAGGAACGGCAGAACCAGAAGAAAAAGCGCTGCATGTCCAAAAGTGGGACAGCTGGGCGGAAAGTTGGTGGACCCCATTATAATCAAAGGGGGCCGTTCGAAGCTGTTTAGTTCCGTCCTGAGTTGGAGCCATTTGCCCATGGAGATTCACCTTTCCTGCTCCCCAAACAGAGCAAGTAAGCGGAACCAGGGGTGCAGGTGTGAAAGTAGGGCGTACCACTTGGGTGCTGCGGATCAGGACGAGGGAACATGCTACGGATATTGTTGCAGTGATCAAGAGGCATTTTAAATGACGTCACAAATGCGATCCGCGGGGTTGTACGGTTATGGCCCCTTTACACAGACGATTGTCGTTCAAGAAAATCGTTCAAACGAGCAGAATTGTTCCGTCTAAACACGGCCAACGACGAACGCTAATTGTTCACCTCTTGCGTGTCGTTCGTGTAAGGCCGAATGCACATGGACGGATCAGATTCCGCATGCAGGATCCGACCGGTGACCCCTGCGTACCTGTCCGGGTTCTTCTGTATTGCAGATGTTGCGGCCGGCAGGCAAGCGTACATGCACAATACAGCTAATGCCGCACCGTCGCTAGGCAATGTCGCGGATCCTGCAACCTTTCTGTAATGATGATTGCGGAAGGGCCATGAGTCGACAGGCTTCCATTGACTTCAACAGAAGCCGTCCATGTGGAATCCGCACAGAATCGCAGCATACTGAGATTTCTCCTCCACGGGCAGAAAATCACAATCTATTTCCGCTCATGTAGAGGAAATTGCGTTTTGCCATCGCATGCTTTGGGCGGTATTTGCTGCGGAATCCGGAGGCGGACGCCCGCTCTGGATTCTGCAATGCAAATCCGCCCGTGTGCATTTGGCCTTATGCAGGCATAAAAATTATCGTTGGCTCGTTCACTAATCGTTCGGTCTACATAACGATCGTTCAGTCGTTCTCATTCACTTAGGCCCCCTTCACACGAGCGTATGCATATTTGTGCACGCATGAGCGTAGTGTCTTTGTGGAACATATTTTACTGTACTTTTTGCACCTTTTGAAATGGATAATTAGTCAAATGAGTTTCAGATGTGTTCTTTTTTTCTGCGCCGTGTTTTGCGCGTCTTTTAGCATATTTTGCGCACATCCCCACTGACTTCTATGAGGACTTTAGGTGCCTAGGAAAATGCAGCATGCTGCGGTTTTTTTGGGAGTAACTGAAATGCGCAGGAAAACAGGCGCATGTGAACGAACCCATTGAACCCAATGGGCTCTATTCTCTACGTATTGCGAGCGCAAATTTTTCATGCGCAAATAAGCCCGTGTGAACGGGGCCTTATACAATGACTGTGAACAACTGAACGGTTTCTTGTCTGAATGAGCCAACGATGTATCTGCCTGTATGAATATGCTGCACAAGCGAACGAGCAAACTCTGATGTACAAGGTTTGTTCCGTTTTTGCTATTTTCTGGTCTCTAGTGATTTTATTTTTTTTAATTTCTGAGTGTTTTACTTCTAGATTCAGATACTGACATTCTTTATTCTGAATACACAGACAATAGAATCCATTGATTTCAATGGGTTTGTTGACATGCGCGTATTTTCCATGCACATTTTGATCATGTAGCAAAAATGTAGCTTACTCTATTTTCCTGCACATTTGCGCACTGAAGGTCCCCATCAAAGTCAGTATGCTGGGAGATGCATGATAAACTGCGTAATTAAGCTGGAAAAAAACACGCCTAGAACTCATTCAACTAATTAGCCCTTTAAATTAGTGCGCCCTTGTTTACCGCACACAAATGAAAATGCCGGGCAGTACACTAGAATATGCTGATGCGCAGGCAAAAAAAAAACATTGGTTATTGTGCAAAAACGTTCCGCGCATGTGTGCACAAATAGGCATATGATCGTGTGAAGGGGGCCTCATGATGATCCGAACCATTGACTGGCAATTAGCTGCATTTTCACAGCTGATTTCATACTATGTGGCACTCCCTCCTCACCTTCCCATAAGGCTTCCTGTTGTCAGCGCTCCCTGGCTACTGGTTCCCAGCGGCCTGTAATGGCCGCACCTGACCATGCCAGTAGTGATGGTGACCCCCCACAGTGGCCTCAGTAGGAGTAGTGTCCCTTATATCAGTCCCAGTAATAATAGTGGCCCCAACAGTTGCTAAACTAGTAATAGTGTTCCCTATATCAGCCCCAGTAGTTATAGTGACCCCCACAGTGGCCTCAATAATAAAATGTCCCCTATATCAACCCCAGTAGTAATAGTGACCCCCAGTGGCATCAGTAGAAATATTGTTCCCTGCAGAGGTCTGAGTAGTAATAGTGTCCCCCACAGTGGCCCCAGTAGTAAGAGCGACACCTATATTTGCCCCAGTAGTAATAGTAACCCCCACAGTGGTCTCAGTAGTAATTGTGCACCCCCCATGGTGGCCTCAGTAGTAAATGTGTCCCCAACAGTGGCCTCAGTTGTAATTGTGTCCCCCACAGTGGCCTCAGTTGTAATTGTGTCCCCCACAGGGGCCTTAGTTGTAATTGTGTCCCCAACAGTGGCCTCAGTAGTAATTAGTGACCCCCACAGTGGCAGCAGTAGTAATAGTGCTCCCCACAGTAGCCTCAGTAGTAATAGTGTTCCCCACAGCAGCCCCAGTAGTAATAGTGACCCACACATCGGCCCCAGTAGTAATAGTGACCCCTACAGTGACCTCAGTACTAATAAAGACCCCTACAGTGGCCCAAGTAGTAATATTGACCACCACAGTGGCCCCAGTACTAATAGTATTCCCCACAGTTGCCTCAGTAGTAATGGTGACTCCTACAGTGGCCTCAGGGGTAATACTATTACTACTGGGGCTGATATAGGGAATACTATCACTAACAGTGTCCCCTATATCGACCCCAGTAGTAATTGTGACCTCCCACAGTAGCTGCAGTACTAATAGAACACCCCCTGAAATCCACATACTTATCCTCCTCCTGGTTCTCAGCACTGCTGCGGGTGGAAGTGTGTGCTCCTGCAGCAGCACCTCTTTCACTGACCTCTTCTCCTGCAAAACTAAAAAGAAGAGGTCAGGGGAGAAGGGGAGGAAGATCCTGGATGCACACACTGCCATCAGTGCGTGCATCTTGCCTCAGCACTGCAAAGCGATTACCAGCTGGGGAGCTGTGACATCCCAGCTGGTAATCACCTTCTTGGACAAAAGCGGGGCATATGGCTGTCCCACTGGGGTACGGCGGTAAGTGGGACACAGGGTCCCAAAGTGAGACTGCTCGCCTCAATCGGGATGTCTGTTCAACTTAAAATTTGTAAAGTCCATCTGATCCTATGACCTGGCTGTTGACCAAGATAAAGCCTCAGAGTCTACCTCTAGAGGGCCTAGGGCTTTCAAAGTAGATGAAGCCTTTAAAAAGTTGATAATAGGAGAATGGAAACCTTCAGAGAAGGCTCCAGTCATATCTAAAAAGTTTAGCACTTTTTTTTTCACTTGAAGGAAGAAGAATATAACAGCTTGGGACAACCGCCTAAAGTTGGCATGACAGTAACCAGACCCTCCAAATGCACCATTGTGCCAGCTGAAGACGGATCTAGTTTACAAGTGTAAAAAGATTAAAATAGACAAATCACCGGGTGCCAATCGCATACAGCTCCGTTTCTAAGGAAATTAAATAATGTAGTAGACAGACTGTTGTTACTTATATTTAAGCACTCGAGGTATGTTCCACTGGATTGGTGTATAGCCAATGTGGTGCCAATATTCAAAAACTGGTCGAAAAGTGAGCCTGGAAACTACAGGCCAGTAAGTCTTACTTCTATTGTGGGTAAAATGTTTGAAAGGTTTCTAAGAAATGCCATCCTGGAGGAATTCAAAGAAGATAGGACCTCCATATCAACACAGGTTTATGAGAAATCGCTCCTGTCAAATCAATATGACTTGAAGTCAGGAAGGATTTTTTTTTCACCTTAAAGAGACTCTGTCACCTACTTTTAGTCCTATAACTTAAGCTTATGGGCTGAAAGTAGGTGACCCGTGGAGTCTGTGGTTATAAGTGTTATACTTACCTTTCCAGTCAGAGGCGTAACTTGAAGCTCCTGGGCCCCCATCCAAAACCTGTAACGGGGCCCCCAACTATAATGCTTTACTCATAGTACTGGGCTCCCTATATGGAGAAGAGAGGCCTTATGGGCCCCCTAAGGCTCCTGGGCCCGGGTGCAACCGCATCCCCTGCATCCTCTATAGTTACGCCCCTGTTTCCAGTCGATCCCTCGCCTCCCAATGCTTTGGGTGGTACTGCTAAGTAGTCCTCTCCTTATAAAATTAGAACAGAATTCTTGGAGTAGGCGAGCCAATATGGACACGAACCTGGGGGCGAGTGGACACCCTCCTTTGCAGACATTTTCAGATATTCCCCTCATTCCCCATCCCTCTAACCCCCCCTCCCTCTTCCTTCCCCTCTTTCTTTCTTGATACTTTCCTTTTTTCTCTATTTTTGCCTTTATATACAGACAGGCCATTGTTGCATATAATAAGTATTAATTCTAGCCTAAAAAAGCTCACAGCTAAAGGACTATTAATGCGGCACACCTGAGGCGCTGAGAGTATACCTGCCCGCCATGTATTTGTTGAATTGTTGCCATAATTTTGAATACAGTTTGCTGCATATTTATGCTGTTAAATAATAATTAAACAATTTAAACAAAAAATTAAATCAGGCAAATTACTTGGCACGCTGATCAATGCATTTAGCAGGCTTTCAGTGCTGACACCAAAGGAATAACAGGGAAAGTACACATAACACATCCCCAGACTCAGTGGGTCACCTACTTTCAGCCCATAAGCTTAGCTTATAGGGCTAAAAATAGGTTACAAGTTTCCTTTAAATAAGGAAAATTAGATTCTACGTAATTGTTTTGTTTTTTTTGCCTTCCTCTGGATCAACATTGGGGGCTAATAGATAGAGATGAGTGGGCATACTCGATAAGGCAAACTACTCGAGCGAGTAGTGCCTTATTCAAGTACCTGCCCGCTCGTCTCTAAAGATTCAGCTGCCGGCGCGGGTGACAGGTGAGTTGCGACGGTGAGCAGGGGGAAGCGGGGGGAGAGAGGGAGAGAAAGATCTCCCCCCCCCCGTTCCTCCCCACTCTCCCCCGCCACTCCCCGCCCCCTGTCGGCACCCGAATCTTTAGAGACGAGCGGGCAGGTACTCGAATAAGGCAGTACTTGCTCGAGTAGTTTGCCTTATCGAGTATGCTCGCTCATCTCTACTAATAGGCTGAAATAGATGGGTATATGTCTTTTTTCAGCTTAACATATTATGTTAACACTTCTAGTGTTTGAACCTTTTGAGACAGTGGATATTGACCTTCTTATTATGAAGATGACTTTTATTGGCTATTACATCAGTTTAGGTGAGCTTTAGCCTCTATCCTCCAAAGAGCCATACGTAACATTCTTACCTGATAGAGTTTTACTTTGGTTCCTACCTGTCGCTACTCCCAAGGTTCCATCCTTTAGGGCTAATGCCCACGGACTGATTTTTGCCACGTTCCCCTAATAGCTCAGTCCTCACATGCGGGATTCTGCCGCGGATTTATGCCGCAGGAAAAAAATCGCGGCATGTTCTATTTTACAGCATGTTTCTGAGGCGGGAGGTCTCCATTGATATAGTATTAATGAAGACCATGAAAAAGCGCAGTAAGAAGTATGTTTTTCCGTGATCGCCAGCGGCGACATTTTGTTTATCCCCACAGGATTCCCGTGGTGTAAAACCGCGGGCATATCCCACTCCGTCTGTGGGCATGAGCCCTAAGAAATATTAAACAGGTTATATACCAGTGTTTTTTCCACCTGAAGCTATATGACCTTCCAGACTCCTGGCAGTCAAAGCTGTCAAGGAATCCGAAATTTGGCAAATGTTTCTCATCTTTTCTACCAAGGAGGAGCACAGTGATTCACTACATTAGGCTCCAACCCCTAATCATCAAGAAGAGGGCCTGCTCTATACCAACACTGATAGAAAGATACTAAAAACTATATCTGTGAGATGGACACCATCCTGCCTCATGAGCTGTTTATTATACCCTTCCAGTTGCTAATGCCTCACCACAACCCCAAACCTAGACCACACAAAGCATGCCAGCTGGGCATTAACTGTGCATCAAGCCCTCTTCACTACCCCTTGTCACACCATCCTTGGAATAATCTCTTACAATGCAACCATCAGCTCAGAGGAAAAAACAAGCAACCACTGCAAGTCGGATTAAATCATACAGTATTTATCAGCTTCGAAACCTTAGGGTAGCAACAATCATTCCCTCCAGTATGTATTATAAAAATAGTTGGACCTTGGATATTGCAACTTATCCCAACAGCTTCCATGAGAATCTGAGACCTCTGATGCCTCTGCCTGAAGCTTCCACAACCCAAAAACCAAGGTTCTTTCCCCCAGGTGACACTCCACCAACTTGGCCGTCTAGAAGATATAAGAGTGGTCCAACTGCTAAACCAATGGGCACAACAAACTTAAAACAAAAAAACAAGTTGAACAAGTTGCCCAGGATAGGAAAAGCTTGTCTTCTATCTTCCAGAAACAGCACCACATCTTCTCATGGGTTATGCTTGGTGTTGCAGTTCAACTTCATTGTGAGCTACAATATCACATATAAACTGTGGACAGGTGTGGTGCTGTTTTTTAAAACAAAATATATTTTTATAATCCAGGACAACCTCTTTAAAGCAACAATTCTGGTCTAAAATAACCTCTGAAGCAAGCCAAACACCACCAACCAATTTGCTGAACCACTGCCTCTAGAAGACCATCCTTGGCTACTTCTGTCACCATTCTAATGTAAAACGAATGGGTCCTGAATTCCTTCAGATGAAACCCAAGGAACCTTGTGTAGCAAGGACTGAAACTAGAATTTAGTCAAAGGGGATCTATCTAAGTGAGCCAGAAAACACTGCTCTCATGCCAACCCAAAGAAAATTCCAACACCAACTGAAATGAGCAAACAGGACTCTGGATAGTGTGCAGCAGAATCCAAAAACCCCTAACCGATTGGTTCATCTTGCGAATATGCAAACAGATGAGCCTTACCGTAACAACCTATTATCTGCCTGCAAACCACCCTCTCTTTTCTTTGATGAAAAGACAAGCTCACTAATACAAAGGGCCCCAAAAGAAGCATAATAACATAAGTAAGAGCACTCTAGATAAAGGTCATGAAGCAAGGCTAATCTTCTGTACCATCTGGTAAGAATCCTATAATTCTTCTCCTACAATTTACAGGCTACAGAAAAATCATATGTAAGAGTGAATGCTTTAGTCCATTCCTCTGAGGAGAAACTTGAACCTAGTTCCTCTTGCCATGCAGCCAAAAAAGGGTGACCTCCTACATCTCTTGGAGTAGACCACAGAGCAACGACACCAGAGGAGAATGGAGGGTGGCTTGTAGACACAAATGTTCAAATGGTGTGAAGTCCCATAAAAATGAAGTCACAAAGAGATAGGTGGGACAGAAAATTAGACAGCTGAGTGTGTAAAAACCACGCCCCAGCTGTGGAGCTTCAGAGTAGTCCAGGATATGGGAATGCGTTGTGCCTTCAGAAAAGGCTGGATTGTGGAAGACTGGAGTGAGTGGGCTTGGGTTAGAGGAGAGCCCCATGGCCATTATGTTCCGATGTGGTTCCGGTTTTACACCATTGGTATAGTTAACAAAACTGATAGCATGGACCACAGTGGTGTTTTTGTTATCATTTGTGCCATAGATTACAGAACGTTAGATAGTAACATGACATATAGAAGAAAGACTTATTCCCTATTTTCTGATCTTGCAAGACAACCATGCTTCTTTATCTACAGTATTTCTATTGCTTGAGACCTATAAAATAAAACCTAGTTAAACATCAACCATTTTGTACATTTCACCAATGCTACATCCATCCATCCATGCACTGTTATGGTTTATAGGCTTTCTATATTGGTGAGCATTTTGTCTCCAAACTACATTTGTTTATTAATTTTCTGGACAACAGCCTATCACAGCTCACAATGGCAATATCTGCGATTAATTAGTTAGGGTGCTTTTAGATGGAAGATTATTGTTCAAAAAAATTGTTCAAACAAGCAAAAGTGAATGATAATCATTCGGTCGAAACACAATGCCTGAACGACGAACGAGAATTGTTCATTTTTCAGCCGTCCTTCATTTTATGCAGGGATAAAAACCATCGTTGACTCGTTCACTTATCGTTCGTCTTATCCCCTTTAGTGACAGGTTTATTATTACCATGTCATGCCTCACAGGGCACTTTTTTAAAATGAGTCAACAATGCAATTAAAACACCAGAAGATTTCTGCACATTTCAGCACTAGATCTGTCCACGGAAATCTTCCAGGGTTTAACTACATGGTCAATGCAGAAAGCCCCGGAGATTTTCCGAGCGTGCCACTAAAGGGGTTAAAGAGCAATCTCCAGTCTTATACAGCAAATGTGAAAGACAGAAATTTTATCGTTTGTCTTAACAGGCTGAACGAGAGCGAAGAAGCTAGCCGTGATGTCACTCGCTCGTTCAAACGAAAATTGGCTTGTCTAATAGGACTCTGAGATCTGATTGACCAATTGCAACTCAAGCCAACATCAGGTGTCTGTGTTTGTTTTCTCTAGAACTCACTTAGAATGTTTGTTTGGTTGTGAGAGTTCTCTCAGATCATGCCTGTGACCATTCACTTCATTCACTATTTTGTATGACCCTACAGATTTAGCAGCGATCCCCCTATCACTTGGCGTCCTTGATCTGTTTTATAAGAATAGATAAAAGTTAAAAATATAAAAAAGTTTGTTAGTCTATGTGGGTGTCTGCTGTAGTGGAGTTAGGTTTAGAGTCGGGGAAGGTAGTGTAAAGAAGTGCAGCTGTAGTGTTGGGGAAGTCAGGGTCAAGTACTGGAGTTAGGGTTAGCATCAGGGTATTTAGTATCATAAAATTGTAACTGGAGTAAAGGCCCATTTACACAGAAAGATGATTGCTCAAAAAGCTCTCAAACGACAATTTGAGTGACCGTTTTAGGTGATCATCTTTGCATAAACTTTTAAGTTACTAATTAGCTAGTTAAGAGTTAAATGCGGGCGGAGCAGGACACCGCTGACACTTCTGAGAACAGCAGCTGCTTTGTACATGCAAACAGCATCTTTGTTCTCAGAGCTCTCAGTGTGGTATCCCGCTGAGCTGATAGCGCCGAGAACAGCAGGAGCTGCTTTGTTCTCAAAGCTATCACTGAGTACTCCTTGCGGGATACCAGCTGAAAGAATTCTTAGCGGGATACCAACTGATAGCACTCAGCGCGTCGCACTGATAAGAGTTATCGCTGACTTTTAACTTGATAGAAGTTAACGATGAACGAATAGTGCATGATGGCCGCCCGTTTAGACACTACGATTATCGCTTAAAAGATGGCTTTTGAGCAAATTTTGAGCTATAATTGTTGTGTCTATATGGGCCTTTAGTAGGACCATACAATGCAAAAAAACAGATGTGAAGCCTCTTCTATATCATGCATGTGGGTTCTCCAAGCCTCACTCAGATAAATGGACCAGTCACAGACTGTGAATATACACAGAGGGGATTGAGGATGACCGTGTTTTATTTAATGCTAGAACATTTGGTTTGATTTGTTTGTTGCTACAAAAATATATGGGATTGCCATGGCTCTACACAAAAAAAACACTCTAATTGGCTTTTTAATGTCTGTGAATGCCCCAACATTTTCCTGCTCTCACAGCCTGCCTCACTTTTCAAACAACATGGCTTCATCTGTCTGCAAATTTTGTAAAACATTTTCCACATAAAGAGCATCAAGACAGCTTATGTTGACGTCTCTGATGATCCCTGCACTTGGTATCAGAAGCAAAACATTTCCCACATTCTGAACATGAATATGGCTTCTCCCCTATGTGAATTCTCTAATGAGCAACAAGATGGGATTTATCTCAAAACGTTTGAGGTTTTATCGCGTATTTTTGTGTGGAATTCACCCCTTTATTGAGAAGAAGTGAATTCTGCAGTGAAAGCGGCAATAAAATTGACATGCTGCTGAATTAAACCATGGCTGCAACAAAAGAGGAGCATTCTAAGAGGTAGGAACCCAACTTTCCGAGGTTGAGCTTTACCACCTGGTTTTAGCATTAGGACCAATCTGAAAGCTTGGTCACCTAGACGTTGGTAGATGGGCCTATGCAATTCAAATTTGAATTATATACCAAGAACCTTACATTAGTTAATGTGGTTAGAGTATTGATTATAGGTATGTATACCTCTGATAGTAAATTTACTTTGTGTGCTGTTGCCATTTTTGGTTTTATACTTCTACTGTATGTTGCAGCCATGGTTTAACGTGCACCTATAGATTTCTATTGTGATATATTTCCATTGGGTAGTGCTGACCTATTTATATTTTTTGTACAAATATTGTGAAGTTTTGGCTGTCTCCACTTGGTCGTGCACACCTTCTGCCCATTTGCCTTCTGTCCCTCCTACTGGAGCATATGAATGGTTTCTTACCTTCCCTGATTTTATTTGTAGGCTTAGTCCCAAGAGAGGAGCATTCTGAGAAGTAGGAACCCAACTGTCCCAGGTTGAGATTTACCACCTGGTTTTAGCATTAGGACCCATCTGAAAGCTTGGTCACCTGGACGTTGGTAGATGGGCCAATGTAATTCGATCGAATTATATACCAAGAACCTTGCATTATTTAATGTGGTTAGAGTATTGATTACAGGTAGGTATACCTCTGATAGTAAATTTATTTTGCGTGCTGTTGCCATTTTTGGTTTCTACTTCTACCTCTGATTTCAGTTAGCTCATGCTCGAGCATCGAGGAAACGTACATATCACACACATTGGATGTGATTAAAAGTCATCTGTTTATTCAATTAATAAGCAGAAGTATATATACAAAGACATCTAAGACGAGGCTAAAACACGCCTCACTTGTAAGAATTATAATATATTATAATTGTTTTATTTGGTTTTTAAAACACAACAAGAACTATGACTAATTAATAAAAGGCAGGACTTCTTTTAGACCGATTAGAATTATTTCTTATGAGAGTTTTGTAAAATGACCTTGAAGATTGCCTTGCACTCTTATAACAGAATAGAAATATGAGCTAAAGAAAGACAGTGAATAGCTGAAAGAAGAGCAGGCTACCAAACATAAAATCTTATAATTTACTCCCACTACAGAAATATATGGTATTACGGTGCCAAGATCCAGAACTCTACACAGAAGAATAAACACTCCGGCTGGCTTTTTAAAATCCAGTGTGAATGCCCTGATGTGTTAAAACTCTAATTCTGCTGTCACAGGCTTTCTCACATTCCAAACTACAATATGGCTCGATCCCTCTGTGAGTTCTGTAAAACATTTTCAAAATTTAGATTTCTTTGAAAAACATTTTCCATCTATAGAGCATTAAGACAGCCTATGTTGGCGTCTCTGATGATTCCTGCACTTGATAATAGAAGCAAAACATTTCCCACATTCTGAACATGAAAATGGTTAATCTCCTGTGTGACGTCTCTGATGTCTAACAAGACTTGATTTTGTTGTAAAATATATCCTGCATACTGAACAAGAATATGGCTTTTTTGATGTGTGGATTCTCGCATGTCTAGCAAGATGAAATTTGAATGTAAAACATTTCCCACATTCAGAGCATGAAAATGGCTTCTCTCCAGTGTGAATTCTGTTATGCTTGGCAAGATCTGAATTCAGTATAAAACATTTCCCGCATTCTGTACATGAATACGGCTTCTCTCCTGTGTGAGTTCGCTCATGTCTAACAAGATGTGATTTTATTACAAAACAATTCCCACATTCTGAACATGAATATGGCTTCTCTCCTGTGTGAAATTTCTTGTGTTGAACAAAACTTGATTTGTCTTTATAACATTTCCCACATTCTGAACATGAATATGGCTTCTCTCCTGTATGAATCCTGTGATGTGCATTTAGACTCGATTTGTCTTTAAAACATTTCCCACATTCTGTACATGTAAACGGCTTCTCTCCTGTGTGAGTTAGCTCATGTCTAGCAAGATGTGATTTTGTAGCAAAACAATTTCCACATTCTGAGCATGGGTAAGTCTTCTCTCCTGTGTGAAGTCTCTTGTGTTGAACAAAACTTGATTTGTTCTTATAACATTTCCCACATTCTGAACATGAATATGGCTTCTTTCTTGTGTGAATTCTCTCATGTTTAACAAGATCCGATTCCAGCATAAAACATTTCCCACATTCAAAACATGAATAGGACTTCTTCCCTGTGTGACTCCTCTGATGGTACTTTAGTTTGGCTTTAGCAATAAAATGTTTCCCACATTCTGAACATGAAAACTTCTTCTCTCCAGTGTGAATTTTCTCATGTCTAACAAGATGTGATTTTGAGATAAAACATTGACCACATTCTGAACAGGAGTACGGCTTCTTCTCTCTGTGAGTTTTGTTGTGTGCAGAAAGTTCTGAACATTTTTTAAACTGTTTTCCACATTCAGCACATTGAAAGCTTTTGCCCCCTTTGTGACCAGCACTTGTGATAACAATCTGTGATTGGTCAGGAGAAGGTTCCTCATCATTAGGGGGATTATAGGATGGATCTGTACAGTTAAGTTCTGACTGTACATGAAGGGTAATGGCGTTTTCTCTTGGAGAGCGCTGCACCACATCTTTATCTTCTACTTTATAATGTAGTGACAACATGACATTTCCATCAGAATTCTCACGGGGATTATCTGTTAGGATTAAAATGGAGTTTCATTAATTTTATTTTCGAACTATTAAACTAGTCATTTATAATATTTCTAATAAACTGCAATACTATTTGAAATTGCTGCACCAAAGTTTGCAAAACAAATCTGCTACAAATACACCACAAAATCTGTAACCATAATTCTCCAGCAAAAATGCAAATGGAATTTAAAGGAAAACTTCCTTTATTTTTTATTTTCTGGACAACAGCCTATCACAGCTCACATGGGCAATATCTGCCATTAATTAGTTAGGGTGCTTTTAGATGGAAGATTATTGTTCAAAAAAATTGTTCAAACAAGCAAAAGTGAATGATAATCGTTCGGTCGAAACACAATACCTGAACGATGAACCAGAATTGTTCGTTTTTTAGTCGTCCTTCATTTTATGCAGGGATAAAAACCATCGTTGACTCGTTCACTTATCGTTCGGCTTATCTCCTTTAGTGGTAGGTTTATTACCACCATGTCATGCCTCACAGGGCAGGTTTGTAAAATGAGTCAACAATGCAATTAAAACACCAGAAGATTTCTGCACATTTCAGCACTAGAGCTGTCCACGGAAATCTTCCAGGGTTTAACTACATGGTCAGTGCAGAAAGCCCCGGGGATTTTCCGAGCGTGCCACTAAAGGGGTTAAAGAGCAATCTCCAGTCTTATACAGCAAATGTGAAAGACAGAAATATTATCGTTTGTCTTAACAGGCTGAACGAGAGCGAAAAAGCTAGCCGTGATGTCACTCGCTCGTTCAAACGAAAATTGGCTTGTCTAATAGGACTCTTAGACCTGATTGACCAATTGCAACTCAAGCCAACATCAGGTGTCTGTGTTTGTTTTCTCTAGAACTCACTTAGAATGTTTGTTTGGTTGTGGGAGTTGCTTTCTCAGATCATACCTGTGACCATTTACTTCATTCACTAATTTGTATGACCCTACAGATTTATCAAGGATCCCCATATCACTTGGCGTCCTTGATCTGTTTTATAAGAATAGATAAAAGTTAAAAATATAAAAAAGTTTGTTAGTCTATGTGGGTGTCTGCTGTAGTGGAGTTAGGTTTAGAGTCGGGAAAGGTAGTGTAAAGAAGTGCAGCTGTAGTGTTGGGGAGTTCAGGGTCAAGTACTGGAGTTAGGTTTAGCATCAGAGTATTTAGTATCATAAAAATGTAACTGGAGTAAAGGCCCATTTACACAGAAAGAGGATTGCTCAAAAATCTCTCAAACGACAATTTGAGTGACAGTTTTAAGTGATCATCTTTGCATAAACTTTTAAGTAACTAATTAGCTAGTTAAGAGTTAAATGCAGGCGGAGCAGGACACCGCTGACACTTCAAGAACAGCAGCTGCTTTGTACATGCAAACAGCATCTTTGCTCTCGGAGCTCTCAGTGTGGTTTCCCGCTGAGCTGATAGCGCCGAGAACAGCAGGAGCTGTATTCTCTCCTGTGTGAATTCTCTGATGAGCAACAAGATGGGATTTATCTGTAAACATTTCAGGTTTTATCGCGTATTTTTGTGTGGAATTCACCCCTTTATTGAGAAGAAGTGAATTCTGCAGTGAAAGCTGCAATAAAATTGACATGCTGCTGAATTAAACCATGGCTGCAACAAGAGAGGAGCCTTCTGAGAGGTAGGTACTAGAGTTGAGCGAATGTACTCTATCGAGCTTGATGCTCTTTCGAGTATTAGCGTACTCGATGGCGCTCGTTACTCGAACGAGCATCAAATTGAGAGAGAGAGAGAGAGAGAGAAAAGAAAAATTAGAAGCTCGGGGCCCAGCGTCCCACATACAAAAATGCTCGAGTCTCCCATTGTAGTCAATGGGGTTCGTTACTCGAGTAGAGCTCTCGAATTTTACGAAAAGCCCAACTCGAATAACGTGGACCCGAGCATTTGGGTGCTCACTCATCTCTAGTAGGAACCCAACTTGCCCAGGTTGAGATTTACCACCTGGTTTTAGCATTAGGACCAATCTGAAAGCTTGGTCACCTGGATGTTGGCAGATAGGCCAATGTAATTCAAATTTGAATTATATACCAAGAACCTTGCATTATTTAATGTCGTTAGAGTATTGATTATAGGTATGTATACCTCTGATAGTAAATTTTTTTTGTGTGCTGTTGCCATTTTTGGTTTCTACTTCTACTGTATGTTGTAGCCATAGTCTTACGTGCACCTATATATTTCTATTGACATATATTTCCATTGGGTAGTGCTGACCTATTTTATCTTTTCTTATACAAATATTGTGAAGTTTTGGCTGTCTTCACTCGGTCATGTACACCTGCTGCCCATTTGCCTTCTGTCCCTCCTACTGGAGCATATGAATGGTTTCTTACCTTCCCTGATTTTATTTGTAGGCTTAGTCCCAAGAGAGGAGCATTCTGAGAGGTAGGAACCCAACTTTCCCATGTTGAGATTTACCACCTGGTTTTAGCGTTAGGACCCATCTGAAAGCTTGGTCACCTGGACGTTGGTAGATGGGCCAATGTAATTTGATCGAATTATATACCAAGAACCCTGCATTATTTAATGTGGTTAGAGTATTGATTATAGGTATGTATACCTCTGATAGTAAATATATTCTGAGTGCTGTTGCCATTTTTGGTTTCTACTTCTACCTCTGATTTCAGTTAGCTCATGCTCAAGCATCGAGGAAACTTACATATCACACACATTGGATGTGATTAAAAGTCATCTGTTTATTCAATTAATAAGCAGAAGTATATATACAAAGACATCTAAGACGAGGCTAAAACACGCCTCACTTGTAAGAATTATAATTGATTATAATTGTTTTATTTGGTTATTAATACACAACAAGAACAATGATGAATTAATAAAAGGCAGGACTTCTTTTAGACAGGATTAGAATTATTTCTTATGAGAGTTTTGTAAAATGACCTTGAAGACGGCCTTGCATTCTTATAACAGAACAGAAATATGAGCTAAAAAAAAACAGTGAATAGCTGAAAGAAGAGCAGGCTACCAAACAGAAAATCTTATAATTTCCTCCCACTACAGAAAATATATGATATTGCCGTGCTGAGATCCAGAGCTCTACACAGAAGAATAAACACTCTGACTGGCTTTTTAAAATCCAGTGTGAATGCCCTGATGTGTTAAAACTCTTATCCTGCTGTCACAGCCTTTATCACATTCCGAACTACAATATAGCTCTATCCCTCTGTGAGTTCTGTAAAACATTTTCAAAACTTATATTTCTTTGAAAAACATTTTCCATCTATAGAGCATCAAGACAGCTAATGTTGACGTCTCTGATGATTCTTGCACTTGATATTAGAAGCAAAAGATTTTCCACATTCTGAACATGAAAATGGTTTATCTCCTGTGTGAATTCTCTGATGTGCAACAAGACTTGATCTTACTGTAAAACATTTCCCACATTCTGAACATGAAAATGGTTTATCTCCTGTGTGAATTCTCTGATGTCTAACAAGACTTGCTTTTACTGTAAAACATTTCCTGCATACTGAACAAGAATATGGCTTTTTTGATGTGTGGATTATCTCATGTCTAGCAAGATGAAATTTGAACATAAAGCATTTCCCACATTCAGAGCATGAAAAAGGCTTCTCTCCAGTGTGAATTCTGTTATGCTTGGCAAGATCTGATTTCAGTTTAAAACATTTCTCGCATTCTGTACATGAATACGGCTTCTCTCCTGTGTGAATTCGCTCATGTCTAACAAGATGTGATTTTTTTACAAAACATTTCCCACATTCTGAACATGAATATGTCTTCTCTCCTGTGTGAAATCTCTTGTGTTGAACAAAACTTGATTTGTCTTTATAACATTTCCCACATTCTGAACATGAATATGGCTTCTCTCCTGTATGAATCCTGTAATGTGCATTTAGACTCCATTTGTCTTTAAAACATTTCCCACATTCTGTACATGTAAACGGCTTCTCTCCTGTGTGAGTTTGCTCATGTCTAACAAGATGTGATTTTTTTACAAAAAAATTCCCACATTCTGAACATGGGTAAGTCTTCTCTCCTGTGTGAAGTCTCTTGTGTTGAACGAAACTTGATTTGTTCCTATAACATTTCCCACATTCTGAACATGAATATGGCTTCTCTCCTGTGTGAAATCTCTTGTGTTGAACAAAACTTGATTTGTCTTTATAACATTTCCCACATTCTGAACATGAATATGGCTTCTCTCCTGTATGAATCCTGTGATGTGCATTTAGACTCGATTTGTCTTTAAAACATTTCCCACATTCTGTACATGTAAACGGCTTCTCTCTTGAGTGAGTTTGCTCATGTCTAACAAGATGTGATTTTTTTACAAAAAAATTCCCACAGTCTGAACATGGGTAAGTCTTCTCTCCTGTGTGAAGTCTCTTGTGTTGAACAAGACTTGATTTGTCTTTATAACATTTCCCACATTCTGTACATAAATATGGCTTCTTTCTTGTGTGAATTCTCTCGTGTTTAACAAGATCCGATTCCAGCATAAAACATTTCCCACATTCAAAACATGAGTAGGACTTGTGTGCAGAAAGTTCTGAACATTTTTTAAACTCTTTTCCACATTCAGCACATTGAAACCTTTTGTCCCCTTTGTGGCCTGCACTTGTGATAACAATCTGTGATTGGTCAGGAGAAGGTTCCTCATCATTAGGGGGATTATAGGATGGATCTGTACAGTTAAGTTCTGACTGTACATGAAGGGTAATGGTGTTTTCTCTTGGAGAGCGCTGCACCACATCTTCATCTTCTACTTTATAATGTAGTGACAACATGACATTTCCATCAGAATTCTCACTGGGATTATCTGTTAGGATTAAAATTTTATTTTCGAACTATAAAAGTAGACATTTATAGTATTTCTAATAAACTGCAATACTACTTGAAATTGCTGCACCAAAGTTTTTAAAACAAATCTGCAGCAAATACACCACAAAATCTGTAACCATAATTCTCCAGCAAAAATGCTGGAAAACTTCCTTTATTTTTTTCTCAGGTGTTAGAGGGGTATCCACATCTCAGGAATCCTATTTCAATGTGTTCAAAATCAAAAAACAATGCACTTCCCCTAAAATGTCTATTTTCAAAATGCTCTGTTCTCCAGATATTGCGTATATTGATTCCTCTGCCCTCTGGTTATTTACTGCTTCTTCGCAGGATAACAGATCTGGCACCTACATTGCCTCCCACATCTCAATCCACCACCCAGCTCAAGCCCTCCACTGATAAAATCACATTAAGCACCCTCAATCTCTCATTACTGCCTCCAAGGCTTCTCCAGAGCAGCACCAGTCCTCTGGAACGCACTACCCCAAACTATCCAGGCAAACCCTGACACATGAAACTTCAGGCGTGCTCTAAAAGACGCACCTCTTCCTAAACCAAACCCCCCTGATAACATGCTCCCTTTCCTACTGATTGCAATCATTGCTAGCCGCCATCATCCGTCCCCTGCAGTCATACCGATTCAGCCAGTCTGACCATTGTATATGTGTATAGCATCCCTCACTCTCCACCTCGCTATACCGGGCACATCTCCACCCCCTTTACCTTCTGTATCACCCTATTATCTGTAGTATGTAAGCTGGTTGGAGCAGGACCCGCACCCCTACTGTTTCCATCAACTGATTACTACATGTAACCAGGGTTTTGTTTGTTTCCCGCTGCTTTGTTAGCGCTATGGAATATGTTGGCGCTCTATAAACAAAGATTATTATTAATAAACATCAGCAATTGTATTCCAGAAGTGCAATCAGTGCTGTTAGTAAGTATAACTGTTCTACTTGTTGTTAAATCAGACTCATAGCTTTCTAGTGGTTCACTTTGCTGAATGCAACTGCAAACAAACGACGTCTACTAAACTATTCCATTTAGCATTGAAAATAAGTAAATAAAAACAAGTAAACGAAAATAAAAATTAAATCTTGTTTTTTATATAGCGCCAACTTATTCTGCAGCTTTCAGCTAAGTTGTTTATTACCCCCCACCAAGCTGGGTACTCCTTTTACCGACCTTGGAAGGCTGAGTCAACCTCGAGCTGGCTACCTGAACCGTGTGGGGATTGAACTCGCAACCTTCAGGTCACGAGCGAGAGCTTAGGACTGCATTTCTGCTGCCTTGAGACTCTGCGCTACACAAACATATAACAGCTATGGATGCTCAAAGGACACTCTATTGGCATCCAATGAGTAAATGGAGCTCTATGGATATATTGTTTGATGTGTATAGCAAATGAAGGGCTCTAATGTGATGAGGAAAGAGAATACATTGTGAAGCTCCTACATTACACGTCATTTCACACATGTGTGTATCAATGCAGCAGACTGTGTTAAAGGGATTGTCCAGTGTGTATCAATGCAGCAGACTGTGTTAAAGGGATTGTCCAGTGTGTATCAATGCAGCAGACTGTGTTAAAGGGATTGTCCAGTGTGTATCAATGCAGCAGACTGTGTTAAAGGGATTGTCCAGTGTGTATCAATGCAGCAGACTGTGTTAAAGGGATTGTCCAGTGTGTATCAATGCAGCAGACTGTGTTAAAGGGAATGTCCAGTGTGTATCAATGCAGCAGACTGTGTTAAAGGGATTGTCCAGTGTGTATCAATGCAGCAGACTGTGTTAAATGGATTGTCCGGTGCTAATTAAAAAAAATGCATTTTCTTTTTTTCTTTTTAATAAACTCAGAGACTGTTAACAAAAAAATAAACAAAGCAAAATACACCCATGGCGCCCCCTAGGCTCTGCTCACTTACGGGCACAGCTAGTCACATGCCGCCTAAGGTCCCTTTTACATGAAACGATCTGTCGGGCGCAGATGCCCAACAGGTCAACCCAACAATGATCGTTCTTGCATAAAAGCCCAGGAATGATCATCACTTAGTGAATGGAGGAAGAGCGGGCCGGGGATCGCTGCATCTGCCTGCCTCAACTCACAGTAAACAGGCAGTTGTTCATGGATGAATGATTCAGTTTTCTACATGCAGAATGAATTCTCGCCCGTCGTTCAGCTCAGGCATGCATTTACACTGAACGACTTATCATCCTGTGTAAGGGCCTCAAGCACGTGGCCTCGACCACCAGTCACCAATGTCAGCCATAGAAATGCTAAAGCCAGTGACTGGCCACAGTGGTCTTATGCTTAGATGGCATAAGTCCAGCCATGCCCAGAAGTCAGCAGAGACCAGGGGGGACACCATGGGTGATTATTATTTTGTCAGTAGTTACTGAGTTTCTAAAAAAATAAAGGTAGCCACTGAATAACCCCCAAAAATGCCAATGTAATAACATTGTATAAAAAAAAATTCTTCTTACCCTGTGATATTGGAGGTTGGTGGTTCTCCATCATAACGTCCTTGTACAGATCCTTGTGTCCTTCTACATACTCCCGCTCCTCAATGGAGAAATAGACAGCGACATCCTGACATCTTATAGGAACCTGACAACACACAATGACACCGTCATTACCCAGACTCCTCTAGTGCTGTTACTGTATAATTACCCAGCATTCCCAGCAGGGTCACCTCTCCAGTCAGCAGCTCAGTGATCTTGTTGGTGAGTTCTAGGATCTTCTGCTCATGTATCGGTAAGTGAGGAGGAGCCTCTGTGATGGGGCTCTGGCTCCTGCTCCATCCTCCTGACTCATGGAGATGGCTGTTGGGAGTCGTACCGTCACCCGATGTCTTCTTCACTATTACGTAATCCTGTGTATGGAGAGAGACATGTAGAGAACTGAACCCAGTATTCCTCCATCAGTAGAAAGGCAGAGATTATAATACCGCTCTATAGTGGTCTGCTGAGACCCCATCTGGAATACTGGGGCTTATTTACTATTCATAATACTATAATTTTCTGGTGTAAGTTACACCAGAAAACTGTCTTACATGCTCTGGACGCATTTATCATGTGCTTTTAGACACTTTTGGACAGTTTTTCTGGCTTTTAGGAAACGGGTGTGACCCAAATTGCCTTGATTTACACCCAAATTTTGGTGTAAAATGTTGGCGTAAACCTAGTTAACTAATAGGTGGTCTAAACCTAGCCTAAAAATACAACAGATGTAGCATTGAGTGTTAAATCTGGCACATTTTAAAACTGTCTAGTCTTTGTTTGCTCTGTCTAACTTGTAGACAGTAATAGTAATTAAGCCCTATTGTGTTCAACTCTGGAGACCTCACTTAAAGAAAACATTGATAAACTAGAACAAGTCCAAGGACAAGATACAAGAATGGTGGAAGATCTCAAGCATAATCACTAGAGATGAACAGGTGCTCGTTACTCGAGCCAAGCTTTTTGTAATGCTCGAAAGCTCGTTTCGAGTAATAAACTCCATTGAAGTCAATGGGAGACTTGATCATTTTTCAAGGTGACCCATGCACTGCATTGTTTTCAATCGAACCACGGCTGCTACCAGCTGCTCCATTGAAAACAATGGTCTGCCTGCACCCCTGAATTGTTTTTCAGGGAAGGGCTTTACATATAAAGCCCTTCCCTGAAAAACAATAATTTTAGTGTAAAATAAATAAATAAACTTACCTGTCTGCCTCTGTCATGTCCACGCAGGGATGAAGGAAACATCTGCCACATGCGAAAGATGTGTTCTTCCCTGCTGCAACTGCCACATCTGTGACAGATGCAGCAAAAGAATTCTTCATCCCTGCAGGAAATAAAGAATCCCTACCACGGCTATCACAGATTACAGCTGCGGTAAGGGATCCAGCTGCCGGCATCCTGAAATTGTTTTTCAGGGAAGGGCTTTAAATATAAGCCCTTCCCTGAAAAACAAGAAGAAATGGTGAATAAAAAAAAAAAAGAATACTCACCTTTCTTTAGCTGCCGGGGCTCAGCCGCGTAGAGCTGGCTCTTCTCCCTGCACTGCTCTCAATGGGCTGGCTCTGATTGGCTGAATACGGTGATAAATCAGAGGCAGCTCTCAGCTATTGAATGACAGCTGAGAGCTGCCTCTGATTAGCTGAGCGCAGGGACCAATCAGAGTCAGCTCTCAGCTGACATTCAATAGCTGAGAGCTGCCTTTGATTGGTCCCTGCGCTCAGCCAATCAGAGGCAGCACTCACCCATTCATGAATTCATGAATGGGCGAGTGCTGCCTCTGATTGGCTGAGGGCAGGGACCAATCAGAGGCAGCTTTCAGCTGTCATTCAATAGCTGAAAGCTGCCTCTAATTGGTCATATTGCTCAGCCAATCAGAGGCAGCTGAAGAAAGGTGAGTGTTCTTTTTTCATTTTATTTTATTCACCATTTCTTCTTGTTTTTCAGGGAAGGCCTATACTTAAAGCCCTTCCCTGAAAAACAATTTTAGGATGCCAGCAGCTGGATCCTCTACTGCAGCTGTCATCAGTGACAGCTGTGGTAGGGAATTCTATATTCCCCGCAGGGATGAAGAATTCCTTTGCTGCATCTGTCACAGATGTGGCAGGTGCAGCAGGGAATTCGTTTTAGTAGCGGGGTTGAAGGAAACATCTGCCAAATGCGGCAGATGTGTTCTTCATCCCCAAGGGGGACACGGCAGTGGCGGACAGGTACGTTTATTTTTCATTTTTATTTTTTTTTACACTAAAATTATTGTTTTTCAGGGAATGGCTTATGTTTAAAGCCCTTCCCTAAAAAAACAAATTAACGGGTGTCGGCAGCAGAATCCTCTACCGCAGCTGTCATGTGTGACAGCTGCGGTAGGGAATTGATGAAATACCTCTGCTGCATCTGTCACAGATGTGGCAGATTCAGCAGTAGGGAATTCTTTTTACTAGTGGGGAAGAAGGAAACAGGGTGAAATTTTTTCGAGCACCCGAGCACAGCATGCTGCTCGGCTCGAGTAACGAGTGCATCGAGCTGGCTAATGCTCGAACGAGCATCAAGCTCAGATGAGCATGCTCGCTCAACTCTAATAATCACCATTTTTTGTAGTACTCACTGAGAGCAACATAAGTGTTTTCTGTGTGGAACTGTGCAGTAGTTTAGGAGAAACTTACATTTATCTAGTAGCAGCCAGAAATAGAACTAGTCCTGCATATTCATGAGCTGCAGGCTGGCCACACCTACTCCTCCCTCCAGCCAGTGATTGGCAATTCTCTTTATGAAAAATGTGAAAATTTGATCCAGCACCAATATTCTTAAAAAGAAAAAAAAATCCCTCCTTTATTGAAAACACATTAAAAATTCCCAAACGCACAGGGATTAAAGAACAGGCTGATGCGTTTCGGCTGTCATGCAGCCTTTCATCATAGCATTGCATCACATTGGAAATCAAGGCCTTAAATAATGCCAAAGGGTATGACATGTATACAGGTATACAGGTATACAAGGTATACAGGGTATGACGTGTTATAGTTGCTTGTAATGCAGGACATATCACCATGATCATGTTCTATGACAAATATAAATGTCTCTATTACTATGCGCTTTACACCATGGATAGGAGTTCCCTCACATTGTGGAATATGTTCACCAGCTGAAACGTATTCAGGGGTTTAGTCTGGAGACCAATGATTGGTAGACCTGCGGGAGGGGTGCACAGCTATAACATGGGTGGGTGTAGCTAAGCTACAGCTCATGAATATCCAAGACTACTTCCTGTAGTTCTCAATGAATGTCCTGCTACTGATAAAAGGTAAGTTTCTCCAAAACTACTGCACAGATACATACAACAGACAGATCACTGAAATCAGTGTGACTGTCACTACCTTGTGCTGCCCGAGAAAGAGGTGCAAAAAGATGGCAACAGCAGTCTCTTTAAAGAACCTAATCTGTATAGCCTGGAAGATGGAAGGGAAAGTGGGGACATGACTAGAGATGAGCGAACACCAAAATGCTCGGGTGCTCGTTGCTCGAGTCGAGCTTTCCACGATGCTCGAGAGTTCGTTTGGAGTAACGAACCCCATTGACTTCATTTGTGCAAATCTTCAAAACCTACGAAAGTGATGGAAACGACACAGATACGGATAGGGCGGGCGAGGGGCAACATGCAGGGCTGCATCTCAGGTTCGCAGGTACCACTATTAAGCCACAATAGTGGCAAGAGTCTGCCCCCCCCTAACAATTTTTACTTCGGATAAACCCTCATGAGCAAAGCACACCTTAGCTAAGCACCACAGTACCTCCAACCAAGCACAATCACTGCCTGCCGGACAATCCACTGCCTCTTCTCCTGGGTTACATGTTGCACAACCCCCCCCGCGCGCGCGCGCGCGCGCGCACGACCCTGCGCCCGCAGCGCACACAAAAGTGCCCCTGCGCAGCCTTTAGCTGGCATCATAGCCACACACCCTCATGTCTATTTATAAGTGCGTCTGCGATGAGGAGGAACCGGAGGCACACACTGCAGAGGATTGGCAGGGCCAGGTAGCGACCCTCTTTAAAAGGGGGGGGGGCGATAGCCCACAATGCAGTTGAGAATCAATGAGAAATTGACGTTCGATCTTCATTCCAATAAAGTGCGAACCTCCATCAGGAGCTGCAAACGTGGGCATGAGTTACATAGCTATGGGGAATCCGTGTGCCCACACAGTATTCATTCTGTCTAGGTGTTGGATATCTCAATTGACACCGAAAGGGGAAAGCCATCTGCACTCTGCCCCCTACCCAAGTCAGTCAGTGTCTTTGTGCCAGACAGGTCAAACACCGCGATGGGAAGTCTTAGTGCACCCACAGCATAGGCGAGCAGAAGGATCCAAAAGAAAGTAATAAACATGAAGAAATTACAGTGCCCAAACATGGCAGACTTACAATGCGCCGAGGACATAGTCCTCGGCCAACAGCTTCAGCAATCGTAGGCATGAAGCGGACTTCGATGTTAGCACACCTGTGAAGGTCTCATTAAATCAGTTACGTTTTCTTTCACCGCTCAAAAGACTGGATTAGCCAGGAAAAAGTTCCACAGGCCCAACCTGACGCAGTTGCAGTTCACCCGGCACATAGGCCTCGGCCAACAGCTTCAGCAATCGTAGGCATGAAGCGGACTTCGATGGTAGTTCATCTGCGACGGGCTCAGTAAATCAGTTACGTTTTCTTTCACCACTCCAATGACTGGATTAGCAGGAAAAAGTTCCACAGGCCCAACCAGGCGTAGTTGCAGTTCCCCCGGAACATGGGCCTCGGCCAACAGCTTCAGCAATTGTAGGCATGAAGCGGACTTCGATGCTAGTTCATCTGCGATGGGCTCAGTAAATCAGTTACGTTTTCTTTCACCGCTCCAATGACTGGATTAGCAGGAAAAAGTTCCACAGGCCGAACCTGGCATAGTTGCAGTTCCACCGGGACATAGGCCTCGGCCAACAGCTTCAGCAATCGTAGGCATGAAGCGGACTTCGATGCTAGTTCATCTGCGACGGACTCAGTAAATCAGTTACGTTTTCTTTCACCGCTCCAAAGACTGGATTAGCAGGAAAAAGTTCCACAGGCCCAACCTGGCGCAGTTGCAGTTCCCCCGGGACATAGGCCTCGCCCAACAGCTTCAGCAGCCGTAGGGATGAAGCGGACTTCGATGCTAGCACAGCATTGAACGTCTCATTAATGGAGTAACGCTCCTCTTCTTTGGCCCAAACCAGCGTATCAGATAACTGTGGTAACACGAGAGCAAATACATGATGCCCAGTGCTGATCCCCTGACCCCAAGCAGGAGGAGGAGGTGTCCTTACAAGGCCAAGAAACCAGGACCAGGACCCACTGTAGCCTGTGTGGGAAGTATGTGAGCAGGCCCTTGGTACGGCTTGGTTCCAGCAAACACACTGTGGTACCCAAGGTGCCGCGAGTTACATAGCAATGGGCAATCCAGGTCCCCTCACACTATTCATTCTGTGTTGGTGTCGGATAGCTCAATCGACACCGCAAGGGGAAAGCCATCTGTACTCTGCACCCTACCCAAGTCAGTCAGTGACTTTGTGCCCGACAGGTAAAACACCGCAATGGGAAGTCTTTGTGCACCCACAGCGTAGGCGAGCCGAAGGATTCAAAAGAATATAATAAACATGAAGAAATTATAGTGCCCAAACATGGCAGACTTTCACTCCACCGAGGGCATAGGTCACTGCACACACCCTCAGTAAACGCGGGCATAGAGCGGACTCTGATGCTAGTACAGCTGTGAACGTCTCATTAATGGAGTAACGCTCCTCTTCTTTGGCCCAAACCAGCGTATCAGATAACTGTGGTAACACGAGAGCAAATACATGATGCCCAGTGCTGATCCCCTGACCCCAAGCAGGAGGAGGAGGTGTCCTTACAAGGCCAAGAAACCATGACCAGGACCCACTGTAGCCTGTGTGGGAAGTATGTGAGCAGGCCCTTGGTACGGCTTGGTTCCAGCAAACACACTGTGGTACCCAAGGTGCCGCGAGTTACATAGCAATGGGCAATCCAGGTCCCCTCACACTATTCATTCTGTGTTGGTGTCGGATAGCTCAATCGACACCGCAAGGGGAAAGCCATCTGTACTCTGCACCCTACCCAAGTCAGTCAGTGACTTTGTGCCCGACAGGTAAAACACCGCAATGGGAAGTCTTTGTGCACCCACAGCGTAGGCGAGCCGAAGGATTCAAAAGAATATAATAAACATGAAGAAATTATAGTGCCCAAACATGGCAGACTTTCACTCCACCGAGGGCATAGGTCACTGCACACACCCTCAGTAAACGCGGGCATAGAGCGGACTCTGATGCTAGTACAGCTGTGAACGTCTCATTAAGGCAGTAACGCTCCTCTTCAGTGGCCGAAACGAGTTTCACAGATAACTCTGGTAACACGAGAGAAAATATATATTGGCCTCGGCCCACAATTCATGCCCTAGTC
Source organism: Eleutherodactylus coqui (assembly GCF_035609145.1). NCBI lineage: Eukaryota > Metazoa > Chordata > Amphibia > Anura > Eleutherodactylidae > Eleutherodactylus > Eleutherodactylus coqui. The sequence continues at coordinate 39,524,927 of NC_089837.1, forward strand.
AGTGAGTATTTTTGGGCCAGATAGGTAAAACACCACGATGGGAAGTCTGTGTGCACCCATAGTATAAACAGTTCCAGTAACATTCTTGTAGCAGAAGTATAGGCAGACCCCTGTAACATTTAAGTGGCAGCAGTATAGGCAGACACCTGTAACATTTATGGAGCAGCAGTATAGGCAGACCCCTGTAACATTTATGGAGCAGTAGTATAGGCAGACACCTGTAACATTTACGTGGCAGACATATAGGCAGACCCCAGTAATAATCTTGTAGCAGAAGTATAGGCAGGCAGACCCCAGTAAAATGTTTGTAGTAATAGTATAGGCCAACCTCTGAAACATTGGCGTACCATGAGCGTAGGCGAAGGCCGGAGAAATTAGTTGGATAAGAGTGCTAGATGAGCCTTTTAGGCCGCAGAACAAATTGGCAGTTCAGCGCGATGACATGTTGTTTCTGGAGAAGGAGGAGGAGCAGGAGGAGGACTAATGTCAGAGACAGATTGACAAAGCTAAATGCCCCGTTCTTCCGGTGATAGAGAAAAGTGCTTTTATCTGCGGTTGCAGCGAAAAGAATCTTTAGGTTCCGCTGCTCTCCGCTGGTGGAGAAGAGAAGTCTGGGGAAATCCAGGCTTTGTTCATCTTTATGAGTGTAAGCATGTCGGCACTGGCAGTTGACAGGCGGATACGCTTGTCTGTGAGGATTCCCCCAGCTGCACTAAACACCCTCTCTGACAAGACGCTAGCGGCAGGGCACGCCAGCACCTCCAGGGCATACAGCGCACGTTCGTGCCACGTGTCCAGCTTTGACACCCAATAGTTCAATGGAGCTGAGGCATCACGGAGGACGGTGGTACGATCGGCTACGTACTCCCTCACCATCTTTTTACAGTGCTCCCTCTGACTCAGCCTTGACTGGGGAGTGGTGACGCAGTCTTGCTGGGGAGCCATAAAGCTGGCAAAGGCCTTGGAGAGTGTTCCCCTGCCTGCGCTGAACATGCTGCCTGATCATCGCGCCTCCCCTGCTACTTGGCCCTCGGAACTGCGCCTTCTGCCTCTAGCACTGTCAGATGGGAAGTTTACCATCAGTTTGTCCACCAGGGCCCTGTGGTATTGCATCACTCTCGAACCCCTTTCCTCTTCGGGAATGAGAGTGGAAAGGTTCTCCTTATACCGTGGGTCGAGAAGGGTGTACACCCAGTAATCCGTAGTGGCCAGAATGCGTCTAACGCGAGGGTCACGAGAAAGGCAGCCTAACATGAAGTCAGCCATGTGTGCCAGGGTACCAGTACGCAACACATCGCTGCCCTCACTAGGAAGATCACTTTCCGGATCCTCCTCCTCCTCGTCCACAGGCCATATACGCTGAACATATGGGAGGCAAGCAGCATGGGTACCCTCTGCAGTGGGCTCAGCTTTTTTTCCACTCCTCCTCCTGCTCCTCCCCCTCCTCCTCCTCCAAAACGCGCTGAGATATAGACATGAGGATGCTCTGACTATCAAGCGACATACTCTCTTCCCCCGTCTCTTGTTCCGACCGCAAAGCGTCAGCCTTTATGCTTTGCAGCGAACTTCTCAGCAGGCATAGCAGAGGAATGGTGACGCTAATGATTGCAGCATCGCCGCTCACCATCTGGGTAGACTCCTCAAAGTTTCCGAGGACCTTGCAGATGTCTGCCATCCAGGCCCACTCCTCGGTAAAGAATTGGGGAGGCTGACTCCCACTAGCCGCCCATGTTGGAGTTGGTATTCCACTATTGCTCTACCGGTTGGCTGAATGCTTCAGCTAGGAATAATAGAATAGGACCCCGGTTGTATTTTGTTGGTTTTCGGAACTGGGGCCATGATTAAGAGGGACGGCCGAGGGCATTCGTATTGTGCCGCTAGAGGTGAAATTCTTGGACTGGTGCAAGACGGACCAAAGCGAAAGCATTTGCCAAGAATGTTTTCATTGTTGGAGGAGTAGGAGGGAGAGGGTTTAGAGGAGGTGGCACAGACCGCCGTAGATACCAGAACCGAGGAAGGACCCGCAATTTTGGGTGTGGGTAAGACGTGTGCGGTCCCAGGCTCTGACTCGGTCCCAGCCTCCACCAAATTCACCCAATGTGCCGTCAGGGAGATATAGTGGCCCTGCCCGCCAGTACTTGTCCACGTGTCCGTGGTTAAGTGGACCTGCCCAGTAACCGCGTTGGTGAGCGCACGATTGATGTTGCGGGAGACGTGCTGGTGTAGGGCTGGGACGGCACACCGGGAAAAATAATGGCGACTGGGGACCGAATAGCATGGGACCGCTGTTGCCATCATGTTTTTGAAAGCCTCCGTTTCCACAAGCCTGTATGGCAGCATCTCCAGGCTGATCAATTTGTCAATGTGCACGTTTAATGCTTAAGCGTGCGGGTGCGTGGCGGCGTATTTGCGCTTCCGCTAGCGACGCTGGACGCTGCGCTGAGAGACATTGCTGGATGGGGCCGAGGACAGCGGAGTCTGCCTGCTCATCAGAATGTGTCATTTTCATGGAGTGAGGAGGCTGGGAGGAAGGAGGAGCAGCAGCGAGAGGATTCAGAGTTGCAGCAGTGGACGGCGTAGAAGACTGGGTGGTTGATACATTGCTGGATGCATTTTCTGCCATCCACGACAGGACCTGCTCACACTGCTCATTTTGCAATAAAGGTCTACCACGTGGACCCAAAAACTGTGATATGAAGCTGGGGACCCCAGAAACTTGCCTCTCTCCTAATCCCGCAGCAGCCGGCTGCGATTCACCTGCACCAGGAACTCGCCCTGTGCCCGCACCCTCACTTGGACCTCCGCGTCCTCGCCCGCGTCCACGGCCACGTCCTCTAGGCCTACCCCAACTCCTCAGCATGGTGTATTTCGAATACAGCAGACACAGAGCGGTGTAAAAAATTAGGCAATTATTGGCCTGCACTTGAAGGCTGACAGCGGTTGTGTTACGCACACTGTAGGCCAAAAATATTATACGCTGGCCTGCAGCAAGGCCTAGCTGGCTAATAGTGAGCCACTGCAACTCCCAGCAGCCACGCAGAAAACTGCACAAGCTCACAGGTAGCCCTAAGGAGGATTTTTTTAAAGCTTTTCTTTTTGAAAAAGCCAACAGCCTAGATAGCGTGTATATGTCTTTCCCTCTATCAGCGGCTGTGGCCGTACGCTGTGCGTGAAGTTGACGGGACGCACAGAGCGGTGTAAAAAATTAGGCAATTATTGGCCTGCACTTGGAGGCTGACAGCGGTTATGTAACGCACACTGTAGGCCGAAAAAAGTATACGCTTGCCTGCTGAAAGGCCTAGCTGGCTAATAGTGAGCCACTGCAACTCACAGCAGCCAGAACAGTAATGCACACGGTCACAGGTAGCCCTAAGGAGGATTATTTTTCAGCTTTTCTTTTTGAAAAAGCCAACAGCCTAGATAGCGTGTATATGTCTTTCCCTCTATCAGTGGCGGTGGCCGTACGCTGTGCGTGAAGTTGACGAGACGCACAGAGCGGTGTTAAAAATTAGGCAATTATTGGCCTGCACTTGTACATGTAATTATATGCTTGCCTGCAGAAAGGCCTAGCTGGCTAATAGTGAGCCACTGCAACTCCCAGCAGCCACAACAGTAATGCACACGGTCACAGGTAGCCCTAAGGAGGAGCTTTTTTGGGGTACTTGTGGACAGGATTCTACACTAGCACTGTCCCTGTCTCACCAGTACTGCCCCTATACTCTGTATAATTGACTGCAGACTGAGGACGCAATAGTCTGCAGAGCCCAAGATGAAAAAAAAAAATTGGTGCAAAGCTGCTCCCAGCAGCCACAACAGTAATGCACACGGTCAGATGTGGCCCTAAGAAGGACCGTTGGGGTTCTTGCAGACGCAAACAGTAGCCTAACACTCTCCCTATAGCAGGAACAGCACCCTCCCTAATCTCTGCCAGCGTGTGTCTGAGGCGAGCAGCGGGTGGGGTGCCTTATATACTCGGCGGTCACTTGATCTCGCCAGCCACTCACTGCAGGGGGGTGGGATAGGGCTGGCACATCACAGGAGGAAGTGGTAATGCCTTCCCTGCAGGTCTATTGGCCAGAAAATGGCGCAAAACATGCAAGGAAGGAAATGGAATTGACTCGAGTACCGCGTGGTGCTCGTCTTGAGTAACGAGCATCTCGAGTACCCTAATACTCGAGCGAGCATCAAGCTCGGACGAGTACGTTTGCTCATCTCTAGACATGACCGATCAAACCTCTTAGGGAAAAAATAAACCTAAGACAAGGAGGCGCAAGTTAAGATCAGAAGCAATGTCAGAAAATACTTTACTAAAAGAGAGCAATTGTGGTTAGAAAAGCAATAGGTCAACTTTCATTTATTATCTGTTTATTATAAAACCCAATAAAAATTATTGAAAAGAAAAGCAAAAGTACGGCTGCCTGTCCACGGGCGGGAGGCGCTGCTATGGAAAGCTGGGAGTCATAGCGATTCTCCGCTCGCGGGATCTAAATCGCGGCATCCCGCAATTTGTTAGATAGGCTCACCGCTGAGACCTGTCAGCGCTCCCCCCTCGTCCCCCGGAATATTCCACAACGGTTGTGGACAGGGGGCCTACATGACTGTAAACCTGTATATTATATATATCCATTCTAAGGGAGAAAGAAAGAGAATATAGGAGACGACGAGATCTGTTGTCCTCTGTGATTCTATAGAGAAATTAGTGATAAAGTCCAAGTCTCCGGGCTGAACCCTGGCCATGTGATCCTGCTGGCTCCTGGCTGTCCTTTCCTTCTCATTACAAGGAGCCTACTTAGGGCTAATTCTCACGGATGTATTTCTGCCGCATTTAATGAACTTAATAGTTTTCTGCCTTTTAATGTTCACTCTGCAGAATTCCGCAGCGTGAAAGAAATTGCGGCATGTTCTAATTCCTGCGGAAAAACGCGCGTCCGGCTTCCATTGTAGTCAATTGAAAGCCTTCCGTGGCGTGATAAATCCGCTGTGCACACAGCAGAAGTATCGCGTGATTACGGGTCATTGCCCACCGCCAGCACTTCATGCGCTGCACTGTGCATGCACGCCGGCTCACCAAACGGGACTCGTGCGGCGGGTCCAGAGAGGTGAGGTCTTTGGGGGGGCGCCGTGTCAGACTCCGCTGTGATATTTCTATTGGCGGAGTCCGACACGGCCATGGGCAGGAGGCCTTACCATTCTCATTGCTCCTACAACATTACTATAAGGTCATTGGTTCCCACCATACAGAATTGACCATATTGGTGGCCGATCTTCACATTTTCTGCTGTCCAGTTCTTTAGTTCTCCCTCACTTGGAAGGTCTGGAAGCCGTTATACAGGACACTGGATTGTTCCTATTACTTCCTACAATGGATTTGCTCTTCCCTTAGTCTATGTTCACTCCTGCATTCTGGGGTTCTGTTTTCCTGCTCTGTTATAGGAATAGGAAAGGAGAATCCCCTGTAAAACAGATCTCTTCCATGGAGGAACCGAATATTTCACTGCAGGACTTTTACTTCTGGCATTTTATATAACGGAACCTGCAAACGCAAATCTGAAGATCTCAGTCTGACCTAATACAATAAAGACAATAGAATTATAGAAAAGCTTACCTCTCCGGTCAGCAGGGAGATGATCTCCAAGGTGAAGCTTAGTATTCTCTTGGTAATCTCATTGTTCTTCTCCATCTTCGGTGGGTCATTCATGAGGACCATTTTGGATGAGAATATGAGAGAACTGGAGGAACTGGAGGGTTTTAGTGCCGGCCCTTTATGAGAAAGCAAATGTTCTACATCATATAGTCATCATCATCATGTGTGATATACAGAGCCTCAATTATTAAGCATTGAGAGAAACAGCTTCTTAGAGCTTTCACATGTCATATAGAGGGATTCCCAGCACATCCACACACAGTGACTGGCACTTTTATTATTTGAAATTCAGTAGAAACTCTGCACCCACTAGTTCAGAGAGATAGAGAAGAGATCCTGCTCTCCTATGTACACAATGTATGGAGACATCATAGCAGCAGTCTACACCCACCTGCTCAGAGATAGAGAAGAGATACTGCTCTCCTATGTGTACAGTGTAAGGAGACATCATAGCAGCAGTCTACACCCACCAGCTCAGAGATGGAGAAGGGATCCTGCTCTCCTATGTGTGCAGTGTATGGAGACACCATAGCAGCAGTCTACACCCACCAGCTCAGAGAGGGAGAAGAGATCCTGCTCTCCTATGTGTACAGTGTATGGAGACATCATAGCAGCAGTCTACTCCCACCAGCTCAGAGAAAGAGAAGAGATCCTGCTCCCCTATGTGTACAGTGTATGGAGACATCATAGCAGCAGTCTACACCCACCAGCTCAGAGATAGAGAAGAGATACTGCTCTCCTATGTGTACAGTGTAAGGAGACATCATAGCAGCAGTCTACACCCACCAGCTCAGAGAGGGAGAAGAGATCCTGCTCTCCTATGTGTACAGTGTATGGAGACATCATAGCAGCAGTCTACTCCCACCAGCTCAGAGAAAGAGAAGAGATCCTGCTCTCCTATGTGTATAGTGTATGGAGACATCATAGCAGCAGTCTACACCCACCAGCTCAGAGATGGAGAAGAGATCCTGCTCCCTATGTGTACAGTGTATGGAGACATCATAGCAGCAGTCTACACCCACCAGCTCAGAGAAAACTGATAATTAGAGTTGGAACAGGGAATTAGAGATTGAGCCTGCAGGGGGGAGGGGGCTGGTGATAAATGCCATATACATGATATATAATGGCCAGATACAGTATTATTTCTCCTGTACACACACTGCAGCTTATTCTAAAAAGTCAGATATACTTTAAAATTGTACAGCAATCTCTTGATGGGTCTACGGCCAGGCTCACACGGGCGGATTCCAGTTGTGAGCCCAGCCGGCAACCCTGAGAATCTGAGTCTACTGTAATGCAGATGACCGCGGTGGCTCGCCATTGGTCATGCGAAGTACAGCTTTTTCGTTTGAATGTTTGTATTTCCAGCGCTGATGCCCGGTGGTGACGTCTCCCTCATCTCAATCCACCACCCAGCCCATGCCCTCTGCTGATAAAATCAGATTAAGCACCCTCAATCTCTCATTACTGCCTTTTTTATTAAACATCAGCAATTGTATTCCAGAAGTGCAATCAGTGCTATTAGTAAGTATAACTGTTGTACTTGTTGTTAAATCAGACTCATAGCTTTCTAGTGGTTCACTTTGCTGAATGCAACTGCAAACAAACGATGTCTACTAAACTATTCCATTTAGCATTGAAAATAAGTAAATAAAAACAAGTAAACAAAAATAAAAAAATAAATCTTGTTTATTATATAGCGCCAACTTATTCTGCAGCTTTCAGCTAAGCTGTTTATTACCCCCCACCAAGCTGGGTACTCATTTTACCGACCTCAGAAGAATGGAAGGCTGAGTCAACCTTGAGCTGGCTACCTGAACCGTGTGGGGATTGAACTTGCAACCTTCAGGTCATGAGCGAGAGCTTAGGACTGCATTTCTGCTGCCTTGAGACTCTGCGCTAAACATATAACAGCTATGGATGCTCAAAGGACACTCTCTTGGCATCCAATGAGTAAATGGAGCTCTATGGATAGATTGTTTGATGTGTATAGCAAATGAAAGGCTCTAATCTGATGAGAAAAGGGTGATTATACCTACCCGATAATCGAGTTTCCAGGAGTCTCCATGACAGCACCACCTGAGATCGCCTTCCTCCTGATAGGACAGGAACACACCGAGAGGTTAAAATCTCCCCCCCGTCCCCCCTTCCTCAGTGTATTTTAACGAAACTGCCAGGGTAGGAGCTAACTTAAATTTCTTTACCTATCTGGTATATGTAAAATTTTATTTATTATTTATTTATTATTATTATTTTTTTTGGGGGGGGGGAGGGAATGTACGGGTACTGTCGTGGAGACTCCTGGAAACCCGATTATCGGGTAGGTATAATCACCCTTTTCCCAGGTCGTCTCCACGACAGCACCACCTGAGACGTACCAACTAAAGCTATTTTTAGGGTGGGATTGCCGCCGAGAGGACTTTACGACCGAAGGTCATGTCCTCATCAAGTTGCACTTTTACCCTATAATGTCTGACAAAAGTGTGTGGCTTCTTCCACACTGTTGCCTTGCACACTTGTTCCACAGATGCCGAGCTATGCTCGGCCCATGAAGTCGCTACTGCCCTTGTGGAGTGGGCTTTAAGAGCCGCGGGGTCCTCTTTCCCCAGGGTCCTATATGATTCGCTAATGGCCAGGCGGATCCACCGGGCTATAGAGCTTTTAGCTGCTTTTTTCCCCTTGTTAGGGCCTGAGAATTGGACGAACAGGTTGTCGTCCTGCCTCCATGGACCTATGGCCTCGATATACTTCAGGACCGCTCTCCTGATGTCTAAGCAATTTAGGGCTCTCTCCTTCTCGTTTTTTGGGTTATTAAAGAATGAGGGGATTACTATGTTCTGTGCCCTATGGAATGGTGACACTACTTTAGGAAAGAAGGTCGGGTCCGTTTTGAAGACTAATTTGGTGTTATTTTGAGGAGCGGGTGGCGGATGGACAGGGCTTGTAGCTCACTAACCCGTCTAGCTGAGGAAATGGCCACTAGGAAAAATTGTTTTAATTGTGAGCGTTCTTATTGAGAGCCCCTCAATTGGTTCGAAGTGTTCCGCCAACATAGCCCCCAAGACCAAATTTAAGTTCTAGTCTGGACATATATTAGTAGGTCTAGGTCGCAACCTATCTGCCGCCGTCAGGAATCTACTGATCCACCTATCTCACGCTAGCTTAGTATCGAAAAGGGCGCTAAGGGCTGCCGTCTGGACCCTTAGGGTGCTCGGGGAGAGGCCCATGTCCAGTCCCTCCTGCAGGAAGTCCAGGATTAATGGGATGTCAGCACCGCTGCTTGAGGAGTCCTTTCCCTGTCTCCAAGAGATAAACCTCTTCCAGATCTTTTGGTAGATGCGGTTTGTTGTCTCTTTTCTACTTGCCAATAGTGTCCTGACTACCTTGTCTGAGAATCCTCTGCCTCTAATTATGGATTCTTCAGTATCCAGGCTGTCAAGTGGAGTCTGCTTATATCGGGATGGTTCAGAGGCCCCTGTGTTAGAAGACTCGCGTGAGCAGGAAGGGTGACAGGCTCCTGGATGCTCAGGTTCTTTAGAAGGCTGAACCAGCTCCTCCTTGGCCAAAAGGGAGCCGCTAGGATCAGGGTGCATGCCTGTGACCTGAAGTGCTGCAATACCCTTGGGATTAGTGGAATTGGGGGAAAAGCGTACACCAGTTCTCCTCCCCAATCCTGGCTCAGGGCGTCCACTGCTGTTGGCCGGTCCTCCGGTCTGAGGGTGAAGAAGTTCTCTACTTTGGCGTTTTGTCTGGATGCGAACAGGTCCAGTTGTGGGAGACCCCACCTGTCCGTCATGATCCGGAATGCCTCCTGGGATAGAGACTATTCCCCTGGGTCTATACGCCTTCGGCTGAGGAAATCTGCCCTCTGATTCAGGGATCCCTTCAAGTGTACTGCCGATAATGAGAGGATGCGGCCTTCCGCCCAGCGAAAGATTCTTTGTGAGATGCTTTGTAGAGCTGGCGACCTCGTGCCCCCCTGATGCCGAATATGGGCGACTGCCGTGACATTGTCTGATAGCACTCTTATGTGCTGGTTTTTTACCGCATCCCCAGGTGCTGGAGGGCCTTCCAGATCGCCTGCAGCTCTCTGTAGTTCAAGGACTGGTGTTTCATCTCCTGCGGCCATGGACCCTGTAGGAGCTTGTCTCCGATGTGCGCCACCCATCCCCAGGAGCTTGCGTCGGTCGTGACCTGCGTGGCCGGATTCTGCATCCAGTGGACCCCCCTTCGCAGATTCCCTGGGGAAGTCCACCAGCCTAAGGATACCTTCACTGAGTTCCTTATCTGCATTCTTCTCTCTAGCGAGGATTGCTTGCCGTCCCATGCCGCGAGAACTGCTGCTTGCAGAGATCTGGTGTGCGCCTGAGCCCATGCCACCCCCGGGATGCATGATGTTAGGCTTCCCAGGAAGGACATAGCCTCCCGGATTGAGCATGACCGTCTTTGAAGGAAGGATTCTACCATCTGTCAGATCTTGTGCGCTTTTGACTCGGGGAGAAAAGAGCATGGAGTTTCTGAATCTAGTGTTATGCCTAGAAACACCTTTTCCCTGCTGGGGTCTAGGCTGGACTTCTCCCAATTTATTATCCATCCTAAAAATTGTAGTAGGTTGAGCACCGTTGTCAGGTTTTCTGCTAGGAGTTCTCTGGACTCGACTATAATTAAGATGTCGTCCTGGTAGGGGACTATGAGAATCGACCTTTGCCTTAGGTAGGCTGCGACCTCCGCCATGATTTTCGTGAAAATGCGGGGTGCCGAGGAGATTCCGAAGGGCAGGCATCTGAATTGGAGATGTCTTGTCCTCTTGCCCATCTCTAGCGCGAACCTTAGGTATTTTCATGAGTCCTTGTGGATTGGTACATGAAAATAGGCGTCCTTCAAGTCGATCGATGCCATGTAGGCTCCCTTGGGGATCAACCTCACTGCTGAAGTGATTGATTCCATCCTGAACTTTCGGTATTTGACAAAGATGTTCAGGGGTTTTAGATTTATTATCATGCATGAGCCCCCCCCTGGTTTTTCTATTAGGAAGAGTCTGGAGTAATGCCCCCAGGTCTCTTCTCTCTGTGGCACGAAGGACACTGCTTTTAGACGTTGTAGGTCCCGAACCGCCTGCTGGAGCGGGTGCAGTTGCTGTGCTGGACCTCTGGTAGTGACATATCTTCTCCTGGGGAGGGACACCAGTTCGATTCGGTATCCCTGCTGCAGGATCTCCGGGATCCATGGGCTCCTGCACACTGAGGCCCACCGATCCACGAAGCTCTGCAGCCTCGCCCCCACTGGGATGGCGTCAGGGCTTCTGCTTGGCTGGATCCCCCTGGTGAGGGTTGAAGAGGAAGTACCTCCCTCTGCCCCCCTTGGGGTAACTCCAGCGGCCCGTCTTGCCCTTGCCTCTATATGGTTCCGGCTGCTGGGCTGGGGCCCGGAAGAAGGTCTTCCCTTTATACTGTTTCTCTTCCGGGAATCCTTTCCTTTTGTCTGATGCCTTTTCTAGGATCTTGTCCAGATCCGGACCGAAGAGGAACTGGCCGTGAAAAGGGAGCGAGCATAATTTATTTTTTGAAGCCAGGTCGCCTGACCATGACTTCAGCCACAGAACTCTTCTGGCAGAGTTGGTTAGGGCCGTTGTTTTTGCCGAGAGTTTCACAGACTCCGCCGCTGCGTCTGCCAAAAAATTACATAGTAACATAGTATGTAAGGCTGAATGAAGACAATGTCCATCTAGTCCAGCCTGTCTATCCTCCTGTGTTGATCCAGAGAAAGGCAAAAAACCCCAAGGGCAGAAACCAATTTAGCCCTTTTGGGGAAAAAATTCCTTCCCGACTCCCTAATGGCAATCAGACTGTTCCCTGGATCAACCCCTAATAGTTCCTACCTGCCTGTATACCCGGATTGACAATTAACCTAAGACTTGTATCCTATAATGTCCTTCCTCTCCAGAAAGACATCAAGTCCCCTTTTAAACTCCTCTATGGATTTTGCCATCACCACTTCCTCCGGCAGAGAGTTCCACAGTCTAACTGCTCTTACAGTAAAGAATCCCCTTCTATGTTGGTGATGAAACCTACTTTCCTCTAATCGTAGCGGATGTCCTCTTGTTACCGTCGCGGTCCTGGGTGTAAACAGATCTTGGGAGAGATCCTTGTATTGTCCCCCCATGTACTTATACATGGTTATTTGATCACCTCTTAGCCGTCTTTTTTCCAGGGTGAATAATCCCAATTTGGATAGCCTCTCTGGGTATTCCAGTCCCTTCATTCCATGTATTAGTTTAGTGGCCATTTTCAGTATGGGGAGGGAATCTATAATTTGTTCCCTCGGTGTTTTATTTGAGATATGCAGCTCCAGCTGCTCTAGCCATACCTCCAGGGTTCTATCGACACACGTGGCTGCGACCCCTGGTCTGAGCATACTGGCGGCTGCCTCCCAGGATCTTCTTAATAGGCCCTCTGCCTTCCGATCCATTGGATCTCTCAGTTGTGTGGCGTCTTCAAAGGGCAAGGTTGTCCTTTTAGCCACCTCAGCCACTGGGACGTCCACCCTGGGTATTTCTTCCCAGCTTGAGCATACCCCCTCCTCAAATGGGTAGCGTCTCCTAACTCCCCTAGAGGAGAAGGATCCCGTGTCGGGTTTCTTCCACTCTTTATGTATCAGTTTGGATATATTGTTGTGGACCGGGAAGGTATGTTTCCGCCACTCCCCCAATCCCCCAAAGACCTCGTCTTGTATGGTGCGGGGTTCCTTGGGTTCTTCCATCTTTAACGTGGCTCTAACGGATTTTATAAGCTCCGTTAGGTCTTCTCTGTGGAAGAGGTATTTTTTATAGTCCTCTTCTTCTGAGGACTCCTCGAACACCAGCTCTTCTGGTTCTGATTCCGAACTCTCTTCAGAGTCTGAGTGCTCCTCTGGGCTATATGCCTTCCTCCGGCGTTTCGCCCCTGATGCCCCCGTTGGTGGCGTTTTTGGAGTCGTCAGGGCTGACCGTAATTCCTCTCGGACAAGCTTCCTGACGTCCTCGAGGAATCCCCCCGATTCCTCCTTGACTAGTTTGGCTACGCATGTTTTGCATAATGACCTCACATGCGAAGCCGGTAGTCTTGCGCCGCATTCTGCGCATTTTTTCGCCTTGGATCTGGGAGGGGCATCCTTTTTATCCCCCTGGCAGATAAAAAATTTTTGCGCATAAGGATGCAACATTCACAAATATCATACACGAATATGCATGCCTTGTTTCGCCCCACTGGCTACTTACGGTTGCTGCGGCTGAACATTCCGCAACCTCTGGTGCTGGAGCACTCATGTCTTTAATACTGGTGCTGCAGACACTTTTGGGGCAGTAAGCCATATACTCACTGAGTGGCTTTTAGTTGCTCAGCGCCATCTTCTCTCAGGTTCCTTTTAATTTTTTTGAATTTGGCGCCTTTAATTTTAAGCCCCGCCCCCTCCGAGCATCGGCCGAGCCTGCCGCGATGACGTCATCGCGCTCGTCACGTGACGCGGCGCCCGCCCCCCTCCGTGCTCGTTAAGGGGAAGCAGGAAGCGCCGTGCTCGGTCCTAAGCCGGCGTCTGAGGAGAGCTGGAGCCCCGCTTTGAACCCCCCATGGGCCGCCGCGGGAGGAACCTGGCCCGGGGGAACCACCCCATGTGGTGTCGGGAGTCGTTCTGCTGGAAGGGAGGGCAGGCTGGACCACTGCCCTCCGATCCGCCGGTAAGACCTTCAGGCTGGCGTCTCCACCAGCTCCTCTCGGTGATCCTGCCTCCTGGCAGGACAGGAAAACACTGAGGAAGGGGGGACGGGGGGGGGGGGGGGGATTTTAACCTCTCGGTGTGTTCCTGTCCTATCAGGAGGAAGGCGATCTCAGGTGCGTGGAGACGACCTGGGAAAGAGAATACATTGTGAAGCTTCTACATTACACGTCATTTCTTACATGTGTGTATCAATGCAGCAGACTGTGTTAAATGGATTGTCTAGTGGCTAATTAAAAATAAAAGCATTTTCTTTTTTTTAAATGAACTCAGAGACTGTTAACAAATAAATAAACAAACCACAATACACCTATGGCGCCCCCTAGGCTTTGCTCACTTACGGGCACAGCTAGTCACATGCCGCCTAAGGTCCCTTTTATATGGGACAATCTGTCGGGCGCAGATGCCCAACAGGTCAACTCAGCAATGATCGTTCTTGGAGGAAGAGCGGGCCGGGGATTGCTCCATCTGCCCGCCTCAATTCACAGTAAACAGGCAGTCGTACATGGATGAATGACTGCCTGTTTACACGGGACAATGCATGATTTAGTTTTCTACAAGCAGAAACTGAACAACGAATGAGAATCGAATTAATTCTCATTCGTCGTTCAGCTCAGGCATGCATTTACACTGAACGATTTATCATCCTGTGTAAGGGCCTCAAGCACGTGGCCTCGACCACCAATCACCGATGTCAGCCATAGAAATGCTAAAGCCAGTGACTGGCCACAGTGGTCTTATGCTTAGTCCAGTAGTAAGAGCAGCATCAGAGGTGTAACTTGACAATCCATACAATCAAGAGGACTTCAAAATCAGATAGCAATTTTCTTTTTATTCCAAGGTCATGACAGGAACCTTTCGACCCACCCTCTGGGTCTTTCTCAAGCTGATTAAGAAAGCCTGAGAAAGACCCAGAGGGTGGGTCAAAACGTTGTTGTCATGACCTTGGAATAAAAAGAAAATTGTTATCTGATTTTGAAGTCATCTTGATTGTATGGATTGTCAAGTTACACCTTGGATGCTGCTCTTACTAGTGAACTAAGTGGATTTCTTTGGGATACGACTCTAGTCCGGATTTGAAGCCTGCATCATTCCACTCCACCCACAGTATTAGGAATTGGTAAGTGCCGCTGGCTGCTTGTTTTTTTATTGTATGTGGTCTTATGCTTAGATGGCATAAGTCCAGCCATGCCCAGAAGTGAGCAGAGACCAGGGGGGACACCATGGGTGATTATTATTATTTTGTCAGTAGTCACTGAGTTTCTAAAAAAAATAAAGGTAGCCACTGAATAACCCCCAAAAAATGCCAATATAATAAAGTTGTATAAAAAAAAAAATTATTCTTACCTTGTGATATAAGAGGCTGGTGGTTTTCCATCTTTACATCCTCGTACAGATCCTTGTGTCCTTCTAAATACTCCCACTCCTCCATGGAGAGATAGACAGCGACATCCTGACACCTTTTAGGAACCTGACAACACAATGATACCGTCATTACCCAGACTCCTCTAGTGCTGTTACTGTATAATTACCCAGCATTCCCAGCAGTGTCACCTCTCCAGTCAGCAGCTCAGTGATCTTGTTGGTCAGTTCTAGGATCTTCTGCTCGTGTATCGGTAAGTGAGGAGGAGCCTCTATGATGGGGCTCTGGCTCCTGCTCCATCCTCCTGACTCATGGAGATGGCTGTTGGGAGTCGTACCATCACCCGATGTCTTCTTCACTATTGTGTAATCCTGTGTATGGAGAGAGACATGTAGAGAACTGAACCCAGTATTCCTCCATTAGCAGAAAGGGAGAGATTATAATACCGCTCTATAGTGGTCTGCTGAGATCACATCCGGAATACTGGGGCTTATTTACTATTCATAATACTATAATTTTCTGGTGCAGGTTACACCAGAAAACTGTCTTACATGCTTCGGACACATTTATCATGTGTTTTTAAGACACCTTTGGACAGTTTTTCTGGTTTCTGGAAAAAAGGGGTGTGACCCAAATTGCCATGAATTACACCCATATTTTGGTGCAGTTTTTGCCATAAACTCAGTTAACTAATAGGTGGTCTAAACCTAGCCTAAAAATACAACAGATGTAGCATTGAGTGTTAAATCTGGCACATTTTAAAACTGTCTAGTCTATGTTTGCTCTGTCTAACTTGTAGACAGTAATAGTAATTAAGCCCTATTGTGTTCAACTCTGGAGACCTCACTTAAAGAAAACATTGATAAACTAGAACAAGATACAAGAATGGTGGAAGATCTAAAGCATAATCACCATTTTTCTGCAGTCCTTAGACTGGTTTCACACCGGGCGGATAAAACCCAAAGCAAGTAAATGACTGTAAACCTGTATATTATATATATATCCATTCTAAGTGAAAAATAAAAAGAAAGTATAGGAGAAGCCTAGATGGACCATCGGTTGTCCCCCTGCTGTTTTATCTTCTGTGATTCTATATAGAAACTAGTGGTAAGTTCCAAGTCTCCGGGCCGAACCCTGGCCATGTGATCCTGCTGGCTCCTGGCTGTTCTTCCTCCTCATTACAAGGAGCCTACTTAGGGCTAATTCCCACAGATGTATTTTTGCCCCATTTAAGGCTTTCTGCCACGGAATTCTGCAGCGTGAAAGAAATCTCGGCATGTTTTAATTGCTGCGGAAAATGTAGTCAATGGAAGCCGTCCGTCACGCGATACTTCCCTGTGAGCACAGTGAAAGTATCACATGACTATGCGTTATCACCCACCACCGGAGCATCATGCGCTGCACTGTACATGCGCGCCGGCTCTCCAGACGGGACTCGTGCGGCCGATCCGGAGAGCTGAGTATGGGATCTTTGGGGGGCGGCCGTGTTGGACTCTGCTGCAATATTCCATTGGCGGAGTCCAACACGGCCGTGGGCAGGAGGCCTTACCATTCTCATTGCTCCTACAGCATTACTATTAGCTCATTGGTTCCCACCATACAGAACTGACCATGTTGGTGGCCAATCTTCACATTCTCTGCTGTTCAGTTCTTTAGTTCTCCCTCACTTGGAAGGTCTGGAAGCCGTTATATAGGACACTGGATTGTTCCTATTACTTCCTACAATGGATTTGCTCTTCCCTTAGTCTATGTTCACTCCTGCATTCTGGGGTTCTGTTTTCCTGCTCTGTTATAGGAATAGCAAAGGAGAATCCCCTGCAAAACGCATCTCTCTCATGGCGGAACCGAATATTTTACTACAGGACTTTTACTTCTGGCATTTTATATGACGGAACCTCCAAACGCAAATGTGAAGATCTCAGTCTGACCTAATACAATAAAGACAATAGAAATATAGAAAACTTTACCTCTCCGGTTAGCAGGGAGATGATCTCCAAGGTGAAGTTGAATATTCTCGTGGTAATCTCATTGTTCTTCTGCATCTTCAGTGGGTCATTCATGCGGACCATTTTGGATGAGAACATGAGAGAACTGGAGGAACTGGAGGGTTTTAGTAATGCCGGCCCTTTATGAGAAAGCAAATGTTCTACATCATATAGTCATCATCATCATGTGTGATATACAGAGCCTCAATTATTAAGCATTGAGAGAAACAGCTTCTTAGAGCCTTCACATGTCATATAGAGGGATTCCCTGCACATCCACACACAGTGACTGGCAATTTTATTAGAGCCACAGGCCCTTCCATGATTGCAGCTTCTTGTATGGAAATTATACCTGTGGCTTTGAAATCTACACCCACTAGTTCAGAGAGACAGAGAAGACATCCTGATCCCTATGTGTACAGTGTAAGGAGACATCATAGCAGCAGTCTACACCCACCAGCTCAGAGATAGAGAAGAGATCCTGCTCCCTATGTGTACAGGGTAAGGAGACATCATAGCAGCAGTCTACACCCACCAGCTCAGAGATGGAAAAGACATCCTGCTCCCTATGTGTACAGTGTAAGGAGACATCATAGCAGCAGTCTACACCCACCAGCCCAAAGATGCAGAAGAGATCCTGCTCCCTATGTGTACAGTGTAAGGAGACATCAGAGCAGCAGTCTACACCCACCAGCTCAGAGATAAAGAAGACATCTTGCTCTGCTATGTGTACAGTGTAAGGAGACCTCATAGCAGCAGTCTACACCCACCAGCTCAGAGATGGAGAAGAGATCCTGCTTCCTATGTGTACAGTGTATGGAGACATCATAGCAACAGTCTACACCCACCAGCTCAGAGATAAAGAAGAGATCCTGTTGCCTATGTGTACAGTGTAAGGAGACATCATAGCAGCAGTCTACACCCACCAGCTCAGAGATGGAGAAGAGATCCTAATCCATGTGTGTACAGTGTAAGGAGACATCATAGCAGCAGTCTACATCCACCAGCTCAGAGATGGAGAAGACATCCGGCTCCCTATGTGTACAGTGTAAGGAGACATCATAGCAGCAGTCTACAACCACCAGCTCAGAGATGGAGAAGACATCCTGCTCCCTATGTGTACAGTGTAAGGAGACATCATAGCAGCAGTCTACACTCACCAGCTCTGAGATGGAGAAGACATCCTGCTCCCTATGTGTACAGTGTAAAGAGACATCATAGCAGCAGTCTACACCCACCGACTCAGAGATAGAGAAGAGATGCTACTCTCCTATGTCTGCAGTGTATGGGGATATCATAGCAGCAGTCTACACCTACCAGCTCAGAGATGGAGAAGACATTCTGCTCTGCTATCTGTACAGTGTATATAGACATTATAGTAGCAGTCCACACCCAGCAGCTCAGAGATAGAGAAGAGATCCTGTCCCCTATGTGTACAGTGTATGGAGACATCATAGCAGCAGTCTACACCCACCAGCTCAGAGATAGAGAAGAGATCCTGTCCCCTATGTGTACAGTGTATGGAGACATCATAGCAGCAGTCTACACCCACCAGCTCAGAGATAGAGAAGAGATCCTGCTCCCTATGTGTACAGTGTAAGGAGACATCATAGCAGCAGTCTTCACCCACCAGCTCAGAAATGGAGAAGACATCCTGCTCCCTATGTGTGCAGTGTATGGAGACATCATAGCAGCAGTCTACACCCACCAGCTCAGAGATAGAGAAGAGATCCTGCTCCCCTATGTGTACAGTGTAAGGAGACATCATAGCAGCAGTCTACATCCACCAGCTCAGAGATGGAGAAGACATCCGGCTCCCTATGTGTATAGAGACATCATAGCAGCAGTCTACACCCACCAGCTCAGAGATGGAGAAGAGATCCTGCTCCCTATGTGTACAGTGTAAGGAGACATCATAGCAGCAGTCTACACTCACCAGCTCAGAGATGGAGAAGAGATCCTGCTCCCTATGTGTACAGTGTAAGGAGACATCATAGCAGCAGTCTACAACCACCAGCTCAGAGATGGAGAAGAGATCCTGCTCCCTATGTGTACAGTGTAAGGAGACATCATAGCAGCAGTCTACACTCACCAGCTCTGAGATGGAGAAGACATCCTGCTCCCTATGTGTACAGTGTAAGGAGACATCATAGCAGCAGTCTACACCCACCGACTCAGAGATAGAGAAGAGATGCTGCTCTCCTGTGTCTGCAGTGTATGGAGATATCATAGCAGCAGTCTACACCTACCAGCTCAGAGATGGAGAAGACATTCTGCTCTGCTATCTGTACAGTGTATATAGACATTATAGTAGCAGTCTACACCCAGCAGCTCAGAGATAGAGAAGAGATCCTGCTCCCTATGTGTACAGTGTAAGGAGACATCATAGCAGCAGTCTACTCCCACCAGCTCAGAGATAAAGAAGAGATCCTGCTCCCCTATGTGTACAGTGTATGGAGACATCATAGCAGCAGTCTACACCCACCAGCTCAGAGATGGAGAAGAGATACTGCTCCCTATGTGTACAGTGTATGGAGACATCATAGCAGCAGTCTACACCCACCAGCTCAGAGATGGAGAAGAGATACTGCTCTCCTATGTGTACAGTGTATGGAGCCATCATAGCAGCAGTCTACACCCACCAGCTCAGGGATGGAGAAGAGATACTGCTCTCCTATGTGTACAGTGTATGGAGCCATCATAGCAGCAGTCTACACCCACCAGCTCAGAGATGCAGAAGAGATCCTGCTCCCTATGTGTACAGTGTATGGAGACATCATAGCAGCAGTCTACACCCAACAGCTCAGAGATAGAGAAGAGATCCTGCTCCCTATGTGTACAGTGTATGGAGACATCATAGCAGCAGCCTACACCCACCAGCTCAGAGATGGAGAAGACATCCTGCTCTGCTATGTGTACAATGTATGGAGACATCATAACAACAGTCTACACCCACCAGCTCAGAGATGGAAAAGAGATCCTGCTCCCTATGTGTACAGTGTATGGAGACATCATAGCAGCAGTCTACACCCACCAGCTCAGAGAGATAGAGAAGAGATCCTGCTCCCCTATGTGTACACCCACCAGCTCAGAGATGGAGAAGAGATACTGCTCTCCTATGTGTACAGTGTATGGAGACCTCATAGCAGCAGTCTACACCCACCAGCTCAGAGATGGAGAAGACATCCTGCTCCCTATGTGTACAGTGTATGGAGACATCATAGCAGCAGTCTACACCCACCAGCTCAGAGATGGAGAAGAGATCCTGCTCTCCCATGTGTACAGTGTATGGAGACATCATAGCAGCAGTCTACACCCACCAGCTCAGAGATGTAGAACAGATCCTGCTCCCTATGTGTACAGTGTATGGAGACATCATAGCAGCAGTCTACACCCACCTGCTCAGAGATAGAGAAGAGATCCTGCTCCCTATGTGTACAGTGTATGGAGACATCATAACAGCAGTCTACACCCACCAGCTCAGAGATGGAGAAGAGATCCTGCCCTCCTATGTGTACAGTGTACGGAGACATCATAGCAGCAGTCTACACCCACCAGCTCAGAGATGGAGAAGAGATCCTGCTCCCTATGTGTACAGTGTATGGAGACATCATAGCAGCAGTCTACACCTAGCAGCTCAGAGATGGAGAAGAGATCCTGCTCCCCTATGTGTACAGTGTATGGTGATATCATAGCAGCAGTCTACACCCACCAGCTCAGAGATAGAGAAGAGATCCTGCTCCCTATGTGTACAGTGTAAGGAGACATCATAGCAACAGTCTACACCCACCAGCTCAGAGATAGAGAAGAGATCCTGCTCTCCTATGTGTGCAGTGTATGGAGACATCATAGCAGCAGTCTACACCCACCAGCTCAGAGAGATGGAGAAGACATCCTGCTCCCTATGTGTACAGTGTATGGTGATATCATAGCAGCAGTCTACACCCACCAGCTCAGAGATAGAGAAGAGATCCTGCTCCCTATGTGTGTACAGTGTATGGAGACATCATAGCAGCAGTCTACACCCACCAGCTCAGAGATAGAGAAGAGATCCTGCTCTCCTATGTGTGCAGTGTATGGAGACATCATAGCAGCAGTCTACACCCACCAGCTCAGAGAGATGGAGAAGACATCCTGCTCCCTATGTGTACAGGGTAAGGAGACATAGCAGCAGTCTACACCCACCAGCTCAGAGATAGAGAAGAGATCCTGCTCTCCTATGTGTACAGTGTATGTAGACCTCATAGCAGCAGTCTACACCCACCAGATCAGAGATAGAGAAGAGATCCTGCTCTCCTATGTGTGCAGTGTATGGAGACATCATAGCTGCAGTCTACTCCCACCAGCTCAGGGATAGAGAAGAGATCCTGCTCCCTATGTGTACAGTGTATGGAGACATCATAGCAGCAGTCTACACCCACCAGCTCAGAGATAGAGAAGAGATCCTGCTCCCTATGTGTACAGTGTATGGAGACATCATAGCAGCAGTCTACACCCACCAGCTCAGAGAAAACTGATAATTAGAGTTGGAAGTGGGAATTAGAGATTGAGCCTGTAGGGGGGGAGGGGGCTGGTGATAAATGCCATATACATGATATATAATGGCCAGATACAGTATTATTTCCCCTGTACACACACTGCAGCTTATTCCAAAAAGTCAGATATACTTTAAAATTGTACAGCAATCTCTCTCCATTGGCCATACGCAGTGCAGCTTATTTCTTGAATGTTTGTATTTCCAGCGCTGATGCCCGGTGGTGACGTGGGTACCTGTAGCCCAAACACAATGTTCCTTGCATATGGGCTGCGGCAGCTTGTGGACAACATTTTCAAAATGTCGGCCACCTTGCTGCTACTGTAAATGCTGCAGGATTTCTGTGCGGAGGGTCCACAGGGAAAGTCTGCCCGTGTGTACCCAGCCTGATAGTCCCAATCCCCACAGCGGCTAGTGACTCTGGGCACAGCGACTGGCACTACAATGAGATATTCGGGCACTTGCCACTAATTGTGTCTGTACTGCATCACCCTCCGCCGCCTCTTACCTGCCGGCCGGAGTCACACTGATATCACTGTATATATATATCCTCTGGCCGATAACAGAGACAACAGCAGTGACCACGGCAATAGCTAAAGGACCTGTGATGATGTCACCACCATGTGATCAGTAGGGGGCGGAGCTCAGCAGTGAGGAGAATAAAGCCGACTGCACACGAATGGATTTGCATTGCAGAAACCGCGGTCAGCTTCTGCACTGCGGATCTGCAGCAAATACCGCTCGGACCATGCTATGCAAACACTGACAGCGGCATTTAAATCCCCCGAACGGCTCCCGTCCCGTGCAGGTGTCATGGCAGCCGGGGGCCTAATGAAAGGCCCCTGGGCTGCCTTACCAGACTGCCTATCAAGCCATCCCCGTGGGGTGGCTTGATAGACTGCCTGTTCAATTGCAGTATGACGTAATGCTATAGCATTACGTCATACCGCAGGAGCGATCAAAGTAAAGTAAAAAAAGAATCAATAAAGTTTTTTTAATTGTGAAAAAAAAGTTATAAAAGTTTAAATCACCCCCCTTTTGCCATATCCATTATTAAAAAATCTAAATGATAAAATAAAAATATGTATTTGGTATCGCCGCGTCCGTAAAAGTCCGATCTATCAAAGTAGTGCATTATTTTTCCCGCACAGTGAACGTCGTCCGAAAAAAAAAATAAAGAACGCCAGAAATGCACTTTTTTAGTTACCCTGTCTCCCAGAAAAAACGCAATACAAAGCGATCAAAAAGTCGTATGTATTCCAAATTGATATTATCGGAAACTACAGGACATCCTGCAACAAAATGAGCCCTTGGTCAACTACCTCAATGGAAAACTAAAAATGTTATCGCGCGCACAAAATGACCGCAGAAAATAATTGAAAAAAATTAAATGCCTTTGAAAAAAAAAAAAGAGTAGTATAGTAAGAAAAAACCTATACAAGTTTGGTATCGTAGTAATCGTACCGACCCATAGAATAAAATTATCGTGTCACTTTTGTTGCAGTTTGTGCGCCGTAGAAACAAGACGTACTAAAAGATGGCAGAATGTCTTTTTTTTTTTCATTTTACTCCACTTAGAATTTTTTTAAAGTTTTTCAGTACATTATATGGTACATTAAATAGCACCATTGAAAAATACAACTCGTCCCGCAAAAAACAAGCCCTCATACAGCGACGTCGATGAATAAATAAAGTAGTTACGATTTTTTTGAAGGGGGGGAGAAAAAACGAAAATGGAAAAAGAAAAAGGGGACGTGTCATTAAGGGGTTAATAGAGGGAGCCCACACTCTTCCTAATGGCTTAGATGCCACAGACACTATTGTCTATGGTAAGTAAGTAGTTAAAAGGATCAGAGTTCTCCTCGATTCCGGGCGTTGCAGGAAGGTGGAAGCTGTGACCCACCCGCACTCACCAACGGGAATCAAATTTAGTCTCAGCATTTAGAAGTGCAGCGGCCCATCAGCGCCACCATTGGGCTGTAAGCATACAACTATTCATGTTAGCGTCCTCCCACTAACACCATAGGTGGACTTCACAGGGCCGGTGTACTGGAAGTCATCAGATCTGCACAGATGAGAGGATGCCACTTAATTACCTCGGGCACTCCAAAAAAAGGTGAAAAGAAGAGAAAATTTGCTGCCCTTGTAGTGTCCCAGAACCTGCGGAGTCCCTGCTGCAAAGTTGTCAAGTGGTTGCAGAAAGCATATTTTTCCCATGCACATTCATATATACTGTTTGCACCTTGCATTGCCCTGCCTTATACTCACCACGCCTTGCAGAAGCTCCGGCTATGCAGAGATATAAGGGTCCAATTGTACAGATGAAATGGGATTTTGGTTATCAGACTCCCCTCCAGCAGATTTTGCAGAGTGCATCAGTTTTGCAAAGCCGATCTCCAGCAGATTTGCAAGGCAGCAGGTCCCTGGGAATGTGGGAGGGGGCAGACAGCAGACTGGCTGACTTCAGTTTGGGATGGGGAGTTAGAGAAGCAGTAACCTAACAGCCCAGTGAGAAGACCAGAGAGAGACCTGTGTAAACTTCTGAGGAATGACCTCGTGATGTGGGAACGCTCCGGTATTCTGTGCCTGGGGGATCTTTACAACGCTAATGTCTTGCTATCCTTCGAGCAACTGCAAAATCAGTACCAAATATCCCGATCCCACTTTTATAGGTATCTCCAGATTCGGCAGGCGTTACAGATACAGTTTCTAACCCCACTACCCCCTCATAGGAATTCTAGGGTCTCAGGGGCCCCGAGGCCTTATATCCCATTTAATAGCTTTGAAGGCCGCCCAAGGGATCCCCCCTGCTTTATCCAAATGGAAATCCCTGATTCCAACATTGACAGAAGACATATTTCAAGATTTACTAGAATTTCCTTTATGAGTCTCCCCCTCAGTAAATAACAGAATGATTCAGTTATACATAGGGCACCAATGTTACCTCACCGTGGCCAGACTGCAGAGAATGGGCAGCAATCCATCTGCACATTGTATCCGCTGCTCATTTTCCTTTGCTGATTTCTGGCATATGATTTGGGATTGTCTGTCGACCCAGTCATAATAGGGAGAGGTCACATGCCTGCTTTCTGAAATTCTCAACATCCAAATTCCTGCTACCTCGGAGATCTGTCTCTTCGGTATCCTTGATGAAGAACATTGGCAACACTAATTTTTTCTTCATGAGGTTCTGTTCCTGGCTACAAAAGTGATTGCACCACGGTGGATGGACCCGAGGAGCCCCTCCCTGGCAATGTGGAGAAAGCTTATAATACAACCATATCTCTAAATAACTTGGTATAGAAGGCACACAAGTGCCTAGACAAATTCCATAAAGTTTGGGGGCGATGGTGCGATTTGTCACTTACCTTTTTCCCTCCACAATTGTTTCTCTCGATGATATCAACACTGCGAAGGGGGTTCCAGTGATTAGTAGATGCTTGAGATGTGAGAGGGTGAGACAGCCACCAATATGTGTACATAGTTCTTGTTACTGTATATAGTCCTCTGCTGTGTGTTTTATTATTCGTCCACAAGAGGTCGCTGTTCTACAGAAAAGATTATGGTCAAGCTGTGAGGTGACAGGACCATGGTAGCCTGTGATTGGAGCACCCGTTGCCTGGTTACACCGTGCGCACGGGAGCAAAGAAAATTAAAAAGCGTGCGTACATTGTGAGGTGACAGTTGGTCCAGGGAATGAAGACAGTGGAGCTATGGAAGAGGGAAGGAGGTCGTATCCTGAGTAGAGATGAGCGAACGTACTCATCCGAGCTTGATACTCGTTCGAGTATTAGCGTGTTCGAGATGCTCGTTACTCGTAACGAGCACCACGCGATGTTCGGGTTACTTTCACTTTCATCTCTGAGACGTTAGCGCGCTTTTCTGGCCAATTGAAAGACAGGGAAGGCATTACAACTTCCCCCTGCGACGTTCAAGCCCTATACCACCCCCCTGCAGTGAGTGGCTGGCGAGATCAGGTGTCACCCGAGTATAAAAATCGGCCCCTCCCGTGGCTCGCCACAGATGCGTTGTTGTGACATAGCTGAGGGAAAGTGCTATCGTGTTGGAGCTGCTGTAGGGAGAGTGTTAGGAGTTAGTGTAGGCTTCAAGAACCCCAACGGTCCTTCTTAGGGCCACATCTAACCGTGTGCAGTACTGTGGAGGCTGCTTTTTGCAGTGTTGCACTTTTTTTTTTTTTGGTATATCGGCCGTGCAGAGCATTGCGCCCTGCAGTAATACTCCAGGGACAGAAGTGTGGAAGCAGGGACAGAAGACATATATTATTGATTGAATATACGCAGTGGGCCTTTTCTAAAAAATATTGGGCAAAAAATCTATTTGGCCTGCCTGTCACTGTGCTCAGTGTTCTGGGTCCATGTGTGCAGGGTGTAGTAGTTCTACAAAATCATACGCAGCCAGCTAAGTGTTACAGCAGGCTTGCGCCAAATTATTTCCTGGCGTTCCGTAAACGAAGTCAGCCTCCAACCACAGGCCAATAAGCGGCACATTTAATTACAGCGTTCTGTTTCTGCACTACTGGTAATACACCATGCTGAGGGGTAGGGGTAGGCCTATAGGACGTGGACGCGGGCGAGGACGCGGAGGCCCAAGTCAGGATGTGGGCACAGGCCGAGCCAGTGCGGTGGCCAGGGGTAGAGGCAGGGCTAGACCGAATAATCCACCAACTGGTTCCCAAAGCGCCCCCTCGCGCCATGCCACCCTGCAGAGGTCAAGGTGCTCTACGGTGTGGCAGTTTTTCACAGAGACGCCTGACGACCGACGAACAGTGGTGTGCAACCTTTGTCGCACCAAGATCAGCTGGGGAGGCACCACCACCAGCATGCGCAGGCATATGATGGCCAAGCACCCCACAAGGTGGGACGATGCCCGTTCACCGCCTCCGGTTTGCACCACTGCCTCTCCCCCTGTGCCCCCACCTGCCACTGAGATCCAACCCCCCTCTGAGGACACAGGCAGTACCGTCTCCTGGCCTGCACCCACACCCTCACCTCCGCTGTCCTCGGCCCCATCCAGCAATGTCTCTCAGCGTAGCGTCCAGACGTCGCTAGCGCCACTGTTTGAGCGCAAGCGCAAGTACGACGCCACGCACCCGCACGCTCAAGCGTTAAACGTGCACATTGCCAAATTGATCAGCCTGGAGATGCTGCCGTATAGGCTTGTGGAAACGGAGGCTTTCAAAAGCATGATGGCGGCGGCGGCCCCGCGCTACTCGGTTCCCAGTCGCCACTACTTTTCCCGATGTGCCGTCCCAGGCCTGCACGACAACGTCTCCCACAACATTGTACGCGCCCTCACCAACGCGGTTACTGCCAAGGTCCACTTAACAACGGACACGTGGACAAGCACAGGCGGGCAGGGCCACTATATCTCCCTGACGGCACATTGGGTGAATTTAGTGGAGGCTGGGACAGAGTCAGAGCCTGGGACCGCTCACGTCCTACCCACCCCCCGAATTGCGTGCCCCAGCTCGGTGGTGGTATCTGCAGGGGTGTATGCTTCCTCCACTAAACCACCCTCCTCCTCCTCCTACGCAACCTCTGTCTCGCAATCAAGATGTGTCAGCAGCAGCAGCACGTCGCCAGCAGTCGGTGTCACGCGGCGTGGCAGCACAGCGGTGGGCAAGCGTCAGCAGGCCGTGCTGAAACTACTCAGCTTAGGAGAGAAGAGGCACACAGCCCACTAACTGCTACAGAGCAGACCGACCGCTGGCTTGCGCCGCTGAGCCTCCAACCGGGCATGGTCGTGTGTGACAACGGCCGTAACCTGGTGGCGGCTCTGCAGCTCGGCAGCCTCACGCACGTGCCATGCCTGGCCCATGTCTTTAATTTGGTGGTTCAGCGCTTTCTGAAAAGCTACCCCCACTTGTCATACCTGCTCGGAAAGGTGCGCCAGCTCTGCGCACATTTCCGCAAATCCCACACGCACGCTGCCACCCTGCGGACACTGCAACATCGGTTTACTCTGCCAGTGCACCGACTGCTGTGCGATGTGCCCACACAGTGGAACTCTACGCTCCACATGTTGGCCAGACTCTATGAGCAGCGTAGAGCTATAGTGGAATACCAACTCCAACATGGGCGGCGTAGTGGGAGTCAGCCTACTCAATTATTTACAGAAGAGTGGGCCTGGTTGGCAGCCATCTGCCAGGTCCTTGGAAACTTTGAGGAGTCTACCCAGATGGTGAGCGGGAATGCTGCAATCATTAGCGTCACCATTCCTCTGCTATGCCTCTTGAGAAGTTCCCTGCAAAGCATAAAGGCAGACGCTTTGGAATCAGAAACGGAGGCGGGGGAAGACAGTATGTCGCTGGATAGTCAGAGCAACCTCATGTCTATATCTCAGCGCGTTGAGGAGGAGGGGGAGGAGCATGAGGAGGAGGGGGAAGAGAAAGCTTGGCCCACTGCTGAGGGGACAGATGCTGCTTGCCTGTCATCCTTTCAGCGTGTATGGCCAGAGGAGGAGGAGGAGGAGGAGGGGGAGGAGCATGAGGAGGAGGGGGAAGAGACAGCTTGGCCCACTGCTGAGGGTACAGATGCAGCTTGCCTGTCATCCTTTCAGCGTGTATGGCCAGAGGAGGAGGAGGAGGAGGAGGAGGATCCTGAAAGTGATCTTCCTAGTGAGGACAGCCATGTGTTGCGTACAGGTACCCCGGCACACATGGCTGACTTCATGTTAGGATGCCTTTCTCGTGACCCTCGCGTTACACGCATTCTGGCCACTACGGATTACTGGGTGTACACACTGCTCGACCCACGGTATAAGGAGAGCCTTTCCACTCTCATTCCCGAAGAGGAAAGGGGTTCGAGAATAATGCTATACCACAGGGCGCTGGTGGACAAACTGATGGTAAACTTCCCATCCGACAGCGCTAGTGGCCGAAGGCGCATTTCCGCGGCCCAGGTAGCAGGGGAGGCGTGGAGATCAGGCAGCATGTACAGCGCAGGCAGGGGAACACTCTCCAAGGCCTTTGACAGCTTTATGGCTCCCCAGCAAGACTGTGTCACCGGTCCCCAGTCAAGGCTGAGTTGGCGGGAGCACTGTAAAAGGATGGTGAGGGAGTACGTAGCCGATCGCACGACCATCCTCGGTGACGCCTCTGCCCCCTACAACTACTGGGTGTTGAAGCTGGACACGTGGCCTGAACTCGCGCTGTATGCCCTGGAGGTGCTTGCTTGTCCTGCGGCTAGCGTCTTGTCAGAGAGTGTGTTTTGTGTGGCTGGGGGAATCATCACGGATAAGCGTACCCACCTGTCAACCGACAGTGCCGACAGGCTTACACTCATCAAGATGAACAAAGCCTGGATTTCCCCAGACTTCTCTTCTACACCAGCG
This sequence comes from Eleutherodactylus coqui, assembly GCF_035609145.1. Classification (NCBI taxonomy): domain Eukaryota; kingdom Metazoa; phylum Chordata; class Amphibia; order Anura; family Eleutherodactylidae; genus Eleutherodactylus; species Eleutherodactylus coqui. The sequence goes on from NC_089837.1 coordinate 39,553,555, forward strand.
GACAGCAGCGATACATAAACAATACGTAGGCTGCACCCGCGGATGGAAGCATCGTTCTCTATCACCATCCAAAACGGGGACCTTTTTGCTTCATCAATCTGTGTATAATATTCCTCCTCCTCCTCCTGCTCCTCCTCCTGAAACCTCACATAATCACGCCGAACGGGCAATTTTTCTTAGGCCCACAAGGCTCAGTCATATAATTTTTCTAAACAATTTTTATACGTTTCAATGCTCATTAAAGCGTTGAAACTTTCACCTCAACCAATTTTTATTTTAACTGGGCTGTCTCCAGGCCTAGTTACCAATTAAGCCACATTAACCAAAGCGATTAATGGGTTTCACCTGCCCTCTCGGTTGGGCATGGGCAATTTTTCTCAGATACATTAGTACTGTTGGTACACCAATTTTTGTGGGCCCTACAGTGTAATCCAATTCATTTTTTGCCCACCTGCAGTACAGCTGACGTAACATCAGCTGTGATGGGCAATGCAATGGGATATTTTTATGTACCGCCGGTGGGTTCCAGGGAGCCACCCATGCTGTGGGTCCACAGGGAGTTGTAAATGCATCTGTGTCCACTTCTAAAGAACCCCAGTCTGACTGGGGCATGCAGTGTGGGCCGAAGCCCACCTGCATTAAACATGACATTATTACCTCAGCTGTGATGGGCAATGCAATGGGATATATTTATGCACCGCCGGTGGCTTCCTGGCACCCACCCATGCTGTGGGTCCACAGGGAGTTGTAAATGCATCTGTGTCCACTTCTAAGAAACCCCAGTCTGACTGGGGCATGCAGTGTGGGCTGAAGCCCACCTGCATTTCATCTGACGTTAGCTCAGCTGTCCAGGACACTGCAATGGGATACATTTATGTACAGCTGGTGGGTTCCAGGGAGCCACCCATGCTGTGGGTGCACACGGAATTCCCCTTGCGGAGTTGTACCTGCCTGTGACTATTTTTAAAAAAACCGCGGTCTGACTGGGGCATGCAGACACCTTGACAGAATGAATAGTGTGTGGCACATAGGTTCCCCATTGCTATGCCCACGTGTCCAGCTCCAGATGGAGGTGGCACAGGATTGGATTTCTCATTGCTTCTGTACAGCATTGTGGACTATCGCCCCGCCCCTTTTAAAGAGGGTCGCTGCCTAGCCGTGCCAACCCTCTGCAGTGTGTGCCTGCTTTTCCTCTGGCAGACGCACTTATAAATAGACATGAGGGTGGCGTGGCATGAGGGCAGCTGAAGGCTGCGCAGGGACAGTTTGGTGTGCGCTGTGGACACTGGGTCGTGCGGGGGGGGGGGGGTGTTGGGCAGCATGTAACCCAGGAGAAGTGGCAGCGGAGTGTCATGCAGGCAGTGATTGTGCTTTGTTGGAAGTAGTGTGGTGCTTAGCTAAGGTATCCATTGCTGATGAGGGCTTTTCAGAAGTAAAAGTTGTTGGGGGGGGCCCACTCTTCCCGCTATTGTGGCTTAATAGTGGGACCTGTGAACTTGAGATGCAGCCCAACATGTAGCCCCTCGCCTGCCCTATCTGTTGCTGTGTCGTTCCCATCACTTTCTTGAATTGCCCAGATTTTCACAAATGAAAACCTTAGCGAGCATCGGCGATATACAAAAATGCTCGGGTCGCCCATTGACTTCAATGGGGTTCGTTATTCGAAACGAACCCTCGAGCATCGCGAAAAGTTCGTCTCGAGTAACGAGCACCCGAGCATTTTGGTGCTCGCTCATCTCTAATCCTGAGCAATGGGAGTGTCCTGAGGGAACCAGAACTGCAGCAGAGCGGAGTGGATTCAGATTCTCACCAGATGCCAGTCGGATGGGAGAGAACTTGCTGCCGGGGACGTTGCAGAATAACTGGAGCGAGACTGGATATTGCGTGGGCAATACTGGATGTCACTGAGGAAGTGAGTAACAGCTCTCTGCGGTTCCGCACTCTTTCCTGGAGGGCCCCGTCTGGACTCTTTGGCTGATAATACAGCAGACCAGGCCAATAAGAAAACTATGGGCATGCAAGACACTTTATTTTGGCGCCAAGTTACTCGGGACTTTGTTCGTGCCTGTAGTTAGACTAGATAGGTTTATGGACCGTGTCAGGCCACAATTCAGCAAGATCGGCGCAGTGGCTAGCATGCTACATTTAAGCGGGATTGGCGCAGCGGCTGGCATGCTACACTTAAGCGTGATTGGCGCAGCGGCTGGCATGCCACATCCAGCTGCTCAGTAAGAAGCTTCTGGGGAACATTCACCTGGCTATAGAGCCGCTGTTCTTTTGATCTTTATACGTAGCGCCCATTTGGGGAGTACAGCGCTGTACAGCACAAGGGTCTCAGCAATCTGGCTGAGTGTGAGTTTTGTTGGGATACCTATTGTTTGTGGTCACGTGGGCCACAGAGCTGTAGTAAAATTTGGTTTGCACCTGAATTGGTGTCGGAGATGTCTTCCTTCGTGATTTTGCTGTATCCTGGGGAGCCCACCCCGGTACACGGCTTACAGAGACGGATTCAGTGATCTGGGTCCTACTCTCTGCTAATTGACCTGTATGCTTTGCATGCATGAATCCCGATGACTTAGTTTTTACTATATTCTGTTCCCTTTTTCCCTTTCTTTTCTTCTGGATTTTGCTGCAATTACTGTATACTGTAATGTCATGAGGTTTTTTCTTCCTCATTATTTGTGTATAAGACTGTATTGTTAATGCTTCGGCATGTTGTTTACCTTTCAATAAAATGAGCTTAAAAAAAAAAACTTCCAAGGAAAGAAGGTCAAGCCATGAGAAAAGGCCCCCGGAATCTTCACGCACTCTGCCATTTGTGCAATGCTGATTTTTGCGCCAGTCCATGCTGTCAAGGTAAATACAGAGGAAAAGGAATAGAGCTGGAGTCAGACAGAGAGGATAACGCTGAACAAGGACCCCTCTGCATACGCTGATTTCTAACCTCCGGTAGGAACAGTGCCAGTCAGCTACCATGTTGAAGAATTGTTCCCACATGCGTCCTTCCAGGTACCATGTGATGGAACTGAATCGTGAGTAACAAGTGGATATTGTAATGTATTTTGAACAGAGCCCTACAGCAGAGGTTAATCTAAATTGGACTGTGCATGTTAAGAATTGAATCAGTAACTGTTAGCAAAGATATTCCTGTTACCAACCAAGTAGGGGACATTCCCAAGAGCATTATAAGCTATAGCTTCAGTAACTCTGCTAAAGCAGCCAGCTTTAAAGGCACAATAATCAAATGAGCATTCGTAATTGTGTAATACCGCATGTTATGCTATAACTGACTATTGTAAGCTGAATGTGCATGGTTGCAGTAAAGTTTTAAAGTTGTTTCATTAATTCTCAGTGTCAGAAGTCAATCCTGCATTCCGTATAACTGAAGTAGCTCCCCTTATAAAAAGGTACGCTGTGGAACCCGGGAACCTCAGGTTAGTGAAGCTACCCTGCCACATGACATAAGAACTACTGCTCCTTGCTAGCCTGCTATATTAACCCTCCGCTACACCACACACTATGATGGAAAGCATGCCATATAAGTAAAGACAAAGTGCTGCCCTAATGGTGGGCATGGATATTTATGGACAATGGATATTACAGGGAGAGGGTATAAGGAGAGAACTACAAATCCCAGCATTTTCCTGGCTGCTTGATCACACGCAGTGGCTGACAACCTTGAAAAGACTGAAGCCATCACTTGACCTCTCCTCCATACAAAGCTCCACCCCCTCTTGTCACATGATGGGGACATCATCGCGAGCCCATCACGACCGCTTATCCTATATAATGCCAATCTCCGTCCGCTTGTACTGGTCACATGATGGTGACATCATCACATGTCCATAGGCAAAACCTTTACTGACAAAGCGGGGTGCCATGACAGACATTGGTCCATTTGGCATTTGTTGGAATGGCCATGGGTCCCGGGGGGGGGGGGGGGGGGGAAGAACCCACATCTAAGGCCGTTTATACAGAGGGGAGTGCGATATTGGTCTGAGAAACATGGAGCGATATCACACTCTTAAATCTGCGATTTCTGTAAAATGCGGTTTTCACGCGTATGAAAATCGAATGTTGTTTCAATAGGAAAAGGTTAAAAGTCACATAAAGCTCACATGTAGATGAGAGTTTTGTGCGATTTTTAATGGGAGCGTTTTCTGAGATATCACAGAAAATTAGGACATGCTGCAGTGTTCCCGCCTGTATAAACGAACCCATTGCAAACAATAGGTTAATACATTGCACGAGTTTTGTGTGTTGCGCAAATTCACAGAATGTGTGCGATTTTTCTCACCCATCTAAATAAGCTCTCAGACTTATAGTTAATGTACAAAAGGGACATTTATACTCACTCCGTGCAAGAGTGGAAAATCGCAGCATGTCCTATTTTTGGATGATTCTTTTCTAATAATCAACCATTATTTTCAATGGGAGCCAAAAAATAGCATCATACCCACATGTGAATGTTATTTTTGCAAGCGAGTGGAATGCATTTTTTTATTTAATATTGAAATATGTGAAACTTGTATGTGGAGCGATGCAATGCATTTTTCTCGCAATACCCATCACAAAATATATTGCATGTTAGCGAGTGCCATATCGGGCTTCGTTTTGCAGCCAGATATCACATTCACCCATATAAATGAGGCCTCTAGAAACACCATAAATGTCCATGTTGGGAGTGCTCCTTAAATCCCACTTTGCCACACTGCTGTCTCCTGCTCTAGAGACCGAGACAGCCAGTTTGTAGCAGCTTGTCGGTCACGTCAGCGTCGTGGCATGGTGACCTCGACACAGGCTCAGACCTGTCACCTCGTTATGCAGGACAAGTGTTAATGCACATTGCGCAGAGACTGCTGGTTGCTATCTCTCTATGCTGCATGGGTGCATGCTAACTATCAGTCATTCCTGGGAGAAGGTTGGAGGTGTGGTTCTCTAGTTGCTCTTCCAATCAACAGGTGTGGAGAGCTTTATATTCTTACCCCTCCCTTTACTCCCTGCTGCTTATTCAGTTCTCTAGAGAGGTTGGTGTTCATCTAGCCTGGGTAAATTGCTCCTTAACAGATAAGTGTGGCTGTATCCTGTCAGTTGTATTTTGGTTACCTTTATTGTCTTGCTTTATGGTGTCAGTTTCTCTCTCCAGGGGTTCCTATAGGGATAGTCAGGGCCCAGGAAGAAGACAGTGGGGCTATCAGGACAATTACTCCGCTTTTTAGGCAGAGACCCTTCATCTCCCTGTTAGGTTCGGGACAGGCTTCTATCTTTCTTGAGTGGTGCTCACTGTCCAGCAAAGCGTGGTGTACTATTGTTACCATCAGTGTGTATGTCACCCTGCGCCCGTGCTGAGCGTGGTGCTCTTGTGCCACATGGCGTTCATCTTCCTAGTGTGGTGCTCACTGTCCTACAGTGCATGGTGTACTACAACTGCATTAAGTGTGAACGTCACCCTGCGCTCGAGCTGAGCATGGTGCTCTGGTACCGCACGGACGTGACACAGTCTCCGCCATGTGATGGGACATCAGGTCTTGGAAGCAGAGTGAGGGTGCTAGCACAAGGGAAACCCAGTTGGGGACTGATGCCTGACAGGTCGTCCCAGTGATGATCATTTCTGTGCTTTTACACCAGAATGATAAATAGTAGTGGAGCGTAGGAGATCCATTTTCATGAAGGAGAAAGACTTGGGTATAATAAAGCGCAAGGCCATTTGTGGGGTCCATTGAAGATCAGTGCAACAAACCTTGTTATGTAAAGAATTAACAGATCACCAAAAGGGACCAATTTATTTGCATTCTCACCAAATGTGAACATGAAGTTCCACAGTGCCAATGGGGTTGAGAGCACTCCAGAAAGAAGTCATGAAGGAAGATTGATATTCTGCACCATTTGGTGAGAATCTGGTAAGAATTTTATAAAGTCTTCTGGAATTTACAAGCTATAGAAAATTTATGTGTAAGAGTGACTGCTTTTGTCCATTTCTCTAAAGAAAAACTTGAACCTAGTTCCTCTTCCCATACAGCCTCAAAAGGGGCGCAAGGCTGGCCTCCCTCATCTCCTCAAAATTGGACAACTCAGTATGTAAAAATTATGCCAGTCAGACAACGCAGGAACGTGCAATGCGAGGGGAAAAAAAGCCCCATTGAAAACATAGGGAGTACATTGTGCTCCCCTGACACAGCTGTGACAGCTATGGCAGGGGATTCTTTCATCCCCGCGGGGATGAAGGAATACCCTGTCACAACTGTGGCAGAGGTCCGCTATCCCATGCTATTGCTTTCAATGGGGCCAGGCTGCTGCAGCCCCATTGAAGGCAAAGGAATGAGGGCTACCACCGCAGCAATGATTTTCAGGGAAGGGCATAAAATATAAGCCTTTTCCTGCAAATCATGGCTAGCTGTTAAAAAAAAAAATTAACTCACCAAGAAGAGCGGTCCGGCTCTACTCTCCGCCAGTCTTCTTCTGTGTTTGAGGCCGGGCATTGAAAAATCTCTGCCTCTAGAAAGCGCTGCCTCTGATTCGCTGAGCGGTGTGGTCAAACAGAGGCAGCACCCAGCCGTCATTGAATGACAGTTGAGTTCTGCCTCTGATTAGCCACAGCGTTCAGCCAATCAGAGGCAGCACTTTCTAGAGATGAGGATTTTTCATTTGCTCTCGCATCGCAAGGATATCGTATCGCCAGTGGGTGTTCATCCTTAATGTTTGTTTGATTGTGAGAGTTGTTCTCCGAGATCGTGCCTGTGACCATTGACTCCGTTCACTATTTTGTATGACCCGACAGATTTATCAGCGATCCTCCTATCACTTGGCGTCTTTTTTTCTGTTTTATAAGAAAAGATAAAAGTTAAAAATATAAAAAAGTTTGTTAGTCTATGTGGGTGTCTGCTGTAGTGGAGTTAGGTTTAGAGTCGGGGAAGGTAGTGTAAAGAAGTGCAGCTGTAGTGTTGGGGAAGTCTGGGTCAAGTACTGGAGTTAGGGTTAGCATCAGAGTATTTAGTATCATAAAAATGTAACTGGAGTTAGTAGGACCATACAATGGAAAAAAACAGATGTGAAGCCTCTTCTTGACGTTGTCATCAAGGATTTATTGAAATGCCATTCTTTTCAAACCTCATTTATCGATGCATTACATTCATAAATAATAATATATATTTATCCCACATGGTGAACTCCATAAAAGGGGAAAAACAAGTTCAGATTTGATCTCGAAAAAGAAAGAAAAAAAAGAGATCAAAAAGTCATACATATTCTAAAATACAAATAGACAAAAATCAATCACCTAGGAGTTGTCTTTCTGCTGCAAAACTCGGCATGCAGTTCCATCTCAGGCAGATATGCAATTATGAAAGTTGTGGTGTGATTAGATGAATGGTCTTGTCACTTGAGGCCCTAAAATTGGTTCCCCCCTTGGCCTATAAGAGGCTCTCGAAGGCTTCTTGTGTGTAGTGACCTCAAGCCTGCCTTTGCTGTGGAGCGCAACACTGCCCCTGCCACTGTTGATGTGATGGTCTCAGTGGCCATCACATATGACAGTCTGTCCCGCCTAGTGGTGGTACGAGGGACAATGACAGCTCAGCGATATGTTCAGGACATCCTGCAGCCACATGTGTTCCTCTCATGGCGGCTTCCAAGAGGGATTTTCCAGGATAATACTTGGCCTCACACAGCAAGGGTTTCACAGGAATGACCCAATATACAACAGGCTAAACCGTGTCCTTGCAATGTTCTTCTAATTAATTATGGATCAACTCTTCTTGATCTCAGATAAAAACTTTGGTACAACCAGCCCTACAAAAACAAGTGCTGAGTAGAACTGTGACTTGAAAAAGTCGAATTTCATAAACATTTCTGCAAGTACATTGATAAATGCTGGTCTATAGTTTAACCCCTTAAAGAGGCTGCCCTTTATTTTTTCGTTTTTTCCTCCTACTCGCAGTCAAAAAATTGTAACTTAATTTTCCGCTTACATCGGTACATGTAGGCTTGTTTTCTTTTTTGTTTTTTTTGGGATAAGTTGTACTTTTCAATGGTATCATTTAATTTCATTGCAGTGAAATTGAAAAAAAAAACCACTATTCCGCTGTCTTTGCAAACAAATTGACTTTGCAAAAATGTATTAAAGTAAAAAGATTTTTTTCCCATAGAAGGAACAAATTATTAGAACAGTGTTAGGCCGGTTTCACACAGGTGATCGCGATATTGGCACAAGAAAATTGCAACAATATCGCAATTTTGCTCACGTGATATCTGAGTGTCAGCGCTGTTTCTTCTTGCAAAAACAGCACTGCCACTTGCATTTTTCTCACGAGAAAGAAAATAAGACTTTCTAATGTTAAAAACGCATCGCACGAAAATTGCAAGTTTGTGCTTGCGATGCGATAAAACAAAAGCTGCATAGGTAAACATCGGCGATTAAAAAAGAAAAAGAGCAAAGCAACAAAAGATAGGACATGCTGCGTTTTTTTCACGCAACATTGCATGAGTGAAAACATCGCAAATATGAAGAAAACCATTGAAAAGCATGGGTTTCATAATTCATTGTTTTCACATGATTTTATCGCCCCATGTGAAACCGGCCCTGGGGTTGATTCACACTTGGCAGATTTATAGTACAAATTTCTACAATTGAAAATCTGTTCCATACTTGGGAATGGGGTTGTTTCTAGATCATGCACATGGATTTTCAGAAAAAAGAATGGGACAGTCACAGACTGTGAATATACACAGAGGGTATCGAGGACGACCGGGTTTTATTTACTCCTGAGGCATTTGGTTTGATTAGTTCGTTGCTACAGAAATATATGATATTACTGTGCCTAGATCCAGAGCTCTACACAGAAGAATAAACACTCTGACTGGCTTGTTAATGTCTGTGAATGCTCCGACTAGTGATGAGCAAGCATACTCGCTAAGGGCAATTGCTCTAGCGAGCATTGCCCTTAGCGAGTACCTGCCCACTCGAGAGAAAAGGTTCGGGTGCCGGCAGCGGGCAGGGAGCTGCGGGGGAGAGCGGGGAGGAACGGAGGGGAGATCTCTCTCTCCCCCCCCCCTACTCCACCCTGCTGATTGCCGCAACTCACCGCTCCCCCACGCCGGCACCCGAACCTTTTCACTCGAGCGGACAGGTACTCGCTAAGGGCAATGCTCGCTCGAGCAATTGCCCTTAGCGAGTATGCTCGCTCATCTCTAGCTCCGACGTATTAAAAATCTTTTTCTGCTCTCACAGCCTCCCTCACATTCCAAACAATATGTAAATTCTGTAAAAAAAATTTCTAAATTTTGATTTCCTCAAAACATTTTCCACATACAGAGCATCAAGACAGCTTATGTTGACGTCTCTGATGATTCCTGCACTTAATATTAGAAGTAAAACATTTCCCACATTCTGAACATGAAAATGGTTTATTTCCTGTGTGAATTCTCTGATGTGCAAGAAGACTTGATTTTCCAGTAAAACATTTCCGGCATACTGAACAAGAGTATGGCTTTTCTCCAGTGTGAAGTCTGTGATGTCTAGCAAGATGAAATTTGAGCTTAAAACATTTCCCACATTCAGAGCATGAAAATGGCTTCTCTCCAGTGTGAATTTTGTTATGTTTAGTGAGACCTGATTTCAGTAAGAAACATTTCCCGCATTCTGAACAGGAATACGGCTTCTCTCCTGTGTGAATTTTCCTATGTGTAAATAGACTAGATCTGCTTTTAAAACATTTCCCACATTCTGAACATGAATATGGCTTCTCTCCTGTATGAATCCTGTGATGTACAATGAGACTCGATTTGTCTTTAAACCAGTTCCCACATTCTGAGCATGAATACGGCTTCGCTCCTGTGTGAGTTCGCTCATGTCTAACAAGATGTGATTTTATTACAAAACAATTCCCACATTCTGAACACGAATATGGCTTCTCTCCTGTGTGAAATCTATTGTGTTGAACAAGACTTGATTTGTCTTTATAACATTTCCCACATTCCGAACATGTATACGGCTTTTCTCCTGTGTGAGTTCGCTCATGTCTAACAAGATGTGATTTTGTTCCAAAACAATTCCCGCATTCTGTACATGAATATGGCTTCTCTCCTGTGTGAAATCTATTGTGTTGAACAAGACTTGATTTGTCTTTATAACATTTCCCACATTCCAAACATGAATATGGCTTCTCTCCTGTGTGAAGTTTCTCATGTTTAACAAGATTTGATTTTAGCAGAAAACATTTCCCACATTCAGAACATGAATATGACTTCTCCCCTGCGTGACTTCTCTGATGCTGCTTCAATTTGGCTTTAGTGATAAAATATTTACCACATTCTGAATATGAACGCTTCTTCTCTCCAGTGTGAATTTTCTCATGTCTAACAAGATGTGATTTTGAGGTAAAACGTTGGCCACATTCTGAACAGGAGTACGACTTTTCTCTGTGAGTTCTGCAGTGTGCAGAAAGTCCTGAACTTTTTTTAAACTGTTTTCCACATTTAGGGCATTGAAACCTTTTGCCCCCTTTGTGACCAGCACTTGTGATAACAATCTGTGATTGGTCAGGAGAAGGTCCCTCATCATTAGGGGGATTACAGGATAGATCTGTACAGTTAAGTTCTGACTGTAGATGAAGAGTAATGCGGTTTTCTCTTGGAGAGCGCTGCACCACATCTTCAACTTTATAATTTAGCGAGGACATGAAGTTTCCATCAGAATTCTTACTGGGATTATCTGTTAGGATTAAAATTGAGTTTCATTAATATAAAAGTAGAATTTATAATATTTTTAATAGGATATACACACATTTGACTGCAATACTATTTGAAATTGCTGCACCAACGTTCAAAAACAAATCTGCAGCAAATACATCACAAAATCCGTAACCATAATTCTGTAGCAAAAATGTAAGCAGAATTTAAAGGCAAACTTCCATTTTACTTGTTCGTCGCATTGGGGTACACAGCTCTAGACCATGGGATATATTTATTGGTCACTAGGAGGTGGCACTAAGCAGCAACATATTAGCCCCACCCACTCGCTATATCCCTCCTGCCGGCACTGAGCTAACCAGTTTTAGCTTAGATAGGTCTGCCTCCTACAGACACTATCGCATGTCTGCAAAGCAGGATGTTAATGGGGAGTCAGGACTTTCGCCTGTTACCCTGACCAAGGCGGGCGAAGAGAGGATGAATACTTCCTCTACTGTTGTCTGTCCCAACCTCTGAAGAAATGCTGGCCGTACATCTGAAACCTAAAAGGCACATACATACAGAGTACCCCCATACCTAGCTCTAAAGGACAGTGGCTGCAGAGGGTACAATGCTGGAGCCCAGGACTGCTTTTTCCTCCCCCCCCCCTTCAGTGAGTGAGTAAGGGGTCCCAGGTGGATGCTTCTAACTCTGTGTGCTACATGTGTGGATTTTGGGCTTACCTTGATGGTGCCCTTTCTGGGAGCTTGGAAGCTCTACGCTCCAGTGTCTTCTCTCAGGTTTCCCGGCTATTGGGAGCCTAGAAGTTATCCGGAACTGGGGCTGGGGTGTTGTGACGTCAGACCCGCCGCCTTCACCAATCAAAGTGCAGGGCACACTATTTGATTATTAGTGCTGATTTGTCAGCCGCACTTAAGTTCAGGCCGCCTCTCCCCCCAGCATCTCCACCGTTACACAGCAAGCTACATGGGCCTTCTGAGACCTGTAGTTCCATGCCAGGAGTTCCCCTGACATCGCTGCTAAAGCTCTAGTTCATGGGTAAGCTCTGCATGCACTTGGCTCCCCTACTTGCTATTTAACTACACCTGTAACCTTCTGACAGTTATTTTTTTGGAAGTGCCATGTCCGGACAAAGCTGAGGACCTGAGACAAGGGTCATCCAGAGCCTTTCATTATGCATGCTCTCGATGCACAACTAATTTCACATGCGGGCAGCTGGAGCCCTATTGCAGTAAATGCTAGCATCCTTCCTGCGCCGCCCTTGCGAACCCCCGAGCCGGAATGGGCTCAGCCTCTACAATTGCCTGTAGCTTCTTCTACTATTCTGGAGAGGCTGGATCAGATGTCTGAGCCTCCTAGAAGAGCGAGGTCAGAGAGATAGGATTCTGTATCGCAGAATGTTCCTCGTGGTGGGCCTCACAAGTGGGCCAGGCAGTCAGGGTCCAGACATTCCTCTGGTCACCTGCATTCTCAGATTGGTTGCCACCATCTGGCGCCCAAGCATAGTTTGGTTTTTACTCTTGTTCCTAAGTCAATTGCAGAGTGAGCCTTCTGATTCAACTTCTGTGTCTGATATTGATGATAAGCAAGCTTCTAAGCTATCATAAATGGTTGAAAGCCTTATTACGGCAGTCACTGGTACCTTACAGGTCACTGACCAGCCTCTGGCTATTCCTGCGGCGACCGTGTCCTTCCAGTGCTTCTAACTTTTTTACTCTGCATGGCGATTTTGAGGATGTGATCTCCAGCGAATGGAGTGAAGCAGATAGGTGCTGCTAACGCGTCTCTGCTTAGTGTTGCGTCCTAGTGACCAGTAGCTATATCCCATGGTTTAGAGCAGTTTTTCTCAACTTCAGTCCTCACGGACCCCCAACAGGTCATGTTTTCAGGATTTCCTCAGTATTCCACAGGTGATGTCATTATTGTCGGTGCCTCAGACATTGCCACAAGTGTTCTTACTATAGGATATCCTGAAAACAGGACCTGTTGTGGTCACTCATGACTGGAATTGAGAAACTGGGATGAGACAAGAAAGAGACTTTACGATGAGTACCAAAGTCTTGTTATTTTTTCCTCAGGTGCTAAAGGAGCATTCACATCTCAGGAATACTATTTCAATGTTTTCAGGATCGCAAAACAATGCACTCACCCATAAGATGTCTATTTCCAAATTGCTCCGTTCTCCAGATATTGATTCCTCTGCCCTCTGATTATTTACTGCTTCTTGCCAGGATAACAGACCACCTCTTCTGTGGAAAGTAATAGAGGAGGCCTGCACTTGCACACCTCTTCCATCTAAATCTGGCGGCTGGGATCTCAGGAACGCATGCGCACATGCTCTCAACCTGTCCAGCAGCTAATGTTGAAGAAGTGGTCGATTTCCCTGGCAACAAGCAGTAAACAATCAGAGGGCAGAGAAATCAAAAGCTGCAATATCTGGAGAAAGGAGTATTTTAGAGATAAGCATCTTTTTGGTGTCTGCATTGTTTTAAGTTTCAAAGACAATGAAATAGGATATGCGATTGTATGTACATTTTACATTTTTTAAAACTCCTGCTATGTAAAGTATTTCCTGTGCCGCCCCTTATCCTTCTCTGAGTGCACACTAAGCAGGACAAAAAGGCTAATAACTTAAAACTTTGTCAACTTTCAGGCAACTTGCAACCTGAGGAGGTGTAATGACTCAAGTAGAGAGCATTACCTCCATCTATTCACATTATACAGTAAGAGCGCAGCATGGTGGCTCACTGTTGCCTTGCAGAACTGGGGTCCTGGGTTCCAATCTGCCCATGGACAATATCTTTGTATGCTCTTCCTGTGTTTGCAGGAGTTTCATCCCACACTGCAAAAAATATACTAGTAGTTGAATGTAGATTGTGAGCCACCGTAGGGACAGGGCTCAATGTTAGGAATAACAATCTGCATATAGCACTGCGGAATATACATACATACATACATACATACATACATACATACATACATACATACATACATACATACATACACACACACTGTGTGTCAGACTTACATAGCAGAGTGCTAAGGGAGCAGAAATGGAGTCCTAAGCTCTCGCTCACGACCTGAAGGTTGCGAGTTCAATCCCCGCTGGTTCACGTAGCCGGCTCAATGTTGACTCAGCCTTCCATTCTTCCAAGGTTGGTAAAGTACCCACCTTGCTGAGATTTATTTATTTAGACTAATGTAATGCACTGTACTCTGGGGGGGGGGGGGGCTCTTGCATATGACAAGTCGTACATTGATTTGTAAAGGGCTACAAAATATGCCGGAGTAATATAAATATTATTATTTCTATACTATCAGCAACTTTATTCCAGAAGTGCAATCAGCGCTTGCTAAATCAGGCTCATATGCTCTCTAATGGTTGCAATTTACTTTGCTGAATGACGTCTACTAAGATATTCCATTTAACAATGAAAATAAGTAAATAAAAACAAATATACAAACATATAACAGCTATGGATGCTCAAAGCACACCCTCTTGGCATCCAGTGGGTAAATGGAGCTCTATGGATAGATTGTTTGATGGTAATGGCAAATGTAGGGCTCTAATGTGATGAGGAAAGAGAATACATTGTGGAGCACGCCACATCTGTGATGCCATTGGACCGACGGGTTGCCATGGCAACAGGATGCCAGATATAGGTGTCCTACTATGCCATTATCTATGATCGCTATAAAAAGTGATAAGGCATTGCAGAACATAAGTCTTACAATGCTTTATCATAGTGATCATAGCAGCTATGGCTCAGGTCCCCTTCAAGACTAGAATTAGGTTTACAGTTAATTCCTTTTCCATGAGTCCATCACAACAGCACACATGGAGGTTGCCCCGCCTGAGCTCGTTGGGACAGGAAGAAGGAGAGTACTTAAGGCCACCTCTGACCTCAATCTCCAGTGACTTCAAATCAACCCAACGGACACGTGGCCAAATTCTTTTATTGCTGAAACATATCAATAACATGTTACGTGCACATGTATAATATACAATTAATGGGTGGGAAAAGTATGTGCTGTCATGATGGACTCATGGAAATGGAATTAATGGTAAACCTAATTCTAGTCTTTCCATACCGTCCATCCTGACAACACATGGAGGTATACCAAATCACCAACATTTTTTTTAAGGAGGGGCTACTGCCTGGAGGACCTTTCCTCCGAAGGCCAGATCTCTACCTGCCTGAAGGTCTAACCTGTAATGTTTTAAAAACGGCTATTTGACCAGGTTGCTGCCCTGCAGATTTGTTCCGTCGACGAACCCCCGCATTCGGCCCAGAACGAGGCAAGAGCCCTGGTGGAATGGGCTCTCATCCCCTCTGGTACTGCTAAATCCTTGTTTTTATAGCACTCTTGGATTGCTTATTTAATCCATCTTGCTATTGTATTCTTTGATATCGATTTGCCCTTGTTTGTGCAGTTCCAGGGCCCCAAGAATTTTTCTGACCGCCGAAATTCCTGCGATGCCTGTAGGTAAGCTAGAACTGCCCGTCGCACATCCAGGTTGTGTAGTCACTGTTCTTTTATGTTCTTAAAATTTTGCCAGAACGAGGGTAAAATTATCTCCTGTTCTCTATGAAAAGAGGATACTACTTTTGAGGAAAAAAATCCTAACTCATTTTAAATACTATACGGTCTTCTAGTATCTTTAGGAAAGGCTCTTTACATGATAGGACCGGAATTTCCCCCACTCTTCTCGCTGATGTTATAGCTATCAAAAATGCGACTTTGATGGATACATTTCTTAGGGAGATGTCCTGGATTGGTTTGAAGGGTGGATCACATAGACTGTCTAGCACAATATTAAGATCCCATGCAGCCACCGGTTTTCTTATAAGGGTTTGAGCCTATCTGCCCCTCTTAAGAGTTTCTTGACCCACTTGTTTTCAATAAGGCAAACGTCAAACAAAGAGCTAAGAGCTGCCGCAATGTCCTAGGACTAAGGCCTTTTTCTAAACCTGATTGGAGGAACTCTAGGATTTTTATACGATTGGGATTGTTCACGTAAGGAAAATCTGGTTTATACCAAGTGTAAAAACTTTCCCACACTCTGGAATAGATATTTGACATAACCACTTTGTGACTTTTTAGGAGGGTGTTAATTACCTTAAGAGAAAACCCCTCTTTTCTTAATCACTGCCTTTCAGTAACCAGGCTGTTAGCTTTAGCCAGTGGATATTTTGAAAGAACACCGGATTCTGAGACAAAAGGTCCTCCCTGAAGGCAGTATTATGGGGGATTGTATCACCAGGGAATTCAATATTGGAAACTGTAGCCTCTTCGGCCAGGCTGGTGCGATAAAGATCACTGTGGTCAGACTCTTCCGTATTTTTTGGAGACACCTGGATATCAAGAGAAGAGGAGGAAAGGCCTACCCCAGGGTAATATCCCATTTCTGGGATAGAGCGCCACTGGGTGGTCCCCTGGATTCAGGGAAAAGAAGTCTCGGCATTCGGCATTTTTCCTTACTGCAAATAAATCCACTTGTGGCTGCCTCCACTGGGTAGTGAGGTATTGATCTACTTACAGATACAATGCCTAATTTCCTGGATCTAGTTTCTTTCTGCTCAAAAGGTCTGCCACGCAGTTTAAGGACCCCTATAGATGGACTGCGGAAATTGACTCCAGGTTTTTTTCTGCCCAAAACAGGATCCTTTGTGCCATCTGTTGTAAATGAGGATGGCGTGTGCCTCCCTGGTGGCAAATAAAAAGAGACGGTCGTTACATTATCAGATGTAACTGCTCTGCCTGCAGCACCTGTACCTCCCCCTGGCACAGATTCCTTGCAGTAAATTCTGCTGTTCGTCTTTAATAATTTTTGCCTTACATTCTGGACAAATTGGTTTTTTAACACTGTCGTCCAGTCTCTTTGAACATAGGGCACATCTTTTAATCCGCTTCTTCTCGCTTTTTTGTTTTTAATGCTTCCTCCTGCAAACAGGAGAAACAATTACCCCGCTAATCTAGCACAAAAAGCCGCAGTTTTGTTGTCCAAGTGGACTACTCACGCATGGCGCCATCCCCTTGTCACCTTCATGTTGTATCAGTGGTGAAGATAGAGCCCAGTATCTCAGATGGTGTTTTGACTTTGAATTCGCCACCATTTTCAATGGAGAGGTGTCTGACATCATCACATCTGACATCATCATGCTCGGCGCCATCACTGGGAGCCGGCCGCCGCTAAATGTCGGGACCTAGGCACGAGATGCGGTTGCACCTGCCACAGGTCCCACGATCTCCAGACTGCTCCTTGCTGGATGGAAGCCGGCATCATAGACGCTGCAGATCCTCTCGCCGCCTGTCAACTTCGCAGAAGGTTGCAACCGGCACTGACAAGGTACTGCCATAGCCTCGTCCGGCAGAGAGAGAACTCCCCTCTGTGTCCCTTGGAACAGGAAGAAACACTGGACATTGAGGTGGGAGGTGGCCTTAAGAACTCTCCTTCTTCCTGTCCCAAGGAGCAGAGGCGGAGCAACCTCCATGTGTGCTGTCAGGATGGACACTATGGAAAAACCCTTTTTGCTCAACTTCCCCCATTTATATAAAAAAAATTAAACATTTAAAAAAAAAAACACGTGTAGTATCATTGTGTTCGTAATGACCTCTACTAGAATTTGAGCACACTATAAATCCTATACATCAAAAATCGTAAAAAAAAAAGGAGTCAAAATGATCATTGTGTTCATTTTACTTCCTAAAAAGCGCAATAAAAGTGATCAAAAAAATCAGTATGTCCCCGCAAATACAAACTACAGCCTGTGACGCAAAAAAGAAGCCCTCACAGAGCTCCGTCCATGGAAAAAAAAAAAAAAAAAAAAAACTTATGGGACTTTGAATGCACTGATGTAAAAATAATTATAATTTCAACAAAGGGGTTTGGCCGCAGTGGTCACATGCTTAGATGGCATAAGTTCAGCCATGCCCAGAAGTGAGCAGAGACCATGGGGGAGGGGGGGGGGAGCGGAGACACACGGGTGATTATTATTTTGAGTTTCTTAAAAAATAAAAGAAGACACTTAACAACCCCTTTAAAGATTCAACACAGCCAACATATATTGTACATAAATATATAAATCTTCTTACCTTGTGATATCGGAGGCTGGTGGTCTTCTATCTTGACGTCCTTGTACAGATCTTTGCGTTCTTCTAAATACTCCCACTCCTCCATGGAGAAATAGACAGCGACATCCTGACACCTTATAGGAACCTGACACACACAATGAGACTGTCATTACCCAGACTCCTTTAGTGCTGGTACTGTATAATTTCCCAGCATTCCCAGCAGTGTCACCTCTCCAGTCAGCAGCTCAGTGATCTTGTTGGTGAGCTCTAGGATCTTCTGCTCATGTATCGGTAAGTGAGGAGGAGCCTCTGTGATGGGGATCTGGCTCCTGCTCCATCCTCCTGACTCATGGAGATGGCTGTTGGGAGTCGTACCGTCACCCGAGGTCTTCTTCACTATTGTGTAATCCTGTGTATGAAGAGAGACAGAGGACTGAACCCAGTATTCCTCCCACAGCAGAAAGTGTGAGATTGTGATCCCGCTCTATAGAGGTCTGGTGAGACCACATCTGGAATACTGGGTTCATTTACTTTTTAAAATACGACAGTTTTCTGGTGCAAGTTACACCAGAAAACTGTCTTACATGCTTGCGCCACATTTATCATGTGTTTTTAGACACTTTTTCTGACTTTCGTGAAAAAGGCGTCTGGCCCAAGTTGCACCAAATTGCTGCATTTGTCACCCAAATTTTGGTCAATTTCATGGATAGGTTTCTAACCGTGATATGGTTAATGGGCTCAAATGGCGGGTTGCAGAGGCCCTCCAGGACTACATTAAGATCCCATGAGGGTGATGGCCCCCTCAAGAAGGGTTTTGATCTATCAGCCCCTTTCAGGAACCTTCTTATCCATTTGTTTTCCGAGAGTTTAACGTCAAACAGGGCACTAAGAGCTGCTGTCTGAACCCGCAGAGTTCGGGGACTAAGACCTTTGTCTAGCTCTGCTTGCAAAAAATCTAGAATTTTAATAAAGTCCGGACAATCTAGATTCCGGCTCTCTGGTTTATACCAAGTACAGCATACTTCCCAAATTCTATAATACATTTTCGAAGTAGTTGATTTCCGACTCTTGAATAAAGTATTAATCACCTTGTCGGAAAGCCCGTTTCTTTAATCTCTGCCTCTCAGCAGCCAGGCCGTCAGTTTTAGCCAGTGGATTCTCTGGAACAAAACTGGGCCCTGGGACAGGAGATCCTCTCTGAGGGGTAGCGCTATCGGAGATTGTATTGCCAACCAATTTAGCATTGGATACCATGGTTTTTTTGGCCATGCCGGGGCGATAAATATGACGGTGGTGTGACTGCGTGAGATTTTTTGCAGGCATTTGGCTATCAGCGGTAAGGGAGGGAACGCATAAGCCAGGGGCATTTCCCATTCCTGGGATAGTGCATCTAATGCTAGTGGCTGGTCTGCTGGATCTAGGGAGAAGAAGTCCCGGCATTTTGTATTTTTTCTTGAGGCAAACAGGTCCACTTGTGGTAGCCCCCACTGGTCCGTAAACTGTCGGAATACTTCCGGGTTGAGGGACCAGTTTCCCAGATCCAGTCTTTTTCTGCTCAGGAAGTCCGACACCTGATTTTGAGTCCCTTTTAGATGGACCGCCGAGAGGGATGCTGTGTTGATCTCTGCCCACGCTAGTATTTTGCTCGCCATATACTGTAAGCGAGGATACCGGGTGCCTCCCTGGTGATGGAGAAAGGAAAAACTGTAGTCATATTATCTGACAATATTTTCACGTGTTTGTTTCGCAATACATCCTCTGATCTAATCAGGGCCTCCCAGACCGCCCTTAGTTCCCTGTAATTGGATGAGTGGGTACTGGTGAACCTAGACCAGGATCCCTGCAAGGCTTCACCTGCCACTTTGGCTCCCCATCCTGTACTGCTGGCGTCCATATTTATAGTGACGCACGGAGAGAGTGCCCACTAGACTCCTTTCCTCAGGTTTGATGGAACCAGCCACAAATCTAGGGATTTTTTTACCCATAGTGGTAGTTTGAATTTCTTCTCCAAGGACTCCTGAGAAAGATCCCAGGTCGTCAACAATTTTTGTTATAAAGACCTGGAGTGAAACTGAGACCAGGGAACTGCCGGAAGACAGGACGTCATTAGGCCCAGGATGTGCATTGTTTCCCTTACTGACACCTCTTTTTTCTTTTTGAAATTCCATATCTCTTTCAAAATGTGGGAAACTTTTGATTCGGGTAAAAAGGACCAATTTTTATTTGAATCCAGGAGGATCCCCAGAAAAATCTTTTTGGTTTCTGGGACTAGGCTAGATTTTTCGTAATTAATGATCCAGCCCAGTTTTCTGAGTAGATGTAATGTCTCCTCTAACTGGGCCCTCATGGTTTTCGCGTCGCTTGCTATCAGTAGGCCGTCTAGATAAGGGACAATTTTGATATTGCGCTCCAGCAGGAACCTAACTGGTTCTATCATGATTTTTGTGAACACTCTTGGGGCTGAGGAGATACCGAACGGTAGGCAGATAAATTGAAAATGTCGTATGCTGTTATCCATATAAACTGAAAATCTTAAGAATTTTTGAGATGTCGCATGAATGGGGATGTGGAAATACGCATCTTTTAGGTCTATAGTACACATAACGTTACCCCGACCTATTAATGGAACCGTCGAGCGTATGGTTTCCATTTTAAACGTATGGTTATTTACATAAGCGTTCAATTTTTTGAGATTCAAAATAATTCTAAACTTTCCGTTCGGCTTTGGGACCAAAAATAAACGGGAATAATAACCCTGGCATTGTTCCGCCGCAGGGACAGGAATAACCGCTCCTATCTTAATCAAATTAAATACACCCTTCTCCATTCTTGCTTGGAGGTTGGGGGGCTGCAGTGGTGTTATGCAGAAATTGTCGGGGGGATTCAAGTTCAGCCTGATTTTATAGCCTGAAGAGACTATCTCCAGAACCCAGGGGCTTTTTGAGATCTGCAGCCAATTTTCTGAGTACTGGAGAAGTCTACCCCCCACCGTAACTCTTTTATCTTGGGTCAGATCTGGAGGGAAACTCTGAAGTTCTCCCTCTACCCCCTTTCGGGTAGGACCACCTACCCAACTTCCCTTTGCTTTCTCCGCTTGGAATATACTCTCTCCGAAAGGGAATGGTTTTCTTGGGTAGATAATCCGTTGGGAAGCCTAGTTTTTTATCTGCTGCTTTCTCCAAGATTTTGTCCAATGTTGGTCGAAAAGGTATTCGCCCACCAGAGGGATCGTGCATAACCTGGACTTGGACGTTTGGTCTCCTGCCCATGATCTGAGCCATAAGGCCCGTCTGGCCGAATTTCCTAGATCTGCACTTCTTGCAGCGAATCTCACGGACTTCCCCGATGAGTCCGCTATAAAGGCTGTCGCTTTTTTAATTAGGGGTAGGCATTTGAGGAGCTCTTCCCTAGGGGTTTTTAAATGTAGGTGGGAATCCAACTGATCGAGCCACAGGTGTAGGGATCTTGCCACTGATGTGGCCACTATGTTGGTCTCTATAACCGTAGAGGCTGATTCCCATACGCCTTTCAGAAACCCCTCCATTTTACGCTCCATAGGTCAACTTTGGGGATTACTCGCCATAGAGAGGCATCCTCCGCAGTAAAAGAGAGTCTCTCTCTGAAATCTTTTTGGATGATGGACCCCCGTTTGGGTTTGTGCCACTCATCCAAGATCATATTTCGCAGGTTTTCATTAACTGGGAAGCACTTCTTGTGGCGGATTCTGAGGCCCCAAAACATTTCATCCTGCACAGATCTGACCTGCGGCGTATCAGTGACCTCCATGGTGTTACGGACTGTGGAGATTAGTTCCTCTAGGTCCAGATTTGAGAAAAAATATTTTTTATCTCCTTCTGGCGTGGGGGTTGACACTTCCGATGAGTTGTCTGAAAACTCTCTCTCGGAATGTTCAGGTGAAGAGATCCCATAAGTTACGGTGCGGGCCCTTTTCCAGGATGGCCCCGATTGGGCGTCCAAGGTTTGCTCTTTTAGTGCCTGTACCTCTTCACGCACCATTTCCCGAATACCCTGTAATAGGTTATGTGGCTCGTCTTTAACTATTTTTGTAGCGCAGTCCGAGCATATGGGTCTCTTGGCGTTATCGTCCACTTTTTTTGCGCATAACGCACACCTTTTGATCCTTTTTTTCTCCTGCTTAGTTTTTAATGCTTCCTCCTATAAGGAGAAGCCATTACTAATACCAGGTGTGAAACTTCATTACTCACAACAAAGATGTCCCCCATTTTTGTCCAAGTGGACTACTTACAGTTGACACAATCTTATCCCCTTCAGCGCTATCCATATTGCTCAGCCAGGAAGGAAGAGACACCTAGGACATGCAGAAGGATCATTCATATTTGAATTTGGCGCCTTTAAGCGCCCGCGCTACGTCTGATGTCATCCCGTCCGACGTCATCACGCACGACGCCCCATACCCGGAAGACGCCGGGGAGCAGGAGCGCAGAGCAGGCGCACCTGCTGCTCCCTCCCCACAGAAGATGCCGACCTCCGGATGGAGCGTGGAAGCTGCCTCCCCTGGCTGGATACTCCGCGCCCCGGTGAGTAGCGCTCGCAGCCCCCCTGCCTCCATCCTCAGCACGGAGAACTCCTCCTGTGTCCGTTTGGGACAGGAAGACACTGGAGTCAAGCAGTGGGAGGTGGCTTTTTAAAGAACTCCTTCTTCCTGTCCCAAGGGTCACAGGCGGAGCAACCTCCATGTGTGCTGTCAGGATGGACGCTATGAAAAAATTGGTTCATGTTACAGTCTCAATACTTTTGAAACTTTGTTAAAAAAATTGGTAGATGTAGATGAGCCTTTTGGGCCGCAGAAAAATTGGCCATTCAGCGCGATGGCATGTTGTTTCTGGAGGAGGAGAAGCAGGAGGAGGACTAATGTCAGAGACAGATTGACAAAGCTAAATGCCCAGTTTTACCGGTGACAGAGAAGAGTGCTTTTATCTGCGGTTGCAGCAAAAAGAATCTTTAGGTTCCGCTGCTCTCCGCCGGTGGAGAAGAGAAGTCTAGGGAAATCCAGGCTTTGTTCATCTTTATGAGTGTAAGCCTGTCGGCGCTGTCAGTTGACAGGCGGGTACGCTTGTCCGTAATGATTCCCCCAGCTGCACTAAACACCCTCTCTGACAAGACGCTAGCGGCAGGGCAAGCCAGCACCTCCAGGGCATACAGCGCAAGTTCGTGCCACGTGTTCAGCTTTGACACCCAATAGTCGTATGGAGCTGAGACATCACGGAGGATGGTGGTATGATCGGCTACATATTCCCTCACGATCTTTTTACAGTGCTCCCTTCAACTCAGCCTTGACTGGGGAGTGGTGACACAGTCTTGCTGGGGAGCCATAAAGCTGGCAAAGGCCTGGGAGAGTGTTCCCCTGCCTGCGCTGAACATGCTCCTGATCTCCGCGCCTCCCCTGCTACTTGGCCCTCGGAACTGCGCCTTCTGCCGCTAGCGCTATCAGATGGGAAGTTTACCATCAGTTTGTCCACCAGGGCCCTGTGGTATTGCATCACTCTCGTACCCCTTTCCTCTTCGGGAATGAGAGTGGAAAGGTTCTCCTTATACCGGGGATCGAGAAGGGTGTACACCCAGTAATCCGTAGTGGCCAGAATGCGTCTAACATGAGAGTCACGAGAAAGGCAGCCAAACATGAAGTCACCCATGTGTGCCAGGGTGCCAGTACGCAAGACATGGCTGTCCTCACTAGGAAGATCACTTTCAGGATCATCCTCCTCCTCCTCGTCCACAGGCCATACACACTGAATAGATGGGAGGCAAGCAGCATGGGTACCCTCAGCAGTGGGCCCAGCTGTCTCTTCCCCCTCCTTCTCATGCTCCTCCCCCTCCTCCTCCTCCAAAACACGCTGAGATATAGACATGAGGGTGCTCTGACTATTAAGCGACATACCCTCTTCCCCCGTCTCCTGTTCCGATCGCAAAGCGTCAGCCTTTATGCTTTGCAGCGAACTTCTCAGCAGGCATAGCAGAGGAATGATGACGTTAATGATTTCAGCATCGCCGCTCACCATCTGGGTAGACTCCTCAAAGTTTCCGATGACCTGGCAGATGTCTGCCATCCAGGCCCACTCCTGGGTAAACAATTGGAGAGGCTGACTCCCACTACGCCGCCCATGTTGGAGTTGGTATTCCACTATTGCTCTACGCTGCTCATAGAGCCTGGCTAACATGTGGAGCGTAGAATTCCACTGTGTGGGCACGTCGCACAGCAGCCAGTGCTCTGGCAGATTAAACCGATGTTGCAGGGTCCGCAGGGTGGCAGCGTCCATGGTGGACTTGCGGAAATGTGCGTAGACGCGGCGCACCTTGCCGAGCAGGTCTGACAAGTGCGGGTAGTTTTTCAGAAACCACCAGATTGAAGACGTGGGCCAGGCATGGCACGTATATGAGGCTGCCAAGCTGCAGAGCCGCCACCAGGTTATGGCCGTTGTCACACACGACCATGCCCGGTTGCAGGCTCAGCGGCGAAAGCCAGATGTCGGTCTGCTCAGTCAGACCTTGCAACAGCTCGGGGGCAGTGTGCCTCTTGTCACCTAGGCGGAGTAGTTTCAGCATGGCCTGCTGACGCTTGCCCACCGCTGTGCTGTCGGGGTGGGCCACACTGACTGCTGGTGACGTGCTGCTCACATTTCTTAATTGAGAGGTAGAGGTTGTGTAGGAGGAGAAGGAGGGGGGAGGGTTTAGAGGAGGTGACATAGACCGCTGCAGATACCAGAACCGATGAAGGACCTGCAATTCTGGATGTGGATAGGACGTGTGCGGTTCCAGGCTCTGACTCGGTCCCAGCCTCCACCAAATTCACCCAATGTGCTGTCAGGCAGATATAGTGGCCCTGCCCGCCAGTACTTGTCCACATGTCCGTGGTTAAGTGGACCTTCCCAGTAACCGCGTTGGTGAGGGCTTGATTGATGTTGCGTGAGACGTGCTGGTGTAGGGCTGGGACGGCACACCGGGAAAAATAGTGGTGACTGGGGACCGAGTAGCGTGGGACCGCCGCCATCATGATTTTGAAAGCCTCCATTTCCACAAGCCTGTACGGCAGCATCTCCGGGCTGATCAATTTCGCAATGTGCACATTTAAAGCTTGAGCGTGCGGGTGCGTGGTGGCGTATTTGCGCTTGCGCTCCAAGGCTTGTGCTAGCGACAGCTGGATGCTGCGCTGAAAAACATTGCTGGATGGGGCCGAGGACAGAGGAGGCGAGGGTGTGGGTGCAGGCCGGGAGGCGCTCGTGCCTGTGTCCTGAGAGGGGGGTTGGATCCGAGTGGCAGGTTAGGGCCCAGGGGAAGAGGCAGTGGTGCGACCCGGAGGCGGTGAACGGCCTTCGTCCCACCTCGTGGGGTGCTTGGCCATCATATGCCTGCGCATGCTGGTGGTGGTGAGGCTGGTACTGGAGGCTCCCCGGCTGATCTTGGCGCGACACAGGTTGCACAACACTGTTCGTCAGTCGTCCGCGCTCTCACTGAAAAACATTCACACCTTTGAAGACCTAGGCCTCTGCAGGATGGGGGTGGGGTGCTTTGGGAAACAGTTGGGAGAGTCTTCGCTCTGGCCCTGCCTCCACCCCTGGCCACCCCACTGCCTCTTCCAACCTGTCCTGCTGCTGCACTTGCCTCCCCCTCTGAAGACCTCTCCTCAGTTGGCTTAGCGAACCAGGTGGGGTCAGTCACCTCATCGTCCAGCGGCTCTTCCTCCGAATCCTCTGTGCGCTCCTCCCTCGGACTTATTGCCCTTACTACTACCTCACAGATAGACAACTGTGTCTCATCATCATTGACCACCTCACCCACTGAAAGCTCTTGAGACAGTTGCCGGAAGTCCCCAGCCTCATCACCCGGACCCCGGGAGCTTTCCAAAGGTTGGGGATCTGTCACAACAAACTCCTCAGGTGGGAGAGGAACCATTTTTTCCCAATCAAGGCAGGGGCCCAAGAACAGTTCCTGGGAGTCTGTCTGCTCATCAGAATGTGTCATTTTCATGGAGTGAGGAGGCTGGGAGGAAGGAGGAGCAGCAGCGAGAGGATTCAGAGTTGCAGCAGTGGACGGCATAGAAGACTGGGTGGTCGATACATTGCTGGATGCATTTTCTGCTATCCACAACAAGACCTGCTCACACTGCTCATTTTGTAATAAAGGTCTACCACGTGGACCCATAAATTGTGATATGAAGCTGGGGACCCCAGAAACTTGCCTCTCCCCTAATCCCGCAGCAACTGGCTGCGATTCACCTGGACCAGGAACTCGGCCTGTGCCCACACCCTCACTTGGACCTCCGTGTCCTCGCCCGCGTCCATGGCCATGTCCTCCAGGCCTACCCCTCAGCATGGTGTATTTCGAATACAGCAGACACAGAGCGTTGTGAAAAATTAGGCAATTATTCGCCTGCACTTGGAGGCTGACAGCGGTTACGTTACGCACACTGTAGGCCAAAAATATTATACGCTAGGCTGCAGAAAGGCCTAGCTGGCTAATAGTGAGCCACTACAACTCCTAGCAGCCTAGCAGTAAACTACACACGCGCATAGGTAGCCCTAAGGAGGATTTTTTTTTTCAGATATTTTTGAAAAAAACAGGAGCCTAGATAGAGTGTATATGTTTTTCCCTCTATCAGCGGCTGTGGCCGTACGTTGTGCGTGAAGTTGACGGGACGCACAGAGTGGTGTAAAAAATTAGGCAATTATTTACCTGCACTTGGAGGCTGACAGCGGTTTTGTTACGCACACTGTAGGCCAAAAAAATTATACGCTAGGCTGCAGAAAGGCCTAGCTGGCTAATAGTGAGCCACCACAACTCCTGGCAGCCACGCAGTAAACTGCACAGTCGCACAGGTTGCCCTAAGTTTTTTTTTTTTTTCAGATGTTTTGGAAAAAAACAGCAGCCTAGATAGCGTGTATATGTCTTTCCCTCTATCAGCGGCTGTGGCCGTACGCTGTGCGTGAAGTTGACGGGACGCACAGAGCGTTGTGAAAAATTAGGCAATTATTTGCCTGCACTTGGAGGCTGACAGTGGTTATGTTACGCACACTGTAGGCCCAAAAAATTATACGCCAGGCTGCAGAAAGGCCTAGTTGGCTAATAGTGAGCCACTACAACTCCTAGCAGCCACGCAGTAAACTGCACACGCGCACAGGTAGCCCTAAGCAGGATCTTTTTTGGGGTACTTGTTGACAGGATTCTACACTAGCACTGTCCCTGCCTGACCAGTACTACCCCTATACTCTGTATAATTGGCTGCAAAAATTGGTGCAAAACTGCTCCTAGCAGCCACAACAGTAATGCACACGGTAAGATGTGGCCCTAAGAAGGACCGTTGGGGTTCTTGAAGACGCTGACAATAGCCTAACACTCTCCCTATAGCAGGAACAGCACTCTCCCTAATCTCTGCCAGCGTATGTCTGAGGCGAGCAGCGGGCGGCACTGGTTTATATACTCGGCGGTCACTTGATCTCGCCAGCCACTCACTGCAGGGGGGGTGGGATAGGGCTGGAACGTCACAGGAGGAAGTTGTAATGCCTTCCCTGCATGTCTATTGGCCAGAAAATGGCGCAAAACACGCAGGGAAGGAAATTGAATTGACTCGAGTACCGCGTGGTACTCGTCTCGAGTAACGAGCCTCTCGAGTACCCTAATACTCGAGCGAGCATCAAGCTCGGACGAGTACGTTCGCTCATCTCTAATTTCCACCATACAGAACTGACCATATTGGTGGCCGATCTTCACATTTTCTGCTGTCCAGTTCTTTAGTTCTCCCTCACTTGGAAGGTCTGGAAGCCGTTATACAGGGCACTGGATTGTTCCTGTTACTTCCTAGAATGGATTTTCTCTTCCCTTAGTCTATGTTCAGACCTGCATTCTGGGGTTCCGTTTTCCTACTCAGTTTTGGGAATAGAGAAATAAGGAGAATCCCCTGTAAAAACGTATCTCTCTCATGGCAGAACCAAATGGCACTGAATGGACCCCATTGACTGTAAAGGTTCGGACTTTATGCCAGATCTGTGACGGAACCTCCAAATGCAAATGTGAACATAGTCTCAGTCTGACTTACTTATAATACAATAAAGACAATAGAATTATAGAAAAGCTTACCTCTCCGGTCAGCAGGGAGATGATCTCCAAGGTGAAGTTTAATATTCTCTTGGTAATCTCATTGCTGTTCTTCTCCATCCTCGCTGGGTTATCATTTGTGCCATACAAGACTTCAATTACTAAGAGTTGAGAGAAACAGCTTCTTAGAGCCTTCACATGTCATATAGAGGGATTTCCAGCACATCCACACACTGACTGGCACTTTTATTAGAGCCATGATTGGAGCTTCTTATATGGAAATTATACCCGTGGCTTTAAATTCAGTATAAAATCTACACCCACTAGTTCTCCTATGTGTACAGTAGATGGAGACACGTGTAGTTGCACCCACCAGCTCAGAGATGGAGAAGACATCCTGCTCCACTATGTGTACAGGGTATGGAGACATCATAGCAGCAGTCTACACCCACCAGCTCAGAGATAGAGAAGAGATCCTGCTCCCTATGTGTGCAGTGTATGGAGACATCATAGCAGCAGTCTACACCCACCAGCTCAGAGATAGAGAAGAGATCCTGCTCCCTATGTGTGCAGTGTATGGAGACATCATAGCAGCAGTCTACACCCACCAGCTCAGAGATAGAGAAGAGATCCTGCTCCCTATGTGTGCAGTGTATGGAGACATCATAGCAGCAGTCTACACCCACCAGCTCAGAGATAGAGAAGAGATCCTGCTCCCTATGTGTGCAGTGTATGGAGACATCATAGCAGCAGTCTACACCCACCAGCTCAGAGATGGAGAAGAGATCCTGCTCCCTATGTGTACAGTGTATGGAGACAT
The DNA here is from genome assembly GCF_035609145.1 of Eleutherodactylus coqui. Lineage (NCBI taxonomy): Eukaryota > Metazoa > Chordata > Amphibia > Anura > Eleutherodactylidae > Eleutherodactylus > Eleutherodactylus coqui. Next base: position 39,582,206 of record NC_089837.1, read on the forward strand.
CATAGCAGCAGCCTACACCCACCAGCTCAGAGATGGAGAAGAGAACCTGCTTGCCTGTGTGTGCAGTGTATGGGGACATCATAGCAGCAGTCTACACCCACCAGCTCAGAGATAGAGAAGAGATCCTGCTCCCCTATGTGTGCAGTGTATGGAGACATCGCAGCAGTCTACACCCACCAGCTCAGAGATAGAGAAGAGATCCTGCTCCCTATGTGTACAGTGTATGGAGATATATCAGCAGTCTACACCCACCAGCTCAGAGATGGAGAAGAGATCCTGCTCCCTATGTGTACAATGTATGGAGACATCATAACAGCAGTCTACACCCACCAGCTCAGAGATAGAGAAGAGATCCTGCTCCCTATGTGTACAGTGTAAGGAGACCTCATAGCAGCAGTCTACACCCACCAGCTCAGAGATAGAGAAGAGATCCTGTCCTCCTATGTGTACAGTGTATGGAGACATAGCAGCAGTCTACACCCACCAGCTCAGAGATAGAGAAGAGATCCTGCACTTCTATGTGTACAGTGTAAGGAGACATCATAGCAGCAGCCTACACCCACCAGCTCAGAGATAGAGAAGAGATCCTGCTTCCCTGTGTACATTGTATATAGACATCATAGAAGTAGTCTACCGCCACCAGCTCAGAGGGAACTGAGAGTCATCTCTTGATGTGTCTAGGGCCAGGCTCACATGGGCAGACTGGATTTCTCATCCGGGAGGCCTGCAGTGGATTCTGGTTGTGAGCCCAGCCGGCAACCCTGCGTACCCGAGTTTACTGTAATGCAGATGACGGCGGTGGCTCGCCATTGGTCATACACAGTACAGTTTTCTCTTTTGAATGTTTGCATTTCTTGCGCCGTCACCTGGCGATGATATGGGTGCACAATGTTAATTACGTATGGGCAGCGGGTCGGACGTCTCCAGGAACTTCAATTTTTTTCAGCTTTTACACAAGTTTAGTTCAAAAGGTCAGCCACTTTTCTGCTACTATAAATGCTGCAGGATTTCTGTGCGAAGCGTCCGCACGGAAAATCTGACCCATGTGGACCCAGCCTGATAGTCCTAATGCCTACAGCTGCCAGTGATCACAAGCAGGGGTCTCTGGTTGGCAAAATAATTAGGCAGAGGGGCCCAGCGGCTGACACTATAGAGGGGCCCAGCGGCTGGCACTACCACGAGGTACACTGGCGCCTGCACCTTACTATGTGCCACATCACCTGACTATTACCTGCAGGATTTCTATAATCTTTTTTTCTCTCTTTTTCCGTTTCCAATCACCAGAAGGTCTGAAAAATAGTAATTATAACAAATCTGCCCGATAATCCCGGACGCCCAACACCCCACATAGACCCCGCCAGCTGCCACGTCTCGCGGGCGCTGACTGCATGTAGACGTGGGATCTCATACATCGTTCTGCGGCTTTCAGGCTTTACATTCCATATTGTTGTTGTTAGTCGTTCCCGACCTTCGGTGACCCTACAGACGAGCTCCTCCATGTTTTTCGGTTTTGCACGGCTTCTTCCAGCTGTGTGATATCCATGCCAATATCAGCCAGATCTGTGTATTACACTTCATGTCCGTTGGACGTCTTCTCACCCGCCCAGAACCTGCCAGGGTGGGGTGGTGTCTACATCCTCCAGTTGCGTCTATCCTTGCCAGACGGCCGATCAGGTCGGCACTCGGAGAAGCTTCATCGCTTCTCACAGTTTTAGAAATGTTACCAGAAGATGCAACAACCCCTCCGCCACCTCTTACCTGCCGGCCGGAGTCACACGCAGAGCTCTGATATCAGTGTGCTGTATATGTGTATATATATGTAGCCTCTGGCTGATAACAGAGACAACAGCACACCAGCTGTGACCATAGCAACAGCTAAATGACCTGCAAGATGTCACCATCATGTGATCAGTATATAAGGGGTGGAGCTCAGCAGTGAGGAGAAGTGGTGGCTGAAGGACCTGTGATGATGTCACCATCATGTGATCAGTATATAAGGGGCGGAGCTCAGCAGTGAGGAGAAGTGGTGGCTGAAGGACCTGTGATGATGTCACCATCATGTGATCAGTATATAAGGGGGGGGAGCTCAGCAGTGAGGAGAATAAGGCCGGCTTCACACAAACATACATGTATTTGTGCATGTATGAGCGTAGCATTTTTACACGCACTTTGGTGTATTTTACTGTACTTTTATCACACACAAAGGCACGTGTATTTGCCTACAGCAAAAAAAATTACCGCATTACGCACCGTAATAGTCCATTGAAATCATTGGGAGCGCAGAAATACGCTGCAAACCTACGTATGCGACTCATATTTTGTCACTCAGAGTGAAAATCCTGCCGAAAGTCAGAAAAACATGAGATAAACGTGTATTTTGGCCGCATATTCACAGATCCGATTACATATACGCCCGTGTGAATGTGCCCTACGTGGTGGCGGAAGGAGGTGTGATGATGTCGCCATCATGGGATCAGTACATGAGGGGGCGGCGCTTTATAAGGAGGGGAAGTAGGAAAATAACTGATTTAGTGTTTTCTTGGCAGGCATGAGAGTCTTCACTAGGCCCTCGGCTACCATGACAACCGTTTTGGCTTTGGATTTAAAGGAGAGCGATGGGGTGATGGAGGAGCCCCCACTCTTCCTAACGGCTTAGATGCTGCAGACACTGTTGACCATGATAAGTAAGTAGTTATACCGACCGGATCGGTGAGCTCCTCAATTCTGGGTGGTGACACAACCAGCACTCACCATGGATGGAGCGGCTCGGCTGCTGAGTCGGCTCCTCTGTGCCGGGCCGGGCTGGGAATCAAATTTAGTCCCAGGATTTGAAATTGCAGTGGCTAATTGGAGTCATCACTGCGAAGTAAATATATAGCATTTCATGTTAGCATCCGCCCACCGACGCCATAAGTGTACTTCACAGGGCGGTATGCTGGATGACCCTTTGGGGGTCCACGGCATGATCAATGGGAATGTTTGCACCCTTCCAAATGAATGTGCGCACAGAGAAGAAATCACACTGACACAGAAGTTCAGCATATGAAAACTTCCTCATTTCTGCTTTATTAGGCCGCCTGCACACGGCAGAAATCCCGCCGCGGTATTTCCCGCGGGATTTCCGCCACTGAAAGTCTGCATAGGAGTGCATTACAATACGCACTCCTATGCAGACGGCCGCGGTTTGGCCGCGCGAAATATCGCGCGGCATGTCCTATTTTTGTGCGGGTCTCGCACTCACCCGGCCGCCGGCTCCGGTCTGCGCATGCGCCGGCTGCGCGGCAGCCGGCACATGAAAGAGCCGGGGCCGCCAGGCGCGGGTGAGTACGCGCTCGTCACTGCAGGCTCTCGGGTCGGGTCCCGCGGCGAGAATTCTCGCTGCCGGATCCGACCCGCTCGTCTGCAGGCGGCCTTAGTGGGCAAGTAGCTCTTTTATAGCATTAAACATATCTGCTCTTTATGGGCATGCCAAAAATTGCATAGATAATACAAATGGAGAGATAATTGGATAAGCTTTTTAAGGTTCTTCCTGCATCCAGTCATCGGTGGTTTTTGGCCTTGCCCATCCCGTGGTATCAGACAGGAAATGAGCGACATCTTGTAGCGCTCGATGGAGGGGGCAAAGGTATGGTGAGCGATCGTTGTCAAATGACGCTTTGGTATGACATATAGATATATGTGTATGTCCACTACAAACTTCCCTTGAAACTGTCTGTTTCACTAACTGTCCCTACCCGTTCCCATAGTCCTGGTTGACCCCCCTCGGTAGGTATCCCAAATCTAGGTTGGCTCACCGAGCCATCCATGGGTTCTTCACAGGCCTTGCGACTGGACCACAGCTTGTCCATGGTCCCCCATAGTCACTGACTAGTACCAAGGGGGGTGATCTGGCCCTAAGGCTGGAGTGTGTTATAGATGGGGGCTGGAACTGTCATGGTGGTGTACGGTTGTTCAGTGTCATCATATACTTCTAGGTTCATGAGGATATGGTCTGTATCGGCAGTGGACTTCCTGGCAAACATCATAGTGGAGCAGGTAGTCACCAGGGTTGGAATGCGCTGTATGCAACAACAAACAGAAATTAGGACAACTGTAAGAATGACAGATAGAATCAATAACTTCTTCAGCCAAGAGAACCCAAACCATGACCCAGTCAACCAATCAAACCACCCTTGATCCACTCCCTGCTTGATACTAGTGGCTAGATCTTTCAGCTGGTTAATTGTCTGATGGATAGATACGGAGTTATCAGAGAGATTAAAACAACACATGCCTTCAAACTCTTCACACCCATGGTTCAGGGTCATAAGGAGTCTATGGTGGCTAGGTTCTGCAGGGTGGCTTTCGTAATGTTTTGTACATCTAGGAGTAGCAGTTCCAGTGCTTGAGAAGTCGCATTCAGACCCTTTATCATATCGCATGCTAAGCCATTAATCACAATACTTAAAGGGGTTGTCCCGCGCCAAAACAGTTTTTTTTTTTTTTTCAATAGCCCCCCCGTTCGGCGCGAGACAAACCCGATGCAGGGGTAAAAAAAAAAAAAACGTCCAGTACTTACCCGAATCCCCGCGCTCCCGCGACTTCTTACTTACCTTAGTAAGATGGCCGCCGGGATCTTCACCCTCAGTGGACCGCAGGTCTTCTGTGCGGTCCATTGCCGATTCCAGCCTCCTGATTGGCTGGAATCGGCACACGTGACGGGGCGGAGCTACGAGGAGCAGCTCTCCGGCACGAGCGGCCCCATTCAGAAGGGAGAAGACCGGACTGCGCAAGCGCGTCTAATCGGGCGATTAGACGCTGAAATTAGATGGCACCATGGAGACGGGGACGCCAGCAACGGAACAGGTAAGTGAAATAACTTCTGTATGGCTCATATTTAATGCACGATGTACATTACAAAGTGCATTAATATGGCCATACAGAAGTGTATACCCCAACTTGCTTTCGCGGGACAACCCCTTTAAGTGTGTGTTAATGGGAATCAGGTCTTTGGTACATGAGGATACTCAACCAGGACAGGGCGCACGGCTCACCTTAAAATATTGGCAGGAATATATGTGTAGGTTCAATTACCACAGGACAAGACTAGAGATGAGCGAACACCAAAATGTTCGGGTGTTCGTTATTCGAAACGAACTTCCCGCAATGTTCGAGGGTTCGTTTCGAATAACGAACCCCATTGAAGTCAATGGGCGACCAGAGCATTTTTGTATTTCGCCGATGCTCGCTAAGGTTTTCATGTGTGAAAATCTGGGCAATTCAACAAAGTGATGGGAACGACACAGCAACGGATAGGGCAGGCGAGGGGCTACATGTTGGGCTGCATCTCAAGTTCACAGGTCCCACTATTAAGCCACAATAGCGGCAAGAGTGCCCCCTCCCAAAAACTTTTACTTCTGAAAAGCCCTCATTAGCATGGCATACCTTAGCTAAGCACCACACTAGCTACAACAAAGCACAATCACTGCCTGCATGACACTCCGCTGCCACTTCTCCTGGGTTACATGCTGACCAACCGCCCCCCCTCCCCCCCACAGCGCACACCAAAGTGTCCCTGCGCAGCCTTCAGCTGCCCTCATGCCACACCACGCTCATGTCTATTTAGAAGTGCGTCTGCCATGAGGAGGAACCGCAGGCACACACTGCAGAGAGTTGGCACGGCTAGGCAGCGACCCTCTTTAAAAGGGGCGGGGCGATAGCCCACAATGCTGTACAGAAGCAATGAGAAATAGAATCCTGTGCCACCGCCATCAGGAGCTGCACACGTGGGTATAGCAATGGGGAACCTATGTGCCACACACTATTCATTCTGTCAAGGTGTCTCTGCATGCCCCAGTCAGACTGGTAATATGTACCTTAACAGTAACCGCGTTGGTGGTAATGTGGTGGTGACTGCGGACCTAGTAGCGCGGTTTTATTTTGTTGGTTTTCGGAATGTGGCCAGGATTAAGTGGGCCGTGGCGGGGGAATGGTGGGGGGGCTCTCTTGTAGTGTCGGTAAAGGTGAAATTCTTGGACTGCCACCAGACGAACCAATGCAAAGGCATTTGCCAAGAATGTTTTCCCTGTTGGAGGAGGAGGGGGATGTTTTTGAGGCACTACGTGTCCTCTCCACGTGTCCGTGGTTATATGCACCTTAACAGTAACCGCGTTGGTGGGAAATGGCCTCGCCGCCATCATGTCTTTGGGAAGCCTCTGTTTCCACACCCCAGAGACATACCATTAGCAGCGGTATAGGCAGAGCCCATAATTCGTAACATTTCAGCCGTAGCATTAGGACAGGCCCCACTAACATATCACTAGCAGCATTATAGGAGGAGCGCAGTCTTCGTTCCATGTCAGCAATAGTAGCACTCAAGACAGGCCCCAGTAACAATTCCGAAGCAGCAGTATAGCGGGAGCGCAGTCTTCGTTCCATGTCAGCAATAGTAGCACTCAAGACAGGCCCCAGTAACAATTCCGAAGCAGCAGTATAGCGGGAGCGCAGTCTTCGTTCCATGTCAGCAATAGTAGCACTCAAGACAGGCCCCAGTAACAATTCCGAAGCAGCAGTATAGCGGGAGCGCAGTCTTCGTTCCATGTCAGCAATAGTAGCACTCAAGACAGGCCCCAGTAACAATTCCAAAGCAGCAGTATAGCGGGAGCGCAGTCTTCGTTCCATGTCAGCAATAGTAGCACTCAAGACAGGCCCCAGTAACAATTCCGAAGCAGCAGTATAGCGGGAGCGCAGTCTTCGTTCCATGTCAGCAATAGTAGCACTCAAGACAGGCCCCAGTAACAATTCTGAAGCAGCAGTATAGTGGGAGCGCAGTCTTAGTTCCATTTCAGTAGCTGCAGTATAGCCAAGGCCCAAGTTACATTTATGTAGCTAAAGTGTAGGCCAACCCCACACACACTTCTGTACCATGAGTGCAGGCGAAGAACATACAAATTGCTATGATTACACTGTAGGTGAGGGCCCCAAAAAATTGGTGTACCAACAGTACTAATGTACCTCAGTAAACATTGGCCATGCCCAACCAAGATGGCAGGTGAAACCCATTAATCGCTTTGGTTAATGTGGCTTAAGTGGTAACTAGGCCTCGAGGCAGCCCAGTTTAACGAAAAATTGGTTCAAGTTAAAGTTTCAACGCTTTTAAGAGCATTGAAACATATAAAAATTGTTTCGAAAAATTATATGAGTGAGCCTTGTGGCCCTAAGAAAAATTGCCCGTTCAACGTGATTACGTGAGGTTTCAGGAGGAGGAGCAGGAGGAGGAGGAGGAATATTAGACACAGATTGATGAAGCAGAAATGTCCCCGTTTTGGATGGTGAGAGAGAACATAGCTTCCATCCGCGGGTGCAGCCTACGTAATGCTTACGTATCGCTGCTGTCCGCTGGTGGAGAAGAGAAGTCTGGGGAAATCCAGGCTTTGTTCATCTTGATGAGTGTAAGCCTGTCGGCATTGTCGGTTGACAGGCGGGTACGCTTATCCGTGATGATTCCCCCAGCCGCACTAAACACCCTCTCCGACAAGACGCTAGCCGCAGGACAAGCAAGCACCTCCAGGGCATACAGCGCTAGTTCAGGCCACGTGTCCAGCTTCGACACCCAGTAGTTGTAGGTGGCAGAGGCGTCACGGAGGACGGTCGTGCGATCGGCTACGTACTCCCTCACCATCCTTTTACAGTGCTCCCGCCGACTCAGCCTTGACTGGGGAGCGGTGACACAGTCTTGCTGGGGAGCCATAAAGCTGTCCAGGCCCTTAAAGACTGTTGCACTGCCTGGGATGTACATGCTGCTCGATCTCCGCACCTCCCCTGCTACCTTGCCCTCGGTACTGCGCCTTCTGCCACTAGCGCTGTCGGCTGGGAATTTTACCATCAGCTTGTCCGCAAGGGTCCTGTGGTATAGCAACACTCTCGAACCCCTTTCCTCTTCGGGAATGAGAGTGAGCAGGTTCTCCTTATAGCGTGGGTCGAGCAGTGTGTACACCCAGTAATCCGTCGTGGCCAGAATGCGTGCAACGCGAGGGTCACGAGAAAGGCATCCTAACATGAAGTCCGCCATGTGTGCCAGGGTACCTGTACGCAACACATGGCTGTCCTTACTAGGAAGATCACTGCCAGGATCCTCCTCCTCCTCCTCCTCCTCCTCCTCAGGCCATACACGCTGAAAGGATGACAGGCAATCAGCCGGTGTACCGTCAGCAGCGGGCCAAGCTGTCTCTTCCCCCTCCTCCTCATCCTCCTCATGCTCCTCCTCCTCCTCCTGTACGCGCTGAGAAATAGACAGGAGGGTGCCCTGACTATCCAGCGGCATACTGTCTTCCACCGCCCCCGTTTCCGAGCGCAAAGCAGCTGCCTTTATGGTTTGCAGGGAATTTCTCAAGATGCATAGCAGAGGAATGGTGACGCTAATGATTGTAGCATCGCCGCTCACCACCTGGGTAGACTCCTCAAAATTACCAAGGACATGGCAGATGTCTGCCAACCAGGCCCACTCTTCTGAAAGGAATTGAGGAGGCTGACTCCCACTGCGCCGCCCATGTTGGAGTTGGTATTCGACTATAGCTCTACGCTGTTCATAGAGCCTGGCCAACATGTGGAGCGTAGAGTTCCACCGTGTGGGCACGTCGCACAGCAGTCGGTGCACTGGCAGCTTAAAGTGATGTTGCAGGGTGCGCAGGGTGGCAGCGTCCGTGTGGGACTTGCGGAAATGTGCGCAGAGCCGGCGCGCCTTTACGAGCAGGTCTGACAAGCGTGGGTAGCTTTTCAGAAAGCGCTGAACCACCAAATTAAAGACGTGGGCCAGGCATGGCACGTGCGTGAGGCTGCCGAGCTGCAGAGCCGCCACCAGGTTACGGCCGTTGTCACACACAACCATGCCCGGTTGGAGGCTCAGCGGCGCAAGCCAGCGGTCGGTCTGCTGTGTCAGACCCTGCAGCAGTTCGTGGGCCGTGTGCCTCTTATCGCCTAAGCTGAGTAGTTTCAGCACGGCCTGCTGACGCTTGCCCACCGCTGTGCTGCCACACCGCGCGACACCGACTGCTGGCGACATGCTGCTGCTAACACATCTTGATTGCGAGACAGAGGAGGAGGAGGAGGAGGAGGGTGCTTTAGTGGAGGAAGCATACACCTCCGCAGATACCAGCACCGAGCTGGGGCCCGCAATTCTGGGGGTGGGTACGACGTGAGCGGTCCCAGGCTCTGACTCTGTCCCAGCCTCCACTAAATTCACCCAATGTGCCGTCAGGGAGATGTAGTGGCCCTGCCCGCCTGTGCTTGTCCACGTGTCCGTTGTTAAGTGGACCGTGGCAGTAACCGCGTTGGTGAGGGCGCGTACAATGTTGCGGGAGACGTGGTCGTGCAGGGCTGGGACGGCACATCGGGAAAAGTAGTGGCGACTGGGAACTGAGTAGCGCGGGGCCGCCGCCTCCATGATACTTTTGAAGGACTCAGTTTCCACAACCCTATACGGCAGCATCTCAAGGCTGATGAATTTTGCTATGCGGACGGTTAACGTTTGAGCGTGCGGGTGCGTGGCGGCGTACTTGCGCTTGCGCTCCAACAGTTGCGCAAGCGACGGCTGGACGGTGCGCTGAACTACACTGCTGGATGGGGCCGAGGACAGCGGAGATGAGGGTGTGGGTGCAGGCCATGAGGCGGTAGTGCCTGTGTCCTGAGAGGGGGGTTGCATCTCAGTGGCAGGTTGGGGCACAGGGGGAGAGGCAGGGGTGCAAACCGGAGGCGCTGAACGGCCTTCGTCCCACCTTGCGGGGTGCTTGGCCATCATATGTCTGCGCATGCTGGTGGTGGTGAGGCTGTTGGTGGTGGCTCCCCGGCTGAGCTTTGCGCGACAAAGGTTGCACACCACTGTTCGTCGGTCGTCAGGCGTCTCTGTGAAAAACTGCCAGACCTTAGAGCACCTCGGCCTCTGCAGGGTGGCATGGCGCGAGGGGGCGCTTTGGGAAACACTTGGTGGATTATTCGGTCTGGCCCTGCCTCTACCCCTGGCCACCGCACTGCCTCTTGCAACCTGCCCTGCTGATGCCCTTGACTCCCCCTCTGAAGACCTGTCCTCCTGAGTAAGCGTTGCACACCAGGTGGGGTCAGTCACCTCATCGTCCTGCTGCTCTTCCTCCGAATCCTCTGTGCGCTGCTCCCTCGGACTTACTGCCCTTACTACTACCTCACTGCAAGACAACTGTGTCTGATCGTCATCGTCCTCCTCACCCACAGAAAGTTGTTGAGACAGTTGGCGGAAGTCCCCAGCCTCTTTCCCCGGACCCCGGGAACTTTCGAATGGTTGGGCATCAGTGACGATAAACTCCTCTGGTGGGAGAGGAACCGCTGCTGCCCAATCTAAGCAGGGGCCCGAGAACAGTTCCTGGGAGTGTTCCCGCTCCTGAGCAGGTGTCATTGTAGTGGAGTGAGGAGGCTGGGAGGAAGGAGGAGCAGCAGACAGAGGATTCGGATTTGCAGCAGTGGACGGCGCAGAACTGCGGGTGGACGATAGGTTGCTCGAAGCACTTTCTGCCATCCAGGACAGGACCTGCTCACACTGCTCATTTTCTAATAACCGTCTCCCGCGTGGACCCATTAATTGGGCGATGAATGTGGGGACGCCAGAAACGTGCCTCTCTCCTAATCGCGCAGCAGTCGGCTGCGACACACCTGGATCAGGAGCTCGGCCTGTGCCCACACCCTGACTTGGCCCTCCGCGTCCTCGGCCGCGTCCACGTCCTCTAGGCCTACCCCTACCCCTCAGCATGCTGTATTACCAGTGATTTGATTTCACAGGCAGGAAATAAATTGGCGCAAGACTGCAGGCCAAATATAATTTTTTCCCTTTTTTGAAAACGAAAGGCCCCACTGCCTCTAGTGAATGAATAATCTAAGTTTAATAACTGTGCTGTGGCCCTGCTAATGTGTCACAGAACGTGAGGGTAGCAGAGTTATTATAACTCTGGCAGAGCAGGTATTTTTTTCCCAATTAAGGAAAGCAAATGGCGAAGCCAGCAGTAAAACGTAGCTGGGTGTGTCTGATTTTTAAACGTTGCACACGCAGCCGACACGTACACACAGCCCTTAGGACGGACAGAGGCAGGACAAATAGTTTTTTTTTCAGTTTTTTTCCACCAAAAGGCAGCACTGCGTATATTCAATGAACATGAGAAGTTTAATAACTGTGCTGTGGCCCTGCTAATGTGTCACAGAACGTGAGGGTAGCAGAGTTATTATAACTCTGGCAGAGCAGGTATTTTTTTCCCAATTAAGGAAAGCAAATGGCGAAGCCAGCAGTAAAACGTAGCTGGGTGCGTCTGATTTTTAAACATTGCACACGCAGCTCACACGTGTCCACCGCCCTTAGGACGGACAAAGGCAGGACAAATAGAAATTTTTTCAGTTTTTTTCCACCAAAAGGCAGCACTGCGTATATTCAATGAACATGAGAAGTTTAATAACTGTGCTGTGGCCCTGCTAATGTGGCACAGAACTTGAGGGTAGCAGAGTTATTATAACTCTGGCAGAGCAGGTATTTTTTTTCCAAATTAAGGAAAGCAAATGGCGAAGCCAGGAGTAAAACGTGGCTGGGTGCGTCTGATTTTTAAACGTTGCACACGCAGCCGACACGAGTCCACCGCCCTTAGGACGGACAGAGGCAGGACAAATAGAAATTTTTTCAGTTTTTTTCCACCAAAAGGCAGCACTGCGTATATTCAATGAACATGAGAAGTTTAATAACTGTGCTGTGGCCCTGCTAATGTGGCACAGAACTTGAGGGTAGCAGAGTTATTATAACTCTGGCAGAGCAGGTTTTTTTTTCCCAATTAAGGAAAGCAAATGGCGAAGCCAGCAGTAAAGAGTAGCTGGGTGCGTCTGATTTTTTAACGTTGTACACGCAGCTCACACGTGTCCACACTCCACAGGACGGACAGAGGCAGGTCAAATAGAATTTTTTTCACTTGTTTTACAAGCAAAAGGCCGCACTGCGTATATTCAATGAATAATAACTGTGTTGTGGCCCTGCCTACACAATTCTTTCCCTGCAGTATCAATGGAGGGTGCAATGCTCTGCAGAGGCGATTTTGAGAAGAAAAAAAATATGCAGCACAGCTAACAGCAGCCAGCACAGTACTGCACACGGTTAAATATGGCCCTAGAAAGGACCGTTGAGGTTCTTGAAGGCTACACTCACTCCTAACACTCTCCCTGCCTATGCAACACTTCTGTCCCTAATGCCGGGTGCAACGCTCTGCAGAGCCGATTTTGAGAAGAAAAAAAAATTGCCACTGCTAACAGCAGCCAACACACAGCTATCAGTGGCCCTAATAAGGGCCTTTGGGGGTCTTGAAGCCTACACTAACTACCAATTCTTTCCCTACAGCAGCTCCGGTACAAACAGCACTGTCCCTCATCTAACTCACAAGGCATCTGTGGCGAGCCGCGGGAGGGGCCGACTTTTATATTCGGCGGACACCTGATCTCGCCAGCCACTCACAGCAGGGGGGTGGTATAGGGCTGGAACAACACAGGAGGAAGTTGTAATGCCTTCCCTGTCTTTCAATTGGCCAGAAAAGCGCGCTAACGTCTCAGGGAAGGAAGTGAAAGTAACCCGGACACCGCATGGTGTTCGTTACGAATAACGAACATCCCGAACACCCTAATATTCGCACGGATATCAAGTTCGGACGAACACGTTCGCTCATCTCTAGACAAGACCCATCCTACCGGCAGGTAAACATGTCTAAAGTGGCCGGGACTCCAAATTACTTTTTCACAAGACATAGTAGTCATTACTTTCCGACATTGTTCTTCCCTACGAGTGCTCATGCAGCAACACAAAGCAAAGCATGCATGACTCTAAACACCAGGGTTATGGGAGGAACGAGGAGAAGGGTAAATGACGGATTCTCTCTAGTAAGAGGGGCCGGCATTTATGTGCGGCAGACTGGTGGTGATTGGCTAACTGGCGCAATATACACCTAGCCAGCTCAATCATCCCACACCTGTGGCAGTGTGCTCCTGGAAACCCATAGAACTACATGTCCCCAGAGCAGAGCGTGACACTGTGTAGTCTCATAGAACTAACAGGTCATATAATGTGTAGAGCAATGTAACACGTTTCGACGTACTCAGACCTCTTCCTCAGACAGCTGGGCAATTACTGATAATAGCAATACTCGAAATTAACTTCATTATTGTTTTTGTAATTGGCTATTGTCAGTGATTACCCAGCTGTCTGAGGCTGCATTCCCACGAACGTATATCGGCTCGGTTTTCACGCCGAGCCGATATACGTCGTCCTCATCTGCAGGGGGAGGGGCGGGGCTAATTCTCGGAACTTAGACCCGCCCCCGTCCTGCCTCCTTTCATTGCAAATAGTGCAGAGGGGCGGAGAGGAGGCAGAGAGAGGGCGAGCGCTCAGTTCCTGCTCCTGGCTCTTCCCTCCTCCCCCCCCCTGCAGATGAGGAGGCTTGGCGAGAAAACCGTGCCGATATATGTTCGTGGGAATGCAGCCTGAGGAAGAGGTCTGAGTACCTTGAAATGTGTTACATTGCTGGCTTGATTTTACTCAATACAACATATTTTTAGCATATTTTTCCTATTCTTCGTGCGGTGTGCCGAATTTACAAGTCCGTGTGCCAGTTTTGTAAATTTAGCACAATTTTAAACTGTTGAGTCCCTTAAAGAATTGGCGCAATGTATGCCAATATTCATCAATAGGGGAATTGAATCCATTACATTCCCGCTAACGCTCCATACAAAATTCCGCCTCCTAATGTGACCAACAAGGCAGCTCCTTCAGCCACCACTACTAGGGCATAGTCGTCGTTGTATCTGAGCACGCTCGCAAGAATCAATTGTGAAGACGGTACAAAGCCTCTGCAGCGCCACCTATTGGAAGTCAATCTTAGACTTTCTAAACACGCCTTATGACGATGACTGGGAATTATAGGCCAAGCCATAATGCATACACAGACAGCTGTTTCTGGGTTTTCACCTCTCAGCAGTGTGCAGCAGGCTTCTGGCTTGGCTAGTGAGAGGCCTGTAGATGTGGGTCAGGAGGGGGATCATTTACCCTTCAGGCTGCCTTCATAATGGCATAAAATCGTGCGATGCGAGAGCGAGTGAAGCGCAGAATTATGAAACTAATGATTTTCAATGGTTTCATTCCAATTTGCAATGTTTTTAAAAAACCGTGGCCTCTCCTATCTTTCTGTGTCTTGCCTCCTATTTATTGCATCGCAATGCACAAATTTGGGATTGCCATGCGATGCATTTTTATAAACTCCTATTGCCTTTGGCGGCAGCCATGTGATGTGCGATTCTTCACAAGAAAAAGCATCGCTGACGCTCAAAAATTGCCCGAACAAAGCTGTAATTTTTTTGCGATTTTTTTTTTTTTTTTTTTTTCTTGAGGCGATATGTGAAATATGCCAACGCAGGATGCAATAATACCTCTGCAGCGCCACCTATTGGAAGGTGACATTACTGCTAGTCAATGTCAGACTTTCATTTTTACAAGCTTGTTTAAAAACTCTGACATTGACTTGCTGGAATGCTGCCTTCCAATAGGTGGCGCTGTAGAGGTATTGTTCCATTTGCATACTTCCCAGAGGAGCATGCATGGCCTTATAAGTCTCCTCACACCTGCCAGGGGCTCGCCCTAAGGAGAAACAATACTGTCCCTGACACAAGGCGGAAAACATAGAAACCATGACAGTGACGGCTGTCAGCTCTGTTCCTCCCACTCCCGTCTCTGCCCCTCACTGATCACATGACAGTGACATCATCACAGGTCCTTCAGCCACCACTTCTCCCTCCGCCCCTTATATACTGATCACATGAGAGTGACATCATCACAGGTCTTTCAGCCACCACTTCTTCTCCTCCTCACTGCTGAGCTCCGCCCCCTCAGGTACTGATCACATGACAGTGACATCATCACAGGTCCTTCAGCCACCACTTCTCCTCCTCACTGCTGAGCTCCGCCCTCTCAGGTAGTGATCACATGATGATGACATCATCACAGGTCCTATTAGAGTGTAGTAGCTCCTGGCCTCTGCTGTTGTCTCTGTTATCAGCCAGAGGATATATATACACAGATAGCAGAGCTCTGCGTGTGACTCCGGCCGGCAGGTAAGAGGCGGCGGAGGGTTTGTTGTATGTTTTGATACACAGTAACATGGGGCTTTTTCTAGCCTTAACACATTATATCCATCCAGCTCCGCCTATTATCCTTCAGTGTTGATCCAGAGGAAGGCAAAAAAAAGAAGACAATTTTCCTCTTTCAGGGGGAAAAATCCTTCCCGACTCCAATCTGTCGATCGGAATAATCTCCGGATCACCGACCCTTCTGAGGTAATCAGTGATATAACATATAATATCGTATCACTCAAGAAAGCCGTCCAGGTCCCTCTTTATTCTTTTAGTGAGTCCTCCATCCCCACATCCTCAGACAGAGAGTTCCATAGTCTTACTGCTCTTACAGTAAAGAACCCCTTCTATGTAGGTGTATAAACCTTCTTTCCTCTAGACGTAGAGGGCGCCCCCTTGTTACAGTCCTGGGTATAAATAGATGATGGGAGAGATTTCTGTATTGTCCCCTGATATATTATACATAGTTATTTGCGCGCCCCCTTGTTACAGTCATGGGTATAATAGATGATGGGAGAGATCTCTGTATTGTCACTTGATATATTATACATAGTTATTAGAGCGCCCCCTTGTTACAGTCCTGGGTATAATAGATGATGGGAGAGATCTCTGTATTGTCCCCTGATATATATCTATACATAGTTATTAGAGCGCCCCCTTGTTACAGTCCTGGGTATAAATAGATGATGGGAGAGATCTCTGTATTGTCCCCTGATATATATCTATACATAGTTATTAGAGCGCCCCCTTGTTACAGTCCTGGGTATAAATAGATGATGGGAGAGATCTCTGTATTGTCCCCTGATATATATCTATACATAGTTATTAGAGCGCCCCCTTGTTACAGTCCTGGGTATAAATAGATGATGGGAGAGA
The DNA here is from genome assembly GCF_035609145.1 of Eleutherodactylus coqui. NCBI lineage: Eukaryota > Metazoa > Chordata > Amphibia > Anura > Eleutherodactylidae > Eleutherodactylus > Eleutherodactylus coqui. Next base: position 39,598,226 of record NC_089837.1, read on the forward strand.
TCTCTGTATTGTCACTTGATATATTTATACATAGTTATTAGAGTGCCCCCTTGTTACAGTCCTGGGTATAAATAGATGATGGGAGAGATCTCTGTATTGTCCCCTGATATATTATACATAGTTATTAGAGCGCCCCCTTGTTACATTCCTGGGTATAATAGATGATAGGAGAGATCTCTGTATTGCCCTGATATATTATACATAGTTATTAGAGCGCCCCCTTGTTACAGTCCTGGATATAAATAGATGATGGGAGAGATCTCTGTATTGTCCCCTGATACATATTTATATGTAGTTATTAGAGCGCCCCCTTGTTATAGTCCGGGGTATAATAGATGATGGGAGAGATCTCTGTACTGTCCCCTGATATATTTATACATAGTTATTAGAGCGCCCCCTTGTTACAGCCCTGGGTATAATAGATGATGGGAGAGATCTCTGTATTGTCCCCTGATATATTTATACATAGTTATTAGAGCGCCCCCTTGTTACAGTCCTGGGTATAATAGATGATGGGAGAGATCTCTGTATTGTCCCCTGATATATTATACATAGTTATTAGAGCGCCCCCTTGTTACAGTCCTGGTTATAAATAGATGATGAGAGAGATCTCTGTCCTGACCACTGATATATTTATACATTGTTATTAGGTCGCCTCTCAGTTGTCAATTTCCTAAACTAAATAATCCCAATTTTGATGGCCTGTCTGGGTATTGTAGTCCGTCCATTCAATTTATTACTTTAGTTGCCTGGCTTTGTACCCGCTCAAGTTCTGATATGTCCTTCTTGAGTACCAGTGCCCAAAACTGTTCACAGTATTCCCTCTCTGGTCTGACCAGGGACTTGTAAAGGGGAAGAACAATGTTCTCGTCCTTTGCCCCTAGACCTCTTCTGATGCCCCCATGATCCTATTTCCCTTACAGATAACTAGACCCCCAAGTCCTTTTCCATGTCAGTGTTCCCCAGTGGCTTCCCTTTTAGTGTGTAATGGTGACATGTATGGTACTGTTGTACCTTGTCACCACTGGAAGCTAGGGGTTTGACAGGGCTTGCATGGAGGAACACCCCTGTCACTCCCCTAGCTCCCGACTGGCTAACTTGTTGAAGGTCCTAACAGCATCTGTAGTGATTTTTCGCTGGGCTGCAAGCTGAGGGTTAGTGTTAGTTTTGCTGTTAGGCTTGCATTATTAGCTCTACATGCTTCCGTTTTACAGGTGTTACAGGTGTAACATGGACACATGTAGAGTGAATAATGTAAGCCTAACAGGAAAATTAACCCCTAACCCTCCAGTACAGGCAAATATCACTACAGTGTGATTGCCTTGCCTGTACTCACAGTCCTGTCGGCTCTGAAGTGGTGTGTACACAGAGATCGGCACGCCACCCCGAGCAACACTGTCGTCCTCCCCCCTGCCCAGATCGCTGCGCCCAACACTGTCCTGCCCCCGTGCTGTAGAGGCACTCAGTGCAGTGGATAAGGCCCTTCCAACGCTCTCTGCACTTTCAGGGGATGCAGCCACTGACGGCTACTCTGCTCCGCTGCCTCCTCTCCTTTCAGCAGCTGTCACTGGCGCGCTGTTAAGAGGCGGATCGAGAGAGGGGTAACCGATGAGCGACCGCATCTCGCCGGTACAGCGGGGAGAGGACAGTGTGGCCGCTACCGGGCTGATCTCACCGCTACAGCAGGGGGAAGTCCGGTGGTGTGTGGCCACGGGGGAGGACAGAGGAGAGAATTCAGCCAATCAGGAGGCGCGACAGGGGGCGTTAATCCATGCCAGCCATGTCAAACCCCTCCCTAGCTTCCGGTGGTGACAAGCTACAGTAGTACTGACACGTATTTCCTCTGCCTGTGTGCAGAACAGCACATTTACCATGGTTCAGGCAGCCGGCTCAAGGTTGACTCAGCCCTCCATCCTTCTGAGGTCGGTAAAATGAGTACCCAGCTTGGTGGAGGGGAATAAATAAGTTGTCACTATACAAATAACAAGATTTATTTTTTGATCAGTGTTAAATCTCATTTGCCACTTTTCTGCCCCAACTTATCCAGAACCTCCTGCAATCTCCTTCTGTTCTCTCTTGTGTTATTTTCTTTATATAGTTTTGTATCATCTGCAAATATTGATATTTTACTGCACAATCCGTCTACCAGGTCATCATTACTAAATATATTAAAGGGAATATGGTCCAATACTGCCCCCTGTGGTACCCCACTAGTGATGGTGACCCCTCCTATACTGCCCCCTGTGGTACCCCACTAGTGATGGTGACCCCCTCCTATACTGCCCCCTGTGGTACCCCACTAGTAATGGTGATCCCTCCTATACTGCCCCCTGTGGTACCCCACTAGTAATGGTGACCTCTCCTATACGGCCCCCTGTGGTACCCCAATAGTAACGGTGACCACTCCTATACTGCCCACTGTGGTATCCTACTAGTAATAGTGACCCCTCCTATACTGCCCCCTTTGGTACCCCACTAGTAATGGTGACCCCTCCTATACTGCCCCCTGTGGTACCACACTAGTAACAGTAAACCCCCCAATACTGCCCCCTGTAGTACCCCACTAGTAATGGTGACCCCCTTCAATACTGCTCCTGTGTTACCCCACTAGTAACAGTGACCCCTCCAATACTGCCCCCTTGTGTTACTGCACTAGTAACACTGACCCCTCCAGTACTGCCTCCTGTGGTACCCCACTAGTAACGATGACCCTTCCTATACTGCCCCCTGTGTTACTGCACTAGTAACACTGACCCCTCCAATACTGCCCCCTGTGGTACCCCACTAGTAATGGTGACCACTCCTATGCTGCCCACTGTGGTATCCCACTAGTAATGGTGACCCCTCCAATACTGCCCCCTGTGTTACCACACAAGTAACGGTGACCCCTCCAATACTGCCCCCTGTGTTACCACACAAGTAACGGTGACCCCTCTAATACTGCCCCCTGTGTTACCACACAAGTAACTGTGACCCCTCCAATACTGCCCTCTTTGGTACCGCACTAATAACAGTGACCCCTCCAATACTGCCCCTTGTGGTACCCCACTAGTAACGGGGAACCCTCCAATACTGCCCCCTGTGTTACCGCACTAGTAACAGTGACCTCTCCAATACTGCCCCCTGTGGTACCACACTAGTAACAGTGACCTCTCCGATACTGCCCCCTGTGGTACCACACTAGTAACAGTGACCTCTCCGATACTTCCCCCTGTGGTACCACACTAGTAACAGTGACCTCTCCGATACTTCCCCCTGTGGTACCACACTAGTAACAGTGACTTCTCCGATACTTCCCCCTGTGGTACCACACTAGTAACAGTGACTTCTCCGATACTTCCCCCTGTGGTACCACACTAGTAACAGTGACTTCTCCGATACTTCCCCCTGTGGTACCACACTAGTAACAGTGACTTCTCCGATACTTCCCCCTGTGGTACCACACTAGTAACAGTGACTTCTCCGATACTTCCCCCTGTGGTACCACACTAGTAACAGTGACTTCTCCGATACTTCCCCCTGTGGTACCACACTAGTAACAGTGACTTCTCCGATACTTCCCCCTGTGGTACCACACTAGTAACAGTGACTTCTCCGATACTTCCCCCTGTGGTACCACACTAGTAACAGTGACTTCTCCGATACTTCCCCCTGTGGTACCACACTAGTAACAGTGACTTCTCCGATACTTCCCCCTGTGGTACCACACTAGTAACAGTGACTTCTCCGATACTTCCCCCTGTGGTACCACACTAGTAACAGTGACTTCTCCGATACTTCCCCCTGTGGTACCACACTAGTAACGGTGACTTCTCCGATACTTCCCCCTGTGGTACCACACTAGTAACGGTGACTTCTCCGATACTTCCCCCTGTGGTACCACACTAGTAACAGTCACATCTCCGATACTTCCCCCTGTGGTACCACACTAGTAACGGTGACTTCTCCGATACTTCCCCCTGTGGTACCACACTAGTAACGGTGACTTCTCCGATACTTCCCCCTGTGGTACCACACTAGTAACGGTGACTTCTCCGATACTTCCCCCTGTGGTACCACACTAGTAACGGTGACTTCTCCGATACTTCCCCCTGTGGTACCACACTAGTAACGGTGACTTCTCCGATACTTCCCCCTGTGGTACCACACTAGTAACGGTGACTTCTCCGATACTTCCCCCTGTGGTACCACACTAGTAACGGTGACTTCTCCGATACTTCCCCCTGTGGTACCACACTAGTAACGGTGACTTCTCCGATACTTCCCCCTGTGGTACCACACTAGTAACGGTGACTTCTCCGATACTTCCCCCTGTGGTACCACACTAGTAACGGTGAATTCTCCGATACTGCCCCCTGTGGTACCACACTAGTAACGGTGAATTCTCCGATACTGCCCCCTGTGGTTCCCCACTAGTAACGGTGAACCCTCCGATACTGCCCCCTGTGGTTCCCCACTAGTAACGGTGAACCCTCCGATACTGCCCCCTGTGGTTCCCCACTAGTAACGGTGAACCCTCCGATACTGCCCCCTGTGGTTCCCCACTAGTAACGGTGAACCCTCCGATACTGCCCCCTGTGGTTCCCCACTAGTAACGGTGACCCCTCCGATACTGCCCCCTGTGGTACCCCACTAGTAATGGTGAACCCTCCGATACTGCCCCCTGATAAATAAATTACCTGAAAGCTGCAGAATAACTTGGCGCTATACAAATAAGATTTATTTATTTGTCTGACCAGGAGATGGTTTTGTACTGTGATACAATTCTTGCCCCCTGGAGTCTCTCCTAGATGACAATCGTGCTGGAACTGCACATCAGCTGTTATAGCCCATCTGTGCTAAGGAACGACAACTTGTGTGTTTGGACACGTTGCTTGGTTGGAGCTCCAGCGTTGTATTCCACTGCAAATTACTTGAGTGTTTTACCCCAGTCTCCCCATTTCTGTAAACTCTATACACCGTTACACGAGAAACTACCCATGCGGTTGGCAGTGACATCCCGGCCTTGGCTAGTCTACCACCAATAATCGGCCTCATTGGAAGTCGCTCAGATCATTCGCTTTTCTCATTCTATGTTTATTCAAACTGAATCCACGGAAAAGCCGTCACGTGGTTTCATGCTGCCCCCCGGGGTCACGGGGAGAATCTCCATACAAGGAAGCTGCCATCACAAAGGGCCGGGGGACTAATAAAAGAGCGTGTGTGTATATGTGTTGGGAATACCTCTATAAAACAGGTGGCTAAGGCTTAGAGAACATATTTATCTCAATGCTCATTAATTGAAATACTGTATTCCACACGTAACTAGAGATGAGTGAGCACCAAAATGCTCGGGTGCTCGTTGCTCGAGTCAAACTTTTCGTAATGCTTGGGAGCTTGTTTCGAGTAACAAACCCCATTGAAGTCAATAGGAGACTCGAGCATTTTTTAGGGTGATCCATGCTCCACATAGGGGAGGGCATGTGAAACACCTGAAAACATCAGAACGTCATGGAAACGCCACAGAAACAGATAGGGAAGGGCAGGGGCAGCATGCATGGGTGCATCTGAGGCTCCCCGGTACCACTATTAAGACAAATTGTGGGCAAGAGCCTGGCGCTCACCACCTAACAATTTACTTGGGACAGACCATAATCAGCAATGCACACTCGCTGGCACATCTTAGCTAAGCACCACACTAGGTGGAACGAAGGACAATCACAGCCTGCGGGTGACACTGCTGCCTCTTCTCCTGGGTTACATGCTGGCATTGCTGTCCAACCACCCCACACGACCCTGCGTCCACAGCGTACTCAAATTTTTCACAGCGCAGCATTCAGCTGCCCTCATGCCACACGCTTGCTTCATAGCCACACCACCCTCATATCTAGTTATAAGTGCATATTTGATGAGTCTGTGAAAGGTCCAAAATTTGGGCATCGGTCACGACAAACTCCTCACGTGGCTGATGAACCGTTTTTTTTCCGACTCAGGGCAGGGACCCGAAAAGAGTTCTTGGGAGTACACCTGTTCAGAATCTCTTCTTTTCCTGGAGTGACCAGGCTGGGAGGAAGGAGGAGCAGACTGAGGATTCAGAGGTGCAGTCCCTTGGCTGCCATGAGTGGACTGCGTGGAAGACTGGGTGTTGCATAAAGTACTGGAAGCGTTAACCGCTATCCACATCAGCACCTGATCGCACTGTTGTTCTTTTAATAATGGTCTACCACGCGGACCTGCAAAATGTAAGATGAAGCTGGGGAGTGCAGATACGCGGCGCTCTACTAATCCTTCAGCAGCAGGCACTGTTTCACCCCACCCAGGACCTCGGCCTCTGCCCACACCCTCATTCGGACACCCATGTCCTCGACCTCGACCCTTACCCCTAGTCTTCATCATGTTGGATAAAGCACTTGGACTAAATGCTACGCAAAATGCAAGTTACTTTGCGTATGCTTATAGGCCACAATAGACACAATAAGCAGTGTTAGATTGCAGAAATTCCCACCACCCAGACACGGGTATATATACCTTAGGCTTTCAGCAGGTACAAAAAAAATTTCAAGTGTGTATACTGTTGTGAATTCACAGCCCCCAGACACTGGTATATAGAGTACACTGTCAGCAGGGTCAAAAAAAATTTCTACTGTGTACACTTTTGTTAATTACCAGAGAATCAAATCCCCAGACACTGGTATATAGCGTACGTTTGGAGCCCCCAAAAAACTAAAAAATTAGTACACTGCTTAAAACTGGTAAGAGTGGGCAGAATACAGCCGTGATGCTTGGGAACAAATTTGTGCGCACTACTTGTCCCAGCCAGCCAAAATGCTGATGCACACAATGAGAGGAGTAGTAGTCCTAGAAAGGACTGTTGGCTTCTTGTAGTCAGGATCCCTGCCTAACCAAAATCCAATCCCTACATTATTGCTTTCCCTATATCAGCAGCTCTATCCCTCAGCTCATGCAGCATGCGTCTGAGGCGAGCTGCGGGTGACCAAAGTTTTAATACTCTGCGGTCACCTGACCAGCTCAGCCAGTCACTGCTAAGGATGTGCACAGGGTTGGCACATCACAGCCGGAAGTGGTAATGCCTTCCCTGCATGTTTACTGGCTAAAAATGCCACTAAACATGCGGGGAAGGGAAATGAAATTTTCTCGAGCACCACATGATCGACTCGAGTAGCGAGTACATCGAGTAGTCTAATACTCAATCGAGCATCAAGCTCGGATGAGTGTGCTCGCTCATCTTTACAAGTAACCTGTATGATTGAGAGCCTCCCTTTTTTTTTCTTAAAGGGCCGGCAGCACTAGAACCCTCCAGTTCTCTCATATTCTTATCCAAAATGGTCCTCCTGAATGACCCACCAAGGATGGACAGGAATGAAGTTACCAAAAGAGTGTTCAACTTCACGCTGGAGATCATCTACCTGCTGACCGGAGAGGTAAGCTATTCAATATTTTTGTATTATGTAAAAAGTCAGACTAAGGGAAGAGAAAATCCATTGTAGGAAGTATTAGGAATAATCCAGTGTCCTCTATAACGGCTTCCAGCCCTTCCAAGTGAGGGAGAACTAAAGAACTGAACAGCAGAGAATGTGAAGATCGGCCCCCAATATGGTCAGTTCTGTATGGTGGGAACCAATGAGCTAATAGTAATGTTGTAGGGTTTTCTGCTATCTCCTTCCGCTCACCCACTGGCACTACATTGGCTTTTGTGTCTGGTGCCTGATTCAACATCCCATGTATTAATTGCGGTTTCTACTGCCTGTACCCCGGCTTCTTGACTAGAGATGAGCGAGCGAGCGTGCTTGTTTAAGGCTGCTACTCGAGCGAGTAGCAGTCTTTTCGAGTAACTGTGTACTTGCCGAGCAGCATGCGGCGGGGAGCGGGAGGGAGCAAGGGTAGAGAGATCAATACTTACCTAGCAGGCACCGTCTGGGTTCCTCATGCCACTCTGTGGAGTTCTGTCAGCTTACTTGCAGTCCTCAAGAGCCAACAGAACATCGCTTCCTGGTAACAGAGTTCGTAAACCCCACCTCCAGGAAGCGATGACTCTGATTGGCTCGGCTACATTGCTCGAAAACCAATCAGAGTCATCGCTTCCTGGAGGCGGGAATTACGAACTTCGTTACCAGGAGGCAATGTTCTGTTAGCAACTGGAAGCAAGCTGCTGGGAGTCCGCAGACCAAAAAATAATACCCTGTGCCTCTTTTGGGGCAAAAAATTAATGAGACAGGGTCTTATTTTCAGGGAAACACTGCAGTTAGGGTTTCCATCATGTCCCCTTTTTTCCTTTTCTTTCAGGCTATAGAAATTATATTCTTTAAAGGGATTGTCTGAGTTAAGGGAAGCCTCTGCCCCGGGTCTCCCATGCATTAAAATGAAAAAAAAGCAGTTTCTCCCCTCTCCCCCCGTTCGTTTCCCACCGCTGGCTCAGGTCTCTGCTGCCTGTTTACAGACAGCTGTGGTGTCCCATAAACCTGCTGTAGCAGCCAATGACCGTGCTAAGCCATTATCGCTAAGTGCTGTCATTGGCTGCTGCAGCTTTTTTGTAGACTCAGCCTGCTGAGTGACATCACAGATAGAGCGGAGCCAGCTACAGATGACGAATGGAGAAGCGGGAAAATGCTTGTGGGACATGGGGCAGGGCTTTCCCTTAACTCAGACAACTCCTATGAGTCCTTAATGAATTTTATACCTGAGACCTTCCAAATTTTTATAGTTCATCTTTAGACACATTCTGTTTTATCGATGTCCTCCTGTAGGTGAGGACTTCAGAACTGAACACAGTATTCCAGATGTGGTCTCACTAGGGCTTTATAGGCTCGGATTACCATCTCCCTCTTCGGAAAAGGAGGTTTAGTTAAATTGAGTTCAGTTCCCTACATGTCTCTCTCCATATACAGGATTACTCAATAGTAAATAAGACATCGGGTGATGGTGCGACTCCCAACAGCCATCTCCATGGGTCAAGAGGATGGACCAGGAGCCAGAACTCCATCACAGAGGCTCCTCCTCACTTACCAAAACGTGTGCAGAACATTCTAGGACTCACCAACAAGATCACTGAGCTGCTGACTGGAGAGGTGACCCTGCTGGGAATGCTGGGTAATGATACAGTAACAGCACTAGAGGAGTCTGGGTAATGACGTTATCATTGTGTTGTCAGGTTCCTATAAGGTGTCAGGATGTCGCTGTCTATTTCTCCATGGAGGAGTGGGAGTATTTAGGAAGACACACATATCTGTACAAGGACGTCATGATGGAGAACTACCTGCCTCTTACATCACAGGGTAAGAAGAGCTTTTTATATAATGTATATTTATAAGACTGGCACTTGTTGACTGTTGAATAGAGATGAGCGAGTATACTCGCTAAAGGCAATTGCTCGAGCGAGCATTGCCTTTAGCGAGTATCTGCCCGCTCGAGACTGAAGGTTCGGGTGCCAGCGGCGGGCAGGGAGCTGCCGGGGGAGAGCGGAGAGGAACGGAGGGGAGATATCTCTCTCCCTCTCTCCCCCCCGCTCCCTTCTGCTGACTGACGCTACTCACCGCTCCCCCGCGCCGGCACCCGAACCTTCAGTCTCGAGCGGGCAGGTACTCGCTAAAGGCAATGCCAAGGAGTGGCCACAACAGAAACTCTTTAAGATAAGGAACTGCACATGGCCTTTTTGAAGACATGTCACTGAACCAATTTTTTAACCTAAGCGCTCTAACAGCTGGATTGGCAAGAGATGTTCTTGCTATGTTAACCTTACAGCATCGGCACAAGCATCAGCCATAACACAGGTTGTTTTCTGGATGGTCTGAAGCAAAGATAGCAACTGCTCCCTTGGAATCACGTCTCTAATTTAAGATTCCAACTAATCTAACCGAAATATCATAGGTTTAACCATGCATGTTGCTGCAATATAAGGTTCAAATAAAGTTGCAGCTGACTCCCAAATCCATTTAAAAAAAAAAAAAGAAAAGCTCTCCGCTTTCTTGATTTGCAACAATTTTCTCTTCAATAAGATACTTCCGTTTAACCCTTCAAAGGACAAAGTTCTTTTTATCTCACCTCTAGCGTTCTTTTTTCAGTAACGACGAGATATTATGTACTAGGCAGTGGCGTAGGAAGGGGGTAAGGGGTGCGGCAGGTGCGGGTCACCCCTGGTGTTATCACTGAGGGGAGGGGGGGGGGGGGGAGATTGAGAGCTCAACTGTGGTCCTGCCCACCATCCAGAAAAGAAAAGGGTGAATCTTCTCCAACATTTTTCTTCACCCATGGGAGAAGTATGGAGTAAGCAAATCTAATATAATACCTTCAGGCTTTTTCGTGCACCACACCTTGACCCATTTGCGTGACCTTTGGTGGATGATTTTGGTGCCACTAGATTTATGACATCCTCCCCACCGCCATAAAGTCATAAAATTTGAGTTTGATACCTTGAGTGACCTGTCCAGCAAGGTCAAAGTGGCTTGGGTTTATGTGTTCAATTTCTAGTCAGCGTCACACAAGACTGAGAAACTATTACGTGGAGTGTACCACAGAAACTACCTCGACGGGGACAAACACTCTTATCACAGTTACTGATGATGATTTGAGCCTCCTGTCACACAGTTATAATAAGAGATCACAGCTCATTATCCTGACTATATATTTATGGGCTGTGGCTCATTTAGGTGACTATAGAATACAGATGGTAATAGCAGTGTTGTAGAGATGGTACAGGCTGGAGTTGATCATGTAACGCTGTGCTGATGCATCATGGGACTGATGGGAAAGTGAAAGCAACATCAAGGTGGTGCCTGACAAGCATCAGACTGGTGGCTGCATTGTATGGAAATTACTGCAGTTTACAGAGGAGATCTCCAAAGTGTGACCTCCAGGCAATCTGGTGACGAAGGGGAGGCAGAGATGGAAAAGTGTGCTTTAGAAGGCTGGAGTTGCATATATTTCTATGGCTGCTTTTGAACCAAAGCCAGCTGGGGGATTCAAAAGAAATGGGAAATATAAATGAAGGACTCATTTTATATGAGAATGCTCATATAAAATGTGTTGAAGGGTCTGAGAACCTGTTTCCCTCCGTGTTTAATAATTAAGGTTCTGTATATCACACATGATTATTTCCCCCGTATGATTTAGTCTCTCTTTTTCTCATAAAGGGCTGGCAGTACTAGAACCCGCCAGTTCATTCAGTTCTCTCACATTCTCATCCAAAATGGTCCTCATGAATGACCCACCGAGGATGAACAAAGACAGGAATGAGATTACCAAAAGAATATTGAGCTTCACCTTGGAGATCATCTACCTGCTGACTGGAGAGGTAAACTTTTCTTTATTTCTATCAACCTTTTTTTGTTATTTAAGAAGTCAGACTAAAGGCCCATTTACACGCAAATACAATAATTCAAACGATTGAAAGATTAAAAGTTTTAGCAACACTTAATGTCCATCAACACTTTATCATCTTAATTGTTTGTGTAAAAGGGCCTCTGGGGAGCTGTTTGCTGAGACCAGCATGTGGGCTGGGCTCTGCACACAGCTGCATTGTTCTCGTATGGGCTTCTGGCAGAATACAATGTAATTTTTCCCGCCACACGCAGAGAACACAGCGTGTGGTCTGTTGAGAGATATTTTATCTCTCTGCGGCTGAACAATGGATTTTAAGCCCATTTACATGCAATGATTATCGCTCATCTGCGGTGGTTTGAATTTTGAGCGATAATCGTTGCATGTAAATGGGCCTTTAAGGAAAAGGAAAATTGTAATGAGGATGATAGGACCAGTGGGGAACCAACAATATCACATGGCCAGCCTGGAGGTTTTTACTGATTTTTACACAGTTTAATGTCTCAAGTAGACTTTAAAATGAAAGCAAAGAACAAAAAACAAGTTAAGATGAATAAAAATAACGGATTAACTTTGTTTCCAAAAATTAAATCCTAGATTTTTCACTCCTCATAGTAGCCACCTCTAGCAGATATAACAGTTTTACAAATTTTGAATTTCTACAGTTGCATTCAGATATTATTCAAAAATTTCTTCCCAACATTGTTGCAGAAGTTCCCACAAATGTGCTGCTCTTGTTTCCTTTCACCCTTCTGTCCAGTTCATCCCATAAAAGCTCAGTGCGGTTTAAGTCCGGAGACTTTGCAGGTCATTGCATTCTTTGAAGCCTAACGCCTTGCTCTTGTCTTTTTAAGTAGTTCTGACATAACCTAGGAGTATGTATTAGATCAATGTCTTTCCAGAGGGTAATGCATGGCATATCAAAATGCTGTGGTAGCCCTTTTTGTCCAGTGTGCCAGTCACCCAATTGTCCATCTGTCTGTCTGTCTGTCTGTCTGTCTGTCTCCATACACAGGATTACACAATAGTGAAGAAGACATCGGGTGACGGTGCGACTCCCAACAGCCATCTCCATGAGTCAGGAGGATGGAGCAGGAGCCAGAGCCCCATCACAGAGGCTCCTCCTCACTTACCGATACATGAGCAGAAGATCCTAGAACTCACCAACAAGATCAATGAGCTGCTGACTGGAGAGGTGACACTGCTAGGAATGCTGGGACATTATACAATAACAGCACTAGAGGTGTCTGGGTAATGATGGTATCATTGTGTTGTCAGGTTCCTATAAGGTGTCAGGACGCCACCGTCTATTTCTCCATGGAGGAGTGGGAGTATTTAGGAAAACACAAGGGTCTGTACGAAGACATAATGATGGAAAACCTCCAGTCTCTTATATCACAAGGTGTGAAAACATTTCTATTTAATATATATTAAATATATAAATATTAGTTTGGCACTTTTTAGCACTTTTGGTGTTGAATCTTTAAAGGGGTTCTGACACTAAAAAAAAAAAAAAAATTGTACTCACCTTGCCTGGCCAGGCAGCAAGTGTGAGAATGGCCTAAGGGTGTTTTATTTAAGTGTCATTTTTATTAAGATCTTTCAATGTAGCTTTTTGAGACAAAGCTTGGTAAAAGTTTACTTTTTTGTAATTCACTCCAACATATAGTTGCTGTCCCTTCGTTATCCACTTTAGCTCTGAAGAGCCACTCCAGGATAATTTTTTTTTCTATTTCATTATTTAAGGGAGATAGTGTTACCCTGGCTAGTTATTCCTTTCTGTCTGAATATCCTAGCTGCATTCTCCTCAGATGGTCATGTGATCTCAATTCTGACCAACTCTGATTTACTTGAGTTTGTGTTCATTTTGTAGTCAGTTTCTCAGTCTGTGATGCTATTACATGGAGTATAACACAAAAAATGTATAGAGAGCGATATACACTCCTATCAGTTACTGATGATGATTATATGCTCCTGTCACACAGTTATAATAGAGGAGATCACAGCTCATCCTCTTGACTGTATATTTATGTTCTGCAGCGGATTTAGTTGAATACAGATGGTAATGGCCCTGTTACAGAGATTGTACAGGCTGTAGTTGATCATGTAATGGTGTGCTGATGTGTCATGGGACTGATATGAAAGTGAAAGCAACATTAAGATGGTGCATGATAAGCATTAGATAGGAGGCTATAGTGCATGGCAGTGACTGCAACAATCAAAGGAGACCTCCAGTGACAGGACAGAAAAGAAAAAATGTGTTTGCTATTGTGCATAAAAGGCCAATAACACATGTGAAGTCACTCTTGGACAAAGAAATCTGGAATTTTTAGATAGATTTAATAGATAATATGACTGTTTTTGAGCCAAAACCAACAGTGAATTAAAAAGAAATAGGAAATATAAAGGAAGGACTTCTCCTTCTCCTTCCTGCTGGATCAACGTCTGGCTTTGGCTCATAAAACTGCACCTCACACTGCATCAAAATTGACATTTGTTTTGTCTATTAGAAATACTACAAATGTATGTTTTTAGAGTCTGAATAATATATTTTCTTGTTTTCATTTTTATTCCTAACACATTTTAAAGCCAAACTGGAGGATCATCAGAGAATTCACACAGAGAAGAAACCATATTCCTGTTCAGAATGTGGGAAACGTTTTCCAAAAAAATCACATCTTGTCTCTCACGAGAGAATTCACACAGGGGAGAGGCCATATTCCTGTTCAGAATGTGGGAAGTGTTTTATAAAAAAATCCTATCTTGTTCCACATGCAAGAATTCACACAGGAGAGAAGCCATTTTCATGTTCTGAATGTGGGAAATGTTTTACAGAAAGATCACATCTTGTTATACATCAGAGAATTCACACAGGAGAAAAACCATTTTCATGTTCCGAATGTGGGAAATGTTTTAAAACAAAATCGCAACTTATCACACACCAGAGAACTCACACAGGAGAGAAACCGTTTCCATGTTCAGAATGTGGGAAATGTTTTGCGCGGAAATTAAATTTGGTTAAACATCAGAAACTTCACACAGGAGAGAATCTGTTTTCATGTTTAGAAAATGGGAAATGTTTTAGTACTAATGCCAAGTGCAGGACTCCTCAGAGATGTCGCACAGAGCAGCCGTCTTGATGTTCTGTAGGTGTGAAATATTTTTCAAGGAAGTCTAAGTTTTCAAACTCCTTAAAGAATCATGGTGTGGAATGTTGGAAGTACTTTAAGAGCAGAAAAAGATTTTGAAGAATTCGTCCCATTTACGAACCCTGTGTTCTGTATTTTTTTTGTGTAGAGCTCTAGCTCTACACATTGTAATACCACAGATGTCAAGAACATAGAAAATGTCTGAGATGTATACAAGGCACTGGATCCTCCCAAAGGGTCTAAATACATGGAGCAGTTTTTGTTGCAGGAATGTCTAGGACTGTCCCATTCATTTGATTGAGGCTTGGAGAATCGATGTGCATGCTGCAGAATCAACCCCATTCACATGTATGGAAGAGATAATCATTTGCAGAGTGAGCATTGACTAAGGGTGCTTTTACACAGGATGATCTGTTGGGCACAAATGCCTGACAGGTCAGATAATCGTTCCTGTACTTTTATAAAGGAAGGAGAATCACTGACTGAATGGAGGAGGAGCAGACCGGATCAATTCACAGTGAGCAGACCCACATTCATAAGTGGGCAGTGGCCTGTTTACATGGAACATTGTTCAGTCGCTGCATGTATTTACACAGAATAATAACATTTTTATTGCATCCATAAAAACACTTGTTCTTAATTGGAGTGAGCCGATCTCAAATCTAAAATTAGTTTTTCTCTGTAAGCTACAGTTTTTTGCAATTCAAGATTTTAGGTTTTCATCTTAATGTAAAATTTTCAACATTCAGTTTCAACATAATGAAGTAGAATGTCTTCTTGCTGAGGACTCTGACTATATTCCTGTCCTGTGACAGCTGTGGCAGAAGTGCAGCATGCTATCCCGTTGCTTTCAATGGGATCTGCGCTGCTGCCGGTCCCATTGAAAGCAGTGGTTTGTGGCAAACCCTGCAGCATGATTTTTGGGGAAGGGCTTGAAATATAAGCCTTTCCCTGAAAATCATCAAGTGGTTAAAAAAAAAATTACTCGCCTTTCCGCCGCTCAGATGCGTCTCCGGGCTGGATCCCTAACACTGCTATCCAGCACTTTCAGTAGGCGGGGATTTAAAAGTCCCCGCCTCCTGAAAGGGCTGTGCTGATTGGCTGAGCATTCAGCTAATAACAGCTAGTGCTTAGCTATTGGCTGAGTGGTCAGCCAATTACAGCTAGTGCTTAGCTATTCATTTATTCATGATTAGCTAAGCACTAGCTGTAATTGGCTGAGCACTCACCCAATCAGCACAGTCCTTTCAGGAGGCGGGGATTTTTAAATGAATCGCTAAGCACTAGAGTCTTCCGTCATCCTGCTGTGAACATCGTTATGTTGCTGTAATGTTTGAATCATCGTCTTTTTTTTCCCCTTCTTAATAAAGTTTTTTTTCTACCTCTTTGTAAACATTTTATGCAATATTTGGCTTTTAGTGAATGAGGTTCGTATGTTGCCTTGTGATAAAACAAAGGCTCCATAGGTAAACCTAAAAAAAAAAAATCATGAGTTTCATAATTCTGCGTTTTCTCGAACACTCGCATCGCACAAAAAATTGCACCTTTTTATTGCAGTGTGAAGGCAGCCTATAGCCCCTCACATAAGTGTTTTTGCACCCACAATTCATGTTCATTTACGTACGGAAAAAAATGCCGCTTTTGAGTTTCAGATGTGTTTTTTTTCCTGTACAATTACGCAGTGTTTCACACATATACCATATTTTGCACGCATTTGTGCATCTTTATCAACTTCTATGGTGACTTTTGGTGTACAAAAATGCAGGAAAATGGAGCATGCCGTGTTTTTGGAAACATATGCGCATGTGAACAAGTCCATAGCAACCAATGGCTTCTGTTTTCTGCGTATTGTGTGTGCAATTTTTGCATGTGAAGGGGGTTTTAATTCATGCATGACTGAATGATAAATTTGGTCATCGTTCAGTTTCTTCATGTACTAGAACTTAACGACGGATCGGCCCGTGCAAACAGGCAGTCGTTCATCTATTAACAACTGCCTGTTTACTGTGAGTGGAGGTGGGCGGGTCAGAAAAATCCCTGGCTGCTCCGGCTCCAATCACTGAGCGATGATCATCACTGGGACGACCTGTCAGGCATCTGCCCCCAATTGGGCTTACACCACATTTAAGCACCCTCACTCTGCTTCCTGGATCTGACGTCCCATCACAGGGTAGAGACTGGCTCTTCCATCCCCCCCCCCCCCCCCCCCTGCAGATGAGGACGACGTATATCGGCTCAGCGTGAAAACCGAGCCGATATACGTTCGTGTGAATGCAGCCTTACATGTATGTGCGATGCAATTTTTTGGGGCTCCCTTAGAAAATAATGGGTGATTATTTATTGGAGCAGAATCATCCAAAAATAGGACTTGCTGCAATTTTTTGCTTGCGCACAGTGCGAGCAAAAATATTGCTCTTGTACATAAAAGCGGTTCTTCAGGGAGAAAACTATTTATGATGTGTCCTCAGGATCAGGTCATCGATAGTTGATCAGCTGGGGTCCATCACCGACCGATCAGCTGATTGTGCGCCCGCTGACAGTGTCGTAAATACACAGCAGTCGGAGCAGAATATGCAGATGTCTCTGCGCCGACCTACATGAGGTGGACGGATCTTGTAACTGCAGGCACGACTCATGTTGAGTTCAAAGAAAGCTGCACTTGCAGTTGCAAGCGCCGGCCAGGAGGTTGGAGCAGAGATATCTGCTGCTTCCGCTCCGACCCCTGTGTAATTGTGCACCCAGTAAGAGCACCACAATCAGCTGATCGGTGGGGGTTCCGAGCGACAGACCCCAGCTGATCAGCGATTAATGAGCTATCCTAAAGATACACCATCAATAGCATCTCCCTGGAAAACACCGTTAGGGCTCTTCCACACTAGCGAGAGATTTTCTTGCGACGCAAGAGAGAGTGAAAACGTATGATGACGAAACCAATGGTTTCTGTCTCATTTACAATGTGATCACTCAAGCCAAGTTGTGATTAAAAAAAATCTGCGATATCACCTATTGCTTCCAATTGGGCGGGCGGCAGTAGCGCCAGCCAAACTGAAAACAATGGGACAAGATCGTGAAACCGCCTTGGAATCCCTCCACAGCTAGGAGAGAGAGAGAGAGAGGGGGGCAGAGCTACAGGAGCTCTCCTACACATCTCCCCATAGTTGGAGAGATAGGGGGTAGGGCTAGAGGGCTTCTGTGAGTAGGGAGGTGGGGCTAGAGAGGTTCTCATATTGATTCTTCTCTTGTCAAAGAGCGGGCAGGGCTAGAGGTGTTCTCATAGTGATTCTTTAGCCAAGAGGGGGAGTGGTTAGATGGATCTGCCCTCTAGGCCCACCCCGTCTCTTGGCTAGAGAAGAATAACTATGAGTACCCCTCTAGCCACACCTTCTTGCACTTGCTCTAGGGTAAACCCTGGGAAAGTCCTCTAGCCCTGTCCCCTATATCTCTGAATATGGGGAGATATGTAGGAGATGCCCTGTAGCTCAGTGCCCTCTCTCTCCTTGCTATAGGGAATCCTAAGGCTGTTTCGTGATTTTTTTTCCCCCATTGATTTCAATAGGGCTAGCACTGCTGCCACCGACCCCATTGAAAATAATGAGTGACATCTCAGCTTTTTTTTTTTTATCCTAACTTGGGTTGAGTGAACAAATTGCGAATGAGTATGAAACCATTGAAAACCATTGGTTTCGTAATCGTGCATTTTTACTCACTCTCACATCGCACAAAAGTCTATCGCCAGTGGGTAAGAGCCCTTAACCATAAGCCTGAGTGCTTATTTACATTCTGTGACTTTGTCCGACACCTAAAACTCGTGCAATGTATTAACCCATTGTTTGCAATGGGTTCGTTTACACAGGCGGGAAGACTGCAGCATGTCCTATTTTTTCGTGATATCACAGAAAACCCGACCATTATTTGCTATGGGTGAGTTAAAAATCACACGAAACTCGCAGCCACGTGCAACCGTTATGAAACAACAAGCGATTTTAATACACATGAAAAATGCGTCGCACTTGGATAGAAATCGCAGATTTAAGAGTGACATCGCTCCATGTTTCTCAGACCGATCTCGCACTCGCCTATGTAAATACGGCCCTAGATGTGGGTTCTTCCCTCTGGACCCCATGGCAATTCCAGCAAATATTAAATGGACCGAAGTCGGCTATGGGCGCTGCTCTGTCAGTAAATGTTTTGCTTCTGGACATGTGATGATGTCACCATCATGTGACCGAAACAAGCGGATGGAGATCGGCATTAAATAGGACAAGCAGTAGTGATGGACCTGCAATGATGTTGCCATCATGTGACAAGAGGGGGCAGAGCTTTGTATGGAGGAGAGGTCAAGTGATGGATGAGAGCACGGTGCCAGGCAGATGCTGGGACTTGTAGTTCTCTTATCTCTTTCCTTGTAATGTCCTTTGATCTCACATAACCGCTGGAGCATGATGGAATTTGTAGTTCACTCTTATATTCTATACCTTTAATTTTCTCTCAGGATCGATACCGCCTGAGCATTGTAGTTCTCTCTCCTTATCAAACTACCATTTCTCTGTCCTATACCACCCAAGATATTCCTCACTCACCCCCTCACTATCCTACATGGATCTCTACAGATTTGCCCATTAACCCTTTCTCTGCTCTATGGAATTTATGCCACATCCTATGTATATCCCTCATTTACTACCAGTCCACCATTAGGGCTGGTGGTGTTTTCATCTTACCTGCCCTCATCAGTCGCTTTACTACCCGTCCACCATTAGGGCTGGGAGTGGATTTTAACAGCACTTTTTCTTTGCTGACTTGGCACGCTTTCCATCATAATTTTCCCTTTTTCCTCGCAGTGCCCGGGTTAATTAGGTGGCACTATCTGGAGATGACGTCTTCCAGCACACCCACTCTGTGAAGTACACTTATGGCGTCAGTGGAAAGACGCTAACATGAAATGCTATATATTTACTTCGCAGTGACGACGCCAATTAGCTGCTGCAATTTCAAATGCTGGAACTAAATTCGATTCCCAGTCCGGCCCGGCAAAGGAGCCACTCCATCCATGATGAGTGCCAGTTTTGTCACAGCTTCCACCAAACGCCCAGAATCGAGGAGATCTCCGATCCGGTCGATATAACTACTTACTTATCATGGTCAACAGTGTCTGCAGCATCTAAGCCGTTAGGAATAGTGGGGGCTCCTCCATCACCCCATCGCTCTCCTTTAAATCCAAAGCCAAAACGGTTGTCATGGTAGCTGAGGGCCTAGTGAAGACCCTCATGCCTGCCAAGAAAACACTAAATCCGTTACTTTCCTACTTCCCCTCCTTACAAAGCGCTGCCCCCTCATGTACTGATCACATGATGGCGACATCATCACACCTCCTACTGCCACCACGTAGGGCACATTCACACGGGCGTATATGTAATCGGATCTGTGAATATGCGGCCAAAATACACCTTTGTCTCATGTTTTTCTGACTTTCGGCAGTATTTACGCTCCGAGTGACAAAATATGAGTCGCATACGTAGGTTTGCAGCGTATTTCTGCGCTCCCAATGATTTCAATGGACTATTACGGTGCGTAATGCGGTATTTTTTTTGCTGTAGGCAAATACACGTGCCTTTGTGTGTGATAAAAGTACAGTAAAATACACCAATGTGCGTGTAAAAATGCTACACTCATACGTGCACAAATACATGTATGTTTGTGTGAAGCCAGCCTTATTCTCACTGCTGAGCTCCGCCCCCTTATATACTGATCACATGATAGTGACATCATCACAGGTCCTTTAGCCACCACTTCTCACTGCTGAGCTCTGCCCCTTATATACTGATCACATGATCGTGACATCATCACAGGTCCTTTAGCCACCACTGCTCCTCACTGCTGAGCTCCGCCCCTTATATACTGATCACATGATGGTGACTTCTCGCAGGTCCTTTACCTGTTGCTATGGTCACAGCTGGTGTGCTGTTGTCTCTGTAATCAGCCAGAGGCTACATATATACAGCACACTGATATCAGAGCTCTGCGTGTGACTCCGGCCGGCAGGTAAGAGGTGGCGGAGGGTTTGTCGCATCTTCCGGTAACATTTCTAAAACTGTGAGAGGTGAGTCTTGCAATGAAGCTTCTCTGAGTGCCGACCTGATCGGCCGTCTGGCAAGGATAGACGCAGCTGGAGGATGTAGACACTGCCCCCCGCTGGCGGGTGAGAAGACGTCCAACGGACATGAAGTGTAATACACAGATCTGGCTGATACTGGCATGGATATCACACAGCTGAAAGAAGCCGTGCAAAACCGAAAAATAATAATAATAATAATCTTTATTTGTATAGCGCCAACTTATTCCGCAGCGCTTTCAGGCATGGATAAATGCAAAACAATACAACAATTGCAACAAATACAATGTGAGGTATATTGGGTTAGACACAGATGGGTTGAGGATGGTACAGGAGGTGCAGGGGGTGGGGAACACAGGCAATAGGAAATTTTATGTACAGATCATTTATCAGAAGGCAAACAGGGTGGAGCACCATAGGGAGGGGCGAGGGACTAGGTCAGGAGATTTGGTATGCTTCCCTGAAGAGGTGCGTTTTTAAGGCACGTCTGAAATTTCGTGCATCGGGAATCATCCGGATGCCTTGGGGTAGAGCGTTCCAGAGGATGGGTGCTGCTCTGGTGAAGTCCTGTATGCGAGCATGTGAGGTTCGTATTACAGGGGTGTTTAGTCTGAGGGTGTTAGCCGATCGGAGTGAGCGGGCTGGGTGGTGTACTGACAGTAGGGAGGCGATGTATGGTGGCGCAGCGCCATGCAGAGCTTTGTGAGTGAGGTAGAGGAGTTTAAATTTAGTTCTGCAGTGGATGGGCAGCCAATGCAGCGACTGGCATAATGCAGAGGCGTCTGAATAACGACTGGATAGAAAAATGAGCCTAGCTGCTGCATTTAGTATGGATTGGAGTGGAGCGAGTCTAGTGCGGGTGAGGCCAATGAGTAGCGAGTTGCAGTAGTTAAGCTGGGAGTGGATGAGCGCAACCACTAGCGTCTTTAGCGTGTCCGTGGTTAGGAACGGACGTATTTTAGCAATATTTCTGAGGTGCATGTGGCATGTTTGGGCCAGAGATTGGATATGGGGGGGCAAAGGAGAGGTCAGAGTCCAGTGTGAAAACATGGAGGGAGCTCGTCTGTAGGGTCACCGAAGGTAGTGAACAGCTAACAGCAACAATATGGAATGTAAAGCCTGAAAGCCACAGAACGATGTATGAGATCCCACATCTACATGCAGTATATACAATGTACACATAGGAGGACAGGATCTCTTCTCTATCTCTGAGCTGGCGGGTGTAGACTGCTGCTATGATGTCTCCATACACTGTACACATAGGGAGCAGGATCTCTTCACTATCTCTGAGTTGGTGGGTGTAGACTGCTGCTATGATGTCTCCATACACTGCACACATAGGAGAGCAGGATCTCTTCTCTATCTCTGAGTTGGTGGGTGTAGACTGCTGCTATGATGTCTCCATACACTGTACACATAGGGAGCAGGATCTCTTCACTATCTCTGAGTTGGTGGGTGTAGACTGCTGCTATGATGTCTCCATACACTGTACACATAGGGAGCAGGATCTCTTCACTATCTCTGAGTTGGTGGGTGTAGACTGCTGCTATGATGTCTCCATACACTGCACACATAGGAGAGCAGGATCTCTTCACTATCTCTGAGTTGGTGGGTGTAGACTGCTGCTATGATGTCTCCATACACTGTACACATAGGAGAGCAGGATCTCTTCACTATCTCTGAGTTGGTGGGTGTAGACTGCTGCTATGATGTCTCCATACACTGTACACATAGGGGAGCAGGATCTCTTCTCTATCTCTGAGCTGGTGGGTGTAGACTGCTGCTATGATGTCTCCATACACTGTACACATAGGGGAGCAGGATCTCTTCTCTATCTCTGAGCTGGTGGGTGTAGACTGCTGCTATGATGTCTCCATACACTGTACACATAGGGGAGCAGGATCTCTTCTCCATCTCTGAGCTGGTGGGTGTAGACTGCTGCTATGATGTCTCCATACACTGTACACACAGGGAGCAGGATCTCTTCTCTATCTCTGAGCTGGTGGGTGTAGACTGCTGCTATGATGTCTCCATACACTGTACACATAGGGAGCAGGATCTCTTCTCCATCTCTGTGCTGGTGGGTGTAGACTGCTGCTATGTCTCCATACACTGTACACATGGGGAGCAGGATCTCTTCTCCATCTCTGAGCTGGTGGGTGTAGACTGCTGCTATGATGTCTCCATACACTGTACACATAGGGGAGCAGGATCTCTTCTCCATCTCTGAGCTGGTGGGGGTAGATTTTATACTGTATTTCAAAGCCACAGGTATAATTTCCATACAAGAAGCTCCAATCATGGAAGGGCCGGTGGCTCTAATCAAAGTGCCAGTCAGTGTGTGTGGATGTGCAGTGAATCCCTCTATATGACATGTGAAAGCTCTAAGAAGCTGTTTCTCTGAACTCTTAGTAATTGAAGTCTTGTATATCACACATGAATGACCCACCGAGGATGGAGAAGAATAGCAATGAGATTACCAAGAGAATATTAAGCTTCACCTTGGAGATCATCTCCCTGCTGACCGGAGAGGTAAACTTTTCTATAATTCTATTGTCTTTATTGTATTATGAGTAAGTCAGACTGAGACTATGTTCACATTTGCATTTGGAGATTCCGTCACAGATCCGTCATAAAATGC
This sequence comes from Eleutherodactylus coqui, assembly GCF_035609145.1. Lineage (NCBI taxonomy): Eukaryota > Metazoa > Chordata > Amphibia > Anura > Eleutherodactylidae > Eleutherodactylus > Eleutherodactylus coqui. Next base: position 39,621,438 of record NC_089837.1, read on the forward strand.
TGAACGGAGTCCAAACCTTTAGGCCTCATGTCCATGGGGATAGATCCACAGCGGGTCACCCGCAAGCATGATCCGCACCCCATAGGTAATTAAATACCTGCAGATGTCATTTTCCTTTGAGGCGCGGATTGCGTGTGCGGGAAAACACCCGCAGCATGCTCCATTTTAGTGCGGGTCTCCCGCGGGAACGGCTCCCGCAGGCTTCTATTGAAGCCTATGAAAGCAGTTCGGATCCGTGGCACACCCGCACCTGAATTCCTGCTCTCCGGCGCAGGAGAGCAGGAGTTTAAAATGAGAAGTGCACGGCGCATGCGCGGCACGCTGCTGGCGTGCCGAGCACATCCGCCTGGCCGAAGAAAGAAGATCTGGCTGCGACGGAGGGCAGATCCGCAGATTCCGGACAGGTAAGTAAATTCTTATTTTTAGGCCTCATGTCCGCGGGAAAGGAGGGACCCGCTGCGGGATTTTGCATGAAGAATCCACGGCGGCCTGATTTTCCCCGTGGACATAAGGGCCTTACAGTCAATGGGGTCCATTCATAATTTACCAACACAAAAGCTAATATGTTTGTTGACTTGTTTATTATAATCTATGACAACAGAGCTTGTTTATTTCCATACTAGATACTAGGGAGAAGATACCCCTTTCACTTCACAAAAAAAAATATTGTACAAATTCTGCATCTCTATGATCGTTTTAATATTGTAATTTTCTGAATAAAGCAAGGTTAAAAAACAAGATCTTCCACCATTCTTGTATCTTGTTCTTGGACTTGTTCTAGTTTATCAATGTCTTCTCGTAAGTGAGGTCTCCAGAACTGAACACAATAGTAGACTAGACCAAAATTTGGGTGACAAACGCAGCAATTTGGTGCAACTTCGGCCACACGCCTTTTTCACGAAAGTCAGAAAAAGTGTCTAAAAACACATGATAAATGTGGCGCAAGCATGTGAGACAGTTTTCTGCTGTAACTTGCACCAGAAAACAGTTGTATTTTAAATAGTAAATGAGTTCAGTATTCCAGATGTGGTCTCACCAGACCCCATACAGCGGGATCACAATCTCTCACTTTCTACTGTGGGATGAATACTGGGTTCAGTCCTCTACATGTCTCTCTCCATACACAGGATTACATAATAGTGAAGAAGACATCCGGTGATGATGCGACTCCCAACAGCCATCTCCATGAGTCAGGAGGATGGAGCAGGAGCCAGAGCCCCATCACAGAGGCTCCTCCTCACTTACCGATACATGAGCAGAAGATCCTAGAACTCACCAACAAGATCACTGAGCTGCTGACTGGAGAGGTGACACTGCTGGGAATGCTGGGTAATTATACAGTAACAGTACTAGAGGAGTCTGGGTAATGATGGTATCATTGTGTTGTCAGGTTCCTATTAGGTGTCAGGATGTCGCTGTCTATTTCTCCATGGAGGAGTGGGAGTATTTAGAAGAACACAAGGATCTGTACAAGGACGTCATGATGGAAAACCACCAGCCTCCGATTACACTGGGTATAAGATTTATATATTTATATCTTTTTGTACAATATATATGTTTATGGTTCAAAAAAAGTGTTTATTTAGTCTGTCAATGAGATACAATGAATACTGAATTGTAAAAACCAGTTATCGAATAAACAAAATTGACATGCAAAAAATCTGTCCTCATTCTTCAGATTGCATTTCCAATTTTCTAAGACAGTTATTTTAGTTATGTAATACCTCTTATATAACTCTAGAATATTTTACCAATCATATATCAAATATGTGACCTGATACTTAGAATCAAAGAAAACAAAAAGAACAGAAAAAATAAAATCCAGATAAACAAGAAAGGAGAGAAGAGAGAAAGGAGGGGCGGAAAAAGAGGGTTATTGGGGGGTGGGGGGGGGGGGGGGTAGGGTGGAATACGGTCCGGTCTCTGAGGAGAAGGAAATGGTATCTTGTGGTGTTGGCTAGGTTGTTGTTTGTGTATGTGGTGGGTAAGATACCACTCAAGCCACACGTTTAGGTCTGGAGAGAAGCGGAACTGGTTCCATGTCATCCACGTTGTGAAACATTTGACATGTCTCATTTCGTCTCTTGCACACAGTTCCTCCATGTATTTTAAATGATCTAAGGCTTCCAACCACATCAGTCTAGAGGGTGGTGTTGTAAATCTCCAGTTCCTAGGAATTATCTGGCACATGGCCAGTATGAAGAATCTGAGCAGAGAACCCTTAGCACACGTTAGGGAGCCTGGGATCCTAGACAGGACAGCAGTGCTATCTCCGGTGTGAACACTATTCGGTTTCTGCAAACTGAGGAATAGAGGGTGTTAACCTCCTGCCAGAGGGGGCGGATCAGGGGGCAACCAGAGGCGGATTAGGGACCCAGTCCCCAAAAGGCATCGCCAGCAGGTATCTGGATACTGGGGGAATATCCTGGTAAGCCTCACTGGGGTCTGATACCATCGGGTCAGTATTTTATAATTTAGTTCTTGCATTTTGCTGGATACGTTCATTTTATGGGTCAAGATATAGTTTTTTTTCCAAGACTCCTCTGGGGACATAACACTGAGATCTTTCCCATTCTCGTTCTACATCCCTATTACTATTGCTCATATCTTCCTCTAGGAACATCCAGTACAGCGTTGAGAAACTCTGTTGGACTATGTTGGTCGAAATGCACAGTTTCTCGAAGGGGGTGAGGAGGCGTCTTAGCTGTCGCGCATCCCCCAGTGCCCCCGCATAGTGGCATAGCTGTAGGTACTGAAACCACGCTCCGGGTGGGGGTCGCTGGTCTTTTTGAATCCAACACTCAGAGTAATGTCCCGGACCCTGAGGATCGTGTCTGAAATATTGTTCGTCAAAGGAGAGCCACTTATAAAATTGGGAATATCCGGGTTTCCTACCAAGGGAGTGATCAGGCCCGTTTTAGTCGCTGGCCCTATACAAGCAGTCACCATATCTTCCATAAATGGGGACAGTCCCTTTGCCTGGGAGCCACATAAGGCACAGACCATTAAAGAGAGTTGAGTCTTGCTCTACTTCAACCCACAGCCTCTGTGATCTGTTATGGAGCAAGTCTAGGATCCGTCTGGTCAATGATGCTTTGTAATATAAAGAGATGTTCGGTATACTTATGCCACCCTATTCCCTTAGGCTAGTAAGGGCCTTCCAGTTACGCCTAGGCCTACTCCCTCCCCATATGAAATTCATTATAATTTTCCTGACTTGTGTTAGAAATGACCACGGCAAACTAATGGGAACCGTTTGGAGAATATAAAGAACTCTAGGCAGGCATTTATTTTCACTGTGCTGAATCTCCCGAACCAGGACAAAGGGACCATTTTTCCACTTATTAAAGTCTGTTTCCAGTCTGGTTAACAGAGATTCATAATTTTTCATAAGTTTTTTTTTTTTTTTCAGATCTGCCGTGATCACCACACCCAAGTATGTAAGCTCTTCTGGGCTCCATTTGAATGGGAGGGTGGGCCTTAGGGCATCGACCTCTGAGTCGACTATCACCAAAATATACAGGGGACAGGGGACAACCTTGTCGCATGCCATTGCGTATTTGTATGGATGATGATAGCTGACTATTAACCCGAACACACACAGAGGTAGAACGGTACAGAGCCATTATCGAGCTCCTGAGCCTGGGGCCAAAGCACACACGTTCCAAAACTGCCTCCAGAAACCCCCAGCTCACCCTATCAAACCCCTCCTCCGCGTCCACCGAGAGGAGACATAGGGGGTCCCCAGAGTTGCATGCCCGGGACACAAGATAGAGCATTCTTATGGTGTTGTCCCTTGCCTCCCTCCCCGCCACAAAGCCCACCTGAATCCTGTGAATTAATGATGGGATATGGGTTTGGAGACGTGTAGCCAGAATTTTCGCGAAAATTTTGGTATCTATATTTAGAAGGGAAATCGGCCTGTAGCTACCGCAGGCTGTAAGGTCTTTCCCAGTTTTGGGTATCACTGTTATTACTGCCTGTAGTGCTTAAGCAGGGAAAGGACAGGAGCCAGAGACAGAGTTAAATGTTTTAAGCATCAAGGGGGCCAGACTCTCCCCGAGGAGCTTATAAAAGTGGGGTGTGAAGCCGTCAGGCCCTGGACTCTTCCCAATTTTGAGAGATTGAATTGCTTCCCTCACCTCCTGAAAAGTCCCCATTGAGCGCATTTTGGTCCGAGTCTGTGATTCGTTTAGGAGCGCAACTGGCTAGATAATTGTTTCTTTCCCAAGTCAGTTCTTTCCGTTCCCCGTGTTTATCTGGTATATTATACAAGTCATGGTAATATTTATAAAAGCCATTTAGTATTTTTGAGTTCGTGTTGACCAGTCCCTCCTGGTGTTTTAATAGACAAAAATATATGTCTGCGGTGATTGTGGATTCAGCGCTCTGGACAGACCCCTGCCACATCTATTCCCATACTCGTAAAAACTTCCTCTGGCTTTGTCTCTTTGACATAGTGAGGCCTGGTCCAACAAGTGCAAGATCTGATTTCGAGTTGCAGATATTTCTGCTGCTCTAGTGCTCGAGGGCATAGCTTTATTTGTACTCTCGAGTTGGTTCAGTTGGGAGAAGAGACCCTCTAATGTGTTAGCTCTTTCCCTTTTCAGGTGTCCCCAGTGTGAAATAAAGATCCCACGAAGCACACATTTAAGGGCTTCCTATTTCATGGGGTCCGGAGTCTTGTCAGAGGCATGGTCTATGCTGAAATTTTCGACAACCTGTTGGATCGCCTGCATACAAGTTGTATTGTTCAACAGATTGTCGTTTAGACGCCAGCTGTTTATCATCCTTTTCCCCGTGCCTTCTCTAATTGACCCCCAAACTGGAGCGTGGTCAGACCATATGAAAGAACCTATTGAGCTTAGGGGCTCGCGATCTAGAAGTTTATGTGAGACGAACAGGTAATCTAAACGCTGGTAGCAGTTATGAAATGGGGAGAAGAAGCTATAATCCTTTACCCCAGGGTGCAATGTCCTCCAGAGGTCGATCAGCCGAAGGCTGCCAAGCTCTTTACGTAGTCTACGAAGTGATGTGTCTGTGTGTAATTCCGGAGTTACCCCCAGAGGAGTCAAGCGTGGGCTCTAGGCTGAGGTTAAGGTCCCCATCTAATATGATGTTGGAGCCATCAGCAAAGGTCCTCGGGGGGCCCCCAGCATCCGGATCCCAAAGCGAACCTGTGCTTGATTTGGAAAATACACATTAGCAATAGTTACTATTTCGTTGCAAATTTGGATTTTCAGAGAAAGGTAACCCCACTCTGTATCCAGCGAGGAGGAGATAAACTTATGGGGAAGTTGTTTGTGTATGGCTATTGATATGCCCCCTGCTTTTTTGGTGGGGTGTGGGCTATGTGGTGTAGTTACAATTCTTGCATTTAGGAATTTTGTCTGTTTGGAAATGTGTTTCTTGCAGAAGTGCGATCATAATTTTATGCCTATGTTGATGATTCAAAATCTGCCCCTTCTTGGCAGGTTTGTTCAGCCCCCGCACGTTGTATGTGCCGAACGTGATATTAGCCATTTTCCAGCTTAATCGGTAAGATCATTTCTAGGCCGGGGTGAGGGAGAGACAGGATGAGAGGGAAAAGAAGAGGAAGAAAGAAGAAAACAAGGTTTACATGAAAAAACCTCATTCGACAGGTAGCAGCTGCAGGTGCTATCCTGGTGAAACTTCAGCAACTCGCTGTAGTCACAGAGTCAGGCAACAGTTCACCTCGGTGGGTAGGGTGCCAGTCAAAACAAGATCGGCCCCCACTCACCCCCCCCCCCCCCCCCCCCTGAGGTAAATACTAAGAAGCTGAGGTACCCTGCTGTAGGGTCCTTTGTGTATATAACCTCCAAATCTCGGCGAATCAAATCAGGTAAACATAAAACAGAGGACATCAAAAACTGCTAGTCCAATGATGGGAGGTGCAGCCCCCCGGCCTGCCTGGGCGAACCAAGCTGATCTCTATCTCGCCACAGGTTTAGCAACCAAGTCAACTAAATCATGGACAGTCTCAGGGGAAGGGGGAGGTGCACCCTCTGCCGTCCTCTATACCCCCCCCCCTCCAGTGGGTCACCATAGAAGTCCCAGATAAAGGATTTCCAATGTTAAGTAGAAGTCTTCAGGTGTCTGAGTCCAGGCATCTGCGGCGTTGTTTGGGATGAGCAGTCTGCCAATGCTCTTGAGCTGTGGGTGCGATCAGAGTCAGGGCCGTAGGCCATTCTGGGAGTGTGGTCATTGGCAGCTGGAAGGTTCCCAGGAATTTAGGTAGGTCGCCTAGTGTGTGAAGTGTGGCAGTCTTACCACTTTTTTGGGGAGTCAGGGCGACCGGCTAGCCCCATTTATAGGGAATGTCGTTTTTATGAAGCATTGCCAACAGCGGTTTTAGGGCGAAGCATGTGGTGTGCCAAGTCCTGTAGTAATAGAATAGGTTTGCCGCTATGAGTAAGGTCTCCCTTTTCTTTGGCTTTGCGTAATATAGATTCCTTGTCTCTGAAAAAGTGGATCCTGCAGATTATATCTCTAGGCCTGTTTGGGTCAGCCATTCTGGGACCTAGTGCTCTGTGAATCCTATCTATAATGACCGTGTCGTCCGAGGTGCGGCCCAGAAGTTGCAGGAAAAAAGGTTTCAGCCCATGGTTCTAATTGGTGACCTTCTATCTCTTCTGTTATGCCTCGGATGCGGAGGTTGTTCCTCCTGTTTCTGTTTTCGAGATCGTCTAGATGCATAGTGATGTTGGCAATTTGATCAGCATGAAATTGGATGGCCTGTCTATGTGACTCTAAAATTGCTGCCGTTCCCTCCTGTGCTTCCTCCACTTGAAGTAGCCTATGGCCTATTTGGTGTATATCAGAGTGGATCCGCTCCAGAGCTTGTTTGTTTGATGTTTCAAATCTCATGAGTAGCTTGTCCAGTTCGCTTTTAGCTGAAATTGACATTATGTGTGCCTTCCAGTCGTCCTTATCACCATTAGATGTTGCCCTCACTGATGTGTTGTGATCAGGGCTACTGGTGGAGCTATACTCCGGTGAAACAGACCACCCCAGAGGGTCACTGTCCCTATCTTCATGATGTGGCGGTGTCATATTGTGTATAGATGATGTGGTCAGAGCCCCCTGTCCTGTGAGTGGTTTTACATTGTTACTCACAGTTCTGCCGCTGGTCCCCAGATCCATCTGGGATCCAGATTCTGGGTCCTCTGGTCCTGACAGCTCTGTGGGTGGAGGGCACCCCTCTGTCTCTGCCTTTCTGGGTGAAGCCCTGGTCAGGAGAGGCTGATGCCGCTGAGATGCCGATCTGTTCGGTGTTGTACAGGCTGAGGGAGGCAGTCACTCGCGTTGCCTCATGGGAGCCGGCGCCATCTTAGTTTTTCTCCCGCTCGGGCTTGGAGCACAAAGAAATCGCTCCATAGCCCCTTTCCTGCTGCTTGTTGCTGCTGGTCTGATGTCCACTGCCGTCTTCTTGCCCATCCCGGTCTCCATGGGCAAAATTCGCCGATCGTCGGAGGTTTGCTGCCGTGGAAGGACGGGGGGGGGGGGGGGGGGAGGGTGTGCCGCTGGAGCTCGTCTCTCTCACATCCCATCCGGGCATCCGCAGGCCATGCCCCCCCCCCCCCTACAATATGTTTAACCCTTTCCAATCCATTGTCTGACATCTAAAGACATTCTGATTGAAGGCTGTACAGCTCCGATGTTGGAAGACGTCCGGCAGGGTATTCTTACTGTATATTACTGGCCGCTCTGTTGTCGGGGGCCTTTCCAGCATGTCCCATATTGCAGTACTGGCTCTAGCCAGCAGATGATGCCATTGTATAATGGCAGAAAGAGTAAGCCCCCTAGGAAACCCTGAATCCAAAATTGGATTGCAAAGGGTTAAAGGGGTTAAGTGGCTTCTTTTATTTTTTAAGAAACTCAGCGACAACTGACAAAATAATAATCACCCGTGGGTCCACCCACTCCCTTCCCATGGTCTTTGCTCACTTCTGGGCATGGCTGAATTTGTGCCATCTAAGCATGCGCCCACTGTGGTCAAACCCCTTTGTTAAAATCATAATTTTTTTTTTCATCACTGCATTCAAAGTCCCATAACTTTTTTTTAGTTTTCAATAGATAGAGCTCTGTGAGGGCTTGTTTTTTGTGTCACAAGCTGTAGTTTGTATTTCTATTATTCTTGGGTACATACAGATTTTTATTGATCAATTTATTGAGCTTTTTAAGAGAAAATAAACAAAATGCACATTTTGCCTCCATTTTTTTAATGGTTTTTGATGCATAGGATTTATAGTGTGCTTAAATTATAGTAGAGGTCATTACGAACACAATGATACTACACGTGGGGTTTTTCTTAAATGTTAAATTTCTTTATATAAATGGGGGGAAATCAGCAAAAGGTTTTTTTTTTCCATATTTTTTTACGATTTTTTTTTTTTTACACTGTTTATGTCCCAGAAGGGGACTTGAGTAGAGATGAGCGAGCTTGCTCGGATAAGTCAGTTACTGGAGGGAGCTTCGCTCTTCTCGAGTAACTGCCTTCTTGCCCGAGCGTGCTTGGGGGGCGGCGTGGGATGGCGGGGGAGAAAGTGAGAGAGATCTCCGCCTACCCCCCCCCCCCCCCCGAGCACGCTCGGATGAGAATGCACATACTCGAGAAGAGCGAGGACTTATGTTCTGCAATTCCTAATCACACGTTATAACAATCATAGACAATGGCATAGCAGGACGCCTGTATCTGGCATCCTGTTGCTATGGCAATCCATCGGCCCTCTGCGATTACATCGCGGGGGTCCGATGACATCACAGAGGGAGTCATTACACCACCTCAGGTCACACTGAAAGTTAGCAAAATGCTCGTATGCTCGTTACTCGAGCTGAGCTTTTTGTAAAGCTCGAGAGCTCATTTCTAGTAATGAACACCATTGAAGTCAATGGGAGACTCGTGCATTTTTCAAGGTGACCCATGCTCTGCATTGTTTTCAATGGAGTTGCGGCTGCTGCCGGCGGTTCCATTGAAAACAATGGTTTGCTGACACCCCTGAATTGTTTTTCATGGTAGGGCTTTACATGTAAGCCCTTCCCTGAAAAACAATAATTTTAGTGTAAAAAAATAAATAAATAAATAAACTTTCCGCCGCTGCTGTGTCCACCGCGGGGATGAAGAACACATCTCCCGCATGCGGCAGATGTTTCCTTCCTCCCCGCTAGTAAAAAGAATTCCCTGCTGCTACACCTACCACATCTGTGACAGATGCAGCAGAGCAATTCTGCAATTCCCTACCGCAGCTGTTACACATGACAGCTGTGGTAGAGGATTCTACTGCCGGCACCATGTCATTGGTTTTAAGGGAAGGGCTTTAAACATAAGCCCTTCCGTAAAAAAACAATAATTTTAGTGTAAAAAAAAAAAGAAAAAAAACGTACCTGTCCGCCACTGCCATGTCCCCGCGGGGATGAAGAACACATCTGCCACATGCAGATGTTTCCTTCATTCCCACGAGAAAAAAGAATTCCCTGCTGCACTTGCCACATCTGTGACAGATGCAGCAAAGGTATTCTTCATCCCTGCGGGGAATAAAGAATTCCCTACCACAGCTGTCACAGATTACAGCTGCGGTAGTGGATCCTGCTGCCGGCATCCTGAAATTGTTTTTCAGGGAAGGGCTTATATGTAAAGCCCTTCCATGAAAAACAATTCAGGGGTGCCTGCAGCAGCCGCAGCTCCATTGAAAATATGTGGGGAGGTGCTCGAAATTTTCTCGAGTACCGCTTGTTGTTCGCTCGAGTAACGAGTACTCTCAAGTATGCTAGGCAGCGTAGGAAACACTTTACATAGCAGGAGTTTTAAAAAATGTAAAATGTACATACAATCGCATATCCTATTTCATTGTCTTTGAAATGTAAAATAATGCAGTCACCCAGAAGATGTTTATCTCTAAAATGCTCCTTCCTGCAGATATTGCAGCTTTTGATTACTCTGCCCTCTGGTTGTTTACTGTTTGTTGCCAGGGAAATAGACCACTTCTTCTATTAAAAAAAAAAAGACAGACGACAGGTTGAAAGCATGTGCACATGTGTTCCTGAGATCCCAACCGCCAGATTTAGATGGAGGAAGTGTGCAAGTGCAGGCCTCCTCTATTACTTTCCACAGAAGATGTGATCTCTTATCCTGGCAAGAAGCAGTAAATAATCAGAGGGCAGAGGAATCAATATCTGGAGAACGGAGCAATTTGGAAATAGACATCTTATGGGTGAGTGCATTGTCTTGCGATTTTGAAAACATTGAAATAGTATTCCTGAGATGTGAATGCTCCTTTAGCACCTGAGAAAAAATAGCTAGACTTTGGCACTCATCGTAAAGTCTTTCTTGGGGTACACAGCTCTAGACCAGTGTTTCTCAACTCCAGTCGTCAGGGACCCCAACATGTCATGTTTTCAGGAGCACCTGTGGCAATGTCTGAGGCGCTGACAATAATTACATCACCTGTGTAATACTGAGGAAATCCTGAAAACATTACCTTGATGGGGGTCCGTTAGGACTGGAGTTCAGAAACACTACTCTAGACCATAGGCTATTGCTACTGGTTACTAGGAGGCAAAATTAATCAGAAAAGCGTTAGCCCCACCCACTCTATAGTTTTGTAGCAAGCAGCAGGAACAGCCAGTAAGAATAAAACCACTCAGGACAGTACCATGTATGGCAACAAAGGAGAACCTTGAACAAGGATTGCCAACCAAAAAAAGAATACCCAAATTCGGTGGGTGCTGTGTACCCAATGGAAGTAACGAGAAAGAGACTTTACGGTGAGTACAAAAGTCACTTGTACATCCTATTGGGTTACACAGCTCTAGAACATGGGATGCCCTAAAGCAGTTCCCATCTAGGATGGAATCTCAAGGACACATGCCGTCAGCTGATGGCAGTCTGCAGAAATCTGCGCCCGAGAGTGGGCCTGAGGATGCTACTGTATCAACCATATAAAATTTGGAAAAAGTGTGCAAGGATGACCAAGTGGAAACCTTACAAACATGGGAGGCAGAAGCCTCATTCTGCACAGCCCATGATTCCTCCACTGTCTGAACCGAATGCTCTGTGACCCAGAAGGGGGGCATTTTTTTCTCCAGTATGGTAAGCTTCGGAGATGCCCAAACGAATCCAGCAGGAAATGGCTATCTTTGAGACAGAAAGTCTTAGACTCTCAAGGACGACAAAAAGAGAATCCGAATGCCTGAAAGAGGTCATCCTCGAGAGATAAATCTGAAAAGCCTGTACCAGGTCCAGCCTGTCAAGGGCCCGTAACCTCGGATCATCATCATAATACCACCCTATCATGATGGAGGATGAAACATGGCAATTTAACCAAGAGAGCAGCCAAGTTTAGGTCCCATGGTGGAACCAGGTAATGATAGGAAGGAAAGGTGTGAGTGACACCCTGCAAAAAGGTGCAGACCGCCGACCTTGTGCCCAATCCTAACTCCAGACTGCTCTGCAAAAAGAAAGGACCCGAGTCAGGGAGAAATGCATAGGATGAGACTTCCACTACTTGAACCACAGGGAAAAGGTCCTCCATACCTGATAACAGACCTTACAAGATGAAGGCTTCCTTGCCTTTATCGTATTCTGGATGACCGACTCACCAAAGCCGTGAGATTTTAAGACTTCAGACTCAACAGCCATGCCGTTAAATGTAGCGTGGACAAATTCGGGTGGCAGAGGAGTCCTTGAGAGAGGGAGAAGGTCAGGTTGAACTGGATGGTGCCATGAGCTCTGCGTACCATGCTCTACGTGGCCAATCTGGAGCCACAGGGATGACTGGAAGGCCCTCCTGCCCACTTTTCTTGAGCAATCACTGGGCTCAGAGAGAATGCATTTGGGAACTGGAATACCTCCTACAAGATCACAAGGGCATCTACGGCATAACCTGGGGGATCCCTGGATCAGGCCACAAAGGCCGGTAACCTGTGATTGAACCTGGAGGCCATCAAATACATGTCTGTCTGACACTACCTGCAGCATATCAACCAAAATACTTCGGGATGCAGTTCTCACTTCCCTGATGAAGCTGCCCTTCTGTTAAGGTAGTCGGCCACTCAGTTGTCTACCCCGGGAATACAGACTGCTGAAGGAACCAACAAATGTTTCTCGGCCCAGGACAGAATTTTTGCCACTTCGGTCATGACTCTCACTCTGCAGGTCCCACCCTGGTGGTTTATATATGTGACCACCGTCACGTTGTCAGTCTGGACCCATAGTTCTGAAGAAGGAGAAAGAGGGCTAGAAGCCCTGCATCCTGAACCTCTGAAACGTTCCCCCACCAACCCCCAGCCGGTCAGACTGGCCTCTGTAGTAAGAACCTGTCACTGTCATCCTTGGGGGGGCTTAAGAAGAATCCAGCCACCAGTGGAGGGGGCACTGGGTTTGAGGAGGTACTCAGATCTTTCGTTCTAGAGACCCTACAAAATCATCCCACCATATGGGAAGGCCCATTAAAGGGATCAGACATGGAACAGTATGTACCGATTCACCTCGAAGGCTAAAACCATGAGACCCAGCATGCAATGACGAACAGATACGCGGTCTGGCATCAATAGAAAGTGTATCTGCTTGTGGGGGTGACACAATTTCTCTGGGGGTAAAGAAAAAATGAGTACTGAGCTCTGATGAGGGACAATTTTGGAAAATTGATGACCCATCCAAACCTGGCCAAAGTGTCCAATGTGAACTGAAGACAATGCAGATTGGACACTCGAGTAGGAGCTTTTTTTTATCAAACTGTCATCCAAATAAGGAAGGGCCACAATCCCTTTTAGATGGAAAAGTGCCATGACCATCGCTAATACCTTTGTGAAAAGTTGATGTGCAGTAGCTAGCCTGAAATGGGAGGGCTGCAAACTAGTAATGCCTGGCCCGAACAGCAAAAAGCAAGAAACACTGATTCGCCTGACAAATGATAGGCGTCCTCAATGTTTATGGACAAGATGAATTCACCCGGCTTCCTGGATGTCACAACTGACCTAAGGGGCTCCATGTAGAAATGCTGCACTGTTATATAGCAATTTAGGGCTTTCGGATCCAGGACCGGCCTGAAAGATCTATCCTTTTTGGCCATAGTAAACAGATTGGAATAAAAACACCTGCACTTTTGACGCCCTGAGCACCAGGGTGCAAATAAAATTGCTCAAGGCTCTGGCTGCTAGAGGAGATTCTGGCGCCCTTGATGTTAAAAAAAAAAACATTCGAGTGGCTGGCCAACAAAATCAATCTTATAACCTGCGAAGACCACCTCTAGAACCCATGTCTCTGCAATGTGGGTGAGCCAGGTATCCCTGAAAAGGGTCAGCCATCCACCCCACCCTGGCAAACCTCTGGTGGGGGCTGCCCCTCATTTAGAGAACTTGGCAGAAAATGGCTTGCCACATTGGGGGTTGGGTGCCATGCTGGTTTTGATTTGAAGGAGGGACCTCATCTCTGGTCTTGCAATGCCCTCCTGTCACCTGAGGCTCTGGGGCTGGAGCGAAGAAAGGGCCAGAATAGAAATTTTTTGCCCCACCTGGAGCCAACAAACCTAGGTCTACTGAGGCAAATGGGAACTACTCTCTCCCGTGGCATTAGAAATAATTTTATCCAGCCGAGCGCCAAACAGCCTGAAGCCCCCAAAGGGGAGGAGAGCAAGCGCTTTCTTACAGAAGGCATCAGCCTCCCAGGCATTCAACTACAGGTGTCTATGACCATGGATGCGGCAGATGCCCGGGCTATGAGCCTAACCGCATTAAGGGATGCCTAGCAGACATATCTCTCCACATGATCAATCTGCTGGGTCAGTTCCATTGATCCTGAATACAATCAGCTAGGATAGCTCTCTGCAGCTGCACAGCCCACTCTGAAATGGCCTTACTGACCCAGGTGGTGGTGAACACTGGCCTAATAGCCGCTCCTGCCGCTTCAAAGCCAGACATAGCTGTCTGATTTTTCTATCCCATACATCAAAGATGAGGAGTCTGCCATGGGGACTGTAATATTTGGATAACTGCAACATCAGCGGTTCTGCAACAGGGGAAATAGACCAGCACTTCACCAATTTCTCAGAAAATGGATACAAGAAATCCAACCTCTTAGGCGTAACAAACCACCTATCTGGTTTGCTCCATTCGCAGGAGATCACATCCTCAAAATTATCACGAGGAGAAAAAAGTTAGGGGCGCTGGAAGGACACGGTCACCGCATGAATAGCCAAAGGCTGGTCAGTGTGACCTGTAAGGTACCAGTCACCACCGTAATAAGGCTTTCAACCATTCCTGATAGCTGAGCAGCTTGCTCATTATCAATATCGGACACCGTTGAATCAGAAGGCTTATTCTGCGATTGGCTTAGGAAACGAGAGTAAAAACCAAACTTCGCCTGGGCGCCAGATGGTTGCAACCGATCTAAGGATACAGGTGAACCAGAGGAATGCCTGGACCCTGACGGCCTGGCCCACTTGAGAGGCCTACCACAATGAGCATTCTGTGATTCAGAATCTTCTCTCTTGGACCCCGCTCTGCTAGGAGGCTCAGACATCCAATGCAGCCTCTTCAGAATAGCAGAGGAAGCTACAGCAAAATTAGACAGAGCCAATTGTGGAGACTGAGCCTATTCTGGCTCGGTGGTTGGCAAGGGCGGCACAGGAAGGATGCTAGCAACTACTGCAATAGGGCTCCAGCTGCCCGCATGTGAACTTAGTCGTGCACTGAGAGCATGCATAATGAGTGGCTCTGGATGACCCCTGTCTCAGGTCCTCAGCTTTGTCCGGACATGGCACTCCCAAAAAAATAACTGTAAGATGGTTACAGGTATAGTAATATAGCAAGTAGGGGAGCCAAGTGCATGCAGAGCTTACCCATGGACTAGAGCTTTAGCAGTGCTGTTATCGCAGGGAAACTCCTGACATGGAACTTCAGGTCCCAGAAGGCCCATGCAGCTTGCTATATAATGGTGGAGATGCTGGGGGGAGGGGCGGCCTGAACTTAAGAGCTGCTGACAAATCCGCACTAATATTCAAATAGTGTGCTGTGCGCTTTGATTTGGTGAAGAGGGCGGGTCTGACATCACCACACCCTGGCCCCAGCTCCGGACAACATTTAGGATCCCAACAGCTGGGAAACCCGAGAGAAGACACTGGAGCGTCTAGCTTCCAAGCTCCCAGAAAGGGCACCATCAAGGTAAGCACATAATCCCCACATGCAGCACACAGATAGTTAGAAACATCCAACAGGGACCCCTAACTCATTGTAGGGGGGGGAAGAAAAAGCAGTCCTGGGCTCCAGCAGTGTACCCTCTGCAGCCACCATCCTTTAGAGCTAGGTATGGGGGAACTGTGTATATAAAAAAAAAAAAAAACAGGGGTACTCTATAGCTGACGAGTTATGTGCCTCTTAGGTTTCAGATGCACTGCCACCATTTCTTCAGAGGTTGGGGCTGAGAACAGTAGGGTAAGGATTCGTCCTCTGTTTGCCCGCCTCGGTCAGGGTAACCAGTGAGAATCCTGCCTCCCGGTTAACACCCTGATTTGCAGACATGCGATAGGCCTGCCTCCTACAGACACTATCTAAGCTAACACTGGTTAGCTCAGTGCTGGCAGGAGGGATATAGCGAGTGGGCAAGGCTAATGGATCGCTGCTTAGTGCCACCTCCTAGTGACCAGTAGCTGTATCCTATGGTCTAGAGCTGTATACCCCAATAGGAAGAACAAATAAAATGGAAATTTCCCTTCAAATTCTACTAGCATTTTTGCTGCGGAATTATGGTTACGGATTTTGTGATGTATTTGCTGCAGATTTGTTTTTGAACGTTGGTGCAGCAATTTCAAATAGTATTGCAGTCAAATGTGTGTATATCCTATTAAAAATATTATAAATTCTACTTTTATATTAATGAAACTCAATTTTAATCCTAACAGATAATCCCAGTAAGAATTCTGATGGAAACTTCATGTCCTCGCTAAATTATAAAGTTAAAGATGTGGTGCAGCGCTCTCCAAGAGAAAACCGCATTACGCTTCATCTACAGTCAGAACTTAACTGTACAGATCTATCCTGTAATCCCTCTAATGAAGAGGGACCTTCTCCTGACCAATCACAGATTCCTATCACAAGTGCTGGTCACAAAGGGGGCAAAAGGTTTCAATGCCCTAAATGTGGAAAACAGTTTAAAAAACGTTCAGGACTTTCTGCACACTGCAGAACTCACAGAGCGAAGAAGTCGTACTCCTGTTCAGAATGTGGTCAACGTTTTACCTCAAATTCACATCTTGTTAGACATGAGAAAATTCACACTGGAGAGAAGAAGCGTTCATGTTCAGAATGTGGTAAATATTTTATCACTAAAGCCAAATTGAAGCAGCATCAAAGAATTCACACAGGGGAGAAACCCTATTCATGTTCTGAATGTGGAAAATGTTTTATGCTAAAATTGAATCTTGTTAAACATGAGAGAATTCACACAGGAGAGAAGCCATATTCATGTACAGAATGTGGGAATTGTTTTCTAACAAAATCACATCTTGTTAGACATGAGCGAACTCACACAGGAGAGAAGCCATATTCATGTTCAGAATGTGGGAAATGTTATAAAGACAAATCAAGTCTTGTTCAGCACAAGAGATTTCACACAGGAGAGCAGCTATATTCATGTTCAGAATGCGGGAATTGTTTTCTAACAAAATCACATCTTGTTAGACATGAGCGAAGTCACACAGGAGTGAAGCCATATTCATGTTCAGAATGTGGGAAATGTTATAAAGACAAATCAAGTCTTGTTCAACACAAGAGATGTCACACTGGAGAGAAGCCGTATTCATGTACAGAATGTGAGAAATGTTTTAAAGACAAATCGAGTCTCGTTACTCATCACAGGATTCATACAGGAGAGAAGCCATATTCATGCTCAGAATGTGGGAAATGTTTTAGAAGCAGTTCTAGTCTATTTACACATGAGAAAATTCACACAGGAGAGAAGCCGTATTCATGTTCAGAATGTGGGAAATGTTTTACTTCTAAAATCAGGTGCAGAAATCATCAGAGACGTCAACATAAGCTGTCTTGATGCTCTGTATGTGGAAAATGTTTTTCGAGGAAATCAAAATTTAGAATTTTTTTTACCGAATTTGCATATTGTTTTGGAATGTGAGGGAGGCTGTGAGAGCAGAAAAAGATTTTTAATACGTCGGGGCATTCACAGACATTAACAAGCCAGTTAGAGTGTTTATTCTTCTGTGTAGAGCTCTGGATCTAGGCACAGTAATATCATATATTTCTGTAGGCACGAACTAATCAAACCAAATGCCTCAGGAGTAAATAAAACACTGTCATCCTCGATACCTTCTGTGTATATTCACAGTCTGTGACTGTCCCATTTTTTTTTTTCTGAAAACCCATTTGCATGATCTAGAAACAACCCCATTCCCAAGTATGGAACAAATTTTCAATTGTAGAAATTTGTGCTATAAATCTGCCAAGTGTGAATCAACCCCAGGGCCGGTTTCACATGGGGCGATTAAAATCGTGCGAATTATGAAGCCCATGCTTTTCAATGGTTTACTCCACATTTGCCATATTTTCACTCATGCAAAATTGCGTGAAAAAAAAAACGCAGCACATCCTATCTTTCAATGCTTTGTTCTTTTTTTTTTTTTGTTATTGCGGATGTTTACCTATGCACCTTTGTTGGTCTGTCGGGGGTGTCCTGAGCCCGGTCACCTTATGTGCTCCCATCCACTGGTCCTAACACCTCCTAACAGCCTGGTCAGAACGGCCCAGGTGGTGGGACAATTCGACGATACAAGCATCCAGCTTCTCACATCCCAATAATGCGCCCCTCTTAGACTCTGCTAACGTAGTGAAATCTCTTCTCTGCGTCGTAGAGGCGTATAGTGGTCAACAAGCTCTACACAAGCGGAAGAAGAGGTCACTACACACAAAGAGCCTCCGAGAGCCTCTTATAGGCCAAAGGGGGAACCAATTTTAGATCCTCAGGTGACAAGACCATTCATCTAATCACACCACAACTTTCATAATTTGCATATCTGCCTGAGATGTAACTGCATGCCGAGATTTGCAGCAGAACGACAACTCCTAGGTGATTGATTTTTGTCAATTTGTATTTTAGAATATGTATTTTTTTTTTTTAATCCTTTTTTTTTCTTCTTTTTTTGCATCAAATCTGAACTTGTTTTTTCCCTTTTATGGAGTTCACCATGTGTGATAAATAAATTTTACAATTTATGAATGTAACAATACCAGCTGTTATATTTAGTTTGAAGAATTTGGTATAACTTTGAGCTGATTTTAGCTGTTGAGCTGATTTTAAGTGCATCAATAAATTAAGTTTTAAAAGAATGGCATTTCAATAAATCCTTGATGAACGTCAAGAAGAGGCTTCACATCTGTTTTTTTCCATTGTATGGTCCTACTAACTCCAGTTACAATTTTATGACACTAAATACCCTAATGCTAACCCTAACTCCAGTACTTGACCCAGACTTCCCCAACACTACAGCTGTACTTCTTTACACTACCTTCCCCGACTCTAAACCTAACTCCACTACAGCAGACACCCACATAGACTAACAAACATTTTTATATTTTTAACTTTTTATCTTTTCTTATAAAACCAAAAAAAGACGCCAAATGATAGGGGGATCGCTGATAAATCTGTCGGGTCATACAAAATAGTGAATGGAGTCAATGGTCACAGGCACGATCTCGGAGAACAACTCTCACAATCAAACAAACATTAAGGATGAACACCCACTGGCGATACGATATCCTTGCGATGCGAGAGCAAGTGAAAAATCCTCATCTCTAGAAAGTGCTGCCTCTGATTGGCTGAACGCTGTGGCCAGTCAGAGGCAGCACCCAGTTGTCCTTGAATGACAGCTGAGTTCTGCCTCTGATTGGCTGAGCGCTCAGCCAGAGACAGCACTGCACTGTTATTCAATGACCACAGCACTTAGCCAATCAGAGGCAGCGCTTTCTAGAGGCAGGGATTTTTCAATCCCCTGCCTCCAAAACACAAAAGAAGACGGCCAAGGCTGGAGAGTAGAGCCAGACGGCTCTTCTAGGTGAATTAATCCTTTTTTACTTACTTTTTTTTTTTAAACCTAGCCACGATTTGCAAGGAAGGGCTTATATTTTATGCCCTTCCCTGAAAATCATAGCAGTGGTAGCCTTCATTCCATTGCCTTCAATGGGGCTGCAGCAGCGCCGGCTCCATTGAAAGCAATAGGATAACATCATGGACCTCTGCCACAGCTGTGACAGGGCATTCCTTCATCCCCGCGGGGATGAAAGAATCCCCTGCCTTAGCTGTCACAGCTGTGTCAGGGGAGCACAGTGTACTCCCTATGTTTTCAATGGGGCTAGCACTGCTGCCGCTGGCCCTATTGAAAACAATGGTGAATATCGCAGATGCTTCTTTGCGATGCGAGGTTACAGTGAAAACATCGCTAATGAGAATGAAACCATTGAAAATAATTGGTTTCATTATGTGTTTTCACTCACTCTCACATCGCAAGGATAAAGTATCGCCAGTTGGTGTTCACTCTAAGGCTAATTTCACAGGCGAGTGTGATATCGGACCGTGAAACTCGGCCCAATATTACGCTCGCCAATATGCGATGTCCCCACGGATATGATGCGTTTTTGTGTTAAAAATCGCCTCGTATCAGCTCATGAAAGTACTTCTCCTCTGCCGTGGTTAAAAGGATCATGTAGTGTTTCCGATTGTTTTCAATGGGTAAACATTAGAGAGGAGCGAGTGCCAAAATGCTCGGGTGCTCGTTACTCGGGACGAAATTATCGCGATGCTCGAGGGTTCGTTTCGAGTAACAAACCCCATTGAAGTCAATGGGCGACCCGAGCATTTTTGTATATCGCCGATGCTCGCTAAGGTTTTCATTTGTGAAAATCTGGGCAATTCAAGAAAGTGATGGGAACGACACAGCAACGGATAGGGCAGGCGAGGGGCTACATGTTGGGCTGCATCTCAAGTGCCCAGGTCCCACTATTAAGCCACAATAGCGGCAAGAGTGCCCCCCCCC
Organism: Eleutherodactylus coqui; assembly: GCF_035609145.1. Lineage (NCBI taxonomy): Eukaryota > Metazoa > Chordata > Amphibia > Anura > Eleutherodactylidae > Eleutherodactylus > Eleutherodactylus coqui. Next base: position 39,641,495 of record NC_089837.1, read on the forward strand.
CCCCCCTCCCAACAATTTTTACTTCTGAAAAACCCTCATTAGCATGGCATACCTTAGCTAAGCACCACACTACCTCCAACAAAGCACAATCACTGCCTGCATGACACTCCGCTGCCACTTCTCCTGGGTTACATGCTTATAGCCGGTTCCACTGAAAGCAATGGGCTGCCGGCGTGCGCGGGATGAATTGTCGGGAAGGGCTTAAATATAGCCTGAGCCAATCAGAGGCAGGTCTGACTCACACCCACTGCCGGCCGCGCTGAACTCCGTCTGCCGGGACAAGGTAAGTATATATATTTTTTTTATTTTAACACATTTCTGGATGAATTGCAGGGAAGGGCTTCTATATTTAAGCCCTTCCCGACAATTCATCCCGCGATCGCCGGCAGACCATTGCTTTCAGTGGAACCTGCTGTAGTGCCAGCTCCATTGAATTCAATGGGCAAACATCGTTCTTCTCTGCCACAGCTGTTACAGCTGTGGCAGAGAAGAATGATTTGTCTTCTATATGTTCTCAATGGGGTCGGCGCTGCTGCCGCCGGCCCCATTGAGCGCATATAGAGAAGAGAACAGGAATCGCAGATCGCACATAGGTGCGATCTGCGATTTCTGACTATGGCCTAAGAAGGACCGTTGGGGTTCTTGAAGCCTAAAATAACTCCTAACGCTCTCCCTATAGCAGCTCCGGCATCAGCAGCACTGTCCCTGATCTTTGTCAGAATGCATCTGTGACGAGCCGTGGGAGGGCAGATTTTAATACTCGGGTGACACCTGATCTCGCCAGCCACTCACTGCAGGGGGGTGGTATAGGGATGGAACATCACAGGAGGAAGTTGTAATGCCTTCCCTGTCTTTCTATTGTCCAGAAAAGCTGTGCAAATTTCTCAGGGAAGAAAATGAAAGTGACTCGAACACCGCGTGGTACTCGTCTCGAGTAACGAGCATCTCGAACACCCTAATACTCGAACGAGTACGCTCGCTCATCTCTAGTAAACATCACATCACACTTTCATGCACCTCGTATGCCATACGATGCTGTGCCATCCTCATTGAAAACAATGGGGAACGCCCAAAGATAGATGATGCTGCGATTTTTTTTTTTTTTTCTCAATTGCAGGAGATGAGGGAGGCCATCCTTGTGACCCCTTTTGAGGCTGTATAAGGGAAGAGGAACTAGGTTCCAATTTTTCTTTAGAGAAATGGACCAAAGCATTCACTCTTACACATAAATTTTCTATAGCTTGTAAATTCCAGAAGACTTTATAAAATTCTTACCAGATTCTTACCAAATGGTGCAAAATATCAATCTACATTCATGACTTCTATCTAGAGTGTTCTCAACCCCATTGCCGCTGTGGAACTTCATGTTTACATTTGGTGAGCATGCAAATAAATTGGTCCCTTTTGGTGATCTGATAATTCTTTACATAACAAGGTTTGTTGCACTGATCTTCAATGGAACCCACAAATGGCCTTGCGCTTTATTATACCCAAGTCTTTCCCCTTCATGAAAAAGGGTCTCCAATGCTGCACTTCTATTCACCAACAATGATCATCACTGGGACGACCTGTCAGGCATCAGTCCCCAACTGGGCTTCCTGTCTGCTAACATCCTCACTCTGCTTCCAAGACCTGATGTCCCATCACATGGTGGAGACTGTGTCATGTCCGTGCGGCACCTGAGAACCATACTCAGCACGGGCGCAGGGTGACGTTCACACTTAATGCAGTTGTAGTACACCATGCACTGTAGGACAGTAAGCACCACTCCAGGAAGATGAAAGCCTGTAATATGCCATGTCCATGCGGCACAAGAGCACCATGCTTAGCACCGGTGCAGGGGGATATACACACTTATGGTAACAGCAGTACACCACACTTTGCTGGACAGTGAGCACCACTCAAGAAAGATAGAAGCCTGTCCCGAAGCTAACGAGGAAGTGAAGGATCCCTGCCTAAAAGCGATAAGGACAGCCCCACTGTCTTCTTCCTGAGCCCTGACTATCTCTATAGGAACCCCTGGAGAGATGAACTGACACCACAAAGCAAGACAATAAAGGTAACCAAAATACAACTGACAGGATACAGCCACACTTATCTGTTAAGGAGCAATTTACCCAGGCTAGAGGAACACCAACCTCTCCTCTAGAGAACTGAATAAGCAGCAGGAAGTAAAGGGAGGGGTAAGAATATAAAGCTCTCCACACCTGTTGATTGGAAGAGCAACTAGAGAACCAGACCCCAACCTTCTCCCAGGAATGACTGATAGTTAGCATGCGCCCATGCAGCATAGAGAGACAGCAACCAGCAGTCTCTGCACAATGTGCATTAACACTTGTCCTGCATGACAAGGCAACAGGTCTGAGCCTGTGTCGAGGCCACCATGCTACGACGCTGTCATGACCGACAAGCCGCTACAGACTGGCTGTCTCAGTCTCTAGAGCAGGAGACAGCAGTGTGGCAGAGTAGGATTTAAGGGGCACTCCCAACATGGACATTTAGAGGCCTCATTTATATGGGTGAATTTGATATCTGGCTGCGAAACTAAGCCCGATATGGCACTCGCTAACATGCAATATTTTTTGCGATGCGTATTGCGAGAAAAATGCATTGCATTGCTCCACATACAAGTTTCACATAACTGCATATTTCAATAGTATTTTTTTTTTAAACGCATTCCACTCACTTGCAATAATCCCATTTACATGTGGGTGTGATGCAATTTTTTGGCTCCCATAGGAAATAATGGTTGATTATTGGAAAAGGATCATCCAAAAATAGGACATGCTGCGATTATTCGCTCTTGTACAGTTTGAATAAAAATGTCCCTTTTCTACATTAACTATAAGTCTGAGAGCTTATTTAAATGGGTGAGAAAAATCGCACACATTCTGTGAATTTGCGCAACACACAAAACTCGTGCAATGTATTAACCCATTGTTTGCAATGGGTTCGTTTACACAGGCGGGAACACTGCAGCATGCCCTAATTTTCTGTGATATCTCAGAAAACGCTCCCATTAAAAATTGCACTAAACTCTCGTCTACATGTGAGCTTTATGTGACTTTTAACCTTTTCCTGTTGAAACAACATGCGATCTTCATACACGTGAAAATCGCATTGTACAGAAATCACAGATTTAAGAGTGTGATATCTCTCCGTGTTTCTCAGACTGATATCGCACTCGCCTCTGTATAAACGGCCTTAGATGTGGGTTCTCCCCTCTGGGACCCGTGGCAATTCCAAGAAATGCCAAATGGACCAATGTCTGTCATGGCACCATGCTCTGTCAAAAAAAGTTTTGCTTGTGGACATGTGATGATGTCACCATCATGTGACCGGTACAAGCGGATGGAGATCGGCATTATATAGGATAAGCGGTGATGATGGGCTCGCGATGATGTCCCCATCATGTGACAAGAGAGTGTGGAGCTTTGTATGGAGGAGAGGTCAAGGGATGGCTTCAGTCATTTCAAGGTTGTCAGCCGCTGCATGCGATCAAGTAGCCTGAAAAATCCTGGGACTTGTAGTTCTCTCCTTATACCCTCTACCTGTAATATCCATTGAAATCCCAAAGTAAGAGCCTGGATCTACTGGGACTTGTAGTACTCCTATACCCCTTCCCTGTAATATCCTCGGATATCACATAACCACATAAGCATGATGCTAGACAACCACAGATATTCCTCATTACCCCCTCACTATCCTGTATGGATCTCTACAGCTATGCCAATTAACCCTTTCTCTGCTCTTTGACAGTTATGTTGGAGATACAACAGCTTCAGCTTGTTATGTATATTACTGGAAGGACTGCAGTTTACTAACAGGACTATAGATTGCGATGCCACTAATACTTATACATAGTCTTTCCTGTATTGAATTGTTTTTGCTGTATACTCGCTGTTTTTTCCCCTCTTCCTTCTTCCTGTCTGTACAGTCCACCATGTTATGTAAAGTTTATCTCTGTGAATCCACACATGTGGTTCCAGTAAAGACGAGCTGTTCCTCCACAATGTCTGCCTAAAGTGACTCAGTCGCATCCAGCACTCAAACTCTGCAACAAGTTATACCACATCCAGTCCACCATTAGGGCCTTACCTGCCCTTATCAGTTGCTTTGCTGCCAGTCCACCATTAGGGCAGCACTTTGTCTTTGCTTATATGGCATGCTTTCCATCATAGTTTGTGGTGTACCGGGGGTTAATATAGCAGGCTAGCAAGGACCAGTAATTATTATGTCACGTGGCAGGGTAGCTTCACTAACCTGAGGTTCCCGGGTTCCACAGCGTACCTTTAATAAGGGGAGCTACTTCAGTTATACGGAATGCAGGATTGACTTCTGACACTGAGAATTCATGAAACAATTTTACTGCAACTATGCACATTCCGGTTACAATAGTCAGTTATAACGTAACATGAGGTATTATACAACAACAGTAGACGAATGCTCATTTGGTTATCGTGCCTTTAAATTTGGCTGCTTTAGGAGAGTTACTGAAGCTACAGCTTATAATGCTCTTGGGAATGTCCCCTACTTGGTTGGTAACAGGAATATCTTTGCTAACAGTTACTGATTCAATTCTTAACATGCACAGTCCAATTTAAATTAACGTCTGCTGTGGGGCTCTGCTCAAAATACATTACAATATCCTCTTGTTACTCACAATTCAGTTATATCCCATGGTACCTGAAAGGATGCATGTGGGGACAATTCATCAACGTGGTAGCTGACTGGCACGGTTACTACCGTAGGTTAGAAATCAGCGTATGCAGAGAGGTCCTTGTTCAGCGTTATCCTCTCTGTCTAACTCCAGCTTTGTTCCTTTTCCTCAGTAGTTACCTTTACAGCATAGACTGGCACAAAAATCAGCATTGCACAAATGGCAGAGTGCACGAAGATTCCGGGGGTCTTTTCTCATGGCTTGACCTTCTTTCCTCAGAAGTTTTTTTAATTCATTTTATTGAAAGGTAAACAACATGCGAAGCATTAACAATACAGTCTTATACACAAATAATGGCATTACAGTATACAGTAATTGCAGTAAAATCCAGAAGAAAAGAAAGGGAACAAGGGAACAGAACATAGTAAAAACTAAGTCATTGACATACATGCATGCAAAGCATACCAATCAATTAGCAGAGTGTATGACCCAGATCACTGAATCCGTCTCAAGCATCTACTAATCACTGGAACCCCCTTTGCAGTGTTGATATCATCAAGGAGAACAATTGTGAAGGGAAATGGTAAGTGACAAATCGCACCATCGACCCCAAACTTTATGGAATTTGTCTGGGCACTTGTGTGTCTTCTAGACCAAGTTATTCAGAGGTATGATTGTATTATAAGCTTTCTCCACATTGCCAGGGTCGGGCTCCTCGGGTCCATCCACCGCAGTGCAATCACTTTTCTAGCCAGGAACAGAACCTCGTGAAGAAAAATTCTGTCATGGTGTTGCCAATGTTCTTCATCGAGGATACCGAAGAGACAGATCTCAGAGGTAGCAGGAATTTGGATGTTGAGAATTTCAGAAAGCAGGCATGTGACCTCTCCCTATTATGACTGGATAGACAGACCATCCCAAATCATATGCCAGAAATCAGCAAAGGAACAAGAGCAGCGGATACAATGTGCAGATGGATTCCTGCCCATTCTCTGCAGTCTCGCCACGGTGAGGTAACATTGGTGCCCTATGTATAACTGAATCATTCTGTTATTTACTGAGGGGGAGACAAATAAAGGAGATTCCAGTAAATCTTGAAATATGTCTTCTGTCAATGTTGGAATCAGGGATTTCCAATTGGATAAAGCAGGGGGAATCCCTTGGGCGGCCTTCAAAGCTAATAAATGGGATATAAGGCCTATGAGGGGGTAGTGGGGTTAGAAATTGTATCTGTAACGCCTGCCGAATCTGGAGATACCTATAAAAGTGGGATCCGGATATTTGGTACTGATTTTGCAGTTGCTCGAAGGATAGCAAGACATTAGCGTTGTAAAGATCCCCCAGGCACAGAATACCGGAGCGTTCCCACATCACGAGGTCATTCCTCAGAAGTTTACACAGGTCTCTCTCTGGTCTTCTCACTGGGCTGTTAGGTTACTGCTTCTCTAACTCCCCATCCCAAACTGACGTCAGCCTGTCTGTCTGCTGTCTGCCCCCTCCCACATTCCCAGGGACCTGCTGCCTTGCAAATCTGCTGGAGATCGGCTTTGCAAAACTGATGCACTCTGCAAAATCTGCTGGAGGGGAGTCTGATAACCAAAACCCATTTCATCTGTACAATTGGACCCTTATATCTCTGCATAGCCGGAGCTTCTGCAAGGTGTGGTGAGTATAAGGCAGAGCAATGCAAGGTGCAAACAGTATATATGATTGTGCATGGGAAAAATATGCTTTCTGCAACCACTTGACAACTTTGCAGCAGGGACTCCGCAGGTTCTGGGACACTACAAGGGCACCAAATGTTCTCTTTCTTTTCACCTTTTTTTGGAGTGCCCGAGGTAATTAAGTGGCATCCTCTCATCTATCTGGATCTGATGACTTCCAGCACACCGGCCCTGTGAAGAACTCCTATGGTGTTGGTGGGAGGACGCTAACATGAATAGTTGTATGCTTACAGCCCAATGGTGGCGCTGATGGGCCGCTGCACTTCTAAATGCTGAGACTAAATTTGATTCCCGTTGGTGACTGCGGGTGGGTCACAGCTTCCACCTTCCTGCAACGCCCCGAATCGAGGAGAACTCTGATCCTTTTAACTACTTACTTACCATAGACAATAGTGTCCGCGGCATCTAAGCCATTAGGAAGAGTGGGGGGCTCCCTCTATTAACCCATCGCTTCCGTGCAGAATCCGCACGAAGATAGAATATGCTGCGATTTTTGCTTCGCTATCGGAAATCGTAATTTGTTTCCACGAGTGTGTAAAAAAAAAAAGCGTGTTTGCATAGCATGGTCCGAGCCGTATTTGCTGCAGATCCGCAGTGCAGAAGCTGACCGCGGTTTCTGCAATGCAAATCCATTCGTGTGCAGCCGGCTTTATTCTCCTCACTGCCGAGCTCCGCCCCCTACTGATCACATGGTGGTGACATCATCACAGGTCCTTTAGCTATTGGCGTGGTCACTGCTGTTGTCTCTGTTATCAGCCAGAGGATATATATACAGTGATATCAGTGTGACTCCGGCCGGCAGGTAAGAGACGGCGGAGGGTGATGTACAGACACAATTAGTGGCAAGTGCCCGAATATCTCATTGTAGTGCCAGTCGCTGTGCCCCTCTATAGTGCCAGTTGCTGTGCCCTGCCATAGTACCTCATTATTCTGTCAGCCAGAGTCTCCGGCTTATGATCACTGGCAGCTGTGGGGATTAGGACTATTAGGCTGGGTACACACGGGCAGAATTTCTGCATGGACCCTCCGCACATAAATTCCGCGGAATTTACAGTAGCAGCAAGGGGGCCGACATTTTCATCTTGTCCACAAGCTGGCGCAAAAAATTGGAGTCAATGGCGAGCCACCGCGGTCATCTGCATTACAGTAGACTCAGATTCGCAGGGTTGCCGTCTGGGCTCACAACTGGAATCCGCCCGTGTGAGCCTGGCCGTAGACCCAGCAACAGATTGCTGTACAATTTAAAGTATACCTGACTTTTTAGAATAAGCTGCAGTGTGTGTACAGGGGAAATAATACTGTATCTGGCCATTATATATCATGTATATGGCATTTATCACCAGCCCCCCTCCCCCCTGCAGGCTCAATCTCTAATTCCCAGTTCCAACTCTAATTATCAGTTTTCTCTGAGCTGGTGGGTGTAGACTGCTGCTATGATGTCTCCATACACTGTACACATAGGGAGCAGGATCTCTTCTCCATCTCTGAGCTAGTGGGTGTAGACTGCTGCTATGATGTCTCCATACACTGTACACATAGGGAGCAGGATCTCTTCTCTATCTCTGAGCTGGTGGGTGTAGACTGCTGCTATGATGTCTCCATACACTGTACACATAGGAGAGCAGGATCTCTTCTCTATCTCTGAGCTGGTGGGTGTAGATTACTTCTATGATGTTTCCATACACTATACACATAGGGAGCAGGATCTCTTCTCTATCTCTGAGCTGGTGGGTATAGACTACTTCTATGATGTCTCCATACACTGTACACATAGGGAGAAGGATGTCTTCTCCATCTCTGAGCTGGTGGGTGTAGACTACTTCTATGATGTTTCCATACACTGCACACATAGGGAGCAGGATCTCTTCTCTATCTCTGAGCTGGTGGATGTAGACTACTTCTATGATGTCTCCATACACTGTACACATAGGGAGAAGGATGTCTTCTCCATCTCTGAGCTGGTGGGTGTAGACTACTTCTATGATGTTTCCATACACTATACACATACGGAGCAGGATCTCTTCTCTATCTCTGAGCTGGTGGGTGTAGACTACTTCTATGATGTCTCCATACACTGTACACATAGGGAGCAGGATCTCTTCTCTATCTCTGAGCTGGTGGGTGTAGACTACTTCTATGATGTCTCCATACACTGTACACATAGGGAGCAGGATCTCTTCTCTATCTCTGAGCTGGTGGGTGTAGACTACTTCTATGATGTCTCCATACACTGTACACATAGGAGAGCAGGATCTCTCCATCTCTGAGCTGGTGGGTGTAGACTGCTGCTATGATGTCTCCATACACTGTACACACAGGGGAGCAGGATCTCTTCTCCATCTCTGAGCTGGTGGGTGTAGACTGCAGCTAAGATGTCTCCATACACTGTACACATAGGGAGCAGGATCTCTTCTCCATCTCTGAGCTGGCGGGTGTAGACTGCTGCTATGATGTCTCCATACACTGTACACATAGGGAACAGGATCTCTTCTCTATCTCTGAGCTGGTGGGTGTAGACTGCTGCTATGATGTTTCCATACACTATACACATAGGGAGCAGGATCTCTTCTCTATCTCTGAGCTGGTGGGTGTAGACTGCTGCTATGATGTCTCCATACACTGTACACATGGGGAGCAGGATCTCTTCTCCATCTCTGAGCTGGTGGGTGTAGACTACTTCTATGATGTTTCCATACACTATACACATAGGGAGCAGGATCTCTTCTCTATCTCTGAGCTGGTGGGTGTAGACTGCTGCTATGATGTCTCCATACACTGTACACATAGGGGAGCAGGATCTCTTCTCCATCTCTGAGCTAGTGGGTGTAGACTGCTGCTATGATGTCTCCATACACTGTACACATAGGGAGCAGGATCTCTTCTCTATCTCTGAGCTGGTGGGTGTAGACTGCTGCTATGATGTCTCCATACACTGTACACATAGGAGAGCAGGATCTCTTCTCTATCTCTGAGCTGGTGGGTGTAGATTACTTCTATGATGTTTCCATACACTGCACACATAGGGAGCAGGATCTCTTCTCTATCTCTGAGCTGGTGGATGTAGACTACTTCTATGATGTCTCCATACACTGTACACATAGGGAGCAGGATGTCTTCTCCATCTCTGAGCTGGTGGGTGTAGACTACTTCTATGATGTTTCCATACACTATACACATGCGGAGCAGGATCTCTTCTCTATCTCTGAGCTGGTGGGTGTAGACTACTTCTATGATGTCTCCATACACTGTACACATAGGGAGCAGGATCTCTTCTCTATCTCTGAGCTGGTGGGTGTAGACTACTTCTATGATGTCTCCATACACTGTACACATAGGGAGCAGGATCTCTTCTCTATCTCTGAGCTGGTGGGTGTAGACTACTTCTATGATGTCTCCATACACTGTACACATAGGGAGCAGGATCTCTTCTCTATCTCTGAGCTGGTGGGTGTAGACTACTTCTATGATGTCTCCATACACTGTACACATAGGAGAGCAGGATCTCTCCATCTCTGAGCTGGTGGGTGTAGACTGCTGCTATGATGTCTCCATACACTGTACACACAGGGGAGCAGGATCTCTTCTCCATCTCTGAGCTGGTGGGTGTAGACTGCAGCTAAGATGTCTCCATACACTGTACACATAGGGAGCAGGATCTCTTCTCCATCTCTGAGCTGGCGGGTGTAGACTGCTGCTATGATGTCTCCATACACTGTACACATAGGGAACAGGATCTCTTCTCTATCTCTGAGCTGGTGGGTGTAGACTGCTGCTATGATGTCTCCATACACTGTACACATGGGGAGCAGGATCTCTTCTCCATCTCTGAGCTGGTGGGTGTAGACTACTTCTATGATGTTTCCATACACTATACACATAGGGAGCAGGATCTCTTCTCTATCTCTGAGCTGGTGGGTGTAGACTACTTCTATGATGTCTCCATACACTGCACACATAGGGAGCAGGATCTCTTCTCTATCTCTGAGCTGGTGGGTGTAGACTACTTCTATGATGTCTCCACACACTGTACACATAGGGAGCAGGATGTCTTCTCCATCTCTGAGCTGGTGGGTGTAGACTACTTCTATGATGTTTCCATACACTATACACATACGGAGCAGGATCTCTTCTCTATATCTGAGCTGGTGGGTGTAGACTACTTCTATGATGTCTCCATACACTGTAGACATAGGGAGCAGGATCTCTTCTCTATCTCTGAGCTGGTGGGTGTAGACTACTTCTATGATGTCTCCATACACTGTACACATAGGGAGCAGGATCTCTTCTCTATCTCTGAGCTGGTGGGTGTAGACTACTTCTATGATGTCTCCATACACTGTACACATAGGGAGCAGGATCTCTTCTCTATCTCTGAGCTGGTGGGTGTAGACTACTTCTATGATGTCTCCATACACTGTACACATAGGAGAGCAGGATCTCTCCATCTCTGAGCTGGTGGGTGTAGACTGCTGCTATGATGTCTCCATACACTGTACACACAGGGGAGCAGGATCTCTTCTCCATCTCTGAGCTGGTGGGTGTAGACTGCAGCTATGATGTCTCCATACACTGTACACATAGGGAGCAGGATCTCTTCTCAATCTCTGAGCTGGCGGGTGTAGACTGCTGCTATGATGTCTCCATACACTGTACACATAGGGAACAGGATCTCTTCTCTATCTCTGAGCTGGTGGGTGTAGACTGCTGCTATGATGTCTCCATACACTGTACACATGGGGAGCAGGATCTCTTCTCCATCTCTGAGCTGGTGGGTGTAGACTACTTCTATGATGTTTCCATACACTATACACATAGGGAGCAGGATCTCTTCTCTATCTCTGAGCTGGTGGGTGTAGACTACTTCTATGATGTCTCCATACACTGTACACATAGGGAGCAGGATCTCTTCTCTATCTCTGAGCTGGTGGGTGTAGACTACTACTATGATGTCTCCATACACTGTACACATAGGGAGCAGGATCTCTTCTCTATCTCTGAGCTGGTGGGTGTAGACTACTTCTATGATGTCTCCATACACTGTACACATAGGGAGCAGGATCTCTTCTCTATCTCTGAGCTGGTGGGTGTAGACTACTTCTATGATGTCTCCATACACTGTACACATAGGAGAGCAGGATCTCTCCATCTCTGAGCTGGTGGCTGTAGACTGCAGCTATGATGTCTCCATACACTGTACACATAGGGAGCAGGATCTCTTCTCCATCTCTGAGCTGGCGGGTGTAGACTGCTGCTATGATGTCTCCATACACTGTACACATAGGGAACAGGATCTCTTCTCTATCTCTGAGCTGGTGGGTGTAGACTGCTGCTATGATGTCTCCATACACTGTACACATGGGGAGCAGGATCTCTTCTCCATCTCTGAGCTGGTGGGTGTAGACTGCAGCTATGATGTCTCCTTACACTGTACACATAGGAGAGCAGGATCTCTTCTCTATCTCTCTGAACTAGTGGTTGCAGATTTTATACTGAATTTCAAATAATTAAAGTGCCAGTCAGTCTGTGTGTGGATGTGTGCTGGGAATCCCTCTATATGACATGTGAAGGCTCTAAGAAGCTGTTTCTCGCAATGCTTAATAATTGAGGCTCTGTATATCACACATGATGTCCACTATATGATGTAGAACATTTGCTTTTCTCATAAAGGGCCGGCAGTACTAAAACCCTCCAGTTCCCTCATATTCTCATCCAAAATGGTCCTCATGAATGACCCACCGAGGATGGAGAAGACCAGCAATGAGATTACCAAGAGAATACTAAGCTTCACCTTGGAGATCATCTACCTGCTGACCGGAGAGGTAAGCTTTTCTATAATTCTATTGTCTTTATTGTATTAGGTCAGACTGAGATCTTCACATTTGCGTTTGGAGATTCCGTCATATAAAATGCCAGAAGTAAAAGTCCTGCAGTAAAATATTCGGTTCCGCCATGAGAGAGATCCGTTTTGCAGGGGATTCTCCTTTCCTATTCCTATAACGGAGCAGGAAAACAGAACCCCAGAATGCAGGAGTGAACATAGACTAAGGGAAGAGCAAATCCATTGTAGGAAGTAATAGGAACAATCCAGTGTCCTGTATAACGGCTTCCAGGCCTTCCAAGTGAGGCCTTAGTCAGACGGGCGTTTTTAGCCGCGATTTGCGCATGCGCATGCGTCCGGCGATTTTTTTAAAACCATTGCTTTGCAATGGTATCGGACACATGAGCACTTTTTATGCGCTCGTCCGATAAATTATAGAACAGAAATCGTAGATCGCACCTATCTGCGATCTGCGATTCCTGTTCTCTTCACTATATGCGCTCAATGGGGCCGGCGGCAGCAGCGCCGACCCCATTGAGAACATATAGAAGACAAATCATTCTTCTCTGCCACAGCTGTAACAGCTGTGGCAGAGAAGAACGATGTTTGCCCATTGAATTCAATGGAGCCGGCAATACAGCCGACTGCGCTGCGGGCGAGTGTGGGATGAATTGTCGGGAAGGGCTTAAATATATAAGCCCTTCCCTGCAATTCATCCAGAAAAGTGTTAAAATAAAAAATATATACATACTCACCTGCTCCCGGCAGCCGGAGTTCCGCGCGGCCGGCCTGCAGTGGGTGTGAAGGGGGTGTGAGTCAGACCTGCCCCCTGATTGGCTCAGCTCTGAGCCAATCAGGGGGCAGGTCTGACTCACACCCCCTTCGGACCCACTGCAGGCCGGCTGCGCGGAACTCCGGCTGTCGGGAGCAGGTGAGTATGTATATATTTTTTATTTTAATACTTTTCTGGATGAATTGCAGGGAAGGACTTATATATTTAAGCCCTTCCCGACAATTCATCCCACACTCGCCCGCAGCGCATTGCTTTCAATGGAGTCGGCTGTATTGCCGGCTCCATTGAATGCAATGCGCTGGACAGCTCCAGTCCGTTTCTAATGAAACGCGGCTAGGAGCAGATTTTCGGGCGATTTTCGGGCATCGGTCACGCGATTTGCGGATGCGCATCTGTCATGCGATCCGCAAATTGCGCGAAAAAACGCCCGTCTGACTAAGGCCTGAGGGAGAACTAAAGAACTGAACAGCAGAGAATGTGAAGATCGGCCACCAATATGGTCAGTTCTGTATGGTGGGAACCAATGAGCTAATAGTAATGTTGTAGGAGCGATGACAATGGTAAGGCCTCATGCCCACGGCCGTGTCGGACTCCGCCAATGGAATATCGCAGCGTAGTCCAACATGACGCCCCCCAAAGACCTCATACTCACCTCTCCGGATCCGCCACGTGAGTCCCGTTTGATGAGGCGGCACGCATGCACAGTGCAGCGCATGAAGTGCTGGCGGTGGGCGATGACACGTAATCACGCGATACTGCTGCCGGACGCGTGTTTTTCCGCAGGAATTAGAACATGTCGTGATTTCTCTCACACTGAGTGAACATTGAAAGGCAGAAAACTATTAGGTTTAATAGAATCTAATAGCTGCGTGATAACGACGCATTAAATGCGGCAGAAATACATCCGTGGGAATTAGCCCTAAGTAGGCTCATTGTAATGAGGAGGAGAGGACAGCCAGGAGCCAGCAGGATCACATGGCCGGGGTTCAGCCCGGAGACCTGGACTTTATCACTAGTTTCCATATAGAATCACAGAGGACAACAGATCTCGTCGTCTCCTATATTCTCTTTTCATTTCTCCCTTAGAATGGATATATATCATACACAGGTTTACAGTCATGTAGGCCCCTGTCCACAACCGTTGTGGAATATCCGGGGACCGAGGGGGAGCGCTGACAGGTCTCAGCGGTGAGCCTATCTAACAAATTGCGGAATGCCCCGATTTAGATCCCGCGAGCGGAGAATCGCTATGACTTCCAGCTTTCCATAGCAGCGCCTCACGCCCGTGGACCGGCAGCCGTACTTTTGCTTTTCTTTTCAATAATTTTTATTGGGTTTTATAATAAACAATTGCTGGAAGGTTGTTCCGCGCATCTACTACTCTTTTAGTAAAGTATTTTCTGACATTGCTTCTGATCTTAACTTGTGCCTGCTTGTCTTAGGTTTATTTTTTTCCCTAAAGGTTTGATCGGTCATGTCCCCACTTTCCCTTCCATCTTCCAGGCTATACAGATTAGGTTCTTTAAAGAGACTGCTGTCGCCATCTTTTTGCACCTCTTTCTTGGGCAGCACAAGGTAGTGACAGTCACACTGATTTCAGTGATCTGTCTGTTGTATGTATCTGTGCAGTAGTTTTGGAGAAACTTACCTTTTATCAGTAGCAGGACATTCATTGAGAACTACAGGAAGTAGTCTTGGATATTCATGAGCTGTAGCTTAGCTACACCCACCCATGTTATAGCTGTCCACCCCTCCCGCAGGTCTACCAATCATTGGTCTCCATCCTAAACCCCTGAATACGTTTCAGCTGGTGAACATATTCCACAATGTGAGGGAACTCCTATCCATGGTGTAAAGCACATAGTAATAGAGACATTTATATTTGTCATAGAACATGATCATGGTGATATGTCCAGCATTACAAGCAACTATAACACGTCATACCCTGTATACCCTGTATACCCTGTATACATGTCATACCCTTTGGCATTATTTAAGGCCTTGATTTCCAATGTGATGCTATGAGAAAGGCTGCATGACAGCCGAAACGCATCAGCCTGTTCTTTAATCCCTGTGCGTTTGGGAATTTTTAATGTTTTCTCAATAAAGGAGTTTTGTTTTTTTTTAAAGAATATTGGTGCTGGATCAAATTTTCACATTTCTCATAAAGAGAACTGCCAATCATTGGCTGGAGGGAGGAGTAGGTGTGGCCAGCCTGCAGCTCATGAATATGCAGGACTAGTTCTATGTCTGGCTGCTGCTAGATAAATGTAAGTTTCTCCTAAACTACTGCACAGTTCCACACAGCAAACACATCACTGTAATCACCGTGGCTGGCATTACCTTATGTTGCTCCTAGTGAGGACTGCAAAAAATGGTGATTATGCTTAAGATCTTCCACCATTCTTGTATCTTGTCCATGGACTTGTTCTAGTTTATCCATGTTTTCTTGTAAGTGAGGTCTCCAGAGTTGAACACAATACTAATACTGTCTACAAGACAGAGCAAACATAGACTAGACAGTTTTAAAATGTGCCAGATTTAACACTCAATGCTACATCTGTTGTATTTTTAGGCTAGGTTTAGACGACCTATTAGTTAACTGAGTTTATGGCAAAAATTGCACCAAACTCTGGGTGTAATTCATGGCAATTTGGGCTACACCCCTTTTTTCACAAAAGCCAGGAAAACTGTCCAAAAGTGTCTAAAAACACATAATAAATGTGTCCAAAGCATGTAAGACAGTTTTCTGGTGTAACGTACACCAGGAAATTATAGTATTATGAATAGTAAATAAGCCCCAGTATTCCAGATGTGATCTCAGCAGACCACTATAGAGCGGTATTATAATCTCTCCCTTTCTGCTAATGGAGAAATACTGGGTTCAGTTCTCTATATGTCTTTCTCCATACACAGGATTACATGATGGTGAAGAAGACATCAGGTGACGGTACGACTCCGAACAGCCATCTCCATGAGTCAGGAGGATGGAGCCAGAGGCTCATCACAGAGGCTCCTCCTCACTTACCGATACATGAGCAGAAGATCCTAGAACTCACCAACAAGATCACTGAGCTGCTGACTGGAGAGGTGACACTGCTGGGAATGCTGGGTAATTATACAGTAACAGCTCTAGAGGAGTCTGGGTAATGACGGTATCATTGTGTGTGTCAGGTTCCTATAAGGTGTCAGGATGTCGCTGTCTATTTCTCCATGGAGGAGTGGAAGTATTTAGAAGGACACAAGGATCTGTACAAGGACGTCATGATGGAGGACCACCAGCCTCTTATATCACAGGGTAAGAAGAAATTTATACAATGTTATTATATTGGCATTTTTGGGGTTATTCAGTGGCTACCTTTATTTTTTTAGAAACACGACGACTACTGACAAAATAAAACATCACCCATGGTGCCCCCCCTGGTCTCTGCTCGCTTCTGGGCACGGCTGGACTTATGCTATCTAAGCATAAGACCACTGTGGCCAGTCACTGGCTTTAGCATTTCTATGGCTGACATCGGTGACTGATGGTCGAGGCCACATGCTTGAGGCCCTTACACAGGATGATAAATCGTTCAGTGTAAATGCATGCCTGAGCTGAACAACGAACGAGAATTCATTTGATTCTCATTCGTTGTTCCGTTTCTGCATATAGAAAACTGAATCATGGATCGGCCCGTGTAAACAGGCAGTCATTTATCCATAAACAACTGCCTGCTTACTGTGAATTGAGGCAGGCACATGGAGCGATCCCACTCTTCCTCCATTCACTAAGTGATGGTCATTCCTGGGCTTTTACGCAAGAACGATCATTGCTGGGTTGACCTGTTGGGCATCTGCGCCCGACAGATCGTCCCATGTAAAAGGGACCTTAGGCGGCATGTGACTAGCTGTGCCTGTAAGTGAGTTCAATCTCCACATGGTTCAGGTACACCTAAAGTTTCGTGTGTCAAGGATTGCCCGGATAGTTTGGGGTAGCGCATTCCAGAGGACTGGTGCTGCTCTGGAGAAGTATTGGAGGCAGTAATGAGAGATTGAGGGTGCTTAATGTGATTTTATCAGAGGAGCAGAGGGCTTGGGCTGGGTGGTGGATTGAGATGAGGTGGTCGATTTTGAACACATTGAAATAGGATTTCTGAGATGCGCATACCCCTTTAACACCTGAGAAAAAAATAAAGGAAGTTTTCCTTTAAATTCTGTTGCATTTTTGCTGGAGAATTATGGTTACAGATTTTGTGGTGTATTTGCAGCAGATTTGTTTTGCAAACTTTGGTGCAGCAATTTCAAATAGTATTGCAGTTTATTAGAAATATTATAAATGTCTACTTTTATAGTTCGAAAATAAAATTAATAAAACTCCATTTTAATCCTAACAGATAATCCCAGAGAGAATTCTGATGGAAATGTCATGTTGTCACTACATTATAAAGTAGAAGATGAAGATGTGGTGCAGCGCTCTTCAGGAGAAAACACCATTACCCTTCATGTACAGTCAGAACTTAACTGTAAAGATCTATCATATAATCCCCCTAATGATGAGGAACCTTCTCCTGACCAATCACAGATTGTTATCACAAGTACAGATCACAAAGATGGCAAATGGTTTCAATGTGCTGAATGTGGAAAACAGTTTAAAAAAAGTTCAGGACTTTCTGCACACAACAGAACTCACAGAGAGAAGAAGCCGTACTCCTGTTCAGAATGTGGTCAATGTTTTACCTCAAAATCACATCTTGTTAGACATGAGAAAATTCACATGGTGGAGAAGAAGTTTTCATGTTCAGAATGTGGGAAATATTTTATTGCTAAAGCCAAACTAAAGTACCATCAAATAAGTCACATAGGGGAGAAGTCCTATTCATGTTCTGAATGTGGGAAATGTTTTATGCTGAAATCGGATCTTGTTAAACATGAAAGAATTCACACAGGAGAGAAGCCATATTTATGTTCAGAATGTGGGAAATGTTATAAAGACAAATCAAGTTTTGTTCAACACAAGAGATTTCACACAGGAGAGAAGCCTTACCCATGTTCAGAATGTGGGAATTGTTTTGTAAAAAAATCACATCTTGTTAGACATGAACGAACTCACACTGGAGAGAAGCCGTATTCATGTACAGAATGTGGGAAATGTTTTAAAGACAAATCGAGTCTCATTACACATCACAGGATTCATACAGGAGAGAAGCCATATTCATGTTCAGAATGTGGGAAATGTTTTAAAAGCAGATCTAGCCTATTTACACATGGGAAAATTCACACAGGACAGAGGCCGTATTCATGTTCAGAATGCGGGAAATGTTTTTTACTGAAATCAGATCTTGCCAAGCATAACAGAATTCACACTGGAGAGAAGCCATTTTCATGCTCTGAATGTGGGAAATGTTTTATGCTCAAATTTCATCTTGCTAGACATGCGAGAATCCACACGGGAGAAAAGCCATATTCTTGTTCAGTATGCGGGAAATGTTTTACAGGAAGATCAAGTCTTGTTGCACATCAGAGAATTCACACAGGAAATAAACCATTTTCATGTTCAGAATGTGGGAAATGTTTTGCTTCTAATATCAAGTGCAGGAATCATCAGAGACGTCAACATAAGCTGTCTTGATGCTCTATAGATGGAAAATGTTTTTCAAAGAAATCTAAATTTTGAAAATGTTTTACAGAACTCACAGAGGGATAGAGCCATATTGTAGTTTGGAATGTGAGAAAGCCTGTGACAGCAGAATAAGAGTTTTAACACATCAGGGCATTCACACTGGATTTTAAAAAGCCAGCCGGAGTGTTTATTCTTCTGTGTAGAGCTCTGGATCTCGGCACCGTAATACCATATATTTCTGTAGTGGGAGGAAATTATAAGATTTTCTGTTTGGTAGCCTGCTCTTCTTTCAGCTATTCACTGTCTTTCTTTAGCTCATATTTCTATTCTGTTATAAGAATGCAAGGCCGTCTTCAAGGTCATTTTACAAAACTCTCATAAGAAATAATTCTAATCGGTCTAAAAGAAGTCCTGCCTCTTATTAATTCGTCATTGTTCTTGTTGTGTATTAATAACCAAATAAAACAATAATATATCATAATTCTTACAAGTGAGGCGTGTTTTAGCCTCATCTTAGATGTCTTTGTATATATACTTCTGCTTATTAATTGAATAAACAGATGACTTTCAATCACATCCAATGTGTGTGTGATATGTAAGCTTCCTCGATGCTCGAGCATGAACTAACTGAAATCAGAGGGGAGAGGCAAAACAAAAGCATTATTCACTGGAAAAGAGCCAACAATGTAGTACCTGATAAGGTGTGGAGCAGGCACAATCGCCGCAAGCACAATCGCCATTAGGCTGGCACAATCACCGTAGAGTAGGCACAGTCGCCATAGACCCTAATAAGAGGCAGTAAGCCAGACTATAGACTGGAGGAGCTAATTGTCCAGTGCAGACTAATATGCAGCCACCCACTTAATCCAGCCCAGATTGGGGAGGAGTGACTGCAGATGATTCTGCCTGCTCTGCACGTTATCAGGTACTGCATGGTTGGCTCTTTTCTAGTAAATATTGCTTTTGTTTTTCCTCTCAACTCTGCGATTTCAATGTAGTTGACAGTGAGACAGTGTAGATTCTAACAGACACGTGGTGGCCTTGCCATCGGCCCATCAGCTTATGCGTCTTGGCCAAAATGCAGAACTAACATCTGCATTGTATTAGCATGTATCAGTATTTTCTTTATGCAGTTTGCTGTAGACATCTGGGGGAGCCCAAGATGTTAGCCAGTGTGCCCCACTGTTGAGATACAGGGCAACCCGCTGCTATGTCAGTGTGAGTTGTAATCCTGTATGGTGGGATGCACTTATTCATTGGCTGGCTTCTATGGTATTGTTCACATTGAGGACTAGGTTCGTCTGCAGTCGCCCCTCTCCAATCCGAGCTGGTTTGAGTGGGTGGCTGCATATTAGTCTGCACTGGAAAATTAGCTCCTCCAGTCTATAGTCTGGCTTACTGCATATTATTAGGGTCTACAGCGATTGTGCCGGCCTTATGGCGATTGTGCCTGCTCTGCTCCTTATCAGGTACTGCATTGTTGGCTCTTTTCCAGTGAATGAAGTATGAACTAACTGAATTTGGATGCCTGAAAACATACCAAATAGTGATATTTGCGCTAACAGTAGCAACGACCAAATCATACCAAATGTCTCAGTATTAAAACACAGCTCTCCTCGATCCAATCTGTGTAAATTCTCACACAGCAATATTGCTGTAGAAATGTCTATGACTTTCCTATTTATCTGAGTGAAAGTCTCAAAGCCATATGCATTCCACACAACGGATTTGCCTTCCCCAGCATGTCATGTGAGACACCGGAGTGACGTAACTTCCGCCAGGCAGCCGAACAGATGGGGGATTCTTCTGCTAATTCATTTCTGGTGAGTTCTCGTTGTATGTATGATATACATATTTGTGCTATTACCTACTATTGTATGCTTGAGAAACGCATTGCAGCCTATCATTCCATACCTATCGGCATATGGTTTGTGAGAATAAAGAATACTTCAACAACCATTTGGATGTTATCCACAAACTTTCTTTGGGACTAGGGGAGGAGGTCTGCCTTACCTTCCAGCTAAATGGCACCTCCCCCTTTCCTAGTAAGCGTCACAAATTATCTCTTATTGGCACTGCTTGAGCGCATATGTAATATTCTAATTTATCGGAATGAAGCTTGGTTTTCTGGCTTTGTTTCCTATTCCCAATCATTGTTTTAAAGACTTGTTTAAAGAGTTGTACATAAATTTGAAGGAATGCTGCCATCCAATAGGAGGCGCTGCAGAGGTATTGTTCCACCTTCCTTATTTGCATATGTTACCCAGAGGAGCACGCATGGCCTTGTAAGTCTCCTCATCCGCCTCCTAGGTGTCTCCACACACCTTCTGGGTACTCTTCTTAAGGAGAGATGACATCCCTTCCGACACTTGGAGAACAGACTCCACTTAGGGTACATTCTCACAGGTGTATGCAAAAATGTGCCCCTCTATACTGGCAGTCGCTGTGCCCCTTCATACTGCCAGCCACTGAGCTCCTCTATACTGCCAGTGGCTGTGGTCCTTCATACTGCCAGCCACTGTGCCTAGCCATAGTACCTTATTATACAGCCAAGCAGAGTCTCCTGCTTGTGATCACTGGCAGCTGTGGACATTAGGACTATTAGGTCCCCACAGGGAGGATTTCCCACAGTATTCTCGTATGGACCCTCCTTACAGAAATTCTGCAGCATTTACAGTAGCAGAAAAAGTGGATGAGGTTTTGAAAATCTCACCCACAAGCTCCAGAAAAAATGCACACAAAACCCGTGCGGAAAGTGACATGCATGGGGAATTTAATTCAGCAGCTTGTCAATTTTATTGCAGCTTTCACTGCGAAATTCACTTCTCAATAAAGGGGTGAATTCCGCACAAAAATATGCGATAAAACCTGAAATGTTTTACAGATAAATCCCATGTGGTTGCTCATATGAGAATTCACACAGGAGAGAAGCCATATTCATGTTCAGAATGTTGGAAGTGTTTTGCTTCTAATACCAAGTGCAGGGATCATCAGAGACGTCAACATAAGCTATCTTGATTAGAGATGAGCGAGCACCAAAATGCTCGAGTGCTGGTTACTTGAGCCAAGCTTTTCGTAATGCTTGGTAGCTCGTTTCGAGTAACGAACCCCATTGAAGTCAATGGGAGACTCAAGCATTTAAGGTGACCCATGCTCTGCATAGGGGAGGGTGTATGATTCACCTGAAAACATCAGAAAGTGATGGAACCACCATAGAAATGGATAGGAAACGGGAGGGGCAGCATGTATGGGTGCATCGGAGGCTCCCAGGTCTCACTATTAAGCCAAATTGTGGGAAAGAGCCTGGTGGTCACACCCCTAACAATTTAGTTGGGCCAGACCATAATCAGCAAGGCACACGTGCTGGCACATCCTAGCTAACAAAGGCCAATCACCACCCGCGGGTGACACCACTGACTCTTCTCGTGTGTTACATGCTGGCATTGCTGTCCAATCCCCCCCCCCCCCCCCCAGCGTACTGAAATTTTTCCCAGCACAGCGTTCAGCTGTACTCATGCCACACGGTTGCTTGATAGCCACACCACCCTCATTTCTATTTATAAGTGCGTATTGGATGAGGAGGAACAGGAGACACACACTGCAGAGGGTTGGCAGGGCCTGGCAGCTGATAAATGAACGTATGATCATAATTCCAATCCCATGCCACCTCCATCGCAAAATTTTATGAGCCACAAAAGTGGGCATAAAGGGGACTCAGATGCAAGTACTTCTACACATCTCCACATTTCAACAACCCATTCTAAAACAAAAGATTTTTTACCCAGAGTGCAGGTGAACTCCTGAAAGATTTGTTTACCAAGAGTATAGGTGAACCCCTGAAAGATTTGTTTACCCAGAGTGCAGGTGAATCCCAGTAAAATCCTGAATGATTTTTTGAGCTACAGCGCATACTTGCCTAATGGGATTCAGGTGGAGGTCCACCGAGAGGCAAGCTACCGCCTGTCTCAGCCCCAGCCTCTCTCTGAGGGGCTTGTTAGCCAGTGCCCCAGGGAAAGACAGCATGAACTGTAAAGAAATTAGTTGCCAAAGATGGACACCGCGCTGGGATACGTTTCCGTACGCCGTGTGGCCCTTTTAAAATTGTGCTTCATAGCTGACAAATCGCAGACAAATTAATGTATGATTGTAAGTGCCATCCCATGCCACCTCCATCGCAGCATTTCATTAGCCACAAACGCCAGCATAGGGGGGACTCAGAGGCCAGTACTTCTACATTGTTTATGAAGAAAACAACCCATTTTAAAAAGAAGAAATTTTTTGTCACCAAGATTGCAGGTGAGAACGTGAAATATTTTTTGAGCGAGAGTGCAGGGTATTTGTTTACCAGAAGTATAGGTGAACCCCTGAAAGATTTGTTTACCAAGAGTATAAGCAAACCCCTAAAAGATTTGTGTACGAAGAGTATAGGTAAACCCCTGAAAGATTTGTTTACCCAGAGTGCAGGTGAACCCCTGAAATATTTTTTAACATAGAGCTCGTATTTACTTAATGGGATCCAGGTGGCGGTCCACCGACAGGCAAGCTACTGCCTGTCCCAGCCCCTGCCTCTTCTTGAGGGTTTTTTTAACCAGTGCCCCAGAGAAAGACAGCCTGTACTATGAAGAAATTAGAGTGGCCAAACCAGGACTATTTATTCTGTCTCGGTGTCAGATAGCTGGACACTGCGCTGGGATACATTTGTGGACTCTGTGGGCGTATGAAGCTGGAACCAGCACGCTTGCTGCACTTTACTGGTGAGTCTCTTCAAAATTGGGGTCGAGAACCTGGAGGCGGCCCTCAGAAAAAAATGTTTTTTACAGAGCCTTTTGGCCCTCTGAAGAATTGGCTGTTCAGCGTGCTGACATGCTGGTTTAGGAGGAGGAGGAGGATCAGAGAAGGATGGACCAAGCTACTTCTACCATTTTTTGGGGTGATAGAGGGTGCATGGTTCTCCAGTTCCAGCTTTAAGAAACTTTATGATAAGCTGCTTTCCACCGGTGGAGAAGAGAAGTCTGGGGAAATCCAGGCTTTGTTCATCTTAAAAAGTGTAAGCCTGTAGGCGCTGCCAGTTGACAGGTGGGTACACTAATTCATGATAATCCCCCCAGCATCACTAAACACCCTCGCTGATAACACGCTAGTGGCAGGGCAGGCCAGCACCTCCAAGGCGTACAGCGCAAGTTCATGGCACGTGTCCAGCTTTGAGACCCAATAGTTGTATGAAGCAGATGGATCACGGAGGGCATTGGTACAGCCAGCTACGTACTCCCTCACCATCTTTTTACAATGTTCCCTCCTACTTATCCTCAACTGGGGAGTGGTGACACATTCTGGCTGGGGTGCCATAAAACTGGCAAAGGCCTTGCAGAGTGTTCCCCTGCCTGCACTAGACATGCTGCCTGTTCCCCTCGTCTCCCCTGCTAGTTGGGCCACTGAACTATGTCCTCTACCGCTAGCGTTGTCAGATGGCAAGTTTAGCATCAGCTTTTCCACCAGGGCCTTGTGGTATTGCATCACTCTCGTACTCCTTTCCTCTTCGTGAATGAGAGTGGAAAGGTTCTCCTTATACCGTGGGTCAAGAAGGGTGAACACCCAGTAATCCGTGTTGGCCAGAATGCATCTAACACGAGGGTCACAGGAAAGGCAGCCTAACATGAAGTCAGCCATGTGTGCCAGAGTCCCAGTACGCAACACATCGCTGTCCTCACTAGGATGAATCTCAGTCTCCTCCTCTTCAGCCCATACATGCTGAACAGATGTGAAGGAAGTAGCATGGGTACCCTCTGCAGTGTGGGCAGCAGTCTCTTCCCCCTCCTCCAATACGCGCTGAGAAACAGACGTGAGGGTGGTCTGTCTATTATGCAACGTATTGCCATCCCCCATCTTCTGTTCTATCCACAAAGCATCGTCCTTAATGCTTAGCAGCAACCTTTTCAGCAGGCAAAGCAGCAGGATGGTTACGCTGATAATGGCCGCATCGCCGCTCACCATTTGTGTTGACTCCTCAAAGTTTCCTAACACCTGACAGATGTCAGACATCCATGCCCACTTCTCTGTGAAGAAGTGTGGAGGCTGACTACCACTCTGACGGGCATGTTGCAGCTGGTATTTAATAATGGCTCTACGCTGCTCCTAAACCCTGTCCAACATGTGCAAAGTTGAATTCCAGCGCGTGGGCACGTCGCACAACAGTCGGTATACTGGCAGCTGTAAGTGCTGTTGCCGTCTCCTGAGGGTGGCAGCATCTGTGGCGGACTTTCTGAAATGTGTGCACACATGACCCACATTGCTGAGCAGCTCAGACAAATTGGTGTAGTTTTTTTAAGAAAGTGCTGAACCACCAGATTGAACACGTGGGCGAGGCATGGCACGTGTGTTAGTCTGCCAAGTTGCAGAGCCTCCACCAGGTTATGCCCATTGTCACACACGACCATGCCTGGTTGGAGGTACAGAGAAGAAAGCCACAGATGTGTCTGCTCCGTCAAACCCTGTAACAGCTCTTGGGCGGTGTGCCTCTTATCAACGAAGCTCAGGAGTTTCAGCACGACCTATTGACGCTTCCCCACGGCATTGCTGCAGAACCTCGAGCTACCGACTGAAGGTGACGTGCTCACAGATGGTAATTGAGAGGTGGAGGAGGAGGTGGCATAATAATCCGGAGAAACCATGACCAAGGTAGGACCCGCAATCCTCAGTGTGGGTAGCACGTGAACATACCCAGGGTCAGACTCGGTCCCAGCCTCCCCCAGGTTAACCCAATGTGCCGTCAGGGATATGTAGTGTCCCTGCCCACCAGCACTTGTCCACGTGTCGGTGGTAGGGTGGACCTTCCCAGTAACCACGTTGGTGAGGGCACGGTTGATATTCTATGACACGTGCTGGTGTAGGGCGGGGACGGCACAGCGGGAAAAATAGTGGCGACTGGGGACCGAGTGGGGAGGGATGGCCGCCGCCATGAGGCTGCGGAAAGCCTCAGTTTCTACCAGCCTATATGGCATCATCTCCAGGCTCAGCAGTTTGGAGATATGCACATTTAGCGATTTTTCATGCGGGTGGGTGGCTGCATATTTTCACTTGTGCTCTAATGCTTCTGTTAAGGACAGGTAATTGCTATGCTGGTACACATTGGTGGAGGCAGTGGAGGACCATGCAGGTGAAGGGGTGTGTGCAGGGCGGGAGACACTCGTGCCTGCGTCCTGGGAGGTGGATTGCATCTCAGTGCCAGCATGTGACACAGGAGAAGAGGCAGTGGTGTGACCCCCAGGTGGTGAATGGCCTTCGTTCCACCTCGTTCGGTGCTTAGCTATCATATGCCTGCGCATGCTGGTGGTGGTCGGACTGGTAGTGGTGGCTCCCCTGCTGATCTTGGTGTGGCACAGGTTGCACACCACTGTTCGTCGGTCGTCCGCGCTCTCATTAAAAAACCTCCAGAACTTTGAATACCTAGCCCTCTGCACAGGAGCTTGCCGCAAGGAGGTGCAGTGAGGAACAGTTGGGGGATTACTTGCTCTGGTCCTGCTTCTCCCTCTAGCCACTCCAATGCCTCTTCTGGTGCTGCACTTGCCTCCCCCTCTGAAGCACTGTCATCAGTAGGCTTACCAACCCAGGTAATTTCAGTACGGTGTGGACTACTGAGTAGTAGGTGCGCCTTATCCCATCTGGGATGGGAACAGCTGAACACTGCGCTGGAAAAAATTTCAGTACGCTGTGGATGCAGGCTTGTGCCTACTAGCATCCTGGGGGGGATTGGACAGCAATGCCAGCATGTAACACAGGAGAAGAGGCAATGGTGTCACCCGTAGGTGGTGATTGGCCTTTGTTCCCCCTAGTGTGGTGCTTAGCTTAGATGTGCCAGCGCGTGTGCCTTGCTGATTATGGTGTGCCCCAACTAAATTGTTAGGGCGGTGACCACCAGGCTCTTGCCCACAATTTGGCTTAATAGTGCGACCTGGGAGCCTCAGATGCATCCATGCTTGCTGCCCCTGCTGTTCCCTATCCTTTTCTGTGCTGTTCCCATCACTTTCTGATGCTTCCTGGTGAATCACACACCCTCCCCTATGCAGAGCATGGGTCGCCATGAAAAATGCTCGAGTCTCCCATTGACTGCAATGGGGTTCGTTACTCGAAATGAGCTCTCAAGCATTACGAAAAGCTTGGCTTGAGTAATGAGCACCTGAGCATTTTGGTGCTCGCTCATCTGTATTGCTGACCCATTCTGAGAATAGCTCAATAGTCAAGTCCTGGAAAACCCATGTAGGCTAGAATCCCACTGGGCGGAATTTCTATGCAGACTTTACGCACGGAAATTCCGCGCACAGCTTTTTATCCCTGGATAAAGTAGCAAAGTGAACAAGATTTGGCTGGACAGGCTGGACTAGATGGACAATGTCTTCATTCGGCCTTACATACTATGTTACATGCTGTGGTCGATCCATTGCGGCGAAGCTGCGCTAAAATTGACATGCCGCATGGAATTCAAAGACGCAGCATGTCAATTCTTTCCCCTTTTCCGCGGCGGCTGCTCTCCTCTCTATGGGAGAGACAACCGTAGCAGAATGCAGGCGGCAAAGCCACTTCAAAATCCACCACAAAATGCCATGGATTTTGAAACTGCATTTCCCCCCCGGAAATCTGGCGGTATTTCGGTGCTGTCCTTCCGGGAGATTTCTGTGGGATTTCGGTCCCGTGTGCCACCAGCCTTAAAATCTCAGCCTTGAATATTCTGGCTTTTTCAGTTCATTGTGCTCACCATTATTTTGATACCCAAGCCCTGCGTACTGAACCTTGCTTATATCTGACAACATCTCCTCTGACAATATCCTCCTTGTTGGATTCGAGATCCAACTTCATTACACAAAATCTCCTAAATAAGGATTTAGTCGACAGTAAGGGCCCTTTTACCCTTTTCCCACATCCAGCGGGAAATCTCAACAATTATCGGTCAATGTTAAAGGGGTTGTCCCGCGGCAGCAAA
This sequence comes from Eleutherodactylus coqui, assembly GCF_035609145.1. Lineage (NCBI taxonomy): Eukaryota > Metazoa > Chordata > Amphibia > Anura > Eleutherodactylidae > Eleutherodactylus > Eleutherodactylus coqui. The sequence goes on from NC_089837.1 coordinate 39,669,066, forward strand.
TGGGTCTATACACTTCTGTATGGCCATAATAATGCACTTTGTAATGTACATTGTGCATTAATTATGAGCCATACAGAAGTTATAAAAAGTTTTATACTTACCTGCTCCGTTGCTAGCGTCCTCGTTCCCATGGAGCCGACTAATTTTCGCCCTCCGATGGCCAAATTAGCCGCGCTTGCGCAGTCCAGGTCTTCTCCTGTTCTCTATGGGGCTCCGTGTAGCTCCGCCCCGTCATGTGCCGATTCCAGCCAATCAGGAGGCTGGAATCGGCAATGGACGGCACAGAAGAGCTGCGGTCCACGGAGGAAGAGGATCCCGGCGGCCATCTTCACCGGTAAGTATAGAAGTCACCGGAGCGCGGGGATTAAGGTAAGCGCTCCGGTAAGCTTTCTTTAGGTCCCTGCATCGGGGTTGTCTCGCGCCGAACGGGGGGGGTTGAAAAAAAAAAAACCCGTTTTGGCGCGGGACAACCCCTTTAACATCCCGACAGAATGACGAGCGAGAATTAGTTTGCTTATCGTTCAGCTTCTGCATGCATTTCTGGCCCGCTTCACCTCCATTTAATGAGCGATGCTTGTTCCTGTGTAAAAGTGCAGAACCGATTATCACTGGAACGACCTGACTGGCATCTGAGGTTGTCCAAATCATTGCTCATTCACATGTGCATAGCTTGCTCAGTATCTTGTATCTGTATTTATAAGCCAAAACTAGGAGTGCAATGTAGAGTAATGAATAGTGGAAACATTTGCCTGCCTTTCATGTCTCAAACCTACTCTTAAGTTAATAATAATAATATTCTGTAGAACTTTAGAAAATGGAGGAATCATGCACAAAATGAGTCATGACAAACAGTATGTATTAAACGGATACAAAGCTTGAGCAGTAGGGATAAGGGCCCTGTTCACAAGAGCTTACAGAATATAAAGAAGTACTGTGTTTCTCTGGAAATAAGACCCTGTCTTATATTCTTTTTTGCCCCCCAAAAGGCGCTAGGTCTTATTTTAAAGGGATGTCATAATATACTTACCTAGCAGGCTGGGTCTGGTTCGCTCCTGCTGCTCTTGCAGTCCTTGGCCGCCCACAGAAGATCACTTCCTGGTTATGGGATTCATAAATCCCACCTCCAGGAAGCGATGGCTCTGATTGGATGAGCAGCACTCGAGAACCAATCAATGCAGCTCTCGATAAACCAATACAATGGCTGTGATTGGTTCATCGAGCGCTGTATTGATTGGCTGAGCAGCAGTCAAATAACCAATCACAGCCATTGCATTGTGAAGGCGGGATATATGAATTGGCCAACCAATTCTATGGCTCAGCCAATTCATAAATCCTGCCTCCACAATGCAATGGTTGTGATTGATTCTTCAACCGCTGCTCAGCCAATCAATTCAGCACTCGATTTTCCAATCAGAGCCATTGCTTCCTGGAGGTGGGATTTATGAATGGGATTTATGAATCGTCTGTGAGCGGCCAAGGACTACAAGAAGCGAGTCGGAGCTACGGAGAGCAGCAGTAGGGATCTGGACAGAGCTCAGCAACCAATCCCTGAGCTTTATAATTGGTTGTAGCAATTGTGAGGGGAGACCCGGGTCACAGAGGGGAGAGGGGAGTTGGTTAGATATTTTACTAAAAAAAAAACAGCTCTGAAAACGCCTTTAGTTTAACACACAGTTCATCTTGGTCCAGTGTTCCATAGTATTAAACTTAATAGTGCACCTTCCTTGTTGCCTCAAAATGTGTCTTTTTGTTGGTTTATTAACCCCTTAGTGACCAAGCCTGTTTGCGCCTTAATGACCAGGCCAAATTTTGCAAATCTGACATGTGTCACTTTAACATGGAAAAACACCAGAAAAGTTTTGCATATCCAAGCGATTCTGACATTGTTTTTTCGCCACATGTTGTGCTTCATTTAGGCGGAAAAAATAGACCGATAGAAATTGTGTTTATTTATTAAAAGCGCCAAAATTGGGAAAATTTTGAAAAAATCGTCATTTTTTCACATTTCCAACTGCAATATCTTAAATATGTGCAAACATAATATAGAAATTTTTGCTAAGATTTATATTTCCACCCGTTTACTTTATTTTGGGCGCACATTGGAAAAACTTTCGTTTTTTTTAAACTATTTAGGAGACGTACAAATTTACATTACTTTTTAGCATTTTGAGGAACACTTTGTTTTCCTATACCAAGCCGAGATTGGAAAGGCTCATGAGTGTCAGAATAATAGATACCCCCCCAAATGACCTCATTTTAAAAACTACAACCCTTAATGTATTCACTGAGGTGTGTCATGAGTATTTTGACCCCACAGTTTTTTTTCAGGAATTAATTCAATTTGGAGGAGAAAAAGTAAAATTTCATATTTTTGCAAATCTGTCATTTTAAAGACATATTTTTTTCCTATAGTTTACATTAAAATCAGGATTTACACCCCAAAATGCATACCCCTATTTCTCCCGTGTTCAGAAATATACCCATTGTGGCCCTATTGTTATATCTGAGTCCACAACGGGGCCCAAAATGAAAGGAGTAGTCAGTGTCTTTCAAAACAGAAATTTTGCTTGAAGTCCTTTTAGGCCCCATAGCACACATGTAGAGTTCTTGAGCGCCCAAAACCATAGAAAACCCCCACAAATGACCCCATTTTGAAAACTAGACCCCTTAAGGAATTTATCTAGGGGTGTACTGCATATTTTGACCCCACAGTTTTTGAATGAATTCAAACCAAGCAAAAGGAAAAAATTGTGATTTTCGTTTTTTCGGCAATTCTGTCATTTTAAAAACAGCTTTTTTTGTACAGCACACATATGAAGGAAGACTTACACCCCAAAATGGATACCCCTGTTTGTGCTGTTTTCAGAAATATACCCATTGTGGCCCTAATCTTATGTCCGCATGCACAACGGGGCCCAAAATAAAAGGAGTAATCGGTGGCTTTCAGAACATAGATTTTGCTTGAAGTCCTTTTAGGCCCCATTGCCCACTTGTAGAGTTCTTGAGCGGCCAAAACCATATAGAACCCCCACAAATGACCCCATTTTGAAAACTAGACCCCTTAACGAATTTATCTAGGGATGTACTGCATATTTTGACCCCACAGTTTTTGAATAAATTTAAGCAAAGCAAAAGGAAAAAAATAGGATTTTCATTTTTTGGGCTATTGTGTCAATTTAAAAACAGTTTTTTTTGTACAGCACACATATAAATAAAGGCTTTCACCCCAAAATGGATACCCCTGTTTGTCCCGTGTTCAGAAACATACCCATTGTGGCCCTAATAGACTTACAGGACCCATGGCTAGGCCTACAATGAAAGGAATACCCGTTGGATTTCAGGGTACCACTGAATAAATTTCAGGCCCCATTGCCCACTTATAGAGCCATTGAGCGGCCAAAACTATAAAGAACCCCCTCAAATGACCCCATTTTGAAAACTAGACCCCTTAACGAATTCATCTAGGGGTGTACTGCGTATTTTGACCCCACAGTATTTGAATGAATCTAAGCAAAGCAGAAGGAAAAAGTTACGATTTTGCATTTTTTTGGCAATTTTTTCAATTTAAAAACAGTTTTTTTGTACAGCATACATAGGAATGAAGATGTTCACCCCAAAATGGATACCCCCGTTTGTCCCGAGTTCAGAAACATACCCATTGTGGCCCTAATCTACTTACAGGACGCATGGCAAGGCCTATAAAGGACGGAACACCTGTTGGATTTTAGAGCACAACTGAATAAATTCCAGGCCCCATTGCTTATTTGTACAGAATAAAGATTGACTCCCTAAAAATTCCCCCCCTCCCCCTCCGCGCCCTTTTTGGCGTTCGCAAATCTTAGATAAAAGTAAAAATGTGAACTGTGTAGTATTTCCGAAGACAGGGGTAATTACGGAGGCTGGTTGGAATGGGCCCATGGGGCAATAAAACCGGGTATCCCCCCCCCTCCTCTCATGCTTTTTGGGGGTATTTCATGACCTCAGTGGCGGGTATGGGGTGTAAAAAGTGGCGTTCCGTGAGTCTCCGTAAGCTTGCTGAGGTGCGGCGGTCTCACACAGAAGGCGCTCAACAAGGTGCTCCTGGAACTGCAGGAAAGCGAGCGTTCCCGGGGCTTCTTGTAAAATACGTATCACAGGTAGCGGTCTGAATAACGCTGGGCTCACGCGGGTGCAGGCGGAATCCGCTTGCGGAGGCCCACAGCGGATCCCATCTGTGAGCCCGGCTGTGACCCTGCGTACGGCTGCGTAATGTACTGCGCATAACTGCGTACTCACACAGGCGGTCATGCACAGTACACCTTTGTTTGTATTTCCCACACCATCGCTTAGCGATGACATGGGTACCCGCAGCCCGTATACAATGTAGTTGCGTATGGGCTGTGGGTATATCCGCGACCATGGAGCACAATGGGCTCTATGTTGCCGATATCCGCAGTAAAATAGAACCTGCTGCGTTCTCTTTTCTGCGAGTGGATTACGCAATTCTGACCCGCTAATGTGAGCGGAATTGTGTAATCCAATGCGATTGATCTGCGTATTACCGCGGATCAGAAGCATGCGGAATCCGTAATTCCTATCCGGTCATGTGAGACCGGCCAAAGGTAGAGCGCTACCTTTTTATCACGTGACCGGGGACCGCTCAACGAGGCCACCCGTCACTGCTCCAGGCTCTCGGCGACCGTTGGTCGCTGGGAGCAAGGAGATTTTAAGTTTCCTGGGCTCCCCGACTCCTGCGCATGTGTCCGGCTTTTTGCCGGCAATCGCATGTGCAGAATCCTGGAAGGTCCACGGAGGAAGATCGCGTCGGGATTCAAATACGCAGGCCTCCGGTAAAAAGATTCATCTCCTCTCACCGATCGCATCGGTGAGGGGAGATGAAACTTCAAATTTTTTTTTTTACTTTTACGTGATCGCCATTATTGGATAATGGCGAACACGTGACCAGGAACCGCTCACCGCGGACCCCCATTAAATCTCCATGCTCTTGGCTACGTTTTGTAGCCAGGAGCAGGGAGAATTTAAATTATCCTGGCAATCCACAGCTTTTGCGCATGCGCCCGCCATTTTGGCGACGGGCGCGTGTGCAGAAGCTGTGGTAAGGTCCGCGGATAAATCTGGGGGCCTTAGGTACGTACTTTCATCCTCCCTCACGGATATGATCTGTGAGGGGAGATGAAACGTACGCTTTTTAAACTTTTAAAAACTTTTTTTTACTTTTTTTTTTTTTTACTTTTTTACACTTTTTTCTCACTTTACATGATCACTGTCATCCATTGGATGACAGTGATCATGTCCCCGGTATAATCTCTCTGCTCCTAGCTACACATGGCAGCCAGAAGCAGAGGGATTTTAAATTTCCCGGGGCTCGAGCCCGTCTGTTCACGCACCCGATGTCAATCATCGGGCGCGCATGCGCAGACGGGGATTCGGGTCCCGGGACATCGGGACACCGCTGAGGACTGGGGGTGAGTATTTTCACCTCCCCTCATGGATGCGATCCATGAGGGGAGGTGAAACTGACTTTTTTAAAACTTTTTTTTAACTTTTTCGCGATCGCCGCTAACCATTGGATAACGGCGATCGCGGTACCGGGGACCGCTCACCGCAGTCCCCGCTGACATCTCCTGCCTCCCGGCTACCTACAGGAGCCGGGAGCCAGGAGATTTTAAATCTCCCGCGCCGCCGGGCCTTCTGCGCATGCGGCTGACGTAATGCCGCCTGGCGCGCATGCGCAGAAGACCGGCTTCGGGCCCCAGAGCGGCAGGAGAGCGGGGAGCAGCGTGCCAGACCTCGGTGAGTAATTTCAGCTGCTCCGATGGATCCGATCCATCAGAGCAGCTGAATCTTTAACTTTTATGTACTTTTATTTACTTTTTTTGCGATCGGCGCTATCCATTGCATAGCGCCGATCGCAATGCCGGGGGGGGCTCCGAACAGCCCGGGATGACAGCTCAATGCTGTCAGCTACCTGCGGACACCGACAGCATGGAGCTGTCACGTCCACAGCCCGAGGGGCACTATTCTCTGCAGGAAGCATGTTTTTACGTCCTCAGAGAATAGAGCCCACTTCGGGAGGACGTAAAAACACTATGGGCTGGTCGTTAAGGGGTTAATAAAAAGAGGTAAATCACCACTTACCTGTTGCTCACACCTAAGAAAACTCTTCCAGGGGTGCTCCATTTTTTTCATACCAACCCTACCAAGTATTTGTGACACAGAAGAAATGGCATATCTGTGAATTTTATTTGCTTTACAAATTCTATTAAATTCACTTTATTTTTTGCTCAATTTGTCCACATGTTAAAAAAACATGTCAAAAGCTTAAATGGAGATTCTTTACTTTTCTACTATGTAACTCTGGATTCTCCTTCAGTGGGTAAATTTATGAATACAGTAATTAAAAGCGAGATCAATAATGACAGTTCAGCTTTACTGCTTTAAAAGGAAAGAACGCTAAAGCACTTCTTTCTCCCCTGTCCTCCTGCACACAGGACCTCCGACACATCCAATACACCTTTGGAATTGTGTCACCCCCAGGCATCCTGTTGTCCTATTCAGCCAAACTGACGAAGGGGTTCATCCCCGAAACGCGTATTCTATTGCTGTTTTTTAATTTGTGAAAAAATAAAAAAAAGAAGTGCTTTCACCATCACACATTGGACCTTGATCTTCATCTTCTAGTAACTTAGAGGGTTGCACCTCCATACCAGTTTTTTTCACATCCTTTTCGCTACACTCCCGCCCACACTGGTGGAGCGTCATCTGGTTGGCAGCACCTCTACCATTTGAAATACTCTATCATTGGAAACACTTTGTACTCCAGAAATATTCCACCACCCTCACTGGGTCTTGCTCCATCCTCCTTTTTCATTTCTTTTACTCACAGTAAAAGGAAAGAGGTCTCTTTTTTCTTCTTTGTATCCACAATATATTTTTATATGGACTCCGGTCACGATTGGCTTCCAGTAACCATTTGAGTGTTTGATAGATCCAGGTTAATTCCACAACAAAACACTTACTGGCTGTTTAATGTCTGTGAATAATCGGATGTATTTTTTTCTGCCCTTACAGCCTTTTACACATTACAAAAAAAGAAGAAAAGCGATTCTCGTCTCTTTGAATTATCTGATAAGTTTTAAAATTTTATTTTTTTGAAAAACATTTTTCACGGTTAAAATTTCAAAACGGCTTCCTCTTTGCATGAATTTTCTTGTGTATAACAATCTAGGATTTATTTTGAAAAGATTGCTCATATCCTGAGCATTAATGAGTTTTTTCTCCAGTATGAATTCTCTCATGTAGCAGAAGATTTGATTTCCGACTAAAACATTTCTCACATTCTGAACATGAAAACGGCTTCTCTCCAGTGTGAATTCTCTCATGTGTTACAAGATTTCCTTTAGTTGTAAAACATTTCCCACATTCAGAACATGAAAATGTCTTTTCCCCTGTGTGAATTATTTCATGTTTAGTGAGAACGGATTTATCTTTAAAACATTTCCCACATTCTGAACATGAATACGGCTTCTCTTCTGTGTGAATTCTTTGATGTTTATTGAGACCTGATTTCAGCACAAAGCTTTTTCCACATTTAGAACATGTAAATGGCTTATCCCCCTTGTGAAGTTTCTGATGATTGTTAAATTTGTATTTAGTAAGAAAACATTTCCCACATTCTGAACATGAATATGGCTTTTCTCCTGCATGACTTTTCTCATGCGTAACAAGATTTGATTTTACCATAAAACATTTCCCACATTCTGAACATCGAAACGGCTTTTCTCCTGTGTGAGTTCTCTCATGTGTAATTAGAGTTGATTTATTTGTAAAACATGTCCCACATTCGGAACAGGAATATGGCTTCTCTCCTGTGTGAATTCTTTGATGTACATTAAGATGGTATTGAAGTATAAAGCATTTCCCACATTCAGAACATAAATACGGCTTCTCTCCTGTGTGATATCTTTGATGTAAAACAAGACGTGATTTTGATTTAAAACATTTCCCACATTCTGAACAGGAGTACGGCTTCTTCCCTCTGTTAGTACTTTGTTGTCTAAGGGCAATGAGGTTTTCTCCTGAAGAGTGACACTTGATATTTTCATTGTCTATTTCATATTTTAGTGAGGACAGGACATTCCCCTTGGAGTTCTTATTGGGATTTTCTGTTAGGATTAAAAATAGATTTTAGGATTTTTATTCAAACAACAAAAATAGACACTTTTTTTATATTTCTATTTGGCTGGAAACACACTTGTGGTTTTGAATGCAGTTTCTTTTGAGTCACAGCCAGAACTAGATGCACCAGGAAGAAGCAGCCCCTCCTTTGTATTTCCAATTTTTTCTCAATCCACTGTTGGCTTTGGCTCAAAAGTGGCCACAAAACTTAGATATGTTGACACAGGGTGCAAGTTCTGCAACAGATAATCTGCTGTGATTTTTAGCATGTTTCATTCAGATTTTAATACAGATTTGAAATCCATTTCACCTCTCATTTCAAGGGCTGCAATCTGCCCTCAAAATCTGCAGCAAAAATTGACATGCCGCAGATTTATAGTGGCCTAGTCTAAGTGATTCATGGACATTCTGTGCTCGGAGGAATGTGTGTTTCACAATTTAATGATAGCTGGGCTCCTGTTCTAAAGTTTGGGAGTGGAAAAATATCTAATCCAAGCTATTTAAATGGGTTTTCCAGCGCTAAATAAAAAAAAAAAAATTACACATGCTTAAAATTATATAAAATAAAGAATAAAATGCATACTCAAATACTTTAGATTCCGATGCAGCACTGGAGCCCTAGTGCCCACTTGGCCAATCACAGCGCTGAACCTTCCATGGCTGCTCAATCTTCCATTGAGCAGTTATGTGCACAATGAAAAGCATGTGATCGCCTTTTGCATGTTCCGGGTTCAAATCAGCGGGCAATGGGGCTCCAACTTTGGGAGCCTTTAAGATAGGCGACTATGAGTTTTTTTCTTTATATTACACAATTTTGAAGCATGTGAATCCTTTTTAAAGTCCTGAAAAACCCATTTATTCACAATATACTATGGTCAACATCGACATCTACTTTCGCTTGTTTCAATGATTTTTTAAAACTTTTCTTTTACAAACTCCGGGACCGCTAACAAAATAATAAATACGCCCATACTCACCTGTTACATCCCCCCACCTTTTGAGTCCCTCAGGTCTCCGACTATATTTGGACACATCTCGTTACATGACATCTAAGCCTGTGACCACTGCAGCCAATATGCAAGTATGTATGTATATACTGTATAAATCTTTTTACCCTGTGATTTGCGAGGCTGGTGGTTTTCCAGCATGACGTCCTTGTACAGATTCTTGTATCTTCCTAAATACTCCCACTCCTCCATGGAGAAATAGACAGTGACATCCTGATACCTTATAGGAACCTGACAACACAATGATACCATCATTACCCAGACACCTCTAGTGCTGTTACTGTATAATTTCCCAGCATTCCCAGCAGTATCACCTCTATAGCCAGCAGCTCAGTGATCTTGTTGGTGAGTTCTAGGATCTTCTGCTCATGTTTCAGTAAGTGAGGAGGAGCCTCTGTGATGGGGGTCTGGCTCCTGCTCCATCCTCCTGACTCATGGAGATAGCTGTTGGGAGTCATACCGTCACCTGATGTCTTCTTAACTATTGTGTACTCCTGTGTATGGAGAGAGACACTTAGAGAACTGACCCCTTAGTAGAAAGAGGGAGATTGTGATCCCCCCATATAGAGCTCCGGTGGGACCACATCTGGAATACTGTGTTCAGTTCTGGATACCTCACCTACAGAAAGATATTGATAAAAGAAAATAAGCGGAGCTACAACAATGGTGGACAGACTCAAGCATAAAACTCATCAGGAAAAGACTTCTAGAACCCAATCTCTATAGCCTGAAAGAAAGAAGGGAAGGAGGAGACATGGAAACTTTTACCAGGGGTGGGAAAACTGCCTGTGCAGCCGTTTCAGCTACACAGGGGCCCAGAAGGAAACGGGGGCCCACTTAGGCAAGTACTCGGACACTCCTTTATGCTGTGACTTGCATAAAATTGTGGTGCTTTAGCCAAGCTTTCCTACAAATCTTGACAAACTGTAATTAAGGGTGATAAGGCAGCACTCACGAACCCAAACAACCTTCAGATAGTTCCCATGTAAAAATTCAGTCTTTATTCAAGTCCAATACATTCACAGATGCGACATATCGACCATCATACTATGGTCTTTGTCAGGCTTGATAATAATATCCTGTCATGGTATTGCCATTGTTCCTTGTCTAGAATACCCAGTAGGCACACTGCTGGATCAGGTGGTACCGCTACACCCAGCAATTGGGTTAAAAACTCCGTAACTTCTCCCCGGGGCTGGTAATTTTATTTTTTGGGGGGCATGGAGGTGGGGAGAGACAGACGGCATATGGTTTGCACAGAAGCCCCCGCACTCTGTCTGCTCCTGACCTTTACATATGTTACAGATGAGAGGAAACTGAACACAACGAGGGGGTGCAAACTAAAAGAGTAGAAGCAATGTCAGAAAATAATTTACTGTTTTACTGAAAGAGTAGTAAATGCTTGGGACATCCTTCCAGCAGATTTGGTTGGAAAATCAGAAGTAAGCGATTGTAAACATGCTTGGAATAAATATTTATGTAGTAAAAGAAAGTACTAGAAGGCCAGAATAAATGGACCAAGTCCTTCCCTTCTGCTGTCAGGCTTCTACATTACCAGTCAAATGTCAAAGAACACCTCAATATTTCCAGTTACCTTTTACATTAACACAGTTCAAGTCCAGCAAATAATGTAAAATGGTTCAAAAGTAAGTTGAAAACATACAAATATTATGAACTTTTAACCTGAAAACGCAACAATAGTCTAAATTTATGATTTTAACCAAAGGTCTTTTTTCAGGAGACACAACAAAGACAGCTGCTCTGCAGCACAGAAAGCCAATTATGGTTTTAAATTGGATGTAAACTATTCTTACAGGTGTCTCAACTTTTGTAGATTACTTGCAAACCCTCTGATTCTATACAATCAATGTTAGAACGGACTGCATTATAACACCCTCTAGGGCAGGATTTGGACTGTTTTTACTCTTTAGGAGCATATTGCTATCATAATGGCCAGAAAAAGGAAATTAAGCAAAGAAGACAGACAATTATAACCCTTAAAGGTGTAAATTTGTCCTACAAGAAAGCCAATGTGGCAGTCAGTACACTTTCCTATACTATCAACAGGCACTTGGAAACTGACAGGAAGAGGTCTGTCAGACCAAAGGCCGCTACAAAATCAAATCACAAGTTTTTGTATGATAAGTTCCTCACAGCATAAACAAGTTTCCTTTTCAACTGTGAAGAGAAGACATCTATCTGCAGGTTTGATAGGTAGAGAATCAGTAAGAAAGCCACCGCTAAGATTGCAAAATAAGTGAAAAAACGTTCCTGAGCATGTGACACCAACTGTCAAACATGGAGCATATTGTTGGTTCCGACTGGTCCTTTCCTCATTATTACAATTTTCTCTTTCCTTGGTCTGACTTACTAAATAACAGAATACAAATGATAGAAATAGAGTAAGGTTTACCTCTCCGGTCAGCAGGTAGAGGATCTCTAAGGTGAAGTTTAGTATTCTTTGGTAATCTCATTCCTGTCTTTGTTCATTCTTGGTGGTTCATTCATGAGAAGGACCATTTTGGATGAGAATGTGGGAGAAGAGGAGCAACTGGAGGGTTCTAGTACTGCCGTCCCTTTATAAGAAAAAAGGAGAGATTCAAAATCATACGGGGGACATCATGTGTGACCTACAGAACCTCAATTATAAAGCACTGAGAGAAATAGGTCCTCAGAGTCTTCAGCAGGTTATATAGGTGTATTCTCAGCACATACACATTATTTGTTAGGATTAAAAATGAAAATACAAATCATGAAATTCAAACTCTAAAAATAGACAAAATGTTTTTGGGTTGCAGTTTTATGAGCCAAAGCCAGAAGTTGATCCAGCAGGAAGGAGAAGTCCTTCATTTATATTTCCAATTTCTTTTAATCCTCCCATTCTGTTTATTAATTTGCGACGATATACAGTCTTTAGGAGACAAAGGGGGTAGTACAGGAGGTACAGGGCAGGAAGTGTACATGATAGTTAAAAGTGGAAAGCCATACAGTGGGGCAAGGGACTAGATCAGGGGGTTTGGTACCCTGTGATGTAAGCGGGTGGTGGTTCTCCATCATGACGTCCTTGTAGAGGTCCTTGTGTCTTCCTAGATACTCCCACTCCTCCACGGAGAAATAGACAGCAACATCTTGACACCTTATAGGAAACTGACACACACAATGATACCGTCATTACCCAGACTTCTCTAGTGCTGTTACTGTATAATTTCCCAGCATTCCCAGCAGTGTCACCTCTCCAGTCAGCAGCTCAGTGATCTTGATGGTGAGTTGTAGGATCTTCTGCACACGTTTTGGTAAGTGAGGAGGAGCCTCTGTGATGGAGCTCTGGCTCCTGCTCCATCCTTCTGACTCAAGGAGATGGCTGTTGGGAGGTGCACGGTCACCTGATATCTTAGTTACTATTGAGTAATCCTGTGTACAAAGAGAAACATATAGAGCACTGAACCCAATTTAACAACCTCTTTTCCCAAAGAGGGAGATGGTGATCCCACCATATAGAGCCCTAATGAGACCACTAGAATACTGTGTTCAGTTCTGAAGTCCTCACCTACAGGAGGACATGGATAAAACAGAATGTGTCTAAAAGCGAACTATAAAAATTTGGAAGGTCTCAGGTAAAAAACACATTAAGGAAAGACTCATAGGAGTTGTCTAAGTTAAGGGAAATCCCTGCCCCATGTCCCCTAAGCATTTTCCCGCTTCTCCATTCGTCATCTGCTGCTGGCTCCGGTCTCCCTGTGATGTCACTTGACATGCTAGGTCTACAAAAAAGCTATAGCAGCCAATGACAGCACTCAGGGATAATGGCTGAGCGCTGTCATTGGCTGCTACAGCAGATTTATGGGACACCACAGCTGTCTGTAAACAGACAGCAGAGGCCGGAGCCAGCGGTGGGAAACGAACAGGGGAGAGGGGAGAAACTGCTTTTTTTTTATTTTAATGCATGGAGACCCGGCTCAGAGGCTTCCCTCCCTTAACTCAGACAATCCCTTTAAAGAATATAATTTCTACAGCCTGCAAGAAAAGAAGGAAAAAAGGGGACATGATAGAAACTCTTACTATTGTGTTTCCCCGAAAATAAGACCGTGTCTTATATTAATTTTTGCCCAAAAAATAAGACCCTGTGCCTCTTTTGGGAGAATGCCTTATAACAGCGGTAGATCATCGTGATTGCAATGGTGGCGCTCTGCTGTGATTTTACTTTAGCTTTCGGAGGCAGCGTTCATTAATGCTAAACGCAAAAAAAAATGTAAAAAATTAGAGAGCAGACAAAGCACAAAATAGTGTTTGAGCGCATGTCTGTGAGGCTTGAAATCAATGGGAGAGTTAGGCTACGATTACCGCGGCGTTCAAAACACCCCGGTAATCACAGCATAAAAAAAAAGAAAAAAAAGAGTGTGTGCCACTTACCTCGCATGCACAGATCAGGTCCCTCTTACTGGTTTGCGGACTTACAAGTATGTAAGCTCGTTGGAGCAGGACCCTCACTCCTATTGTTTCCATCAACTGATTACTATGTAACCGCGGTTCTGTAATGTTTGTATTTTGTCTCTCTGTATTTCCCCTGTCTATGTAAGCGCTGCGGAATATGATGGCGCTATACAAATAAAGTTTATTATTATTACCCACTGGCACTACCTTAGCCTTTGTGTCTGGCACCTGATTCAACATCCCATGTATTAATTGGGGTTTCTACTGCCTGTACCCCGGCTGATGAAGAGGCTTCTTGACTCAATGTGTTTTATTGTTGGTTCTTCATATCACAATAAGAAAAAAAAAAGAAAAAAAACTTTTAAATAATTTTTATTTAAGTGGAAGGAGCGGGCTCAGAGCCTACAACATTACTATTAGCTCATTGGTTCCCACTAGAGATGAGAGAGCACGCTCGGTTAAGGCAGATACTCGAGCGAGCATCACTCTTCTTGAGTATCCACATACTCGTCCGAGCAAATGCCGGGAGGGGGGGCGACAGGGGTGCGCAGGGGGGAGAAAGAGATTTCTCTCATTCTCGCTCCTCCTCACCCCTGCCCTCCGCATTTGCTCGGACGAGTATGCGGATACTCGAGAAGAGCAATGCTCGCTCGAGTATCTGCCTTAACCGAGCGTGCTCGCTAGAGATGAGCGAGCACCAAAATGCTCGGGTGCTCGTTACTCGGGACGAAATTTTCGCGATGCTCGAGGGTTCGTTTCGAGTAACGAACCCCATTGAAGTCAATGGGCAACCCGAGCATTTTTGTATATCGCCGATGCTCGCTAAGGTTTCCAATTGTGAAAATCTGGGCAATTCAAGAAAGTGATGGGAATGACACAAAAACGGATAGGGCAGGCGAGGGGCTACATGTTGGGCTGCATCTCAAGTTCCCAGGTCCCACTATTAAGCCACAATAGCGGCAAGAGTGGGCCCCTCCCAACAATTTTTACTTCTGAAAAGCCCTCATTAGCAATGCATACCTTAGCTAAGCACCACACTACCTCCAACAAAGCACAATCACTGCCTGCATGACACTCCGCTGCCACTTCTCCTGGGTTACATGCTGCCCAACCCCCCCCCCCCCCTCATGACCCAGTGTCCACAGCGCACACCAAATTGTCCCTGCGCAGCCTTCAGCTGCCCTCATGCCACACCACCCTCATGTCTATTTTTAAGTGCGTCTGCCATGAGGAGGAACCGCAGGCACACACTGCAGAGGGTTGGCACGGCTAGGCAGCGACCCTCTTTAAAAGGGGCGGGGCGATAGCCCACAATGCTGTACAGAAGCAATGAGAAATCCAATCCTGTGCCACCTCCATCTGGAGCTGCACACGTGGGCATAGCAATGGGGAACCTATGTGCCACACACTATTCATTCTGTCAAGGTGTCTGCATGCCCCAGTCAGACCGCGGTATTTTATAAATACTCACAGGCAGGTACAACTCCGCAATGGGAATTCTGTGTGCACCCACAGCATGGGTGGGTCACAGGAAGCCACCGGCGGTACATAAATATATCCCATTGCATTGCCCATCACAGCTGAGGTAACGTCAGGTTTAATGCAAGTGGGCTTTGGCCCACACTGCATGCCCCAGTCAGACTGGGATTCTTTAGAAGTGGACACATGCAGTTACAACTCCGTGTGGACCGACAGCATGGGTGGGTGCCAGGAAGCCACCAGCGGTACATAAATATATCCCATTGCATTGCCCATCACAGCTGAGGTAATGTCATGTTAAATGCAGGTGGGCTTCGGCCCACACTGCATGCCCCAGTCTGACCGGGGTTTTTAATACATAGACACTGGCAGGTACAAATCCCTAATGTGAAGTCCCTGTGGACACACAGCATGGGTGGCTCCATAGAACCCACCGGCGGTACATAAATATATCCCATTGCAGTGCCCAGCACAGCTGATGTAATGTCATGTTGAATGCAGGTGGGCTTCGGCCCACACTGCATGCCCCAGTCAGACTGGGGTTCTTTAGAAGTGGACACATGCAGTTCCAACTCCCTGTGGACCCACAGCATGGGTGGGTCCCTGGAAGCCACCGGCGGTACATAAATATATTCCATTGCATTGCCCATCACAGCTGAGGTAGTAATGTCATGTTAAATGCAGGTGGTCTTCGGCCCACACTGCATGCCCCAGTCTGACCGGGGTTTTTAATACATAGACACTAGCAGGTACAAATCCCTAATGTGAAGTCCCTGTGGATACACAGCATGGGTGGCTCCCTGGAACCCACCGGCGGTACATAAATATATCCCATTGCAGTGCCCAGCACAGCTGAGGTAACGTCAGCTTTAATGCAGGTGGGCTAAAAATTACTAGGATTACAATGTAGGCGAGGGCCCCAAAAATTGGTGTACCAACAGTACTTCAGAAAAATTGCCCATGCCCAACCAAGAGGGCAGGTGAAACCCATTAATCACTTTGGTTAATGTGACTTAATTTGTAACTAGGCCTGTAGGCAGCCCAGTTAAAATAAAAATTGGTTCAGGTGCAAGTTTCAACGCTTTATTCAATTGAGAATTGAAACGTATAAACATTGTTTACAAAAGTTATATGACTGAGCCTTGTGGGCCTAAGAAAAAGTGCCCGTTCGGCGTGATTACGTGAGGTTTCAGGAGGAGGAGCAGGAGGAGGAGGATGAATATAATACACCGATTGATGAAGCTAATAGGTCCCCGTTTTTGATGGTGATAGAGAACGATGCTTCCATCCGCGGGTGCAGCCTACGCATTGCTTAGGTATCGCTGCTGTCCGCTGGTGGAGAAGAAAAGTCTGGGGAAATCCAGGCTTTGTTCATCTTTATGAGTGTAAGCCTGTCGGCACTGTCGGTTGACAGGCGGGTACGCTTATCCGTGATGATTCCCCCAGCCGCACTAAACACCCTCTCTGACAAGACGCTAGCCGCAGGACAAGCAAGCACCTCCAGGGCATAGAGCGCGAGTTCAGGCCACGTGTCCAGCTTCGACACCCAGTAGTTGTAGGGGGCAGAGGCGTCACGAAGGACGGTCGTGCGATCGGCTACGTACTCCCTCACCATCCTTTTACAGTGCTCCCGCCGACTCAGCCTTGACTGGGGAGCGGTGACACAGTCTTGCTGGGGAGCCAGAAAGCTGTCAAAGGCCTTAGAGAGTGTTCCCCTGCCTGTGCTGTACATGCTGCCTGATCTCCGTGCCTCCCCTGCTACCTGGCCCTCGGAACTGCGCCTTCTGCCACTAGCGCTGTCGGATGGGAATTTTACCATCAGCTTGTCCGCCAGGGTCCTGTGGTATAGCATCACTCTCGAACCCCTTTCCTCTTCGGGTATGAGAGTGGAAAGGTTCTCCTTATACCGTGGGTCAAGCAGTGTGTACACCCAGTAATCCGTAGTGGCCAGAATGCGTGTAACGCGAGGGTCACGAAAAAGGCATCCTAACATGAAGTCAGCCATGTGTGCCAGGGTACCTGTATGCAACACATGGCTGTCCTCACTAGGAAGATCACTTTCAGGATCCTCCTCCTCCTCCTCAGGCCATACACGCTGAAAGGATGACAGGCAAGCAGCATGGATACCCTCAGCAGTGGGCCAAGCTGTCTCTTCCCCCTCCTCCTCATGCTCCTCCACCTCCTCCTCAATGCGCTGAGATATAGACAGGAGGGGGCTCTGACTATCCAGCGACATACTGTCTTCCCCCGCCTCCCTTTCCAAGCGCAAAGCGTCTGCCTTTACGCTTTGCAGGGAACTTCTCAAGAGGCATAGCAGAGCAATGGTGACGGTAATGATTGCAGCATCGCCGCTCACCATCTGGGTAGACTCCTCAAAGTTTCCAAGGACCTGGCAGATGTCTGCCAACCAGGCCCACTCTTCTGTAAAGAATTGAGGAGGCTGACTCCCACTGCGCCGCCCATGTTGGAGTTGGTATTCCACTATAGCTCTACGCTGCTCATAGAGCCTGGCCAATATGTGGAGCGTAGAGTTCCACCGTGTGGGCACGTTGCACAGCAGTCGGTGCACTGGCAGATTAAACCGATGTTGCAGGGTGGCAGCGTCCGTGTGGGACTTGCGGAAATGTGTGCAGAGCCGGCGCACCTTTCCGAGCAGGTCTGACAAGCGTGGGTAGCATTTCAGAAAGCGCTGAACCACCAAATTAAAGATGTGGGCCAGGCATGGCACGTGCGTGAGACTGCCGAGCTGCAGAGCCGCCACCAAGTTACCGCCGTTGTCACACACGACCATGCCCGGTTGGAGGCTCAGCGGAGCAAGCCAGCGGTCGGTCTGCTCTGTCAGACCCTGCAGCAGTTCGTGGGCCGTGTGCCTCTTCTCTCCTAAGCTGAGTAGTTTCAGCACGGCCTGCTGACTCTTGCCCACCGCTGTGCTGCCACGCCGCGCGACACCGACTGCTGGCGACGTGCTGCTGCTGACACATCTTGATTGCGAGACAGAGGTTGCGTAGGAGGAGGAGGAGGAGGGTGGTTTAGTGGAGGAAGCATACACCGCCGAACATACCACCACCGAGCTGGGGCCCGCAATTCTGGGGGTGGGTAGGACGTGAGCCGTCCCAGGCTCTGACTCTGTCCCAGCCTCCACTAAATTCACCCAATGTGCCGTCAGGGAGATATAGTGGCCCTGCCCGCCTGTGCTTGTCCACGTGTCCGTTGTTAAGTGGACCTTGGAAGTAACCGCGTTGGTGAGGGCGCGTACAATGTTGCGGGAGACGTGGTCGTGCAGGGCTGGGACGGCACATCGGGAAAAGTAGTGGCGACTGGGAACCGAGTAGCGTGGGGCCGCCGCCGCCATTATGCTTTTGAAAGCCTACGTTTCCACAAGCCTATACGGCAGCATCTCCAGGCTGATCAATTTGGCTATGTGCACGTTTAACGCTTGAGCGTGCGGGTGCATGGCGGCGTACTTGCGCTTGCGCTCAAACACTTGCGCTAGCGACGGCTGGACGCTGAGAGACATTGGTGGATGGGGCCGAGGACAGCGGAGGTGAGGATGTGGGTGCAAGCCAGGAGACGGTAGTGCCTGTGTCCTAAGAGGGGGGTTGGATCTCAGGGGCAGGTTGGGGCACAGGGGGAGAGGCAGTGGTGTAAACCGGAGGCGGTGAACGGCCTTCGTCCCACCTTGTGGGGTGCTTGGCCATCATATGTCTGCGCATGCTGGTGGTGGTGAGGCTGGTGGCTCCCCGACTGATCTTGGCGCGAAAAAGGTTGCACACCACTGTTCGTCGGTCGTCTGCACTCTCAGTGAAAAACTGCCAGACCTTTGAGCACCTCGGCCTCTGCAGGGTGGCATGGCGCGAGGGGGCGCTTTGGGAAACAGTTGGTGGATTATTCGGTCTGACCCTGCCTCTACCCCTGGCCACTGCACTGGCTCTTCCAACCTGCCCTGCTGCTGCACTTGCCCCCCCCTCTGAAGACCTGTCCTCAGTAGGCTTAGCAAACCAGGTGGGGTCAGTCACCTCATCGTCCTGCTGCTCTTCCTCCGAATCCTCTGTGCGCTCCTCCCTCGGACTTACTCCAATTACTACTACCTGAGTGATAGACAACTGTGTCTCATCGTCATCGTCCTCCTCACCCACTGAAAACTCTTGAGACAGTTGCCGGAAGTCCCCAGCCTCATCCCCCGGACAGGTTGGGCATCGGTCACCACAAACTCCTCCGGTGGGAGAGGAACCATTGCTGCCCATTCTGGGCAGGGGCCCGGGAACAGTTCCTGGGAGTTTGCCTGCTCCTCAGAATGTGTCATTGTAATGGAGTGAGGAGGCTGGGAGGAAGGAGGAGCAGCAGCCAGAGGATTCAGAGTTGCAGCAGTGGACGGCGCAGAACTCTGGGTGGTCGATAGATTGCTGGATGCACTTTCTGCCATCCACGACAGGACCTGCTCACGCTGCTCATTTTCTAATAAAGGTCTACCGCATGGACCCATTAATTGTGAGATGAATGTGGGGACGCCAGAAATGTGCCTTTCTCCTAATCCCGCAGCAGTCGGCTGCGATACACCTGGATCAGGAGCTCGGCCTGTGCCCACACCCTGACTTGGGCCTCCGCGTCCTCGCCCGCGTCCACGTCCTCTAGGCCTACCCCTACCCCTCAGCATGGTGTATTACCAGTAGTGCAGAAACAGAACACTGTAATTAAATGTGCCGCTTATTGGCCTGTTGTTGGAGGCTAACTTCGCTTACGGAACGCACAGCAGAGCCAGGAAAGAATTTTGCGCAAGCCCGCTGTAACACTTAGCTGGCTGCGTATTAATTAGGACTACTACCCCCAGCAGAGACGCAGTACAGTCAGGACGGTCGCAGGCAGCGAAAATATTTTTTTTTTTCCCGATTTTTTTTGGAAAAGCCCACTGCCTATATAGACAGTATATGTCTTTCACGTTTTTCACTGTCCCTGCCTCAGCACTACTGGCCCTATACTATGTAAAATTACTGCAGTGCAGACTGTTTCCCTCTGGACAGGATGACAGCAATGATGTAACGGGCAACGCAGAGCCAGGAAAGAATTTTGCGCAAGCCTGCGTAACACTTAGCTGGCTGCGTATTAATTAGGACTACTACCCCCAGCAGAGATGCAGTACAGTCAGGACGGCCACAGGCAGCCCAAATATTTTTTTTTTCCCAAATTTTTTGGGAAAAGCCCACTGCCTATATAGACAGTATATGTCTTTCCCGTTTTTCACTGTCCCTGCCTCAGCACTACTGGCCCTATACTATGTAAAATTACTGCAGACTAAGGACGCAATGCTCTGCACGGCCGATATACAAAAAAAAAAAAAAAAGGTGCAACACTGCAAAAAGCAGCCTCAACAGTACTGCACACGGTCAGATGTGGCCCTAAGAAGGACCGTTGGGGTTCTTGAAGCCTAAAATCACTCCTAACACTCTCCCTACAGCAGCTCCAGCATCAGCAGCACTTTCCCTGAGCTATGTCAGAATGCATCTGTGGCGAGCCGCGGGAGGGGCCGATTTATATACTCTGGTGACACCTGATCTCGCCAGCCACTCACTGCAGGGGGGTGGTATAGGGCTTGAACGTCGCAGGGGGAAGTTGTAATGCCTTCCCTGTCTTTCTATTGGCCAGAAAAGCGCGCTAACGTCTCAGAGATGAAAGTGAAAGTAACTCAAACATCGCGTGGTGCTCGCCTCTAGTAACGAGCATTTCGAACACGCTAATACTCGAACGAGCATCAAGCTCGGACGAGTACGTTCGCTCATCTCTAGTGCTCGCTGATCTCTAGTTCCACCATACAGAACTGGCTGATCTTCACATTTTCTGCTGTTCAGTTCTTTAGTTCTCCCTCACTTGGAAGGTCTGGAAGCCGTTATACAGGACACTGGATTGTTCCTATTACTTCCTAGAATAGATTTTCTCTTCCCTTAGTCTAACTTGTTACATCATACAATAAAGATTATAGAAATACAGAAAGCTTGCCTCTCCGGTCAGCAGGTAGATGATCTCCAGGGTGAAGTTGAACACTCTTTTGGTAACTTCATGCCTGTCCATCCTTGGTGGGTCATTCAGGAGGACCATTGTGAATGACAATATGAGAGAACTGGAGGGTTCTAGTTCTGCCAGCCCTTTATGAAAAAAAGAGAGGCTCTCAATCATACAGGTTACGTGTGAAATACAGTATCTCAATTATTGAGCATTGAGATAAATATGTTCCAAAGCCTTAGCCACCTGTTTTATAGAGGTATTCCCAACACATATACACACACGCTCTTTTATTAGTCCCCCGGCCCTTTCTAAAGGCAGCTTCCTTGTATGGAAATTCTCCCGTGACCCTGGGGGGCAGCATGAAACCACGTGATGGCTTTTCCGTGGATGCGTCGCAGTTTGAATAAACATAGAATGAGAAAAGCGAATGATCTGAGCGACTTCCAAGGAGGCCGATTATTGGTGGTAGACTAGCCGGGGCCGGGATGTCGCTGCAACCGCATGGGGTTTTCTCATGTAACGGTGTACAGAGTTTACAGAAATGTTGTGACTGAGATAAAACATTCACACGAATACAACGCTGGAGCTCCAACCAACCAACGTGTCCAAACACACAAGTTGTCGTTCCTTAGCACAGATGGGCTATAACAGCTGATGTACAGTTCCAGCACTATTGTCATCAAGGAGAGACTCCAGGGGACAAGAATTGTATCACAGTACACAATCATCTCCTGGTCAGATAAAGAAATAAATCATGTTATTTGTATAGGGCCAACTTATTCTGCAGCTTTCAGGTAATTTATGTATAACCCCCCAACCAAGCTGGGCACTCATTTTACCGACCTCGGAAGGATGAAATGCTGAGTCAACCTTGAGCCGGCTAACTGAACGATGTGGGATTGAACTCACAACCTAACACAAGGGGCGGTATTGGAGGGGTCACCGTTACTAGTGGGGTATCACAGGGAGCAGTATAGGAGGGTCACCGCTACTAGTGGGATACCACAGGGGGCAGTATAGGAGGGGTCACCGTTACTAGTGGGATACCACAGGGGGCAGTATAGGAAGGGTCACTGTTACTAGTGGGGCACCACAGGGAGCAGTATAGGAGTGTCACCGTTACTAGTGGGGTACCAGAGGGAGCAGTATAGGAGGGTCACTGTTACTAGTCGGGTACCACAGGGGGCAGTATAGGAGGGGTCACCATTGACATAGTAAATTGACAGCTGAGGGGTGCTTCAACTATGTATAATATGTCAGTGGACAATGCAGAGATCTCTTCCATCAATTATTTATACCCAGGACTGTAACAAGGGGGCTCTCTAATAACTATGTATAATATATCAGGGTACAATGCAGAGATCTCTCCTATCATCTATAATACCCAGGACTGTAACAAGGGGGCGCACTAATGACTATGCTTAACTATATCAGGGGACAATACTAGGGTCAGACTAGCACTGACCCTAGTCTTGTCAGCACTGCATCTAGCTCCTGCTCACTGTCTGTACTCAGACCAGCGACAGAGGAAGAAGTCTCCAAATTGCTCTTCTCTGCTCGCCCCACCACCTGCGCTAGCGACCCCCTCCCCTCACACCTCCTCCGATCCCTCTCCCCAGTGGTCATCTCCCATCTCACCACTATATTCAACCTCTCTCTGGCATCTTTCCCTCTTTCAAGCACGCCATCATATCCCCACTGCTAAAGAAGCCGACGCTGGACGAGACTGATGCTGCCAACTACCGACCCATCTCTAATCTCCCCTTCATCTCCAAACTACTAGAACACCTGGTTTACTCCCACCTTGTTAGCTATCTATTAGAGCACTCTCTCCTAGACCCCCTACAGTCTGGCTTCTGACCTCAACACTCGACAGAAACTGCCCTTACAAGGGTACCCAATGACCTACTGACAGCCAAATCGAGGGGCGATTACTCCCTACTGATCCTCCTCGACCTCTCCGCAGCATTTGACACTGTTGACCACAAAATCCTCCTCAGTATGCTTCGCTCCATCGGCCTAAAGGACACTGCTCTCTCCTGGTTCTCCTCCTACCTATCTGACCGCTCTTTCAGTGTCTCCTTTGCTGGCTCTACCTCCCCTCCTCTTCCCCTTGCTGTTGGGGTCCCCCAGGGCTTGGTCCTTGGCACCCTCCTTTTCTCTATCTACACAACCCCTATTGGCCAAACCATCAGGGGATTTGGCCTTCAATACCACCTGTATGCTGATGACACCCAGCTATACACCTCTTTCTGTGACATCTCTGCACCTTTCCTCCAAAACATCACCGACTGTCTGCTGTCTCTAACACTATGTCCTCCGTCTACCTAAAACTCTTTTTTCTTTATTTGATACTTTCCCACTGTAGCTGGGGCGTCCATAAGAGCCCCAGTTACAGGGGAAAGCAACCCCTGTAGTGACATTAGTCACCTGCAGAGCTGCCAGAGTCTAGTCTGACCCTCCAGCTCTGCAGTAGCCGGGAATCCCAGGAGGTCACATGACCCCCCGAGGCTCCCGTAGTGAAAGTGCATTTTAGTTTCACTTTCAGTACACAGTGCTCATTGAGCACTGTTTATCGGGGAAGCAGAAGGCAGAAAGGGTTAAAAACCCCTCCTGCCTTCTGCTCCGGGTTATCAGCTGTCACTAACAGCTGATAACCCTTTCCTGCCTCTGACTGATTGCAGAGCAGGAGACTTAAAACACCGCTATATATACGGTGGCTGGTCCTAAATGGGTTAAGAGAGTAAAATTGTCTTCTTTTTTTGCCTTCCTCTGGATCAACACTGAAGGATAATAGGCGGAGCTGGATGGACATAATGTGTTAAGGCTGAAAAAAGACCCATGTTACTGTGTATCAAAACATACCACAACCCCTCCGCCGCCTCTTACCTGCCGGCCGGAGTCACACGCAGAGCTCTGATATCAGTGTGTGTATATATCCCCTAGCTGATAACAGAGACAACAGCAGGGAGCAGGAGCTGCTACACTGCAATAGGGTTGAGGCAAATGTTTTGTAGTACAAGGCTGTAAAGCCCTCAGGACCGGGGGCTCTGCCATGTTTGAGGCGTCTGATCACATTAAGGCCTCCTTCCCACGAACGGATTTCCGCCGCGTAATTCGCGGCGAAAATCCGCTGCGTTGCCCGCAGCTATTAGGTTCTATTGAACCTAATAGCACAATGCTCACGATGCGTAATTCCACCGCGGAATTACGCACCGCGATTTCTCCCGTCCTCACCCGCAGCATGCTCTATTTTCTGCGGGTGAGGACGGGCTGTACGCACTGACGGCTTCCATTGCAGTCAATGGAAGCCGTCCATTCACGCTATCTCCCGCTGTAACCAGCGGGAGATAGCGTGAAAAAACGCTTTCCCGCCCACCGCCGAGCGTCATATGACGCCAAATGACGCGGTCCGGCCGCATCACGTGACACGGCCGGCCGTGCACGTGACACGGCTGGTGACGCGAGGGCGGTGGGCGGTGACGGGCGGTGACGCGCGGCGGTGGGCGGGGAAGCGATTTCACGCTATCTCCCGCAGGTAAGTATAGGGGCTCTGGGGGGCGCCGTGACGGGCTTCACAGCGGAATATTACGCTGCGGAGCCCGTCACGCTCGTGGGAAGGAGGCCTAATAGACCGTCTTTCTCTAGGTTTACAGGCTAAAACTTGTTTATGCTGCAGCTTGTCAGTCGCAACGGCGTTGTGGCGTGTTAGCAACGATGCGGGGACAGACCACTATGTAGGTCACGGGTTGGCACATGTGGTGCGGGGGCGCTGGCTACTATCAGTACCTATATGATGGTATTCTCTCTAAAGGCCTACCTTTGAGAGAGAGTTTTACTTCAAGTGCAGAAATTACACAAAAATTTAAAAAAAACACACAAAACCTTTCTCAAGTATTTCAGTATGCAAGACTCGGCAAGAGCTGAAGGACCTGTGAAGATGTCACCGTCATGTGATCAGTATATAAGGGGGTGGAGCTCAGCAGTGGGGGAGGGCATATTAACATCTTCAACAGCACTTGTGAACCAGCCAAGCCAAACAACCAATCAGGTTGATTCAGCCAATCCCAAACAACCAATCAGGTTGATTCAGCCAATCCCAAACAACCAATCAGGTTGATTCAGCCAATCCCAAACAACCAATCAGGTTGCTGGAATTTCTGAATAGATCAGAAGTGCTGCTGAAGATGTTAATATGCGAGGAGGAGAAGTGGTGGCTGAAGGACCTGTGATGATGTCACCGTCATGTGTTCAGTATATAAGGGGGCGGAGCTCAGCAGTGAGGAGAAGTGGTGGCTGAAGGACCTGTGATGATGTCACCGTCATGTGATCAGTATATAAGGGGGCGGAGCTCAGCAGTGAGGAGAAGTGGTGGCTGTAGGACCTGTGATGATGTCACTGTCATGTGATCAGTATATGAGGGGGCGGAGCTTAGCAGTGAGAATAAAGACCCTTCAACATGGAACGATTAACATACAAAAAAGTCTTAAACTAAGCGAAAATGAACGCTAATTGTTCAGTGTAAACGCAGCCAACGATTGAACGACAAACAATAAATCGCTTTTCGTTCATCATTCATATTATGCAGGCATAAAAACCATCGTTGGCCCGTTCACTAATCGTTTGCTTTAAATACCGATCGTTCAGCCACTTGAATGTGAATGACCAGTCCCACACAAGCGTTAGTAAAAACGTTGAAAAGCGGTGTTCCTCCAGTATTTCCTAACAGGTTCGACAGCGTTTTTAACGTCCACCCTCCCTCCCCCATCATTGCAATGGGTGATGTAGTATGTTCAAAATTACCGAAACGCACTAAAATGGAACAGACAGTGACAGTGACCCCAAAGAAGAAGGGACAAGGAGACCAGCAGGTGACTGGAGGCAACAACTGAGCAGACCAGAGAGTAGACGTAAAACTTTTGTTGGAGTTTACTTTTAATCCCATGAGAGCTGCCCACTTATCCAGCAGACCCATCAGATTTGGCAAATAGGGTCAAACCGGAAGACACGTGCGGAGTACAGGAGGGCAAAACAGAGTCAAATGAAAGGCCGAAGTCGAACACACAGAAAGTCAGGTAAATAATGCGGGTGTAAGCAGAGAAGTCAAAACCAAACACTGGCAACCAGATTCTGGGCCAGCAAGGTATATATGCAGAATTCCGCGCCCAGAGGGGTGGGAGGTAGTCACATGACGATCAGAGGGCAGTCATAAAGCTTCCTCCCCCAGGTGGCACGCAGCAGCCCAAGCGCCGTGCGGCGGACCAGTGGACAGAGTGGTGCCAGGACAGAGCGGCCAGCCCGGACCCTCGCAGCACCAGGACAAGCATCCCGTACCAACCAGACCCAGCGCCCCAAGTGGTAACCCCATATCTAACAGTCTCCCTGCACTAGGCGGAGGGAAGTTGCATCATTTATCTGCTTTAATGCTATTTTCTTTATACTAAGGTTACAGGTCACCAGTTACTCAACAGGTCAAGTAAGAGGACAACTAAGGGGAAGGCTGAAGGTTTCGGCAGGAGAAGCTAAAGCGCGCCTAAGTCAGGCATCTCATGGTATGTTTAATCTCCCATAATGTAAGGAGGTTTAATTCCCCAAATAAAGAGAAAAAAAGGCTTTCCTGACATACGCAAAACACAAGCTGGATGTAATCTGTGTCCAGGAGGCTCATTTTTGTCACAACTCTGCCCCCAGATATTTTAATCAACATTATTCTAGATACTTTATGGCCATGGCCCCTTAAAAACAGAGAGATGTTTTGACATCGCATAATTCATTCGCCCTCCAAGTTATACAGATAGTAAGTAGGAAGGGAGATTTTGTATTATTTTGGGCAAATTACATGATCAATCTTTGACCATAATTAATATATGCTCCCTCGGAGAATCCTTGGCCCACTATGCGAGCGATTAGTAAGAACCTTTTGCTATATTTGCAGTATAAGTTGTTATGGGGGGGGGGGGTGATTTAAATTTTTCCTTTAGCTCAACCCTAGGTAGATCAAATAATAATCCAGACAGATTTTCGGTGTCACAGCGAAGGGAGTGGAGATTAAATTGTCCCAGCTGATGTTAGGGGATATCTGGAGAGAGATTCAAGGAAAGAAGAGGGGATACACTTTTTTCTCACCCGTGAGTCAGGCAAACTCCAGACTCTATTAGATTTTGGTATCTACATCCCTTTTACCCCATGTAACAACCACCAGACATTACCACTGTATCTGGTCGGATCATGACCTTGTACTTTCTGAGATTATTTTCGACATGGCTCTGGTAATATATTTAGATGGCAGTTGAACAAGGCCCTTATCCAGGATCCTATCATTTCAGGTCAAATTTCCAATCAGATCTCCGAATGATTTGATCTTAACACTAGCCCTGAGACACAGCCTCAATGGGTTTGGTTGTCTCATAAGGCTTATATCTGAGAATAACTTATACAATTGTCCTCCCAAAGGAAAAAGGAAAAGTCACAAGCTTTCCTAGTTCTGGAAAGAAGGCTGTTTTTGCTAGAAAATTATAATCAGCGCATTCCTTCACGGGCAACGACCAAAGAGATCAGAGATATTAAGTTACAGCTCAACGCCATTTTATCAGAAAAGGTGGAACGGGCACTCCAATGGACTAGATACAAATATGCAAATAAACCAGAGAGATACACAAAGGATAAACTCGTTATTTAAGCTTTATACCCCCCTTATACCACTACCACTAACCTGAATAAGGTTTAGACCATTTTTGCTCATTTTTATGCATCCTTATACAAGGAACATAGGGAGGGTGGGGAGATTATAAGGCGCGAATTCATGGAGTCCCTCCGAATACCCACCATTTCCCAAGAGCAAAGGGAGTCTCTGAACGCAGATATTACAACCGAGGAAAAAGTTGATGCCATTGCTAACTTGCAATTGGGGAGGGCCCCGGGTCTGGACAGCTTTACAGCCATTTATTACAAAAAATACAAGGACATATTAATCGAGCCTCTGCAGAACATGCTTCGGACCTTGATGAATTGAGTCATGTTTTAAATATCATTGATCAGGCACAGAAGAGTAACACTCCCCTTACTCTCTCAGCCATAGATATTCAGAAGGCATTTGACTCCCTACTAATAAAGAAACTCCCATTTCAATTAGGCAGGGTACACAACAGGCGTGTCCCCTCTCGCCAGCACTTTTCGCACTAGTGATGGAACCTTTGGCTATTGCAATTCAACAGAATCCCAATAAAAAAGAAGGTAGCCTGGGGGAAGGGGAATATATAAACTGAGCTTATTCGCAGATGATCTTCTACTCACACTTGCCCAGCCATTAACATATTTGCCAAATCTGATGGGTCTGCTGGATAAGTGGGCAGCTCTCATGGGATTAAAAGTAAACTCCAACAAAAGCGATATTGCCTATGTTAATACACCACCCTCCTTAATAAAGTTAGGGCTTTCAACATTGGGCCCGCTATATCCCTTTACTTGGGCGCTAACTCGACCAATTCCCTGTCCACTCTATATAAGTGGAATTATCCCCCCTTGATATGGAAGCTCTCTTCAGAGTTACTTAAGTGGGAGGACCTGTTTATTGTCTTGGGTAGGAAGGATTCGTGCTGTCAAAACAAATCTCCTTCTGCGAATATTGTATCTCTTTTGAACCTTGCCTATTCCAGTTGCCAGGGGTGTGTGAACTAATTTTCAGAGACTTATTTTTACATTTATTTGAGCCAATTAACCTCCTAGAATTAAAAATAGCACAATGTACTACCATAAAAGACAAGGGGGTCTTTCTGTCCCTAATTTAATGAAGCATTACACAGCTGCTAGAACTGCCCAATGGATTAAGACTTTGGGGCGAGATGGAGCCCCACTGTTGGTGGATCTAGAGGCATCAAGAATAGCTCCGCACACATTTCCAGACTTGATGTGGTCAAATGGTCCTATGGTCGCCAATCTGTGTAACACTAGTGCGCTTAACTACTATTCACTGCGTATTTGGAGGAACATTCGCTTTAAATATAATCTTTCTCCTAACCCCTCTGATACCAAATGTTAGATTCCCGCAAAGCTTGGACCCCAAAATTTGGTCCCTGCCCTTTTTGAAAAGGATCTGTACTGTTTATAACGACGGAGGTAAAATCATATACTGTGATAAGCCCCGCCCCTTGACCACACCCATTTGACCCTAGAAAATTCTGGTCACCTTAATAAGTGCAGTATATTGGGATTTCTTATTAGAGCATTCATTATTCTTTTATTAAAAGTAATATGTCTATGTACTGCTGTCAACATATATAGCCCTATAAAGTTAACGTGATAACCTTAATTGGTATCTCAGTATGGTTACTGGTGTTCTCAGGAAGAGATCCTTTCTCAGAACTAAGGCTCTATCCTGGGTGGAAGCTCTGATAAGACTAATGCCCATTCTTCAGTGAAGGTTCTAGGTTTCCTTATCCCATACAGGTTAGCACCAAAGTCTGTTGAGGGAGGAAAATTGTTCAACCCCCCCAAACGGGGTTACATTTTTTTCTTCCGGCCTTAGAAAAATAAATTGTGTTGGCTCGGATTGGTTGAGCAGCAATCGATGAACCAATCACAGCCATCGCATTGGTTCATCGCGTGCTGCATTGATTGGTTCTCTAGCACTGCTCAGCCAATCAGAGCCATTGCTTCCTGGAGGTGAAATTTATGAATCCTGTAATCAGGAAGTGATCTTTGTGGATGGCCGATGACTGCAAGAAGCGCGTCAAAGCCCGGAGAACAGCGGGAGGGAACTGGACCGTGCCTGCTAGGTAATGTATTCCCTTTTTTTAATGTAATTCAGTTAAGGCTTATTTTCGTAGCAGGGCTTTTATTTCAAGCCTCCCCGAAAATCCCGCCCCCCAAAAAAAATCAGTGTAGTGCTTATTTTCAGGGTAGGTTTTATTTTGAGGGTAACAGGGTATATAAAAAGTTGTCAGAAAGAAGGTCCACATATGTTTAATGGAGTTTCTTTCGTTTTTTACTACATTACTCTGAATTCTCTGTCAGCAGGTGAATTTATAAAGACAGTAACAAGAAACAAAGTTCATCATGGTGGCAATTCAGCTTCACTGCTTTGAAAGTAAAGGCGCCTCTTTTCTTCCTTATATCCTCAATACATTTTCATATGAATCCCGCTCACAATTGACCAACCATTTGGGTGTTTGACCGATCCAGGCTAATTCCACACAATAAAATGTTTACTGGCTGTTTAATGTCTGTGAATAACCTGATGAATTAAATATCTTTTTTGATCTTACAGCCTTTTGCACATTACAAACAGGAATGGTTTCTTCTCTCTTTGAATTCTCTGATAATTTTCAAAGTTTGATTTTTTACATATAAGACATCAAAACAGCATCTTCTCTGTGTGAGTTTTCTGGTGTGTAAAAAGTTGCGATTTACTTCTAAAATATTTCACATGCTGAACATGAATATGGTTTTTCTCCTGTATGAATTCTCTCATGTGTAACAAGATCTGACTTTTGCCTAAAACATTTCCCACATGCTGAACAAGAAAATGGTTTCTCTCATGTATCAGAAGATCTGATTTCCGCCTAAAAAATTTCCCACATTCTGAACATGATTATGGCTTCTCTGCTGTGTGAACTTTCTTATGATGATCCTTGAGTTTGTATTTATCAATAAAGCATTTCCCACATTCTGAACATGAAAACGGTTTCTCTCCTGTGTGAATTTTCTTATGTTTAACAAGATGTGTGTTCAGCATAAAACATTTCCCACATTCAGAACATGAAAATGGCTTTTCTCCTGTATGAATTATCTCATGTCTAATGAGACCTGCTTTATCTGTAAAACATTTGCCACATTCTGAACATGAATACGGCTTTTCTCCTGTGTGAGTTCTATGATGTCTAAGGAGAAGTGATTTACTCGTAAAACATTTCCCACATTCTGAACATGAATACGGCTTATCTCCTGTGTGATTTCTCTGATGTTTATCAAGGCCTGATTTCAGCATAAAACATTTCCCACATTCTGAACATGAAAATGGCTTTTCTCCTGTGTGAATTTTCTCATGAGTAACGAGACTTGATTTATATATAAAACCTTTCCCACATCCTGAACAGGAATATGGCTTCTCCCCTGTGTGAATTTTCTCATGTTTAAGGAGAGCTGATTTATCTGCAAAACATTTCCCACATTCAGAACATGAATACGGTTTCTCTCCTGTGTGAATTCTTTGATGTGTAAGAAGATGTGTCTTATCTGTAAAACATTTCCCACATTCAGAACATGAATACCGCTTCTTTCCTGTGTGAATTTTTTGATGTGAAACAAGATTTGACTTATCTGTAAAACATTTCCCACATTCAGAACATGAAAACGGCTTCTCTCCTGTGTGAATTCTTTGGTGAGTAAGAAAATGCGACTTTGACATAAAACATTTCCCGCATACAGAACAGGGGTATGGCTTCTTCCTTCTGTTAGTACTTCGTTGTGTAGAGGTAAGGAAATTTTCTTCTGAATAGTGGCACATAATATTGTCTAATTCACAATTTGGCAATGACATAAAATTCTTCTCATTCTTACAGGGATTTTCTGTTAGGATTAAAAATGGATTTCAGGATTTTTTCTTTTCAAACTTTAAAAATAGACACATTTGGAAAATTACAATTTGACAGTAAAGAGACTTCTGGTTTTGAATGCAGTTTTAGGTGCCATTTTTGGAGTTAAACCCAGAATTGGATCTAGCACGAAGGAGAAGTAAATGTCCTTCCTTTATATTTCCAATTTCTTTTGAATCCACTTCTGTCTTTGACTGAAAAACTGACACAAAAACCATATAGGTCCACTATGTATGTCAACACTGGGCACAATACCTGCAGCATAAAGTGTGCATTTTTAATGTAAATCCATGTCTAAATCTGCATGTGTAACATGTAGATTTAGGGGAGGATTTGGAATGAATTTCACCCCTCACTTGAAAGGGTAATATCTGCCCTGAAAATCTGCTGCAAAAATTGACGTGCCGCACATATAAAAGCTGTACCTCAGGTTAATTGGCAATGCAGATTTCTTTCTGCATCATGTGGATCAATTGGTTAGTGTTATCCACATGGTGGATAAGGCCTCCACCTTTTTACGGCACTAGTCTAAATAATACATGGACATCCTGTTCACTACTAGAAGGTTGCGTCGCAGACCAGTATTCTTTTACTCTCTACTTTCAGTTCCCATCACACCCACTTTTTATAGTTACTTGTGGTGTCTCTCTGGACCGGCAGCACCTTCCACTCCGCATATCCGATTCAAAGATGCCCCATGAAATCACCATTTAACTCTTACTAATACCTAAGAAACCTCTTTCGGGGGGACTCCACCTTTTTTTCTACACAAACCTACCAGGTATTTGTTTCAAAGAAGAAAGTGTCATATCTGTGAAGTTTTATGCTTCACAAATTATCAAATGTAACGTATTTATTTTTTAACATTCAATTCCGCCATCTTTATCATTATTTAGTGTTGTCTAGAGATGAGCGGACCTACTCGGCCACACCCCTTTTTCACCCGAGCGCCGCGATTTTCGAGTACTTCCGTACTCGGGCGAAAAGATTCGGGGGGCGCCGTGGGTGAGTGGGGGGTTGCAGCGGGGAGTGGGGGGGAGAGAGAGAGGGCTCCCCCCTGTTCCCCGCTGCTACCCCCCCTCCGCCACGCCTCCCCCCGCCCCCCGACGCCCTCGAATCTTTTCACCCGAGTACGGAAGTACTCGAAAATCGCGGTGCTCGATCGAGTAATTACTCGAAACGAGTAGGTTCGCTCATCTCTAGTGTTGTCTGAATAAAGGTCCACATATGCTTAAAAAATGTTTTTATGGAGTTTCTTTAATTTTTTGACACGCTAAATTTTCCTTCAGTGGGTGAATTTATGAATAAAGTATAAAGTAGTAAAGTTTTTCATGCGGACAATTCAGCTTCACTGTTTTGAAAGAGCCTTAAATTTGGGCGCTCCTATATTGTGAGTCATTTCACATGTGTGCATGCATGGCACAAAACGGTGCTAAAGTGTTCTTCAGTGACTAAATGTTTTCTTTTATAAGTGCTCCCTCATACGGGTCTATTTACATGCGCAATAAAAAAGGACCCACTGATTTTAATGGTGTTGTTCGCAAGCGCGTATTTTACATGAGCAATTGCAGCACGCAAAAATAAATGTAGCATGCTCTATTTTCCATAGAAGTCAATGGAGGTGCACAAATGCGCATACAACACTCAAGGTAATGCATGATCCGCTGCATAACTCCACTAGATAAAAAACACATCTGGAACTAATTAGCCATTTCTAGTGGTGCGTCTTGTTTGTCGGGCACAAATGAACATTTCCTGCTGGTCTAATAAGTACAGCAAAACGCTCCAATACATGCGCAAAAAAACATTGTTTGTTTAAAAAAACGCGTGTAAAAGCGCACAAGCTCACGTAAGGGAGCCCTAAATTTAGTGACTGCTGACAAAATAGTAAACAAACCCATACAAACCTCTTCCTTCCCCCCCCCCTCCCCCAATGCTTGAGTCTCTCTGACCTCTGCTCAGTTCTGCGCACAGCTGGTTACATGGCATGTAAGCATGTAACAAACACTATACATGTGTATGTATGTATATATATACTATGTGCAGTATATATAAATCTTCTTACCCTGTGACTTGGGAGGCTGGTGGTTTTTCATCTTGACATCCTTGTACATATCCTTGTGTTCTTCTATATACTCCCACTCCTCCATGGAGAAATGGACAGTGATGTCCTGACACCTTATAGGAACCTGACAACACAATGATACAGTCATTACCCAGACACCTCTAGTACTGTTACTGTATAATTACCCAGCATTCCCAGCAGTGTCACCTCTCCAGTCAGCAGCTCAGTGATCTTGTTGGTGAGTTCTAGGATCTTCTGCTCATGTATCGGTAAGTGAGGAGGAGCCTCTGTGATGGGGCTCTGGCTCCTGCTCCATCCTCCTGACTCATGGAGATGGCTGTTGGGAGTCGTACCGTCACCCGATGTCTTCTTCACTATTGTGTAATCCTGTGTATGAAGAGAGACATGTAGAGGACTGAACCCAGTATTCATCCCTCAGTAGAAAGCGAGAGATTGTGATCCCACTGTATAAGAGCTTTAGTGAGACCACATCTGGAATACTGTGTTCAGTTCTTGAGACCTCACCTACAAGAAGACATTGATCAAATATAATGTGTCCAAAGGTGGGCTACAAAAATGGTGGAAGGTCTTAAGCAAAAAAAAGATAAATAAAGGCTTAAAGAACTTTTTTTTTATCGCCCAGAGGAAAGATTGGAAAGGGGGGACATGATCAAAAATGTAGCAATGTTAGAGGAGGGAAGAAACAAACACAAAATCTAGTGACAAATATCCAAGTCTCCAAGCTAAATTCCGGACATGTGATTTTCCTGGCTTCCCTTTTCTCCTCGTCTCAACGAGCCTACTTCCCATTCTCATTGCTCCTACAACATTACTATTAGCTCATTGGTTCCCACCATACAGAACTGACCATATTGGTGGCCGATCTTCACATTTTCTGCTGTTCAGTTCTTTAGTTCTCCTTCACTTGGAAGGTCTGGAAGCCTTTATACAGGACACTTCCTATAATGTATTTTCTCTTCCCTTAGTCTGACTTGTTAAATAATATAAGATCATAGTAAAGTTTACCTCTCCAGTCAACAGGTGGATGATCTCTATGGTGAAACTTAATATTCTTTTGGCCACTTCATTCCTGTTCTTGTCCATTCGTGGTAGATCATTCATAAGATGTAACATTTTGGATGATAATATGAAAGAACGTAGTTACCTGGTGGCTTCCAGCACTGCCGGACCTACAGAGGACATAATCATGTGTGAAATACAGAACCACACTTAATTGAGCATTGAGAAAAAAGGATATGCCAGAAATCTAAAACCATAAATCTAAAACCTAAACTTTCTCCATGTGGAGAAAGGCGGTCTTCTGACCCGTTTAATGAATCAGTTGCTGCATTTGGTTGGATTATGAACGAAGAAGTGGCCACACATGCATGACTCTACTCCATTTACTTCCATGGGTGTTATGGAAAAAGCTGAGTACACAGTGGAGACCTGACTCCTGACAACCTGACACATGGCTGACAAATACTGGGGAGGCATTGTAGCTGTCAACAGAACATGGTTTAAGGTCGGCACACTATTACTGGCATCTCAGAAAACATGGACGACACTATGTATTCAGTGTTTGATACAAACTTTGTGCTTCAGAAGTTTTGTAGTATCTTGGGTTAGCATTATATTTATGTTCCAAATGTATTTATTGGATTATAAAACATAGAATTTGGAACTAATCTGCCACAGAAACCCCACATACGGGGGTGATAGAGAATTGTATAAAAGTATCGAAGTCCATATAACAATATAACAGTGGATACAACAACCTAAACTGCTCTAATTGTGCATATTATGAGGTAAAAGCCAATAGAGAAATACGTTTTTTTTTCCATGTAGTTACCTTTGTCCCTTATAGGTCCATATCAACTTTTCATTATGTCTATCAGAAATATACATAGTAGCTTAGATAAGGGACGTTAATGAAAGTAACCCAGGGATTTTTCAAACTGGGCAACTTTGTCAATACGAAAGATTCTTATATAAAAAGGATTTTAATACGTGTAATGAGTAGGTCAAAAGGGAGTGGAGGATTTCGCCAGTGTTGTGACATCACTATACGGGCAGCCATGGTGATGTACTGTAAAAGTTTAGAAGGTCCGTTACCGATGCCGGCAGGTTTGTTAGCCAATAAGGGTCTAGTCCGGGGCATGTACCAGTAACCTACGATATGAGGTGAGTGACCTTTCTCCAGAAGCCTTTACCACTGATAGACCACCAGATATGTTGATGTGAGCCTGAAGCATCACAACCACAGAAGCATAAATTTGACAGTTCTGGGAAATGGCATGTATCCACGTAGAGACTATATAAGCCCTGTGTAGCACCCTTAATGATGTACCAGTTAGGGTGACCTGCCACTAGAGATGAGCGAGTATACTCGCTAAGGCTAACTACTCGAGCGAGTAGTGCCTTAGCCAAGTATCCTCCCACTCGTCTGTAAAGATTCGGCTGCCGACGCGGGTGACAGGTGAGTTGCGGCGGTGAGCAGAGGGGAGCAGTGGGGAGAGAGGGAGAGAGAGATCTCCCCTCCATTCCTCCCCGCTCTCCCCTGCCGCTCCCTGCCCCCCGCCGGCCCCCAAATCTTTAGAGACGAGCGGGAGGATACTCGGCTAAGGCACTACTCGCTCGAGTAATTAGCCTTAGCGAGTATACTCGCTCATCTCTACCTACCACCTATTTTTTGCTAAGTGATTCACAACAATGGCACCAACACTCTAGGGTTAGTGTGGGCTGCAGATCTGTTTCCCATTGTAGCATAAAGGACGGCTTAAGAGTTTTGTAGTGTACCATTCAAGATGCTATAGAACTGTGATAGGGTACCCTGGTATATCAAGTAAAATTTGGATATAACTCCCATGGGATTTAGCTCTATTTTGGCTACTGGGGGGAACAAGGGAGTTCCAATAACGGAAAACCTGTATTTTTCTCAACCACTCTACCGGAGGAGGTGTATACTGATTGTTGAAAGAAGATATGGAGATCAATTTGCCATGTAGTAGGAATTCAAAGAGAGGAGGAAGTTTATAATTTTGTCACCAGACAAATTGTGCAACTTCTAAGCTTGGGGAAAATGCAGAGAAGCGGGGTGAGTGGAGAGGGGTCAGATCCTGGGATCAATTTAAAATAGACCCATTCTCATAATGAAATGGTGAAGAATTAGAATGGGGCTATATTTCTAAGAATAGTTGGAAGAAGAGACTGTTTGGGAAGAATTGAGCAGTCTCTATAGATATAGACCCATATTTGTGCTTGGGGACATGCATGGTTGGGAGGGATCTGAGCTACATGGGCTACTTTATAATATTTGAGAAGGCTGGGAAAAGAGAGGCCACTGAATCTGTTATGTAATTACATAATCGATTTGGATATACGGGGGGTGTTTATTCTGCCAGATGAAGGCTAGTATCTTTTTTTGGAATGTTTGAGGACCTAGTTGGGGACAGGTATAGGAAGTGCCCTGAACAAGTATAGGAGTCATGGTAGTAGCATCATTTTAATACAATGGATCCTTTCCAACTAGAAAAAGATATGGGAATTCCCATTTCACCAAGTCTAGCCTAAGTTGATGAAAGAGTGGCTCATAGTTCCATTTGTAAATAATTTATAAGGTGTTTGTAAGCTTAATTCCCAATTAGGAGATATAAAAGAGCCGCTAAATCCTATTTTATTCCTACTTTCCAAAAGAGGCTATTCAGAGCTTTTTCTATGTCCAATGCGATAACTGAGAGTGGTTTTTCAGAGACATTTGCAGAGTGATTAAGATTCAACCCCTTAGTGACCAAGCCTGTTTGCGCCTTAATGACCAGGCCAAATTTTGGAAATCTGACACATGTCACTTTAGCATAGAATAACTCCGTAAAGGTTTTGCATATCCCAGTGATTCTGACATTGTTTTTTCACCACATATTGTACTTCATTTACGTGGTAAAAATAAACCGATAGAATTTGTGTATATTTACTAAAAGTGCCACAATTGGGAAAATTTTGAAAAAAATGTCATTTATTCAACTGCAATATCTCAAATACGTGCAAACATACTGTACAAATTTTATATATTTCCATGTGTTTACTTTATTCTGGACGCACATTGGAAAAACTTTTTTTCTCTCTCTATTTAGCAGACGTACAAATTTAAAATTGAATATTAACATTTTGAGGAACATTTTGTTTTCCTAGACCAAGCCAAGATTGCAAAGGCTCATAGGTGTTATGATAGTTATCCCCACACATTACCCCATTTTTAAAAATACACATTTTAATATTTTCATGGAGGGGTGTCATTAGTATTTTGAACCCACAGTTTCTTTTCAGGAATTAATGCAATTTAGAGAAGAAAAAATAAAATGTCATATTTTTGGAAATATATCATTTTAAAGACATATTTTGTCCTATAGCGCACATGAAAATGAGAATTTGCACTCCAAAATGGATACCCCTGGCTGTCCTGTGTTCAGAAACATACCCATTGTGGCCCTAATCATATATCTGAATGCACAACGGGGCCCAAACCAAAAGGAGCTGCCGGTGGCTTTCAGAACAGACATTTTGCTTGAAGGCGATTTAGGCCCCATTGTCTACTTGCAGAGCCTTTGAGTGGCCAAAATGACAAAACTCTCCACAAATTTACCCATTATGAAAGATAGACCCCCTAACGAATTCATCTAGGGGAGTACTGCATAATTTAACAACACGATTTTCATTATTTTGGCAACTATGTCATTTTAAAAACCGTGTTTTTTGTACAGCACACATCTGAATGAAGACGTTTACCCCAAATTGGATCCCCCTGTTTATACAGTGTTTAGAAACATACCCGTTGTGGCTGTAATCTTATGTCCGTATGCACAACGGGGCCCAAAGTGAAAGGAGTATTACACTTCAACTGTCTCTTAACTTTTACATGATCGCCATTATCCATTGAATAACGGATGATCACGTGACTGAGGACCACTCACTGTGGCCCTCAGTCACTGCTCCAGGATTTCGGCTACCTTTAGTAGCCAGTAGCAAGGAGATTTTAAATTTCCTGGGCCCTCCCCAGCTTCTGCGCTTGCGTCTGACATTTTGGCAATGGGCGGATGTGCTGATGCAAGGTCCACAGATAAGGATCCTGTCGGTGGACATCACCGGAGGCCTTAGGTAAGTAATTTCACCTCCCCTTAAGGTTCGTTTCATGACGCGAGGTGAAACTTTAGCTTTTCTTTACTTTTACGTGATCACCAATATCCACTGGATAGTGGCGAGCATGTGACCAAGAACTGCGTCCTGGGCCCCCTGTGAGATCTCCAAGCTCTCAGCTACATTTAGTAACCAGGAGTAGGGAGATTTTAAATTACCTTGGCAATCCCTGGCTATTGTGCATGCGTCCACCCTAAATCTGGGGGGGGGGGGGAGAAATGCAGCTTCAAAACTCACGGCCTTTCAAATCTCGTCCACTTTGCTGGCTTATCCTGAGATAAAAAGCCGCGGACACAATTTCCGCCCCGTGTGAACCCAGCCTGAGGGGATAAGATCACACATGATCAGGGGCTTGTCTACTTGGTATAAAGCCCGCTTGATCTTGGTGTATCAGGAAAGGTAATAATAACTTATCGGCCCTAATAGATGTGAATAGCCTAAGACCAGTGTTAGGAGGAGGGTTTGGCCTGTAATAAGAGGGCAACATATGGTCTTTACCACGTTTGGGTATGGCTGTAAGAAAGTCTTGTAAAAAGTCAGGGTGGACATGACCGTGCTGTGGAATGTGGTTCAAGAGGTTGACCAAATAAGGTTTCAGGGTTGAGGCAAATGTTTTGTAGTACAAGGCTGTAAAGCCATCAGGGCCGGGGGCTCTGCCATGTTTGAGGCGTCTGATCACATTAATGGACCGTCTTTCTCTAGGTTTACAGGCTAAAACTTGTTTATGCTGCAGCTTGTTGGTCGCAACGGCGTTGTGGTGTGTTAGCCACGATGTGAGGACAGACCACTATACAGGTCACGGGTTGGCACATGTGGTGCCGGGGGGCGCTGGCTACTATCAGTACCTATATGATGGTATTCTCTCTTAAAGTTCTAATTTTGAGAGATAGTTTTACTTCCAGTGTAGAAATTACGCAAAAAAAAAAAGCAAAAACACACAAAACCTTTCTCAAGTATCTCACCGTATCTCGGTATGCAAGTCTCGGCAACAGCTGAAGGACCTGTGATGATGTCACCGTCATGTGATCAGTATGTAAGGAGGCGGAGTTCAGCAATTAGGAGGAGAAGTGGTAGCTGAAGGACCTGTGATGATGTCATCATCATGTGATCAGTAGGGGCAGACCTCAGCAGTGAGGAGGAGAAGGAGTGGCTGAAGGACCTGGGATGATGTCATGTGATCAGTATATAAGGGGCGGAGCTCAGCAGTGAGGAGTATAAATACTCTTTTACACGGAACAATTATCATTCAGTGTTCAAACAAGTGAAAATGAGCAATAACCGTTCAGTATAAATGCAGCCAATGATTGGACAGCGAACGATCAAATTGCTTTTCGTTCATGTTATGCAGGCATAAAAATCACCATTCACGAATCACTCGTTTTGAATGCCGATCATTCAGTCATTCTCACTCATACAGCGAATACGAACGACTGAACGATTTCTCGTTTGAACGAGCCAACGATGTATCTGCCTGCGTGAACTCTGACATCATTCACTCCTTCAAACAAATTGCTTGGTGTAAACAGACCCTTTGGCCAGTCCCACACAGGCGTCAGCAAAAACGCCATTTTCAAACTGCGTTTTCAAACGCAGCCCATCATTGCAATGGGTGATGTGATGCGCTGAAAATCACAAAAACACACTAACATGGAACAGTGTAGTGTTAGAAACGCAACACTTAAACACTAGAGATGAGCGAGCACCAAAGTGCTCGGGTGCATTTCGGTGATCGCTCATCTCTAGTGTCTAGGGTCAAACTTCCCGCGATGCTCGAGGGTTCGTTTCGAATAACGAACCCCATTGAAGTCAATGGGCGACCCGAGCATTTTTGTATATCGCCGATGCTCGCTAAGGTTTCCATTTGTGAAAATCTGGAAAACATCCGAAAGTGATGGAAACGACACAGAAAGGGATAGGGCAGGCGAGGGGCAACATGCTGGGCTGCATCTTAAGTTCCCAGGTCCCACTATTAAGCCACAATAGCCGCAGGGGGCAGGGGGGGCCACTCTTAACAATTTTTACTTCGGACAAACCCTCATTAGCAAGGCACACCTTAGCTAAGCACCACACTACCTCCAACCAAGCACAATCACTGCCTGCGGGTGACACCACTGCCTCTTCTCCTG
The DNA here is from genome assembly GCF_035609145.1 of Eleutherodactylus coqui. Classification (NCBI taxonomy): domain Eukaryota; kingdom Metazoa; phylum Chordata; class Amphibia; order Anura; family Eleutherodactylidae; genus Eleutherodactylus; species Eleutherodactylus coqui. The sequence continues at coordinate 39,710,131 of NC_089837.1, forward strand.
GGTTACATGCTGCCCAACCTCCCCGCACGACCCTGCATCCTCAGCGCACACAAAAGTGTCCCTGCGCAGGCTTCAGCTGCCCTCATGCCACACGCTGGCTGCATAGCCATACCACCCTCATGTCTATTTATAAGTGCGTCTGCCATGAGTAGGAACCGGAGGCACACACTGCAGAGGGTTGGCTGGGCCAGGCAGCGACCCTCTTTAAAAGGGTGGGGGGCGATAGCCCACAATGCTGTAGAGAATCGATGAGAAATTGATGTTCGATCTTCATTCCAATCCTGTGCCACCTCCGTCAGAAGCTGCAAATGTGGGCATAAAGGGGACTTAGCTGCCAGCCCAGCTCTTCTACACATCTCCACAATGCAGCAATACTCGGTGAGGGAAGTATGTGAGCGGGCCCTGGGTCAGCCTCTGTCCCAGCAAACACCTTGTGTGGCCCAAGGTGCTGCGAGTGACATAGCAATGGGGACTCCATGTGTCCACACACTACTCATTCTGTTTGGGTGTCGGATACATGATCGACAACGCAAGGGGTAAACCATCTGCACTCTGCACCCTACCCAAGTCTGTCAGTGTTTTGGGGACAGACAGGTTAAACACCTCAATGGGAAGTCTGTGTGCACCCACAGAATGGGTGGCTCCCAGGAACCCACAGACGGTACATAAAGAAATCCCATTGTAGTTCCCCGGATAGCTGAGGTTACGTGAGAGAAAATACATGTTGGCTTCGGCCCACACTCCATGCCCCAGTCAGTCTGTTTTTTTTTTAAAGTGCCAGGCAGGTACAACTCCGCTATGGGAAGTCTGTGTGCAGCCACTGAATGGATGGCACCCAGGAACCCACAGACGGTACATAAAGAAATCCCATTGCAGTGCCCCGGATAGCTGAGGTTACGTGAGTGAAAATACATGTTGGCTTTGGCCCACACTCCATGCCCTAGTCAGTCTGGGTTTTTTTTAAAGTGCCAGGCAGGTACAACTCCGCTATGGGAAGTCTGTGTGCACCCGCAGCATGGGTGGCTAGCAGGAACCCACAGATGGTACATAAAGAAATCCCATTGCAGTGCCCCGGATAGCTGAGGTTACGTGAGAGAAAATACATGTTGGCTTCGGGCCTACACTCCATGCCCTAGTCAATCTGAGTTTTTTTTAAAGTGCCAGGCAGGTACAACTCCGCTATGGGAAGTCTGTGGGCACCCGCAGCATGGGTGGCTAGCAGGAACCCACAGACTGTACATAAAGAAATCCCATTGCAGTGCCCCGGATAGCTGTGGTAACGTGAGAGAAAATACATGTTGGCCTCGGCCCACAACCCATGCCCTCCCTAGTCAGTCTGGGTTTTTTGGGGGGCCAGATAGGTAGAACACCGTGATGGGAAGACTTAGTGCACCCATAGTATACACAGACCCCTGTAATATTCCTGTAGCAAAGGTATAAGCTGAACCCAGTAACATTTCAGTAGGAACAGTATAGGCTGACCCCAGTAACATTTCAGTAGTAACAGTATAGACAGACCCCAGTAACATTTCAGTAGTAACACTATAGACTGACCCCAGCAACATTTCTGTAGTAACAGTATAGACAGAGCCGAGTAACATTTCTGTAGTAACAGTATAGGCAGACCCCAGTAACATTTATGTAGCAGCAGTATAAGCAGACCCCTGTAACATTTCAGTAGCAGCAGTACAGGCAGAGCCCAGTATTAGTAACATTTCAGTAGTAACAGTATAGACAGACCCCAGTAACATTTCAGTAGTAACAGTATAGACAGGGCCGAGTAACATTTCTGTAGTAACAGTAAGGCAGACCCTAGTAACATTTATGCAGCAGCAGTATAAGCAGACCCCTGTAACATTGTTAGTAGCAGGAGTATAGACAGACCCCAGTAACATTTCAGTAGTAACAGTATAGACAGAGCCGAGTAACATTTCTGTAGTAACAGTATAGGCAGACCCTAGTAACATTTATGCAGCAGCAGTATAAGCAGACCCCTGTAACATTGTTAGTAGCAGGAGTATAGGCAGAGCCCAGTATTAGTAACATTTCAGTAGTAACAGTATAGACAGACCCCAGTAACATTTCTGTAGTAACAGTATAGACAGAGCCGAGTAACATTTCTGTAGTAACAGTATATGCAGACCCCAGTAACATTTATGAAGCAGCAGTATAAGCAGACCCCTGTAACATGTCTGTAGTAGAAGTATAGGCAGACCCCAGTAACATTTCTGTAGAAGTAAAGGCAGACCCCAGTAACATTTCTGTTGCCGCAGTATAAGCAGACCCCTGTAACATTTATGTAGCAGAAGCATAGGCAGACCCCAGTAACATTTATGTAGCAGCAGTATTGGCAGACCCCTGTAACATTTCTGTAGTAACAGTATAGACAGATCCCAGTAACATTTCTGTAGCAGAAGTATAGGCAGACCCCTGTAACATTTACGTGGCAACAGTATAGGCAGACCCTAGTAACATCCTTGTGGCAGCAGTATAGGCAAACCCCTGTAAAATTTACGTGGCAGCAGTATAGCCAGACCTCAGTAACATTTTTGTAGCAGAAGTATACGCAGACCCCTGTAACATTTCTGTAGTAACAGTATAGAAAAATCCCAGTAACATTTCTGTAGCAGAAGTATAGGCAGACCCTTGTAACATTTATGTGGCAGCAGTATAGGCAGACCCCAGTAACATCCTTGCGGCAGCAGTATAGGCAAACCCCTGTAAAATTTACATGGCAGCAGTATGGGCAGACCCCAGTAACATCCTTGTGGCAGCAGTATACGCAGACCCCTGTAACATTTACGTGGTAGAAGTATAGGCAGACCCCTCAAACATTTAAGTGGCAGCAGTATAGGCAGACCCTAGTAACATCCTTGTGGCAGCAGTATAGGCAGACCCCTTTAACATTCAAGTGGCAGCAGTATAGGCAGACCCCTGAAACATTTAAGTGGCAGAAGTATAGGCAGACCCCTGTAACTTTCTTGTAGCAGAAGCATACACAGGCAGACCCCAGTAAAATTTCTGTAGTAATAGTATAGGCCAACCTCTGAAACATTGGGGTACCATGAGCGTAGGCGAAGGCCGGAAAATTTGGTTGGATAAGAGTGTAGGCATGGGCCCGAAAAATAAGTGTACCAAGAGAACAAGTGTACCTCTGAAAAATTTATCAACCGAGAGGGCAGGTGAAACCCATAAATATTTTTTGAAAGATACAGCTTACTGTTGCTTAATTTGTAACAGAGCCTGTAGGCAGCCCTGTGAAAAAATTGGTTCATGTTAAAGTATCAATACTTTTGAAATTTTAAAAAATTGTAAAAACATTGGTAGATGTAGATGAGCCTTTTTGGCCGCAGAAAAATTGGCAGTTCAGCGCGATGACATGTTGTTTCTGGAGGAGGAGTAGCAGGAGGAGGACCAATGGCAGAGACAGATTGACAAAGAGAAATGCCCCGTTTTCCCGGTGATAGAGAGGAGTGCTTTTATCTTCGGTTGCAGGGAAAAGAATCTTTAGGTTCCGCTGCTCTCTGCCGGTGGAGAAGAGAAGTCTGGGGAAATCCAAGCTTTGTTCATCTTTATGAGTATAAGCATGTCGGCACTGGCAGTTGATAGGCGGGTACGCTTGTCCGTGATGATTCCCCCAGCTGCACTAAACACCCTCTCTGACAAGATGCTAGCGGCAGGGCAAGCCAGCACCTCCAGGGCATACAGCGCAAGTTCGTGCCACATGTCCAGCTTTGACACCCAATAGTTGTATGGAGCTGAGGCATCACGGAGGACGGTGGTACGATCGGCTACATACTCCCTCACCATCTTTTTACAGTGCTCCCTCTGACTCAGCCTTGACTGGGGAGTGGTGACGCAGTTCTTGCTGGGGAGCCATAAAGCTGGCAAAGGCCTTGGAGAGTGTTCCCCTGCCTGCACTGAACATGCTGCCTGATCTCCGCGCCTCCCCTGCTACTTGGCCCTCAGAACTGTGCCTTCTGCCGCTAGCGCTGTCAGATGGGAAGTTTACCATCAGTTTGTCCACCAGGGCCCTGTGGTATTGCATCACTCTCGAACTTTCCTCTTCGGGAATGAGAGTGGAAAGGTTCTCCTTATACTGTGGGTTGAGAAGGGTGTACACCCAGTAATCCGTAGTGGCCAGAATGCATCTAACGCGAGGGTCACGAGAAAGGCAGCCTAACATGAAGTCAGCCATGTGTGCCAGGGTACCAGTACGCAACACATCGCTGTCCTCACTAGGAAGATCACTTTCAGGATCCTCCTCCACAGGCCATACACGCTGAACAGATGAGAGGCAAGCAGCATGGGTACCCGCTGCAGTGGGCCCAGCTGTCTGTTCCCCCTTCTCCTCCTCCTCCCCCTCCTCCTCCAAAACGCGGTGAGATATAGACATGAGGGTGCTCTGACTATCAAGCAACATACTCTCTTCCCCCGTCTCCTGTTCCGACCGCAAAGCGCCAGCCTTTATGCTTTGCAGCAAACTTCTCAGCAGGCATAGCAGAGGAATGGTGACACTAATGATTGCAGCATTGCGGCTCACCATCTGGGTAGACTCCTCAAAGTCTCCAAGGACCTGGCAGATATCTGCCATCCAGGTCCACTCCTCGGTAAAGAATTGAGGAGGCTGACTCCCACTACGCCGCTCATGTTGGAGCTGGTATTCCACTATTGCTCTACGCTACTCATACAGCCTGGCCAACATGTGTAGCACATAATTCCACCGTGTGGGCATGTCGCACAGCAGTCAGTGCTCTGGCAGATTAAACCAATGTTGCAGGGTCCTCAGGGTGGCAGCGTTCGTGGTGAACTTGCGGAAATGTGCGCAGACGCGGCGCACCTTGCTGAGCAGGTAAGACAAGTGCAGGTAGTTTTTCAGAAACTGCTCAACCACTAAATTGAGGATGTGGGCCAGGCATGGCACGTGTGTGAGGCTGCCGAGCTGCAGAGTCACCACCAGGTTATGTCCATTGTCACACACGACCATGCCCAGTTGGAGGCTCAGCGGCGAAAGCCAGAGGTCGGTCTGCTCTGTCAGACCCTGCAACAGTTCAAGGGCCGTGTGCCTCTTGTCACCTAAGCTGATTAGTTTCAGCACGGCTTGCTGACGCTGGCGACGTGCTCACACTTCTTAATTAAGAGGTAGACATGGCGGAGGAGGAGGAGGGGGAGGGTTTGGAGGAGGTGGCATAAAATGCCGCAGATACCAGCACTAAGGTAGGACCCGCTATTCTGGGTGTGGGTAGGACGTGAGCGGTCCTAGGCTCTGACTCGGTCCCAGCCTCCACCAAATTCACCCAATGTGCCGTCAGGGAGATATAGTGGCCCAGGCCCGCCAGTACTTGTCCACGTGTCCATGGTTAAGTGGACCTTCCCAGTAACCGCATTGGTAAGGGCACAATTTATGTTGCAGGAGACGTGCTGGTGTAGGACTGGGACGGCACACCGGGAAAAATAGTGGCGACTGGGGACCGAGTAGCGCAGTACGTCATCAGTGTACGCCTACCCCCCGAGACGCCGGGAACACGGCACTGACAAGCATGTGAAGGGTATGTTTCTTCCTTCTTTTATCATGTATAAATGTATGCATTATTTGTTTTATCTGTATGGCTTGAGAAAGGTGCTTTGTTTTGCACCGAAACGCGTTGACTGATTAAAAGTTTCGTTTGATTATAATTTTCTGATCAATACTATGCACCTTGGAGCATAGCTCTATACCTTGTGGAGGACACTTTGAGGAGGGGGCATCTGTGCATCATACCCCCCTCCTTCCAAGTAAGTGTTATACCAAACCATTACTTACATTTGAATCTGTCCTCAGTCCACTCCGTTTTGAGCGCGGATCTTTTTCTGACGTTCCACCTCTTGTCACCTAGGCTGAGTAGTTTCAGCACGGCCTGCTGACGCTTGCCCACCGCTGTGCTGCGCCACATCGACTGCTGGCGACGTGCTGCTCACATTTCTTAATTAAGAGGTAGAGGTTGCGTAAGAGGAGGAGGAGGTGGAGGGTTTAGAGGAGGTGGCATAGACCGCCGCAGATACCAGAACCGAGGAAGGACCCGTTATTCTGGGTGTGGGTAGGACGTGTGCGGTCCCAGGCTCTGGCTCGGTCCCAGCCTCCACCAAATTCACTCAGTGTGCTGTCAGGGAGATATAGTGGCCCTGACCGCCAGTACTTGTCCATGTGTCCGTGGTTAAGTGGACCTTCCTAGTCACTGCGTTGGTGAGGGCACAATTGATGTTGCGGGAGACGTGCTGGTGTAGGGCTGGGATGGCACACCGGGAAAAATAGTGTCGACTCGGGACCGAGTAGCGTGGGACCGCCGCCGCCATCATGTTTTTGAAAGCCTCCGTTTCCACAAGCCTGTACAGCAGCATCTCCAGGCTGATCAATTTGGCAATGTGCACGTTTAAAGCTTGAGCGTGTGGGTGCGTGGCGGCGTATTTGCGCTTGCGCTAGCGACAGCTGGACGCTGCGCTGAGAGACATTGCTGGATGGGGCCGAGGACAGCGGAGGTGAGGGTGTGCGTGCAGGCCGGGAGGCGCTCGTTCCTGTATTCTGTGGGGGGGGAGGTGTTGGATCTCAGTGGCAGGTTGGGGCACAGGGGGAGAGGCAGTGGTGCGACCCGGAGGCGGTGAACGGCCTTCGTCCCACCTTGTGGGGTGCTTGGCCATCATATGCCTGTGAATGCTGGTGGTGGTGAGGCTGGTACTGGTGGCTCCCTGGCTGATCTTGGCGCGACACAGGTTGTACACCACTGTTCGTCGGTCGTCTGCGCTGTCACTAAAAAACATCCACACTTTTGAACCCCTTGGCCTCTGCACGGTGGCTTGGCACGAGGGGGTGCTTTGGGAAACAGTTGGTGGATTCTTCGCTCTGGCCCTGCCTCTACCCTGGCCACTCCACTGCCTCTTCCAACCTGTCCTGCTGCTGCACATGCCTCCCCCTCTGAAACCCTGTACTCAGTAGGCTTAGCAAACCAGGTGGGGTCAGTCACTTCATCGTCCATCTGCTCTTCCCCAGAATCCTCTGTGTGCTCCTCCCTCGGACCTACTGCCCTTACTACTACCTCACTGACAAACAACTGGGTCTCATCATCATCATCCTCCTCACCCACTGGAAGCTCTTGAGACAGTTGCCGGAAGTCCCCAGCCTCATCACCCGGACTCCGGGAACTTTCCAAAGGTTGGGCATCGGTCACGACAAACTCCTCAGGTGAGAGAGGAACCATTTTTTTCCACTCATGGCAGGGACCCAAGAACAGTTCCTGGGAGTCTTCCTGCTCAGAATATGTCCTTTTCATGGAGTGAGGTGGCTGTGAGGAAGGAGGAGCAGCAGCCAGAGGATTCAGAGTAGCAGTCCCTAAGCCGGGAGCAGTGGACTGCGTAGAAGACTGGGTGGTCGATGCATTGCTAGATGCATTTTCTGCCATCCACGACAGGACCTGCTCACACTGCTCTGTTTGTAATAAAGGTCTACCACGTGGACCTATAAATTGTGATATGAAGCTGGGGACCCCAGAAACTTGCCTCTCTCCTAATCTCTCAGCAGCTGGCTGCGATTCACCTGGACCATGAACTCGGCCTGTGCCCACACCCTCCGTTGGGCGTCCGCGTTCACGTCCTCGACCCTTACCCCTACTCCTCATCATGGCGGATTACGAATAAAGCAGGGGCCAAATAAATTACCCCACTTTACAGCACTGACAACTGGGCCATAATTCACCGCACACAGAGACTTGTGGATAGCGGAGGCTATATGCTGTGACTAGAAAAAAGTAACCCGCTGTCTTGTGCTGATACCTAGGGGTAATTTACTGCTCACAGAGACTTGTAGATTATAGAGGCTGTGTGGAGTGGGAGAAGACTCTAAAGCCAGTGGATAGTGCTGGTAACTGCGGCTATCTCAACCCCACCAGCGGAAATGGTATTGTGAGATGCTCTGCACAGTGGCAGAGCTGAAATACTTTGCAGTGGCCCCGGTAATATTACAGTACTGTTTAGTGGTGAGACCGCTGTCTAATGCACTGCAGACACAGAACGGTATAAATGAGGTAGTTCGCAGCAGGCTAGGAATTATTTGCGTGCACTTTCACGATGAGAGCGTTAGTGTACGGCACTGCAGCCTGAATAAAAATTTTGCTGAAAGGCTGCAAACAGGCCTAGCTGCGTAATACAAAAATGGAAGCACTACAACTCCCAGCAGGCACCAAGTAAAATGCACACGGTGAGATGTAGCCTTAAGAAGGACCGTTGGGGTTCTTGTAGACAGGATTCTACGCTAACACTTTCCCTATATCAGCAGCAGCACCTTCCCTATACTCTGTATAATAGACTGCAGACTGAGAACGCTATAGCTGTAATGGCCTGCACAGCCCGAGATGAAAAAAAAAAAATTATGCAAAACTGCTCCTAGCCAGCAACAACAGTAATGCACAAGTCAGATGTAGCCCTAAGAAGGACCGTTGGGGTTCTTGAAGACGCTAACACTATCCCTGAATGAGCAGCAGCACTTTCCCTAATCTCTGCCAGCGTGTGTCTGAGGCGAGCCGCGGGCGGGACCACTTTCAGTACTTAGCGGTCACTTGATCTCGCCAGCCACTCACTGCAGGGGGCTTTGGATAGGGCTGGCACGTCACAGGAGGAAGTGGTAATGCCTTCTCTGCATGTCTATTGGCTAGAAAATGGCGCTAATTATGCGGGAAGGAAATGGAATTGACTCGAGTACCGCGTGGTGCTCCTCTCGAGTAACGAGCATCTCAAGTACCCTAATGCTTGAACGAGTATCAAGCTCGGACGAGTGCGCTCGCTCATCTCTAGTTCCAACGTAAGGCTCTGTGTAATCATACAGTCGCACACATGGCCGTTAATTGCTAATGCTAGTGACATGCTTATTATATACTGTAAACATAGGACTGTGATGTGAAAACAACCTTAAGTTCGGGAGCTCCTATATTCCAAGTCCAAGAGGGTTAATGCGACCGGCATTCATCCCATGTATAGTTACACCAGCACCAATTTTCCCATCTGGTTCAAAAATCCTCCATGAACTCACCATTTACCTCTTGCTCACACCTAAGAAACCTCTTCCACGGAGGGACTTCAAAACAACCCTTTTAGGTATTCGTGTCACAGAAGAAAGTGGCATATCTGTGAATTCTTAGGCTTTACAAATTGTTTTAAATGTAATGAATTTATTTTTTGCATTCAGTTCCATCATCTTCATCATTATATACAGTATTGTCTGAATGAAGGTCCACATACGTTTAAAAAATGTTTAAAAGTCCTTATGGAGTTTCTTTACTTTTTCACTACATCACTCTGAAGTCTCCAATAGCAGGTGCATTTACTAAGACAGTAACAAGAAGCAAAGTTCATCATGGTGAAAATTCTCCTTCACTGCTTTGAAAGAAAGGCGCCTTTTCTATTTCTTATATCTTGTAGCACAGCGGGGGTTAAAGAGAACGCCAAACGGTCACTTTTCTTCTTGTTTGGTTTATTCATATAATCTTTACCAGAAAACATAGACGACTGGGTCTCCAGAGAAATAATAAATGATGGCAACACCAAAGTCTCTTTTTAAGTTTAACCCTCCACAGTCCGTAGGCGAAGCAAGTAAATCCTCAGCTGAGGAAACAATACATAGGTTTGCACAGACCTGTGGATGTCCAGAGCGCAGCTGGTCCGTACGCCTTCAGTATCTTCAGACTCTAGTCCAAGGGCAGGCATACCCCAGGGGTCCTGCTGGAACCACGCAGCGCCTCGTCCACAGCGCCTCTCTGCTCACAAAGGACGTCACAGTTTAACTGCAGCCTGAATCTCCCAGGCACACACACCCGCCTCTACCTTCCACCTGTCTCCTTAAATGGCATGCTGGACTGGTTGTAAGATCTGGCCTGGAGTAAAAGAGGACCGGACTACATCACAGAGGCTAATACCTTCCACTCCAGACCACACCTCTCACCCTGTTACAATCTACAATACATTTTCATATGAATCCCGTTCAGTTGACCAACCAATTGGGTGTTTGACCGATCCAGGCAAATTCCACAAAATAAAATGTTTACTGGCTATTTAATGTCTCTGAATAACCTAATGTATTATATATCTTTCTTTTGCTCTTGCAGCCTTTTGCACATTGCAAACAAGAATGGTTTCTTCTCAACTTTTAATTTTCTTGTAAAACATTTTTTTACATATAAAACATCAAAACAGTATCTTGTCTCTGTGAGTTTTCTGATGTTTAATAAGTTGTGATTTACTTCTAAAACATTTCCCACATGTTGAACAAGAATATGGTTTTTCTCCTGTATGAATTCTCCCATGTTTAGCAAGATCTGACTTGTGTCTAAAACATTTCCCACATGCTGAACAAGAAAAAGGTTTCTCTCCTGTATGAATTCTTTCATGTATCAGAAGATCAGATTTCCGCCTAAAAAATTTCCCACATTCTAAACATGAATGTTGTTTCTCTTCTGTGTGAATTCTCTCATGTGTAATAAGATTGGATTTATCAGTGAAACATTTCCCACAGTTAGAACATGAAAATGGTTTCTCCCCTTTGTGTATATTCTGATGATCCTTAAGCTTGTATTTATCAATAAAGCATTTTCCACATTCTGAACATAAAAATGGTTTCTCTCCTGTGTGTATTTTCTTATGTTTAACAAGATGGGATTTCAGCATAAAGCATTTACCACATTCAGAACATGAAAATGGCTTTTCTCCTGTGTGTATTCTATCATGTCTAATGAGAGCTGATTTATCTGGAAAACATTTCCCACATTCTGAGCATGAATAAAGCTTTTCTCCTGTGTGAGTTTTATGATGTCTAATGAGAACTGATTTATTTGTAAAACATTTCCCACATTCTGAACATGAATACGGCTTCTCTCCTGTGTGATTTCTTTGATGTATAAGAAGATGTGACTTTGATATAAAGCATTTCCCACATTCTGGACATGAAAATGGCTTTTCTCCTGCATGAATTTTCTCATGTGTAATGAGAACTGATTTATCTGTAAAACATTTCCCACATTCTGAACATGAATATGGCTTCTCTCCTGTGTGAATTCTTTGATGTTTATCAAGAAATGATTTTACTACAAAACATTTCCCACATTCTGGACATGAAAATGGCTTTTCTCCTGTGTGAATTTTCTCATGTCTAATGAGAACCGATTTATCTATAAAACATTTCCCACATTCAGAACATGAATACGGCTTCTCTCCTGTGTGAATTCTTTGATGTGTAAGAAGATGTGACTTAGATGTAAAAGATTTCCCACATTCTGAACAGGAGTATGGCTTCTTCCCTCTGTTAGTACTTCGGTGTGTAAGGGTAAGAGAGTTTTCTTCTGAAGAATGACACTTGATATCGTTGTTGTCTAATTCACACTTTGGCAATGGCATGAAATTCTCCTCATTCTTACGGGGTTTTTCTGTTAGGATTAAAAATGGATTTCAGTTTTTTGGTTTTTTTTCCAACTTTAAAAATAGACATGATTGTAATTTTCCAAATTTGACTGGAAAGACTCTTCTGGTTTTGAATTCAGTTTTAGGTACAGTTTTTAGAGTCAAAGCCAGAATTGGATCCAGCACAAAGGAGAAGTAAATGTCCTTCCTTTATATTTCCAATTTCTTTTGAATCCACTTCTGTCTTTGACTCAAAAGCTGCCACAAAAACCATATAGGTCCACTATGTACGTCAACACTGGGCACAATACCTGCAGCATAAAGTGTGCATTTCTTTATGTAAAGCAATGTCAAAATCTGCATGTGTAACATGTAGATTTCGGGTTGGATTTGAAATAAATGTCACTCCTCATTTGCAATCTACCCTAAAAATTGGCTGCAAAAATTGACATGCCACAGATATAAAATCTGTACCTCAGGTCAATTTGCAATGCAGATTTTTTTTCTACATTATGTTGCCCACACCTAAGAGAGAGCAACTATACTATAAACTAAGTGAGGAGACTCAAATGGCCATGCACGCTCCTCTGGGTAATATGCAAATAAGGGAGATGGAATAAATCCTCCACAGTGCCACCTATTGAAAGGCAGCATTCCTTCAAGCCAAAGTCAGACTTTTGATACAAGATAGAGTTTTTGACCCTCATCCCAGGCCTCTCACTAGCAAAGCCAGACTCCTACTGTACACTGATGAAGGGCAAAAACCCTGAAACAGCTGTCTGTTCATGGAGTCTGGCTTTGCTTTGAATTCTCGGTCATTGTAACAAGGCTTGTATAAAAAGTCTGACTTTGGCTTGAAGGAATGCTGCCTTTTAGAAGGTGGCACTGTGGAGGATTTATTCCATCTCCCTTATTTGCTCACACCTAAGAACCTCTTCTGGCAGGACTCTACCTGTTTACCTTCACAACAACCCTATCAGGGATTGTGTCACAGAAATAACTCGCATATCTGTGGATTCTTATGATTTACAAATTTCTATAAAATGTAATTAATTTTTTGCATTCAGTTCCGTCATCTTTATCATAATATACAGTGTTGTCTGAATGAAGATCCACATATGTTTAAAAAATGTTAAACAGTTTCTTCTTCCTTTTTGACTATGTCACTCTGAATTCTCTTTCAGTGGGTGAATTTATCAATAAAGTAACAACTGAACAAAAGTTCATCATGCTGACAATTCAGCCTCACTGCTTTAAAAAGTAAAGGCGCCTCTTTTTTCTTCCTTATATCTACAATACATGCTCACAGTTGGCCAACCATTTGCGTGTTTCACGGATCCAGGCCAATTCCACACAATAATATACTATGTTTGTTGTATACGGTAAATGTGTTGTCAAAAGAGCATTAAAGGGGTTCTGACATCAAAGAAAAAAAATTGTACTCACCTTGCCTGGCCTGGCCCAATCGCCAGGCATGTCCCCTCCAGCCGGCATCTTCTTCTGTGCCTTTAAAGCAGAGCAGGAGCGGTCAAAAAGACCGCTTCCTGCTCTGGTCCGTCCGTCAGGCACTTCCGAGGTGAACGAACAAGCAGTGCTTGCTGTGGGCGCCCCGTCCGTCCTGCTGAACTCCGGAGTGCTGTGCATGCGCAGTGGAGACGCAGCCCATCCTGACTCCTGTCAGAGGGCACCTCTCCACTGCGCATGCGCGCGATCCCGGAGCGGCGCGGCTCGTGCAGACAGAAGAGGAGGAACAGCGCCTGCCGGGAGATGACCCCCCGATGTCAACAACAACAGAAGAACAGGTAAGTATTATCTTTTTATGCTTTAGCAGCCATTAAACCATTGGTTCCCTGGGTCCATTAGGCACACCAGGGAACAATGGCTGCTAAAGCATAAAAACATTATTTGTGTCAGAACCCCTTTAAATTGGGGCACTCTAATATTGTGAGTTATTTCACATGTGTGCATGCATGGCACAAAATGGTGCTAAAGGCGACCTTCAGTGACTAAAGGTTTTCTTTTACAAGTGCTCCTATATGGGTGTATTTGCATGCACAATACACAGAAAATAGAACCCACTGATTTCAATGGGTTCGTTCACAAGCACGTATTATACATGCGCAATTAAGTCACTCGAAGAAAAAAAAAAGGAAAATGCTGTATTTTCAATGAAGGTCAAAGGAGGTGCATGAATGAGCGTGCAATATGCAAGGTAATGCATGATCTGCTGCATAAAGAACACATTTGGAACTAATTAGCCATTTCAAGTGGTGTGGTTTGTTTGCCGCGCGCAAATGAACATGCCCTGCAGGCGGAGTAGGTACAGCAAAATACTCCGATACATGCACAAACAACATTATTCAAAAAAAACCATAGTGCTAAGGCACACGTAAATGCGCATAAGCTTGTCTGAGGGAGCCCTAAACTTAGTGACTGATGATAAAATAGTAAACAAGCCCCATACACACCTCTTACATCCACTGCCCAATGCTCAAGTCCCTCCGGCCTCTACTTCTGGGCACAGCTGGTTTCATGATATCTAAGCATGTGACAACTGCAAACACTATACATATGTATATACTATGTGCAGTATGTATAAATCTTACCTTGTGATATCGGAAGCTGGTAGTTCTCCATCATGACGTTCTTGTACAGATGCTCATGTTCTTCTAAATACTCCCACTCCTCCATGGAGAAATAGACAGCGACATCCTGACACCTTATAGGAACCTGACACACACAATGATACCGTCATTACCCAGACTCCTCTAGTGCTGTTACTGTATAATTACCCAGCATTCCCAGCAGTGTCACCTCTCCAGTCAGCAGCTCAGTGATCTTGTTGGTGAGTTCTAGGATCTTCTGATCATGTATCGGTAAGTGAGGAGGAGCCTCTGTGATGGGGCTCTGGCTCCTGCTCCATCCTCCTGACTCATGGAGATGGCTGTTGGAAGTCACACCGTCAGCCAATGTCTTCTTCACCATTGTGTAATCCTGTGGATGGAGAGAGACATGTAGAGAACTGAACCCAGTATTCCTCAGTAGAAAGCAAGAGATTGTGATTACACTGCATAGAGCTCTAGTGAGACCACATCGGGAATACTGTGTTCAGGTCTGGAGATCTCACCTACAAGATGATCAAAAACACTGTGTCCAAAGGTGGGCTACAAAAATGGTGGAAGGTCTTAAGCCTAATACTGATAAGGAAAGACTCGAAGGACTTTTTCTTTATCGCCCAGAGGAAGGATTGTATTTTCTCTTCCCTTAGTTTGACTTGTTATATAATAAAATAAAGATCAAAGAAATACAGAAAAGCTTACCTCTCCGGTCAGCAGGTGGATGATCTCTAAGGTGAAGTTTAATATTCTTTTGTTAACCTCATTCCTGTCTTTGTCCATCCTTGGTGGCTCATCCAGGAGGACCATTTTGGTGAGAACACCAGAAAACTGGATGAACTGGAGGGTTCTAGTACTGCCGGCCCTTTATTAAAAAAAAAAAAAAGAAGAAGAAACTCTCAATTGTACACAAGACTGTCACAGTGTGTGAGCTTGATTCTGGTCTTTACAGGGTCAGAAGGAACAACCTATAATTGGAGTAATCGCCCTGATAGGGGTGGCCTCCCATTAGGAAATTGGATCGACATTGACTCTCCCTAGGTGGCAGCAAGCAGCAGTATCAAAGATGTTACACATTATAAAACCACATAACAGGGAATAAGGATAAGTACGACTGCGAGCTTGCATATCAGCAGATTCATTATTACTGAAATATATAAGTCCACTACTCTAAAGCTTCAGAGACGGGAGGAGGAGTTGCAGTTCAGATGCAGCACTGGCCGGCTGTGAGCACAAGTAATGATGATCTGCAGTGTGGGTTTAGTGTGACAAGAATGTCCTTCGGGTCCCCTTTTTAGGGGCCTGGTTACAATTGCAACTCCTTCGACTCTTATTGCTACACTCATGGTTCTGATTAAGTTGTAGACTTGCTAATGGTTGTTCTACAGACTTCTCCCTTTTTACAATCTGATGGGTAAAAACCACATGTAACAAGTCTGAGCTCACCGCAACGATTTCTCTTAACAAAAGTGAGCAGATTTTTCCAGGGTCAAAGTTGGACAAAGGGGTGTGGTCAGGGGGCGGGCTTACCACAACGTATGATTTTACCTCTGTTATAAAAAGTACAGGACTAGTTTAAAAAAAAGGGTGCAAATTCCACAGCATTTCCATATCCAAAAAAACCCAGTCAAAACCCGTACCATTTTGACTGGAAATCAGCCACGTATCCGCAGATGATTTCATACAACGCAATGCTCCCCTGCTCCGTAGGCTTCCCGCTGTCAGCACTCCCTGACTTCTGGTTCCCAATGGCCTGTAGTGGCCTCACCTGACCACCAGTGCCACATCTGACCAGGCTGCAGGGAATAAGAAGCCGGGTACCACTAACAGTGGGAAGCCTTCAGAGGAGGGGAGCAGGAGCGCTGCATAGTATGAAATCAGCTGCGGATATCTGTACCAATGGTACAGATTTTGACAGGTTTTTTATGCAGAATTTACTGCGGAAATTTCTGCTGTGGACATTTCGCAGCATTTCTGCCATGTGTAAACATACCCTAAGTCAGCTTGAGGTATGCTGCCACATCAGAGTGGCCTTAGTAGTAATAGTGACCCCACGGTGGCCTCACTATAGTGTCCCCTATACCATCCCCAGCAATAATAGTGACCCCCACGGAAGCCCCAGTAGAATTAGTGCCCCCCTATACCAGCCCCAGCAAAAATAGTGACACACACAGTGGTCCAGTAGTAGTAGTGCTCCCCTAGAACAGCCCTAGCAATAATAACAACCCTCACAGTAGCCCAATAGTATTATGGCTCCCCTATACCAGCCCCAGTAATAATACTAACCCCCACAGTGGCCCCAATAGTATTGTGCTCCCCTAAGACCCATATACTTACCTTCTCCTGGTATTTGCAGCGTCGCTGCTCCTTTCAGCGCTGCCGGCGGAAGTGTGAGCGCTCACAGCAGCGCCTCCTGTCTTGTGGTACCAAAAAAGAGAGGTCAGGGGAGGAGGGGAGCGGCACTGTAAAGTAATTATCGGCCTGGCAACTGTGGCACTTTGGCTGGTGATCACTGTAATGCGGACCCAATGTCCCGAAAGTGGGACAAATGGCTGTCCCGTTGGGGTCTCGTGGAACGCAGAACTGTCCCGCCTAAATCGAGCCGTCTGGTCACCTTATCTTTACAGTTTTACTTCCATTACAGAAATTGCACCAAAAAAATGCCACAAAACTGCGAAAAATGCACCTTTTGTATCTTACCGTGTCCTCTGCATACAAGTCTCTGAATAATGGGAAATCTGCTGACTGATAACAGACCTGCTCTGTATCTGCTACACTGCAATAGCTAAAGGACCTGTGATGATGTCATCATCATGTGACCACTAGGTGAGAGGGCGGAGCTCAGCAATGAAGAGGATAAGTGGTAGCTAAAGATCCTGTGATGACATCACCGTCATGTGATCAGTATATAAGAGGGCGGAGCTCAGCAGTGAGGATTAGTGGTGGCTGAAGGCCTGCGATGACGTCACCACCATGTAAAATTTATCTCCCTCTGTCTCACTGTGACAAATTGAGGTTCTAGAGAAGGGACAGCTGCGGTGGCTCTTTCTGGGTTCCCTGTATGAGTTCTGGTGACCATATGCTTATTTTTACTCCAGTCTAGTGATAGAGGCCTATGTGTAACCCTTCCAGTGCTGGACTTGTACTCTCACACAACAGGGAGGACAATTAGTTAATGACGGTAGAGTAGGGGGGTGTGAGGGAGCACACTGGGCCCCTTGAGGGATTTCCAACAGCCATCAGCTGAAGGCCTTTGTGCAATGACAGGAAGAATGCGGCAAGTCGTCTGTCATCTGTAGTTTTGAGTCTTCCTTAAGAGGAGGGTCAGGCAATGGAAAACTTAAGTGTCATTTATTCAAACCACACCAAAACATAAATCACAGCATAAACAGTCACTATAAGGCTATAATAAAGGATAGTAACGGCTTCCTCATTTTGTTTCGAATGTTTTGATATATAACGTATGCTTTTGGATTACAGGGTGCATACGGCGACTGTTTTGGTTGGCGTCGGCTTTGGATAATTTTCTTTTTTATGTATAGATGTTTATTTTGTTCTGTAATTTTGTTTTACTTGTGATTATTTTTATTAACATCTATGTCCCCCATGACGTTATACATTCACGTTTTCTTTTTTACACTTTCCCACTGTAGCTGAGGTATCCATAGGAGCCTCAGTTACAGGGAGAAACATCCCCTGTAGTGACAATAGTCACTGGCAGAGCTGATCAGGGTCTGCTGGGACCCTGTAGCTCTGCTGTGCTAGAGAATCTCGGCAGCCGGCCCGCGTAGCGGAAGAACGCTTTTCACTTTCAGTCCTCCTGCACACTGGAGAGAGCAATGTTGGCATGTGATTGACGGTCCAATATCGCTCTCACAATCCTTCTGAAAAGCCCTGGATGCGAGGCATTTTCACAGGGAAACAACCTGGCATCACAGCAGGGCTGAAGGAATCTCCTGTTGTGGCTGTCACAGCCACAGCAGGAGATAGGGATCTTCTCCCATTGATGCCAATGGGACAAGACTGCTGAAGGAATTCCCTACCACTGCTGTCACAGCTGCACCAGGAGATCGTGATGTTCTCCCATTGTCCTCAATGGGTTTGGCGGCAGTGGTTCCCACCCCATTGAAATCAATGGGAGAAGATCACAATCCTCTGCCACTGCTGTCAGTGATAAGGGGACTCCCTGTGGCGAGGATGGGGGAGGGGGGTGGGGGCTTGAAATATAAGCCCTACTACGAAAATAATCCCTAGTTGCCGAACAAAAAATTATAATAATACATCACCTTTAGAAGTGCTGTCAGCGCGTCTTCTTACAGGACCCCGACACTCTTCTTCAACATCTTTTCTGGCCAGGGATTGAAAAATCTCTGCCTCCTGAAAGTGCTGTCTCTGATTGGCTGAGCGTTGTGAATGGCTAAGCACTGCCTCTAATTGGTCATAAAGAAATTCCCACAGAGGATCGTGATTATCTCCCATTGCTTTCAATGGGGCCGACGCTGCTGCTGCCGGCCCCATTGGAAACAATGGGCAAGATCACAAATAGATAGGACATGCTGCGATTTTGCCATTGGCTTCATCATTTTGTAATTTCTTGCAGCCTCGCAATGCTGGGAAATCATGCAATTTCATCGCCAGTGTGAAAGCACCCTCACTCTCAGAAGGCAGAAAGAGTTAAAAACCACTTATGCCTTCTCCCACGGGTTCTCAGCTGTCGCTAACAGCTGACAACCCGACATGCTTCTGATTTATTGCAGAAGCAGAGGCTTTAAACCCCCGCCGTATTTTTACTATCGGCAGGGTTTAAAGCACAGGACCAAGCACCGTAAATTTACAGTGCTTGGTTCTAAATGGGTTAAAGACAGGTTTTGTTTTTATAGTACACATGAAAATGAGGATTTGCACCCCCAAATGGATACCCCTGTTTGTCCTGTGTTCAGAAACATACCCATTGTGGCCCTAGTCTTATGTCCGTATGCACAACGGGGCCCAAACCAAAAGGAGCAGCGGTGGCTTTCAGAACAGAAATTTTGCTTGAAGGTGTTTCAGGCCCCATTGCACCCTTGTAGAGTCCTTGAGCGGCCAAAACGACAGAGGACCCCCACAAATGACCACATTTTGAAAACTAGATGTAATGGCCTGGAAAAAGGCACTACATAGCGCTGTTTAGTTATGGCGACTGGTAATATAATGGCCAGCCCTAGAGGGTTAATCTATGTCATTTTACATGGCTGAGTCCTCTCACTAATGAACAAAAGTTGGAGATGTGAGTGGTCCAACAAGAAGGTGCAGCAACTAGAGAGGTCAATTCATGGCCTGGTGAACATAGGAAGACAGTGGATCAGATTTTTGAGAGACAGCAGAACATCTTTGAGACCAGCACTGCATCCGGAGGAAAACAATGTTTCTTTAACAGAAAACAAGAAATCACATGAAGCGCTCCGAGAATACGCACTGTCGCTACAAGAAGACATGAAGGACATGATCCACACAGATCCAGTAGTAGCGATAGGAGCAGATCAGATGCTATGTGAACAATTCATGGAAGGAGCAGCCACAGAAGAAATCAAAAGACAGCTGCGCATGCTATCCGTCCAGAACACGGGTCTCTCTTTCCTAAACTTTAAAGAGGTTGTCTCGCGCCGAAACGGGTTTTTTTTTTCCCATAGGCCCCCCGTTCGGTGCAGGACAACCCCAAGGGATGTGTTAAAAAAAAAAAATTTTATTACTTACCCGAATCCCCGCTCTGCGACGTCTTCCTTCTTCTTCCTTCACCAAGATGGCTGCCGGGATATTCACCCACGATGCACCGCGGGTCTTCTCCCATGGTGCACCGTGGGCTCTGTGCAGTCCATTGCCGATTCCAGCCTCCTGATTGGCTGGAATCGGCACACGTGACGGGGCGGAGCTACGATGACGACGCGGGACCAGCTCTCCGGCACGAGCGGCCCCATTCACCAGGGAGAAGACCGGACTGCGCAAGCGCGTCTAAAAATGCCAGAAGACAGCGAATTTAGACGGATCCATGGCAACGGGGACGCTAGCAACGGAGCAGGTAAGTGAATAACTTCTGTATGGCTCATATTTAATGCACGATGTATATTACAAAGTGCATTAATATGGCCATACAGAAGTGTATAACCCCACATGCTGCCGCGAGACAACCCCTTTAAGGAACTGGTCATAGAGGTGCTAGGTAGAAAAGTCTCAACAGGGATTGACGCAATGTCAGAGACCTCTCCCTATAAGGAAAAAGAACATTTATCTACAGGATCCCAGAAGAATGTCCTGGTGTTACAAGCGGGTCAGAGCCAGTCTGACAGGATGGAGATCCTCGACATTGTACAGAAGGACGTTGCAGCAGTAGCCCGCAGTGTATCCTCTCTCTGTAACAACATGGAAGAACTGCAGACAAGATTAGACAGATGAGAGAACTCAATAGTCCTGCAACAAAAGAGTAATTAGTGTCTAGCTACTACGTCTACCAGAATACGACTGAGTAGACCAGACCCAGTTATCTGCAGGCATTGCCAGAAAAGAAGACATACCGAAAAAGATTGTTGGCAGTTAAACGGATATCCCCTGAGGCCAAGGACCGTCCCTCAGGGAAACCAAGAGTAGGTCCCCAGATGGTTTTCAAAGTATGTGGGACCCTGCCCGGAGGTTACCATGCACATCCATGGCATACCTTTTCCAGTGCCACTGGATACAGGATCTCAGGTGACCACCATATGCAGAGCCATATTTCAGAATTATTGGTCCCTAGAAGAATTAGTACAACCTCCTGAATAGGTTATGAATGTCATTGCTATCAATGGACAAAATGTTCCCTTAGTAGGCTACTGGGAGTCTACAGTGATGACCGGGAAGGCCAAACTGTCAAGGAATCTTAGTCGTAGATGTAGCAGAGAGAAATGCTCCAGCCATCATTTTGTGCATGAACATTCGTAGAAATTGCTATGGAGAAATGCTGGAAGCCTTACAAAACTTCATTCCTTCTGCTTCACAAGCCCAGCAATGAGTATTACATCAGACTATAAAAGTCTTGTCCGCTCACCAGAAGTTCACCAAGAGTAAAGGTCAAGTAAAACGTGCAAGAATAAAAGATGTGAGACCATTAAAACCCGGGACTGAAACTATAATCTGGTACCAAACTCGACCAGGTCTTCAAGGTAGAGCCGCTTCAATTGGAAGAACATCCAGGTATTATGGAAGCCTGGAGTGTAGTGAACATTTCAAGAGGAAGAGTGCCTGTCTGCCTACTTAATATAGGAGAGTCTGTGGTACAGTTGAAGAAATATTACCCAGTGGCACGAATCTCACTCTTACACGCGGATGCTGTCCTCAACCTCTCCAGAGCAGAGGTTCAACAGAGTACACATGTGTCTTCATTGTGGCAAATCAAAGTGTTATGGTGAGCGCTAATTGTATTGTGAGCGATTAATGATTTGTTTTTTTAGCTCGGACGCCAGTGCCCTTGGACACAATTAGTAATAGTGAGTAGTGAAGGTGCTGAATAATACACGGAGTCAGATATTTTGCTTAACTTGTTGTAAAGGCAGGGAGATGAGGGAATTTTCTTCAACACGTTTAGTGAATAATAAGTGATTTACAATTTGCAACATTAAAGATACTTGTGTCTAACACATTTATATACTGGGAGCTTACTCTGCATTTCTTTTCTCTCTCTTTGTATTTATATCTCTTTATTTCGTTATCTCCCTCTCTTCATATTAACATCTCTTTAATTGTTCCTCTACTCACTGTCAAAGCTGCCTCTCCTTCTCTGTTACTCACTGTTTCTCAGATTTTTCTCGTTTCTCTCTTTCTGTTGCTCCTGCTTGTTTGGCTCTCGCAGTCACTGCTGTTCTCTCTCTCTGCCTCTTCTCTCTCCTGCCTGGCACTTTCTTTTCTCTTACTCTTTTCTTTCTGGCGCTTCATTTTCTTGTCACTACTCTGCCTCCTGCGACCTTTGTCTGGCTATTTATCGTCTCTGTCACCTGAGTCGTCTGTCTGCAGCCAATCACAACCTATTTGGTTACTAGGCTACCCACATCATGTGAGTCTCTGGGCATTTTTTCTATCTTGTGCAGCTGAATAAAAACGACTAACTGGTTGCTAGATTACCTGCATCAGTCGTGTAAAATGACTCAGCTTAACTCCATGGAGCTGGTCATTATATTACCAGTCCCCATAGCTAAACAGCGCTATGTAGTGCCTTTTTCAGGCCACTATATACACCCCTTAATGAATTCATCTAGGGGTGTACTGCGTATTTTGACCCCACTGTTTTTGAATGAATCTAAGTAACGAGGAAGGAAAGAAATACAATTTTTATTTTTTAAGCAATTGTGTTATTTTAAAAACAGTTTTTCTTGTACAGCACATATATGAATGAAGACTTTCACCCCAAAATGGGAACGGATCTGTGACGGGAAGTGAAACTTGGATAAAGGCAATCATGTGACCAAGGACTGTGTACCGCTATGCTTGGTAGCCAGGAGCAGTGAGATTTTTAATTACCACGGTAATCCTTGGCTTTTACGCTTGCGTTCGCCATTTTGGTGATGGGCACATGCGCAGAAGCCAGGGTAAAATCCGCTGATAAATCCACAGACCTTAGGTATGTACATTCGTTTCTCCTCACAGATATAATCCATGAGGGTGGATGAAACTTAAAACCTTTGAAAAATTTTTTCCTTTTTTTTTTACTCTACACGATCGCCGTTATCCATTAGATAACGGCAAATATGTGACCGGGAACCACATACCGCAGTGCTGGGTGACATATTCCTGTTCTTAGCTACTCATGCTAGCCGGGAACAGGGAGATTTAAAATCTCCCGGGCTGCTTGGCCTTCAGTGCATGCGTCTGACATTTTACGTCTAGCTCGCATGCACAGAAGATGGCACCAGGTCCTGGAAGGACTAGAACACCACGAGACATCGCGGAGGAGGGAGGTGAGTATTTTCAGCTTTCCTCATGGATCTGATCGATGAGAGGAGCTAAAACTTTAACTTTCACTTTTTATTTACTTGCATGCAATACTTTCGTGACTGAGGGTTGCATTTTGCGTCCCCTCATGACAGCTCCACATCATGTCCACAGCTCCCGCAGCATTAATCCCCAGGGCTGGCGTGTTTTTACGGCCCTGGGGATTAAAGCCTAGCAAGCCAGGATGTAAAAAGACTATTGGCCGGTCACTAAGGGGTTACGTTCAGGAGCTCCTATATTCCAAGCCTTTTCACACATGTGTATGCACAGCTCAAGAGGGTTAAAGCATCCAACATTCATCCCATGTAGAGTTACATTTATTAACGAAGAGGATTGCTGCCTTGAAACGTGTCTTTTTGCTGGTTTATCAATAAGAAGAGAAGTCAGGTTTATACTACCGACTCTGTGCTTCTCTTCCCAATTAGATGGTTGTGCCATAGACCAGTATTTTTTTGCTCTCTACTACCAGTTCCCATTACACCCACTTTTTATAGTTAGTTTCTTTGGACTGGCAGCACTTTTTAAGAAACCTAAGAAACCTCTCCCGGGGAAGGCTGACCCTGTTTTTTCCTCACAACAACTCTTCCAGGTATTCGTGTCACAGTAGAAAGTGGGGGTCAGACTTTGATAGCATTTCTGACCCCCATCCCAGGCCTCTCACTAGTACACTGATGAGGGGCAAAAACCCTGAAACAGCTGTATGTACATGGAGTCTGGGTTTGCTTTTATTTCCCGGTCATTGTAACAAGGCTTGTATAAAAAGTCTGACTTTGGCTTGAAGGAATGCTGCCTTTCAATAGGTGGCACTGTGGAAGATTTATTCCATCTCCCTTATTTGCATATTACCCAGAGGAGCGTGCGTGGCCATTTGAGTCTCCTCACTTAGTTTATAATATAGTTGCTCTCCCCAAGGAGAAAAGATAGCGTTTCTGACCCCCATCCCAGACCTCTCACTAGCAAAGCCAGACTCCTACTGTACACTGATGAAGGGCAAAAACCCTGAAACAGCTGTATGTACATGGAGTCTGGCTTTGCTTTTATTTTCCGGTCATTGCAACAAGCCTTGTATAAAAGTCTGACTTTGGCTTGAAGGAATGCTGTCCCTTAATAGGTGGCGCTGTGGAGGATTTATTCCATCTCCCTTATTTACAGTAGAAAGTGGCACATCTATGGATTCTTATGCTTTACAAACTGTTTTAAATGTAATGTATTTATTTTTTGCATTCAGTTCCATCATCTTTATTATTATATACTGTACAGTGTTTTCAGAAGCAAGGTCCACATAAGTTTAAAAAATGTTTAAAAGTTTCTATAGAGATTCTTTACTTTTTTACTACATCACTCTGAATTCTCATTCAGCAGGTGAATTTATGAATACAGGAAGCAAAGTTCATCATGGTGACAATTCAGCTTTACTGCTCTGAAAACAAAGGCGCATCTTTTTTCTTCCTCATATCCTCAATACATTTTCATATGAATCCCGCTCACAGTTGACAAACCATTTGGGTGTTTAACCGATGCAGGCTAATTCCACACAATGAAACGTTTACTGTCTGTTTGATGTCTGTGAATAACCTGATGCATTAAAGATCATTTTTTGCTTTTGCAAGAATGTTTTTTTTCTCTCTCTGAATTCTCTGATAATTTTCAAAATTCGATTTCCTTGTAAAACATTTTTTACATATAAAACATCAAAACAGCAATTTCTCTGTGTGAGTTTTCTGGTGTTTAATAAGTTGTGATTTATTTCTAAAACATTTCCCACATGCTGAACAAGAATATGTTTTTTCTCCTGTATGAATTCTCCCATGTGTAACAAGATCTGACTTTTGCCTAAAACATTTCCCACATGCTGAACAAGAAAATGGTTTCTCTCCTGTGTGAATTCTTTCATGTATCAGAAGATCTGATTTCCGCCTAAAAAATTTCTCACATCCTGAACATGAATATGGCTTCTCTCCTGTGTGAATTCTCTCATGTGCAACAAGATTTGATTTATCAGTAAAACATTTCCCACAGTTAGAACATGAAAATGGTTTCTCCCCTTTGTGAATTTTCTGATGATCGTTGAGTTTGTATTTATCAATAAAGCATTTCCCACATTCTGAACATATGAACGGTTTCTCTCCTGTGTGAATTCTCTTATGTTTAACAAGATGTGATTTCAGCATAAAACATTTCCCACATTCAGAACATGAAAATGGCTTTTCTCCTGTGTGAATTCTCTCATGTCTATTGAGAACTGATTTATCTGTAAAACATTTCCCGCATTTTGAACATGAGTAGAGTTTCTCTCCTGTGTGAGTTCTATGATGTCTAATGAGAACTGATTTTTCTATAAAACATTTCTCACATTCTGAACATGAATATGGCTTCTGTCCTGTGTGAATTCTTTGATGTTTATCAAGAACTGATTTTACTACAAAGCATTTCCCACATTCTGAACATGAATATGGCTTCTCTCCTGCGTGAATTTTCTTATGCCTTATGAGAACTGATTTATCTGTAAAACATTTCCCACATTCATGACAAGAATACGGCTTCTCTCCTGTGTGAATTCTTTGATGTGTAAGAAAATGTGACTTTGATATAAAACATTTCCCACATTCTGGACAGGAGTATGGCTTCTTCCCTCTGTTAGTACTTCGTTGTGTAAGGGTAAGGAAGTTTTCTTCTGAAGAGTGGCACGTGATATCGTCATTGTATAATTCACCTTTTGGCAATGATATGAAATTCTCATTCTTACAGGGTTTTTCTGTAAGGATAAAAAATTGATTTCAGTATTTTTCTTTTCAAACTTTAAAAATAAACACATTTGTAATTTTCAAATTTGAATGGAAAGACACTTCAGGTTTTGAATGCCCTTTTAGGTGCAATTTTATTGAGTCAACGCCAGAACTGGATCCTGGCTGTAAACAATGGACTTTTTGATATGTTTGGGGTGGTAACTGGTATATGGTAACCCACATACCTCAAAGAGGACAGTTACCATTCCAAACACATCAAAAATTCCATTGTCTACAGCCAGGCCATCAAAGACAACCGGATCTGCTGCAACCCAAAAGACAGTGAGGAACATTTACACAATCTCAAAAAGAAATTTCTAAATCAGGGCTACCATCCCGACCAAATCACCAGAACCACCAGGATACCCAGAAATAAACTACTCCAAAACGAGGAGAAAGAAAAAAACGGATGTGTGCCTCTAGTAGTGACCTACAATTCACAGTTAAAGGTACTAAGGAAGACTGCAAAGAAATTCCATCATACCCTGCACAAGGATGACCATCTGAGAACCATATTCCCAGACCCTCCCCTTCTGTGTTACAGGCAACCTCCAAATTTAAGGAAATTTATAAATCAGTAGTACATTGCCTTCTGACACACAAAAAAGAACTTATACCTGTAAGGTAAAGAGTTGCAAGACCCGCTCACATCTACTGGCCACGGTAAAGATACAGATCTCCAACACACAGCAGGACTATAAGATCCCTGGGACATTTACATGTTCCATGTCCAATGTTATGTACCTGATCTGGTGCAGCGAATGTCCTGTTAGGGGGCTTTATATTGGGACAACAGAACAAAAACTGAGAGCCAGGATGAGATCTCATCACAACTCAATTAGAGAGGAAAAGACGGAAATACCCGTGGCAAAACATTTTTGTGGCCATGGACACAGCATAGAGCAGATGAGAGGGCAACTTCAAGTAGCAGCATCACAGAAGAATTTGGGAAAATAAATGTATGGCCACTTTTGATACCCTCAAGAATGGAATGAATCTCGGAGTAGGATTCTTGCATAAGTGGAGAATATAAAAGATCTGAAGGAAATCAAGAGGAATGTCCTCTTTCCAATCATTTTTTTATCTTTAAACTTCAAAAAAATTCAGAAATTGATTTACAAGAATGTTGCCATCCAATAGGTGGCACTGCAGAGCTATTGTTCCATCTCCTTTATGGGCAGGGTTAAAAGGAGCGATAACAGACATCATAAAACTGTCATATTCCTTAAGGCCTTGTTTAGACACAATGATTATCGCTCAATCTTTTGAGTGATAATCGTTGCGTGTAGATTTGCCCATCTTTTGGTTTTCTGCCGAGCAACGGATGTCAGTTTGGCTTGACATCTATCATTCAGCAGAACAGCTGATAAGACAGACCACATGCTGTGCTCTGCCCAGGGACCGCTGATAACAGCTGATAGCATTGTCTCAGCTATTCTCAGCTGTCAGCCCCACCAGCAGAACAAAAGGAATTTATTCTTAGAACAGTGGGCAGTCCTCTGAATAAATTCACCTCCCTGCGGCTCACACACTACTAATTGGTACTAAAAAGCATTAGTACTAGAGATGAGCGAACGTACTCGGTAAGGGCGATTTCGCAATCGAGCACCGCGATTTTCGAGTACTTCACTACTCGGGTGAAAAGTACTCGGGTGCGCTGTGGGTGAGCGGGGGGGGAGAGGAAGAGAGAGAGGGCTCCCCCCTGTTCCCAGCTGCTACCCCCCACCCCCTCTGCAACCCCCCAGCGCACCCGAGTACTTTTCACCCGAGTAGTGAAGTACTCGAAAATCGCGGTGCTCGATTGCGAAATCGCCCTTACCGAGTACGTTCGCTCATCTCTAATTAGTACCAATTAGTAGATTATGCAAAATGATCACTAAAAAGCCAACTTTTGTGTCTAAACGCACCTTTAGCTCAGTGGACCGATTAAGTATCTATTTTTCTGCTCAGCTTGTATTGTTTTAAGTGCAAATCAGTCTCAAATTTCTGAGTGTGAACATTTGTATCAGGAGGGGTGTCATCTGTCATCTCTGCGTGTGTGCGTGTGTGTGCGCGCCCCATCCAGGTTGGTTTCATTAAGCCTGATGAAGAGTCCATAGAGGACCTGAAGGCTCGCTACAGCATCATGTATTTTTGTTAGCCATTAAAATGTATCATATCTACAAGATTACTTGGTTTCTCTTACTGAGAACAATCACAGTGAATGTGTGAATTTTTATGCTTTACACATTGTTATAAATTGTAATGCATACATTTTTTGCATTCAATTCCATCATCTTTATTATTATTTACAGCGTTGTCTGAATGAAGGTCCACATACGTTTAAAAAATGTTTAAAAGTTTTTATGAAACTTTTTAATATTTAAAAAAAAATGTTAAAGAGTTTCTTAACTTTTTCACCATGTCACTGTGAATTCTCTTTCAGTGGGCGAATTCATGAATAAAGTGACAAAAAGCTAAGTTCATTAGGTGACAATTCAGCTTCACTGCTTTGAAGGCATCTCTTTTTTTCATCCACAATACATTTTCATATGAATCCCGCTCACAGCTGGCCGACCATTTGGGGGTTTGGCCGATCCAGGCTAATTCTAAGCAATAAAACCCTATGTTTGATGTATACGGTAAATATGATGTGATGGGAGCTCCTATAGTTTGTGTCATTTCACACTTGTGTATGCACGGCATAAAATAGTGCTAAGGGGATTTCAATGGGTTTATTCACAAGCACGTATTTTAGGTGCGCAATTGGGTCATGCAAAGAAAACGCAGTATGCTCTATTTTCCATAGAAGTCAATGCAGGTGCACAAATGTGAGCACGACATGCAAAATAATGCATGATCCGCTGTATAAGGCCTCGGTCACACGACCGTTTTTTGGTCCGATCTGCAGATCTATAGACCAAATGCATCCCAATGGGATCGGTCACATGTCCGATTTTTATGCAGATGTGCGATCAATTATAGGACACAACGATTCGCAGAACGCACCTATCTGCGTTCTGCGCATCGCTGTGTTCTATAAATGCGCTCTATGCGGCCGGCGGCAGCAGCGCCGACCCTATTGAGAACATATACTTAAAGATCTTCTCCTCTGCCACAGCTGTAACAGCTGTGGCAGAGAAGAACGATGTTCGCCCATTGAATTCAATGGAGCCGGTAATACAGCCGGCTCCATTGAAAGCAATGGGCTGCCGGCGAGTGCAGGATGAATTTTCGGGAAGGGCTTAAAAATATAAGCCCTTCCCTGAAAACCATCCTAAAATGTGTAAAAATTAAAAAAAAAAAGGATACTCACCTTTTCCCTGCATCCGGAGTTCAGCCGCGTCCGGCCGGCAGTTCTCCTGAACTGCTTCGTGTAGTATTCAGCAGGCGGGGATTTAAAATCCCCGCCTGCTGAATGGGCTGCCTCTGATTGGTCACAGCCCTCACCAATCATAGGCAGCTCTCACTCACCCATTCATGAATTCATGAATGGGTGAGTGAGTGTTGCCTTTGATTGGCTGAGCGCAGGGACCAATCAGAGGCAGCTCTCAGCTATCGAATGACAGCTGAGCGCTGCCTCTGATTGGTCCCTGCGCTCAGCCAATCAGAGGCAGCACTCACCCATACATGAATTCATGAATGGGTGAGTGAGAGCTGCCTATGATTGGTGAGGGCTGTGACCAATCAGAGGCAGCCCGCTGAATACTACACGGAGCAGTTCAGGAGACTGCCGGCCAGGCGCGGCTGAACTCCGTCTGCAGGGAAAAGGTGAGTGTGTGTATGTATGTATGTATGTATGTTATATATTTTTATTTCTTTTTTTTTTTTTTTTTTTTCTTTTACACATTTTAGGATGTTTTTCAGGGAAGGGCTTATATTTTTAAGCCTTTCCCGAAAATTCATCCCGCACTCGCCGGCAGCCCATTGCTTTCAATGGAGCCGGCTGTATTGCCGGCTCCATTAAATTCAATGGGCAAACATCGTTCTCCTCTGCCACAGCTGTGGCAGAGGATAGCGGGCAGTGCGGGGCGGTTTCACTGAAAACGCTGCTAGGTGCAGCTTTTTCAGCGAATCGTCAGCCCCGGTCACGATCCGCAAATCGCGGGAAAAAACGCCCGTGTGACCGAGGCCTAAATCAGCTGGATAAAAAACTAATTTGCCATTTCAAGTGGTGCGTATTGCTTGCAGCACGCAAATGAACATACCCTGCAGGCGGAATAAGTAAAGCAAAATATGCTCATCTGCGTGCAAAAAAACATTGTTCCAAAAAACAATTTAGTCTTGAGGCGCACACAAATGCACATAAGCTTGTGTGAGGGAGCCCTGAACTTACTGACTGCTGACAAAATAATAACAAGTCCATACTCACCTATTTCATTCCCCCACCACTTTCGTTCTTCTGGCCTTTGTCCAATTCTGGGCATAGCTGGTTACGTGACATCCAAGCATGTGACAACTGCAAACACTATACATATGTATGTATATACTATGTGCAGTATATATAAATCTTACCTTGTGATATCGGAGGCTGGTGGTTCTCCATCATGACATCCTCGTACAGATCCTTGTGTCCTTCTAAATACTCCCACTCCTCCATGGAGAAATACACAGCGACATCCTGACACCTTATAGGAACCTGACAACACAATGATACCGTCATTACCCAGACTCCTCTAGTGCTGTTACTGTATAATTACCCAGCATTCCCAGCAGTGTCACCTCTCCAGTCAGCAGCTCCGTGATCTTGTTGGTGAGTTCTAGGATCTTCTGCTCTTGTATCGGTAAGTGAGGAGGAGCCTCTGTGATGGGGATCTGGCTCCTGCTCCATCCTCTTGACTCATGGAGATGGTTGTTGGGATTCGCACCATCACCCAATGTCTTCTTCACCATTGTGTAATCCTGTGTATGGAGAGAAACATGTAGAAGACTGAACCCAGTATTCCTCCATCAGTAGAAAGAGGGAGATTGGGATCACCCTGTATAGAGCTTTGGTGAGACCACATCTGGAATACTGTGTTCAGTTCTGGAGTCCTCACCTACAAGAAGACATTGATAAAATAGAATGTGTCCAAAGGTGGGCTACAAAAATAGTGGAAGGTGTTAAGTATAAAACTGATAATGAAAGCCTTAAGAACTTTTTCTTTATCGCCCAGAGGAAGGATTGGAAAGGGGGAACATGATCAAAAATGTAGAAATGTTAGATGAGAGGAGAAACAAACACAAAATCTAGTGACAAATATCTTAGTCTCCAAGCCAAACTCCAGCCATGTGATTCTCCTGGGTAGCCCTTTCCTCCTCATTACAAGGAGCCTATTTACCATTCACATTGCTCCTACAACATTACTATTAGCTCATTGGTTCCCACCATACAGAACTGACCATATTGGGGGCCGATCTTCACATTTTCTGCTGTTCAGTTCTTTAGTTCTCCCTCACTTGGAAGGTCTGGAAGCCGTTATACAGGACACTGGATTGTTCCTATTACTTCCTAGAATGGATTTTCTCTTCCCTTAGTTTGACTTGTTACATAATACAATAAAGATGATAGAAATTTAGAAAAGCTTACCTCTCCCGTCAGCAGGTAGATGATCTCTAAGGTGAAGTTTAATATTCTTTTGTTAACTTCATTCCTGTCTTTGTCCATCCTTGACGGCTCATTCAGGAGGACCATTTTGATGAGAACATCAGAAAACTGGATGAACTGGAGCGTTCCAGTACTGCCGTCTCTTTATGAAAAAAGAAGAGCCTGTTAATCATCACAGTGTGTCAGCTTGTTTCTGGTCTTCACAGGGTCAGAAGGCTTAACCTAGAAGTGGAATAATCACCCTGATAGGGGCGGCCTCACGTTAGAAAACTAGATATACCCTGACTCTGCCTTGGTTGCAACAAGCCGCAGTAGCAAAGATGTTACACAATATAAAACCACATAACAGGGAATAAGGATAAGTATGACTGTGAGCGTGCATATCAGCAGATTCATAATTACTGAAATATTTAGGTACACTACTCTAAAGCTTCGGACATGGGAGGAGGAGTTGAAGTATAGATGCAGCGCTGCCCGGCTGTGAGCGCAAGTAATGATGATCTGCACTGGGGGCGTGAGTTTAGTGAGGTGAGAATGGCCTTCGGGCCCCCTTGCTTTGGGGCCTGGCTGCAATTGCAACTCCTGCGACCCTTATTGCTACACCACTTGTTCTGATTAAGGCCGGCTGCACATGATCGGATTTGCATTGCAAAATCCGGAGCGGGCATCTGCCTCCGGATTCCGCAGCAAATCGCTTCCATTGCATGCTATAGAAAAGCACTTTTTCCTGCACACATGCGGAAATCAATTGAAATTTTCCACTCGCAAAGGAAAAATCTCAGCATGCTCTGTTTTTTAACAGATTCCACATGGACGGCTTCCATTGAAATCAATCGAAGGCTTCCAACCCGCGGCTCTTCTGCAATTGACATTGTAAAAAGGTTGCGAATTCCACTTCATTGCTAGGCGCTGATGCGGGAAAAGCAGGGTTTAAAAAAAATAAATAAATCTGTCCAATGGTGAAAGGTGCGAATCATCCACAATACAGGAGAGAAGATACAATGGCGGGTACGTGCGGATGCCAGCAGGACACAGGGTCGGATTCCACATCAAGAATCCAACCCGGTCATGTGCAGCCGGCCTTAGCTGAAGACTTGCTAATACTTGGTCTATAGACTTCTTCATTTACAATCTGAAGGGTAAAACCACATGTAACAAGTCTGAGCTCACCGCAAGGGTTTCTCTTTATAGGTTTACTTCACTTACAAAAATTGCACCAAAACAATATAACAAAATCGCACAAAATGCACCTCTTGTATCTTACCGTGTCCTCTGCATACAAAGCTCTGAATAATGGGAAATCTGCTGACTGATAACAGACCTGCTCTGTATCTACTACACTCCAATAGCTGAAGGACCTGTGATGACGTCATCATCATGTGATCGGTATATAAGGGAGCAACTGAAGATCCTGTGATGACATCATCACTATGTATAATTCATCTTGCTATCGTATCACTGTGGACATATTGAGGTTCTAGAGAAGGGACAGGTGCAGCGGCTCTTTTGGGTTTGAGCTTTGGTGACCTTATGCCGATTTTTGCTCTAGTCTAGTGATAGGGGCGTGCTGAGGACTACATGTAACCCATTCAATGAAGCAGGAAGGACAATTAGTTAGTGTGAGGGAGGGCATGTTACACACTGGGCCCCTTGAGGGATTTCCAACAGCCATCAGCTCAGAGCCTTTCTGCAATGACAGGAAGAATGCGGAGAGTCGTCTGTTATCTGTAGGGTTGAGTCTTCCATAAGAGGAGGGGCAGGCAATGGAAAACATATAAGTGTCATTTATTCAAACCACACCAAAACATAAATCACAGCATAAACAATCAATATAAGGTAAAACGCATTAATCTTTATTAGAAAAAAACGGATTAAAAACAAACGGCAAGCACACAGTAAGGCTGGTTCACATCTACGTAGGAGGTTCCATCGCCGATCCGGCACAAAGTACTACCGTGTTTCCCCGAAAATAAGACAGTGTCTTATATTAATTTTTGTTCAAAAAGGTTTAACTTTTTTACATGTATAGCTGCCTGGACACTATTTAAATTGACTTTTTTAATTAACTGTTAGCAGGCCTTAAAGGGGTTGTCCCGCGCCGAAACGGGTTTTTTTTTTTTTCAACCCCCCCCCCGTTCGGCGCGAGACAACCCCGATGCAGGGACGTAAAGAAAGCTTACCGGAGCGCTTACCTTAATCCCCGCGCTCCGGTGACTTCAATACTTACCGGTGAAGATGGCCGCCGGAATCCTCTTCCTCCGTGGACCGCAGCTCTTCTGTGCGGTCCATTGCCGATTCCAGCCTCCTGATTGGCTGGAATCGGCACGTGACGGGGCGGAGCTACACGGAGCCAGCATTCTGCACGAGCGGCTCCATAGAAGACTGCAGAAGACCCGGACTGCGCAAGCGCGGCTAATTTGGCCATCGGAGGGCGAAAATTAGTCGGCTCCATGTGAACGAGGACGCTAGCAACGAAGCAGGTAAGTGAAAAACTTTTTATAACTTCTGTATGGCTCATAATTAATGCACGATGTACATTACAAAGTGCATTAATATGGCCATACAGAAGTGTATAGACCCACTTGCTGCCGCGGGACAACCCCTTTAATTTTGGAGTAGGGCTTATATTTCAAGCATCCTCAAGAAGCCTGAAAAATCATTTTGCATCCTCAAAAATTCTGGAAAATCATGCTATGTCTTATTTTCAGGGTATGTCTTATTTTCAGGAAAACAAGGTAGAAGAAAACAGCACTGCATGTAGTGCTTTTTCTTACAGCCAGAAGCAGGACAGCTGAGCGGATAGCCACCGGACCCCATTATAGTAAATGGAGTCTGTTCAATGCTGTTCGGTTCCATCAAAAGAAAAAGCCATTCAGCCTTGGGGATTCCCCTTTCCTGCTCCCTGAACCCCCCACGCAGGTGAGAAACCCCCCCTAATAGTATACAGCAGTGACTACTGCACAGCATACAGCACCTAATATCATATACTATCATAATAATAATCATAAAGTGCTACAGCAACGGGGAAGGAAAAATAGTATCCATTAACCCCTTAGTGACAAAGCCTGTTTGTGCCTTAATGACCAGGTAACATTTTTGAAATTTGATATGTGTCACTTTAAGTCTACCATCACACGGGCGAGCGGGATATCAGGCCGAGAAATAACTCCGTAAAGGTTTTGCATATCCAAGTGATTCTGAGATTGTTTTTTCACCACATGTTGTACTTCATTTAGATGGTAAAAGTAAACCGATAGAATTTGTGCATATTTACTAAAAGTGCCAAAATTAGAAAATGGCCTTAGGCATATCTATCTGTCTTTATCTGTTTCGTTGGGGGCCGACTCTTGGATACTTTATGGATCAACCCTCTCCACTTGGTTCTGTTCAATCATTTGCATGTTGGTGTTAGCTTTGATAGTATCAACCAGCGTGTTCTTTGGCGACCGGGCACTCAGCTGTCCGGGTCCTTCCCGTTGGTCCAATGAATGGCTGTGATTGGTTCATGGAGCTCTGGCATTGACTGGCTGTGCTGCGGCGCTCAAGAATCAATCAGAGCAGCCGCTTGCTGGAGGTGGTGTTTACAAACCCCGTTACCAGCAAGTGATGTTCTTTCAAGTGCTGAGAACTGCAAGCAAGCCTGTGTGGAACTGCGGAAACCAGCGTGAGGGACCCGGATGGCGTCTGCTAGGTAAGTATAACACATTCCCTGAAAATAAGACCTTGTGACTCTTTGGGGGGCAAAAATTAATATAAGACATGGTCTTATTTTCAGGGATACATGCTATTGATGCATCTAATGAATTAGATGGCATTATGTGGCCGAAGTATGCTTAGTAACTTTGCCCTTCAATGAAAACTTTGGTTTGGTGCGGTCTAGGACTGTTTTGTTCGTGATCTTGATGGTCCAAGGAATTTGTAGGAGTTTCCTCCAGCACCAAATTTTGAATGAATCAGTCTTCCTCCCTTCAGTGTCCAACTTTCGCAGCCATAAGTGATGATTGGAAAGATGATTGTGTTGACTATCCAGAATTTTGCTGCAGTGCATATGTTTTTCCAGATCTTATCCATACTTATCATTGTGCTGTGGCCTAGTGCAATTCCTCATTTTTTTTCGGGCCCTTACTCTCCTTTGTGGTCGATCCAAAGAAGACAAAGGTATTTACCCTTGTAGTGAGGGATCCTATGTTTTCTTCCCTGTTGTTGTAGCCCTTTCACTTTATGATCATTACTATGACAATATATGATATTAGGCATTATATGCTGTACAGTAGCCACTGCTACATACTATATTAATATGTGCTTACCTTTAGGCCTCATGGCCACGGGTAAATTGTCATTTTAAATCCGCAGCGTTTTTTCCTGCACGCGGATCCGCGCCCCATAGGGATACATTGGACACCCGCAGGTACTTAAATACCTGCGGATGTCATTTTCCCCTTCAGGCGCGGATTGCGTGTGCGGGAAAAAAAACATGCTTCATTTTAGTACAGGTGTTCTGCGGGGACGGCTCCTGCAGGCGTCTGTTGAAGCCAATGGAAGCCGTCCGGATCCGTGGAACACCCATACCTGAATTAAAACGTACCTGTCCGGACGCTGCAGATCTTCCCTCCGTCGCAGCCGGATCTTCTTTCTTTGGCCCGGTGGATGTGCCCGGCGCATGCGCGTCCCACTTGCTGGCGTGCCAAGCACATCCGCTGGGCTGAAGAAAGAAGATCCGCCCGCGACGGAGGGCAGGTCCGCAGCATCCAGACAGGTAAGTAAATTCTTATTTTTGAGCATCATGTCCGCGGAAAAAGGAGGAACCCGCTGCGGGATTCTCCATGAAGAATCTGCGGCGGGCCTGATTTTCCCCGTGGACACGAGGCCTTAGGCTGTTTTTTTAACGTAGCTATTTAGTATCCTGATGGTTTTTAATGTGGTTTTCTAAAAAAGATTGATACGTTTTACCTTATAGTGATTGTGTATGTTGTGATTCATGTTTTGGCGTAGTGCGTTTGTTGCACTACAGCGCCCTATTACTTATGGTCGACTTATAAGTGTCGCACAATTATTCCAAGTCACAATGAGAAAGAGCAATAAATAAAATAAACTGCCATATGTCTAGAACAAGCGCCCTGCAGACATTCTATCAAAAATTAAGGGAGTTTTTGTTGAGGGTCTTTCTAGTTCACAGAACCAGAAACAGGTCACTAAAAATCCATCTCCTACATTCTCACCTGGACTTCTTCCCTGAGAACGGCGGTGCTGTGAGTGACGAACATGGAGAGCGATACCATCAGGATATATCGAAAATGGAACAAAGGTATCAGGGAAAATGGAACGTTTCTCTGCTTGTGGACTGTTGGACGGTGACAAGAGACGCCCCAGAGAAGGAGTACAAGGGACTAGCAAAGAGAATCCGTTCACATGATTAAGCCTTTATATTTGAAGTCAGTGTATCTATAAATGTAGAGTTAGGCCGACTAAATAAAACATAAGGTCATATTCATTTTCCTCGACCCAAAATTAGGGCAGTTTAGTTCATTTTGAGAAAAGAAGGAACTTGTAAGCGTAATGTTAGTATTTTGATTTGAGATTAGTATCTCTTAAAAACCAAAGCTAATAAACAAAATCTTATGTCATATTCGGGTTTCTCGACCCAATATTAGGGTAGTTTATTTTGAGAAAGGAAAAATTTTAAAAGTGCATTTTTGCTGTCCGGTGTAATTAGTTCTTTCGATTTGATATGTAACTCTCTTTTTATGTGTGTGTGTATGCGGGCTACATACATATATGAATTTAATCTTACCGTACACGTTCACATATAAATTTTATTCTTGATAGCCTTAATCAATAAATTATTATTAAACACTGCCAGTAATATACATTAACCAGCTAACGATTTTAGAGATAAGTAAGATATATGTAAGCATGTAACTAGGAATAGAATTAATTTAGAAAGTGTTAGGAGGAGGCTCACCACTGGGGGCATTGGTACTCAGCGTGGGCGTGCTGGCTTTTCCGATGCCGGGTTTCCCCGTGTTGGTGGGCGCTCAAGCTGGTCGGCGGTGCGGGTCCTGCTGCGCGCGCGGGCATGTCCACGCTGGCCGGGCTCGGGGTTCCCCTGTTAGGAGGCGTGGTTGGAGGGAGGACTGATTTATAGCATCACCGGCCGGCGCATCATCACGCTCCACCCCACGTAGGCTGGGACTCCTGTATTTAGCTCGACTGACATCAGAGCCCAGTGCCAGTGTTTGATTTGGTCCTGTCCAGCTAACACCCACCACTTCTGTCTGTCTCTTTTGTCTGACTCAGCTATTCCTTGACTCTGAGCTTGTCTCTCCCTCGGTTTGACTTTCCTCTTTGGCTTGACTCTGAGGTTTTGTGTTTTTCAGTTGCTTTTGTTGTTAGTTGGTCTTCTCTGTCCCTTCTGTCATGGGGTTCCCCTTAGTGAAGAGTAGGGACTGCCGCCCAGTTGTCATCCTGGGGTTTAGCCCGTGGGGGCAAGTAGGCAGGGACAGGGAAGAAGGCTGGTGTAGGGACTTCTGTGCCCCCTGGTTCCTAATCAGTCCTGACAGAAAGCTTATAAATTAACTAATTTCCAAGCCTAGAAGCAGCTAATATAACAAACTCCACATGACCTGAGGAAACTTCAGATTGGATCAGCTTATGGATTGACATCACTGCTTGTGCTGAATTTTAATAACCAATGGTAATCAATGAATTCTAATAAGCTGTACATATTTCAATGTTTTCAGTGTCTTTGTCTAAAAGCCATATAAATATTTCTGCTTGTCATCAGTTTATAATTCTTTGAGTAGCTCATAACTTAACCCTCTGAATTCGAAACACAAGAAGCGCTCCATTGCACTTATAAATTTGGCGCCCAACTTTGGGGCATGGATTTTATTTTTGCTGCTAGCGGATCTTGATGGTAAACTTTTTGTCTCTGGGACTGACAGAGTAATGGAAGGTAAGAAGCTAATCGATCAAATCTTATCTGCCTTTCCTTGGGATGAGTGTCCAGCATCCGCCGGTGGGGAAGAAGACAACTGCTGTGTTGATATCCGAGTCTAAGAACCAGACATACGGTATACCTTTGCTGTTATTTGTGTAAATGTAAGTTCTGCGATTGCTTTGAAGTGTGTAGAATTGTCGAATGGTGGAGTGGTGTTACTGTTGTGTTTTCAGTTTGTTGCTTTCATTACTTGGTTAATGTGGAAAACTGTAATTGACCAGCAGAAAGGGTACCCAATTGCCCGTCTCTTGTATATAAAAGTTTTTTATATATTGGGCCGGCAACACTATACGGTTTCTCTCTGATTAAGTCCGAAAGGACTGGGATGCCTGGGGAGAAGTCCTCAGTGGTCTATAT
The DNA here is from genome assembly GCF_035609145.1 of Eleutherodactylus coqui. Lineage (NCBI taxonomy): Eukaryota > Metazoa > Chordata > Amphibia > Anura > Eleutherodactylidae > Eleutherodactylus > Eleutherodactylus coqui. The sequence goes on from NC_089837.1 coordinate 39,748,864, forward strand.
TCTGGGAAGATGTCCTCAGTGGTCTACAAGTGAACCAGTTTGACTTGCTCACAGGTGTAGGAATCAGACAGGGTTGAATTATGAAAAATTCAATAGGAAATGTAAAGTGGAGGGGTTCCTGCAAGACTGCTAAGCAGTTGGTTAAAGAAAGAGAAGGTAAAACAGCAGTGAAGGGATGTAGGAAGATGTTTAAAATAAAAAAAAATGGGCATGACTCCAGAAAGTTGCTTGGATGTTGAGAGGTGAAATTGCAAATTGTTGGAGGAGAATGTTGGATGAAGTGACGTGTGATGAATATAAGGAATGTGTAAGTGGAAATCAGGCATGTGTTGTGTTCTGAGAATCGTCGGTAGCATTGGGTAAATGTTAGTGGACAAACGGGTCAAGCAGTGGTAAGACTTTCTTATTTGTATGCTGTCGGCAGTCCTGTATAATCATGGTCAAAGTTTCTAATTGCCAAGTTTATCAATCCGAATGAATAAATGTCACTGCTGTTTGTATAGTGTGGATTTTGTAGTTTGTAAGAGTGGGAAGCATATTGAGGTTATAATAAAGGCTGACAGTGAAATCTGTTGTGCAGTTCTATTACTACAAAGCGTTAATGGTTCTTCTCCTAAACGATAAGCTAAATTCTGGAGGGAGGGTCTGTTATCTTAGAAGAAATTTATACAGTGGATCAGGCAGATATAGGTGGATTGAGAAAGAGTATAGAAGGCGGTGCTGCAGATCAGCATTTTTTTACTCTCCACTTCCAGTTCCCATCACACCCACTTCAACTCTGCACAACTGATTCAAAAATATCTCACGAAATCAAAATGTACTTGTTGTTCACACCTAAGAAACCTCTTCTGTTGCGCTCCGCCTGTTTTTTCTTCATACCAACCCTACTACTGATTTGTGTCACAGAAGAAAATAGCATATCTGTGAATTCTTATGCTTTACAAATACGCAATACATTTTCATATGAATCCTGTTCACAGTTGACCAACTATTTGGGTGTTTGACCGATCCAGGCTAACTCCACACAATAAAACATTTACTGGCTGTTTGATGTCTGTGAAAAACCTGATTTATTAAAGATCATCTTTTGCTTTTACAGCCTTTTGCACTATACAAACAAGTATGTTTTTTTCTCTCTTTTGATAATTTTCAAAATTTGATATCCCTGTAGAACATTTATTTACATATGATACATCAAAACAACATATTCTCTGTGTGAATTTTCTGGTGTGCAGCAAGTTGTGATTTATATCTAAAACGTTTCCCACATGCTGAACATGAATATGGCTTTTCTCCTGTATGAATTCTCTCATGTGTAACAAGATCTGACTTATGCCTAAAACATTTCCCACATGCTGAACAGGAAAATGGTTTCTCTCCTGTGTGAATTCTCCCATGTATCAGAAGATTTGATTTGCGCTTAAAAAATTTCCCACATTCTGAACATGTGTGATTTTTCTCATGTGCAGCAAGATTTGATTCATCTGTAAAACATCTCCCACAGTGAGAACATGGAAATGATTTCTTGCCTTTGTGAATTTTCTGGTGATCCATGAGTTTGTATTTATCATTAAAGCATTTCCCACATTTTGAACATACATGTGGTTTCTCTCCTGTGTGAATTAACTGATGTTTAACAAGTTGCGATTTTTGCCTAAAACGTTTCCCACATTCTGTACATGAAAATGGCTTTTCTCCTGTGTGAATTCTCTCATGGCTAATTAGAACCGATTGATATGTAAAAGATTTTCCACATTCCGAACATGAATATGGCTTTTCTCCTGTGTGAATTCTTTGATGTTTATCAAGACTTGATTTCACTGTAAAACATTTCCCACATTCTGGACATAAAAATGGCTTTTCTCCTGTGTGAATTCTTTGATGTTTAACAAGGTCTGATTTTAGTATAAAACATTTCCCACATTCTGAACATGAAAATGACTTCTTTCTCTGGTGGATTTTCTCATTTCTATTAAGAACTGATTTATCTGTAAAATATTTCCCACATTCAGAACATGAATACAGCTTCTCTCCTCTGTGATTTCTTTGACGTGTAAGACAATTTGACTTTGGTATAAAGCATTTCCCACTTTCTGAACAGGAGTATGGCTTTTTCTCTCTGTTAGCACTTTGATGTGTAAGGGTAATGAGGTTTTCTCCTGAAGAGTGACATATAATATTTTTATCATCTATTTCATAATTCAACGGTGACATGTAATTCTCCTCAACGTTGTTACTGGGATTTTCTGTTAGGATTAAAAATGGAATTCAGGATTTGTTTCAAATAACGAAGATAGACAAATGTATAATATTTCTATTTGGCTGGAAAGACACTTGTGGTTTTGAATGCAGTTTGAGGTGCAGTTTTTTTTTAGTAAAAGCCAAAATCTGATATAGCTGGAAGGAGAAGTAGACGTCCTTCCTTTTTATATTTCGAATTTCTTTTGAATCTACTTCTGTCTTTGACTCAAAAGCTGCCACAAAAACTGCATAGGAACACTATATACATCCGACATTCAGAACGTGACTACAGTTTCTCTCCTCTGTGATTTCTTTGACGTGTAAGACAATGTGACTTTGGTATAAAGCATTTCCCACTTCCTGAACAAGAGTATGGCTTTTTCCCTCTGTTAGTACTTTGATTTGTGAGGATAATTTCTTTTGAATCTACTTGCGTCTTTAACTTAAAAGCTGCCACAAAAACTGCATAGGTACACTATATACATCAACGCAGGGCACATTATCTGAAGCAGAAAGTATGCACTTTTTGATGTGAATGCATGTCTAAATCTGCATGCAAATTTCAGTGTGGATTTGGAATGACTTTGAAAAACTTGGCAGGAAGGTGAAGGAACTAGGAGCACAGGTGGTCTTCTCATCCAACCTCCCAGTGGGTGGCCATGGAGTAAAGAGATGGAACAGAATTCTAGAATTGAACAACTGGCTACGTCGATGGTGCCATCAGCAAAGATTTGGATTTCTAGACCTTGGAGTGAATTACCTATACGATGGACTGCTTGCTAGAGACAAGTTGCACCTTACAAACACAGGTAAGCATATATTTGGCTAGCACCTTCCTTCACTCATTAGGAGAGATTTAAACTAGAACAATATGGTAAGGGATTGAAAGGCCGGGTAAAAATATACAGTTAAGTTATACATTTGAGAACCTTGCCGTTAAAAGTAGAAAAAAAAGAAAAGAGGCAAAAAATTCAGGAAGTAAAGGCGACACCGATCACAAACTAAAATGTTTCTACACAAATGCACGGAGCATGGGGTACAAACAAGGAAAATTGGAGCTCCTAACACAGGAAGAGAAATATGATGTCATAGGCATCACGGAAACTTGGTGGGAAAATAGACATGATTGGAATACAAGGCTTGAAGGATACAACTTATTTATAAAAAAAGGAGAAGAACCAGGCAGCATTCATTAAAAATCCTCTTCTTTATTAGAATAACATGAGGAAGCAAGCAGCTACGTATCGACCCTGTGCTCAGGTCTTTATCAAGAAGAGGATTTTTAATGAATGCTGCCTGGTTCTTCTTCTTTTCTGCATTGATGACCAATGGTGGACCCGGGGAGTCGGGACCCTAACTGGGCTACTGCATAGTACCTTGCACCAGCAGTGTGATTGAACTTTTGGAGTGCTGCTGTAACTCTTTTTCAACTTATTTATAAGAAACAGACCTAACAAAAGGGGAGGAGGTGTTGTGTTTATGTTAGGAAAACATTAATCTCCACAGAGATTCAAAGCATGGGAGCTCTATAGAAACTGTGTGGGTAAGAATACAAGGAGAGAACAACAGGAAGAATACTATTGTGGGTATTTACTATAGGCCACCTGGAGAAGCAGAAGATATTGATGAACTCTTTCTACATCAGATGGAAAAGTTCTCAAAAAAGCACAACATAGTGATCATGGGAGATTTTAACCATCCAGACATTTGTTGGGAATCTCAGAGAAAAGTAATGAATCCAACAAATTCTTATCCGCTCTTGCTGACAACTTTATCTTCCAAAAGATAGAAGAGAGAACAAGGGGATCTGCTATCTTGGACCTAATTCTTACCAACAGGGAGGGAATGGTTGGAGAAGTAAGGGTGGCTGGGACCTTAGGAGGCAGTGATCATGCTATCCTTGAATTTTGGATAAAAAGGGGAGGAAGACCTGAGAAAACTCCGACCTCAAGGTTGGATTTCAGAAAGTCAGATTTTAATGAACTCAGAAAGAGGGTAGGAAGGATCCAATGGCTGGATGTTCTTAAGGACAGAAATGTCCACGAAGGTTGGGTAATATTGCTAAATGAGATTCTCAAAGCACAATCGTTACAATCCCTAAAAGAAGGAAGAATGGGAAACATTTAAAGAGACCAGGACACAGAACTTGCACACGTTAAAAATAAGGAAAAATGAGGAGCAGAGGAGATCCCCAACAGCATTGCACAAGACCATTGCTTCTGCAGCCGATGATACCCCTGACCAGGAGTGAAAAATAGCTGAAAGCAACAATCATCAGCAACTGTAGCCACCAAAACAAGGATGGAAGTATGTGTGAAAAGCTTCTACCTTGAACCCGCTGATGATATTCTACAAGAGTGACAGTCCCATACTAAAATGCTACTACAACCTATACCACAGCCTCTCATTAAGAGGTTTTCTATGGTATACTGACTTCGAAGTCCATCATAAGGAACCCTGCATGATGACTTAAACCACATACCCCCAGGAAAGCAGTCCATACATGGCGACAGGAATGACTTAAAGTCTTTTCTAAACTATGCTCCGACCCCGTCCTGGACCTCTAGAGGGACACTCATCACATAGTGCAGCAATCGGGTTGCTGGACATGTATGTATTAGCAATGACCAGAAAAGACAGCAAGCAAAGCAGATTATAACAAGCTACCATGTAGAGCACTCTGCCAGAATTTTTTGTGGATCATCTAAATAACAATCATAGCCAGATGGCGCCATCTCCTAAAAGCCCTGTTACTGACACAGCAAGCAATTCTGCAACAGACAAACTGCAGAGCAAAAATGCTACACCATCACCCTCAGTCGCGCTATCCTCCTCAGACAACGCATGAAATGAGGGAACAGCTCCTTGCAGCAGCACGGGATTTGAATGCACTCCTGGAGATTCCTTCGACAATATAGATCTTTGCAGATATTGCACTATTGACACCAGCTAAGAGGAGAGATCTATGCCCAATCATGATCGCCCTTCAACAGGCTGGCATCAGATACCAATGGAACTTTCGGTTTACTCTTTTGGTTCATATGAATCAGAGATCATTCTTGATCCAGTCCCTGGAGGAGGGACAGCGCATCTTGGTGGAGATGGGAATCCCCCACAGTTCGTAAGGCGAAGGATTCCCCAGGCCCCAATGACTGACCAGGGTCTGGTCTACAGTCACAAGACGACGACCTCAAACATCGACCTGAAATCTGCTGCCCTTGATATATAATGTATAATTGGGCTAGATCCTCTGCCCCCCTCTCTTCCCCCACACCCATCGGCAATCTATCAGCTAGGATGAGGGGGGCATAGAGTGCAGGACGATCATTTCTTGAGATTGTCTTCCAACTTAATTTCCTCTCTCCTTACTTTCACATCATTCTATTCTCTCCCCTGAGGGCTTGGTGCGGGTCCCACTATGTTATGGAGGGGGAGGCGTGAGCCATCATGTCATGTCCCGGGAGACAGACTGAATTTCTTGAGCCTCCACAGCTAATGTTATTTTATTATTACTGAACCCAGTATGGGACAGAGAGTCTCCATTCTCTCTCCATTCCAGAGCTCAATTGCACTCCTCAAAATTATAGGGGTGCACGTTTGACTTGAACCATTTAGGCTTTTTTAACCCAGTTACCTCCTGTTTTCAAAATGTTTACCATGTTGTTTTACAATACCATATCAAAGGTTAATTATGCTTATATGTTTGTTAAGTATTCTAGGCAGACTACTAAGTCTCCATTCCTTCCACTCATAAGAACCAAAACATCTCAGCTAATACTCTCTCCTCACAATGGTAGTCATAATTTCCCATAATGTAAAAGGGATTCAATTCGTCTACCAAAAAGTGTAAAGCTTTTTTACAATACCTCAAAGAGAAGCCAGATATTATTTGTCTCCAGGAGACGCGTTTCTCCTCTACTTTTGCCCCAAGATACCTCCACTTCCAGTACTCCTGAGTTTCCTCGTCAGTGGCCCCCAAAAAGCATCACTCCTACACAACTCCCTTTCTATCTCTATTAGCAATATAGAAATAGACCTACACAACAGATTCATACTTCTACATGGTTCCCTATATGGCCAAAATGTCATAATTATGGATTCATATGCCCTGGTTAACTGCCCTTTTAAATTCTTCTCTTATATCGTAAATAAACTAATGGTTTCTCATAACTCTGATATATTTTGGATGGGCAACTTTAATATAGCACTCTCACCTATCCTAGATCACTCCTCGCCTGGGCCTCACAAACTCAGCATATCTCAAAGAGCATCAATGAATGTTCCAATGAAGAACTTGGCTTTAGCGGATGCCTGGAGAGAGGTCACAAAAAGGTTACACCTTGTACTCCCATCTAGATTGGACTCTGATATTTACTCATCTAGTACCCACACCAGTCCTGACTAGGCACATTCGATGTGCCTGGTCTGATCAGGATATAGTTCTCTCACACTTTTTACCCCAAAAAGCCCTGCGACCTCTAAAGAGAAGGAGACTAAACAAAACCCTCCTGATGGACCCAACAACTTTTACACAAATATCACAGCAGCTAGCCTTATACATAACCACTAATGTCAATCCCGAATCAAAGCCAATCTCGGTTTGGTTAGCGCCTAAGACCCTAATAAAGGGACAAATTGCCAGGATCGCAGCAAGTAAGAAAAAAGGAAACGTCTCGGGCCCCGGTGACTCAGCTATCTCTTCTTGAAACAGCCAACCAACAGAGACCAAGTACCTGAATGAGACTGGAGTAATTAACCAGAGCCAGCATGGGTTTGTAACAAACAAGTCATGCCAGGCTAATCTAATTTCCTACTATGACAGAATCACCTGATTGGGATGATCAGGAAAATGCAGTAGATATAGTGCATCTTGACTTTAGCAAAGCATTTGACAAAGTATCTAATGCCATCCTTATTGAAAAAAAAAATGACCAAATATAGGAACGACAAGGCAACTGTTAAGTGGATTCTCAACTGGCTGAGTGATCGTACTTAAAGAGTGGTGAAAATTGGCTGCCATCTAATTGGAAGAATGTGTCAAGTGGGGTAACACAAAGTTCTATCTTGGGCCCAATGTTGTTCGATAATTTTATAAATGATCTGCAAGAGGGAATTGAATGGAAATCGGTCAAATTGACACAAAGCTAGGAGGGAAAGCTAGCACTAGAGAAGAGAGAGAGGATTCAAAAAGATATGGAAAAGTTTGAACAAAAAAGCTTTAACAAGGAGAAATGCAAGGTCCTACATGTAGACAAGAAAAATGAATAAAGCACATACAGAATAGGAGGAATTGGGCTGAGCAGCAGCACATGTGAAACAGACTTTAGTATACTAATAGATCATAAACTGAACATGTGTGAACAGTGTGATGCAGTAGCAAAAACTGCAAACACAATTTTGGGATGTATTAGGAAACGCATAGAGTCTAGATCATGTGATGTAACTATCCTCTCTACTCCTCCTTAGTCAGACCTCATATGGAATACTGTGTCCAGTTCTGGGCATCCCAATTAAAATAAGACAAACTGGAGTAAGTTCAAAGTAGAGCTATCAGGATGACGAGTAGTCTGCAAATGTGTCCTATGCAGAACGGTTAAAGGACCCCGAAGGTCCCTTCCAACTCTACCATTGATATAACAGACTTATGTATACCAAAAGGGCACTCTGATGCCATCAATCGGGTGAATGGAGCTTTGTGGATATGTTTAATGTATATGCTAAACATAGGGCTCTAATGTGATGTGAAAATAACTTTAAATTGGGGAGCTACTATATAGCGAGTCATTTCACATGTATTTGAACGGCATAAGATGGTGCTAAAGGGTTTCTTCAGTGACTAAATGTTTTCTTTTATTGACTCAGTGACTGCTTACAAAATAATGAACAAGCTCATACTTACCTGTTACATCCCCCTGCCACTTGAGTCCAACCAGCCTCTACCTACTTCTGGTTACAGCTGCCAATGTAACATCTAAGCATGTGACTACTGCAGACACTGCACATATGTACCGTGTTTCCCAGAAAATAAGACCTACCCCGACAATAAGCCCTGCCCTGATTTTCAGGGGTCGGAGAGAAGGAGTCTTGAAATATAATCTCCTCCACCACCACCGCCTCACCCCGAAAATAACCCCTAGCTACACTACATGGGAAAAAAACTACCAGGAAGAAATGCTCTGTCGGTGTTCAGGAGTATACAGAAGCCTGTGCAAGGGACCCGAACACTGGCTGCTAGGTGAGTATTAAGCCCACCCCGAAAATAAGATACTGTGCCTCTTTTGGGGCAAAAATTAATATAATAATTATGTTATAAGTATCTTATTTTCGGGGAAACACGGTATGTATATACTATGTGCAGTACATATAAATCTCCTTACCTTGTGATATCGGAGGCTGGTGCTTCTGCATCATGACATCCTTGTACAGATCCTTATGGTCTTCTAAATACTCCCACTCCTCCATGGAGAAATAGACAGCGACATCCTGACACCTTATAGGAACCTGACAACACAATGATACCGTCATTACCCAGACTCCTCTAGTGCTGTTACTGTATAATTTCCCAGCATTCCCAGCAGTGTCACCTCTCCAATCAGCAGCTCAGTGATCTTGTTGGTGAGTTCTAGGATCTTCTGCTCATGTATCGGTAAGTGAGGAGGAGCCTCTGTGATGGGGCTCTGGCTCCTGCTCCATCCTTCTGACTCATGGAGATGGTTATTGGGAGTCGTACCGTCACCCGATGTCTTCTTCACTATTGTGTAATCCTGTGTATGGAGAGAGACACGTAGAGAACTGAAACGTTATTCCTCCCTTAAAAAGTGGGAGATTGTGATCCCACTGTATACAGGTCTGCAGAGACCACATCTGGAATACTGTGTTCAGTCCTGGAGACCTCACTTACAGGAAGGTGATAACATAGAACGAGTACACTGGATTGTTCCTATTACTTCCTAGAGTGGATTTTCTCTTACCTTAGTCTGACTTGTTACATAATACAATAAAGATGACAAAAACGTTTACCTCTCCGGTCAGCAGGTAGATGATCTCCAAGGTGAAGTTTAATATTCTTTTGGACACTTCATTTCTGTCTTTGTCTATGCTTGGTAGATTATCCAGAAGGACCATTTTGATGAGAACATCAGAAAACTGGATAAACGGGAGGGTTCTAGGCTCTTTATGGAAAAAAAAACAGAGAGGCTCTGAATCACAGTATGTCAGCTTGTTCCTGGTATTCACAGGGTCAGAAGGCCCCTCCAACAAGCGGAGTAATCGCCCCACAGCCTCATGTCAGGAAACTAGATCGGCAATAACTTTTCCTAGGTGGCAGTCAGATGAGACAAGATTCAGATTTCTGACAACCGATTGGACAAAGTTTAGACAGGACAGGGTTCAGCCATCCGATGACCCATTGGATGGATTTTCAGACAGGACAGAGTTCAGGCATCAGACAACCCATCAGATGGAATTGAGACAAGACAGGAATCAGGAGATAATTCTGACAAAACATAAACGTAAGCAGATAAAAGGTACGAATAGAACAGGTTCCAGAACTGGATTAGAACGTCATTGTAGCGCTCAGAGATCCTCACACCTCCCCCAACGTCTGTATTCCCGCACGCACTGTACAGAGCACAAATGCTATGGGTGGAGAACGGATGATCTTCTCTGAGCACTGCAGTGGCATTCAGACCAGAGTGAGTTATAGCACTTGATGATGTGGTTGCTGCCTGGTCGGAGGTTCTGAACATTGGGGGGCACTAAGAAGGAGCACTTTTATTTCTGGGGTAACTAAAGGGGGTATTAAGACAACTGAGGCTGCTATTAAAATTGTGGCCACTGAGAGGGGGCACTATTAGTAATAGGGGGACTGAGAGGGGGCACTATAACGATTGGGGCTACTGAAATAGCAGAAGAAAAAACATGTCATGATAAGCTCCACCCTCTTACCACACCCCTTTTACTTAAGCATGCATTTTTTGGGGTGGCAAAGATGCCAACGTTAACTCATCACTGTAATAGCTGTTCACATATTTGTAAACCGTTATTAAGGCCGCCTGCAGACGGGCGAGTCGGATCCGGCAGCGAGGATTCTCGCCACAGGACCCGACCTGAGCGCCTGCAGAGAGCGGCGCGTACTCACCAGCGCCCCGCGGCCCCGGCTCTTTTCATGCACAGACCGGAGCCGGCGGCGGGTGAGTGACGTTTCAGAAGCCCCGCACAGAAATAGAGCATGCCGCGGTTTGTTTGGCGCGTGAGATTTTGCGCGGCCAAACTGCGGCCGTCTGCATAGGATTGTGTTTGTTAATGCGATCCTATGCAGGCTTCCAGCGGCGGAAATCCTGCCGCGGAATTTCTGCCCGTCTGCAGGCGGCCATAGTCTCCTCTCAGCCTTCTTTTTTGAAGCTAAACATTCCCAGATCTTTTAACCGTTCCACAAGGGCTTCAAAGATGTAGTGTAAACTGCAGCACTTGTAGTGACATTTCGGAAGTGATGTCCTTCTTCAGCCATGTTGCTTGAAAAGGATAAATACGACTGCGAGGTTGCATATCAGCAGATTACTGAAACATTTAAGTCCCCTTCTCTAAAGCTCCGGAGACCAGAGGAAGAGATTCGGCTGTGAGCGCAAGTAATGATGATCGGCACTTTGGGAGTGGGTTTAGTGTGGTGGGAATGTCCCTCGGGACCCTTCTTCAGGGACCTGGTTACAATTGCAATTGGCCCTTATAGCTACACCACTGGTTCTGATTAAGCTGTAGACTTGCTAATGCTTGTTCTACAGACCTCTCAATTTACAATCCGAAGGGTAAAATCCACATGTAACAAGTCTGAGCTCACCGCAAGGATTTCTCTTTACCGTTTTATTTTAACTACAAAAATTCCAGCAAGAAAAGGCCCCAAAACCACACAAAATGCGCCTCTTGTATTTTACCATATCCTCTGCTTACAAGCCTCTGAATAATGAGAAATCTGCTAACTGATAACAGACCTGCTCTATATCTGTTACACTGCAATAGCTGAAGGACCTGTGATGATGTCATCATGTGATCACCAGGTGAATGGGCGGGGCTTAGTAATGAAGAGGATAAGTGGTGACTGAAGAACCAGTGATGACGTCACAATCATATTTAATTGTCAGGCTTTATCTCGCTTTCGTATTACGGTGGACATATTTAGGTTATAGAAAAAGGGAAGGGTGTGGTAAGGGATTGGGGGAAAAAAAAAATTCTGCCATTTGTTTTTTTGGATTTTATTTTTACAGCATAGTGTGTGGATAATAAGTAATATGATAACATTATTCTCTGGGTCAGCATGATTCCGGCGACACCAAGTTTATACAGTCTTTTTGTACACAGACATACACTTTTTTTTCAAGATTAGTTTTTGTGTTGCCATATTTCAAGAGCCATAACATTTTTACTTTTCCACTGATGGAGCTCGATGAGGTCTTGTTTTTTGCTACCTTTATTTATCCCATTTTTGAGAACATATAACATTTTCATTGCTTTTTATTTTTATTCCATTTTTTTTTCTAGAGGCAAGATTATCAAAATCTGCAACTCTGGTATGTTTTATTATTTTTTTTTTTTTAACAGTGTTTACTGTGCAGTATAAATAATATGTTTAATTAATTCTGCAAGCCAGTACATCAATATCAAATTTATACAGGCAAGTTGTTTTTTTTTTTTCAACTTTTTCACACTTTTTTTTTTTTATGTCTTTTTTTGTTTTGCATTCGAAGACCCATAACATTTTTCTTTTTTTGTCAACTGTGTTGTGAAAGGAGTTCTTTTTTGTGGGATTTGCTGTACTTTTTAATAGTACCATTTGTTGATCGATGCAACACTTTGATCTCTATTACGTTTTTTTGTAAATCGAGGTTCCCGACACAGATGTGAAGTCGGCCTAATAAGGATTGATACCCTTCTAGTGATTGTTTATGTTGGGATACATGTTTTGCTGTAGTGAGTTTATCGCCCTACAGCACCTTATTATTTATGGTTGACTTATAGGTGTAGCACAAGTATTCAAAGTCACAAGTAGAAAGAGCAATAAATAAAATAAACTGCCATACGTCTTGAACAAGCATCCGGCAGAAATTCTATGGAAAAATCAAGGGAGTTTGTGTTGAGGGTCTTTCTTCTTCACAGAAAAACTATCCTATGTAACTCTGGTACTCTTCTGCCCACTCTGGGCGATGTCAGCAGATACAGAATAACATGTTGCTATGATATCAGTGACATCGCACTGTATGGCTGCAGCTAAACCCCTTCACTTCCTACTCACTTTTCATTTTTCTTTTGTTTTTCCTTTATCGCTAGCGATACTAGTCATCTGGCAATCGGAATGATCTCCAGATCACCAACCCTACTGAAGTTATTAATGATTATAACATATACTATTTGTATCGCCCAAGAAAGTCATCTAGGCCCCTCTTGTGCCTTAGCGAGTTCACCATCAACACGTCATCAGGCCTTGAGTTCCATAGTCTCACTGCTCTTACAGTAAAGAACCCCCAGAGTGCGCCCCTTTGTTACAGGTGTGGTCCTGGGTATAAACAGATGGGAGAGGTCTCTGCATTTATTAGGTCACCTCTCAGCCAACGGTTTTGTTTTTTTTAAACAAAATAATCCCAATATTGATAACCTCTCTGGGTATTGTAGTCCACCCATTCCGTTTATTACTTCAGTTGCCCGCCTTTGTACCCACTCAAGCTCTGATATATCCTTCTTGAGTACCGGTGCCCAAAACTGTCCACAATATTCCATGTGTGGTCTGACCAGTGACTTGCAAAGAGGAAGAACAATGTTCTCGTCATGTGCCGCTAGATCTCTTCTGATGCTCCCCATGATCCTATTTGCCTTGGCAGCAGCTGCCTGACACTGGCTGCTCCAGTTAAGCTTACAATTAACTAAAACACCCAAGTGCTTTTCCATGTCAGTGTTCCCCAGTGGTTTCCCATTTAGTGTTTAATGGTGACATGTAGAGATGAGCGAGCACCAAAATGCTCGGGTGCTCGTTACTCGGGACGAAATTTTCGCGATGCTCAAGGGTTCGTTTCGAGTAACAAACCCCATTGAAGTCAATGGGCGACTCGAGCATTTTTGTATATCGCCGATGCTCACTAAGGTTTTCATTTGTGAAAATCGGGCATTTCAAGAAAGTGATGGGAACGACACAGCAACGGATAGGGCAGGCGAGGGGCTACATGTTGGGCTGCATCTCAAGTTCCCAGGTCCCACTATTAAGCCACAATAACGGCAAGAGTGGGCCCCCCCCCCAACAACTTTTACTGCTGAAAAGCCCTCATTAGCAATGCATACCTTAGCTAAGCACCACACTACCTCCAACAAAGCACAATCACTGCCTGCATGACACTCCACTGCCACTTCTCCTGGGTTACATGCTGCCAACCCCCCCCCTCCACCCCCCGCATGACGCAGTGTCCACAGCGCACACCAAAGTGTCCATGTGCAGCCTTCAGCTGCACTCATGCCACACCACCCATGTCTATTTATAAGTGCGTCTGCCAGAGGAACCGCAGGCACACACTGCAGAGGGTTGGCACGGCTAGGCAGCGACCCTCTTTAAAAGGGGCGGGGCGATAGCCCACAATGCTGTACAGAAGCAATGAGAAATATAATCCTGTGCCACCGCCATCAGGAGCTGCACACGTGGGCATAGCAATGGGGAACCTATGTGCCACACACTATTCATTCTGTCAAGGTGTCTGCATGCCCCAGTCAGACTGCGTTTTTTTATAAATAGTCACAGGCAGGTACAACTCCGCAATGGGAATTCCGTGTGCACCCACAGCATGGGTGGCTCCCTGGAACCCACCGGCTGTACATAAATGTATCCCATTGCAGTGCCCATCACAGCTGAGGTAACGTCTGATTAAATGCAGGTGGGCTTCGGCCCACACTGCATGCCCCAGTCAGACTGGGGTTCTTTAGAAGTGGACACATGCAGTTACAACTCCCTGTGGACCCACAGCATGGGTGGGTGCCAGGAAGCCACCGGCAGTACATAAATATATCCCATTGCATTGCCCATCACAGCTGATGTAACGTAAGCTTTAATGCAGGTGGGCAAAAAATTAATTGGATTACACAGTAGGCGAGGGCCCCAAAAAATTGGTGTACCAACAGTACTAATGTACGTCAGAAAAATTGCCCATGCCCAACCAAGAGGGCAGGTGAAACCCATTAATCGCTTTGGTTAATGTGGCTTAATTGGTAACTAGGCCTGGAGGCAGCCCAGTTAAAATAAAAATTGGTTCAGGTGAAAGTTTCAACGCTTTAATGAGCATTGAAACGTATGAAAATTGTTTACAAAAATTATATGACTGAGCCTTGTGGGCCTAAGAAAAATTGCCCGTTCGGCGTGATTACGTCAGGTTTCAGGAGGAGAAGGATGAATAGAATACACAGATTGATGAAGCAAAAAGGTCCCCGTTTTTGATGGTGGTGATAGAGAACGATGCTTCCATCCACGGGTGCAGCCTACGTATTGCTTAGGTATCGCTGCTGTCCGCTGGTGGAGAAGAGAAGTCTGGGGAAATCCAGGCTTTGTTCATCTTGATGAGTGTAAGCCTGTCGGCACTGTCGGTTGACAGGCGGGTACGCTTATCTGTGATGATTCCCCCAGCCGCACTAAACACCCTCTCTGACAAGACGCTAGCCGCAGGACAAGCAAGCACCTCCAGGGCATACAGCGCGAGTTCAGGCCACGTGTCCAGCTTCGACACCCAGTAGTTGTAGGGGGCAGAGGTGTCACCGAGGAAGGTCGTGCGATCGGCTACGTACTCCCTCACCATCCTTTTACAGTGCTCCCGCCAACTCAGCCGTGACTGGGGAGCGGTGACACAGTCTTGCTGGGGAGCCATAAAGCTGGCAAAGGCCTTGGAGAATGTTCCCCTGCCTGCGCTGTACATGCTGCCTGATCTCTGCGCCTCCCCTGCTACCTGGCCCTCGGAACAGCACCTTCTGCCACTAGCGCTGTCGGATGGGAATTTTACCATCAGTTTGTCCGCCAGGGTCCTGTGGTATAGCATCACTCTCGAACCCCTTTCCTCTTCGGGTATGAGAGTGGAAAGGTTCTCCTTATACCGTGGGTCGAGTAGTGTGTACACCCAGTAATCCGTAGTGGCCAGAATGCGTGTAACGCGAGGGTCTCGAGAAAGGCATCCTAACATGAAGTCAGCCATGTGTGCCAGGGTACCTGTACGCAACACATGGCTGTCCTCACTAGGAAGATCACTTTCAGGATCCTCCTCCTCCTCCGGCCATACACGCTGAAAGGATGACAGGCAAGCAGCATGGGTACCCTCAGCAGTGGGCCAAGCTGTCTCTTCCCCCTCCTCCTCATGCTCCTCCCCCTCCTCCTCAACGCGCTGAGATATAGACATGAGGGTGCTCTGACTATCCAGCGACATACTGTCTTCCCCCGCCTCCGTTTCCAAGCGCAAAGTGTCTGCCTTTATGCTTTGCAGGGAACTTCTCAAGAGGCATAGCAGAGGAATGGTGACGCTAATGATTGCAGCATCCCCGCTCACCATCTGGGTAGACTCCTCAAAGTTTCCAAGGATCTGGCAGATGGCTGCCAACCAGGCCCACTCTTCTGTAAAGAATTCAGGAGGCTGACTCCCACTGCGCCGCCCATGTTGGAGTTGGTATTCCACTATAGCTCTACGCTGCTCATAGAGTCTGGCCAACATGTGGAGCGCGTGTGGGCACCGTGTGGGCACGTCACACAGCAATCGGTGCACTGGCAGATTAAACCGATGTTGCAGGGTCCGCAGGGTGGCAGCGTCCGTCTTGGACTTGCGGAAATGTGCGCTGACCCGGCGCACCTTTCCGAGCAGGTATGACAAGTGTGGGTAGCTTTTCAGAAAGCGCTGAACCACCAAATTAAAGACATGGGCCAGGCATGGCACGTGCGTGAGGCTGCCGAGCTGCAGAGCCGCCACCAGGTTACGGCCGTTGTTACACACGACCATGCCCGGTTGGAGGCTCAGCGGCGAAAGCCAGCGGTCGGTCTGCTCTGTCAGACCCTGCAGCAGTTCGTGGGCCATGTGGCTCTTCTCTCCTAAGCTGAGTAGTTTCAGCACGGCCTGCTGACACTTGCCCACCGCTGTGCTGCCACGCCGTGCGACACCGACTGCTGGCGACGTGCTGCTGCTGCTGACACATCTTGATTGCGAGACAGAGGTTGCGTTGGAGGAGGAGGAGGAGGGTGGTTTAGTGGAGGAAACATACACTGCCGCAGATACCAGCACCGAGCTGTGGCCCGCAATTCTGGGGGTGGGTAGGACGTGAGCGTTCCCAGGCTCTGACTCTGTCCCAGCCTCCACTAAATTCACCCAATATGCTGTCAGGGAGATATAGTGGCCCTGCCCGCCTGTGCTTGTCCACGTGTCCGTAGTTAAGTGGACCTTGGCAGTAACCGCGTTGGTGAGTGCACGTACAATGTTGCGGGAGACGTGGTCGTGCAGGGCTGGGACGGCACATTGGGAAAAGTAGTGGCGACTGGGAACCGAGTAGCGCGGGGCCGCCGCTGCCATCATGCTTTTGAAAGCCTCCGTTTTCACAAGCCTATACGGCAGCATCTCCAGGCTGATCAATTTGGCTATGTGCACGTTTAACGCTTGAGCGTGCGGGTGCGTGGCGGCGTACTTGCGCTTGCGCTCAAACAGTGAATTAGGACAACTACCCCCAGCAGAGACCCAGTACACTTGTGGACAGGAATACAGCGGTGATGTAAGAGGCAACACAGAGGCAGAAAAGAATTTTGCGCAAGCCTGCTGTAACACTTAGCTGGCTGCGTATGAATTAGGACAACTACCCCCAGCAGAGACCCAGTACACTTGTGGACAGGAATACAGCGGTGATGTAAGAGGCAACACAGAGGCAGAAAAGAATTTTGCGCAAGCCTGCTGTAACACTAAGGCCTCCTTCCCACGAGCGTGACGGGCTCCGCAGCGTAATATTCCGCTGTGAAGCCCGTCACGGCGCCCCCCAGAGCCCCTATACTTACCTGCGGGAGATAGCGTGAAATCGCTTCCCCGCCCACCGCCGCGCGTCACCGCCCGTCACCGCCCACCGCCCTCGCGTCACCAGCCGTGTCACGTGCATGGCCGGCCGTGTCACGTGACGCGGCCGGACCGCGTCATTTGGCGTCATATGACGCTCGGCGGTGGGCGGGAAAGCGTTTTTTCACGCTATCTCCCGCTGGTTACAGCGGGAGATAGCGTGAATGGACGGCTTCCATTGACTGCAATGGAAGCCGTCAGTGCGTACAGCCCGTCCTCACCCGCAGAAAATAGAGCATGCTGCGGGTGAGGACGGGAGAAATCGCGGTGCGTAATTCCGCGGTGGAATTACGCATCGTGAGCATTGTGCTATTAGGTTCAATAGAACCTAATAGCTGCGGGCAACGCAGCGGATTTTCGCCGCGAATTACGCGGCGGAAATCCGTTCGTGGGAAGGAGGCCTTAGCTGGCTGCGTATGAATTAGGACAACTACCCCCAACAGAGACCCAGTACACTGAGAACGGTCACAGGCAGCCCAAATATATTTTTTTTCCCAAATGTTTTTGGAAAGGCCCACTGCGCATATACACTAAATATGTCTTCAGTCCCTGCCTCACCACTACTGGCCCTGGACAATGTAAAATTACTGCAGGACGTAATGCTCTGCACGGCCGATATACAAAAAAAACAAAATGTGCAACACTGCAAAAAGCAGCCTCCACACTACTGCACACGGTTAGATGTGGCCCTAAGAAGGACCGTTGGGGTTCTTGAAGCCTAAAATAACTCCTAACGCTCTCCCTATAGCAGCTCCGGCACCAGCAGCACTGTCCCTGATCTCTGTCAGAATGCATCTGTGGCGAGCCGCGGGAGGGCCCGATTTTTATACTCGGGTGACACCTGATCTCCCCAGCCACTCACAGCAGGGGGGTGGTATAGGGCTTGAACGTCGCAGGGGGGAAGTTGTAATGCCTTCCCTGTCTTTCTATTGGCCAGAAAAGCGCGCTAACGTCTCAGAGATGAAAGTGAAAGTAACTCGAACATCGCGTGGTACTCGTCTCGAGTAACGAGCATCTCGAACACGCTAATACTCGAACAAGCATCAAGCTCGGACGAGTACGTTCGCTCATCTCTAGTGACATGTATTTCCTCTGCCCATGTGCAGAATCTTACATTTATCAGTGTTAAACCTCATTTGCCACTTTTCTGCCAAAGCCACCAACTTATCCAGACCTTCTTGTGTCCTCTTGTGTTCATATCTTTACACAGTTTTATGTCATCTGCAAAAATTGATATTCTACTAAGCAATCTTTCTACCAGGTTATTACTATATTAAAAAGAATCTGGCCTAATACTGCCCTCTGTGGTACCCCACTAGTAATGGTGACCCAATCAGGGAATGTACCATTTACAACACTCCTCGGCTTTCTATCACTGACTGGTTACTTACCTACCTACACACATTCTCACCCAGACCAAGCATTCTCATTTTATAGACCAACCTTTTATGTGGCGCAGTATCAAACACTTTGGAAAAGTCCAGATACACAAGATCCAGTGACTCTCCGGTCCAGTCTAGAACTTACCTCCTGGTAGAAGCGGATCAGGTTGGTGTGACAGAAGTGATCTCCCACAAACCCATGCTAATACAGAATTATACAGTTATTTTCCTTGAGATCCTCCAGGATGGCATCTCTTAGAAACCCTTCAAACATTTTACCCACCATAGAAGTAAGACTTACCAGCCTGAAATTTCCAGGTTCTCTTTTTGACCCTATTTTGAATATCAGCACCACACTGGCTATGCGCCAATGCAGTGAAATAGACCCTGTCACTCTAGAGTCCTTAAATATAAGAAAAAAAGGGTCTATGTATCACATAACCTCAAAACCCGGGCGTGTATGTCATCGGGGCATACTCCTGTGACGTTTAGTGGAGAGTTTACATTATCACTCTGCATCTCATCTGACATTTCGTTTTCCTCCATACACTGTAAAAAAAAAGCTATTTAATAGATTTGTTTTCTCCTCATCACCCTCTACTATTTTTCCTACATTACTTATTAAAGGGCAAACACTTTCAGTATTAATCTTTTTACTATTTTAAGAACACTTTAGGGTTAGTTTTACTCTCTGGCAATAAGTCGGGTGTAGTAGTTACAGATGTAGAGGATCACGGTGCTGCTGAGTTTATTTTTGATGTTTAATCTAATTTTTACATCATTTATTTTTTTCCTTATCGGATTTTCCTTCATTGTGGCCTTCTTGTTTTAGTAGTTTAAATGCTTCATTTACGCTCTTTATTGCCCCCCTTACATCTTTATTAAGCCACATTGAATTTCTCCTAATACTAAATCTTTTATTCCTGTGAAGTATGAACCGCTCACAGTAAATAATTATTAACGTTTCCTATTTATTGTTTGTACTCTTATTTTTGACGACATTATCTCAGTCAATAAGGTTAAGGGCATCAAACTTGAGCTTTCTAAACTTTAGTATTTTAGTATTTACGTAGCTCCCCTATAAAATTCTCTTTTGAAGGACAAGTTGAAACTTTTTATGGTCACCATTTTCCAAGTGCTCCCCAACCTGCATCCTGTTATTCTGTCAGGTTTGTTGGTTAGTATTAGGTCCAAAAATGACCTTCCCTCTAGTTGGTCCTGTACAAGTTGTGTAAGGTAATTATCTTTAGTAATTAACAGAAAGTTGTTCCCTTTGTGGGATCTACAGGTTTTGGCTTCCTATATTATATCCGAATAGTTAAAGTCCACCATAATAATGACCTCATTGTAATTTGCTGCTTCATGCATTTGCTTCAATAATAGACTTTCAGTAGCTTCTGTTATATTTGGTGGCCTATAGAAAACCCACAGGAGGATTTTACTGTTGTTTTTCCCTCCATGTATTTCCACCCATAGATACTCTACATGTTCATCTCCCTTCCATATATCTTTCCGTAATGTGGGCTTTAAACAGGATTTTACATAAAAGACAAACCCTTCCCCCTTTCCATTTTTTATGATCCCTTCTGAACAAACTGTAACCCTGCAAGTTCTCCGCCAAGTCACAGCTTTCATCCAATGAGGTCTCCGTTATTCCCACTATGTTCTACTTCTCCTCAGACATTATTACTTCTAGTTTGTCTAGTTTGTTGGTCAAACGTCTAGCAGTAGTCACCATACAGTTTAGAAGCTTTTGGTTATTTTTGATATTGCATGTATCCCTACTAACTGTTCTGCCAGTTGTAACTGTACTAACTAAATGGGGCAGACAGTGCTCGAAAATCATGGCGTTAGAAAATGGCGCGATTAAGCGCATGTCTGCGAGGCCCATTGAAATCAAGGGGAGCATTATACCATGGCGTTTAAACGTCACGGTAATTATGTGTAGGAGTGGCCTTAGAAAGTTTGGTTGCACCCCAGTATATTTCTACGCTCTTCTTCCAGTTCCTGTCATACTCACATTTTACAGTTGTGGCATATTTCTTCCACCATTTACCTGTTCACCCCTAAAAAAATGCTCCACCTGTTTTTTCTTCACACCAACCCTACCAGGTATTTGTATCACAGAAGAAAATTGAATAAGTCGCTGAATTATTCTGCCTTAAAAAAAAATTAAATTCAATTTATTTACTTTTTTGTGTTCCGTTCCATCACCTTTATCATTATATATTTTTTGAATTAAAGTCCACATACATTCAAATTAAATATATAAAAAAATCTTTATATGGAGTTTCTTTACTTTTTCAGTATGTCACTCTGTGTTTTCTTCTAGTTGGTGAATTAATGATTAGAAGCAAGGTTCATGTTCACAATTCAGCTTCACGGCTTTGAAAGTAGAGGCTCCTCTCATATCCACAATACATTTTCATATGAATCCCGCTCACAGTTGACCAACCATTTAGGTGTTTGATAGATCCAGGCTATTTCCACATAGTAAAACGCTTACTGGCTGTTTGATGTCTGTGAATAACCTGATATATTAAAGATCTTTTTTGCTTTTTCCAGCCTTTTGCACGTTACACACAAGAAAGGTTCCTTCTCTCTCCAAATTCTCTAATAATTTTCAAAATTTGATTTTCTTGTAAAACATTTTTTACATATGAAACATCAAAACGGCTTCTTCTCTGTGTGAATTTTCTTGTGAGCAGCAAGTTGTGATTTATTTCTGAAACTTTTCCCACATGCTGAACATGAATATGGTTTTTCTCCTGTGTGAATTCTCTCATGCGTAACAAGATCTGATTTGCACCTAAAACATTTTCCACATGCTGAACAAGAAAATGGCCTCTCTCCTGTGTGGATTCTCTCATGTCTTACAAGAGTTAATTTTAGTGTAAAACATTTCCCGCAGTGGGAACATGAATACGGCTTCTTTCCTGTGTGGATTCTCTCATGTGCAACAAGATTTGATTTTTCTGTAAAACATTTCCCACATTCAGAACATGAAAATGGTTTTGCTCCTGTGTGTGTTTTCTGATGATACTTGAGTTTATGTTTATTGATAAAGCATTTCCCACATTCTGAACATGAATACGGCTTCTCTCCTATGTGAATTTTCTGATGTTTAACAAGATCTGATTTCAGCATAAAATATTTCCCACATTCTAAACATGAAAATGGCTTTTCTCCTGTGTGAATTCTCTCATGTCTAATGAGAATCGATTTATCCGTAAAACATTTCCCACATTCAGAACATGGAAATGGCTTCTCTCCTGTGTGAATTCTTTGATGTTTATCAAGAACTGATTTCCATATGAAACATTTTCCACATTCAGAACACATAAATGGTTTCTCCACTCTGTGAATTTTCTGGTGATCTTTAAGTCTGTATTTATTAATAAAAAATTTCCCACATTCTGAACATGAATACGGCTTCTCCCCTGTGTGAATTCTTTGGTGTGTACTGAGATGTGATTTTAGTTTAAAACATTTCCCACATTCAGAACATGAATACGGCTTCTCTCCTGTGTGAATTCTTTGATGTCTAACAAGATGGGATTTTGATATAAAACATTTTCCACATTCTGAACAGGAGTACGGCTTCTTCCCTCTGTTAGCACTTCTGCGTTTAATGGTTCGGAGGTTTTCTTCTGAAGAGTAACACCTGATCTCGTCATTGTTTAATTCACAATTTGGCAATGACATGAAATTCCCCTCAGAGTTCGTATTGGGATTTTCTGTTAAGATTAAAAATGGACTTTAGGATTTTTTTTAAACCTAGAAAATAGACAAATTTGTAATAATCCAATTTGACTAGAAACACACTTGTGCTTTTGAATGCAGTTTGAGTCAAAGTCAGAATTGGATGCAGCAGGAAGGAGAAGTATAAGTTCTTTATCTTTCAAGTTTCTTTTGAATCCATTTCTGGGTTTGGATCAAAAAATGCCACAAAAACTGTATAGGTACACTGACATTGGGTGCAATCTCTGCAGCAGGGAATCTCCTGCAGTTCTTGGTGTGGATCCATGCCATCTGCATGTGTTACAGATTTGGAGCGCCTTTCATCCCTCATTGAATAGGTGAGGTCTGTCCTGAAAATCTACAGCGAAAATTGAAATGCAGCAAATTTAAAAGCTCCACCGCAGGTCAATTTACACTGAAATTTTTTTTCTGCACTATATAGATAGAATGTATTTGATGGGTAAGGCTTTCGCCTATTTCTAGCACTCTGGTCTAAGTGATGCGTGGACATGATGTGCTTAGCTGTTTAATAACAGCCAGGCTTCTGTACTAATAGCCACAGTTGGAGAAATATCTGACCCGAGTCATTTAAGGCAGTGTTCCCCAACTCCAGTCCTCAGGGACCGCCAACAGGTCATGTTTTCAGGATTTCCTCAGTATTGCAGAGGTGATATAATTATTGTTGGTGCCTCACACATTGCCACAGGTGTTCTTACCATAGGATATCCTAAAAACATGACCTGTTGGTGGCCCTGAGGACTGGAGTTGGGGACCCCTGATTTAAGGGACCTTTCAGATGGCATGGAATATTCTGCAAATGCAGATTTTGATGCAGAATTGCCGGCAGCCTTATGCTATTTCCAATGCTGCACCAAAATCTACACATTAAGCAGTACGGATTTTGATGCTGCACATTCCGCAAGAGGACATATTCTATAACAATATTTGCGGCATATTCCGTCCTGTGTAAAAAGTCCCTTAAAGGGGTTTTCCAGGTTTAAAAGAAAAAAACTCAAAAGGTTTAAAGTTGTGCCAAACACAGAAAAAAATGCATATTCACCAACTATAGAGTATCCCTGTACATGTCACACTCTGCATGTGACCACTCATACACAGGCTTCAGTGACAATACTTTCATGACCACTGAAGCCTGTGATTGGCTAATGGTTGCGTGCACAATGTACAGCAGGAATACACCAGGACACCAGCAGCCGACGGGGAGCCTCTATAGTATGCAGTTTTTTCTTTATTTTACACAGTTTTAAGCATGTTAAAATTTTTAAAAAAACCTTTAACATCCAGTATGCCGTGGTCAACTGCAGCATATACATGGTTTCAAGGGGAGGAGGCTCCACCTGTAACAACTCCTGCAATAGGATTGTGGTTTGTTGATCTGTTGCCCTGGCAGCTGGAGGCACATGAATAGCCTCAGGTTCTACCAAGTACTGAAGCCTATTAGGCACTGATAAAGGATGGCTACAGGCATAATACAATGTAAATAAGTAGGTTCAAGTGAAGAGAACACACACTTTTTCATTATAAAAACATTTCCCTTAGGATACGCAACCTAGGGTACTTTTACACAGGATGAGCTGTGGGGTGCAGATGCCCAACAGGCCACCAATCGTGGGAATCTGAACGTTTTTTTAGCCTGCTCGTTCTCCTGGAACGGAACAATGCAGGAAAGTGATGATGCAGCGATCTCCTGATCATCTGTCACAACAAGCACTGGGACTAAGGCTGCATTCAGACGAACGTATATCGGCTCGGTTTTCACGCCGAGCCGATATACGTTGTCCTCGTGTGCATGGGGTGGGAGGATCGAAGAGCCAGGAGCAGGAACTAAGCTCCCGCCCCCTCTCTGCCTCCTCTCCGCCCCTCTGCACTATTTGCAATGAAAGGAGGTGGGACGGGGGTGGGGCTAAGTCCCCGAGAATTAGCCCCGCCCCCGGTCCGCCTCTCCCAATTGCAAATAGTGCAGAGGGGCGGAAAGGAGGCAGAGAGGGGGCGGGAGCTCAGTTCCTGCTCCTGGCTCTTCCACCCCCCTGCACACGAGGACAACGTATATCGGCTCGGCATGAAAACCGAGCCGATATATGTTCGTGGGAATGCACCCTAAAGTATAGTTCACTTTATTATTTTAATTGGGGTCTTATTGGGGGAAGGGGTGTTGTCCAGAAACAACCTTTTAATTATTTGTATTCCAATTTTTACAATATGTCAAGAACGGCAGGTCCTATCGAGCTGAAACCCGGTCTGCCCTCCGAAGTGCCAAATTTACCTATGTGGCAAATTTGGTATAGATTAGTCCAGTCACTTGTCAATTGTATTTGTTTTTTTGCGAATATTTCAAGAACACTAAGTTTTAGACAGCTGAAATCTGGTCTAAAACCTTGAGAAGTGGGGGGCTTACCAATTTTGCAAATTTGTTGCAGATTGGTCAAGTCTGGCCATGTATAAAGAACAGGCGGCAGAAATGTATATATATATATCTCCTTACCTTGTGATATCGGAGGCTGGTGGTTTTCCATCATGACATCCTTGTTCAGATTCTTGTGTCCTTCTAAATACTCCCACTCCTCCATGGAGAAATAGACAGCGACATCCTGACACCTTATAGGAACCTGACACACACAATGATACCGTCATTACCCAGACTCCTCTAGTGCTGTTACTGTATAATTTCCCAGCATTCCCAGCAGTGTCACCTCTCCAGTCAGCAGCTCAGTGATCTTGTTGGTGAGTTCTAGGATCTTCTGCTCATGTATCAGTAAGTGAGGATGAGCCTCTGTGATGGGGCTCTGGCTCCTGCTCCATCCTCCTGACTCATGGAGATGGCTGTTGGGAGTCGCACTGTCACCCGGTGTCTTCTTCACCATTGTGTAATCCTGTGTGTGGAGAGAGACACAGAGAACTGAACCCAGTATTCATCCATCAGTAGAAAGAGGGAGATTGTGATCCCGATGTATAGAGGTCTGGTGAGACCACATCTGGAATACTGTATTCAGTTCTGGAGACCTCATCTGCAAGAAGACATTGATAAAACAGAATGAGTCCAAAAACTGAATACAAACTGGTGGTGTATCTTAACCATATAATGTGTCAGAAGAGACTGAAAGAACGTATTCCTTTTTCTTTATAGCCTAGATAGAAGATTTGAAAAGGAGGACAAAATGGAGATCTTTACATATGTTAGAGAAGGAAAGAAACTAAATGGGATGTGCCTAAATGTGGGCTACAGAATTGGTGGAAGATCTTAAAGGGGTTGTCCCGTCGTGACAAATGAATGTAAGCACTTCTGTATGGCCATTACAATACACTTTGTAATATACTTTGTGCATTGTAAATGAGCCATACAGAGTGCCCCCCCTCCACCCCGTGTTGACGATGTGGTCGTCCCTGGATACCACAAATTCTCGCTGCAGTCTGCTCCTCTTGTTGGACATGTGCCGTAGAGCTTGTCGTGAACGAACATCTTAATTTTCGCATAAGCGCCGTAGCTCCCGTCAGGCCATGATTGCGCTTCTGCATATTCACGCATGCGCAATCGCCATCATTGTGCGGTGACTGCTCAGAGCATTGATTTCCTGGACTGTCTGCCTGCCATGGTGAGGGTAAGAAACAGGCCCTGGAGCTTCCAGTGGTGACTATCAAGCGGGAGAGAAGATGCCGAGGTGCATCGTGAGAAGCGGACCACAGCGGCATCTTTCAATGCTTCAGACTGAAGGAAGAACAAGGAGAAGAACAGTAGGATGCAGGCAAGCAGATCAACTGTTTAAAAAAACGTCATGTTGTACGTTTTACTCAGTTTGCTTTGCAGGTCATTAGTAGGGAAGGAAAAAAAAACTATTTTGGCAGCGGGACAACCCCTGTAAGCATAAAACTGATCAGGAAAGACTTGAAGAACTTTTTCTTTATAGACTAGAGGAAAGATTTGAAATGTGGGACATGATGAAAAGCTTCAAAGGAGGCAAGAAACTAACAGAAAAAATAGTGATAAATATCCAAGTCTTCAGGCCAAACTTACTCCATGTGATCCTGCTGGCTCCTGGCTGTTAGTTGGTTCCCTCCTCATTTCAAGGAGCCTACTTCCCATTCTCATTGCTCCTACAACATTACTATTAGCTCATTGGTTCCCACCATACAGAACTGACCATATTGGTGGCCGATCTTCACATTCTGTGCTGTTCAGTTCTTTAGTTCTCCCTCACTTGGAAGGTCTGGAAGCCGTTATACAGGACACTGGATTGTTCCTATTACTTCCTAGAATAGATTTTCTCTTACCTTAGTCTGACTTGTAACATAATACAATAAAGATGACAAAAACGTTTACCTCTCCAGTCAGCAGGTAGATGATCTCCAAGGTGAAGTTTAATATTCTTTTGGTAACTTCATTCATGTTTCTGTCCATCCTTGGTGGACCAATTAGGAGAAGGATGATTTTAGAGGAGAATTTCAGAAAACTGAATCAGCTGAGGGTTCTAGTACTGCCGACCTTTTAAGCAAAAAAAAACAAACCTCTAAATCATACAGGGAACATCCTCATGTGTGATATACAGAAACCTACTGAGCATTGAGAGAAATAGGTTCTCACAACCTTCTACACAAGAGTTAACCCCTTAACGCTTCATGACGTCTAATTATGTTATGCAGTTTCAGAGTTTTGTGGTTGCCAGCTGTTTTTTAGAGCTGACAGCCATCCACAATAGCTGTTAACTAGAGATGAGCGAGCACCCAAATGCTCAGGTCCGCGTTATTCGAGTCGAGCTTTTCGTAAAATTCGAACAATGAAGGCAACAAACAAGATTACCAATACTACTATGCAATTGTAATAGGAATAGTCAGGTCTTGTATGGAGATTAAATTACCAGTAGGTGCCCTTTTGCCACATTATTCTAGGTTTAAGTACATTCACAGGTCAGGAGATGAGTAGAGATGAGCGAGCACCCAAATACTCGGGTCCGCGTTATTCTAGTCGAGCTTTTCGTAAAATTCGAGAGCTCTACTCGAGTAACGAACCTATTGACTACAACGGGAGACTCGAGCATTTTTGTATGTGGGACGCCAGGTCCCGAGCTTTTTTTTTCTTTTTTCTTGGTTCGTGTTCTCTCTTTCTCTCTCTCTCTCTCTTGATCGAGTAGCGAGCACCATCGAGTACGCTAATACTCGAACGAGCTTCAAGCTTGGCAGAGTATGTTCGCTGAACTCTACTGTTAATCCTTTAAAAGCTGCCATCAATTCTGACAGCAACTTTTTAATGCACCGATCCGAGTTCAGCGGTCCTGAACAGCCCCCACAATGAGATCACGGGGTGCCGTTTGGTTGCCATGGTGGCCAGGGTCCATTATGAAAGCCCGTAAGGTTGCCATTGTACATTGCCTATCAAGTCATGCCTGTCAGATTGCAGTATGATGTTGTTGTTGTTGTTAGCAGTTTAGTCATTCACAACCCTCAGTGACCCTAAAGACGAGCTCCCTCCATGTTTTTCGGTTTTGCACGGCTTCTTTCAGTTGTGTGATATCCATGCCAGTATCCGCTCTGACAGTATCAGCCATCGTGTTCTTTGGTGGCCGGGTCTTCTTTTGCCACTGATCTGTCCAAGCATTATAGATTTTTCTAGCGACTCTGCTCGCATTACATGGGCAAAATATGTCAGTCTGAGCCCGGTCATCTTGCCCTTCAGTGATATATTGGCTCTTATACGGTTCAGGACTTCTCTGTTTGTTACTTTTGCCATCCAAGACATACGCAGCAGCTTTCGCTGGCATCACAGCTCAAACGCATCAGTCCTCCTTCTATCAGCTTTTTTTGCAGTCCAGCTGTCACATCCATACATGGCTCTGGGGAAAACAGTGGTTTGCACTATCCTGCGTTTACGGTAGTTGCGATGCCGATATCACTACTTTTCCAGATTTTGTCCTGGTGTAGCATCGCGCTTCGCCCCAATGCTATCCTACATTTTATCATTGGCCTCGTTGTCATCCCGGTCAATTTTAAAACTAAGGAAAATGGCCTTGTTGTCTGCAGGAGCAATCAAACCATAGCAAGTTCATGTCCCCTAGGGGGACTAAAAAACTGTAAACATCAGTTTAAAAAAAAAAAAAGTTTTTTCATTTAAAAAAAAAGGTAATTAAAAGAAATGAAATAAGCAAAATAAAAAAAAACCTTTTCCTATATTTATAATTTAAAAAAATCTGAATAAAAAAGCCAAAAAATATATTTGGTATCGCTGCAACTATAAAAGTCTGATCTATTAAAGTAAACACATTATTTACTGCGAAAGGTAAACGTTGTAAGAAAAAAAAAACACATATATTTGGGGTTTTTTTGGTCTCACATCTGGTGGTCCTGTCCCAGGTATTGCTGGCATATGGTCGGAGATATTGGCCCTGCATAGCACTCTGAAACTCACTCCAGAGATCGCGCTCTTATCGATTTTACCAGGATCTATTGTGGCTAGTATAAGGGACATCCTTAGGTTCCTTGTTCTGGCCATTAACACAGTGATACCCTGACTCTGGAAATCCCAGGCCTCGTCTGAGTTGGGCGATAGCCCTGGATGAAGTCAGCTATATGGAGGAACTCAGGGCAAAAGATGCTAAATGGCTGGCATTCTATGCAACATGGGAGGTCTGGATGATGTTTTGCATGTTCTCAGGGTTTGAGCGGTGGCTTGTAGATGGAGTTTTGGTGCTCGGGTCAGCTTGAGGTGCTTGTTTTGTTTTTCTTCTTTTCCTTTCCTCCCTCTGCTCCTTTCTCTTCTTCTTCTTTGTTCCTCCCCTTCTTTCCAGCTATCTCCCCACTTGTAATGCATCTTTCTTACCCCCTACTCCCTCCTCCTTCACTAGGTGGCTTGTGCGTACCTCCCAACCCTCCTTTCACCTCTCTTTTTTCTTGTCCCTCTTTTCATAAAATAATCTGAAATATAAGCCCTACCCTCCAAAAAAGCCCTAGTTACACTACATTAAAAAAAGAATATATTACCTAGCAGACTCGGTCCAGATTCCTCCCCCTGCTCTCTAGAGTTTCGGCATGGTTCCCAAAGTCCTCAGCCGCTTGTACAACATCACTTCCTGGTTATGAAATTCATAAATCCCACCTTCATGAAGCGATGGCTGCAATTGGTTCTTCAACACTGCTCAGCCGGTCAATGCAGTGCTGGATAAACCAATCACAGCCATCGCAATGGTTCATTCAGCGCTGCATTAATTGGCTGAGTAGCAGTTGAAGAACCAATCACAGCCATCGCTTCCTGGAGGTGGGATTTATGAATTCTGTAACCAGGAAGTGATGTTGTATGAGCGTCGAGGACTGGGGGAATCGAGTCGGAGCTGAGGAGAGCAGCGGTACGGACCTGGACTGAGTCTGCTAGGCAAGTATAACAAAACCTTCCCCGAAAATAAGACCTAGTGCCTCTTTTGGGGCAAAGTTTAATATAAAACAGGGAAACATGGTAGCAAGATGTCTACCGCATCAAAGAGAAGACCTTAGAAGATCAGGAACACCAGCCTCAGCATATTTAGTTGTGCTTCAAATAATAAGACTGCCCTCTGTTGTGCCTCCACAGCAGTATTTACCCCATAGTGCCCACAACAAGCAATAATACCTCCTTATGACCCCACATAGTAGTCATTGCCATAATTTTCTTCCCCTGGTTTGCCGCGCAAATTAACATGCCTGCCAACAGAAAAGGTACAGTAAAAAAAAAACCTTGTGCAGTGCGCAAATACAATACGCTGAGAGCGCAATTGTGTGAAGCTGGCCTAATTCCGTATGGACACAGCCAAAAGTAACGCAGTGAGACGCACAGAACTCGCTCGTTGCGACAGCCCATTATTTCCGATGGTTTAATATACACGAGGGATTTTTACCTCAAAAATTACACGTAAAAAAAATGCAACAAAACTGCAAAAAAACCTGCTTGTGTATCTCACCCTTTAATGGGAAATCCTCTGCTGACTGATAACAGAGAGAACAGCACAACAGCAGGGGCCACGGCAACAGCTGCAGGACCTGTGATGATGTCACCGTCATGTGATCAGCATGTAAGGGGGCGGAGCCCAGCAGTGAGGAGGAGAAGTAGTGGCTGAAGGACCTGTGATGATGTCACCATCATGTGATCAAGCTATAAGGGGGCGGAGCTCAGCAGTGAAGAAAATAAAGGCGCTTTTACTCTTAACCCCTTAGTGACCAAGCCTGTTTGCGCCTTAATGACCAAACAAAATCTTGGAAATCTGACACGTTACTTTAACATAGAATAACTCAGTGAAGGTTTAGCATATCCCAGTGATTCTGACATTGTTTTTTCACCACACGTTGTACTTCATTTAGGTGGTAAAAATAGACCAATAGAATTTATGTATATTTATTAAAAGTGCCAAAATTGGGAACATTTTGAAAAATGTTTCATTTTTTCACATTTTCAACTGTAATATCTCAAATATGTGCAAACATACTGTACACATTTTTGATGAGATCTATATTTCCATCAGTTTACTTTATTCTGGAAGCACATTGAAAAACTTTTTTTAACCATTTAGGAGACGTACAAATTTAACATTAATTATTAACATTTTGAGGAGCACTTTGTTTTCCTACACTAAGCCAAGATTGCAAATGCTCATAGGTGTCCGAATGATAGATACCCCCACAAATGACCCCATTATAAAAACTACACCCCTTAATGTATTCAATGAGGGGGTCAGGAGTATTTTGACCCCACAGTTTCTTTTCAGGAGGTAATGCAATTTAGAGGAAAAAAAATAAAATTTCATATTTTTGCAAATATGTCATTTTAAAGACAGGTTCTTTTTCCTATAGTGCACATAAAAATGAGGATTTACACCCCAAAATGGATACCCTTGTTTGTCCTGTATTCAGAAACATACCCATTGTGGCCCTAATATTATTTCTCTATGCACAAGGGGGTCCAAACCGAAAGCAGCATAACACTTCAACTGTTTTTTAACTTTAACGTGATTGCCATTATCCATTGGATAACGGTGATCACGTGACCAGAAACCGCTCAACACGGCCCTCAGTCACTGCTCCAGGCACTATGCTACTTTCAATAGCCAGAAGCAAGGAGATTTTAAATTTCCAGAGTCCTCCCCAGCTTTTGAGCTTGCGTCTGTCACTTTGGCAATGGGCGCATGCGCTGAAGCTGGGGAAAGGTCTGTGAATAAGGATCCCATCACCGGAGGCCTTAGGTAGGTAATTTCACCTCCCCTCATGGTTGGAATCCATGACGGGAGGTGAAACTTTAGCTTTTTTTTAACTTTTACATGATCGCTGTTATCCATTGGATAACAGTGATCACGTGACCAAGACTCACGTACCGCGGGGCCCCCGTAAAATCTCCAGACTCTCGGCCATGTTTGGTAGCCAGGAACAGGAAGATTTTAAAATACCCCGGCAATCCGCAGCTTTTGCGCATGTGTCCATCATTTTAGTAAGGTCCTCGATAAATCCAGGGGCCTTAGGGTGACTACCCAGTACAGTTTTTTTTTTCACTGCGAAATTCGCAGCGTTTTTTTTCTGCAATTTAGCGCGAAATTGCGATTTTGCGCGATCGCGATTTTAACATTGCAAGTCCCATAGACCCCTGCAGACCCTGCTGTGAATTTCGCAGTGAAAAAAAACTGTAGTGGGTAGTCACTCTTAGGCACGTAATTTTATCTTCCAAGGCCGCGAGCCTTTCTGCGCACATGCCTGACATTTACGTCTGGTGCGCATGCGCAAAGGGCGATGTAAGATCCGTGAAGGACCAGAATGTTACGGGACATCGCGGAGGACGGGGGTGAGTACTTTCAGCTCCCTTCATGGATCCTATCCATGGGGAAAGCTGAATCTTTAACTTTATTTTACCTTTTTAACATTTTTATGTGATTGCTGTTCTCTGGTAGATAGTGGTGATCGCGTGACCAGGGGTCAGATATCGTGGCCCCCCATAACAGCTCCAGTTTGTCGGATACCTGTCGCAGCTGACAGCATGGAGCTGTCATGTCCACAGCCCCCGTGGCTTTAATCTCCAGGGCGAGCGTGTTTTTATGGCCCTGAGGATTAAAGCCCAGACAGCGAGGACAGAGAAACACTATGGGATGGTCACTAAGGGGTTAAAGTGGTTCTGTCATAAAAAAATACTTGCCTATTCCTCCCAAGGGAGTCTCCTTACCGCATCTTCTCCCCGACGATCCCCTGTGTCCTGCAGACCCCAGAGTCACCTCACCACAAGCCGGTCGGATTCTTTTCTTCCTTTTATGCAGCGGCTTTCTTCTTCCTACAGGTCAGTGTAGGCTCGGCATTAGCTAGGCATAACATTCAGCGCTCCCTGCTAGGCTGTGAACTACTGACATAGCGTACATTGCCCTGCAGGAAGGAGAATGCCAGTAATGTACGCAATGTCACAGAAAGAAGGGAATTCAGCCAGCTGGAGTTCAGGGTGAATCACAGGCAGCTTTCACCCGTCATTTATTCGGCGAGAGCTGCCTGTGATTGGCTGAGCACCTCAGCCAATCACATTCAGCTCTTTCAGCAGCTGGGATTTAAAATCCACAGTGCAGGGGACAGCAGGAGAAGACGCGGCTGTGCCCCGGTAGCTGAAGCAAGGTGAGTATCTATTTTTTTTGTTTTTTAAACCACTTTTACTTGATTTTCAGGGAAGGGCTTATATTTAAAGCTCTTCCCTGAAATCAATTGAAGGGGTCGCTGGCAGCAGAATCCTTTACCACAGCTGACATGTGTGACAGCTGCAGTAGAGAATTAAAGAATTCCTCTGCTGCAGATGTAGCAGCAGGGAATTCTTTTACCTAGTGTGGATGAAGGAAACATCTTCCGCATGTGGCAGATGTGTTCTTCATCCCCGCGGGAGTCACGGTAGCGGCGGACGGGTAAGCATATATATATAATTTTTTTTTTTTTTTTACATTAAAATTTTTCTTTTTCAGAGAAGGGCTTATATGTAAAGCCCTTCCCTGAAAAAGAATGCAGGGGTGTCGGCAGACCATTGTTTTCAATGGAGCCACCAGCAGCAGCCACAGCTCCATTGAAAACAATGCACGGACCTGCAGTCATGCGAGTTTTTGCATGTACATTGGAGCGCACCTATGTACGCACAAAAACACGTTCGTGTGAAGCCACCCTAAGAGGTATTTCAGACGACCGTATATCGGCCGGGTATTCACGCCGGCCGATATACGGCGTCTCTCTCTCTGCAGGGGGAGGAGGCTGGAAGAGCCTGGAGCAGGGCTCTGAGTTCCCACCCCCTCTCTGCCTCCTCTCCGCCCCTTTGCACTATTTGCAATGAGAGGAGGCGGGACGGCAGCAGTGCTAAGTTCCATGAATTAGCTCCACCCCCGTCCCACCTCCCCTCATTGCAGAGGGGCAGAGAGGGGGCGGGAGCTCAGAGCACTACTTCCGGCTCTTCCAGCCTCCTCCCCCTGCAGAGAGAGATGCCGTGAATACCCGGCCGATATACGGTCGTCTGAAACAGGAAGCAACTGAGAATACACAGCAATTCAACTCAGTCTCTAGCCAGGATAAATAGCCAGCTAATTACCAACAGATGTGACCACAGCAAATCACACCCACTGAGCCAGAAGGTGGAAACCACCTCTAAAACGGGCAACAGACTAGTCACTCCGGCAGCGATCTCAGCAACGCTGCAACAGACGTATTACCCTCTCAGCACAGGATTCCTTTTTGCCTTCTTTCTTTAGAAAATATACCTTTTCTCCCTGCTGTAAGTTATGTAGGTATGCAGAAATCTCTATTTGTTTCTCTGCCCATCTGTTTACAAATATTACCTCCTGGGTTTCATCCTCCAGGATGAACCGAAACCCTCTGTCTACTTGGAACAAAATCACTGTGCCTAAAACTAATTGCTGGTAATATTTGTCCTCAGTTTCAGCACTTGTCTTTGGTCCTTCAGGTGTCACCTTGACATGTTGGGGCGATGGGCTTCTACGAGAAGCATCCCTGAGGATATGTTGGACCTCTGCAGTGCTGAACTTCACATTATTCAGTTCTTCTTTAGCAGGAAGATCGTTCAGGGCCTCTATTGCAGTGACCTTAGCTGTCATTGTGACAGATATAGCTTTTAGAAAGGAGGCATTCACGATGACTGGGAGGCCCCTAAAAGTCCTGTCTTTCCCCTTTCTGTAAACAGGGGGAGACCCTTCAAAATTGTTGTTTTCGGTAGCAAGGTCACCATCTCCCCACTCGGGAGGAGGGATATAGCTAGCCTCTAGGAGAAAAATAAGTTGTCTCTTCTGCCACCGGGGTAGCCTTAGACCGTGGCCAGGATTTAGTTTGCCGATCACTTTCAGTGTAACCAGGGTGACATAAACATGGATAGGTTCTCCTCAGTCCTGTTTGCTGCTGAGTTTTAGGCAGAACTGCTATCGCTTCACCTGTTGTGGTTCCCTCTGTGGCTTTAGAAACTTCTTCTTGTCTGTTTGTTGCTTCATAAGACAATTTGGGGAACCATTGGAACAGTTCATATCTTGTATGGGTTACCAAATGATACTACACATGCGGTAGTTTGTTTCCCTGTCCTGGGCTTCATTTTGTTGAAGCAAGAACCAAGGGGGAAACTCCAACACACCGGAGCATGCAGGTTCTGGAACCTGCTCCAACCTTTCTACATAACAGGTTGTGTTGAGGCAGCCAGAACAGCGCGCTACCTGGCTAACGATTTGGGGGAAATAGGGTACTCAAACGATTACGTGGGGTGAAGAGGAGCTTCCTCTATCTGTAAGGCAGACTGCTTATTGCAATCCGCGAGGCGGACCGAATCCGCAAAATTATCAGAACATGGGATCATTGGGCCCAAGATGGCAGCTGAAGTCGCTGGCAATGCACCAGGACCTACACGAGCAGATGCATCTCCGGGGTCTGTACATCTACAGCTGACGCCCAGATAGGCTGTCTGTCAGGTGGCTACCACCTTTGTCCAACAGCAGTATGAGAATCTCTGACTTATCCCCAAAGTACAATTGTGGCACATGTGGACGATTGCCAGCCGGTCAACTGTAGTGGCACTGAGGGTCCTCCAGAATTGCCAGATCAACTTTTGTCCTGGCACGCCTGTCTATGAGCTTTCCTTTTGCATAGAAGGTGCCTCATGTCAGAGAAACCGTTTCTCCCCTTCCTAAGCTGAGAGCTTAGTGCTGGTTACCTATTGCCTATTTGTCACGCCTTCACTGATTGGTCCACTGAGTTCAGGGCGGGAAACCTTAACATGAGTCCCTATGCAGAGTGGGTGGAGAGGAAGAAAAAGTGCGTGAAGTGAGAGAGGAAGTGAAGGACGAGTCAGAGGAGACTGAGCAGAGAGTGAGTTGAGAGCAGTTGGAGGAGAAAGGAGTCTGCAACAAATCATGGTTGGAGAGGAGGTGTGTTAGCAGTTCAGCCATGTGTGCAGTGTTTTATAAAGCCAGCAAGGGTAGTGAGGTCCATTTCAGCTCCCTTATCTGTCCTGCAGTGAGGAGATCTGAGTTGGAGGCCAAAACAGTGAGTTAAACTACACAGTGAATTCAAAGCCAGGATTAGTTCAGCGGCCATTTTCAACTAACATCCAACACCTACATCATACACTTCCAGTAAGCCATCCAGCTATTCAATGCTGAGGGAAAGTCATTACTGAGTAACCTCTAGGCCAGTGTTTCTCAACTCCAGTCCTCAGGACCCCCAACAGGTCATGTTTTCAAGATGGCCTATAGTAAGAACACTGGTAGCAATGTCTGAGGCACTGACAATAATTACATCATCTGTGCAATACTAAGGAAATCCTGAAGACATGGCCTGTTTTGGGGTCCTGAGGACTGGAGTTGAGAAACACTGCTCTAGGCGAATAGAAAGAGCGTTGAAGAAATTGTTTTTTAAAGTACAAATCTACTGTTTTCCACGTGCTAAGTTACTGCATCATTACTGATTCTGCTACATCCTCAATGCTGCAACAAGTTAATTATAATTCATCTGTATTCACAAAAGCTTCAGTAAACCTGCGTGCTCCCAGTTTACTAATACAAGCTACTGGACTCATCTCAAGTTATTTCACCACCACTACACTTGGGAGTTCAGGTTGGAGTACTGGCGTCACCTGTGACAAAACAATTGTTTATTTCAGATGTATCCTTATACGTTATTCTTGCCATTGTGTGACAGCTGAGCAGAGCACCATTATCGCCACTGTTGGGCAAGATTACAGAGCCACCTGTGACAACAGACGGACAGATAATCCCTTTTAAGGCCTTTTTAGACACAACGAGAATTGCTCAGAAATCGCTCAAAGCAGTCTTTTGAGTGATTTTCGTTCAGTCTAAATGCAGATACATCATGCAGTTTTCATGCATGAGTCACTGATTGCTGAATTCTAGCTTGCTAGAATTCAGCCATCAGCTGTTATCAGTGGAACAGGCTGTTATCAGCCGGCTGCACTGATAAGATTCCCTGTGCCTGTGTCCTGCTGTGAATTCACAGCGGGGCAAGGGCTGTAAGCTCAGAGAACACTACAGCTGTTTGCAAATGCAAAACAGCTGTATTGTTCTATTAGTGGCCACGGCTGTGTCCCGCTCCAGTTGCATATTCTATAGTAGCTAATTAGCTACTATAAAGTATGCAAAGATGATCGCTCAAAACTGTCACTTGAACTATCGTTTGAGCGACTTTTGAGCGATCATCTATCAGTGTAAATGATACTTTAGGCAAAGGGAGGTTCACACACTGCGGGAAAAAATCCACATAAAATCTGCATGAAAAATCACAAATCTGCATGAAAAATCCAGCTGTGGATTTCAATACCGCTTTCACCACGGAATTCAGTCTCTTCAAAATCTGCATTATTTCTTTATTCTGCTGTGGAATTTATCCACTATAAGTGAAGGGGGGTTGTTAAGTCCCGTTCATTTACATAGTACTGTATATTACTGCAGAATTTCTGTATGAACTTCGCAGCCGAAATACCGCAGCAACTCCAATGTGTGAACTTTCCCTGACAAAAAACTCAATTGGCCAAACGGCAATAACAAAAAAGGTTTACACAGAGGAGAAAAAAATTACTTCTATAAAATAAAAAATGTGACACGTAATGATCAGAGGATGACCATGGAAGATTCTTGAATTGTGTCCAATGTAGAAGTCCTGCTCTGTAGATGGTAACACAACTATAAAGTCTTGTTCATGTGAAAACTAGAATAACATAATTTTAGATTTGCTTACTATCATTGTCCCATCCTTCAAAATAACATGTTTATGGAGCCTGTAGTCCCTGACTACAATCCCGTAGAAATTTCACGACACACCATGTAATCAGGGCAAGACTATAGTCAAATAACAGGAAGTCTTGAAGAATCTGATAAGAAGGCATGAATGGCAGTTTATTAGAGAATCCGAAGTCTGAAGGGCTATATTTCTTCTTGTGGAGAACGCCACCAGGAGAATCATTACTCCTCTGGACTCACAATGTTGGCCATCACCTAGCCAGCCA
Source organism: Eleutherodactylus coqui (assembly GCF_035609145.1). Lineage (NCBI taxonomy): Eukaryota > Metazoa > Chordata > Amphibia > Anura > Eleutherodactylidae > Eleutherodactylus > Eleutherodactylus coqui. The sequence goes on from NC_089837.1 coordinate 39,786,804, forward strand.
GAATCCTACTGTACACTGATGATAGGCAATAACCTTAAAACAGCTGTATGTACATGGGTTTTCTGGCTTGGCTTATCTCCCTAGTCACATTGCAAGGCCTGTTAAGTAGTTACTATTTCTATAGATGTTGCTGTGGAGAATTATTCCATCGTTCCTTTGCATCAGAGAAACCTGATATTGATTTGAGAGCATGATGGTGGGAATATTCCACAACTTTCCTTATGTGCCCCAGCAGCACAAATGATGGGGTATTTTACCCCAGTGAAATGAGAGCACAGATGGAATTTTTAATGACATAAACAAATAAATAGTATTTTAGGCCGAAAAGGACATATCCATCCAATTCAGCCTATTACCCTCAATTTTGATTTAAAAAAACCCCAATGAGGTAGAAGCCAATTTTCCCCATTTAGGGAAAAAGTAAACTAATGGTAAGCCCCGCCTCCTACTACTTCTAACGATTTAGTGTTTTTCTGTCCTGTGAGGGGAACAGATGGATGATAGCCTCCTTATTATCTATATTTTTTCACCTACCATGTGGCTGTCATGCAATAATAAAGTTTATGTTTTCTCACCTTAGCTGGTCTCCAACTCCCTGTTCCTTTTCGCAGGCGTGTGTTACAAGACTTGATTAGCCATCCGGTCAAGCTGGCTTCTTTATGCAAGTAGACTACTTACATGTGGCTGTCACGCTTGTTTGAGGTATGGTCACTGGTTTGAGGTTTTGACAGAGTTCTTTCACCGGTATGGAGGTGAGAATTTGGCGTGTAGCTAGGTACAGTGCCTTTTTGATTGAGGGCTACTTTACTCGCTTAGGCGTCATTTCCCGGAGGCAATGCATTTGGAAGTGACGTAGTCTCGCGGTTCCATTCGCCCACGTGTTATACCAAGATATAGTTAGCCCTCTCTTTTCCAGCATTTTGTTGGACCGTCAAAGGACCAGGATGTTAATGTGGGGGAAGAATTGGAGTTCACCTCTAGAGGACCTAGGGTCTTCAAAGTAGATGATGCTCTGAATAAAGCAATGATGGCTGAATAAAATCATCTAGAGGAAGGATCAATCCTTTCTAGACATTATAAGACCATGTTCCCAATTTAGGAGAAACAAAATTATCGCAATACAGCTAAAGATGGATCAAGCCCTCAGGATCTGTTGGGCCAATAGCACCTTAAGAAGGTGCTATACGGCATCTTCTGCACAGTGTTCTGTGGCAGTGGCCTCCAATGAAGTGGCTCAGGGACTAAGGAAAGATCTAGCTCTGGCCAAAAGAGACATAGACAATGGGGTACCAAGAGATATTATTTCAGCCTTTGAAGAGCGCAACCTCAAGATTGAGTTCCTTTGTGATGGATCAGCACTGCATACAAGACATGCTGCAAAGGGTCTGGGTCTTGCTACGTGAACCCTATGGCTCTGACCATGGACAGCAGATGACACTTCAAAGTACCATCTTTGCACCCTTCCGTACGAGCCGAGCAAGCTATTTGGCTCTGAGCTTGATAAAATCATGGAGGGCTAGTGGATAAAACGGTGAAATCCTTCCCGAAGTCCTTTCAGGGCCCGGGGCATGCGTCAAGAAATGTCAGATCTCCCCCAAGGGGCCTGCAGACTAAAAATGAGTCAGAGAAGGGGTGCTAGATGCACTAAGAGGCAAGGCAGAAGAATCCAGATTTCTGACACAATATTTGTGCCCTTCCCGCACCCCGGGTATATTAGACACTCACTCTCTTCCTCTAGAGTTGGTCAGAATCAATTCAGGACCTTTGGGTTCTAGAGATAATAGACTCAGGTTATGTAATAAATTTCATATCACCTCCAAGACACTGATTTAGGCATTTACTATAGGCCACCTGACAAGCAGAAGATATTGATAAACTTTTTCTACTTCAGATGGCCAAGCTCTCAAAAAAGCATGACATAGTGATCATGGGGGATTTTTACCAATCCAGACATTTGGTGGGAATCTCTCTCAGGTAAAAGTAATGGATCCAACAAATTCTTATCCGCTCTTGCTGACAACTTTATCTTCCAAAAGGTAGAAGAGAAACCAAGGGGATCTACTATCTTGGACTTAATTCTTATCAAAAGGGAGGGAATGGTTGAGGAGGCAGTGATCATGCTATCCTTGAAATTTGAATAAAACAAGAGGAAGACCTGAGAAAACACAAACCTCAAGGTTGGAATTCAGAAAGGCAGATTTTCATGAACTCAGAAAGAGGATAAGAAGAATCCAATGGCTGGATGTCCTTAAGGACAGAAACATCCAAGAAGGTTGTGAAATATTGCGAAATGAGATTCTCAAAGCACAATCATTAACAATGCCTAAAAGAAGGAAGAATGGGAAGCATTTAAAGAGACCAGGATGGATGAACACAGAACTTACATACAGGTTATAAAGGAAGAAAAATATGTTTATCAAATAGAAAGAGGGGGGGGGGGGGGAATATCTAAAGAAGAATATAATGTGGTCTGCAGAAACTGTAGGGCAAGTGTCAGAAAAGCTAAATCTAATAATGAATTGAGGCTTGCAGCAGAAGCCAAAAGCAATAAAAAAAAAGAGTTTGGGGGTATGTCAAAAGCAAAAGAAAAGTCAAAGATGCTGTAGGATGCTTACAAGATAAAAATGGTAAATTGGTTAAGAATGATGTTGAGAAGGCCAAACGTTTTAATTCCTATTTTGTAACAGTTTTCTACCAGAAAGTAGATAATACATCATTAGAGATGAGGGAGCACGGTTGGATAAGTCAGTTACTCAAGTGAGCCTCGCTCTTCTCGAGTAACTGCATTCTTGTCCGAGCGTGATCGGGGGGCGGTGGGGGTGAGCGGTTTGGGGTAGCGGGGGGCAGAGAGAGATCTCTCTCACTCTCTCCCCCGCTACGCCCCACTATTCCCCGCTGCCCCCTCCGAACACGCTCGGACAAGAATGCAGTTACTCGAGAAGAGCGAGGCTCGCTTGGGCAACTGACTTATCCGAGCGTGCTCGCTCATCTCTAAACATCATCTGATCTTCCCCGTGCTATTGCTGGGATACAAGAATGCATGCTATCTATAAGCAGAGAGATAGTGAGGGAACACATAGCTAACTTAAATGAATTCAAGTCTCAAGATCCAGAGGAATTACATCCTAGGATACTAAAGGAAGCAGCGGAGGTAATTGCTGAACCATTTGCTATAATCTTTTTCAAAATTCCTGGAGAACAGGAGAAATCCCAGAAGATTGGAAAAGGGCAAATGTTGTCCCTATCTTCAAAAAAGGAAAGACGGTGGATCCAGGAAACTACAGGCCTGTGGGCCTGACTTCTATACTGGGAAAGATCATGAAACAAATTATTATACAGCATGCATGCAAATACTTGGATAAAAATGGAGTAATTCACCAGAGCCAGCATGGGTTTGTAACAAACAAGTCATGCCAGACGAATCTAATTTCCTTCTATGACAGAATCACCGACTGGGTTGATCAGTGTAATGTGGTGGATATAGTATATGTTGACTTTAGTAAAGTATCCCATACTATACTTATTGAAAAAATGTCCAAATATGGGATTGACAAGGCAACTATTAGGTGGATTCACAACTGGCTGAGTGATCGTACTCAAAGAGTGGTCATAAATGGCTGCACATCCAAGTGGAAGAATGTATCAAGTGGGGTAGCACAATGCTCTGTTCTAGGCCTAGTGTTGTTCAACATTTTTAGAAATGATCTGGAGGAGGGAATTGATGGAAAACTGATCAAATTTGCCAATGACACAAAGCTAGAAGGAATAGCTAACACTAGGGTATAGAGAGAAAGTATTGAAAAAGATCTAGAAAAGCTTCAACAGTGGGCGGCAACTAGCAGGATGGTATTAAGCAAGGAGAAATGCAAAGTCCTACATCTGGCCAGGAAAAATGAAAAAAGCACATACAAAATGGGAGGAATTGGGCTAAGCAGCAGCACATGTAAAAAAGACTTGGGTATACTAACAGATTATAGACTGAACATGAGTTAACAATGTGATGCAGCAGCCAAAAAAGCAAACACAATTCTGGGATGTATTAAGAGAAGCATAGAGGCTAGATCATGTGAGGTAATTATCCCCCTCTACCCATTCTTAAACAGACCTCATCTTGAATACTCTGTCCAGTTTTGGGCATCCCACTTTTAAAAAGGCATAGACAAACTGGAGCAAGTTCAGAGAAGAGTTACCAAGATGGTGAGCGGTTTGCAAATCATGTCCTATGAGGGACGGTTAAAGGATCTGGGAATGTTTAGCTTGAAAAAAAGAAGGCTGAGAGGAGACTTAATATCGGTCTACATATATCTGAAGGGCTGTCACAGTGCAGAGGGATCATCCCTATTCACAGTTGCACAAGGAAAGACTAGAAGCAATGGGGTGAAACTGAAAGACACAGAGTAGATATTAGACAGTGAGGGTGATCAATGAGTGGAATAGGTTACCATGGGGGTGGTGAGTTCTCCTTCAATGGACGTGTTCAAACAAAGGCTGGACAAATATCTGTCCAGGATGATTTAGTAAATCCTGCACTGAGCAGGGGGTTTGACCCGATGACCCTGGAGGTCCCTTCCAACTCTACCATTCTATGATTTGTTTGCACCTCTCATCTGTGCAAATAGAAATAGGCGGCCCTAGAGGGCACCATCTCTGGATATATAAGCAAGACTGCGCTAGTGGAAGTACCCTTTGCAGAGATATAAATGAGTGTCTACTCCGATTTTTCTAATCAAAAAATCTAAAGGAAGATGGATAATGATTAGAGATGAGCGAACGTACTCGTCCGAGCTTGATGCTCGTTCGAGTATTAGGGTGTTCGAGATGCTCGTTACTCGAGACGAGCACCACGCGGTGTTCGACTCCATTACATTTCTTTCCCTGAGAAATGTGCGCGCTTTTCTGGCCAATAGAAGCACAGGGAAGGCATTACAACTTCCTCCTGTGACATTCCAGCCCTATCCCACCCCCCTGCAGTGAGTGGCTGGGGAGATCAGATGACACCCAAGTATTTAAATCTGCCCCGCCCGCGGCTCGCCACAGATGCATACTACAGAGATCAGGGAAAGTGCTGTCTTGCTGTAGCTGCTATAGGGAGAGTGTTAGGTGTTATATTCATCTTCAAGAACCCCAACGGTCCTTCTTAGGGCCACATCTGACCGTGTGCAGTACTGTTGAGGCTGCTTTTAGCAGTGTTGCACAATTTTTTTTTTTGTACATCAGGCGTGCAGACCATAGCGTCCTCAGTCTGCAGTCATTTTACAGAGTATAGGGGCAGTACTGGTGAGGCAGGGAAAGAGGTATACTGGCTATATAGGCAGTGGGCTTTTTCAAAAAAATTGGGGAAAAATACTATATTTGGGCTGCCTGTGACCGTCTTCAGTGTAGTGCGTGTCTGCTGGGGGTAGTAGTCACTAATTAATACCCAGCTAAGCGTTACAGCAGGCTTGCGCGTAATTGTTTCCTGGCTCTGCTGTGCCCGTTACATGACCGCCGTCATCCCGCCAGAGGGAAACAGTATACATAATATATGCTGCATACAGTGTCTGTCTGGTGTTTCACCTCACCATTTGAAAAAATAGAAGCAAAATACTTAAGGCCTACCACTGGCCTTTGGCCACTTGACTGGTTCTGCGCTGTGAATTCCAGTAGCTCAGTCATACGCACCTAGGTCTCACTACAGGCTTGCGCATAATTGTTTCCTGGCTCTGCTGTGCCCGTTACATGACCGCCGTCATCCCGCCAGAGGGAAACAGTATACATAATATACACTGCATACAGTGTCTGTCTGGTGTTTCACTTCACCATTTGAAAAAATAGAAGCAAAATACTTAAGGCCTACCACTGGCCTTTGGCCACTTGACTGGTTCTGCGCTGTGAATTCCAGTAGCTCAGTCATATGCACCTAGGTCTCACTACAGGTTTGCGCATAATTGTTTCCTGGCTCTGCTGTGCGTTCCGTAAGCAAAGTCAGCCTCCAACCACAGGCCAATAAGCGGCACATTTAATTACAGCGTTCTGTTTCTGCTAATCTCATAATACACCATGCTGAGGGGTAGGGGTAGGCCTAGAGGATGTGGGCGGGGGCGAGGACGCGGAGGCCCAAGTCAGGGTGTGGGCACAGACCGAGCCCCTGGTCCAGGTGTATTGCAGCCGACTGCTGTGGGATTAGGAGAGAGGCAAGTTTCTGGGGTCCCCAGATTCATCTCACAATTAATGGGTCCACGCGGTAGACCTTTATTAGAAACTGAGCAGTGTGAGCAGGTCCTGTCGTGGATTGCAGAAAGTGCATCCAGCAATCTATCGACCACCCAGTCTTCTACGCCGTCCACAGCTGCAACTCTGAATCCTCTGGCTGCTGCTCCTCCTTCCTCCCAGCCTCCTCACTCCATTACAATGACACATTCTGAGGAGCAGGCAGACTCCCAGGAACTGTTCTCGGGCCCCTGCCCAGATTGGGCAGCAATAGTTCCTCTCCCACCGGAAGAGTTTGTCGTGACCGATGCCCAACCTTTGGAAAGTTCCCGGGGTCCGGGGGATGAGGCTGGGGACTTCCGACAACTGTCTCAAGAGCTTTCAGTGGGTGAGGAAGACGATGACGATGAGACACAGCTGTCTATCAGTGAGGTACTAGTAAGGGCAGTAAGTCCGAGGGAGGAGCGCACAGAGGATTCGGAGGAAGAGCAGCTGGACGATGAGGTGACTGACCCCACCTGGTTTGCTAAGCCTACTGAGGACAGGTCTTCAGAGGGGGAGGCAAGTGCAGCAGCAGGGCAGGTTGGAAGAGGCAGTGCGGTGTCCAGGGGTAGAGGCAGGGCCAGACCGAATAATCCACCAATTGTTTCCCAAAGCGCCCCCTCGCGCCATGCCACCCTGCAGAGGCCGAGGTGCTCAAAGGTGTGGCAGTTTTTCACTGAGAGTGCAGACAACCGACGAACAGTGGTGTGCAAGGTTTATCGCGCCAAGATCAGCCGGGGAGCCACCACCACCAGCCTCACCACCACCAGCATGCGCAGGCATATGATGGCCAAGAACCCCACAAGGTGGGACGAAGGCCGTTCACCGCCTCCGGTTTGCACCACTGCCTCTCCCCCTGTGCCACCTGCCACTGAGATCCAACCCCCCTCTCAGGACACAGGCACTACCGTCTCCCGGCCTGCACCCACACGCTCACCTCCGCTGTCCTCGGCCCCATCCAGCAATGTCTCTCAGCGCAGCGTCCAGCCGTCGCTAGCGCAACTGTTTGAGCGCAAGCGCAAGTACGCTGCCACGCACCCGCACGCTCAAGCGTTAAACAAGCACATAGCCAAATTGATCAGCCTGGAGATGCTGCCGTATAGGCTGTGGAAACGGAGGCTTTCAAAAACATGATGGCGGCGGCGGCCCCGTGCTACTCGGTTCCCAGTCGCCACTACTTTTCCCGATGTGCCATCCCAACCCTGCACGACCACGTCTCCCGCAACATTGTACGCGCCCTCACCAACGCGGTTACTGCCAAGGTCCACTTAACAACAGACACGTGGACAAGCACAGGCGGGCAGGGCCACTATATCTCCCTGACGGCACATTGGGTGAATTTAGTGGAGGCTGGGACCGAGTCAGAGCCTGGGACCGCTCACGTCCTACCCACCCCCAGAATTGCGGGCCCCAGTTCGGTGCTGGTATCTGCGGTGGTGTATACTTCCTCCACTAAACCACCCTCCTCCTCCTCCTACGCAACCTCTGTCTCGCAATCAAGATGTGTCGCCAGCAGTCGGTGTCGCGCGGCGTGGCAGCACAGCGGTGGCCAAGCGACAGCAGGCCGTGCTGAAACTACTCAGCATAGGAGAGAAGAGGCACACGGCCCACGAACTGCTGCAGGGTCTGACAGAGCAGACCGACGTCTGGCTTTCGCTGCTGAGCCTCCAACCGGGCATGGTCGTGTGTGACAACGGCTGTAACCTGGTGGCGGCTCTGCAGCTCGGCAGCCTCACGCACGTGCCATGCCTGGCCCACGTCTTTAATTTGGTGGTTCAGCGGTTTCTGAAAAGCTACCCACGCTTGTCAGACCTGCTCGGAAAGGTGCACCGGGTCAGCGCACATTTCCGCAAGTCCAACATGGACGCTGCCACCCTGTGGTCCCTGCAACATCGGTTTAATCTGCCAGTGCACCAACTGCTGTGCGACGTGCCCACACGGTGGAACTCTACACTCCACATGTTGGCCAGGCTCTATGAGCAGCGTAGAGCAATAGTGGAATACCAACTCCAACATGGACGACGTAGTGGGAGTCAGCCTCCTCAATTCTTTACAGAAGAGTGGGCCTGGTTGGCAGACATCTGCCAGGTCCTTGGAAACTTTGAGGAGTCTACCCAGATGGTGAGCGGCGATGCTGCAATCATTAGCGTCACCATTCCTCTGCTATGCCTCTTGAGAAGTTCCCTGCAAAGCATAAAGGCTGACGCTTTGGAATCAGAAACGGAGGCGGGGGAAGACAGTATGTCGCTGGATAGTCAGAGCAACCTCATGTCTATATCTCAGCGTGTTGAGGAGGAGAGGGAGGAGCATGAGGAGGAGGGGGAAGAGACAGCTTGGCCCACTGCTGAGGGGACAGATGCTGCTTGCCTGTCATCCTTTCAGCGTGTATGGCCTGAGGAGGAGGAGGATCCTGAAAGTGATCTTCCGAGTGAGGACAGCCATGTGTTGCGTACAGGTACCCTGGCACACATGGCTGACTTCATGTTAGGATGCCTTTCTCGTGACCCTCGCGTTACACGCATTATGGCCACTACGGATTACTGGGTGTACACACTGCTCGACCCACGGTATAAGAAGAACCCTTCCACTCTCATACCTGAAGAGGAAAGGGGTTTGAGAGTGATGCTATACCACAGGACCCTGGCGGACAAACTGATGGTAAAATTCCCATCCGACAGCGCTAGTGGCAGAAGGCGCAGTTCCGAGGGCCAGGTAGCAGGGGAGGCGCGGAGATCAGGCAGCATGTACAGCGCAGGCAGGGGAACACTCTCTAAGGCCTTTGACTGCTTTATGGCTCCCCAGCAAGACTGTGTCACCGCTCCCCAGTCAAGGCTGAGTCAGCGGGAGCACTGTAAAAGGATGGTGAGGGAGTACATAGCCGATCGCACGACCGTCCTCCGTGACGCCTCTGCCCAATACAACTACTGGGTGTCGAAGCTGGACACGTGGCCTGAACTCGCGCTGTATGCCCTGGAGGTGCTTGCTTGTCCTACGGCTAGCGTCTTGTCAGAGAGGGTGTTTAGTGCGGCTGGGGGAATCATCACGGATAAGCGTAGCCGCCTGTCAACTGAGAGTGCCAACAGGCTTACACTCATAAAGATGAACAAAGCCTGGATTTCCCCAGACTTCTCTTCTCCACCAGCGGACAGCAGCGGTACCTAAACAATACGTAGGCTGCACCCGCGGATGGAAGCATCGTGCTCTATCACCCTAAAAAACGGGGACCTTTTAGCTTCATCAATCTGTGTATTATATTCATCCTCCTCCTCCTGAAACCTCACGTAATCACGTCGAACGGGCAATTTTTCTTAGGCCCACAAGGTTCAGTCATATTACTTTTGTAAACAATGTTTATACGTTACAATTCTCATTAAAGCGTTGAAGCTTGCACCTGAATCAATTTTTATTTTAACTGGCCTGCCTCCAGGCCTAGTTACCAATTAAGCCACATTAACCAAAGCGATTAATGGGTTTCACCTGCCCTCTTGGTTGGGCATGGGCAATTTTTCTGAGGTACATTAGTACTGTTGGTACACCAATTTTTTTGGGCCCTCGCCTACAGTGTAATCCTAGTAATTTTTAAGGGCTTCGCCTGCACTCATGGTACAGCAAGGTGTGTGGGCTTGGCCTACACTTTTGCTACATAAATGTAACTGGGGCCTTGTCTATACTGCAACTACTGAAATGTGCAAGAGACTGTTATCTCCCTAAACTGCTGCAACGGGAATGTTACTGTGGCCTGTCTTGACTGCTACTACTACTGAAATGGAACTAAGACTGTGCTCCCTCTATACTGCTGCTTCGGAATTGTTACTGGGGCCTGTCTTGAGTGCTACTACTACTGAAATGGAACTAATACTGTGCTCCCCCTATAATGCTGCTAGTGATCTGTTACTGGGGCCTGTCCCTAATGCTACCGCTGAAATGTTACTAATTCTCGGCTCTGCCTATACCGCTGCTAATGCTATGTCACTGGGGTGTGGAAACGGAGGCTTCCCAAAGACATGGTGGTGGCGAGGCCCTTTCCCACCAACGCAGTTACTGTTAAGGTGCATATAACCACGGACACGTGGAGAGGACACGTAGTGCCTCAAAAACATCCCCCTCCTCCAACAATGAAAACATTCTTGGCAAATACCTTTGCATTGGTCCGTCTGGTGGCAGTCCAAGAATTTCACCTTTAACAACACAAGAGAGACCCCCCCCCCCACCATCCCCCCGCCACGGCCCACTTAATGCTGGCCACATTCCGAAAACCAACTAAATAAAGCCGCGCTACTAGGTCCGCAGTCGCCACCACATTCCCACCAACCCGGTTACTGTTAAGGTACATATTACCAGTCTGACTGGGCCATGCACTGTGGGCCGAAGCCCACCTGTATTGTATCTGACGTTAGCTCTGCTGAGCAGGGCACTGCAATGGGATACATTTATGTATCGCCGATGGGTTCCAGGGAGCCACCCATGCTGTGGGTCCACAGGGACTTCACATTAGGGATTTGTACCTGCCAGTGTCTATGTATTAAAAACCCCGGTCAGACTGGGGCATACAGTGTGGGCCGAAGCCCACCTGCATTTAATATGACGCTACCTCAGCTGTGCTGGGCAATGCAATGGGATTTATTTATGTACCACCGGTGGCTTCCTGGGACCCACCCATGCTGTCGGTCCACATGGAGTTGTACCTGCCTGTGTCTACTTATAAAGAACCCCAGTCTGACTGGGGCATGCAGTGTGGGTCGAAGCCCACCTGTTTTTAATCTGACGTTAGCTCTGCTGTCCAGGGCACTGCAATGGGATTTGTTTATGTATCGCTGGTGGGTTCCTGGGAACCACCCATGCTTTGGGTCCACACGGACTTCACATTAGGGATTTGTACCTGCCTGTGTCTATGTATTAAAAACCCTGGTCAGACTGGGGCATGCAGTGTGGGCCGAAGCCCACCTGCATTTAATCTGACGTTACCTCAGCTGTGCTGGGCAATGCAATGGGATTTATTCAGGTACCGCTGGTGGCTTCCTGGGACCCACTCATGCTGTCGGTCCACACGGAGTTGTACCTGCCTGTGTCTACTTATAAAAAACCCCACTCTGACTGGGGCATGCAGTGTGGGCCGAAGCCCACCTGCATTTAATCTGACATTACCTCAGCTGTGCTGGGCAATGCAATGGGATTTATTTATGTACCGCCGGTGGCTTCCTGGGACCCACCTATGCTGTCGGTCCACAAGGAGTTGTACCTGCCTGTGTCAACTTATAAAAAACCCCACTCTGACTGGGGCATGCAGTGTGGGCCGAAGCCCACCTGCATTTAATCTGACATTACCTCAGCTGTACTGGGCAATGCAATGGGATTTATTTATGTACCGCCGGTGGCTTCCTGGGACCCACCTATGCTGTCCACACGGAGTTGTAACTGCATGTGTCTACTTATAAAGAACCCCAGTCTGACTGGGGCATGCAGTGTGGGCCGAAGCCCACCTGCACTTAGTCTGACGTTACCTCAGCTGTGCTGAGCAATGCAATGGGATTTGTTTATGTACTACCGGTGGGTTCCAGGGAGCCACCCATGCTGTGGGTGCACATGGAATTCCCATTGCAGAGTTGTACCTGCCTGTGACTATAAAAAAACCCGGTCTGACTGGGGCATGCAGTGTGGGCCGAAGCCCACCTGTATTTAATCTGACGTTAGCTCTACTATCTGGGGCACTGCATTGGGCCAAACTACAGGAGCAATACAGCGCTAATGAGACGTGCACAGCTACGCTAGCATTGGAGTCCGCTGTAGGCCCGCGATTGCTGAGGGTTTGTGCACTTCCTGCCTAGGATTGCTGAAGCTGTGGGCCGAGGCCTATGTCGTGGGCGTGGTGCAAGTCTGCCATGCTTGGCCGGTCAGATCAATTTTTGGTTCATGTCTTGGGTTTCCTAGGACCCGCCTATGCTGTTGGTGCAAACTTAGCTCCCATCGCTGTGTTTGACCTGTCTGGCACAAAGACACTGACTGACTTGGGTAGGGGGCAGAGCGCAGACGGCTTTCCCCTTGCAGTGTCGATTGAGCTATGCGACACCTTGACAGAATAAATAGTGTGTGGCACACGGATTCCCCATTGCTATGCCCACGTTTGCAGCTCCTGATGGAGGTGGCACAGGATTGGAGTTCTCATTGCTTCTGTACAGCATTGTGGGCTATCGCCCCGCCCCTTTTAAAGAGGGTCGCTGCCTGGCCCTGCCAACCCTCTGCAGTGTGTGCCTCCGGTTCCTCCTCATGGCAGACGCACTTATAAATAGACATGAGGGTGGTGTGGCTATGAGGCCAGCGTATGACATGAGGGCAGCTGAAGGCTGCGCAGCGACACTTTGGTGTGTGCTGTGGACACTGGGTCGTGCGGGGGGGGGGGGTTGGGCAGCATGTAACCCAGGACAAGTGGCAGCGGAGTGTCATGCAGGCAGTGATTGTGCTTTGTTGGAGGTAGTGTGGTGCTTAGCTAAGGTATGCCTTGCTAATGAGGGTTTTTCAGAAGTTAAAATTGTTGGGGGGGGGCCCATTCTTGCCGCTATTGTGGCTTAATAGTGGGACCTGGGAACTTGAGATGCAACCCAACATGTAGCCCCTCGCCTGCCCTATCCGTTTCTGTGTCGTTGTCATCACTTTCTTGAATTTCCCAGATTTTCACAAATGAAAACCTTAGCGAGCATCGGCGATATACAAAAATGCTCCAGTCGCCCATTGACTTCAATGGGGTTCGTTACTCGAAACGAACCCTCGAGCATCGCGGAAAGTTCGACTCGAGTAACGAGCACCCGAGCATTTTGGTGCTCGCTCATCTCTAATAATGATCATAGATCTCAGATGTTTAAATAGCTATATATGGAAGACAAGATTCAGAATGGAGACAATCAGATCTGTTATAAACATTCTACAGCTGGGGGATTTTAAGGCCACTGTAAATTTGAAGGATGTATACCTTTATATACCAATTGTCTGTCCTTACAGAAAATTTCCAAGAGTTGCATTTAGGTGGCAGGAGTCATCAAACATTATTAGGTTACAGCCCTGCCTTTCGGTATCTCATCTGCTCTATTCATCTTTGTGAAAAAACTTTTGTGGTAGCAACAACTCTCAGGGTTCAGGGATTGTCTATCATCCCTTATCTGGACGATTGGCTCCTGCTTGCAACTTCCAAAGAAGTCTTAACACACCAAATTTGTGTAACTACAGAGTGTCTCGAACAATTAGGTTGGATGATAAACTGGGACAAATCAGACACCCTGCCCAAGACAGAGAAAAAGAATCTGGGATTAATTGACAATTACGAGGGCAGAAAGAGAGTATAAGTTACTGCTAAATTTGTCTGTTTCCAGGACAACAATAATCAGAACCATGATGAGATCTTTGGATTTCATGGCAATAGAGGCTCTACCATGGTCCCGTTGGCATTTTTGACTTCTTCAGTAGAAGGTTTTGAGCCATTGGAACCATTCCCTCAAGGGGTTAAACAAGAATTGCACCCTGTCTTATGGGACCCGATTCTCACTTCATTGGTGGAGCAACTTGATGGACAGGAGGTCTACGGTTCAAACGTTTTGGATCTTATTGACCAGTGATGCATCCCAACTAAGTTGGGGTGCCTATTTGGAGTAGGACACAGTACGAGAAACTCGGATATCCCAGGAGAAGAATCTATTTTCTAATCTGAGAGAGTTTTGGGCAATCAGGCTTGCCCTGTCTCACTTTGCCTCTCGGATCAAGAGGAAGGCAGTAAAAGTCAGGTTCGACATGAATGCAGTCCGCTACATAAACAAGTAGAGTGGAACTCAATCTCAGCCCCTCAAAATCGGGGTGGGAAAGATAATGAGATATGGAGAGGAGAATTTAACTCACCTTACAGCAGTGCACTTCTGAGTCTTTTTAAGATTCCTGCCTACTTTTATGCCTAAAGTACCCTCCTTCCTACATACAAACCAGGTTGTAACATTTCCAGGCTTCTGCCCCAATTTCTCTTCTGCAGGTGAGGAAGGGATTTGCAGCCTAGATTTACACAGAAACCTTAAAGTTTATCTGGAAAATTCTCAGGATATTAGGCTGGATGAGAATCTCCTTATTCTGTTCTCAACTAAGAATAACAGCCGGAAGGCATCAAAGCCAACACTAAATAGATGGATGAAGTACAACTTCATGGACAGAAAAGAGCATAGTTCCTTTGGAAAACATTGGTGAGGCAGTAACGTAGAGCTCATATCAGACTTTTGATAATGATTACAGACTAGCAATTAATTTTTCTGGAGGAGCAGCCTTTGGGAACTCAATTTCAAATGCAGTTAAGTTGGAGGACCTTCACATGGGGGTTGATACTTGCTAGATCCCCATCATTTGCACTATGGAAGCATTGATCATACTTGTTAATTTGTTTTTTTAGCCCTAACAGCAGCTCAAGCTTTTCATCCTCTTTTTTGTTATTGAACTTTATAATGTCACTAAATGGTTAGAGGGGTACTTCCCCTCTATAGAAGGAGTGAGAGGCAGGGCTCACCATCTGTCCTGCGAGTTCAGAGGGGCAGAACACCCCATTATTTCTGCTGCTGTAAGGACTAATACACCACTTACTTGGGACGATTAGCTTGCAAAATTCATTCAAATGAACGGAAACGCATGATAATTGTTGCATCTAAATGCAAAGCCAGAAACCAAAAAAGTGGCAACAGCACTTAAAATACATTTATTATCAGAGGTATACATATATCATTCATAAATACACTAACTACATTAAATAATGCAAGGATCTTAGTATATAATTTGATCAAATTACATTGGCCCATCTACCAACGTCCAGGTGACCAAGCTTTCAGATGGGTCCTAACGCTAATACCAGGTGGTTTAATCTTAACCTGGGAATGATGGGTACCTACCTCTAAGAGTGCTGCTCTCTTGAGACTAAGCCTACAAATAAAACCAGGGAAGGTAAGGTACCATTTAAATGGTCCAATAGGGTAGGTACCCATCTTTCCCAGGTTAAGATTAAACCACCAGGTAGTAGCGTTAGGACTAGAGATGAGCAAGCATACTCGTTAAGGTGATTTACTTGAGAGAGCATCGCCTTTTTCGAGTACCTGCTGGCTTGTCCCTGAAGATTCGGGGGGGGGGGGGGGGTTGCGAGGGGCGGGGACCGGCGCGGGGCAGCGGAGGGGAGCGGGGTGGAAAGTGATAGAGATCTCTCTCTCACGATCCCCTCCACAAGCCCCCGCTCGCCCCCGCGGCCCCACCGAACTTCAGGGACGAGCCAGCAGATACTCGAAAAAGGCGATGCTCTCTCGAGTAATTTGCCTTAACGAATATGCCCGCTCATCTCTAGCTAGGACCCATCTGAAAGCTTGGTCACCTGGACGTTGGTAGATGGGCCAATATGATTTGATCAAATGATATACCTAGAACCTTGCATTATTTAATGTGGTTAGAGTATTGATTATGGGTATGTATATTTCTGATAATAAATACATTTTGTGTGCTGTTGCCATTTTTTAGTTTCTGCTTCTGTTGTATGATGCAGCCGGGGTTTAACGTGCACCTATAGATTTCTATTGGGAAGTGCTGACCTATTTTATCTAAATACAAAGCCATCATGCACTATTTGTTTACTTTTTGTTTGTCGCTAAGTTTCAACCAACATAAAAATCTTCGCTGCTTCACTCACTTCTCGCTGTGTCTAAACGCTCCCCGCTCAGTGATTCACATAGAATGTGAAGCACTGAGCGAGAATTTAGCGAGGAGCGATTCTCAGCAATGATCTGCCTGTATAAACATTCTGCAAACAACTAGCGGTGGCGTCACCCGCTCGTGCAGGACATTTCGCCAACAGTCGTCCTGTGTACATGGGGCATAAAGGAATACAAATTAACAAGTATAAGCAATGCATTTACGCCCCATGAGAACAAATCCCTAAAGCTCTTTTTACATGGGATGGAATTTGCCACCGTGCAGAAAATTTGTATGTCTAAGGGCGACTTCATATGGGCGTATCTGAGCGCATAAAATTTACATGCGCGATACAAGAGAATAGAACCCATTTCAATGGGTTTGTTCTAATTTCCCAGACCTGCTCTATCTTTCTGTGCATTTGCGCACCAAAGGTCTCCATAGAAGTCTATGGGGGGTGCGTAAATGTGCATGCAATACCCAAGTGCATGTGTGACACATTGTGCAATTCCATGAAAAAAAGGACACATCAGGCTAAAGAGCCTTTTAAATTGCGTGTGTCCGCCTGCTGTGCGTAAATAAACATGCCCTGCGTGCACAAAAAGTACAGTAAAATACACCAATACTCGTACATAAAAGCCTTGTACATAGTGCAAATATGTTGCACTGAGGCGTGCGCAAAAACACATCTGTCCGTGTGAAAGGGGCCTAATGAGCAGATTTTGATGCGGAATTGAAAATGGTTTAGCTCTGCTGGCCAGTTTACACATCAAAAACTGTGTTTAGACCTGCAGATTTTGGTGTGGTTTTAGGCAGTGGTGGCAAATTCCGCTGAGTGCTGTAGAACAATTCCATCCGGAGTGAACGACCCTAAAGGTGGCTCCATTGGTTCAGGTAGCCGGCTCAAGGTCGACTCAGCATTCTAGCCTTCCGAGGATGGTAAAATGAGTACCCAGTTTGGTGGGGGGGGGGGGTAATAAATTAAAAATTACGTGAAAGCACTGCGTAATATGTTGGCGCTATACAAATAACAAGATTTTTTTTTTTTAATTTTATTTTGTTCTCCTTATATCCACAATGCTTTTTGGCTTGGACGTAGTCAACACAGTTGTCCTCAGGTAACAATAGTTGTGAATGTTTGATAGATCCAGACTAATTCCGCACAGAAAATAATCACTTTTAATGTCTGTAAATAACCTGAGATGTTACAAATATTTTTGGGCATTTCCCACATTCCAAACAAGAACATGTCTTCTTCTCTATGGGAATTCTTTGAGGGGTTTCCAAAATCTGATTTTCTTGCAAAACGTTTTAACATATAGAACATTAAAACGGCTTCTCCCCTCTGTGACATCTCTGATGATCCCTACGTTTAGCATTAGTGGTAAAACATTCCCCACATTCGGAACACATGAATGGCTTCTCTCCTGTGTGACGTCTCTCATGTAAAACAAGCTTTGATTTTTCTGTGAAACATTTCCCGCATTCCAAACATGAATATGGCTTCTCTCCTGTGTGACTTCTCTGATGTTTAGCAAGATCTGATTTATCTCCAAAACATTTTCCACACTCTGAACACGAAAATAACTTCTCGCCTGTGTGAATTCTCAAATGTTTAACAAGATTTGATTTGTATGCAACACATTTCCCACATTCTGGACATGAATACGGCTTCTCCCCTGTGTGAGTTCTCTCATGTTTAACAAGGCTTGATCTATCTATAAAACCTTTCCCACATTCTGAACATGAATATGGCTTCTCTCCTGTGTGAATTCGCTCATGTTTAACAAGGCTTGATTTATCTATAAAACCTTTACCGCATTCTAAACATAGAAATGGCTTCTCTCCTGTGTGAGTTCTCCTATGTCTAGCAAGGTCTGTTTTATCTGCAAAACATTTCCCACATTCTGAACATGAAAATGGCTTCTCTCCTGTGTGAGTTCTCTCATGTGAAACAAAAGCGGATTTATATGCAAAACGTTTCCCACATTCTATACATGAAAATGGTTTTTCTACAGTGTGACTTCTCTCATGTTTAACAAGCTTTGATTTTTGAGGAAAACATTTCTCACATACTGAACAAGTATATGGCTTCTCTTCTGAGTGACGTCTCTCATGTTCAATAAAATTAGATTTTTCTGGGAAGCCTTTCCCATCTTCTGAACATGAATAGAGCTTCTCTTCCATAGGATTCATTCTGTATATAAAAAGACTTGGGACTATTGTAATCTGGTTTCCACCTTCACTAAATTGAAATGTTTTTTGATCTGTACTTGTGTTGAAGTTCTGTGATTGGTTAGGAGAAAGTTCCTCATCATTAGGGGGATCACATGAAAGCTCTGTACTCTCAAGTTTTGGATATACATTATCGGTAATGATGTTTTCTCCTGAAGAGTGCTGTTTGGTATCATCATCTTCTACTTTACAATTTACCAATGACATGAAGTGTCCATTTGAGTTCTTATTGGAATTTTCTGTTAAGATTAGAATTGGATTTCATTATTTTTTTTCAAACCACAAAAGTATTCAAAATAGCAATATTACTACTAAGCTGAAAATGAGGTATGCAGCATCACCTAATTAACGTTAACATCAATAGACTTCAATGTTTGACCTTTTACCATGCCTTGCAATAGGACTATAGCTATAAGCCCAACCAGTCTTCACAATAAGGAAAAGACACCCATCCACGGACAGCTATTTGGGGGTCTTGTACTTCTTAGTACACAGCAGAGCTCTGGTTGGCTGGGTGAGAAGCATTATACCATCTCCCATGTGCAGACCCGATCTCCCAGAGGAGCACTGCATGGCTGTCACAAGAAAAAACAGTTTCCCTCGAGATCTACTACACTGGAAATTCACATGTAGTTCTTAAGTCAAAGCCAGAATTGGGTCCAGCAGGAAGGAGAAGTAGAAATCCTTTATATTTCCCATTCCTTTTGAATTCACTTCTGGCTTCAGCTGAAAAAAAAAACTACTTCAAAAGCTGCAACAAAAACTGCATGTGTGATTCTAGTCTTAAGAGCTTTTGTCAAATTTTTTTAGTTTCAAGTTATCCCCTATCCACAATTGCAAGTTATCCCCTATCAGCAGGATAGGGGATGACTTACTGATTGGTGGGGGATTTCAGTGCTGAGAACCCGAGAATGGGACTCTCATGTACCACTCTCCTATCACCAGGGAGGTGGCTTCTCCACATGGAGTTACGTCACTGTGAATGCAGCGGTGTCTAAGCATGCACAGTCAGCACTCCATTTATTTCAATGGGGCTGACGGAAATAACTAACCCCAACGGCTCTATAGCGCCATTCAGTCTCCTCCTCATTATGCTGGATGCAGTAAACCCAAGAGGATGGGGGACACGGGACCCATGTTCTCCAGATGGGTGGAGTAGCTTAGCAGTGAGATCAGCAAGTTATCTCATATCCTGTAGATAGGGGATAACTTGGAATTGTGATACAACTCCTTTAAAATGACAAATACCCTGATTCTGGTCCAGGCTTTTACTATTTAAATCTAACCTTACTAAAATTCAAAAATCTGAAAAACACAATCTTGTCTGGCGATCAAATCTGTTCCCTGCCAACGTATTTAGGCATCACTTTAATTCAACTAAAAGAGGTTTTTCTTCTAATGACATCATCCACAGAATGGGTGATGAAGGTATGGTCAACCGCTGGGTCCCCCGGGATCATGAGAATGGCTAATGCAGAGTCTAGGAGGTAAGCGAAGCAGCGATGCACATGTGTGCAGCAATCTAACGCTTATCACCCATTCTCCGCTTTCTTTATTCCCACGTTTATAGCACCAAATTGTAATGTCAGCTGACCTGTACATGTGGTAAACTCCAGTGATTGGTCAGGCGAAGGTTCCTCATGATTAGGGGGATCATATGATGTATCTGTACTGTTACATGCTGGATGGACATGAAGGGTAATGAGGTTATCTCCTGAAGAGCGCTGCACCAAATCTTCATCCTCTACTTTACAATGTAGCAACGACATGAAACTTCCATCAGAGATCTTACTGGGATCTTCTGTTAGGATAAAATTTGGATTGCAGAATTTTTCTTCAAACCAAAAAAGTAGACAGATTAACAATATTCCTATTAGGCTGGAAATAAGGTCTATATAATCCCTCTGCAACATCATCTAATCCAAAAAAAAAATTCTATACTTACCTATTCCTCCCCAGGCAGTCTTCTTGCCTAATCTTCACCTCACCGATCTTCTCCTGGCTCCTCCAGTCCTCCGGGTCACCTCCCCTTCAGCAGGCTGGATCCCCTACTTCCTGTTATGGAGCGTACATTGCCGGCATTCTCCTTCCTGCAGGCCAATGTACTCTATGTGACAAGTGACATAGCGTTCACTGCCTAGTAGGGAATGCCGACCCTTGACAGCCTGCTTTAGTGCGCAGGCACGGGGTCTCATGGATCCATCGGCTATAGCAGATTAAATGCAGTCAAGCTATGCATACATTTGACTATATTTAGCCTGACACACGCTTTCATGCGTTTTTTTTTTTTTTTTTAGAGAGATCGAAAAGCGTAGCCTGCCCTACAAAAAAAGTATGGAAAAGTATAATTTATTTCTATATGCTTAACGTAAACTGTTTTTGTGATCAAGGAAAAAAAAGTGTTAACTACAAAACTTTATTAAGAAAAAAAGACTTTACAGTGAAAAATTTATGTTTTTCATTTGTAAAACAGATCAATATGTATACTGTGCATACGATTTCAAAAATGTAAACATATGCTTAAATGCATCCTTTTTTTTTTTACATTTCCATACATTTAATGTGAACGGATTTTGTGATAGAGTCAAAAAAAAAAAGGGTTGAATTACAAAACTTTATTAGGAAAAAAAGAGTTTTCAGTGAAAAATGTAGGCTATTCAAATAAAAAAAAGAGATTAAGATGTATACTGCGCATAGGAATACAAAACATATGCTTAAACACATATGGGTTTTTACACTTTCTCACATACATTAAAGTGCCAGAGTGGACGGGCTCTTAAAAAACACGTACAATGTAAGGGAGCTCCTACATTATATGTCATGTTTCACTAATTGACAGTCCAATGTCACTCTTTAAGTGAGCATTGGGGAACGCCCACTTGACACATTGAGACTGACAAGAGCGGGACCTAAGAGGAGGCAGTCCGGGCAAACAGAGGTAAATATAGCAAAAAAAAAGATGGTGATAAAGTCAGCGGGACAGCGGCTGCAGTCAGTTCTGCTGACTATTAAATGGCAGGTCTACCTTAAGACTACAACAAAGCGGTCTGTGCTCATCTATGCGCCAGGTAATGGACACTGGATACATTTATTATACATGTGTTTGTTCTTACCTGGTGATCCCAGATGTGTCTCATCGTATTCCATCATGACGTCCTTGTACAGATCCTTGTGTTCTTCCAAGTACTCCCACTCCTCCATGGAGAAATAGACAGCAAAATCCTGACACCTTATAGGAACCTGACAACACAATGATAATGTCATTACCCAGACACCTCTAGTGCTGTTACTGTATAATTTCCCAGCATTCCCAGCAGTGTCACCTCTCCAGTCAGCAGCTCCGTGATCTTGTTGGCAAGTTCTAGGATCTTCTGCTCATGTATCGGTAAGTGAGGAGGAGCCTCTGTGATGGGGCTCTGGCTCCTGCTCCATCCTCCTGACTCATGGATATGGCTGTTGGGAGTCGTACCGTCACCGGATGTCTTTCTGAGTATTGTGTAATGCTGTGTATGGAGAGAGACATGTAGAGAACTGAACCAGTATTCATCCCTCAGTAGAAAGTGAGAGATTGTGATCCCACTGTATAGAGTTCTATAGAGACCTCATCCACAACTCGAGATTCAGTTCTGGAAACCTCATCTACAAGAAGATGTTTAAAAAATAGAAAGAGTCCAAAGATGGGCAATAAAAATGCTTAAACAGAAAACTGACCAGGAAATTGTCAGAATTCGAACCTGAAGACTTCTATGTCCCGGTCAGTAGGTCTTCTCACTGAGCTACAGGTCTTACTGGAGACCTTCTTTGCCAAATCCATTATCTAAGTCTGTGCATCTTGAGTTCCAGGCCTTGTTTTCTTAATTAGTTCCGCCCTTTGATTTCCTATATAAGTTTAATCCTTCTCCTTGTGAGATTATTGTGCTTTCGCCTTTATGTAGAGCATCCTTTGGACAACTGCTGGTATTACCTGTGTACCGACCACTAGCTAAGTATTGACTGTACTTCTGTCTCACTCCGTGTACCGAACTTTGGCTTGCTCCGAACGTTTAACTGTTACCACATGGTTAAAACAGCCCTGATATTGCCCAAGACTGTTACAGAGAGAGCTAAAGGGAACCTGTCACCTCCGTAGAGCCCCATAAACTACTACAAGTCTATGGGAGAGCACGCACACAGCAATCTGAAAAGAGTCACATTGCCATGTGGCTCGCGAACTTCGGCGGGTGGCAATGCTGGAACCGGAGAGTTGAGGAGTATAAAAAAATAAATCACCCTGCTCCGAGACATCTACCAATACAGCACAATAACTCATTTAATGCTGCTGTGGGGAGGTGACATGTTCCCTTTAATGAACTTAATGGGGTTGTACCAGAATTTAAAGTTATCTCATATGCAGCTTGCTGGAGGTAGCTATGGAGGGTGAAAGGGGTATATTTGTATACAAGTAGAGGTGGCGGGAGATGGCAAACTGTGGAGTGATTTAGTAGGAACCTGCTGGTGAAACTGACTGAGCCCAGTTGGATTTCTCAGATAGGGTAAAAGAGTGTTTAACCATAGAAATGGCCTTAGTGTTCGAGGCCAACCTGTGAGGGGCTTTCTAGCCCTGTTATATGCGTATGGTGCTTAACCACTCTCTCCTAGACGAGGCCTCAGGTGCCAAGTAGGACTTTCACTGATGGTTCTTGATTCTGATTTGTTTGCTCCAGGTCCTAAGGCTTAGCTGGGGACTCTGGGTACCCTCCTATCCACTTTACATGCTTCTCCTTCACTTTTCCTACTATGGTCTGGGGTTTTGACGTTTCCCACCAAAATTCTCCAATACCACTGGCTTGCGGATAAGATGGGTTACAGGATCGTCTATTGTCTGGCAGTAGCGGGTGTCTCCGCAATCACTTGCTTTTCGCTTAGGCTGTTCGTAGGATTCACTTTTAAGTCTTTATGCTGGGCCATTCTGTGTGCTGAATTGGCACCAACTTTGTCCAAAACAGCCCTCACACACGTCCTACCGCTGCGGGGCTCTCCCAGCAGGCTCTCCTGTCTTTTGGCAATTGATCCTCCAAACCCAGGCCCCATATTATTCTCACACCACTGTCTTCTGGCCAATCACAAAATTTCTCTCAGGGACAGACTGGCTAATGAGAAAAGGACTCGCCAGCCACCAATGGAAAGGGCTTCTTCAAGCCTGTTGTTGCGAGATGTCTTCACTCATTCTGTTCCTGGACTTGGGGTAAATGCCAAAACTACCTCAGTTCCTGATTAGAAATTTGTAGTACCCTTCTGGGTCCCTATACCTATCCACTGGATAGGTATAGTTATCCAGGGGATAACTTGCTGATTGGCGGGGGTCTCACAGCTCTCAAGATCTCAAAAACAGTGGGGTCCTGCATCCCCCCTCATCTGCACTGCGGCTTTACTGCAATCCCAGCTGTGAGCAGACTGAATGAAGCGATGGTTGGGCGAGCGCACCAGTGGTGTTTTTCACTTTTAATGGCACTGCCGAGATTTTTCAATCTGCCCCATATCTATCTATTTTACTTGGGGAAGAAACTAAAGACAAAAACAAGGGGCAGAAGCTGAAATTTAGTTTAAGAACAAACTTCAGCAACAGTAAGTGATGGTAAACCTGCCTGGGATAAACATATATCTGTCCTGGGAGAAAAATAAGAAGGAAGTAATATAACGATACACTAGATGGACCCTGCGCTGCTCCTGCCATCAGTCTTCCATGTTTCTTTATAGATGTCATACTAGTGGTAAAAATCAAAGTCTCCAGGTCAATCTCCGTCCATGTGATCCTGCTGGTTCCTGGCTGTTAGTTGGTTCCTCCTCATTACAAGGAGCCTACTTACCATTCTCAGTACTCCTACAACATTACTATTA
Source organism: Eleutherodactylus coqui (assembly GCF_035609145.1). Classification (NCBI taxonomy): domain Eukaryota; kingdom Metazoa; phylum Chordata; class Amphibia; order Anura; family Eleutherodactylidae; genus Eleutherodactylus; species Eleutherodactylus coqui. Next base: position 39,810,837 of record NC_089837.1, read on the forward strand.
GGTCATTGGTTCCCACCATACAGAACTGACCATATTGGTGGCCGATCTTCACATTCTCTGCTGTTCAGTGCTTTAGTTCTCCCTCACTTGGAAGGTCTGGAAGCTGTTATACAGGACACTGGATTGTTCCTATTACTTCCTACAATGGATTTTCTCTCCCCTTAGTCTGACTTGTTACATAATACAAAACTATAGAAAAGCTTACCTCTCCGGTCAGCAGGTAGATGATCTCTAAGGAGATGTTTAATATTCTCTTTCTAACTTCATTCTTGCCTTTGTCCATCCTTGGTGGCTCATTCAGGAGATCACAGTTTAGACCAAGAGTTTGAAAATACTGAACATTTCTACTAATGTTGGCACCTTGATGAAAAAAGGAGAGGCTCTAAATAATACAGGTGACATCGGAATTGTTTATTTTCCTATTGTTCCCAAAATATAGTTATTTAATACATTTATGTATCCTAAAACAGTGCAATTAACCCCTTCATGACATGGCCTATTTTGAGCTTAAGGACGCAACAATTTTTGGCGGATTTTCTTCTCCGTTTATCAAAAGTCATAACTTTTTTATTTTTCCGTCGACGCGGCCGTATGAGGGCTTGTTTTTTGCGTGGCGAACTGTAGTTTTTATCGGTGCCACTTTTCGGTACATAGACTATATTGTAAAACTTTTTTTTTTTTTTTTTAATGATAGCAGGGAGAGAAAATGCATCAATTCTGCCATAGATTTTTTTTTTCTTTTTTACAGCGTTAATCATGCAGCATAAATGAGACATTCCATTTTTTCTGCGGGTCGGTACGGTTACAACGATACCAAAATTCTTACATTTTTTTTAGGTTTTCCCACTTTTCTGCAATAAAAACCCTTTTTCTTGGAAATCTTTTTTTTTTTTCTAAATCGCTGCATTCAAAGTCCTGTAACTTTTTTATTTTTTGATGTACGGCGCTCTGTGAGGGCTTATTTTTTGTGAGACAAGCTGTAGATTTTATTGGTACCATTTTGGGGTACATACGGCTTTCTTGATCACTTTTATTGCGTTTTTAGTGAGGCAAAATGCTAAGAATTAGCATTTTGCCTCAGTTTTTGTGTTTTTTTTAGCGTTTTTTTCCGTGCACAGTCAAAAGCATGTGCAACTTATTGTACGCGTCATTATGGACGCGACAATACCAAATATGTGGGATTTTATTTTATTTTTTACCTTTTTTTATGCTAATCTGAGAAAAAGCATAAAACATTTTTTTTTTACTCTTTTTTTTACATTTTTTTAATTCATTTTTTTAATCTTTGTTTTTTTTACACTATTTGAGTCCCTCTGAGGGACTTTAATCACTGCCCTGATGATCGCTGTTATAAGGCATGGCAGAGCTACTGCTCTCCCATGCCTTATCGCTTATACAGTGATCCTAGGCATAGGCAATACAGGACGCCAGTGTCTGGCGTCCTGTTGCCATGGTGACAGGCCGGGCTCTCGCGATGACATCGCGAGTTCTGGCCGGAGACACAGAGGGAGCCGCGCTCCCTCTGTGAACTCTTTCCCTGCCGCGATCTACTTAGATCGCGGCAGGGGAGGGGTTAACAGCAGGGGCGCAACTCCGATGCCCCCCCCCTGTTGCAGCTGGCGGCCGGCTGTGACTGACAGCCGGCTCCGTCTGCGGGATAGCACGAGATCATATGTGATCCCGTGCTATCTCCAGGACGTAAGTTTACGCCCTGTTGCGGGAAGTACCAGGCTGCCAGGATGTAAACTTACGCCCTGCAGCGGGAAGGGGTTAAAAATGACAACTTGTCTTGCAAAAAAACTAAACAAATCCCTCTAACACCATTATCATCGGAAAAATAAAATAATACCTTTTACATCCCAGCGCTTAAAAAAAAACCAAAATAAATAACAGTGCACCCTTACAAGGTTAAAATTCTATTTGTTCTAGGCGTAGGAGTCCATGGGGCGAGCTTACTCCATGATTGAGTCAGCCATTGTAAATTATTGAATAGGAGCCACGTCTTTTCCATTAAACTATATATCAATCTAGTCAGCTGCTCTCCGGGGAATAACTAGAGGACAAACTGTGGACCTAGTCCTCACCCCCGCGTGTTGCTTGGGTGCACGGATCCCAGTGGTAGCGCTAGAGTCTATATATACTATAATATATATATATATATATATATATATACACACACATATACATATATAAATTAATGCCTCCAGTTTTCACCCTATAGAGCAATAGTGCCTCCAGTGTTCCCCCTATGCAGCAATAGTGCCTCCAGTGTTCCCCCTATGCAGCAGAGGATAGGTGATAACCGTCTGATTGCTGAGCACCCAACGATAACAAGAACAGCACCCTCATGTTCCCTGTGTAAATGGAGTGACAGCCACCCTGATTGCTGCCGATCCATGCAATATCTACGGGGCCGACAAAGATAATCAAGTCCAGTGCTCTGATATCTGTAAGCTCGACAGAGTGTGAATGGAGTGTCGGCACAAATTCTTTTTTTTAGTTCTGAAAACTGTGGAACCTTTTACTGCTTTTAAAATACACTGCAATACTTTCCATAATTTATTATTAAAATAAGTTCTCCTCATTACATCACAAGGGAAAAGAACAAGAAAGTGATTAGGAAGAAACTGTAAGAATAAGAAACCAACTTCAGCATTGTGGAAGTCGTGGCCAAAAAGTTTGGAGACGGATGCAAAATTTGGTTTTCACAAAATTTGCTTCTTCAGTATCTTTAGATCTTTAGTCAGATATTTCTTTGGTTACTGAAGTACAATTCTAAGCATTTCATAAAGTATTGACAAACACATCAAGTTTAGACAAAGACTCAATATTTACAGTGTTGACCTTTATTTTCCAAGACTTCTGCAGTTCGCCCTGGCATGCTGGATATCAGCTTCTGGGCCAGATCCAGAGAAGTTGCTCCTGGACAGTCGGAAGACGTTGCTCCTGGACGGTTGTGAGAAGTTGCTCCTGGACAGTCGGGAGAAGTTGCTCCTGGACAGTCGGGAGAAGTTGCTCCTGGACAGTCGGGAGAAGTTGCTTCTGGACAGTCGGGAGAAGTTGCTCCTGGACAGTCGGGAGAAGTTGCTCCTGGACAGTCGGGAGATGTTGCAAATGGACAGTCGGAAGAAGTTGCTCCGGGACGGTCGGGAGAAGATGCTCCCGGATGACCAGGAAATGTTGCTCCTGGACGGTCGAAAGATGTTGCTCCTGGACGTTCGGAAGAAGTTGCTCCTGGACGGCCGCGAGACGTTGCTCCCGGACAGTCGGGAGAAGTTGCAACTGGACAGTCGGAAGAAGATGCTTCCGGATGACCTGGAGAAGTTGCTCCCGGACAGTCGGGAGACATTGCTCCCGGACAGTCGGGAGAAGTTGCAACTGGACAGTCGGGAGAAGTTGCAACTGGACAGTCGGAAGAAGTTGCTCCGGGACAGTCGGAAGAAGATGCTTCCAGATGACCTGGAGAAGTTGCTCCCGGATGACCGGGAAATGTTGCTCCCGGACGGTCGGGAGAAGTTGCTCCCGGACGGTCGGGAGAAGTTGCTCCGGGACCGTCGGGAGAAGTTGCTCCGGGACCGTCGGGAGAAGTTGCTCCGGGACCGTCGGGAGAAGTTGCTCCGGGACCGTCGGGAGAAGTTGCTCCGGGACCGTCGGGAGAAGTTGCTCCGGGACCGTCGGGAGAAGTTGCTCCGGGACCGTCGGGAGAAGTTGCTCCGGGACCGTCGGGAGAAGTTGGTCCCGGACAGTCGGAAGACGCTGCTCCCGGACAGTCGGAAGACGCTGCTCCCGGACAGTCGGGAGAAGTTGCAACTGGACAGTCGGAAGAAGTTGCTCCGGGACAGTCGGAAGAAGATGCTTCCGGATGACCTGGAGAAGTTGCTCCCGGACAGTCGGGAAAAGTCGCTCCCGGGCAGTCGGGAGACGTTGCTCCCGGGCAGTCGGGAGAAGTTGCAACTGGACAGTCGGAAGAAGTTGCAACTGGACAGTCGGAAGAAGATGCTTCCGGATGACCTGGAGAAGTTGCTCCCGGATGACCAGGAAGTGTTGCTCCTGGACGGTCAAAAGATGTTGCTCCGGGACGGTCGCGAGAAGTTGCTCCGGGACGGTCGGGAAAAGTTGCTCCGGGACGGTCGGGAAAAGTTGCTCCGGGACGGTCGGGAAAAGTTGCTCCGGGACGGTCGGGAAAAGTTGCTCCGGGACGGTCGGGAAAAGTTGCTCCGGGACGGTCGGGAAAAGTTGCTCCGGGACGGTCGGGAAAAGTTGCTCCGGGACGGTCGGGAAAAGTTGCTGCGGGACAGTCGGGAGATGCTTCCGGATGACCTGGAGAAGTTGCTCCTGGACGACCGGGAAATGTTGCTCCTGGACAGTCGAAAGACGTTGCTCCTGGACGGTCGGGAGAAGTTGCTCCGGGACGGTCGGGAGAAGTTGCTCCGGGACGGTCGGGAGAAGTTGCTCCGGGACGGTCGGGAGAAGTTGCTCCGGGACGGTCGGGAAAAGTTGCTCCGGGACGGTCGGGAAAAGTTGCTCCGGGACGGTCGGGAAAAGTTGCTCCGGGACGGTCGGGAAAAGTTGCTCCGGGACGGTCGGGAAAAGTTGCTCCGGGACGGTCGGGAAAAGTTGCTCCGGGACGGTCGGGAAAAGTTGCTCCGGGACGGTCGGGAAAAGTTGCTCCGGGACGGTCGGGAAAAGTTGCTGCGGGACAGTCGGGAGATGCTTCCGGATGACCTGGAGAAGTTGCTCCTGGACGACCGGGAAATGTTGCTCCTGGACAGTCGAAAGACGTTGCTCCTGGACGGTCGGGAGAAGTTGCTCCGGGACGGTCGGGAGAAGTTGCTCCGGGACGGTCGGGAGAAGTTGCTCCGGGACGGTCGGGAGAAGTTGCTCCGGGACGGTCGGGAGAAGTTGCTCCGGGACGGTCGGGAGAAGTTGCTCCGGGACGGTCGGGAAAAGTTGCTCCGGGACGGTCGGGAAAAGTTGCTCCGGGACGGTCGGGAAAAGTTGCTCCGGGACAGTCGGGAAAAGTTGCTCCGGGACGGTCGGGAAAAGTTGCTCCGGGACGGTCGGGAAAAGTTGCTCTGGGACGGTCGGGAGAAGATGCTTCCGGATGACCTGGAGAAGTTGCTCCTGGATGATCGGGAAAGTTGCTCCTGGATGGTCGAAAGACCTTGCTCCTGGACGGTCGGGAAAAGTTGCTCCGGGACGGTCGGGAAAAGTTGCTCCGGGACGGTCGGGAGAAGTTGCTCCGGGACGGTCGGCAGAAGTTGCTCCGGGACGGTCGGGAGAAGTTGCTCCGGGACGGTCGGGAGAAGTTGCTCCGGGACGGTCGGGAGAAGTTGCTCCGGGACGGTCGGGAGAAGTTGTTCCGGGACGGTCGGGAGAAGTTGCTACTGGAGGACCGGAAGAAGTTGCTATCGGATGACCTGGAGAAGTTGATTTCGGATGACCTGGAAAAGTTGCTCACAGTTGACTTGGAAAAGTCGCTCCCGGATGATAAAGACCATTAATGAACGCTTGATAAAGACCATTGAATGGTCAAAACGTTGCCTGTACCATTTTATATGATGGAATAGATACCTCTTTTATGCACTGAAGCTATCCTGCTGCCATTCATATCTGATTTGGATGACCGGGAGAAGTTGCATGCAGATGGTCGGGAGACGTCGCTCCTGGGTGGTCGGGAGACGTCGCCCCTGGGTGGTCGGGAGACGTCGCCCCTGGGTGGTCGGGAGACGTCGCCCCTGGGTGGTCGGGAGACGTCGCCCCTGGGTGGTCGGGAGACGTCGCCCCTGGGTGGTCGGGAGACGTCGCTCCTGGGTGGTCGGGAGACGTCGCACCTGCGTGGTCGAGAGACGTCGCACCTGCGTGGTCGGGAGAAATCACACTTGCATGATTGCACCTGCATGGGGGAAGAAGTTGCACTTGGATGGTCGGGAGAAGTTGCTCCTGGATGGTCGGGAGAAGTTGCACCTATAGGACGTTTAGATACTATTCTTTATTCAAACTATGATAACCTCCAAGCACTGATTAGGTAGAACGGGTTGTCATCAGTCAGGACTTGACCCTGAAGCTGATATCCAGCATGCCAGGGCAAACTGCAGAAGTCTTGAAAAATAAAGGGTCAACACTGTAAACATTGAATCTTTACCTAAACTTGATTTAAGTTTAAAAGCATATAAAACGCTTATGGTTGTACTTCAGTAACCGTAGAAACCTGTGACTAAAAGATATAAAAATACTAAAGCAGCAAACTTTGTGAAAACCAAACTTTGTGTTCGTCTCAAAACTTTTGGCCCCGACTGTAGAGGAGACATCCGGAATCAGATGGGGGCAGAGATGGGAATATATATTTGGGCTGGAGCGGCCCTTTAAGCAAACATTTATGTCCAATATTTTGTCCCTACGATGGAATACAACAGAAAACCCGAACACAGATGTGAGCCGAGTCTAAAGGGTCCGACACGTTTTATATTCAGGTAGGAACTATCAAACGTTGATCCAGGGATTACTCTGATTGCCATTATGGAGTTGGGAAGGAATTTTTCCCCCGAATGGGCTAATTGGCTTGCCTTCCTCTGGATCAATAAGGGGGTTAAAACAGGCTGAACTAGATGGACATTGTCTTCATTCAACCTAGCATCCTATGTAAGCAGCAAACTATTCATCGTTTCTTACCTGCCGGCCAGAGTCACATGCAGAGCTCTGATATCAGTGTGCTGTATATGTGTATATATATTCTCATGCTGATAACAGAGACAACAGCAGGACCTGCTACACTGCAATAGCTGAAGGACCTGTGATGACATCACTGTCATGTGATCAGTATATAAGGGGCGGAGCTCAGCAGTGAGAAGGTTAAATAGCGGCTGACCAGCTTGTGGTGATGATAACGAGAGGTGGGAAACGGGAGAGAGAGAGAGAAGAAGAGAGAGAGAAGAGAGAGAGAAGAGAGAGAGAAGAGAGAGAGAAGAGAGAGAAGAAGAGAGAGAGAAGAAGAGAGAGAAGAAGAAGAGAGAGAGAAGAGAGAGAGAAGAAGAGAGAGAGAAGAGAGAGAGAGAAGAGAGAGAAAGAAGAGAGAGGAGAGAGAGAGAGAGAGAGAGAGAGAGAGAGACTGTCTGCCTCTCGCTGTCTCTCATCGGTACACCATATAGTACAAGGCCTGTACATGCGGGGATGGTCAGTGTGACGGGGGGGCAGTCTGCAGCCCGGGGTTCGGTACGAGGGTCTGTCCCATAGACGGACATGCATTTTTTTCTATTTATAGATGGTGAAGGGGCGAACTACTTTAAAAGTAGTTCCTATTCACTATGATACTACATGGGGGAGGGTGCACCATGAGACTTGTACCATAGACATAACAATGGAAATATGCAAGAAGGTAGCAACAGTGCAGATTAAGCAGAGGTAAAGGAGCACAGTGTTTCGGCACTTCAGTTGGAGAAAGAGACATGTACCTGTTGAAAGGAGGGAGAGAATAAGCAGATATTACTTTATGCCATGTTAAGCTGCATAAAAGTTACACTCGATCCCGGTCAAACTTCATCATAGGGAACAGCCACGTGTCAGTGAATGGAAACTGCTTTTAAAACCAAGCAACAGCTGGGAGGGACTAGTTTAATTAGGTTCATTAAGCAACTAGCCAGTAACCCACCCAGAGGTTTTATGGCTCGCTAACATAAACAACAACTCCACAGTAAAACTGGACATAGAAGTGGGGGATGATACTACCCAGTTTTCCTGAAAATAAGACATGGCATGATTTTCCAGAATTTTTGAGGATGCAAAATGATTTTTCTGGCTTTTTGAGGATGCTTGAACTATAAGCCCTTGAACTATAAGCTTGACCTACTCCAAAATTAAGCCCTGCTAACAGTTAATTTAAAAAGTCAATTTAAATAGTGTCCAGGCTGCTATACATGTAAAAAAGTTAAACCTTTTTGAACAAAAATGAATATAAGACACTGTCTTCTTTTCGGGGAAACACGGTATATGGGAGAGGGTGCACCAAAGCTGCACAAAATATGAGCAGTACTCAACCTAGGCAGGAGACACATACCATAGACATAACAGTAGAAATATGCAAGGATGTAGCAATGATACAGATTAAGGCCTCCTTCCCACGAACAGATTTCCGCCGCGTAATTCGCGGCGAAAATCCGCTGCATTGCCCGCTGCTATTAGGTTCTATTGAACCTAATAGCTCAGGGCACACGGTGCGGAATTCCACCGCAGAATTCCGCACCGTGAAATCTCCCGTCCTCACCCGCGGCATGCTCTATTTGCCGCGGGTGTACGCGCTGACGGCTTCCATTGCAGTCAATGGAAGCCGTCCGTTCACGCTATCTCCTGCTGTAACACAGCGGAAGATAGCGTGAAAACGCTTTCCCGCCTACCGCCGCCGCGTCACGTGACGCGGTTGGTGTGTCATGTGATGCGGCGGCGGTGGGCGGGGAAGCGTCATGCGGGAGCGAAGACTCCGGACCCGCTGGTAAGTATGGGGTCTCTAGGGGGCGCCGTGACGGGCTTTGTCGCGGAATATTCCGCGGCGGAGCCCGTCACGCTCGTGTGCAGCCGGCCTAAGCAGCAGTGGAGGAGCACAGTGTTTCAGCACTCAGGTTAAAGAAAAACACGTACCATAGACATAGCAGTGGAAATATGCAAGAAGGTAGCAATGGTGCAGTTTAAACAGAGGTGAAAGAGCACAGTGTGGTGGCACTTCAGTTGGAGAAAGAGACACATACCTGTTGAAAGGAGGGAGAGGATAAGCAGATATTAATTTATGCCATATTAAACTGCATAAAAGTTACACTTGATCCCGGTCACACTTCATTATGGGGAACGTCCACATGTGTGCACTGCCACTTTAAAGGGTATCTGGAAAAATCTCAGGATATTAGGCTGCATAAGAATCTCTTGATTCTGTTTTTGACTAAGAATAACAGCCACAATAATCAAGGAGATCACCCGGCTGACGTATCAGGTACAACTCCGTGGGCAGACAAGACCATAGTTCCTTTGGAGAACATTTGCGGAGCAGCAACGTACAGCTCACATCAGGCTTTTGTTAATCATTATAGACTAAAAAGTTACTTTTCTGAAGGAGCAGCCTTTGGGCGCTCAATTGCGAATGCAGTTCTGCAAGGGGGCCCTCCCATGGGGGTTGATACTTGCTAGATCCCCATCATTTGTGCTGCTGGGGGACGTAAGGGAAGCGTTGATCATACTTGTTAGTCTGTTTCCCTCCCCCCTCCATTATTCACAAGAGATTTGAAGCACTGAGTGAGAATTTAGCAAGAAGTGAGTGATTCTCAGCAACGATCTGCCTGTATAAACGTTCTGCACGAGTGCAAACAACTTGCAGTGGCATCACCCGCTCGTGCAGGACAATTAGCCGATAGTCGTCCCGTTTACATGGGGCATATGGGAAAGCAGATTGACAAGTATAATCAACACATTTATGCCCCATGAGAACAGATCCTTAAAGGGGTTGTCCCACGAAAGCAAGTGGGGGTATACACTTCTGTATGGCCATATTAATGTACATTGTGCATTAATTATGAGCCATACAGAAGTTATTCACTTACCTGTTCCGTTGCTAGCGTCCCTGTCACCATGGCGCCATCTAATTTCAGCGTCTAATCGCCCGATTAGACGCGCTTGCGCAGTCCGGTCTTCTTCCTGGTGAATGGGGCCGCTTGTGCCGGAGAGCTGGTCCTGGTAGCTCCGCCCCGTCACGTGTGCCGATTCCAGCCAATCAGGAGGCTGGAATCGGCAATGGACCGCACAGAGCCCACGGTGCACCATGGGAGAAGACCCGCGGTGCATCGTGGGTGAAGATCCCGGCGGCCATCTTGCTAAGGTAAGGAAGAAGTCGCCACAGCGCGGGGATTCGGGCAAGTACTAAACTTTTTTTTTTTTAACACATGCATTGGGTTTGTCTCGCGCAGAACGGGGGGCCTATTGAAAAAAAAACAAAAAAACGTGTCGGCGCGGGACAACCCCTTTAAAGTTATTTTTACATGGGATGGAATTTGGAGTGAAATTTGCCACCGTGCAGAAAAATCTGCAATAAAATTTGTATGTCATGGGGCGACTTCATATGGGCGTATTTGTGTGCATAAAAATATATGCGCACAATTCAAAGAGAACAGAAACCCCATTTCAATTTTGTTCTAATTTCCCTGAACTGCGCACCAAAGGTTACAATAGAAATCTATGGGGGGTGGGGGGGAGGGTGTAAATGCGCATGGAATACACAAGGGGGATGTGTGGTACACTGCGCAATTCCATTTTTTTTAAAAAAGGACACATTTGGAATTTATTAGGATAAATAGCCATTTAAATCGCGTGCATTCGTCTGTTGTGCGCAAATAAGCATAATAAAATACACCAATACTCATGCATAAAATCCTTGTACATGGCGCAAATAAGTTGTATTGAGGCGTGTGCAAAAGCACATACGCCCGTGTGCAAGGGGCCTAAAGCAGGTTTTAGTTCAAAAGATTTTTATTGAAATTTTGTAAAAATTTTGTTACAGATTAAACTGCAGACTTTCGCCCCTCGCAGGGGGATCTTCTGTTTATAGAAATTGTAACACAACCAAAAATGAAATCACAAACGGACAAAAAAACAATGCATCAGAAGAATATTCATAAAATCGGATGCTATCAAAGATATAATAGAATTACTTGACATATTGGTACCTCTTATAGTCGATTAGACCCCCCCCCCCCCCCACCTGGTAGAGTCGTGAGGCCATTCTCCCCACCCTCCCCCATCACACTTCCTCACCGCTTCACCTCAGTAGGCCAGCATCCAGGGCAGCCCTGGGATGGTCAAATATATGGTCCAGGGCAACCAGGTCCTAAGGAAACTCTCCATGCGGTCTTCCCTCATGGCACACAACTTCTCATACAACATTATTCTGGAGATTCGGGCTAAAATTGGATCCCTATGAAGAGATGGAGATAGCCACTGGGATGCGATATAGACCCTCGTCGCCATACAAATATATTGTGAAAGCTTGTGCTGTTGGTTACTGTAGCCATTTGGGTTTTCCGCCAGGAGGCAAGCCGATGGGACAAGAGGGAATGTTTTACCCAGAACTCTAAATATCAGGTGAGCCACCTGTCTCCAGAGGGCCCTCACTGATGGGCATGTCCACCATATGTGAGAGACTGTTCCCAGTGCTCCACAGACCCTGAAACAATCTGGGGAAGAGGTTGGAGAAAACTTCTGGATAATTGTAGAAACGTAATATACTTTGTGTAGAATTTTATAAGAGGACTCGGTCAGAGTAACTTGGTGGCTACCCTTGAAAATAAAGGTACAGCAATGGTGCCATCTTTGAAGTGAAAAGGTTAAATCCAGGACTCGCAGAACTTCAGGCGTGCTCTAAAAACGCACCTCTTCAGGGAGGCATACCGCATTCCCTAAACAAACCCCTCTGTACTCCCCTGATAACATGCTCCCTGACCTACTGACTGCAATCCCTGCTAGCCATCATAAACCGCTCCTGCAGTCATACTGTTTCTGCCGTCACACGGCTAAATGTCTGACCATTGTCTATGTGTATAGTATCGCTCACTCTCCACCTCGCCATACCGTGCACATCTCCAGCCCTTTACCTTCTGTATCCCCCCATTACCTGTAGTATGTAAGCTCGTTGGAGCAGGACCCTCACCCCTATTGTTTCCATCAGCTGATTACTATGTAACCGTGGTTCTGTAATGTTTGTACTTTTGTCTTTCTGTATCCCCTCTATGTAAGCCCTGCGGAATATGTTGGCGCTATACAAATAAAGTTTATTATTATATTATTATTTAAGTCAGACTCCCACTGCCTCATAAAGTCTCCTGTGGGGGTTGATTTAAGGTGGAGCACAGGGAGTAAATTATTCCCAGTTGCAAAGGAGACTGTAAGCATAGCCTCTCACAGGTAGTGAGTGCCTTTGTATTCTTTCCCGTCTTACAACTGCCACGTTTGGGTTATTTCTAATTAGATAGGCTAATGGCTCTATCGCTAGAGCGAACAGGGCTGGGGATAGAGGGCAGCCTTGCCGCGTGACTCTCTGAATGGAGATTACTTAAATCCCACTTGATCTTTATGGACCAAGTGGGGAATAGAGGATTTAGCCGCTTGGCGAGTAAGCTTGTGAATATTTTATAGTCAAGGTTTAATAGTGATCTAGGGGGGTAGTTTTTGGAGGAGGTGTGATCCTTATTCGGCTTCAGGATAACAGTTATGTGAGCATCAAGGAATTCTCCCAGAGGGCGTTTCCCTGCTAAAATTTCATTATAGAAGCTTGCAAGGTGGGGGGCTAGGAGGGCGTCAAATTTTTTACATTAGTGGGCTGTAAAGCCATCGGGACCTGGGGCTTTACATTGTTTAAGGTCTTCAATGGTATCTGTGATTTCCTCTTCAGAAATGGGACTGTTTAATTTGTGGTAACTATCTGTGGTGAGTTTTGCGAGCAACAGGTGTTGTAGAAAGTTTGTGAGGGCTGAAGGGACCTTCTACGGTTTATATTTGTACAGAGAACTGTAAACCTCATGGAAGATCTTAGTGATTTTGAGGAAGAGGCCCCATTCCTTGTCCTAATCGCGTACACAGAGTTGATGCACTCTTTTGTTCTGAGCTGCGCTGCCAGTAACCCAGCGGGCTTGTTGGCCAATCTAAAGTATGTAGTTTGGGTCCAGTTCAGGGCTTATAGCACCATATAGCAGATTTAATTGTACTTTTATGTCTCTGATTTCCTTAGTGATTGCTATGCTGGGCCTTTGTTGGTTTGTGATCTCAAGAAGAGTTAGGCGATTTTCTAGTGCATTTTGGGCCTGAGATTTCTGCCATTTTTTGTGCGCCGCTATTCGAGCTATATTACCTCTTATAAAGGCTTTATGGGCGAGCCAAACCCAAATTGGTTGTGACTCCGAGTTAGCATTTGTGGACAGGTAGAGACTAAGTTGCTGGAAGATGTCTGTTAAGAGTTAATGGATCCTTTAGGAGAGATTCATTAAGGCGCCATCTCTTAGGAGGCCTCGGGGCATTCTGGGTCAGAAAGTGTGTCAGGACCATGTCATGGTCAGACCAAGCACAAGTTATGTGCCATGTCTGAACGAGAGAAGGGGCTAAATGGGTGGAAATTGAAGTCCAATCAATACGCGAATATGATCTGTGCGGGTGAGAGAAGGATGTGTACCCCTGTTTAGTCCCATGTGCCTCTCTCCAAGCATCCACCAGGTCCAGATCTTTCAGGGAGGAATGTAGGGCAACTCTTTGGGAAGCGCTAATTTTATCCGGTCCCATCAATGTGCGGTCAAGGACAGGCGTCGGGTTCAAGTTAAAATCACCCATCCAGTATATATCAGCCCCAAGGGGAGATTTAAGTTTGTTGGAAATAAGTTTGATGGTCTTAAGGGGGTTGTTTACTGGGGCATAGGAATTAATGAGAACCACCTGCCTATCATAAAGTGTCACTTTCAGAATTACAAATTGCCCCTGTGAGTCCAACTCTGCGTCAGATACCATAATAGGGAAGAAGTTATGGAAGAGAATAGTGACCCCTGATGTTTTTTGGGGCTACCGAGGAGTACATCTCCGAATATTGTGAATGTATAAATCTGGGTGCTGAGGAGGCGGAGAAGTGAGTTTCTTGGAGGCATATAACCTCCGGTCTTTCTTTAAGATATTGCAATAGGGCTCCTCACCTCTTGGCTGGGGAATTAAATCCTCGAACATTCTGGGATATAATAACTACCATTTATATTGATGGGCGATTGCTGGATCAGTCTAACTATTGAAAGTGAAGGAGCGCAAATAGTAGTATAATACCATTTAGAAGTGTACCAGTCAGGAGGTAATGTGGACAGCAACACATAACATATACAAAACATAACAAAAATAGCTACATTAACTTGAAGCCTAGTTAGGGAGGTCAGGGCTAAAAGTTCCACTATATTTATGGGCGTTACTCCCATATTCTGGAGGGGGGAGAGCAACAAATCCCTACAACCTGTCCCAGTCAGGAGAAGCTGAAAAAGAGGGATATCAAGAGATCAATATATCCCTAGTGGTGTGTCAGGAGTGTCTATCCACATTCTGTGCGCGAGGAAAGGCAAAAATATACAACCGAGAGGGAACATGAGGAGCAGGAAAGGAAACGAGGGATAGAAGGTGCAACACACCCGAGGGAGAAAGAGTGGGAAACAGAATATCCAAGACCCCTCCGCCAATGGCGATTTAACCAAACAACTTCAATCAAGGAGCAGAGGGGTACTTTATGCATCTGGCGTCAGTGTCCTCAGGTCAGCAAACGCGGTTTTCATTGTGTGCTGAGGATTCGGTGTGCAGGGGATGCTTAGATCTCAGTGGGCCACATCTGGATGCGCTGTAGGGAATTCCCATCTCTTCCAGGGCCCGCTTTCCATCTCCTAGGGAGCGAATCATGAGGGAGCGCTGATTGTTGCAGACCTGCAAAGTGAATGGGAAGCCCCAGCGGTAGCGGAGACCTGCTGGTTGCAGTGCAGTGGTGACAGGTGGCAAGACTCTCCAGGGTTGCAGATAAGATGTTGGCAAAGGTCTGGACCACCGGAGGGACCCCTGGGAGGGCTTCCAACCCCCGAGCCGCGGAGAGGATCTGATCTCCCTTCTCAGGGTTGTGTATCTTGAGGACGACATCACTCGGGGTGTCTGGGTTTGCGGCGCTTGTAGAGCGATCTGTGGATTCTGGCCATACGGAGCAACTCCTGTACAATCTGGGGCAGGAGAGCAAAGAACAGGTTAAGAGCTGCTTCCTTCAGGCTGTTGCCAGATTCTGGCAGACCTCTGACCCTGATATCGGCTCTCCGGCTCCTATTTTCCACATCTTCACTCTTTAGCTTAAGCGCTTCAACGCGGGCTGCGTAGTCCTCCCACTTTGTTCTCTCGTAATCAAGAGTATCTACTATTTCCATCTTTCATGAGTTTTACAGTTCTCTGCTCTAGATCACCTGTGCACTGGCCCAGGTCGCCCAGTTGCTTTGCCATGTTGCGCATCGTGATTTGTAGTTCCTCTCTAATAATGCACTGGATCTGAGATAGTAGGGTGCCAGTAGGTTGCCATCAGATGGGGAGAGGCTTGCACTTATGGAAGGCGGCGTAATCTTGATTGGCTGACCTTCCCTTGTTGGTTCACTTGTGACCGGAGAGTTGGAACTCCTGGGTGATGATGCCTTGTTGGAGTGGCTAATGCTTGATTGTTCTGGGAAAAATTCTGTGGTGGATTATTTGATTTGCCATTTTTTCTTGTTTTCATCCTCCATCTACCCCTGGAGTTCAGCTAAAAGATCTGATATCCCTCTAGATATACTGGGACAAGGCTAGAGCATAGTTCAGGGGAGGGTAAGTAACATCCCCATCGCCATGTATGTGTTCATTCCCTTCAGGGGGTTCAGGCCGGCTTGCTGGATGGAGGGCCCCTTAAGTTATGTCTTACCTGATTGGCCTGTAATAATGTATGGAGGCAGATTGTTGGTGGAACGTAGAAAATCCGGCACTTCACTCTGTTGCAAATGAGAGTCGCTCACCTCAGCTTGGGCGCATATAGATAGAATTCCTGTAATTTTCACTTTTGGCCGCTAGGTGGTAGAGTTCTGGATAAGTGCAGTTGATGTAGAAATTGCATGTAGCAGAGCCGAAAATGTTGTATAGGTCACAGAAGGTCTGAAGTGGCACTGGGCACTACTTTTAAGTCCTTTTACTCGACAGATGTCCTGCCTTATTAGATGCACGGTGTAGATTTCTACTGGTGCATGTGCTACTGCAGAATTGTGCACAATCACCTCACACCAAGCTCACTATAGCTTTACATTTAACCCTTTGCAATCCAATTTTGGATTCAGGGTTTCCTAGGGGGGGCTTTCTCTTTCTTGCATTATACAATGGCACTATCTGCTGGCTAGAACCAGTACTGTGGTATGAGACATGCTGGAGAGGCCTCTGACAAAAGAGCAGCCAGTAATCTACAGTAAGAATACCATGTTAGACATCTTCCAACATCAGAGCTGTAGAGCCTTCAATCAGAATGTCTTTACACGTCAGACAGTTGATTGGAAAGGGTTAATGTCCCGATTTAGTGCTGAGAGGGGGAAGTTTCTCTCTCTTCACTCTGCGTGGAGTGATCTCTCAACTCCTAGCAGAGGCTTCCCAGCCCAATATCTTTTGCTCTGCAGACTATTGCCAGCAGCCGCTCCCCCTCCTCTGCAAGTTATCTTCCCTCCAGCTATGCAGGCTGTTACCAACAGTGATACAGGCTTTCTCACCTCAGCCCTGGGTCACATCTCCCTCCGGAGGATGGCAGCTATTTTCCCCCCCATGCACCCGCACTGCCCCAAGCCTCTCTGAAGCAGATTTGGATGCAGAATTAAAAATGGTTTAGCTCTGCTGGCCAGTTAGCACATCAAAAACTCCATTTAGACCTGCAGGTTTGGGTGCGGATTTAGGCGGTGGTGGCAAATTCTGCTGCGTATTGTAGAACAATTCCACCCTGTGTGAATGACCCTTAAGGTGGCTCCTTTGTTCTCCTTATATCCACAATACTTTTTTTTGGCTTGAACGTAGTCAACACAGTCGTCCTCAAGTAACAATAGTTGGGAATGTTTGATAGATCCAGACTAATTCCACACAGAAAATAATCACTTTTAATGTCTGTCAATAACCTGAGAAGTTACAAATCGTTTTTGGCATTTCCCACATTCCAAACAAGAACATGACTTCTTCTCTATGGGAATTCTTTGATGAGTTTCCAAAATCTGATTTCCTTGCAAAACGTTTTAACATATAGAACATTAAAACGGCTTCTCCCCTCTGTGACATCTCTGATGATCCCTACGCTTAGCATAAGTGGTAAAACATTCCCCACATTCGGAACACATGAATGGCTTCTCTCCTGTGTGACGTCTCTCATGTAAAACAAGCTTTGATTTTTCTATGAAACCTTTTCCGCATTCCAAACATGAATATGGCTTCTCTCCTGTATGAATTTTCTGATGTCTAGCAAGGTCTGTTTTATCTGCATGACCTTTTCCACACTCTGAACACGAAAATAACTTCTCCCCTGTGTGAATTCTCAAATGTGTAACAAGACTTGATTTCTTTGCAAAACATTTCCCACATTCCAAACATGAAAATGGCTTCTCTACAGTGTGACTTCGGGCACGTTTACGTATACTATGACTTCTTTCATGCTTACCAAGACTTGATTTATCTATAAATACTCTACCACATTCTGAACATGAATATGGCTTCTCTCCTGTGTGAATTCTCAAATGTGTAACAAGAGTTGATTTCTTTGCAAAACATTTCTCACATTCCGAACATGAAAATGGCTTCTCTACAGTGTGACTTCTCTCATGTTTACCTAAAGTGTGACCTCTTCTATGTCTACCAAGACTTGATTTATCTATAAAACCTTTTCCACATTCTAAACATGAATATGGCTTCTCTCCTGTGTGAATTCTCAAATGTGTAACAAGACTTGATTTCCTTGCAAAACATTTCTCACATTCCGAACATGAAAATAACTTCTCTACAGTGTGACTTCTCTCATGTTTACCAAGACTTGATTTATCTATAAAACTTTTCCCACATTCTGAACATGAATATGGCTTCTCTCCTGTGTGAGTTCTCTCATGTGAAATAAGCTTTGATTTTTCTAAGAAACACTTCCCGCATTCTAAACATGGAAATGGCTTTTCTCCTGTGTGAATTCTCTGATGTCTAACCAGGTCTTTTTTATCTGCAAAACATTTCCCACACTCTGAACATGAAAATGGCCTCTCCCCTGTGTGAGTTCGCTCATGTGAAACAAAAAGGCATTTATATGCAAAACATTTCCCACATTCCGAACATGAAAAAGGCTTTTCTGCAGTGTGAATTCTCTGATGCTTAACAAGTTCTAGTTTTTGAGGAAAACTTTTCTTACATACTGAACAAGTATATGGTTCTTCATGATTAGGGGGATCACATGAAAGCTCTGTATTTTCAAGTTTTGGATATACATTATCGGTAATGAGGTTTTCTCCTGAAGAGTGCTGTTTGATATCTTCCTCTTCTACTTTACAATTTAGCGATGACATGAAGAGTCCATCTGAGTTCTCACTGGAAATTTCTGTTGAGATTACAATTGGATTTCATTATTTTTTTTCAAACCATAAAAGCAGTCACATTTGCAATATTACTACTAAGCTGGACATAAGGTATCAATAAAAGTCAATGTTTGACCTTTCACCATGCTTTGCAATAGGACTATAGCTATAGTGCACAGCAGCGTTCTGGTTGGCTGGTTAAGAAGCCATTTCCAATGTGCATGCACTGCAAGGCTTTTACAAGAAGAAACAGTTCCCCTCGAGATCTACTACACTGGAAATTCACATGTAGTTCTTAAGTCAAAGCCAGAATTGGGTCCAGCAGGAAGGAGAAGTAGAAATCCTTTATATTTCCCATTCCTTTTGAATTCACTTCTGGCTTCAGCTGATTCTAGTCTTAAGAGGTTTTGTGACTTGTCTAATTTTTTTAAAGGGGTCGTACCACAATTGCAAGTTATTCCCTTATCCACAGGATAGGGGTTGACTTGCTGATTTGTGGGAGTTTCACCACTGAGACCCCCACATATTCCAAGAATGGGACTCCTGTGTCCCACTCTCCTATCACTATGGTAGTCACTTCTTCCCCCCAGAGTGACATCACTCTCAATGAAGTGTTTTAATATAATTAATAAAACTTTTTAAAACTACTTTTCTAGGTTTTTTTTCAGTCCCCATAGGGGACAAGAACTTGCTCTGGTTTAATCACTCCTGCAGTATGATATAATGCCATAGCATTACATTATACCGTGATCTCACATGCAGCTTTTACTCATTTGCTGGAGGAATAAAGATGTTGTGCTTCATTTGAAGAAAAGTTACTGCGTGCGGATCCATCCTTCTCTATATTTTGTGATTTGACATGCAATCTATCACGCCACGCCACAGGCATGGCTTGATAGGCAATCTGCAATGGCAGCCCTGGGGCCTCTCAGAAGGCCTCTTCTGGGGGGACAGTGCAGGACTCCCGAACATTGATCAGGGCATTTAAATGCTGCTGTCAGAATTGATGGCGGCATTTAAAGAGTTAACAGCTCCGATCAGTGGCACTGCTCATCGGAGCTGTTGCCGGAGTGGTTGACCCTTACATACCACAAACCTGCATGGCGTAACTGTGTAACGTTAAGGGGTTAAGGCTGCAGTCTATTTTGGTCAAAAGGACACAACAATTTTGGGGAGATTTTCAGCTCCACGCTCGAAAGCCCCAACTTTTTTATTTTGACACGGCCGTATGAGGGCTTGTTGTTTGCGTGGCGAACTGTAGTTTTTATTGGTACCATTTCTGGGTGCATATAATGTATTGTAAAATGTTATCTTAAACAATTATCATTCAGATTTCAACGCTCCCGTGGGAATTTAACCGATAATTGTCCTGTGTAAATGAATGCAGCGACCAAACGAGAATGTAGAAAACTGAACGAGCCATTCAGTGTAAAAAGCAGTTGTTTACTTTTTAACGACTGCTTACTGTAAACGGAGGCGGGTGGGGGAGGGGGTGGAGATCATAAGTTATGCCAGCAATACTCACTCCTGTGTAACATCACTGGGACAAGCTGCCTGGCATCTCTTCCGTGTAAAAAGACGTTAAGACAATACCAAAATTATATTTTTTTGTGAATTTTTCACAATAAAGCCCATTTTGTTTTGGATCGCTGCATTCCAAGTTCTGTAAGTTTTTTATTCTTCCATGGATGGAGCTCTGTGGCGACTTGTTTTTTGCATGACAAGCTCTAGTTTTTTTATTTGGTACCATGTTGGGGTACACGCGGCTTTTTTATTGTATGTTTTGGGAGGCGAAATGAACAAAATCGGCATTTTCGCTCAGTTTTTTTATTTTTTTTAATAGATTTTCCCATGCGGGATAAATAGTTTATCGATACGGATATGATAATACCAAATATGTTGGAAAGGGGGGGGGGGGGTTACATTTTTTTTATACAAAGAGTGGAAAGTGTGCAAAAAGATTTTTTTTCTGTTACTTTTTAACTTTTTTTTATGTCCCTGTATGGCACTTGAACCATCACTATGATCACTATAATAATGAATTGCAGTACTTCTAGACTGCAGTGTATCGCTCACACTAGACTATTGTCAGCCATTATCTGGTTTCCTGTAGCCACGGCAATCCATCAGTCCTCCACGATTATATAGCAGAAAGCCAATGACGTTGCAGAGAAAGTGCGCTCCCTCTGGGAAAATTGTTGTTAAGGCGGGTGCTGGCGGTGTCTTAAGTGCCACCCAACTAGGATATAAAAACTTATATCCTGTGGCATTAAGAGGCTAAATTCAGTATCTACAGACACTCGTAGCTTGGAAAGTCTTCATCTTAAATCTAGTACAGGAGGACACATTCCTCAAGCATGATGTTCTGACCTCCGCAGTTCCTCTCTCACAGTTAAGAAGAAGCTTCGCCTTAAAACAATTGATAGAAAAGGTGTAAAATATCCAATTCGAAAAACTTTGTGTGAAATATCATGTAGCGTCATCCATGGTTTATAAGTTCACTGCATACAAAGGCAAGGGAGTCCACCTCGGAGAAGTCTACTCTCAACCTCTAGGGCTGATGACCATCCACCCCCCCCCAGATTGATTTGCCACGTATCATGGATGCCAAGCATATTACTATTTTGGTGTTCTATGTTTTGATGACGCCCTATTTGCGTACCCTATGTGTGACTTTTGATCTTCCATGTCTCGCATGATGATCTTTCTTGATATCTTGGATGACTTGATATCTTGCATTTCATTCTACTTTTAGCGCTATGAAAAAAACTTGATTAATATTTGGCCTGTGTGTATTGGAGCCCATTTATTCTTGTCGTAGAACTCTTGTCTGTCAATCAAACCTGTCCAATGCATTTGGCCTTTCAAAACCAATTGGGCAACACTTTAGTTTTTTTCACTAATGACGTCATCCACAGAATGGGTGATGAAGGTATGGTCAACCACTGGGTCCCCCGGGATCATGAGAATGGCTAATGCAGAGTCTAGGAGGTAAACGGAGCAGCGATGCACATGTGTGCAGCAATCTAACGCTTATCACCCGTTCTGTGTTTTCTTTATTCCCACTTTTCTAACACCAAATTGTAATGTCAGCTGACCTGTACATGTGGTAAACTCCTGTGATTGGTCAGGCGAAGGCTCCTCGTGATTAGGGGGATCATATGATGTATCTCTACTACTACATCCTGGATGAAGGGTAATGAGGTTTTCTCCTGAAGAGCCCTGCAGCAGATCTTCATCTTCTACTTTACAATGTAGCGACAACATGAAATTTCCATCTGAGTTCTTACTGGGATTTTCTGTTAGGGTAAAATTTGGACATATTTTTAACATTCCTGTCAGGCTGGAAAAAGTCATCGCAGTTTTTGATGCCAATTTTTAAACCAAAGCCAGAAGTGGATCCAGAAGGCAGGAGAAGTAGTTGCGCTTCCTTTATATTTCCCCTTCCGCTTGCATCCACTTCTGGATTTGGCTGGAAAACTAATTCAGAAAGTGCCACAAAAACTGCACATGTGATCCCAGCCTCATAAAGCTTTATCTAGCAAGCCTACTTAGTTTAACTACTAAAGGAATGTATCACCAATTCACAAAACAGGTGATAAATATCTGATCGCTAGGGATCCGACCATTGGAGCCTTCAGTGATCACCAGAATGGGGGACTTATCCCTTTAAATGGAGTGAAGCTGCACATGCTCTACCACTGCAGGGCTCCATTCACTTCTATCGGAGGGAGGAAGATAGTCAAACGCATCAGAGAGGGTGAAATATTATGGGAAATATATTACAAAACTGTTCTAGTCTTTTTCGTAAGTGTCTGCATGCATGTGTAATTAGGAAGGCCCATAGTAGCTTCACAGTAGTAAAGGCGTACACCGTGTTATGTTCTGACAACACAGGGAGTGTTCTAATTAGGGTCCGCCCACACTGTCATGTGTTCATCTGTGAAACGCACAAGTTTTTAGCCCAAAAAATGGATTAAAACGTAGCGTTTCACTGACCCACATAATGGGATAAATGGAGTCAAGCTGTGCATACATTTGACTACGATTAGCCTGACACACAAGGGATCGAAAAGCGTAGCCTGCCCCACAAAAAAGTATGAACAGTATACTTATTATACTTGTTAAATGTATTCATTAACACTGCAGTCAATGGAAAAACGTTTGGTGGTACATTTCCATAACATTTAATGTGAACGGATTTTGTGATCGAGTCAAAAAAAAAAGGGTTGAATTACAAAACTTTATTAAGAAAAAAAGAGTTTTCAGTGAAAAATGTAGGCTATTCAAATAAAAAACAGATTAAGATGTATACTGCGCATAGGAATACAAAACATATACTTAAACACATGGGGGTTTTTACACTCTCACATACATTAAAGTGCCAGAGTGGACGGGTCCTTAAAAAACACGTACAACGTAAGGGAGCTCCTAAATAACATGTCATGTTCCACAAATTGAAAGTCCAATGTCATTCTTTATGAGTTAGCATTGGGGAACGCCCAGATAACACATCAAGAGTGGGACCTAAGAGGACCCTGTATGGACAAACAGAGGTAAATATAGCAAAAAAAGATGGGGATAAAGTCAGCAGTCCTGCCGTCAGGTCTACCTTAAGATTGCAAAAAAGCTGACAGTGCTCATCTATGCCCCCGGTAATGAACAATGGATATATTCAATATGCATTTTTTTTCTTATTACCTGGTGATTCCAGATGTGTCTCATCATATTCCATCATGGCCTCCTTGTACAGATCCTTGTGTTCTTCTAAATACTCCCACTCCTCCATGGAGAAATAGACAGTGACATCCTGACATCTTATAGGAACCTGACAACACAATGATACCGTCATTACCCAGACTCCTCTAGTGCTGTTACAGTATAATTACCCAGCATTCCCAGCAGTGTCACCTCTCCAGTCAGCAGCTCAGTGATCTTGTTGGTGAGTTCTAGGATCTTCTGCTCATGTATCGGTAAGTGAGGAGGAGCCTCAGTGATGGGGCTCTGGCTCCTGCTCCATCCTCCTGACTCATGGAGATGGCTGTTGGGAGTCGTACAGTCACCTGATGTCTTCTTCACCATGGTATAATCCTGTGTATAGAGAGAGACATGTAGGGAACTGAACCCAGTATTCATCCATTAGTAGAAAGTAAGAGATTGTGATCCCCCTGTATAGAGGTCTGGTGAGACCACATCTGGAATACGGTGTTCAGTTCCTCACCTACAAGAAAACATTGATAAAATTCAATCTGTTGAAAGGTTGGCTGCAAAAATAGTGGAAAGTCTTAAGCATAAAACTGACCAGGAAAAAGGTTAGTATTCGAACCTGAAGACTCCTATGTCTCAGACATTAGGTCTTCTCATTGAGCTACTGGTTTTACTGGAGATCTCCTTTGCCAAATCCATTGTCTAACTCATTGTATCTTGAATTCCAGGCTTTGTTTTCCCAATTAGTTTTGCCTTTGGACTTCCTATTAAACCTTCTCCTTGTCAGATCTTTGTGCTTTGGCCTTTCTGTAGAGCATCCTCTGGACAACTGCTGGTATTACCTGTATTGACTGTACTTCTGTCTCACTCCTTCCAACATTGCCATGTGTAGTTATATGCTTAACTCTGGCTGATTTCTGACTTTGCTTTCTCCAATCTCTCTGTTGCTATTGTGGTACCTGTGTACCGAATTCTGGCTTTTTCCGGACATCTGACTCTTACCACCCAGTTACAGCAACCCTGATATGGCCGGACTGTTACAGAGAGTTAAAGGGGTGGTCTCGCGAAACCAAGTGGGGTTATACACTTCTGTATGGCCATATTAATGCACTTTGTAATGTACATCGTGCATTAAATATGAGCCATACAGAAGTTATTCACTTACCTGCTCCGTTGCTAGCGTCCTCGTCTCCATGGTTCCGTCTAAATTCGCTGGCAGCTTGCTTTTTTAGACGCGCTTGCGCAGTCCGGTCTTCTCCATTCAGCACGAGCCACTTCAGTGTGCTCCCCGCTACAGCTCTTCTGCGCATGCGCAGACGAGCTGTCACTGCTCGGGAGCGCGCTGAAGCGGCCATTCTGCACCATCCTCTGTTAGAGGAAGGTGCAGAAACTGGAGCTGCCCAGCGGAGAAGACCAGCCCAGCCCAGCAGCCCCGAGAAGCCTCCCAGGTAAGTGATGGGTCGGGGGGGGCTGCCGCTGCGCCGGGCTGCGCCGGGGGGGAGGGCTGCCGCTGCGCCGGGGGGGAGGGCTGCCGCTGCGCCGGGGGGGAGGGCTGCCGCTGCGCCGGGGGAGCTAGCGCTAGGCCGGGGGGGCTGTCGCTAGGCCGGGGGGGCTGTCGCTAGGCCGGGGGAGCTAGCGCTAGGCCGGGGGGGCTGTCGCTAGGCCGGGGGAGCTAGCGCTAGGCCGGGGGGGCTGTCGCTAGGCCGGGGGGGCTGTCGCTAGGCCGGGGGGGCTAGCGCTAGGCCGGGGGGGCTAGCGCTAGGCCGGGGGGGCTGTCGCTAGGCCGGGGGGGCTGTCGCTAGGCCGGGGGAGCTAGCGCTAGGCCGGGGGGGCTGTCGCTAGGCCGGGGGGGCTGTCGCTAGGCCGGGGGGGCTGTCGCTAGGCCGGGGGGGCTGTCGCTAGGCCGGGGGGGCTGTCGCTAGGCCGGGGGAGCTAGCGCTAGGCCGGGGGGGCTGTCGCTAGGCCGGGGGAGCTAGCGCTAGGCCGGGGGAGCTAGCGCTAGGCCGGGGGGGCTGTCGCTAGGCCGGGGGAGCTAGCGCTAGGCCGGGGGGGCTGTCGCTAGGCCGGGGGGGCTGTCGCTAGGCCGGGGGGGCTGTCGCTAGGCCGGGGGGGGGCTGTCGCTAGGCCGGGGGAGCTAGCGCTAGGCCGGGGGGGCTGTCGCTGCGATGGGGGGGGGCTGTCGCTGCGCCGGGGGAGCTAGCGCTGGGGAGCCGGGGGCTAGCGCCGGTTACCTGCTGCCTGGCGGTGGGCGTCTGGTCGGCGGCTGCGGGGCGTCTGGTCGGCGGCTGCGATGCGTCCGGTTGCCATGGAGACACAGCTGGCGGCGTCTCGGGAGCGCGCACGTCGGGCTGCAGCGAGCGACTGGGAAAGAGCCGGCGGCCATCTTGAGGAAACTTTTATAACTTGCTGAAACGCTGGAACGGTAAGTACGAACCAGCTAGAAATGTCATTTACAGGGGGGCTTAGTAATGTGTGTTTAATGGGGGGGACTGGGCAAAAAAAAAAATTAACTGCTTCCTCGAGACATCTCCTTTAAAGGGAACCTCTCACCTCCATAGAGCATGATAAACTACTACAAGTCTATGAGCGAGCGCGTACACAGGAATCCAAAAAAAAGGCACAGTGCCATGTAGCTTGTGACCTTCAGCAGGTGACAGCGCAGGAATCGGGGAGTGGATGAGTATAACAAAATACACCACCCGGCTCCCGGTCATCTACCCCTACAACACAAAAACTCATTTTATGGTGCTGTGGGGAGGTGACGGGTTCCCTTTAATGAACTTAACCCCTTAGTGACCTAGCCTCTATTCTATCTATGTTCTTTGTTTTTATCTAGGTCATATCTATGTATCATCCATCTCTCTAGTCGATTTGTATCTATCTAGTTGATTAGTATCTATTTACTTTATATCTATCTCTCTATCTTGGAGAAACTAAAGACAATAACAAAGGTCAGAAACTGAAATTAGCGTCAAGGTGTATAGTGGGGGGGGGGGGGGGGATGGATCAAGAAGTTATGTCAGAAAATATTTTCCTGTAAGAATAGTAGAACAAACCTTTAGCACCAGTCAGTGATGGTAAACCTGCCTGGGATGAACATAGATCTGTCCGGGGAGAAAAATAACAAGGAAGTAATATAACGGTACACTAGATGGACCCTGCACTCCTCCTGCCGTCAGACTTCCATGTTTCTTTATAGATGTCATACTAGTGGTAAAAATCAAAGTCTCTAGACCAAAATCCATCCATGTCATCTTGCTGGTTCCTGGCTGCCCTTTCCTCCTCATTACAAGGAGCCTACTTCCCATTCTCATTGCTCCTACAACATTACGATTAGCTCATTGGTTCCCACCATACAGAACTGACCATATTGGTGGCCGATCTTCACATTCTCTGCTGTCCAGTTCTTTAGTTCTCCCTCACTTGGAAGGTCTGGAAGCCGTTATATGGGACACTGGATTGTTCCTAATACTTCCTAGAATGGATTTTCTCTTCCCTTAGTCTGACTTGTTACATAATACAAAACTATTGAAAAGCTTACCTCCCCGGTCAGCAGGTAGATGATCTCCAAGGTGAAGTTTAATATTCTTTTAGTAATGTCAGTCTTGCCTTTGTCCATCCTCGGTGGGTCAATCAGGAGACGACAGTTTTGGCCAAGAGTTTGAAAATACTGACCGGTTCTAGTAATGTTGGCACCTTCATGAAAAAAGCAAAGGCTCTAAATACTACAGGTGACATCGGAATTGTTTATTTTCATAAAATATAGTTATTTAATACATTTTATGTATCCCAAAATGCAGTTAAAAATGACAACTTGTCCTGCAAATACGCAGATCCCTCTTACAGCATTATCATTGGGAAATAAAATACCACCCTTCACATCCCAGTGATGGAAATAATAAGAGCCCATCCTTACAAGGTTACAATCCTGCCTATTCCAGGCTCCGGTGTCCAGGGGGCGGCTTACTCCATGTTCGAGGGCCATTCCTGTATATCCACATACGGGGTAGATTGGCAGTTATTGAATGGGAGCAACTGCTTTCCCATTAAACTATATATCGGTCTGTTCAGCTGCTCTCAGGGGAAGAACTAGAGTTGAATGGGGCCGAGGGACAAATTGTGGACCTAGTCCTCACCCCTGCTTGTGGCATGGGTGCACTGCCCCCAGTGGTGTCACTAGGGTCTATATATACTGCCATGATGACTTCTTTCATTCATGGTAACATAGTAACAAATGTCCATCTAGTTCAGCCTGTATCCACCCCCCTTGTTGATCCAGAGGAAGGCAAAAAAAAACCAAAAACACCCCAATGAGGAAAAAGCCAATTCAGTTCATTTTGGAGGAAAAAATCCTTCCCGACTCCATAATGGCAGTCAGAATAATCCCTGGATCAACGTTTGAAAAGTTCCTACCTAACTCCAAGATCCGGATCAACAACCCCGCTGGTTACCTAATCTATATCCTGTAATATCATAGAGCTCTAGAAAGACATCTAGTCCCCTCTTAGACTCCTCTTTTGATTTTGCCATCCCCACCTCCTCAGGCAGAGAGATGCAGTCTCACTGCTCTTACAGTAAAGAACTCCTTTCTATGTTGGTGATAAAATCTTCTTTCCACTAACCGTAGCGGATGCCCTCTTGTTACCGTCGCAGTCCTGGGTATAAGCAGATCATGGGAGAGATCCTTGTATTGTCCCCCAATATATTTACACAGTTATTTGGTCGCCCGTTAATCATTCCTTTTTTAGGGTGAACAATCCCAACCTTGTTAGCCTCTCTGGGTATTCCAGTCCTCCCATTCTGTTCATTACTCTAGTTGCCCGTCTTTGAACCCCCTCAAGCACTGCAATGTATCTCCCCATCACCGGTGTACAGAACTGTGCACAGTATTCCATGAGGCCCGACAAGCACCCCATATAGTGGAAGAACGATGTTCTTGTCCTTCACCCCTATACCTCCTTTAATGCACCCCAAAACTTCATTTGCCCATGCAGCAGCTGATTGGCACTGACCGCTGGAGTCAAGTCCTCAGTCAACTAGTACCCCCGGTCCACCACCCCCAAGCAGCACCCCATCCAGTGTACTGTTGGCATCCATCTCTCCCGCCCATATGCACAACCCCACACCCACCGATGCCAAACCCCATTTGCCATTTCTCACCCCAAGCCCCCAGTCCACCTGCAGCCGCACACCGCCCTTCATTGCATCAACCATCCTGTACAATTTTGTATCGCCTGCAGACACAGACATTCCGCTGTGCAGTCCCTCCGCCCGGCCATCAACAAACACATGCGGGGCGAACTGCAGAAGTCTGGAAAATAAGGGTCAACACTGTAAATATTGTGTATTTATCCAAACTTGATGAATTTGTCAATAAAAGTTTAAACACTTATGAACCCCTTATAACTGTACTTCAGTAACCGTAGAAACACCTGACAAAAGATCAAAGAACACTGAAGCAGCAAACTTTGTGAAAACCCAACTTTGTGTCAAACTTTTGGCCCCGACTGTAGAGGAGACGTCCGGAATCAGATGGGGGGCAGAGATGGGAATATATATTTGGGCTGGAGCGGCCCTTTAAGGGAACATTTATGTCCATTATTTCGTCCCTATGACAGAATAGAGCAGAAACCCCGAACACAGATGTGAGCCGAGTCTAAAGTGTCCGACAAGCAGCAAACCCTCCGCCGCCTCTTACCTGCCGGCCGGAGTCATACGCAGATATCGGATATCAGTCTGCTGTATATGTGTACATATATCCTCTGGCTGACAACAGAGACAGCAGCAGGCACCAGGACCTGCTACATGGCAACAAGACCTACTACACCGCAATAGCTGAAGGACCTGTGATGATGTCACTGTCATGTGATCTGTATATAAGGGGCAGAGCTCAGCAGTAAGGAGGATAAATAGTGGCTGAAGGACCTGTGATGACATCGGCATCATGTGATCGGTATTTAAGGGGCGGAGCTAAGCAGTGAGAAGGATAAATAGTGGCTGAAGGACCTGCGTGATGTCACCATCATGTGATCAGTATATAAGGGGCGGAGCTCAGCAGTGAGGAGGATAAATAGTGGCGGAAGGACCTGCGATGATGTCACTGTCATGTGATCAGTATATAAGAGGTGGAGCTCAGCAGTGAGAAGGATAAATAGTGGCTGAAGGGCTTGTAGTGATGATAACGAGAAAGAAAGAGTGTCGGGAAACGGGAGCAGTTTGGGAGGGAGAGGAGCAGCGGCTGTCCGTCTGTCTGTCTGCCTGCCTGCCTGCCTCCCACTCTCTCATTGGGGCACCATACAGTACAAGCGTTGTACGTGAGAGGATGGTCAGTGTGACGGGGGGCGGTCTGCAGCCCTGGGTTCGGTACGAGGGTCCGAAACCGAGCCGCTCCGCTCTGTCATAAGACGGACCCCATTCAGCCTGGGAGCAGAAAAAACGGAACCGCCGACACAGATGTGGGAGCAGCCTTATTCACAGCGGCGATGTTCATGTCCGTGTTAGCAACGGACGGCACACTAACGCATTACATGAATGGGGCGACACGGACATGGGGTTTTCTATTTACAGATGGTGAAGGGGCGCACTTCTTTGGTTAACCCCTTAATGACGCGGCCCTTTTTCTCTTTCCATTTTCGTTTTTTTCTCCCCCTTTAAAAAAAATCGTAACTCCTTTATTTATCCATCGACGTCGCTGTCGGAGGGCTTGTTGTGTTTTGCGGGACGAGTTGTATTTTTCAATGGTGCCATTTAAAGTACCATATAATGCACTGAAAAACTAAAAAAAATTGTAAGGGGAGTAAAATGAAACAAAAACGACATTTCGCCATCTTCCGGTGCGTCTTGTTTCTGCGGCGCACAAACGGCAACAAAAACGACCTAATAACTTTATTCTACGGGTCGCTACGATTACTACGATACCAAACTTGTACAGTTTTTTATTTTTTTTACTATACTACACTTTTTTTTTTCAAAGGCGTTTAAATTTTTTTCAATTATTTTCTGCGGTCATGTTGTGCGCGCAATAACTTTTTTATTTTTCTGTTGACGTAGTTTTTCTGCGGGATGTCCTGTAGTTTCTGATAGTACCAATTTGGAATACATACGGCTTTTTGATCGCTTTTTATTGCGTTTTTTTCTGGGAGACAGGGTAACTAAAAAAGTGCATTTCTGGCGTTCTTTATTTTTTTTTTTCGGACGACGTTCACTGTGCGGGAAAAATAATGCGCTACTTTGATAGTTCGGACTTTTACAGATGCGGCGATACCAAATACATATTTTTAATTTATTTCTATTTTTTTAATAATAGATATGGCAAAAGGGGGGTGATTTAAACTTTTACAACTTTTTTTTTTTTTCAATTGTAAAAAAAAAAAAAAAAAAAATCAATAAAGTTTTTTTATTACTTTGAAGTCCCCCTGGGGGAGTTTAACATGTAATACTTGGATCGCCCCTGCAGTATGACGTAATGCTATAGCATTACGTCATACTACTTTTTGACAGGCAGTCTATCAAGCCACCCCACGGGGATAGCTTGATAGGCAGTCTGTTAAGGCAGCCCTGGGGACTTTCATTAGGCCCCTGGCTGCCATGACGCCTGAACGGCTCCGCCGATCTCACCGCAGGGGGGCCGATTTAAATGCCGCTGTCAGAATTGAACGCCACGCAACCTTTCTTTATACATACCCCGGCGCTCTAGGACGTACCTGTACGTCATTGGTCGTGAAGGGGTTAAGGGCTAAAAAAAAAAAATTGGCCTCCTTTTACAAAAAAAAAGGGGTGACGCAAAGAGGTAAAAAATGGACACAAACACTGCAATCAGCAACCCCTCACACCCCTCTCCCGGTAAATGCTACCAAGTCCTGCAGTTGCCAGTAGGGGGTGCATCACTTGACCAGTGACCACAGTGCTTTGTAGTGGTTGCCGGATGAGGGCTGTTCCATGTGCTGCAGTGAGGAGGCTGATTGTGAGATGAGAGGAAGCCAAAATCAGCTGCAGATCTATAGCTGATTTTGAGTCAAAATCCGTACCAATTGGGATCATTTTGACTCTTTTTGATGCTGCAGATTCTTCCATGGAATTTTCCGCTGCGGAATATGCATCAATACCGCTATGTGTGAGCGTACCCTTATGGGTGGTAATTGATTTCAATGGGAGTGAAGTCATCTATTAGACTTCCTCCTCTGATCCTAAAGGCAAAGTTCGACATTACTGACAGCAGGTGGTCATCTGATCGCCGAGGATCATGAGTGACAGATCCTTGGGGATCTACTATTAATGTAGTATTTGCCCGGAAAAACCCTTTTATGAGTCAGGTGGGGATTTTCAGCAGACCAGTGCCTCGTATACTGGGTATTCACGTGACCTGATACATGAAACCACGCTTCATCTGGTTTGAATCGCGTTAGCGTGTGTCATGCACCGTGGGGATTGAATTGCGTTAGCGTGTGTCATGCACCGTGGGGATTGAATTGCGTTAGCGTGTGTCATGCACCGTGGGGATTGAATTGCGTTAGCGTGTGTCATGCACCGTGGCACCTTCTTTGTACATGTTTTAATATGTTGAAATAAACAGAAGCTTTTATTGTAGCTTGGATGTGCCCAACATTCCTGGCTTTCAATAATTTATACTATAAACTTCTGATTCCCACGCGGTCAGCCCCGAAAGTTTGTGCGTGGACTATATCACTAGGCACATCAAAGCTGCGTGTGCATGCTCCTATAGAGATTAATGCGCACACAGGCTGCAGCTCTCACTCCGATGACATGTTTTGCGTTCTGAATTTCTCTCCACTCGCTCCCCCGCCCCTCTCCATTGAGATAACACAGTGGCCGTTCACTACTGAACAGTCGCTGTTTAAACTGAACGATGAGCTGATTGTCCATCAGTTATGCAGCATAAACGATGAGCGAATCGCTGATTGTTCCGTTTAAATAGTGGCCGTTCAGTAGTGAACGGCTGCTGTGTTATCCCAATGGTGAGGGGCGGGGAAGCCAGAGGAGAGAAATCTCCTGCACTGCCCCCCTGCTGGTTGCTCCATGAGCGAGCCAACACTACTAGCTCCCCTGTGAGAGCATGGGAGCGAGGAAACACAGGGACGACTGTTGGGCATAGTTTGCCTGACCGCCCGCCCGTGTAAATGCACTTTTAGGCTAGTCAGTCTTAAAATTCAACAGATGTACTATTCAGTGATAAATCCTATGTAATTTCGGCCGGGCTCACACCAGCAGATTTGGATTGTGGTTCGCTCACTTCTCGCTGTGTCTAAACGCTCCCCACACAGTGATTCACATGGAATGTGAAGCACTGAGTGAGACTTCAGCGAGGAGTGATTATCAGCAATGATCTGCCTGTATAAACATTCTGGATGAGCGCAAACAACTAGCAGTGGCGTCACCCGCTCATGCAGAACATTTAACCGATAATCATCCCGTGTACATGGGGCATAAGGGAAAACAGATTAACAAGTATAATCAAAACTCCATCAAGGTATTTTTACATGGGATGGAGGTTGGAGTGGAATTTGCCACCGTGCAGAAAATTCAGCATTAAAATTTGCATATCTAGGGGGGAAACTACATATGGGCGTATTTGCACACATAAAAATGTATGCGTGCAATAAAAGAGAGTAGAACCAATTTCAATGGGTTCATTCTGATTTCCCAGATGTCCCCATAGAAGTCTATGGGGGGGTCGTAAATGTGCACGGAATACGCAGGGGGATGTGTAACATACTGTAACTCACATTCTGGTGTCAACGACCCTAAAGGTGGCTCCTTTGTTCTCCTTATATCCACAATGCTTTTTGGCAAGGATGCAGTCAACACAGTTGTCCTCAAATAACAATAGTTATGAATGTTTGATAGATCCAGACTAATTCCACACAGAAAATAATCACTTTTAATGTCTGTAAATAACCTGAGATGTTACAAATCGTTTTTGGCATTTCCCACATTCCAAACAAGAACATGACTTCTTCTCTATGGAATTTCTTTGACGAGTTTCCAAAATCTGATTTCCTTGCAAAACATTTCACATACAGAACATTAAAACGGCTTCTCCCCACTGTGATGTCTCTGATGATCCCTACATTTGGCATCGGATGTAAAACGTCCCCCACATTCCGAACAAGAAAAAGGCTTCTCTCTTGTGTGACTTCTCTGATGTAAAATAAGCTTTGATTTTTCCGCGAAACATTTCCCACATTCTGAACATGAATATGGCTTCTCTCCTGTGTGAACTCTGTGATGTATAACAAGCTTTGCTTTTTCCATGAAACATTTCCCACATTCTAAACATGAAAATAACTTCTCTCCTGTGTGAATTCTCAAATGTTTTACAAGACTTGATTTGTTTGCAAAACATTTCCCACATTCCGAACATGAAAATGGCTTCTCTCCTGTGTGTATTCTCTCATGTGTAACAAGACTTGATTTCTTTACAAAACATTTCCCGCATTCTAAACATGGAAATGGCTTCTCTCCTGTGTGAATTCTCTGATGTCTAGCAAAGTCCGTTTTATCTGCAAAACATCTTCCACACTCTGAACATGAAAATAACTTCTCTCCTGTGTGAATTCTCATATGTTTTACAAGACGTGATTTGTTTGCAAAACACTTCCCACATTCCGAACATGAAAATGGCTTCTCTATACTGTGACTTTTCGCATGTGTAGCAAGACTTGATTTATCTATAAAAGATTTCCAACATTCTGAACATGAATATGGCTTCTCTTCTGTGTGAGTTCTCTCATGTCTAACAAGATTTGATTTACCTATAAAACCTCTCCCGCATTCAAAACATGAAAATGGCTTCTCTCCTCCGTGAACTCTCTGATGTCTAGCAAGGTCTGTTTCGTGTGAAAAACATTTCCCACATTCTGGACATGAAAATGACTTCTCCCCTCTGTGAATTCTCTCATGTTTAACAAACCTTGATTTTTCTTCAAAACCTTTCCCACATTCTGAACATGAATATGGCTTCTCTCCTGTGTGGGTTCTCTTATGTTTAGCAAGACTTGATTTATCTATAAAACTTTTCCCACATTCTGAACATGGAAATGGCTTCTCTCCTGTGTGAGTTCTCTGGTGCCTAGCAAGGTCTTTTTTATCTGCAAAACATTTCCCACATTCTGAACATGAAAATGCCTTTTCTACAGTGTGAATTCTCTGATGTTTAACAAGCTTTGATTTTTGAGGAAAACATTTCTCACATACTGAACAAGTATATGGCTTCTCTTCTGAGTCACGTCTCTCTTGTGCAATAAAATTTGATTTTTCTGGGAAGCTTTTCCCATCTTCTGAACATGAATACGGCTTCTCTTTCATGGGATTTATGCTGTAGTTTAAAAGACCTGGGAGTACTGTAATCTGGTTTCCACTTTCACTAAATTGATGCGTGTTCTGATCTGTACTTGTGTTGAGGTTCTGTGATTGGTTAGGAGAAGGTTCTTCAGGATTAGGGGGATCATATGAAAGCTCTGTACTCTCAAGTTTTGGATATACATTATCAGTAAAGAGGTTTTCTCCTGAAGAGCGCTGTTTGATATCTTCATCTTCTACTTTACAATTTACAGATGACATGAAGTATCCACCTGAATTCTTACTGGAATTTTCTGTTAGGATTACAATAAAATTTCTTTAATTTTTTTTTTTTAGAACACAAAAGTATTCAATTTTGCAATATTACGACTAAGCTGGAAATAAGATATGCAGCATCACCTAATTAAGTTAACATTAATAGACTTCAATGTTTGACCTTTGACCATGTTTTGCAACAGGACTATAGCTATAAGCCAAACCAGTTTTCACAATAAGGAAAAGACACCCATCCACGGACAGCTATTTGGGGGTTCCCCTCGAGATCTACTACACTGGAAATTCGCATGCAGTTCTTAAGTCTAATATAGAATTGGGTCCAGCAGGAGGGAGAAGTAAAAATCCTTTATATTTCCCATTCCGTTTAAATTGACTCCTGGCTTCAGTTAAAACAAAAAAAAACTAATTTGAAAGCTGCAACAAAAGCTGCACGTGTGATTCCAGCCTCATAAAGCTTTATATGGCAAACCTACTTAGGGGAATTTAACCACTAAAGAAATGTATCTGATCGCTAGGGGTCCGACCATTGGAGCCATCAGTGATCACCAGAATGGGGGACTTATCCCTTTAAATGGAGTGAAGCTGCACATGTTCTACCACTGCAGGGCTCCATTCACTTCTATCGGAGGGAGGAAGATAGTCAAACGCATCAGAGAGGGGGAAATATTATGGGAAATATATTACAAAAATGTTCTAGTCTTTTTCTTAAGCGTTGCATGCGCGTGTAATTAGTAAGGCCCATAGTAGCTTCACAGTAGTAAAGGCATACACCGTGTTATGTTCTGACAACACAGGGAGTGTTCTAATTAGGGTCCGCCCACACGGTCATGTGTTCATCTGTGAAACGCACAAGTTTTTAGCCCAAAAAATGGATTAAAACGTAGCGTTTCACTGATCACAGGCTATAATGGGTTAAACACAGTCAAGCTGTGCATACATTTGCCTACGTTTAGCCTGACACACAAGGGATCGAAAAGCGTAGCCTGCCCCACAAAAAAGTATGGATAAGTATGCTTTTTCTTTAGCAAAGCTGTCAATGGAAAAAGGTGTGGTGGTACATTTACATACATTTAACGTAAACGGATTTTGTGATCAAGGCAAAAAAAGTGTTGAACTACAAAACTTTATTGAGGAAAAAAAAAGGAATATACAGTGAAAAATGTATATTTTTCATATGAAAAACAGATTAATATGTATACTGCGCATATAACTACAAAAATGCCTAAATACATGTGTTTTTACACTTTTTTTCACGTACTTTTCTCACATACATTAATGTGCCGGAGTGGATGAGCCCATAAAAAAAGTACATTGTAAGGGAACTCCTAAATTACATGTCATGTTTCACAAATTGAAAGTCCAATGTCACCCTTTAAGAGTTAGCATTGGGGAACGCCTAATTGACACAATGAGACTGCGAAGAGCAGGACGTAAGAGCCAGTCCGGGCAAAAAGAGGCAAATATAGCAAAAAAAGATGGTGATAAAGTCAGCGGGACAGCGGCAGCAGAGCTGTGCTGTCAGTACTGCTGACTATCGAATGGCAGGTCTACCTTAAAGGGGCTGTCCCGCGAAAGCAAGTGGGGTTCAGCACCTCTGTATGGCCATATTAATGCACTTTGTAATGTACATCGTGCATTAATTATGAGCCATACAGAAGTTATTCACTTACCTGTTCCGTTGCTAGCGTCCTCGTCTCCATGGTGCCGTCTAATTTCAGCGTCTAATCGCCCGAGTAGACGCGCTTGCGCAGTCCGGTCTTCTTTCTTCTGAATGGGGCCGCTCGTGCCGGAGAGCGGCTCCTCGTAGCTCCGCCCCGTCACGTGTGCCGATTCCAGCCAATCAGGAGGCTGGAATCGGCAATGGACCGCACAGAAAACCTGCGGTCCACCGAGGGTGAAGATCCCGGCGGCCATCTTAGCAAGGTAAGTACGAAGTCGCAGCAGCGCCGGGATTCGGGTAAGTACCGGACGTTTTTTTTTTTACCCCTGCATCGGGTTTGTCTAGCGCCGAACGGGGGGGCTATTGAAAAAAAAAAAAACCCGTTTCGGCGCGGGACAACCCCTTTAAGCTTACAAAAAAGGTGACAGTGCTCATCTATGCCCCCGGTAATGGACAATGGATACATTTAATATGCACTTTTTTCTCCTTACCTTGTGATATCGGAGGCTGGTGGTCCTCTATCTTGACATCCTTGTGCAGATCCTTGTGTTCTTCTAAATACTCCCACTCCTCCATGGAAAAATAGACAGCGACATCCTGACACCTTATAGGAACCTGACACACACAATGATACCATCATTACCCAGACTCCTCTAGTGCGGTTATTGTATAATTTCCCAGCATTCCCAGCAGGGTCACCTCTCCAGTCAGCAGCTCAGTGATCTTGTTGGTGAGTTCTAGGATCTTCTGCTCATGTATCGGTAAGTGAGGAGGAGCCTCTGTGATGGGGCTCTGGCTCCATCCTCCTGACTCATGGAGATGGCTGTTGGGAGTCGTACCGTCACCCGAGGTCTTCTTCACCATCGTGTAATCCTGTGTATGGAGAGAGACATGTAGAGAACTGAATCCAGTATTCCTCCATCAATAAAAAGTTAGAGATTGTGATCCTGCTGAATAGATGTCTGGGGAAACCTCACCTACAAGAAGACATTGATAAAATTCAATGTGATGAAAGATGGGCTACAAAAATGGTGGAAGGTCTTAAGCAAAAAACTGACTAGGAAATTGTCAGGATTAAAACCTGAAGACTTCCATGTCCCAGGCATTAAGTCTTCTCCCTGAGCTACTGGTCTTACTGGAGACCTCCTTTGCCAAATCCATTGTCCAGATCCTCGCATCTTGAGTTCCAGGCCTTGTTTTCCTAATTAGTTCCTTCCTATAAAAGATTAAACCTTCTCCTTCTCAGTTCTTTGTGCTTTCGCCTTTATGTAGAGCCTCCTCTGGACAACTGCTGGTATTACCTGTGTACCGACCACTAGCTAAGTATTGACTATGCTTTCTTCTCACTCCTTCCAACATTGCCATGTATAATTATATAGAGAACTCTGGCTGATTACGGATTTTGTTTTCTCAGATCCCTCTATTGCTGATACTTGTGTCCTGAATTCTGGCTTGTTCTGGACATTTGACTCTTACCACCTGGTTACAGCAACCCTGACATGGCCCAAGACTGTTACAGAGAGAGTTAAAGGAACCTGTCACCTCCATAGAGTGCCATAAACTACTACAAGTCTATGGGAGAGCACGTACACAGCAATCTGAGAAGAGGCACAGTGCCATATGCAGTGTGCTGGCAGAAGCTACGGGGGGAGAGTGGTAATACGTAACATGGAGCACATTGGTTATTTCCTTAACCAATAGCACCTGCAGCGGGTGGAAACGGGTGTTTAGGCTTTTTACATTTATTGATAATGGTGACGCCGGCGCTATGTAGCACAACAGTGGAATTAATAGCAATAATGCAGAAAAAGAGCTTAAGGTTGAATCAGAGGGGTTCAGCTTTACTAACACTTGTAGATATCCACTGATTTACAACTTTCATAATAATACATTTCCCTTAAAACCGGTAAAGAGCAGTATATTCACAAAAAAGTGTGGTAGCTGAGCGCAGACCCTTTGTGTGGAGACAGCGGAAAATAAGTGGGTTGTCAACGGTGGCTCCTCTGTCCCTACCAGGTGGGTCACGACACAGCCTCGTGCAGTGGTATAAGTTCGAACAGCAACTAGGGATGCAGTAATTTGAATGTTCCTGTGACGCCAGTACCCTTTAGTGAAATATTCTGGTGACAACGAAATAAAAGAGTTCAGACCAGATCGGATAAAGTAAACCGAAGGTGCACAGTTTACTCAATTTTCGCAACAAACTTCTAAAAACAGTTCATACTTTGCAAATCTTTAGACACAGCTTTCTTAATCAATTCAGAATCACTTCTACCTCTTTCTTCTCTCTTCCACTTAAAAACGATACACCCGCCAGTCTCAGTTATCTGGGAAGGGGGTTGCTCTGAATTGTTATTCACGAAGGGAAGGTGGATCTGATGCAGGATTGTCTGACTCTTGTTTTAGAGTGGGGGAGGTATTAAGCTTAGCCTGGACGGCCTCGTCGCAGCCTAAGCACACCCCACATGACTTTCCCTGCCGAATACATCTGTCTTACTTTCTCGCTCTCCAACTACGGACTCCACCCACTTTCTGCCATGCTGACCTTAAACACACATAAACACGAAGAACCGAACAAGTTAGGGTGACAAAGGCACAAACACACTTAAGTTTGGTAAAACAAACATCGGACCTACACACATATACACATACAAACAATTCGCCCATGAAAGACATACAAGCAACGTGCAGGCCCTGACTCTAGGCTACTGCACAAGCAGAGGTGGAGGGAGATGGGGGACAGTAGACTGTGCAGAGATTTAGTATGAACCCACTGGCTGAACTGACTGTGAGCCTAGTTAGATTTCCAGATGGGGGTAAGCAGTGTTTAACCGTAGAAATAGCCTTAGTGCTCAGGCCGACCTGTGAGGGGCTTTCTAGCCCCGTTATTTGAGTACGGTGCCTAACCTCACTTTCCTAGACAAGGCCTCAGGAGCCAAGTAGCACTTTCACTCACGGTTCCGGATTCGTATTTGTTTGCTAAGGCTTGGCTGGGGACTCCAAGTACCTTCCAATCCACTTTACACGCTTCTCCTTCACTTTTCCTACTCCGGTCTGGGGTTACAGCGTTTTCCACCCAAACTCTCCAACACCGCTGGCTTGCGGATAAGTTGTCTTACAGGATCTTATATCGCTACTCACACTCAGACAGTAGCGGGCGTCTCCACAATCACTTGCTTGTCGCTTAGGCTGCTCGCAGGATTCACCTTTAAGTCATTCTGCTGGGCTGTTCTGCATACTGAATTGTCAGCAACTCTGTCCAAAACAGCCCTCACACACGTCCCACCGGCGTGGGGCTCTCCCAGCAGGCTCTCCTGTCATTAGGCAGCCGATCCTCTAAACCCAGGCCCCATATTATTCTCACACCACTGTTTGCTGGCCAATCACAAAATTTTTCTCAGGGACAGACAGGCCAATGGTAAATCCCTGGCAATCAATGAAAAGGGCTTCTTCAAGCTTGCTGTTGGAAGAGGTCTTCACTCACCGGGAGGCACCAATTTAACCCATTCTTGGACCTTGGGTAAGTGCCAAAAGTACCTTAGTTGTCACAGCTGTGGCAGAGGTCCGCTACATACTACCTTAGCGGTCACAGCTGTGGCAGAAGTCCGCAATATACTTCCTATGCTTTCAATAGGATTGGCGCTGCTGCCGGCCTCATTGAAAGCATTTGCTATATCGCAGTGGGGTTTTTTTGCGCTGCGAAGCAAGCGTTTTCACTCGCTCTCGCAGCGCAAGAAAAGAAAATGCTAGTGGGTGTCCACAGTTAGTCTGACTTGTTACATAATACAATCATATAGAAAAGCTTACCTCTCCGGTCAGCAGGTAAATGATCTCCAAGGTGAAACTTAATATTCTCTTTGTAACTTCATTCTTGCCTTTGTCCATCCTCGGTGGGTCATTCAGGGAAACGACAGTTTTGGCCAAGAGTTTGAAAATAGTGACCGGTTCTAGTAATGTTGGCACCTTCATGAAAAAAGGAGAGGCTGTAAATAATACTGGGGACATCGGAATTGTTTATTTTCCCAAAATACAGTTAGGTAACCCTTTGCAATCCAATTTTGGATTCAGGGTTTACTAGGAGGCTTTCTCTTTCTGCCATTATACAATGGCACCATCTGCTGGCTAGTACTGCGGTATGTGACATGCTGGAGAGGCTCCTGGCAATAGAGCAGCCAGTAATATGCAGTAAGAATACCCTACCGGACGTCTTCCGACATCAGCCTTCAATCAGACAGTGGATTGGAAAGGGTTAATACATTTTATGTATCCCAAAATGCAATTAAAAATGACAACTTGTCCTGCAAATACGCAGATCCCTCCTACAGCATTACCACTGGGAAATAAAATAACACCCTTCACATCCCAGTGATGGAAATAATAAGAGCCCATCCTTACAAGGTTACAATCCTGCCTATTCCAGGGGGCAGCTTACTCCATGATCGAGGGCCATTCCTGTATATCCACATACGGGGTAGATTGGCAGTTCCCATTAAACTATATATCAAACTATATATCATTAAACTATATATCAACCTGTTTAGCTGCTCTCAGGGGAAGAACTAGAGTTCAATGGTATATATATATTGTAGCGGTGCAGTACACAGAAGGGCCTGTAGAGGGCCAGAGACAGGACTTCTGGTGCGAGGGTTAACCAAGGGGTGGAGCAGGAACCAGATAAAAGCCGCTTCCTGCCAAAGACAAGAGGGAGAGAGACAGCTCAGTGGAGCAGGGAGGGCTGCTAGCCCAGGGTCTGGTGCAGACCAAGAAGGCCAGAGGTTGACAGGGTGACGCCCCTAACCTTAACACCTTAGAGAGGACCAATGCAGCACAGGAAGGGGTTGCAGGCTGGTGGCCTGAAAAGGCAAGAGTCCAACAGGGGACGCTCCTGGACTCCCACCCAAGTTGGGGTGCTTAAGGACATGATGTGATGCGATATGCTGCGCTGTGGAATAAATGCTGGCAGGAGCCAGACAAAGAGATACGCTAGTCCTGAGTCGTGTTTACCCGTGTGGGGCGCCATTTCTGGTATGAGGTCAGCGATCCCGAGGCAAGAGTACCCCCTTGCTACTAACACACACACTAACACACACACTAACACACACACTAACACACACACTAACACACACACTAACACACACACACAGACTTCTTTCAGAACATGTCCATCTTATTCAGCCTGTATCCACCCCCTTCCTTGTTGATCCAGAGGAAGGAAAAAAAAACAATAAGGCAAAAGCCAATTTAGCCCATTTTGGGGGAAAAAATTCCTTCCCGATTCCATAATGGCAGTCAGATTAATCCCTAAATCAACATTTGAAAATTTCCTACCTGACTCCAAGAACAGGATCAACAACCCTACTGGTTTTTAATGTCTATATCCTGTAATATCATAGCTCTCCAAAAAGACGTCTAGTCCCCTCTTAAACTCCTCTATCGATTTTTGCCATCAACACGTCCTCAGCCAGAGATCCACAGTCTCACTGCTCTTACAGTAAAGAACCCCTTCTATGTTGGTGATGAAACCTTCTTTCATCCAACCATAGAGGATGTATTTACACATAGTCATTTGGTCGCCCCTTAACCGTTTCTTTTCTAGGGTGAACAATCCCAACCTTGTTAGCCTCTCTGGGTATTCCAGTCCTCCCATTCTGTTTATTACTCTAGTTGCCCGTCTTTGAACCTCCTCAAGCACTGCAATGTATCTCCCTATCACCGGTGTCCAGAACTGTGCACAGTATTCCATGAGGCCCGACAAGCATCCCATTTAGTGGAAGAACGATGTTCTTGTCCCTCGCCCCTATACCTCCTTTAATGCCCCCCATAACCTCATCTGCCTGTGCAGCAGCTGACTGGCACTGACCGCTGCAGTCAAGTCCGCAGTTAACTAGCGCTTCCCGGTCCTCCCCTCCCCAAGCAGCACCCCATCCAGTGTACTGTTGGCATCCATCTCTCCCACCCATATGCACAACCCCACACCCACCGATGCCAAACCCCATTTGCCATTTCTCACCCCAAGCCCCCAGTCCACCTGCAGCCGCACACCGCCCTTCATTGCATCAACCATCCTGTACAATTTTGTATCATCTGCAGACACAGACATTCCGCTGTGCAGTCCCTCCGCCCGGCCATCAACAAACACATGCCGGGCGAACTGCAGAAGTCTGCAAAATAAGGGTCAACACTGTAAATATTGTGTATTTATCTAAACTTGATGAATTTGCCCCCGACTGTAGAGGAGACGTCCGGAATCAGATGGGGGGCAGAGATGGGAATATATATTTGGGCTGGAGCGGCCCTTTAAGGGAACATTTATGTCCATTATTTTGTCTCTATGACAGAATAGAACAGAAACCCCGAACACAGATGTGAGCCGAGTCTAAAGTGTCCGACAAGCAGCAAACCCTCCGCCGCCTCTTACCTGCCGGCCGGAGTCACACGCAGAGCTGATAACAGAGACAACAGCAGGACCTGCTACACTGCAATAGCTGAAGGACCTATGATGATGTCACCACAATGCAATCACTATGTGAAGTGGCGGAGCTCAACAGTGAAGAAGATGGTGACTGAAGGACCTGTGATGATGTCACAGTCATGTGATCAGTAAAAAGGGGCGGAGCTCAGCAGTGGGGAGGATAAATAGTGGCTGAAGGGATTGTGGTGATAAAGAGAGAGAGGCAAGAAATGGGATCTCTCTCTGTCGCTCTGTCTCTCTCTCTTCTATATATACTGCCATGATGACTTCTTTCAGTCATAGTAACAAATGTCCCTCTAATTCAGCCTGTATCCACCCCCACCCCCATTGTTGATCCAGAGGAAGGCAAAAAAAATAATGAGGCAGAAGCTAATTTAGCCCATTTTGGGGGAGAAAATTCCTTCCTGACTCCATAATGGCAGTCAGAATAATCCCTGGATCAATGTTTGTAAACTTCCTACCTGACGCCAAGATCCGGATCAACAACCCTGCTGGTTATTTAATGTCTATATCCTGTAATATCATAGCGCTCTAAAAAAGACGTCTAGTCCTCTCTTAAATTCCTCTTTCGATTTTGCCAGCACCACGTCCTCAGGCAGAGTTCCACAGTCTCACTGCTCTTACAGTAAAGAACCCCCTTCTGTGTTGATGATGAAACCTTTGTTCCTCTAGACGTAGCGGATGCCCCTTTGTTACCGTCGCAGTCCTGGGTATAAACAGATCATAGGAGAGATCCCTGTATTGTCCCCCAATGTATTTACACATAGTTATTTGGTCGCCCCATAACCATTCCTTTTCTAGGGTGAACGATCCCAACCTTGCTAGCCTCTCTGGGTATTCCAGTCCTCCCATTCTGTTTATTAGTCTAGTTGCCCGTCTTTGAACCCACTCAAGCACTGCAATGTATCTCCCTATCACCGGTGTCCAGAACTGTGCACAGTATTCCATGAGGCCCGACAAGCACCCCATATAGTGGAACGACAATGTTCTTGTCCCTCATCGCTATACCTCTTTTAATGCACCCTAAAACCTGATTTCCCCTTGCAGCAGCTGACTGGCACTGACCGCTGCAGTCAAGTGCACAGTTATCCAGCACCCAGGAGGTCCTCCACTCCCCCCCAAGCAGCACCCCATCCAGTG
Source organism: Eleutherodactylus coqui (assembly GCF_035609145.1). Taxonomy (NCBI): domain Eukaryota; kingdom Metazoa; phylum Chordata; class Amphibia; order Anura; family Eleutherodactylidae; genus Eleutherodactylus; species Eleutherodactylus coqui. The sequence continues at coordinate 39,854,530 of NC_089837.1, forward strand.
TACCGTTGGCATCCATCTCTCCCGCCCATCTGCACAACCCCACACCCACCAATGCCAAACCCCATTAGCCATTTCTCAACCCGAGCCCCCAGTCCACCTGCAGCCGCACACCGCCCCCCATTGCATCAACCATCCTGTACAATTTTGCAGACACAGACATTCCGCTGTGCAGTCCCTACAGCCGGCCATTAACAAACACATGCCGGGCGAACTGCAGAAATCTGGAAAATAAGGGTCAACACTATAAATATTGTGTCTTTATCTAAACTTGATGTATTTGTCAATGAAAGTTTAAAACTTATTAAACCTTTAGAACTGTACTGCAGTGACCGTAGAAACATCTGACTAACAGCTCTAAAAACACTGAAGCAGGGGGGCGTGGCTTGGCAAGCAGCGGGAATGGAGAACTTCCCTGGGGCTCCTGCTTAGGGAGAGCTCAGAGAAGGTATCCCGCTGTCCTGTGGGCTTCCTGTAAGTGGAAACCACCACTGCTGGCTCCATAATACACGGAGGAACTGACCGAGACCTTCCGCAAGCCTCTGGGCTGAGGTGAAGGTACACGGCCTACCCGGGGAAGTGCATCCCCAAGCTAAATTTTAGGGTGCGATCGGCCGGAAGTCAAGGAGGAGGCCCAGCTGCGGAGGACAATAGCGGCCACAGGAGCGGGTCACTCGGCAAACAAAAAGTTGGGAGGGAGGCACCGCTACCAGCAGGAGAGTGATCGGTGTGAGATCTGAGGAGAGGAGGTGAGAGAGACTTAGGAGGGACGGTGGACGCCGGCAAGACCGAGGAGGTACAATAAGAAAGAATTAGCTGCTCCAGGGGACACTGCTTCTCCCTTCTATCTGGAGCTAGCAGGAGAGCTCCCCTGTTGGGACTGTGAGCGGTGGGGCAGGAGGCTCACGGCACAGTGACATACAAAGTCCCTGAGAGGCTCCATAGAAGTCTGCCCCCTTCCTCCACTACGTCTGGCAGCCAGCCAGCCAGGGGGGGTGTCAGTTCAATAGATGGGCACAGGCTGCTGTGGATAGAGAGAGCGCGCAAACAAAGCCAAACGCAGAGTGCCTCTGAGTGGGTTAGAGAGTCAGCTGGACTATAGGAGTCAATCTTAAAGACACAAAAGAGACAAAAACACCCAGGACACCATCATTGACTCGCTCACCGTTTTAACAGAGAGTGTGCCCCTATACAACCTACAACCTCCTTCCATAACCCCTCTCCTCCCCAGACACAGCTCCTACATTCCCACACCATTCAGAGAAAAATAAAAAGGAGTCTAAAATGCCTTCCTTAAAGGGATGCTATACAACAGAAAATATGCTTAACTACCGCGTAGATGCCACAGAGACTTCGAGATTTCAGCACAACTTAACGCACAGACCAAAGCAAGATGGGTAAAATTGGGAAGGATAAGAGCAAAGACACGGTGGACACACCGCGGCGGAGCAAGAGTCAATCAGACATGGATGAGTACTTAAAGAAAAAGCATTTCTCCCCAGTCGCGCGAAAGTCAAAATTTTGCGAAAATCCTCCAAATCAGGATGTAGCAGACTCTGATATGGAAAGCACATCAATAAATTCCGACCAAGAACGAGGCACAATCTCTCGCTCCTTTCTCAAAAACATTCAGTCACAATCTCTCTCTCCAGTTCTTAAAGACCTCACTGATATCAAAGCAGATGTTAAACATATAGGTCGCAGAGTCGAGGACCTCGAAACCTCCCATCAGGAATTAACCCAACATAGTGAGACAGTTCAGAAAAACCTACTAGCCCAACAAGATTATCTAAATCAGGCCTTTTTAATGAGAGAAAATCGAGAAAACAGGAACAGGAGGAAGATCATCAGATTGAGAGGTCTACCTGAATCTACAGCAAATGAAGCCCTCAGATCAAAAGCCTTACAGATTTTTCCATCCCTGCTGGGAAGAGAGAAGGCGGAAAATATAGTAATTGAACGCATCCACAGATCTCTTCTACCTAGGCCTGCATTATCGGCTCCTCCCCGAGATGTCATCTGTGGACTACTATATTATGTGGACACGGCAGCCATCCTTCAAAAATCAAGGGAGTCACCTGAGATTCTTTTCGAAAAGAACAAAATCCAGCTTTTTCAAGACTTGGCATCAAGCACATTGGCCAAGAGGCGTATCCTGAAACCTCTCACGGACGCCATGAGGGAGAAGAAACTCCCAGTCAAGTGGCTTTACCCCTTTGGCCTGGCTACATTTAAAGAAGGTCAGCAGATCACAATTAGATCCCTTGAAGACCTAAAAGATGCCTGGGAAAAGATGGGAATTCCTTCTATCGAGATTCCTTCCTGGCTGCCTGTTCAAATTTAACACCAGATACCTCAACTTCCAAAGGCGGTGGGCTGGAGTCTGAACTCGAAGTCCAAGACATCCAGAATTACTTAAACCCTTGCCCATCTTTGATATTGGTGTCCATTGTTCCCTCACGCGGGCTTTCATGGCTGAGGCGATGGGAACTGGCCAGGGATATCTTGCCATTATCTGACACTATTATGTTCTTGTTCTTTCTTTGCTTTCTCTCCCAAAACACTGAAGCAGCAAACTTTGTGTTCGTCTCAAAACTTTTGGCCCCGACTGTAGAGAAGACATCCGGAATCAGATGGGGGCAGAGATGGGAATATATATTTGGGCTGGAGCAGCCCTTTAAGGGAACATTTATTTCCATTATTTTGTTCCTACGATGGAATAGAACAGAAACCCCGAACACAGATGTGAGCCGAGTCTAAAGTGTCCGACAAGCAGCAAACCCTCCGGTGTCCCTTACCTGCCGGCCGCAGTCACACGCAGAGCTCTGATATCAGTGTGTGTGTGTGTGTGTGTGTGTGTGTGTGTGTGTATATCTCCTCTGGCTGATAACAGAGACAACAGCAGAGGCCTGGACCTGCTACACTGTGATAGCTGAAGGACCTGCGATGACATCACTATCATGTGATCAGTATATAAGGAGCGGAGTTCAGCAGTGAGGAGAATAAATAGTGGCTGAAGGGCTTGTGGTGATGATAACGAGAGAGAAAGAGGCGGGAAACGGGAGCAGTTTGGGAGGGAGGCGGGCTGCAGTGGCTGTCCGTCTGTCTCCTCCCAATCGCTCGCTCTCATTGGGGCACCATATAGTACAAGCGCTCTACATGAGGGTATAGTCAGTGTGACGGGGGGCGGTCTGCAGCCCGGGGTTCGGTACGAGGGTCCGTTCCATAGAAGTCACTGCTAATATTTCATGCTGAGCTCTTCTGGCCGGTAAAACAGTAAGCCACTGAGAAGAAACCGAACCGTTCTGGTCACCGGGGTCCGTCCGCTGCCGCTCCGCTCTGTCATAAGACGGACCCCGTTCAGCCCGGGAGCAGAAAAAACGGAACCGCCGACACAGATGTGGAAGCAGCCTTATTGACAGCGGCGATGTTCATGTCCGTGTTAGCAACGGACGGCACACAAACGCATTACATGAATGGGGCGACACGGACATGCGGTTTTTATATGTGGATGGACGGATGAAGGGGCTGTAGAGGAGACGTCTGGATTCTAGATTTCTGAATAAGCCCTGAATTCATTGTAAAATGTAACCTTTAATTTAATCAATTAAAAATGACATAACGGTGAAAACCAAAACATGAAATAATTAGCGATCCACAAGACAAGCGTCCGACCGGGATACTAACCTGTCCGGTGCTCGTGGGACAGGGAAGATGGGTGCCACGAGTGGGAAGCGTAAAGTCATGTTCACACGTGGTGGAAATGTTGCGAGTTTTCAGCAGCGGAAATTTAGCTTCATAATCTGCCCCTGCGGCGGTAATGCTGCCGACTAGAGGGGGGTTCTGTTCAAAATCTGCAGAAATTCTGCATCAAAAAGAGTCAAAATGCTCACAATTGGTACAGATTTCGACCTGCTGCTCCTTTCACCTTGCAATCAGCAGCCCCTCACATCCCTCAACTGGTAAATGCTACCAAGTCCCACAGCTGCCAGTAGAGGGCGCATCACCTGACCAGCGGCCACAGCACTTTGTAGCGGTTGCTGGATGAGGGCTGTTCCATGTGCTGCAGTGAGAGAAGGCTGAAATCAGCTGCAGATCCACGCCTGATTTTGAGTCAAAATCCGTACCAATTATGAGCATTCTGACTCGTTTTGATGCTGCAGATTTTTCCATGGAATTTTCCGCTGCGGAATATGCATCAATACCGAACCGTACCGTACGTGTGAGCGTACCCTTAGAGGTGGTAATTGATTTCAATGGGAGTGAAGCCATCTATTAGACTTCCTGTTTTGACCCTGATGGCAAAGTTCGACATCACTGACAGCAGGTGATCACCTGAGGATCCCTGGGGATGTACTATTAATGACTCATCCTGGGGATAGTATGTGCCCAGAAAACCCCTTTCGTGAGTCAGGTGGGGATTTTCAGTAGACCAGTGCCTCGTATACTGGGAATTCACGTGACCCGATAAAAACAATCACAAAAAATGGCCGTTACTTACTGAATGAGGAGGGCATATAGATGCATCCTCATCTCACCATGCAGGTAGCTGACTACCAAATGGAGGAGCCAATAACACCTGTGCAGGACACCGATAAGACAACCACTCACACTGCCTCCTGATAATGAGGGGGGTGGATGCTTGGCGTATACTCCCACACATAGTGGATACAGGGTGCCAGACCATTCTGATATATGTAGTTCACCATGCAGACCAGCAACCTATTAATGACGCCATGATAATTCGGCGGGTTGCCCTGCATATCCATCAGTGAACCACATTGGTACTGCCACCCTGGGCTCCCCCTGGAGTCTTAATGCCACACTGCATGTGAATGATAGATAGTAAATGCAAGGCATTGGTTGGATGTTGGCCAAGATACATGAGCCCACTAACCACTTCACGGTTCCTTGCGTTGTAGTGGGTCCCTACACTAATATAAATGCGTCACAGAAGGGGAAATCAAGAATTAAAAACAATCACAGAAAATGGCCGTTACTTACTGACTAAGGAGTGCATATAGATGCCTCCTCCTCTCACCATGCAGGTAGCTGACTACCAAATGACCCGATAAATGAAACCACGCTTCATCTGGTTTGAATCGCCTTAGCGTGTGTCATGCACCGTGGCACCTTCTTTGTACACGTTTTAATATGTTGAAACAAACAGAAGCTTTTATTGTAGCTTGGATGTGCCTGACGTTCCTGCCTTGTAATGATTTATACTTACCCGCTTTCCGATGCCCGCACTGTCACCCCCGAAAGTTTGTGCGTGGACCGTATCATTAGACTCAAAGCTGCATGCGCATGCTGCTATAGAGATCAGTGGGAGTATGCACATGCAGCTCTCACTCCGATGACAAACTCCGCACTCTGAATACACGGTTCATGCGCCAACTTTCGGGGTTTACATCACAGGCAACTGGATGCAGGTAAGTATCAAAAACACAAATAGTGCTGAGGGGCGGAAGCTCAGAGCACTGCTCCTGACTCTTCCAGCCTCCTCCCCCTGCAGAGAGGGACACCTTATATCGGCCAGCGTGAATACCCAGCCGATATACGGTCGTCTGAATAAGGGTGACTTCATATGCGAGTATTTGCACACATAAAAATTTATGCATGCAATACAAGAGAATAGAAGACATTTCAATGGATTTGTTCTGATTTCCCAGACCTGCTCCATCTTTCTGCAGATTTGCGCACCAAAAGTCTCCATAGAAGTCTATGGGGGATTTGTAAATGCACGCTCAATACGCAAGGGGCATGTGTGACACACTGCGCAATTCCATGAAAAAAAGGACATTTGGAACTCGCGCTAAATAGCCATTTAAAATTGCATGCCTTCAATACCTGGACTGCCCAGAGTACTCAGGCAGAACGACTCTGGGACATATGCTGGAAATCGCAGTACTGACCTAGTCCCCTCCTACCGCCGTTCATAGTTTTACTAAGTCTAACCCTGGCCTTGTAGTCCCCTCAAAAGGAGAGAAAGAACTTAAAGAGAGCAACAAAAATACCTGTTAGATTTCTTGTAAACAGAACTGAGAAGGAAATATATATATATCCTTGTAGGTAGAAAACAAAACACTGGAATATATACATTTATATAGATATAGTTATGTGCCTTTCTTTTTATATGTATACTAACTTTATTCTCATATGTACTAACTCTATGAAAAACGTAATACTTCGCCTTATATCAGATATGCCAAGAGGCCTTGCAAGGCGAAGACAAAATGTATCTTGAACACAAGGAATAACCAGACACGAAGGCCGCGTGTACTTGGCTGTTTTTCCAGAGGCGCCGTAGCAAGATAACGACTGTTCAACTATGCATCTGAACTTTCACTGTCTCAGGCCGGAAATCCGGACTTCCCATATATGGTTATGTGGTGAATTTCAGCCAATGAGCCCATCACCCATTCCTAGTTATGAGACCAAAGGGTATAAGATCTCATGTAATCTGTAATAAAGGGCGCAGCACAGTCATGTCCCCGTGTGAGGAACTATACCAGACCTCCGTGTGGTGTTTTCTTCTTTACCGCCGGCAGCGGGGCAAGTGGGGTGGGCCTGATTGGTGCTGTACTTAGAATTTTACCCTGACAATTTGGCGCCCAACGTGGGGCGGTAAAACCGGAGCCGTACAACGCAGTCCACCCGGATCCACGCCACGGGGAAGCCGTCCTGCTGCAAACCGAGCCTGATCAACTCACAGAACTCCAGGTAAGACCAGCATATATTTATGTTGTGTTTTACACTGCGAGTCTTGCAGCAGGAGGGACTATCTGTGTTTTGTGACCGGACGGGTTGGGTTAAGAGTTCTACACGGTAACTCGTGTGGGCTTCGGGTTTGCCGTCATGGACCACTGACCGTGATATGCGCACCAATCGCTCACCCAGAAACTAGTCTGTAGTCTATTTGTTGTTGAAATCCGTAGTGTTTTTAACGATAGTGGAGATTGTTTGTTGTATCTGCAGAATTTTTTTTTCTCTTTCTTTTCATTTAGTCTCACAAGAGAAGGGTCCCTCGGTTGTTTTTCCAGTATATAAGGGGCTAACAATTTGAAAATTAAGAGGGATGCATTTTGTGAGACAGGCTTCATAGGAGAAGGGACTCTCGGTTGTTTTGCCTTATATATGGGGCTAACGATTTGATTTCAGAGAGCTGCATTCTGTGAGGCTGGTTCCATAGGAGAAGGGAGCCTCGGTTGTTTTGCCGGTATATAAGGGGCTGACAATTTGGAAATTAAGAGGGATGCATTCTATGGAGCGTGTTATTATTATTATTGTTGTTGTTGTAATATGCGTAAGACCTTATTAAAGAAGACGGAGCCCTCAAGGGCTGTCGCCGTGCGGATCAATTGGTGGAGGAGAGACAGTAGGAGAGACAAGGGTCACAATCTGTAAAATGTAAGAAAACTTATGAAAATGTGTAACAAGGACCCGCACGGTAGATTACAGTATGGTGACTAGGAGGTCTTTAGGACCAAGAAGCGTGCCTTGAAAGGCCAAGGTTTGCTAGAAAGTGCTGGAGTGAGGAGGAGAGAGAGACAGTCAGAGAAAGTTAAGTATGTACACGTATTAAGAAAGTATCCGTAAGTGAAATGTTGGAAAGTACAGTAAGTGATCAAGAGGGTGTCGGGAGAGTGTCTATTGAAGGTTACATTGGCAGTTAGGTAGGGAGAAAGTGCTGAAGTAACAAGCAAAGTCGAGAAGAAAGTTACAATGCATGTGATTTGTTGGCAGAGAGAGAGGAAAAGGTGTATAATACAAGATAGATAATAGATATAGATATATATGTGTGTATATATGTGTGCAAATGGTTAACTGAGCTTGCTTTTAGATGAGAAAGATTGTTTACATGAAGCTGCAGTCTGTGTTTAGTTTTCAAGGTCAAGCGATAACAAAGTAGAGAGAATGCAATACTGACCCTGGAAAATATCTTTGCTTGCTTAAATAGAATGAAAGCTTATAATGAATTTAATTAATTATACTGTCTTAGTAGGCAGGAAATATAGCAATTTCTAAGATATATTCTTACTGGGTTCTGAGGTCACAAATGGACACGTCTTGGACAGGTGTAAGGAAGTTTACCCCACTCACATCCTGTGGGGGCTTTTAAGAATACAGGGGTTGAAAATGAATGTTGCAAGGTCCCAGGATATGTGTTATTTATGAGTTCAAATGCAGGCAATAGTTAAGCTAAAACAACTCAGTCAGTGAATGCATATTCGGAGAGATAACAGTTGGTTTTACAAAGGTGGGGGCTTTCAGATTTCACTCCAAACTCAGGGTCACAGAAACTAAAATACTTCAGCGTTTAATACAGCATATAATAGCTTCAGTAAATAAGAAAGATAGAATGTCTCAGTCACTCAGCAGATTTTTTCACATAATTTGTCAAAGATAGCGCTCATTCACAATCTCATCTCAATAGAATCATGTACTTTATAACATTATAACACTCACCTCAATGTTTTTCAACTGATGTATGTTTGTTTGTTACACTTTTTTTGTCTGTGTATCTGTATGTACTGGTACACCTTCAATAGGGGGTGACGGAGCAGACTTGAGAGCATGGATGGATGAGAGTTAGTGACCCGTGTTCGGGCTGTGGTGAGTGTGTGATGCAGATATTGACTGGGGATAAAAGTCCCCCCCATGCATGGGACTTTGCTTGGTTGTGGTGTGGATGCTTAGACTGTTAAGCTGAAATGAAGGTTTGAAAAAAGACGCACGCAGCCAGTATCGAAGGGGTGGAGCTAGATGATGTAATAGTACGTAATGTTTCATCCCTCTTGTCCACAAGGGAGGGGGTGAGGATCTTGAGCAGCTAGTAAAAGTTTTTTTTTTGGTTTTTTGTTTTTTTTTTCCTCTCTCAAATTTGATAAGACATTGCAGGCAGGAGCAGATTAATAATGAATTTGCTTAAAGGATCTCACATTTCCAATATTAGTAGATGTTGGTAGATTATTCTGCCCTGATGTAACTCATGTCTCTGTTATTGGTGCTAACATCTTACAGGCCTTATCTGCATCCATCAAATCTTTTTACAATGTTATACTACCTTGAAACCGGGTACTCTTGTTCCAATTGAGTACCCTGGTTCAAAGGGGGGGAGGAGAAGGCATAGGTGATCTAGGTATTGCAAATCAGCCATTTTTAAATTTTTTGCAAGCCATTTTTAAATTTTTTGCAACAAGGTTCTGATCTTTTTGAAATAAAATACCAGCCTGATTGTCTAGCAGTGATGCAACAAGAAAATTTTAAGTTTTAAAAAAGTTACTGAAAGCCCCTGTTAACAATGCATATTTTGAGTTGTTTTTTATAGATGGTCCCAGGGTGATTGACGACTCCACACTGGATATGCAGTGGTCACACAACAAGATGTCCTAAAAGCAGAATGCCTCCGCATGTCGCATTACAAGAAGCGGAACTAAAAGCACTCACGGAGGCGTGTAGAGTGGCCACAGGTAAGACGGCAAACATTTACACTGACTCCCGGTATGCATTTGGCATAGCTCATGATTACGGCCCAACATGGAAGGCCAGACAGTTTTTTACCACAGCAGGACAGCCAATTAAGAATGATGCAGCGGTCTCATGGAGGCCCTACTTCTACCTAACAAAGTGGAGAGCTCACACCAATTCCTACACCAGAGAAACAAGAGGCAACGTCATCACAGACCACACAGCAAAGGCAGCGGCCCTCAAGCCGTGGAAGAAAAGAAGAAAAGAAGAATTTAACAATAACTTTGGACTTTGACAAAAACTTTGGACTTTGACTTTGATAAAAACTTGGACTTTGATAATAACTTTGGACTTTGATAAAAACTTTGGACTTTGATATGCTATAGACTTTACAGTTACAAGCCAGCAAGGAAGAAAAGGAAAAATGGACTAAAAAGGGACGGCATATGGTGAACAGTCAACAGCACTTGCCTACCACGATCCCTGTGCCCCATGATGGCCCAGCTGATGCACGGAAAGACGCACCTCTCAAAGCAGCAATGATGTCGATGCTTGGACAAGGACGAGTTGCTCCTGGGTTTTCTGTAGCTGCTGCATCATTTGTCCAATTTTGCATGATCTTTGCCGTAAGCAACAGGGCAGAAGTAAAATTTGCCATATAACACTTGCCTAAACCACTCTACCCATTTCAGGGATTGCAAATTGGCTACACTCAGCTCCCACTTGTTGGGAAGTATGAATATGTGCTTGTTGTTGTTGATTTCTTTTCAGGTTGGAGACCGACCCTGTTACCAAAGTAAATAAGCAGGTAACCACTCAGAAGCTCATGTATGAGGTAATCCGCAGATACGGGGCACTGGAAGTGATTGAGTCAAACAAAGGTACACACTTCACAGGTGAAATAATGCAACACATCATGTCTGCTTTGGGTATATTCCAGACTTTTCACACACCCTACCATCCGCGGAGTAGTGGGAAAGTAGATCCAAAAGACCATAGAGGAAATGGGCAAATCTTGAATTGAGTGTCTCCCATTAGTTTTTCTTTTTCTCCAGAGGGTACATGTCACAGTAGCTGAGTTTGGGGAATGATTTTCTTGTTAATTTTGTCATAGGTCTCTCCAAGGAATTGTCAAGAATGCATTCTGCAGTCTCTGCTTTCCTCCCAGGTCCTACAGATGAGTGTCACAATCTGAAACCAGGTGACAGGGTCTATGTAGAAAAGTTTGAGAGAGAAACCCTGTTTGAATGTCCCTACCAGATGTTGTTCACCACCCCAACTGCAGTCAAGCTCAAAGGAAAGCCCACTTGGATCCACACTTCGCACTGAAAAAACTTATGATCCTGCATATCCTTTACATGCTATAATGTGGTACAATTCCTCTAACACACACCTTTGACTACTGTACACTAGCCCCCTGTTACAGAACAAATTAATACAATCAAATGTGCAATATGAAGCCTACACTGAGGGTGAGAATCCAACACCGCATCGTGCTAAGAGAGAAGTTGACGCTCTAGGTGGTAACTTTGATCCACATGTACACATAGATGCAATAGGAGTGCCAAGGGGGGTGCCAGATGAATTTTATTCTAGAAATCAGGTTAAAGCAGGTTTTGAGTCCTTATTTGCTATTGTCACTGTTAATAATAATGTAGATTGGATGAATTATATCTATTACAATCAGCAGAGGTTTGTAAACTACACCAGGGATGCTTTGAAAGGGTTAGCTGACCAGTTAGGGCCCACTACATCCATGGCGTTCTAAAATAGAATGGCCATGGATATGATTTTCGCAGAAAGAGGTGGGGTATGTAACTTCCTGTATGTGTATTATCCCTTTGATCAAAAAGAGTATGAGTAAGGGACTGGACAATGTGACACCAAAATTTCCCTTGTTTGAAAAAGATGAAGAGCCAGTTCCGATAATGCCAACCACGTACGTTACCAGAAGAATGAAGAAATGTACTAGTACTGCGCCTGCCTCGGTCTCATAAGATGGACTGTCAGTGGAATTCCCATTTGCCTAGGGATAGTGCAGAAGACCTTAGGTTCCGGCGAGGGCACACCCTGTGGGGTGTTAACTTGTACAGATAGAGGGTATGGATGCCCGGAAATAAGCCCAGGGAATCCATGGCCTCCTTCTGAGGTGAGGTAGGGATCCCCCTCCTAGGAGTAGGGACTTACGGGCAGTGAAGAAACCCTGACGCAAGGGAGAGGCGACCGAGGAAGAGTGCGAGGCCTGATGCTTGATCTCCGTATTAAGCTTTTAGGGGGGTTTGAGAAGGAAATATATATATATCCTTGTAGGTAGAAAAGAAAACACTGGAATATATACATTTATATAGATATAGTTATGTGCCTTTCTTTTTATAGGTATACTAACTTTATTCTCATATGTACTAACTCTATGAAAAACTTAATACTTCGCCTTATATCAGATATGCCAAGAGGCCTTGCAAGGCGAAGACAAAATGTATCTTGAACACAAGGAATAACCAGACACGAAGGCCGCGTGTACTTGGCTGTTTTTCCAGAGGCGCCGTAGCAAGATAACGACTGTTCAACTATGCATCTGAACTTTCACTGTCTCAGGCCGGAAATCCGGACTTCCCATATATGGTTATGTGGTGAATTTCAGCCAATGAGCCCATCACCCATTCCTAGTTATGAGACCAAAGGGTATAAGATCTCATGTAATCTGTAATAAAGGGCACAGCACAGTCATGTCCCCGTGTGAGGAACTATACCAGACCTCCGTGTGGTGTTTTCTTCTTTACCGCCGGCAGCGGGGCAAGTGGGGTGGGCCTGATTGGTGCTGTACTTAGAATTTTACCCTGACAGAACCCTGTGTTAAAGTTCATTGTTTGATAGTTCTGTTTCTAATGTGAAATATTTTTTATTGCACCGCCCGTGAGGAGACGTCTCCAGCTGATCTGCATGTAATAATTTGCTTATTTCTCAGTAAAATCAGTTGAAATTAAAATTGCGTCCGTTCGACTGCGGTGCGCAAAAAGTACAGTAAAATACACCAATACTCGTGCATAAAATCCCTGTACATAGTGCAAATAGCTCTGCTGGCCATTTAGACCTGCAGGTTTTGGTGCGGTTTTAGGCCTCATGTCCACGGGCAAAAGAATTAAAATCCGCAGTGGATTTTAACTCTTCTCCTGCCCGCGGATCCGCATCCCATAGGGATGCATTGACCACCCGCGGGTAGATAAATACCCGCGGATGGTCAATAAAAGTGATTTTTTTAAAAATGGAGCATGAAAAAATCTGGACCATGCTCCATTTTTGTGCGGGTCGCCCGCGGGGACGGCTCCCGCGGGCTTCTATTGAAGCCTATGGAAGTCGTCCGGATCTGCGGGAGACAAAAATCGGAATTTACTCACCCGCTCCGGTTCTTCCCTTCGCCGCGGCGCCATCTTCTCTCCGTCGCGGCCGGGCTTCTTTCTTCGGGCCGGCGCATGCGCGGGGCACGCCACCGACGTGCCCTGCGCATCCGCCGGGCCGAAGAAAGAAGATCCGGCCGCGACGCAGAGAAGATGATGCCGCGGCGAAGGGAAGATCCGGAGCGGGCGGGAGGTAAGTTTATTCTTATTTTCAGCCCTCATGTCCGCGGGGCAGGAGGGACCCGCTACGGATTCTCCATGGAGAATCTGTAGCGGGCCTGATTTTCCCCGTGGACATGAGGCCTTAGGCAGTGGTGGCCAATTCCACTTCATGTTGTAAAACAATTCCACCCTGTGTGAACGACCCTAAAGGTGGCTCCTTTGTTCTCCTTATATCCACAATGCTTTTTGGCTTGGATGTAGTCAACACAGTCCTCCTCAGATAACAATAGTTGTGAATGTTTAATAGAACCAGACTAATTCCACACAGAAAATAATCACTTTTAATGTCTGTAAATGACCTGAGATGTTACAAATTTTTTGGTATTTCCCACAATCCAAACAAGAACATGACTTCTTCTCTATAGGAATTCTTTGAGTTTCCAAAATCTGATTTCCTTGCAAAACGTTTTCACATATAGAACATCAAAGTGGCTTCTCCCCATTGTGACGTCTCTGATGATCCCTAAGTTTGGCATTAGTGGTAAACCGTTCCCCACATTCCGAACAAAAAAAAGGCTTCTCTCCTGTGTGACTTCTTTGATGCAAAACAAGCTTTGATTTTTCCGTGAAACATTTTCCACATTCTGAACATGAATATGGCTTCTCTCCTGTGTGAAATCTGTGATGTTTAACAAGATTGTATTTATGGGCAAAACATTTTCCACATTCTGTACATGAAAATAACTTCTCTCCTGTGTGAATTCTCAAATGTGTAACAAGACTGGATTTCTTTGTAAAACATTTCCCGCATTCTAAACATGGAAATGGCTTCTCTCCTGTGTGAATACTCTGATGTCTAGAAAAGTCTGTTTTATCTGCAAAACATCTTCCACACTCTGAACATGAAAATAACTTCTCTCCTGTGTGAGTTCTCAAATGTTTTACAAGACTTGATTTCTTTGCAAAGCATTTCCCACATTCCGAACATGAAAATGGCTTCTCTACAGTGTGACTTCTCAAATGTATAACAAGACTTGATTTAACTATAAAACATTTCCCACATTCTGAACATGAATATGGTTTCTCTCCTGTGTGAATTCTCTCATGTTTAACAAGATTTGATTTATCTTTAAAACCTTTTCCACATTCCAAACATGCAAATGCCTTCTCTCCCTTGTGAACTCTCTGATGTCTAGCCAGTTCTGCTTTATCTACAAAACATTTCCCACATTCTGGACATGAAAACGGCTTCTCCCGTCTGTGAATTCTCTCATGCCTAACAAACCTTGATTTATCTATAAAACCTTTCCCACATTCTGAACATGAATATGGCTTCTCTCCTGTGTGGATTTTCTCATGTTTAGCAAGCTTTGATTTCTCTATGAAACCTTTCCCACATTCTGAACATGAATATGGTTTCTCTCCTGTGTGCATTCGCTCATGTTTAACAAGACTTGATTTATCTATAAAACATTTCCCACATTCTAAACATGGAAATGGCCTCTTTCCTGTGTGAGTTCTCTGATGTCTAGTAAGGTCTGTTCTATCTGCAAAACATTTCCCACATTCTAAACATGCAAATGCCTTTTCTACAGTGTGAATTCTCTCATGTTTAACAAGCTTTGATTTTTGAGAAAAACATTTCTCACATACTGAACAAGTATATGGCTTCTCTTCTGCGTGACGTCTCCCATGCTCAATAAAATCAGATTTTTCTGGGAAGCCTTTCCCATCTTCTGAACATGAATACAGCTTCTCTTCCATAGGATTTATTCTGTATATTAAAAGACCTGGAACTATTGTAATCTGGTTTCCACCTTCACTAAATTGATGCGTGTTCTGATCTGTACTTGTGCTGAAGTTTTGTGATTGGTTAGGAGAAGGTTCTTCATAATTGGGGGGATCACATGAAAGCTCTGTACTCTCAAGTTGTGGATATGCATTATCGGTAATGAGGTTTTCTCCTGAAGAGCGTTGTTTGATATCTTCATCTTCTACTTTAAAATTTACCAATGACGTGAAGTACTTACTGGAATTTTCTGTCAAGATTATAATTGGATTTCAGTATTTTTTTTCAAATCACAAAAGCAGGCAAAAATTGCAATATTACTACTAAGCTGAAAATGAGGTATGCAGCATCACCTAATTAACGTTAACAGCAATAGACTTCAATGTTTGACCTTTTACCATGCCTTGCAATAGGGCTATAGCTATAAGCCAAACCAGTCTTCGCAATAAGGAAAAGACACCCATCCACGGACAGCTATTTGGGGGTCTTGTACTTCTTAGTACACAGCAGAGCTCTGGTTGGCTGGGTGAGAAGCATTATACCATCTCCCATGTGCAGACCCGATTTCCCAGAGGAGCACTGCATGGCTGTCACAAGAAGAAATAGTTCCCCTCGAGATCTACTACACTGGAAATTCACATGTAGTTCTTAAAGGGGTTGTCCCGCGGCAGCAAGTGGGTTTATACACTTCTGTATGGCCATATTAATGCACTTTGTAATGTACATTGTGCATTAATTATGAGCCATACAGAAGTTATAAAAAGTTTTATACTTACCTGCTCCGTTGCTAGCGTCCTCGTTCCCATGGAGCCGACTAATTTTCGCCCTCCGATGGCCAAATTAGCTGCGCTTGCGCAGTCCGGGTCTTCTGCTGTCTTCAATGGGGCCGCTCGTGCAGAATGCCGGCTCCGTGTAGCTCCGCCCCGTCACGTGCCGATTCCAGCCAATCAGGAGGCTGGAATCGGCAATGGACCGCACAGAAGAGCTGCGGTCCACGGAGGGAGCAGACCCCGGCGGCCATCTTCAGCAGGTGAGTATGAAGACGCCGGACCGCCGGGATTCAGGTAAGCACTCTCCGGTTTGTTTTTTTAACCCCTGCATCGGGGTTGTCTCGCGCCGAACGGGGGGGGGGGGGGGGTTAAAAAAAAAAAAACCCGTTTCGGCGCGGGACAACCCCTTTAAGTCAAAGCCAGAATTGGGTCCAGCAGAAGGGAGAAGCAGAAATCCTTTATATTTCCCATTCCTTTTGAATTCACTCCTGGCTTCAGCTAAAAAACTAATTTGAAAGCTGCAACAAAAACTGCACATGTGATTCCAGCCTCATAAAGCTTTATCTGGCAAACCTACTTTTCGCAGTTTAACCACTAAAGAAATGTATCCACAGAATAGTAGAAATGTATCCTGATCACAAGGGGTCCGACCATTGGAGCCTTCAGCGATCACCGGAATGGGGGGGGACTTATCCCTTTAAATGAAGCAAAGCTGCACATGCTCTACTGGAGGAAAATAGTTAAATGCATCAGAGAGGGTGAGAAGAAAAACTTGAAATGAAATATTATGGGAAATAGATTACAAAACTGTTCTAGTCTTTTTCTTAAGTGTCTGCATGCATGTGTAATTAGGAAGGCCCATAGTAGCTTAACAGTAGTAAAGGCATACAGTGTTATGTTCTGACAATGCAGAAAGTGTTCAAATTAGGGGCCATCCAGACGGTTATATGCTCACCTTGAAACACACTAGTCTTTAGCCCTAAAACCGGATTAAAACGTAGCGTTTCACTGATCCACAGGCTATAATGGTGTAACGCAGTCAAGCTATGCATACATTTGACTACGTTTAGCCTGACACACAAGGGATCGAAAAGCATAGCCTGCCCCACAAAAAAGTATGTCAATGGAAAAAGGTATGGTGGTACATTTACATACATTCAGCAAAAACGGATTTTGTGATCAAGGCAAAAAAAAAAGCGTTGAACTACAAAACTTTGTAAAGAAAAAAAAAGGAATATTGTTACCATGCGGCGGCGGCCAGGGCCGCAGGTGGTCGGCGCGGTGCGCGCGCTCGTGGCTCCGGGCGGCGGCGTGCGCGCGGGTGTCTGTGAGTGCAGCTCTGCGCACAAGTCCCTGCTAAGAGATTCTGCTGGGAGGTGTCGCCTCCTCCTCTCCGCCCCTGGGCGGAGGCTTCTGTTTATAAGGCTTGCAGTGAGGTCCATTCACTGCCAGTTATTGGTTTCTGCTCCAGTGTGCTAGTGTCTTGCCTCTGACAGTCTCCTGTGTCTCAGCTTTGCTTTATCTGCCAGGTTATCCATCTGCCTCGGTCTGCTATATTTTCTGTTGGTTTATTCATCTGCCCTTCCTGTCGGTATCCTACCCTGTTCCATCTTGGTACGCCAGCGTCCCTTCTTGGTCCCCAGAGAGTGTAGGGACCGCCGCCCAGTTGCCCGCCTGGGGTTAGCCAGAAGTGGAGGCAAGTAGGCAGGGACAGGGGTTGCGGGTAAGTTCTAGGGCATCCCGGGCTGGCATATCGTCGGGTAGGATACCGTAACATAATAACTGGCCCTTAAAATTACCCTACGGGTTTTCTTCGCTCTCCAATGGAGACTATGAGCGTCCTTGCTAATCAGTTGCAGAAGCTAGTGGGCATGATCCAAGACCTGTCCGGTCGTATGGTGGCCCAGGAGCAGCGGATGTTGGTGCAGGTTCCTGCCGCCCCATCTATTCCTGAACCCAAATTTCCTCTCCCTGAGGTGTTTACTGGGGAGAGAAGCAAGTTTTTCGTTTTTCAGCGGGCATGTAGATTGTATTTTCGGATGTGGCCCAGATCCTACAGTTCAGAGTTCCAAAGGGTGGGATTGATTCTGTCCTTGCTGCGTGGTCCCCCCCAGACATGGGCCTATTCCTTACTGGAGAGTTCGGCTTGCCTGCAGTCTGTAGATTCATTTTTTCAGGAACTAGGAGGTATTTTTGATGAGCCGGACCGGGCGGGGTTAGCCGTATCTCACCTCATGGCTTTGCGTCAGGGGCAGCAGTGTGCTGAAGACTACTGCTCTAGGTTTAGACAGTATGCCGGTGAAACCTCCTGGAATGATGGCGCCCTCAAAGACGTGTTTTTGTTGGGCCTTTCTGATGCTGTCAAGGATCTACTTCTTTCCCATCCCGCTCCCATAACACTTAATGAGGCGATTGTATTGGCAGTAAAGGCTGACAGGAGACTGAGATCCAGAGAAAAGGAACATCAGGCGTGTAAAACTAGGGAGTCCTGTCGATCCGTTCCCATTTCTCCCATGCCAGCTCCAGGGGCCGAGCCTATGGAAGTGGACCAGCTAAGTCCCGGAGAACGGCGACCGTTCCGAATGACTCACCATCTTTGCCTCTACTGTGGGGAAGACTGACATCGAGTAGCAACCTGTCCACGGAAGCAACGACGACATCAGTCTGAAGCGGAGGAAGAACTACCGATCCAAGGCGATTCTCTAAAGGGTCGCCTAGGGTCACAGGTACTCCCTAGGTTGTTGGTGCGTCAGGTTGGCTTCCGGAATTTTATTTGGTCCGGTCAAGCCTATATTGATTTGGGTGCTGCCATTAGTCTGATTAATTTAAAGTTTGTCAGACCTCTGATAACGGAGTTTTCCATGCTATAGCCCCCCCATGGGCTTCAGTGGTATTGATTCGACCCCTCTCTCCACAGGAGTTGTTAAATGGAGGACTCCCATTCTGCAGTTCACTGTGGGTGTTCTCCATTCTGAGAATCTGTCTTTCCTGGTTACAGAAAAGATGTCGGTTGATGTGGAGCTTGGTATGCCCTGGTTGGCACTGCACAATCCCCAATTTGATTGGTCCACTCGGGAATTGACTCATTGGGGGTCATCCTGTCATAATCACCTATCTACTATAGCCATGTGCTCCGCAGATACTGTGCTTATTCCGGAGTATTTGTCAGACTTTCAGGATGTATTCTCCAAAAAACTGTCTGAGGCTTTGCCTCCCCCTAGGGAGTGGGACTGTGGTATTGATCTGATTCCCGACAGTCCCATCCCTAAGGGAGACATTTTTAATTTGTCCGGCCGTGAGCACGAAGCCCTCAAGTCCTATATCTCGGAGGCTCTGGCCAAACGACATATCCGGCCATCCAGGTCCCCTGCCGGGGCAGGTCTCTTCTTTGTAGAGAAGAAGGACGGGACATTGAGGCCTTGTGTCGATTATCGGGCCTTGAATAAAATCACAGTGAAGAACCAGTGCTCCTTGCCCCTAATTCCTGACTTGTTGAATCAGGTGGTAGGGGCCCACTGGTTCTCCAAACTGAACTAAAGGGGGGCTTACAATTTAATTCGCATTAGAGAGGGAGATGAATGGAAGACGGCGTTCAACACCCAGTTAGGACATTTTGAATGTCTGGTCATGCCTTTCGGACTCTGTAACGCACCCACTGTGTTTCAGGGTTTTATGAATGCGGTCTTTCACGACTTCCTGAGGGTATTTCTGGTCATCTATCTTGATGACATTCTGGTGTATTCTCCTGACTGGGATTCACATGTGCGGCACCTGAGGTTGGTTCTGGCCCGTTCGCGCGAGTATCAACTTTTTGTCAAGTTGGAGAAATGTACATTTGGTTCTAAACAAGTATCTTTCCTTGGATATGTGATTTCACCCACGGAGATTCAGATGGAGTCTGATAAAGTAGCAGCAGTCTCCCAATGGGTCAGACCAGACAAACTTAAGGCTCTCCAGCGGTTCTTAGGTTTTGCAAATTTTTACCGCAAATTCATTAAGAATTACTCGATTATTGCTCAACCCCTGACCGATCTGACTAAGAAGGGGGCCGACTTGGTAAAATGGTCGCCTGCAGCCCTTGAGGCCTTTAGTCATCTAAAAAGGGCATTTACTACAGCCCCGATGCTAATACAGCCGGACGCACGACTACCCTTTTTCATTGAGGTAGATGCGTCTGAGGTGGGGACAGGAGCAGTATTGTCGCAGGAAGTCAGTGGGAGATCTGGGTATAGCCCATGTGCGTTCTTTTCGCGGAAGTTTAATTCAGCAGTACGTAACGCAACTACGACGTGGGTAACCGTGAATAACTGGCTATCAAATGGGCTTTAGAAGAGTGGCGACACCATCTTGAGGGTGCTAGACACCCAATTACCGTGTATACTGATCACAAGAATCTGGTATATCTCGCCAATGCTAAAAGACTCACAGTTCGTCAAGCCAGGTGGGCGTTGTTCTTCGTCAGGTTTAATTTCGTCGTAACATATATCCCAGGAGAGAAGAACGTGAATGCGGACGCCCTGTCACGGAGTTTCGGGGTGCCGGAAAGTGAGACTATGACTCCCGAGAATATCTTGGCACCTGGCATGGTGGTGGCAGCTGTAGAGTCTATCTTCGTCCCTCAACTACAGAATGCTCACCAGGACGCTCCTTCGGGGGTGCCGGAGGGCAGATGGTTTGTGCCAGAGACCTTATGTCTTAGAGTCATGGATGAATCTCACTCGTCAGTTCTCGCAGGTCATCCAGGGTTTCAGGGAACCCTTGATCTTTGTTCTAGACACTTCTGGTGGCCAGGCATGTCTCAGGAGATCCGCGACTTTGTTAGGGGATGCTCTGTCTGTGCATGCAATAAGAGTCACCGGTGTCCTCCGGAGGGTCCTCTGAGACTGCTACCGGTTCCTTCCAGTCCATGGTCGCAGTTATCGATAGATTTTATCACTGATCTACCGGAATCCCAGAAGTGCACCACTATCTTAGTGGTGGCCGACCGTTCCTCAAAGATGACACATTTTGTGGCGTTAAAGAAGCTACCTTCGGCAAAAGAATTTGCCAAGATTTTTGTAAAAGAAATAATTTGCTTACACGGGGTTCCCCAAAATATTGTATCTGATCATGGGGTTCAGTTTGTGTCACAGTTTTGGCGTGCCTTCTGCAGAAACCTGGGAACGTCACTCTCCTTCTCGTCAGCGTTCCACCCGCAAACTAATGGTCAGACTGAGCGGAAGAACCAAGATTTAGTGCAATATTTACGGTTGTTTGCTAGCGAAAAGGCTCATCAGTGGGCAGAGGTCCTGCTGTTGGCAGAGTTTGCACTAAACAACCGCACTTGTTCTTCCACTGGGGTATCTCCATTCTTTTGTGTATACGGTCAGCATCCTCGCTTCCTTACAGCAATCCCTACTCCTTTGGTCTATCCTGCAGCTGATGTCGCCACAGATACGCTTCGGGGAGTATGGAAAGAGGTACAGAAAAACTTGGAAGCAACGGGGACTCGTATGCAGTTGCATAGTGGGAAGAGTCTGTCTGTATCTGAAACTTTCAGGGTGGGACAGAAGGTATACCTGTCTTCTAAAAATCTCAAATTAAGGGTTCCATCCTTGAAGCTGGCGCCGCATTACGTGGGTCCCTTTGTCATCACACATGTGGTGAACCCGCTCGCCTACGAACTGGGTTTGCCAGCTACATGGAGGGTTCACAGGGTGTTACATAAGTCTGCCTCTGACAGTCTCCTGTGTCTCAGCTTTGCTTTATCTGCCAGGTTATCCACCTGCCTCGGTCTGTTATATTTTCTGTTGGTTTATTCATCTGCCCTTCCTGTCGGTATCCTACCCTGTTCCATCTTGGTACGCCAGCGTCCCTCCTTGGTCCTTAGCGAGTGTAGGGACCGCCGCCCAGTTGCCCGCCTGGGGTTAGCCAGGAGTGGAGGCAAGTAGGCAGGGACAGGGGTTGCGGGTAAGTTCTAGGGCAACCTGGGCTGGCGTGAAGAATGTATGTTTTTCATATGAAAAACAGATTAATATGTATACTGCGCATACGAGTAGAAAAATGTAAACATATGCTTAAATACATGTGTTTTTACACTTTTTCACATACATTAAAGTGCAGAGTCCTGCCGTCAGTACTGCTGCCTATGGAATGGCAGGTCTACCTTAGGATTATAAAAAAGCTGACAGCGCTCATCTATGCCCCCGGTAATGGACAATGGATACATTTAATATGCACTTTTTTTCTTCTTACCATGTGATATCAGAGGCTGGTGATTCTCCATCATGACGTTTTTGTACAGATCCTTGTGTCCTTCTAAACACTCCCACTCCTCCATGGAGAAATAGACAGCGACATCCTGACACCTTACAGGAACCTGACACACAATGATACCGTCATTACCCAGACTCCTCTAGTGCTGTTACTACATAATTTCCCAGCAGTGTCACCTCTCCAGTCAGCAGCTCAGTGATCTTGTTGGCGAGTTCTAGGATCTTCTGCTCATGTATCAGTAAGTGAGGAGGAGCCTCTGTGATGGGGCTCTGGCTCCTGCTCCATCCTCCTGACTCATGGAGATGGCTGTTGGGAGTCGCACAGTCACCCGATGTCATCTTCACCATTGTGTAATCCTGTGTATGGAGAGAGACATGTAGAGGACTGAATCCAGTAGAAAGGGAGAGATTGTGATCCTGCTGTATAGAGGTCTGGTGAGATCACATCTGGAATAATGTGTCCAGTTCTGGAAACCTCACCTACAAGAAGACATTGATAAAATTCAATGTGTAAAAGGTTGGCTACAAAAATGGTGGAAGCTGTTAAGCATAAAACTGACCAGGAAATTGTTAGTATTCAAACCTAAAGACGCCCATGTTCCAGAAATTAGGTCTTCCCACTGAGCTACTGGTCTTACTGGAGACCTCCTTTGCCAAATCCATTGTCAAAGTCTTTGTATCTTGAATTCCAAGCTTTGTTTTGCTAATTAGTTCCGCCCTTTGACTTCCTATAAAAACTTAAGGGCTTATGGTCACAGCCGGGACGTATTCCGCCTGTGAAATATTGCAGCGGAATCAGACCCTCCAGAAACCCAAATACTCACCTCTCGGGATCCACCACAAGTGTCCAGGTCCCAGCCTTTGGTCCCCTCTTCATACAGTACAATAACTCATTTTATGGTGCTGTGGGGAGGGGACGGGTTCCCTGTAATAAACTTAAAGGGGTTGTACCAGAATTTCAAGTTATGCATTATGCCCATAGTGGTGAACTTATGGCACGTGTGCCAGAAGCGGCATGCAAAGCCCTCTCTGCTGGCATGCGGGCCGACGGTTGCTCACCATGGTAGTGATTACCGGCTGGGGTGCCACAGCTTTTCAGCCAGTAATCATGCAACGGCGCTGATTCCGGTGCACACTCTGACGTCAGTGTGGGCACCTGTGATCCTCCTCCCCTGACCTCTCCTCCTTAGTTTCGCAGGAGAGGAGAAGGGAGGAAGCGTTCCAGGTGCAAACACTATCGTCAGAGTGTGCACCCGTGATAGTGCTGAGAAGAAGCGAAGCGGTGCTGACTACAACTAGGAGCTAAGTGTATGGGTTTGGGGGTGAATTAATATTACTACTGGGGCTACTGTAGGGAATAACATTACTAATGGGGCTACTGTGGGGTTAATATTACTACTGCGGCTACTAATATTACTAATGGGGCTACTGTGTGGTTAATATTACTGCTGGCATTCCTGTGGGGTTAATATTACTACTGGGGTAACTGTGGGGTTATTATTACTAGTTCGGCTACTATTGGGTTAATATTGCTATTGTGCGGTTAATATTACTACTGGGGCTACTGTAGGGTTATTACTGGGGCTACTGTGGAGTTATTACTATTGGGGCTACTATTGTCAGGGTTGGTGGCGCTCGGGGTCGCCATGCCCGCACTGCCAGTACGGTCGCTCCTGCGGCTGGTGTGCGGCACAGGGGAACCCTGGCACTGGTTACTACTCCTGGCCGCGCTGCTCCTATACGCCACAGGGGTGCTCGGGACGCAGTGGCTGCTGCCTGGCGCCGCGTTCCTGTTGCTATGACAGCACCTCCTCTGTCTTAGTTTGCTCTGCTAGTGCTGGGGGCGGTTCTCCCAGCACTCTGTGATTCTTCTGCTGCTGTCTGACTCTCCGCCCCAATCAGCTTCTGGGGCGGGAGCTCTGACAGCATTTAAACCCCTCAGTTGCTTCCTGACACTGCCAGTGTTTGATTAGGCCTCCAGTCACTCACCAGCGGTACCCTGCAATTTCTGACTGATTGTGGCTTTTGCCTCGGCTTTTCCCCTGACCTGACTCCGTCTTCCCTTGTCTGTACTGTGCTTCTTGGACTTAGTGCTTTGGACCTTTGGCTGGCTCCTGGACTGGTTGTTCTTTCCCTTGGTGCCACACTTTGGTCGTTTGTCTGTTTGTATTCTCGTTCTCTGTTTCCAGGAACTGTAGTGTCTTACATAGTTTTCCCTAGCCCAGTGTAGGGACCATCGCCCAGTTGCCACACCGGGCTCTAGCCCAGGGGGACAAGTAGGCAGGGACAGGGGTTGTGGCCTACGTTGCAGGGAATCCCGACTCTGCTTTCCCTGGATTCCTGACAACTGTGGGGTTACTATTATTACTAAAGCAGTTACTATTATTACTGCAGCTACCGTGGGGTTAATATTGCTTCTGAGGGGGTTACTATTACTGGGGCTACTGAGGGGGTTAATATTACCACTGGGGCTACTGTGGGGTTGATATTACAGTTGAGCCCACTGTGGGGGGGTCACCATTACAATTGAGCTCACTGTGGGGGGGGGGTCACTATTACAATTGAGCCCACTGTGGGGGGGGGGGGGTCACCATTACAATTGAGCCCACTGTGGGGGGGGGGGTCACCATTACAATTGAGCCCACTGTGGGGGGGTCACCATTACAATTGAGCCCACTGGGGGGGGGGGGGTCACCATTACAATTGAGCCCACTGGGGGGGGGGGTCACCATTACAATTGAGCCCACTGTGGGGGGGGGGGTCACCATTACAATTGAGCCCACTGTGGGGGGGGGGTCACCATTACAATTGAGCCCACTGTGGGGGGGGGTCACCATTACAATTGAGCCCACTGTGGGGGGGAGGGGTCACCATTACAATTGAGCCCACTGTGGGGGGGGGGGCACCATTACAATTGAGCCCACTGTGGGGGGGGGGGGGTTCACCATTACAATTGAGCCCACTGTGGGGGGGGGGGTCACCATTACAATTGAGCCCACTGTGGGGGGGGGGTCACCATTACAATTGAGCCCACTGTGGGGGGGGGGTCACCATTACAATTGAGCCCACTGTGGGGGGGGGGGGTCACCATTACAATTGAGCCCACTGTGGGGGGGGGGGGTCACCATTACAATTGAGCCCACTGTGGGGGGGGGGTCACCATTACAATTGAGCCCACTGTGGGGGGGTCACCATTACAATTGAGCCCACTGTGGGGGGGTGTCACCATTACAATTGAGCCCACTGTGGGGGGGGGGGGTCACCATTACAATTGAGCCCACTGTGGGGGGGGGGGGTCACCATTACAATTGAGCCCACTGTGGGGCGGGGGGGGTCACCATTACAATTGAGCCCACTGTGGGGGGGGGGGGGGGTCACCATTACAATGGTGTGTTCCAACAGATGCTAAGGCCATAGTGTAACATCAAAATGGGCCGTTACGTCATTCCTCGGCACCAGCCCACGGCAACACGCACTTAATCGGGTCCCACACCGGAGGAGAAAGCTTGCAGGTAATGTATGATTAAATGTCCTGTGTGTATGTACATATGTATGTGTTTTTTACATACATGAGTATAAAAGGAAAAATAAAAAACTATCCCGCCCCTTGGCAGAAAAACAATATTTTTTTATTCTTGTTAAAACAACGCGTTTCGACACGCCATGTGTCTTTTTCAAGTTCATACAGACATTGTCATATATGCTGCCTTATATAGTGTATGTGAGGCTCACTCCCCAATCTAGGGGCGTGGTTTTTTTTTTTGTTTTTTTTCCAATTAGGGTGATTTATTTATCACTTGTCTATCCATGGAGCTCTCATGGAATGCATTGCGTTCCATAGTTTTTTTCATTAAACTTTATTGTTTTCGTTTCAATTGTCTCTCCTATTCACACCATAATCCTGGTCTGATTATAAAAATTTCCCTATAAAATTATTATATAAGATTACTATCTATTTATTTTCCTATATTCAACATAAAAACTTTTCATTTTTTTATTGTGTATTTTTTCTATATTTTTTATCTATTTTTTTATTGTTTATTGTAAAAGCTTCCCTGTGAGTGCATTTATTTTATTAAAATTTCTCCAGTACTTCATTTAATCCTTCTGGCATTAACCCCTTGAGTGGCACTCCCGGAAATTTTCCAGGACGAGCTCCACTGCTCATAGCAACATAGCCCGGAAGATTTCCGGGCTATGTATCACTATGGGAGCTGCAGAGCACAATGCCACAAGCTGTGACAGTGTGCTCTGCTTGCACAGACCCAGAGAGAACAAAGCAAGGGCTTTGAAAAACCAGCAGAAGATATTGCCGACATGCCGGCAATCTCCTGCTTTGTTTACAGGTTGCCATAGAGACCATCGGCTTGTCATGGTCTCTGTGGCAGGGAGAGCTGGTTGTTAGCTGTCAGAGGACAGCTAGGTACTAGCTCTTACAGCAGAGATCAGAGAAAACCTCTGGTCTCTGCTGTTAACCCCTTACATGCTGCAGTCTATGTGACTGCAGCATGTAAAGGGCTGTCACTGCAGCATGTAAAGGGCTGTCACCATCTGACCCCCAGAATGTGATCAGGGGGTCCTGATGGGTCCCTGTGGAAGTCCCCTAAAGGGACAAAAAAATCAAAAATAAAAAAGTTAAAAAATTATAAAAAAAAATAAAAACACTTGTCTCCCTTTACTTTGTAAAAAAATCAAAAATACAATCACACATGTGGTATCCATGAGTCGTAATGACCCAGAGAAGGAAGTTAATGCATTATTTAACCCCTTAATGACATGGCCCCTTTTTTTCTTTTTTTCCCCCATTTCTTTTTTCCCTCCGTTTAAAAAAATCACAACTTGTCCCGCAAAAAACAAGCCCTTATATGGCCATGTCAATGGAAAAATGAAAAAGTTATGGCTCTTGAGACGCAACTGCAAAATTAGTTGAAATTCAATGATTAGACCATTTTAAAAAACCTGCCCTGGTGGGCACGACAGGGTGGTAGGAAACCTGCCACTCAAGGGGTTAAGGTGTTTAAACGATAAATCCAGTACATTTCCTTTCTTCTCAGTTTCATTATTGAGTTTTGTTTTATGGTTTCTAAAGGAATTTAATTTTAATTTTTCACTGTTTTTATTGTGTTTTTCTTTGAAATGGTTTGATATACTGTGTTTTTCATACCCCTTTTTAGGTTGTATCGATGTTGATTGCTCCTCATGTTCAGGCTATTACTTGTTCTTCCGACGTATCGCAAGGCGCAAGGGCATTCTAGCAGATAGATGATATTTTTACTTTTACATGTCATTTTTTCTTTTTTTTCTATTTTTTCCTCCCCTTTTTGTACATAGTTTGGTTTGTGACATATATGTGTACAACATTTGCATTTGAAACCACCTGATATTGTTTTCTCTTTAAATGTATTGTTTTTTTTCTTTTTTCTTTAGAGGATTTGATGGAGCTAAACTATTACCTATCGTTCTATTTTTTCTGAAAATAATTCTAGGGTTTTTTTCTAGTGTTTTAGGGGTCATTTTTTAAAAAGGGACCCGTTTTTTTGTATGATGATTTTTATATTGTTGTGGTCTGTACTAAATTTTGTAATAAAAATATTGTTGCTGTAGGGGTTTTGTGTTTATTTTGTTTATTGTTTTTTCACTTTTTTTGGTTTTTTGATAAGCGTCTTTTAATAATTGCTTTGGGTAATTTTTATTTTCAAACCGATGAATTATATTTTTTGCTTGATTTTCAAAGATATCTTTTTCACTGCAATTTCTGTATACTCGTCGTAGTTGACTATATGGTATATTGTTTTTCCATTTTTTTTATGATGGCAGCTATTGTATTGTAGGTAACTGTTTTTATTTACCTTTTTAAAATGAGTTTTTGTATTGATATTATTTTTAATATATAAAACTGAATCATAAAAAGTGTCGAAACGCGTTGTTTTAACAAGAATAAAAAAAGATTGGTTTTCTGCCAAGGCGCGGGATATTTTTATTTTTACTTTTATACTCCGTTATCCAGCTGGACCGTGCTTGCAAACACGGTGCAAGGATATCCATGGACGCCCCTCCAAAAAAGAAACATGGAGAAGCAAGAAACCTGCTGAAGGCTAACGTGGACAACAGGTGCAGAGGGGTTAACTCCTTCACCACCGGATTAACCCTTCTGGCACCGGGTAAGTCCACTTCTCATTTAGCTATAAAAGCATTTTTAAACTGCAAGTGAGGCGCATTTTCTATTTTTTACATACATGCTATGCTTGATAAAGGCACTTTGTATGCTGAAACGCGTTGCACCCAGTACAGGTGACAGCTGGAGAGGTAGCTATATGCCCCCATTGTCCCTACAATGTCTTTTGTTTGTACCTTCAATTGTCTTTTTCTTTCCCTTTTGGGTTATTAAATGTATATAAATCTGAGTCTGTGAGCGGGGTGGGGTTGGGGGGTTACTGCTTTGGCAGTTTTTTCACTGGATTTGGATAGCCTTCCCCTCCACTTGGGGTTCCTCCTGCTGCCACCTGGATCTGTATCCACAGGAACCAGGGAAGACTTTATACTATGAACTTACCTTCATTTTGGGGGCCCCGCTTAGCGCCAGGTAAGCTGGCTATTTGCTATTCATCTAGAGCTGTTTGGCGCTTTCTCATTTATGCTTCTATACACTCAAGCTGACTTCGGGTATGTTTACAGATGGTGGGTTAATATTGCTACTGAGGGGGTTAATATTACTGGGATTACTATTATTACTGGGGCTACTGAGGGGGTTAATATTAGTACTAGGGTTACTGTGATATGATTATTACTACTGCTGGTACTGCGGGGTTATTATTATTGCTGGGGCTAATATTACTAATGAGGGGGTTATAATTATGGGGCTACTGTAGGGTTATTATTGGGACTACTGAGGAGGTTAATATGACCTGTGAGCGGCTTTCTAGTCTTTATTCAAGTTTGGTGACTAACCCCACTTTCCTAGAAATCACAGTGGTATGCAAATCTATATGTAAAATATTCGAAACCCTTCACAGATATAAAATTAATAATTTTATATCTATATCTATAAGTAATTCTAAAAACGTGGGCTTACAATGACACTTCGTGGAGACAGATGTATAGTCCCTCACAGTGTGTCTAGGGGTATCCCTTAATGATTAGTGCACTGCTGGTACATATAGATATATGGAGGCAGGTATTATCAATTGACAAGATCCTGCTGAATTCCACTATTCAGGGTGTGGGTCCACCTCTAGGTGATTGATATAGAATCCACCAGGTGAATATGTGGTCTTCTGGTCAATCCCCAATTAAGCCACAGTGTTCATTTGCATATTTGTTATTTTGTTTGAAGATCTGGCTACAATACCATTAAGCATTTTGCATCCAGATCCTTCAAACAGGCTCTTGCACATCAATGGTGCTAGATCTAATGGCTCAAAAAAAGAGCTTGCAATAGCACCAGGTAGGTAAGAGTCTGTAGGCTCCCGCCCTGCAGTAGTGCCATGCAACAACGATCAATGATAGGCTTGACGCGTTTCCCTAACCGATTTTTGGATAGTTCCTCAGGAGCAAAGGTAAATATACCATCAGTTAATATGCCGTCCTTTTATCGTGGACCAATCGTCACCAGGGTTAGTGAAAAAAGTTTAACAATGTGGTTTTTCCGCGGTGGATACACGGTTTTTCCACCTGTTTCTGTTAAAGGAATTACGTATCAAACGGTTGTAATTTCCTTCTCTAGCTCTCAAAATACGCACACCCACAAAGCATCACTATTAGTCGGACCGGACCGTGTTCTGGTCAATGTCCGTATTATGTCAGATTATATAGTGAGAAGAGTTGGAGCTGAATGACCCTTAGTATGTAGTGGTCAATTTCATGCGTCTACATTCATAGTGAAGAAATAGTTCCCCGGGTTGAACTATCTCAACAGTAAACCCAGTGTCAAGAGGGGTTTTCTGTTGTCTAGGTTCAGCCTCTCTCCAGTCTATCTTTACCCATAAGGGGCTTCATAAGCAGGTCCCCTATGAGTTTGTCGGCATCCTTTGGTACGCCAGTGACTTTGCTGTCAGTCTATATAGAGCCGGTCGGAGGTGGTACTCCGTATAACAGTCAAAGAGTGACTTCTTTGCCCATCGGGGGATGCATAAGCAAATCCCCTATAGGTTTAATGGCGTTCTTTAGTCCGTCAATGACCTGGCTATTAGTCTATTTATAGGCAGCTGGAGATGGTATTCCGTATAGCAGTCAGAGAGTGACTGTATTAGGTTAGAAAGAGGAAAAGAAGTCCACTATTGTGGGTAGTTTCTAGGGTTGGAACCCAATAGGTGCAGACAAGCCTAGAGAGAGAGGACAACAGCACCCCTAAGTAGTCCCATCCACAGTCAGATGGCCAGCCGCTCACCATTAGAGCCGCAGGCACGACCTCTTGCTCTCCAAACCTTGACTACACACCCGAGTCCTATCTGACTGTGGATGGGACTACTTAGGGGTGCTGTTGTCCTCTCTCTCTCTAGGCTTGTCTGCACCTATTGGGTTCCAACCCTAGAAACTACCCACAACAGTGGACTTCTTTTCCTCTTTCTAACCTAATACAGTCACTCTCTGACTACTATACGGAGTACCACCTCCGACCGGCTCTATATAGATTGACAGCAAAGTCACTGGCGTACCAAAGGATGCCGACAAACTCATAGGGGACCTGCTTATGCAGCCCCTTATGGGTAAAGATAGACTGGAGAGAGGCTGAACCTAGACAACAGAAAACCCCTCTTGACACTGGGTTTACTGTTGAGATAGTTCAACCCGGGGAACTATTTCTTCACTATGAATGTAGACGCATGAAATTGACCACTACATACTAAGGGTCATTCAGCTCCAACTCTTCTCACTATATAATCTGACATAATACGGACATTGACCAGAACACTGTCCGGTCCGACTAATAGTGATGCTTTGTGGGTGTGCGTATTTTGAGAGCTAGAGAAGGAAATTACAACCGTTTGATACGTAATTCCTTTAACAGAAACAGGTGGAAAAACCGTGTATCCACCGCGGAAAAACCACATTGTTAAACTTTTTTCACTAACCCTGGTGACGATTGGTCCACGATAAAAAGACGGCATATTAACTGATGGTATATTTACCTTTGCTCCTGAGGAACTATCCAAAAATTGGATAGGGAAACGCGTCGAGCCTATCATTGATCGTTGTTGCATGGCACTACTGCAGGGCGGGAGCCTACAGACTCTTACCTACCTGGTGCTATTGCAAGCTCTCTTTTTGAGCTATTAGATCTAGCACCATTGATGTGCAAGAGCCTGTTTGAAGGATCTGGATGCAAAATGCTTAATGGTATTGTAGCCAGATCTTCAAACAAAATAACAAATATGCAAATGAACACTGTGGCTTAATTGGGGATTGACCAGAAGACCACATATTCACCTGGTGGATTCTATATCAATCACCTAGAGGTGGACCCACACCCTGAATAGTGGAATTCAGCAGGATCTTGTCAATTGATAATACCTGCTTCTATATATCTATATGTACCAGCAGTGCACTAATCATTAAGGGACACCCCTAGACACACTGTGAGGGACTATACATCTGTCTCCACGAAGTGTAAAGGAAGTTAATCCCCCATTCAATCTAAGACCAGGGTACTTCCCTTTTCTGGTTTTTCTTTTGTTTCGTCTTGATTTATGTTTGTTAGTGTCACTGTAAGCCCACGTTTTTAGAATTACTTATAGATATAAAATTAATAATTTTTATTTATTATCTGTGAAGGGTAACCCCACTTTCCTAGACGAGGCCCCAAGTGCCAAGTAGCACTTTCACTCATGGTTCCTGATTCGGATTTGCTTGCTAAGGCTCGGATGCGGACTCCGGGTACCTTCCGATCCACTTTACACACTTCTCTTTGACTTTTCCCGCCAAAACTCTCCAACAACGCTGGCTCATGGATAAGATGACTTATGGGATCTTCTATTGTCACTCGGACAGTAGCGGGCGTCTCCGCAATCACTTGCTTGTCGCTTAGGCTGCTTGCAGGATTCACCTGCTGGGCCGTTCTGCGTGCTGAAATGGCAGCAACTTTGTCCAAAACAGCCCTCACACACGTCCTACCGGCGTGGGGCTCTCCCAGCAGGCTCTCCTGTCTCTCAGACAACCGATCCTCCAAACCCAGGCCCCATATTATTCTCACCCCACCGTTTTCTGACCAAACACAAAATTTCCCTCAGGGACAGACTGGACAAAGAGAAAAGGACTCGCCGGCAACTCTTGGAAAGGGCTTCTTCAAGCTTCTTGTTGGGAGACATCTTTATTCACCGAGGTGCACCAATTTAACCCATTCTTGGACCTAGTACTAAAACTACCTCAGTTTCTCATTAGAGAGTTGTAGTACCCTTCTGGGTCTCTACACTTATCAACTGGATAGGGGATAACTTGCTGACTGGTGGGGGTCTCACTGCTCTGAAGAATGGGGGGGTGGGGTTTCACCAGCATCTACTCTGCAGGTTTACTGCACCCCCTGCTGTGAGGAGGAGACTGAATGAAGCGTTGGTCGGGCAAGAACACCCGTGTTCTGTTCACTTTTAATGGGACTCACAAGATATTTTAATCAGCCCCACTTAGAATGATGTCACTGAGGGGGGTTGAAGCAATTCCCTCCCTTCCCCCCTCCCCATGACAGGAGAGCAGGAGACCAGAGCCCCACTTTCGAGATTTGTGGGGGTCTCAGCCAGAGATGCAACATGAAGCTTCTGGGCCACAATGCAAAATCTGTAATGGGGCCCCCAACTACAATACTTAAGTCATCGTACTGGGCTCCCCATATGGAAAAGAGAAGCCTTATGGGCCCCCTAAGGATCGCGGAATTGGGTGCAACCGCATCCTCTGCATCCCCTATAGTTATGCTCCTGGCCACAGCGGTGAAAAGGGACCTGTACTGTGGAAAGGGAATAACTTGAAATTCTGGTACAACCATTTTAATCTGTATATCCTGTAAGGAACCATACATATTCTACCTATCTAGGTCATATTCTATGTATCATCCATCTCTCTAGTTCATTAGGATTAGAGATGAGCGAGCATTCTCGCTAAGGGCAATTGTTCGAGCGAGGATTGCCCTTAGCAAGTACCTGCCCGCTCGAGACAGAAGGTTTGGGTGCCGGCGCGGGGGAGCGGCGAGTAGCGGCAGTCAGCATGGGGGAGCGAGGGAGAGAGAGATCTCCCCTCCGTTCCTCCCCGCTCTCCCCCGCAGCTTGAGCAATTGCCCTTAGCGAGTATGCTCGCTCATCACTAATTAGGATCTATCAGGTTGATTAGTTATTCTCATATCTATCTCTTTTATATCTATCTCATATGTACCATATCTATCTATCTATCTTAGTTGGAGAAACTAAAGCCAAAAACAAGGGCCAGAAGCTGAAATTAGTGTCAAGCCATATAGTGGGAGGTGAGGGGGGGATAACAAGGATGTAATATAACGGTACACTAGATGGACCCTGCGCTGCTCCTGCCGTCAGTCTTCCATGTTTCTTTATAGAGGTCATACTAGTGGTAAAAATTAAAATCTCCGTCCATGTGATCCCGCTGGTTCCTGGCTGCCCTTTCCTCCTCATTACAAGGAGCCTACTTACCATTCTCACTGCTCCTACAACATTACTGTTAGCTCATTGGTTCCCACCATACAGAACTGACCATATTGGTGGCCAGGGGCGTAGCTAGAGGCTCATGGGCCCGGGTGCAAAAGTTTAGCTTGGGGCCCCCTTCCAGACCCGTCCACCCACCACTCCTTTTCACAGCTACTCCTTGTATATCACTTTTAGCTACATTACAGTTTTTTTTAATGACCTATCAATGGATCATTAGTAATCAGGGGTTTTAGATTTTTAAAACATCCAGAACACAAGCCTCAAGGCACGCTGTGCTTCCCCAAGAAAGAAAAAAATAATTATATATACACATACATACATACAGGCACACATACATTGGAGACAGCATGAGCTAACGTTTATAACATGTTAGGGCTCATGTGCACGACCAGGTTTTCACCACGTATTATGCACACGTGGTAATCCCAGCATGCTCTTTCTCTGCGTACCACGTAACGTGAGCCCTGTACACTTGTATGATACGCTGCCCATACACATTACATTGTTTCCATACGCATTGTCACTCTAAACAGAGTGGGGAATTAAAAAAAGAATCCCCCTGTGCATGTGCAGTGCTACACAAAGCCATATGTGGTCCCTGCCGGCAGCGTGCACGGCTGGGAAATGTGTGACATGCCGGTGGTCTCCCACAGTGTTGTAGGCTTATGGCTGTGGCATTGAGCCCTTAGTCACCAACACAGCGGCTCAGTTCTAGCATACCTCTAATAGTGAAGTCAGGTGCCGGCTCGCAGAACCCCCCTCACTCACCCCCACTCCCCATCACACAGAACAACCCTCACTCACCCCCACTCCCCATCATACAGAACCCCCCTCACTCACCCCCACTCCCCATCACACAGAACCCCCCTCACTCACCCCCACTCCCCATCACACACAGAACCCCCCTCACTCACCCCCACTCCCCATCACACACAGAACCCCCCTCACTCACCCCCACTCCCCATCACACAGAACACCCCTCACTCACCCCCACTCCCCATCACACAGAACACCCCTCACTCACCCCCACTCCCCATCACACAGAACACCCCTCACTCACCCCCACTCCCCATCACACAGAACACCCCTCACTCACCCCCACTCCCCATCACACAGAACACCCCTCACTCACCCCCACTCCCCATCACACAGAACACCCCTCACTCACCCCCACTCCCCATCACACAGAACAACCCTCACTCACCCCCACTCCCCATCATACAGAACCCCCCTCACTCACCCCCACTCCCCATCACACAGAACCCCCCTCACTCACCCCCACTCCCCCTCACTCACCCCCACTCCCCATCACACAGAACACCCCTCACTCACCCCCACTCCCCATCACACAGAACACCCCTCACTCACCCCCACTCCCCATCACACAGAACACCCCTCACTCACCCCCACTCCCCATCACACAGAACACCCCTCACTCACCCCCACTCCCTATCACACAGAACCCCCCTCACTCACCCCAACTCCCCATCACACAGAACACCCCTCACTCACCCCCACTCCCCATCACACAGAACACCCCTCACTCACCCCCACTCCCTATCACACAGAACCCCCCTCACTCACCCCAACTCCCCATCACACAGAACACCCCTCACTCACCCCCACTCCCCATCACACACAGAACCCCCCTCACTCACCCATCACACAGAACACCCCTCACTCACCCCCACTCCCCATCACACAGAACCCCCCTCACTCACCCCCACTCCCTATCACACAGAACCCCCCTCACTCACCCCAACTCCCCATCACACAGAACACCCCTCACTCACCCCCACTCCCCATCACACAGAACACCCCTCACTCACCCCCACTCCCTATCACACAGAACCCCCCTCACTCACCCCAACTCCCCATCACACAGAACACCCCTCACTCACCCCCACTCCCCATCACACACAGAACCCCCCTCACTCACCCCCACTCCCTATCACACAGAACCCCCCTCACTCACCCCAACTCCCCATCACACAGAACACCCCTCACTCACCCCCACTCCCCATCACACAGAACCCCCCTCACTCACCCCCACTCCCTATCACACAGAACCCCCCTCACTCACCCCAACTCCCCATCACACAGAACACCCCTCACTCACCCCAACTCCCCATCACACAGAACACCCCTCACTCACCCCCACTCCCCATCACACACAGAACCCCCCTCACTCACCCCCACTCCCCATCACACACAGAACCCCCCTCACTCACCCCCACTCCCTATCACACAGAACCCCCCTCACTCACCCCAACTCCCCATCACACAGAACATCCCTCACTCACCCCCACTCCCCATCACACAGAACACCCCCGTCCCCCCCACTCCCCATCACACAGAACACCCCTCGTCCCCCCCCCCCCCCACCACCACACAGAACACCCCTCACTCACCCCCACTCACCATCACACACAGAACACCCCTCACTCACCCCCCTCCCCCCTCTTAGTCATACCGAGGACGTTCCCTCTCACTGACTGCACTTACTTTCACTATGGTCTCTGCGCAGCAGGCAGCCTCTCTTGCACATCAGTGCTTCCTCCCGGACCTCCGATCAGACTCCTCCCCTCTGATGATCTCTGTGCTGGAGAACCAGATGGGGGAGGGGTCTGAGCGGAGGTCCTGGGAGGAAGCACCGATGTGCAGGAGAGGCTTCTTGCCTGCGCAGAGACCATAGTGAAAGTAAGTGCAGTCAGTCAGTGTCGTGGAAAGTAAGCCCCGTGGGCCCCCAGGGGCCGGGTCGCAACCGCACCCCCAGCACCCCCTACATGTACGCCAGTGTTGGTGGCCGATCTTCACATTCTCTGCTGTTCAGTTCTTTAGTTCTCCCTCACTTGGAAGTTCTGGAAGCCGTTATACAGGACACTGGATTGTTCCTATTACTTCCTAGAATGGATCTTCTCTTCCCTTAGTCTGACTTGTTACATAATACAATAATACAGAAAAGCTTACCTCCCCGGTCAGCAGGTAGATGATCTCTAAGGTGACGTTTAATATTCTTTTGGTAACTTCATTCTTGGCTTGGTCCATCGTTGGTGGGTCATTCAGGGAAACGACAGTTTTGGCCAACAATTTGAAAATACTGAATGTTTCTAGTAATGTTGGCACCTTCATGAAAAAAGGAGAGGCTTTCAATAAAATAAGGACATATCTGATATGATAGAGGATTCATTTGGGCTCTCCCTGGAAGCGCTTAGTTTACTTTGACCTTCATCTCGTTTTTTTTTTGGAGAATTTATATTAATATGACAGGCATTCCTGGACATGGAGGTACTAGTGAGGAGTCCCTACATGGGACCCCACTAAGTACCGGGTAGGTCCCATTTTTATTCCATATTCTTCTCAATTGCAGATATAATTGTTTGGAGGAGCGCTTACCTGATCCTGGTTTATTCATTCTTTCCCATTAAACTATATATCGGTCTGTTCACCAAAGGGTCAGCAAAACAAATCTGCATGCTTTAATTCATGTGTGGACGCCCGTGATTCCCTTTGGGGGGGGCAGGAATTGTGGGTGACCCGCACAGATTCTACAGTTCAAATCCACCGGTGGACATTGTGCCTTAGTCAGATATTTCTTTGGTTATGGACGTACAATAATAAGAATTTCATAAGTTTTTAAACATTTATTGACAAATACATCAAGTTTAGATAAAGACTCAATATTTACAGTGTTGATCCTCATTTTCCAAGACTTCTGCAGTTCGCCCCGGCATGCTGGATATCAGCTTGTGGGCCAAATCCTGACTGATGACAACCCGTTCCACCTATTAGTGCTTGGGGTTTATCATAGTTTCTGTTCTTTTGTTTGCTCACCCGCTTTTTGAAGATTGATCACAGGTTCTCAATGGGATGAGATCTGGGAGTTTCCTGATCGTGGACACAAAATATCTGTTTTGTTCACTAAGTGGGTCGGATTCTGCATGTGGGAGGCCCACAGTGGATTCTGGCTATAAGCCCAGCCGATGACACTGCGTACCTCCTATAACTGTTCTGCGGAGGCTCGCAGGCGGGCATGCGCATTATAGGGTTGTTTATTTGTATTTCCCACTCCCTTGCTTAGCGATGACGTGGGTACCTGCAGCCTATACACAGGTGTTAATTGCATATGGGCTACGGTTCAGACAGCTCGTGGAATACACTATTTGTATCCGCAAGTGTGCATGAAATTGAAGATGCATGCCTTTCAATGCCCACCTTTTACCGCAGATCATCCGCCTGCATTCGGCCTCCGTACTGCGGATGGGCCAGACCTCGCGCTGGTGCACAGTACAGTGTGTGACGCACCGTCGCTAGGCGATGACCTGGATCCCTCCGGCTGCAGAACGGATGACTTTCGGTGACATGGATGGAATCAGTCTGTGTGAGGCTCGTACCAAAATAGAACATGCTGCTTCCCCCCCGTGAGCGGAAAACTCAGTTGATTTCCGCTCAATCGGCAGGAAAAAGCAGTTTCACATCGCATGTTAGGGGCAGCATTTGCTGCGGGATCCGCAGCACTGTACTGCAAATACACCCGTGTGCATTCAGCCTTTATTGAAACGCGATGTATTTGTCAATAAAGTGTGGATGTGGACAGCACCTAGATGGATCTGATGTACACACGAGAAAATCCCTTGGTCCTCTTATAATCCACCGAAGTAGGAGAGCAGCCCAAACATGGGAAAAGAAGAATTCCCCCCAAAATGCAGGATGATGGTGGCGGGATAATGTTAGAAAATACTGCCGTGTGCTCAAATAAGAGGACAGAAATAAAGGTCTGGGTGCTCACTCTAGAAGGGGGAGGCTCCCCAATGTAGAACAATGGGGTGTAACCTCCCCCTTGGAGTCCCAGAATAGCCTGTAGATGACTGGAAGTGTTTCCTTGGTGGAGACATGCGGCATCAACCAGAGATCAAAATTTTACATGTTCCTATAGATTAGATAAATGAAGACTAGAGTTCATCCTGCAAAAAAACAAGGCCTTCTAGAGCTCCGGCAATGGGAAAATAAAATTAACACGGCTCTTGGAATGTGGCGACACAAAAGCAAACCTTTATGCTTGGTATCGCCGGAATCGTGCTGACTCAGAGAATAATGTTTTCACTAGAGATGAGTGAGCATTGCCCTTAGCGAGTACCTGCCCACTCGAGACAAAAAGGTTCAGGTGCCGGCGCGGGGGAGCGGTGAGCAGCGGCAGCGGCAGTCAGCAGGGGGGAGCGGGGGGGGGGGGGGATGGGGTCACATTATGGGTAAAAAAAAAACCTTCAACATATTTCAACAACCTAACCAACCATGGACCAAGTTGACACTTAATTTTTTTTAATTTTTATTTTTCTTCTGCGTCTCTTCTGTATATAATTCCGAACGAAAACATATTCTCCGTCCTGTATACGAATAAGCGCTACGGCGCATACGGGGCCCCAGCATACCCCCATGTCAGTTATACTCCACCGGTTGGAGTCGTTCTGAAAGACTCATGTATTGCTCTTTTTACTCAGTGCGGTAGGATATCAATAAAACTTTCCCATATCTCGAAAAATCCCTCTACCTGCGTCTCCGTTTGGAAAGAGGCTTCCATCCAGTCCATACGCATAGTAAAGGAGAGCTTCTCCAAGAAGAGTTTGAAGGGGGGGGGGGGGCTCACGTCAATCCAAGTCTGTAAGATCGTTTTCACCCCTGCCATGGCTACCATGAACAAAAGCTTACGGCGTGCTGGGGTACATCTTTGTTTATCTGGGTTTATATACCCGAAGATTGCCCAGACCGGGTCCAGTGGGGCTGCTGAAGTCAGGTTAGTTATAGTGAAGCGGATGTACTCTGTTCCAGAAACTCCGGACCACCACGCAGTCCCACAGACAGTAATGGAGGCCCGCCCCCAAAAAACACATATATAAAGACACAAAAACAATAAGAAAGCATTAATATAATTATATAAGGAGCACCTTCATAAGCCCGATAACTAAATTGTTAATATACACCCCCTGGGACAATCAAAACGTGATTGCCGGGGGTCTCTTGGGGGGTTATGAATAAAGTTTTCTATGTTTGAATTAAGCCGGCATAGAGGAAAACAGAGTGACGTCACTACGCTGCGCGTTCCAAAGGTGCCTGCTGGACGTGATGACGTACATTGCGTGTGAGCGTCACCACGTAGCGACGGAACACTGAGTAATGCCGTGAGCGCGGTGAGTAGATACCGTT
The DNA here is from genome assembly GCF_035609145.1 of Eleutherodactylus coqui. Lineage (NCBI taxonomy): Eukaryota > Metazoa > Chordata > Amphibia > Anura > Eleutherodactylidae > Eleutherodactylus > Eleutherodactylus coqui. The sequence continues at coordinate 39,894,211 of NC_089837.1, forward strand.
CTATATATCTTGACTTTGAGGGTGTTTTGTATGCTTGACAAGGGCCATCTGGTGGCCGAAACGCGTTGCATCCATCTTTTATCCCTCATGTGAGGCGCTACGTGTGTATACCTGTGACCTTTGGGATTTTAGAATAAAGAAGAAAAAAAACTTCCTCTGGTTGATACAGCATGTCTCCACCAAGGAAACACTTCCTGTAATCCACAGGCTATTCCAGGAATCCAAAGGGGGAGGTTACACCCCATTGTTCTACATTGGACAGCCTCCCCCTTCTAGAGCACCCAGACCTTTATTTCTGTCCTCTTATTTGAGCCCACGGCAGTATTTTCTAATATTTGTCAATAAAAGTTTAAAGACTTATGAACCCCTTATAATTGTACTTCAGTAACCATAGAAACATCTGAGATCTAAAACACTGAAGCAGCAAACTTTGTGAAAACAAAACTTTGTGTCAAACTTTTGGCCCCGACTGTAGAGGAGACGTCCGGAATCAGATGGGGGGCAGAGATGGGAATATATATTTTGGCTGGAGCGGCCCTTTAAGGGAACAGTTATGTCCATTATTTTGTCCCTACGATGGAATAGAACAGAAACCCTCGCTAAGAATGGGGGGGGGGGGGGGGGGGGGGCGGCCGAGATGGGAGGCGGTGTGGGTGGAGTCGCTCGGAGGACGTATCCCCGAGGAGCTCTGGAACAAGTCCTACCCCTCGACTTTGGAACGGCGCCCCACCTCAACTCTAACAAACGCAGGCTAGAGGCGGAGAGTCTTGTTCCCCTTCACCCTTTCTCCCTTCCCTCGTCCCTCCCCTGTATCTCGAGTCTCACTACCCCCTCTTCTCTTATCCCCTCACTTCTCCTTGTCTTCTTTTCTTATCTATTTCTTAAGTTGTTTTAGATTCTTGTTACTAGAGGTCGAGATGTACACCTTTGCCCCACATTATACCCCGGCAATACCTAGCCACGGGATTTTCCCCATCCATTAACCCTTAGGGCACACTAGCCCAATACTGGAGGGGCCCTTAAGCGGCCACCCCTAGGGGGGTATGGGCCGCAGATCGCATGGTACATCCCCATGTTCATTCAATATGTTTCGATATATATCCCAATTTATGCAATATCTTGCCATTGAGTTCAGACCCGGCCACGGCCCGGTCCCGGGATGTTCTCATTGTTATCAACCAAATTTCATTCCATTTCCCCCCCCCCCATCTTTGGGAATGCCAATAGTACGCAGCCGACTGTCACTCAATCCTGGAATGTACTTCTTTATATTATTGATAAGTCGGTCTTGTTCAGGATACTGGGTTGAATGCGAAGTACCAGAGGAAAACCAATCAATACATTGTGAAAGGAATAGAACAGAAACCCCGAACACAGAGGTGAGCCGAGTGTAAAGGGTCCGACAAGCAGCAAACCCTCCGCCGCCTCTTACCTGCCGGCCGGAGTCACACACAGAGCTCTATATATCCTCTGGCTGATAACAGAGACACCAGCAGGGGCCAGGACCTGCTACACTGCAATAGCTGAAGGACCTGCAATGACATCATCATCGTGTGATCAGTACATAAGGGGCAGATATTGCTTTTACTCAGCACCTCAGTAGCATTGAGCAATTACAGCAACCTCATTGGTTGTTTGGGACACTGCCCCCATTGTGTAAACACGAGCACGCACTAGCACACCATGCACACGCAACGACACGTACCATATGCATTGCGTTAACACTAGCACGCACTAGCACACGCAGCGACACGTACCATATGCATTGCATAAACACGATCACGCACTAGCACACGCAACGACACATACCATATGCATTGCATAAACACGAGCTCGCACTAGCACACCACACACACGCAACGACACGTACCATATGCATTGCGTAAACAAGAGCACGCACTAGCACACCACGCACACGCAGCGACACGTACCATATGCATTGCGTAAACACGAGCACGCACTAGCACACCACGCACACGCAACGACACGTACCATATGCATTGCGTAAACACGAGCACGCACTAGCACACCACGCACACGCAACGACACGTACCATATGCACTGCGTAAACACGAGCACGCACTAGCACACGCAACGACACGTACCATATGCATTGCATAAACACGAGCACGCACTAGCACACACTAGCACACCACGCACACGCAGCGACACGTACCATATGCATTGCGTAAACACGAGCACGCACTAGCACACGCAACGACACGTACCATATGCATTGCATAAACACGAGCACGCACTAGCACACCACGCACACGCAACGACACGTACCATATGCATTGCGTAAACACGAGCACGCACTAGCACACGCAACGACACGTACCATATGCATTGCATAAACACGAGCACGCACTAGCACACCACGCACACGCAGCGACACGTACCATATGCATTGCGTAAACACGAGCACGCACTAGCACACCACACACACGCAGCGACACGTACCATATGCATTGCGTAAACACGAGCACGCACTAGCACACCACGCACACGCAACAACACGTACCATATGCATTGCATAAACACGAGCACGCACTAGCACACGCAACGACACGTACCATATGCATTGCATAAACACGAGCACGCACTAGCACGCCACGCACACGCAACGACACATACCATATGCATTGCGTAAACACGAGCACGCAATAGCACACCACGCACACGCAGCGACACGTACCATGTGCATTGCGTAAACACGAGCACGCACTAGCACACCACGCACACGCAGCGACACGTACCATATGCATTGCGTAAACACGAGCACGCACTAGCACACCACGCACACGCAACGACACGTACCATATGCATTGCGTAAACACGAGCACGCACTAGCACACGCAACGACACATACCATATGCATTGCATAAACACGAGCACGCACTAGCACACCACGCACACGCAACGACACGTACCATATGCATTGCGTAAACACGAGCACGCACTAGCACACGCAACGACACGTACCATATGCATTGCGTAAAAACGAGCACGCACTAGCATACCACGCACACGCAACGACACGTACCATATGCATTGCGTAAACACGAGCACGCACTAGCACACCATGCAACGACACGTACCATACGCATTGCGTAAACACGAGCACGCACTAGCACACGCAACGACACGTACCATATGCATTGCATAAACACGAGCACACTACGCACACGCAACGACACGTACCATATGCATTGCATAAACACGAGCACACTACGCACACGCAACGACACGTACCATATGCATTGCATAAACATAAGCACACACACTAGCACACCACGCACACGCAGCGACACGTACCATATGCATTGCGTAAAGACGAGCACGCACTAGCACACGCAACGACACGTACCATATGCATTGCGTAAACACGAGCACGCACTAGCACACGCAACGACACGTACCATATGCATTGCGTAAACACGAGCACGCACTAGCACACGCAACGACACGTACCATATGCATTGCGTAAACACGAGCACGCACTAGCACACCCCGCACACGCAGCGACACGTACCATATGCATTGCGTAAACACGAGCACACACTAGCACACCACGCACACACAACGACAAGTACCATATGCATTGCGTAAACACGAGCACGCACTAGCACACCACGCACACGCAGCGACACGTACCATATGCACTGCGTAAACACGAGCACGCACTAGCACACGCAGCGACACGTACCATATGCATTGCATAAACACGAGCACGCACTAGCACACCCCGCACACGCAACGACACGTACCATATGCATTGCATAAACACGAGCACGCACTAGCACACGCAGCGACACGTACCATATGCATTGCATAAACACGAGCACGCACTAGCACACCCCGCACACGCAGCGACACGTACCATATGCATTGCGTAAACACGAGCACGCACTAGCACACCACGCACACGCAGCGACACGTACCATATGCACTGCGTAAACACGAGCACGCACTAGCACACCAAGCTCACGCAACGACACATACCATATGCATTGCATAAACACGAGCACGCACTAGCACACCACGCACACGCAGCGACACGTACCATATGCATTGCGTAAACACGAGCACGCACTAGCACACCACGCACACGCAACGACACGTACCATATGCATTGCGTAAACACGAGCACGCACTAGCACACCACGCACACGCAGCGACACGTAACATATGCTTTGCGTAAACACGAGCACGCACTAGCACACCACGCACACGCAGCGACACGTAACATAAGCATTGCGTAAACACGAACACGCACTAGCACACCACGCACACGCAACGACACGTACCATATGCATTGCGTAAACACTAGCACGCACTAGCACACGCAGCGACACGCAACGACACATACCATATGCATTGCGTAAACACGAGCACGCACTAGCACACCACGCACACGCAGCGACACGTAACATATGCATTGCGTAAACACGAGCACGCACTAGCACACCACGCACACGCAGCGACACGTAACATAAGCATTGCGTAAACACGAGCACGCACTAGCACACCACGCACACGCAACGACACGTACCATATGCATTGCGTAAACACTAGCACGCACTAGCACACGCAGCGACACGTACCATATGCATTGCATAAACACTAGCACACACTAGCACACCGCGCACACGCAACGACACGTACCATATGCATTGCATAAACACGAGCACGCACTAGCACACGCAGCGACACGTAACATATGCACTGCGTAAACACGAGCACGCACTAGCACACCCCGCACACGCAACGACACGTAACATATGCATTGCATAAACACGAGCACGCACTAGCACACCACGCACACGCAGCGACACGTACCATATGCATTGCATAAACACGAGCACGCACTAGCACACCACGCACACGCAGCGACACGTATCATATGCATTGCGTAAACACGAGCACGCACTAGCACACGCAACGACACGTACCATATGCATTGCGTAAACACGAGCACGCACTAGCACACCACGCACACGCAGCGACACGTACCATATGCATTGCGTAAACACGAGCACGCAACGACACGTACCATATGCATTGCGTAAACACGAGCACGCACTAGCACACCACGCACACGCAACGACACGTACCATATGCATTGCGTAAACACGAGCACGCACTAGCACACGCAACGACACGTACCATATGCATTGCGTAAACACGAGCACGCACTAGCACACCACGCACACGCAACGACACGTACCATATGCATTGCATAAACACGAGCACGCACTAGCACACCACGCACACGCAACGACACGTACCATATGCATTGCGTAAACACGAGCACGCACTAGCACACCACGCACACGCAACGACACGTACCATATGCATTGCGTAAACACGAGCACGCACTAGCACACCACGCACACGCAACGACACGTACCATATGCATTGCATAGACACGAGCACGCACTAGCACACCACGCACACGCAACGACACGCACCATATGCATTGCGTAAACACGAGCACGCACTAGCACACCACGCACACGCAGCGACACGTACCATATGCATTGCGTAAACACGAGCACGCACTAGCACACCACGCACACGCAACGACACGTACCATATGCATTGCGTAAACACGAGCACGCACTAGCACACCACGCACACGCAGCGACACGTACCATATGCATTGCGTAAACACGAGCACGCAACGACACGTACCATATGCATTGCATAAACACGAGAACGCACTAGCACACCACGCACACGCAGCGACACGTAACATATGCATTGCGTAAACACGAGCACGCACTAGCACACCACGCACACGCAACGACACGTACCATATGCATTGCGTAAACACGAGCACGCACTAGCACACCACGCACACGCAGCGACACGTAACATATGCACTGCGTAAACACCAGCACGCACTAGCACACCACGCACACGCAACGACACGTACCATATGCATTGCGTAAACACGAGCACGCACTAGCACACCACGCACACGCAGCGACACGTAACATATGCATTGCGTAAACACGAGCACGCACTAGCACACCACGCACACGCAGCGACACGTAACATATGCACTGCGTAAACACCAGCACGCACTAGCACACCACGCACACGCAACGACACGTACCATATGCATTGCGTAAACACGAGCACGCACTAGCACACCACGCACACGCAGCGACACGTAACATATGCATTGCGTAAACACGAGCACGCACTAGCACACCACGCACACGCAATGACACGTACCATATGCATTGCATAAACACGAGCACGCACTAGCACACCACGCACACGCAGCGACACGTAACATAAGCATTGCGTAAACACGAGCACGCACTAGCACACCACGCACACGCAGCGACACGTACCATATGCATTGCATAAACACGAGCACGCACTAGCACACCACGCAAACGCAGCGACACGTATCATATGCATTGCGTAAACACGAGCACGCACTAGCACGCCACGCACACGCAACGACACGTAACATATGAATTGCGTAAACACGAGCACGCACTAGCACACGCAACGACACCTACCATATGCATTGCGTAAACACGAGCACGCACTAGCACACCACGCACATGCAACAACACGTACCATATGCATTGCGTAAACACGAGCACGCACTAGCACACCACGCAACGCAACGACACATACCATATGCACTGCGTAAACACGAGCACGCACTAGCACACGCAGCGACACGAAACATATGCACTGCGTAAACACGAGCACGCACTAGCACACCACGCACACGCAGCGACACGTACCATATGCATTGCATAAACACGAGCACGCACTAGCACACCACGCACACGCAGCGACACGTATCATATGCATTGCGTAAACACGAGCACGCACTAGCACGCCACGCACACGCAACGACACGTAACATATGAATTGCGTAAACACGAGCACGCACTAGCACACGCAACGACACATACCATATGCATTGCGTAAACACGAGCACGCACTAGCACACCACGCACACGCAACAACACGTACCATTTGCATTGCGTAAACACGAGCACGCACTAGCACACCACGCACACGCAACGACACATACCATATGCACTGCGTAAACACGAGCACGCACTAGCACACGCAACGACACGTACCATATGCATTGCGTAAACACGAGCACGCACTAGCACACGCAACGACACGTACCATATGCATTGCATAAACACGAGCACGCACTAGCACACCACGCACACGCAGCGACACGTACCATATGCATTGCGTAAACACGAGCACGCACTAGCACACCACGCACACGCAGCGACACGTACCATATGCATTGCGTAAACACGAGCACGCACTAGCACACCACGCACACGCAACAACACGTACCATATGCATTGCATAAACACGAGCACGCACTAGCACACGCAACGACACGTACCATATGCATTGCATAAACACGAGCACGCACTAGCACGCCACGCACACGCAACGACACATACCATATGCATTGCGTAAACACGAGCACGCAATAGCACACCACGCACACGCAGCGACACGTACCATGTGCATTGCGTAAACACGAGCACGCACTAGCACACCACGCACACGCAGCGACACGTACCATATGCATTGCGTAAACACGAGCACGCACTAGCACACCACGCACACGCAACGACACGTACCATATGCATTGCGTAAACACGAGCACGCACTAGCACACGCAACGACACATACCATATGCATTGCATAAACACGAGCACGCACTAGCACACCACGCACACGCAACGACACGTACCATATGCATTGCGTAAAAACGAGCACGCACTAGCACACGCAACGACACGTACCATATGCATTGCGTAAAAACGAGCACGCACTAGCATACCACGCACACGCAACGACACGTACCATATGCATTGCGTAAACACGAGCACGCACTAGCACACCATGCAACGACACGTACCATACGCATTGCGTAAACACGAGCACGCACTAGCACACGCAACGACACGTACCATATGCATTGCGTAAACACGAGCACGCACTAGCACACGCAACGACACGTACCATATGCATTGCGTAAACACGAGCACGCACTAGCACACGCAACGACACGTACCATATGCATTGCGTAAACACGAGCACGCACTAGCACACCCCGCACACGCAGCGACACGTACCATATGCATTGCGTAAACACGAGCACACACTAGCACACCACGCACACGCAACGACAAGTACCATATGCATTGCGTAAACACGAGCACGCACTAGCACACCACGCACACGCAGCGACACGTACCATATGCACTGCGTAAACACGAGCACGCACTAGCACACGCAGCGACACGTACCATATGCATTGCATAAACACGAGCACGCACTAGCACACCCCGCACACGCAACGACACGTACCATATGCATTGCATAAACACGAGCACGCACTAGCACACGCAGCGACACGTACCATATGCATTGCATAAACACGAGCACGCACTAGCACACCCCGCACACGCAGCGACACGTACCATATGCATTGCGTAAACACGAGCACGCACTAGCACACCACGCACACGCAGCGACACGTACCATATGCACTGCGTAAACACGAGCACGCACTAGCACACCAAGCTCACGCAACGATACGTACCATATGCATTGCGTAAACACGAGCACGCACTAGCACACCACGCACACGCAACGACACATACCATATGCATTGCATAAACACGAGCACGCACTAGCACACCACGCACACGCAGCGACACGTACCATATGCATTGCGTAAACACGAGCACGCACTAGCACACCACGCACACGCAACGACACGTACCATATGCATTGCGTAAACACGAGCACGCACTAGCACACCACGCACACGCAGCGACACGTAACATATGCATTGCGTAAACACGAGCACGCACTAGCACACCACGCACACGCAGCGACACGTAACATAAGCATTGCGTAAACACGAACACGCACTAGCACACCACGCACACGCAACGACACGTACCATATGCATTGCGTAAACACTAGCACGCACTAGCACACGCAGCGACACGCAACGACACATACCATATGCATTGCGTAAACACGAGCACGCACTAGCACACCACGCACACGCAGCGACACGTAACATATGCATTGCGTAAACACGAGCACGCACTAGCACACCACGCACACGCAGCGACACGTAACATAAGCATTGCGTAAACACGAGCACGCACTAGCACACCACGCACACGCAACGACACGTACCATATGCATTGCGTAAACACTAGCACGCACTAGCACACGCAGCGACACGTACCATATGCATTGCGTAAACACGAGCACGCACTAGCACACCACGCACACGCAGCGACACGTACCATATGCATTGCGTAAACACGAGCGCGCAACGACACGTACCATATGCATTGCGTAAACACGAGCACGCACTAGCACACCACGCACACGCAACGACACGTACCATATGCATTGCGTAAACACGAGCACGCACTAGCACACGCAACGACACGTACCATATGCATTGCGTAAACACGAGCACGCACTAGCACACCACGCACACGCAACGACACGTACCATATGCATTGCATAAACACGAGCACGCACTAGCACACCACGCACACGCAACGACACGTACCATATGCATTGCGTAAACACGAGCACGCACTAGCACACCACGCACACGCAACGACACGTACCATATGCATTGCGTAAACACGAGCACGCACTAGCACACCACGCACACGCAACGACACGTACCATATGCATTGCATAGACACGAGCACGCACTAGCACACCACGCACACGCAACGACACGCACCATATGCATTGCGTAAACACGAGCACGCACTAGCACACCACGCACACGCAGCGACACGTACCATATGCATTGCGTAAACACGAGCACGCACTAGCACACCACGCACACGCAGCGACACGTACCATATGCATTGCGTAAACACGAGCACGCACTAGCACACCACGCACACGCAACGACACGTACCATATGCATTGCGTAAACACGAGCACGCACTAGCACACCACGCACACGCAGCGACACGTACCATATGCATTGCGTAAACACGAGCACGCAACGACACGTACCATATGCATTGCATAAACACGAGCACGCACTAGCACACCACGCACACGCAGCGACACGTAACATATGCATTGCGTAAACACGAGCACGCACTAGCACACCACGCACACGCAACGACACGTACCATATGCATTGCGTAAACACGAGCACGCACTAGCACACCACGTACACGCAACGACACGTACCATATGCATTGGGTAAACACCAGCACGCACTAGCACACCACGCACACGCAGCGACACGTAACATATGCATTGCGTAAACACGAGCACGCACTAGCACACCACGCACACGCAATGACACGTACCATATGCATTGCATAAACACGAGCACGCACTAGCACACCACGCACACGCAGCGACACGTAACATAAGCATTGCGTAAACACGAGCACGCACTAGCACACCACGCACACGCAGCGACACGTACCATATGCATTGCATAAACACGAGCACGCACTAGCACACCACGCAAACGCAGCGACACGTATCATATGCATTGCGTAAACACGAGCACGCACTAGCACGCCACGCACACGCAACGACACGTAACATATGAATTGCGTAAACACGAGCACGCACTAGCACACCACGCACACGCAACGACACCTACCATATGCATTGCGTAAACACGAGCACGCACTAGCACACCACGCACATGCAACAACACGTACCATATGCATTGCGTAAACACGAGCATGCACTAGCACACCACGCAACGCAACGACACATACCATATGCACTGCGTAAACACGAGCACGCACTAGCACACGCAGCGACACGAAACATATGCACTGCGTAAACACGAGCACGCACTAGCACACCACGCACACGCAGCGACACGTACCATATGCATTGCATAAACACGAGCACGCACTAGCACACCACGCACACGCAGCGACACGTATCATATGCATTGCGTAAACACGAGCACGCACTAGCACGCCACGCACACGCAACGACACGTAACATATGAATTGCGTAAACACGAGCACGCACTAGCACACGCAACGACACATACCATATGCATTGCGTAAACACGAGCACGCACTAGCACACCACGCACACGCAACAACACGTACCATTTGCATTGCGTAAACACGAGCACGCACTAGCACACCACGCACACGCAACGACACATACCATATGCACTGCGTAAACACGAGCACGCACTAGCACACGCAACGACACGTACCATATGCATTGCGTAAACACGAGCACACCACGCACACGCAGCGACACGTACCATATGCATTGCGTAAACACGAGCACGCACTAGCACGCCACGCACACGCAACGACACGTACCATATGCATTGCGTAAACACGAGCACGCACTAGCACGCCACGCACACGCAACAACACGTAACATATGAATTGCGTAAACACTAGCACACGCAACGACACGTACCATATGCATTGCGTAAACACGAGCACGCACTAGCACACCACGCACACGCAACGACACATACCATATGCACTGCGTAAACACGAGCACGCACTAGCACACGCAACGACACATACCATATGCATTGCGTAAACACGAGCACACCACGCACACGCAGCGACACGTACCATATGCATTGCGTAAAAATGAGCACGCACTAGCACACCACGCACACGCAGCGACACGTACCATATGCATTGCATAAACACGAGCACGCACTAGCACACCACGCACACGCAGCGACACGTATCATATGCATTGTGTAAACACGAGCACGCACTAGCACGCCACGCACACGCAACGACACGTAACATATGAATTGCGTAAACACGAGCACGCACTAGCACACGCAGCGACACGTACCATATGCACTGCGTAAACACGAGCACGCACTAGCACACGCAACGACACGTACCATATGCACTGCGTAAACACGAGCACACCACGCACACGCAGCGACACGTACCATATGCATTGCGTAAACACGAGCACGCACTAGCACGCCACGCACACGCAACGACACGTAACATATGAATTGCGTAAACACGAGCACGCACTAGCACACGCAGCGACACGTACCATATGCACTGCGTAAACACGAGCACGCACTAGCACACGCAACGACACGTACCATATGCATTGCGTAAACACGAGCACGCACTAGCACACCACGCACACGCAGCGACACGTATCATATGCATTGCGTAAACACGAGCACGCACTAGCACACGCAACGACACGTACCATATGCATTGCGTAAACACGAGCACGCACTAGCACACCACGCACACGCAGCGACACGTACCATATGCATTGCGTAAACACGAGCACGCACTAGCACACCACGCACACGCAGCGACACGTACCATATGCCTTGCGTAAACACGAGCACGCAACGACACGTACCATATGCATTGCGTAAACACGAGCACGCACTAGCACACCACGCACACGCAACGACACGTACCATATGCATTGCGTAAACACGAGCACGCACTAGCACACGCAACGACACGTACCATATGCATTGCGTAAACACGAGCACGCACTAGCACACCACGCACACGCAACGACACGTACCATATGCATTGCGTAAACACGAGCACGCACTAGCACACGCAACGACACGTACCATATGCATTGCGTAAACACGAGCACGCACTAGCACACCACGCACACGCAACAACACGTACCATATGCATTGCGTAAACACGAGCACGCACTAGCACACCACGCACACGCAACGACACATACCATATGCACTGCGTAAACACGAGCACGCACTAGCACACGCAACGACACGTACCATATGCATTGCGTAAACACGAGCACACCACGCACACGCAGCGACACGTACCATATGCATTGCGTAAACACGAGCACGCACTAGCACGCCACGCACACGCAACGACACGTAACATATGAATTGCGTAAACACGAGCACGCACTAGCACACGCAGCGACACGTACCATATGCACTGCGTAAACACGAGCACGCACTAGCACACGCAGCGACACGTACCATATGCATTGCGTAAACACGAGCACGCACTAGCACACCACGCACACGCAAAGACACGTACCATATGCATTGCGTAAACACGAGCACGCACTAGCACACCACGCACACGCAGCGACACGTAACATAAGCATTGCGTAAACACGAGCACGCACTAGCACACCACGCACACGCAGCGACACATACCATATGCACTGCGCAAACACGAGCACGCACTAGCACACCATGGACACGCAACGACACGTACCAGATGCATTGCGTAAACACGAGCACGCACCAGCACACCACGCACACGCAACGACACGTACCATATGCATTGCGTAAACACGAGCACGCACTAGCACACCACGCACACGCAGCGACACGTACCATATGCATTGCGTAAACACGAGCACGCACTAGCACACCACGCACACGCAGCGACACGTACCATATGCATTGCGTTAACACAAACACGCACTAGCACACCACGCACACGCAACGACACGTACCATATGCATTGCGTAAACACGAGCACGCAACGACACGTACCATATGCATTGCGTAAACACGAGCACGCACTAGCACACCACGCACACGCAGCGACACGTACCATATGCACTGCGTAAACACGAGCACGCACTAGCACACGCAACGACACGTACCATATGCATTGCGTAAACACGAGCACGCACTAGCACACCACGCACACGCAGCGACACGTATCATATGCATTGCGTAAACACGAGCACGCACTAGCACACGCAACGACACGTACCATATGCATTGCGTAAACACGAGCACGCACTAGCACACCACGCACACGCAGCGACACGTACCATATGCATTGCGTAAACACGAGCACGCACTAGCACACCACGCACACGCAGCGACACGTACCATATGCCTTGCGTAAACACGAGCACGCAACGACACGTACCATATGCATTGCGTAAACACGAGCACGCACTAGCACACCACGCACACGCAACGACACGTACCATATGCATTGCGTAAACACGAGCACGCACTAGCACACGCAACGACACGTACCATATGCATTGCGTAAACACGAGCACGCACTAGCACACCACGCACACGCAACGACACGTACCATATGCATTGCGTAAACACGAGCACGCACTAGCACACGCAACGACACGTACCATATGCATTGCGTAAACACGAGCACGCACTAGCACACCACGCACACGCAACAACACGTACCATATGCATTGCGTAAACACGAGCACGCACTAGCACACCACGCACACGCAACGACACATACCATATGCACTGCGTAAACACGAGCACGCACTAGCACACGCAACGACACGTACCATATGCATTGCGTAAACACGAGCACACCACGCACACGCAGCGACACGTACCATATGCATTGCGTAAACACGAGCACGCACTAGCACGCCACGCACACGCAACGACACGTAACATATGAATTGCGTAAACACGAGCACGCACTAGCACACGCAGCGACACGTACCATATGCACTGCGTAAACACGAGCACGCACTAGCACACGCAGCGACACGTACCATATGCATTGCGTAAACACGAGCACGCACTAGCACACCACGCACACGCAAAGACACGTACCATATGCATTGCGTAAACACGAGCACGCACTAGCACACCACGCACACGCAGCGACACGTAACATAAGCATTGCGTAAACACGAGCACGCACTAGCACACCACGCACACGCAGCGACACATACCATATGCACTGCGCAAACACGAGCACGCACTAGCACACCATGGACACGCAACGACACGTACCAGATGCATTGCGTAAACACGAGCACGCACCAGCACACCACGCACACGCAACGACACGTACCATATGCATTGCGTAAACACGAGCACGCACTAGCACACCACGCACACGCAGCGACACGTACCATATGCATTGCGTAAACACGAGCACGCACTAGCACACCACGCACACGCAGCGACACGTACCATATGCATTGCGTTAACACAAACACGCACTAGCACACCACGCACACGCAACGACACGTACCATATGCATTGCGTAAACACGAGCACGCAACGACACGTACCATATGCATTGCGTAAACACGAGCACGCACTAGCACACCACGCACACGCAACGACACGTACCATATGCATTGCGTAAACACGAGCACGCACTAGCACACGCAACGACACGTACCATATGCATTGCGTAAACACGAGCACGCACTAGCACACCACGCACACGCAACGACACGTACCATATGCATTGCGTAAACACGAGCACGCACTAGCACACCACGCACACGCAACGACACGTACCATATGCATTGCGTAAACACGAGCACGCACTAGCACACCACGCACACGCAACAACACGTACCATATGCATTGCGTAAACACGAGCACGCACTAGCACACCACGCACACGCAACGACACATACCATATGCACTGCGTAAACACGAGCACGCATTAGCACACGCAACGACACGTACCATATGCATTGCGTAAACACGAGCACACCACGCACACGCAGCGACACGTACCATATGCATTGCGTAAACACGAGCACGCACTAGCACGCCACGCACACGCAACGACACGTAACATATGAATTGCGTAAACACGAGCACGCACTAGCACACGCAGCGACACGTACCATATGCACTGCGTAAACACGAGCACGCACTAGCACACGCAACGACACGTACCATATGCACTGCGTAAACACGAGCACGCACTAGCACACCACGCACACGCAGCGACACGTACCATATGCATTGCGTAAACACGAGCACACCACGCACACGCAGCGACACGTACCATATGCATTGCGTAAACACGAGCACGCACTAGCACGCCACGCACACGCAACGACACGTAACATATGAATTGCGTAAACACGAGCACGCACTAGCACACGCAGCGACACGTACCATATGCATTGCGTAAACACGAGCACGCACTAGCACACCACGCACACGCAAAGACACGTACCATATGCATTGCGTAAACACGAGCACGCACTAGCACACCACGCACACGCAGCGACACGTAACATAAGCATTGCGTAAACACGAGCACGCACTAGCACACCACGCACACGCAGCGACACGTACCATATGCACTGCGTAAACACGAGCACGCACTAGCACACCACGGACACGCAACGACACGTACCATATGCATTGCGTAAACACGAGCACGCACTAGCACACCACGCACACGCAACGACACGTACCATATGCATTGCGTAAACACGAGCACGCACTAGCACACCACGCACACGCAGCGACACGTACCATATGCATTGCGTTAACACAAACACGCACTAGCACACCACGCACACGCAACAACACGTACCATATGCATTGCGTAAACACGAGCACGCACTAGCACACCACGCACACGCAACGACACGTACCATATGCATTGCGTAAACACGAGCACGCACCAGCACACCACGCACACGCAACGACACGTACCATATGCATTGCGTAAACACGAGCACGCACTAGCACACCACGCACACGCAACGACACGTACCATATGCATTGCGTAAACACGAGCACACGCACTAGCACAGCACGCAACGACACGTACCATATGCATTGCGTAAACACGAGCACGCACTAGCACACCACGCACACGCACCATATGCATTGCGTAAACACGAGCACGCACTAGCACACCACGCACACGCAACGACACGTACCATATGCATTGCGTAAACACGAGCACGCACTAGCACACCACGCACACGCAGCGACACGTAACATAAGCATTGCGTAAACACGAGCACGCACTAGCACACCACGCACACGCAGCGACACGTACCATATGCATTGCGTAAACACGAGCACGCACTAGCACACCACGCAGCGACACGTACCATATGCATTGCGTTAACACAAACACGCACTAGCACACCACGCACACGCAACGACACGTACCATATGCATTGTATAAACACGAACACACACTAGCACACCACGCACACGCAGCGACACGTACCATATGCATTGCGTAAACACGAGCACGCACTAGCACACCACACACACGCAACGACACGTACCATATGCATTGCGTAAACACGAGCACACGCACTAGCACAGCACGCAACGACACGTACCATATGCATTGCGTAAACACGAGCACGCACTAGCACACCACGCACACGCAACGACATGTACCATATGCATTGCGTAAACACGAGCACGCACTAGCACACGCAACGACACGTACCATATGCATTGCGTAAACACGAGCACGCACTAGCACACGCAACGACACGTACCATATGCATTGCGTAAACACGAGCACGCACTAGCACACGCAACGACACGTACCATATGCATTGCGTTAACACAAACACGCACTAGCACACCACGCACACGCAGCGACACGTACCATATGCATTGCGTAAACACGAGCACGCACTAGCACACCACGTACACGCAACGACACGTACCATATGCATTGCGTAAACACGAGCACGCACTAGCACACCACGTACACGCAACGACACGTACCATATGCATTGGGTAAACACCAGCACGCACTAGCACACCACGCACACGCAGCGACACGTAACATATGCATTGCGTAAACACGAGCACGCACTAGCACACCACGCACACGCAATGACACGTACCATATGCATTGCATAAACACGAGCACGCACTAGCACACCACGCACACGCAGCGACACGTAACATAAGCATTGCGTAAACACGAGCACGCACTAGCACACCACGCACACGCAGCGACACGTACCATATGCATTGCATAAACACGAGCACGCACTAGCACACCACGCAAACGCAGCGACACGTATCATATGCATTGCGTAAACACGAGCACGCACTAGCACGCCACGCACACGCAACGACACGTAACATATGAATTGCGTAAACACGAGCACGCACTAGCACACCACGCACACGCAACGACACCTACCATATGCATTGCGTAAACACGAGCACGCACTAGCACACCACGCACATGCAACAACACGTACCATATGCATTGCGTAAACACGAGCATGCACTAGCACACCACGCAACGCAACGACACATACCATATGCACTGCGTAAACACGAGCACGCACTAGCACACGCAGCGACACGAAACATATGCACTGCGTAAACACGAGCACGCACTAGCACACCACGCACACGCAGCGACACGTACCATATGCATTGCATAAACACGAGCACGCACTAGCACACCACGCACACGCAGCGACACGTATCATATGCATTGCGTAAACACGAGCACGCACTAGCACGCCACGCACACGCAACGACACGTAACATATGAATTGCGTAAACACGAGCACGCACTAGCACACGCAACGACACATACCATATGCATTGCGTAAACACGAGCACGCACTAGCACACCACGCACACGCAACAACACGTACCATTTGCATTGCGTAAACACGAGCACGCACTAGCACACCACGCACACGCAACGACACATACCATATGCACTGCGTAAACACGAGCACGCACTAGCACACGCAACGACACGTACCATATGCATTGCGTAAACACGAGCACACCACGCACACGCAGCGACACGTACCATATGCATTGCGTAAACACGAGCACGCACTAGCACGCCACGCACACGCAACGACACGTACCATATGCATTGCGTAAACACGAGCACGCACTAGCACGCCACGCACACGCAACAACACGTAACATATGAATTGCGTAAACACTAGCACACGCAACGACACGTACCATATGCATTGCGTAAACACGAGCACGCACTAGCACACCACGCACACGCAACGACACATACCATATGCACTGCGTAAACACGAGCACGCACTAGCACACGCAACGACACATACCATATGCATTGCGTAAACACGAGCACACCACGCACACGCAGCGACACGTACCATATGCATTGCGTAAAAATGAGCACGCACTAGCACACCACGCACACGCAGCGACACGTACCATATGCATTGCATAAACACGAGCACGCACTAGCACACCACGCACACGCAGCGACACGTATCATATGCATTGTGTAAACACGAGCACGCACTAGCACGCCACGCACACGCAACGACACGTAACATATGAATTGCGTAAACACGAGCACGCACTAGCACACGCAGCGACACGTACCATATGCACTGCGTAAACACGAGCACGCACTAGCACACGCAACGACACGTACCATATGCACTGCGTAAACACGAGCACACCACGCACACGCAGCGACACGTACCATATGCATTGCGTAAACACGAGCACGCACTAGCACGCCACGCACACGCAACGACACGTAACATATGAATTGCGTAAACACGAGCACGCACTAGCACACGCAGCGACACGTACCATATGCACTGCGTAAACACGAGCACGCACTAGCACACGCAACGACACGTACCATATGCATTGCGTAAACACGAGCACGCACTAGCACACCACGCACACGCAGCGACACGTATCATATGCATTGCGTAAACACGAGCACGCACTAGCACACGCAACGACACGTACCATATGCATTGCGTAAACACGAGCACGCACTAGCACACCACGCACACGCAGCGACACGTACCATATGCATTGCGTAAACACGAGCACGCACTAGCACACCACGCACACGCAGCGACACGTACCATATGCCTTGCGTAAACACGAGCACGCAACGACACGTACCATATGCATTGCGTAAACACGAGCACGCACTAGCACACCACGCACACGCAACGACACGTACCATATGCATTGCGTAAACACGAGCACGCACTAGCACACGCAACGACACGTACCATATGCATTGCGTAAACACGAGCACGCACTAGCACACCACGCACACGCAACGACACGTACCATATGCATTGCGTAAACACGAGCACGCACTAGCACACGCAACGACACGTACCATATGCATTGCGTAAACACGAGCACGCACTAGCACACCACGCACACGCAACAACACGTACCATATGCATTGCGTAAACACGAGCACGCACTAGCACACCACGCACACGCAACGACACATACCATATGCACTGCGTAAACACGAGCACGCACTAGCACACGCAACGACACGTACCATATGCATTGCGTAAACACGAGCACACCACGCACACGCAGCGACACGTACCATATGCATTGCGTAAACACGAGCACGCACTAGCACGCCACGCACACGCAACGACACGTAACATATGAATTGCGTAAACACGAGCACGCACTAGCACACGCAGCGACACGTACCATATGCACTGCGTAAACACGAGCACGCACTAGCACACGCAGCGACACGTACCATATGCATTGCGTAAACACGAGCACGCACTAGCACACCACGCACACGCAAAGACACGTACCATATGCATTGCGTAAACACGAGCACGCACTAGCACACCACGCACACGCAGCGACACGTAACATAAGCATTGCGTAAACACGAGCACGCACTAGCACACCACGCACACGCAGCGACACATACCATATGCACTGCGCAAACACGAGCACGCACTAGCACACCATGGACACGCAACGACACGTACCAGATGCATTGCGTAAACACGAGCACGCACCAGCACACCACGCACACGCAACGACACGTACCATATGCATTGCGTAAACACGAGCACGCACTAGCACACCACGCACACGCAGCGACACGTACCATATGCATTGCGTAAACACGAGCACGCACTAGCACACCACGCACACGCAGCGACACGTACCATATGCATTGCGTTAACACAAACACGCACTAGCACACCACGCACACGCAACGACACGTACCATATGCATTGCGTAAACACGAGCACGCAACGACACGTACCATATGCATTGCGTAAACACGAGCACGCACTAGCACACCACGCACACGCAGCGACACGTACCATATGCACTGCGTAAACACGAGCACGCACTAGCACACGCAACGACACGTACCATATGCATTGCGTAAACACGAGCACGCACTAGCACACCACGCACACGCAGCGACACGTATCATATGCATTGCGTAAACACGAGCACGCACTAGCACACGCAACGACACGTACCATATGCATTGCGTAAACACGAGCACGCACTAGCACACCACGCACACGCAGCGACACGTACCATATGCATTGCGTAAACACGAGCACGCACTAGCACACCACGCACACGCAGCGACACGTACCATATGCCTTGCGTAAACACGAGCACGCAACGACACGTACCATATGCATTGCGTAAACACGAGCACGCACTAGCACACCACGCACACGCAACGACACGTACCATATGCATTGCGTAAACACGAGCACGCACTAGCACACGCAACGACACGTACCATATGCATTGCGTAAACACGAGCACGCACTAGCACACCACGCACACGCAACGACACGTACCATATGCATTGCGTAAACACGAGCACGCACTAGCACACGCAACGACACGTACCATATGCATTGCGTAAACACGAGCACGCACTAGCACACCACGCACACGCAACAACACGTACCATATGCATTGCGTAAACACGAGCACGCACTAGCACACCACGCACACGCAACGACACATACCATATGCACTGCGTAAACACGAGCACGCACTAGCACACGCAACGACACGTACCATATGCATTGCGTAAACACGAGCACACCACGCACACGCAGCGACACGTACCATATGCATTGCGTAAACACGAGCACGCACTAGCACGCCACGCACACGCAACGACACGTAACATATGAATTGCGTAAACACGAGCACGCACTAGCACACGCAGCGACACGTACCATATGCACTGCGTAAACACGAGCACGCACTAGCACACGCAGCGACACGTACCATATGCATTGCGTAAACACGAGCACGCACTAGCACACCACGCACACGCAAAGACACGTACCATATGCATTGCGTAAACACGAGCACGCACTAGCACACCACGCACACGCAGCGACACGTAACATAAGCATTGCGTAAACACGAGCACGCACTAGCACACCACGCACACGCAGCGACACATACCATATGCACTGCGCAAACACGAGCACGCACTAGCACACCATGGACACGCAACGACACGTACCAGATGCATTGCGTAAACACGAGCACGCACCAGCACACCACGCACACGCAACGACACGTACCATATGCATTGCGTAAACACGAGCACGCACTAGCACACCACGCACACGCAGCGACACGTACCATATGCATTGCGTAAACACGAGCACGCACTAGCACACCACGCACACGCAGCGACACGTACCATATGCATTGCGTTAACACAAACACGCACTAGCACACCACGCACACGCAACGACACGTACCATATGCATTGCGTAAACACGAGCACGCAACGACACGTACCATATGCATTGCGTAAACACGAGCACGCACTAGCACACCACGCACACGCAACGACACGTACCATATGCATTGCGTAAACACGAGCACGCACTAGCACACGCAACGACACGTACCATATGCATTGCGTAAACACGAGCACGCACTAGCACACCACGCACACGCAACGACACGTACCATATGCATTGCGTAAACACGAGCACGCACTAGCACACCACGCACACGCAACGACACGTACCATATGCATTGCGTAAACACGAGCACGCACTAGCACACCACGCACACGCAACAACACGTACCATATGCATTGCGTAAACACGAGCACGCACTAGCACACCACGCACACGCAACGACACATACCATATGCACTGCGTAAACACGAGCACGCATTAGCACACGCAACGACACGTACCATATGCATTGCGTAAACACGAGCACACCACGCACACGCAGCGACACGTACCATATGCATTGCGTAAACACGAGCACGCACTAGCACGCCACGCACACGCAACGACACGTAACATATGAATTGCGTAAACACGAGCACGCACTAGCACACGCAGCGACACGTACCATATGCACTGCGTAAACACGAGCACGCACTAGCACACGCAACGACACGTACCATATGCACTGCGTAAACACGAGCACGCACTAGCACACCACGCACACGCAGCGACACGTACCATATGCATTGCGTAAACACGAGCACACCACGCACACGCAGCGACACGTACCATATGCATTGCGTAAACACGAGCACGCACTAGCACGCCACGCACACGCAACGACACGTAACATATGAATTGCGTAAACACGAGCACGCACTAGCACACGCAGCGACACGTACCATATGCATTGCGTAAACACGAGCACGCACTAGCACACCACGCACACGCAAAGACACGTACCATATGCATTGCGTAAACACGAGCACGCACTAGCACACCACGCACACGCAGCGACACGTAACATAAGCATTGCGTAAACACGAGCACGCACTAGCACACCACGCACACGCAGCGACACGTACCATATGCACTGCGTAAACACGAGCACGCACTAGCACACCACGGACACGCAACGACACGTACCATATGCATTGCGTAAACACGAGCACGCACTAGCACACCACGCACACGCAACGACACGTACCATATGCATTGCGTAAACACGAGCACGCACTAGCACACCACGCACACGCAGCGACACGTACCATATGCATTGCGTTAACACAAACACGCACTAGCACACCACGCACACGCAACAACACGTACCATATGCATTGCGTAAACACGAGCACGCACTAGCACACCACGCACACGCAACGACACGTACCATATGCATTGCGTAAACACGAGCACGCACCAGCACACCACGCACACGCAACGACACGTACCATATGCATTGCGTAAACACGAGCACGCACTAGCACACCACGCACACGCAACGACACGTACCATATGCATTGCGTAAACACGAGCACACGCACTAGCACAGCACGCAACGACACGTACCATATGCATTGCGTAAACACGAGCACGCACTAGCACACCACGCACACGCACCATATGCATTGCGTAAACACGAGCACGCACTAGCACACCACGCACACGCAACGACACGTACCATATGCATTGCGTAAACACGAGCACGCACTAGCACACCACGCACACGCAGCGACACGTAACATAAGCATTGCGTAAACACGAGCACGCACTAGCACACCACGCACACGCAGCGACACGTACCATATGCATTGCGTAAACACGAGCACGCACTAGCACACCACGCAGCGACACGTACCATATGCATTGCGTTAACACAAACACGCACTAGCACACCACGCACACGCAACGACACGTACCATATGCATTGTATAAACACGAACACACACTAGCACACCACGCACACGCAGCGACACGTACCATATGCATTGCGTAAACACGAGCACGCACTAGCACACCACACACACGCAACGACACGTACCATATGCATTGCGTAAACACGAGCACACGCACTAGCACAGCACGCAACGACACGTACCATATGCATTGCGTAAACACGAGCACGCACTAGCACACCACGCACACGCAACGACATGTACCATATGCATTGCGTAAACACGAGCACGCACTAGCACACGCAACGACACGTACCATATGCATTGCGTAAACACGAGCACGCACTAGCACACGCAACGACACGTACCATATGCATTGCGTAAACACGAGCACGCACTAGCACACGCAACGACACGTACCATATGCATTGCGTTAACACAAACACGCACTAGCACACCACGCACACGCAGCGACACGTACCATATGCATTGCGTAAACACGAGCACGCACTAGCACACCACGCACACGCAGCGACACGTAACATAAGCATTGCGTAAACACGAGCACGCACTAGCACACCACGCACACGCAACAACACGTACCATATGCATTGCGTAAACACGAGCACGCACTAGCACACCACGCACACGCAACAACACGTACCATATGCATTGCGTAAACACGAGCACGCACTAGCACACCACGCACACGCAACGACACTTACCATATGCATTGCGTAAACACGAGCACGCACTAGCACACGCAACGACACGTACCATATGCATTGCGTAAACACGAGCACGCACTAGCACACGCAACGACACGTACCATATGCATTGCGTTAACACAAACACGCACTAGCACACCACGCACACGCAGCGACACGTACCATATGCATTGCGTAAACACGAGCACGCACTAGCACACCACGCACACGCAGCGACACGTACCATATGCATTGCGTAAACACGAGCACGCACTAGCACACCACGCACACGCAACGACACGGACCATATGCATTGCGTAAACACGAGCACGCACTAGCACACCACGCACACGCAGCGACACGTACCATATGCATTGCGTAAACACGAGCACGCACTAGCACACCACGCACACGCAGCGACACGTACCATATGCATTGCGTAAACACGAGCACGCACTAGCACACCACGCACACGCAACGACACGTACCATATGCATTGCGTAAACACGAGCACGCACTAGCACACCACGCACACGCAGCGACACGTACCATATGCATTGCGTAAACACGGGCACGCACTAGCACACCACGCACACGCAGCGACACGTACCATATGCACTGCGTAAACACGAGCACGCACTAGCACACCACGCACACGCAACGACACGTACCATATGCATTGCGTAAACACGAGCACGCACTAGCACACCACGCACACGCAGCGACACGTACCATATGCATTGCATAAACACTAGCACGCACTAGCACACCACGCACACGCAGCGACACGTACCATATGCATTGCGTAAACACGAGCACGCACTAGCACACCACGCACACGCAACGACACGTACCATATGCATTGCGTAAACACGAGCACGCACTAGCACACCACGCACACGCAGCGACACGTACCATATGCATTGCGTAAACACGGGCACATGCTGCTTACCTAGCTCCGGCTTCGGCTTCTGCCACTGACGGCTCAGCACGTGCTTCTCATGCACAGCTCTGTAACTCTATCCTCGTGCACATCTGAAAAGGGGGCAGTGTCCCAAACAACCAATCAGGTGGCTGGAATCGCTCAATGCTACTGAGGTGCTGAGTGAAAGGAATATATGCCAGAGGGGGATAAATAGTGGCTGAAGGACCTGCGATGACATCACTGTCATGTGATCAGTATATAGGGGCGGAGCTCAGCAGGGAGGAGGGTAAATAGTGGCTGAAGGACCTGTGATGATGTCACCATCATGTGATCAGTATATAAGGGGTGGAGCTGAGCAGAAGGAGAATTAGTGGCTGAAGGGCTTGTGGTGATGATAACGAGAGAAAGAGAGGCGGGAAATGGAAGTCGTTTGTAAGAGAGAGTGGGGGTAGTCTCTCTGTCTCGCTCGCTCTCTCTGTCTCGCTCGCTCTGTCTGTCTCTCTCTCTCCAGAATAACTCAGGATCTTCTCAGGAAATGGGTATTTTCTTTTATGTGCCCAGGCTCTGGTCGATTCACATCTTTCACCCAGAGTGATTATAAAATCGGACTCTAACAGCCTTATACAGTGTGGGCGGGCCTAATAAAGGCCAACACTTATTGGTTCATCTTATCTCTTATACCCACTACATACATACAGATGCATGGTGAGGAGAACAGTGTTAGGCTGCATTCAGACGAACGCATATCGGCCCGGTTTTCACGCCGATCCGATATAAGTCGTCCTTGTGTGCAGGAGGGGGAGGATGGAAGAGCCAGGAGCAGGAACTGAGCTCCCGTCTCCTCTCCGCCCCTCTGCACTATTTGCAATTAAAGGAGCTGGGCCGGGGGCGGGGCTGTTTTGCAAATTAGCCCCGCCCCCGTTCAGCCTCTTCCCATTGCAAATAGTGCAGAGGGGCGGAGAGGGGGCGGGAGCCGATATACGTTTGTGGGAATGCAATGTGGTCAATCTTAGGATCAAATTACAACAGTTTGAGCAGAGAAGACTTACAATATACTCAAGGTCCCTGGCTGATAACAGAGAGGCAATAGTGGTTAAAGTACATTAATTTTTCTATGTCCTCGTGCCACATTTCCCTCCCTTTGATAGCTATCACTGGCTTATAGCCTATCATCCTAATTTAGGGGTTTATGCCCCCATAGTCTTGAGTATAGCCTGTGTATCCCATGCTCCATCAGTGTAGATCCATGTTTTAGACGGAGAGCATACTGGATTATAGCATATGAGCTATAAACCATGTTGACACATGTAGTAGGTGGTCTTATTGCATGTGCAAACCCCTACTTGTCTTCCCTTACCCGTGTAGTAAGCATGGCACACTAATGTTCCTGTGATGCGTGTACCCATTCTAACTACTGTATATATTTATCACAATTATTGGCACAAGTCCAAATTTCCTGTATAGTGTCATCCCACCACCCCCAACACCGTCTATAGCAGGTTCTTCATTCTTCTTGTCTTGCAGCTGTAGTTCTCCCCTCTCCTAGGTGTTTGAGGGAAAAACACAGTCTCTAAAGAAAACACCGTCTCTAGTGCCTGCTGGGCTTCCAGGAGGGGGCAAGGTATCTGGTCCAAGGCACTTCTGGAGGTTTTTAAGGTGAGATTGAAGAGATGTCGGGTGTGGTAAGCAGGCATGGTCAGTGTACTTTGACTCTGGTCTGGTGGATTCAAGGTCCCATCTGAGGAACCTTAAAGGGGTTGTCCCGCGCCGAAACATTTTGGTTTTTTTTTCAATGACCCCCCCGTTCGGCGCGAGACAAACCCGATGCAGGAGTTAAAAAAAAAAACGGTCCGGTACTTACCCGAATCCCCGCGCTCCGGCGACTTCTTACTTACTTAAGTAAGATGGCTGCCGGGATCTTCACCCACGGTGCACCATGCGGTGCACCGTGCGGTCCATTGCCGATTCCAGCCTCCTGATTGGCTGGAATCGGCACACGTGACGGGGCGGAGCTACGAGGAGCAGCTCTCCAGCACGAGCGGCCCCATTCAGAAGGGAGAAGACCGGACTGCATAAGCGCGTCTAATCGGGCGATTAGACGCTGAAATTAGACGGCTCCATGGAGACGAGGACGCTAGCAACGGAGCAGGTAA
Organism: Eleutherodactylus coqui; assembly: GCF_035609145.1. Taxonomy (NCBI): domain Eukaryota; kingdom Metazoa; phylum Chordata; class Amphibia; order Anura; family Eleutherodactylidae; genus Eleutherodactylus; species Eleutherodactylus coqui. The sequence continues at coordinate 39,922,241 of NC_089837.1, forward strand.
GTGAATAACTTCTGTATGGCTCATAATTAATGCACAATGTACATTACAAAGTGCATTAATATGGCCATACAGAAGTGCTGAACCCCACTTGCTTTCGCGGGACAACCCCTTTAACAGCAGTCAAGGTAGATGGCATAACTGTGCATGGACCCTTCCACCTTGGGTTGCGAGGCCTCTGGTGCTAATCTTTCACCCAGACTTTTTCCCCTAGAAGAAAGAATAAAAGGTACACAGCAGTATCCAGACATATATGTAACTCCTGCTCTTTTGGCGATGGTTGCCATGGTCTTACCTAGGGCAAGCATCTGCTGGTGATTTATCATCTCTCCCACTATTTTGTTGTCTGCTCTAATCCCCAGCACTACCCTACATCATCTTAAAAGGGGAATAACCAGTTATTTTGGTGGGGGCAGATCTGATTCTGAGCAGAGCAATAGGTAGGACCTGTGACCATTTTAGGTGAGTCTCCTGCCAGAGCTTCCCTAAGGCAAGTTTTAAAGTCCAGTTCATGCGCTCAGCCTTTCCTGAGGCCTGTGTGCAAAGTACAATTTTCATCTGATCGTGAGGTAGCTGGCCAGCTCTTGTTCAATTTTTCAGTCCTAGTGGAGTAGACCTCCATCCACTGCGCGTAAGTCATAGACCAGGGAATACTTCCATCTGCCAGCACTCGAGTAAAGTCCACTAGTACATCTTGGAAAAAAGCAGCACCATAAGATTGTATCCCTGATGTCTTCAGAGGTCCTTGTCTGGGACTATTTTCAGCATAAATGACACAGCTACTGCTGTTAGGGCCACACACCTTCCATCCAAGGGGATGAACCAACCCTCAGGGGTGTATTTTCCGTCTTTAGTCACTCCTGTTCACTTCGATTGTAGCAGGGGTTCCAGTTTCTGAGGGGAAAAAGGAAAAAGGCTTGTAGTTTGACAGGACTTTCGGCGATTCAGGAGAGTGACCGCTCGCTTGGCATCAGCATCTGCCTCTCTGTTTACCTGTGCAACGAGTGAGTCTCCCTTGTTTTCCTTTACAGTGAATGACCCACGCCTCTCCTGTCAATTCCAGAATGAGAGGAGTGTGCTTCACTTCTTGACCCACTAACGGGATCAGACTCTTTTCTCAGGGCCCCATGAAGATGGAGTGTGAGGAAGGCATACTTTGATTCAGTAAAGATATTGACTTTCATCCCAGCTGTAGGGTTTTTCTGTAAAGTGCAATAAGTTCTGCCTTTTGAGCTGCAGTTCCTTTGGGTAGCGGTTCTACTTTTGTAGTAGTCTTTAGGGTGACCACTGCATATTTAACATAGCATATGCCTTCATCCATGAGGCTGTTACCATCTGTGTACTATTCAACATCAGGAGCTTCAAGCAGTGTGTCTCATAATAATAATAATAATCTTTATTTGTATAGCGCCAACTTATTCCGCAGCGCTTTCAGGCATGGATAAATGCAAAGCAATACAACAATTGCAACAATTACAATGTGAGGTACATTGGGTTAGACACAAATGGGTTGAGGGTGGTACAGGAGGTGCAGGGGGTGGGGAACACAGGCAGTAGGAAAGTTTATGTACAGATCATTTATCAGAAGGCAAACAGGGTGGAGCACCATAGGGAGGGGCGAGGGACTAGGTCAGGAGATTTGGTATGCTTCCCTGAAGAGGTGCGTTTTTAAGGCACGTCTGAAATTTCGTGCATCGGGAATTGTCCGGATGCCTTGGGGTAGAGCATTCCAGAGGATGGGTGCTGCTCTGGTGAAGTCCTGTAGGCGAGCATGTGAGGTTCGTATTACAGGGGTGTTTACTCTGAGGGTGTTAGCCGATCGGAGTGAGCGGGCTGGGTGGTGTACTGACAGTAGGGAGGTGATGTATGGTGGCGCAGCGCCATGCAGAGCTTTGTGAGTGAGGTAGAGGAGTTTAAATTTAGTTCTGCAGTGGATGGGCAGCCAATGCAGCGACTGGCATAATGCAGAGGTGTCTGAATAACGACTGGATAGAAAAATGAGTCTAGCTGCTGCATTTAGTATGGATTGGAGTGGAGCGAGTCTAGTGTGGGGGAAGCCGATGGGTAGCGAGTTGCAGTAGTCAAACCGGGAGTGGATGAGGGCGACAACGAGTGTCTTTAAATCAGGATGCCTGCTGAAGACTTCATCCATCACCTCCCAGCAGTTCTAGTCAGGGGTTTCAGTTCTGTTGGGCAACAGAGTTGCTGGATTTAGAGCAGTACACACTTCCAGCTTCAATCTTGGGTTTTCAAATAGGAGGCCTTGCTACTTGATCATGCAAGCATTTGTCAGCCAGTGGTGACCTCTTGCGTCTATCAGAGTTAGGACAGAAGGTGGCACTTGTACTGTAAGATCTTGACCCTGGGTTAGCTTATCAGCTTCCGTAACCAAGGCCATTGCTGCTACAAGTCTTCTGAGGCATCCCATGGCTGCATTATCAAGTTGCTTGGACAGATAGGCAGCAGGTTGATGCCATAATCCCATCATCTGGGTGAGAACGCCAATCACCAGTTTCTTCTCATGAACATACAGAATAAGTGGTTTCTCCAGATTAGGCAAGGCTAGTACGGGTGCTTTTAGAAGAGCTTGCTTGATGTTACATTAGGCCCTTGTATGTTCCTGCTTCCAAGAGAAGGGGGCATCTTCACCTCCCTTTGTAACTTCATAAAGGGGTTTGGCCATTTCAGCAAAGCCAGGTATCCATATTCTGCAGAATCCGGCAGCCCCAAGGGATTCTCTGACTTTTTTTTTGGTGGTTGGTACAGGGATATTGCAGATCTACCTTCCCTTGTGAGATATGAAATCACAGGTATTTGACAGTTGCTTTGCACATCTGTGACTTCTTCCTTGAGACTTTGTATCTGGCTTTAGAGATCATGAAGCACTGTCTTAGTGTTCTGCAGACTTCATTTAGAGGTAGATTCAGTTATGAGGAGGTCATCCACATACTGTAGCAATGTATTGCCTGGCTGGGAATTCTTCTTGGGTCAATAGCAAGAGCTTCTACGAAGAGTGTAGGTCAGTTCTTGAGCCCTTGGGGCAAACAGTACTTTTCTCCAGTTCTTGGGTCTTCCCATTGGAAGGCAAAGATAAGCTGACCGTCCTTTGTTAGCCTAACGGTGAAGAAAGCGTCTTTCAAATTCAGCACAGTAAAGTGAGTAGCTTCTCCTGTATCAGTCCTAGCAGCGTGTACGGCTGGCTGGGCACTGTTTGATGCAAAGTAACCACAGCTCGATTCGCTGCTCTGAGATCCTGGACTGGGCGATACTCTGTTTTTCTAGGTTTCTTTACAGGCCGGAGAGGGGTGTTCCAGGATGATTGGAATGTCTTCAGGAAGCTGTACTTCAGAAACTTTCCCAGATGCAGTGTGATGCACTGGCAGGTAGCAGATGGTAGGCGGTATTGCTTAATGGACACCGGTTGTGACCCTGGCTTCAGCTGCACTGTGACTGGAGGTATATTCTTGTTACGTATTTGGGTGTGAAACCACTGTGTCGTCCCACTGGGCAAGAAAACCACTCGGTGAAACTGACAGTTGACCCAGAGACCGGATACTCACTCCTCAGCATGTGGCTTGGTACCAGGTGGAAACTAGGACTGAGCTAGCCCTGCACTGGTGAGGAATATGAAATCCCTGCCTAACAGAGAGCAGAGTCATCATCCTGACAAGAACGGCCCTAAGCTGGAACCTGGGCGCTGACTATCCCTGTCTTGACCCTAACACCAGAATGGGTCATACCATACAGGAACAGAGATCGAGGGTGAGAGTAGGTAACAGACAACCTGGAAGGTACACAAGTTGCAAATAGCTACAGCAGACTGGAGATCAGTAGTAACAGAGATCACCGTAGAAGCAGCAGCCACAAGCTGTTATACAATTCTGAGCTAGTCCTGGTGGATTATCTTCCACCCATTCTCCTAGCAGCTTCATTATTGGGTCCAGGGTGGGACTTGAGTGATCTGGCTTATGAATGACAGCCATAAATCTCCATTCTTCCTCCTGAGGCACTGTGAGTGAGAGGATGTGGGCAGAAGTCTGAACATCTTTTTCAAGTTGTAAAGGCATCTGCCCTTCTGGTTTAAAGGACACTTGGGCCTGTAGTTTTCCAATCATATCCTGTCCCAATTTTGGTATTGGGCAGTCTGGTAGATACAGGAATTGATGAATAACTTCTTTGTCTCCCAAGGTGCATTGCTGTGGTACAGCAAAGTGATGCTTCCCACCTTGTCCAGTAGCTTCCACAATCTAGGGCTGTGCTGCGTGAAAAAGGTGCTAGTTGTTTGGTTATAACTGAATATTCAGCTCTGGTATCAAGCATAAAGTTCACAGAATGACCCCATACATTTACTCTGACCATAGGTTCCTGGGGGCCCAGCGGATAGGAACCTGGTCATCCTCATTCAGCATTTTCTTCATACAGCAGAACAATAGGAGCAAAACAAGGTGGAGGTTGTGGGTGGGCCTGAATGGCTCTGCCATGTGCTCATCTTCGGTAGCAGCCATTTTGGGCCTGGCCCCTTCCTCTTTCTCTTCCTGTATATGCAGAGGAAGTGAGGAGGCAGTTTCTACTCCAGTGACCATGCGTCCTGCACCTTCTGCATTGATCTCCATCAAGGGGGCGGTGTTGGGGCCCACACTTCTATATGTATGAAGGAAGTGAGTTGTTTTGTGCATGGTACGAGGATTGGGCTGTCTTGACTGTTGACTGAATTGGTGCAGGCCATCTTTTTCATTTTTTTTAACAGTCATTTGTTCTCCAGCCATTGTGCGCTGTAATTTTCTTTTAATGTCACTATTGTCATCCCAGTTCAGGTCGACATCAGAATACTATGCATTTGCTATATCATGTTCGATTATGCTCTGTCAGAAATTCACTAAAACTTGACGAACCCTTTCTGATGATTTTTTAATTAACATTCCTGTTTGCATAAACTTATAATAAAGACAGTAATTCACTGCATTACAAGTTTCTATTCCATTAACTCAAGTCGAGTAACGCTGCGAGAATCCTTACATTAGAAGATCAACACAGATTCCCCCTTCCCTTCTTCCTGCTGGACTATCTAGCTGAAAGGAAGGGGTGACAGGTGGAAATTGAAACTACAGCTTTATCAGAGGTGTGCGAGAAATAAGCATTACCCATTTATCTATTCCCGTACACAATAACACTTTTGCACTGTCTAAGGAGACTATCAAATTATCACGTTATAATCCTTTCTCTCTCTCTGAAAGTTTTTTTTCTCAGATTCTGCATGAACTTGCATAGGGGGACACAAGCTGTATGAATAAGAGGATAAAATCCCCCTTTTTCTCCCCATTTAACAACTATATGTGCAGGCAATTTAAACACAATGCCAGGGAAAGTGACTTGAGGTGGGTGCTAACACAAGCTGCAGGCAGATAACCAGGGGGGTTTTGAATATTCCTATGCAATTTGGAGAAGGCACTCATCCTTGCACTAATACCAATGCAAGCATTGGGATGGCAGGTAAGAGGTACATCGATGAGAGTTGAGAAGCCCGTGCCTGTTGTGGAATTAAGATGGCACTTAGGCGGCTGTCTAAGTGATTGTTACAGCAGATTCTAAAATAGCTGCTTGCACTGAAATGGCCACCGGTAGCGTGGCATGACTAGGCAATGGTAAGGGGTGGTTCTGCACACTAAACACGTATTAAGGTATACAGACTGCTACTGGCCACATTAACAACACAGCCATCTATGCGATAGGCAGGAAACACCCTCCAGGACACATCCAGGTTGGAGCCCTCAGATGGTGAAGAAGGGCTGACCTTCTTTGTCTTTCACACAAAGCACTTCTAAAAATCACCATCTTGTGACTTCAACTATCTTTCTTTTACTTCCCATCAACAACATTCTTCATCGGGTCTCTGCAAACTTGAGCAATCCTTTATCAGCCAACATTCCTTCACTATCATCTGGCACATTTTTTCACACCTTCTTGTCTAAACAGTCAATTTTCCATCACTAACTTTATGATGCCATTTACTAAAATTCTGCAACATACATTTCTAAGGCAACACTTGAGATAGTATTCAAATCCTTGGTAGATCTCATCTACCAAGCTTATTTACTTCAGACTAGCAAGGTTCGTTAGCAAATATCTATGAACCGTACTATGATGACCTCCATTCATCATTATTACTCAACACGTCTTCACTTGAAATTCCCATGAAGGTACTAAGGTCTGTCTAGGGTGTGGCCAGGACCCTCAACTGCCCATATGGGACAAGTCATTTATTTGCGATAGCCTCTATACCATCGCTACCATATTATCTCAGAACATACTATCTTAGAATACTGTGTCTTACCTTTTGTACTTGCCCTCAAATGAATGTCACCGTACACTGTGCATTTCCTGGGACTAGTCTGAGTTCCCTTTATTCTGCTGAGAGGTAGACAGAAATATCTGAGCAGAGGTTTCCGTCGTTCCAGAGAAAACTCTGGCTGGCGCCACGGCGGTCATATCTGCGGAAATATTCCCGTAGAAACTCCCAGGGAAGTCAGGTGGCAAAAAGCCGTCTTGGTCAAATCCCGGACAAGACCCCTATATGAAATAGGATATTTGACAGGAAATGGTTATTTTCTTTTATGTGCGCACAGGCTCTGGTTGATTCACATCTTTCACCCAGAGTCCCTAAAAATCGGATTCTAACAGCCTTATACAGTGTGGGCGGGCCTATTAAAAGCCAACACTGATTGGTTCATCTTGTCTCTCCGCTACGTACATACAGATGCATGGTGAGGTCAACAGTGTCATATCAAAAGGGGGGGTTGGAATGCAATGTGGGTGATCTTAGGATCAAATTACAACAGTGTAAGCAGAGAAGACTTACAATATAGTCCAGAGCTCTGGCTGATAACAGAGAAGAAATAGCAGTTAAAGTACTTTAATTTTTCTATGTCCTCGTACCACATAACCTTTAATTTTAATCAATTAAAAATGACATAACGGTGATAAACAGAGCATGAAATAATTAGCGATCCACGGGACAAGCGTCAGACTGGGATACTAACCTTGTGCGACAGGGAAGATTGGTACCGCGAGCTGGAAGCGTAAGGTCATGTTCACACAAAGTGGAAATGCGGGGAGTGTTCAGCAGCTGAAATTTAGCTTCAAAATCTGCACCTGCGGCGGTAATGCTGCCGACTCCAGAGGGGGATTCTGTTGCAAAATCTGCATAAATTCTGCATCAAAAAGAGTAAAAATGCTCACAATTGGTAAGGATTTCGATCTATTACTTCTTTCACCTTGCAATCAGCAGCCCCTGGGGGCGCATCACCTGACCAGCGGCCACAGTGCTTTGTAGCGGTTGCCTAATGAGGGCTGTTCCATGTGCTGCAGTGAGAGGAGGCCGAAATCAGCTGCGGATCCACGGCTGATTTTGAGTCAAAATCCGTGCCAATTATGAGCATTTTGACTCGTTTTGATGCTGCAGATTTTTCCATGGAATTTTCCGCTGCGGAATATGCCTCAATACCGCTATGTGTGAGCGTCCCCTTATAGGTGGTAATTGATTTCAATGGGAGTGAAGCCATCTATTAGACTTCCTGTTTTGAACCTGATGGCAAAGTTCGACATCACTGACAGCAGGTGATCACCTGATCGCCGGGGATCATGAGTGGTAGATCCCTGGGGATCTACTATTAATGACTCATCCTGGGGATAGTATGTGCCCAGAAAAGCCCTTTCGCGAGTCAGGTGGGGATTTTCAGCAGACCAGTGCCTCGTATACTGGGAATTCACGTGACCCGATAAATGAAACCACGCTTCATCTGGTTTGAATTGCGTTAGCGTGCGTCATGCACCGTGGCACCTTCTTCGTACACGTTTTAAAATGTTGAAATAAACAGAAGCTTTTATTTAGCTTGGATGTGCCCGGCGTTCCTGGCTTGTAATTATTTATACTTCCATTACAGGATGGTGAGGAAGGGGGGTGGGGGGTGGAGAAATGAAATGTGAAGCACTAAGTGAGAATTTAGCGAGGAGCGATTCTCAGCAATGATCTGCCTGTATAAACATTCAGGATAAGTGCACACAACTACCGTGTTTCCCTGAAAATAAGGCATTCCCTGAAAATAAGACCTAGCAGAGGTTTTGCTGAAGTGCTAAATATAAGCCCCGCCCCCAAAGTAAGACCTAGCTCTGTGTCTGCTGTGTGAGTCTGCTGTGATGAGCTCCCCCTGGTGTCCGGAAGCTGCACTGCTGTACAAGTGGTCCAGGAACTGCTGTGGGTGATCATTACAGTCTCCAGACAGTGAGTGGGAGCAAGGTACTTTACAGCCCTTATTTTTTGTGGCCCTGTGTGTGAGTCAGGCAACCAGTGTGTCACTTTGATTCTTTAGGGGGTGATCGTTATAGTCTCTAGACAGTGTGCACATGGAAATAATAGTAGTGACAAGAAATTCTTGATAGGATTTACAGTTTGTCTGGTTATGCTGGTTTGTGATGACAACTACTGTACAGTATATAATAAATGTTCATTTTTTTTTTTGTTCAACGATACATGTGAATTCTTCTTCATGGAAAAATAAGACATCCCCTGAAAATACTCGTGCATAAAATCCTTGGACATAGTACAAATACATTGGGCTGAGGCGTGTGCAAAAACACATCTGTCCGTGTGAAAGGGCCCTAAAGCAGATTTTGATGCAGAATTGAAAATTGTTTAGCTCTGCTGGCCAGTTTACACATCAAAAACTGCATTTAGACCTGCATGTTTTGGTGCGGATTTAGGTGGTGGTGGCTGCGTGTTGTAGAACAATTCCATCTGGTGTGAACAACCCTAAAGGTGGCTCCTATGTTCTCCTTCTCGCAATGCTTTTTTGGCAAGGATGCAGTCAACACAGTTGTCCTCAGGTAACAATAGTTATGAATGTTTGATAGATCCAGACTAATTCCACACAGAAAGTAATCACTTTTAATGTCTGTAAATAACCTCAGATGTTACAAATATTTTTGGGCATTTCCCACATTCCAAACAAGAACATGTCTTCTTCTCTATGGGAATTATTTGAGGAGTTTCCAAAGTCTGATTTCCTTACAAAACATTTTCACATTTTGATCATTAAAACGGCTTCTCCCCTCTGTGACGTTTCTGATGATACCTACACTTAGCATAAGTGGTAAAATATTGCCCACATTCAGAACACATAAATGGCTTCTCTCCTGTGTGAGTTCTTTGATGATTCCTAAGTCTGAAATTACTAGTAAAACATTTCCCACATTCTGAACAAAAAAAAGGCTTCTCTTCTGTGTGAGTTCTCTGATGTATAACAAGCTTGCATTTTTCCGGGAAACGTTTCCCGCATTCTGAACATGCATATGGCTTCTCTCCTGTGTGAATTCTCTGATGTTTAGCAAGGTATGATTTCTCTGCAAAACATTTCCCACATTCTGAACATGAAAATAGTTTATCTCCTTTGTGAAGTCTCAAATGTGTATCAAGATTTGATTTCTTTGCAAAACATTTCCCACATTCTGAACATGGAAATGGCTTCTCTCCGGTGTGAACTCTCTGATGTATAGCAAAGTCTGTTTTATTTAGAAAAGATTTTTCACACTCTAAACATGAAAATGGCTTCTCTGCTGTGTGATTTCTCTCATGTGTAACAAGACTTGATTTCTTCGCAAAACATTTCCCACATTCCGAACATGAAAATGGCTTCCCTACTGTGTGACTTCTCTCATGTTCAACAAACCTTGATTTATCTATATAACCGTTCCCATATTCTGAATTTGAATATGGCTTCTCTCCTGCATGAGTTCTCTGATGTCTAACAAGACCTGATTTCTCTATAAATCCTTTCCCACATGCTGAACATGAATATGGCTTCTCTTCTGCATGAATTTTCAAATGTTTACCAAGCCTTGATTTATCAATAAAACCTTTCCCACATTCTGGACATGGATATGGCTTCTCCCCTGTGTGAGTTCTCCAATGTTTATCACGATTTGATTTAATTAGAAAACCTTTCCCACATTCTAAACATGAATATGGCTTCTCTCCTGTGTGAGTTTTCTCATGTCTAACAAGATGTGATTTATCCATAAAACCTTTCTTGCATTCTAAACATGAATATGGCTTCTCTTCTGTGTGAGTTGTCTGATGTAAAATAAGCCTTAATCTTTCCGAGAAACATTTCCCGCATTCAGAACATGAAAAAGGCTTTTCTCCTGTGTGACTTCTTTGATGTTTAGCAAGGTCTGATTTCTCACTAAATTGATGCGTGTTCTGATCTGTACTTGTGCTGAAGTTCTGTGATTGGTTAGGAGAAGGTTCTTCAGGATTAGGGGGATCACATGAAAGCTCTGTACTCTCAATGTTTGGATATACCTTATCGGTAATGAGGTTTTCTCCTGAAGAGTGCTGTTTGATATCTTCATCTTCTACTTTACAATTTAGCGATGATATGAAGTGTTCATCTGAGTTCTTACTGGAATTTTCTGTAAAAATTACAATTGGATTTTAGTATTTTTTTCAAAGCCACAAAAGTATTGAAATTTGTAATATTACTACTAAGCTGGGAATAAGATGTGCAGCATCACTTAATTAAGTTAACATCAATAGACTTCAATGTTTGACCTTTTACCATGCTTTGCAACAGGTCTATAGCTATAAGCCAAACCAGTCTTCGCAATAAGGAAAAGACACCCATCCACGGACAGCTATTTGGGGGTCTTGTCCTTCTTAGTACACAGCAGCGCTCTGGTTGGCTGGGTGAGAAGCATTATACCATCTCCCATGTGCAGACCCGATCTCCCAGAGGAGCACTGCATGGCTGTCACAAGAAAAAACAGTTCCCCTGGAGATCTACTACACTGGAAATTCACATGTAGTTCTTAAGTCAAAGCCAGAATTGGGTCCAGCAGGAAGGAGAAGCAGAAATCCTTTATATTTCCCATTCCTTTTGAATTTACTCCTGGCTTCAGCTAAAACAAACAGAAAAAACAAAAACTACTTCAAAAGCTGCAACAAAAACTGCACATGTGATTCCAGCCTCATAAAGCTTTATCTAGCAAATCTACTTAGGGGAGGTTAACCACTAAAGAAATATCTGATCACTAGGGGTCCAACCATTGGAGCCTTCTGTGATCACCAGAATGGGGGTCCCTGACTTATCTCTTTAAATGGATTGAAGTTGCACATGCTCTACTGCTGCAGGGCTCCATTCACTTCTATGGGAGGAAGGAAGATAATCAAATGCATCAGAGAGGGTGAAAAGAAAAACTTGAAATGAAATATTAGGGAAAATATATTATAAAACTGTATGGAAAAGTACACTTTTTCTTTAACACTGCAGTCAATGCAAAAATGTATGATGTGTGGCAAGTTGGGGTCTGCTTGCCACAGGATCGCCCACTTTGAGATACCGGAATGGCCATCTCACACAAAATATGCTCCAGCAACAGAACTTTTTTTTAAAATATGGCTCCTGCCAGCCTTTATTTACAGCATACCAAGAAATTATATACAGTCCACAAAGCTTGGGGTTCACAACCCACAGGGTTCTGCCTCTAACCCCTCCTGGGGCATTCGGAGGGCATCTCTTCCTCCGTCAGAGCGGGTGACTGCCCCAACTGGTCTACACTGGACCTCAGCTTGCAGCCTGTCCTGCATTGCTAAGCTGTAACTTCCCCCTTTGCTTCTGGCAGGAACTGGCTTAAATGCAACCATTTCCTGCTAGACCCATTAGGTGTTAACCCTGACTAGCACACTCTACAGGTCATTCTGATACTGCACCACTACAGGTGGTACATTTCCATACATTTAATGTAAACGGATTTTGTGATCAAGGCAAAAAAAGCGTTGAACTACAAAACTTTAAGATAAATGCCCATGGACGGATTTCTACTGCGTTTCCTGCTGTGGAAATCCGCGCATGACCGCTTTCTGCCTGCCAATGCTCACTTGCGGAATTCTGCAGCGGATTTCCATAGCGGGAAATAAATCGCGGCATGTTCTGCAGGAAGTCTCACTTAAAATAGAATATTAATGGAGACCGCGGAAATCCGCGATCACTCGCAGCAACTGTTGCGTTTTTAATCGCGGTACTCCTGTGGCATGAATCCGCAGGCGTATCCCACAATGCTCGTGGGCATGAGCCCTTATTAAGGAAAAAAAAGTTTTACAGTGAAAAATGTATGTTTTTCATATGAAAAACAGATCAATATGTATACTGTGCATACTATTACAAAAATGTAAACATATGGTTAAATGCATCCGTTTTTACACTTTTTTTCCACATACTTTTCTCACATACGTTACAGTGCCAGAGTGGATTGTTGATCCCCATTAGGATGAGCTCCATGCCTGACAATGCCATCCGGTGTGCTACTTGTGTAATGTATGTGGTCCTTGATCAGCCGATCGAGGGTGCATACTGTTGTGCAAGATGCGTGCACGTCACACATTTGGAATCCTAAATCGTGGCTCTAAATGAGCAACTGGCCACACTGCGATCCATTGACAACATGGAAAGGAGTCTGCTGCTCACTGAGCAGATGCTCGCTGGGGTAAAGGCTGGGGCGGATGGTGGTACGGAAGAGCAGGGGCAGGGGCAGCTAGCTGGGTGACAGAAAGAAGGAGGGGTAGAGGGAAGAGAACCAGGAAGGCCAGTCCTGAACTGGCACAACCCAACAAGTTTGCAAAGTTGTCAGATGGGGGGGCATTACAGAGCCAGCACCGCTGCAGCATGACATGCCCTCTGAACGCCAGGGGGATGACTGCTCCAGTGAGAAGGGGACGGGGAGCGCAGGGCAAGCTAGACAGGTCCTAGTGGTGGGGGATTCAATTATAAGGAGGACAGATAGGGCAATCTGCCACAATGACTGGGATCGTCAAACGGTGTGTTGTCTTCCTGGCGCTTGAGATCTACACATCACGGATAGGATTGACTGAACTCTGTGAAGGAATGATGAGGATTCAACAGTTATGGTGCACAATGGCACCAATGAACAAATTGGAGGTCAATGGAGGGCCCTCAAAAACGATTTCAGGGACCTAGGATCCAAGCTTAGAGCGAAGACCTCCAAGGTAGTTTTCTCTGAAATACTACCTGCACCTTGGGTTTGCCACCATAGTCATGAAAAGATATAGGCCATGATAAAAAAAAGGGGCGTGGCTTATCGCTGCATTTTTTTTCTCCTTTATCTCCTGGATCCCATCCAGCGGCTGTACGCATGTGCGGGATCCAGGCTAGCGCGTTCACACTAAACGTCATCTACTAGTGAGAACACGCTTCAGTGTGCAGACACTCACATCGCATACAATCTACATACAGGCGCGTGTGACATCCCCCAGAGCGGCTTCAGCACTAATAGTGACACCCCAAAGCGGCCCCTATAGTAATGGTGAAATCCCACAGCAGCCCCCTGTAGCACTAGTGACATCCCACCGCGGCCCCTGTAATAATAGTGACATCCCACAGCGGCCCCCTGTAGTAATGGTGACATCCCACAGCGGCCCCCTGTAGTAATGGTGACATCCCACAGTGGCCCCCTGTAGTAATGGTGACATCCCATAGCGGCCCCCCGTCACAGATGACAGCTGCGGTAGAGCATCCAGCTGCTGACATCCCTTAATTATTTTTCAGGGAAGAGCTTTAAATATAAACCCTTCCCTGAAAAACAACCCAAACTGGTGTAAAAAAAAAAAAAATCACACCCCCCTTTCCTCAGCTGCTGGGGCTCAGCCATATCCTATCTGGGCTGTCCCCGACTCCGAATTAAAATCCCAGCCTGCTGAAAGAGCTGTTTATAATTGGATGAGCAGCTCAGCCAATCACAGGCAGCTCTCGCATGTCATTAATTCAGTGAGAGCTGCCTGTCATTGGCTTAGGTCAGCTCAGTCAATCAGAAACAGCTGTCTGTGATTGGCTGAGGTGCTCAGCTAATCACAGGCAGCTCTCGCTGAATAAATGACAGGCGAGAGCTGCCTGTGATTAGCTGAAGCACTCAGCCAATCAGAAGCAGCTCTTTCAGCAGGCGGGGATTTTTATTCCCCACCTGCTGAAAGAACTTCAGTGCAGAGTCGGGGACAGCGGAGACAGGATGTGGCTGAGCCCCGGCAGCTGAAGAAAGGGGAGTAGGAGTTTTATATTTTTTTCAAACCAGTTTGGGTTGTTTTTCAGGGAAGGGTTTATATTTAAAGCCCTTCCCTGAAAAACAATTAAGGGGTGCCGGCAGCTGGATCCTCTACTGCAGCGGTCATCTGTGACGGGTGGGGTAGGGAATTCTTCGTTCCCTGCCGCATATGGCAGACATGGAAGCCCAACCAAAATACCGGCCTGTGATAGGGCCAGTAAAAGAAAAATACTGGCCAGACCGGTAAATTAACGGCTGGGTGGCAACCCTACCTTCACCACAAGCCACACTAGAAAGGCAGCAGGATCTTAGGGAGGTAAACAAGTGGCTCCGGAGTTGGTGTAAGAAGGAGAGGTTTAGTTTCTTGGAGAACTGGGCTGACTTTGTTGTCGGCTACAGACTCTACCATAAGGACTTGCTGCATCTCAATGGGGAGGGTGCAGCTGTGCTGGGGGAGATGATGACTAGAAGGCTGGAGAAGTGTTTAAACTAGGGACTGAGGGAAGGGCAAAAAGAAACAGGGAGGTAGATAGTATAGATAGTGACCTGGGACCCAGCAAAGGAAATAGGGGGTCGATCAGGAGCTGGGGTTAGTAAAGTTAGAACTGACAGAACAGCCAATAGTACCATTAGTAGTACAGTGAATATAAAGAACAACAACCACCGTATAAATTGTATGGAAACGAATGCAAGAAGCCTGATTAGCAAAGTGGGCGAGCTTGAAGCGAAAATGACTGATGAAAATTACGATCTAGTGGGAATAACGGAAACATGGCTTGATGATAATTGCGATTGGGCAGTGAATCTACAGTGGTACAATCTCTTCAGAAGAGACCATGGGGAACAGATAGGGGGAGGCGTATACATGTATGCTAAATCCTACTTAATGCAGAGGCTACAACAAGATATAGGGGCAGGAGATGAACATGTGGAATCTCTGTGGGTTGAAATACAGGGAGAAAAAAAAACCCAACCAAATCCTGATAGGGGTCTATAGGCCACCAAAAGCAACGGAGGGAACTGAAATCTTATTAAGGCAAATAGAAGAGGTGTCAAACTGCAAAGAAGTAATTATTATGGGGGACTTTAATTATCCGGATATAAACGGACCTAGATAAGCTGGGGGGCTTGGGTAGAAAAATTGCAAATGAAGTTCAATGTAGATAAATGTAAGGTTATGCACATGGGCAGGAAAAACGGATGTCACCAATATACATTAAATGGGGTACAGCTAGGAGAAAGTGATATGGAAAAAGACCTGGGGGTACTAGTGGACTGAAGACTTAACTGGAGCAACCAATGCCAGTCAGCTGCTGCAAAAGCAAATAAAGTCTTAGGGTGCATTAAAAGAGTTGTAGGGGTGAGGGACGAGAACATTATTCTCCCCCTATATAAGGCACTTGTCAGGCCTCACATGGAATACTGCGCACAGTTCTGGACACCGGTGCAAAGGGAAAGATGTTGCAGTGCTTGAGGGGGTTCAAAGAAGGGCAACTAAATTAATAAATGGAATAGGACGACTGGAATACCCAGAGAGGCTGTCAAAACTGGGATTATTTACCCTGAAAAAAAAAACAGCTAAGGGGTGAACAAATAACCATTTATAAATGAATTAGGGGACAAAAGAAGGATCTCTCCCATGATCTGTTTATACCCAGGACTGTGACAGTAACAACAGGGCATTCTCCACATCTAGTAGAAAGCAAGTTTCAGCACAGAAGGGGGTTCTTTACTGTAAGAGCAGTGAGACTGTGGTGCTCTCTGCCTGAGGACGTGGTGATGGCAAAATCCATAGGAGTTTAAGAGGGGACTCTTTCTAGAGCGGAAGGATATTACAGGATATAGACATTAGGTGTCCAGCAGGGTTGTTGATCTCAAATGTTGATCCAGAGATTACTCTGGCTGCCATTATGGAGTTAGGAAGGAATTTTTTCCCTACAAATTAGCTAAATTGACTCATTGGGATTTTTTTTTGCCTTCCTCTGGATCAACAAGGAGGTTGAAAAAGGCTAAACTAGATCGACATTGTCTTCATTCGCCTAACATACTATGTTGCTATGTTGAAAAAAAAAGTACAATGTAAGGGAGCTCCTAAATTACATGTCATGTTTTACAAATTGAAAGTCCAATGTTGCCCTTTAAGAGTGAGCATTGGGAAACGCCCACTTGACACATTTAGACTGCCAAGAGCGGGACCTTTGAGGAGCCTGTCCGGACAAACAGGGGCAAATATAGCAAAAAAAGGATAACAAAGTCAGCAGGACAGCAGCTGCAGAGCTGTGCTATTAGTACTGCTGACTATCAAATGTCAGGTTTACCTTAGGATTACAAAAAAAGCTGACAGTGCTCATCTATGCCCCCAGTAATGGACAATGGATACATTTAATATGCACTTTTTCTTCTTACCCTGTGATGTAAGAGGCTGGTGGTTCTCCATCATGGCATCCTTGTACAGATCCTTGTGTTCTTCTAGATACTCCCACTCCTCCATGGAGAAATAGACAGCGACATCCTGACACCTTATAGGAACCTGACAACACAATGATACTGTCATTACCCAGACTCCTCCAGTGCTGTTACTGTATAATTTCCCAGCATTCCCAGCAGGGTCACCTCTCCAGTTAGCAGCTCAGTGATCTTGTTGGTAAGTTCTAGGATCTTCTGCTCATGTATCGGTAAGTGAGGAGGAGCCTCTGTGATGGGGCTCTGGCTCTTGCTCCATCCTCCTGACTCATGGAGATGGCTGTTGGGAGTCGTACCATCACCCGAAGTCTTCTTCACTACTGTGTAATCCTGTGTATGGAGAGAGACATGTAGAGAACTGAACCCAGAATTGCTACCTCAGTAGAAAGCAAGAGATTGTGATCCCCCTATATAGAGGTCTGGTGAGACCACATCTGGAATACTGTGTTCAGTTCTGGAAACCTCCCCAGAAGAAGACCCCGATAAAATTTAATCTGTTGAAAGGTTGGCTACAAAAATGGTGGAAGGTCTAAAGCATCAAACTGACCGGGAAATTGTTAGTAGTCTTCAGGTTCGAATAGTATGTCCCATTACGTCTTCTCAGTGAGCTACTAGTCTTAATGGAGATCTCCTTTGCCAAATTCATTGTCCAAGACCTTGTATCTTGAGTTCCAGGCTTTGTTTTCCTAATTAGTTCTGCCATTGGACTTCCTATAAAAACTTAAGGCCTCATGCCCATGGTCAGGTCAGATTCCGCCTGCGAAATATCACAGCGGATTCAGACCCGGCGCCCCCAAGAAACCCCATACTCACCTGTGCGAATGCACCGCGAGAATCTCGTCTGGCGAGGTGGCATACATGTGCAGTGCAGCACATAACGCGGCGGCACTGGGCTGTGAGGGGACGCAGATTCCCGCGATACTTCCGCTGTGCTCACAGTGGAAGTATCACGGGATTGATGGCTTCTGACAGCAATGGAAGCCATCCGTGCATTTTCCCCCACATAATAGAACATGCTGCGACTCTTCCCCGTGAGTGGAAAAGTCGCAGTTGATTTCCACTCGTGGCCGCTGCGGAGAATCATTTAACACAACAATTCTATGGACGGACGTTGCTGCGGAATTCACGGGGGGTGTCTGGCTGCGATTTCCGCAGTAATAATCCGCATTGGGCCTAAACCCTTTCCCTTGTCAGATCTTTGTGACTCTTACCACCTGGTTACAGCAACCCTGATATGGACAAAGACTGTTACAGAGAGAGTTAAAGGGATTCTGTCACCTCCCTAGAGCATGATAAACTACAAGTCTATGGGAGAGCACGTACGCAGCAATCTAAGAAGAGGCAGATTGCCATGTGGCTCGTGATCTTTGGTGGGTGACAGTGCAGGAACCATGGAGTGGATTAGTATTTAAAAAAACACATCACCCGGCTCCCAGTCATCTCCCCAAAACAGCACAATAACTCATTTTATGGTGCTGTGGGGAGGTGACGGGTTCCCTTTAATGAACGTAAAGGAAGGGGTTGTACCAGAAATACAGGTTTTCCCCTATGCCAGTAGTGGCGAACCTATGGCACGCATGCCAGATGCGGCACGCGGAGCCTTCTCTGCTGGCATGCGGGCCGACGGTTGCTAACCACAGTAGTGATTACCGGCTGGGGTGCCACAGCTTCTCAGTGGGTAATCACGCAGTGGCACTCTGACGTCAGTGTGTGCACCTGGGATCCTCCTCCCCTGATCTCTCCTCCTTAGTTCCACAGGGAAGGAGAAGGGAGGAAGCATTCCTGGCACACGCACTGTCGTCAGTGCCAAGAAGAGGAGAAGCGGCGCTGACTACAACAAGGAGGTAAGTGTATGGGTTTGGCAGGGAATTAATATTACTACTGGGGCTACTGTAGGGAATAACATTACTAATGGGACTACTGTGGAGAATAATATTACTACTGGGGCTACTGCGGGGAATAATATTACTACTGGGGCTAAGGTGGGGTTAATATTATTATTGGAGCTACTGTGGGGAATAATGTTACTATTGGGGCTACTGAGAGGGTTAAAATTACTAATGGGGCTACTGTGGGGTTAATACTACTACCAGCGCTTCTGTGGGGTTAATATTGCTACTGTAAAGTTAATATTACTATTGGGGCTATCTTGGGGTTATTATTACTGCTGCTAATGTTGGGTTAATATTGCTACTGAGGGAGTTATTATTACTGGAGCCACTGTGGGGTTATTATTAATGGTGCTAATGAGGGGGTTAATACTACTACTGGATCTACTGTGGGGTTAATATTACTACTGGGGTTACTGTGGGGTTATTATTATTACTGGGGCTACTGTAGGGTTAATATTACTACTGAAGGGGTTACTAGTATTACTGCTGCTTTTGTGGGTTTAATATTACTACTGAAGCCACTTCTCTTGTGTTTGACGTTTTAAAAAAATTAAATAAAATAGCTTACCTCTCCGGTCAGCAAGTAGATGATCTCCAAGGTGAAGTTTAATATTGTCTTTGTAACTTCATTCTTGCCTTTGTCCATCCTCGGTGGGTCAATCAGGAGATGACAGTTTTGGCCAAGAGTTTGAAAATACTGACCGTTTCTACTAACGTGGCACCTTTATAAAAAAAAAGGAGAGGCTCTAAATAATACCGGCGACATCGGAATTCTTTATTTTCCCAAAATATAGTTAGTTAATACATTTCATGTATCCTAAAATGCAATTAAAAATGACAACTTGGGGGACGTGGCCAGCAGATGAGGAAGTAGGACGCACGCAGCCCAGCTCCCGCTACCAACCCACCAAATACCACCTGACTGCCCTGACCCAACTTACCTGCACCATGGCAAAGGGAAAGAAGCGGAGCACCCCAAGGAGTGGTGAGGAAACACCGGGTGTAAGCCTTGCGGCGTTTCTTCGCAGAACGGCAACCGGAGAGACCCGCTCAGGCGCACACTAGATGGCACCGGCGGTGCTGCCGGCAGAGTGTGGGACTCCCGACTCACCCCAGAAGTGACCAGAGAGCACAGAGCTCCATAGGCAGACAAGCGGAAGCTCTGCTGAAGCAACAGCGGGAACCACCGGTGGAGAGGAGCAGGGAAGTCCCAGTGACAGCCTGCGAGAGATGCAGGGAGAAGATGAGGAGACACGTGGCGCCACGGTCTCAGAGGAGCACGGCACATCAGGTGGGCCGGGTGACTGGGGGGAGATGAGAGGGAGCCGCAGTAACAGCACCAGAAGGATATCCCAAAGGGCATAAGAGAGCCCAGCAGACTCCCATCGCTCAGAGGAAGGGACAAAGCCTCAGTGATGAGAGGCCGGAGGCCAGCGAACACCAGAGGAGGGAGGACCCCTTGCATCTGCCCCCAGAGGAGGAACCCCTTAAAGGACAGATAGCAATGATTGAATGCAGCAGCAGCCGCTACACGAAACCACCTGAGGAGCCACACCTCCCAAGCAGCCTGGGACCTCAGGTGCACATGGAAAAGACACAGAGCCCAAGAGAGATATCTGCCCCTCCCTTCCCCAGTTGTGCGGCACAGTTCCAACATAGAAAGCTCACCACCTCAGCGGAGCAGGGAGAGAGGACCATCTGACAGCGAGACAGGTTCCTCATCGGCCGCGTTAGAATGCCCAAAACCAAAGTTAGATCCTCTACCGATGATCGAAACCGCAGAGCAAGACCCAAAGCGGACCAGCACTACATTGACACTTTATTCCATCAGTTGGAATCTGCACGTAAAAAAGGATGTCGCAGCCCTATAACAAGAGATCTGGCAAGTGGGCCAGAGAGTAGAAACCATGGAAGAAGCGCAAGAGAAAGTCGTGGAGATGATAGATTCCCACACTCAGGAGCTGCATTCTCAATCCCAACAGATCTCAGAACTGTCTTCCCTCATAGATGACCTGGAAAACCGTCACCGAAGAAATAACTTAAGAATCAGAGGTCTTTCGGAAGAAACCGGACCATCACAATTAGAAATGTGGGCTCAGGACTTCTTTAACAACATACTAAAACGACCAGCGAAAACAACGCTAGAAATCGACAGGATCCACAGGTCACCAGGCCCGAAATCTTCTGACCCAAGCAGAACCAGAGATATAGTCTACACGATACACTTTTACAAAGAAAAGGACTTAATCCTGCAAAAAATTTGTGTCCTGAAGGACCTCACTTTCAAGGGGGAGAAGATCATGATCCTAACGGACCTCTCCCGCCGTACCCTCCTCTTGCACTGGGCCCTGAAGCCACTACTGATACTCCTGCATGAAAGGGGGATTCCGTATCGCTGGGGCATTCCTTTCTAGCTCCATGCCTCCAAGAATGGCAAGTCCACAAGTTTCAGAGGCCTGAGGGACCTCCCCAAGTTCCTGGGGGCCCTCGAGCTGCCGTCTGTGCAGTTGCCGGACTGGCCATCTTCATGCTCGCTGCCAATGCCGCCTCCCCAAAATACTTGGCAGGCAGCCACAAGAGGGTCTCGGCGTCGACAAAGAGCTTCACGCCACAGTGAGAGAAGACCGCTCAGAAGCGACTCCAGAGACTGAGTTCCAATAGACGCACCTTTTTCTCTCTCTCTTCTGACTTCCTTTTCCTCACTCCAAGTCAGATAGAGCCAATTAACCAGAGTCGGGTCTGGGAATGGTCACAGGTAGCAACTTGTTTCAATAGTTTCACCAGTTGGAAACGGAGTTTAGTAGCGGGTATGGGTGCGGGAGGGGGCGGACTTCCTTTGAGCTTCCACCTTTCTACCTAGGGTAGACAGTGTAGCAGCTTTTATTTAGTGCCAATTTAGGGCAGATAGTTAGTGAACAAGACTTCCCGCAGGACTTGAGTCCGTGCGTGTTAGAAAGGTTTTGTTTTGTTTTATGTGTTTGTTTTGGCCAATGAGTTCAGGCCATCCCATCCTATCGCCCCCCTTCCTTATGTGTGTCATCCCTCCCCCCTCCTTTCCCCCTTAATCTTCCCTGGGGTGGGGAGTAGGAGGTCCGTACAGAAAACTCTGAAACAAAGACACAAATGGTGAGTGTAACCTTCTGCTCGTTTAACACCAAAGGTATAAATAGTCCCCAAAAAAGATGGCAAATCCTATATCACTTACATAGGAAAAAGGTAATGGTGGCCTTACTTCAGGAGACCCAGTTCAAGGAAGGCTGTGTGCCGACTTGCAACTCCCAATACTACCCCTCGTGGTTTTATGGGCCTGACCCTCTGAGGAAGGCAGGTGCAGTCTCCATCGCTCTCCATAGATCCCTTCAGCACCAGGTTGTTGACTCCATGACAGACCCTGGGGGTAGATTTATCTTCCTAAAATTGCAAGTGGCAGGCATTGTACTTCCTTTTGCTAACTTGTATCTTCCCAACCAGAACCAGATTGCATATGCAACAATGTTTCTGAAAAGCCTGTCTGAATTTGCAGGAGGTTCGCGGATCGTCCTGGGAGGAGACCTTAACCTGGTGCTGGACCCAACCGTAGATACATCTTCGGGTAAGTCTTCCATCTCTCGGTCAGCAACACGTTCTCTTGGGAAAACACTAGACTCATTGCATCTGGTTGACCTCTGGAGAATTCTGCACCCGGGCTCTGGAGATTATACCTTCCATTCAGCTGTTCATAATTCTTACAGCAGAATAGATTATCTCCTGGTCTCTCATAGTTTGCTGGACTGTGCCCCGACTTGTTCACATGGGGACCTCCTGTGGTCGGACCACTCTCCTGTGTTTGGGAGTCTCTCCTCAGGGACCCATGCATCGGGGAGGTCAAGAGGGTAGTTGGGGAATTTACAGAGACCCACCAGAATGATCCCACTCCGGCCCCAGTGAAATGGGAGTCTTTGAAGTGCATGATAAGGGGAGTGCTGATCTCGCAGGGAGCAAGACTCAAAAAAGAAAGTTCTGCAGCCCTACTTGGCCTCCTGACAGATCTGAGGACTAAAGAGATGGCCAATAAATGCCAGCAAAATGACGCTCTCTGGGCTGAAATCTCCTCTATCAGGCAGCAAATTCTGGGGATACTCGAGCAGGATTCACTTGCCCTTAGAGATAAGCTGAAGAGGGTTTTTTTTTTTAATATGTGGACAAATGTGGTAGCTGGCTGGCGAGAACACTACACCCCAGAGTGCCGCTCACTTATGTTCCCAAAATCCAGTCAAACCGGGGGCGCCTGGTGCACACCACCACAGATATACTAGAAGAGTTTAGAGGTTATTATAGCAAGTTATACAACATCAAAGCCGATTCCCAAAAAGCCGAAACACAACGCGTCAGAGAGATAGATTCGTATCTGGTCGAAAATGCCCCATGGAAACTGACACCCACTGAAGCGGGAGATCGGGAGATTAGTTTCTGCGGGGTGAAATCTGACAAAATCGTGACAAACCTGAAGGCGGTAAAAGTCCTGGGCCAGACCGCTTTACCGCCAGATTTTATAAATTATTTAAAAAAGAGCTCGCCCCAATAGCGTTGGAAGCGTTCAGCTCCGTCAATAGGGGCCACCCCTTCCCGCCGCAAGCGCTTCAGGCTCACATAATGGTTATACCTAAGCCCCCCTAAGGACCCCTCGGCCTGTGGGAGCTATAGACCAATATCTCTGATCAATGTGGACATTAAGATGTTCACAAAACTTATTGCCAACAGACTCCAAAATGTAGTGCCAAACCTGATATATAGAGAGCAGGTGGGTTTTGTCCCCGGGCAGAAAGGCAAGGGACCATACCATTAAAACATTGTCCCTAATAGCCACGGCAAGGAATCTGAAAGTGCCTCTATGCCTCCTAGCCATTAAAGCTGAGAAGGCGTTTGATAGGGGGAGCTGGCCCTTCCTCTCTGCCACTCTGGATAGAATAGGAATAGGGCCGTGGATGAAGCAGTGGATCATGGTGTTGTATCTGGATCCCACAGCTAGGATAAGGGTGAATGGAGTGTTGTCGGAGGCTTTTCGAGTCGGGAACGGTTCCAGGCAGGGGTGCCCGTTGTCCCCCTTCCTACATGTTTTGACCATGGAAGCCCTTGCCAATGCCATCCGCGGCAACAAGTCGATCAAGGGAATGAAGATCGGCTGCACGGAGCATAAAATGGTGCTCTTCGTGGACGACTTGCTCCTCTATCTGTCCAACCCCCCAGTCAGCATGCCGGTTCTGCTAGGAGAGTTTGAGAGGTTTTGGAGAGTTAACAATTATAAGATTAATGCCCAAAAGTCAGAGGTGTTGAACGTCTCACTCCCACAGGCTGAGGCCTCATTCCTAGCAGCCACGCTCCCCTTCCGTTGGAGTGGGTCCCACATCAAGTATCTGGGCATCCAACTGACGGCTGATATTTCCCAGGCCTTCAAACTTAATTTTACCCCCTTTGCTACTAGTCTAGAGAGGAATTTGAACAGATGGAGACACCTGTTTCTCTCCTGGAATGGCAGGGTTAACGTAATAAAATGGGCGCATTGCCCAAATTCCTTTATCTGTGCCAAACAATCTCGACTGGGTTACCACGGTTGTACTTTTAAAAACTGAGGTCACTAATTACAGATTTCGTATGGAGGGGACGTAGACGTTTGCGCTTTTCGCTCCTGGTGAGAGAAAGAGCGAGTGGGGGGGGGGGGGGTATGGGCCTCCCGGACCTCTGCCTCTACTACAGAGCTAATATTTCCAACTGCATATTAGATATTCTTAAAAACAGGGACTCGAAGCTCTGGGTGGAGGCGGAGCACTCGGGGGGAGCCGGATGGCCTATATGGGGCCTTCTGGTTTCTGCCAAAATGGATCAAATCTCTGCCTAACATTTCCCCATTCTGTCTTCGACTTGTTGAGATGTGGGCGGGGTTCACGGCTGCAGGTGGACTTGTTACTGTACTGGGTCTACTTACCCCATTAGTTGCAAACCCACAGTTTGAAGCTACACTTAGATACCCCACCCTCCTGGCACTCCCGGAAAGTCCGACCCCCAGACTGAGAGACGTCCTGTCACAGTCCAGCTTAAAACCAATGTCTGACATTTTGGGAGACCACTCAACACGGCCGGGGGCGTGGCTCCAATACCTCCAGTTGAGGGGATTTGTGAACACACTGATGCCCAGGGAGAATCTGACAGAGCCCCTGACAGCCTTTGAGCAGTTGTGTGTCTCCCCATCATCTCCGAGGCACATGATCTCAAGGCTTTATAGGCTGCTGCTGACCCGGGAGGTGGGGGAGGAGGCCCCGGGATATGTGGGGGCCTGCGTGTAGGATCCAAAATATTTCAAAATAATATATAGGTGGAACAGGCCCCCTGATTGGCTCCAGAGGATGTTCCCCCAGCTTTCCTCTGCCTGCTGGAGATGCACGATAGTAGAGACAAAATGACCCACATATGGTGGGGATACCCAGCGGTGGCGACCCTTTGGAAAGAGGTAACAGCGCTTTATAACTATATTTGTCACGCAGCGGTGAGGATGCCCCTGGAGACAGCCCTGCTTTCCCTGTTTCCAGGATAGGTTAGAGGTGCCAGGTCTTGGGCCTCCCCCCCACCCTCTTTTCTTTTGCCCTATCTCCTCTTTTTCTACCCCCCTCCCCCCAATGTCTATTGTAAAACTGTGTCTTTTCCCTTCCGTTGGTCGGGGCAGTTGCATTCTATGGATTAGACAAGATCACTAATATATTCTCAGGTCAATGACCACGTAAAAGCACCAAAGAAAAAAAGGGTTAGATGCAAAGGAAGGTCAGTGGCCCCATAGTCTACGGGGTCAGCGGACCCAGCCTTTTATTTTCTGAACCAGGCCAGGTGTGGCAACCGAATCCATTGAATCCATAGTAAACACCACGGAGAGCCACTTAATTAGCCATCAGATATTCCATTAGATGATGCCTACCACCAAACGCATGGCTACTCACGCGCGGGGTGCACAAAGATCTCCTTAACTACAGTGGTGCTTGTAGCCCAACCCCCCCTTTCCTTAGTTTGGTCTTAAAATTGTATGTAAATTGATAATAAAATTTATTTGGACCTAAAAAGGACAACTTGTCCTGCAAAGAAGCAGATCCCTCTTACAGCATTATCATTGGGAAATAAAATACCACCTCTCACATCCCAGTGATGGAAATAATAAGAGCCCATCCGTACAAGGTTACAATCCTGCCTTTTCCAGGCTTCGGTGTCCAGGGGGCGGCTTTCTCCATGATTGAGGGCCATTCCTGTATATCCACATACGGGGTAGATTGTCAGTTATTGAATGGGAGCAACTTCTTTCCCATTAAACTATATATCGGTCTGTTCAGCTGCTCTCAGGGGAAGAACTAGAGTTGAATGGGATACAGGACAAATTGTGGACCTAATCCTCACCCCTGCTTGTTACATGGGTGCACAGAACCCAGTTGTGTCACTAAGGTCTATATATACTGCCATGATGACTTATTTCAGTCTTAATAACAAATGTCCATCTACTTCAGCCTGTTTCCACCCCCAACCACCCCTTGTTGATCCAGAGGAAGGCAAAAAAAATAATGAGTCAGAAGCCAATTTAGCCATTTTGGGGAAAAAATATCCTTCCCAACTCCATAATGGCAGTCAGAATAATCCTTGGATCAACGTTTATAAACCTCCTACCTGACGCCAAGATCCGGATCAACAACCCTGCTGGTTATTTAATGTCTATATCCAGTAATATCATAATGCTCTAGAAAGATGTCTAGTCCCCTATTAAATTTTGCCATCACCACGTCCTCAGGCAGAGAGTTCCACAGTCTCACTGCTCTTACAGTAAAGAAAACCCCCCCCCCTTCTGTGTTGATGATGAAAGCTTCGTTCCTCTAGACGTAGTGGATGCTCTTGTTACCGTCGCAGTCCTGGGTATGAGCAAATCATAGGAGAGATCCCCATATTGTCCCCCAATGTATTTACACATGGTTATTGGGTCGCCCGTTAATCATTCCTTTTTTAGGGTGAACAATCCCAACCTTGTTAGCCTCTCTGGGTATTCCAGTCCTCCCATTCTGTTGATTACTCTAGTTGCCCATCTTTGAACCCACTCAAGCACTGCAATGTATCTCCCTATCACCGGTGTCCAGACCTGTGCACAGTATTCCATGAGGCCCGACAAGCACCCCATATAGTGGAAGAACGATGTTCTTGTCCCTCGCCCCTATACCTCCTTTAATGCACCCCAAAACCTGATTTGCCCGTGCAGCAGCTGACTGGCACTGACTGCTCCAGCCAAGTCCACAGTTATCTAGCACCCAGGTGGTCCTCCACACCACTCCCCGAGCAGCACCCCATCCAGTGTACCGTTGGCATCCATCTCTTCCGCCCATCTGCACAACCCCACACCCACTGATGCCAAACCCCATTTGCCATTTCTCACCCCAAGCCCCCAGTCCACCTGCAGCCGCACACCGCCCTTCATTGCATCAACCATCCTGTACAATTTTGTATCGCCTGCAGACACAGACATTCCGCTGTGTAGTCCCTCCGCCCGGCCATCAACAAACACATGCGGGGCGAACTGCAGAAGTCTGGAAAATAAGGGTCAACGCTGTAAATATTGTGTATTTATCCAAACGTGATGAATTTGTCAATAAAAGTTTAAACACTTATGAACCCCTTATAACTGTACTTCAATGTTCTTTGATCTTTTGTCAGGTGTTTCTACGGTTACTGAAGCAGCAAACTTTGTGTTCGTCTCAAAACTTTTGCCCCCGACTGTAGAGGAGACGTCCGGAATCAGATGGGGGCAGAGATGGGAATATATATTTGGGCTGGAGCGGCCCTTTAAGGGAACATTTATGTCCATTATTTTGTGCCTATGACAGAATAGAACAGAAACCCCGAACACAGATGTGAGCCGAGTCTAAAGTGTCCGACAAGCAGCAAACCCTCCGGTGTCCCTTACCTGCCGGCCAGAGTCACACGCAGATATCTGATACTGTAATATAATGTAGCTGATATCAGTGTATATGTGTATATATATCCTCTAGCTGATAACAACAGCAGAGACCAGGACCTACTGCGCTGCGATAGCTGAAGGACCTGCGATGACATCATCATCATGTGATCATGACATGGGGGCGGAGCTAAGCAGTGAGGAAAGGATGCACATTATCAATTTTTGCTTCAGCTCTGCTCTAACAACCAATCAGGTCGAATCAGCCAACCCAAAACAACCAATCGGGTTGCTGGAATTGCTGCATATGGCAGAGGTGTTGCAGAAATTGATAATATGCGAGGAGGATAAATAGTGGCTGAAGGACTTGCGATGATGTCACTGTCATGTGATCAGTATATAAGGGGCGGAGCTCGGCAGTGAGGAGGATAAATAGTGGCTGAAGGACCTGCCATGATAAGGAGAGAGAAACAGAGGCGGGAAAAGGGAGCAGTTTGTGAGAGTGGGGGGGAGGGGGCAGCGACCGTCTCCCTCCCTCTCTTTGTCTCTCATTGCTTTTACCACACCTGGGCAGTATGGATAGACATTCGCAACTCACCTCTATTTGCTAGATGGCTACAGACCGGCAGCTGCGAGTAACCTGACCAGATAACATTCGGCGAGGACAACTAGGGGGCCTCAACCTGGACCACTCCCTCGCCCCCCCTCCCCTCTTTCCTCCCCTACTCAACCCCCCCCACCACCACCACCATCCCGTTTGTCTCTTCAACAAATCATAATTCACACAAGTTTGTTGGTTTTCACAGAGATTTATTGTTCTTACAACGAGAAAGAGGCGCGAAACCTCATAATATCATTGTTGTCTCTTTTCGTGACAATTTATATGTACTGTTAAAACTTAATAAAATATATTGGAAAGAAAAGTCCATAGATATAGATTCCCATGGCCTGGATGGGACTGGAAGAGGTTGTAAGAAACCCAGAAAGTGAGATCATGGCATCTTCTTCTGAGCACATCTTTCTCAAAATGTGACATACCTCTTTACAGCCTCCTGCAGTTGGGCCACCAGAAGGAGTGAAGCAGGAGTTCCAAAGTCTTTGTGACCCTAAGGTGACCAGCAAATTTGGAATCATGGACTAGTTTAAGGACTAGTCAACAGGCCTCCAGGACATATGGTTGGTGTTCCATCTTTGAAAGAAAGCTTCCCATCCTTAGGAGGATGACTCAGGAAAGGGTCATTTTCATATTCTCATTTAAGCTTTAAAGGTCTTCAGAGTGCAGGATACCCAAGAAACTTTTTGGAGAAACAATCGTGTAGTCTGTATTTGACCCCTCTTCAAGCTCCAAAAATATCCTGGACAATGCATCTGTCTTGCCATTTCTGAAACCTGGGCGGTAGGACATGATAAAATGAAACCTGAAGAAGAACACAGCCCATCGTTTCTCACAGATAACCTCTTGGCAGTACAGAGAAATTCTAAATTCCTATGGTCAGTAAGAACCATTACTGGACGATGGGCTCCTTCCAAAAGATGCATCCATTTATTGAAAGCCACCTTGATGGCCAGAAGCTCATTATTCCTGACGTCATAGTTTTTCCACGGGTGATAAGGTATAGCACAGAAATGCACAAGGGTATAGTTGCATCTTATCCCTGACTCATTGTGACAGGATAGCTCCCACTGCGGAGTCGGAGGCGTCCACCTCAAAAACAAAATGCAATTCCAGTCTCGGGTGGATTAGTAATGGTGCTGAAGAGTCTTTAGTTTCTCCAAAACGCTGTACTTCCTTCCAATCAAGGATGGATTTAATCTTGCTGGGGTCTGTACTTAGGTCATCTGGGGAGATAATGTATCCCAGGAATTGGTCTGTGCAAACTCACACTTCTTCAGTTTGATGTAGAGATTATTCTTTTGGACTAACCGGAACATGCCTGCGATGTTCCTCAAAGTTATCAGAGAAGATGAGAATGTCGTCGAGATATGTCACTAAGAAAAGGTCCAACAGGTCTTGAAATACATAATTGATAAGCTGCTGGAAGGTGGCCGCAGCATTGCAAAGGCCAAACGGCCTCACTTGGTATTCAAAATGTCCATATCGAATTCTAAAAGCAGTCTTTCACTCATCTCCTGTGTTAGGTTCAGGAGACCTAGGCGTCGTCTTGTCTCCTGATTCTGTTTCTTACAGCAGTCACAGGGTTACTGTGTCTAAATCCTCAGCCCAGACTGTGGGGATTTGTAATCAGCTTCCTATTTAAACCCTCCAGACCTTGCCTACAATGCTTGGTGTTGTTATTTCCTGTATGACTGCATGCAAGCTGCTGTTGCAGCCTTCCTTTCTGTATTCAGTTCGTTGTGTATCCTAAACCAGTTTATACCTTGTCTTAGTGTGTTCCCAGCTTCCTGTGTATTTGCTGCTGGGTTGTGTTTTGTCTGCACATTCTCTGTATTTGTGATCTCTGCTCAGCACTGTCTCTAATTCCCATTTTCATGTTCACTCCTGCATATCCACGTGGCTTAGTGCATATGACCCTGGATTTCCATTGTCACCAGGTAGGTAGGGATGTCTAGGAGCCAGGGTCAGGAAAGGCGACCTGGACCTCTCCACCTTCAGCAGTATCTCCAGGAAAGGGACACGTCATCCGTCTGAGTTCAGGGTAAGGCCCATTCTTATTCTTGTACCAAGTTCTCACATTCTGTTCAGTCTTCACTTTGGTGGCAGATTTCTATCCTGTCGCGTGGTTCCATCTGGCAGGGAGACATAGTAGATCCACAATCATTAAGTGACACCCTGGGCGGATCCGTATAAAAGTTATAGGCCCCTTTTAGATTTAGTTTAGTGAAGATCTTGGTGGAGCAGAGTATCTCTAATAGTTGGAATCAAGGGAAGTTGGTAGAGATTCTTTATTGTAATCTTATTTAATTCCCCGTAATCGATACATGGTTGCAGGGTTGAGCCACTCTTTTACACAAAAAATATGGGCGCCCTAGCTGGGGAAGAAGAAGGTCGAATAAACCTTTTGTTCAAATTGTCGTCCAGGTATTCTCGGAGTTCCTTCAACTCTGGTTCCAAAAGATTGTAGAGCCATCCAAACAGGATAGAAGCACCGTGGGGCACCTCCATTGGGCAATCATAGGGCCAATGAGGTGGTAGTTGGTCAGCTTTCTTCTTGCTGCAGACATCCCTGAACATCTGATACTGAATGGGTAATTTCTCAAAGTCCTCTTGACCATCCTCGGGGTCTTGCACAGGTTTAGGTGCGGATGATGCTATCTTGCGGTTCTCTTAACAGTACTTTGAAGGGAAGTCAATTGTCCTTAATTCCCAGTTGACAGAGGGATTATGGGTAGAAAACCAGGGCATCCCGAGAATCACCGGAAATTTACGGGACAAGATGACCTGAAAGCTGATTGATTCTTGGTGGTTGAATTTCATGCGGAGGTCTAATTCGATTGTCTACTGCATGACTGGTCCCAAGGACAAGGGTGGCCCATCTACAGTTTCCGTATCAATAGGTATAGGCTTAGGTCTGGTTGCAATGTCTTTGTCAAGACCGAATCATAACTCCATGCAGTTTCCCCCCACTCCTGAATCCAACATCGCTTAGCACTGCGTCCTTTGATTTTGCATTAAGATCTATTGGGAAGACAAAATGGTAGAGCGAAGGAAGGGTTTTCACACCGTCCCAAACTACCGGTGCAAAAGTGTGTTTGGTGGCATCCCCTTATTTCATGATGGCTGGATTGGTCGTGGTCTTGACGTTGGCCAGGGCGAGAGTCCTTTGGAATTTGTTTGTAAAGTTTAAGGCATAAAGTCCCGAGCTTCCACAATAAAGGCACAAATTTTCAGCACAGCACTTTTCTTTTTTAGTGGTGTAAAGGCATTTGCGGATGATGTCAACCTGCCTTGCTTGTGGTGCGGCTTCAGTCCTCGGCTGGGGAATTGACCTGTATGGACTGGATGGCTCAATAGGGAGAACCACTGACTACAGCACAAGAGGTCCCAGGTTCGATCCCTGACATTATTAGTTACATAAATAAAAGATTTTTCATTAACATGTATTTCGATTCTGCATATCCATTGTGTTTTCAATATTTGACGCTCTTTATCATGGCAAATTACAAGAAACACAAAAACTACCAATGATTGATTGGTAACACAGCAATCTACTTTTACGTTGTAATTTGCCATGATTAAGAGCTGGAAACGCGTTGAGTATGCAGGATCTAAATACATGTCTGGTTACCGGACAACCCACTTCTATAGGGCTGCCTGAATTAAAATAATAAAGTGAGATATACTTACCCCTTCATGGCAGCCAGGATCCAGCGCTATAGCTACACCATAATCTCGGGGATTGCTGTGATAGATGATGTCCCAGGAAATCAGGTGATCGCTGCAGGGCAAAGCAGGAAATACATGAACAAACAATAACAGGGAAATTGTCATTGGCTGAGCAAAATAAAAATCTTCGTTATGCATCTCGTAGGGCAGGTTCCCAGAAGCTTCCCTCAATAATTTCAGCCAATGAATGTCAGGAGTGCTTGGAACAGCTATCGGTGATCAGGATTGCAAGCCAGGAATAAAACCTTCCATTTATTTCAATATTAAAACTTGTATAAAATAGGTGCCATAGTGCAGTGTTAGGTGCTCTCCGTAAAAAGGGGTTTTGTCATTAGAAGAAAAAAAAAATCAATTCAATACTTACCTATTCCTACCCCGTCAATCTTCTTATCGCATCTTCTCCCCAATCTTGTCCTGTAGTCCCACGGTTCACCATACCGCATGCGGGCCGGATTCTTTTCCTCTCGTTTTGGAAATTGCCTCCATTCTCGGCAGTCTCCTTCCAGCAGGTCAGTGTATGTTACGTCACTAGTGATGTAGCGTTCACTGACTAGCATGGAATGCTGAGCTATCGCCAAGATTGCACATGCGCGCTGTCTCGCCACGAGTGTTCATATACTATTGTTGTGAGACAGCGTGCATGCACAGTCTCTGTAATAGCTCAGCATTCCCTGCTAGACAGTGAATGTTATGTCACTAGTGGCGTAGCGTACATTGACCTGAAGAAAGGAAACTTCCGAGAATGGACGCTTCATCACCGGCTTGTGGTGAGGTGACCCAGGGGGCAGCAGGAAACAGGAGATCGGCAAGGAGAAGATGTGGTAAGAAGACTGATGGGGAAGGAATAGGTAAGTTTAAATTTTTTTTTTAATGAAAAAACCTTTTGAAGAGTGATGATACCCCTGCCAACTCACGTCATAGACATCTCATTGGCTTGGTTTTCAATTTCCAATCATTGTTACAAAGACCTGTAGATAGGTACTGACATTGATTTGCAGGAATGCTGCCATGCAATAGGTGGCGCTGTAGAGGTATTGTTCCATCTCCCTTATGTACATATAGTGCAGTGACACATGTTTACACATTTCAGATCAACATGGTCTTTGTTCACAGCATTAGGCCTCATGTACACGGGGCAAGTTGAGCAGTGGATTCCGCGCTTGTCAGCAGGCGCGGGCGATCTGCTGCTCAATGTGACCATTAATGTGTGTGGAGATTCCTCTCTGCACGTACACCAGTGCATTTTATTTGTGGCCGCTCTGTGACTAAATAAAATTGCAGCATGCTGTATTTTCAGAGTGGATACGCAGGGACAGCTTGCAATGAAATCAATGGAAGCAGTCCCTCCTGCGACACTTCTGCAATGAGCGTTGCAGAAGTGTTGAGGATCAGTGTCATCGCCTAGGCGACGGCGCGGGGAGATCTGTACTGCGCATACGCACATCTGCATACAGAAGAAGATGATTTTCTAACACGTACGCAGGGTCGCAGGCAGTGGACATGAGAGGATTCCGTGCGGGATTTCCCACACAGAATCCGTGTGTGCCCGTGTGCATGAGGCTGAAAACACAGCACGGGAAGCTGAAAAAAAAAATCCTTATCTAGCTGGCGCTGTCCGTATCCCTCCCACTGCTCTCTTGTGCTCCAGGTACTTGTCAGTGCTAACAGAGCATCTTTTGCTGGTAACGGGATATGAAGACCCTGCCTCCAACAAGAGATTGCTCTGATTGGCTGCCCCGTGAACTGAGCCACGGGCTCAGCCATTCAGAGCCAGTGCTGGATGCACTAATCACAGCCATTGAGTAAATGGCTGTGATTGGTTCATCGAAAGCTGGCTCTTATTGGCTGAGTCAGCGCTTGACAAACAAATCAGAGCAATCTCTTGCTGGAGGCGGGGTATTCAAACCCTGTTACCAGCAAAAGATGCTCTGTCGGCGCTGACAAGTGTCCAAAGGTCTTCATGAAGTTCCTGGGAGCAGCGGCAAGGACCCGCATGGCGCCAGCTAGGTGAGTATTGATTTTTTTAGGTAGTTAGCTAGGGCTTACGTTTAGTGCTGTCAAAAACGCGTCACATTCGTAAAGAACTAGAGATAGAAACATAATTTAGTAAATATACAGTGAGTCGTTCCTGTTGAATAGCTCCTTTAATAACATGATTCCACCCGCATGTATTTTGTTTTTAAATATGTGCAGTTTTTATTATCATTTATGTTGCTGTCAGCGCAATATTCGCTAGTTGGTATGTTTTTAGGTGGCCAAATCCAAAGAGTAAGGGCTAATGCCCACGGACAGATTTTTACGTGGTTCCCACGGCGGAATTCTGCAGCAATTAGGTTCTATTGAACCTAATCTGCCAATGCCGACACGTGAAATTCTACCGCGGATTTATGCAGTGGGAAATAAATCACAGCATGTTCTATTTCCCGTGGATTTATGCCGCAGGAGGTCCCCATTAACATAGTGTTAATGGAGACCGTGGAAAAATGTGCGTTTTTTCACGATCCCTAGCGGGCACATTTTGTTTACTACCGCGGTACTCCCACACCTGAAATCCGCTGGGAAATTCCGAAACGGCCGTGGGCATGAGCCCTTAATGTTCGAGCTCGAGGAAGCCTACAAATAATATGCACCACTAAATGTGAAGTCGTTCTATTATATTATCAACAAGCAATTTCAGGGCTGGCAGTGTGGGCACCGGTAAAAAAAATACGGGTTCGTGGGAACCTACCCTATGAGTACCATAACTTAGTTTATGGTAATCACAGCTGGTGAACGGTTTCCTTTAATGGAGAGGCTGACATACAGAAAATCCATCAGAGGATGGGGGGTGGGGGTAGAGAAAATCTAAACCGAGAGAAGTAAGGTCAAAAGTATGAGCCGTATGTAGGAGAGGAAGTAAGGACCATCCAATCCTGGCAAGTGACAATTTGGAGTTCAGACAGATCTTTAATCTCTGTTATCAGCTCCTCCATATGTTGAATACAGTGGGGCTTATTTACTATTCAAAATGTGAGTTTTTTGGCACAAATTGGACCAGAAAATTGTCTTACATGCTTGCGCCACATTTATCACATCTCTAGACATTTTCAGTTTTTCTCACTTGTCTGAAAATGGGGTATGGCATAAGTTGCACCAAAAATTGAGCTAAGTTTCTGCAAATTGTGCCAAAATTGTGGTGTAAATTTTGGTGGAAACTAAGCCAATTACTAGGTGATCTAAACTTAGAATAGACAGTCTTACAATTCAACAGATTTATCATTCAGTAATAAATCTGGTGGATTTTAAGACTATCTAGTCTAAGGCCTCATGTCCACGGGCATAATTGAATTGCAGAATCTGCGTGGGTCAACCGCGCGGATGATCCGCAGTTTAATATGTCCATAGACTATCATTGGGCATCCACAGATATTTAAATACCTGCTGATGTCATTTCTTTCCCCCGATGCGCGGATCGCATGCGTGGGGGAAAAAAACGCAGCATGCTCCTTTTTTTTCCTGCAGATCACGCAGGGACGGCTTCCATTGAAGTTAATGGAAGCCGTTCAATCCGCGGCACGCTCGCAGCTAAGACGGCGGACCACACCACTTCTGGACAGGTTAGTAAATGTCTTTGTTGCCTCATGTCTGTGGGCATGGGTGGGATCTGCTGCAGGATTCCACACTCAGAATCCGTGCGTGCCCCGGGACATGAGGCCTTAGTTTGCGCTGTCTAACTTTTAGAAAGTATTAGTAAATAAGCCCTATTCTGTCATTGTAGGAAAGAGAGTACTCTTCTCACAGCAGTAATAATGCAGTGGAGGGAGCTCATTTTTAGAGCACTGGGTGAGCCTGGTGGCATAGAGAGTAGTAGAGTTTATTGGTTCATATTGCAGTGAGGCACCTGTCATAGTGGTAATAAGATCTACTACTCTAAGGCCTCATGTCCACGGGGAAAATCAGGCCCGCTACAGATTCTCCATGTAGAATCCGTAGCGGGTCCCTCCTGCCCCGCGGACATGAGCGCTTAAAATAAGAATAAACTTACCTCTCACAAGCTCCGGATCTTCCCTTTGCCGCGGCTTCATCTTCTCTCTGTCGCGGCCGGGTCTTCTTTCTTCGGCCCGGCGGATGCGCAGGGCACGTCGGTTGCGTGCCTCGCGCATGCGCCAGCCTGAAGAAAAAAGATCCGGCCGCGACGGAGAGAAGATGGAAGCCGTGGCGAAGGGAAGATCCGGAGCAGGTGAGTAAATTCCGATTTTGGTCTCCCGCGGATCCGGACGGCTTCCATAGGCTTCAATAGAAGCCCGTGGGAGCCGTCCCCGCGGGAGACCCGCACGAAAATGGAGCATGGTCCAGATTTTTTCATGCTCCATTTTTTTTAAAATCACTTTTATTGACCATCCGCGGGTATTTATCTACCCGCGGGTGGTCAATGCATCCCTATGGGGTGCGGATCTGCGGGCAGGAGAAGAGTTAAAATCCGCTGCGGATTTTAATTCTTCTTTTGCCCGTGGACATGAGGCCTTAGGCCGCCTGCACACGAGCGTTCCGGATTACGCCAGCGGATTTTCATGCGCGAGAGACCTGTGTATGGCACCTAAGGCCACCTGCACATGGGCGGAAATCCCACGGCGGGATTATCCGCGGGATTTCCGCCACTGAAAGCCTGCATAGGAGTGCATTACAATACGCATTCCTATGCAGACGGCCGCGGTTTGGCCGCGCAAAATGTCATGCGGCAAACAAATCGCTGCATGTCCTATTTCTGTGCGGGGCTCGCAGAGCCTCAGACAGAAACGTCACTCACCCGGCCGCCGGCTCCGGTCTGCGCATGCGCCGGCTGCCTGGCAGCCGGCACATGAAAGAGGTGGGGCCGACAGGCGCGGGTGAGTACGCGCTTCTCCTTGCAGGCACTGGGGTTGGGTCCCGCGGCGAGAATTCTCGCTGCCGGATCCGACCCGCCCGTCTGCAGGCGGCCTAAATGTGCTTGCGGATAGGTGCGGATGCGTGAAAAATCACGCGCAGATATATGCGGATGTGCTGCGGAAAAAACCTGCAGCCTCCTACCACGCCTACTTCCTCTTGTCATAGCAACCAGTGCCTTCATCCGCAGCTGCACAGAATCCGACCCAAATTAGGACATGCCGCGTTTTTTTTCTAGCACATGAAAATCTGCGATGCAAATCTGTCCGTCTGGGGACAACTGCGGATCCCCAAAGAAGTATATTGGCTGCGGTCAGGGGCGGACAATGTGCTTAAAATACCGCGGCAGAAATTCTGCCCGTGTGCAGGCACCCTAATGGTTCAATTACATTAACCACTTGCCACTCAAGCCAGTTTTGACCTATGTGATCAAGCACAATTTTTTGAGATTTTTTTTACCTGACACGTTTGACTTTTTCATGATACATTTTATATACATGGTAAATTTTGTTTAGTATGGTTTGTGTTTCTTTTGAAAAAAAATACAAAATGTGGAGAAATTTTGGAAAATTAGTACTTTTCCAAATCAGACATACAATCCGCTGGTAATACTATCTGCATACTACACAAAATAGTTAATAAATAACATTTACCATATGTCCACATTATGTAGGCACTATTTTTTAACTTTCCTTTTTATGAAAGTAGCCCCCCTCCCCCCCCCCCCCCCCCCCCAGGTAATGCGATCGGCGCTATCCAATTGATAGCGGCGATCGCAATAAAGTAAATAAAAAGTTTTGAAATGTTAGAATTTCAGCTTCCCTTACAGATGGTATCCATGAGGGGGGTTGAAACTACTCATCATCATCCTCTGCGATGTCCCGCAATGATCTGGTCCGGAAAGGACCCTTCGGTGTCTTCTGCGCAAGCGTGCCTAAGTGAAAATGGCAACACGTGCAGATGACCAGATTGGCGCGGGACACTTGAAGTCTCCTGCTTCCTGGCTACTAAAGGTAGCCGGGAAGCAGGGGATGTCACTGGGGACTGCGTTGTCCAGTCCCTGGGCTCACTGCTATGAAATGGATAATGGTGATCATGGAAAAGTTCTAAAAAGTAAAATACAGTTAAAGTTTCTCCGGATGGGATCAATGAGGGGGGGGGTGAAAATACTCATCCTCGTCCTCTGTGATGTCCCATGACGATATGGTCCCTCCAGGACCTCACGTCGCCTTCTGCGCATGCGCACCCAACAGAAACTCAGAAGGTCTAGCGCCCCGGGAAATCTAAAGTCCCTCTGCTCTCGGCCAGCATGTGCAGCCTGGAGCAGAGAGAGTCATCGGGGCACTTTTAATAAATATTTACAAATTCTATCAGTCTATTTTTACCACCTAAATGAAGTACAACATGTGGTGAAAAAAAATCAGAATCACTGGGATATGCAAAACCTTTACGGAGTTATTCTATGTCTTGGAATAGTAAGCCGGGCTGCCTAAATGAAAAATTTCAAAATGGCCTCTTTGTTGAGAGGGGCCCATGAAACATGAACAGGAAAGACATCTCTGGAGTCCAGGGAGGGTTGGTAGAAAATATTTAATTGTATGATTGATAATAGCCCTCCACAAAGGAGCGCTGCTTACACAGCTGCAACATATTCTACGCTCAAGAGCCTTGACGGCAGAAGTTCCATAGTATTGATTGTGTTCTACACCATCTGGATAGGCGCTCTCACACACGAGTGTTTTTTAAAGTTTTGTAACAAACCTTACATTACTTTCAACTGTGCCTCGCACACACGGCGCGCGAAATGAATGCGCCAAAATATACGCGGCATGTACTATCTTGGTGTGTGTTACATGCACGTACATGCCAAGATAGTGATTGTCGGCACACAGCAAGTAGGCAATGCATTGTAGACTCCTGCGGGCTCCCCATACATGAGATACAATCGGTGCGCTGTATAACACACTTGTGTGCCTTAACACCTGGAAATTTTCCAGGACCAATTTTTCGTAAGTCGGGATCCCCCCTACTCTTGGTGTAGGAGATCATGGATAACGCCTTTATTGCCTCTTTAGCCACCCATTGGGGTATTAAAGCAATCTTGTCTGCGGGAGCGAGAGACGGTATGTAAGGTTGCAAACTGTTGGCTATCAACTTAAAATAAAGTTTACCATCTACAGTGCCATCTAAAAGTTCTAGGCCTCATGTCCACGGGGCAAATCAGGCCCGCCACTGATTCGTCATGCAGAATCCCGCAGCGGGTCCCTCCTTTCCCGCGGACATGAGGTTAAAAAGAAGAATTACTTACCTGTCCGGACGCTGCGGATCTGCCCTCCGTCATGGCCGGATCTTCTTTCTTCGGCCCGGCGGATGTGCCAAGGCTGCTGATAAAAGAAAAAAAATCAATATTCACCTAGCTGGAGAAGTTGCTGTCCCCCGCGCCCGTTGGGACCTTGTGAAGCCGTCCGATTGCTCTGATTGGCTAAGCGACGCTGAGTGACAGCCCACTCAGCCAATCAGAGCCAGCAATGAATGATTGGCTGTGATTGGACTCATCCAGTGCTGGCTGTGATTGGCCGAGTGGGCTGTCGCTTAGCCAATCAGAGCAATCTCTCGTTGGAGGCGGGGATTTCAAATCCTCGTCACCAGAGAAAAAGTCCCCCTGCTGGCTGACAAGTCCCGATAGCGCTGCCGGGGACAGCAACATCACCTGCAGGGTGAGTATTGATTTTTTTTTTTTGACTCAAGCAGTATAGCTAGGGTGTTTAGCGCTGCCAAAAGCGCGGTACCAAATTGTGCCGCGTTTTCGGTAGCGCTGAAACCGCTGCCCAATCATTTCAAAGGGCTGAAAACGGGCAAAAATAGAACATGCAACGCTGTCAAAGCGCAGTGTAGAAGACTTGCGTGAGCAGCCCTATTGAAATGAATGGGAGTGTTGCACAGCGTTTAGCGCAGCGCTGAACAAAAACGCCCGTGTGAGGGAGGCCTAACTGAACAAAAAAGAAATCTGAATCCCATCAGTACTGGGTGTGACGCACTTCACATTCACAACAGTTTCAATTCCAAAAACTTAGGCCGGTCTTATGGGGGCGCATTTGAATAGCGTAATCCGCGGTCGGCGTCCGTGTGGAGGATCTGCAGCAAATCGCATACATTGAAAGGTATGTACTGTCGCATTTTATTTCACACTCGCAGAAACTAGTTGTAATTTCTGCAACGGAGGAAAAATCACAGCGTGCTCTATTTTGCTGCGGACTTCGCGCGGATGGCCTCCATTGAAGTCAATAGAGGCCGTTCGACCTGCAGCCCCTCGACATTGCGGATACGCGATGGGTACCCGTGTTATCGCCTAGCGACAGCGAGGGAAAAACAAATATTGAAAAAAAAGTCTGTATTGTGCATGACCGGCGGCGAGCGCCTGCAGTACAGGACAGGAAGGTACGCGGGGTGGCCGGCTGGGGTCACAGGCAGATTCCGCTGTAGGAACCCGCATCCTGTATCCAGATTGCCCGCGTGAGACCGGCCTTATGCCGCCTGCACACTGCAGGGTTGGGCCTCGCACGAGGGATCCTGCAGTGGAGTTGACCTGATGCCTTGCCAGCAGCCCCAGCGTACCTGTCCGGTGTTTTCTTCCGATGCTGTGGATGTGCCAGCCAGCGCACCGGAACACATGCGGAGTACAGATGACGCCGCACCGTCACTATGGCTATGACGCGGCTCCCGCGACCATTCTGCAATGATGATTGGAGGATGGCGGCGGGACAGACTGCTTCCATTAACTTCAATGGAAGCCGACTGTGTGTAGCCTGTACAAAATTGCAGCATGTTGCGATTTCTCCCCCCACAAGCAGAAAATTGCAATCGATTTCAGCTCGTGGGCAGGAAATCATGTATTGTGCAGGCAGCCTTGCACACAGTTTCTGAAGGCACTCAGCAGGGAGGTTGTTCCAGACATCTTGGAGAACTAAGCCCAGATCTTCTGTGGATGTCGGCTCGCTCCAATCCTTCTGTCTCTTCATGTAATCCCAGACAGACTGGATGATGTGAGATCAGGGCTCTGTGGGGCCAAATCAGCACTTCCAGGACTCCCTGTTCTTCCTTAGGCCTCTCACATGAGCGTATATCGGCCTGACGTTTTCACGGCCGGCTGACATACGCTGTGATCTGATGCATTGGATTCCAATGCAAAAGATCACGTGGCCGTATTCCCACAATGTAAAAGCGCTTGGCCGGCCAATATAGCGCCACGTGTTTTTACATCAGGCCTGAAAGATAGTCCTGGAACTATCTTTTGGGCGGGAATACGTCGGCCGCTGCATGGGCTCCTATGGGAGGGAGGTTGGAGGGAATATAGCAACGTGACTACTAAACTCCCTCCCTCTTCTCTCCTCCTCTCCGGCTGATTGCAATGGGAGGGGGCGGAGCTAAGCTTCCTACCCTTGTCTGCAGCTAGCAATGGGTCGGAGGGAAGGAGAGAGGAGGTGAGACGGCGAAGGGGAGGGAAGGGGCGACAGCATCAGCATATATGTGCCGGGGCCCATGCTGTCTGAATAGGGGCACAAATGTAAGATTTGTGTGCCTGTTCACCAGCTTTAACTCTGAGATCGTAACGTATATCGGTCAGCCTTGCATCACTTCCGGGAAGAAGCGAAGCGATCCTCTGCTGCGGCGGGGGATCGTGGAGTTTCTCCCATTGTTCTCTATGGGAGACCTCGCATCACGTTGCGTACACCTAGCACACAGTGCGATGCTGCTGCCGGCGCATTGAACAAAAATTGGCGCTGTGATGCGAGAGCACACAAGATGAAACATGCAGCCATTTTTTTTCCTGCATAGCATCGCAGTGCCATTGGACAGGCGCAGTACAGATTCCCCCCACCGCCCCTCCCACCCCCATTGCTAGGCGATCACGCCGCTCCCATGATCTTTACGCGATGTTAATTGCGGATGGGCCACGGAATCCGCTCAAAAATGCAGAATGCTGTGATTTTTTTTCTCCACAAACGCAATTGATTTCCGCTCGCCTGCAGGGAAAAGTGCTTTTCCATAGCCACGGGCGGTATTTGCTGTGGAACCCGGAGGCGGACGCCCACCGCGGATTCTGCAATGCAAAGATACCCGTGTGCAGGCGGCCATAAATGGATAAAGTACCAAAAGATTTTTTTAATTAAAGCAGCGCGTAACGGGCATCGCCACGTATGTAATGACCCGGACAACGAAAAATGTTTTGTTGTTTACCGTACGTGGTGCGCGCCATAAAAATCGTTGTCATAACGCCATAATTGCTTTTTTTATGTTTGTTCTCTCAAAGAATGCAGTAACAAGCAATGAAAAAGTCGCAGGACCCGAAAACAACCACAACCGTAAAAATAACGTTGTGCGTCCTAGACTGCGGCGACGCGGATTTAAGGCTTGTTCTAGAAAAACATGTTTTTATTGTGCAAAAGTACTAAAAAAAATAAAAACATCTCTATAAATTGTTGTCGCAGCCATCGCGCCAATCAGACAAGAAAATTATCGGGTAATGTTCACTGAATGAACGCAGTAAAAACAAAACCCAAAAACTGATGGAATTTTTTCCATTCTCCCTCCCCCACCCACCACCCCCCAAAAAAATGGGTAATATAAGTTCTATATGTATACCCCAGAGTGCGGCCATTAACCCCGGGACATAAGTTTACGTCCTGGCAGCGGGGTACTTCCCACAATAGGGAGTAAACTTACGTCCTGGGGATAGCACGAAATCACTTATGATCTCGGGCTATCTCGCAGCGGGAGTCGGCTGTCAGTCATAGCCGGCCTCCAGCTGCAACAGTGGGGGGGCATCGAAGATGCGCCCCCCCCCCCCCCCCCCCGTTAATCCCTTCCCTGCTGCGGCATGGGAGTGGTTCACAGAGGGAGCGTGCTCCCTCTGTGACGTCACCGGGCTCTCACGATATAATCACAGAGAGCCCGGCTGGTTGCCATAGCCTGAGATCGTTGTATAAGCGATAAGGCATTGCAGTGCAGTAGCCCTGCCATGCCTTATCACAGCGATCATCAGTGGGGCACAGATAGTGTAAAAAAACGA
The DNA here is from genome assembly GCF_035609145.1 of Eleutherodactylus coqui. Lineage (NCBI taxonomy): Eukaryota > Metazoa > Chordata > Amphibia > Anura > Eleutherodactylidae > Eleutherodactylus > Eleutherodactylus coqui. The sequence goes on from NC_089837.1 coordinate 39,964,966, forward strand.
TAATAAAAATGACCAAAAACGAAAAATGTTAAAAAAATAGTTTTAAAAAACCCTTTTTTTATGCTTTTTCTCATATTCGCATAAAAAAAAGGTAAAAAAAAAAATTTAAACCTCACATATTTGGTATTATCGCGTCCGTAACGACGTGTACAATAAGCTGCACATGCTTTTGACTGTGCATGGAAAAAAGCGTTAAGAAAGACGCTAAAAAACTGAGGCAAAATGCTAATTTTTTAGCATTTTGCCTCCCTAAAAACACAATAAAAGTGATCAAAAAAGCCGTATGTACCCCAAAATGGTACCAATAAAAACTACAGCTCGTCTCGCAAAAAATAAGCCCTCATACAGGACTTTGAATGCAGCGATATAGAAAAAAAAAATTCCCAAAAAGGGTTTTTATTACAAAAAAGTAGAAAAAGCTAAAAAAAAAAAAGTAAGAATTTTGGTATCGTTGTAACCGTATCGACCTGCAGAAAAAAAAAACTATCGCAAAACTGATGCGTTTTCTCTCCCTACGATCATAAAAAAAAATGATAAAAGTTTTAGAATATAGTGAATGTACCCAAAAATGGCACCGATAAAAACTAAAGTTCGCCTTGCAAAAAACAAGCCCTTATACGGCCGCGTCGACAGAAAAAAATAAAAAAGTTATGGATTTTGAAAAGCGGAGAAGAAAATCCGTTAAAAGTCTTTGTGTCCTTTAGCCTAAAATAGGCCGTGTCATTAAGGGGTTAAAATACATAACTCATCCCCCAAAAAACAAGCCCTCGCACGGCTGTCAGCGGGTTCTGTCTCTTGCAGTGAGATGCTGAAGGTCACGTGGTCCTTGTAGCACAAAATCAGCCGGTCACTAAGGGGTTAAAGCATGACGCCTATGAGATCGCGCGGTAACATCTAAGCTGTGTGACAGGCGCCGCCATTTTTGCGGAGCCAATGCGCTACTGAACACTAGAGGCCGCGCTCACGTGTCTCTTACGTCATCGATAACCCACCAATCACATCACTGCTACGAGCGGTGGGAAGAGATTGGTGGGCGCACCAGGAGGCGGCGGCTCGTCAGTTCCGGATTATGGTGGCTGTAGGGCAGGTGGTGCAGCGTGATAACGGTACGTGCCGCCTGTAAGTGTGATACCGGGGGCTCTGCACGCAGCTATTGTAGACTGCTGTGGCCGGGGTGGTGGAGGGCAGTCGCCATTGCTCGTCTCTGGGCTATTGGAGTAATCCTGCCATATAATGGTGGTCTCGGCTATGGGGGTCCCTGCTGCATCCTCCTGGGTGGTCTGCCTGTTCTTGGGATAGATGGGGGACCCGGTTATTGATTTCCCCCAAATATATATATATTTTTTATTTTTTTTTAACCCCTTAGGGCTTGTTCACACAGCGTATTAGCGCAGCTGAAACGTGTGAACAAACCCTTTAAGGAAGTGACCCTGTTGTTTGTGTCCCTCCCCACGGACACCTTCAACAAATCTTAGCCCCTTAGTAAAGAAGCTTGTTTTTTTTTGCCCCTCCCCCTCTTCCCCTATTAAAAACAAACCGTAACTCCTCTATCCGCTTGTGGACGTCGCTGGTGGGGAACTTGTTTTTTGCATTTTCTGGCCGCCATACCTTTTTTTTTTTTTCCGCTTGCCGTAGTTACGCTGCGCGTCTTTGCGGGACGTCCTGTAGTCGCCATTCGTACCGTTTTGGAGTACATACGCCTTTTTTTGATTGACACGTGCAGCGGCAGCGCTGGGAGCCTTTCAGAAGCCCTCTGGCTGCCGTGACAACCAAACGGCATCCCATAATCTCATTACGGGGAAGACGTTTGGGACCCCTGAACTTCGATCGGAGAAGTTAAATGCCGCGGTCAGAACCGGGGTGAATTGACCCCTGCATTGTATGCGGTGGGTTCAAACCCACCCAATGATGTAATTGTCACGGAGCGTTAAGGGGTTAATAGCGCCCGCTTTATTCCCTGACGCTCTAGCAGGGTGGATCTCCGTAGGACGATCTTGTATGAATGAACAGAAGAGGAATGTAAGGCTGGGTTCACACAGGGCAGATTCCTGACAGAAATGTCGCGGTTTGGCCGCTCGTCGTGGAAAAAGCCGCGGTGGCTTTGAAGCGGCCCGGCCACTCGCTCTTCCGCTGCGGCCGGCGCTTCCATAGAGGAGAGCGCGGCCGCAGCGGGAAAAAAAAAAATAGACATGCTGCATTCGTCAAATCCGCGCTGCAGCAGCGGCTTCTGCCGGCTTAGCCGCAGCGGATTTGCCGTCCCGTGTGAAGAAATCTCGTCTGCATGGCTGGCTAATCCTGGGATTAGCGGCCGCATGCGGATTTGCCGCGGCGAAATTTTGCACGGAATTTCCGCAGAAAATCCGCCCCATGTGAACCCAGCCTAAAACCCATCCATATGTATCTGGCCCGTGTGCCCACTGCCTGAGGCCAAGCTCCCACAAGCGAGGTGGATTCCGCATGTGGCCCCACACCTGATTCCGCCCGCTCACCCTGCGTACCCCACTTATCTGTATGATATGGTGGCTCGCAGGCAGTCGTGCGCAGTACAGCTTGCTTTTTTTCTTAGTCTCTACCGTGCCTTCGCTAAGCGATGATGCGGGTACCCGCACCACATACAGTGTTCATTGCATACGGGTTGCGGGTCAGATGCCTCCATTGACTTCTATGGAGGCGTTCGTGGCAAAATAGAGCATGCTGTGACTTTCTCCTGCTTGTGGAATACGCAATTCATATCTGGGAGTGTAAAGGCAGAAGTTCGTACCTTTTCAGTGCCCGAGTTTTGCCGCAGATCCTCCAGAATTGGAAGAAGTTTGTGTGAGACCTCCTCAGGGAACAGAATCTGCTGTCTCCTCCATGTGCAGTGTGTGGGAACGGCAGCTGTTTCCACCGACCAGCTCAGGGATAAGTGAAAATTGCTGATGAGGCAAGTTACTAGTTAAAAGGCTTATTTGGGTTCTCTCAATAAATGACAAGTACACGTTAAGTGCTTGTTCTGTTACATGCCTGGGTGCTCTTATTAACCCTCTGCAATCCAATTTTTAATTCAGGGTTTTTTAGGGGGCTTTCTCTTTCTCCCGTTATAAAATGGCGCCATCTGCTGGCTAGAGCCAGTACTGCGTTATGGGACATGCTGGAGAGGCCCCTGACAACAGATTGGCCAGTAATCTACAGTAAGAATACCCTGCCGGACATCTTCCAACATTGAAGCTGTACAGTCTTCAATCAGAATGTCTTCAGAAGTCAGACAGTGGATAGGAAAGGGTTAACATCACAGTTAGGGCGCCGCTACCTGCTGGATGACCCACGATTATTTTTTGCTGCTCAAGGCTGCGACTGTATAACTTAAACCCTTCTCGACTGCATAACTTGGTGCCTGGCTTTTATCAGTAACTGCCACAATCAGAGTTAGGTCTGATTCTTGCAGTTAACTCTTTAGATGCTGCAATCGGAGGGTTCCCAATGGCATGGCATGGAAGCCCGAGCCTATTGAAGGTTCTGAGGGCTGCCATCCATCGATGCCTATGAAGCCCTCCTGCCCATGGCTGGGTTTCATAGGCTGTGTTCAAAATAACTATATACTGCAATCCTGACGTTTTGCAGTATATAGCACAAGCAATCAAATGACTGCAAGTCCTCTGAGAGGAGTAAATAAGTGTTTGTAAAAGAAGAAAAAAACGTTCAAAACACACTTTTCCCATAAAAACCCTCATTTTAAATAAACACATTCGGGATTTCTGTGTTCATATTGTGTTTCCCTGAAAATAAGACACTGTCATATTAATTTCTGCCCTGAAAGAGGCACAGAGTCTTATACTCACTTGGTCTGCCGCGTCCTGCTGCGCTGCTGGTCTCCGGTGGCAATGCGGCAGTCTGCAGTGTCCTCCGCGCTGAAATATCCTCTTCTTTTTGGTGACGGGGCTTTGAATACCCCGCCTCCAGCAGTGAGCGCTGTGATTGGCTCGAATGCCAGCCAATTACAGTTGGCACTCGATGACCTCACTAAATGACTGTGAATGATTGAGCGCCGGCTCCGATTGGCTGGCGCTCGATCTAATCGCAGTGCTCACTTTGCTGGAGGCAGGGTATTCAAAGCCCCGTCACCAGAAAGAAGAGGATTTCTCAGTGCAGAGGACACACTCTGCCTCAGCGCCGGGCACAATTGCGCGAGGGTTTCGGACGCCGTGAGCCAGGTGAGTATTGTTTTTTTTTTTTTTTCAATGTACTTCAGCTAGGGCTTATTTTTGGGGATGGTTTATATTTCAAGCCACCCATGGAAAGCGGGGTAGGTCTTACTTTTGGGGAAAAAACAGTAGAAGTCTGAGCTGTTAAATATTACAATATTTATGTCACATATTGAAGGCCATTAAAAAAAAGGTATGGAATGCCAGAATATTTTAATTTTTTATTCTTGTTTTTTGTTTTTTTTGGTCATCTTTTCACCCAAAAAAGTGATCAAGACGACATATTTTTCCCAACATGCTACTAGTAAAAACTACAGTTTACACCCCCCACCCCCACCCCACCCCCGGAAAATTAAGCACAGGTCAGTTGACAAAGAATTAGTCGTGGGCCTTAGGCCGCCTGCAGACGGGCGGAAATTCCGCCCTTGGAAGCTGCCATAGGATTGCGTTAGCAAACGCAATCCTAGGCAGACAGCTGCGGTTTGGCTGTGCGAAATATTGCGCGGCAAACAAACCGCGGCATGTCCCATTTCTGTGCGGGGCTCGCACAGAAACGTCACCCACCGGCAAGCCGGCACCTCAAACAGCCAGAGCCGCTGGCGAGTACGTGCTGCTCTCTGCAGGCGCTCGGGTCGGGTCCCGCGGCGAGAATTCTCGTCTGCAGGCGGCCTTAGAATGTGGCGACAGTAACTTTCTTTCCTTTGTTTTTAACTTGTATACATCATGCATCATAAGGTGCTCGTCCCGCAAAAGAACAAGCCCTCGTCGGCTATGCCAGAGGAAAAATATAAAAACTATGGCTCTTGGAAAGCGGGGGTTAAAAATAAAGTTTAAAAAAAAGTTTAAAAAAGTGACATCTGTAATCCTGAAGGACGTAAACTAAAACTACCCGCTAGAAGTAAGCAGTCTTCTATTGTAATGTTATGTGTGCTCTAATGGAATGTGTTTGTCTGCAGACGTCTCCGGCCGGTGATCCTTAGTGTTGGAGTGTCCACCGCCGGTGATCCTTAGTGTTGGAGTGTCCACCGCCGGTGATCCTTAGTGTTGGAGTGTCCACCGCCGGTGATCCTTAGTGTTGGAGTGTCCACCGCCGGTGATCCTTAGTGTTGGAGTGTCCACCGCCGGTGATCCTTAGTGTTGGAGTGTCCACCGCCGGTGATCCTTAGTGTTGGAGTGTCCACCGCCGGTGATCCTTAGTGTTGGAGTGTCCACCGCCGGTGATCCTTAGTGTTGGAGTGTCCACCGCCGGTGATCCTTAGTGTTGGAGTGTCCACCGCCGGTGCTCCACGCACCACAGAGAAAATGCAGGTATGGAAAAAATGTGTGAAAGACACGAAAAAGATTGATGGAAACCACTGAAATGTTCAGCAAACCACCTCGCCGCAGGCCGGTTTATTAGTGTCTGGATTTTAGGCCAGGCTCACACGGGCATATGCTGACCGCGTATTACGTGTGCGCTGTACGCCCGTGTGACACACGGTAACTCGTAGGCAATCCATTACATTGCCTTACACCGCTTGGCTCACATTAGTGTGCTAGAATGACTTAAAGGAGATGTCCCGCGCCGAAACGGGTTTTTTTTTTTTTAAACCCCCCCCCCGTTCGGCGCGAGACAACCCCGATGCAGGGGTTAAAAAAACCACCCGCACAGCGCTTACCTGAATCCCGGCGGTCCGGTGACTTCAATACTTACCGCTGAAGATGGCCGCCGGGATCCTCCGTCTTCGTGGACCGCAGCTCTTCTGTGCGGTCCACTGCCGATTCCAGCCTCCTGATTGGCTGGAATCGGCACGTGACGGGGCGGAGCTACACGGAGCCGCTCTCTGGCACGAGCGGCTCCATAGAAGACTGCTGAAGACCCGGACTGCGCAAGCGCGGCTAATTTGGCCATCGGAGGCCAAAAATTAGTCGGCTCCATGGGAACGAGGACGCTAGCAACGGAGCAGGTAAGTATAAAACTTTTTATAACTTCTGTATGGCTCATAATTAATGCACAATGTACATTACAAAGTGCATTATTATGGCCATACAGAAGTGTATAGACCCACTTGCTGCCTCGGGACAACCCCTTTAATACGCAAGCACAACAAAAACATGCACAGTACAATTTCGCGTCAGTACCCCCGGCCACCCCCGACTCCACAGGTAAAACGCTGTATGACCCCCGCAGTGTTTCATGCTTACGGCCAGCATTAGGTTCATTTTGACGCGTATTTTAAAGTCTCGTTATTATGCAAAACGAACGCGGAAAATTAAAAAAGTGCATATGTGCCCCTGCGTTGTGCAAAAAGGGGAATGGGAGGGGGATAAATTCACATTCAATACACAAAGGGATGCATGACATACAGCGCAAAACTGTAGGGAAAAGAACAGATCTGGACCTCATTAGGCTGTATAGGCTTTTATATCATGACGGGGTGGTATGGCGGGCGTGTGTGTCGTGCTCATGGGAACATGCGCTGTGAAAACAAATTACACTAAAATGTGCAAAAAGCGCATTGTTCACAACTTAGGCGCGCTCAAAAACGCATAATCGTTTGAAGAAGCCGTAACATGCATAAAAAAATAGATGTAATATAAGAAAGAGAGACGGACTTGCACACGGCTAAATCCACATGGAATTTGAAAAATACTTTCCCACGGAGTCACAGGCTTTCTCCACACCTTGTAACGTAACCCTTCTCTCCACAGAATCCTACAACGGGTGACAGACGTCTCGGTCCTCCACAAACCACCGCTGGGAAAATGCAGGTTAGAAAAATGTCTGATGTTCCATAAATCTGAAAAAAAAGGATTTGGGATTTCAGTGGCACCAGCGGGGATCGGTGAGAACCCCAATCCCGCTGTTAATCCCCTAAATGCTGCAATGAATATTGATCGCGGTATTTAAGGGTACCCAGTGGGTGAATACTCGACATTATGTCCTCACGGAGGGCTGATGGGTTGCCATGGCATATGATTGCTAGCAATAGCGATAATGCAACGCAGTACAGAAATACTGCAGTATATTGCCATAGCGATCGTACAGTCGCAGGTTCAAGTTCCCCACAGGGACACAAAATGTGTTTCTGCACACTTTCCTCCCTTCTTATAAAAATAAGTAAATGAAAAAGCACATGTTTGTAAAATATGATAAACACACTATCCTGCACAGGAAAAAAGTTTAAAAGCTAAAAACTAAAAGAAACGGAGCCAAAATGTTTATTATGTTATCACCTCCCCCAAAAAATGCAATTAAAGTGATTTTAAAAACTGCTGCATGTACCCTAATGGTATAAATAAAAACTAGACTCCTTCAGAAGGGCGCTGGAAAAGCTGCATTTTTGAACGATGATTCGAATTTGGCCATTATCAGGCAATCAACTCTGATAGATTTCACTGGTTTTGGGATCAGAACACCCATAAAAACACCTTCCTCAAGCAACAAACCAAAGAGCTCATCCCGCTGCAAGCTCGCACATTGTAACGGAACCCTTCTCTCCACAGAGTTCCACAACGGGGGACAGGAGTCTCGGGCCTCCGCAGACCACGGCTGGGAACATGAAGGTGAGAAAATTACTGCTCATCAACTTGTAGAGAAGAAGAGTTGGGGTTTCAGTCTCACTACGAGGGTGCGCTTACTTAGAACGGAAATTCTGCAGCATTTCTGCGTCCAAAACAAAGCTAAAATCCAGACCATTGGTGCATATTGTGACTCAAAATCGTATCTGCAGGTAATTTTGGAAGATGCAGCTGTACTCCCCCCTCACTCCTGAGGTTTTCGCCTGGTACCTGGCAGCCTCTAGTGATTCCAGTTCCGCATTACTTGACCAGCGGCGCTGTGCTCACTAGAGACCGCTGGGTACTGGTTGAAGGGGGGCACTAACAGTGCGAAACCTCGGAGGAGTGCCATCTTGTACTCAGGAAAGAACCACATCAATCACCAGAAACCCCAAGATTTAGAAGCAGATTCCTGGGACTGGAACATTTAAAAGCAGACTATTCAAAATGTTCTGCTACTTGGGCCGTCCGGGTGGAGCTCCACGAGTTCCATGACTTCCCCTCTCTCACATCTTGGTTGAGGAGTAGTTTAATAACATAAGAGATCACAGAGGATTGGGGATTGGTTACGGAAATCGGTGAAATTTCCTGAACGGTATTGATCTATGGTCTTGGAGTTTCTTCCCTTCCCTAACATCCCTGACTAATCCCTCCTTTTTGATTTTTCTTTCTCTCATTTTCTTTGGTTTTCCTCTTTTGACTGTTTTGGATACAGAAAGCTTGCGGATTTAGCCACAGAATTTTCCGCAGCATTCCCGGTCCGTGTACACATGGCCTTTAGAAGGTTTTTCTGGACTTTAATATTGGTGTATCTTTAGTACAGACCCTGAATACTCGGTCCGACATCTGGCACGCCAGCCCATTTACTACATGTAACAACTGTGAGGTTCCAGCAAGTACCCTGCCCCCCTCAGCAACAAACCTATCACTGTGTGATCAGAGATGGCGACTTTTTTTTACCACAATTTTAATTGTCACCTGATAGGGTTGTGTGAGCGGTCATTTTTTATGGGACAACCTTTGGTTTCTATCGGCACTGTTTTGGAGTACATATGAGTTTTTGATAGCTTTTTTTTCTTTTTTTTTCTTTTCTTGGAGACAGGGTGACCTAAAAACACAAGTCTGGCTTTTTTTTTTCTACTTACGGGACAAAATCTGCATTATTTTGATAAGACTTGTTCGGATGCCGAGGTAGCGTATATGGCTTCAATTTATTTTTTTAATATAAAGATGGTAAAAACGTATTTTTCTTCTTGGGCCCCAGTTTTCTATGCACAGGTCAGAGCGTGCCCACAACACTTGCCATAGAGGTCAGTGAGCCGTCCTTACAATTCAGTGCCTGCCGGAAAACCAATATTTGAACTGCTTTTCACAACTGACAGCTGCAGTTCAAGAAACATGGCCGGCCCCATAATCATGTGCAGAAAATAAGGGAACAAATACTCCTGCAGAATATAAAAACTGGGGAGTAAAGTAGTTTTAGCATCTGGTTTAAATGAATGAACTGTCAACACTTGGAATGCAGTATAATGGAGAATGTCCTCTGCAAACAGGGCACTTAGGCCCCCTCAGTTCCGGCAGTCTGACCAGATCTTTATGGTATGTCCTTTTACCGTTTTTTTTTCTTTTAAACAAAGTTTTTAGTACTTTCTTAACTTTTTTTAAAAATTTTTCCAGAGCAAGAATCGGAATGCATCAAGTCAGGCAGCCTCCCACTTATCGATGGGATCCAAATTCACATGCAGGGTAAGTCCTTTGGTGTGTGCCTGCCTAGATGACTGTTTTAGAATTTAGGGCCAATCTACATTTTTTTTTTGTCCTTGTAGGATCCACGTCTACAGCGAGTGCAATACTGTTTGCGTGCCGACTATAATAAGGGTTTAGTTCACAGCCGTCTTGTTTTCTGCAGGTCGTAATAATAGGCCATTTTTACTGATATACTAAAGCAAAATACAAGGGCAGGTACAGACGGGTGCCACATCCCTGCAGATTGCTCTATGGAGGAGCGTTGCACACTTACCACATACTGAAGGGAGCGCCTTCCTAGTAGTATTCTTGTACATGGATAAGGCATACAAAGGGTGTCGGTACCCATTGCTACGTGTAGTGCACCATGCAGACGTAAACCTATTAATGACGTCACATAGCCCAGCGGGTTACCCTGCACCTCAGAAGTGGTCTACTCTGACCCTATTTAGTGAATGAAGTACATCTGGCGCCGTACATTTCTAGCAGATCCCGGATTCAGCACTGCAGGTTTTTTTTTTTTGCTTGGCTCCATCCTAGCAGCAGAACAAGAAGTATACACTTAATTTCAGGAGAGGGGGTTGCTGAGGGCTTAAAATATAACCCCCAGCTACACTACATAAAAAAAAAATTTACGTTACCTAGCAGGCGACGTCCTGGTCCCTGCCGCTGGTCTCCGGCAGGCTTGCTTGCAGTCCTCAGCCGCTGATAGAAGATCGCTTGCTGGTAACGGGGTTTTTAAACCCTGCCTCCAGCAAGCGATTGCTCTGATTGGCTCAGCCGTGATGCTCGAGAACCAATCTGTGCCGCTCCTGATGAACCAATTCAATTTCTGTGATCGGCTCTGCATTGATTGGCTGAGCTGCGGAGCTCGAGAACCAATCGGAGCTATTCCTTCATGGAGGCTTTCTTCTGTCAGCAGCTTAAAATTGCAAGCAAGCCTGCCGGACCTCTGGGGACCAGCGGATGGGACCCAGACAGCGTCTGTTAGGTAAATATAATAAGAGCAATTGATTTCCGCTCCTGTGCAGGAAAAAGCGTTTTTCCATTGCATGCTATGGGCAGTATGTGCTGCGGAACCCCGCTCCAAATATGCCCATGTGCAGGCGGCCGAAGACAGATCTCAGCTTGGCGAATACGGTTTACACGTCTCACTTTCAGCACATAATCCATTGATAGAGAGAGAATAGGTAGAAGTCTATGTAGCCAGCCTTTCCCAACTTTTTTTGGCTCTCAGCACACCTTGTCAAAAAAAAAAAAGTTGATCTTGCGGCACCCCTGCGAAAAAAAAAAATCTATCATCCCTCTCTTCAGTCTCTCCCACCTCCACCCCTTCCATTTCTTCCTTCTGAGGCACCCCTAGAAACATCTCCCAGCACACAAGGATGCTGCGGCGCCTCCTGGTCGGGAAACACTGATGTAGGCATTTACAAGTGTAGAGCTCCTGCCCATGGACTGATATTTGCTGCGGGATCCGCGGCGAGCGTCCGCCCCGCGGATCCTTAGCAAGTAGCGCTCATAACATGCTATGAGGAATCGATTCTTCCTGCACAACTGCAGAAAACTTGCGTTTTCTGCAAGTGGAGGCAAAATCGCAGCATGCTCCATTTTTTTTTTTTTTTTTTTTTAGCGTGGATGGCTTCAATTGAAGTCAGTGAAAGCCATCCGATCCGCAGCCTGTTCGCAATCACATTGTGGAAAGGTTGCGAATTCCGCAGGAAAAGCGGGAGTTAAAAAAAATAATCCGTACTACGCATGTCCGATGGTTTGCCTTGTGGACCGTCCGCATTACAGATGAAAATGAAAACGTTCGCGCGGATGCCGCAGCTGGCAGAGCCAGATTCCGCATGCGCAATCCAGCTCTGCTGTGTGCAGGGGGTCGTAATCGGATGCATTTAGATAAAAACATCTGTGCCTTCAGTTGAAGATTTGCTCCGCTGTGCCGCAATGCGCCGGCGGGCTTGCTCTAACTCTGAGTCATCTCCGTTTTTCATTTGCGCCAACCCTTCTCACCGTCTCTTCACACTTTTTTTTCTCTCTCTGCAGGACTGCGGCTTTACCTGTAATTCTTTCTACAATTTCAGAATACATGTACAAACTGCAAATTGCAAGGGAGGCGAAAAAGCTCAGGTACCAAATTCTTTTTACTTATTTTTTTCTATGGCATATTTTAATTTAACCCTATATGAACTTCCTTTTTGGTGTACTTGATTGCTCACCTAGTGACTACTATAGGTGGCCATACACACAAGATCAGTCTTGGTTTCTACAGAGTCTGCTAACGTTTATGAGGGTGTACCAGGTCTAACCCGACAGGAGACATTGAGGGGATAGAAAGTTCAGGAATGTTGGCTTTCAACCCGCCGAGCTGAATGGGGATGTGTATGGGGGAGTCTGAAGGGATGGCTGTTGGCTGAACGAGCTTTTATTCAAGCAGCTGTGTAATCTGTACGAGTGCCTTAAAGGGGTTGTCCCGCGAAATCAAGTGGGTCTATACACTTCTGTATGGCCATATTAATGCACTTTGTAATGTACATTGTGCATTAATTATGCGCCATACAGAAGTTATCAAAAGTTATTCACTTACCTGTTCCGTTGCTGGCGTCCTCATCTCCATGGTGCCATCTAATTTCAGCGTCTAATCGCCCGATTAGACACGCTTGCGCAGTCCGGTCTTCTCCCTTCTGAATGGGGCCCCTCGTGCCAGAGAGCTGCTCCTCGTAGCTCCGCCCTGTCACGTGTGCCGATTCCAGCCAATCAGGAGGCTGGAATCGGCAATGGACCGCACAGAAGACCTGCGGTCCACCGAGGGTGAAGATCCCGGTGGCCATCTTCGCAAGGTAAGTAAAAAAGTCACCGGAGCGCGGGGATTCGGGTAAGTACTACCCATTTTGTTTTTTTTAAACCCCTGCATCGCGTTTGTCTCGCGCCGAACGGGGGGGGCTATTGAAAAAAAAAAAAAACCTGTTTCGGCGCGGAACAACCCCTTTAAGGTTTCCATAAATGCCCCGGTATAATAAGTCTTCATCTCAAAGCGGCCCTCTTGTTTTGAGACCAAGTTCTGTCCTGAAGTAAGAGGGGGTTCTTCTTTGTTGCCCTTCTGATCTATCAGTTCTTGGCATCAGCGTCAACTGTTCAAGATGGCTGCAGCAATTTTCAAACTACCTAATGAGCGTTGCACTGTGATTGGCTAGTTCTAATCACATGAGCAGCTGTGGTCAATCAAAGAGCAGGTATAGATCAATGGTCAACTAAAACTACCAGTATACTGTGGGACTTAGGTAGTCGGAGGATTGTCGGCCATCCGAGATGGCCAAAAACGGGACATGGAGCTGTTGGATGGGAGAGACGGCAGAAAAGAACTGGAGGCAATATACTCATTCCGCCTCTGGTCCTGCGACAAAATTTTCTTCCGAAATTGGAGGGTCGCTTTAAATACTGTATAAACTTAATTTAACTCATTAAAGTGTTTGTCCAGTTTTAAACTATTGATGGCCTAGCCTTAGGTTAGGCCATCAATATTAGATTAGTGGGGGTATACGGGCCAGGGCACCCGCTAATCAGCTGTTTGCTGGTCCAGTGTCTTGTACACTCTGATGATTTTTAAAGGAAGCAGAGAGCTCCTTTCCTGCTGTGGTGGCCAGACATGGTATTACAGGCAAAGCTCTCATTCACTTCAATAATGACACTGCCTGCAAAACCAAGCCTCGCCACTGCAGTGGGAGTGGAGCTGCGTGCTTCCTGTAGGAATCTGCTTCATGCACAAGCACAGCAACCCAGTAAACTGCTGATAGATGGGGATCCTGGTTGGTGGGCCCCTTCCTATCCTAATCAAATAGGTCATCAGTAGTTTACAACTAGACAACCCCTTTAAGTTGGAGATTTGTTACTTGCCTTGTATTTATAGGAAAGTATTGTTTGTATGTGACTTGATTCTATTGTGGTGATAAAGGGTCCTCTTCACAGCGCTGAAGTGCCCATCAGTCTTCCCAAAGATTATTGCTCTTGCGTTTTCACACAAAAGGAGGTGGAGTGCGCCAGAGATCTCTTCCACCTGCCTTCATTCAGAGTAAACAGACAGTTAAGGAACGTTACAGAAATACGGAGATATAAACATGCATGGAGAAATACAGTAGGTGGGGACAGGTGTCTCCTGTTCCTGGAATCAGTGGGGGTCCCTGTGGTCGGAGATGGAGTACACCAGAGATCTCTTCCACCTGCCTGCCTCCATTCAGGGTAAACAGGCAGTTGTTAAGGAACATTACAGAAATATGGAGATACAAACATGCATGCAGAAATACAGTAGATGGGGACAGGTGTCCTCTGTATCAGTGGGGGTCCCTGTGGTCGGAGATGGAGTACACCAGAGATGTCTTCCGCCCGCCCGATTCCATTCAGAGTAAACAGACAGCTGTTCATATAATATTACAGAAATAGGGAGATACAAACCTGCATGGAGACATACAGTAGATGGGGACAGGTGTCCTCTGCTCTTGGGATCAGTGGGGGTCCCAGTGGTTGGATCCTTACCAATTTTATTAGTTTTCACCCTTCCATTGGATAGTTTTACTCTCCCAAATCCCCCTTGCCTGATCCTTTTGTTCTTGGGGAGATAAGCCGATAACAGAGATGACTAGCAGTGGCTTTCTCCCCTCTACATTCAGAACATATGCATAACTGAGTCTAACATGTGTATGGAAGAGGTGACAAGTCAGACAGCTTTTGGCTGATTGACTGTTCAACAGACATCTAATATGTATGGCCAACTTTCAGCTTTACAGAAAGTCTGTGAAGTCTAGCTTACCTCTGTCAGTTTGAGTTTAGATTGAGGAGCTCACAGCAGTCTGGCACATTAATGTGCAAAATATACTGCTGTGTATATCAAAATCCGGGAACTTGCTTACTCTACAGAATTATTCAGCTTTCTCACAGTACGGTGGGCCGTGCCCGGTGAGTTGACCACAGAGTGTCCCTGCAGCTGCCAATGCTAAGGGAAGTGTCCAGGAATGCCCATGCTGCTACTACAGGTAGAATGAACGCAAACGTGGCTCCTATTGAAACCGGTGTTCCCTCCGTTTTATTCAAAGACACTGAGGTTATCGCTCGGGCGAACTCCTTATCCATCTCCTTGGCAAAAATTGGATTTTTTTGTTTTTAATGCCGGAGCATTTTTTTTTTTTTTGCTCATATTCGGCTAGACAAAGCTTTGTTTTTGGGCAGCCATCTTTTAAAGTATGGTTGGTTTTAGGAATTTTGACTTGTGGAGTTCTAAGTCTGTGCTTCTCTCCACACGGCTATTAAAAGGGATCTTTCTTGGACTCCCCCCTTAATATACTTACCATACATAAATCTCACCTGTTGGGAAGGGTTCAGCTCTTGGTATCTTTAGCCTATGTAGATTAAAATTGCAAGTCAAGATTTGTTTTCGCCCAAAGTTTCCGGACCTGATGGGATATAAGGGCTAATTCCCATCAGCGTTAGGGGATTCAGTTTTCTTGCTCCATTGGTGGGGGGGGGGGGCAGGAAAATGGCACTCCCTGGCCAAATGGCTCTGTCCTATGACTGAGCCCAACCCCCGTTGACTATGATGGAGATCCATTTGATTTTCGGGGAGTGGTTTGGCATTTTGCTAGAATTTAGAGGACAAAATCCTGTTTCATCCTGTTTTCTAGCGGAAATCGCCAATGGAGGTTCTGAATGGAACCGGCACCGCTGATGTGAACGAACCCTAAGCTGACCATTAGTAGTTTGTAAATTCTGTACCCATTCCTTCCTGTTCTTGGCCTCTTCAATGGCTTCTACAAAAAGCATTGTTCAATATAGAAGACACAGGCCACTTTTCTTCTGTGTCACCCTTTAAATTTCTAGTCAATCTGCACTCCGAACGTCAGGAGTGAGATGGATGGTGGAAACTACAAGGATGAGAAGGTTTCTCGTAAGAAGACTTGCTACCATGTTGAATTTCTTGGCAAAGGAAGACGACTCAACGACTTACAGTTCTGGAAGTGCTGTATTTGTGGGACTCTAAAAACATAACCATTCATGAGAGATCGGTCACCTTTTGGCTTCAGCTTTTCTTTTGGAGAGGTACCATGAAGTGATAAAATGTATTCTCCAAAGCACAGCTGTGGAATTAGGTGACCATCTTAGACACGCATACGGACAGGTTAACAGTTTTTTCATTACAGGATAACTGGAAATCCATACCCGAAAAGGTTGGTCCTGCGTCATTGGAAATCCAAATTTCTAGCTTGGGGGGAGTGGTATGACACATTCTCTAAGATTTACCGATTTGGAGGAGATTATTGCTCAGGATGTAACACGTTTTTACAGCTTTGGATCCAGGAACTAGACAGGTGGTTGCGCAAAGACCTCCGTGTCTGCCACGTAATTTAGCCTACTAGACCCAATAGGCTGCTGACATAGGCGTAGTAGAATGAAGTACATGCAGTGTACTGTCCTAGCAATCTGATGGTTGCATCTTCAAGTCCCCTGAGGGACTGAAAAAAAAGTCAAACAAATTCCAGTAATTTAATTTTTTTTAAAAATCTAGTTTAAAAATTTATACTTTTGCTCCACAAAAACCCTTTCTAGATGTATAAAATACAAAATTAATTAGTAGGGTGAGCGAGTATACTCGCTAAGGCACTACTCGCTCGAGTAATGTGCCTTAGCCGAGTATCTCCCTGCTCGTCCCGAAAGATTCGGGGGCCGCCGCAGCTGACAGGTGAGTTGCGGCGGGGGGCGGGAGAGAGAGATCTCCCCTCCGTTCCTCCCTGCTCTCCCCCGCAGCTCCCCGCCCCGCGGCAGCACCCTAATCTTTATGGCCGAGCGGGGAGATACTCGGCTAAGGCACATTACTCGAGCGAGTAGTGCCTTAGCGAGTATACTCGCTCATCCCTATTAATTAGCAACACATATTGGGTATTACCGCATTTGTAATAACCCAAGCAATGAAAATATTCTTTCTTGTTTGGTAACTTCCTTAAAAATAATATAAAAACTAACGCCAGAGTTGCTAAATTTATTTCATTTGACTCCCAAAAATCACAAAATGGAAAAAAAAATATATGTACAAGCGAGTTTAAAAAAAAACAAAAAAAACAACTTTTTCCCGTATTTATATAAAAAAAAATCAAAGCAAGCAAAAACAAATTTGGTGTCGCCGGGTTCATGAAAGCCGGATCTATCAAAGTAACGCATTATTTATCCTGCGCGGTGAACACCGTCAGAAGTTAACAAATGCGCAATGTCAGAATTGCCGGGTCTCCCAGTCTTAAAGAGAAAATTTAATAAACGTTTGAAAAGTCATATGAACTGCCAAGGGGCGTTCCACAAATCGCAAGCCTTCACGCAACCGTATCCATGGAAAAATAAAGTTGTGGTTGACAGAAGATGGCGGCAAAAATAACTACCTTTTTTTTTTTTTTTCCAAAGATTTATTTTTTTATTTTTCATAGTCGTACGAAAAAAAACATAAATTTGGTAAAGTTTTAATCGTTGTGACCCACAGTATAAGTTATGTAAGTTTTTTCCTGTGGTGTGTATGCCGTAAAAACAAAGTCCATCCCCCACCTCCCCCCTTAGACCTTTTTATATCCACTGACTCTCACGGTAACTGTTAAAGGGGCATTAACTTTTCAGGCATCGAATGCTCATGCAATAGCCTGTGCGTGGCTCATAAGTCAAGAAGTAATAGACTTCTATTAAAAACTTTGTTTTACCACTGTAGGCATACATAGTGGACTGAGCTTCTGTAGGGATGGTAGGACGTGGGTGGGGGTTTATCTTCACAGGATGACAGATCCTCAGACGCAGCGGGCAAAATTTTATTACTGCCTCTACGTCAGAATTTCGTCTCCACTTGCGCCAAAATTTGTAACTTTTTTCCTTATTTACATGCCACCTTCGCAACTTTCCTGAAAAGGGTGTGGCCACCCTGGGCCGACAGATTTACGGATAATTTGCGCCAGAATCTGGAGTAAATTCTAGTTAGCTAGCATAGATTTTCGTGTCTGCTTACAGAGCAGCCGAGATGTGCCTTGTATATGCAGAGGCGTGTACCTCTTCATACATTAGGCACATCTTGCACTGATGGAAACTAAACTTGGTGAGAACAAATGACGATCACCGGGCGCGCTGATTAGGTGGAGACAAGCAAACCTTAATAGACAGACAACGCGTTTCTGTTCTGGTCCGGCACAGAAATGTTTAGCCTTTCTGATTATAAAGTTTGCCTGTTTCCACGGTCCTGGTACGCCTAAGGTTCCTCATTTCTCTTTTCGCTTATCTTGCGCAGAGGTTTTTAGCTGCCAGCTGCTGTGGTAATCTACTCCCTTACGTATTGCGGCGCTGCACAACATTCGCAGATGGCAATATTCCATTGTCCTTTTCTCAATATTTTCTCTGCACTAGGGAGCACATATTTTCCTCTGTTTCTTCCACAAATTATACTATGTCTGACATTGGACATGTTTTAGTAAATTCCCTGCACTGTCTGTAATCTCCCCACCATCTCTGCCTCTCCTGTTGATACATCATGTGTATACATAGACATTATATTAGGTTTACTAACCATTTGGCCGGAATCGTACTGGGAAATAAGAGCGGTGGGCAATCAGATACCGCCTCCCTGTTAATTGGAAATCAGAGCATGTGATGTCAGGAAAAGGAAGCAAGGACAGTGAACTACTGGCAGAATACTAGGCTTGCGACACACCCTCTGGCTGAAAGTAGAATTGGAAACGGCAGGGCAGCAGGAAAAAAAAAACGGGAAGACCACCTGAAAATCAGAACTTGCAAACGTCAAACGGTGGCAAATAAGTGGGTAGAGAGAACCTGTTATATTTTATAAAGCTTGCTGAAAACTCAGGTACACTTTAACCACTTATGACTGCCTTTTTCAGAACAATCTGCAGCCGTTGCCTCATTGGGTACAACATCTTTGGGTTTTCTCTTTCCCTCAATACAGCAGAGGATTTCCATATGGATATAACCATCATAAAGGCTTTAATTTCCATTCTTTCGGTGGAAAAAGTTGCAGAGCTTTCCCAAGTAATTGTGAATTTGCTTTCTTCCTAAGGTTAATTCTTTGTTTTTCTTTTGTTTTGGGGCTGATTTGCTTCTTCACTTTAAAGAAAACCAGCACGATAAATGCAGGTAAGTGCGTTTTAATTCTCATGTGGGAGCTTGCGTCTCTGCCTTTGCTAGGGTGCCTGAGCTCTTGACTAGTGTCAGGCAGCTGCCACAAAGGCAAATTGGATCACTGGGTGCATCAGAAGAGGTCTAGGGCCACATAATGCGTACATTGTTCTGCTTCTTTAAGAATCAGTGGTCAGACCTCACATGGAATATTGTGCCCAGTTTTGGGCATCTGTACTTAAGAAATATATTGCAGCTTGAGCGGGTTCAAAGGTGGCAACTGAAGTAATAAATAGAATGGATGGACTACTATACCCAGAGAGGTCATCAAAATTGGGGTTATTCACTTTAGAAAAAGCAGGGCTGAGGGGCGAACTAGTAACTATGTATAAATATATCAGGGGACAATACAGAGATCTCGCCCGTCATCTGTTTATACCCAGGACTGTTACAAGGGGGCGCTCTCTACATCTAGAGGAAAGAAGGTTTCTACACCAACATGGAAGAGAGTTCTTTACTGTAAGAGCAATGAGGCTATAGAATTTTTTTTACCGGAGGGCGTGGTGATGGCAAACTCACTAGAAGAGGGTATTAGTGTATCTTGATGCCACCGGAAGTAGTGGTGGAGCCAAGATACACATAGTTTAACAGGGTTGACGCCCCCTGTTTGTGATTGCCTGCATGCCTGTTTCCCTGTGCTAGGCCTCACAGGTCCTGTACGCAGGGGACTCTCCGCTCCCTTGTACATGTCCTGCACTGACTCTTCCTGAGGTCTGCGAGCCCTCCGTTCCCATTACCTGCTGTGCGGTGGAGGAAGGTCACATCCGGCGGTCGGCATTTGTGACCGCTGCTTGCCCTAACAGCTCCCTGCATTGCAGCACATTATGGCTTCAGTTCCGTTGTCGCAGGGCCGCGGTGACTCTTCCTGCTGGCTGCGGGGCTAGCGTTCCTATCAGCGATGGAGGACGGTGACAGGCGGACCGCGGTTAGTTTTCCTGCCAGCTGTGGGCCCTCGGTTCCCATGATGTGTTCAGCGGTGGAGAAAGGTGTCAGTCAGCATGTCTGAGCGCTGCAGTACCAGATGTCACCGCTGGCCCTGCAAGAAGGGAAGAGGTGGCGGTCGGCACTTTTGAACACTGCTCTCGCCCATATTAGCGCTTGCAGTTCATTAAGCTGACAGCCAGTGATTTCCACTTGTGAGCCCTGCTGAGCGGCGGGAGTCACATTGTAAAGAGCGGATAATGTGGCCAGCAGCGGAGCAGGGCTCTGTTTCCCCCCACACCCCCCTTTCCTCCCCAAACAATGTGTATTTTTGTATCTTGACCTCACTGCTTCTAGGACCTACATTAAGGTAGCCAATCAGGAGCTGTGGGTGTGACAGGGGTGTTCCTCCTGTCAAACCTCTAGCTTCTGGTGGTGTCAAGATACACTAATACCCTAGAAGAGTACAATGGGGGCTGGGATGCCTTTCTTAAGTGCAACAATGTTACATATTATGGTCACTAGCTTATTTCAGAAGGGTCTGTGATCCAGGGATTTATTACCTTTGCCAGATTTGGAGTCGGGAAGGAATTTTTTTTATTTTTCTCTCCCACAAATGAAACTTGGCTTCTACCTCCTTGGGGCTTTTTATCTTCCTCTGGATCAACGTTGCAGGATAATGGGCTGAACTGGTTGGACATATGTCTTTTTTTCAGCCTTACTATTTTGCTACGATCCTCTGAAAATAAAATGATTACCATACCTTCAGCAATCGGCAGTAATCTAGAGAATTCGGCGCCAGCAAGTACCCAATTCCACTGACATCAGTGGGGTGTTACTGCTCTCTGCTCAGCTAAATGATGGAGGTCTTAATTGAAGAGTGCAAGATGTGGAGACATCTGTTAGTAAGTTAAAGTACTATTCTCATCTAAGAAGGCTACTGGTGGGGCACATCCTAAGTCTGACACCACAGGCAGCATTCCCTGTTGCATTTATCATGCACTTGCGCTATCTTCCACCCGCCGTGCAGGCAACTATTAACGCTGCTCTACCCATGTAAGTAGGGTTATGTTGTAGTCCCCTGCACAGCAGGTTGCTCTGGTGTTCTTGGGTGGGGAAATCCTGGGAAAGTGGTGGAGAACTTAATTAGTGCTACAGCCTCCACCACGTTTTATAGTACTTCCACTTCATAGAGCTCATGCATATTATGCAGCACTTTACATCACTTGATATTGGCTCAAAATCTATATTCACCTTTCTACCCGGTCGCTGATGCTTCATTGGTAACTGTTCTTGGTTTCCAGATTTTGGTTTATCAGCGACAGAACCAGTTTCTCAGAATTTGGAAGGAAGTTTGGTCATTACTGTGGGTAATGGGGAGGTCTGGTTGGGTGACCTTGATTGAAATCTACAGGGATGACAGCCGTGCTTCATTCATTTGATACAAGGACAAGCTCAACACATTCTACTTGGGATAACGCCATCATTCACATTGCCCGTAGTGAAAAAAAATCATGAAAACGTCAGAACGAAAAGCGTTACAGCAAAATGAAGAATACTATTGTTTACCTGGTGAACTTCTACTGGAAGAATTAGTTGATTCAAAATGGCCGTCATGTTGGTGACATGGCCCAAGATGTTTTACTCCTCTTGCAGCTTGTATATAAAACTGGATTACCATCTGCCAAACCTCTTTCATTTTATATGGGGGTTTCCACACTTTTGAGACACTCTATTTTAGAAAACTTATTGAAAAACTCAGGTACACGTTAAGTTTTGAGAGGAAGAGTCCTTGCCGGGGGCTACTGGAGTTATTACCTCATTCTTGCTTCAGTGTTGAGGACCTTGTTTATTATGGCTGTGAATGAAGGATTTCGGGAGCAGAAGTAACGTGGTTCTATTCCAAGGAACCTAAATTCATTCGGATTCTAGTGTTGCCGCTTTTTGGTAACTTTTTGGAAACCCAACGTAAAGTGAGGAATTATTATTAAAACCGGTGCAGTCCGAAAGTGACGTACTTGGCCATAGCACATGAACAACCTGAAAAAGCAATGACTTAGTTGATTTTTTTTTTTTATTATGGGTAACGGCTCCACGTTTCCCTTGCGATAGTCTTAATTTGGTTGCATTTACGCAGAGCAGTTTGGATGCCCGGTAAACTGCAAACGTGGCAAAAAAAATTGTTCTCTTGATGCAGTTTTTACTGCATCTAAATCACCCATGTGCATGCACCCTTAATCTAGCTCATTGACTTTGAGGGTTACATGTTCTACAACCCTAAAGTTGGGATGCTGTGTAAAGGGGGAAAAAAATCTTATGATTTGGAAATCTCATGTAATCCGATTCTATTCACAATAGAACGTAGAAGACATCAGAAGGGGGAAGGGAGACATATTTTAAATTTTCATTTAAAAAAAATTAACTCATTTAGAAATTCCTAGCAGCAACACATCTCATAAAAGTTGGGATGTCTAAAAGTAAGTGGCACTAATAGTATTGGTATCGTGTTGGCCAGTAGAGTGAGTGGGATTGTTCTCAGTGAGAGAAACCAAGTGATCTTGTAGATAGGAGACCCTCTAATGGCTAACAAAAATACATGATGTTACAGCAAACTTTCAGGTTCTTCTATCAACCCTTCATCAGACCGTGTTTCACTAGCCTGATGAAGGGTCGATAGAAGATCTGAAAGCTTCCATTAACATCATGTATTTTTGTTAGCCATTAGAAGGTCTCCTATCTATAAGATGACTTGGTTTCTCTTACTGGGAGCTATCATAATTTTCTACTAAGAAACATGATTAAATGTAAAATGAGCATGTTAGAGAGGCCGAGTCTCTCAGAAGCAACAATTATCAGAGGTTCACCAATATGTAAAAAAAAAATGCGTCTAAAGATTGTTGAACAAATTCCGAAAAATGTGTTGCTGCCATCAATTTCTAAATGAGATAATTTTTTGAAATGGTAGATTCTCCCTTTCCCCTCTGTGTGTGGTGTATGTTCTACTGTGAATAGATTCTGATTATGTGAGATTTCCAAATCATTGCAATCTTTTCTTCCCCTTTTAACATTTAGATTTTACACAGAATCCCAGTGTTTGTAGAACTGAGGTTGTATAAATTCATAATCCTGTCATCTTATGGCTTGTGTAAATGTAAAATATAAGCCTTATTTTTCGCTTTATAAGACGCACCCTTGTTTTAGAGGGGGAAAATAAGAAAAAAATGTTTAACTCGCCCATGTTCGTGCAATCGCGAAAATAAATGGCAATGCAACGAATTTTGGGACGTTCGCGCTATAAGACACTGACTTTTTTCCCCCACTGCGGGGGGAAGAAAAGTGCGTCGTATAAGTAAAAAAATACAGTAGTTAGATGAATATAAAATATTATCGTGTTAGATTTGTCAAGGTACGGATATATCTGCCCAGTGCGGAAGTGGTTCCAGTTCTTGAGCAGCAGGACCTGCTTTGCCATTCTTAATTTTCTGGTATGCCTTCCAGGTCTGTTAGTACTGGCGTCGTGGGTTCCGGTTTTTCTATCACTGATGTAACTATCTTTTCTCTAATAATTGCTAAAGGGTTTAGTTAAGATTCCGTTGACGTATGGATCACTTAGCTTTCCTTCAGCTTTGAATTAGCATCTGATCATTGTTGGTCTGTGTAGTTCCCAGAAGTCAGAATTAAAGGGGTTTTCCATGGAAAATACTACTGCTGACCTATCCTTCAGATAGGTTATCAATAGTTGACCGGCTAGGGGCTGTTGCTCAGGACCCGACCGATCAGCTGAGCAGGCGCATGCGGTCAGTGCCTCAAATACAGCGAGGTCGGAGCTGAAGCAGCACAAGTCTCTGCGCCGACCTCCCTGTAGTGGCCAGCACTTGTAACTGCAGGCATGGCTCTCATTGAAATCAACACGAGCCGTGCCTACAGTTACAAGCGCCGGCCACTACACAGAGGTCGGTACGGAGACTTCTGCCGCTTCCACTCCAACCTCTGTATTTGCGGTGCTGACAGCATGCACCCACTCAGCTGATCAGTCTCGGGGTCCCGAGCAATGGACCTCAGGCGGTCAGCTATTGGTGACCTATCCTGAGGGTAGGTCATCAGTAGTATTCTCACTAGAAAATGTCTTACGTTAAGTGTGTGTGAAGCAAGAACATGGACAACTCTCTAATAGGCACTTATTAGAAACTCTCTATTGTTTTCTTTGGCAAGCTATGCCACTTGTTGGGTCATTTCAGGGCAAATCACCCAAGGTGTAACACCCCGACCATCTCGGATTTTTAAGAAACCATTGCACATTTGTGTATTCTTAAAATGTATGTAAAAATCTACATTTTAAGACCCATCGGGTCAAGAAATACTGGGGACAAGTCATTGAGAACCATAATCTTTGATTGATATATTGGAAACTGTTGGGCATAAGATGATGTGCGAGGTGGTAATATGTAGACTTCTAACATTTTACCCAACGCTGTCAGTACAAGTCAAAGTAAAGTTAGAACAAAAATGTCAAATTAATTTTTTTGGAAATGAGACCAAACCTTTTCTGGGAGGGCGTTCTTTGTAGTTTTTGAAAGAAAATTCTTGATGGTGACCAACTCTATACTGACCATCGTTTTAATGATTAATTAAAAATGACATTAATTGAAGGGGTTGTTCAAGTTGTTACATCTCTGTACAGCTCCTTCCCCATTCAGTAATATGAGAAATAGTCATATACCCACCTCTGCCGCTGTGTCCCGTTGCAGTGCTCTGTTCCCCCCTCCAGTCCATGTTTACAGCTGCAGCCCCGCCCAGTTTATGGGGAGTCGCAGGCGCTGCAGCCAATAGCGGAGCTCAGCGATCAATTGTGAAGTGATTTCCCTTGCAGTCAGTTTGTTGGTTCTGCCATGTGTGGCCACATACAGGCTGCGGGTTGGACACCCCTGATGTATGGAGTTACATTGTAACCGCTTGCCAGCAAACAGCGTCCTGGGAAGCATGCCCGCACCCATCAGCTATTGATGACCTATCCTGAGAATAGTCAAATTAATGTGCTGCTGTTCCTCCTTCACAGCGTTGTTTCAACCGCATCGATTTACTGTTTTACAGGAGCCGAGCCCGACAACGGCGAAGACAATGCTACAAAGTTAAAAGACTTCATATCCATAGCGGAGAGGGAGCCTCTCATTGGTATGTCCTTCACAAGAGCTTATAAGGCTGCCGTTTTGGAGTATGTACGACTTTATACCCAACTTCTAATATTTCTACGTAATTTTTTTATTCTAATAAAAGTTTTTAAACTTTTTTTTTTTTTTACTTTTTTAGCCGGTACTTGAACTTGCGATCGCCTGATCACTCATACAGTCTAATGTGATGACGTAGACTTTCAGATCGCAGTATAATGTAATATTATCAATCAGCCATGCCAGCGCTGGGGGCTCTCAGAAGGCAACCAAACGGCACCTCGTAATTTCATTGCAGGAGGGCCATTCGGGATCCTGAAAAACCCATCGCTTTAGATGCCATGGTTAGAACTGAAAGCGCATTTACAGGGTTAACGGCTACGGTCCGGGTTCACGCCGTATAAAGGTTATAATAAAATGGCTGCAGCGGAGTAGTACCAATATTTCTATAACCTAACCCGAGCAACTTAAGATTTGTAAGTTTTGTGTGGCAATCCTGTCTAAGGTAAGAGACTTCCCTTTGCCCCTGCAGGCATGGAGTACGTGACGGAGTATCGCCTGAAAACAAAAAACAATCTGCTTCAAATACAATATTATTGTGAGCTTTGTGACTGTAGCACGGATATTGAGTCGACGATGTTGCACCTGGCCGGCGCTAATCACCAGAAGCGTTACCTGGTGAGTATGTCTAACTTCTGGAGCCTTTCAAAAAGGGAAGAAGCAGATATGAAACATGCCTGTCGGTGACTTTACAACACTAGATTTTTTTACACTGGTGCGGGGGGGGAGGGTCTGCAACAACAATGAATAAAATGGCATTTTTAAGCTATTAATAAACTTGCATCTACGTAATCCTAAAAGCTAAAGATTGGAGGTCCTTTTTAAAAAAAAAACAAAAAAAACATGAATCGCCTAGATGCGCTGTCCGTGGCTCCGCTGCAGCTTCTCCCCGGGTCCAGGCACTCGTCTTCTGGCTGAGGATTGAAAATCCCCGCCTCCTTAAAGCACTGGCTGTGATTGGCTGATGCTTAGCCTATCACAGCTAGCACTCAATACATTTCTGTGATAGGTTCATCGAACACTGGCTGTGATTGGCTAAGCGTTAGCCAATCACAGCCAGCACTTTCAGGAGGCAAGGATTTTTCAATCCCCGGCCAGAATAGATGGAGAATAGGACCAGGGAGTACATGCAGCCAGGCTGACAGCGCCAGAGAGGTGATGTATGTAGTGTGTTTTTTTGTTTTGTTTTGTTTTGTTTTTTTCTTGCAGCCAGGATTTAGATCAGGGCTTTGACAGTCAGACTTTTTTCCCTAAAATAAATTTTTTTTTTTTTTTGCACAAGTTGCCAGAAATATGAGGTACAATTCAACCTCAGCAAGTAACACGCAGTTTTAATCTAGGTGTAGGATAAACTAGCCAGGACTTTACTGTACACAATCTGGTAGAAGGCTAGCAGTCGGCACCGTTTCAGACCAGTCCCCTTCCTCCGTAAACAAGCAGGACATCTTAGAGTATTTTCTCCTCTGCAAAAGGACCCCACCATAGAAAAGTTAAGAGGGACTGCACTTTAATGTATTCTGTCTTTTTCTGTGAAGTATAGGTGATTCTAAGCATTTTTGTAGCAGGTTTAAGCAGCCTATTCTGTCTTTTTAACAAAACCCCTATTCAGTTACTCAGCTAAAGTTTTTTTGCCTTTGTCAAATGTTGTGGAGGGGATTACACTTGGAGACATGGTTATTCAGTGGTGTACCTTTGCAATCCTCCCCTTAGTAAGGCGAAAAGTTTGGGTTCTTAAAAAAAAAAAAAAAAAAAAAAATTAAATTCTCTAAGTGATTTTATGATCAACGTACTTAGTCGTAGTTCTTGTCTGAAATATTTTTAACACACCCTAATACAGGCAAAAGAATATCCATATGTTATAAGTGCTCAGGCTAAGAGCAAAGAAGAGCTATCTAAGTTCATAAAAAGAATGGCGGTGGAGATAGAACGAGAAGAGGGAACAAAGTTGTACAAGGTACCTCCACCCCCCCCCCCACCCCCACCTTTTTTTTTTTTTTTTCTCCTGTATGAAATACAGTAAAGTGCAAAAGTTTTAGGCAGGTGTGGAATAAAAATGTAGCAAAGGAAGGATGAATTGAGAAACTATTAACAAAGTGCAAAGTGAATGAACAGAAGTGACGTCAAAGTCAAATCAGTAGGGAGTGTGATGACCCTTTTTGCTTTCAAAACGGCAGCAATTCTTCGTAGACTAGCACAAAGTCAGGGATACTTTAGTAGGATAATAGTCTAGTGGATGTTTAAACAACTATACCCAACAGGTGATAACTCATCATTTTCATATGTAGGTTGAAACCGTAATTAACTGAAACCGAAACAGCTGTGTAGGAGGCTCAAAGCTGAGGGAGGAACCGCCGAACTCTGTTACAAAGGTGAAGTCGTAGAAGACTGATTCATGTGACAGGTCATACACTAGGGCAAGACTGAGCACAGCAGCAAGACACATGGTACATCAGCGAAGGTCTCTGGGATTTCAACATGTGCTGGTCAGACTCTTTTGAAAAGGCACAAAGAAATGGACAACGCTGAGGACCGTAAGTGGTCGGCCAGGGAAACTTAGTGCAGCCGATGAAAGACACATCATGCTTCCTTTTGATATCGGAAGATGTCCAGCAGTGCGATCAGCTCAGAACTGGCAGAAACCAGTGGGATCCAGGTACACCCATCTACTGTTCAGAGAAGTCTGGTCAGAAGTGGTCTGCATGGAAGAACTGGGGCCAAAAAATTATACCTTCAACATAGAAACAAGGCCAACTCAACTATGAGGGGCTGCTGATAAGTCTTTGGCTTTGTGTTCTTTTTTGTTTGTTTCTATGGTAACGAATGTTACATCACATGACAGCCTTATGTGTCTAATATATGCTTTCAAAATGTTGTGTTTGTAGCTTATAGCAACAGTGATCTAGGCAGGCGTGAAAACAAAATGGCGGAGTCTAAGGCGATATTCACAGCAAAGAGTGATAAAATTCTTGTTTCTGCAAGGAAAGTCCGCGAAGGATATCCATGGTGATATGTCGCAGACATTGGGGGATCAATGCCCTACATAGTCTACAGTTAAGAACTGACAGGCCACTTCAGCACCAATGATGAGGAACGTCCTGGACAACCGATAGAGGTTGTTCTGGAGATCGCCGATGCTGCGCACAACCTCATACTGGAGAATCGCCGAATTTCAGCTGCAGGAATAGCCAACATCATGGGGATTTCTGGTGAACGTGTTTGTGTCATTATCCATGAACATTTGAACATGAAGAAGCTATCTGCAAAGTGGGTCCCCAAATGTTTGACAACAGATCAAAAAAGCAGGGAGTGAAAACTTCCCGGTCCATTTGTTAGCGTTTCTGGACTGATAAGAACTTCCTCGTCACTATGGTCACTATGGATGAGACCTGGATTTATTTGTATGAACCTGAAACCAAGGAGCAGTCAGAAGAGTGGAGGCACAGTGGTTCTCCTCGTCCAAAGAAGTTCAGATACCAAGGTGATGGCGTCTGTGTTCTGGGATAAGGAGGGCGTGCTGCTAGTGGACTACCTTCAAAATGGTTCTACCATCAATACAAGGTATTACATTGAACTTTTGGACCAATTGAAGGCCAAAAGGCGCGGCAAGCTGTCCAAAGGAATCTCATTCCTGCAAGACAACGCCTCCGCTCACACTGCACAAGCGACCGCGGCAAAACCGGTGGAGCTAGGCTTCGAGCTGGTTGACCGCCCACCTTATTCACTAGATCTAGCTTCCTCCGACTATCATCTGTTTCCAAACCTGAAGAAACACCTCAAGGGGACCAAATTTCACACCATTTCTGATGCCATGGCTGCTACGGATGACTGGTTTGCAAGGCTTATAGAACTTGGAATACCGATGTAAGATGTGTGTTGAGATCAGTGGAGAGTATGTGGAATAAATGTAAAGTTTCATCTTCCTATCTCGTTTCTTTCCGGGTAAAGCAAAAGACTTATCAGCAGCCCCTCGTATACATGAAAACCTAGGAATTGGAGTGCAAAAAAAAAAATGGTAGCAGGTGCTCAGGACTGATGAGCTAAAATGGGAGTTTTTTATTGGCTGTAACAGAAGGCAATTTGTTTGCTGAAGGGCTGGTGAGTGGTACATTAATGAGTGTCTGCAGGCAGCAGTGAAGCATGGTGGAGAGCAGTACAATAATGAGTGTCTGCAGGCAGCAGTGAAGCATGGTGGAGAGCGGTACAATAATGAGTGTCTGCAGGCAGCAGTGAAGCATGGTGGAGAGTGGTACAATAATGAGTGTCTGCAGGCAGCAGTGAAGCATGGTGGAGAGCGGTACATTAATGAGTGTCTGCAGGCAGCAGTGAAGCATGGTGGAGAGTGGTACAATAATGAGTGTCTGCAGGCAGCAGTGAAGCATGGTGGAGAGCGCTACAATAATGAGTGTCTGCAGGCAGCAGTGAAGCATGGTGGAGAGCGCTACAATAATGAGTGTCTGCAGGCAGCAGTGAAGCATGGTGGAGAGCGGTACATTAATGAGTGTCTGCAGGCAGCAGTGAAGCATGGTGGAGAGTGGTACAATAATGAGTGTCTGCAGGCAGCAGTGAAGCATGGTGGAGAGCGCTACAATAATGAGTGTCTGCAGGCAGCAGTGAAGCATGGTGGAGAGCGCTACAATAATGAGTGTCTGTCTGCAGGCAGTGAAGCATAATGGAGGGTCCTTGCAAGTTGAAGGCTGTATTTCAGGGGATTTGCTCAGGATTAATGGTGTCCTCAATGCTGAGAAATACAAACAGATACTTACCCATCATGTAATTCCATCAGGGAGGCGTCTGATTCGGCTCTAGATTTGTTCTGCAGCAGACCCCCCCCCCCCCAAACATCCACCAATGTTATTAAGAACTATCTTTAGCATAAGGAAAAACAGGGAGTCCTGGAAGTGATGATTTGGCCCCACAGATCCCGGATCTCACATCATCCAGTCTGTCTGGGACTACATGAAGAGACAGAAGGATTGGAGCGAGCCGATATCCACAGAAGATCTGGGCTTAGTTCTCAAAGATGTCTGGAACCTCCCTGCCGAGTTCCTTCAAAAACTGTGCAAGTGTAGCTAGCAGAACTGATGCTGCTGTGAAAGTAAAGAGCGTCACCCCGAATACTGATGGGGTTCATATTTCTTTTGTTCATTCACTTTGCATTTATTATTGAATGCATTTTTCATCATCTGCCTAAAACCTTTGCACAGTACTGAACCTTGACGTTTTCAGAGGGAAGCTTTCTATTGGATTCACTGCCTAAAAGTGTAACCTATGAAGGTTGATTTGTGAGCTTTAGTGACATTTTGCTAGTCGGATCCCACAGGGATGCTTTTGAAGTGGTTAAAGTCTAATTTGACCACATATACTAACTGGATCCTACGTGGCCGATCAGCACATTGACTGCATAAATGGTCATCGGCTCCATTGTAGAAACATAGAAAATCCGTGGCAAAATCATACCATGTGGTCCCTCCAGACTGCCTAGTATGTCTACTCCTGACCCCATGGATGTTGTCTGATCCTCTCCTGTTTTGGAAGCCCCCCTTCACGTGAAGAGCTGTCAGCTACATGTATGTTCACCAGCTGCCATGTATTTTATATGCAGTCAAGTAAGAATTTGGTATTGTGTTGAATGTTTTTCAGAGTGATCCAGAGGTACGGATGGAAATTATGACTACCGTAAATAAAGGTGAGGAACAAAAAAACACAGGAGTGTTTTAATATCTGCACTTGGGGTTCTGATTTCCTGCTCAGTTTGGGGGTCAGGAAAGCGGAATCCCCTTAACCGAACAGACTTTAATTGGCTCCGCCCAGCTGCCCGGCTTTTGGTCGGAATAAAAACGCTTTTTCTATGGGTATCTTGAGCCGGAAGAACCTCCGTCCGGATATCCTGATGCAGATGTGAAACCGGCCTAAACGCATCATTTTTTTTTTTGTTCACCCGCAATATTTTCCTTGACCAACGACTTGGAGACCTTTTTATGTTTAGCATTCGTGTAGTGATCCCCAACCTTTCGAAGCTACAGAACAACATTCATCACGAGGAGCTCGTAGAAGCCATATGACCACTATAGACCTTGAATGTCCTTTAGATAAATATTCGCTATAGGGATATATATAGTTTTGGTATAGTCATCTTACTGGCCCACAGAATGAAGTCCTCATGATATATGTTGGCACATTGTGTATGCCATTAAAAAAAAAAAGCTCCTTGAGGAGCATTCCCATGACTGCTCCATTTAGTTTGTGTCTGGTGAACGTACTGGCCGCACACCATTCATAGGAACTCTCCGGAATGCTCCTCGATCCAATTCTGGACACCTTGTACCTGATGGCACGATGCATTATCTTGCTGGAATATCCCATCATTGTTGGGGTACATGAAGCCAAGCAGTGACATATAGCTGGCACCAGTCAATTACATGTTTAGATGGATCAGAGGACCCAACCCATGCCATGTGAACACGCCCAATACCAGAATGGAACAAGAGTGGCTTGACAGCTGGGGTTCATGGCCTTTATAGGGTCTTTGCCATATACAAACCCTACCATCAGCCCAAAACAATTGGTACCATGACTTATCGGGCCACGCCACATTGGCAGTCCTTTAAGGTCCAGTTGGCCACCTCATGAGCCCAGGTATCGTGGTGATAACCAGGCTCTGGTGGGTCTTCTGCTCCCACATCCCATGTAAGCTGAAAAAAGACCTGCAGGATATACATTTGGGGCCTCCTGCATTCAACACGGATGTGATCTCTGCCGGAGTCACTTATTCGTTCGCACCGACAATTCTAGCAGATGCCATGAGTCGCAATCATTAAGCACCCATGGGTGGCTACGGCGCCGTCCACTGTAGGTGGTAATGCCTTCAATGACCTGTTCATGGCATACACAAGACACTGTAGACCAAGAAATCTGGCACCCGCTATCCTACGTGGTCGGAAGGCCGATAATCCCCGTCACCTTGCCAGGAGGCTACATTCAACATATGCGCATCATTGGGACCTTTCCCAGCATACATCCTGAATGTGTTCGCGTAGCGCAACGTGAAAACAGTCGTTTTTGTTTTGTTTGTTTGTATTCTGCAATATGATAAAATATTTGTCTTTTTTTAACAGATTTAAAAAAGAAAACGAGGTAAGATAACCGTTTCCTTCTAATACTACAGTCCCTTTTTTGGCGCAGTTGTTACTTTTTCTCGCTTTTTATGTATAGACAAACTTTATGAAATATCTGGAAGTGCCAGTAAGGCCGGCTGCACACGGACATATTTGCATTGCGGAATCCAAAGCAGGCATTCACCTCCGGATGGACACCTGGTCGGATTCCACTGCGGACTCCCGCATGCGCAATCTGACCTGGTCGCGTGCGGCCGACCTAAATGTGACATTGCTGAAGCTCCAGCTGCTCTGCACTCTGTATGAGCAATGTTAATGTTTAACACATTTATCCATCCCTGCTCACCTCTTTGTCCGTCACTCTCTGGACAACTCGTCCGTATATTGCAGCCACTTCCATGCAGTGCGGCCTCCTATCTGTTGCTTATCGGGCACCATCTTGATGCTGAGATTTTTGCTTTCCCTTTCACATCAATCCCATGATACATCAGCAGCTAGAGACTGTACCATCTCTGCTGCAGGTACATCACTGCCATTACATTCTGTATTCACCTAAATAAGCTGTAAATATACAGTAAGGAAGATGAGCTGTTATCTCCTTCATTATAACTGTATTATCACCATTAACCCCTTGAGGACCAAGTGCTGTAAATGGCGCTTGTTCCTGGGCTTTAATCCTGCCCGATAGCAGAAATACGATGCGGGATTAAAGCCTCTGCTTCTGCAATCAAGCAGGTCAGGCGGTCAGCTGTTAGTCACTGCTGAGAACCCGGAGGAGAAGTCAGTGAAAAAGATATTTTTTAAAAACTGCCCTATAAGGTCACGGAAAAAAAATAATTTTGGTAACTAATGCAAAAAAAAAAATAGGGCAGTAAAACTACCACATGGGTAAAATCCCTAAAAAGTGTCTAGTCCTTAAGGTACAAAACGGCCTGGTCCTTAAGGGGTTAATAACTGATAGGAGTGTCTGTGTCCCTCCCTCCCTCTGAGCAGTTTACGTGGTACACTCCTTGTAATAGCATCACACAGACTGAGAAACCGACTAGAAACTGAACACACAAACCCAAGTAAATCTCAGCTAGTCAAAATTAAGATCACATGACCTTCTGAGCAGAAAATTCCAGAAGTATCAGAACGAAACAACTAACCAAGGTAACGCCAGCTCACTTATATATGCTGGGGACCTACCTACCGGTGTGATCTTTTAAAAGCTTATTTTCTTTAAGCTGTTAGTTAAAGTTCTTGGAGGAATGTGATGAATCCTTGATGATTCAGGTATTCCCACTGTTCTTTCATCGGGTCTGCAGTGCGGTTTCTCCTTTCTGTTGTCCGTATGGTAGGTTGTACTCTGGCAGCGAGAACTGGAGCTTCTGGTTCGTAGATTGGTGCAGCCCTTCAATACGGTTAAATTGACAACTGGGCGTAACCATTCCAACATTTTTCAGTAGGAATAACAGAAATGGAGTCCTAAAAAAATGATCCAGTAGTATGATGGGCAATGGGAAATAGAATTATTTGCTAAATCGGACATATCAGAAAAACTGCAGATCCTCCAACACAACTCTCTTGTAAAGAAGCTGCGGCCTCCGTAACTGTAGTGTTTTGTTTTCTTCTATTCGCAGATGGGTTGACAACAAGAATGTAAGTAGCATATATTTGATGTATGTTTCAAACTTGCACCACTCCTTAATGGTCTTCTGTCAGTCGGAGTCAGAAAGCTAAAGGAATTCTAAACTACTTTTCAACTATCCACTTGAGTCTTTATAGACTTTAATAAGGGGGTTTATCAAATAAAAACTAGTAACGTAGTATGTTAGGCTGAATAAAGACAATGTCCATCTAGTTTAGCCTGTTTCAACCCATAGTTGATCCAGAGGGAGGCAAAAACCCCAAGAGGCAGAAGCCAATTAGCCCATTCAGGGAAAAATTCCTACCCGACTCCGCAATGGCAGTCAAAATAATCCCTAGATCAACCTTTGATAGTTCCTACCTGACTGTAAGACTTGAAACAACAACCCCACTGGTCACCTAATGTCTATATCCTGTAATATCATGGCACTCGAGATAGACGCCTAGTCCCCTCTTAAACGCCTCTATGGGTTTTGCCATCACCACGTCCTCAGCAAGAGAGTTTCATATTCTCACTGCTCTTACAGTAAAGAACCCTTTTCTGTTTTGGTGATGAAACCTGCTTTCTTCTAGCCGTAGCGGATGCCCTCTTGGTACCGACGCAGTCCTGAGTATAAACAGATCATGGCAGAGATCCTTGTATTGTCCCCTCATGTATTTATACATAGTTATTTGATCGCCTCTTAGTCATCTTTTTTCCAGGGTGAAAAGTCCTAATTTTAGTGTACAAACGTTTTTGGCACAAGACTGATCATTTACGCCTCGTGTGGTGCAGAGTGTAAGCTCTCGCCTACGACCTGAGGGTTGCAAGTTCGATCCCCGCATGAGTCAGGTAGCCGGCTCAAGGTAGACTCTGCCTTCCATCCTTCCGGGGTCGGTAAAATGAGAACCCAGCTTGGTGGGGGGTAATAAGTAATAATTACCTGAAAGCGCTGCGGAATAAGTTGGCGCTATACAAATACCAAGATTTATTTGCAAAGTACGCTCTCTCTGGCCTCCTCTTTATAAAAATTGGGGGGGGCTTGTTGGGAGGGGTTGTGGCTGCCCATATGTGAAAAGAGATGAGGGTTGTTAAAGTGTCACAAGGGTGCCCTTCATTAATACTTAACTTTTCATGTTAAGTATTAATGGTCCAAGAAGATGTGAATGGCTGCTGTACTGATCAGTGTAGGGAATAGAGGATGAGGCTTTCGACAAAATCATGGAGTTGCATTTTTTGCATTAAAAAATCTTTTTTTTTTTCCTCTTCTTTTTTTATTTTATTTTTTATTTTATTTTTTTACTGTATCCTTTAGTTACAGATAACCAACTCTGATCCCGCTGTTGGCACTCCTTTTAAGTGTGCGTAACTCTTCAACTTATGCTCATTTAATAGCCTCTAAAAAAATATTGCATGGAAAGCCCTTTTTGAGGTGATATCTCAACATGGGAGCCTGAGTTGGATAAAATTAAAGGTACTGTTCGAATCCCCATAAGTTGCACATGTGAAAGCACATTGTGCTGATACAGCAAAAATAAGCTGTCGGACTTCATTGTAATAGCCTGTGTGCCTGACATTAGTCTTGCGATATACTTCCATTAAAATGTTTTTGTTTTACCACTGAAAATCAAGGCTGAAATCGAGCTCCTCAGCAATCCACTGCTTGTTGTAAGGCATTCAGCTTCCCTAGCAGCTGGGATGTTAGGACGTTTTCCACTGCTTGGGGGAAGTCTGACCGACGATTCACATCTTCTGGGCTGTCTCCCTCTTCCACTTAAACTGCCTCTTTCTTTGCCGATTGACGCATCTAGCTTCAGCCGCTGGAGATGTCATGCGTTTCACCTGTAGAGCGCCACGCTGAGGACTGTACATGCATGTGATGTCATTCCTATGCCAAGAGGGAGTCACAACGCATATGTTCGATTCCTCATTGCGGCGCAGGCGTGCCGTAGTGGAAAAACATGACATAGGTCAACAAGGAACATTTTAAAATCAGTTTGAAAAAGTTTTATAAAACTTTTATTAACTCTTTGTGATATTTATAATAAAAGAATCTAAAAATTCAGAAAAATAAAACTCGTCCCGCAAAAAACAAGCCGTCCGATCTGTTGATGCATAAATAAGAACTAAGATTTTTTTTTTTTTTTTTTTTTAAAGGGAGGAAAAATGGGGGGAAAAAAGGGCGAAGTCATTAATGGGTTAAATGAGTAGAAGTTGCCTTAAATTGTTAATGTACCCTTTAAATCCTTATTGTAGCATGTCCATTATGGTAATAGAGAGTACAAATCTACAGTGTTCACTTTGCTTATGTTCGCACAGGATCCAACAAGCATGGAGGACGCTCTAAAGTTTCTGGTAAGAATTATCCATCTATAGGTTTGATTAGAAATTAACATTTTTATTTTACCCTAAACACAACTTATTTCTATTTTTTTGCTTTGGGTTGATTCTGTATGTAATACTAGCTGATATACCCGGCTTCGCCCGAATTAATTTGGTACTGGTGTTTATCTGGTGTTCACACGGAAAATCTTATGAAGTCGTGGTTACTTTAGAGATACCGAGGAAAAATATGTTCAGCATTTTGCATAGTTCTCTGCGTTACCCAGGAAACACCACGTGGAGGTAA
The DNA here is from genome assembly GCF_035609145.1 of Eleutherodactylus coqui. Classification (NCBI taxonomy): domain Eukaryota; kingdom Metazoa; phylum Chordata; class Amphibia; order Anura; family Eleutherodactylidae; genus Eleutherodactylus; species Eleutherodactylus coqui. The sequence goes on from NC_089837.1 coordinate 40,001,133, forward strand.
CCATGCGACGTCTCCTTTATATAAAATGACATCAGGAAGTGAGAGAATTAGATGATGTACGTAAAATTTGGACACTAATTCTTTTGCGCATAGAATTGAATAATCGAGTTGGGACCCATTAACTTTTCCTATATATGACATAATCAATGCCCGTGCCAAATTTCAAGTTTCTACGACATCGGGAAGTTGGAGAATTAGATTCCGTATGTAAAAAAAATTGGACGCTAATTCTTTTGCGCTAGAATTCAATAATTGAGTTTGGACTCATTAGCTTCTCCTATTTATGACCTAATCAATGCTCGTGCCAAATTTCATGTTTCTATGACACCGGAAAGTGAGAGAATTAAATTACGTACGTAAAATTTGGACGCTAATTCTTTTGCGCTTAGAATTGAATAATCAAGTTGGGACCCATGCTTCTCCTATTTTGGACAAAATCTATGCTTGTGCCAAATTTCATGTTTCTACGAAGTTGGAGAATTAGTGGCGAGTGAGTAAGTCAGTGAGGGCTTTCGTCTTTATAGATATATAGATAGATATAGATTTCTGTAGATAACAAGCTTAAACTCCTGAATACATATAATTCTCCTGCGGTCCTGAAGTGTGTATTGAGCGGAGTCCACTCTGCTCCCGGTGGCTATTAGTTGTAACAGCAGTTAGCTCAGATCACTGCAGTTAACTATTTAAATGCCATGGTCAAAACTGCGCGTCTAAACAGTCAGTGGAAGGGGGAGACCCCTCCCCACACCCCATTGTCACCCCTTCCAGTACAATTAGGAGGTACCAATGGGCTATAAGGACAGCCCAGAGCCTACTGAAGGCTCCCAGGGTTGCCATACATAGATGCCTATCAAGCCCTGTCTATAGTGGGGCTTGAAAGGCAACATTAAAAGTTGCTTTATACTGCAATATTGAAGTATTGTAGTGTATAGTACAAGAGATTAAAGTTTAAAGGGGTTGTCCCGCGCCGAAACGGTTTTTTTTTTCAATAGCCCCCCCCCGGTCGGCGCGAGACAAACCCGATGCAGGGGTTTAAAAAAAAACAATGGATAGTACTTACCCGAATCCCCGCGCTCCGGTGACTTCTTACTTACCTTGTGAAGATGGCCGCCGGGATCTTCACCCTCGGTGGACCGCAGGTCTTCTGTGCAGTCCATTGCTGATTCCAGCCTCCTGATTGGCTGGAATCGGCACATGTGACTGGGCGGAGCTACGAGGAGCAGCTCTCTGGCACGAGCGGCCCCATTCAGAAGGAAGAAGACCGGACTGCGCAAGCGCGTCTAATCGCGCGATTAGACGCTGAAAATTAGACGGCACCATGGAGACGGGGACGCTAGCAACGGAGCAGGTAAGTGAATAACTTCTGTATGGCTCATAATTAATGCACAATGTACATTACAAAGTGCATTAATATGGCCATACAGAAGTGTATACCCCAACTTTGTTTCGCGGGACAACCCCTTTAAGTCCCCTGTGGGGATGCAAAAGATTTTTTTTTTTTTTAACAGTTTAAAAAAATTAAAAACCCAAACCTTTGCCATAGAAAACTAAACAACTTAAATTACATATTTAATATAGCTGTGCACATAAAACCTCAAACTATTAAAATATCACAATATTCATCCCACATGGTGTAGGCCATAAAAAAACAATGCTAGAATTCGGATTTAACCTTTTTTTTCTGGTATTCTGGTTCCCAAAATGTTTGAATCAAAAAGATGACTGTAAAAACTACAACTCGCTCCACAAAAAAACAAGTCCTCACACAGCCCAGTTGATGAGAAAATAAAGTTACGGCTCTCAGAATATGGCGACTGAAAACAATTTGTAAGAAAATGTTTACTTTTTAAAAATAGAAAAGCATTGAACTAGATATGACATCACTAATTGCACTGACCCAAAGAACAACATCCATGTGTCCTCTTCACTGAAATATGAATGCTTTAAAAACTAGATGCTCCAAAAAATGGCGCAGTTGCGTTTTTTGTTTCTTTTGATTTTTTTTTTCTCCACTAAATGTTTAAAGGGGTTGTCCCGCGCCGAAACGTTTTTTTTTTTTTTTTTCAATAGCCCCCCCGTTCGGCGCGAGACAAACCCGATGCAGGCATAAAAAAAACAAACCGTCCAGTACTTACCCGAATCCCCGCGCTCCGGTGACTTCTGACTTACCTTGTGAAGATGGTCGCCGGGATCTTTACCCTCGGTGGACCGCAGGGCTTCTGTGCGGTCCATTGCCGATTCCAGCCTCCTGATTGGCTGGAATCGGCACACGTGACGGGGCGGAGCTACGAGGAGCCGCTCTCTGGCACGAGTGGCCCCATTCAGAAGACAGGACTGCGCAAGCGCGTCTAATCGGGCGATTAGACGCTGAAGATTAGACGGCACCATGGCGACGGGGACGCCAGCAACGGAACAGGTAAGTGAATAACTTCTGTATGGCTCATAATTAATGCACAATGTATATTACAAAGTGCATTAATATGGCCATACAGAAGTGTATAGACCCACTTGCTTTCGCGGGACAACCCCTTTAAGTTTTTCAGGACATGATCTTTTATAGTAGCATTAAAAAAATATAATTGCAACTCTTCCTCCAAAAAATAAGCCACCATACGGCTATGTCAATATAAAAATTATTAGTTACTAGAGACTTTAGAGGCGGAGATAGAAAAAGGAATTCTAAATAAAGAAACCTGTTTTTATAGAATAGTGAGACTAGCAGATGTGAGCGTTTAATACATTCAAATGGCATTAAACTAGCAAGATTTATAAAAATTCAGTTAATTGGTAATGGCTATTAGCAACCTCCTTTATGTAAATGTTACCATGACCAAATGTCTAAATATTGCCAATAATACAAATTATGGAATAGGAATATGTTTGGTAGATTAGACAGTTTATGTAGCATTTTCTTGCCTAGATGTAGGACTTTGCATTTTCTCCATGTTAAATACCATGGAGAAATGCAAAGTCCTACATCTGAGCAAGAAAATGAAAAAAGCACATATAGAATGGGAGGAATTGGGCTAAGCAGTAGAACACAAGAGATAAAAAACTTGGGTATACTAATGGATCACAGGCTGAACATGAGTCAACAATGTGATGCAGCAGGCAAGCACCAAAAAGGCAAGCACCATTCGGGGATGTATTAAGAGAAGCATAGAGGATAGATCACGGGAGGTAATTCTTCCTCTCTGCTCTTAGTCAGGCATCATCTGGAATACTGTGTTCAGTTCTGGGCACCCTAATTTCAAAAAGACATAGACAAACTGGAGCAAGTTCAGAGAAGTTACCAAGATGGTGAGCGGTCTGCAAATCAGGTCCTGTGAGGAACGGTTAACCCCTTCCCGCTGCAGGGCGTAAGTTTACGTCCTGGCAGCCTGGTACTTCCCGCGACAGGGCGTAAACTTACGTCCTGGAGACAGCGCGGGATCACATATGATCTCGTGCTATCCCGGAGCCGGCTGTCAGTCACAGCCGGCGTCCTGCTGCAACAGCGGGGGGGCATCAGAGTTGCGCCCCCGCTGTTAACCCCTTCCCTGCCGCGATCTAAGTAGATCGCGGCAGGGAAAGAGTTCACAGAGGGAGCGCGGCTCCCTCTGTGTCTCCGGCCGGAACTCGCGATGTCATCGCGAGAGCCCGGCCTGTCACCATGGCAACAGGACGCCAGACACTGGCGTCCTGTATTGCCTATGCCTAGGATCGCTGTATAAGCGATAAGGCATGGGAGAGCAGTAGCTCTGCCATGCCTTATAACAGCGATCATCAGGGCAGTGGTTAAAGTCCCTCAGAGGGACTCAAATAGTGTAAAAAAAAAACAAAGATTAAAAAAATGAATTAAAAAAAAATGTAAAAAAAAGAGTAAAAAAAACAACATTTTTTTATGCTTTTTTTTCAGATTAGCATAAAAAAAGGTAAAAAAAATATAAAATCCCACATATTTGGTATTGTCGCGTCCGTAACGACGCGTTCAATAAGTTGCACATGCTTTTGACTGTGCACGAAAACGCTTAAAAAAACGCTAAAAAACTGAGGCAAAATGCTAATTCTTCGCATTTTGCCTCACTAAAAACGCAATAAAAGTGATCAAAAAAGCCGTATGTACCCCAAAATGGTACCAATAAAATCTACAGCTTGTCTCGCAAAAAATAAGCCCTCATAGAGTGCCGTACATCAAAAAATAAAAAAGTTACAGGACTTTGAATGCAGCGATTTTGAAAAAAAAAGATTTCCAAGAAAAAGGGTTTTTATTGCAGAAAAGTGGGAAAACCTAAAAAAAAATGTAAGAATTTTGGTATCGTTGTAACCGTACCGACCCGCAGAAAAAATGGAAAGTCTCATTTATGCTGCATGATTAACGCTGTAAAAAAAAATAAAAAAATCTATGGCAGAATTGATGCGTTTTCTCTCCCTGCTATCATTAAAAAAAAAAATAAAAAGTTTTACAATATAGTCTATGTACCCAAAAGTGGCACCAATAAAAACTACAGTTCACCACGCAAAAAAACAAGCCCTTATACGGCTGCGTCGACGGAAAAATAAAAAAGTTATGACTTTTGATAAACGGAGAAGAAAATCCGCCAAAAATTGTTGCGTCCTTAAGCTCAAAATAGGCTGTGTCATGAAGGGGTTAAAGGATCTGGGAATGTTTAGTTTGCAAAAAGACGGCTGAGAGGAGATTTAATAGCGGTCTACAAATATCTGAAGGGCTGTCATTGTAGTTGAAATCGCTGTCTGGTTTGCACAAGGAAAGACTAGAAGCAATGGGATGAAACTGAAAGGGAGGAGACACAAACTAGATATTAGACAGTGAGGGTGGTCAATGAGTGGAACAGGTTGCCATGTGAGGTGGTGAGTTCTTCAATGGAAGTGTTCAAACAAAGGCTGAACAGACATCTGTCTGGGATGGTTTAGTGAATCTTGCAGTTGGACCAGATGACCTTGGAGGTCCTTTCCAACTCTACCATTCTAGTTTTTCTGTGCTCGTATGCGCACTTTTCATAGTGCTGGAGACAACAGCAGTTTCACCTAAACCTATGTTTACTGTTCGAGGTCCTTCTAAGCAGGTTACAGAAGTTGTTTCTTTATGATCCCCTGTACCATACATATACTGGTAGATTTATTAGTCCAAATGTCTAACAAGCCGTTTTGATTTACATTAAAGGAAACCTTTGAGATTGAGAGTGAAACTGAAGCAACGACCATATCGAAACTCTGTGAGAAGATGATAGCTGATATGAAATTGTATATGAACAAGGCAAAGGAAAAGGCAGTAAGTTTGTCCTCAAGTTTCTTTTCCGGCCAAATGACTGAACCAATCTGCACCACATTTGCCACATAGGTAAATTGGGTTCTTCAGAAGGTTTTAGACCAGGGTTCAGTTCACTGTAGTGCTATTTTTGTGAATGTCGAGAACAGTAAACACAAATATTAACGGGGTTGCTTCTGTATTAAAATGATAAAGTGAGTTAAACTTACCCCTCCGTGGCTACTGGGATCCAGCGTTGCAGCCCCGCTGTGTTCCCAGTGATTGTTGTGACAGATGTCACAGGAAATCATGTGATTGCTGCAGCCAATGAGGGGCTGCAGTGTTTTTAAACTCTTGTGTACACACCCCGAGTCGTCTAGTTTCACCTGGCGTTCAAAAATCTGACCACGCCAACAACTACGAGTTGGCATTTTTTAGCCTTTTTTTCTGTGTAGAGTATGAGCTTGCAGCCCGATTCTAAGCTCCAGCCATTTTGAATTTTGTGGCAAAATGTAGTGCAGTTGGATTTGTTACTGCTGGAAGTTATGGACTACAGGACCCCTTCTTAAGGCACTTCATATATAATGCCCATATACAATGCATTTGGGAAGTCTTCCGACCCTTTCACTTTATTTTTACCTTTTGTTCAGTTCCCCCCCCCCCCCCCCTCATTCTGCACTCAATACCCCTTTATGATAAAGTGAAAACAGAATGTTAGAAACTTTTTGTAACTTTTTTTTTAATGAACTAATATTTTTGCATTGACATAAGTATTCACACCCTTTGTTATGATATTTGAAATTTAGCTCTGGGAGCCTCCCATTTCTCTTGCTCATCTGTGAGATGTTTCTACACTTTGATTGGAGTCACCTGTTTACGAAATGCAATAGATTGCATATCATTTTATAGGATAGATAGAATTATAATGGTCTGACAGCTCACAATCCATATCGGAGCCAAAACCAAGCCGTGGGAAGAAAGGAATTGCTTGCGGAGCTCAGAGAGATTGTGTGGGGGCACAGAAAGCTGCCTGGAGCTTGCCAAAAAGTACTTAAAGGACTCGGACTGTGAGAAGCAATAACTTTTTGGCATCAATTGCAAGTGTTCTGTCTGGAGGAAACCAGGCGCCGCTCATCACCTACCCAATACCATCCCTACAGTGAAGCCTGGTGGTGCAGCATCATGCTAGGGGACAGGGAGACTGGTCAGGGTGGATGGAAAGCTGGAGCAAACTATAGAGAGATTCTTAATAAAAACCTAATTGGGAGCACAAGGGACCTCAGACTGGGCAGAAGGTTCACCTTCCAACAAGACAATAACCGACCCTAAGCACACAGCCAAGACAACACAAGAGCGGCTTGGGTCAACTCGGTGAATGTCCTTGAATGGACCAGCCAGGGTCCTGACCTGAACTCAATCAAACATCTCTGGAGAGACCTGATAATGGATGTCCACAGACAGCCCCCCCCATCCGACCTGATAGCCAGAGAGGATCTGAAGAGAATCCCCAAATCAGACCTTTGGCATCAGACCCAAGAAGGCTGGAATCGCTGCCAAAGGTGCGTCAACAAAGTACTGAGTGCAGGGTGTGAATACTTATCTCCGTGTCTGAAGACTTTCCCAATTCGTTCTAGTTAGGTGACTTTACTGCAGACTTTTTTATTATGTGGTTTAGTTTACACATCTCTAAGCCCTGTTTATTATACTAACTTGTTGCTGATTGCTGTATCTTTGATAAGATTTTTTCAGCTAAAGTTGCCAAAGCGCAGGATGTGGCGATGTCGTTGACCCAGATGGCTGCAAAAAAGCCTATGCCTCTAATGAAATTAAAACCAAAAATACCTTCACTGTTTAACAGACCACCAAGTAGGTTGGAGTTTCAGTTTCACTGTATATTATGTATTCTGGCCATCTGAGTGGTCATCTCCATAAGATTCCACTGTAGAGGGCTTTTAGCATGTAGCATCCTTACAATAGCATGGGAATGACTATGAATATACAGAACATTAAAAAGGGGTTGTCCCAATATCAACACTTATCACCAAACCACAGGATACGTGTCTGACTGCTGGGTGTCCCACCACGGGGACCCCCACTGATCGCTGGGTGTCCCCCCCCCCCCCCCCCCCCCCCCCCCACACTGACCACAATATTGTGATGTCCCGCTATGGAGACACACACACAGCTATACTCACCTAGCCGCTGCAGTCCGGGTCACGGCTGCTGGTCTCTGCCGCTGATCCGGGCTTCCTCGGCACCCCAAAGTCTATTGCCGGAGGCCAGCTTTGCGAACCCCGCCTCCGGCAATAGAGTGCTGTGATTGGGCATCGAGCAAGCACCGACAACCAATCACAGCCCTTCATTGACTGTCTCAGCCAATCAGAGCTTGCCGGCGCTGATTGGCTGAGACAGTCAATGAAGGGCTGTGATTGGTTATCGGCACGCTCGATGCCCAATCACAGCATTCTATTGCCGGAGGCGGGGTTCTCAAAGCTGGCCTCCGGCAATAGACTTTGGGGTGCCGAGGAAGCCCGGATCAGCGGCAGAGACCAGCGGCAGCGGCTAGGAGTATTATTTTTCTTTTTTTTTCTCTAGCCCGCTGGGACTGTGTTCCGGGTAGGGCTTCTATTACAAGCCCTCACCCCGAAAATCGGCGCGCGGTTAACGCTGCCAAAAACGCGGCACCAAGTGTTGCTGCGTTTTCAGCAGTGCTAAAACCACTGCCCATTCATTTCAATGGGCGACACAGGGCTGAAAACGCCCCAAAATAGAACATGCATCGCTGTCAAAGCGCAGCGTTGGGAGGCGCTGGGTTTTCAGCCCTGTGTGAGCAGTCCCATTGAAATGAATGGGAGTGTTGTACAGCGTTTAGTGCTGGGCTGAAAAGGCAGCGTTAAATGCTGTACAAAACACCCTGTGTGAGGGAGACCTTAGGCCTCATGTCCACGGGGAAAATCAGGCCCGCTCCGGATTCTACATGGAGAATCTGCAGCGGGTCCCTCCTGCCCCGCAGACATGAGCGCTGAAAATAGGAATTTAAAAGAATTTACCCATCCGTAGCGGGCGGGGAAAGCCTTCTCTTCCTCACGGCCGGATCTTCTTTTTCGGCCGGCGGATGAACTCGTCACGTCGCCGACACGTCGTCGACGTGCCGCGCGCATGCGCCGGGCACATCCGCCGAGCCGAAGCAAGAAAGATGCAGCCGTGAGGAAGAGAAGACCTTCCCGGTCCGCTCCGGATGGGTAAATTCTTTTAAATTCCTATTTTAGGTCTCCCGCGGATCCGGACGGCTTCCATAGGCTTCAATAGAAGCCCGCGGGAGCCGTCCCCACGGGAGACCTGCATGAAAATGGAGCATGGTCCAGATTTTTTCATGCTCCATTTTTTTTAAAATCCCTTTTATTGACCATCCGTGGGTATTTATCTACCCGCGGGTGGTCAATGCATCCCTATGGGGTGCGGATCCGCGGGCAGGAGAAGAGTTAAAATCCGCTGCGGATTTTAATTCTTATTTTGCCCGTGGACATGAGCCCTTAGGGTACATTCACACAGCTGATTTGCTGTGGATTTACAAATACCACTGCTTCAATTTGAATTCTATTTCGATGGTGAAGTCTGCTGTAGATGCGCAACACAATCTGCAGCAATTCTGAATCGGCGACGTCTGAATGCACCTTTTAAAAGCAATGCCATCAGAAAATGACTCCTTGTTTAAACCGTTCCTCCTTTGTGATGAACTAGCCCGTGCCGGAAGATCATTGTGAAGCAATGTAGTAGTACATGGTATTGATGGCTCAGGGGCTCTGCCAGTGCTATCGCTTGCGGATGCTCCCTGTATAATACAGCGGGGGCATCCTGCACTAACAGTCGGGATCGGAGATAATGGACCTATGTATGGCCCATGAAGCTGCAGCGCAGAACAGGAAGTGTCAACCTGTTATTGGACTTTCCTTGCAGTTTGCACTCTGGATCTATTGGAATATTTTTTAATTTACAGTACTGTGCAAACGTTTTAGGCAGCTGTGGAAAACAATGCTGCAAGTAAGCATTCTTTCAAAAGTCGAGGTGTTAGGCCGGCTGCGGATTTGCATTGCGGTATCTAGATGGGCGTCTGCCTTAAGATTCCGCAGCAAATACCGCTCTTAGCATGCTATGGCAAAATGCTTTTTCCGCTACACAAGCAGTAATCAATTGCAATTTTCCGCTCGCAGAGGAAAAGTCACAGCATCCTCTATTTCTGTGCAATTCCGTACGGACTGCTTTCACTGAAGTCAATGCAAGCCGTCCGACATGCGACCCTTCCACAATGACCCGCATCCTCGCCTAGCGCCGACGCTAAAAAAGACTGACTTTAAAAAAAAAAAATTTTAAAAACTGTACTGCACCTCTCCAATGGTTCGCCATGCGGACAATCCACAGTGCAGCCAGCTAAGAAGAAAAAGCAGGTACACGCGGATACCGGCTGGGCACAGGGTCAGATTCTGCTGCAGGCGCTCACATGCAGAATCCGACGCGGTCAAGTGCAGCCGGCCTTAATACCCCGTTTCCCTGAAAATAAGACATAGCATGATTTTCCAGAATTTGAGGATGCAAAATGATTTGTCAGGCTTTTTGAGGATGCTTGAAATATAAGCCCTACTCCAAAATTAAGCCATGCTAACAGTTAATTAAAAAAGTCAATTTAAATAGTGTCCAGGCAGCTATACATGTAAAAAGGTTGAACCTTTTTGAACAAAAATTAAAGGAGATGTCCCGCGCCGAAACGGGTTTTTTTTTTTTTAAACCCCCCCCCCGTTCGGCGCGAGACAACCCCGATGCAGGGGTTAAAAAAACCACCCGCACAGCGCTTACCTGAATCCCGGCGGTCCGGCGTCTTCATACTCACCTGCTGAAGATGGCCGCCGGGATCCTCTATCTTCGTGGACCGCAGCTCTTCTGTGCGGTCCACTGCCGATTCCAGCCTCCTGATTGGCTGGAATCGGCACGTGACGGGGCGGAGCTACACGGAGCTACACGGAGCCCCATAGAGAACAGCAGAAGACCCGGACTGCGCAAGCGCGGCTAATTTGGCCATCGGAGGCCAAAAATTAGTCGGCACCATGGAGACGAGGACGCTAGCAACGGAGCAGGTAAGTAAAAAACTTTTTATAACTTCTGTATGGCTCATAATTAATGCACAATGTATATTACAAAGTGCATTATTATGGCCATACAGAAGTGTATAACCCCACTTGCTGCCTCGGGACATCTCCTTTAATATGACACTGTCTTATATTTGGGGAAACACGGTAGTTTTATTTTTGTCAATTAGCAAAGTGAGTGAACAAAAGAGAAATGTAAATCAAATTAATATTTGCTGTCTTTAAAACCGCATCAGTTCTTCTACACACACACATGCACAGAGTCAGGTATTTTGTAGGATTTTTAGTTTGGTGTTATGATTAACCAGTAGGGATGAGCGAGTATACTCGCTAAGGCACTACTCGCTCGAGTAATGTGCCTTAGCCGAGTATCTCCCCGCTTGTCCCGAAAGATTCGGGGGCCGCTTCGGGGGAGAGCAGGGAGGAACGGAGGGGAGATCTCTCTCTCCCGCCCGCTCTCCCCTGCTCCCCGCCGCAACTCACCTGTCAGCTGCGGCGGTCCCCCGAATCTTTAGGGACGAGCAGGGAGAACCTCGGCTAAGGCACATTACTCGAGCGAGTAGTGCCTTAGCGAGTATACTCGCTCATCCCTATTAACCAGTTATACCAGACTGGTGGTGATGGTCATAATTTTCATATATAGGTTGAAACAAAGTCATTAACTGAAACAGGAACAGCTGTGTAGGAGGCTTAAAACTAGTTGAGGAACCGTTCACTCTGCTACATTGGTGAGGTTGTGGAAGACAGTTTCATGTCACAGGTCATACACCATAGCAACACTGGGCACAGCAACAAGACACGAGATAGTTATACTGCATCAGCGAGGGCTCTTCCAGCCAAAGATTTCAAAGCAGACTGGGGTTCAAGACGTGGTGTTCAAACTTTTTCGAACAAGCACGAAGAAACGGCCAATGTTGAGGACTTTAGATGCAGTGGTTAGCCAAGAAAACTTAGTGCAGAAGATGAAAGCCACTAACATGCTTTTTGGGTAAATTCAAAATCAAGAATCGTGGCTTTAAATTGACACCCAAAGCGTGTCTGTAGCAGTGATAGAACCAAAGCCATAGCCATTTGTAGTAGAGCGAGCTGTTCCTCCAAAACCGTATTGTCCTTCTCTTGTAGCACGAACTGAGTTCTTCCTAAACTGGGGTTAATAATTCATATCTTCTGACCTTTCATTTTGTGTTTTGCAGCTCTTCCAGAAAATGTCAATTTGATAAATAAAGCTGGTGGCCCTCAGAGTGCATTTCCTAGGCCAAATGCTCAAAACATGAATGCAATGCCAGGTATGCCAATGGCCCCTCCATATCAACAGGCAATGCCAAGGCCAGGTATGCGAATGGCCCCTCCATATCAACAGGCAATGCCAAGGCCAGGTATGCGAATGGCCCCTCCAAATCAACAGGCAATGCCAGGTATGCGAATGGCCCCTCCAAATCAACAGGCAATGCCAGGTATGCGAATGGCCCCTCCAAATCAACAGGCAATGCCAGGTATGCGAATGGCCCCTCCATATCAACAGGCAATGCCAGGTATGCCAATGGCCCCTCCATATCAACAGGCAATGCCAGGTATGCCAATGGCCCCTCCATGTCAACAGGCAATGCCAGGTATGCCAATGGCCCCTCCACATCAACAGGCACAACCAAATCCATCTGTTCCTTTAAACCAACAGCAATCAATGCAAGCACCTTTAATGCCCTTAGTGACAGAAACCCCCCAGACGTCTGACGATCCCCTTCTAAAAAACATAACCCCAGAAGATACTCGTTTCTTTAAGAAATTGCTGACCTTGCTTGAGGCTCTTCCACAAAGCGCCTCATCCACCGAAACTTCAGAATTGAATTCCAAACTGATGATGTTAAAGTCCTTGTTGGTAAAGGAGAAGAATGCAGCCCACGAACAAGCAAACCAGAAGTTGATGATGCAGATAGCCTCCATGGTTCAGAATACTCTCAGTGCACAGAATGCTTCTGTGACTCAACAACTAATGATGTTAATGGCCGCTCGGAATACAGCAGCTGTGCCCATGCCGACGGGCAATTTAATGGCCCCAGATGGTGTAGTTCCAGGGATTCCGAGTTTGGGAACTATGCCGACAAATGTTAATTCATTGCCTTTAAACCAGAGTGTTGGGGGACAAACATTTGGACAGATAGAGGGAAATGCATCGATGTCAATGGATCAGAATGCTTACCAAGCTCCAATGCAAAACTATCCCGGCTCGTCTCAGAACTATGACCATTTTGCATTTGGAAATTCGGTGGCCGAAAATTACGTACCCCAAGAAAATTCATATGCCGGTCGGCATGGTGGTGTCGATAACCCTCCGACCACCCGACCTAATGCCCAAAAGCCTATGCCATACACTGATGTAGGTTATGAATCTAGTGCAGGTGGCAAAGAATGGGATGAGTATTATGGCAGCTCATCAACTCAAGTGTCAGAGCCCAGATATGATGACTATGCGGAAAGAAAAGCGGCATATGCTGGAAGGCCTCTCTCGCCAAGTTCTCCGAGAAATCGGTATGAGAATACAAGTGGAGAAATGAGAACACAAAACCCCAAACCCCGTCCTAACTTAAGGTCTTACGATTCTTTTGACTGGGATGATGATGAGGTCGACATCCGCTATAATAAGCATCCTAGACTGGAAGTGGATAAGCGTTCCGATACATCAAAAAGTTATCATACGCAATCGCTTGAGTCTCTTGGCATAGATACAACTGGCATGCCCAATGAGCTTATAAAGAGGCTTCAAGGAAAGGATTTATTCACCGCAGCAGCAATCGTTAGCGAATATTCAGAGAGACGTTCTGGAAAATGAGGTAAGTGTAACAATCGGTTTTTACACCACACGTTTTGTGCAAATTTTTGATCGCTGATATATTATAATGCAATACCATAGTACTGCACTATACAGCGTTACAACAGAGGCAGTCTATCAATACGTCCCACAAGAACTTCTTAATAGGTAATCACGCATGGTAAAAATCATATAGGGTACATGCATAGGGCATAAATTTAGGGGTAGAGCCAAGTGCCCAATGGTGCTGGGTAGCAATGGCCTGTCAAAAGCCCCAGTGAGCGATGTGTGAAGTAAGCTGCTGCATGTTAACCAGGGTACTCGTTCACAGCCCTTGGCAACCCTAAAGGCAAGCTCGAACAAAATCTGGAAATAAGCTTAAGAGAGGGTTAACCCAAATTCCTAATAAAATCCATCCATGGTTTCCAAGCCTCGTGGAATCTACATCTGATATCAGACTCCCAACTCGCAATCTCCTCAACATGTTAAATCTGAGAAAGTTGGCCTTTCCCCATAGGGAGGGAGGGGGGATCTGTGTCTTGCCATTTCATCGGAAGCTTTGCAGCTGTAATTGGCAATGTCGGGTGAGTAGGAAGGGAAGGGTGGAATCGGGATGTAGGTTTCCATAGAAGAACCAACGCTGGGGTTAATTGGATTGGGGTCAAGCAGATTTTATTAATCTGCTAGTTCATATTCTCTCAGAACAGTCTTCTTACTGGGCAGTACCACCAGATGTGAATTAAGGTGCCCTTATGCGAGTTGCATCTCCAAGACGTGTTCGAAGGGACTAAATTCAACCTAGACTGATGATCGGGTGTTTTTCTAGTTAAATTTGGATGGATTTTCCTGGATTCGGACACATTTGGTGAAACCACGAGTCATGAGGATCCTGCTTACATCTTCCATTGAGAAGGATATCTTAAAGAGACCGTCAGCTGTTTTTAGCCCTGCGAAATAAGCCTATGGGCTGAAAGTTGGTGACCCGCTGAGTCTGGGGTCGGACATTTTATACTTTCCTGCCCCGTCGTGAGCCCTGAATGCATCAAGTGGCACTGCTAGGACCTGTTATAAGTAATTAGACTGTCTACTAGGCACGCCACTCAATGCATTCAACGACTATCTTCAGCGTTCACATCGGAAGATGGAGAAGGTAAGGATAAAACTTACACCCCCGGACTCAGCAGGTCAGCTACTTTTGAGTCCAAAAACTTAGCTTACAGGGCTAAAAGTACCTGACAGTCTCGCTTTAAGATCGCTTTCCCATTCTCTAATGACCATGGCTTGGAAGGATGAGTCAAGGAGTCGTCATGAAATGTGACACTAGTTTACTGGATTGTTTGGTGGAAGATATGAACACGTCATACCATGTTGGATCCCTTAATGTGTCCTGAAATGACTTTCTGTATCTCCCGATTTGAATCCTATAGATCGTATGTCCCCACAAAATTTAGTGAGTAGGAGATTTTAATTGATCACTTCAATGCATTTTAAAGCAAATCTAGAAGCCGTTACAGGCAGAAGTTTATTCAGCGGACATTCATAAAATGTGTAGTCGTTCACATCCGTGTTCATATCATCACTGGTTGTATATGCTTATTGATTTGGATCTACTGAATGACACACTGGAAATGTTATGGATAAATTGGTGTTACCACTCCCCAAAGCGAGTGTCCCTGCAGACTAAGGCACCACTGATTGGACAATGGCAGACTATAAGGACACACCCCCAACTGGTAACGCCCATCTGTCTATGCATTTTTAGGAGCCGCAGAGAAACAGCACAATCTAGAGTTCTCCAGCAAGTTACGTTATGGGAAATGTAATTCTTTACTAAAACCGTAATGATCAGTGAGCCGACAGGAAGCTTTTCCAATCCAGTGTCTGACCTTGTCCGACATTGAGATCTCCCCGCATAGCTCCCATATTCTCACTACGCAGAAGAAAGCACGGACATCAGAGCTCTGTCCTGCATAGTGCAATTGAGAAAAAGGAAAATATATATATATATATAATATATATTATAAATATCTCCCTATATAATAAATATCTCCCTGACCTGTGCAGCGCGCCAGGTGTGTATGAAGCGGGCTCAGCTTGCTCTGTACATGGCGGGTTGCAATAATCTTTGACAACTGATACTCGCTGCGATCAGCTTTCATGGCAGTCACAGCTGTTAACCCTTCAATGTTGATGGTGTTGGTTAGGATGAATTCGGGAAACACAGTAAAGTGTTAAAGGGGCGTTCCCATCTCGGCCAAACATGGTCGAGCTGCAAACAGCGCTCTCTATCAAGCGGTCGGGCTAGGCTTTTTCCTTAACCATAGATGTGCATGAGAGTTAAGCAATGGGTGTAGTTATGGAAGTTATAGAAATGGTAGCAGATCCTCCATGACTGCTTCTATAAACCCGGTCACCTCATACAGCTGAGCTTGGGGCGATGGGAATCAGAACAGGGGACGGGTATGACAGTAAAATTGTGAGATGGGAATATGCCATAAGTATATCAATAAGTCATCACTATGGCAGTAGTGCCGGGTCTGGGTCTTCAGTTTCTGCTGTTCAGATTCCATTCTAGGCCTGGTTTTCCAGAAATCTGAAATGGCTTGTCTGGTAATAAAGGCAGTCCTGGGAAAAAACCTATATCCATGTGGTATCACTGTAAGGCCTTATGCACACGGCTACTGAAACCGCAGCGGGATCCCTGCGTGCCCGCAGACATGGACATTGAAAGACGGGCTCTTACCGCTCTGGATCCAGCGCGGATTACCTCCTTACTTCAGCACACTGGATGCATCTGGGCAACCCGGCCGACGTGCCCGGCGCATGCACAGTGCCTTTTTTTTTTTTTTTAAATCTCCTGCTTTCCCGCGGATCCATGGCCATCCGCAGTGACAGCTGCCGGTGTGCCGCGACAGGGACGACTTCCATTGACTTCGGCATGGAGTGGCTGCAAATAAAATCCGCTGGTGTGCGAGGAGAGAGGAATCTCCACACACATTGAGCAGCGGAACGCCCACGCCTGC
The DNA here is from genome assembly GCF_035609145.1 of Eleutherodactylus coqui. Classification (NCBI taxonomy): domain Eukaryota; kingdom Metazoa; phylum Chordata; class Amphibia; order Anura; family Eleutherodactylidae; genus Eleutherodactylus; species Eleutherodactylus coqui. Next base: position 40,017,351 of record NC_089837.1, read on the forward strand.
TGAAGAGCACGGAATCTGCGGTTCAATTTGCCCCGTGTGCATGAGGCCTCATTGTACTGACCCACAGAATAAATAACGTTTTTACTGCACCATTATTGCCATAAAAGCAAACGTCCCCCCAAAAAATTACACAACAGCATTCCCCCCCCCCCCCCCCATTACCATTTAAATAAACAAAGCTTGTCCCACAAGAAAGTCCTCATTTAGCTATGGAAGGTAGGAAGGACAAAATGTAAATGAGAAAACACAAAAAAGGGTGGCAGCAGGAAGGGGTTAATCATGTTTTGTTTTTCCACAGCCTTACAAGTTGCAATGGACGGCCACAAGAAAACGTAAGATGTCTTAGATCTTCATGCAGAGTCCACCCAGCAGGCGATATTTGCCTAGTGCTATAAACCGAAATCTGCCGTCTCAGTAGGACGGCGTTGGCGTTTACACGGACCGCTAGAGATGAACACCACAGAAGTCCTTCGGATTTCCTCAATAAACCTGTAAATGCAATCAATGTAAATTATTAGTAACACCTTAGAGGATCCTGCTGTCTGACGTAAAGTATCTTCTGATGAATTAAACAGCGACTGTTGACTGTATATATTCCTTAAACCCTCACTAAGGGCATCATTGGACTAAGAAGTAAAAATTAGTAATTGCAGTCGTTTTAATTTGACATTCAGGGTTTTCCTAATTTTTTTTCCTGTTTTTCTGTAATTTTTGTATTTTGTTATAAAAGTACAAATAAAACCTTTAACCCCTTAGTGACCGAGCCTGTTTGCACCTTAATGACCTGGCCAAATCTTGGAAATCTGTCATGTGTCACTTTAACGTAGCATAACTCCGTAAAGGTTTTGCATATCCAAGTAATTCTGACAGTGTTTTTTTAGCCACATGTACGTCAGTTAGGCAGTGTTCCCCAACTCCAGTCCTCAAGGACCCCAACAGGTCATGTTTTTAGGATTTCCTCAGTATTCCACAAGTGATGTCATTATTGTCGGTGCCTCAGACATTGCCACAGGCATTCTTACTATAGGATATCCTGAAAACATGACCTGTTCGGGTCACTTATGACTGGAGCTGGGAAACACTGATTTAGGTGGTAAAAATAGACCCAATGAATGTGTATATTTATTAAAAGCACCAAAATTGGGACAATTTTGAAAAAATTGTCTTTTTTCACATTTTCAGCTGCAATATCTCAAATATGTGTAAACCTACTGTACACATTTTTGGTGAGATACATATTTCTATCTGTTTACTTTATACTGGAAGCACATTGGAAAAACTAGTTAACATTTTGAGGAACATTTTGTTTTCCTGCACCAAGCCAACATTGCAAAGGCTCATAGGTGTCAGAATGATGGATAAATGACCCCATTAAAAAAAAAACACATCTTCATGTATTCACTGGGGGGGTCAGGAGTATGTTGACTGCACAGTTTATTTTCAAAAATTAATGCAATTTAGAGGAGAAAAAAACAAAATTTTATATTTTTGCAAATATGTCATTTTAAAGACAGGTTTTTTTTTCTTGTTGCCTATTGTGCACATGTAAGTGAGGATTTACACCCCAAAATGGATCCCCCTGTTTATCCTCTGTTCAGGAACATACCCATTGTGGCCCTAATCGTATGTTCGTATGCACAATGGGGCCCAAACCAAAAGGAGCAGCCGGTGGCTCTCAGAACAGTCATTTTGCTTGAAGGTGATTTAGGCCCCATTGTCCACATGTAGAGCCCTTGAGCGTCCGAAATGATTGAGAACCCCCACAAATGACCCCATTTTGAAAACTAGACCACTTAACAAATTCATCTAGGGGTGTATGCGTATTTTGACTCCACAGTATTTCAATTAATCTTGACAAAGCAGGAGGAAAAAAATTATGATCCTTTTTTTGGCAACTGTCATTTTAAAAAGTGTTTTTTTTTTTGTACAGCACACATATGAACGAAGACTTTCACCCCAAGTTGTATCCCCCCATTTGTCCTGTGTTCAGAAACATACCTGTTGAGGCCCTAATCTTCTTTCTGTATGCACAACGGGGCCCAAACCTAAAGGAGCATCAAACTTCAACTGTGTTTAAACTTTTACGTAATCGCCATTATCCATTGGATAACGGCGATAATGTGACCGGGGACTACTTAACCACGGCCCTCGGTCACTGCTACAGACTACCTTTAGTAGTCAGGAGCAAAAAGATTTTAAACTTTCCAGGCGCTCCCCAGCTTCTGCGCTTGTGTCCCCTGTTCTGGCGACGGGAACATGCGCTGAAGTTGGGTAAAGGTCCGCAGATAAAGATCCTGTCGGGGGACATTGCCGGAGGCCTTAGGTAAGTAATTAATTACACCTCCCCTCACGGATCGGATCTGTGACGGGAGGTGAAACTTTAACTTTTCTTTACTTTTACGTGATCGCCATTATCCTTAATTCTCTCCCCCGCTGTCATGTTTGCTGATGATGACATACAACCTTAACCACTGGCCACTAATGGTACCACTAACTGTGGTTTGGTGCATGGATGTTATGTATTTTGGGAACTTTCTGTGAATTCTTCAACTATTGAAATTTCCCTCTCCGGCTGTCTGAGGAAGAGGCATCTCGGCCTCGAAACATGTTACCAGCTGGTTTAAATAAAGCTTCCATTATTACCCACCGTTGGACTTTTCACCTTTGTCTGTAGGTTGCGCCAAAGCCTCAGTCTACAACACATGAATGCACTGGTACTTTGCTGCTTGGCATATATAATAATGGCGGCAGGTTCTGAGCCCAAGGCCTGGTTCTTACATCAGGGTCATGCTGTTCATTTTTTTTTCCCGCTGTATCTTCCTAGAAGTGCAGCCAAAAAAAAAGCAATGGTTTTGGAAAACCCATGCCAACACTATAGCCCAGCCTCATGCAGGGAAAGTAATGGCTTGTCTTATTACCCAAGTTTGTGATTCTTTTGCCCTCTCAACAGTGAGGCTAAATTCACACGGGCGAGCGTGATATTTAAGACTGTTATAATTCCAAAAACACCTTGTATATCTTGTGTGCAGCTGGTGGGTCAGGAGGGGTGCCATCTCTCCTTAGGGAGAGCACCCAAAAAGTGTGTGGAGACACCTAGTGGTTGGGTCATGGGATGGCATCATCGCTTCTTTCCTTCACACCCACTGAAACAAATTGCAATTTCTGCGAGCGGAGCAAAAATCGCAGCATGCTCTATTTTTGTAAGGACTCCACGCGAATGACTTACACTGAAGTCAATGGAAGCTGTCCGACCCGCAGCCCACCTAGTGCCAGCGTGGGAAAAACAAACATGAAGAAATACACATACACACACACGCGCACGCACGCACACACGCACTACAGAAGAAACCGGTACAGAGGGTCGCTGACAGCGGTCAGAGTTGGAATCTGCTGAGAGAACCGGCATGCGGAATCTGGCTCTGCCGTGTGCAGCCGGCCCTATTAAGAGAATGGTAAACCCTAAGTAACAACCAATGTAAAGTCTCTAGGATATCACTGCCGCCGCAGACACGTGCTGCTTGTACGCAGCAATAGGCACCTGAACTTACTCGGGGAGCGCACTTTATGGCACTCGGTTGCTAGACAACCAATTCGTCATAAGGAGGTATGTTTCTAAAGTTCTTCACATAAGATTACCCATCCATAGTCGTATCACAATAGTCCTGGAACGAGGACACATTAAGGCCGCCCTCACACGTGGTTTTGTACAGCGTTTACCCACTCATTTTAATGGGACTGCTCACGCAAGAGTTAAAATGCAGCATCTTGACCGTGATGCATGTTCTAGGCCGTCTTGAGCCGTGCGTCACCCATTGAAATGAATGGGCAGCGGATTCAGCGCTGCTGAAAACTCGGCACAACTTGGTAACGTGTTTTTGACAGCGCTAAACGCAAGCCCTACTGACACTACCTGGAAGAGAAAAAAAACAAAACTCGCCTAGCAGGTGCCGTCCAGGTCCCTCCCGCAGCTCTCTGGGCAGGCTTTTTGGGAACCACTTGCCAGTGCCGAAAGCATCTCTAGCTGGAGTCAGGGTTTTGATTACCCCGCCTTCAGCAAGAGATTGCTTCAAGTGCTCAATGCACCAAATCAGTCATTGATTGGCTTTCCTCTATAAGGCCACTGATTGGGTGATGGCTGAGCCAATCGGAGCAATCTCTTGCTGAAGGCGGAGTTACAACCCTGTTACCAGCAAGAGATGGTCTGTCGGCACTAACGACTGCACGGGAAGGCTGCTGGAGTGCCGTTCAAGGGACCTGGACAGCGCTGGTTAGGTGAGGTTTGTTTTTTTGGGGGATTTTTTTTTTCAGCTTTCTTTGTTGTGTTTTCAACTGGGCTGAAAACGCAGCCGAAATGCTGGCAAAACACATGCCAGTGCTGCTGAAATTGCAAAAACACATTTCTGCAAACGCCTGTGTGAGGGAGGCCTTAAGGGCGATATCACAGCTGTGTTATGTGCGATACTGCAGCGTTCTCACGATTTTATGGTGCTGCAACATTGCACAATTTTGTAGTGCTCTTTTGATGGGATTTTTTTTTTTTGGGGGGGGGGGGGGGGTTGAAATTTAAACCCTACCTCCATTTAACAAAAAAAAAAAACATACATTACCTAACAGGCACTGTCCACTCTGCCACACTTCTCCGGCAGCTCCGCAACCAGCGCCTTCTGGTCAGGGGGTTCAATGCGATGGCTGTGATTGGTTCTCGAGTATCGGGGCTCAGACAATCACTACAGCGCTCAATGAACCAATCAGAGCCAGAGCTGCCTGGAGGCCAGATTTTTGAACCCCCTGACCAGGAATTGGTGGCTGTAGACTACACACAAGTGCCACGGAAAACCTCACTAATGTGAAGGCACCCATTGGAAAGCATGGGCTTCACATACATGCGCTTTGTAACACTGTCACATCGCGAGAAAATCGCGCCATTTTGTCGCCCGCATGAAAGGGGCCCTAAACAGGAGTTACAATAACACCACATTTGTGCTCAGTTGTGGGTATATTGTGAGTAATTTATTAACCCATCACTGCCTGAACTGAAGCTTCAGTCTGATTTTTGATAATTGTAATTGGAATGGTACATCCATTTGTGTCCTTGTCCTTTATCCGTAAGCTGCTGTCCAGCTCTTTTATGATGCCCGCAGGCCTGAATTCGTATTCGCTGATACGAATTGCTTATTCTGCAAGCGGAGGAAGAATTGCAGCATGCTCTATTTTGCTGTGGACTCAAGTCTGAAGTCAATAGAGGCTATGCGACCCACAGCCTATACACCATTACATTGCATATGGCCCACAGGTACCCGCATCATTGCCTAACGATGGTGCGGGAAATACGAATAGTGAAAAAAAAAATCTGTACTGCACGTGACCCAACAGCGCCCTCCTATGGAAGGGAGTTTTCCTGCATTTAGCACTTGGACAAGAAGACCGATGCCGTGATTTAAGCTATTAGAAGTCGTCCCGAGGATTTCTGCCAACCCACAGCATTCCGCGCTGCAGCGTATTTTTCACATGATACGCCCGGATATGTAGATCTGTGCTCTCGATATTCAGAAGGACATGAAGGGTAATGAGGTTTTCCCCTGAAGAGCGCTGCATGATCTCTTCATCTCCTACTTTATAATGTGGCGACGACATGACGTTTCCATCAGAGATCTCACTAGGATTATCTGTTAGGACTAGAGATGAGCGAGTATACTCGCTAAGGCACATTACTCGAGCGGGTAGTGCCTTAGCCGAGTATCTCCCCGCTCGTCTAAAGATTCGGGGGGGGGGGGGGGCGGGGAGGAACGGAGGGGAGATCTCTCTCTCCCTCCCCCCCCCCCCCCCCACTCCCCGCTGCAACTCACCTGTCACCCGCGCCGGGCCCCGAATCTTTAGAGACGAGCGGGGAGATACTCGGCTAAGGCACTACTCGCTCGAGTAATGTGCCTTAGCGAGTATACTCGCTCATCTCTAGTTAGAACTAAAATCGGCTTCTGAGATTTTTATTTTTTGACGTCCGCCGCTTGGAGCGCTAGGTAAAACTAGATGGAGCAATCTGCGTTTCGCCAATGTGGTATGGGAGATATTTGTAAAGAGTTGAACTGAGGTAGAAAGGCCAGGTAGGTGGCCCATTCCTCTTGCTGCTGCCAAAAGCTGGTCACAAACTTTGCAATAATGCAACTTTATGATAACGTCCCTGGGAAGATCAGGGCTGGGAGGGCGGCTCAAAGCCCAGTAGATTGTCCATTCGTAATACCTGGAGATCCGTATCGGGGAGGAGAGTAAAGAAAAGAGACTTCTGTCTCCTTCAAGGCTGGCCCTGTCTCAGGGGACCTCTTATCCGGCTGTTGGCTCGACGAGATCTGTTTTCTAAATCTTCATTTTTAGGCTGGGTTCACACTGGATGGATTTGCTGCGGAATTTCCGTGTACGGCTCCTAGTCCTGGAATTAGCCAGCAAAGTGGATGAGATTTTGCAAAAAATCTCATCCACAGGCTGCGGCCAATCCATTGTGGGCAAACCGTGTGGAAACAGCCGTGTCGCAGCATGTCAATTTTTTTTTTTTTTACGCAGCGCCCTCTCTATGGGGAGAGATGGTCGCAGCGGAAATGCAGGTGGCAAAGCCGCTTCAAAACCTGCAGCTGCGGTTTTTGGTGTGGCCAATCCGCGAGAATTCTGCTGGAAGTCCGTCCCGTGTGAATCCAGCCTTAGACTCCGGAGGGTTGACTCTGGACTCCAATTCCCCGATGCGGTGTTTATCATCTTCTAACAAGACAAGGGTATTGTCTGTTTTATGCTCCAGCTCGTCAGTTCTTTGACCTAGGTCCCTGATCGGGTCAGCAAAGTCATTACCTGCTGAAGCAAGTTCTTTGAAGATTGCCTTCCTTTGTAGGAGGAGTGCTGACGTGGGGTCCTGTAGGTGAGAGGGAGGCTGGTTCTGGGTTTTCTTGTGAGGGAGGATCGTTGTTCATTGGTTCGGATGTAGCCGGGCTCGGTGGTGCACATCTTGCATGTGATTCTGCTTGGGATTGGGTTGTGAAAAGTTCTGGAAGTGTTTACCATCCTGTAGAGGGTCAGATGTGACCTCACGGGTATTTCTTAAAGATCTGCAGTATGTTTAGGAAGATTCTGCTTATATACTGCAGCACATTCCCGGTAGGGAAGTGCAAGCTGTCATATAGGGAGGTCTTCCGGTACCCCGGTCTGCCAGGTGCTGCTGCTTATAATGCCGCCTTGTTTTCCAGCACTGTAGCTTTAATAAGATGTAATTAGTTCAGAAGCAGTGATATAATTGGTGTAAATGACACTTCACTCTATATAAATGTGCCCGATCCCTCTTTCAGCAGCTCTGAGAGTCTTTATGGTCGGACTCTATTGTTCTTGTTGCTCTTCATTGGGGGAGGGGAGGCCGAGTCAGTTCTTATCTATGTCCCCCACTGAGTTTTCAATGGCTTTGTTCTCCCTTCTCTCTGGCCTTCTCATCCCAGCTCCAAATCCATTGTTCAGCTCCCTGCCTCTTCCAGACCACGTTTTTCTGATTAGCTTCACCCTCTGACTCCCTTTATAAGGTCTCTTTCACATGGGCATTGTGATTCTCAGCCACCCGCATCACGGCCGAAAATCGCATGAACAGGAGAAAGCCGTGACCAAGTCGTGGCTAAATCTCCCATTTTCTTGCCCATTCACACAGCTGGGTGGGCACACTTCTTACTGGCACTTGTACCGGTACTCATGGTGGGCACACTTCTTACTGGCACTTGTACCGGTACTCATGGTGGGCACACTTCTTACTGACACCGGTACCAGTACTCATGGTGGGCACACTTCTTACTGGCACCGGTACCAGTACTCATGGTGGGCACACTTCTTACTGGCACTTGTACCGGTACTCATGGTGGGCACACTTCTTACTGATACCGGTACCGGTACTCATGGTGGGCACACTTCTTACTGATACCGGTACCGGTACTCATGGTGGGCACACTTCTTACTGACATCGGTACCGGTACTCATGGTGGGCACACTTCTTACTGACACCGGTACCAGTACTCATCGTGGGCATACTTCTTACACCAATACCAGTACTCATCGTGGGCATACTTCTTACTCACACCAGTACCAGTACTCATGGTGGGCACACTTCTTATGGACACTGGTACCAGTACTCATGGTGGGCACACTTCTTACTGACACCTGTACCAGTGTTCATGGTAGGCACACATCTTACTGCCACCTGTAGCGAAACTCATGGTGGGCACACTTCTTACTGACACCGGTATCAGTACTCATGTTGGGCATACTTTTTACTGCCACCTGTAGCGATACTCATGGTGGGCACACTTCTTATTGACACCGGTACCAGTACTCATGATGGGCACACTTCTTTCTAACACCAGTACTCATGGTGGGCACAGTCTTGCTGACACCGGTACCGCTACTCATGGTGGGCACACTTCTTACTAACACTGGTACCGGTATTCATGGTGGGCACACTTCTTACTAACACTGGTACCGGTACTCATGGTGGGCACACTTCTTACTGACACCAATACCAGTACTTATGCTGGGCACACTTCTTACTGACACAAATACAGGTACTCGGTATTAGTGTATCTTGATGCCACCATGAACAAGTGGTGGAGTCAAGATTGACAGGAGGTTGACACCCCTGTAGCTGATTGGCTGAAAATGTGGGTTTGCCTCAGGTGCTGGCAGCCCACAATGCTGCTGCTGCTGCTGGAATGCAGTGCTCCCCGCACCTCCGTGTGCTCCTGGGCTAAACATATTTCCACGGCTTAAGAATTCTCGGTAGCCTGCCGTTGGCTTGGTGCGTCGTTGGCACCCGGCGGCCGCTGCAGGCAGCCATTCTGGCAGCTCAAAACACATTCCCCGACGGGCCCTGCTCCGTTGCCTGCCGGCGGCTGTAGTCAGGCATTCTGCCACCTCTAACCCCATCTCCTACGGGCCGCAGTCTGTTGGCTCCCAGCGGCCGCATTGTGGATGTAGAAACCCCTTCTCCGACGGGCGTGCAAAAGCCACCCACTCCGATTAGTCTTGAAGCGCACAGCGGGGTCGGGATGATGGAGGGCACAGGGGGGTGAAGCTGCTTGGGCGGCCGCGCCGCTGAAGGGGGCCCACCCTCACCTCCACAGCTGTATTCGCGGTGGCCAGCAGGCAGGCAGAACAGCGCGCCGGCTGTGCCTTTGCACCACGGACCGCTGGATGTATTTTCCTGCACATTGCAGTGAACTTCCAGGACCTAGTGTGGCTGGATGCTGTGCAGCCTATCAGCTACAGGGGGTGTGACCACCCTGTCAATCTTGACTCCACCAGGACTTCCTGGTGGCGTCATGATACACTAATACCCAGGTACTCATGGTGGGCACACTTCTTACTGACACAGGTACCGGTACTCATGCTGGGCACACTTCTTACTAATATCGGTACCGGTACTCATGGTGGGCACACTTCTTACTAATATCGGTACCGGTACTCATGGTGGGCACACTTCTTACTGACACTGGTACCGGTACTCATGCTGGGTACACTTCTTACTGACACTGGTACCAGTACTCATGCTGGGCACACTTCTTACTGATATCGGTACCAGTACTCATGGTGGGCAGACTTCTTACTGACACTGGTACCGGTACTCATGCTGGGCTCACTTCTTACTGATATCGGTACTGGTACTCATGGTGGGCAGACTTCTTACTGACACTGGTACCGGTACTCATGCTGGGCTCACTTCTTACTGATATCGGTACCAGTACTCATGGTGGACAGACTTCTTACTGACACTGGTACCGGTACTCATGCTGGGCTCACTTCTTACTGATATCGGTACCAGTACTCATGGTAGGCAGACTTCTTACTGACACCGGTACTCATGCTGGGCACACTTCTTACTGACACTAGTACCGGTACTCATGGCGGGCACACTTCTTACCGACACCGGTATCAGTACTCATGATGGGCACACTTCTTACTGAAACTGGTACTGGTGCTTATCGTAGGCACACTTCTTACTGACATTGGTACCAGTACTCATGGTGGGCACACATATTACTGACACTGGTACCAGTACTCATGGTGGGCACACTTCTTACTGCCACCTGTACTCATTGTGGGCACACTAAAAACCCATGTGGACACAATGATTTTCGCTCAAAGCCATCTTTTGAGCGATAATCGTTGTAACTGCACTGACATCGTGCAGGTTTCGTCAAGCTGTCGCTCATTTTTCAGCTTGCTGAAAGGCAAGGATAAGCCTTATTAGTAAATCACAGCAGGATACAGCTGATACTATTGTGTCAGCTGTATCCCGCTCCCTGAACACAGGCTGGGTATGAAGAACACAGCGGTCCAGCGGTGTTCTTCATCCGCTGCTCGGAGCACTTTGCTGTATAACAGCCGGGCGTTCTGAGCGATGCGTTAACATTAGAAAGTCCCATTGACAATCGCATGAAAATAACACAAGTGTGTGGGAGCCATAACAGAGAGAACAGCGGGGACCGGGAGGTGCTACACTGCAGGAGCTGAAGGACCTGCGATGATGTCACTGTCATGTGATCACTATGCAAGGGGGCGAAGCTCCTCTGCTCTCCGCCCCTCTTCTACTGATCACATGGTGATGACATCATCACAGGTCCTATTGCAGCAGATACACAGCAGTTCCGAGTGAGTCCTGTTGTGCTGTTCTCTCAGTTATCAGCCAGAGACTTGTGCCCAGAGGATATATATATCCACATATACACTGATCTCAGCTACATTGTATTACAGTATCAGAGCTCTGTGTGTGACTGCGGCCGGCAGGTAAGAGGCGGTAGGAGGAGTCTGGGCGTTGTTTTTGGAGGGGGGATGTGTGTTATTTTTGTACTTGTGTAACGAGGGAAGCCCAGCTCTCAGCACAAAGGGTTAAAGGGCTTCTCCACAGTTTATGGCCGCTGAGGAGATCGTGACATTTGCGCGTTGCGAGACGCACCAGTATGAGCCCCGCTTTCTCTGATTGGCGCCCCGTACATGAACGGGTTTTCGCAGAATGTATCGCTCATTGTTTTCGATGGGGCTGGTAAACACGGCACGCGGCGCGAGGCCGCCATTGACAACAATGGGACACGGCGATCCACCGGCGCGGCTGTGAACCGTACCGAGGGATCCCAGCCTCACCCAAGTCATGGGAGGGTTTTTGATTAAAAAACACGCCTTACATCGCACGTGCGTGACATGATATCGGGCCGGGTGCACGGACGGGTACCGTGCTCAGCCGTGTGCAGTAGCCTAAGGCCGCCTGCACACGGGCGGAAATCCCGCGGCGGTATTTCCCGCGGGATTTCTGCCGCTGAAAGTCTGCATAGGAGTGCATTACAATACGCACTCCTATGCAGACGGCCGCGAAATTTTGCGCGGCAAACAAACCGCGGCACGTCCTATTTTTGTGCGGGGCACGCAGTCACCCGGCCGCCGGCTACGGTCTGCGCATGCGCCGGCTGCACCGCAGCCGGCACATGAAAGAGCCGGGGCCGCCGGGCGCGGGTGAGTACGCGCTCGTCCCTGCAGGCTCTCGGGTCGGGTCCCGCGGCGAGAATTCTCGCCGCCGGATCCGACCCGCTCGTCTGCAGGCGGCCTAAGGGTAAGACGCAGAAGGTTCGGTCCGGTGTCACCAGGAGAGCAGAGTGTGATTGTTCTTAGTAGGAAGAACCAAGTCGTCTTGTAGATATGATAACTTTCAATGGCTAACAGAAATACCTGATGTTACAGCAGCTTTCAGAACTTCTATGGACCCTTCCTCAGGCTCAATGAAACCGATCCGAAGAGATTCTACATATGGGGGGCTTTAGGGCTCTCGGTCTGCCAACGTTCGGGTCCGTTCCCTCAGATTTCAGGTTTTTATTTCATGTAGTCGGCTGTAAAACTGGCAAAAAGTAAACTTTTTTCCTAAATTGTTGTCACTGGAGAAGGGCTGCAGATGGAAGTCTTCTGTATCGTTACCCTGTGGAACAGATACACGGTTGGTACATGCTTAAAAAAACACTAAAAACAAAATAATTTAGACTACGGCCTCATTCACACCACCGTGGGTCATGCAGAGTGTTACCGGTCTGTAACGCCATCTTTTCTCCTTAGGGAGAGGACCTAGACAGTGAGTGAGGAGATTTAAAAGGCCGTTCATGCACCGCTCGGTAATATGCAAATAAGGGAGATGGACTAATACCTCCACAGTGCCACCTATTGAAAGGCAGCATTCCTTCAAGCCAAAGTCAGACTCTTTATACAAGCCTTGTAACAATGACTGGGAATTAAAAGCAAACTCCATGTATAGACAGCTGTTTCAGGGTGTTTGCCCCTCATCAGTGTACAGTAGGAGTCTGGCTTTGCTAGTGAGAGGCCTGGGACGGGGGTTAGAAACGCTGTCTTTCCTCCTATTCAGTGTCCTCACTTAGTTTATAGTATCTTTTTCTCCCTAAGCATTGGGGGGGGGGGGGGGGGGAGAGTGGAGGCACTACTGCATTGGGGGGGGGGGGGAGAGTGGAGGCACTACTGCATTGGGGGGGGAGTGGAGGCACTACTGCATTGGGGGGGGGGGAGTGGAGGCACTACTGCATTGGGGGGGGGGGAGTGGAGGCACTACTGCATTGGGGGGGGGGGGGAGTGGAGGCACTACTGCATTGGGGGAAGGAGTGGAGGCACTACTGCATTGGGGGGGGGAGTGGAGGCACTACTGCATTGGGGGGGGGGAGTGGAGGCACTACTGCATTGGGGGGGGAGTGGAGGCACTACTGCATTGGGGGGGAGTGGAGGCACTACTGCATTGGGGGGGAGTGGAGGCACTACTGCATGGGGGGGGGGAGTGGAAGCACTACTGCATTGGGGGAGCGAGTGGAAGCACTACTGCATTGGGGGGGGAGTGGAGGCACTACTGCATTGGGGGGGGGAGTGGAGGCACTACTGCATTGGGGGGGGAGTGGAGGCACTACTGCATTGGGGGGGGGAGTGGAGGCACTACTGCATTGGGGGGGGGAGTGGAGGCACTACCGCATTGGGGGGGGAGTGGAGGCACTACCGCATTGGGGGGGGGGAGTGGAAACACTACCGCATTGGGGGGGGAAGTGGAAACACTACCGCATTGGGGGGGGGGAGTGGAGGCACTACCGCATTGGGGGGGAGAGTGGAGGCACTACCGCATTGGGGGGGAGAGTGGAGGCACTACCGCATTGGGGGGGGGGGGAGAGTGGAGGCACTACCGCATTGGGGGGGGGGGGAGAGTGGAGGCACTACCGCATTGGGGGGGGGGGAGAGTGGAGGCACTACCGCATTGGGGGGGGGGGGGAGAGTGGAGGCACTACCGCATTGGGGGGGGGGGAGAGTGGAGGCACTACCGCATTGGGGGGGGGGGAGAGTGGAGGCACTACCGCATTGGGGGGGGGGGAGAGTGGAGGCACTACCGCATTGGGGGGGGAGAGTGGAGGCACTACTGCATTGGGGGGGGGGGAGAGTGGAGGCACTACTGCATTGGGGGGGGGGGGGAGAGTGGAGCCACTACTGCATTGGGGGGGGGGGGAGAGTGGAGGCACTACTGCATTGGGGGGGGGGGGAGTGGAGGCACTACTGCATTGGGGGGGGGGGGGAGAGTGGAGGCACTACTGCATTGGGGGGGAGAGTGGAGGCACTACTGCATTGGGGGGGAGAGTGGAGGCACTACCGCATTGGGGGGGAGAGTGGAGGCACTACCGCATTGGGGGGGAGAGTGGAGGCACTACCGCATTGGGGGGGAGAGTGGAGGCACTACCGCATTGGGGGGGGAGAGTGGAGGCACTACCGCATTGGGGGGGGGAGTGGAGGCACTACCGCATTGGGGGGGGGGAGTGGAGGCACTACCGCATTGGGGGGGGGGAGTGGAGGCACTACCGCATTGGGGGGGGGAGTGGAGGCACTACCGCATTGGGGGGGGGAGTGGAGGCACTACCGCATTGGGGGGGGGAGTGGAGGCACTACCGCATTGGGGCGGGGGAGTGGAGGCACTACCGCATTGGGGGGGAGAGTGGAGGCACTACCGCATTGGGGGGGAGAGTGGAGGCACTACCGCATTGGGGGGGAGAGTGGAGGCACTACCGCATTGGGGGGGAGAGTGGAGGCACTACCGCATTGGGGGGGAGAGTGGAGGCACTACCGCATTGGGGGGGGGGAGAGTGGAGGCACTACCGCATTGGGGGGGGGGGAGAGTGGAGGCACTACCGCATTGGGGGGGGGGAGAGTGGAGGCACTACCGCATTGGGGGGGGGGAGAGTGGAGGCACTACCGCATTGGGGGGGGGGAGAGTGGAGGCACTACCGCATTGGGGGGGGGGGGAGAGTGGAGGCACTACCGCATTGGGGGGGGGGAGAGTGGAGGCACTACCGCATTGGGGGGGGAGAGTGGAGGCACTACCGCATTGGGGGGGGAGAGTGGAGGCACTACCGCATTGGGGGGGGGGGAGAGTGGAGGCACTACCGCATTGGGGGGGGGGAGAGTGGAGGCACTACCGCATTGGGGGGGGGGAGAGTGGAGGCACTACCGCATTGGGGGGGGGGGAGAGTGGAGGCACTACCGCATTGGGGGGGGAGAGTGGAGGCACTACCGCATTGGGGGGGGGGAGAGTGGAGGCACTACCGCATTGGGGGGGGGAAGAGTGGAGGCACTACCGCATTGGGGGGGGGGAGAGTGGAGGCACTACCGCATTGGGGGGGGGGGAGTGGAGGCACTACCGCATTGGGGGGGGAGAGTGGAGGCACTACCGCATTGGGGGGGGGGAGAGTGGAGGCACTACCGCATTGGGGGGGGGGGAGAGTGGAGGCACTACCGCATTGGGGGGGGGGAGAGTGGAGGCACTACCGCATTGGGGGGGGAGAGTGGAGGCACTACCGCATTGGGGGGGGGGGAGAGTGGAGGCACTACCGCATTGGGGGGGGGAGAGTGGAGGCACTACCGCATTGGGGGGGGGGAGAGTGGAGGCACTACCGCATTGGGGGGGGGGGAGAGTGGAGGCACTACCGCATTGGGGGGGGGGAGAGTGGAGGCACTACCGCATTGGGGGGGGGAGAGTGGAGGCACTACCGCATTGGGGGGGGGGAGAGTGGAGGCACTACCGCATTGGGGGGGGGGAGAGTGGAGGCACTACCGCATTGGGGGGGGGGAGAGTGGAGGCACTACCGCATTGGGGGGGGGGAGAGTGGAGGCACTACCGCATTGGGGGGGGGGAGAGTGGAGGCACTACCGCATTGGGGGGGGGGAGAGTGGAGGCACTACCGCATTGGGGGGGGGGGAGAGTGGAGGCACTACCGCATTGGGGGGGGGGAGAGTGGAGGCACTACCGCATTGGGGGGGGGGAGAGTGGAGGCACTACCGCATTGGGGGGGAGAGTGGAGGCACTACCGCATTGGGGGGGAGAGTGGAGGCACTACCGCATTGGGGGGGAGAGTGGAGGCACTACCGCATTGGGGGGGAGAGTGGAGGCACTACCGCATTGGGGGGGAGAGTGGAGGCACTACTGCATTGGGGGGGAGAGTGGAGGCACTACTGCATTGGGGGGGGGAGTGGAGGCACTACTGCATTGGGGGGGAGTGGAGGCACTACCGCATTGGGGGGGAGTGGAGGCACTACTGCATTGGGGGGGGAGATTGAAGGCACTAGTGCATTGGGGGTGGAAGATTGTAGGCACTAGTGCATTGGGGGGAAGAGTGGTGGCACTAGTGCATTGGGGGAAGAGTGGAGGCACTACCGCATTGGGGGGGGGGAGAGTGAAGGCACTACCGCATTGGGGGGGGGGAAGAGTGGAGGCACTACCGCATTGGGGGGGGGGAAGAGTGGAGGCACTACCGCATTGGGGGGGGGGAAGAGTGGAGGCACTACCGCATTGGGGGGGGGGAAGAGTGGAGGCACTACCGCATTGGGGGGGGGGAGTGGAGGCACTAGTGCATTGAAGGGGGAAGAGTGGAGGCACTAGTGCATTGAAGGGGGAAGAGTGGAGGCACTAGTGCATTGAAGGGGGAAGAGTGGAGGCACTAGTGCATTGAAGGGGGAAGAGTGGAGGCACTAGTGCATTGAAGGGGGAAGAGTGGAGGCACTAGTGCATTGAAGGGGGAAGAGTGGAGGCACTAGTGCATTGAAGGGGGAAGAGTGGAGGCACTAGTGCATTGAAGGGGGAAGAGTGGAGGCACTAGTGCATTGAAGGGGGAAGAGTGGAGGCACTAGTGCATTGAAGGGGGAAGAGTGGAGGCACTAGTGCATTGAGGGGAAGAGTGGAGGCACTAGTGCATTGAGGGGAAGAGTGGAGGCACTAGTGCATTGAGGGGAAGAGTGGAGGCACTAGTGCATTGAGGGGAAGAGTGGAGGCACTACTGCATTGGGGGGGAGAGTGGAGGCACTACTGCATTGGGGGGGAGAGTGGAGGCACTACTGCATTGGGGGGGGGAGATTGAAGGCACTAGTGCATTGGGGGTGGAAGATTGTAGGCACTAGTGCATTGGGGGGAAGAGTGGTGGCACTAGTGCATTGGGGGAAGAGTGGAGGCACTACCGCATTGGGGGGGGGGGGGAGAGTGAAGGCACTACCGCATTGGGGGGGGGAAGAGTGGAGGCACTACCGCATTGGGGGGGGGGAGAGTGGAGGCACTACCGCATTGGGGGGGGGAGTGGAGGCACTAGTGCATTGAAGGGGGAAGAGTGGAGGCACTAGTGCATTGAAGGGGGAAGAGTGGAGGCACTAGTGCATTGAAGGGGGAAGAGTGGAGGCACTAGTGCATTGAAGGGGGAAGAGTGGAGGCACTAGTGCATTGAAGGGGGAAGAGTGGAGGCACTAGTGCATTGAAGGGGGAAGAGTGGAGGCACTAGTGCATTGAAGGGGGAAGAGTGGAGGCACTAGTGCATTGAAGGGGGAAGAGTGGAGGCACTAGTGCATTGAAGGGGGAAGAGTGGAGGCACTAGTGCATTGAAGGGGGAAGAGTGGAGGCACTAGTGCATTGAAGGGGGAAGAGTGGAGGCACTAGTGCATTGAAGGGGGAAGAGTGGAGGCACTAGTGCATTGAGGGGAAGAGTGGAGGCACTAGTGCATTGAGGGGAAGAGTGGAGGCACTAGTGCATTGAGGGGAAGAGTGGAGGCACTAGTGCATTGAGGGGAAGAGTGGAGGCACTAGTGCATTGGGGGGGAGAGTAGTGGCACTACTGCATTGGGGGGGAGAGTGGAGGCACTACTGCATTGGGGGGGAGAGTGGAGGCACTACTGCATTGGGGGGAGAGTGGAGGCACTACTGCATTGGGGGGGGAGTGGAGGCACTACCTCATTGGGGGGGAGTGGAGGCACTACCGCATTGGGGGGGAGTGGAGGCACTACTGCATTGGGGGGGGGGAGATTGAAGGCACTAGTGCATTGGGGGGAAGATTGTAGGCACTAGTGCATTGGGGGAAAGAGTGGTGGCACTAGTGCATTGGGGGGAAGAGTGGAGGCACTACCGCATTGGGGGGGGAAGAGTGGAGGCACTACCGCATTGGGGGGGGGGGAAGAGTGGAGGCACTACCGCATTGGGGGGGGGGGAGAGTGGAGGCACTACCGCATTGGGGGGGGGGGGAAGAGTGGAGGCACTACCTCATTGGGGGGGGGAGAGTGGAGGCACTACCGCATGGGGGGGAAGAGTGGAGGCACTACCGCATTGGGGGGGGGGAAAGAGTGGAGGCACTACCGCATTGGGGGGGGAAGAGTGGAGGCACTACCGCATTAGGGGGGGGGGAAGAGTGGAGGCACTACCGCATTAGGGGGGGGGGGAGAGTGGAGGCACTACCGCATTAGGGGGGGGGGGAGAGTGGAGGCACTACCGCATTGGGGGGGAAGAGTGGAGGCACTACCGCATTGGGGGGGGGGGAAGAGTGGAGGCACTAGTGCATTGAAGGGGGAAGAGTGGAGGCACTAGTGCATTGAAGGGGGAAGAGTGGAGGCACTAGTGCATTGAAGGGGGAAGAGTGGAGGCACTAGTGCATTGAAGGGGGAAGAGTGGAGGCACTAGTGCATTGAAGGGGGAAGAGTGGAGGCACTAGTGCATTGAAGGGGGAAGAGTGGAGGCACTAGTGCATTGAAGGGGGAAGAGTGGAGGCACTAGTGCATTGAAGGGGGAAGAGTGGAGGCACTAGTGCATTGAAGGGGGAAGAGTGGAGGCACTAGTGCATTGAAGGGGGAAGAGTGGAGGCACTAGTGCATTGAAGGGGGAAGAGTGGAGGCACTAGTGCATTGAAGGGGGAAGAGTGGAGGCACTAGTGCATTGAAGGGGGAAGAGTGGAGGCACTAGTGCATTGAAGGGGGAAGAGTGGAGGCACTAGTGCATTGAAGGGGGAAGAGTGGAGGCACTAGTGCATTGAAGGGGGAAGAGTGGAGGCACTAGTGCATTGAAGGGGGAAGAGTGGAGGCACTAGTGCATTGAAGGGGGAAGAGTGGAGGCACTAGTGCATTGAAGGGGGAAGAGTGGAGGCACTAGTGCATTGAAGGGGGAAGAGTGGAGGCACTAGTGCATTGAAGGGGGAAGAGTGGAGGCACTAGTGCATTGAAGGGGGAAGAGTGGAGGCACTAGTGCATTGAAGGGGGAAGAGTGGAGGCACTAGTGCATTGAAGGGGGAAGAGTGGAGGCACTAGTGCATTGAAGGGGGAAGAGTGGAGGCACTAGTGCATTGAAGGGGGAAGAGTGGAGGCACTAGTGCATTGAAGGGGGAAGAGTGGAGGCACTAGTGCATTGAAGGGGGAAGAGTGGAGGCACTAGTGCATTGAAGGGGGAAGAGTGGAGGCACTAGTGCATTGAAGGGGGAAGAGTGGAGGCACTAGTGCATTGAAGGGGGAAGAGTGGAGGCACTAGTGCATTGAAGGGGGAAGAGTGGAGGCACTAGTGCATTGAAGGGGGAAGAGTGGAGGCACTAGTGCATTGAAGGGGGAAGAGTGGAGGCACTAGTGCATTGAAGGGGGAAGAGTGGAGGCACTAGTGCATTGAAGGGGGAAGAGTGGAGGCACTAGTGCATTGAAGGGGGAAGAGTGGAGGCACTAGTGCATTGAAGGGGGAAGAGTGGAGGCACTAGTGCATTGAAGGGGGAAGAGTGGAGGCACTAGTGCATTGGGGGGGGGAAGAGTGGAGGCACTACCGCATTGGGGGGGGGAAGAGTGGAGGCACTGCCGCATTGGGGGGGGGGAAGAGTGGAGGCACTGCCGCATTGGGGGGGGGGAAGAGTGGAGGCACTGCCGCATTGGGGGGGGGAAGAGTGGAGGCACTGCCGCATTGGGGGGGGGAAGAGTGGAGGCACTGCCGCATTGGGGGGGGGGAAGAGTGGAGGCACTACCGCATTGGGGGGGGGGAAGAGTGGAGGCACTACCGCATTGGGGGGGGGAAGAGTGGAGGCACTACCGCATTGGGGGGGGGGAAGAGTGGAGGCACTACCGCATTGGGGGGGGGAAGAGTGGAGGCACTACCGCATTGGGGGGGGGGAGAGTGGAGGCACTGCCGCATTGGGGGGGGGGGGGAGAGTGGAGGCACTGCCGCATTGGGGGGGGGGGGAGAGTGGAGGCACTGCCGCATTGGGGGGGGGGGGAGAGTGGAGGCACTGCCGCATTGGGGGGCGGGAAGAGTGGAGGCACTACCGCATTGGGGGGCGGGAAGAGTGGAGGCACTACCGCATTGGGGGGGGAAGAGTGGAGGCACTACCGCATTGGGGGGGGAAGAGTGGAGGCACTACCGCATTGGGGGGGGAAGAGTGGAGGCACTACCGCATTGGGGGGGAAGAGTGGAGGCACTACCGCATTGGGGGGGGAAGAGTGGAGGCACTACCGCATTGGGGGGGGAAGAGTGGAGGCACTACCTCATTGGGGGGGGGGGGGAAAGAGTGGAGGCACTACCGCATTGGGGGGGGGGAAGAGTGGAGGCACTACCGCATTGGGGGGGGGGGGGAAAGAGTGGAGGCACTACCGCATTGGGGGGGGGAAGAGTGGAGGCACTACCGCATTGGGGGGGGGGGGGAAGAGTGGAGGCACTACCGCATTGGGGGGGGGGAGAGTGGAGGCACTACCGCATTGGGGGGGGGGGAAGAGTGGAGGCACTACCGCATTGGGGGGGGAAGAGTGGAGGCACTACCGCATTGGGGGGCGGGAAGAGTGGAGGCACTACCGCATTGGGGGGGGGGGAAGAGTGGAGGCACTACCGCATTGGGGGGGGGGGGAAGAGTGGAGGCACTACCGCATTGGGGGGGGGGAAGAGTGGAGGCACTACCGCATTGGGGGGGGGGGAAGAGTGGAGGCACTACCGCATTGGGGGGGGGGGGGAAGAGTGGAGGCACTACCGCATTGGGGGGGGGAGAGTGGAGGCACTACCGCATTGGGGGGGGGGGGAGAGTGGAGGCACTACCGCATTGGGGGGGGAAGAGTGGAGGCACTACCGCATTGGGGGGGGAAGAGTGGAGGCACTGCCGCATTGGGTGGGGAAGAGTGGAGGCACTACCGCATTGGGGGGGGAAGAGTGGAAGCACTACCGCTTTTAGGGGGGGGGAGAGTGGAGGCACTACTGTATGGTTAGTTTTGTTTTCGCTGGTAGTATGTCACCTGGCTAGCCAGGCAACAAGTCTGTCAGTAAGAGCTCAGACCCCCAGGTGGTATTTTGTAATTTATACCGCAAAGTGAATGTTATTTTTTCAGCACAAAAAAGCCAATGTTGGACTGAAGTGGTTGCGTCTCGAAACGGTTCTCGATTATGAAGTAACCCCGCCCCCTGGCCTCATAAGCGCACAACAGGCAGGGATTTAACCTTCTCAGAATGCACCATATCTTTTCATTACTGCAATTTTAAAAGATATATATATATATTTTTGCTTTCTATTGCTGAAGCTGGAAGCTGGGGCTTGGGGTTTTTGTTTTTTGCAGGACAAGTTTCCATTTTTAATTACACAATTTTTGCATACGTAAAATTCATTGAATAACTATATTTTGGGAAAGTTAGAAAATAATCCGTTCCGATGTCCTCTGTATTATTTAGAGTCTCTCCTTTTGTCATAAAGGTGCCTGCATTACTCGAACCGTCCAGTATCCTGATATTCTCATCCAGAATGGACCTTCATCTAAAAGATCCCCTGAAGATGGACAGGAATGAGATCACCAAAAGTATAATCACTGCAACCCTGGAGATCATCTACCTGCTGACCGGGGAGGTAAGCTTTTATATATGATTGTATTATGTAACAAGTCAGACTAAGGGAAGAGAAAATCCATTCTAGGAAGTAATCGGGACAATCCAGTGTCCTGTATAATGGCTTCCAGACCTTCCAAGTGAGGGAGAACTAAAGAACTGAACCGCAGAGAATGTGAAGATCGGCCACCAATATGGTCAGTTCTGTATGGTGGGAACCAATGAGCTAATAGTAATGTTGTAGGAGCAATGAGAATGGTAAGTAGGCTCCTTGTAATAAGGAGGGAAGGGCCAGCTTGCAAAAAGCAGAATCAGTTGGCTGAAGTCTGGCCACAAGACTTGAATTTCGCCAGTAGCTTGGCATCTATAAAGGAACATAAAAGACAAGTTTCCAGCACTTCTGGGGAAAATAAAAAACCTTCTTTATTAAATGGCATTACAAGACATGCGCACATGCGGTGGGGGTCAAGTTTTCAAGTCTTTTAATGCTATTTAACAAAGAAGCTTTTGTTATTCTTCCCGGAAGTCCTTGATACTTGCATCAGGCACCTGGGAGGTAATTGGAAGTCAGGCAGAAGATGGATTGAGTGGGCACGTTAGTGGTGAGCGGACTTTCTTTTTGCTAGTTACTCTTTGTTATAAAGAAGCATAGTAGATTATGGCCCGTCTGGTCTCACTGTATATTGTTTCCTTCATATTGTTCTCATCGGATATATTTATCCCTGGAACATTTAGGCTGCATTCAGACTGATCCAACAGTACGGACCAGAATAGGACATTCTGTGTGAACAAGCGCTCATGTGAATAGCCTAATTGGCTATAACTGGTATCTGCTGTGTCTGAAGTACATGGATTGAAAATATGCCTATGTGAATATGGACCCTTACAGTCACTTACTGTTGATTTTCTAACCACATCTGCTGGGAGTTTGTTCCAACAATCTACTATCCTTAGTAAAATATTTTTAAGGCCTTTCAGCATTTCTGTAGACTGTCTTTGGACTCTTGGTTTCCAGAACTGAATCTAGAGTTGTACAGCAGATAAGGTCTTTATACAGCGGGATCACAATCTCTCACTTTCTACTCAGTGAGGAACACTCGGTTCAGTTCTCTACGTGTCTCTCTTCATACACAGGATTACACAGTAGTAAAGAAGACATCGGGTGACGGTACGACTCCCAACAGCCATCTCCATGAGTCAGGAGGATGGAGCAGGAGCCAGAGCCCCATCACAGAGGCTCCTCCTCACTTACCGATACATGAGCAGAAGATCCTAGAACTCACCAACAAGATCACTGAGCTGCTGACTGGAGAGGTGACACTGCTGGGAATGCTGGGTAATTATACAGTAACAGCACTAGAGGAGTCTGGGTAATGACGGTATCATTGTGTGTGCCAGGTTCCTATAAGGTGTCAGGATGTCGCTGTCTATTTCACCATGGAGGAGTCCGAGTATTTAGAAGAACATGAGCATCTCTACAAGGACATCATGATGGAGAACTATAAGCCATATGTAGCAGTAGAAGGTAAGAAGATATATGTGTATACTAAAATGGATATAATTGTTTTATAATGCAATGACATGCTAAAAGTAGTGGGAGAGCAGTATGTAAATTGATTATAAAGTGGCGTTACCTCAAGGGACGGCTTGGAAATGCCCACACCTGTACAAGTTGTCGGATGTTCTCTTGTGTGTGAAGTTGAACACTGCCCAGCATGCTTATGGCAAGATGGCGTGAAGCATTCGACTAAGCAATGATAGTGGGTGCCAGATGGATGGGATACTCTATTTCCGAAGTTTTGTGGATATTTAACATTCTTTGATCCACAGTGTAACATTTGTATCGGGAAAACGTCATCGAAGGCATTACCACCTACAGTGGACAGCGCAGTGCCCGCCCACGGGTACTTGATGATCATGACTGGCAGCGTCTGGCTAGAATTGTCTATATCAGGGTTCCCCAACTCCAGTCCTCAGGGACCCCCAACAGGTCATGTTTTCAGGATTTCCTCAGTATTGCACAGGTTATGTAATTATCATCAGTGCCTCAGACCTTGCCATAGGTGTACTTACCATAGGATACCCTGAAAACATGACCTGTTGGTCCTCCCTGAGGACTGGAGTTGGGGACCCCTGGTCTATATAAACAGACAAGTGACTTCAGCAGAAAGCACATGCACAATGCAGAAGATCCCCACACACACATATCCTAAAGGTCAGTGAACCCTAGTTGACTGATTGCATGTGGCGTGATCCGATGAGTCACGTTACCAATTGTTTCAGTCTGATGGTAGGGTTTGTCTGTGGTGCAGAACCCATGAAGCCATGGAGCACAGTTGTCAACAAGGCACCGTGCAGGCTGGTCGTTCCATACTGGTGTGGGGTGTGTTCCCATGTTCAAATACATCATTGAGTAGTGCCCCGTACATGCCACTGCTTGATGGCCATTTCTATTCCTTCATGGACTTCATATACCGCCACAGTGATATGATGATACACAATGTCATCCGGCTCCAGTTGTCTGGAATTTATTCGAGGAGCATGTTGCTGCAATAAAGTTGCTGCAAATGGTGTGGACCGCACATTCAACTGACATGAACCCATGGGATGTGGTGGGAAAGTCTATTTGCACCCGAGATCCTTCACCAATCAATACCGTGGAGCTGCGAGTGGCTATTCAGATGCCATGGACCAACATCCCTCTGGACTTCTTCCATCCACTTGTGGAATTAGTGCCATGTCGAGTTGCTGCACTTCGCTGGTGAAAGGTTGTCTTACACAATATTAGTTCTTATTTATCTTCTTAATGTATCATTGTCTATTACTATATGCAAAGATGGGAACTAAAAACTTTGCTTAAGCGTTGGAGGACCTGGCACTGGATAAAGTCAGCAAGACTGGGTGGGTGTGCTTCAAGCCTGGCGCCACAAAGACGCTCTTCTGCTGAGCTCCGGACCCAGGTGTCCCTGTTCTCCAGCTACCACTGCCTTTTCTTGCCCCCAGCCTCTACCTGCTGGAGGATAGGATGGGAAAGAGAGCAGGATGCAAGGGGCTGCCCTACGCAACTGCTGACTGTGGCATCTCCAGGTTTCTGTGTTCCCACCCCCCTTCCCAACCCAATCCGTGCTACTTCAGGCTCCAGACAATATGGCGCTGCTGCACCACTCCATCCGCTCTTTCTGAGGTCAGGGCCCTTGCTGCTGCATCCACTAGTGCTTCAGAAGCCAGCATAGAGGGAGTGCCTCTTCAGACTCCGCGGGTTTCTGCCCACTACCACCATCAGACAGCTGTCCTTCTGCGGACGACATGCGCTCAGCAGGGGGGACTGTGTGACCATTAGTGGAGGAGAGGCTGGCTTTGCCTGGCATGGAGAAGGGGTCGGCGCTGCATTCCTGCTCTCAACATCATCAAGCTCCACAAATGGTGGAATCAGCCGGCACAGGGACTTGCCAATAGAGTGAAGGGCGGACAAGGCTCCACCGTAGAATCTTCCTCTCCAGCTGGATACCTTCCCCTCCTGTGGGGGTCCTCAGGCTCTTCCTGATATTAAAGACATCTGGAGTCTCCTGCATACAATATCCACCAAAAAGTACCTAGAATCCATGGTATAGCATGTGAAATCCTGGCAGGAAAGAGCCATTGCAGCATTTTAGACAGGACTATGCTCAATGTGTGTTGGTCATGGAAGAAGTACGTTCGCATGACCAGGGCCAAGGAAACATGATCTTCCCAATGTGCCTTCAACAAAACTGTTCTTCTCCAAGTCAATGACCAAGAGAACAGAGGCCACAGAAACCACATCAAACTGCAAGGAATCCCTGAAACCATACCTGCCTTAGATATGCGGAGCCATGTAATAGCCGTATTCAATAAAATCTTGTCCTGAACAGAGACCACAGAGATCCACATTGATAGGGTCCATAGCGTGGTGAGCCTCCTCCGGTGCTCTGACTCCTTCATGCCAAGAGACGTACCATGCAAAATCCATTTTTTTTCAGTTAGGCGGCCTGCAGACAGCCGGGTCGGATCCCGCTGCGTGAATTCTCGCAGCTGCAGACGGACCCACACCCCTGCACAGACCTGCAGCTCACCCACTCCCGTCGTCTCCCTGCTCTGCTACGTGCTGGCTGCCGCCCACCTGGGGCATGCGCAGAGCGGAACCAGCCTGTCACTAGTGACGTTTCTGGCCGGGCTTCTGCGAGGCCCACAGATGCCGCGACTTGTTTTCCCGCAGAGAAATCGCAGCTGTGTGCATGGGATTGCATTATCTAATGCAATCTTATGGCAGCGGGCAGAAATTCTGCGGAAAATCCCGCCGTGGAATTTCCGTCCGTGTGCAGGCGGCCTTAAAGGAGGAGATCTTATAACCAGCTTGGTGGCAGGGTACCATAACCTTTCAAATTGCTTCTGTCCAGCTATTCTCGGATGTTTCCCAACGCAGCCTGGAGATGAGGCTCCTGCTAAAACCACCTCCTGAATCAGCTCTCTGAGATGGGTGTAACTTGCAGGTGGAGTCATTCCTTCCATCTTATATTCCGGAAGAACGGCTCTACGTTCAACCTGCATCCCCCATGTTAAGCTGCGGCTCTGGCCTAATTCTTAGGCATAAATCAGTTGACCACTTCGGATTCTCTGGTTTTCCTGTTACCTCCTATTCATCAACGCCTTCTGTATCAGTGGAGTTCGACATCTAGACCTCGTCGCTCTTCCCTCAATGGAGGGGATGGGTCCACACTGTCTCAGTCTACATCTCTTGTATCCTTTTCATTCTAAAAGCCTTAATTTCACCACATACTAAGAAGGCCTGATTCGGTTGACCTTACGTCTTTATGTGGTTCATGGCGTGCCTGGTGACTTTTGCTCTTTTTTTATCTTTTCTGCTCTGTCTTCCAGGATATTTTTTTTTTGCACTTTTGTTTTCTTTTATATTCTGATGGCTCTATGATTTCTCTCGAGGCTTTGACATGGACACTTTCTTTTGCTACCCTCAAAACACAGGGTCTCAACTCTTCAGAGAAAAGGTCTTCTCTCTTCCATCTCTCAAAAGGGTCTTAGATAGCCTTCCTTCACGAATCCCGTTTTAATTGCTGAATTTCGGAAACTCTAACAGATTTCCAGTTTCAAAATTAACTTTCAGAAATCTGAGGCCTTAAATGTGTTGCTACCCCAAACACTTCAAAGCTTTCTCCTTTCAGTTTAGGTGGTTCCATGTCGCTTTACCCTTGTAATTATATCGCCCTTATCCGGAATGTCTGGGAAGACCTGGTTCATTGGTCCAGGGGTTTGTACAAGTGGCTAGGACGTCGCGCTATTACCAAATAAATGTTCTACCTTGTATATTATATTTTTTTCACACTCGTCCCATTAAAATTCCCGGTCATTTCTTTAAAATACTCTCTACGGATTTGATCAAGTTAATTTGTGCTAACAAACTGATGTAGTTAACTCACTTGATTCTTTATTGACCTAAATCTCAATGGGGTGAAGGCCTACCGGACCTGCAACATTATTATCAGGCTTCAGTATTATATGCCCTGGATTGGTGCAGGCACAATTCCTTGAAATAGTGCGTCTCCATAGAACTCTCCTTTTCCTAAACCCCTCTATACTTCCCTGGGTAGCGTCCCTTCTGCCAACCTTGTGATCTCATCCCATAATTAGGCGTATGCTTTACCTCTTCCATAACCTGTTCCCCAGGGTGTTGGTATCTCCCCCCCCTTCTCCTCAATTTCCTATACTAGGAAATCCACAAGTTCGAGTAGATCGCGTCGCCGGTAAATGTCGTGCTGTACACTTGTTATCGGTTTCGGATTGGCTCTCTCAGTCGGATTTCCTGTTGGCCTGAGTTTCTTGGAGATTTATACGAGTAGTCCATTTTTCAGGCTCCCTCTTCCCTATATAAGGTTTTTGTAGACCTCTGACTGCATTTGAAAGTGCCTATTTGAGGTCAGGCTCTACCCAGCACTTCTCATCTGTAATTTATTCTCTCCCGATCTCACAGCCCCAGGGTTACAACCCCTCCCATTTGATCAAATGGGAGCAGGATCTGTCTCTCTTCCTGGCCCAGGTGACAACATATTCGAGTTAACACACAAGTCCCCTATTCCGAGCAGATACCCAGGAGGCAGGTTACATATTGCTCTCGCGGTGGTACTACGTGCCCTCCCAGCTATACAAAATATACCCCTCTTCATTTCCAATATGTTGGAGCTGTGGTACAGGGACAGGCACTCTCTTGCACATCTTCTGGGACTGCCCACCGGTGCGGAGCTTCTGGAAGGCTGATAACCTTAATATCTGTAAAGTTTACACTTGCAAGTGCCTGAATCTCCAGCCCTTTTCCTCCTACATCTTTCTGATCTCCCTCTACATGCATAACTGCAAGTCAATACTCAAACATCTGATTTAATGCGTCCCGCTTCTGCTTTCTGGCTTACTAGAAGTCCTCTTCGCCACCTTTCCTGGTTCAATGGGTACACGAGGTGGAGGACATTCAGTGGTTGGAGGAACTTACGCCTTCATTACATGATATAACTCCTGGTACTCGGCCTAGCCCCCTAGGTTAGTTTCCAATATACACAAGAATACTGAGAGATTATGGGCTCCAGCTAAATATGCTGACCTTAAAAACTTTGACATTCTCCTGTGTGGTCCCTGTCGAAGCCTCGGTCCATTCCATTCTCCCATCCCTCCCAAAACAGAGTGGGGAATTTGAAAGAGAAAAAAAATCACATCACGTATATCCATGAGGTCAGATTCCTGGGCATGCGCACTGCCAATTACAACCCATACACAGTCTGTGCCGGCAGTGCATATGGGCTATAATACGTACAACAGTGCGGGAGACTGTACGCATAGGCCCGTGTGAATGAGCCCTTAGCCTAATTTCTAGCCAGTTAGTGCGATATCAAGCCATGTAACTCTGCCCAAAATCACGCTCCAATGCAAGGCGTTGTGGGGTCAGAAACGTGTCTCATCACTTCAGGCAAGTGTTTTCCATTGTTTGGGATGCTTTTGTCGACCCCATTGAAAACAATGGGCAGCACCCAAAGATAGGACCTGGCGCAATTTTTTTTTCCTGCACCGCACCGCGGAATCACTCATGTATATGACCCCATTCAAAATTATGGAATTCGTATTCCTGCGATATTTTTGCTTGTGAGAGCGGTGTTAAAATGACACACATGCCAAATTTACAAAATTTGGCCTGGTCATTAAGGCATAAGCAGGTTTGGTCTTGGAAGTTGAATTAAGCTGATGCCACATGTGTCGGCAGAGAACCGGTTTGATTGCCAGAAAGATTGTGCTTTTTGGATTTTTCAATGTTCTCAAGTCTATGTGATAAAAGTCTTCACTGATACATTTTAAGGAACTGGATAATGTTTTATAAGCTGGAATCACACATGTAGTTTTTGATGTACTTTTTGTGAGCCAAAGCCCTAAACGAGTTCAAGAGGATCCTCTTCTGGCTTTGGCTTAAAAACGTCATCAAAAACTGCGGGTCTTTTCCGACCTCATAGGAATGTTATACATTTGTCTACTTTTTGTAGTTCAAAAACAAAAAATGTCAAAATCTGGTTTTATTTCTAACAGAAAATCCCAGTGAGAACTCTGATGGAAACTTCATGTCACCAGTACATTACAAAGTAGAAGATGAAGAGATCATGTGTTCCTCAGGAGAAAACCTCAATATCATATCCTTTAAATATGAGGAATGTTCTCCCGACCCATCGCAGAATTTTACCACACATACAGGTCAGAAAATATTTCAGTTTGGTGTTAAAAATATGTGAAACAAAAAACAACACAGGATAAGTGATAAATGTATGATTGCTGGGGATCCCACTGGTGGGACCCCTAAAGGTTACATGGGACCAGGGTAACTGAAGAACTCCTAAGGAATGGAGTGGTAGTGTGCATGTCCTACCACCAGAACAATCACTTCTATGTGGAGGGAGATACTCTGGCAATGCACTCAGCTATCTTCATAGAAGTAAGCATGTTGGTGGCCACAGGTTTACTGCTGCCCCATTCACCAGTAGGACTCTGGACGATCTATTCTGAGGTTCCTGTGGTTGAAGTGATCTGCAATTGGTACTGGAGGGCTAAATATGTTGGCAAAGAACAGGTTTGATTGCCAGACAAATTTGGGCTTTTCAGATTTTTGAGTTTGAGTAAAGTTAGGATTATATAATAAAAGTTCTAGCTGGATGTGTACCAGAATCATCATCTTTGTCATGGATACATCTAAAGATACACTTATTGTCAAAGAAATCCTTTCCCTAGAAGGAGTTGTTGGAATCGAGTGAAACTTTATATCTATGATTGCAATGTTGATATAAGTTAATAATTACATTATCAGAGCAAAAGGATCATATGTTGCGGAAAATAACACTTAAAGGGAGCTCTAGTACCCTGTTGGGTCACCTGTAGCTTGGATGCAAGATGGGATGGAGGCATATATTTTCCATATGGTATTCTGCGGCGTATCTGTCCACATTTGCTATAACCGTGCAAATCCATGGGCTGTTGAAGTTGGTGCCCAAGATGGTCCCATACATGTTCTATTGGTGATAAATCTGGCGTCGGGGCAGGCCATAAAGAGGGCAATGTAGTGGAAGCATTCATGGTCCCTCCCTTCCCCCCAATATGCGCCCTTGTGCTTGCTGCTGAGCATTATCCTGCTGGAAAATGCCTCTTAGAAGTCACCATGAGAGGAACACATGTGGCTGCAGGATGTCCTGAGCACTGAGCTGTCATTGTCCCTCCTACCACTACTAGGGGTGACCGACTGTCATATGTGATGGCCCCCCAGACCATCACAGCAGTAGTGGGGCAGTGTGCCGTCCCACAGCAAAGGCAGGCTTGAGGCGCTCACCCCAAGGTCTCCGGACAAGAACACGGCCATTGTCAGCGCCCAAACTAAATCTGGATTCATCGCTGAGGACAACCCGGTTCCTCTCCGTAGCAGTCCAGTTTACTTTTTCACAACACCACTGCAAACAGAAGCAATCATAAGTGGGTGTAAAAGGCACAAATGTCCTTCAGCCAAGCGCCTGAAAATAGGTCAGCCAGACAAAGGGGCTTGTAATAATGGTGCCATCTGTTTCCGGATGGTAAATAATGAAATAGTTGGAGCTGTTCGTGCTTATCAGACAATCCTGGTGGTCTATCGAGGGCGTCCTGAGCCCGGTTGCCTTGTTTGTGTGCCCTCATGCATCCACTGGTCCCAAAACCTCCTAACTGTCTGGTTAGAATGTCCCAGATGGCGGGCAGTTCATCGATAGAACTATCCAGCTTCTCTAATTCCAATAATGCGCTCCCTCTCAAACTCTGGTAACTGAGCTAAATCTATTTGATCATGTCGTGGAGGCATGTCTAGTGGTTAAGCTCTACGCAAGTGGAAACAGATGTCCACTACACACAAGTAGCTTCTAAAAGCCTTTTTATAGCCCAAAGTTGGAACCACTTTTAGTGCTTTAGGTGGCAAGACCAATCATCTAATCATCCCACAACTCTAATATTGCATGCTTGAGATGTATCTGTATGCTGAGTTTTGCAGCGGAATGACAACTCCTTCTAGGGGCTTGATTTTTATTTTATTTATTTATTTACAAAACCTGTATTTTAGACAGTTTTATATGGCAGAAATTGCACATACCGCTTTTGAAGTAGGTTTTTTTTAGCCACAATCAGAAGGACATTCAAAAGAAATTAGAAATCTAGGCAAAGAACTTTGAGTTATTCTTCCTGCTCTATTCAATTCTGTCTTTGCCCTAAAAACGGCATGGTTTTCCAGTATAGCAGTCCTGGAAGGGAGCTGTTTATCCTTGTGGAGGCCACACAGTGCTCCTTTTGGAAACTGGGTATGTACATGAGATATGATATAATGGCTCATCCTGCACTGATGAGGGGCAAAAACCCCAAAACAGCTGCCGTGGATTGATATATTTTCCTTATGGAGAAGACTGGTTTGGCTTATAGCTTTAGTAATGTTACAAGGCTTTTTAAAAGCTCAGACATTGGCTAATAGGGATGTTACCTTCCCCTAGGTGGCAATACAGAGGAAATATAACTTCAATTTTCATACTTTATTTTCAGTATAATAGGAATGCTAATACATTTGTCTACTTTGGTAGTTAGGACAAGTGTTGAGTGAACCAAAACAGTCGAACCCTGTTGTAAGTTGAACTTTGTTAAAAGTTCGGTACTTCTTGAACAAGACCCATGGCGGTTGATTTTGGCCGAATCCACTAAAGAACAACAAGGAAAATGAAGGAGAAGTAAAAATAAAGAGGAATATTTTTCCTCCTTCTATTTCCATTATTTAGTCTTCTTTTTCCTTCTTTCTTCTATCTTTTTCCCTCCTTACTTCATTAATTTCGACTTAGAAACAGCTCAAAAGTACTTGCTTTAAATTGTTTTTTGTGATTTTTTTTTTTTTTTTTTTTTTCCCAAATAGAAAGTCCCACTGAGCATTCCGATGGAAACTTCATGTCATCGCTAAATAATAAAGTAGAAGATGAAGATTTCGTGCAGCACTCTCCAGGAGAAAGCCTCATTACCTATAATGTATATCCAAAACTTGAAAGTACAGATCTATCATACATCCCTACTAATCACAAGGAAACCTCCACTGACCAACCACAGAATTTTACCACAAGTACGGGTCAGCAAACCTTTCAATTTGGTGAATGTGAAGAACCATTTACAATAAGTCCAGGCCTTTTTATGTACAATATAATTCCCACAGGAGAAAAGCCGTATTCATGTTTACAAGATGTCCCTGAAAACTTAAACCTTGCTACTCACAAAAAAAGTCGCACAGAAGAGAAGCCATTTTCATGTTCAGATTGTGGGAAATGTTTTGCATATAAATACGATCTTGTTAGACACAGCAGAAGGCACACAGGAGAGAAGCCATTTCCCTGTTTGGAATGTGGGAAATGTTTTGCACATAAATCGACTCTTGCTACACACAAAATAAAGCACACAGGAGAGAAACCCTATTCATGTTCAGAATGTGGCAAATGTTTTGCACATAAATACGATCTTGTTAGACACAACCGAAGTCACACAGGAGAGAAGCCATTTTCATGTTCAGAATGTGGGAAATGCTTTACGAAGAAAATAAATCTTGTTGAACATCAGAAAATTCACACCGGAGAGAAGCCCTTTTCATGTTCAGACTGTGGGAAATGTTTTGCACATAAATACGATCTTGTTAGACACAACAGAAGGCACACAGGAGAGAAGCCGTTTTCCTGTTCGGAATGTGGGAAATGTTTTGCACGTAAATCTGCTCTCGTTACACACAAAATTAGTCACACAGGAGAAAAACCACATTCATGTTCAGAATGTGGTAAATGTTTTACGAAGAAATCAAATCTTGCTGAACATCAGAAAATTCACACAAGGGAGAAGCCATTTTCATGTTTGAGTTGTGGGAAAACTTTTACTCATAAATTCGATCTTGTTAGACACAACAGATGTCACACAGGAGAGAAGCCGTTTTCCTGTTCGGAATGTGGGAAAAGTTTCGCAAATAAATCTGTTCTTGTTGTACACAAGAGAATTCACACAGGAGAGAAGTCCCTTTCATGTTCAGAATGTGGAATGTGTTTTGCATATAAATCAAATTTTGTTAGACATAAGAGAAGTCACACAGGTGAGAAGCCATATTCATGTTCAGAATGTGGGAAATGTTTTACAAATAAAGCACATGTTGTTAAACATGAGAAGATTCACACAGGAGAGAAGCCTTATTCATGTTCAGAATGTGGGAAATCTTTTAGACTGAAATCAGTTTTTGCGGAACATCAGAAAATTCACACTGAAGAGCAACGATATCCATGTACAGAATGTGGGAAATGTTTTGTATACAAATCAAGTCTTGTTAAACATCTGAAAACTCACACAGGAGAGAAGCCATTTCCATGTTCAGAATGTGAGAAAAGTTATATGGATAAATCAGATCTTCTCAAACATCAGATAATTCACACAGGAGAGAAGCCATTTTCATGTCTGGAATGTGGAATCTGTTTTGCGTATAAATCAAGTCTTGTTAGACATGAGAGAAGTCACACAAAAGCAAACAATTTACCTGTTCAGAATGTGGGGAATGTTTTGTAGGAAAATCAAAGTTTGTTTTACATGAGAGAAGCTTTTACATGAGAGAAGCCGTATTCATGTTCAGAATGTGAGGAATGTTTTACTACTCCTGTCAAACTCAAGGATCATCAGAGAATTCACACTGGAGAGAAGTCATTTTTGTGTTCAGGATGAGATTATGTCATAGAGGGAAGTTAATTTGATTTTCTGTATGTGTAAGGAAATCACATTAAGAAAACTCATCTAGAAATGTACACTGAGAATTTCCATATTCTTGTTTGGATTGTGGGAAATGCTAAAAAAGATTTCTAACACTTTGGGTTATCAATTTAGGTGATTTTTGTTTTGTGTGGAATTGGCCTAAATCTATCAAACATTCAAGATTATATTTAACTGAGATCGACTGTATTGATGGGATCCATGACCTAAAAAGCATTGTGCATAAAAGGAGAAAAAAGGGGCAAACTATAACTGTATGTTCCCACAGGGTATAAATGATGCAGATTTTTCCTGCTTCATTTGCAGTATAAACCACATGTATAAACAACAAACTTTATCAATATAGTGAGAAAATACCTTATTTTTCTATAAGGCACAATTTTCAGCAAAATAAAATTTTGCTGAGAATAGTCTGGGCCTTATCATCCAGTAGCAGGGGGGTCTGATAAATCCAGAGATCCCTGACCACTACCTTTTTGATCTGGTTGTGCATTGATCGATCATAGGTAGAGATGAGCGAGCATACTCGATAAGGCAAACTACTCGAGTGAGTAGTACCTTTTTCAAGTACCTGCCCACTTGTCTCTAAAAATTCGGGTGCCGGCAGGGGAGAGTGGGGGGAGAGAGGGAGAGAGAGATCTCCTCTCTGTTCCTCCCCGCTCTCCCCCGCCGCTCCCCGCCCCCTGCCGGCACCCGAATCTTTAGAGACGAGCAGACAGGTACTCGAATAAGGCACTACTCACTCGAGTAGTTAGCCTTATCGAGTATGCTCGCTCATCTCTACTCATAGGGAGAACTCTGCAACCATGCATCCTGCGGCTGCACAGTCCTCCCTTTCCCTGACTGATTACATAAGGCTGGAGATCACTCGCATATCTTCCTCACCGGGTTTCACTCACTAGGTTTAATAGGAGCTGACCTTTCACTGTTAACCCACTTTTGCTATACTAGAATACCAAAGTTAATGACTGTGTTAGACCCCCTGAGTTGTTTAAATCAGTATGAAATATTTTTTCCTGTTGTCTAAACCTGTGTTGGTGCTTATAATCTGAAAAATGCAGTAATTGGTTGTAACCTGCAACAGAATTAACATACACATTTTGAATTTGCAGCTTGTCAATCATTTGCTGCAGATTTTCACGACAGATTTTAGCCTTGGCTATAAAAAGGATTAAATTTGTAACAATTCTCTCATATTGCTACACTAATATTTGGATCAAAACCTCCATCATTTGGTGCATTGTTTTGCTGCTTTTCCACTATGGAAAATAAATGGTGAATCAGTCCCGTGGAACTATACCCTTAGGCCGGCTTCACACGCACATATTTATGATATGCATAGAGTAGATTTCAATGCGTTCATTCATATTTCCATATCTTGGCATGCACATTTCAGCCGCATAAAAGAAGAAAAAGGAACATGTTCTATTTTTTTGTATATTTGCACACCGAAGGGCCCCATAGAAGTCAATAGGGGGTATGCAAGGGGATGCGTGATAAGCTGCGTAATTCCACTGGAAAAAGACGAGTTAGCAATTTCTATCAGTGTGTGTGTCCCACTTTCAAATAAAATACCCTGCAGGCATAAAAAGTACAATAAAATACGCCGAAGCGTGTGCAAAAAAAGCTTCATTTATAGCACAACGGCATACGCAATAGCGCATACATTCATCTGAAGCCAACCTTACCCTCGAATGCAGTGAATCTGAATTGTCACCACAATGGACCTTCCTTCTTATTTTCATAAATTCACCTACTGCAGAAGAATCCAGAGCGACACTGAAAAAGTAAGGACCCCCATATAAACAATTCTTTCCACATATGTGGATATTCATTCAAACATCATCTAAAGCTAAAAGTGATGGAACTGAGCAAAAAGAAACAAGAACAAATTGAGTTTACCGTAGTTCACAAAAGAAAGTCAAAGATTTGCAATACCGTTTCACGCATCAAATACCCGTTACGGCCTCATCGGCAAAAACCACCGCCAACCGGAGTTTATTGTAAGACCTTATTCACAATTGTATATTTTGCTATATATTTTTCATCAGTATTAGGTCTCCTGCTCAAGGGCGTATATCTGCTGTGGAATCCGCGGTGGGCATCCGGATCTACAGCAAATACCGGCCCATAGCATGCTATGGGACATCGATTCTTCCTGCGGAGGAAAAATCACAGCATGCTCCATTTTTCTGTGGACTGCTTCCATTGAAATCGATGAAAGACGTCCGATCCGCAGCCCTTCCGCAATTGACATTGCGGAACTGGCTTTGCTGTGTGCAGGAGGCCTGCGTAGGAGTCGGTGTAAAACATGAAAGATGTACAAATCTTTCCATAATATGTTGCTCCATCTATGAAGCACTTACAGCTTTGGTTTACAAATACTGATAGATGATACTGACTAAAATGCAGCATATAAATGAATGGGGCCTTACTGTTTACTACTCTCTTAATTGGTGGATTTGGTTTGCTCTACCATGGAGATGATGCACAACCATAGATTAAACTGACCTTCCAGGCTGGACAAACAAAGATGGCCGAACCACTTCTTTGACCAGCTGATACACATTGTGCATTAGTATGCATTGGTAGTCTAAGGCCCTACATGCTGCTCGTACGGGCCAGTACTGCTCACGTGGGCATCACTAGTCAGTCAAAGCAGGTGTAGTGTCTTATACCAAAATACAAGTGTGCATCAAGTAGTCAGAGAAGCTGGTGTAGCTTTCTTTATTTTAATTGTTTTTAACCCTTCTTGTTGGGGGTGTATAGTGTTATTGGCATGCATGTATTAATAAAGATGATATGTTTCAATCTGTTTATGGTTGTTGGGGTGTGATTACATTTTTGCATGCACTTTTTCATTCCTTTTTGGGCATTGGAAACAGGAATTACAAACTGACAAAACCTAACTCTAGCTCCCTAAGGGCTTACTCACACGGGCGTATTTTCAGTCTGTGTGTGTAACTGTCTGCACACGGACAGCACACAGATGCAAGTCAATGGGGCTATTCACACAAAGAGTTGTCATAAATAGCTGCACATCTAACTGGAAGAATGTCTCAAGTGGGGTATGTCACAAGGCTCTGTCCTGGGCTCGGTGGTGGTCAACATTTTTAGAAATGATCTAGATGAGGGAATTGAGGAGAAACTTCAAATTTGTCAACGACACAAAGCTGGAAGGGATAGCTAACACTAGAGAAGGAAGAGAGCGGATTCAAAAATATCTAGACAATCTTGAAGAGTGTGCAGCAACCAACAGAATGGTATTTAACAGGAAGAAAGTCAAAGTCCTACATCTGGGCAAGAAAAATGAAAAAAAATATGTACAGAATGCGAGGGAATAGACTAAGCAGCTCATGTGAAAAAGACTTGGGTATACTAATAGATCACAGACTGAACATGAGTCAACAGTGTGATGCAGCAGCCAAAAAAAGGCAAATACAGTTTTAGGATGTATTAAGAGAAGCATAGAGTCTAGATCACGTGAGGTAATTATCCCCCTCTACACCTACTTAGTCAGACCTCATCTGGAATACTATGCCCAGTTTTGGGCACCCCACTTTAAAAAAGACATTGACAAACTGGAGCACGTTCAGAGAAGAATTACCAAGATGGTGAGCGGTCTGCAAATCAGTCTTATGAGGAACAGTTAAAGGATCTGGGAATGTTTAGCTTGCAGAAGAGAAGGCTGAGAGGAGACAATAGCTGTCTACAAATATCTGAAGGGCTGTCACAGTGCAGAGGGATGAGTCCAATTCTCATCTGCACAAGAAAAGACTAGAAGCAATGGGATAAAACTGAAAGGGAGAAGACATAGATTAGATATTAGACAGTGAGGGGGATCAATGAGTGGAAGAGGTTGCCACAGGTGGTGGTGAGTTTTCCTTCAATAGGAGTCTTCAGAGGCTGGGAAGACATCTGGGATGATTTAGTGAATCCTGCACTAAGCAGGGCGTTGGACCCGATGACCTTGGAGATCCCCTCCACCTCTACGATTCTATGCTTTTATTTTATACAGACCCAAGTCGAAACATGACCTTTTCTGGTTCATTTTTTGGACTTTATTGAAAAAAAGGAGTCAAATCCTAAATGAGATCAACATGGTTTAACAACATGACAGCTTATAAACCAGAAAACATATTAACGAAATAGTCTGCTGGAGGACCTTACTATGAACCTTTGAAGGACATCTCTATCTGCAGTTTTCAGTAAACATAGAATACATATAAGCAAGAGGGAAACTGTAAAACTTAGAATGTAGTGGGGGATGAGGAGAGGGGAGGGGAAGGAAAGGCTTGGGAAGGGGCGGGGTTGCATGGTTGATTAGAGAATGAGCCACCCTTGGTGGATAAAAAAGGGGAAAGAACAGAAAATAGAATTTCTAACAATCAAATGATCTGGGAAGAGTAAGCAATGGTTCCTGTCATGACCTTCCCTGTGGACAACCAATTCCCAAATTTAGGGGATGACCTGAAAGCAAACCAGCGTTGCCACATCGCATAAAACTCAAAGTGTGCTATATCTTCGTCTGCTTTCATTTCATCGTACCGCACAAAAGTGTTGATTGCTTCCACCCAGAAGCAGATGCACTTTTACCAGCGAAATAAAATATGTAATGAAAAAACTGTGTAAAACCTTTACAGAGCTATTTTCTCTTAACCCCTTCCCTCCCCATGACGTAAGGGTGCGTCCTGGAGGAAGGGTACTTCCCGCAAAATGAGGGAGCGCGAGAGCCCGGCTGGTTGCTATGGCAACAGGACGCCAGATACCAGCGTCCTGTATTGCCATTGCCTAAGATCGCTGTTATAAGTGAGAGAAGTCCTGCCATGCCTTATCATAGCGTTCATTAGTGCTGTAGTAAAAGTCCCGCAGAGGGACACAAATGCTGTAAAAAGAAGAAAGCAAAATAAAGTACAAAAAATAAAAATGTAAAAGAAGTTTAAAAACCCTTTTTTTATGCTTTTTCTCATATTCGCATTAAATAATCCCACATATTTGGTATCGACGCATCCGTAACGACGTGTACAATAAATTGAACTCGCGTTTTATCCTGCATGGCAAAAAGCCTTTAAAAAAACGCTAAAAAACTTTTTAGCATATTCTCTCCCCAAAAATGCAATAAAAGAAATTTTTTAAAAATGTATGTACCGCAAAATGGTACCAATAAAAACTACAGCTCGTCTCGCAAAAAATAAGCCCTCAGAGAGCTCCGTCCATGGAGAAATAAAAAAAAGTTATAGGACCAGGAATGCAGTGATTTTAGAAACAAAATAATAATTTCCAAAAAAGGATTTTTTATTGTGGAACAGCGGAAAAAACTAAAAAAAATATAAGAATTTTGGTATCGTTGTAACCGTACCGACCCGCAGAAAAAAATGTAGTGTGTCAGTTATGCTGCATAATTAACTCTTAAAAAAGAAACTATGGCAGAATTGATGCGCTTTCTCTCCCTACGATCATCAAAATATAATAAAAGTTTTACAATATAGTCTACGTACAATAAAAACTAGAGTTCGCCACGCAAAAAACAAGCCCTTATATATCCGCGTCGACGGAAAAGTAAAAAAGTTATGGCTGTTGAGACATGGAGATGAAAAAAAAAAAAAAAAATCATTTGGTCCTCAACGCCAAAATAGGCCATGTCCTTAAGGCCTTAGTCAGACGGGCGTTTATTACTGCGATTTGCGCATGCGCATGCGTCCGGCGATTTTTTTAAAACCATTGCTTTGCAATGGTATCGGACACATGAGCGCTTTTTATGCGCTCGTCCGATAAATTAGAGAACAGAAATCGCAGATCGCACGTATCTGCGATCTGCGATTCCTGTTCTCTTCTCTATATGCGCTCAATGGGGCCGGCGGCAGCAGCGCCGACCCCATTGAGAACATATAGAAGACAAATCATTCTTCTCTGGCACAGCTGTAACAGCTGTGGCAGAGAAGAACGATGTTTGCCCATTGAATTCAATGGAGCGGCAATACAGCCGCTCCATTGAAAGCAATGGGCTGCCGGCGTGCGCGGGATGAATTGTCGGGAAGGGGTTAAATATATAACCCCTTCCCTGCAATGCATCCTTAAATGTGAAAAAATAAAAAAAAGGATGTACTCACCTGCTCCCGGCAGCTGGAGATCCCGGCAGCCGGCCTGCAGTGGGTGTGAAGGAGGTGTGACTCAGACTGGCCCCTGATTGGCTCAGCCTGAGCCAATCAGAGGCAGATCTCAGTCACACCCATTCATGAATGGGTGTGACTGAGACTTGCTTCTGATTGGCTCAGCGCTGAGCCAATCAGGGGCAAGTCTGAGTCACACCTCCTTCACACCCACTGCAAGCCGGCCGCCGGGATCTCCAGCTGCCGGGAGCAGGTGAGTACATCCTTTTTTTTAATTTTTTCACATTTAAGGATGCATTGCAGGGAAGGGGTTATATATTTAACCCCTTCCCGACAATTCATCCCACACTCGCCCGCAGCGCTTGCATTCAATGGAGCCACTGTATTGCCGTTTCCATTGAATGCAATGCGCTGGACAGCTCCGGCCCGTTTCTAATGAAACGCGGCTAGGAGCAGATTTTCGGGCGATTTTTGGGCCGATTTTTCGGCGCCGGTCACGCGATTTGCGCATGCGCATCCGTCATGCGATGCGCAAATCGCGTGAAAAAACGCCCATGTGACTAAGGCCTTAAGGGGTTAAAGTGACACATCAAATTTCCAAAAATTGGCCTGGTCGATAAGGAATAAACAGTCTTGGTCCTGAAGGCGTTAAAGGAAACCTGTGAGATCCTATGAGCACCAGGGGTGCGACCTTTTTTTTTTTAAAATCTGTCTCCTTTATTCTTCGCTGTTGGCCCGGGACGTCTGTGCTCCATCTGTGCAGAGGTCTAATCTCTGCTTTCCTTGTGCACACACATCGTTCTCTATAAAGCACAAATTACCTTCTCTCTTCCAGGAAAGGGAGCTATGACACATAGGAGTCTCACTGGCCAATGAACCAATGAATCCTACTACTCTCTACACTACCAGGCTTACTCAAATCCTCTATAAATGAGCCTCCTCTGCGGTATTTTTCTTACTGCAAGAAAAGTAATACACCTTGCAACTTAAAACGGAGAAAACACAAATTAGATATTAGACAGTGAGGGGGATCAGTGAGTGGAACAGGTTGCCACGCTAGGTGGTGAGTTCTTCAATGGAAGTCTGCAAACAAAGACTGGACAGACATCTGTCTGGGATGATTTAGTGAATCCTGCACTGAGCAGGGGGTCGGACCCGATGACCCTGGAGGTCCTTCCAACTCTACCAGTCTATGATTCTAACTATAACAGACTGGGGAAATACATTGTCTCCAACATATGGAGACGCTGGTAGCAGATGGCACAGCTGGATGCTCTGTACGTCCTCTTCCACAAATAGGTGAAAATTTTGACCTTTTCATCTCTCGATTAAAAATAAATACCCTGTTATTGTCGGTTTCTAATTTGTTGCCCGATTTCCTCCTTTTACCTCTATTTTTTTCCCCTCAACTTGAGTTCACTTATCAGGTCATTTAACCCCTTAATGCTGCAGAACATACATTTACACCCTGGAAGTTAGGGAGTTGCATGGACATTTACATCATGGAGGTTAGAGGTCAATCCTTCTCCATACAATGCGGGTTTCTTTCTTACAGCCGATGCCAGCCCGCAACAGCTATCATTAGCAGCGCCGCTGATCAAAGCTGTTGACCCTTTAAGTGCCATCAATGATGACAGCTGCATTTTTTTATGTCTCGATCGATGTTCAAGTATCTCGCACTACCTGTGCCAACTGCAGAAGCGATCAAACCTTTGCAAGTTCTTCCGCTGCAGAATTTTAAGAAATTTGTAAAATTCGTTTTAAAAAGTTTTATTAAGTATTAAATAAAATGTAATAAAAAAAGAAAACATTTTGCTATCCTTAAAAAAAAACATATTTGGTATCGCTGTGTCCGTAAAAGTCCAATCTATCAAAGTAATGCATTATTTACCGCACATGGTGAACATCATCCGAAAAAAACGCAAGAGTTGCGCTTTATTCATCATCCCCTTTCCAAGAAAAATGTAATAAAAGGCGATCAAAAAGTCATATGTGCTCCAAAATGGTGCCAATAGAAACTACAGGATGTCCTGCAAAAAATGAGCCCTCGGCACAACCATGGTGATGGAAAAGTACAAGAGTTATGGCTTCAGAAGATGGCGGCAGAAACTAATAAAAAAAATTAAATATCTTTGGAAAAAGTAGTACAGCAAAAAAAAAAACTATATAAATTTGGTATGGTAGGAATTGTACTGACCTATAGTTGTAGCCTGGCTATAGTGGAGTGAGGAAGCACAGCAGCTTAGCTCCTGCTCCAGAACAGGCCTACACCCTGCTAAAGAGCACTGAAAGCCCACATGGAGACCTCAAAGAAGAGCCGCGCTAACCACTGCACTGGAGCTCCAACGGCTGTGGGGATCGAGCACTAGCGTACCTATAGGGGATGCGGTTGCACCTGGGCCCAGGAGCCTTAAGGGGCCCATAATGCTTCTCTTCTCTGTATAGGGAGCCCAGTACTATGAATAAAGCATTATAGTTGGGGGCCCTGTTACATGTTGTGCATTGGGGCCCAGAAGCTTCAAGTTACGCCTCTGCAAAAGAGGTCAAGAGAAATTGAGGGGCCCATGAGCTCCTAGCTCCATCCCTGGGATCGGGAGATTCCTTGCCAGAGGCTCCCAGTGAGAATCCCTGACAGCTGCAACTGACACAGAGGATTCTGACCGCCCTGAGGGGAACTCTCTGATGACGATCATCTGGCCGCACGATGGGAAAAAGTGCTGCGAACGCAATGGTGGTAGGAAAGGTCAGAGCAGCAGTTTAGACTGCCTGTGTAATGTTTACTTTTCACCTGCTAGGGGCTGTAATGGCGTCAGAAGTCAAGAGGCACCCAGCACATGAAGGTGGGACAGTGGAGCCTTGATCTTTCCTTATCATCCAATCAACCTAGTCTTTCTAGCCTTCTCTCTCTCCCCTTCCTCTTTTTTTCTTCTCTTTCTCTCTCCAATTCTCCTCCCCTATTCACCTCAACCCAGTCCTCCCACAGCAGCATACTCGCTCAATTATCCTAAAACCCAAATGGCTCAGTTGAAATTTTGCACAAAAAATGCAAGGGGCCTAAACGGGGCGCAAAAGCGTAACCAAATACTACATCAACTACACAAAGATCTCACATTATTTTCCTAGAGGAGACTCATTTCCATGCCGGGAATATCACCAACATTATGAATACGGTAGATGATATAACACATGTTGTTTTGGTTCTACAGTGCAAATCCCGTAGCAAAGTCAAGAGGAATCTCGATTGCTATACATAAGGCAGTTCCCTATGAGGTTGTGGGCACTCTTGCGGATCCTGAGGGTTTGTTTGTTTTTCTAAAGATCAAGACATGGAATACACTATTCATGCTGGCAAACTGATATCTTCGAAATCAGGGTCCTATGAGAATGGGCAGATCAATCTTGGGCCGCCTGGTGGATTTTGCAGAAGGGATTTGTCTCCGACAAAGAGACTCATAGCATAAAAAGTAACTTTACAGCCTGCTACCAAAGAAATTGCTGAGAAGGATATTAAGAAACACTGGGGAAAAAAAGTTACAAAGAGGGACTATAAGAGCTACTTGGTACAACCTTTGCCACGGAATTCAAGGCCATGGCCTAAAATATATAAGTATACCTGTTTACTATTTATGTTATATTTAAAATCTAATAAACAGATTAAACAAAACTCTTAGGCCTCATGTCCACGGGGGAAAAGATGAATTAAAATCCGCAGCGGATTTTAACTCTTCTCCCGCCCACAGATCCGCACCCCATAGGGATGCATTGACCACCTGCGGGTAGATAAATACCCGCGGATGGTCAATAAAAGTGAATTAAAAAAAATATGGAGCATGAAAAAAAATGGACATGCTCCATTTTCGTGCGGGTCTCCAGCGGGGACGGCTCCCGCAGGCTTCTATTGAAGCCTATGGAAGCCGTCCAGATCAGCGGGAGACCTAAAATAAGAATAAACTTACCCGCAGCGGTCTTCTCTTCTTCGCGGCCAGATCTTCTTTCTTCGGCCCGGCGCATGCGCGCGGCACGCTGCCGGCGTGTTGAGCACATCCGCCGGCTGAAGAAAGAAGATCCAGCTGCGAAGAAGACAAGATCTGCACGGTCCGTTGCGGGTGAGTTTAATC
Organism: Eleutherodactylus coqui; assembly: GCF_035609145.1. NCBI lineage: Eukaryota > Metazoa > Chordata > Amphibia > Anura > Eleutherodactylidae > Eleutherodactylus > Eleutherodactylus coqui. Next base: position 40,061,069 of record NC_089837.1, read on the forward strand.
TTATTTTCAGCCATCATGTCCGCAGGGCAGGAGGGACCCGCTGCGGAATCTCCATGGAGAATCCGTAGCAGGCCTGATTTTCCCCATGGACATAAGGCCTAAGTCTTCCTCGATCAGTTTTATGATATCTTCCACAATTTTCATAGTCCATCTTCGGACTTGTTCTATTTTGGCCGCTGACTGACTGACTGACTGACTGACGGGAGGCTGCACTGGATAAAAGGTATCGGAATACATAGAAGAGACCTCCAGAGTGTGACAGGCAATCAGGTAAGGAGGGCAAGCATGGAACAATGTATTTTCACTGGAGTGGCCCTTTAATCCTACTTTATTCCCACACTACTGCTTCTTGCTTCTTTTTTGTATATGTAAGGGTATATGAAAAAGGGATGTATACTGCTTGTTCCCAGTTGTTGGTGATGGTGACACAGTATTCTTTTACGCTCAGTAACAGACATGTGCTGATGAGCAAACTATAGTTTTCACTGTTTTGTACCATTCTACACTGCTTAAGCTATTTGCCCTTTATACCTGGATAAGAGTGTTTGCTGCCTTGTGCTATGCACTGGTCCCTGTTTACCTAGAAACCAGAATAGATATATTAGAGGGCGGTTCAGTCCAGTCCAGTTGCTAGAGTGATTGCACATGAGCTAAGCTCAAGATACAGCAGGGACTTCAAACTTGGAAAGTATTCGTGTTAGCTAGGGTATTTGGTTTTTAGGTGGTGGGAGGCAACTTTAATACGGCATTGAACCCTGCAATAGACACCACTGCGGTTTCGCCTTCACTTCCTCCAAGACAGACCCGTAGACTCAAAGGCCTCATCTCTGAGCTCAACCTGCTGCTTGGAGAATACTGAACCCAACAATAAGAGAATACACATATTTCTCACATGTCCATAAAACCTTTTACAGAATTGATTATTTGCAAATATCAGGGAAGTTTATCCAATCTGTTAGGGCAGTGGAAGTGGGTCCGATCACAATCTCTGATCATGCACCAGTATCTCTAATGTCGACCATCAATAACTACCCAATAAGAGAGTGGAGTTGGTGTTTAAACCACACCCTACTAGGCAGTGAAGGTCATTGCTCGGAACTCTCAGGGAAGCTTAAAGAATTTTTTGAGCTCAACGACACCCCGGAGGTATCAACTCCAATGCTATGGGAAGCTCACAATGCTTTTATCAGAAGGGAACTGATAGCCCTGGGTACGGCTTAAAAAAGCTGAGGGAGAAAGATATAAACTCATTATTGACCTCTAGTGCCTCTTGACACAGATGCTGAGAAGGTCACCTGGGATTATATGAGTGAAGTTTGGATTCCCTGATCAATCAGAGCTATCTTCATCCTCTATTCAGAACCCTTGGCCAGGATAAATGGTTCAAAGTCCAAACCCTTTAGCATTAAAAATGGGATGAGGGCCATAGTAAAAAATCTGAAAGTGGGCAACAGTCCCGGGCAGGACGGTTTCACCACTAGAGTTTATAAATTATTCAAAAAAGGAGCTTTCCGCATTTGCGGTGGAGGCATTCAATTCCATTAATAGGGGCTACTCCTTACCACCACAAGCTCTTCAGGCACATATTAAGGTCATACATAAACCGGAAAAAGACTCCTCAGCCTGTGGGAGCTACAGGCTGATATCACTGATCATTGTAGACATCAAAATGTTTGCAAAACTTATCACCAACAGACCCCAAAGTGTGATACCGCTCCTGATACACGAGGAGCAAGTGGGTTTTGTTCTGGGCAGAAAGGCAAGGGACAATACCATCAAGACACTATCTTTAATAGCCAGGGCGAGGACTCTAAGGTCCCACTTATGCCTCCTAGCCATTAATGCCAAAAAGGCGTTTGATAGGGTGGATTGACCCTTCCTCTCTGCCACCCTGGATAGAATTCATATGGGGCCGAGGATAAAGCAGTGGATTATGGCATTATACCAAGATCCCTCGGCCAGGATAAGAGTGAATGGGGTGCTGTCGGAGGCTTTCTGGGTGGGGAACGGTACCAGGCAGGGGTGCCCATTGTCCCCCTTCTTGTATGTCCTGACCATGGAGGCTTTTGCCAATGCCATCCACAGCAATAAGTCGATCAAGGGGTTCAGGATCGGCCCCATGGAGCATAAAATGGCGCTCTTTGCGGATGACCTGCTTCTCTACCTATCCAATCCCCAGGTCAGCATGCCTTTCCTGCTTAAGGAGTTTTAAAAATTAGGGAGAGTCAATAATTATAAAATCAACGCACAAAAGTCGGAGGTGTTGAATGTCTCGGTCCCACAGGCTGAAGCCTCACACCTAGAGGCTACATTCCCCTTCCGTTGGAGTGGGTCCCATATCAGATACTTAGGTATCCAACTACCGACCGACATCTCCCAGGCCTTCGAACTTGATTTTGTCCCCGTTGTCACAAATCTTGAGAGAGATCTAGGTAGATGGGGGCCCCTGTTTCTCTCTTGGAGTGGCAGAGTCAACGTAATAAAAATGGACGCGTCGCTCAAATTTCTATATCTGTGTCAAACAATCCCCATTGGGCTACGCAAGTTGTATCTAAAAAAACTGAGGTCCTTAATTATGGATTTTATATGGATGGGACATAAGCCACGCATGCGCTTTTCACTTCTGGCAAGGATAAGAGCGATGGGGGGTTGGGTTTCCCAGACTTCTCCCTTTATTACAGAGCCAATATCTCCAAGTGTGTACTGGACATTCTCAAAAATAGAGCCTCGAAGCTCTGGGTGGAGGTGGAGCATTCGGGAAATCTGGACGGCCTATATGGGGCCGTTTGGATTCCCCCGAAATGGATCAGATTTCTGCCTAACATTTGCCCATTCTGTCTTCAAATCATTGAGATGTGGGCAGGCTTCACGGCCGCAGGCGGACTTGTTACAGTACCGGGTCCGCTTTCGCCACTAATCGCAAATCTGCAGTTTGAAGTTATGCTTAGATATTCCACTCTTCTGGCCTTCAGGTCAACCCGATCCCCAGACTGAGAGATGCCCTGACATAGTCCAGCTTAAAACCAATGTCTGACATTCTGGGAGAGAATTTACCACAGCCCGGGGCTTTGCTTCAATACTTACAGCTGAGAGGATTTCTAACTGTGCCTCTTACAGCCTTTGAGCAGTTGTGCACCTCACCTTCATCTCTGAGGCACATGATCTCAAGGCTTTACAAGTTGTGGCTGGCCTGGGAGGCGGGGGAGGAGACCCAGAGATATGTGGGGGCCTGGAAGGAAGAGCTGGGGGGGGGGGGAGTCAGAGGAGAGAGGGTCCAAGGTGTGGACGCTAACACAAAAGCTTTCTTCTGCATGTAGGATCCAAGACTTTAACTTTAAAATAATATCAAGGTGGTATAGGACCTCAGATCAGCTTCAGAGGATGTTTCTCCAGCTCTCCTCTACTTGCTGGAGATGTAATAATAGTAGAGGCACAATGACTCACATATGGTGGGAAAGCCCACCGGTGGCGATCCTATGGAAGAAGGTGACAATGCTTTATAATCACATTTGTCATACAGGGGTTAGGATGACCCCGCAATTGGCCCTGCTTTCACTGTTCCCGGGATCCGTGAGGGACACCAGGTCCGGTCTCTTAAAATTCTTCATAATGGCAATTTGGAGACTCATTCCAAGGCTGTGGCGCTCCACGACTGCTCCAACTAGGGAAATGTGGGTGGAGGAACTCCATACCCTCATGCTCTATGACAAGTTGGGGGCTGACGACTCTGAAACCTGGGAGGTGACTTACAGGACTTGGCAGGTTTGGGTAGCTTTCAGGACCACTGACAGGTTTAGAAATTGGAGAGCATTGGGAGTGATCTGATACTTGGTTACTTGGAATCTTTAGTGGGCTGGAACGAGACCAGTTTGGGAGATAATCCGGTAAATGTGATGAAGGATAAGATGCTCAGGCCGCTTCTCCCTCCCTCATTCCCCCATACTCCTTCACCCACCCCTACTCCCCCCTGCCCTTCTCCTTGTCTTAAAACCATGTCTATTTTCCCCTATTAGTCGGGGAAGTTGCATTTTATAGTCTAGTTGAAAGCAGAGAGTCAATATAAAGTTAATGGCCTTCACAGAAGGATTAAAGAAAAGACGGTAAGATGAGGCGGTAATGGGCTGCCCCACGGTTAACGGGGGTGACAGGCTCTCCCTCCCATCATCTGACTTAGGCTAAGTGCATCAGCTGAATCAACCAAATACATTGTAAATGCCTCAGCCAATCATATAATCTGCTTTCTGACATGTCACTAGACGATGCCTAATGCCACTCACAAGGCTACTCATACGTATAATCAATGAAGACTTGCTTTATTCTAGTGGTGTCTGCACTCCAACTTCCTTTTTTCTTTCTTTTTCACGTTTGGTTTTGAATCTGTATGTAAACTTATAATAATATTATTATTAATAATAAAAACCTAAAAATGAGACGAGGCAGGGATGCCCACTGTCCCCAATTCTCTTTGTACTAGTGTTGGTAACACTGCTGCGAGGGATAAGACAAAACAAAGACATAGAGAGTCTAAAAGTAGGTAACACCACTCACAGGTAACACCTGTGAATTCAATGAATGTCCAAGCGCTGTCTGTGATTGGCTGAATGCTGTGACCAATCACAGGCAGCACTCAGCTGTCATTCAATGAATAGCTGAGTATTGCCTGTGATTGGCTGAGCTCTCAGCCAATCAAATACAGCCTTTTCAGCAGGTGGGGATTTTAAATCCTCACCTGCTGAAACAGATTCAGAGCAGTGCAGGGAGAAGATAGGCTGGAGGCTTCTGAGCCCCGGCAGCTGATTCAAGGTGAGTATATTTTAGTTTCAAAGGATTTTATTGTGTTTTATAATCATACATAAAATAGGCTTGTAATATTCTTAAGTCCATAAGAATTAAAGGGGTTGTCCCGCGCCGAAACGGTTTTTTTTTTTTTCAACCCCCCCATTCGGCGCGAGACAACCCCAATGCAGGGGTTAAAAAAGAACACCGGAGAGTGCTTACCTGAATCCCCGCGCTCCGGTGACTTCTTACTTACCTGCTGAAGATGGCCGCCGGGATCCTCTCCCTCGGTGGACCGCAGGGCTTCTGTGCGGTCCATTGCCGATTCCAGCCTCCTGATTGGCTGGAATCGGCACGTGACGGGGCGGAGCAACACGGAGGCGGCATCCTGCACGAGCGGCCCCATTGAGAAAAGAAGAAGACCCGGACTGCGCAAGCGCGGCTAATTTGGCGATTAGACGGCAAAAATTAGTCGGCTCCATGGAAACGAGGACGCTAGCAACGGAGCAGGTAAGTGAAAAACTTCTTATAACTTCTGTATGGCTCATAATTAATGCACAATGTACATTACAAAGTGCATTAATATGGCCATACAGAAGTGTATAACCCCACTTGCTGCCACGGGACAACCCCTTTAAGTATTGCCAGAAAAATAATATATGGGTAGGAAAAAAAAGTTAACACGGGGGTTTAAACTATTGAGTTGTCAACAATCCACATAGTCGTTACTAGAATTTTATTGAGGTAGATAATATATTATGGCGTAGCCCTGAGATCTCTAAGCCCTCAATCCATGGTTGCCAGATTTTCTGGAAATTTGTCATAGTGTCTGTTCTAATCGCATGAATCCTTTCAAACAACATCATTAAGGATATTTTATTAAGCACCTTTGGGAAGGAGACAGTAGGTGATTTCCATTTAGAGGTGATGTGGATTCTTGTAGCCATACATACATATTGAATCAGTTTGTGAGCTTGATATCGAAATCTCATAGGGCGGTCCCCCAGCAGGAGCACTGTAGGGGATTTGGAAACCGGACCCACAAACAGTTGGTTGAAAGGATTGTGAACCTGTGACCATAGCCTTTCGACCTCCAGGCATGTCCACCACGTGTGAAGCATATCCCCCCTTTCTTGGCATCCCCGAAAGCACAATGGGGAGGAGGCTGGGTAGAGATTTTGCAATCGCTGTGGAACTAAGTATGTCCTTTCAATGTCTATTTTAATTGAACTTTCCATAAGGGAAAATTGGTGGCTGCCTTTGGAGATTGTAGAACAACAATACTGCCATTTGTCAGTGGTCATCTCAAGCTGTAAGTCCGCTTCCCAGCTCCTCATAAACATAAGCTTTTCCCCAGACTGAAGTTGGTTAACCCTTTCCAATCCACTGTCTGACATCTTCCTACATTCTGATTGAAGCCTGTGCAGCTCCGATGTCGGAAGATGCCCAGCAGGGTATTCTTACTATATATTGCCGTCCGCTTTGTTGTCGGAGCGTCTCCGACATATCACATACTGCAGTACTGGCTCTAGCAAGCAGATGGCACCATTGTATAATGGCAGAAAGAGAAAGCTCCTTAGAAAACCCTAAATCTAAAATTGGAATTTCAAAGGGTTAAGTGTATTATATATGTGAATCGGTTACAGACCAGGTTCGTCTGGGACGTGGAGGTAGAGCCCTCGGGATAGAAGTTGTTGGTATTGGAATTTGCGCAGTCTCCACAGCTTGGTATGCCTCTTGCCGTGTTTTTACTAAATAGGACCTGCCCTGCTGGTGAAAGGTAAAGGTAAAGGACCGGACAAAGATGGAAGAGTGGAAGATAAAGGCAAAGGGCATCTATATTTTATTTTGGCCGATTGATGCGCTTGGGTGATTGGTCGCAGCATTCTACGTTTTGCCAATGTAGTTGAAGCAATGTCCGGATATAGGTGGAGTGACATTGGGAGCCCTGGAAGATGGGCCAGTTGTCTGGCTACTGCCAGAAGCTGATCCTGCATTTTGCTGTAGTGTAGCTTCAGAATTACATCTCGGGGTAAGTCTGAGTTAGGTGGTTGAGCAAGAGCCCGATAAATCCTGTCAATCCTCAGTAAATTCTGGTCGACCGTGGGCAGTACTGTTGTGAACAGATTGACCGCTGTCTGCTTCAGAGCTGACGCGTTGTTTATCTTCTTCCACCGCCACAACAATGTCGTCTGTTTTGCGCTCCAGTTCGTCTGTTCATTGGCCCAAATCTTTCATTTGATCAGTAATTTCCTTAACTGCTGTAGCTAGCTCTTCCTTGAATATAGACTTTATATGGATTAGCAAGGTAGCTTGTAGCCCCATCAGAGCCGGGGGTGTTGGATCTGGAATTTGTTGCAAAGGAGGCACATCAGATAAGGATTCCGATGCGGCTGGACTCGACGGTCCAGATGTTGTATGGGAATCGGCCTGAGACCGCGCTGCAAACATTTCTGGGAGTATACCCTGTATTGTAGTATGAGAGTCCCGAAAGTTCTTTCCTTTGGTTCTGGTCATATTCGTTGTAGTGCCCCACGAATAAAGTATGGTATGCTGTTATCAGAGAGTGCAATGGTCTAGCCAAGGTATGGCCTAGGTAGACATCAGGGTGCCAACCTCAGACCACCGGGTGTCACTTGTAAAATGGGGGGTGGGCATAGTTTATGTCATTTGGTGGCTAATAATGAGGGTGTCAATCATGCGGCACAGGATCGTGGCAAAAAATATGCATAAAAATGCTTAGGGGCTTCATCCACCCCCAGAGGAAGAAGCTGTTAATTCAGAGTATGCTGTTCTGTTGAATGACCACTAGGTGGTGACAGAACACCAAAAACGTCCTGCTCTTCTTTTAAATGCACTACTTTCTGTGCCTCTGTGGATCAGCATGCCTTTCTCCTCCAAGATTGCAGGTGATAATCTTCTGCAAGGAGGGCAGGGGGAATCCAAGGTCCCACTGACATCTCCCCACCGCCACAAGCAGCACTCCTCAGTCTGCCCCACTGCCTCTCTGGCCTGGATTACATAGTCCTCAGCCCTCGCTGGTGGCAAGTGGGGTACCGCTGGTGGAAGTATATATCCCAAGTATGTAGGAGAAGCTGCAATCCCTCCTCTCCTCTCAGAATGCCGCTCCATCAGCCAAGCTGTCAGCGGCGCTCAGGGCTGCGATTCTGGACCTCCCAGCCTACTGGAGGTCGTCCCCACCTCTCTCCCAGACTCAGGGGGTATTGTGGTGCTCCTGCCTGGAAGCTGGTCAGCCCCTGGGCCACAGACTCCCCTGACTTCTCAGTCCTGCTGTATTGGGGGATTCCTTTAGGCCACCTCAGGAGCCTAGAGGTGTCTCTAGCAAACCCCTTATTTCTGGGTGGGAGCAGCGACCCCCAAGGTGCAGTGTACTCTAGTATTATGAAGCCTTGATGCTGTCTAGACGCATCCTGCGGTTCCCCCACATGGATCCTCCTGGTAGCGGCAGCGACACTACAGCTGTCACCCACCAGATCACGGGCCTCTCTGCTCCAGCGGCCACAGGAACTGACCCCCATCGGACCTCTGTCCTCACTTCCGGATTTTCGAGCTCCAAGGGTCAATCCAATCTGCTAGGAACCTCTCTGAAAGTTTCCCTTGCAGAGGAGCTCCAGAGGCTGCGTCTTTTCCCGCTGCTTGCCAGGCTATGCCTCCGAGGTGAGTATAATTTATTTTTATTTTTAACACATTCTAGGGATGATTTTCAGAGAAGGGCTTATATTTAAAGCCTTTCCTCGAAAATCCATGGAGGGCGTGCTGGCAGCCCATTGCTTTTAATGGGGCTGCAGAAGCGCTGGTCCCATTAAAAACAATGGGAGAACATCGCAGCTGTGACAGTTATGGCAGGGGATTCTTTACTCCCCGCAGGGATGATAAAATCCTCTGCCACAGACGACAGCTATGGCAGGGAAATCCTTACTCCCCACGGGGAGTCCCCTTGTCACTGAACACTGCGTCAGTGCTGTGACAGTGTTCAGTGACAAGGTGACTCCCCGCTCGGGAATATTGAAGGGCACCATGCACCTATAGTGCACACATGTCCTATATTTTGCAGGTACGTAAAACATGGACATGTGAACACACCATAGGCAACCAATGGTTCTAATACACGCATGTTTTTCTGTGCACAATTGTACGCACGTAAACACGCTCATCTGAATCCACCCTTACTTTGATTTTGGAGCACTCCTGCTCTGTAGGCTAGTTTCAACTCCTTGTAGCTGAAGACTGCCTCATATAGCACTATATGGGGCCGTCTTCAGTTTCTGGAAGAAGCCCAGAACAGCCAAAGGAGCAGGAGCTCTACAAAATGAAAGTGCAGGTACTCTTTAATCCATGGCTGTGCATGAGCTTAGAGCGCAAACACAATCTAAGAAACGAGTAGACAGTAAGGCCCCATTTATTCACATATTTTGGTCAGTATCGTCCATCAGTATTTGGAAGCCAAAATTGGAAGTGCAACATAGACATAGTAAAGTATAACGGAAAGAGTTTAAAGGTTTTTTTTACACCTACTCTTAGCTTTGGCTTAAAAATACTAATGTAAAATATACAAGTATGGTACATCAGGCTTTTATTTACCATTATGATAAAATATTCAAGATATTTTACAATTTTAGTTATCAATGTTTTTGATAAATAGAGGGCTCAGATGAATAGAACATATTTATAGGACATTTCAAAAAATTCCTATGAAAGGAAAAAAATACAACAAATTCTGCATTGAATTAATTTTACCATATTTATACATATAAATAAATATTTTTTTTTCCAAGCTGGAGTCAGTACATTTCTACGAACTACACCAAAATGGCACTGCCTCCAACTCCACAGCCCTGCTTCTCACACACATTGAGAAGGATACATATATATCCTTGTAGGTAGAAAAGAAAACACTGGAATATATACATTTATATAGATATAGTTATGTGCCTTTCTTTTTATATGTATACTAACTTTATTCTCATATGTACTAACTCTATGAAAAACTTTATACTTCGCCTTATATCAGATATTCCAAAGGCCTTGCAAGGCGAAGACAAAATGTATTTTAAACACAGCAAAGAAGAATCGGACGAAGGCCGTGTGCTTGGCTGTTTTCCCAGAAGCGCCATATCTAGATGAAGACCGTTCAACTATGCATCTGAACTTTCACTATCTCAGGTTGGAAATCCGGACTTCCCATATATGGTTATGCTGTGAATTTGAGCCAATGAGCCCATCACCCATTCCTAGTGATGAGACCAAAGGGTATAAGATCCCATGTAATCTGTAATAAAGCGCGCAGTCATGTCCCCGTGTGAGGAGCTATACCAGACTTCCGTGTGTGGTGTTTTCTTCTTTACCGCCGGCAGTAGGGCAAGTGGGGTGGGCCTGATTGGTGCTGTACGCAAGAAATTACCCTGACAATTGGCGCAACCAACTGGGGCGACAAAACCGGAGCCGTACAACGCAGTCCACCCAGATCCACGCCACGGGGAAGCCGTCCTGCTGCAAACCGAGCCTGATCAACTCACAGAACTCCAGGTAAGACCAGCATATATTTATGTTGTGTTTTACACTGCGAGTCTTGCAGCGGGAGGGACTAGCTGTGGTTTGTGACCGGACGGGTTGGGTTACGAGTTCTACACGGTAACTCGTAGGCTTCGGGTTTGCCGTCACGGACCACTGACCGTGATATGCGCACCAATCGCTCACCCAGGAACTAGTCTGTAGTCTATTTGTACTTTGAAGTCCGTAGCGTTTTAACGATAGTGAAGGTTGTTTGTTGTATCTGCAGAATTTTTTTTTCTTCTCTTTTTTCTTTTCATTTGGTCTCACAGACGAAGGAACCCTCCGTTTTGGTTTATTTAGTTGTTGACGGTTTAGCTGAGAGGGATGCACTCTGTGAGATAGGTCCCATAGACGAAGGAACCCTCCGTTTTAGTTTAGTTTAGTTGTTGATGGTTTAGCTGAGAGGGATGCACTCTATGGGACTGGTTCCATAGAAGAAGATGCCTTCGGTTGTTTTGCCATATATAAGGGGCTGACAATTCGGGTCAGAAGGATGCACTCTATGGAGCGTGTTATTATTATTATTGTTGTTGTTGTTCTAATATGCGTAAGACCTTATTAAAGAAGACAGAGCCCCTCAAGGGCCGCCGCCGTGCGGATCAATTGATGGAGGAGAGACAGTAGGAGAGACAAGGGTCCAAATCTGTAAAATGTAACAAAACTTATGAAAATGTGTGACATCGACCCGCACGGTAGATTACAGTATGGTGACTGGGAGGGAATTCTTTAGGACCAAGAAGAGCGCCTTGAAAGACCAAGGTTTGCTAGAAAGTGCTAGAGTGAGAGACAGTCAGAGAAAGTTAAGTATGTACACGTATTAAGAAAGTATCCGTAAGTGAAATGTTGGAAAGTACAGTAAGTGATCAAGAGGGTGTCGGGAGAGTGTCTATTGAAGGTTACATTGGCAGTTAGGTAGGGAGAGAAGTATGGGGAACAAGCAAAGTCGAGAGGAAAGTTACAAGACATGTGATTTGTTGGCAAAGAGAGAGGAAAAGGTGTATAATACTAGATAGATATAGATGTATGTGTGTGTATGTATATACTGTATGTGCAAACGGTTAACTGAGCTTGCTTTTAGAGGAGAAGGTTTGTTTACTTAAAGCTGCAGTGTCTTTGTCTAGCTTTCAAGGTCAAGAGATAAAGCGAGAGAGAATGCAATAATAACCCTGAAAAATATCTGCTTGCTTAAATGGAATGGAGGCTTGAAATGAATTTAATTAATTATACTGTCTTACAAGGCAGGAAATATAGCAATTTCTAAGGTATATTCTTACTGGGTTCTGATCACAAATGGACACGTCTTGGTCTCTTTTTCATACAGGTGTAAGAAAGTTATATCCCACTCACATCCTGTGGGGGCTTTTAAGAATACAGGGGTTGAAAATGAAGACCATGTTAGAAGGTCCCAACATATGTGTTAATTATGAGTTCAAATGCAGGGAATAGTTAAACTAAAACAACTCTATTCAGTCTGTGTTTCATATTCGTAGAGAGATAACAGATATTTTGCAAAGGTGGGGGCTTTCAGACTTGACTCTCAGCTCAGGGTCAAATATAGAGAAAGAAAGGCAGGGGGGCTGAAAGATACCCACGCATTCTAAAATATATCAGCGTTTAATATAGCATATAATAGTTTCAGTAAATAAGAAAGATAGAATGTCTCAGTCACTCAGCAAATTTTTTCACATAATTTGTCAAAAATAGCGCTCATTCACAATCTCATTTCAATAGAATCATGTACTTTATAACATTATAGCACTCACCTCAATGTTTTTCAACTGATGTATGTATGTTTGTCACACTTTTTTTTTGTCTGTGCATCTGTATGTACTGGTACACCTTCAATAGGGGGTGACGGAGCAGACTTGAGCGCATGGATGGATGAGAGTTAGTGACCCGTGTTCAAGCTGAGATGAATGTAAAATGTGTGATGCAGATATTGACTGGGGATAAAGTCCCCCCCCCCCCCATGCATAAGACTTTACTTGTTTGTGGTGTGGATGCTTAGACTGTACAGCTGAAATGAAGCTGTGAAAAAAGACGCAAGCGACCAGTATTGAGGGGGTGGAGCTAGATGATGTAAAAGGACGTAATGTTTCATCCCTCTTGTTCACAAGGGAGGGGGTGAGGATCTTGAGCAGCTAGTAAAAGTTTTGTTTTTTTTCCTCTCTCAAATTTGATAAGACATTGCAGGCAGGATCAGATTAATAATGAATTTGCTTAAAGGAATATCACATTTCAAATATTAATAGGTGTTTGTAGATTATTCTGCCCCGATGTAACTCATGTCTCTGTTATTGGTGCTAACATCTTACAGGCCTTATCTGCATCCATCAAATCTTTTTACAATGTTGTACTACTTTCAAACCGGGTACTCTTGTTCCAATTGAGTACCCTGGTTCAAAGGGGGGGAGGAGAAGGCATAGGTGATCTAGGTATTGTAAATCAGCCATTTTAAAAATTTTTGCAACAAGATTCTGATCTTTTTGAAATAGAATATCAGCCTGATTGTCTAGCAGTGATGCAACAAGAAAATTTAAGTTTTAAAAAGTTACTGAAAGCCCTTGTTAACCATGCATATTTTGAGTTGTTTTTTATAGATGGTCCCAGGGTGATTGACAACTCCACACTGGATATGCAGTGGTCACACAACAAGATGTCCTAAAAGCAGAATGCCTCCGCATGTCGCAGTACAAGAAGCGGAACTGAAAGCACTCACGGAGGCGTGTAGAGTGGCCACAGGTAAGTCGGCAAACATTTACACTGACTCCCGGTATGCATTTGGCATAGCTCATGATTACGGCCCAACATGGAAGGCCAGACAGTTTTTTACCTCAGCAGGACAGCCAATTAAGAATGATGCAGCGGGCAGAGTCTCACGGAGACCCTACTTCTACCTAACAAAGTAGAGAGCTCACACCAGTTCCTACACCAGAGAAGCAAGAGGCAACACCATCACAGACTACACAGCAAAGGCAGCGGCCCTCAAGCCGTGGAAGAAAGAAGAAAAGAAGAATTTAACAATAACTTTGGACTTTGATAAAAACTTTGGACTTGGATAAAATTTTGGACTTTGATAAAAACTTGGACTTTGATATGCTAAAGACTTTACAGTTACAAGCCAGCAAGGAAGAAAAGGAAAAATGGACTAAAAAGGGACGGCGTATGGTGAACAGTCAACAGAACTTGCCTACCATAGTCCCTGTGCCCCATGATGGCCCAGCTGACGCACGGAAAGACGCACCTCTCAAAGCAGTAATGATGTCGACGCTTGAACGAGGACAGGTGGATCCTGGGTTTTCTGTAGCTGCTGCATCATTTGTCCAATTTTGCATGATCTTTGCCGTAAGCAACAGGGCAGAAGTAAATTTGCCACATCACACTTGCCTAGACCACTCTACCCATTTCAGGGATTGCAAATTGGCTACATTCAGCTCCCACTTGTTGGGAAGTATGAATATGTGCTTGTTGTTGTTGATTTCTTTTCAGGTTGGAAAGACCTACCCTGTTACCAAAGTAAATAAGTAAACCGCACAGAAGCTCATGAATGAGGTAATCTGCAGATATGGGGCATCGGAAGTGATTGAGTCAAACAAAGGTACACACTTCACAGGTGAAATAATGCAACACATCATGTCTGCTTTGGGTATATTTCAGGCTTTTCCCACACCCTACCATCCGCGGAGTAGGGGGAAAGTAGATACAAAAGCCAATGGAGGAAACGGGAAAATCTTGAATTGAGTGTCTTCCATTAGTTCTTTTCCAGGAGGATACATGCCACAGTAGCTGAGTTTGGGGAATGATTTTCTTGTTAATTTTGTCATAGGCCTCTCCAAGGAATTGTCAATAATGCATTCTGCAGTCTCTGCTTTTCTCCCAGGTCCTACAGATGAGTGTCACAATCTGAAACCAGGTGACAGGGTCTATGTGAAAAAGTTTGAAAGAGAAACCCGGTTTTAAAGGTCGTTACCAGATGTTGCTCACCACCCCAACTGCAGTCAAGCTCGAAGGAAAGCCCACTTGGATCCACACTTCGCACTGAAAAAACTCATGATCCTGCATATCCTTTACATGCTATAATGTGGTACAATTCCTCTAACACGCACCTTTGACTACTGTGCACTAGCCCCCTGTTTCAGGGATCAGAACAAATTAATACAATCAAATGTGCAATATGAAGCCTACACTGAGAGTTAGAATCCAACAATGCATCGTGCTAAGAGAGAAGTTGACGCTCCAGGTGGTAACTTTGATCCACATGTACACATAGCTGCAATAGGAGTGCCAAGGGGGGTGCCAGATGAATTTAATTCTAGAGATCAGGTTAAAGCAGGTTTTGAGTCCTTACTTGCTACTGTCACTGTTAATAATAATGTAGATTAGATGAATTATATCTATTACAATCAGCAGAGGTTTGTAAACTACACCAGAGATGCTTTTGCAAGGGTTAATTGACCAGTTAGGGCCCACTGCATCCATGGCGTTCCAAAATAGAGTGGCCCTGGATATGATTTTAGCAGAAAGAGGTGGGGTATGTAACTTCCTGTACGTGTATTATCCCTTTGATCAAAAAGAGTATTAGTAAGGGACTGGATAATGTGACACCAACGTTTCCCTTGTTTGAAAAAGATGAAGAGCCAGTTCCGATAATGCCAACCAGGTACGTTACCAGAAGAATGGAGAAATGTACTAGTACTGTGTCTGCCCCGGTCCCATAAGATGGACTGTCAGTGGAATTCCCATTTGCCTAGGGTTAGTGCAGAAGACCTTAGGTTCCGGCGAGGGCACACCCTGCGGAGTGTTAACTTGTACAGATAGAGGGTATGGATGCCCGGAAAAAGCCCAGGGAATCCATGGCCTCCTTCTGAGGTGAGGTAGGGATCCCCCCTCCTAGGAGTAGGGCCTTACGGGCAGTGGAGAAACCCTGATGCAAGGGAGAGGCGACCGAAGAAGAGTGCAAGATCTGGTGCTTGATCTCCGTATTAAGTTTTTAGGGGGTTTGAGAAGGATACATATATATCCTTGTAGGTAGAAAAGAAAACACTGGAATATATACATTTATATAGAGATAGTTATGTGCCTTTCTTTTTATATGTATACTAACTTTATTCTCATATGTACTAACTCTATGAAAAACTTAATACTTCGCCTTATATCAGATATGCCAAGAGGCCTTGCAAGGCGAAGACAAAATGTATTTTAAACACAGCAAAGAAGAATCGGACGAAGGCCGTGTGCTTGGCTGTTTTCCCAGAAGCGCCATATCTAGATGAAGACTGTTCAACTATGCATCTGAACTTTCACTGTCTCAGGCCGGAAATCCGGACTTCCCATATATGGTTATGCTGTGAATTTGAGCCAATGAGCCCATCACCCATTCCTAGTGATGAGACCAAAGGGTATAAGATCCCATGTAATCTGTAATAAAGCGCGCAGTCATGTCCCCGTGTGAGGAGCTATACCAGACTTCCGTGTGTGGTGTTTTCTTCTTTACCGCCGGCAGCGGGGCAAGTGGGGTGGGCCTGATTGGTGCTGTACGCAAGAAATTACCCTGACAACATACAAAAATAATTATGTTGACAACCTGAGGTGTTTATCTTTTTTTTTTAGCATTTCTAACATGCGAAACAAAAATATGGTTTATTCTCTGTATGAATTCTCTGATGATAATTTAATCCTAATTTGATTTCTTTGCAAAACATTTTTCACATACAGAATATTAAAACTGCTTCTTCCCTCTGTGACGTCTCTGATGATTCCCAAGTTTGGCACTAGTAGTAAAACGTTCCCCACATTCTGAACACAAAAATGGTTTCTCTCCTGTGTGAATTCTCTGATGATCCCTAAGTTTGGCTTTAGTAGTAAAACATTCCACACATTCTGAACATGAATAAGGTTTCTCTCCTGTGTGAATTACCTCATGTAAAACAAGCTTTGATTTTTCGATAAAACATTTACCACACACTGAACATGAAAATACCTTCTCCCCTTTGTGAATTCTCAAATGTTTAACAAAACCATATTTGTATGCAAAACATTTCCCACATTCTGTACATGAATATGGCTTCTCTCCTGTGTGAATTTTCTGATGTTCCACAAGAACTGCTTTCAGCCTAAAACATTTCCCACATTCGGAACACGAATACGGCTTTTCTCCGGTATGAATTTTCTCATGTACAACAAGATATGATTTATCTGGAAAACATTTCCCACATTCTGAACATGAATATGGCTTTTCTCCTGTGTGAATTTTCTGATGTCTAAGAAAATTTGACTTATATGCAAAAGACTTTCCACATTCTGAACATGAAAAGGACTTCTCTCCTGTGTGACTTCTCTTGTGTGTAGCAAGACAGTATTTATGTGCAAAGCATTTCCCACATTCCGAACATTCAAATGGTTTCTCTCCTGTGTGAGTTCTCTGATGTTCAGCAAGATTTGATTTCATCCTAAAACATTTGCCACATTCTGAACATAAATATGGCTTCTCTCCTGTGTGAAGTCTCTGATGTATAACAAGAGTTCTTTTACGTGTAAACAATTTCCCACATTCTGAACATGAATATAACTTCTCTCCTGTGTGAATCCTTTTGTGTATAACAAGAGCGGATTTATATGTAAAACTATTTCCACATTTCAAACATGAAAATGGCTTCTCTACTGGGCTTACTGTAAACTGTTTTTCACATTCAGCAAATGTTTGCTGACCCATACTTGTGTTGACGTTCTGTGATTGCTCAGTAGAAAGTTCCTCATGATTAGGGGGGTCATATGATAGATCTGCACTTTGAAGTCTTGAATTAAGGGTAATGAGGTCTTCTCCGGAAGAGTGCTGCTTGACATCTTCATCTTCTACTTTATAATTTGGCAATGAACTTTCGTTCACAGTGGGATTTTCTGTTTGAAAAAAAAAGAGAAAAAAACATGAAATCCATTTTCAATCCTTACTACAAAAGTATACAAATTTATTACTCTTCCTATCATACTGGAAATAAGGTATCCAAATAGGAGATGTTATAAGTCCTCGCCACGCCACGCCACCTACTGGAAGGTAACATCCCTTTAAGCCAATGTCTGACCTTTTAACAGGCTTTGTAACACGACTAGAGTTACTTTAAAAACCAAACTAGTCTTCTCCATAAGGAAAAGACATCCATCTACAAACGACTGTTTTTGGGTTCTTGTTCCTCATCAGTGCAGAGCAGGGCTCTAGTTGGCTGGGTGAGAGCTAATATAGCATCTCCCATGTGCATGTCCAATTTCCTAGAGGAGCTTTCATTGGCCTCCACAAGGAGAAACAGCTCCCCTCCAGGCTTATTATACTGGAAAACTATGCAGTTTTAAAGCCAAAACCAGAATTGGATTCAGCAGGATGGACAGGTAGAAGCCCTTCCTGGTTTCCTTTCCTACTTAAAGGGGTCGTCCTGCGCCGAAACGGGTTTTTTTTTTTTCAATAGCCCCCCCATTCGGCGCGAGACAAACCCGATGCAGGGGTTAAAAAAAGAAAACGGGATAGTGCTTACCTGAATCCCCGCGCTCCGGTGACTTCTTACTTACCTGGTGAAGATGGCCGCCGGGATCTTCACCCTCGGTGGACCGCAGGGCTTCTGTGCGGTCCATTGCCGATTCCAGCCTCCTGATTGGCTGGAATCGGCACGTGACGGGGCGGAGCTACAAGGAGCCGCTCTCCGGCACGAGCGGCCCCATTCAGAAAAGAAGAAGACAGGACTGCGCAAGCACGTCTAATCCGGCAATTAGACGCTGAAAATTAGACGGCACCATGGAGACGAGGACGCTAGCAACGGAGCAGGTAAGTGAATAACTTCTGATAACTTCTGTATGGCTCATAATTAATGCACAATGTACATTACAAAGTGCATTAATATGGCCATACAGAAGTGTATAACCCCACTTGCTTTCGCGGGACAACCCCTTTAATTCCCTTGTGACTTTGGCTCAAAGATCCTCCATCAAAAACTACAAGTGTGATTCCAGCATTATGAAGCTAAAAAAAAACTCCTTCATGAACTTCTGTAGTAAGAAACTTCAGTAACTATAGAGGATGCAGGGGATGCGGTTGCACCCGGGCCCAGGAGCCTTAGGGGGCCCATAAGGCCTCTCTTCTTCATATAAGGAGCCCAGTACTATGAGTAAAGCATTATAGTCTTGCATTTGGGCCCAGGAGCTTCAAGTTACACCTCTAGGTTAAGGGGTTAAGAGTAGAGATGAGCGAACGTACTCGTTACGAGTACTTACGCACCCGAGCACCGCCATTTTCGAGTACAGCGGTACTCGCGCGTAAAGATTCGGGGGCGCCGTGGCGGCACGGGGGGTAGCAGTGGGGAGTGGGGGGGAGAGGGAGAGAGAGAGGGCTCCCCCCTGTTCCCCGCTGCTCCCCCCAGCACCGCTGCGCCTCTCCCCGCCCCCCGGCGCCCCCCGAATCTTTACGCCCGAGTACTGAAGTACTCGAAAATGGCGGTACTCGGGTGCGTAAGTACTCATTACGAGTACGTTCGCTCATCTCTAGTTAAGAGAAGTTGGGGGGCCCCAAGATATACTTTTGCACGCGGGCCCATGAGCCTTTAGTATTATGAGGAGAATGACACCTCGTACGTCTTCCTACAATCAATAGTTTCCAAGATATGAAGGATCAAAAATGATGGTTCTCAGTGACCTTCCAAAAATTGCCCCCTTGAGCCGATGATTCTAGAAATTGGGATTTTTATATACATTCTAGTAACAAAAAATGTGCAATGTTTCGCAAAAAATCAGAGATGGTCGTTTGTTACCACTTGGGTGATTTGTACTGGAATAAATACAGTAGCGGAGAACATGTGTAATTACCATTACAGATAGAGGATGGCATCACTCCAGGTATCTCATTCTGCTCCACGGGAATGAATCGAGTGGTGACCTTACATACTGCTATACTGTTGAATAGGGCTAGTTATGGGCAGTTAATTTGCCCACAAAAAAAGAACTGAAGCAATCTACAAAGCAGTATTTATTAAAGACAAGAGGTCGTTTCTCTGCAAATCCCCTAAGTGCAGCTTCATAAGTGCACTAATTAATTAATCCATCATTGGAACTGAAGCCGACTGCTGTATGCCATATCCATTCTCTGCTCTCCTTCTAGTTTAATCTCTTCAGAGGAGATTTGCTACTAAAGACATGTATCACCAATCAATAGAATATGTGATTAATGTCTAGGGGTCCAAACACTGAAATCTTTAGCAATCACCAGAATGAGCTTCCCCAAATCCCCCTTAGTCATCAAAATAATATGCACGGTCACCACTTCCAGTCCCAAAATCCAATGTCATTTAAAACAAAACAATGGACTCCACAAATATCGTGAACGAGAGTATCGGGAACAGGACTAAAGAAGAACCCATCCAAAAATAGGTACAGTCAGTGGGACACTGGCTGCAGAGCCAGTCCTGTTCACTTTATGCAAGGACAGGTCCTCCTTAAGGCTTCAACAAAGCTGCCCGTGCCCATCTGTGCCCACAGTAATGGACAATAATACCTTTAGAAGATGAACATTCTATCATATCAAAACCCATGGGACAAGAATGAATATCATTGCAGACTGCCAGAAAAATACAGCAACTCACCTTGGTATCGATTCCACAATGCGGTTGGCAGAAGACATCTTTAGGGCTGCTAAGCCATGCCAACTGGATAGGCACACACAGCTTTGTGGTATTTGTAATGTAGGTACCAGATCTTGGGTGCAAACTGACCTCTCCATCACATCCCATAAATGCTTGATTGGGCTCATATTGGTTAGGAATGCAGACTATACTATTTGTATGAACTCTCCAGAATGTTCTTCAGGCTAATTCTGGAACTTGGGCCTGAGGACAGGGTGCAATTTCCTACTGGAATCATCATTCCCCATCATTGTGGGGGATACATGAAGTGCATGAAGGGTTGCAAATAGTCACCAAGTAGTGATATGTAGTGGGCATGGTCAATGACATGTTTAGGTAGACCAGTGGGCCCAACCCATACCATGACAACACACCCCACACCAGTATGGAGCCAACACCAGCCTGCATTTTGCCTTGTTGATAATGGGGTCCATAGCTTCGCGGGGTCTGCATCACAGATGAACCCTACCATCAGCCTGAAACAATTGGTACCATAACTCTTTAGACCATGTCACAATCTCACAAGCCTGGATGAGAAACGGTGTCCGGTGTCAACAAAGGCACTCGGGTGGGTCTCCTACTTCCTGGCATCCACCATCCTGCCTCAATCAAAAATTCACCTTGCCTTGCCACGAGCATGCTAGCCAAGGTAACACCTCACAACTTATACAAGTGTGGTCATTCCCAGGTTGTCACCCAAGGGAACACCACTTCATAATCAATTTATGTACTGCTATCCTGGGACTTTTGGCATGTTATAATATTATAAAAGATACCTACATTTTAATATACATATATATCTTCTTACCTTGTGCTGCAAGATCTGGCTCAAAGTTTTCCATAATGGGATCCTTATACAGATCCTTGTGTCCTTTTAAATACTCCCACTCCTCCATCGACAAATGGATAGTAACATCCTGACACCTTATAGGAACCTGACAACACAATGATACCGTCATTACCCAGAATCCTCTAGTACTGTAAATGTATAATTACCCAGCATTCCCAGCAGTGTCACCTCTCCAGTCAGCAGCTCAGTGATCTTGTTGGTGAGTTCTAGGATCTTCTGCTCATGTATTGGTAAGTGAGGAGGAGCCTCTGTGATGGGGCTCTGGCTCCTGCTCCATCCTCCTGACTCATGGAGATGGCTGTTGGGAGTCGTACCGTCACCCGATGTCTTCTTCACTATTGTGTAATCCTGTATATGGAGAGAGACATGTAGAGAACTGAACCCAGTATTCCTCCATCAGTAGAAAGCGAGAGATTTGAACCAGCTGTATAGAGTTCTATAAAAAACCTCATCTTGAGCTCTAGATTCAGTTCTGGAAACTTCACCTACAAAAAGACACTGCTAAAACAGAAAGTCCAGATGAACTACAAAAATGTTGGAGGGTCTTAAGCCTAAAAGTAACCAGGAAATTGTCAGGATTAAAACTTGAAGTCCCCTACATCCCAGACAGTAGGTCTTCTCACCGAGTTACCGGTCTTGCTAGAGAGTGCAAAATTCATAGTTTAGGTCTTTGCCTCTACAGTTCCAGACCGTGCTTTCCTGATTAGCTTTTAGACTATTCACATGAGCACTTTTTCACGTGGACTGATGGTCCATGTGAAAATAACTGCAGTATGTCCTATTCTGGTCCATATTCATGGATGAGAGTAGAATACACAATGTCCACCGTCCCAGCAGCTTAGACAGCACACGGGTGTCTGTGTGCTGTCCAATGCGTTGGCAGTTGGTCTTCACATTCTCTGCTGTCCAGTTCTTTTGTTCTCCTTCACTTGGAAGGTCTGGAAGCCGTTATACAGGACACTGGATTGTTCCTATTACTTCCTAGAATGGATCTTCTCTTCCCTTAGTCTGACTTGTTAAAAATTAAACAAAAATAACAGAAATGTAAAATTTTACCTCTCCGGTCAGCAGGTAGATGATCTCCAGGGTTGCAGTTATTATACTCTTGGTAATCTCATTCCTGTCCATCCTCGGGGGATCTTTCAGATGAAGGTCCATTTGGGATGAGAATACCAGGATACTGGATGGTTTTGGTAATGTCAGCACCTTTATGACAAAAGGAGAGACTCTAAATAATACAGAGGACATCGGAATGTTACCAAAATATTCCCCAAATATGACGCTGTCTTATATTAATTTTTGCCTCAAAAGAGGCACAGTGTCTTATTTTCAGGGGGTGTTTTATAATACTTACCTAGCAGCAGGTGTTAGGATCCCTCGTGCTGGTCTCCATCGCTGCTGCAGGCTTCCGTGTCCTCTTGCACGCTGACAGAGCAGTTCTTTCTGGTAGCGGGGCTTGATACCTCGCCTCCAGCAAGCTAAAGCTCTTATTGGCTAATGCGGTGCTCAATTAACCAATCACAGCCATTCATGGTTGAGGGACCCGAACGCCGGCTGCTAGGTGAGGTTTTTTTTTTCTTTTTTACATGTTATGTAGCTGGAGCTCATTTTCGAGGGAAGGCTTATATTTAAATTCTCCTCCCTCTCCCCCTCGAAAATCGGGGTAGGGCTTATTATTGGGGAAACATGGTAGTTATTCAATAAAGTTTATGCCTCCAAAAATGGTGTAATTAAAAAATGGAAACAAAGCCCCCTTCCAGCTTCAGCAATGGAAAGCAAAAGGCTTTCAGTTTTTGACTAGGAGTAACTAGTTTCCCATAAAATTCTATAGCAATCTGCTCAGCTGTTTCTGCTCTCAGGGGAATGGACCCCAGGGCAAATTTTAGACCTGATTTCCCTCTGAATTCTTGCATAGATGCATGGGTGTGGTGGTGTAGCTACAATCTGTATATATATATATATATATATATATATATATATATATATATATATATATATATATATGCAGCTATGGTGACTTCTTTCAGCCATAGCTCATCTCTGCAGAATATTAAACTCAGTTATCTTTGGCTTCTTGCTTTTTTAAGAACATCCCCATCCCTACACAAACACTCCATTTAGAGTGCCCATGGCAGTAATAATGTCCCCTTTAGAGCCCACATGCTAGTAGTACCCTCTTTTGTGTAACAGGAGCGCCCCTAGGCTTCCCCTCCGTGTAGCACGAGCGCCTCCAGGCTTCCCCTCCGTGTAGCATGAGTGCCTCCAGGCTTCCCCTCCGTGTAACACGAGCGCCTCCAGGCTTCCCCTCCGTGTAACACGAGCGCCTCCAGGCTTCCCCTCCGTGTAACACGAGCGCCTCCAGGCTTCCCCTCCGTGTAACACGAGCGCCTCCAGGCTTCCCCTCCGTGTAACACGAGCGCCTCCAGGCTTCCCCTCCGTATAACACGAGCGCCTCCAGGCTTCCCCTCCGTGTAACACGAGCGCCTCCAGGCTTCCCCTCCGTGTAACAAGAGCGCCTCCAGGCTTCCCCTCCGTGTAACACGAGCGCCTCCAGGCTTCCCCTCCGTGTAACACGAGCGCCTCCAGGCTTCCCCTCCGTGTAACACGAGCGCCTCCAGGCTTCCCCTCCGTGTAACACGAGCGCCTCCAGGCTTCCCCTCCGTGTAACACGAGCGCCTCCAGGCTTCCCCTCCGTGTAACACGAGCGCCTCCAGGCTTTCCCTCCGTGTAACAGGCGCGCCTCCATGCTTCCCCTCCGTGTAACACGAGCGCCTCCAGGCTTCCCCTCCGTGTAACACGAGCGCCTCCAGGCTTCCCCTCCGTGTAACACGAGCGCCTCCAGGCTTCCCCTCCGTGTAACACGAGCGCCTCCAGGCTTCCCCTCCGTGTAACACGAGCGCCTCCAGGCTTCCCCTCCGTGTAACACGAGCGCCTCCAGGCTTCCCCTCCGTGTAACACGAGCGCCTCCAGGCTTCCCCTCCGTGTAACACGAGCGCCTCCAGGCTTCCCCTCTGTGTAACACGAGCGCCTCCAAGCTTCCCTTCCGTGTAACACGAGCGCCTCCAGGCTTCCCCTCCGTGTAACACGAGCGCCTCCAGGCTTCCCCTCCGTGTAACACGAGCGCCTCCAGGCTTCCCCTCCGTGTAACAGGCGCGCCTCCATGCTTCCCCTCCGTGTAACACGAGCGCCTCCAGGCTTCCCCTCCGTGTAACACGAGCGCCTCCAGGCTTCCCCTCCGTGTAACACGAGCGCCTCCAGGCTTCCCCTCCGTGTAACACGAGCGCCTCCAGGCTTCCCCTCCGTGTAACACGAGCGCCTCCAGGCTTCACCTCCGTGTAACACGAGCGCCTCCAGGCTTCCCCTCCGTGTAACACGAGCGCCTCCAGGCTTCCCCTCCGTGTAACACGAGCGCCTCCAAGCTTCCCTTCCGTGTAACACGAGCGCCTCCAGGCTTCCCCTCCGTGTAACACGAGCGCCTCCAGGCTTCCCCTCAGTGTAACACGAGCGCCTCCAGGCTTCCCCTCCGTGTAACACGAGCGCCTCCAGGCTTCCCCTCCGTGTAACAGGAGCGCCTCCAGGCTTCCCCTCTGTGTAACAGGAGCACCTCCAAGCTTCCCCTCTGTGTAACAGGAGCGCCTCCAGGCTTCCCCTCTGTGCAACAGGAGCGCCTCCAGGCTTCCCCTCTGTGCAACAGGAGCGCCTCCAGGCTTCCCCTCTGTATAACAGGAGCGACTCCAGGCTTCCCCTCTGTGTAACACGAGCGCCTCCAGTGTATCCACACAGCAATAGTGCATCCAATATTCCCCTATGCAGCATTAGTGTCTCCAGTGTTCTTTGTTTAAATGGAGTGACTAATCACTCAGAGTGCTGCCGATCAATCAAAAATGTATAGGGCTGACAGATAGTTAATAGAGATGAGCGAACGTACTCGTCCGAGCTTGATGCTCGGGCGAATATTAGCGTGTTCGGGATGCTCGTTACTCTTAACGAGCACCATGCGGTGTTCGGGTTACTTTCACTTTCATCTCTGAGACGTTAGCACGCTTTTCTGGCCAATTGAAAGACAGGGAAGGCATTACAACTTCCCCCTGTGACGTTCAAGCCCTATACCACCCCCCTGCAGTGAGTGGCTGGGGAGATCAGATGTCACCCGAGTATAAAAATCGGCCCCTCCCGCGGCTCGACTCAGATGCCTTGTGAGTTAGCTGAGGGACAGTGCTGTTCTATTGGAGTTGCTGTAGGGAGAGTGTTAGGAGTGAGTGTAGGCTTCAAGAACCCCAACGGTCCTTCTTAGGGCCACATCTACCCGTGTGCAGGCTGCTGTTAGCAGTGTATATATATTTTTTTTTTTTCAAAATCGGCTGTGCAGAGCATTGCACCCTGCATTAGGGACAGAAGTGGTGGTTAGGCAGGGAGAGTGTTAGGAGTGAGTGTAGGCTTCAAGAACCCCAACGGTCCTTCTTAGGGCCACATTTAACCGTGTGCAGTACTGTGCAGGCTGCTGTTAGCAGTGTTGCAT
This sequence comes from Eleutherodactylus coqui, assembly GCF_035609145.1. Classification (NCBI taxonomy): domain Eukaryota; kingdom Metazoa; phylum Chordata; class Amphibia; order Anura; family Eleutherodactylidae; genus Eleutherodactylus; species Eleutherodactylus coqui. The sequence goes on from NC_089837.1 coordinate 40,086,444, forward strand.
TTTTTTTTTTTCAAAATCGGCTGTGCAGAGCATTGCGCCCGGCATTAATACTACAGGGACAGAATTGTGTAGGCAGGGCCAGAAGACATATATTATTCATTGAATAGACGCAGTGGGCCATTCCTTTTAAAAAAAGGGAAAAAAGTATATTTGGCCTGCCTCTGACAGTCCTCAGGGCTCTGGGTACGTGTGTGCTGCGCGGAGAACGTAAAAAAATCAGACGCAGCCAGCTACGTTTTACAGCAGGCTTGCGCCACTTTCTTTCCTGCCTGTGAAATTCCTTGCTCTGCTGTAGTTAATAACTCTGCAACACTAAAGTTCTGTGACACATTTGCAGGGGCACAACACAGTTATTAAACTTATTATTCATTGAATAGACGCAGTGGGCCTTTCCTTTTAAAAAAAAGGGAAAAAAGTATATTTGGCCTGCAGGCTTGCGCCAATTTATTTCCTGCCTGGGAAATCAAATCACTGGTAATACAGCATGCTGAGGGGTAGGGGTAGGCCTAGAGGACGTGGACGCGGCCGAGGACGCGGAGGGCCAAGTGAGGGTGTGGGCACAGGCCGAACTCCTGATCCAGGTGTATTGCAGCCGACTGCTGCGCGATTAGGAGAGAGGCACGTTTCTGGCGTACCGACATTCATCGCACAATTCATGGGTCCACGCGGGAGACCTTTATTAGAAAATGAGCAGTGTGAGCAGGTCCTGTCGTGGATGGCAGAAAGTGCTTCGAGCAACCTATCGTCCACCCACAGTTCTGCGCCGTCCACTGCTGCAAATCCGAATCCTCTGTCTGCTGCTCCTCCTTCCTCCCAGCCTCCTCACTCCACTACAATGACACATTCTCAGCAGCGGGAAGACTCCCAGGAACTGTTCTCGGGCCCCTGCTCAGATTGGGCAGCAGTGGTTCCTCTCCCACCAGAGGAGTTTATCGTCACTGATGCACAACCATTGCAAAGTTCCCGGGGTCCGGGGGATGAGGCTGGGGACTTCCGGCAACTGTCTCAAGACCTTTCAGTGGGTGAGGAGGACGATGACGATGAGACACAGTTGTCTTGCAGTCAGGTAGTAGTGAGGGCAGTAAGTCCAAGGGAGGAGCGCACAGAGGATTCGGAGGAAGAGCAGCAGGACGATGAGGTGACTGACCCCACCTGGTTTGCAACGCCTACTCAGGACAGGTCTTCAGAGGGGGAGGCAAGGGCAGCAGCAGGGCAGGTTGCAAGAGGCAGTGCGGTGGCCAGGGGTAGAGGCAGGGCCAGACCGAATAATCCACCAACTGTTTCCCAAAGCGCACCCTCGCGCCATGCCACCCTGCAGAGGCCAAGGTGCTCTAAGGTCTGGCAGTTTTTCACAGAGACGCCTGACGACCGACGAACAGTGGTATGCAACCTTTGTCGCGCCAAGATCAGCCGGGGAGCCACCACCAACAGCCTCACCACCACCAGCATGCGCAGACATATGATGGCCAAGCACCCCACAAGGCGGGACGAAGGCCGTTCACTGCCTCCGGTTTGCACCGCTGCCTCTCCCCCTGTGCCCCAACCTGCCACTGAGATACAACCCCCCTCTCAGGACACAGGCACTACCGTCTCCTGGCCTGCACCCACACCCTCACCTCCGCTGTCCTCGGCCCCATCCACCAATGTCTGTCAGCGCACTGTCCAGCCGTCGCTAGCACAACTGTTGGAGCGCAAGCGCAAGTACGCCGCCACGCACCCGCACGCTCAAGCGTTAACCGTCCACATAGCCAAATTTATCAGACTTGAGATGCTGCCGTATAGGGTTGTGGAAACGGAGTCCTTCAAAAGTATGATGGAGGCGGCGGCCCCGCGCTACTCAGTTCCCAGTCGCCACTACTTTTCCCGATGTGCCGTCCCAGCCCTGCACGACCACGTCTCCCGCAACATTGTATGCGCCCTCACCAACGCGGTTACTGCCAAGGTCCACTTAACAACGGACACGTGGACAAGCACAGGCAGGCAGGGCCACTACATCTCCCTGACGGCACATTGGGTGAATTTAGTGGAGGCTGGGACAGAGTCAGAGGCTGGGACCGCTCATGTCCTACCCACCCCCAGAATTGCGGGCCCCAGCTCGGTGGTGGTATCTGCGGCGGTGTATGCTTCCTCCACTAAAGCACCCTCCTCCTCCTCCTCCTCCGCAACCTCTGTCTCGCAATCAAGATGTGTCAGCAGCAGCAGCACGTCGCCAGCAGTCGGTGTCTTGCGGCGTGGCAGCACAGCGGTGGGCAAGCGTCAGCAGGCCATGCTGAAACTACTCAGCTTAGGAGATAAGAGGCACACGGCCCACGAACTGCTGCAGGGTCTGACAGAGCAGACCGACCGCTGGCTTGCGCCGCCGGGCCTCCAACCGGGCATGGTCGTGTGTGACAACGGCCGTAACCTGGTGGCGGCTCTGCAGCTCGGCAGCCTCACGCACGTGCCATGCCTGGCCCACGTCTTTAATTTGGTGGTTCAGCGCTTTCTGAAAAGCTACCCACGCTTGTCAGACCTGCTCGTAAAGGTGCGCCGGCTCTGCGCACATTTCCGCAAGTCCCACACGGACGCTGCCACCCTGCGCACCCTGCAACATCGCTTTAATCTGCCAGTGCACCGACTGCTGTGCGACGTGCCCACACGGTGGAACTCTACGCTCCACATGTTGGCCAGGCTCTATGAGCAGCGTAGAGCTATAGTGGAATACCAACTCCAACATGGGCGGCGCAGTGGGAGCCAGCCTCCTCAATTCTTTTCAGAAGAGTGGGCCTGGTTGGCAGACATCTGCCAGGTCCTTGGAAAATTTGAGCAGTCTACCCAGGTGGTGAGCGGCGATGCTGCAATCATTAGCGTCACCATTCCTCTGCTATGCATCTTGAGAAGTTCCCTGCAAAGCATAAAGGCAGATGCTTTGCGCTCGGAAACGGAGGCGGGGGAAGACAGTATGTCGCTGGATAGTCAGAGCACCCTCCTGTCTATATCTCAGCGCGTTCAGGAGGAGGAGGAGGAGCATGAGGAGGATGAGGAGGAGGGGGAAGAGACAACTTGGCCCACTGCTGACGGTACCCATGCTGCTTGCCTGTCATCCTTTCAGCGTGTATGGCCTGAGGAGGAGGAGGAGGAGGATCCTGAAAGTGATCTTCCTAGTGAAGACAGCCATGTGTTGCGTACAGGTATCCTGGCACACATGGCTGACTTCATGTTAGGATGCCTTTCTCGTGACCCTCGCGTTACACGCATTCTGGCCACTACAGATTACTGGGTGTACACTCTGCTCGACCCACGCTATAAGGAGAACCTTCCCACTCTCATTCCCGAAGAGGAAAGGGGTTCGAGAGTGTTGCAATACCACAGGACCCTTGCGGACAAGCTGATGGTAAAATTCCCATCCGACAGCGCTAGTGGCAGAAGGCGCAGTTCCGAGGGCCAGGTAGCAGGGGAGGTGCGGAGATCGAGCAGCATGTACAGCACAGGCAGTGCAACAGTCTTTAAGGGCCTGGACAGCTTTATGGCTCCCCAGCAAGACTGTGTAACCGCTCCCCAGTCAAGGCTGAGTCGGCGGGAGCACTGTAAAAGGATGGTGAGGGAGTACGTAGCCGATCGCACGACCGTCCTCCGTGACGCCTCTGCCACCTACAACTACTGGGTGTCGAAGCTGGACACGTGGCCTGAACTCGCGCTGTATGCCCTGGAGGTGCTTGCTTGTCCTGCGGCTAGCGTCTTTTCAGAGAGGGTGTTTAGTGCGGCTGGGGGAATCATCACAGATAAGCGTACACGCCTGTCAACCGACAGTGCCGACAGGCTAACACTCATCAAGATGAACAAAGCCTGGATTTCCCCAGACTTCTCTTCTCCACCAGCGGACAGCAGCGATAAGTAAGCAATACGTAGGCTGCACCCGCGGATGGAAGCATCGTTCTCTCTCACCATCCAAAACGGGGACATTTCTGCTTCATCAATCTGTGTATAATATTCCTCCTCCTCCTCCTGCTCCTCCTCCTGAAACCTCACGTAATCACGCTGAACGGGCAATTTTTCTTAGGGCCACAAGGCTCACTCATATAATTTTTCTAAAAATTTTTTTTACGTTTCAATGCTCTTAAAAGCATTGGAACTTTAACTTGAACCAATTTTTCGTTAAACTGGGCTGCCTCCAGGCCTAGTTACCACTTAAGCCACATTAACCAAAGCGATTAATGGGTTTCACCTGCCATCTTGGTTGGGCATGGCCAATTTTTACTGAGGTACATTAGTACTGTTGGTACACCAATTTTTTTGGGCCCTCACCTACAGTGTAATCATAGTAATTTCTATGTTCTTCGCCTGCACTCATGGTACAGAAAGGTGTGTGGGGTTGGCCTACACTTTAGCTACATAAATGTAACTTGGGCCTTGTCTATACTGCAGCTACTGAAATGGAACGAAGACTGCGCTCCCACTATACTGCTGCTTCGGAATTGTTACTGGGGCCTGTCTTGAGTGCTTCCCAAAGACATGATGGCGGCGAGGCCATTTCCCACCAACGCTGTTACTGTTAAGGTGCATATAACCACGGACACGTGGAGAGGACACATAGTGCCTCAAAGACATCCTCCGCCACGGCCCACTTAATCCTGGCCACATTCCGAAAACCAACAAAATAAAACCGCGCTACTAGGTCCGCAGTCACCACCACATTACCACCAACGCGGTTACTGTTAAGGTACATATTACCAGTCTGACTGGGGCATGCAGTGTTGGCCGAAGCCCACCTGTATTAAGCACGACATTACTACCTCAGCTGTGTTGGGCAATGCAATGGGATATTTCTATGTACCGCCGGTGGCTTCCTGGCACCCACCCATGCTGTGGGTCCACAGGGACTTCACAATAGGGAGTTGTACCTGCCTGTGTCTATGAATTAAAAAGCCCAGTCTGACTGGGGCATGCAGACACCTTGACAGAATGAATAGTGTGTGGCACATAGGTTCCCCATTGCTATGCCCACGTGTGCAGCTCCAGATGGAGGTGGCACAGGATTGGATTTCTCATTGCTTCTGTACAGCATTGTGGGCTATCGCCCCACCCCTTTTAAAGAGGGTCGCTGCCTAGCCGTGCCAACCTCTGCAGTGTGTGCCTGCGGTTCCTCCTCATGGCAGACGCACTTATAAATAGACATGAGGGTGGTGTGGCATGAGGGCAGCTGAAGGCTGCGCAGGGAAAGTTTGGTGTGCGCTGTGGACACTGCGTCGTGCGGGGGGGGGGGGGGGGGTTGGGCAGCATGTAACCCAGGAGAAGTGGCAGTGGAGTGTCATGCAGGCAGTGATTGTGCTTTGTTGGAGGTAGTGTGGTGCTTAGCTAAGGTATGCCATGCTAATGAGGGCTTTTCAGAAGTAAAAATTGTTGGGGGGGCCCACTCTTGCCGCTATTGTGGCTTAATAGTGGGACCTGTGAACTTGAGATGCAGCCCAACATGTAGCCCCTCGCCTGCCCTATCCGTTGCTGTGTCGTTCCCATCACTTTCTTGAATTGCCCAGATTTTCACACATGAAAACCTTAGCGAGCATCGGCGAAATACAAAAATGCTCGGGTCGCCCATTGACTTCAATGGGTTTCGTTATTCGAAACGAACCCTCGAGCATCGCGAAAATTTTGTCCCAAGTAACGAGCACCCGAGCATTTTGGTGCTCGCTCATTTCTAATAGTTAACTTCAGAGTTCTGAAGGGTGCTTTCCCTTTTTCTTTTCCCCTCTAATTTACACTTCCCAACTTTTCTGCGAAAGTTGAAGGTTCGGCTCTGCTCTGGAAGATACAACCATTAACCCCTTCCCTCCATATGATGTAAGGGTACGTCATGGCAGCGGGGTACTTCCCGCAATGGGACGTACCCTTACATCATGGGGATAGCGCGAGATCATAAGAGATCTCGTGCTATCCAGCAGCAGAAGCCGGCTGTCACTGATAGCCAGCCCCCCCCCCCCCCCCCCCCGCTGTAAACCCCCTCCTGCGTACAAAAAAATGCTAAAAAACTGCGGCAAAATTTTTAGCATTTTGCTTCCGAAAAAGCGCAATAAAAGTGATCTAAAAAGCCGTATGTTCCCCAACATGGTATAAATAAAAACTACAGCTGGTCTCGCAAAAAATAAGCCCCTACAGAGCTCCGCCCATGGAAAAATAAAAAAGTTATAGGACCAGGAATACAGCAATTAAAAAAAATACTTTTTATTGCAGAAAAGTGGAAAAACCAAAAAAAAAAGAAATATAAGAATTCTGGTATCGTTGTCATCGTATCGACCCGCAGGAAACAATGTAGTGAGTCATTTATGCTACATAATTAATGCTTTAAAAAAAACAAAAAAAAAATCTGTGGCAGAATTGATGCGTTTTCTCTCCCTGCGATCATAAAAAAAAAAAAATAATAAGCGTTTTACAATATAGTCTATGTACCCAAAACTGGCACCGTTAAAGACTACAGTTTGCCACGCAAAAAAACAAGCCCCTATACGGCCGCGCCGACGGAAAAATAAAAAAAAGTTATGGCTTTGGAAAAATAGAGATGAAAATCTGCCAAAAACCGTTGCGTCCCTAAGCCTAAAATAGGCCGTGTCATTAAGGGGTTAAAGAACCGTTCTTTAAGATCACCATAGGAATATCGGGAGACTAAATAAAAAGAGGTTTAAAAAAAAACAATCAGCGCTCCGATATCTTCGCCAACGCAACAGTGTGGGATTGGGGGACCCAACAGTCAGACGTCTATCACCCATCCTGTGAGCAGGTGCTGAACTGTTAGGCCTCATGTCCACGGGGACAGATCCGTAGCGGGTGTCCCGCAGTGTGATCCGCGCCCCATAGGGATGCATTGGACACCCCCAGGTAGTTAAATACCTGCGGATGTCATTTCCCCTTGAGGCGTGGATTGCGTGTGCCGGAAAACCCCCGCAGCATGCTCCATTTAGGTGCGGGTCTCCCGCGGGGACGGCTCCCGCAGACTTCTATTGCAGCCTATGGAAGCCGTCCGGATCCGCGGCACACCCGCAGCTGAATTCCTGCTCTCCGGCGCGGGAGCTCCAAAAAAAAAGTGTACGGCGCATGCGTGTGGCACGCTGCTGGCGTGCCGAGCACATCCGCCCAGCCGAAGAAAGAAGATCTGGCCACGACGGAGGGTAGATCTGCAGCGTCCGGACAGGTATGTAATGCTTATTTTTAGCCTCATGTCCGCGGGAAAGGAGGGACCCGCTGCGGGATCCTGCATGAAGAATCCGCGGCGGCCTGATGTTCCTGTGGACACGAGGCCTTCTGGTCGGACAAACCCATTTACTAACACAATAATTCAGTTTTTCTGACTTTTCCCCGCTCGCTGCAGGTCAGTTTTGCGCAGGAGGCATTCTATCTTTCATTGATACAATTTTACATGAACTTCTAAAAAGTTTTCTGTAACTTTTAACCATTTTCTCTCTTTGTCCAGGAGGGGAGGTCAGTAGGAATGAGCGAACGTACTCGTTTAGGTGATTTCGCAATGCAGCAGCGCTTTTTTCGAGTAACTGACTACTCGGGCGAAAAGATTCGGGGGGCGGCGTGGTGGAGCAGGGGGCAGCAGTGGGGAACAGGGGGGAGCTCTCTCTCTCCCACTCCCCTCTGCAACCCCCCGCTCACCCCGGGCAACCCCCCCCCCCGAATCTTTTCGCCCGAGTAGTCAGTTACTCGAAAAAAGCGGTGCTCGATTGCGAAATCCCCCAAAACGAGTCCGTTGGCTCATCTCTAGGTCAGCGATCAGAGCGAACGCAGCAATGCGTGACGTCTTTGGGCGGTTTATCTCTCTGGCGCGGTGGGTTATATATAATGGAGGGAGTCGGTTTTCTTGGTCCTTACAGTGACAATGGACAAGATGGAATTCAGATTGATAGGCAATGGCAGCCCTGGGGGCTTTCAGATGGCCCTGGTTGTCATGGCAACCAAACCGACCATTCAGGACCCCGGAACTCTGATTGGAGTCCCAAATCTGCAGCTGTTGCCGGTTGGTGTCAGTTGGAAGAAACAGCCGGCAGCCGCATTGTATGCAGCGATCTGTGCGACCCCGAGCCTCCGGGACGTAAGGGGTTAAGCAAACATTTATGTCCATTATTTTGTCCGTATGACCGAATAGAACAGAAACCCCGAACACAGAGGTGAGCCGAGTCTAAAGTGTCCGACAAGCAGCAAACCCCCCGCCGCCTCTTACCTGCCTGATATCAGTGTATATATATATCCTCTGGCTGAGAACAGAGACAGCAGCAGGGACCTGCTACGAGCGAACCGAAACAACCAATCAGGTTGAACCAGACAACCCAAACAACCAATCAGGTAGCTGCAATTGTGAATCAGAACCAATCAGGTTGCTGGAATTGCTCCATAGTACTGAGCTGATGAGTAAGAGGCTAATATGCACCTGCTGCACTGCAGTAGCTGAAGGACCTGCGATGGTGTCACCATCATGTGATCAGTATATAGGGGGTGGAGCTCAAGCAGTGAGAAGTGGTGGCTGAAGGACCTGCGATGATGTCACCATCATGTGATCAGTATATAAGTGGGCGGTGCTCAGCAGTGAGAAGTGATGGCTGAAGGACCTGCGATGATGTCACAGTCATGTGATCATTATGAGAGGGCGGAGCTCAGCAGTGAGAAGTGGCGGCTGAAGGACCTGCGATGATGTCACCATCATGTGATCAGTATATAGGGGCAGAGCGCATATGTTGTATTTCAGCCGCACTTCAGTAGCGGTGAGCGATTCCAGCGACCTCATTGGTGTTGGGTACACACACCCCTTTAGAGATGTGCACGAGTACTAGTTCACGAGACCCGCAGGGGGTTAGGGTTTAGGGTTAGTTGCCGACCCTCCTGCGGCCGTGGTGCTGCTTATTTAACGGCCGCCCACTCGTGCACATCTCCAAAGGGAGGGTTGTACCCAACAACCAATGAGGTCGCTGGAATCGCTTACCGCTACTGAAGTGCGGCTGAAATACCAAATATGCGGGCGGAGCTCAGCAGTGAGAAGTGGTGGATGAAGGACCTGTGATGATGTCACCATCATGTGATCGGTATATAAAGGGCGGAGCTCAGCAGTGAGCAGTGGTGGCTGAAGGACCTGCGATGATGTCACCATCATGTGATCGGTATATAAGGGGCGGAGCTCAGCAGTGAGCAGTGGTGGCTGAAGGACCTGCGATGATGTCACCATCATGTGATCGTATATAAGAGGCGGAGCTCAGCAGTGAGCATACCAGTATTATCTTTTTCCACTGGACTTCTGCCCTAATCAGCAATTCCAGCAACCTGATTGGTTGTTTGGGTCGGCTGGATGTGTCATTGATGGGGAGCCCGGAGCTCATGTTTATGCAGTACATATGGTGTATTGTGTGAATATGGTGCATATTAGCATGTGGTGTGTGGATATGTGTGTATGAAGGTATGTGTGCTAGCATGTGGTTAGCGTGTATGTGTTGTCTTAGTATACAGTACATGTGGTGTGCTCGTGTGTATGTGGTACATTGGTGCGTGTGTAGGCTGTGTGGTGTAGCCAGAGCATGTAAGCGTGTGGTTCTCTGTGTATGTGTGATGTACTAGCATGTGCTTGTGTGTATTCAGTATGTTGAAGCATGTGTAGGCCGTGTATGTGGTGTGCGAGTACGTGGTCCTGTATATGCGGTACGTGTGCTGTGTGAATATGGCACAGATTTGTGTGTGTGCGATGCACATTAGCGCATGTGTTTGCGTGCGCACATCAGTACGTGTTTGTGCGGGCACTTTAGCGTGTGTACATTAGTGCACACGTTAACATGCGTGTTTTCACACATGTTTGTGCGCACGGTGCATATTAGCGTGTGGTTGTGTGTGTGTGTGGAGTCCCTCAGGGCTCGGTCCTCGGCCCCCTCCTCTTCTCCATCTACACAGCCCCTACTGGACGGACCATCAGGAGATTTGGCTATCAGTACCATCTCTATGGTGATGACACCCAGCTATACACCCCTTCCCGTGACATCACAGCAACATTCCTCCAGAACGCCACCGACTGTCTGTCCGCTGTCTCTAACACCATGTCCTCTCTCTACCTAAACTGAACCTCTCAAAAACTGACCTGCTGGTGTTTCCCTCCTCCACTAACCGACCTCCTCCTGACATCTCCATCTCAGTGTGTGGCACCATAACTCCCAGCATGCCCGCTGCCGTGGGGTCATATTCGATGCCGATCTCCCCTTTACCCCCTACATCCAATCTCTGGCCCGAACATGTCAGCTGCACCTCAAGAACATCGCAAGAATCCGCTCTTTTCTCACTGTGGACACGCTGAAAACTCTTACTGTTGCTCTCATCCACTCCCGGCTCGATTATTGCAACTCCTTGCTGATCGGCCTCCCCTGCACCAGACTCTACCCTCTACAATCCATCCTGAATGCAGCAGCCAGGCTCATCTTCCTGTCCAGTCGCTACTCGGACGCCTCTGCCCTGTGCCGGTCACTGCACTGGCTGCCCGTTAAATTCAGAATTCAATTTAAACTCATTACCTTCATCCACAAAGCCCTCCACAGTGCAGCGCCCCCCTATATCGCCTCCCTCATCTCAATGCATCACCCAGCCCGGGCTCTCCGCTCTGCTAGCGAAACCAGACTGCGTGCCCCTTTAATTCAAACCTCTCATTCCCGCCTCCAAGACTTCTCCAGAGCAGCACCGGTCCTCTGGAACGCACTACCAAAAAATATCCAGGCAATCACTGACACACAAAACTTCAGGCGTGCTCTGAAAACGCACCTCTTCAGGGAGGCATACCAGATCTCCTAAACCGAACCCCTCTGTACTCCGCCTGATAACATGCTCCCTGACCTACTGACTGCAATCCCTGCTAGCTGTAGTCAACCGCCCCTGCAGTCAACCCAATTTCACCACTATACGGCCTGACCATTGTCTATATGTATAGCATCCCTCACTCTCCACCTCGCCATACCGTGCACATCTCCAGCCCCTTTACCTTCTGTATCACCCAACTACTTGTAGTATGTAAGCTCGTTGGAGCAGGACCCTCACCCCCCTGTTTCCATTAATTGATTACCTCATTTAACCGTTGTCTTGTGTTATTTCCCCTGTATTGTAAGCGCTGTGGAATATGTTGGCGCTATATAAATAAAGATTATTATTTTGCGCTGGCATCCGCCACTTCGGCGACAGGCGCATGCACAGAAGCCGGGATAAGGTCCGCAGATAAATCTGCGAGGGGAGATGAAATTGTAACTTTTTAAAGCTTTTCTTTTCACACTTTTTTTTAACTTAACAGTGCTCATGTGACCGAGAACCGCATGCAGCGGCTCCTGGTGATATCTCTCTGCTTCCAGCTACACATGCTAGCTGGGAGCAGAGGGATCTTAAATCTCTTGGGGTGCGAGCCCTTCTGTGCAGGCCCAGAAGACGGCGTAGGGGCCTGGAAGGACCAGACGACCGGGGGACATCGCGGAGGACAGGGGTGAGTATTTTCACCTTCCCCTATGGATCGGATCCATGAGGGAGGTGAAACTTTAACTTTATTCTACTTTTTAACAAATTTTCCGTGATCACCATTATCTATTGGATAGCCGCAATCACGGACCTGGGAACCGGTCACCGAGGTCCCTGGTGACATCTCTTGCTGAAGGTAGCCAGGAAGCAGGAGATTTCAAATGTCCTACCCTGATCTGGTTGTCTGCACATGCGTCGCCATTTTCACTTTCACCCCTATTGAGGTCAACTGCCGCAAAAGAATACATTGGGCCATGCCAGAAGACGAGCTATGTGGTTCAGAAAGAACATGAGGGGAAGACTACAGTTTGCTTATGAACAGATCGGCATGCCAATAGATAAACAAAGAGCTATTTGGCCACAAGACGGGTTTGTTAAAAAATAAAGATATTTCACCATAAAAAAAACGGATATGGACTTTAGAACAGGTGGTGGACATGTAGCGGCTTGGACCTATTTTATATAGTCAGTCCTGGTGAGAGTTGACCTCACATAAAGCATATACTGTAATTTGTGTGTTTGACTCATCGATGTAATATTAAATACTCTTGTCTGATGGAGGAGCCCCTGTGCTCTGAATACTTGCAAATATGTTTTTTTTTCCGGTTAGCCAATAAACATATCACTTCTATCAAACCTTTTTATACAAGTATATTCAAAATTACGTAGATTTTTTGGGGGGCTAACAGGGTACCTCGCTATTTTTGCTGTACATTGTGACAAATCACTTCTATTTATACACAAAAAACAAAAACTCTCCAACTGTTTAATTTTTGTAAATAATTTGATAGGTTAAGAATTGGAGATGAGCGAGCACGCTCGGATAAGCCAGTTACTCGAGTGAGCCTTGCTCCTCTCGACCAACTGCATTCTTGTCCAAATGTGCTTGGGGGGGGGGGGCAGGGGTGAGCAGGGGAGGGGTGAAGGGGAGAGAGAGAGATCTCTCTCACTCTCTCCCCCGCCACCACCCCCCCGAGCACACTCGGACAAGTATGCAGTTACTCAAGAAGAACGAGGCTCGCTCGAGTAACTGGCTTATTCGAGCGTGCTCGCTCATCTCTATTAAGAATCTTTTTCTGTGCTTACAGCCTTTTGCAGAATACAAACAAGGAAAATGGTTTATTCTCTAGGCGAGTTCTCTGATGAGTTTTAAAATTTGATTTTCCTACAAACCATTTTTCACATATGGACAAAACAAAGAACTCTGCACTCCAATATGTGATTCAAGCAATATCAGTTTTACTGAACTGGCAATCCAAACAATGTAACGTTTCCGTCTTTATCTAAAGATGGGCCTTTATCAAACATGATTGCCACTGGTATTGAAGAAACCTCAAATAGCAATAAAACATCAAAAAGGCTTCTCTCCTGTGTGACGTCTCTGATGAGCCCTACGCTTGTCATTAGTAATAAAACATTTCCCACATTCTGAGCATGGAAATGGTTTCTCTCCTGTGTGAATCCTCTGATGTATAACAAGATGTATTTTTTCTGTAAAACATTTCCCACATTCTGAACATGAAAATGGTTTCTCTCCTGTGTGAGTTCTCTGATGTATAAGAAGATTTGATTTTTCTATGAAACATTTCCCGCATTCTGAACATGAATAAGGCTTCTCTCCTGTGTGAATTCGGAGATGGGAAAGAAGATTTGATCTTGCTGTATAACATTTACCACATTCAGAGCATGAATATGGCTTCTCTCCTGTGTGAATTCTCTGATGCTTATCCAGATGTGATTTCAGCTTAAAACATTTTCCACATTCTGAACATGAAAATGGTTTGTCTCCTGTGTGAATTCTCCAATGATTATCAAGACGTGATTTCAGTATGAAACATTTCCCACATTCTGAGCATGAATATGGCCTCTCGCCTGTGTGAATTCTCCGATGAATATCAAGATGTGATTTCAGCATAAAACATTTCCCACATTCTGAACATGAATATGGCTTCTCTCCTGTGTGAATTTTCTCATGTGCAACAAGACTTGATTTTTCAGTAAAACATTTGCCACATACTGAACAAGCATATGGCTTCTCTCCGGTGTGAATTTTCTTATGTGTAAAAAGATGTGTTTTGTCTTTAAAACATTTTCCACATTCTGAACATGAATATGGCTTCTCACCTGTGTGAATTTTCTCATGCCTAAGAAGATCAGACTTATTTAAAAAACATTTTCCACATTCTGAACATGAATGTGACTTCTCTCCTTTGTGAATTCTCTCATGTCTAAGAAGACTTGACTGGATTGAAAAACATTTCCCACATTCCGAACATAAAAATAACTTCTCGCCTGTGTGAATTCTCTCATGCTTAACAAGACTTGATTTATCTATAAAACATCTCCCGCATTCTGAACATGAATAGGGCTTCTCTCCAGTGTGAGTTCTCTTATGTCTAAATAGACTTGATTTATGTGCAAAGCACATCCCACATTCTGAACATGAAATGGACTTCTTTCCTGTGTGACTTCTCTCATGTACAACAAGAGCTGATTTATATGCAAAGCATTTCCCACATTTGGAACATGAAAGGTACCTCTCTGCATTGTGAATTCTCTTATGTTTAACTAGCTTTGATTTTTGGGGGAAACATTTTCCACATTCTGAACAGGAATATGACTTCTCTCCTGTGTGACTTTTCTCATTTGCCTCAAGATCAGATTTTTCAGAGAAATCTTTACCATATTCTGAACATGAAAATGGCTTCACTCCTGTGTGAATCCTTCCATATATAAAAAGACCTGAGCTTTCTGTAAATTGTTGTTCATATTCACCAAACTGAAAGGTTCTCTGGCCTGTACTTGTAAAATTCTGTGATTGGTCAGAAAGTTCCTCTTGGTGAGGTGGATCATACGATAGATCTGTACTGTCAAGTTTTGGAAGGACATGAAGGGTAATGAAGTTTTCTTCTGAAGAGTGCTGCACAATATTTTCATCTTCTACTTTATAATTTAGTGATGACATGAAGTTTCCATCCAAGTCCTCAACAGGATTTTCTGTTGGGATTAAAATTGAATCTTGTGAATGTTTTTTCAAACTACAAAGTACACAAGTTTAAAAACATTCCCTTTAGGATGAAAAAACACCTGCAGTTTTTGTGGCAATATTTAAGTCAAAGTCAGAATTGGATCCAGTAGGAAGGAGGCGTAGAAGTCCTTCCCTTATATTTCCCATAGCTTTGGAATCCACTTCTTACTTTGTCTGAAAAAGAACTACATCAAAAACTGCACGTGTGCTTCCAGCCTTATAAAGCTTTATCTAATATCTTATAATGTACTAGTCACTAAGATCCAAATTCTGATGCACGTTCAGTGAGAACGTTTATTACATGAACCTAGACTTGATAACATTCAAAACTTTGGTCTGACAATCAAACCTGTTCTCTACCAACACATTTGGCTCTTCCATACCAATTGGGCATCGCTGTAATTTAACTTAAAGTTGTTTTCCCAATAAAGACATTAATTGCCTCTCCACAGAATAGGTGATAAATGAATGATCGCTTTAGGTCTAACTGCTGAAATCCCAGAAATGATGAGAACAGTGTACCCTGAGGCCATCTGTGAATGATGAACAGGTCTGACCTTCGCTCTATTCATTTCCTGCCCCATAGAAGTGAATGTTGTGGTCGTCATGTATGCGCACTTCTGCATCAATCACTTGGGAGACTCAGGGAGCGATATCCTCAAGATCCCCAGGGGTCTCAGCAATTATACCCCCAGCTATCATATATTTATCACTTATTTTGTGGATAAGTGATTAACGTCTTTATGGGAAAACCCCTTTAACATAATTTTAATGTATATTTGTAATACTATATTTGATAATGATTCTATCAAATATCTGAAGGGCTGTCACAGTGCAGAGGGATCAGCCCTATTCTCATCTGCAAAAAACTACATCCCTTCCAGCAGCCATCTTATTGGTCATGGTTTCACACTACAGCAACGTAATGACACAAAACATCATTACATACTTCATGTCTGATCAGACAAAAGACCGGCAGCAGTGGCTGTAGAACCTGGTTTGGCCTCCGCAGAGTCCTGACTGCTATACAACTAGACTCCTTTGGAATCTTCTAGGCAGTTGTATTCCAGGTGTGCAAGTCACATTTGGGTGGTTCTACAAGATAAGTGGGCTGCAATTGGATCTGAAACTTTAGAGAAGTTGACCAACAAAATGCCCTGCGTCTGCACTGCTGTGATCGCAGTGAAGGGTGGATCTAGTACCTTGATGAGGGGAAGAATTAAGAAAATTGAGGCTCAGTTTGTTGGTAAACAATGTATATAAGTATAACCATATTTATCACTAACTACAGAAGCTTCTTTTGTTCATTTCCCCCCAAAATTAACAATTTGAGTGGTGTACTATAATTAATGAGCTACGACATATATATCTTCTTACCTTGTAATGCAAGAACCCGGTGGTCCTCCATCATGATGTCCTTGTACAGATGCTCATGTTCTTCTAAACACTCCCACTCCTCCATGGAGAAATAGACGGTGACATCCTGACACCTTATAGGAACCTGACACACACAATGATACCGTCATTACCCAGACTCCTCTAGTGCTGTTACTGTATAATTACCCAGCATTCCCAGCAGTGTCACCTCTCCAGTCAGCAGCTCAGTGATCTTGTTGGTGAGTTCTAGGATCTTCTGCTCATGTATCGGTAAGTGAGGAGGAGCCTCTGTGATGGGGCTCTGGCTCCTGCTCCATCCTCCTGACTCATGGAGATGGCTGTTGGGAGTCGCACCATCACCCGATGTCTTCTTTACCATTGTATAATCCTGTGTATGGAAAGGGACATGTAGAAAACTGAACCCAGTATTCCTTCCTCTGTAGAAAGCGAGAGATTATAATGTATAGAGTTCTAGTGACACCTAAGCCTTCCACCTTCTCCTCATGAGATTGTAGTGCTTTTACGTTGGTTTAGATCATTCTGCTGAGCTTGGATTCTCTTGGCTGGCTTAGTATTCACTACGCCTTACTACTACTAACATTGTTGTGTATCGCTTGCCCAATTACTGACTTAGCTTTGTCTAATTCCTCTATTGCTGATATGGATGTACCAAATTCTACTCGCTCGAGTAATGTGCCTTAGCGAGTATACTCGCTCATCTCCAATTTCAGTTAATTAAGAACATATGGCTGTATGTTTTTTGTGATCAGAGGGAAAAATAAGTATTGAACTACAAAACTTTATTAGAAAACAAAAAAAAAGTTTATAGTAAAGAAGCCCTTATCCAGTAGTTGTGTATTTTGCTGGTTTGAAGCTTTTATCCAATAAACGATATTATCTGCTCGTATTTGGCATCCTATTCCTATGCTTGTTATATACCAGCTTTTGCTGGCTGGCAGCCCCTCCCTACAAATACACAAAATCTCAACTTAATTAATCACATATATCAAGTCCCACAGACCAGCGCAGACCACCATGGGGTTGTTCCAGCTCTCCCTTTTTTTCTACATCTATGCAATGCAGAGCTGACCATATTGGGGGCCGATCTTCACATTTTCTGCTGTTCGGTTCTTTAGTTCTCCCTTACTTGGAAGGTCTGGAAGCCGTTATACCGGACACTGGATTGTTCCTATTACTTCCTAGAATGGATTTTCTCTTGTCTTAGTCTGACTTGTTACATAATACAATAATATAGAATAGCTTACCTCTCCGGTCAGCAGGTAGATGATCTCCAGGGTGAAGTTTAATATTCTTTTGGTAACTTCATTCCTGCTTCTGCCCATCCTTGTTGGCTCATTCAGGAGGCCCATGTTGGATGACAGTAATAGAGGAACGGATAGTCCTAGTAACGTCGGCACCTTTATTAAACAAGCAGAGTTTCTAAATAATGCAAGGAACACTGACATTGGTTCTTCTCCCACCATCTTCCTTCCAGGTATTTTACATTGTCCTCAAATTGTTCATTCTCAATAACTTTCACATATTCAGAAACAGCGGCATTTGAATCGGCAACTCATCCTGCAAACACAAGGCCCTCTAATGGCTTGGTCAATGGAAATGTTAAAAAAGATATAGCTTTGAAAATGCAGTAATAAAAAAAAGTATGTTCTTATAAGATCACAGGGCTTGTCTGGTTACTTTAGGAATAATATAAATCGGTTGTTTGTAAAGCCGGTCCGCCGTGTGCAGAGTATAATGAAGAATGGAGATTCACTGAGCCACTCTATGAGCTCTTTATTATGTCCCACACATGGTGGACTAGGTTTTATAAAGTAGCTAGATCTGGCCAGGTCTCTGTTTATACCCTCCAGTACCACATTCTGAAAAACCTTGTGCAAGACCTCCGCCGATCGTGACTTCAACTCTATTCTGTCACTATTTGTTGGACACGACGGTGTTGTGGTACGTTAACTGTGATGCGAAAGCAAACTAGTCACTCTGCTCCTATACAGGTTGCCTGCTACTATCTGTATCCGTATAGTTGCATGTTGGTATTTCCGTCAGAGTCCCCACCATCTGAGAGAGGTTTTATTAGATGTGGTTTCTTCTCTGGTCTATCAGCTGATAGTGAGGGCTTTATATTCCTACCCCTCCCTTAGCTCATTGTGGTTTATTGCAGTTCAGTTGGTCGGGGTGGTTGGAGCTGTTCAAGTCTTCCTAGAGTTAGCTGTGCACCTTTCATTTATGTTTTGGTTTATTTCCCTCACTTTTGGTTATTCATACTGTGGTTTAGTCTGCTCCCTTGCTCCCTGTTAGGGCCCAGTAGCAGGCTGAGAAGCGTTCAGCAGGTTCGCACTTATCAGAGCGGTCAATCTGCTTTTAGATAGGGACCTTTTCCAGTTAGGAGCAGAGTCAGTTTTCCCTCTTATTTAGTGTTTTCCTTTATTGATTAGGGGTTTTACTGCAGCATTGCATTTCCTATTTATCTAGTGATGACACAGTCTTGCGTCTGTCCTGAACAAGGTGTGCATTGCACCTAGGTCAAACGTAACATATTCCTTGACCATGTCTCTGTCTATACCATCAGGTACCGTATTATGGCAGTTCTGACTCAGCAGCTACAAAACCAAAACTACACTCATTGTAAAAAAAAAAAAAAAAAAAAGCGACATTTATTGTGGAAAACTAGTACCTTGTTGTACCACCTCTAGCTTGGATACAAGATGTGATACAGGTGGGCATGGAGGCTTTAGAACCCTGCTGTACCGGCTCTAGCTTGAATACAAGACGTGATATGGACAGGCATTGGGGCTCTAGTACCCTGTTGTACCAACTCTAGCTTGGATACAAGATGTGATACGGGCAGGCATGGGGGCTCTAGAACCCTGTTGTACTGCCTCTAGCTTAGCTTGGATACAAGATGTAATATGGGTTGGCATGTCGGCTCTAGTACCCTGTTGTACCGCCTATAGCTTGGATAAAAGATGTGATACGGGCAGGCATGAGGGCTACAGTACCCTGTTGTATCACCTCTAGCTTCGATACAAGATTTGATACAGGCAGGCATGTGGGCTCTAGTACCCTCTTCAGGGAGGCATAGCGCATTCCCTAAACAAACTCCTCTGTACGCCACCTGATAACATGCTCCCTGACCTACTGACTGCAATCCCTGCTAGCCATCATAAACTGCTCCTGCAGTCATACCGATTCTGCCATCACACGGCTAAATGTCTGACCATTGTCTATATGTATAGCATCCCTCACTCTCCACCTCCCCATACCGCGCACATCTCCAGCCCCTTTACCTGCTGTATCAGCCCACTATTCGTAGTATGTAAGCTTGTTGGAGCAGGACCCGCACCCCTATTGTTTCCATCAACTGATTACTATGTAACCGTGGTTCTGTAATGTTTGTACTTTTGTCTTTCTGTATCCCCCGTCTATGTAAGCGCTGCGGAATATGTTGGCGCTATACAAATAAAGGTTATTATTATTATTATTACTGCCTCTAGCTTGGATACAAGATGTGATACGGGCAGGCATGTGGGCTCTAGTATCCTGTTGTACCACCTCTAGCTTGGATACTAGATGTGATACAGGTGGGCATGGAGGCTCTAGTATCCTGTTGTACCACCTCTAGCTTGGATACTAGATGTGATACAGGCAGGCATGGAGGCTCTAGTACACTGTTGTACCACCACTAGCTTGGATACAAGATGTGATACGGAGTATAACAAATCACGGTTGCATCCCACAACCAGCAGCACACACTCGGCTGCACAGTCAATCCAAAATAATAGTGTAGTGGTCCAGTACTTCATCCTGGTCCACTCCATAAATGTCATACATGTATGTCTTATGTTGATGCACTGCACAAAGCTACATTGAAATTAATTAACAGAAAACTCATCACGTGATGCCTTGCTGCACTCCGGGGTCACGGGGATATTTTCCATACAGGAACGCTCCAATCACAAAAGAACTGGGGGCTCTAATAAAGTGTCCCGTCAGCGTATATATACTGGATTATACCCAGTATACAGGCAGGAGAAGCAGGCAGCATGGTGGCTCAGTGGTTAGCACTGTTGTCTTGCAGTGCTGGAGTTCTTGGTTCAAATAGGACCAAGGACAACATCTGCCTGGGTTCCTTGGGGTTCTCTGATTTCCTTCCACACTCTGCCTCCATCCACTGAGTGATTATGATAGGGACTGTCGGACATCTGCTCTCTACAGATCATTGCGTGTAAAAGGGCCTCAAAGCTGATATCTGATGATGAAAGTCCACAAAATAAAGGACAAGCCGCAGATATCAAATCCTTACTGCAGATCACATGATGGACATGTGGATAAGATTTGGTAAACGCTGTGGATTATCCCCCCCCCCCCCGCGTGATCCTCCACTACTCACCTCTGCCACCGCCATCCGCTGCACTACAATTCCTCTGGGACCTTTATACATTGTGCTGCAGATTCTCCCCCCCCCCCCCCCCCCCCCCCCCAGCCGTGTAATAATAACCACATGGACCGTGTCTGACCTCCCCACAAGACCCTCCGCCGCCTCTTACCTGCCGGCCGGAGTCACACCCAGAGCTCTGATATCAGTGTGTATATATATCCTCTGGCTGATAACAGAGACAACAACAGGGGCCAGGACCTGCTACATTGTGATAGCTGAAGGACCTGTGATGATGTTAGCGTCATGTGATCAGTACATAGGGCCGCGAGCACATATTAGCCTTCTACTCCGCACCTCTACACCATTTGCAACCTGATTGGTTATTTGGATTTATGCATTCACGGTGATTGGATATTTGGGTTGGCTGAATTATGGTGATTGGTTGTTTAGGTTGTCTCGTGTAGAGGTGCGGAGTAAAAGGCTAATATGCCAGCAGTGAGGAAGATAAGTGGTGGCTGAAGGACCTGTGAAGATGTCACCATCATGTGATCAGTATATAAGGGGGTGGAGCTCAGCAGTGATGATCATGATGAAAGAGAAAGAGATCGTGGGGACCCACAGAAACAGTCTACGAGAGAGAGGGGGCCCACGGAGTACAGTCTATGAGAGAGATGGAGCTCATGTGAACAGTCTACGAGAGAGAGGGGGCCCACGGAGTACAGTCTATGACAGCGAGGGGGGCCTACAGGGAGAAGTCTATGAGTGCGACGGGGCCCATGAGAACAGTCTTTGAGAGAGAGAGAGGCTCATGAGAACAGTCTATGACAGAGAAGGGGCAATGGGAACAGTCTATAAAAGAGAGGGTTCCCACAGGGAGCAGTCTATCAGAGCGAGGGGGCCCACTGTAACAGTCTATGAAAGAGAGGGTTCCCATAGGGAGCAGTCTATGGGGGAGTAGTCTATGAGGGCATGGGGGAGTAGTCTATGAAAGAGAGGGGACCAACGGGAACCAGTCCATAAGATAGAGGGGTAGTGATGTGTATTAGGTGAATATTGAGTGTTCTGTGGGATGGTTTGTACTATTGCAGTGAGGTGTCCTCTATAGTGTTGAGCAAACTTTTGAAAAGTTTGATTCGGTCCATATTTGTTTGAATTGAACTGGAATTTCACCAATAACCCTAAACTGGTGTATAATACTTCTAAGAGGCATAAAAGGTCTTCTTCCTAAGGCCACTTTCCCACAGCCGAGAAAATCGTGCAAAATTTGTTGGATGCGAGATGAACAAATCTGAATCCCATTCTTTTCAGCAGTGAGGGGGCCCATGAGTAATTTTTTTTCCTGCATCACGGTGCAGGAAAAAAATCGCGACATATCCTAAATTTGGGTGTTCCCTCAGAACACATCGCCCATTGTTTTCAATGAGGCCTGCAAAAGCATTGCACGGTGAGCTAGGTGCTCACTAGTGCGATGTAAGATTTTTCAGGGCCAAATATCGCGCTCACCCGCGTGTAGGTAGCCTTAAAGGGGTTGTCCCGCGGCGAAATCGAAAATTTTTTTTTTCAATAGACCCCTGCATCATGCCCTGTTAAAAAGAAAGCATTTGTTAGTTTTTAAAAATAACATTTCGCTTAACTGCATCAGCGTTCTGCAGCTTCTTCTTTTCTTCTTTTAAAGATGGCACCACTGGTCTTCTCCCACGGTGCACCGTGGATTTTCTTCTCCTGTCTTGCATTCCACTGCCGATACAGCCACCTCATTGGCTGATCGGCACCACGTGACGAAGGCGGAGCTATGATGACGACGCGCAGACCAGCTCTCCGGCGCGAGCCATGGAGACGGGGACGCCAGCAACGGAGTGGGTAAGTGAATAACTTCTGTATGGCTCATAATTAATGCACGATGTATATTACAAAGTGCATTAATATGGCCATACAGAAGTGTATAACCCCACTTGCTGCTGCGGGACAACCCCTTTAAGCTACTTTCACGCCTGCATTGGGGATTCTGCTCTCCTGCTTTATTTGGGGAGCAGGAAAAGGGAATCCCCGCGGCTGAATGGTTCCATCTCTGGATGAAACTGAACACCATTGGACGGACCCCAGTGACTATAATGGGGGTCGGCCCGCTTTTTGCCCAGCTGGCTGGCTTTTGGGTGGAAGAAAAAAACGGGCCAACCCCGTTGTCTTCCGTTCCTGTAACTCATGAAACAATTGAACTTGAAATCCTTATTAAACCAGAAGCGATTAGTTTCCATCTTATTTCTTCTCCTGAATTTCCAATTATCCTAGGAATCCCTTGGTTTTCTACCCACAGAAGTCAATGGAAGGCCCTCAAAAATGATTTCAGGGACCTAGGATCCAAGCTTAGGGCGAGGACCTCCAAGGTAGTTTTCTTGGAAATACTACCTGCACCTCAAGCCACACAAAAAAGGCAGCAGCATTTTAGGGAGGTAAACAAGTGGTTCTGGAGTTGGTGTAAGAAGGAGGGGTTTGGGTTCTTGGAGAACTGGGCTGACTTTGCTGTTGGCTACAAGCTCTACCGTAGGGATGCTTGGGAAATAGTGGCCACAATATAATTAAATTCCAACTGTTATTCAATAGAAAGCCTTATCAGGGAGCGACAAAAAACTAAACTTCAGTAAAGCAAAATTTGATCGGCTCGGAACTACTATCGGTAACATCAATTGGGACAACGTCCTCAAAAATATCAGTATAGACAAGAAGTGGGGGAAGTTTAAAAACATCCTAATTACCTGTGAGCAGTTCATACCCTTTAAAAATAAAAGAACTACAGGCAGAAGGAAACCAATGTGGCTCGACAAGACTGTAAGGGGAGCAATAATTAAAAAAAAGAAAGCGTTTAGAAAGAAATTACTAAAACAAGAAGCCAGCGAAGAAGCGCTAAAATCATGCAGGGAAAAAAACAAATTATGTAAGGATAAGATCAAAATTACTAAGGAGGAGGCAGAAAGACTAATCGCCAAAGAGAGCAAAAACGATCCTAAACCATTCTTCAAATATATACACAGCAAAAGGATTTGCACTAAAAGCACTGGCCCCATAAAAAATACTGCAGGAGAAACCATAGAAGACGATCAGGGGGAAGGCGAATCTATTAAGTAGCTTTCTGTCAAGTGCATTCACAAATGAAAAAGAAATGTCACACGAGATACAGGGGTATAAAACAAACCTCCCCACCCCCATCTCCCCACTAAGCATTGCATGCCTAACACAGGATGAATTGCAGAACTGGTTAAGGAATAAAATCGATAAATCACCAGGCCCAGATGGTATACACCCAAGGGCTCTAAGGGAACTAAGTAATGTGATAGATCGCTATTTCTTATATTTATGGACACTATAGAGACTGAGGTTGTACCACTAGATTGGCACACTGCCAGTGTGGTCCTAATATACAAAAAGGGGTCAAGGAGAGAGCTTGGTAACTACAACCTGGTAAATTTCACTTCAATAAATGGTAAAATATTTGAGGGGTTTATGAGAAATGCCATCGTGGAATACCTCAAGGAGAACAACAGTATAACTCCTCAACAGCATGGGTTCATGAAGGTTCGATCATGTCAGACCAATCTAATCAGCTTCTACGATGAAGTAAGCTCTAGGTTGGACCTGGGAGAGTCTATTGATCTTGTATATCTGAACTTCTCTAAAGCATTTGACACCGTGCCGCATAATAGGTTAATATATAAAATGAGAAGCTCGTACAGGGTGAAAACGTGTGTATCTAGGTAAAGAACTGGCTCGGAGATAGAAAGCAGAGGGTGGTATTAAATGGTTCGTACTCTGATTGGGCCACCATTGCTAGTGGGGTGTGTCACAGGGTTCAGTATTAGACCCCATCCTGTTCAATATATTTATCAACTAGCTTACCCGTCGCGCGTTGCTGCGAAGACAGACATACATACATACATACATACATACATACGTTTTTAAATATCTAGATAACAACCAATCACAGCACAGCTTTCAAGTTACCTCAGCAGTATAATATATAACAACCAATCGCAGCGCAGCTTTCATGTAACCTCAGTAGTATAAGCAGTAGCAACCAGTCACAGCACAGCTTTCATGTTTCCTCAGCAGTATAAGAAATAGCAACCAATCACAGCAAAGCTTTAATTTACCTCAGCATTCTCAATATGCAGCAATTTTCAAGCGAAATGTTCGGCGGATGCATCATTTTGTAGTTGAACACGCATCCCGTTGCTTGTAATGCCTTTTGCTTTCGTGCTTGAGATGGAAATCAAACGATCTTTGTCTGGGGGGCATAACTGTCGACGATGCTCGTACGCGCGCCACCTATCATAGGATAGTTGTGCTATGCCAGTAATCTTCCCAGAAGTGTACTCAACAACTTCCCAAAGTTTCATGGTGATTGGATGAATGGTGTAGTAATGCATAACGGACAGACAGACAGACATTCATTTATATATACATAGATGACATCAGGAAGTGAGAGAATTAGATTCTGTACGTAAAATTTGGATGCTAATTCTTTGGCGCTTAGAATGGAATAATTGAGTTGGGACCCATTAACTTTTCTTATTAATGACATAATCAATGCTCGTGCCAAATTTCAAGTTTCTATGATATCGGGAAGTGAGAGAATTAGATTCCGTACGTAAAATTTGGACGCTAATTCTTTAGCGCTAGAAATGAATTACCAAGTTGGGACCCATTAACTTTTCCTATTTTTGACATAATTAATGCTCGTACCAAATTTCAAGTTTCTATGATATTGGGAAGTGAGAGAATTAGATTCCGTACGTAAAATTTGGACGCTAATTCTTTTGCGCTTAGAATTGAATATTCGAGTTGGGACCCATTAACTTTTCCTATTTATGACATAATCAATGCTCATGCCAAATTACATCGTGAAGTGAGAGAATTAGATTCCGTACTACGTAAAATTTGGATGCTAATTCTTTAGCGCTTATAGTTAAATAATCGAGTTGGGACCCATTAGCTTTTCCTATTTATGACATAATCAATGCTAATGCCAAATTTCATGTTTCTATGACATCAGGATGTGAGAAAATTAGATTCCGTACGTAAAATTTGGATGCTAATTCTTTAGCGCTTTTAGTTTAATTGAGTTGGGACCCATTAACTTTTCCTATTTATGACATAATCAATGCTCGTGCCAAATTTCAAGTTTCTATGACATTGGGAAGTGATGGAATTAGATTCCGTACGTAAAATTTGGATGCTAATTTTTTTGCGCTTAGAATTAAATAATCGAGTTGGGACCCATTAACTTTTCCTATTTATGACATAATCATTGCTCGTGCCAAATTTCAAGTTTCTATGACATTGGGAAGTGAGAGAATTAGATTCAGTACGTAAAATTTGGACGCTAATTCTTTGGCGCTTAGAATTGAAAATTCGAGTTGGGACCTATTAACTTTTCCTATTTATGACATAATCAATGCTCGTGCCAAATTTCAAGTTTCTAGGACATTGGAAAGTGAGAGAATTAGATTCCGTACGTAAAATTTGGACGTTAATTCTTTTGCGCTTAGAATTGAATAATCGAGTTGGGACCCATTAGCTTTTCCTATTTATGTCATAATCAATGCTTGTGCCAAATTTCAAGTTTTTATGACATCGGGAAATGACAAAATTAGATTCCGTACGTAAAATTTGGACGCTAATTCTTTGGCGCTTAGAATTAAATAATCGAGTTGGGACCCGTTAGCTTTTCCTATTTATGACATAATCAATGCTCGTGCCAAATTTCAAGTTTCTATGATATTGGGAAGCGAGAAAATTAGATTCCGTACGTAAAATTTGGACGCTAATTCTTTTGCGCATAGAATTGAATAATCGAGTTGGGACCCATTAGCTTTTCCTATTTATGACATAATCAATGCCCGTGCCAAATTTCATGTTTCTACGCTATCGGGAAGTGAGAGAATTATTGGCAATGACGGAAATCGAACGATCTACGTGGGGGGGCGTAACTGTCGACGACGCTCGCACGCGCGCCATTTATCATAGGATAGTTGTACTATGCCTATAGTCTTCCCAGGAGTGTACTTAACAACTTCCCAAAGTTTCATGGCGATCGGATGAATGGTGTAGTAGCGCATAAAGGACAAACAGACATACATTCAATTTTATATATATAGATAGATGACCTGATAGAGGGGCTGCACAGTAAAATATCAATATTTGCAGATGAAATTATACAAGATAATTAATGCAATGGAGGACAATGTGCGACTACAAACGGACCAAGATAAGCTGGGGGCTTGGGCAGAAAAATGGCAAATGAAGTTCAATATTAATAAATGTAAGGTTATGTACATGGGCAGGAGAAACGGATGTCACCGATATACACTAAATGGGGTTCTGCTAGGAGAAAGTGAGATGGAAAAGGACCTGGGGGTACTAGTTGACTTTAGACCTAATTGGAGCAGTCAATGCCAGTCAGCTGCTGCAAAAGCAAATAAAGTCTTGGGGTGCATAAAAAGAGGTATAGGGGCGAAGGACAAGAACATTATCCTCCCCCTATATAAGGCACTTGTCAGGCCCCACATGGAATACTGCGTACAGTTCTGGTCACCGGTGCTCAGGAAAGATGTTACAGTATTGGAGGGGGTTCAAAGAAGGGCAACTAAATTAATAAACAGAATGGGAGGACTGGAATACCCAGAGAGGCATCAAAATTAGGATTATTCACCCTGAAAAAAAGATGGTTAAGAGGCGATCAAATAACTCTGTATAAATACATGAGTGGACAATACAAGGATCTCTTCCATGATCTGTTTATACCCAGGACCGCGACGGTAACGAGGGCATCCGCTACGTCAAGAAGAAAGCTGGTTTTATCACCAACACAGAAAGGGGTTCTTCACAGTGAGACTGTGAAACTCTGCCTGAGGACGTGGTAGATGAGTTTAAGAGGGGACCAGACCTCTTTTTAGAGCGCTATGATATTACAGGATATAGGCATTAGGTGACCAGCGGGGTTGTTGATCCGGGTCTTGGAGTCAGGTAGAACGCAAACGTTGATCCTGTTATTATTCTGACTGCCATTATGGAGTTGGGAAGGAATTTTTTCCTCCAAATGAGCTAAATTGGCATCTGCCTCTTGTAGGTAGAGACTCAATCACAAATAAAATTGTTTTCTCTGTATGGAATACCCCAATCTTTAAAAAAAAAATCAGAAACAAAAATTTTTAAACACTTCTGGGACAGTCGGGCAGAATCAATGGCTGACCCCGGTATCGGGCAGTCCAAAGTTCTAATATTAAGTGTCAGACGTTTGGCCACCTCATCATGAATTAAATTGACTCTGGCTCCACAATCCAAAAAAAAATCATCACCGGACAACTACACCCAGTAAAAAGAATTTCCGTGGGAGGAACCAACCTGGAGGATGATATCCAGACAATTTGTGGACCCAGAGGGAACTTCCCCTTAATCTCTAGGTCAGCTGGTTTTCCCAACTGAGACCCCCAAAAAGGACACACTTCTTTAAAGTGTCCTGTATGGCTGCAGAAAAAACAGCAACCAGTGCCCTCCTATTTCTCCTTCCTCACAGCTTCACCAGATAAGGAGCCCAATTGCATGGGTTCATCAAGAACCGCAGGTTCTACGGACATGGCAAACGATAGCTCACTTGCCCACTCTCTAAGCTGCCGACCAATCCGTATGGCCAGAGACATGGCCTCGTCAAGAGTTCTAGGTGTGGGATGTGAAACCGTAAGATCTTTAATCTTGTCGGCTAGCTCAAAGCAAAATTAACTCCGCAATGCCGGGTCATTCCACTGCCCAACGGCGAAACTCCACGCAAAAGATCACCATGGGGTGATCACCCATATTTATTATAGAGACACTTTATGCAGATATTCTAGCTAAACAGGAAGACTATACAGTTATCCTAGGGGCACAGGGTCATTGTACAGTTATGATAGGTGGCTCAGTATCATTATACGATTATAGGGGCTCAGTATCATTATACAATTGTTATAAGGGAACGGGATTATTATACAGATATTTTATTTGATCTGTTATGTTACATTTCTCTTTTGCTCAGTCAAAATAAGCTATTAACACTTCGATTTCTGAAAGCATTCAGTTTTTTTTATGCTTGCCTAAACTTTCAGCACAGAACTGTATTAATTGATATTGTGATACAATTGGGAAGTGTTTTCTATATCAGTACTAGAGAGACGTCTCCTATCCCACCTTTGAACCCACGCAGGACAATATCAGCATGGATTTGTTCACTGTTGTGCTACAGATGATACCCTGTTTCCCTGAAAATAAGACATACCCTGAAAATAAGACATAGCATGATTTTCCAGAATTTTTGAGGATGCAAAATGATTTTTCAGGTTTTTTGAGGATGCTTGAAATATAAGCCCTACTCCAAAATTAAGCCCTGCTAACAGTTAATTAAAAAAGTCAATTTAAATTGTGTCCAGGCAGCTATACATGTAAAAAACGTAAATCTTTTTGAACACAAATTAATATAAGACACTGTCTTATTTTCGGGGAAACACGGTAGAACTCTTCCATTATGCATTTTTATAATAAAAGGCATCTTTCTCTTCTTTTAAAATAGATATATTTTTTAAAACAACATAACAGTAAGGGCTCATGCACACGGGCTGAGTTTTGTCCGTCCATAGCATTCAATGGAAAAGTGATTTTTATCATACACATGAGCGGAAACCAGTTGCGGTTTCTGCTCGCCAATGAAAAATCGCAGCATGCTCTATTTCAGAGCATTGTCCACGGGGACAGCTTGCATTGAAGTGAATAGAAGCCATCCGATCTGTGGCCCTTCTGCAATCCTCATTGCGGAAAGGCCGTGAGATCCGCGTCATTGCCTAGCGGCGGCGTGGAGGATTCTGTACTGCGCATGTGCATCGGTGGCCCATCTGCACTACGGAAGAAATGAGGAAAAGACAGGTACACAAGATTGCCGGCAGGGGGCACGGGCGGATTCTGTGTATCAAAGCCCAAACAGATTCTTTGGCGCATGGATGTGCACAAGTCCCAGATCCATTGAGTCGTATTAAAAGTGCAGAAAGCGCCAAAATTGCAGTTTTGGAGTTGCGGAAACAATGTAGAAGCTGTGAAGTCTGTAGGACCTTCAGAGTAATAGCACACTATGTGATAATAATATGTTATATAAGGTCCACTCATAAGGCGTCCTATCAATATAGCATATAGCAAGAAGTAAACTTGATAACCAGGGCTGGTGAGAAGGCTGGGGAAAGTTGAGGATCCAACCTTCAAGATTGTTATATAGAGCTATGTTAGGATGAAATCAGAGTAACAACATGGAACTTGGAACCATCGTAAAAAAGGCAACTTTCTTATACTTCTACATGCTGATAAACTTTTTGTGATAATTACTAGTATTACTCATCTTGATCGCCCAGACAATACATTTTTGCCGATATTTGCTCAATCAGATCGGGTCCTACCAAAGATAATGTTTAGCCTGCTTCAATGAATGTGGCTCAGTCTTTGGCATGGTCGCTTTATATTACTGGGTTTGAAAAACACCATTCACATGTTGCCTTTGGTTATATTTGAACCTAGAATTCCAGTGCTGCTTGTAGGGAATATGAGGTAAGACACACAACCTATGGGCAGGTGAGGCTCCGTTCCTGGGAAAAAACAGCCATTTTGTCCCCTGTCCAACCTCTTTAAGAGTAGATGAGAAGAAGCTAGAACAAATCAGATTCCGTGTATGCCTTTCCTTGACCAAGGTTCTTGAGGAGAGTAAGCACAACAAGTGTAAGCCAGAAGAAAGGACAACATCATTAAATTGGACTTTTATTCAAGTTCATGGAAATATGGGCCGATTGTAAATAATTGACTTTTCCGCAGTTACTGGACGAAAGATGGAGCTCCCATCCTTCTTGGCAAGATACACCAGACAGTCCAGGATGATCAGGATGTCTTTCACCTTATCGGTATACATGCACTCGGTTATCATCTTCCTCAGGAATTGTGGATCATTCATGGACAAATCCTCAGGCTCAGTAGCCATCTTGTCCTTCATGATTCCGTAGGTGTTGACCAGATATTCAGTAAAGTAAGGATGGACTTTACGGTCATAGCCAAACTTCTTTAGTTGGTCCATTAGATGATAGTAGCGATTCATCATCTCAAATCTAAATTCTTCATTAACCTTGCCAGTCTGTGAACAGGTGGCCACCTGAAACCATAAGATAGACTTTAAAGGGATTGTCTGGCTTAGAAAATATTAGTTCAGATACCCTATTAGTGAATTCTCCTATTATAGAGGAGGGGTCCCTTATTCAGGATCCTCATCTATTATCCAGAGCGAACAGAGACTACAAAGAGCATTTCATCACTCTAGAGGACCCAGCACATCCGCTCATGACATGGAGCGTCTACTAATTATAATGTGAGCTGTGTAACTCTCTATTTCACCTGTGGAGGCGCTGTGCTTTACTACTGTATATAATTAGATAGTAGTTTAGATTAGTAACCTGTTTGATCTTGTCTTTTATATTAGACACCTGGAATCCATAAAGACGTTGCTCTGAAAAGATGGTACGCAGAATCCCGAGGTCTAGCTGAAATGCCATCTCTCCAACGTAACGCTGACACTGCTTCACTTTTTCTGAATCTGTGAAAGTTTAATTACAAAGTTAAGCAAGTGCTTTGGCTTGAAACAAATTAAAGTATGTATATATATATATAAATAAAAATTGCCACTAAGGATATTTAAAGGATTAATTACCATAAAAGCTATATACAGCTACAACTCATCTCTGTACACTCTCCACATCCTGTAGCTACACTCTTCCTTAGTGCAGTCCATAATAACACTGTCCTCTTTGTGGGTCCAGAAAGTAATAGTGTCCGATCTGTGACCCCACAAAACAATAGTGCCACCTCTATGGCCCAACAAAGTAAAGATATACATTTGATGGCCAAAAAAATAAAAATGGATCTTTTGTGGCCCCGCTAAGTAATAGACCTCCCCCTGTGGCCCCACTTAAGTAAACATTTACCTCTGTGGGAACACCTTAAGGGTGGCTTCACACGAGCGTATACGTACATAGGTGCATACATAGGTGCGCACCCCTGTACGCGCAAAAACACGCATGTATGAAGGTCCATGCATTGCCTTCAATGGAGCCGCGTTGCTGGCAGCAGCTCCATTGAAGGCAATGTTCTGCCAGCACCCCTGTAGTGATTTTTCAGGGAAGAGCTTTAAGTATAAGCTCTTCCCTAAAAAACATCCCTTTAAGTGTAAAAAAAAAAATATATATATATATATATATATATATTTACTCACCTCTCCACCGCTGCCGTGTAAATATTCCAAATGGGAGTCCCCTTGTCATTGAACACTGTCACAGTGATCAGTGCCAGGGGGACTCCCCACGGAGAGGAAAGAATCCCCTGCCACAGCAGTGACAGCTGTGGCAGAGGATCGCAATGTTCTCCCATTGCTTTCAGCGGGACTGACACTTCTGCAGTCCCATTCAAAGCAATGGGCTGCTGCAAGCCCTGCTGGGATTTTCGGTGAAGGGCTTTAAATATAAGCCCTTCCCTGAAAATCATCCCTACAATGTGTTAAACATTAAAAAAATATATACTCACCTCTCCTCAGCTGCCGGGGCTCAGGCGCATCCAGCCTGTCTTCTCCCTCCACTGCTCTGAAGCTTTTTTAGCAGGCGGGGAATTCAATGAATGGCCAAGCACTGCCTGTGATTGGCTGGGTGCTTTGACCAATCATAGGTAGCATTCAGCCAATCACAAACAGCTGTTTCAGCAGGCGGGGATTTAAAATCCCCGCCTGCTGAAAGAGCTTTAGAGCAGTGCAGGGAGAAGACAGGCTGGATGCGCCTGAGCCCCGGCAACTGAGGAGAGGTGAGTATGTATTTTTTTTATTTTTAACACATTGTAGGGATGATTTTCAGGGAAGGGCTTATCCTCAAAGCTCTTCCCCAAAAATCCCAGCAGGCTTGCAGCAGCCCATTGCTTTCAATGAGACTGCAGAAGTGCCGGTCCCATTAAAAGCAATGGGAGAACATTGCGATCCTCTGCCACAGCTGTCACAGCTGTGACAGCTGTGGCATGGGATTCTTTATTCCCCGCAGTGATGAAGAATTCCTTTGCTGCATCTGTCACAGATGTGGCAGGTGCAGCAGGGAATTCTTTTTTCTCGCGGGGATCAAGGACACATCTGCCATATGAGGCAGATGTGTTCTTCATCCCCGCGGGAACGTGGCAGTGGCGGACAGGTAAGTTTCTTTTTTTTTTACACTAAAATTCTTGCTTTTCAGGGAAGAGCTTATATCTACAGCTGACAGGCAGTATATCAAGCCACACTACAGGCATGACTTGATAGGCAATCAGCCAAGGCAGCACTATGGGCCTTAAGAAGGCCCCAGGCAGCCATGGCAACCAAACGGCACCCCACAATCTGATTGTGGGTGGCTTTAAGATACCCCACGAAGCCGATTGTGGGATTAAAATGGTTTACATTTAAATGGCTAATAGCCTATGTTATTGGAGGGTGTCAGCAGTGAGGAACAGCCGGAAACTGTATTATATGGAGTGGGATTGGCTTCTTATCTCCCTCCATACAAACCCTGAATGTAAAGGACAAAATAGTATGTCCTGTGTTATCAAGGGGTTAAGTGATAGAGCCCCCAGTTAATAATAGTGCCCAACTTCTCACAAAACTCCGGGCAGCAGCAGAACTATCTTCATTACTCCCACAGGACTGATGCAGAGCGGCTCTGTGCAGAGCATAACCCAACTCCTCCTCCTATCTCCTGCACTTACTATACTCAGGGGTGGGACAAGGGGTGGGGCCTCATGAGCCCTATAACAGCTGCTGTCATTAGCGGCACTACACCGATGTACCAAAAATAATACAACAAGAAATGCTGGGACATTTCAGCTTAAAAAAAACATACAAATTATTGAGTGCAGCTCTGGAGTATAATATAAGCTAAAACTCCGGATCACTAGGGGATACATAATGTAATAACATTCACATAGTGACTTAACTTCCCTTCTATATAGTTTACCGAAGGCTGCATTCAGTCCGCCTACAATAGGCTATGTTCAAAAGATGGGCATGTGAAATACTCCTTACCTGGAGATGGGCAGGGGTCCGAAAATTGCTGTCTGTCTCTGCCGTCTGAAACTTTCAATTGGAAGATTAAATACCATTAAGACCTTGTTATTAGTGATCTCTACAATATTTCTATACAGCACAAAGTCCCGTACAGGGACAAATAATAAATGTAGTAAGAAAAAAGAAACTACTCAAAAATAGCAACAAAACACCCTTTTTTATGCACTTTCCCCTCTCTGTATAAAAAAATATATGAGAAATTAATTAAACCCCATCCACATATTCGTTATCATTGTATCTCTAATGACCTTTACAATTAAAATCCAATTTAAGTGATCAAAAAAGCCGTATTTACCCCAATATGATACCAATAAAAACTACAGCACATCATGCTAGAAACAAGCCTCACAGAGTTCCGTCCATGGACAATTAAAAAAAGTTATGGGACTTTGGATGCAGTAATTTCCAAAAACAAGGGGTTTTATTGTGCAAAATGGAGAAAATGTAAAAAGAAATAGAATTTTGGTATCGTTATAATTGTACCGGCCTTTTCTCCCTCGGCCCTCCAAAAAAAAAAGTTTTACAATACATTATATTTGCCCCAAAATGGTACCAATAAAAATGACAGTTTGCAAAAACGATCCCTCATACAGCCATGTTGGTGGAAAAATAAAAATGTTATGATTTTTGCAAAGTCGAGAGGAAAATCCCCCAAAAATCATTGTGTCTTTATGGCCAAAATAGGCCATGCCGTTAAAGGGTTAATAATAACCCTCTCCTCTGTTTAGTAGCCACCCACATACTGGATATAAGTTCCTTATATCGTAGTCAATATACTTTTCTGGTGGCCCATCCATACTGGTCTCCAATCACTACTGGTGATATGTTGGCTCACTAGTTCACAAATGATGGCTATAGCTCAGCTATAACTCCTGGTACGCCTTCACAAAATGCAACTTGTAAGGAGGACATGCTGGGAGTTGTAGTTTTGTAACAGCTGAAGAGCCAATAGTTGCAGCTGAAGTTCTCGAAGCTAACATCTGAATTATGAAGATGTTTTTCAGCCTTACTCTGTGAGCTTTCCTTTGATCTTCCTGGAGAAGACAGGCATTCTATCGTCCTCTTGTGATCTCTTAAAGTGTCCCGAAGCTCCACGTTCTCCTGCATGAGACCCATCAGTTGACGGAGCTTGGCGTTCTCAGCCAGTAGACATTTGCTCTCAGCAGTGAGGGCTTCTACATCATCATTGTCTACAATATCCGTTATTTTGTAGCAGGTCTTATTCCTATATGCTTCTGAAGACATTTTAATGGGTTCTTCTGCTGGTCTAGACTGTGGATATTGTAGCCTCAACTGTCTAGAGAGCAATGTACCGCAGTGAAGCGGGTCAGAACCTGCAGGAACCCAACATTCCGAGAAAACTCGGTGATGTCATAACCGGGTTACAAAGAACAGTGAAGTCATGTGATTGTCTAGGTGCTAGGGATGTAGGCATATGCTTAGCTATGGGCGCATAGTCATCACTGTTCGAGTTGCTGCATTGCGTATGCGCGCCATTTACACATGCCGTTGCAAAGTGACAGCGGGGAATTTAAACAAAAAAAGAAACAATGAAGACTGCACATGACAGCTG
This sequence comes from Eleutherodactylus coqui, assembly GCF_035609145.1. Classification (NCBI taxonomy): domain Eukaryota; kingdom Metazoa; phylum Chordata; class Amphibia; order Anura; family Eleutherodactylidae; genus Eleutherodactylus; species Eleutherodactylus coqui. The sequence continues at coordinate 40,121,491 of NC_089837.1, forward strand.
GCATGAGATATGCTGTCATGGGCAGTCCAAAATCGCTGCCGTGCACAGCGATAGGCCAGCTCTGTTGCGGTAAAACGCTACGTAATACAAGCAGCACTTTTTGCTTCTGGTCGTGTGAGTCCGGCCTTATAGTCAAGTCACTGCATGCAACTTCATTGTCTCCCCAGAAGGGAAAAAGTTGAAGAAGTTCACAAGAATTTGGGGCATGTTGGATTGTTACAAATGCGCAATGTATTTGCGCTATGAACAAACTTTTTTTTGCGCATATTGGCGCATTTTACTATATTTTTTGCGCACGCAGGTCACGTTTATTTGCACGCAGCGGACGAACATGTTCTGATGTAAATGGCTATTTCGCCTAATGAGGTCCTGGTGTGTTCTTTTTTTCACGCACTTGCACATCCCATAGACTTCTACAGGGACCTTTGGCGCGCGAACGCAGTGCAGTGAGGATAAAAATCACAGCGTGTTCCATCGTTGGGCGTTCTCGCAGAGCGCCTCGCCCATTGTTTTCGATCGCAGCGTGTCCTACTTTGGTCCGTATTCCTGGGCCAAACTCGCTTTTTAAAGTCTGCGGTTGTGTACGCACACATTAGCATCCATGTTCACTGCGGATTTTTGCGCACCCTGTTTTGACAAACCTGCCATTACTTGGGTCTTCTTTTTTTATAAATTCTTTATTTATTGCTTAGACATATTCATCAACAATCATTCTGTCATTTTCAACATTCTGAATATGTCAAGCTACTTATCAATTTTGATAACTGGGAATTTGTGAACGAAATATGTCGGATCTGAAATAAACTTATTTGGAGCACATGAGACTAGGCTCATAGTCTTCTTGGGTGGTTATCTGTGGCGTCTCCATGTAGGAACCACTGTGTTGTTTTACATTGAACCATTTCAACTGGGTTAACTAATAGACTTACAGGACACATATGGGTTAGACACTTGGGGTATGTATGGGGGGGGGGAGGAAGGAAGAGTGATAGAGAAGAAAGAGAAAGAAAGAAGAAAAAAATATATATATATTGTGAGAGGGGGCAGGGGGGCGAGATGTGCTGGTGGGCTTGTGGTTAGTTCAGGTAGGTTGGGAACTGAGTAGCGGGCGGTATTCTTCTGTGTCTCGGAATTCTATCCAGTGGTACCATTTTTTCCTAAACTTTTCCTGTGTGCCCTTTAGTGTTGCGGAAAGGTCCTCCATCTCCATAATCCATCCTATTTTGTTAAACCACATCGCCATTGAAGGCGGTGTTGGTTTTCTCCAAAGCTTGGCAATGCATGATCTCACCGCGCCCACCAGGAAGCATACCATCGATTTTTTATAAACCGTTAGTGGTATATCGCAGTGATGTAGGAGGACGAAGGATGGCGTTTTTGGTAGAGAGTATTGGGTGAATTTCGAGGTGATCCGCCAAACCTCTGACCAGAAGCTCACCAGCACAGGGCAGTCCCAGAATATGTGCAGCATTGTCCCTTGGTCTATTCCGCATCTCCAGCATGTTGGGGAGACTGATGGGAATAGTTTGTGCAGATGTGAGGGCACCCTGTACCATCTGGTGAGTATCTTGTATCCCGATTCTTGTATTCTGCTCGAGATTGAGGAGGAGTGTGTCATGATGAATATTCTGTTTCTGTCTTCTGGGGTTAGTTGGATTCTTAGTTCCTCCTCCCATTTCACTATGTGTTTTGGTACTGATGTATCCGCCTGTGTGTTGAGGATGTTGTACATTCTAGATAGTGTATGTCTAGAGGGGCCTACTGTGCTACATGTGAGTTCGAATTGTGTTTTGTGTTTCCTGAATTCACTGGGGTGTGGTAGTGAACGGAGGAAATGTCTTAGCTGTAGTGTCTGCCATATTGGTTATGGAGCTGAATCCCCATTTCCTCTTAGCGTTTTCATTGGGGACCATTGTCCATCTTGTATGAAGTGCTCTGCCCTATATTTGCCTTCCCTGAACCAGGTTCGGAATGCCTTGTTTTCACAACCCGGTGGGAATCTTGGGTTGTTCAGGATTGGTAACATAGGTGAGGGTCTGGGGGATATGTCTGCTCTGTTTGATACTTTGGTGTATACCTTCAGAGTAGGTCCGATAGTAGGGTGTTGTGTGAGGTCTGTGGCGGTTGGATTGTCTATCCAGGGGAGGACTATTAGTGGTATGGAAGATGTAGTCTGTTCTATAGTGATCCACTGTTTAAGCTCTGAGTGACGGTGCCAGTCGATGATCCTCATTAAGTGGACTGCCTGGTGGTATTTTACTTGGGTCTTCTTGCCTTGTTTTTGCGTGCGCCAAAAAATGGATGTCACATGGATACAACACAGCTGTACAAAACCGCATGTACGCAGCAAAAACGCCTGCAACACAAATACTCCAGCAGTGAGTGAAATTGCATATGTGTGAATGTGCCCGCAGTACGCAGCACAGATCTGTTCAGTGTGCAAATACGTTGTGCTGAGGCGTGCACAATTGTGCCTACACTTGTCTGAAGCCGGCCTTACACTCCGAAACATTTGAAGAGTGTCTGTGGATTCCAATCAAAACCTATTGTTAACCCCTTCCCACCACAGGACATAAGTTTACGTCCCGGCTGGAAAGGCGTCCCCATAAATGGATATGAACTTCCGTCCTATGGATGGCATGGGGTTAGAGGCTGAGCTCATGTCACCCGCAGCAGGAGACAGCTGTGACCAACAGCCGGGCTCCCACTGAAGCAGGAGGCATCAGTGAGAACTCCGAGCCCCGCTGTTAACCCCTTACATGCTGCAACAAATACTACAGCTTGTTGCGCAAAAAACAAGCCCTCACAGAGCTCCGTCCATAGAGGAAAAACAACTTATGGGACTTTGGATGCAGCGATGCAAAAAAAAAAAAGAACATACTAAGAACTTAAAAAAATAAAATAAAAGGCTTTTACTGTGCAAAGGGGGGAAAAACCTGAAAAACAAAAAGTATAATTTTGGCATTTTTTGTTCTAATCGTACTGACCCGCAGAAAAAATATATCACGTTATTTATGCTGCACGTTTTACCGGGGTGTGGAGCTACGTATCACCATGTTTGAGGTTGCGTATGCTTTTAGTTTGCTAGCAATATACATAAATAACCCATACATATACAATGTAATTGCGTACGTTCAGCGTTTTCATATGCACCCATAGAGAACAATAGGGCTCTATCATGCTTAATAGGGGGTAAAATGGAACATGCTGTGTTCTTGTATACGCAAGTGTGAATGGAGTCAATGAAAATCAATGTACCTTCATTAACTTCATTCACCGTGTATTATTGCGCATGTAATATGCATTTACATTACACTTGGGTGAGCCCGGCCTGACGCTGTGAAACAAAAGACAAAATGGCAGATTTTGTGTTTTAACTAATACTGTTATTTTTACAGCCTTCCCACTGCCACCGTAGTTCCCTAACTTCCTGAACAGAAAGCCTGTCTACTGTTTATTGGATGTATCGGGTGGGGAGGAGGGGTTATCAATCATCTATACAATAGTTTCCCTCTTACTTTAGATGATCGGCGCATTTAGATGTTTTCTTTTTATTTTACATTTTTCCACTGTAGCATCCATAGGAGCCCCAATTACAGGGGAAATATCCCTCTTCAGTGACATAAGTCACTAACGGAGCTGATCAGGGTCTGCTAAGACCCTGCAGCTCTGCTGTGACAGGGGGACCCGGCGGTCACTTGATCATTTGGTCGTGTAGTGGAAGAAACACTTTCACTTCTTAGTACATAGTGCTCATTGAGCGCCATGTACCCAGGAAGGGAGAAGGCAGAAGCTGTTAAAAAACGTTTCTCCCTCATCCTCCGGGTTCTCAGCTGTGTCTGACAGCTGAGGACCCGACCTGCTCCTGCTTGATTGCAGCAGCATAGGCTTTAATCCCACTCCGTATTTTTGCTATCAAACTAAATAAAAAGGAGCTGGCCCTCAATACAATCACAGTGCTCGCTTTGCTGGAGGCGGGGTATTCAAAGCCCCGTCACCAGAAAGAAACTGATATGTCAGCACAGAGGACACTGCAGCTTACCGCAGCGCCGCCGGAGACCATCGCAAGGCACCGTGACGCCATGGACGAGGTGAGTATTGATGTTTTTTTCATGTAGGTTAGCTAGGGCCGATTTTGGAGGGGCTTATATTTCAAGCCTCCCCTGAAAACCAGGGTAGGGCTTATTATCAGGAAAAAAGATACTAACAACACTTGTCAGTTATATGTATGTATGTGTGTGCGTGCTTCTCATGCTCTCTACTAGTAGTCTGTCTTGGCCTTCCTGAGCTCGGTCACCTTGTGTGCCCTCACACATCCACTGGTCCCAACAGTTTGGTCAGGTCAGCCCGGTGGGGGACAATTCATTGATATGACCATGCAGGTAACGGGATGAAATTTCTTCTCTTTGTCATAGAGGCATCTAGTAGCCAACAAGCTCTACACAAGCGGAAGAGGAGGTCCCTAGACACAGGGAGCCGCCGAGCGCCTTTTATAGGTCAAAGGGGAGCCACTTTTAGGACCTCGGGTAACAAGACCGTTCATCTAATCATGCATAGTTTTGCTGCAAACGACAACTTCTACTAGGGCCGGGGTTGTTTTGGGATTTATTTTAGTTTTTTTTATAAAGAGTATTAAGATGAGGGGGTCTGAATGTATTTAGATATTCTGAATATATGTAGGGGGTTTGGCGTCTGTGATTTCACAGTCTGTTTTGGAGTTTGACGCGAATATCTCTGAGATCTGTGATGAATTACTACATCGCTGTTTCACAAGTGTTCAATCTTGTGGCTTTTGTTTTCGTAGGACTCATGGCATGCCAAGGTGAAAATTTCCTGAAGGATAACATTCAATTATGTGACCTGCTTTACTTCAACGAGCTTACTTATAACTTCACTTGCATGAACACAGTCTTGCCAAACTAATGTCTTTTCTGTTATTTTCTACAGGGTAGATCGACTGAGAGAGAAGACCCCGATACCACTGAACAGACCACCGCACCAATCACTTCCAACTCAACCTGACCACTCAAAAGAGAGAAGCAACGCATGAGAAAAATGATGAGATGGAAACAGCCAAACCACCTTTGCAAACCGCACTGGACAAGTACAATTCTATTGGTCATAATATTGCAGGCAAAATTAGACGCATGACAGATTGCCAAAGAAGACATTTTGAGAGGCTTCTGATAGACATCTCAGCTAACATTTTATTTGGAGAGCTGGATGGCGACACCTTTGTTGCATGTCCAAGGCAAGGAGCATCACTGAGCATTGAAGGTAACCAGCATTCAGAAGTAGCTACAAGACCTAGAATGGCTCGCTGAGCTGCAGTGCCTACTAGAGGAGAATTCCCGTTCTTGAGCCTTAGGTTGTTCCAGACTATTTGCGGAGTGTCCTTGTAGTCCCAAATGGACCCCTGCAATGAGCTTGCAGGATGCTGTGCGGTTGCCTTGGCAGCCGGGGGCCTTCTGAAAGGCAGATTGCCTATCGTGTGGCCTGATAGATTGTCTGTCAGATCGCGGTATAATGTAATTATAGTGACCCAGTACTTCATCCTGGTCCCCTCCATAAATGTCATACATGTCTGTCTTATGTTGATGCACTGTGCAAACCTGTCTTGTTATTTCCAGTATGTGTGTTGCACAGCTGCAGCGTTTGAGAGGTTAAAGGGGTTGTCCCGCGCCGAAACAGGTTTTTTTTCAAACCCCCCCCCCCGTTCGGCGCGAGACAAACCCGATGCAGGGACCTAAAAAAAAATCTGCACAGCGCTTACCTGAATCCCTGCGCTCCGGTGACTTCTTACTTACCGGTTGAAGATGGCCGCCAGGATCTTCTCCCTCGATGGACCGCAGCTCTTCTGTGCGGTCCATTGCCGATTCCAGCCTCCTGATTGGCTGGAATCGGCACGTGACGGGGCGGAGCTACACGGAGCCGCTCTCCGGCACGAGCGGCCCCATTGAGAAAAGCAGAAGACCGGACTGCGCAAGCGCGTCTAATCTGGCGATTAGACGCTGAAAATTAGACGGCACCATGGAGACGAGGACGCCAGCAACGGAACAGGTAAGTGAATAACTTCTTATATCTTCTGTATGGCTCATATTTAATGCACAATGTACATTACAAAGTGCATTAATATGGCCATACTGAAGTGTATAGACCCACTTGCTTTCGCGGGACAACCCCTTTAATGTCTACAAAAATCCAAAGCCTGCATGTAAATGTATCAAGTTATGTCATGTGATATGAGAGAGGATATAAATATGAGTGATTGTGAGCGGGAAAGGGAGTCCATGTTTTTAGGAGGGTGGCTATTCAGGGGTTCCTGGTACATGGGGGCACCTTCGGCCCTCGTGTGATGAAGCATGGAGAAAGACGAGAGATTTCCCGAACCAAATGTAATTGGATGTTGATGGAGTAAGCCCCAAGAGTGAGAGAGAGCATCTGTGAGTAACAACTTTCTTTCAAGGCCAGTGCAAAGGTACTACCTAATCTTCTGATTTTCCTACACAGCTGTCTGAAGTCTGGATCACCATGTAGAGGTACACCCTTTATTTGTCACACCCACGCATCTCCAAGGCTGGGTGGAGGTACTACAAGATAATAATCTCTATTCACACATGTGCATCTTTGAGCCTGTAAGAGCCGTGTGGAGGTGCTAAGTTCTGAAGTCTATTCATTTGCCTGCACTGTGAAGTCTACAATTGAACTGCCTTGTGTTATCTGTTTCAAATTTCAAGTAAAGTTTATGCCGGGCTCTAACCATTCCTAGAGACCCATGGTACCTAAGAACTATCTGTGGCTGAATTTCTAATCCACTGGGGGGCATACCAATGTATGTAGGAACGGTGGCATTATGGGTGACAACTACAACCCCTGTTATCCTGTTTAGTGGGCATTCCCTGTCCTAGGGGTGTCCTAGGTGGACTGCAGTGCTACTCTGGCCTTGGCTGTGTGTCCCTCCTTCCACGTATGTCAGGCATCCGGAGTCTCCTTATGGGACACTGCATAATAGTGTGGAGACAAGAAAAAGGAAAAATCAGTATAAAAATGTTTTTTCATTATTAAACAAAAAAGTAACACGTTTTAAAAAACCCTTTATCATATTTATAATAGAATCTAAATAATTATAATTTTAAAACATTTAGTATCACTGCGTCCATAAAGTCCGATCTATCAAAGTAATTTGCTTTACTTTAATCCAATACATCTCCAGGCCCAGATGGTCTGACCGATGATGAGTATAAGAAATACAGCTCCATCACTAGCTACACTGTTCAGTAATAAAGCCAAAAGCCCCGCCTTCCTAATGGAACGCTTCCCTGACTGGTGTAATCCTGCCCAAGCCTGAAAACCAGCTGATGGACTGGCTCTTGTTCCACAATATCCTTGGTAAACACTAACCTAAAAATTCCATCTTGTTAATTTCCACAAAATTAGTTACTATTCCTCCATCCTTAATATCGTATCAAGTAGGATTTGTCAGGAGGTGGCAACGCTCTGATGGAACCCGACACGATACAATATTATATCAGAAGCACAGAGGACTCGGACAACTTCTCTGCTCTATAGACTGGACGCTCCATAGAGTGCACCAGCATTATCTGAGATCTATTTTGGGCAAATTCAGCTTCAAAGGTCAGTTCCTCCAAACTGTAATGGCTTAGTTTGTACTCTTTCCCTGTCAGCACAGATATTACATCCGGTGTCCTAGGTGAACCATGTCATATCACTAATGGCACGTGACAGGACATCCCCATTAATATTTGATCTTACACTGGAGCCTTTGGCTGAACATGTAAGAGAATCCCCTGCAGTTACGGGAATTATGATTAGGGAACATAAGATCGGCCTCTTTGCAGACAACATGATCCTCACTATCTCCTCTCCGGAGACCTCCTTAACTTCTCTTTCAGATGCGATGCCATGCCCTGCCCTGCCTCCTTGTGTGACGTAGAGTGTTAAGGCGGCAGTATGCAGTGCTAAGCTCTCCCTCACGACCTGAAGGTTGCGGGTTCAATCCCCACATGGCTCAGGTAATCTGCTCAAGGTTGACTCAGCCTTCTAGCCTTCCAAGGTCAGTAAAATGAGTACCCAGGGGGTAATACATAAAAATAATTACCTGAAAGCACAGCAGAATAAGTTGGCGCTATACAAATAACAAGTTTCTTATAATGTCAAAGCCTCCAAATCACTGATTTTAGACAGGGCGGTGTCTCCGGAGATCTGCGGTTGAGCTATGCTCCTTTCCTTTTGCATGGGCTTGTGGTAAACCTCCTTACCTATGTATCGCCCTTACATGCTCTGTATCCAATCTGCATGCTAGTAACTATACCCAAATCTACAGGCAACTAAAAAAGACATCGCCTCCTCCTGAATCAGCTGCATTGCAACCACTTAAATGATGACCCTTCCTAAAGTGTTATATCGGTTCAGGAACATTCCTTTCCACTTCCCTTCCTTTACTTAAAAGACATAATTCATGACTGCAGTTGTTTTATCTGGCAAAATAAAAGACACCTTATTGCCTCCAGTAGACCAGGGAGGGGTTGCCCATGTATAGGCAGATACTCCAAGGTGTCTTTAATAGGTCAGTGAAGAAACTGGTGGCTACAAACTTCATCCAAGCAATAGGCAGACTTGGAAACTGACATTATAGGCCCTAAAACCCTTCATCCTAGGGTCCCCGTATGCTAACGGACTTGTCTCTGCTACTAATACAACACAACAGTCCTGTTATAGAATTTACCTTTTGGGTGGCAGAAGGCAGAACACATGGGGGCATCTGCGAGCTTCTCACCTGTGTGAATAAGCCCTAAATCAGGAAAATTGGCTTCTACCTTGTTTTTTTTGCCTTCCTCTAGACCAACATCGGGGGCAATAGGCTGACCTGGATGGACATACGACGACTTTCAGCCTAAAATCCTATTTTATTTACTATGTGACCAGTTTAACTTACGGGGTCCGTGCGATGTCCGTTGTTAGGAAGTAGAAATTACGGCCTAAATATGGACAGAAGATACGCCCGTGTGATTGGGCCCTTGTGCGCTCCAGCTGGACATGTGGAAAGCTCGTTTGAATGCTTCTGAATGCAACTTTTTGTCTCTATTCACTGACAGCAGGCAGAGATCTTTATAATCACAAGCGATTGAAACAGAAAATATTAATTTACCTGGAGTACTATTTAGGCTCCTTCACACGGGCGTATTTCTGCACAAATTTGCACACGCAGCTTGTGTGCGCCATACGCAGAGAATAGGTCCCATTCATATCAATGGGTTCATACACATTTTCTGTGTGCTGTCTTGTGTGTACAAAAAAATAGGACCTGCTCTATTTTTTGCACTTTTGCATTTGCGCATCAAAGGTCCTCATAGAAGTCTATGGGAGGTGCACAAATGCGCCCGCAGTGCATACACGGATGCGCAATACTCTATGCAATTCCATGTAAAAAGAACACATCTGATCAAAATAGCAATTTAAATTAGGACGTGTTCGTCTGCTGTGCACAAATGAAGATGAACGTGTGCAAAAAATATAGTAAAATGCGCCAATATGTGCGGAAAAAAAGCCTAGTTCATAGCACAAGTACATATGCTTGTGTGAATGAGCCCTTAGTTGCAGTAAAATTGCATTACTTCAAAGACCCTCTTACACGGGCCAATAAATAGTTCAATAAATGCCCCGAATGGACGGAAAATGAGAATTCATTCGCTTGTCTTTTGTTGTTCAGTTTCTGCATAAACTGAATGACGGATCGGCTCGTGTAAACTTATGAATGATGGCCTGCTTACTGTGAATGGAGGTGGGCTGGAATTAACCCTGGCCGCTCCGTCTCCATTCACTGAGTGATGGTTGTTACTGTGTAAGCGCACACGAATGATTATCGCTGGAACGACTGTTGGACATCTCTGCCCCCTGCAGGTCGTTCCGTGTAAACGGGCCCTAAAACAGTTGTGTGGCGATCCAACACAGCCAAGTTCTTGTGAACTGCTTCCACTTTTTTCCCTCTGGGAAGACATTGAAGTTGCTTGCAGTGATTTGACTATAAGGCCGGGCTCATACGCCTGGAAGCGTTAGGCGCGGCGGATATTACGTAGCGTTTTACAGCTACGGATCCGGCCTATTGCCATACGCAGCAGCAATGTTAGACTGCACATGACAGCATATCTCACGCACGCTGCCTTGCGCAGCTTGCCAGGTTTCTTTTTTTTGTTCACATTTTTCACTCTGTCACTTCGGCGTATAAATGGCGCACATACGGAATGTAATTGTGTATGTACAGTGTTGACTACGCACCCATAGGGAATAATGCGCTCTATCGCATTATTGAACATGTTGCAGACTTTTTTTGCGCGCATGTTATACGCAATGAATTTTCGCAAGTGTGAATGGATCGATGAAAATCCATGTACTTTCATTGACTCCATTCACCACGTATTAAGCACATATAATACGCTATTAAATTACGCTCGTGTGAGCCCGGCCTAACTTAGAGCAAACGTTGCTACAGATAAACTTTAGTGTTTCTTTATGGGAAGGAAGTTTGCAAACTTTAAAAAAGTTTCTTGCAACTTTTTTCCTCATATGGAAACACTGACGTCGCCCACAAATTGCAGCAAATCTTGGCCCCTTCTGTGTCACTTTGGAGCCCTGGTGTTATTCTGCCTTGTGCTGAATATAGACAGACAGACTGGTTGCTAAGCATATGCCTACATCACTAGTAGCTAGACAATCACATATGACTTCACTGTTCTTTGTAACCCAGTTATGACATCACCGAGTTTTCTCGGAATGTTGGGTTCCTGCAGGTTCTGACCCGCTTCACTGCAGTACATTGCTCTCTAGACAGTTGAGGCTACAATATCCACAGTCTAGACCAGCAGAAGAACCCATTAAAATGTCTTCAGAAGCATATAGGAATAAGACCTGCTACAAAATAACGGATATTGTAGACAATGAGGCTGTAGAAACCCTCACTGCTGAGTCCCGGCGTCTACTGGCTGAGAATGCCAAGCTCCGTCAAGTTATGGGTCTCATGCAGGAGAACGTGGAGCTTCGGGACACTTTAAAAGATCACAAGATGACGATTGAATGCCTGTCTTCTCCAGGAAGATCAAAGGAGGGCTCACAGGGTAAATCTGAAAAAAGTCTTCATAATTCAGATGGTAAGTCTTCAATTTAATGCACCATAGGGGGCGCTACTGCTGCAGGAGCTGATGACGAGCTATGTCCATCCATGGGACGATTCTACATAAGTTATGAGACCGGCTCCTGCCTTACTTCCAGAACTTCAGCTGTTACAAAACTACAACTCCCAGCATGCCCAACTCCCATAGAGGGCGCTACTGCTGCAAAAATATATTGTGACTGGTTTTTTTAAGCGTTACCCATGTAGAACTAACGGCATGATACCTTTTTTCTGTGGGTCGGTACGATTACAATGATGCAATAAAATTCTATATTTTTCAAGCTTTTCACTTTTGCACAATAAAAACCCTTTTTTGGGAAATCCCTTTTTTTTTTTGCATCGTTGCTTTCAAAGTCCCATAACTTTTTTTCAATTTTCCATGGACGGAGCTCTGTGAGGTTTGTGTTTTTGTGTGACGAGCTGTAGCTTTTTTAAATTGGTATCCTGTTTGGGGTACATAGGGGTTTTTGATCACTTTATTGCGGTTTTATTGTAAAGTCATTATGGATATGATAATACCACAAAAGTGGTGCGGGGGATGGGGGGGTTAGCAATAATTTTTCTTTTAAATATATATTTTTTATACAAAGTGGGGAAAGTGCATAAAAAAGGGTGTGTTTGTTAGTTTTTAATTTTTTTTATTTTTTTATTTTTGTCCCTGTACGGGACTTTGTGCTGTATAGAAATATTGTAGAGATCACTTATAACAAGGTCTTAATGGTATTTATTCTTTCAATTGAAAGTTTCAGACGGCAGAGACAGACAGCAATTTTCGGACCCCTGCCCATCTCCAGGTAAGGAGTATTTCACATGCCCATCTTCTGACCATAGCCTATTGTAGGCGGACTGAATGCAGCCTTCGGTAAACTATATAGAAGGGAAGTTAAGTCACTATGTAAATGTTATTACATTATGTATCCCCTAGTGATCCGGTGTATCAGTCTATATTATACTCCAGAGCTGCACTCAATATTTTTGCAGGTTTTAACGCTGAAATGTCCCGGCATTTCTTGTTGGTTTATTTTTGGTATATCGGTGGCGTACTGACAATGACAGCAGCTGTTATAGGGCTCATGAGGCCCCACCCCTTGTCCCACCCCCGAGTATAGTAAGTGCAGGAGACAGAAGGAGGAGTTGGGTTATGCTTCAGTCATTAGTCCAGAGAGAGTAATAAAGATAATTCTGTTGGTGTGCTGAATTTTGTGAGCTATGGCCACCAGAGGGAAGTTGGGCACTATTAGTAACTGGGGGCTCTAGTGCTTCTCACAGCTGACACCTGTCAATAACCGCAGATGTAAACCATTTTAATTCTATCCTTCTATCTATCTCTATCTATAGCTCAAACTACTAACGATGACCTGTCCATCTGTGCGTGCTTGAGTGAGTGACTTATATGCTCCATCTCATGATCACATGATGGTGACATCACAGGTGTTGTACGCACACGGCTGCTGTCCGTCTGGGTGTTCGTTAGTATTACATAGCAACTGAGGCCGCAGTAGGTTTGTAGTCCGCCCCTTAATCTGCAAAAGGATGCAGGGCCTTTGATGACCCCACTGTCATGTGATCAGAGGCGCTGAGCATGATGGTGATGTCATCACAGGTCCTTCATCTCCAGTGCTATGCAGCGTCAGTGGCCTGTTGTATGAGATGAACAATGTATGTAGCAGAGCTGTGTGTTTGCACGTGCATATTAGAGCTGTGTGCGTGTATATATTTATATATATATATATATATATATATAATTTTTTTTTTTTTACTGTAATTTGTTTCAAGCAAAAGTACCTACTTAACTCTGTAATTAAACTTTCACAGATTCAGAAAAAGTGAAGCAGTGTCAGCGTTACGTTGGAGAGATGGCATTCGAGCTAGACCGCGTGATTCTGCGTACCGTCTTTCCAGAGCAACGTCTTTATGGATTCCAAGTGGCTAATATAAAAGACAAGATCAAACAGGTTACTAATCTAAACTACTATCTAATTATATACAGTAGTAAAACACAGCGCCTCCACAGGTGAAATAGAGAATTACACAGCTCACATTATAATTAGTAGATGCTCCATGTCATGAGCGGATGTGCTGGGTACTCCAGTGTGATGAAATGCTTTTCGTAGCCTCCATTAGGTCTGGATAATAGATTAGCATCCTGAATAAGGGACCCGTCCTCTATAATAAGAGAATTCACTAATAGGGTATCTGAACTAATGTTTTCTAAGCCAGACAATCCCTTTAAAGTCTATCTTATGGTTTCAGGTGGCCACTTGTTCACAGACTGGCAAGGTTAATGAAGAATTAAGATTTGAGATGATGAATCGCTACTATCATCTAATGGACCAATTAAAGAAGTTTGGCTACGACCGTAAAGTCCATCCTTACTTTACTGAATATCTGGTCAACACCTACGGAATCATGAAGGACAAGATGGCTACTGAGCCTGAGGATTTGTCGTCCATGAATGATCCACAATTCCTAAGGAAGATGATAACTGAGTGCATGTATACCGATAAGGTGAAAGACATCCTGATCATCCTGGACTGCCTGGTGTATCTTGCCAAGAAGGATGGAAGCTCCATCTTCATTCAGTGACTGCGGAAAATTCATTTATTTACAATCTGCCAATATTTCCATCAACTTCAATAAAAGTCCAATTTAATGATGTTGTCCTTTCTTCTGGCTTACACTTGTTGTGCCTACTTTCAACAAGAATCTTGTCTACCTTGGTAAAAAAAAAAAGGCATACATGGAATCTGATTTATTCTAGCTTCTTCTCATCTACTCTTAAATAGGTCGACCTGCATTAGAAAAACATGGCTGTCTCCTTCCAGGAATGGAGCCTCCCCTGGAAGGATGTGTAGAGATGAGCAAGCATTTTCTCTCTCCCCCCCCCCCCCCCCCCGCTACCCACCGCTCACCCAGCTGTCCCCCCCCCCCCCGAATCTACTTGGACCAGTATGCAGTTACTCGAGAAGAGCGATGCTTGCTCGAGTAACTGCCTTAATCGAGCATGCTCGCTCATCTCTAGTTGTGTGTCTTATGGCAACTTCCCTACAATGGAGATGGCTGCCATGGAACTGTATGAAACGGGAAGCACTTAGAGTTAAAGTACAGACCTAGAGCAGTAAATGCATCACCTCAATACTGATCCATAATTTGGCTGTGTGCATGAAGCTAAATAGTAGAGGGATACTTCTTCTGAGATAACACTTCACTTAAGCGTTGCAATACCAGGCACCGCCAATGGACAGGAGTGGTGCCGTTCCTCGGACCCTCTATAATATCATACACCTCCTTTAAATCCATAAATGACAAGTTATATTGAATCTTTTCAACAAAATACAGCCTTTATAAATTAAAAAAAATGCAGCCCCTACCGTAGATAAGTTGTTTTGCTGCAAAACCAGGCATGCAGTTCCATGCGTAACTGATGAGAGTTGTGGTGATTGGATGAATGGTCTTGCCACATGAGGCTCTAAAAGTGGTTTCCCCCTTGGCCTATAAGAAGCTCTCGGAGGTTCCTTGTATGTAGTGACCTCTTCTTCCGCTTATGTAGAGCTTGTTGACCACTAGACACCTCTACGATGCGGAGAAGAGACGCATTTTTGGTAGAAGCTGGAAGGTTATATTAGTGAATTGTCTCCCACCGGCCATTCTTACCAGACTGTTATTGAGGTGTTGGGACCAGTGGATGTGTGAGGGCACACAAGGCAACCGAGCTCAGGACCCCCCGACAGACTACCAGTAGAGAGGAGTGTCTGACCAGACTGTTAGGAGGTGTTGGGACCAGTGGATGTGTCAGGGCACACAAGGTGACCAGGCTCAGGACGACCCCGACAGACCACCAGTAGAGAGGAGCATCTGACCAGACGGTTAGGAGGTGTTGGGACCAGTGGATGTGTCAGGGCACACAAGGTGACCGGGCTCAGGACCCCCGAACAGACCACCAGTAGAGAGGAGCCTCTGACCAGACTGTTAGGAGGTGTTGGGACCACTGGATGTGTGAGGGCACACAAGGTGACCAGCTCAGGACCCCCGACAGACCACCAGTAGAGAGGAGCGTCTGATCGTCCGACAAGCACTAGCAGCTCCAACTATTTTGTTGTCAACTATCCAGAGACTGGTGGCGCCATTGTTACACCCCTGTGTCTGTCTGAATCATTTCCAGGTGCTTGGCTGAAAGACATTTGGTCTCACGGCCCCTATTTTATGTACTGCCTTTGACACCCACCACCGACTCAGTTTGCAGTGGTGTTTTGATTTCAATGGGTTTGTTCACATACACAAAAAAGAAAAATCTCAGCATGCACTGTCTTATTGTGCATTTGCACATCAAAGGTCCCCATAGAAATCAAATGCTCCCGCAATATGCAGAGATGTGTGAAGCACTGTGTAATTTTCCCCGTCAGAAAAAAGATATATCTGGAACTCATTATAGTAAATGGCAATTTAAATTGGGTCGTGTTTGTCTGCCGCTCGCAAATGAGCATGCCCCGTCGATGGAAAAAGTACAATAAAACTGCCAACATGTGCGCAAAATTCCTCATTTATAGTGCAAGTATGCTGCGCTGAGGCATGTACAATTGTACTTATGCCTGTGTGAAGGAACCCTAATAGTCATACAGTGTAAATTTAGGCCAGAAAGTGTAAAAGTGTGGCAATCTTATCACAGTGACTAATGCTGGATGCTGCCACATCTGTAGATGCTTTGGTCTAACTGAGTCGTCCATTGGTTGGCTGAGGTAGCTTCAAAATTTTGCACAGTCCACATGTAAGTCATGTCTTTCCCTGCTTAGTCACATTTCTCTTTAGGCCTCCTTGATGACCCCGGATCAGTGGATTATTCTTTTTGGTCCATTTGCTTCATTAAAAACTACTAAAATTTTGCGCCAGAAATGTATGTTTTACAATGAGGTCGGTGCAACCACATCAGTAAATGTGCCCCGTAGCTTTTCATGTGTGCAGTTGAGTAGGCTAGACAGTGTACAAATATTTTTTAGAAGACCCTGTGAGGTACTGAGGGGTGTAGTGGTGGATGGTCGCTACGTCACCCCTCGGTTCCGGTATTATGCATAAGGGGACTGGAGGAGGGTCATGTCTCGCTCTCAGAGACATAAGAAACCGGGAATGTAATGTGGTCTCCAGCAAGTAGTTGCTGGAGATCTGTTGTTTAAAAATATCCAGGCCGTTTTTTTTTGGAATGGATGGCAGGTTGGTAGGGGGGCTGTCCATTCCACCTCCTCCACTCCAGGGTGTGGGCAAGGCCAATCAGCCCAGGTGCTGAGGCTGAGCCAAACTAAAGGTGCCTTTAAATAGTAGGTGCACAGACATAGAGGGAGCTAAGATGGCTGCTGGACCCTGGCAGCCTGTGTGACCGGCTTGGAGGTAGAAGCCCTGCTGTGCGCTGCATCAGCTAAGTGCGACCTGAGCGCTGGGCTCTGGACTATTGCCTGTTTACCTGATATCTGGATTATGGACTATTATTTGTTTGCCTGAAGTTAAGGTTGGACTTTTTATGTTGCTGATATCAAAATAAACGCAGTCCAGGCCTGTATTTGGACTGCATCCGCTGGTGTTCCGTCTCTGTGTATCAAGAAACCCGCACGCCTACCGAGCTATATCCCCACAACCCCAAAAGGAACCTTAGAATTGGTATGGATCTTTGTACTAAGACTTCACCAAATAACACCAAAAAAAAAGGGGAGGAGGAAAATTGTCAACTTTGAAATATAACTTTTAGTAAAATAAAGATAAAATAGATGATGGCTTAATAAAGTGATGAGAATCAAAATGTCCAAGAAATGGATATTGATCACGATAACATGTGTAACGCCATAACACATAATCGCCATAGGAAATTCAACTATGGCAATCTGGCGTCAGTAGTAATTATCGGATTAGGTTTTACCACTCCCGTTCAAATGGCTGAGTTCAATCTTGTATGGGACCTGTTAGTTGTCCACAGGGGTTTCCTCTTCAAGGGGAACTGGGAAGGAAATAGACACCTGTCCCTAAATGTCTCCAGTTACTACATCACCCTACACCACATGCAGGGCAATCGCCCTGAAAAGAGGGACCCTGTGCCTTTGTCTACAGATGTTATACTGTCCCTGCTGTTATGTATCTTGAATAGCGTCATACAGGCTTTTTTTTTAGCTTTCAGGGAGTTTGTGGAGCCCCTCTTTTCAGGGCATGTCATTTGGATGTAATTAGTAATCTTGAGTGATTATTGGGGTATTTGGGTTGGGAGTGCTCAACCCCATTTTACAAGAATTATCGTGAATCAAGATGCTGGTTCTGGTTCCCATTAAAGTAAATCAGAGTAAAAAAATCAGATGTTGCCCTTAGTCAGATTTAAATCTACATCTCCAGCACTGCAAAGCCTCAGCGCTGATAACTGAGCCACCACACTTGTCCTTACACCACCACAGGAGGAGGAAAATAAGGAAAATAAACAGAGAAAAAAAAAACATAAAACCTCCATCCAGATGTGGCCCTTTGACAGATTTGAGTCTTAGACTCCAGATGAGCCCAATGACTTGTTCTTGCTTTTCCCAAGGAAGAGAAGAATAAACATACTATATGCAGATGCTTTCCATAGTTAGATGTGAACATAGAACTCCAGTCTTGCAGAGCCACAGTTCAAGCCACTAAGCCACCAACCACCTTACTTCTCTGGAGGGGTCGGGTAGGAGAAGGAAAAGAAGAAGGGAAAGGCAAAGGTTTTTTTCTTATTCTCCTTTAATTCATGCTTCACTTCTTTCTCGTTACTGTCATTTTCCTCCTTCCATTTCTTCTCTTTTTGTAGGAGGAGGAGAAAGAAAGAACAAGCTTGGCAACTCAGTCATTAGCTTGGCTGCCTTATATTACTGAGTTCCAAAGATCAAGTCTCACCAAGTAAATCTGAAAGGACTTTGTTGTCTTTGTGCTTCCCTTTCGTCTTTTTCTCCTCCTCCAGAGAGAAAAAGCAGGAAGACCAAACATGGTGGCTCAGTGGTTAGAACTGCTGCTTGCGGTTCTGGTTTTTTATGTTCTCTTTGTGTAGATTCTTCCTGTTCTTCTACTTCTTCAGAGGAGAAAGAACAGGTGTGGTGGCTCAGTACTTAGCACTACGGCCGTGCAGTGCTGGAATTCTAGGTTCTAATATAACCAAGGGCAACATGTGAATAGTGTTTTTGAAAGTCCATGCAGAAGTTGTCCTTTAATTTAGAAACCCAGTAATGTAAAGCAACCATACTAATGACTGAGGCACATTCATTGAAACAGACACACACTTTTATTGCAAATCAGATTTTTTTTACAATTTTTGCCAAAAATCTGCTGGTAGGACCCGATCTGATTAAAGGGGTTGTCCCGAGAAAGCAAGTGGGGTTATACACTTCTGTATGGCAATATTAATGCACTTTGTAATATACATCGTGCATTAAATATGAGCCATACAGAAGTTATTCACTTACCTGCTCCGTTGCTGGCGTCCCCGTCTCCATGGTGCTGTCTAATTTCAGCGTCTAATCTCCCGATTAGACACGCTTGCACAGAAGGGTCTTCTCCCTTCTCTTGGGTCTCGGCACGAGCGGTGTTCTGGCTCCGCCCCCTTCTACGCGTCATCACGTAGCTCCACCCCGTCACGTGTGCCGATTCCAGCCAATCAGGAGGCTGGAATCGGCAATGGACCGCACAGAGCCCACGGTGCACCATGGGAGAAGACCCGCGGTGCATCATGGGTGAAGATCCCGGAGGCCATCTTAATAAGGTAAGGAAGAAGTCGCCGCAGCGCGGGGATTCGGGTAAGTACTAAATGGTTTTTTTTTTAACACATGCATCGGGTTTGTCTCGCGCCGAACGGGGGGCCTATTGAATAAAAAAAAACCTGTTTCGGCGCGGGACAACCCCTTTAAGCAATAATCTGCAAAACTGTCTGGGCGAGATGAGTAACACTAGTAATTATCACAAAACATTTATTAGCAAGTAGAAGTATAAGAAAGTTGCCTTTTTTACGAGGTGCGGTCCGTCTCCCCTTTGATGGTTCCAAGTTTGTTGGCTGCCTTTCAGACCAGTTTAAGAAATACTATGTTATTACTAACATGGCTCTATATAACAATCTTCAAGGAGGGATGCTCACCTCCCCCAGCCTTCCCAGCAGCCCCGGTTATCAAGTTTACTTCTTTGCAAGAAAAATGTACTTCTTATATTCTATATTGATAGAACGCCTTACGAGTGGAGCTTATATAATTTCTTATTATCACATAGTGCGCTATTACTCTGAAGGTCCTACAGACTTCACAGCTTCAACATTGTTTCCCCATGAACGCAACTCCAAAACTGCAAAGGATATTGTGCTTTCTACACTCTAATGAGACTAAAGTCGGATCTGGGACTTGTGCACAGGCCCCCTGTAATGACAGCATAATGATCCTGTACCTCGATAATAACTATATAATGAAACAGTGCCCCTGTAATAACTGTATAATGATCCTGTGCCCCTATAATGACTGCATAATGATCCTGTGCTTCTATAATAACTATATAATGATCCTGTGCTCCTATAAAAGTATTAGCCCACCCGAGTATAAGCTGAGACAATAGGTTTCACCTAGTATATACTAGGTTAAAAAAAACCCTCCGTACTCACCTCCCAGCCAGCGTCTGTGCAACAAACTGCTTGAATTCTCCCCGCTGTCATCCCCGCCGTCCTCTCTGCTTGGCTCTGTCAGTGCTGTGTAAGTAAGCGCTGTGATTGGATTGAGCCCCAGCCAATTACAGCTGCCTCTTGATCCGATCACAGGGCTTACTTACACAGCACTGATGGCAGGGGATTTGAAAGCCGAGCAGGGAGATGACAGCATGGAGAATTCTAAAGCAGCTTCATTGGCTGTGAATGATCGAGCACCGGCTGTGATTGGCTGACGCTCGATCCAATCACAGCTCTAACTTACACAGCGCTGATGGCGGGGGATGACAGAGCCAAGCTAAGAGGACGGCGGGAGATGACAGTGAAGAGAATTCAAGCAGCCTGCCGCACCGCCACCGGAGACACAGACGCCTGCTGGGAGGTGAGTATGGAGGTTTTTTTTTAAGCCTTCCCCGACTTGAGTATAAGCTGAGGGGGGCTTTTCAGCACAAAAAAAAGGTCCTGAAAAACTAGGCTTATACTCGAGTATATACAGTATATAATGATCTTGTGCTCCTCTAATAACTGTATAATGATCCTGTGCCCCTACAATAACTATATAATGATCCTGCACTACTATAATTGTATAATGATCATGTACTCCTATAATAACTGTACAATCATCCTGTGCCCCTATAATAACTATATAATGAGTCTAAAATAACTGTATACTATTCCTTTTTCATATAACTATATGATCCTGTGCCCCTATAATAACTATATAATGATCCTGTGCTCCTATAACTGCATAATGATACTGTGCCCCCCTATAATTATTGTATAATGATCCTGCGCTCCTATAACTGTACAATGATCCTGTGCCCCTATAAAAACTATATAATGATCCTATGCCCCCTATAATAACTATATAATGATCCTGTGCTCCTATAACAACTGTACAATGAACCCGTGTCCCTATAATAACTGTATAATGATCCTGTGACCCCTATAACAACTGTATAATGATCGTATGCTCCTATAATAACTATATAATAATCCTGTGCTTCTATAATAACTGTATAATGAGCCTGTGCTCCCCTATAATTATTGTATAATGATCCTGTGCTCCTATAATAACTATATAATGATCCTGTGTTCCTATAAGTGTATAATGAACTTGTGCCCCTATAGTAACTGTATAATGATCCTGTGCCCCCTATAATAACTGTATAATGATCCTGTGCCCCTATAATAACTATGTAATGATCCTGCGCTCCAATAACTGTACAATGATCCTGTGCACCTATAAAAACTATATAATTATCCCGTGCTCCTATAACAACTGTATAATTAACCCGTGTCCCTATAATAACTGTATAATGATCCTGTGACCCCTATAACAACTGTATAATGATCCTATGCTCCTATAATAACTACTATATAATGATCCTATGCTCCTATAATAACTACTATATAATTATCCTGTGTTCCTATAAGTGTATAACGATCTCGTGCCCCTATAGTAACTATATAATAATCCTGTGCACCTATAATAACTGTATAATGATCCTGTGTTCCTATAACAGTATAATGATTCTGTGCACCTATAATAACTATATACTCTTTCTTTTCCCCTATATCTGTATAATGATTCCTTGCCACATATAAGAACTATATAATTATTCTGTGCCCGCAATTATAACTGTATAATGAATGATCCTTTTCCCCCTACAACTAATGTATAAGGATCATGTGCCCTCCTACAATAATGATTATGTGCATCTATAATAACTATGTAATGATAGTGTCTAGAGATGAGCAAGCGTACTCGGAAAAGCACTACTCGCTCGAGTAATTTGCTTTATCCGAGTATCGCTGTGCTCGTCCCTGAAGATTCGGGTGCCGGCACGGAGCGGGGAGCTGCAGGGGAGAGCGGGGAGGAACGGAGGGGAGATCTTTCTCTCCCTCTCTCCCGCCCGCTCCCCCCTGCTCCCCGCTGCGACTCACCTGTCAGCCGCAGCGGCACCCGAATCTTCAGGGACGAGCACAGCGATACTCGGATAAAGCACATTACTCGAGCGAGTAGTGCTTTTCCGAGTACGCTCGCTCATCTCTAATTAGTGTCCTTATAATAACTGTATACTGATCCTGAGTCCCTGTTATAAATATATAATGATCCAGTGCAATAATAATATTCTTTATTTATATAGCGCCAACATGTCTCGCAGCCTCTGTACCCCCTATAATAACTATATAATGATCCTGTGCCCCTTTAACAAATCATTAAGAATCCTGTGTCCCTACAATATCTGTATAATGATCCTGTGCCCCCTATAACAACTATATAATGATCCTGCGACTCCTATAATAACTGTACAATGATCCTGTGCTCCTATAATTACTGTATAATGATCCTGCGCTCCTATAACTTTACAATAATCCTGTGCCCCTATAATAACTATATAATGATCCTGTGCTCCTATAACAACTGTACAATGAACCCGTGTCCCTATAATAACTGTATAATGATCCTGTGACCCCTATAACAACTGTATAATGATCGTATGCTCCTATAATAACTATATAATGATCCTGTGCCTCTATAAAAACTATATAATGATCCTGTGACCCCCGATAATAACTGTATAATGATCCTGTGCTTCTATAATTACTGTATAATGATCCTGCACTCCTATAACTTTACAATGATCCTGTGCCCCCTATAACAACTATATAATGATCCTGTGCCCACTATAATAACTATATAATGATCCTGTGTCCCCTACAATATCTGTATAATGATCCTGTGCCCCCTATAACAACTATATAATGATCCTGTGACCCCCGATAATAACTGTATAATTATCTTCTTACTCATGTCAGATTTGTCCAAGTCTTCACTCACCAAGTAAACATTATATACCCACCTGAGCCATAAGCCTGCATCACCATAGTCAAGCGACCTGGCCAATTTCATTAAGAGAGAGCATAACAGCAACTCCGGAAAAGATAGTAAATCGTTAGTCTGCACAACTCCATGGAAAAACAAGATTTGGCTATAGTTGACTCTGATTAAGAAAGTATAGCAGACAGTTCTTCAGCCTTGGGTGACCTTCCCATCCCCAGACAATAATCACTCAGGCTCTAAATCTTGGTTTGAGAGATATTTCTGATATAAAAGATGCGTCAAATTGATCATATAGTGGAAACATTGGAAACTATGCAGGCCTCTATACTAGAGCTTAACGCCACCACCGCCCAAGTGTCCTCTTACCAAACTTACATCTCAAACCTGTACATATGGCTTGAAGACCAAAGCCACCACAAGACGTAATAACCCCCACATAAGAGGACTCTGAGAGGACGCGCCTGCAGAATCTATCCAACCTGCTCTAAAACAAATCCTCACCCTTCTAGGCTCTGATACCAACCTAGATCTGATCATCAAAAGGGCCCATCACTCAACACGAGAAGACTCAACACCTCGCAAAAGACAAGCCAAATGTTCAACATCTTGGAGGAGGTTAGTAATGAGATTGCATCTTTTCAGGAAACCCATTTCCGACAAGACCACATACCCGAGCTGTCACATACACAGCTCCAAAGCTGGTTCCATAGCACATACTAATTCATGGTGCTACTAATATGGCCCTTTCACACTATGGCCTGCATCTTGGATCCAGCAGGAAGGTATCTTCTTTTAAACCTCTCCAATCCAATTTGTATCCTGGTTTTCCTAGGGGGCTTACTCTTTTCTGCCATTATACAATTGCGCTATCTGCTGGCTAAAGCCAGTACTGCATAAGGTGACATGTTGAATAGGCTCCGACAGCAGAGAGGCTGGCAATATACAGTAAGAAAACCCCGACAGACATTTTCCAACATCGGAGCTGTACAGCTTCAAATCATAATGTCTTCAGAGGTCAGACAGTGGATTAGAAAGGGTTAAAAATTAACATTGCTAATCCTGCGGTGGCCTTAATCCACCTTTATTCTCTAATTGGCTAATTGCCACACTCAAAATCTGCTCTCATCTGCGAAAGGGGTGGTTTTACTACGCCAAAACCTTCTAAAAGATCATTTAGTGTAAATAATTGGCTTTTCGTTCCTTTTATGCAGGCATAAAGATCATCGTTCAAACGAGCGAAAGTGAATGATAATCGCTCGGTCTCAACGCGAGCCAACGACTGAACAAGATAACTAATTTTAGCCTTAAGAAGCAGTCATTTTCCCTTTGGGTTCCAGCGAGCATAGCCAGGGGCGTAACTAAAGGCTCAGGGGCCCTGATGCAAAAGGTGAGCTGGGCCCCCCCCTCTATCTGTATCTGTACCCGTAACCCATACCTAAACCATGCTGCACAGAGACATAACTTGGAGCTTCTGGGCCCCAATGCAAAACCTGTAACACGGACCCCAACTATAATGCTTTATTCATAGTACTAGGCTCCCTATATGGAGAAGAGAGGCCTTATGGGCCCCCTAAGGCTCCTGAGCCCGGGTGCAACCGCATCCCCTGCATCCTCTATAGTTACACCCCTGATCATAGCTCTTCTAGGTTTTAGTCAATGTAGCTGTATGACGCCTTGTATTTTGCAGGACGAGTTCTAGTTTTAGAGGAGCTAATTTCGGGTACATATATTGTGCTGAATAACTTTTATTTAGTTTTTGCTGCGGGGCAGTAGGAAAAAAACAAACAACTACCGTGTTTCCCTAAAAATAAGACAGTGTCATATAAATTTTTGCTCAAAAAGGTTTCACTTTTTTACATGTATAGCTGTCTGGACACTTTTTTAAATTGATTTTTTTACTTAACTGTTAGCAGGGCTTAATTTTGGAGTAGGGCTCATATTTCAAGCATCCTCAAAAAGCCTGAAAAATCATTTTGCATCCTCAAAAATTCTGGAAAGTCATGCTATGTCTTATTTTCAGGGTATGTCTTATTTTCAGGGAAACCGGGTATTACACCATTGTTTTTGGGGATTCACTTTTAGGGCATTCACCACGTGGTAAAACTATTATGTTACCTTTAGGCCTCATGCACACGGGACAAATTGAGCAGCAGATCCTGCGCTTGTCAGCAGGCACGGGCGATCCGCTGCTCAATGTGCCCATTGATGTGCTTAGAGATTTCTCTATTGCTGCTCCGTGCTGAAATAAAACCCGCAGCATGCTCTATTTTCAGAGTGGATACACAGTGATGGCTTCCATTGAAGTCAATGGAAGCCATTCCTGCCGCAGCACGCAGAAGTGTCGCGGATCCGTGTCATCTCCTAGGTGACGCCGCGGGCAGATCTGTACTATGCATGTGCGCCGGTGGCACATCCGCAGTTACAGAAGATGATTTCTGACAGGTACGAAGGGTCGCTGGTAGCAGGCAGGGGAGGATTCCATGCGGGATTTCCCACACAGAATCCATGTGTGCAGGAGGCCTGATTCTTCGTAACCAGGATGTTTTTGAGATTTAGATGTTTAGATTTTACCCATGTGGTGGTTTTATGGCCCTATTTTATTTTCTTCAGCTACCCAAATTATTTTTGCTTTTTTTCCCCCTGACATATAGGGCTATATTTTTAACATCTTTTTTCATCGAATTTTTTTCCCCCCATTTCTTCAGGAGTAAAAAGTTAAAAAGACAGTTTTTTTCAAATTGCTAGTTATTTAAAAATTACCATATATACTCTAGTATAAGCAGACTTTTTCAGCACATTTTTTTGTGCTATAAAAGCCCCCCCTCGGCTTATACTCGAGTGAATACGGTGCCAACCATGCTTCTTACCGATTCACCGGTCTTTCCCGCTCATCTGGGTGTGCCTGCAGCCTCTGTGTGTCGTCCGATGATATCGCCGTTCTTCATTTCTTCTGCATGCCGGCCGTCGCTGTGTTGTCCGTGCCAGAAGTGGTGTGTATAGCCAGGTGACGCCCCCATTGGCTGATTGGCTGCACTTACCACTCCGGTGGTGACAGCCTGGATTCACCCCTCCGGCACTGCAGAGACTTCTTCCTTGGTGGCTGCTGTGAGTCAGCTTCTGTGCCACTGCTGCTCTGTTCCCTGAGGCATGCAGGGCCTCCCTAGTGGTGGCACTCACATCCCGTTTCTTCCGTTGGCGCGGGCCCTGGGGGGGAGGGGGGCGGCGATGATGATGATGCAGTTTGGGGTGGGATAGAGGGGCAATAATGCAGTTTGTGGTGGGATGGAGGGGCGGCGATATTGCAGTTCGAGCCCCGACAGCCGCGGAGAGGTGAGTATTTATATATTTTTTTATTTTTTTTACCTACGTTGGGGATGATATTTAGGGAAGGGCTTATATTTAAAGCCCTTCCCCAAAAATCACTGCACGCAGCCATTGCTTTCAATGGGATCACCAGCAGCAGCGGCGGCCCCATTAAAAGCAATAATGCACGGACCTCACTCGAGTATAAACCCACCCTAGGCTTATACTTGAGTCAACACGTTTTCCCAGTTTTTTTGGGTAAAACTTGGTGCCTCGGCTTATACTTGGGTCGGCTTATACTCGAGTATATACGGTAGTATAGGAATGGGTTTCTTATTTTCCTGCGGACATTTTGATATATAATTTGTATAGTCTCGATAACAGGGCACATATGGCGACAGTTTTGGTTGGCATCGCGCTATGGGTCATTTTCTTTTATATACAGTGGTGCATTGGGTTAAGAGTTTAATGTGTTCCGTGTTGAAGCTCCTAACCCAAAACACTGTTATGTCAAATCAATTTTCCCCATTGAAATAAATTGAAACTCCATTAATCCGTTCCGGACCTCCCGCAAAACACGGGAAGTCTGGAACTGGGAGTAAAGAATCCCCTGTCACAGCTGTGACAAAGGATCGCGATGGTCTGCCATTGATTTCAGTGGGGCTGCCGCTGCCCACAGACCCATTGAAAGCAATAGGATGCTGGCACCTCCGCAGTGAGTATATATTTTTTTATTGTTTACTATAGCTGGGGATGATTTTCATTAAATAAAAGCCCTTCCCCGGAAATCACTGCGGGGTTGCTGGCAGGCTGTTGCTTTCAACGGCAGCCCCACTGAAAGTGATGCTGCACAGAGCAGTAACGTCACCGATTACAGGTGGAATGCGGAAGCAGGCTTGTAACCCAAGTTTTTGCTCTTAAATCAGAACAAAAATTCGGGACAGAGCCTGCTTGCAGATCAAGAAGCTCGCAAGCTGAGGCACTCGCAAGCCAAGGTATGACTGCATTTGTAACTATTTTTTAATAACACCTATGTCCCCTATGACATCATATGATACCTCTGGGAGTCATTCACACAGTCTCTTCTTTTTTTTTTTTTTAAATTTCCCCCTTCTGCATTGTAGCTGGAGCATCCATAGGAGCCTCAGTTATAAGGGAAACATTCCCCTGTAGGAACAGTAGTCACTAACAGAGCTGATCTGGGTCTGCTAGGACCCTGCAGCTCTACCTTGGCAGGGGACACCTGGCGGTCATGTGACTCTTCTGCTTGCTCTCTGCACTACATAGCACTCATTGAGAGGTATGTAGCCTGCAAGAAAGAAGGCAGAAGCAGTTAAAAAACGATTATTACCTTCTCCTCCACATCCTCGGCAGTAATTAACAGCTGATGCCCCAACTTTGATTGCAGGAGCCTTAATCAGAAGCCGTATTTTTACCAGTGGCAGGATTAAAGCCTAAAACCTAGTGCCGTAAATTTATAGCGTTTGGTCTATAAGAGGTTAAAATAACTGTACTACTGAGCCACCACTGCTGTCCTTCCACCTGAAGTAAGACTAAGACCGATTTTAAACTGTTTTGGTGCCATTTTACTACGTGCACATTATACACACACACACATACATATACAGTATATCGCATACATATACACATATATTACGCATACACTTAAGGCTCGTATACCTAACTATATTGTGGACACCTATGATCAGCATTGGATGAGCCATGTCTTCTTCTGATGGGGCAGCTTGAGGGGTGTGCACCAGCCAGGGTCCAATATTATTCTTGACCTGCTTTCTGTGTCTCTCTGCAGATTCCCGCTTCCATTCCCCTCCGTTCCAACAGCTGCTACCTGTATCAAAACCGCAGTAAGAAAAGTGGAGGCACGATCTAAGGATCTATAGAGGAGCGACGCCATCGGGCTCAGATCCCCCGATCGTTCTGTGGGTTACTCCGACGCTGCAGTCAGTCGTGTTTCAACCTTGGCAGCGGCAGGCGGCTTCTGCCGAGGATGAAATGCAACCACTCACACTGCTCTGTCAGGACAGCAAAAAAGCTAAAACGGGGAGAGCAGACAGGTACAAAACTAGATACTGTGGGAGATATCCTATATGTTCACCATTTTGTATGTATTTTCTGTTGTCAACTGTGAATATACTGTATTTTGTGTATGGTCTAATCCTTTGGGGGAAGGGAACATCGCCCCCCCCCCCCCCCCCACACACCTCCACAAGAATTGGAGAAGCAGTGCTGTGTGTCCAAGAACTGGTTAAACCAGTTCTAACTGGCAGAAACCTATCTAGGAATATCTTTGTCTTTGTCTTGGTCAAGCAGAGAAGAGAAACAGGATGTTCTTCTCATGAGACCAAATTCAAGAATGAACTGAGCGTGCTCACTGAAGTTCCTCCCAGATGGATGACATCACAAGCTACCTCACAAATACCTCCCTCTGAGAAATGGCCTATCAGCTCACTGTAACTGCTAAATTGCCTGACTTCCTGTGTTGAAACTTATTTAAGTTTTACCCGCGCTTAAGAGAGAGACTCTTTTGGGACACATGATGTAAGCCGTGTGGTCTTTGAAAGGCTCTCCAGGCCTGCACATATTATCAAATTTGGAACGCACAGTATATTAAATAGCGAATTTTGCGCTAACAATACCCTTCCTGATTGGAAGCGGTGCTGCCAGAACAGATCTCAGGCCTCATATGAGAATGGGAGGGGCTAGACACCTGATACAGGTAAAGAAATATTGCTACTTCTGAGCATGCAGCCATTTAAGATGGCGTGGAGCCCCTATTATATTCCACTAGTAGTAAAGGTAAGCACGGTTCATGGTGAGGAGTCAGGGTCACTGCTCTGAGAGGAAAAGCACTTTTATTTTCACACGCATCCACAATAGCATCTATCAGTATTTATCATTAACATGCAGTGCGGCTGTGTACGCTGGTGGCCCGGGGGGGGGGGGGGGGGGGTGGTGCCGGTATGAGTCACCTGTGGGGTACAGGGCAACCTGCTGGGTTCAAACATTGTGTCATCAATGGGCTGTAAGGCCTCATGTCCACGGTCCCTCACGGTTTACCCGTGCAGAATCCTGCAGCAGATTCCACCCGGCCGGCAGACATGTGGCCAAAAAATACATTATACTCATCTGTCCGGACACTGCGGGGCTCTCGTCTGTCGCGGACGGATCTTCTTTCTTCTGCACGGTGGATATGCTCGGGACGTCGGCAATGTGCCGTGCCTTCTTTGTTTATTTTTAAACTCCCGCAGATCTGCGAGACAGCCACAGTGTCATCCGTACTATGTCGCGGATTGGACAGCTTCCAATGGAAGCCGAGGGAGCCGTCCGTGCAGGAAAACCGCATAAAAATGGTGCATGCTGTGGTTGTTTTCCTGCGCATGTGATCCACATGCCAGGGGAAAATGACATCCGCAGGTATTTAATTACCCGCGGGTGCCCAATGCTTCCCTATGGGCGCGGATCGCACACGTGGGACACCCGCATGGATTTTGTAAATCAATTTATGCCGTGGACATGAGGCCTAAGCCTACATGGTGCACTACAAGTGGCCTGACACCCTGTATCTACTCTTATGTGCAGGAGTAAGCACCAAGCAGCCGCCCCCCTCAGTATAAGGAGGGTGTGTGAGTGGCTGCTCATCAGTGTCCCGCACATGTGTGAGCTGCTCCTTCATTCTACATTCTGGCAGTCTGCATGTTGGGGGAAAAGTGATGTATATACCTGCCCTCTTGTATCAGTATATCAGTGAGGATGTGGCCGCTCTCTCGTATCAGTATATCAGCGAGGATGTGGCCGCTCTCTCGTATCAGTATATCAGCGAGGATGTGGCCGCTCTCTCGTATCAGTATATCAGCGAGGATGTGGCCGCTCTCTCGTATCAGTATATCAGCGAGGATGTGGCCGCTCTCTCGTATCAGTATATCAGCGAGGATGTGGCCGCTCTCTCGTATCAGTATATCAGCGAGGATGTGGCCGCTCTCTCGTATCAGTATATCAGCGAGGATGTGGCCGCTCTCTCGTATCAGTATATCAGCGAGGATGTGGCCGCTCTCTCGTATCAGTATATCAGCGAGGATGTGGCCGCTCTCTCGTATCAGTATATCAGCGAGGATATGGCCGCTATCTCATATCAGTATATCTGTGAGGATATGGCTGCTCTCTCGTATTAGTATATCAGTAAGTATATGGCTGCACTCTGGAATTTTTTTTGACTGTTTGATATTCCCCTTTCTGTGATTTTTAAATCCACAGCTCTGGTCCAATTTCGACTTCCCCTGTAATTTTTGTTAAAATTGAAAGCTGCACTGTGATTGGTTGCTAAGGGCAACACAGTTTCTTTTTGACAGCTTTCATAAGAGGGTGATGCTGGCTCATATTCCAGGACTGCTATTCATAAAATCATTTTGAAAGCCCAATTTTTAATAGCCAATCCCTGTGTTTATAGCACTTTGCAATGCACGGGTATATCACCTAGTAGCTACTAAATATGAAGTATTAGTTAGTATTTTAGCCAAGATACTTAAACGGGGTGATCGCCCCAATAGGGATGGCCCAATGCTGGAATCTAGGGGCCTGGCTCCTCATACATGGTAAGAGACAGGACACTATTCACAAATACCAACATACAAGGGACATCCACCCTGAACAGGTAACTGTCCACACCTCATAACTGGTCACCTACAACAGACAATGTGTAAGGACCGGCGATTCGCGGGTCCCTCGTGCCCTCACCGCCAGTCCTGTCACACGGGCTGCCACTGTGCGGCGCAGGGGAGCCCCGGTCCTCGTCACCTCCCCTGGCTGCGGAGCTCCTCCTTGCCGCCGGGTTTGCTAGGGACGCGGTGGGTGTTGCCCCGCGTTGCGTCCTCGGTATCATGGCAGCCAGGCATGTGTCTCCTTCCCTGCCTCCTGCAGGGCTGGGGCGGGTTCCCCAGTGCTGCTGGGTGCACTCAGCTGCTGTCAGACTTCCCGCCCCAATCAGCTGCTCGGGAGGGAGCTCTGACAGCATTTAAACCTGCTTGTGTCTGCAGACCAGTGCCAGTGTTAGTTTGGTCTTCCTGCTACACCAGCGTACTTCTTGTTGTGACTCCTGACTTTTGAACCTGATGTTGCCTTTACCTGACCCTCTTGTACCACGTACCCTCTTGTTGCCAACCCGGATAGTGTGACTCTCCTTGCTGTTGTGTGTTTCAGTGTCTGTGTGTTTGTTAATCCCAGCGTTCCCCTCCCTTAGTGAATGTAGGGACTGTCGCCCAGTTGTCACCCTGGGCGTTGGCCAGGGGGGCAAGGAGGTAGGGACAGGGGTTGCGGGTATCTTCAGGGACCTCCAGTTTCCCAGACCCTGAGTCCTGACCCAATGAACACATTGCCATTCACACCAACAGACAGAAACCCCACTCAGAACTCTCATGCATAGCGATATTATACAATAGCTGGAGCAAGCATCCTTACACTGAGGGGAAAGAGAGTCAGATACCGAACTGACATAAAGGGAACTGTGTCAGGCATCACCCAGCTGAAAACACACATGACATCGGATGCCTGGAGGCCACACCTGTCAAAGGGCAAGGGAGTAGGGTCCTGCATAAGATGTAGATGGGGAAGACAGGTGTCCAGAGCGTCCTCAGGGAAGGTGGTAGAAACACTTCAGACTAACATCATGCATAATAACAGAGTTCTGAGTGGGAGAGAGTTAGGATGAATAAATGACCGGCACCCTCTAGTAATAGGGACTGGTATTCATATGCAGCAGACCGGTGGTGATTGGCTGGCTGAAGAACTCCACCCCATGAGCCAACCAAATCAACCACACCTGCATCAGTGTGCTCCTGGAACCCCCAGGTCCAGGGAGCACAAACGTAAAGCTAACTTCACACGGGCGAGCGCAATATGAGGCCGTGAATCCTTCCTCCCATATCACATTCCCCAACATTTCAATTCTCCAGGGATGCAGGGGGTTTTCATGTGAAAACAGCCCTGCATCACTTCGGGGATGAAGGGAATCTTCCTCCCTGGCTGTCACAGCAGCGGCATAGAATCTCGAAGTTTCTCCCATTGCTTTCAATGGGACGTTCCTTACCTAGGCTAGCCCCATTGAAAACAATAGGCGCTGCGATGCGAGAGCGTGCAGCAAAATAAACACATCATCATTTGTTTTTCGCATCGCATTGGTATGCGGGGAAAAAAAAGAAAATCGCCCTTGTGTATGACCCCATTCAAAAGAATGGGGGTTCATATTTGTGCGGCTCACAATGCACATTGCATTATTTTCACGATTTTCTCTATGAAACCAACATTATTCTCTGGGTCAGCAATATTCCGGCGATACCAAGTCTTTTTTTGTTTTTCCATTTTGTACACAAAAAAGCCCTATTTTTTTAGGACTTGCTTTTGTGTTCTCTCATTTCAAGAGCCAGAGCATTTTTATTTTTCCCTCAACAGAGCTCAATGGCGGCTTGTTTCTTGCAGTATGAACTCCAGTATGCATTTATTTCATTTTTGGGAGCAGATAACATTTTGATTGCTTTTTATTCCATTTTTCTCTACAGGCAAGAATAACAAAATCTGCAATTCTGGCATGTTTTTTTTTCCTTTTTTTTTGTTTTAACGGTGTTCACGGTGCAGTATAAGTATGTTAAATTAATTCTGCAGGCCACTTTGATTAGGTCTCTTCCAAATTTATATAGTTTTTTTTTTTGCAATTTTTTTCAGACTAAAATTTTACACATCCAGTACTTTTACATTTGTTTAATGTCTGTGAATAACAATGTGTTAAAAATCTTTTACAGTATTTAAGCTGTTCGAAACAAGAACATCGGGTTTTCTGTGTAACTTCCCTGAGTTTTCACAATTAAATTTTTTTTGTAAAACGTTTCTCCACATATGTAGAACTTCAAAACGGCTTCTCCTATGTATGCTGTCTCTGATGATATTTAAATTTTGCATTAGTAGTAAAACATTCCCCACATTCTGCACATGAAAATGGCTTCTCTCCAGTGTGCCTTCTCTGATGTATAACAAGATATGATTTCAGGATAAAACATTTCCCACATTCCAAGCATGGAAATGGCTTCTCTCCTGTGTGAATTCTCTGATGTATATTAAGATATGTTTTTAACATAAAACATTTCCCACATTCTGAACATGAATACGGCTTCTCTCCTGTGTGTATTCTCTGATGTCTACCAAGGCTTGATTTATCACTAAAACATTTCCCACAGTCTGGACAGGAGTATGGCTTCTCTCCTGTGTGAACTCTCTCATGTGTATCAAGATGTGATTTATAGGCAAAACATTTTCCACATTCTGAGCATGAAAATGGCTTCTCTTGTTCGTGAATTCTCATATGTCTAATAAGACATGATTTCTCTGCAAAACTTTTCCCACATTCTGGACATGAAAATGGCTTCTCTCCTGTATGACTTCTCTCATGTACAACAAGCTTTGACTTTTTTGGAAATAATTTTCCACATTCTAGACATGAAAAAGGCATCTCTCCTGTGTGAATTCTTCTGTGTGTAAAAAGACTTGAGCTTTTTGTAAACTGTTTTCCACATTCACCACATTGAATCTTTTTACCTCCTTTGTGGCCTGCACTTGTAGTAAATGTCTGCAATCGGTCAGGAGAAGGATCCTCATGATTGGGGTCATTGTATAATAGATATGGACTGTCAACTTCTGAATGTGTATGAAGGACAACGAGGTTTTCCTCTGAAGAGGGATTCCGAATATCTTCATTTTCCACTTTATAATTAAACGATAACTTGAAGTTTCCATCAGCGTTATTACTGGGATTTTCTGTTAGGATTAAAATTTGATTCATTAATTTTTTTCAGCTTCAAAAAGTAGACAAATTTATAACATTCCTATTATGCTGGAAAAAAACACTTGCCATTTTTGATGTAGTGTTTGAAGGCAGAATTAGGAATGTAAATGCTTTACTCCAATCCCTCTGAATCAACGTCTGGCTTTTAGTAAAAAAATAAAAACCTTTAAAAGCCCCTCGTTGAAACACTAGCAGCCAGGAACATTGCTAGAATCTTAAAAGATTAGGAAGAGGCTAAATGTAGGGGGTGCCAATGCCTTCTATCAATCTGTAATTGGCCCCCCAATCATCCATGTGCCATTCATAAAACTGATGTTTTCTTATATGATAGTGAGGTCTTTGGGCCCCCTAGGTCTCCAAGGCCCGGAAGCAATTGCTACCTCTGCACTCTTTATAGCTTCATCCTGCTTCCAACACAGCTTTTTCTTATTATTACCCAAAAAGCATATTTAAAAAACAAAGCAATTTTTAAAAAAAATGGTATATGCAACTTTTACAAGTATTTTTTGGGTGGCAAATTTTTTTTTTATATTCACATACCTTTGAAATATATTTTTAGGATGTTTTTCAAATCCTATAGAGGTGCTTATGCAAAAATGCCAGAAAAAAATTTAAGGTTACAGCCTGCAGAAATTACAATTCGTCTGACCCCAAAATGCACAAGTGGAAAAAAAAAAATTAAAAAGCTATACGTTTTGTAGACAATTTCATAATTTTTCTATTGCCTTTCACCGCACCTACATGGTCCTTGTGACACATTTAAAAAAAAAAGCATCAAGACTAAAGGCTTTTTTAGAGAAGCACAGCTGTTCCAGGAAGAGAGAGAGAAGAAGCCCCACAGGGCTTCGGGATTTCCCCAGAGCAGGGAGAGAGAGTGGACCTATGGGGTATTTCCCCATAGCAGGGAGAGATGAAGCCGGGCCATGGGTTAATCCCCCATAGCTCCGCTCTCTCCCCCTTGCTATGGGAAAATCCCCCATAGGTCTGCTCTATATCTCCCTGCTATGGGGAAATCCACCATAGCTCCCCTTTATCTCCCTACTTTGTGGTAATTCATTTTTTTACATAATAAAGAGGTTAAAGTGGGCTCTTGACTTTAACTTTTTATTTCTTTTAACTTTAAGCTTTTTTAAAAAAAACTTTTTATTTTTGTCCCACCACAGGACTTGAATGTCACTAGGTTTGATAGTTGGTATAATACATTGCTCTACTCAAATCTGTGGGCGATTTGTTAGTTTTTTTTTAAACCCTAATTCCAAAAAAGTTGGGACACTGTGTAAAAGGTAAATGAATGTAAAGAAAAAAAAGAATGCAATGATTTGCAAATCTCATATAATCATATTTTATTTACAGTAGAATATACAACATATCAGAAATTAAAGTAAGACATTTTTTCATTTCATACAAAAAAAATTAACTAATTTAGAGATGAATGACAACAACATATCTCAAAAGAAGTTGGGCCAGGGCCTTGTCTATCATTGTGTAACATAGTTTTGGGATAGGGATGTTGGCTGATGATTTTTCATTTCATAAATGTGCCAAATGTTTTCTCTTAGCGAAAAGTCTGGACTGCAGGCGGCCAGTTCAGGACCCAGACTCTTCTGCAAAGCCATGATGTAATGATGTATGCAGTACGTTGTTTAGCACAACGAACTGTGTTTACATACCATGATTTCTGAGAGTATTCCTGAGCCCATGCAGTGCTTTGCATTACAGAATCATGCCTGTTTTTAATGCAGTGACGCCTGAGGGCCCGTAGACCATCGGCCTTGATCCTTGTGTACGTAATATTTCTCCAGATTCTTTGAAGCTTTTGATGGTGTTATTTACTGTAGATGGTGGGATAGTCAAAGTCTCAATTTTATGCTGAGGAATATTTTTCCACAATTTTTACATGCAGTTTATCACAGAGTGGTGAACCTCTGACCATATTTACTTCTGAGAGACTCTGTCACTGCCATAGTGATCATGGGAGATTTTACCCATCCAGACATTTGTTGGGAATCTCTCTCAGGTAAAAGTAATGGATCCAACAAATTCTTATCCACTCTTGCTGACAACTTTATCGTCCAAAAGGTCGAAGAGAAAACAAAGAGATCTGCTATCTTGGGCCTAATTCTTACCAACAGGGAGGAAATGGTTGAGGAAGTAATTGTGGCTGGGACCTTAGGAGGCAGTGATCATGCTATCCTTGAATTTTGGATAAAAAGAGGAGGAAGACCTGAGAAAACTCAGACCTCAAGGTTGAATTTCAGAAAGGCAGATTTTAATGAACTCCGAAAGATGGTAGGAAGAATCTAATGGCTGGATGTTCTTAAGGACAGAAATGTCCAAGAAGGTTGGGAAATATTGCGAAATGAGATTCTCAAAGCACAATCTTTAACAATCCCTAAAAGAAGGAAAAATGGGAAGCATTTAAAGAGACCAGAGAACTTGCACACATGTTAAAAACAAAGAAAAATATGGTTATCAAATGAAAAGAGGGGGGGGGAATACCTAAAGAAGAATATAATGTGGTCTGCAGACACTGTAGGGCAAGTGTCAGAAAAGCTAAAGCTAATAATGAATTGAGGCTTGCAACTGAGGCGAAAAGCAAGAAAAAAGGATTTTTGAGGTATGTCAAAAGCAAAAGAAAAGTCAAAGATGCTTTTGGATGTTTACAAGATGAAAATGGTGAATTGGTTAAGAATGATGTTGAGAAGGTCGAACTTTTAAATTCCTATTTTGTATCGGTTTTCTCTCAGAAAGTAGATAGAACATAAACTGATCTTCCCTGTGCTATTGGGGGGAATAAAAGAATACAGGCTATCTATAAGCAGAGAGATGGTGAGGGAACACATAGTTAACATAAACAAATCGCCGTAATCTTTGAAAATTCCTGGAGAACAGGTTGGAGGTGGGGGAGACGCCGAGAACCCCCAGCAATAATTAACAGCATCAGCAGAAAGGGGGAACTACCCGAGCACTGGAAGGAGGGAATTGGGGGGGCAGCGGCTACACCAGGAAACTGGAAACTCTCACATAGATCATATGGTCCATATCCCCTGATTAATACCTCTAGCTGGGCTTCCCCGCGGTGTCCTCCCGCGCCCCCTACCGACATCAAGTTTGTCAAATTAACTCCTCTTACTAGATATATTCAATAATGCAATGTTGTCTATATGTTTGAAAACCAATAAACATATTTTGAAAGAAAATTCCTGGAGAACAGGAGAAGTCCCAGAAGATTGGAAAAGGGCAAATGTTGTCCCTATCTTCAAAAAAGGGAAGAAGGTGGATCAAGGAAACTACAGGCCTGTGAGCCTGACTTCTATATCAGGAAAGATCTTTGAACAAATTATTAAACAGCATTTATGCAAGTACTTGGATAGAAATCGAGTAATTAACCAGAGCTAGCATGGGTTTGTAACAAACAAGTCATGCCAGACAAATCTAATTTCCTTCTATGACAGAATCACCTACTGGGTTGATCAGATAAATGCGGTGGATATAGTATATTTTGACTTTAGTAAAGCATTTGACAAAGTACCTCATACCATACTTATTGAAAAAAATGACCAAATATGGGATTGACAAGCCAACTGGATTCACAACTGGCTGAGTGATCGTATTCAAAGAGTAGTCATGAATGGCTGCACATCCAAGTGGAAGAATGTATCAAGTGGGGTACCACAAGGCTCTGTCCTAGGCCCAGTGTTGTTCAACATTTCTATAAATGATATGGAGGAGGGAATTGATGGGAAACTGATCAAATTTGCCAATGACACAAAGTTAGGAGGGATATCTAACACTAGGGAAGAGAGAGAGAGTATTCAAAAAGATCTAGAAAAGCTTGAACAATTGGCGGCGACTAAGAGAATGGTATTTAATAAGGAGAAGTGCAGAGTCCTACATCTGGGCAAGAAAAAAGAAAAAAAGCACATACAGAATGGGTGGAATTGGTCTATGCAGCAGTACATGTGAAAAAGACTTGGGTATACGAATAGATCATAGACTGAACATGCGTCAACAATGTGATGCAGCAGCCAAAAAGGCAAACACAATTCTGGGATGTATTAAAAGAAGTATAGAGTCTAAATCACGTGAGGTCATTATTCCCCTCTACTCTTCCTTAGTCAGACCTCATCTGGAATACTGGGTCCAGTTCTCGGCACCTCACTTTAAAAAGGACATAGACAAGCTGGAGCAAGTTCAGAGAAGTTACCAAGATAGTGAGTGGTCTACAAATCATGTCCTATGAGGAACGGCTAAAGGATCTAGGAATGTTTAGCTTGCCAAAAAGAAGCCTGAGAGGAGACCTAATAGCTGTCTACAAACATCTGAAGGGCTGTCACAGTCCAGAGGGATCAGCCCCATTCTCATCTGCACAAGGAAAGACTAGAAGCAATGGGATGAAACTGAAAGGGGGGAGACACAGATTAGATATTAGAAAAAAACTTTCTGACGGTGAGGGTGATCAATGAGTGGAACAGGTTACCACGAGAGGTTGGAAGTTTTCTCTCTTCAATGGAAGTGTTCAAACAAAGGCTGGACAAATATCTCTCTGGGATGATTTAGTGAATCCTGTATTGAGCAGGGGGTTGGACCCGATGACAATGGAGTTCCCCTTCCAACCATTCTATGATTCTCTCTAACATGCTATTTTTATACTTACTCATGTGGCCTAGTTGAAAATTGACCCTCCAGCTTGTTTTCATTAGTACCACTTAGTTTTCCAGCCTTTTGTTGACTCTGTCCCAACTTTTTTGAGATGTGTTGCTGCCATCAATTTCTAAAGGAGTTCATTTAAAAAAAAAAATGAAATGAAAAAATGTCTCCCTTTCCCCTTCTGATGTGTTCTACTGTAAATAAAATATGATCAATGCATTCTTTTTTCTTAACGTTTATTTACATTTTACACAGCACTCCAACATTTTTGGAATTGAGGTTGAACATAGTAAAAGGGGGAAAGGTGGGGTTTTAACATTTAACTTTTTTTTTTAGTTTCTATATTTGTCCCACCACGGGCCTTAAAAGTTACCAGGTTTGATTACTGGTATAATACATTGCTCTACTTTAGTAGAGCAGTGTACTATACTGGTCTATATGGTTCTGCCGAGAGCCATCTTCAAGTCTCTGGGTGCTATAGCAACCCATTGGGATCCTCTGATCACATCACAGGGATCCAATGGGTGACAGAGTAAGCCCCATCCCTCTGTCAGCCATTTACATGACGTGGTCACATTTACCACAGCATGTACAGGGTTAAACAGCAGGGATCATCCCAGCTGTTAGACCAAGCACCAGATTGTAATCTGACAGCCGGGCCCCGACTTCTACCGGCATGTGTGACTTGTGTCTGTATTCTAATGCAACACCATAAAAAGGCGTTGCGTAAGGATAAAGTCCATTAGTAACCACTTTAAAGGGATGTATGGGTGGTCACTAAGGGGTTAAGTGTTTGCACATATATGTGATTAGGAAGCCCCATAGAAGCTTCCCTTTAGGAAAGGCAAACAGCATGCTATGTTCCAGCAGCACAGGAAGCAAAATAGAAGCCATTCCCATAGTATAAACTTTTTTTTACCAGTGATGAGGATGATAGCGATAAGATTTCTTTAACGACCAGAACATTGGCAGTAAATACAAGTGCCAATGCAGACTTAGCAAACACACGGAATGTCGCTGAGGTATCACAAAACACGTTTTTCGCATCGATCAGTTAAATGGATGCAATGCTGTAAAGACTTTGACCTGGCTCAAAGTATCTGCCTCTGCCCATAGTAATGGGCAACAAAAACCTGAAAAAAAAATTATTGCGTAATATATACTATATCTTGTATGTCTCTTCTTACCTTGTGATATAAGAGGCTGGTGGTTCTCCATCATGACATCCTTGTACAGATCCTTGTGTCCTTCTAAATACTCCCACTCCTCCATGGAGAAATAGACAGCGACATCCTGACACCTTATAGGAACCTGACAACACAATGATACCGTCATTACCCAGACTCCTCTAGTGCTGTTACTGTATAATTTCCCAACATTCCCAGCAGGGTCACCTCTCCAGTCAGCAGCTCAGTGATCTTGTTGGTGAGTTCTAGGATCTTCTGCTCATGTATCGGTAAGTGAGGAGGAGCCTCTGTGATGGGGCTCTGGCTCCATCCTCCTGACTCATGGAGATGGCTGTTGGGAGTCGTACCATCACCCGATGTCTTCTTCACTATTGTGTAATCCTGGGTATGGAGAAAAATGTGATTGTTGTCAGTAAGAGAAAACAAGTAATTTTGTAAATATGATACCTTCTAATGGCTAACAAAAATACATGATGTTATAGCAAGCTTTGGAACCTACTCAGAGTCCTTCCTCATACTAAATGAAATTGATCTGAAGAGGCAAATATATATATATATATATATATATATACACACACACATACATACATACATACATATATATACACACACACACGAAAAGGCACAGACATGGTGGGATTAATTTGCACTTCTAAAAATACTAGAACTGGATGAGTAGAGGAGTAAATACTTAATGAGTCCACTGATAAGAAATATGAAAGGTTTATGGTCTCTAAATTTGGTCACCAGGCCAGCATGTTATCTCTGCTCCAGATTTCTTATATTCTCCAGTGATTTACAAAAGCCCACTCCAAGGTTCATTCAGTTTTTAAGAGTATGGTTATAGATGGTTATAAAGAGGAGAAAGGGGAGACATGAAGGAAATCTTTACCTTTATGTGAGAGGGAAGAAACTAGAACAAGAACTTGTGGCAAAAGTCTAAGTCTCTGGGTCAAACCCCGGCCATGTGATCCTGCTGCTTCCCATTTCCTCCTCATTACAAGGAGCCTACTTACCATTCTCATTGCTCCTACAACATTACTATTAGCTCATTGGTTCCCACCATACAGAACTGACCATATTGGGGGCCGATCTTCACATTCTCTGCTGTTCAGTTCTTTAGTTCTCCCTCACTTGGAAGGTCTGGAAGCCGTTATACAGGACACTAGATTGTTCCTATTACTTCCTAGAATGGATTTTCTCTTCCCTTAGTCTGACTTGTTACATAATACAATAAAGATCATAGAAATACAGAATAGCTTACCTCTCCGGTCAGCAGGTAGATGATCTCTAAGGTGAAGCTTAATATTCTTTTGGCAACTTCATTCCTGTCCTTGTTCATCCTTGGTGGCTCATTCAGGAGGACTCAAAAGAAGACCAGCTACATGTAGATTGGCAGAAACACAGAACAAGAAATTGCTGTTAAGATGGCACATAGTTTACATTTGAAAGTTTTCCTTGTTTGAGGATTGGGGTGGTGGTAGCCTCTGGTCAAGAAGTGGTTAACAGAGGGACGGGACTCCCCCTTTTATGGCTAATCGGTATACTGATTACATAAAGCCATTTTAGAATTGTGATCACAATGTGAAGTCCTGTACTGGAAAAAAAGAAGCAGTAAGGCCTCGTTCACACCTGCGTTAGGGCTCAGTTACAGCATTCCATCTCTCTGTTCCATTTTTGAAGCAGAGAAAAGGGATTAAAACAGAAATAAAATGGGTCAGTTTTTCCTTCCTATTGAAATTTTATGAATTTTCCAAAAAAAAAAAAAAAGGGGGCAAACGAAAAGCTTTCAGTTTGCTTCCATTTTTGAAAATGGAAACCAAATGGGATGAAAGCAAACAAGAAGCTTTACGTTTTTTTGGAAAAAAATGGGGGAAAAAAAACGCAGAGTGTCTTAATTCCATTCCTCTGCTCCAAAACAGAACAGAGAGACTGAAAGTGCCAACGCAGGTGTGAATGGGTCCTAAACTGATCGCTTTCTTTCCCGTTCAGGAAAACATCATCCCTGTAAGGATGATGGCTAGAGGAAAACAATATTTTCTGTCTAACTTTCACCTGCATGCAGCATCCCGCATGTTTGATGAAAAATGAGTGAAAAATACAAATAATAAAAACCTCTGCAAGATAAATTCATATGCATTCAGTCAGTTTTATATACTAAGGCGGGCTTCACACAGACGTATTTGCGTATGTAATATACAGAGAATGGAACCCATTGATTTCAGTGAATTCATACACATTTCCGTATTTTACACGTGCATGTCAGCCACCAAACAAAAAATGCACATGCTCTTTTTTCTGCAAATTTGCGCACCAAAAGTCCCCCTAGAAGTCAAGCAAGGAGGGGGTTGTGCACAAATGCGCGCGCAATACGCAAAGACATGCGTGAAATACTGCAGAATTCCACTGGAAAAAGAACATATCTGGAACTCAGACAAATTAGCCATTTTAATCGGTGCGTCTTTGTGCTTGCACGCAAATCAACATGAGAAATGAAGGAGTGTTTAAACAAGGAATCAGGAAATAGGGGGGCAAGAAGAGAGATGGGGAAGACAGTGTAGACAGAGTTCTGTGATTGAGGAAGGGAAATGCCGATCGAGTGGGGGAAGGGCTTAGTATAGATGGATCTGACAGAGCAGCTAATAGGACCATAAGTAGCATAATAAATTCAAATTACCACAACCATATAAACCGTTGGGCAACGAATGCAAGAAGTCTGATCAGTAAAGTGGGTGAGCTTGAAACGAGAAGTCTGAAGAAAACTACGATATAGTAGGAATAACGGAAACATGGCTTGATGAAGAATGTGACTGGGCAGTAAATTTACAGAATTACAACCTCTTCAGAAGGGAACATGGAAACCAGAAAGGGGGAGGGGTATGTCTATATGTGAAATCCTACTTAATGCCGAGGCTATGAGAAGATATAGGTGTAGGAGATGAACACACGGAATCTTTCTGGGTAGAAATACATGGAGGGAAGGCTAATAAAATCCTGATAAGAGTTTTTTTCTATAGGCCACCAAGGATAACAGAAGAAACTGAAAACTTATTATTAAGACAAATAGAAGTAGTGTCAAACTGAAATGAAGTAATTTTTATGGGGGTCTTTAATTATCCAGTTATAATACGGGAAGATAAAACCTGCAAATCTCACAAGGGCGATCATTTCTTGAGAACAATTAAAGAGAACTACCCTACCCAACTAGAGGGCTTGCCACTCTCGACTTATTATTAACCAACACAGACCGGACAGAATCATGGTGGTGCAGGTTAAGGGACACTTGGGAAATAGTGACCACAATATAATTAATTTCCAGTTGTCATTCAATAGGAAGCCTTATCAGGAATCAAACAAACAATGCAGGGGAAACCATAGAAGATGATGGGGGAAGGCAAATCTATTAAATAGTTTTTTCTCAAGCATATTTATGAGAGAAAAAGAAATGTCACACAAGAGTCGGTTAAAGAGGATAAAAATTGATAAAAATCGACGGCCCAAGATGGAATACACCCAAGAGTTCTAAG
The DNA here is from genome assembly GCF_035609145.1 of Eleutherodactylus coqui. Lineage (NCBI taxonomy): Eukaryota > Metazoa > Chordata > Amphibia > Anura > Eleutherodactylidae > Eleutherodactylus > Eleutherodactylus coqui. The sequence continues at coordinate 40,164,705 of NC_089837.1, forward strand.
GGAACTAAGTAACGTGATAGACTGACCACTATTTCTTATAATGACGGACTATATTGAGACCAGTGTGTTACCCACTGGATTGGCGCATGTGGTTCCAATATACAAAAAAAAGTGTCAAGAAGAGAGCATGCTCACTACAGGCTGCTGGGTCTCACTTCAATAATTGGAAAAATATTCAAGGTGTTTCTGAAAAAGTGCTGCATGCGGTATAGCTGGACGGAAAGCAGATGGACCCCATTATAGTCAATGGAGTCTGTCTGGCAGTGTTCGGTTCCGTCCAGAGATTGATCCATTCGGCTGTGAGGATTCCCCTTTCCTGCTTGCCGAACAGAACAGGAAAGCGGATTTTCCCAGTGCTGGTGTGAAATTTTCTGCATGAAATTATGTATGTACAGCTGATCTAAGCTATACATTCAGTATATAGTGATATCAACCATGCTGGTATAAACTAGGCCAGGTTATATCAGCATAGTCTATATCACTATATACAGGCTGTACATATATAATTATATACAGGAGATCTCCAGGTTACACCAGCATCCTCTATATCACTATATACAGTAGATGTACATGCCCCTTTATATAGTGATATGGAGCATGTTGGTATAAACTGGAGATCTCCGGTATATAATTATATAAGTACAGCTGATATAACTTATACCAGCTGTACATATTTGAGTATATACAGCACTTACCACGGCTTGTACTCGTTCCCTGGTTTACTCCTCTGTTCCCCGACACGGTCACTGCCGGCCGGACCAATCACATGGCTGACAGTACACTAATAGACTGCAGCTATGACCAATCACAACTGCAGTCTCTCAGTGAGAGAAGCGTGCACTCGGGAAGTCTGCAGTCTGTGATTGGCTGCTGGCTCCCCCGGAAACAGCCTTCCCCTCCTTAAGTGCCGACCTGCAGCAGAGAGACTGTATCTGCCAGGGGGCTCATGGGCCCCCATTTGCTAAGGGGCCAAGTCGTAATAGTGACCCCTGCAACCCCTAGCAGTACTCCAGTGCTGGGGGTACTAGTGGACTGTACACTCAGTTGAAGCAACCAATGCCAGTCAGCTGCTGCAAAGGCAAATAAAGTTTTGGGTGCATTAAAAGAGGTATAGGGGCGAGGGATAAGAACATAATTCTTCTAGCATATAAGGCACTTGTCAGGCCTCACATGGAATACTGCGTACAACTCTGGTCACCGGTGCTCAGTAAAGATGTTACAGTGCTGGAGGGGGTTCAAAGAAGGGCAACTAAAGTAATAATTGGATTGGGAGGACTGGAATACCCAAAATTGGGATTATGTTGGTTTACCGTATAAAAATCGTCATTGAGTTATGTTGATAGGAGGGGTATATGCATACTTGTTTGTATGATACAACACACACTCAGATAGGGTAGATAGCACTACTAGAGATCTCACAAATTAGTTATCAAGAATTCCTGCATACGTAATGGGTGTATGCATGGCATGCAAAGCATGTGTGTATAGCATATAAAACATACTAAATCAGCTGCACTACTTATTAAATCAGAGGATGGTGGGAATTAAAGCAAGGACAGCCATCCTAAAATGATTTAGGAATAATGAATATAACATACTGGGATTACAAGTATATTATCATAAGCAAGCGAAAGAGCATAAATCGTGAACAGAGAAATAAGACACATTAGACACTAATCGATACCATAGTAAACATGATTTTAATAACAGTAGTCAGATAACCAACATATTCATGCGTACAGAACATTTATATTAAAATAGTACATATACACAATGATACATATAATGCAAAAACTCGGAATCCATATAGAATGATTAAGGATGAATAGTCAGTGTGTCCAGGGTCTGATATTGGGAACATACAGACCAGACAAATAGTTAATATGCACAAAAAACGAGAAGGGGTTAACACATGAGGTGATGGTTAATTCAAGAGGGTTTTTAAAGGCACGTATTGCACCATGGGAATAGGAGGTGATCAAGATTGAAAGAGCGAAACGCGTACTCCAGGACACTCTATACCATGATATTATGAGCACAACGTGACAATAAATGATGCAACTTACTTTTATGGAAGTCCGGAGTGATTTATTTTGTTAGCGCAAAATTCGCTATTCGATATACTGTGCGTTCCAAATTTGATAATATGTGCAGGCCTGGAGAGCCTTTAAAGATCACAAGCCTACATCATGTGTCCCCAAAAGAGTCTCTAGCTTTATTAAGCGCGGGTAAAACTTAAATAAGTTTCAACACAGGAAGTCAGGCAATTTAGGACACAGTTACATTATTTAGCGTGCTGATTGGTCGTCCTCAGAGGGAGGTATTTGTGAGGTAGCTTGTGATGTCATCCATCTGGGAGGAACTTCGGTGAGCACGCTCAGTTCATTCTTGAATTTGGTCTCATGAGAAGAACATCCTGTTTCTCCTCTCTGCTTGACCAAGACAAAGCATTCCTAGGTAGGTTTTTGCCAGTTAGAACCGGTTTGACCAGTTTTATGGAAAATCCTTAAATTCTTGTGGAGGTGGGGGGGGGGGGGTGATGTTCCCGTCCCCAGTGGTTCAGACTGGAAACACAACATAGCATCTTCACAGTTTACAAAAATACATAAAATACATATAGGACATCTCCCACAATTTCATTTATGGAAAGCGCAGCCCCGCTGTCCACGAGGGGAGAATCATAGTGATTCTCCGCTCGCGGGATTTAAATCGCAGCATGCTAAATCAGATAGGCTCAGTGCGGAGAACGGTCAGCTCTCCCCTGTTCCCCAGCGGCGGCTCCCGTGGGGGAGATCCACCGTGGGATATCGCTACTCCCATGGACAGGCAGCCTTACTCGATAACTCTATCCCCTTAAAGATGTTCTCCTACCATTAACAGCTGATCACAAGGGCTTTATCACTGGGACTCCCACAAGTACGGTGGGTACCATATCGCCTGTTTAACTGCAGCGACAGTTAAAGGGGTTGTAAATTTACTTTTTGAAGTTTGTTCAGGTTTAGATGTGGTAAAATAAGAAATTATTAAGCAGTACTTACCTTTACTCGGCCCTGATAATCCAGCGCTGCGGCCCCGCTATTCTCTTGGTGTCTATTGACAGTGGAAGTCAGGTGACTGCTGCCTGCCAATCAGAGACTGCAGCATCACCCTTTCTCCTGGCGCTGGATGGCCGGGCCAAGGACAAGTAGGTGCTGCTTGACTTATTTCACCACATCTGCACCTGCCATATAGATGTTATAAAGTAACCAGGCGCCTTTAAAGGGGGTTGTCCAAGCATAATGCAAAATGTGAAACGTCTGGCATGCAATAATATAATAAAAGATGCAGAACGTACCTCTATTCTTCCGCCTGGAAAACAGCAATGTGGCTCCGGTAAAGATCCCGCTGTCAACTAAAGCCAGAAGTCAGATGACCGCTGCACCAATCAGAGACCGGGGTGTTACCTTCAGTTTTTCCGAAATCGGCCCTTACATCCTGGGCACCGCGATGCCAGGAGTTCGGAACGAGATACTGCAGCCTCTGATTGGTTGCAGCCGTCATCTGACTTCCGGTCTGTGCTGACAGCGCGATCTTCAGTGGAGCCGCTCTGTTGCTTCTTTGGTTATTTTATCGCATGCCCGGCCATTTAATTTTTTTAAAAATACTCGGACAATCAATGGGGAAACCTTCCATCGCATGGCATGTATCTAGCATGTGGTGCGATGCTGCTGCTGGCCCCTTCGTAGGCAATGGTGATGTGATGTGAAGGCACGCCCCCCAAAAAATACAAGCCGCGGTTTCTTTCCCACATCGTGGCGCAATGTGGGAAAAGAATCACTCATGTGTATCACCCCATTCAAAAGAGATAAGCACATGGACCGCGTCTGACCTCCCCACAAGACCCTCTGACGCCTCTTACCTCTATACAAGTCTCTGAAGAATGCCGGGTGATAACAGAGAGAACAGCAGTGACCACCACCTGCTCTGTATCTGCTACACAGCAATAGGACCTGTGATGATGTCACCATCATGTGATCAGTAGGGGCGGAGCTCAGCAGTGAGGAGAAGTGGAGGCTGAAGGACCTGTGATGATGTCATCATCCTGTGATCAGTAGGGGCGGAGCTCAGCAGTGAAGAGGACAAGTGGTGGTTGAAGGACCTGTAATGATGTCATCATCATGTGATCAGTATATAAAAGGGCGGAGCTCAGCCGTGAAGAGACTTAAAGGATGCCATTACCCAGGACGCCCCCGTGACAATCACTTCAGTGCTCTTGCACAGGAACAAGCATCACGCAGTGAATGGAGGCGGATCGGGCAGCATTTACACTGAACGATACTCATTGGATTGTGGGAATCCAAACTATTCATAATACTAATCTTTATTTATATAGCGCCAACATATTCCGCAGCGCTTCCACCTATTATTGTGTGAAAGGCCTTTTGGGTCATTGTAAATGGGCTGATAAATTGTTCCGATTCCGGCATCCAAAGAGAATGTGAACGATTAGAACACTGGGGAACAATTTTGAACAAACCTCCCCCCTCGTGTACGGAGGGGTGGAGGATGACCTTGGCGACCGGCTACATCTTGTTATATGTCTAGGCTATTCAGTTACATGTGTGGCAATGTGGTAAGGAGTTGTGTGCCGCTCTATATAGTGAATCAGCCAAATGGGTTTTTTACTTACCCACTCATTTCCTCACCATCAGATCATGTCTGCATCTGCTATTTATCGTAATAACTGCCTAAACAGCCCAGATTCCTTTTGCTATATCTGTGGCATTCAGTCAAAGGGCGAACATCAGCACATTTGTCAAACAAGCATATTTTGTATATTGCAAAGTTAAACTTGGTGATGAAGATAAGCCTCGGGCCCCTCACAAGTGTGCAAGCAATGTGGATGAAGGGACCATGAGATAAGTTGCCATTTGGTATACCTATGGTTTGGGGAGAGCCAAGAGATCATTCCAGGGACTGTTTTGTATAGTGAAAACTTCAGGATAGAACAAGAAAAATAAATGCAGAATAGAATATCCTAGTCTACCATCAGCTACACACCTGCTCTACCATCAGCTACACGTCCTGCTCTACCATCAGCTGCACGTCCTGCTCTACCATCAGCTACACGTCCTGCTCTACCATCAGCTCTACCATCAGCTACACGTCCTGCTCTACCATCAGCTCTACGTTCTAGTCTACCATCAGCTACACGTCCTGCTCTACCATCAGCTACACGCCCTGCTCTACCATCAGCTATACGTCCTGCTCTACCATCAGTTACACGCCCTGCTCTACCATCAGCTATACATTCTAGTCTACCATCAGCTGCACGTCCTGCTCTACCATCAGCTGCACGTCCTGCTCTACCATCAGCTACAGGTCCTGCTCTACCATCAGCAACAGGTCCTGCTCTACCATCAGCTGCACGTCCTGCTCTACCATCAGCTGCATGTCCTGCTCTACCATCAGCTGCACGTCCTGCTCTACCATCAGCTACAGGTCCTGCTCTACCATCAGCAACAGGTCCTGCTCTACCATCAGCTACAGGTCCTGCTCTACCATCAGCAACAGGTCCTGCTCTACCATCAGCAACAGGTCCTGCTCTACCATCAGCTGCACGTCCTGCTCTACCATCAGCTACTCGCCCTGCTCTACCATCAGCAACAGGTCCTGCTCTACCATCAGCTGCATGTCCTGCTCTACCATCACCTACACGTCCTGCTCTACCATCAGCTACTCGCCCTGCTCTACCATCAGCTACTCGCCCTGCTCTACCATCAGCTACTCGCCCTGCTCTACCATCAGCTACACGTCCTGCTCTACCATCAGCTACCCGTCCGGTGTCTCATTCAGCTGATATCCCAGTGCCAGTTTTCGTTGAACTACCCTCTCTTGAAGAACATGATTATGGTGAAGAACTAAGTGACAGCGATGATGAAGATTTTGAAATTTGAAGCTTACTTTCTTAAGGGATTTGATGAGCATGAGCTGAATGATTTGGCACGAGATGTGGGACTATCAGAAAAGGCTCCAGAACTGCTAGCATCAAGACTGCATGAGAAAAACTTGCTTGAAAAGGTACTTTTCAGCCAGAGAAATTGTATTTCTGTAATACTTTAGAAGTGACAGTGGCTTTGTGTATTGCAATAACATACATGGTTTAACCCTTTCCAATCCAATGTCGGGCCTGCCCCGACATCATAATTTCCCTCCACAGCTCCGATGTCGGGGCAGGACCGACACTGCAGTGCAGGAGTGCATCTGCACCAGATCATCAGACACTTTGAGTGCAGATACACTCCTGCACTGGTCCTCTTCGAGGACCCCTGAGGAGATGGCAGAAAGGGTTTTTAACCCTTTCTGCCTTCTCCCTTACACATTACATAGCGCTCAATTAGCACTATGTAATGCACGGAGATTCCGGCCGGCGATCATGTGACCGCCTGTGTCACCTGACCCCCAGCTGTTACATGATCCCCGAGCCAGGAGCCTGCAGCGTGGGGCTGCTTACCTGTCCAGCGTCTTCCGCATTCTCCCTTCTGTCTCCTGGCTCGGCGATCATGTGACCGCTGGGTGCCACCTGACCCCAGCGGTCACATGATCGCCGAGACGGGAGGCAGAGGAAGAATGCGGAAGACGCCGGACAGGTAAGCAGCCCCCCCCCCCCCCCCCACGGTGCAGTGAGCATCTGCACCCTCCTGAACTCTGTCAGTTCAGGAGGGTGCAGGGTTAATGTATTTTTTCTCATACATTCTCACCAGCTCCGATTTATTTGGAGCTGAGGAGAATGAATGAGGAAAAAATAATTGGATTGGAAAGGGTTAATGGAAGAATAGGATAATCCATTCTGTAACTCAACTGAATGGTGACTGTTCATCGATAGCTCAAAAGTGGAGTTTGAACTGTGTCCTCCTCCACAATGGTGATTTATTTGGTGCAGTCCCAACTGGCCATTCAGTTTCTCTTTGAAGAATATGGAGGCATAAAAAGAGTCATTGAGCTGTTACAATATCACAAACACAATTGGATCATCTGTGTTGACCTTGAAATGGTATTCTTCCTTCTTGGTCAGCAATGCGGATACACCAAGTATCCCAGCTATCTGTGCATGTCGGACAGCAGAGCTCATAAGTAACATTTGGTAAAAAGGAATTGGCCTCGAAGATCTGACCTCAAACCTGGTGATCCAAACCTTCTACATGAGCCACTTGTTGACAGAACATTATATCCCCACCTCTGCACCTGAAGCCGGGTCTCATGAAACAATTTGTTAAGGCTTTGCCATCTGAAGGAGACTGTTTCAAGGACCTCATTTTGGCATTTCATAGCCTGTCAATTGAAAAAATATAAGCCGATGTGTTTGATGGTCCACAAATTCGGTAACTCATCGAAGATGAACATTTCATTAGGACAATGTCCGAACTCCAAAAGAACGCTTGGTTGTCATTTAAAGACATTGTCAAGGACTTTCTTAGAAATAAGTGAGCAAAGATTTACACCGTAATTGTCCAGAAACTCTTGGGATGCTCTTGGTGCATTTTCGGCAAAGCCATCATGTTAATTTCCTGGAAAACCTTGGTGCGCTCGGTGATGAGCAAGGTGAACGATTCCACCAAGATTTGAAAGTCATGGAGGGATGGTATGAGGGTAGATGGGAGGTACATGTGATGGCCGACTATTGTTGGAGCATCACGCAAGATTATCCACAGATTGAACACTCCGGGAAAAGCTATAAGTGTAATTTGATGTACAAAAACATAATATACTTTGTATGGACAAGATAACTTTAAAAAAAAATTACATTCAGGTATTTGAAAATAAATGGAGGGTATCCTGTAACTTAAAAAGTTGGTATGATAAAGAAAACTGGGGTCATTTTTGGATTCAGAAGCCAAAAGTTAGTGGAAAAACAAGTGTAAGATCTAAGTCAACGAAAATGGTGTTCCCCAGTTTATCGTTTAGTGTAAATGCCCCCACTGAATGATGAATGAGAGTTTATTCACTTCTCGTGGGTGGTTCACAGTTTCTGTATAAACTAAATCATATAATGGTAGAGTTGAAAGGGAACTCCAGGGTCATCGGGTTCAAATCCCTTGCTTAAAGCAAGATTTAGTGAATCATCCCAGACAGATGTCTGTCCAGCCTCTGTTTGAAGACTTCCATTGAAGGAGAACTCACCACCTCCCGTGGCAACCTGTTCCACTCATTGATCATCCTCACTGTCTAATATCGAATCTATGTCTCCTCCCTTTCAGTTTCATCCCATTGCTTCTAGTCTCTCCTTGTGCAAATGAGAATAGGGCTGTTCCCTCCAGACTGACAGCCCTTCAAATATTTGCAGACAGCTATTAACCCTTTTTAATCCAGGACCTTGTTCGACATTGAGATTTCCCTGCATAGCTCACATGTTGGACGAGTTCTGACACATTTCAAGCACATTTCCTCACTGCGGCTAGAGCTGTAATTCCACGCCATTGACGGAGTAGTGTGACCCCCCTTGACTCAGGAATTTATCCAGGAGCTGAATTAATTAATGTATATAAGGAGTTGGTTGAAGAGGGCCCTGAGGCTGCGTGTTCAAATGGAGGTGACTGGGTTCTATACAATGCATTCCGTGACTCACCTGAGCTCCAAAATATAATGGGATTGTAGAGAGATTGGTCATGAGGAAGCCCTAGAAGGGGGCCGGTATCTTGATGACACATAGCGAGGCTTTAATCAGCTGTATACGTGTCTCCACTAGAGGGTTTCCCTTCTTCTCTGCTAGCTATCCCCCCCTCTCTTTTCTCTTTCTTCTCAAGATCTACTGTCCCTCCTTTCTTTTACCTTTAATATATTTGCAGGACTTCAAAAGTTGTATTATTTCATGAGCACAAGAAATTGGCAGGTCTGAAGGCCTGATGCCATATTGTTTTATTATTCAGATATAATGTACATAGGATGTACCGGAAGGATATACAGCAAAGGCTATTGTTGCATTATTTTGTACAATATCCCTTTATTCTAATCAATAAGCCATCATTGCGGTCCTGCAAGACCTGCTATATGTTGTACTTTTTCTTTATATGGGAAATTGCACAAAAGTTTTAATAAAAACATATTAAATGTACTTATAGTCATACATTAGGTCCATAGAAAGAAAAGCGGGGACTGAAGAAAGGAATGCCTGTAGTTGAGTTCAAACTCCAAGGTATTAGTCCCTTATGAGTAAGAATAATAATAATAACAACCTTTAATTTGTATGGCGCCAACATATTCCGCAGCGCTTACATAGACATGGGGAATACAGTAAGACAAAAAATACAAAAATTACAGAACCACGGTTACATAGTAATCAGTTGATGGAAACAATAGGGGTGAGGGTCCTGCTCCAACGTGCGTACATACTACAGATAATAGGGTGATACAGAAGGTAAAGGGCTGGAGATGTGCACGGTATGGCGAGGTAGACAGTGAGGGATGCTATACACACAGACAATGGTCAGACATTTAGCCGTGTGACGGCAGAAACAGTATGACTGCAGGAGTGGTTTATGATGGCTAGCAGGGATTGCAGTCAGTAGGTCAGGGAGCATGTTATCAGGGGGGGTACAAAGGAGTTTGTTTAGGGTATGCGGTATGCCTCCCTGAAGAGGTGCGTTTTTAGAACACGCCTGAAGTTCTGCGAGTCCTGGATTGCTCGGGTAGCCTTTGGTAGTGCGTTCCAGAGGACCGATGCTGCTCTGGAGAAGTCTTGGAGGCGGGAATGAGAAGTTCAAATTAGAGGGGTGCGCAGTCTAGTTTCGTTAGCAGAGCGGAGAGTCCAGGTTGGGTGATGGATTGAGATGAGGGAGGCAATATAGGGGGGCGCTGCACTGTGGAGGGCTTTATGGATGAAGGTAGCGAGTTTAAATTGAATTCTGTATTAAATGGGCAGCCAGTGCAGTGACCGGCACAGGGCAGAGGTGTCCGAGTAGCGGCTGGACAGGAAGATGAGCCTGGCTGCTGCATTCAGGATAAATTGGAGAGGGTAAAGTCTGGTGCAGGGGAGGCTGATCAGCAATGAGTTGAAGTAATCGAGCCGAGAGTGGATGAGGGCAACAATAAGCGTTTTTAGCGTGTCTACAGTGAGAAAAGAGCGGATTCTTGCGATGTTCTTGAAGTGCAGCTGACATGTTCGGGCAAGAGATTGGAAGAAGCACCAAATAGCGCCTAGATCATTCTCACACACCAATGTAGGTGGAGAAATGACATATAGCCCCTACTTTAAGAAGAAATATATCTGAATGGAGTGTGTTAATAGAGATTTATTCTTACACTGTTTCGTAATTCAGATCGATAGTGATTTACACACAGATCCTAAGAGGACTCTGGTATGAGGGACCCCTCAAAGTTATAGAGTCTCCTACCGAGAAAAATATGTAGCCAGAAGAAAATCTTAATCTGTTGTGATACAGGAGTTCACTAGGTTGATTCCAGAGATGTAATTACTTCTGGATTACCAGTTGGATCTAGAGTTTTAGTGGGCTCCCCCTCTATATCAAAATAGGGAACTGCGCGGGGCGGAGCCTGGCTGCTAAACTAGATGGTGGTCTGAGTACAGAGCTCCCTCTCAGCGGTGCCTTCCAGGGCTAAATACAGCAGCTACAAGCAGCGCAGATGGGGAAGATTACAAAGGAGAGAGGAGGGGAACCCTCAGGAACACCCCGATCGCAAAAGGGACAAACAGATATGCAGAAATACCTTAAAGAACGGAGCGCCGCTCCCCCCGCTCCCAGCTAAAGATGGTGTCGGCCCGGGAACCTGCAGCATCTGCAGCAGCTCACAGTAAGGCAGAAGAGATGGGGGGAGAGAATGTCTCTAGAGCTTTTATGAGAGACTTATTCTCCCAAGCCCTGCTCCCACTCAAGTCAGATCTCACAGAGATCAAGGAGGACCTGAAGCAAATGGGGCGACGTGTAGAGGACTTAGAATCCACCTCTGCCTCCATTATCACACATTCGCGTGAGATGGAGAAAATCATAAAAGAACAGCATGAGCAGCTTAACAAAACCCTTATAATGCAAGAAGACTTAGAGAACAGGAACAGGCGCAGCAACGTGCGCATCAAAGGGCTCCCTGAGTCCTGGGCTACTGACTGTCTCCACAAAGTTGCAACAGAGATTTTCACCTCATTATTAGGAGCAGAAAGAGCCGCAGCTATTAACATTGAGCGGATACACAGAGCCCTGCGCCCTTTACCCCCTGCATCAGACCCCCCAAGGGACGTGGTCTGCAAACTGCTCATGTTTCCAGATGCTGTAGCAATACTGAGAGCAGCAAGACAGCAAAAAGATCTTCGCTATGCCGACACCCCTATACAGCTATACCAGGACTTAGCGCCCTCAACCCTGGCGAAGCGCCGGGCACTGTGTCCGCTCCTGGAAATATTAAGAGAGAACGGCATAAAATATGCCTGGTTGTTCCCGTTTGGGCTGGGAGTTACTTACAAAGGTCGCAGGCTCAATGTACGAACCCCAGAAGATCTGCAACAGCTATGGCAACTAATAGAGGTAGAACCCGTAGAGCTTCAAGGATGGTTACCTTTACCCGATTTACCAAGATTCCCCAGCCTAGCTGTGCAGGAGAATTGGCAGACTGTGAGCAATCCGAAATCGCCGAAGAATAGAAGGAAAAAATCAAAAGAAAACGTCGCAGAAATGGATACCTGAAAGAGACTCTAGTCCCTACTAAATTCGTACCTTTAAGTAGTTGTTCCCTCTCTCACCCCCCCCCCCCCCTTAGACAATATTTTGAGAATAGTATTTCTCAGGGTGATGCACAACATTCATCAAGAGACCCTGGCTTACAGAACGGGAGGGGAGTCGCCCCCAATATTGCCCCGAGTTCGTTATCTTGGGCAGGGAGAGAGGAATCAGCTGGCAGTTTGCCCGCCGAGGAAGAAGGGGTTATACCACATACTTCCAGACCCCCCCTCTCTCCCTTGGGTGACGACTCTGAGGTTTTCCCAGTTCGGGAACAAATGTCTTTCCCCCTGTAGGACACGAATAGTCCTGGAGGGCGCCTGTCAGGTCAGGCTGTTGATAGTTTCCCTAGTGACCCTGGTGCTAGGGGTCACTGGTTCAACACCGATTGAAACTCTCCCCCCCCCCCCCCCCCCCCGGAGGAGGACCGGAACTACACCAGACCTCTCCTTGACAGGGCGCAGAGTGCCAAAGTTCATTACTGTTTATACCTGACTTCTGTTTAGTTTTTTTTTAAACCTACTCATCCTTCCCGTCCCCCTCTTTCCCTCACTCCTCCCCCTACCCCTCAGGTGAGGACCCCAGTGGTATATTGCAAAAGTATAATCGTCAATTAATATTATCTTCTTTTCTCAGATATCGCTTTACCTTTCTACATACGGCAAACTATGAATGATCTACGCTTCACATCATTCAATGTCAAGGGCCTCAACTTGCCGCTGAAACGCCACAACATCGCAGTGCTGCTAAAAAGGTACAACTCGAAAATTGTTCTCCTGCAGGAGACGCATTTTAAAGGGGACAAGTGCTTCGCATTGCCAGGCAGACAGTACCACCAATGCTATCATAACTCCCACCCCTCCTCGGCATCTAAAGGAGTCTCCATACTCCTTCACAAGTCTGTGAATTTTGTATGTGAGTCCCAATATTCGGACGGAGAGGGGAGGGTGTTATTTCTTAAAGGTCTCTTGGATAATGTTAAAATCACTATAGCAAATTTATACGCTCCAAACACGGACCAGGTCACGTGGTTACTCAAACAGTTAGACACACAAACATTTTGCAATAGGTCACGTGATATTGGGGGGCGATTTTAATGTCACCCTTAACCCGGTATTAGACTCATCCGTGGGCCGATCCCAGATCTTGCAGGTCAAATTAAGAAAACTTAACCGAGGTCTCCAGGAATTGGGAATGATTGATGTATGGCGTCTCCTTAAAGGGGTTGTCCCGCAGCAGCAAGTGGGTCTATACACTTCTGTATGGCCATAATAATGCACTTTGTAATGTACATTGTGCATTAATTATGAGCCATACAGAAGTTATAAAAAGTTTTTCACTTACCTGCTCCGCTGCTGGCGTCCTCGTCTCCATGGAGCCCGCCTAATTTTCGCCGTCTAAAATGGTCGAATGGCCAAATTAGACGCGCTTGCGCAGTCCGGGTCTTCTGCTTTCTTCAATGGGGCTCCGTGTAGCTCCGCCCCGTCACGTGTCACAATCAGGAGGCTGGAATCGGCAATGGACCGCACAGAAGAGCTGCGGTCCACGGAGGAAGAGGATCCCGGCGGCCATCTACACCGGTAAGTATAGAAGTCACCGGAGCGCGGGGATTAAGGTAAGCGCTGAGCGTTTTTTTTTTTACGTCCCTGCATCGGGGTTGTCTCGCGCCGAACGGGGGGGGGGGGTTGAAAAAAAAAAAAAAAACGTTTCGGCGCGGGACAACCCCTTTAACCCCTCAGTGAGGGACTACACTTTTTTTTCTTCGGTCCATTCCTCTTTCCAGAGACTGGACTACCTGTTGATATCCAAGGGACTAGTGGAGTTTCTAAATAAAGCGATAATAGATCCGCTGACCATCTCTGACCACGCCCCCATACACATCCTGCTCAGACCCATCCACCCACCCTGCAAAGAATGGAGATGGAGACTAAATCCGTCACTGTTGGACTAAGAAGATGAGGCTACAAAGCTCTCTAAAGCTATTGAGGAATACTTTCTTCTGAACGCGAACGGAGAGGTCGGCACCCCACTGTCTGGGAGGCCCATAAGGCCTATGTGAGAGGCTTATTAATCGCACTAGGCTCCAGGGTCAAGAAAAAATTACAAAAAGATATAGATACAAAACTCGCATCAATAGCTAAACTGAAACAATCCGTCAAACTTTCACAGACTCTTGATAACTTGGAGAGACTAGAAGACTTAAGAAAAGATTTGAAACTCTGCCTTGAATCGAGGTTCAACAAAAAGAGCCTCTTTATGAAGCAGGTGGTGTACGCACAAGGAAATAGGGGCAGCAAATTTATGACATCGCTAATTAAAAAAGCCCGGGCCAAGAACACAATTAGAGCCATCAAAACCACATCGGGCACAATGGCTACATCCTCTGAGGAAATTGCCAAAGAATTCCAGATGTTCTATAAAAAATTATACAACATACAAACATCCCACACGGGAGGAGGGAATCAGAGTTTGCAAGAACAAATTGACAGGTTCCTCCAGAAAGTAAATATGCCTAAGCTGGATCACCGGGAAGCGGAATCTCTGCTGACCCCGGTTTCCCAAGAGGAGGTAAAAAACCTGATAGATTCCTGCCCGCCTAACAAAAGTCCAGGCCCTGACGGATTGACCAGAGCTTATTATAAAACCCTTCAGGCAGTGCTGGTTCCAAGGCTAACGGATCTCTTTAACGCCCTACTGGGGGGTAAAGAACTACCTAGACAGGCACAGGAGGCTCAGATTACCCTTGTCCCAAAAAAAAATAAAGACCCCACACTTTGCGGAAATTATAGGCGGATTTTGCTTATTAATTTGGATGTAAAGTTGTGGGCGAAGCTTTTGGCAAAAAGGCTCGAGGCCCTGGTCCCTTCCTTGATTGACGGAGAACAGGCAGGGTTCGTGAAGGGGAGAGAGGGCAAAGACAACTGTCATAGACTACTACACGCAGCTCGTTATGCCCAAAAACACCAAATTCCCCTAGCCTTTGTAGGCAGACGCAGAAAAGGCGTTTGATTGGGTGAATTGGACATACATGAAAAGTGTACTGCTTAATTACAATCTACCACCAGACTTTGTATCTGCTATTTTTACACTCTACGCTAAACCCCACGCGAGACTGCGAGTAAACGATGCTATGTCCCCTCCATTTGAAATAAATAACGGTACACGGCAGGGGTGCCCTCTCTCCCCCACACTATTTGTTCTGGCTCTAGAGCCTCTCCTGGTGGAAGTAGGACAAAACCCGAACATTAAAGGCCTTTCTATTGGGGACAAGGTACTGTCTACAGCGGCATTCGCCGATGATATTGTCTTTTTGATCACCAACCCTATTGAGGGTCTCCCCGGGCTGGTGGGGCTGCTGAACCTCTTCGGAGAAATTTCAAATTTCAAAATCAACTTCCATAAATCCACAGTGCTGAATATCTCTAGCCCCCGCACCCTTTCTAACACCCTCTCGACATCCTCCCCCTTTACGTGGTCAGAGGTGTCACTGGACTATTTAGGAGTGATTATAAAAAAAAGAGCGGAAGACCTGTTCAAAGCTAACTTCATACCATTGGTAAACAAAATTAAGAACCTTCTGAGATCATACGATATACCATGTATATCATGGTTCGGTAGGAAGAACATCCTGAAGTCTTATATACTTCCAATAGTGCTTTATAGAATAAGGATGCTTCCTATTCACCTCCCTACAAGCTTTTTTAAAACCCTGCGCACCATTTTCTCCGGCTTTGTATGGAGACAACGGAGGCCGAGACTGGCCTATAGCCTAATGATAAGGAGGGGGCCTGAGGGAGGCATCGACCTGCCCAACATAAGCGATTATTACAGGGCTTCACAACTAGGTTACTGGATGAATCTAGTGAACCCGATAGGAGACAAGTTACTAGCAGCAATGGCCCTGCAATATAACAGGGAGGGTTCGGAGGGGGATTTATGGCTACCCGAAAAAAACCGCTATAGAGCAAAAAACTTTAATCCCTTGCTGAGAGGCCCGTGTGAAGTATGGGACGGGGTAAGAGAGAGATTGGCTCCGTCACCCTCACCAACCTTTCTCCTGAATACAATACACAAATTACTAGACCTCGGGGCTGATCCAGTCACTGAGTCGGTCTGGAAAAAATTCAGAACCCTCAGGATTGGAGACTTGCTCTCCATAGCGCATCTTTCCCCTTCAGAGATACTCCAAACCCTCCTGCCCTCGCATAAGCTATCTTTTCTACACCAAGCAATGGTGACCAGCGTAATAGGAGAATTAATTAAGAGATATAAAAGGGGCTAGACCTATGCTTCCCTTTGAGACTACCCTGAATAACAAAGACCCAAAAGTAAGGAAAATTGCTCCTCTACGTAAACGCTACATAACACCTCAGAGTATAACTAAACCAGCTTTCATTAGCTCCTGGGAGAAAGAGCTTGGTGTTTCTTTATCCCAAGAAGACATCAATTCAATATTAGCAACTTCATTTGGTATCTCCCCCTGCATTATGGCTCAGGAGGCGCACTATAAACTGCTTGTAAGGTGGTATAAGACCCCGCAGTGGCTCTATGCTTATAAATTAGCCTCCCACGATAAATGTTGGGAGATGCGGTAGAGAGGAGGGGTCATACCTCCATCTATGGTGGAACTGCCCCCCCTAAAATCCTACTGGAGGGGAGTTGAGGAGATCCTGAGGAAAATTAAACCAAACTTCACACTCTCACCAGAGATACTGTTCCTCTGGAGGCCTTCCGCAACTTTCCACCCCAGAAAGGACAAACTGATGGCATTCCTGATAGACTCAGCTAAAGCATTAATACCACTGCACTGGCAATGCGAAGGACCCCCCTCACTAAAACAATGGAAAGAAAGAGTAGATAGTCTCTTCAATCTAGAAGAGCTGTCGAGTTGGAAGAATGGCACACATAACAGATTTACCAAAATCTGGAACCCCTGGCGCAGCTTGAGGCTCCTGGACATCTTTTCTCATAGAGGAACCTCTCCTACTACCACCACCACCACCTGAACTCCCCCCCCCCCCTTCCCTCCCGTCCCCCCTCCAGTCTCCACTTAATTGTTTATTAAGAATTTTATGTTTGATGTTTTACCTCAACGCCTTGGTCTCAGGATTAGTGTTAAGTAGCGCGAAGCATCGGGATGATTGAGATGCAAAATGCGTACTTAGTATGAATGTAAGCAAACAGCTATACCTCAACCTAAGCTTGTAATTTGATCCAAATGATTGTTTGTTTCTTGCATGGAGTGAAAAGATAACTGTTTTTGATATCCTAGACGATTTGTCTGTTAGAAAACTTGAATAAAAATTGATTTAAAAAAATAAAATAAAATAGGGAACTGCTAGATTCCTGGTGAAATGAAGCAAGAGATTCAATAAGTTTCACTCTAGATTCAATAGGGAGCTCTCCCTCCCCCTTACTATAGGAGATCCCTAATTCCAGATAGACAAATGATTTCTGGAGTGAATTTGGTTTATAAGAGAAGTTAGTTTAGTTTTTATTTCTTCTCAATTCTTAGCAAGAGTTCATTTAGTTCATACTAGTTTGGTTCTTGGATTCAACACGTTTCTGCTGACTGCTCAACTCATCAGGAACCAATTCCTTGCAGATAGACAATCACCAGATAGAGAATAGATGGTAACTGTATTCTTTATTAAAACAAAATAACTAATAAAGTAGTTAATGAAAAATTCTTAATGCATGAATCTCCTACTGCTAATATGGAGCAGATCCCAAAACTGGACCTTCTCCAAACATGGGACTACCTAAAGAGAATCTAGTAGCAACTCTAATGTCAGATCACTGTCTACAGCTAAACGCTATAATGATCTTGATATAATGATCTAGACTAACTAGAACTCATCTCCAGGAGACAAAGTCAAAACAAGAGAATAGAGAGCTTCAAACCACAAAAAAAAAAAAATCAACAAAATGAAATTAAAACAAAAGAGCCTAGCAAAGTTACCAGCCTTGATGGTAGGCTGGAGACCAATAGTCAGTCACACGAACAGTGTGCTCTTATGTAGCCCAAATTGGTACCACCCATCACAGGAGTTCAGCAAGGAGTGCCAATAATTGTGTTAGATGTCATTAGTCTCTCCTCCATTTACCCAATGGGGGTTGGACAGAGCCAAATGGCAACAATAATTCATGCATTGGTACTGATCTCCAATTCATCCAGAGAATGATCAGACAATCTCCCTTTATGTCTTTTCAATCACTGTAATCTATCCAATCATCAGACCTGATCTATTGTTTCAAATTAGCTGTAACTAGGCCTCTAGATCTTGCAAACGCATGGCTGTCGAAGTTGGTGTCTAAGATGGCCCATACATGTTCTAATGGCGATATATCTGGTGACTGGACAGCCACGAAAGTGTGATAATGTTGTTGAAGAATTCCTGTGACACCCCAGCTTTGTGCAACCAGGCATTATCATGTAAATTCCACAGAATATCACATCTGCTTATTCCCTGTGTGGTATCTCCGATGGTCCCTACATTACATCTCTAATGCTCCCTATTTAGCAATCATAACAAAACATTTCCCACATTCTGAACATGAAAATCGTTTCTCCTCTGTTCGAATTCTCTCATGTTTAACAAGACCAAGACTTTTCACCTGCGTGAATTCTTTGATGTGTAATAAGATCTATTTTATATGTAAAACATTTCCCACATTCTGCACATGTGTGAATTCTCTGGTGTTTAATTAGATTTGATTTATCAGTAAAACATTTCCCACATTCTGAACATGAATATGGCTTCGCTCCTGTGTGAATTCTCTGATGTCTAGCCAGCTTTGATTTCTCATTAAAACATTTCCCACATTCTGAACATGAAAATGGCTTCTGTTCCTTGTGAATTTTAACATGTCTTGCAAGACTAGATTTCTCTACAAAACATTTCCCACATTCTGGGCATGAAAATTCCATCTCCCCTGTATGACTTCTCTCATGTCTTTCAAGACTTCTTTTGTCTGTAAAATATTGTCCACATTCTGGACACAAAAATGGCTTCTCGCCTGTGTGACTTCTCTCATGTAAAATGAACTTTGATTTAGATGCAAAACCTTTGCCACATTCTAAACATGAAAAAGGCTTCTCTCCTGTGTGATTTATCTCATGTAAAGCAAGGCTTGCTTTAGATGCAAGACTTTTTCCACATAATAGACATGAATATGGCCTCTCTCCTGTGTGAGTTCTGTGATGTATCCTAAGATTTGCTTTATCCATGAAACATTTCCCACATTCTGAACATGTATGCCGCTTTTGTCCTTTGTGAAGTCTCTTATGTCTAAAAAAACTTGATTTATCATTAAAACATTTCCCACATTCTGAACATGAAAATGGTTTCTCTCCTGTGTGAATTCTCTGATGTGAAACAAGATTAGATTTTTTTGTAAAACATTTCCCACATTCTGAACATGAAAATGGTTTCTCTTTTGTGTGAATTCTCTCATGTCTAGCAAGATTTGATTTATCTCCAAAATATTTCTCACATTCTGAACATGAATAGGGCTTCTTCCTTCTGCGACTTTGTCTGTATGAAAAAAGACCTGAGCTTTTTGTAAACTGTTCACTACTTTGAGAGCTTTCACTTCCTTTGTGATCTACACTTGTGGTAAAATTTTGTGATTGGTCAGTAGACGGCTCCTCATAATTAGGGGGATTACATGATAGATCTGTACTGTCAAGTTGTGAATGAACATGAAGGACATTGAGGTTTTCTTCTGACGAGTGACATATTATATCTTCATCTTCTACTTTATAATGTGGCGATGACATGAAGTTTTCATCAGATTTCTCACTGGGATTTTCTGTTAAAATTAAAATTTAATATAGTGATTTTTTTTTCCTGCAGCAACAGTAGATGAATGTATAACATTCCTGTTATGCTAGAAATACAACTGCAACTTCATGTACAGTTTTTATAGCCAAAGCCAGAAGTGAATCCAGGAGGAAGGAGAAGTATAAATCCTTCTTTTACTCCAATCCCTTCTAATCCCCTTCTGACTTTGGTTAAAAAAAAGCCCACATCAAAAACTGCATGTGTTATTCCTGCCTTATAATGCGTTGTCGAATACTCTAAAATGTAATCGTGACAAAGACTCCGATTTTTGGCCTCATTTAAGGAAAAATTATATATTACGTAAACCTGGACTTCATAAAATTCAAAAATCTGAAAACCTTAATCTGGCAATAAAATCTGTTCTCTACCAACACATTTGGCATCACTTTAATACAGGGACAAAGCGCCATAAATATACTGCACTTGGTCCTGGGCTTTAACCCCTTAAAGAGTGTTTAGTTCATAAAGGAGCAGACACCTTTTAGCCTTTTTTACCCATGTGGTGGTTTTATTGCTCTATTTTTTTTTTCTGGCCTGCCAAAATAATTTTTGCTGTGTTTTTTTTTTGGTCACATACTGGGCAATATTTTAATATCACTTCATTTTTAAAAATTTTTTATTAAGGGTGATATACACAAAAATCGAAAAAAAAAAAAAAAGGTATAAATTTATAGTTCTCTAGTTTTAAAAAAAACCATATGGTTGTGAAAGTTGGACGCTCAGCAAAACACAGAAGAAAAATCAAGGTGTTTGAACTATGGTGCTGGAGGAGAAATTTGTATAGCGTCAACTTATTCTGCAGCGCTTTCAGCTGGCCCCAGAGCGAACAGCAGCAGGCATACTTTGCAAGGTGTCCAGGTGATTCCTTGGCTAGCATGATCCCTTGATCTCCCTCCAATTGCAAATCAGTGTACACAGGGAACACTACGCCAGGACAATATCTGAGCACTCATTGAATCAATGCCACATTGAATTAAGGACTCTATCACCAAACATGGAGGCCCCACTACTTATTAATCATCCAGTTTAGTGGGCCAAAGGGATTGTTTGAAATTAAGACAAATGTACATAACTTAATTCTCTATCTGTGTGATGAGCTTCATCTCATTTCGAGCATTTTTACATGGGGTTACATTTTCTCTGCGAGGATATGTATAGATCACACACACATACATAAATCTCTTCTTACCCTGTGATATCGGAGGCTGGTGGTCCTCTATCTTGACGTCCTTGTACAGATCCTTGTGTCCTTCTAGATACTCCCACTCCTCCATGGAGAAATAGACAGCGACATCCTGACACCTTATAGGAACCTGACAACACAATGATACCGTCATTACCCAGACTCCTCTAGTGCTGTTACTGTATAATTACCCAGCATTCCCAGCACTGTCACCTCTCCAGTCAGCAGCTCAGTGATCTTGTTGGCAAGTTCTAGGATCTTCTGCTCATGTATCGGTAAGTGAGGAGGAGCCTCTGTGATGGGGCTCTGGCTCCTGCTCCATCCTCCTGACTCATGGAGATGGCTGTTGGGAGTCGCTTCATCACCCGAAGTCTTCTTCACTATTGTGTAATCCTGTTTATGATACAAATACAAGTTACAATTGGCTGTAGGTTATCACAAAACTTGCTATTCCTGTGATTGGTTCACTGCAGGGGGTTCACTGCAGGGGGTTCACTGCAGGGGGTTCACTGCAGGGGGTTGTTACTCGAAATAATATAG
Organism: Eleutherodactylus coqui; assembly: GCF_035609145.1. Classification (NCBI taxonomy): domain Eukaryota; kingdom Metazoa; phylum Chordata; class Amphibia; order Anura; family Eleutherodactylidae; genus Eleutherodactylus; species Eleutherodactylus coqui. Next base: position 40,185,980 of record NC_089837.1, read on the forward strand.
AAACTGCTGAACAATAAACTTAGATAGGATCATTTTGTGAACACATCTTATGTGTTGCGTGTATGGCTTCTCCAAGCTCTTACCACCCACACCTAAGTTGTTTTACGCATGTTGGTAGGAGACATGAGTAGAATGTAAAAAAAATAAAAATAAAGAAGAAACCAGGTAGCTGGCGCATGACCGCGTGCATAAAATACACTTTATATACATAGGCATACACAAGCAAAATCGCGGAGATACACGATTCCCTATGCAAGTAAAACACTGCGCTTATTAAGCGGCGTTTTATGATACGGTCATGTGAGCCTGGCCTAAGTCTGACTTCAATATTACAATAATGAATATAGAAATATAGTAAGGATTACCTCTCCGGTCAGCAGGGAGATGATCTCTAAGGTGACGTTTAATATCCTCTTGGTAATCTCATTGCTGTTCTTGTCCATCCTTGATGGGTCATTCATGGGGACCATTTTGGATGAGCATGTGAGAGACCTTGATAAACTAAAGGGTTCTAGTACTGCCGGCCCTTTATGAAAAAAGGAGAGACTTGAAATCATACAGGGGACATCATGTGTGATATACAGAAGCTCATCTGATTGTTCTCAGCAAGAGAAACTAAATAACCTTGTAGATATGATACCTTTTAATGGCTAACAAAAAGACGTTATAGCGAGCTTTGGAACCTACTTGGGGTTCTTCCTCAGACATAATGGAGTAGATCCGAAGAAGCATACACATATATATACTCATACATATTAAAAGGCACAGACATGGTGTGATTAATTTCTACTTACAATAATACCAGAATAGGATGAATAGAGGAGTAAATACTTAATTAATCCACTGATAAGCATGTGGAAGTTTTATGGTCTCTAAATTGGTGTTAGGGGGTCAGCAGGCCTGTGTGTTATCTCTGCTATAGATTTCTCATATTCTCCAATGATGCATGAAGCCACTTGTGATGTTGATCCCTCTCTTGAGTGTGTCAAAGATGGTTATAAACTTTACTCCCAAATTCTTCTATGACGTTGAGATTTGACGTTGCCTTTTAATATAGTGACTGTCATATTTTCTATGTTATGTCCATGACTAGAAAAATACTCATCCGCAGGTAATTTGGTCTTCCTTTAATTGTGTGGCAGTAAGATCTCATCCTCGCTTTCAGTTTTTGTCCTGTTCTTCCAACATAAAGACTCCCAATGGGAAATTTACTGCACAGGATGAGGTACACAACATTGGAGAAGCAGAACATGTGTATGTCCCCGGGATCTTATAGTTCTGCAGGGATAAGTTCTTTTTGTGTGTCAGAGGGCAATGCACTCCTGATTAAAAAGTTCCTCAAATTTGGAGGTTGCCTGTAACATAGTAGGGGACCGTCTGAAAAATATGATTTTCAGATGGTCACTCTTGTGTAGGGTATGATGGAGTTTCTTTGTGGCTTTCATTAGTACCTCCAGCTGTGAGTTGTAGGTCACTACTAGATGTACACAATTGTTCTATTCCTTCTATGTGTATTGGAGTAGTTGACTTCTGGGTATCCTGGTGGCCCTGATGATTTGGTCATCACTTGAGGTGGGATAATGGCCCTGATTTTAAAATGTCCTTGTATAAATGTTCAACTCTGTCTATTGGGTTAGAAGATATCTAGTTGTATCTGATGGCCTAGCTGTAGACAGTGGAATTTTTGATGTGGAAACTGTCCCATCTGAGGTATGTGGGCCAATCAATAGGTTTCAAGGATTTCTGTATTGTGTTGTTGAAAATGTTTATGTTGGTGTCCAAAAAGCTGATTTCTTATATGAGTAACTTAACATCAGGTTTATGACAAGGTGAAATGCATCGAATCGCTAACGGGATTTTATTAGACAATCTCCTGTTTTGCAATGAAAATGTTGGCATACTGCAGTGCTATCTTACTGCAAATAGCGGTTGCGGTAAGTAGCAGAAATATTTCTTTGCCGAAGGAGAAATAGTTGTGTGTGAGGATGAATCTTGCGAGTTGTAACACCGATTTGGATGCAACCCTATTGCCTCAAGGTGTATCAGGCAGGCAGTTAGTCCATCTTTGTGTGGGATGTTGGAATATAAGGATTCCACATCCATGGTGGCCAGGATTGAGCCATTTGTTCAGTAGGTCTGTGGTGTTCTACAAATAGCTTTTTGTATTTCTCACCAGTGGTTTGAGGACACCTTCTACCCATCCAGAGATTCTTTCAGTGAGCGTTTCTACATCTGAGATAATTGGCCTCCCTGGGTTGCCAGCTTTATGTAGTTTGGGAAGCATGTAGAATGTTCCAATCCTGGGGTTCTCCGGTATCAAGTCCAAAAGATTTGTGGAACCCACAGACAGAGTTCTGATGACCCTTCTCAATTCCCTCACATATCTTTGAGTCAGCTCTTGATCCAGTTTGATGAAGTATCTGGTGTCAGGTAGCGGTCTGTCTGCTTGTTTCATGTAGTTTGATGCATTCATGAGGATTATAGCACCACCCTTATCTGCAGGCTTAATGGTGATCTCCTTTTTGTTTTTAAGTGCATAGATGGTCCTTCTTTCCTGCATATTGATATTGAATGCTTTTTTTCCTGCTTGCCCAGTATTGTAGTCTGAAGCCCATGTCCAAAGGAGTTTATATATTTGTTGAAAGTGGGACTGTAACCAGAAGGCGGTGTCCAATCAGAACATCACTTATTAAGTGTTGAGAGAAACAGCTCCTCAGAACCTTCGCCACAAGGGTTAAAGGAATATTACCAACATGGACTTCTATGCCATATCTACAAGATTTTCCATAACTTTCCAGATGGTTGCTCCGTTGTTTCCATAACTCCTGTAGAAGTGAATGGAGGGAGCAGCATGCATGTGGCCATCTTCTTCATTTTTCATCTCAGTATGCAGGTTGAGGATCCCAATTCTGCACACATGTAGAGGTTCCAGAGGTAGAACCAATATCTATGAGATATCTGGCCTGGCAGCAGAGCAGTACCTAGGCTTTGGCCTGGCGTGGCAGCAGAGCAGTACCTAGGCTATGGCCTGGCCTGGCAGCAGAGCAGTACCTAGGCTATGGCCTGGCCTGGCAGCAGAGCAGTACCTAGGCTATGGCCTGGCAGCAGAGCAGTACCTAGGCTTTGGCCTGGCGTGGCAGCAGAGCAGTACCTAGGCTATGGCCTGGCCTGGCAGCAGAGCAGTACCTAGGCTATGGCCTGGCCTGGCAGCAGAGCAGTACCTAGGCTATGGCCTGGCAGCAGAGCAGTACCTAGGCTATGGCCTGGCCTGGCCTGGCAGCAGAGCAGATTCTGACCTCGGTTTGGCACACTACAGCAGAGCAGACTCTCGCCTTGGTGTAGATCCAACAGGGTTAAACAGTCCCAAACCCCACAAGCACATATGTGCCTCTCTTAAAGGGGTATTCCTGGATTGTATGTACTTGTTTTATTGATGACTGACGGGAAACCCCGACTCGGATCCCCTCACTGTGCTGCTTTCAGCGCAGGAAGCAGAAGGTGCTGACCGTAGTGCAGCAGCGCAGGATGGCATTGCAGGCCGCATGGAATACAGAATGCATTCTGCAGATAAAAACTCAACAACCCCCCCTGCGCTGCGGACAATCCGCCCGTGTGAGCACTCTCATATACATTCCCCCTCCACTGGAGGATAACCTCCCCCGCCCCCCTGTGTGAGCGCTCTCATATACATTCCCCCTCCACTGGAGGATAACCTCCCCCGCACCCCTGTGTGAGCGCTCTCATATACATCCCCCCTCCACTGGAGGATAACCTCCCCCGCACCCCTGTGCGAGCGCTCTCATATACATTCCCCCTCCACTGGAGGATAACCTCCCCCGCACCCCTGTGTGAGCGCTCTCATATACATCCCCCCTCCACTGGAGGATAACCTCCCCCGCACCCCTGTGCGAGCGCTCCCATATACATTCCCCCCTCCACTGGAGGATAACCTCCCCCGCACCCCTGTGTGAGCGCTCTCATATACATCCCCCCCTCCACTGGAGGATAACCTCCCCCGCACCCGTGTGAGCGCTCTCATATACATCCCCCCTCCACTGGAGGATAACCTCCCCCGCCCCCCTGTGTGAGCGCTCTCATATACATCCCCCCCTCCACTGGAGGATAACCTCCCCCGCACCCCTGTGTGAGCACTCTCATATACATTCCCCCTCCACTGGAGGATAACCTCCCCCGCACCCCTGTGTGAGCGCTCTCATATACATCCCCCCTCCACTGGAGGATAACCTCCCCCGCACCCCTGTGTGAGCGCTCTCATATACATCCCCCCTCCACTGGAGGATAACCTCCCCCGCACCCCTGTGTGAGCGCTCTCATATACATCCCCCCTCCACTGGAGGATAACCTCCCCCGCACCCCTGTGTGAGCGCTCTCATATACATCCCCCCTCCACTGGAGGATAACCTCCCCCGCACCCCTGTGTGAGCGCTCTCATATACATCCCCCCTCCACTGGAGGATAACCTCCCCCGCACCCCTGTGTGAGCGCTCTCATATACATCCCCCCTCCACTGGAGGATAACCTCCCCCGCACCCCTGTGTGAGCGCTCTCATATACATCCCCCCTCCACTGGAGGATAACCTCCCCCGCACCCCTGTGCGAGCGCTCTCATATACATCCCCCCTCCACTGGAGGATAACCTCCCCCGCACCCCTGTGCGAGCGCTCTCATATACATCCCCCCTCCACTGGAGGATAACCTCCCCCGCACCCCTGTGCGAGCGCTCTCATATACATCCCCCCTCCACTGGAGGATAACCTCCCCCGCACCCCTGTGCGAGCGCTCTCATATACATCCCCCCTCCACTGGAGGATAACCTCCCCCGCACCCCTGTGCGAGCGCTCTCATATACATCCCCCCTCCACTGGAGGATAACCTCCCCCGCACCCCTGTGCGAGCGCTCCCATATACATTCCCCCCTCCACTGGAGGATAACCTCCCCCGCACCCCTGTGCGAGCGCTCTCATATACATTCCCCCTCCACTGGAGGATAACCTCCCCCGCACCCCTGTGCGAGCGCTCTCATATACATTCCCCCTCCACTGGAGGATAACCTCCCCCGCACCCCTGTGCGAGCGCTCTCATATACATTCCCCCTCCACTGGAGGATAACCTCCCCCGCACCCCTGTGCGAGCGCTCTCATATACATTCCCCCTCCACTGGAGGATAACCTCCCCCGCACCCCTGTGTGAGCGCTCTCATATACATCCCCCCCTCCACTGGAGGATACCCTCCCCCGCACCCCTGTGTGAGCGCTCTCATATACATCTCCCCCTCCACTGGAGGATACCCTCCCCCGCCCCCCTGTGTGAGCGCTTTCATATACATCCCCCCCCTCCACTGGAGGATAACCTCCCCCGCCCCCCTGTGTGAGCGCTCTCATATACATCCCCCCCTCCACTGGAGGATAACCTCCCCCGCCCCCCTGTGTGAGCGCTCTCATATACATCCCCCCCTCCACTGGAGGATAACCTCCCCCGCCCCCCCTGTGTGAGCGCTCTCATATACATCCCCCCCTCCACTGGAGGATAACCTCCCCCGCCCCCCTGTGTGAGCGCTCCCATATACATCCCCCCTCCACTGGAGGATAACCTCCCCCGCACCCCTGTGTGAGCGCTCTCATATACATCCCCCCCTCCACTGGAGGATAACCTCCCCCGCCCCCCTGTGTGAGCGCTCTCATATACATCCCCCCCTCCACTGGAGGATAACCTCCCCCGCCCCCCTGTGTGAGCGCTCTCATATACATCCCCCCCTCCACTGGAGGATAACCTCCCCCACACCCCTGTAGTAATAACCACATGGACCGTGTCTGACCTCCCCACAAGACCCTCCGCCGCCTCTTACCTGCCGGCTGGAGTCACACGCGGAGCTCTGATATTTCACTCTGAGTCAGTTCTATAATATGTATTATATATCAGTGACCACGTGCTGTATATCCTCAGCAAACAAGTTATTGGCTGACAGAGACAACAGCCGGGACCAGGACCTGCTACACTGCAATAGGACCTGTAATGATGTCACCATCATGTGACCGGTACATAAGGGCGGAACTCAGCAGTGAGAAGGACAAGTGGTGGGTGAAGGACCTATGATGATGTCACTGTCATGTGATCAGTAGGGGCGGAGCTCAGCAGTGAGGAGGAGAAGTGGTGGCTGAAGGACCTGTGATGATGTCCCTGTCATGTGATCAGTAGGGGCGGAGCTCAGCAGTGAGGAGGATAAATAGACGTCAGCCGGAGAGATGGGAGCTGTCAGTGACAGTCGGCTGATCGGACGGTGACTGGATTGTCTGTCGCTCCAACATTTCATTCTCTGCCATAAACACAATCTGTAATTTCCTCCTGGGAGACCAATATGGCTGGAATAGCTCATTGAATGAGAGCGCAGCAGCGAGGGTGGACAGCCTGCTGCAGCCATTATTGGGGGGTTTACACGGGGGGAGATGCGATGGTATGTCCGCATTTGAAACAGAGTAAACTTCTGCTAATTTAAAGGGGTGGTCTCGCGGCAGCAAGTGGGGTTATACACTTCCGTATGGCCATATTAATGCACTTTGTAATGTACATCGTGCATTAAATATGAGCCATACAGAAGTTATTCCACTTACCTGCTCCGTTGCTAGCGTCCTCGTCTCCATGGTGCCGTCTAAATTCGCTGGCAGCTTGCTTTTTTAGACGCGCTTGCGCAGTCCGGTCTTCTCCATTCAGCACGAGCCGCTTCAGTGTGCTCCCCGCTACAGCTCTTCTGCGCATGCGCAGACGAGCTGTCACTGCTCGGGAGCGCGCTGGAGCGGCCATTCTGCACCATCCTCTGTTAGAGGAAGGTGCAGAAACTGGAGCTGCCCAGCGGAGAAGCCCAGCCCAGCAGCCCCGAGAAGCCTCCCAGGTAAGTGATGGGTCGGGGGGGCTGCCGCTGCGCCGGGGGGGCTGTCGCTGCGCCGGGCTACGCCGGGGGGGGGCTGCCGCTGCGCCGGGGGGGCTGCCGCTGCGCCGGGGGGGGGGCTGCCGCTGTGATGGGGGAACTAGCGCTAGGCCGGGGGGGCTGTCGCTGCGATGGGGGGGCTGTCGCTAGGCCGGGGGGGCTGTCGCTGCGATGGGGGGGCTGTCGCTAGGCCGGGGGGGGCTGCCGCTGCGATGGGGGGGCTGTCGCTAGGCCGGGGGGGGCTGCCGCTGCGATGGGGGGGCTGTCGCTAGGCCGGGGGGGGCTGCCGCTGCGATGGGGGGGCTGCCGCTAGGCCGGGGGAACTAGCGCTGGGCTCCGGAACCTAGCGCTGGGCTCCGGGGCCTTCACCTGGGCTGAGGGTCTAGCGCTGGGGAGCCGGGGGCTAGCGCCGGTTACCTGCTGCCTGGCGGTGGGTGTCTGGTCGGCGGCTGCGGGGCGTCTGGTCGGCGGCTGCGGGGCGTCCGGTTGGCGGCTGCGGGGCGTCCGGTTGGCGGCTGCGGGGTGTCCGGTTGCCATGGAGACACAGCTGGCGGCGTCTCGGGAGCGCGCACGTCGGGCTGCAGCGAGCGACGGGGAAAGAGCCGGCGGCCATCTTGAGGAAACTTTTATAAGTTGCTGAAACGCTGGAACGGTAAGTACGAACCAGCTAGAAATGTCATTTACAGGGGTAATTAGTAATGTATGTTTAATGGGGGGGACTGGGCAAAAAAAAAAATTAACTGCTTCCTCGAGACATCTCCTTTAAGAAGATGCGGCGCCCCCTCCCGTCCGTCAGCGCTCCCTTCAGCAGGTATCCGGCAGCCTGCAGTGAACGCAGCGCCATTGGTCACTTCTGCATCACCTGACCAGCGGGGCTTCGCTCAGTACAAGCAGCCGGATCAAGGAAGCGCTGATGCCCGAAGACTTGGGAGGTAAGAGCTGGCGGTCCTGGCATCGGCCGCCGGACACAGACGATTTCTAGTCAAGATCCTCTGAGATGGTGCAGATTATGACTTTGTTTATGTTGCGGAAGTCCTGCGGAATTTGCCCCAAAATTTCCACTGCAGCCATTCTGCCCCCTGTAAACACACCCTTAGGCCTCCTTCCCACGAACGGATTTCCGCCGCGTAATTCGCGGCGAAAATCCGCTGCGTTGCCCGCAGCTATTAGGTTCTATTGAACCTAATAGCACAATGCTCACGATGCGTAATTCCACCGCGGAATTACGCACCGCGATTTCTCCCGTCCTCACCCGCGGCATGCTCTATTTTCTGCGGGTGAGGACGGGCTGTACGCACTGACGGCTTCCATTGCAGTCAATGGAAGCCGTCCGTTCACGCTATCTCCCGCTGTAACCAGCGGGAGATAGCGTGAAAAAACGCTTTCCCGCCCACAGCCGCGCGTCATATGACGTCATATGACGCGGCCGGCCGCGTCACGTGACACGGCCGGCCGTGCACGTGACATGGGCGGTGACGCGGCGGCGGTGGGCGGGGAAGCGATTTCACGCTATCTCCCGCAGGTAAGTATAGGGGCTCTGGGGGGCGCCGTGACGGGCTTCGCAGCGGAATATTACGCGGCGGAGCCCGTCACGCTCGTGGGAAGGAGGCCTTAGTGACCTTTCACACGGGACGGAATTACACCGCAGGACGCCGCCAAATCCCCGGCTGCGCAATTCCACACCAAATCTCCCGCTCTGAAGGGTTTTGATGCGGGTTGCAGCAGGTTTTCAGCCACTTTCAGTTCGGCATCAGAATCTGCCGGTCGCCGGCAGCTTGTGGCGCTGCCTATTCCGTCCGTGTGAGCGGCCGGAGAGGAAATCCCGGGTTATGTTGCGGATTCCAAGCAGATTCTGTCCCTATTACCGGAAATCCCGCGGATGGCGCCCCATTGGTGGTTGTGATGTCACACATCCGCGCCCCATTGGTGGATTGTGATGTCACACATCCGCGCCCCATTGGTGGATTGTGATGTCACGTTACACATCCGCGCCCCATTGGTGGATTGTGATGTCACGTTACACATCCGCGCCCCATTGGTGGATTGTGATGTCACGTTACACATCCCGCCCCATTGGTGGATTGTGATGTCCCGTTACACATCCGCGCCCCATTGGTGGATTGTGATGTCACGTTACACATCCGCGCCCCATTGGTGGATTGTGATGTCCCGTTACACATCTGCGCCCCATTGGTGGATTGTGATGTCCCGTTACACATCCGCGCCCCATTGGTGGATTGTGATGTCACGTTACACATCCGCGCCCCATTGGTGGATTGTGATGTCCCGTTACACATCCGCGCCCCATTGGTGGATTGTGATGTCCCGTTACACATCCGCGCCCCATTGGTGGATTGTGATGTCCCGTTACACATCCGCGCCCCATTGGTGGATTGTGATGTCCCGTTACACATCCGCGCCCCATTGGTGGATTGTGATGTCACGTTACACATCCGCGCCCCATTGGTGGATTGTGATGTCCCGTTACACATCCGCGCCCCATTGGTGGATTGTGATGTCACGTTACACATCCGCGCCCCATTGGTGGATTGTGATGTCCCGTTACACATCCGCGCCCCATTGGTGGATTGTGATGTCCCGTTACACATCCGCGCCCCATTGGTGGATTGTGATGTCCCGTTACACATCCGCGCCCCATTGGTGGATTGTGATGTCCCGTTACACATCCGTGCCCCATTGGTGGATTGTGATGTCCCGTTACACATCCGCGCCCCATTGGTGGATTGTGATGTCCCGTTACACATCCGCGCCCCATTGGTGGATTGTGATGTCACGTTACACATCCGCGCCCCATTGGTGGATTGTGATGTCACGTTACACATCCGCGCCCCATTGGTGGATTGTGATGTCACGTTACACATCCGCGCCCCATTGGTGGATTGTGATGTCACGTTACACATCCGCGCCCCATTAGTGGATTGTGATGTCACGTTACACATCCGCGCCCCATTGGTGGATTGTGATGTCACACATCTGCGCCCCATGGTGCAGCATTACAGGCGCTCGCTGGGTTCCTGGGGAGATTTGGGGCAGTTTGTGAATATTTATCCCCCCAGAAGGTGTTTGTATGTAACGGGTAATTGATCGTATTATGTAGTTTGTAATAATAATTAAGTATTCAAAAAGGAGTCAAGAAGGGAACCTGAAAACTACAGGCTGGTAATGCCAGTGTGACACGGGTGTATTGTCATTGCCCACATGACACAATGCCCATTCATTTGTATTGGGTCACTCACACCTGCGTTTTACTCGCACACAAAAAAAATTGCATGTTGGGCCTTGGCACGTATTACGCCTGCATACACACTAAGATAGTGCATGAAGATTGGTAGCACAATACGCATGTTATCGCACACTTGCTGTGTTCTCACACGTAAGAGAGAGAGACCCGCAGACGACTGTGTGAGCCGGTAAGTCTTACTGCTATTGTGGGTAACATGAAGGGTTTCTAAGAGACGCCATCCTGGAGGACCTCAAGGAAAATAGCCGGATAACTCCGTATCAGCCGGTTTATGGGAGATCGCTGCTGTCACACCAACCTGATCAGCCTCTACCAGGAGGGAAGTTCTACACTGGACCAGGGAGAGTCACTGGATCTTGTTGGGTGTCACAGAGGGCAGTATGGGAGGGGTCACACTTACTAGTGGGGTACCACAGGGGGCAGTATAGGAGGGGTCACTCTTACTAGTGGGGTACCACAGGGGGCAGTATAGGAGGGGTCACACTTACTAGTGGGGTACCACAGGGGGCAGTATTGGAGGGGTCACCGTTACTAGTGGGGTACCACTGGGGGCAGTATAGGAGGGGTCACCCCTACTAGTGGGGTACCACAGAGCGCAGTATAGGAGGGGGTCACCCTTACAAGTAGGGTACCACAGTCGGCAATATTGGAGGGGTCACAATTACTAGCGGGGTAACACAGGGGTCGGTTTTAGGTCCTATTCTTTTCACTATATTTACCTGGTAGATGGATTGTGCAGTAAAATATCCATATTTGCAGATGATACAAAACTATGTAAAGTAATTACCACCAGAGAGGGTGCAAGGAGATTACAAGAGGATCTCGATAAGTTTCAGACTTGGGCAGAAAAGTGGCAAATGAGGTGTAACACTGATAAATGTGCGGTTCTACACATGGGCAGGGAATCCATGTCACCATTACACACTAAATGGGAAACCACTGGGAACACTGACATGGGGAAGGACTGGGGGGTTTTAGTTAACTGTAAGCTTAACTGGAGCAACCAGTGCCAGGCAGCTGCTGCCAAGGCAAGCGGGTTCATAGGATGCATCAAAAGAGTTCTAGCGGCACATGATGAGAACATTGTTCTTCCTCTGTACAAGTCCCTGGTCAGACCACACATGGAATATTGTGGACAGTTTGGGGCACCGGTACTGAAGAAGGACATATCAGAGCGTGAGCGGGTACAAAGATGGGCCACTAAAGTAATAAATTGAATAGGTGAACTACAATACCCAGAGGGGTGATCAAAATTGGGGTTATTTACATTAGAAACAGACAGTTCAGGGACAACCTAATAACTACATATAAATATATCAGGGGACAATACACAGAGATCTCTCCCATCATCTGTTCTACCCAGGGCTGTAACAAGGGGGCGCTCTAATAACTATGTATAATATATCAGGGGACAATACAGAGATCTCTCCCATCATCTGTTCTACCCAGGGCTGTAACAAGGGGGCGCTCTAATAACTATGTATAATATATCAGGGGACAATACAGAGATCTCTCCCATCATCTATATATACCCAGGACTGTAACAGGGGGCGCTCTCTATATCTAGAGGAAAGAAGGTTTCTACCTCAACATAGAAAGGGGATCTTTACTGTAAGAGCAGTGAGACTATGGAACTCTCTGCCTGAGGATGTGGTGATGACAAACTCGCTAAAAGAGTACAAGAGGGGCCTGGATGCCTTTCTTGAGTGATACAATATTATATCATATATCACAGATTACTTCAGAAGGGTCGGTGATCCAGGGATTATGCTGATTGCCAGATTGGAGTCTGCAAGGAGTTTTTTTTCCTTTAAATGGGGAAAATTGTCTGTTTCCTAAATGGTGTCTTTTAAAATTCCTCTGGATCAACGTTGGTGGGGGTGCAGGGTTTGGGGGGGGGGGGGGGGGTTTGAACTGGATGGGCATATGTCTTTTTTTCAGAACAACATACTGTTACTAGCACTTCATTCGCTTTCACTGGAGATGCGGAGATACCTAATTGGCTCTCTGTTAGGTTTTTCCGTCAGCCCCAATGAATTGAATGGAGGACTGACTGTACATGCTCGGCCAGCGCTTCCTTCATGCTGACATCACTGCGGAGGAAGAAGCGATCCCCGCAGTGACAGGCAGAACGGACATGAGAGTTCCATTCTGGAGATCAGCGGGTGTCTCAGCGATGAGACCCCTACCGATCAGCAGGTTATCAGCCATCCTATGGATAAGGGATAACTTGCAATCTTGGTACAATCCATTTACGGAATCAAATCTGAGTATTTTAGGGGCAGTAGAGAGGCTTGTAATGAGAATGGATGAGGAGAAAAAAGAACAGAGCGCCCCTCAGGGGCATGAGTGATATGATGGGAGATGCACTCAGGGATGCATGCTGGTCTGAGCTTCTCTCCGACATATAGGCCAGTGATTGGGATCGGTGCGCCGGCCTCGCTGCGCTGAATAACCAATGGTGGTTATAATTAGGAGGATGTAGGGGAGAAAACAAACAGCCCCAGCGGGACCTTATTGGTTAGAAATAGCGCCTTACAGTCAGGGGTGAGAATAAGACTTTCTTTATTGATACCAGCAAGGTAATGTATTCTGATGCCACATGTCTCTGCAGATAATAGTACATCTACTGCTGACATCACAATATAGAAGGCTACAAAAAGAAGAGGCATGATGGGAAAAGAAAAGAAAACAGGGCATAAATAACACTGGCCAACACGTATTTTGGTGCAGAGCGTTTGATAGCTGCTATAAGGTATATTTCGTGTGCCGATTTGGAATATGCCATCGATTTTTCCCTATCAGCTCTAGTTTCTGTGATATAGGCACTGAGTGAATCTTATTACCCTATTCAATATTACACATACGATCGATATAATTAAACAAATAGCTTACAAATTAGTGTTATTTTCTACAAAATTGTGATGCAAGGAACAAAACAAAGTGGACCATGTAACAACTTATTATTCCAAATAATGAAGATTAAACCATAAATGAAACGGACATTGGTTTAGGAAACTTCTTTTATGGGACATTCGTGAATGAACTTTGGTAGGAGAGTCTACTGCTGGAATTAGCAAAGAATCAGCCATCGTATGTTTATCCCATCATCCCCGGTGAAATCGTTCACCTTGTTCTTCGCTGAAGTCACCCAAATTATCTGGAAAACGGTCCAAGTGGCTGTGAAGGGAGTGAACCTTAAAGGGGTTGTCCGGCCAGAAACATTGCCTGTCATTACTTCTGTTTGCCCATTTCCATGCACTTTGTAATATACATTGTGCATGGAAAATGAAGCAAACAGAAGTTTTGGACTTACCTGAAGGGGTGCCCCCCCCCCCCCCTCCTGTGTTTCTCCTCCGTCATCCCTGGTTACCACAAGAATCTTCTCTTCTTGTTGGGCCGCAGCAGCTCTCGTCGGCGCGGGAACGAGCCTCTTCTCATCCACGCATGCGCAGTTCTTCTCTCTGCAGCCTGGACCGATATACGATCTCCTTGTGTGCAGGGGGGGGAGGATGGAAGAGCGAGGAGCAGGAACTGAGCTCCTGCCTCCTCTCCGCCCCTCTGCACTATTTTCAATGAGGAGGGACAGGGGCGCTCTTCCATCCCCCCCTCCCCCCCCCCCGCACACAAGGAGATCGTATATCGGTCCGGGCTGCAGAGAGAACTGCGCATGCGCGGTTGAGAAGAGGCTCGTTCCCGCGCCGACAAGATTACATCCAAGATCTCTGTAATTATTAAGCATATTGTTTACTAGCTCAGCATATTTTGGTGCTTTGTGGTTGCCCAAAAAGTTTTCAAACAACCTGAACAAATGACATTACAGATGAGAAAGCACGCTCGGATAAAGCAGTTACTCGAGCATCGCTCTTCTCAAGTTACTGCTTACTGGTCCGAGCAGGCTCAGGGGGCGGGGTTGAGAGTGATCTCTCCCCCCCCCCCCCGAGCACGCTCGGACCAGTATGCAGTTACTCGAGAAGAGTGATGCTCGCTCGAGTAACTGCTTTATTTGAGCATGCTCGCTCATCTCTAAATGACATCCATGCACTGCGCTCAACATTACTCATGGAGTCTACAAAGCCACTATCATTTATAAATTGTCTGATTTGTGGACCATCGAAAATGCCAGCTTTTAATTTTTCGGTACTTAGGCCAGGCATTTTCCTACATAGATATTGAAAGCATCGTCCATCATAATCAAGAGCCTTCACAAACTGCTTCATCAGGGCTAGCTTTATGTGAAGTGGGGGCAGGATTATTTTGTCTCTTCCAACCAATGGTTCTCGAATCAAATTCTTTTCACCGACAACCATGTTCTCCCTCACAGGTCACTGTCGTTTCACGCAGTGGTCTTGTTTGGCCCTAGAGTCCCAGAGGCACATGAAACACGGATATTATGTGTACCCACTTTGTTGGCCCAATAGGAAATTTACCATTTTTATATCAACACACATATCCCATTGATGTTCATGATAGTGTATCTTCTCCAAGACCCATGCTATGGTTTCGTATTCTTCTTTCATTTTGGTGGTGTTGGCAATTGGTATTGACCCATATAGGTTTCTATTGTTCAAAAGAACACATTTCAAACTGCACTTTGAACTGTCAATAAATAGACACCAATCGTCAGGAACATATTGGGGATGTCTCATGTTTATCATGAGTCTTTTAATATCTTTACAAAACCTTTTCCCCTCGTACGGTAGAATGTTATTCTTGTTCCCCGTTCAAGTACATTCTTGTCATTCAATCGAGAAGCAAGTAATTCAGCAGCTTCTTTTGAAAGGCTAAGGTCTCTGATTAAGCAACTCAACTCACTTTTATTAAAACGTTGGGGACATGCCGAAGGTTCGACATAGTCACTGTAACTTCCATGATCTGTATCGTAATGAACATCTGAAGTAGTCAGTTCATCCTCTGAAAGATCTGGTAACTCATGAAAAGTAGGAATTGGTACGTCTTCTGAGTGTGGGAGAGAACGTCTTGCAGAGGGTACATCAGCATGTGTCCACTTGCTATGATTCCTTCGATTTAGTCCAATAATACTCACTTTACAAAAATAACAGACATCAATGTTCCCTCCACACCATCGGCACACCGAATTTTAAGCTTCTTCTTTTCCCATTACTCCACTGTCTTAAATGTTCAACACACAGTTTGCATACAACATGTAGAGCCCAACTTTTGTCTTGATTACCAAGCTTTACGCCAAAGTACGCATGTAGACCTGTTTCACGAAGTCTGATATAGGTTTTTTTTATTTTCTTGTAGGGTATATTCTCCAAAGATGTAGCAAAATACATTTGGGTGATTTAAACAATTTCTCCGACTGGAGCAGGCCATCCTGTGTATAAACGTTCAAACAAAACAACCCCAGGCGTACCACTAGAGGGGGAGCAGCGGTTGCGATTCCTACCTGGCACTTGCGTTCAGGGGCCCAGCGGCTCCCACGATCTAGAGATTGCATGCTGAGTGCTTGGCTGGCTGGTCACCAGCAGTGTGTAGCTGTTGCAGGAGAGGAGGAAAGGATGCCGGCAAAGATCACCCCAGTCGTCCTGGAGAGGAGAGGACAGCCGCTGCTATCACTCACCTCACAGCCGTCTCACATGGACCCCCACTGGCAGAGCCAACAGCAGCTTCTACGACGTGTGATGATGTCACCAGTGGGGGAGGGGTCAGCGGTGTGTGTGTGTGTGTGTGTGTGTGTGTGCGTGTGCGTGTGTGTGCGTGTGTCCGTGTCCGTGTCCGTGTCCGTGTGTGTGTCCGTGTCCGTCCGGCCAAAGGGGCTACAAACAAATTTTCATTTAGCGCAGGAAAAGCATTATATTTGGAAAAATTACACCAAGGGGTTAGATCATGTATGGAAATTTGTTTTGCAGCTGTATGCAGCACAATTTAGGAAGGAGGGGGGGGGGGAGACAAGCTGTACTTTTGCACCCGGGCCCCTGAGCCTTTAGGTATGCCCCTGAACACAACGATTGTATAGCTACAACACCCCACAACACCTCGGGCGACAAGTGTACACAACCGTTCCTCAGTACCGGTCGGGACAAACTAATACCTGCTGTTGTTCTTCACTACCACGGCACTGTAGACGATTAGGAAGTTTGAGGAACATTTCTAAAGGTTTTTACACCAGTTTTCCAGCCAACCCAACACGTTTTTGAAAATGGGAAAAGGCTTGTTGGGAGGGGGGTGTGGCTCAAGACCAACAAATTTATGTGTAATGTATACCAGAAAAAAACATAAATTATGCCAGAAGTGTATGCCTGATTGGGAGCTGGCATACATTGCTGTGAGGAAGCACAGTTTTAGCCCATTTAAAATAGGAAGATTGACTTTTCAAAATTTGGCTCTTGCACTTTATGACACCTATGATGAGCCCCATTCTTGGCATTAGTATTAAAACATTTCCTATGTTCTGAACATTAAAATTCCTTCACTCTTGTGTGAGTTCTGTAATGTCTAACGAGACCCGATTTCTCTGTAAAGCATTTCCCACATACTGAACATGAATATGGCTTCTCTCCTGTGTGAAGTCTATGATGTGTAAGAAGATGTGCTCTACTCGTAAAACATTTCCCACATACAGAGCATGAATATGGCTTCTCCCCTGTGTGAAGGCTCTGATGTGTAAGAAGATTTGTTCTATTCAAAAAACATTTCCCACATTCAGAACATGGGAATGGCTTCTCTCCTGTGTGAATTCTCTGATGTCTAACAAGAACTGCCTTCACTAGGAAACATTTCCCACATACTGAACAAGAAAACGGCCTCTCTCCTGTGTGAATTCTCTGATGTCGAACAAGATCTGATTTCTGACCAAAACATTTCCCACATACTGAACATGAATATGGCCTGTCTCCTGTGTGAAGTCTCTCATGTGTGAGAAGATGTGTTCTATCTGTAAAACATTTCCCACATTCAGAACATGGAAATGGCTTCTCCCCTGTGTGACTTCTCTGATGCTTAACAAGTCCAGATTTCATCTTAAAGCATTTCCCACATTCTGAACATGAAAAGGGATTCTCTCCTGTGTGAATTCTCTCGTGTCCAAGTAGATTTACTTTATTTGTAAAGCATTTCCCACATTCTGAACATGAAAACGGCTTCTCTCCTGTGTGAATTCTCTGGTGTCTAACAAGACAGGATTTCAGCTTAAAACATTTCCCACATTCTGAACATGGAAATGGCTTCTCTCCTGTGTGAAGTCGGTGATGTGCAATAAGGTTTGTTCTAATCTTAAAACATT
This sequence comes from Eleutherodactylus coqui, assembly GCF_035609145.1. Classification (NCBI taxonomy): domain Eukaryota; kingdom Metazoa; phylum Chordata; class Amphibia; order Anura; family Eleutherodactylidae; genus Eleutherodactylus; species Eleutherodactylus coqui. Next base: position 40,203,434 of record NC_089837.1, read on the forward strand.
TCCCACATTCTGAACATGGAAATGGTTTCTCCCCTGTGTGAATTCTCTGATGTTTAACAAGACCCGATTTCAGCTTAAAACGTTTCCCACATTCTGAACATGAAAATGGCTCCTCTCCTGTGTGAATTCTCTCATGGCTTACAAGGTTTCCTTTATTTGTAAAGCCCTTCCCACATTCTGAACATGAAAACGGCTTCTCTCCTGTGTGAGTTATCTCATGGCTAACAAGGTGTGATTTTCTTTTAAAACATTTCCCACATTCTGAACATGAATATGGCTTCGCATCTGTGCAAGTTCTTTTGTGCATAAGATGACCTGAGCTTTTTACAAACTGTTTTTCACATTGAAAACTAGTAGCACCAATTAGACCTGTACTTGTAAAATTCTGGGATCGATCAGGAGAAGGTTCCTCGTGATTAGGGTGATTATATGACAGATCTGTACTGTTACATACTGGCTGAACATTATCGGTAATGAGGTTTTCTCCTGGAGAGTGCTGCACAATATCTTCATCTTCTGCTTTATAATTTAGCGATGACATGAAGTTTCCATCAACGTCCTCAATCGGATTTTCTGCTAGGATTAAATTTGAATTTAGTGATTTTATTTAGTGTTTTCACTACCTCAGTATAATATATAACAACCAATCACAGCGCAGCTTTCATGTTGCCTCAGCAGTATAATATATAACAACCAATCACAGCGCAGCTTTCATGTTGCCTCAGCAGTATAATATATAGCAACCAATCACAGCACAGCTTTCATGTTGCCTCAGCAGTATAATATATAGCAACCAATCACAGCACAGCTTTCATGTAACCTCAGCAGTATAAAATATAACAACCAATCACAGCACAGCTTTCATGTTACCTCAACGCTATAATACATAATGACCAATCACAACGCAGCATAATGGCTGATCCTAGGAACTCAACATTACTCAGCATCGGTGCTGTCATGTATTTATGTGCACTTTCTGATATCATCATCTTTTGTTACCTATAATGCCCAGTTTTGTATTGCATGCATTCTGCTTTGGGTAGCCGCGCTATATATATATAACGCACGATCTGCTTGTTTGTGTCGTATACACATCCACAGTTCTGTCCGAATTAAGTAACATTCTGCATGAGTGTTCTTAAGCCCCCGGCGACGGGTAGTGAGAACTCACCGAATTCCCCTGTAATTTTTATTGCCAACAGCAACCAATCACAGCTCAGCTTACATTTCTTATACTTCTGAGGTCAAATAAAAGCTGTGCTGTGATTGGTTGCTATGGGCAACAGCTTTTTATTTTGGATGACTTCCATAACAGTGTGGTGTTCGGCTGATTGTTGTGGCTCACTTTGTATATTCCAGGACTGCTATTCATAAAATTGCTGCGCAATGCAGTGGTGTGTGTGTGTGTGTATTATATATATATATATATATATATATATATATACACATATACATACACACACACACGTACATACATAGGTACATACATACGTACACACACACATATTGTGTATATATATATATATATATATATATATATATAATATATGTGTGTCTATATACATACATTATATATATATATATATACGCACGCACATACATACATATACACACACACACACATCGCACGGGTATATCTTCTAGTATGTTGTTTAAGATCAGAAGTTCAGAACTTTATGGAAGCAGCGATGCCAAATGTGCTTTTATTTTATTATTAATATGGGAATTTTTTTTAAACTTTCTTTTATTTTTCCAATAATGAAATAAAAATGTAAAGTTAAAGGGGTTGTCCCGCGCCGAAACGGGTTTTTTTTTTTTTCAACCCCCCCCCCCGTTCGGCGCGAGACAACCCCGATGCAGGGACGTAAAGAAAGCTTACCGGAGCGCTTACCTTAATCCCCGCGCTCCGGTGACTTCAATACTTACCGGTGAAGATGGCCGCCGGAATCCTCTTCCTCCGTGGACCGCAGCTCTTCTGTGCGGTCCATTGCCGATTCCAGCCTCCTGATTGGCTGGAATCGGCACGTGACGGGGCGGAGCTACACGGAGCCAGCATTCTGCACGAGCGGCTCCATAGAAGACTGCAGAAGACCCGGACTGCGCAAGCGCGGCTAATTTGGCCATCGGAGGGCGAAAATTAGTCGGCTCCATGGGAACGAGGACGCTAGCAACGGAGCAGGTAAGTAAAAAACTTTTTATAACTTCTGTATGGCTCATAATTAATGCACAATGTATATTACAAAGTGCATTAATATGGCCATACAGAAGTGTATAGACCCACTTGCTGCCGCGGGACAACCCCTTTAAGTACAAAGCTTTTCATTTTTTAAATTCCCCCTAGGGGGCTAAAACTTGCGATTCTTTAATCCCCTGTTTGCCCACACAGCGCTGAGTGTTAAGCAATTATGGGTGAAAAACAGCCTGACACCCTCGCCGCAACCTCCGTTCAATTTTTTTTTTTGTTATGAGTGCTTTCAGTGGTGAAAGAGGAAACTAAATGTCACAGCTGCAGGTTGTTTGTATGAACCGGCCATCACAAATAAGGCAAAAAACGGAACTTGTCAAAAAAATAATAAAAACATCACTGGAGCCGAACGCAACCTACGTTGGCTGACGTACCTCCTCAGAAAGGTGCTGCAGACATTTACCTAGCAACAAAGCCTGTACTAGTAACAGCTGTATTTCCTGCTCTCACATCTTTGGTATCCATCAGCTGATGGAGCGATATGAATATGTTTGACACATAGAGCAAAACTAGGGGGCTAAAGCGATACAAAAGAGCCTAATTGGTGAGATCCTAAATTAAATGTCATACTGCTCACATGGAAATGCACTGCACAAGATGGTATCAGGGCCTCAAGAAGTATCAGCAAAAAAAAAAAAAAAAATTATTATATATATATTATCGTAATATATTCTGTATCATGTATGTTTCTTCTTACCTTGTGATATCGGAGGCTGGTGGTTCTCCATCATGACGTCCTTGTACAGATCCTTGTGTTCTTCTAAATACTCCCACTCCTCCATGGAGAAATAGACAGCGACATCCTGACACCTTATAGGAACCTGACAACACAATGATACCGTCATTACCCAGACTCCTCTAGTGCTGTTACTGTATAATTTCCCAGCATTCCCAGCAGTGTCACCTCTCCAGTCAGCAGCTCAGTGATCTTGTTGGTGAGTTCTAGGATCTTCTGCTCATGTATCGGTAAGTGAGGAGGAGCCTCTGTGATGGGGCTCTGGCTCCTGCTCCATCCCCCTGACTCATGAAGATGGCTGTTGGGAGTCGTACCGTGACCTGATGTCTTCTTCACCATCGTGTAATCCTGTGTATGAAGAGAGACATGTAGGGAACTGAACCCAGTATTCCTCCCTCAGTGGAAAGCAAGAGATTGTGATCCTGCTGTATAGAGGTCTGGCAAGAACACAACTGGAATACTGTGTTCAGTTCTGGAGACCTCACGTACAAAATAGAATAAGTTCAAAGATGGACTATGACAATGGTGGAAGATCTCATAAAACCGATCAGGAAAGACATAACAATCTTAAGGCTCTTTTAATCAGATCCTCCAGCGCCGACTGCAGGAATTTCATTTGGAAAATTGCCGTACTGGTGCAGAAACCGGATATGGAAGTACTGCCCTGTTGGGAGTTAGTTTTAGGGTTTTGTAGGGTTACAACAGGATTAGCCCACATTGAGTGGGGTCGCTCTTGCCAGGGCGATCGCTCCACAGATCGGCAGAGAGAACGCAGGGCCTTTTATAGTAACAATGTGCTATCAGAACATCGTCTCTAATTTAGACCTCTCATCCCTGAAAAATCATCTATTTATTCGGTACCGCGAACATCAGAGTTAGAATCAACAAACTGTGATTACTGCAGTAATACCTTCTGTATAACCCCTGACCCCAAGGCAAAACAATATTCTTTATTATTCTGTGTATATACTGAGGTTAATGTTATTACATATTTCTAATAAAGCAGTATATTGGTAAAGCGGTATCCTTCTGCAGTGATAAGCACCTTGTTGTTGGTCCCGTCATTATATATCATTATTACAGTGAGATTTGTTCCCCAAAGAGAGAAGGTAAAGGAGAGAACATGATGGAAACCTTCATATATTGTATGTTACAGGAGGGAAGACACTAAACCCATGAACAAGGGGCCCAATCTGACATTAATGGGAGGGAAGATCAAAAGCAATGTCAGAAAATATAATTTTACCCGCTCACCTGCTTGTCGCTCTCACTCTGGGCCTCTCCTACGTACATTGCGGTCACTTCCATGCAGTGCAGCCTCCTGCTACTACTTATCAGACACCATCTTTATTTTTACATTTCTCCCCGCTTTCTTTTGCTATTATCAGTCACATGATGCATCAGTAGAGCATCACATGACCAGCTACAGCCAGTACCATCTGTCCGCTGAGATCATTACCTTCTATATTAATAATAATAAACTTTATTTGTATAGCGCCAACATATTCCGCAGCGCTTACATAGACAGGGGGAATACAGTAAGACAAAAGTACAAACATTACAGAACCACGGTTATATAGTAATCAGTTGATGGAAACAATAGGGGTGCGGGTCCTGCTCCAACGAGCTTAGATACTACAAGTAATGGGGTGATACAGAAGGTAAAGGGCTGGAGATGTGCACGGTATGGCCAGGTGGAGAGTGAGGGATGTTATACACATAGACAATGGTCAGACATTTAGCCGTGTGACGGCAGAAACGGTGTGACTGCAGGAGCGGTTTATGATGGCTAGCAGGGATTGCAGTCAGTAGGTCAGGGAGCATGTTATCAGGCGGAGTACAGAGGGGTTTGTTTAGGGAATGCGGTATGCCTCCCTGTAGAGGTGCGTTTTTAGAGCACGCCTGAGGTTCTGCGAGTCCTGGATTGCCCGGGTAGCCTTTGGTAGTGCGTTCCAGAGGACCGGTGCTGCTCTGGAGAAGTCTTGGAGGCGGGAATGAGAAGTTCGAATTAAAGGGGCGCTCAGTCTGGTTTCATTAGCAGAGTGGAGAGCCCGGGCTGGTTGATGGATTGAGATGAGGGAGGCGATATAGGGGGGCGCTGCACTGTGGAGGGCTTTGTGGATGAAGGTGGCGAGTTTAAATTGAATTCTGTATTTAACGGGCAGCCAGTGCAGTGACCGGCACAGGGCAGAGGCGTCCGAGTAGCGGCTGGACAGGAAGATGAGCCTGGCTGCCGCATTCAGGATGGACTGGAGAGGGTAGAGTCTGGTGCAGGGGAGGCCGATCAGCAACGAGTTGCAATAATCGAGCAGAGAGTGGCTGAGGGCAACAGTAAGAGTTTTTAGCGTGTCCACAGTGAGAAAAGAGCAGATTCTTGCGATGTTCTTGAGGTGCAGCTGACATGTTCGGGCCAGAGATTGGATGTAGGGGGTAAAAGAGATCAGAATCAAATATGACTCCAAGGCAGCGGGCGTGTTGTCTAGGAGTTATGGTGGCGCCACACACTGAGATGGAGATGTCAGGAGGAGGTCGGTTAGTGGAGGGTGGAAATACCAATAAGTCAGTTTTAGAGAGGTTTAGTTTTAGGTAGAGAGAGGACATGGTGTTAGAGACAGCGGACAGACAGTCGGTGATGTTTTGGAGTAAAGGTGCAGAGATGTCACGGGAAGAGGTGTATAGCTGGGTGTCATCAGCATACAGGTGGTATTGGAGGCCAAATCTCCTGATGGTTTGTCCAATAGGGGCTGTGTAGATAGAGACAAGAAGGGGGCCGAGGACAGAGCCCTGGGGGACCCCAACAGCAACGGGAAGAGGAGGGGAGGTCGAGCCAGCAAAGGAGACACTGAAAGAGCGGTCAGATAGGTAGGAAGAGAACCAGGAGAGGGCAGTATCCTAAATAAGCCACAGACTACATGTAAACAGTCAGGGAGATGAGCTGCCATCTTCTTCATTATAAATGTGTAACAGGAGGCTGTAATTCATCAGCAGTAGGAGTTCCTATCCCCCTGTGAAGAGCCTGTGTGGTACAGTCCATATAATTTATTCATCATAGAAGACCAAATGACCCAAGACCGTTCTTTGGAGTACTCTCAGGGAGACAAGGAATTCCCAGGTGGTCACAATGAGATTACAAGACCCACATGAAGAGGGCAAGGTTCGGAAAGGCATAATTAAAGCAGGTTATACTAGTTACATAAGGAGTGAAAACAAATATCACCAAAGCGGCGCTTTAAGTGTAACTAAGATAACATATCTATTCTAAGGGATAAATAAGAGGGAAGTAATATAATTGCAGACTAGATGGACCATGTGCTCCTCCTGTCATCAGTCTTCTGATTATATAGATATCAACCTAGTGACAGAAATCCAAATTTCCAGGTCAAACTCAGTCCATGTGATCCTGCTGGTTCCTGGCTGCCCTTCCCTCCACATTACAAGGAGCCTACTTACCATTCTCATTGCTCCTATAATATGGCTGCAACACCCCAGAGGGGTGACACTGGGCACCTGCTAACATGAAGGAAGAGCTGGCAAGGATAAGTGCTGTCTCGTCACAGTGGCACTTACCATGCTCTGGTCCTGGAGGGATGACACGCAGCCAAGGCCAGTGTAGTATCACCAGCCAGCTTCGACACCCCTATGATAGGGAATGCCAATAAACAGGTTGATGGGGGTAGTAGTACTTATCACTCGTGACATCACCGTTCCCATACACCCAGTATGCTACACAGTGGAGAAATGAACACAGAGATTTGTGTATAGTACCATGGGTCCCCAGGAACGGTAAGAGCTCGGTATGACTTTTACTTAACGAATAACTTCTTTACAACAGGTAATGCAGGTACAATTCACTTTAGCACATTAGCAGGCTATAGCTCAGAGGTAGGCAGAATACACAAGATGAATACGGTCCTACAGTCCATGTTATCTGTATGTCACGGTTCTGGATTGTGGGCACTTCAGAGGAGGAAGGGGCATTGGAGTCACTCCGCAGACTCTCTGGCAGACAATTATTAAAGGAGGCTTAGCCAATAAACACCCCGCACGGCAGACACATGGGTGTTACAATCAAGTACCTCTGTGAGGTGATCCTAACTATGGACAACCGCACAGGAAAAGCCTGTAATGTGAACTGGTATCTTGTTTAGAACTTTGGTGGGGCTCTCTGTACCTCTAATGACGGGACTCACTCCTCTCACATCCACACTCCAAATGCTATGGGATGTCGCTCCTCTTCCCCCCTCTTCACCTACATGGAAGCTGAAGCTGCTTCCATGTGGCTCTGTGTTAGCACTCTGTAGCAGGCAAGATGGAAGACCCTTCCTGCTCTCTATCACTCCTATTTATACCCTCTATCATACCACATGACATGACAAACTGATACATCTACATGCAGGCAATGATTTTATTAAAGTTAACCTCTCAAGCGCCGCAGCTGTGCAACACACACACTAGATATGACAGGACAAGCTGTGCACAGTGCATCTACATAGGACAAAACATGTATGACATTTATGGAGGGGACCAGGATTACTATTAGCTCATTGGTTCCCACCATACAGAACTGACCATATTGGTGGCCGATCTTCACATTCTCTGCTGCTCAGTTCTTTAGTTCTCCCTCACTTGGAAGGTCTGGAAGCCGTTATACAGGACACTGGATTGTTCCTATTACTTCCTAGAATGGATTTTCTCCTCCCTGAGGGCTTCTACCCACCAGCGTTTTTTTTAACGCTGCAATACCGCAGCCTTTTTTTCAATTGGGCTTTCTAATATTAAAATCGCAACGCACAAAAATCGCACAAAATAGCGATTTTAGTGAGATGCGATTTTAACAATATCGCAGCATTAAAAAAAACAAACGCTACTGGGTAGAAGGCCTTAGTCTGATTTGTTACATAATACAATAAAGATCAAAGAAATACAGAATAGCTTACCTCTCCGGTCAGCAGGTAGATGATCTCTAAGGAGAGGTTTAATATTCTTTTGGTAACTTCATTCCCGTCCTTGCGCATCCTTGGTGGCTCATTCAGGAGAAGGACCATTTTGGATGAGAAAATTGGGTCGGCTGGAGGGGTCTAGTACTGCTGGCAGCTAGAAGAAATAAAACAGAGAGGCTCTAAATCCTACTGGAAACCTCATCATGTGACATACAGCTCCTCACTTATTGATCACTGATAGAATCAGGTTCTCAGGTTCTTCACTATATGGATTCTAGGGATTTGCCATAAATATCTAGGTTGCAGCCCAAGCTGTTTCCATATCTCCCATAGATGTGAACAGAGGGCTGTACATGTGTGGCCGCCTCCTCATTCATTGTCCTCTTGGATGTAACTGCTGCGGACCCCTGGCTGCACATATAGTGGGTCCGGGGGTCAGAGGACGAACCCATATTATCATTTATGGCATATTCTGTGGCTATTTAGTAAATAAAGAAACTCGCCGCTGCAATCTTCCCCCCCAAAAAATTTGTTTTGTTACCATCTGCTCTTATCAACTTTACCTTCTGCCACTAATTCTTTTTTTTTTTTTGTGATTTCTCGAAATCTGTAATATCAAGGTTATCTAGGTTACCGCTGGCTCCCCTTCAATTTCATCTTTTACTGCTAGAGCGCCAGTGACTATAGTTTTTCTTTCCTCTCCTCAGCGCTCCAGCAGCTCGGACCACCAATGTGAAGCAGCAGCAACACTGTGGGATTTCCTCTCCACCAAGTCTGAGCCGGTAGTCCAGCCGGCATTCTGTTTCCCGTTACCCCCCTGCTCCATCTCTCATCTGCTGTCTTATCTCCAGGGGTTCTGGCTGTCGGGTCACCAGACTGCATAGAGAGACCACTTTACAATTTTGAGACTTGCTCAGAAATTAAAGTTACACTCTTAATGGATATACACCGGTTTTCTTCTTCAGCCCTGAACCTCCCTCTTCCCTCCTTTCAGGCGAGGAGCAATGTTGTCTGAATGCTGGAGATACTATATTACTTCACTACTGGTCAAACATTTTAGAGCACCTCACTTTTTCCAGTTCCTTTTGATATTAACACAGTTCAAGTGGAGCAAATAATGTGAAATAGTTCAAAAGAAAAAAACATAAAACTATTATGAAATTTTAACCTTCCTCAATAGTCTAAATTTATGATTTTAACCAAATGGCTTTTTTCAGGGAACAAGTCAAGGACAGCCGCTCTGCAACACAGAAAGCAAATTATGGTGTGAAATTGGATGTTAACTATTCTTGCAAGTGTCTCAACTTTTGAAGATTACTTTCAAACCCTCTGATTCTATATAACCAGCCACTAAGCTTACAGAATAAAAGGGGGCGTGGCTTGCAACCAAGATGGCCAGACATGATTGAGAGGAGCTCCCTTGGGGAAATCTAAAATCCTGAGCATTTTGTGGCCGGCAGGGCTGACACCTACACAGAAGCTTCTCTAGGACAATCCAGACATCATCTGAGGGTGAGAGGTGAGCTGGGATCCTTCCTTCCCTCTGCTAAAGCGTGACCTCGTGTCGGCACCCTAACAGTTCTCAGGCCTGTCCTTCACCACTAACTGCCTGCAAAGCAGCAACAGCTACATCAAGAGCCCAGCTCACATGGCAAAATAAAAATAGGAAAAATAAATCCCACCCCTAGATGAGAGTTGTGGTGATTAGATGGATGGTCTTGTCACCTGAGACCCTACCAGTTGTTCCTCCCTTGGCCTAAAGGAGACTCTCGGAGGCTCCTTGTGTGTAGTGACCTCTTCTTCCGCTTGTAGAGCTTGTTGACCACTAGACGCCTCTACGACACAGAGAAGAGATTTCATTCGTTACCAGAGCTTGGAATGAAGCAGGTGGATGGTCATACCGACTAATTACCCCCCCACCGGGCCGATCTGACCAGACCATTAGGAACTGTTGGGATCAGTGGATGTGTGAGGGGACTTAGGATGCCCTCCACAGACCACCATTAGAGAGGATTGTCTGATCATCTGATAAACATGACCAGCTCTAACGGTCTTCTGGTCCGCCATCCAGAGACAGGTGGCGCCATTGTTACAGGCTCCTATCTCTGTCCAAACCATTTTTGGTCTCACGGCACTGCTATGCGATGGCTGTGATTGGTTCATTGAGTGCCGCAGTGATTGGCTGAGCCGTGGTGCTCAAGAGCCAATCAGAGCCAGCGCTTCCTGGAGGCAGGATTTTTGAACCCTCTGACTAGTAAGCGCCGACTGAAGACTACAAAGAATGTCATGTAACTGCTGGAGGAGGAGTGCGGCGGAGCGGGCGGCGCCTGTTAGGTGGTGTATGTAGGGCTTATTTAGGGACAAACAGTAGGACTTCCCACTGTAAAGGTTGTATCGCACAAAGACCGCAATTTTGTGCGATGAAACACAAAGAAAGGCTCCGTAGGGAAACATGGGCTACAAAGCGTCGCAAACTGCGGCTGTATAGAGCGCGCCGTTATTGTTTTTCTTCCGCAATGTAGCAATCTACAAAACCGCTAATGAGAAGGAACCCATGGGCTTCACATACATGTGATTTGTAGCGCTGTTGCAGCATGAGGAAATCACGCGATTTTGTCACCAGTGTGAAAGCGGCCTTGGGGAACTTTCCCGCGGGACGGGATTAGTCGCACGGATATTCTGCCTCACAATGTTATCTCTATGGGGCTGGAATTCCGCGTCCGTTAGAATCCGCTCGTCTTTACTACAAAACCGCGAGATTAAACTGCGCAGCGGAGGAGCTTCCTGCTGGTAATTACGGCGTCTTGTGGGATTGTTGGGGGGGATTTCTATCATCCAGGAGACGGAATTCACAACTAAAGGCTGCGGGAAAAACAGGAGAAGTTCTGTACTGATTGCCAATATCGGCCTCTGCGCCGCGTCCTGCGGACAATCCGCCCGTGTGAGCGCTCTTATACATCCCCCCTCCACTGGAGGATACCCTCCCCCGCACCCCTGTGTGAGCGCTCTCATATACATCCCCCCCTCCACTGGAGGATAACCTCCCCCGCACCCCTGTGTGAGCGCTCTCATATACATCCCCCCCTCCACTGGAGGATACCCTCCCCCGCACCCCTGTGTGAGCGCTCTCATATACATCCCCCCCTCCACTGGAGGATACCCTCCCCCGCACCCCTGTAGTAATAACCACATGGACTGTGTCTGACCTCCCCACAAGACCCTCCGCCGCCTCTTACCTCTATACAAGTCTCTGAAGAATGCTGGCTGATAACAGAGAGAACAGCTGTCACCAGAACCTGCTCTGTATCTGCTACACTGCAATAGGATCTGTGATGTCACTGTCATGTGATCATTAGGGGCGGAGCTCAGCAGTGAAGAGAAGTGGTGGCTGAAGGACCTGTGATGATGTCACAGTCATGTGATCAGTAGGGGCGGAGCTCAGCAGTGAGGAGGATAAATAGACGTGAGGTGGAGAGATGGAAGCTGTCAGTGACAGTCGGCTGATCGGACGGCGCTTGAGTTTTCTGCCACAAACACACAAGCTGTAATTTCCTCCTGGGAGACCAATATGGCTGGAATAGCTTATTGAATGAGAGCGTATCAGCGAGGGTGGACAGCCTGCTGCAGCCATTATTAGGGGGTTTACATGGGGGGAGATGCGATGGAATGTCCGAAACAGAAAATTTAGTGGCATTTCTGCATTCAAAACAGTAAAAATCAGCACCATTTGGATCGGCTAATTTGAGAAGATGCGGCGCTCCCTTCACCAGGTATCTGGCAGCCTGCAGTGACCTATGGATATTTGACCAAGTTGCAGCCATGCAAATTTGTTCTGCCGACGCACCCCCGGGTTCGGCCCAAGAAGAAGCAAGGGCCCTAGTGGAGTGAGCGCTTATTCCTTCTGGCACAAGTAGATCCTTGATTCTATAGCGCTCTTGGGTTGCTAATTTAATCCCTCTTGCTATGGTATCCTTTGGTACCGATTTTGATTTGCTGCATCCCCAAAACTGAAGGAAAAACTTTTCCGATCATCGAAAACTCCAAGAGGCCTGCAGGTAGAATAGGACTGCCTGACGCACATCCAGGACAAGCCGGGACTGTTTACAGCAGGACAATCCGGTTCATACCAGGCAGAGAATCTTTCCCCTTTATTTGAAGTAATGCTTTTACCACTTTTTAGTAGGGTATCGATTACCTTGTGAGACAGACCCCGATTCCTCAATGTTTGCCTTTCAGTAGCCAGGCTGTTAGTTTTAGCCAACGGACTTTCTGAAAGAACACACAGACCCTGAGACAAAAGGTCCTCCCTGAGAGGCAGTGCTATGGGGGATTGTATCGCCGAGGAGTTCAATATTGGAAACCATGACCTCTTCGGCCAGGCTGGTGCCATAAAGATCACTGTGGTCCGACTTCTCCGTATTTTTTGAAGACACCAGGATATTAAAGGAAGGGGAGGAAAGGCGTACCCCAGGGTCATATCCTATTTCTGTGACAGTGCATCTAGCGCCATGGTATGATCTGTGGGATTCAGGGAGAAGTCTCAGCATTTGAAATTCTTCCTCACCGCAAACAAACCCATCTGAGGTTGGCCCCACATGGCCGTAGGGTGCTGGTATACTTCCATATTCAGAGCCCAATTTCCTGGATCTAGTTTTTCTCTGCTTAGGAAGTCTGCTGATAATGACTCCACGTTGTTTTCTGCCCATGACAGAATCCTTCGTGCCATATGTTACAAGTGAGGATGGTGTGTGCCTCCCTAGTGGTGAATAAGAGACAGCCGTTTCATTTTTGAATTAAACTTTTACGTGTTTTCCTTGTAACATGTCCTCAGATCGGATTAAAGCTTCCCAGACCGCCCTGAGCTCTCTATAATTAGACAACCGGGCACTGGTTTAGCTTGACCAGGAGCCTTGTAGCGTTCTACCTGCTACTTTGACTTCCCAACTGGATCCACTGGCATCTGTGCTGATGGTAATGCAAGGAGATGGGGATCATTTTACTCCTTTCCTGAGCCTGGAGGGAGATGGCCACCAATTTAAGGATCTTTTTACTGATTGTCAACTTAAATTTTTTATCCAGGGAGGATTGACTTCGATCCCAAGTTAACAGGATTTTTTTGCTGCAGGAATCTATGACATCTGTGTCATCTGTGTCCATGGCACTGTAGGAAGGGATGCTGTCATCTGACCCAACACCCTCATTGCTTCTTTAGTGGAAACATAATTTTTCTTTTTGAACTCGCTAATTGAAAGGATAATATCTGAGACCTTCACTTCTGGAAGAAAAGAATACCCTCTTACAGAATCTAAGAGGACTCCCCCAAAAATCTTAATTTTAAAAAATTAACATTCCAACCTAAATGTTAGAGGAGGTTGAGTGTCTACAAGGACCGCATTGTGTCCACGTCTTTTGCAATTAACAGAAAGTCATCTCGGTATGGGATAATATTGATGCCCCTCTCACGCAAAAAACTGATTGGCTCGATCATGACTTCTGAAAATATCCTAGGGGCCGAGGAAATGCCAAATGGCAGACAAACTAAAAATGATAAATAACCCCCTTTATCTGAACTGCAAACATAAGATATCTCTGGGATGCTGTATGAATAGGTATGTGATAAAAGGCATACCTCAGGTCCACTGTACACATCACATAAGAGGGTCCTATCAACGGAACCATCGACCTGATTGTCTCCATTTTAAACGTAGAATTCTCAATGTACTCATTAAGTGATTTTCAATTAAGAATAACCCTAAATGATCCATTAGCTTTTGGAACTTAAAATAAGAAGGAATGGAACCCCTGACCCTGTTCATCCACAGGGACAGGCAAAATGATCCCTAACTTTATTATATTATAAATCCCCTCTTCCAAATTCTTGTAGGGGGGATAGACGATAGTTCTATCTGATACCCCGACATAATCACCCTCAATACCCAGGGATTACCAGAAACCTGGCACCATCTCCCCGAGTATTGCGCAAGTCTACCCCCCACTATGCTAGACTTATCTGGGTTCGGGTTTGGTGAAAAAAACTGAGTTCCCCCTTCCCCCTTTCAGGTATGACCACCTACCCGACTTGCCTTTACTCCTACCCCTAGGTGGCAATGACTCCTTCTGGGAAGATGAAGTACTTTTTTCTTATCGGACGCTTTCTCCAAAATTTTATCTAAGATTGGCCCAAATAGGTATTCTCCTTGAAAGGGGATTGCACATAATTTATCCTTAGACTCTGTGTTCCCTGACCAAGCTCTACGCCACAATGCTCTCCTGGTTGAATTCCCCAGCCCCTCGTTTCTTGCTGAGAACCTCACGGATTCAGCTGAGGCATCTACCAGAAAACCTGTAGCTTTTTTGATTAGCAGATTGCACTCCAGAATTTCCTCTCTTGAGGTTTTTTGTTGAAGTTGAGATTCCAGTTGTTTCAGCTAGAGAAACATAGATCTTGCCACCGACGTAGCCGCTATATTGGCTTCAATTACAGTGGTCACAGATTCCCAAGCGCCTTTTAAGAAACCTTCAATCCACGGGATCTTTCAATCGAGAGCTATACTCGAATGGTAACGAGGTCTTCTTAATTAGTTTAGCCACTCAAACGTCAACTTTGGGAATCTTATGCCATAGAGCAGGGTCATCAGGAGCGAACAGAAGCTTTCCCCTAAATTCTTTTGGAATAGCAAACCCTCGCTTCAACTCATGCCATTCCTCTGTAATAATCTTTTTCAAGTTATCACTAACTGGGAAGCATTTTTCTGCATCTGGTCCTGAGCTCCCCAAATATTTCGTCTTTAACAGACCTAGTTTGAAGAACATCAATGACCTCCATGGTGTTTCACACCGCCGTGACTAGCTCATCTAAATTTTGATTTGAAAAGTAGCATTTCTTTTCGCTATCATCTGTGAGGACGAGCACCGAAAATTCTGATGACTTGTCATCTGACTCATCCATTTCCCAATGCTCTGAAGACGAGACCGCGTAAACAGGTGCGCAAGCTCTCTTCCTAGATGGCCCTGGTTGAGGATCAGGCAACTGTTCTGCCCGCAATACCTGCAACTCTTTACGGACCATAGCACGAATCCCCTGCAATAAATTTTGCTGCTCGTCTTTAACAATTTTTTGCAGTGCATTCAGGACAAATTGGCCATTGACACTGTCATCCAGCCTTTTCGAACATAAGGCACATCTTTTAATCCACTTATCACTTTGGGTTTTTATTGCTTCCTCCTGAAAACAGGAAAAGCCATTACCCAAATATATTGTATAAGAACAGTGCAGTCTTTTGTCCAAGTGGACTACTTACGCTTGGCACAATCCCCTTGTCACCTTCTGCACTATCCATGGTGTTTCAGAGGTGAAGACAGAGCCTAGCAGCTCAGACGGCATTTGATATTTGAATCTGCCACCATTTTGAAAGGGGAGGCATCTGATGTCATCACGCACTACACAGCGCCGCATCCCCACTGGGAGTCGGCCACCATTAGACGTCAGGACCTAGGCGCGAGATGCAGCTGCACCTACCATGGGTCTTGCGGTCTCTAGACCACTCCTGCTAACTGAAGAAAAGGAAGCCGGATCCCAGACACTATAGACCCTCCTACCGGTCGGTGCTTGGTGAGTTGCTGTCTTCCATAGCGTTCCTACCAGCATGGAGAACTCCCCTCTGTGTCCCTTGGGACAGGAAGAAACACTGGAGATGGATGGTGGGAGGTGGTCTTAAGAACTCTCGTTCTTCCTGTCCCAAGGAGCAGAGGAGGGGCAACCTCTATGTGGGCTGTCAGGATGGATGCTATGGAAATTAGCTTCTACCTAATTGGGGTCTTTTGAATTCCTCTGGAACAATATTGGGGGGTGGGGGATAGGCTGAACTGGATGAACATATAGCACTTCATTCGCTTTCAAGGGGAGTGTGGAGATACCTGAGAGGCACTCGGTCAGGTATTTCCATCAGCTCCACTGAAATGAATGGGCAGCGTTCCCTTTATGCTGACATCTCTGCGGAGGGAGAAGTGCCCCCCACAGTGACAGGCAGAATGGGACATGAGAGTTCCATTCTGGAGATCAGCGGGTGTCTCAGCGATGAGACCCCTACAGATCAGCAAGTTATTATCCATCCTAAGCATAAGGAATAACTTGCAATCTTGGTACAATCCATTACAGAATCAAATCTGACAATTTTAGGGGCGGTAGAGAGGCTTGTTATGGGAATGGATGAGAAAAAAATAAAAAGGCAGAGCGCCCCTCAAGGTCATGAGTGATATGATGGGAGATGCACTCAGGGATGCATGCTGGTCCGAAATATAGGCCAGTGAATGGGATCGGTGCGCCGGCCTCGCTGCGCTGAATAACCAATGGTTGTTATAATTAGGAGGATGTAGTGGAGAAAAAAAAAAAAATAGTCCCCAGCGTGACCTTATTGGTTAGAAATAGCGCCTTACAGTCAGGGGTGATAATAAGACTTTCTTTATTAATACCAGCAAGGTAATGTATTCTGATGCAACATGTCTCTGCAGATAATAGTACATCTACTGCTTACATTACAATATATAAGGCTACAAAAAGAAGAAACATGATGGGGGGAAAAAAGTCATAAATCAGATCCTAGGACCTCCCACATACCGGCCTGTGGTGGGCGTCGCTTCTGCCTCTCTCCGCCAGAGTGAAGAGGATTCCCCTGCAACGCCCGAGGCCTCCGCTACATCTGGGGCTTCTGCCCGCGGCACTGCTGACTGCCGACGCTGAGGAGGAGCCTCCTTTACACAGCATCCTGCCATCAAGCGTGCCCTTACAGGCACCTGGGACCATTGTGAGCGAGAGATCGCCTCCCCCTCCCCTTTGAGACTGGGACATTGATAGAGGTCTCTGTGGCCCAGGAATCATCTCTGTGGGGCAGCTGACCTGGGGTGAGGAAGGCCCCTACACACCAGGCGGCTGCCATCTTATGTGGGGGCAGTGATAGCAGGAGGGGAGAGAAGCTTAAAAAGGAAGTCAAGTGAATAAAATCAACAGAAAAGTAAGGGGAGAAGAAGATAGTTGCAGGAACAAGTGGCCTGGGGGGCCCCACAGACTGATAGCTTCCCCACCCCTGTGACAGTGGCGGCCATCTTACAGAGGAAGAGAACATCTCCAGAGCTCCGAGCCACCTGTGAACCCCACATACTGGAGAGGACTGCAGCAGCCACTACTGCTGCAGGCCAAGGACACTACAGCAGCTTGGAAAATAACTCGCCAAAACTATAAGCTATCGTTCAAACTATCAAAAAATATGGACCTATGGGGGACACCCGGAATTTAAAGGAGAGCAAGACAATAAAATGTTTGAATTATGGCGTAGTGTCATAGGGAGCCTAGATACAAAACATTTGAGGAGTTATGTGGTTCATATGATCTGCCTGTCAGACTTTTTGCCATATGCGCAAGTAGGAGACTTTCTGAAGGCCAGACTTGCTGATTTCTCTAAGTAGTGGTAGTTAACCCGAGTGACACGCTCAGGCGAACATCATCACAGAGACACTCAATATCGGACTTGTATTGCCGATTTAGAGAAGGATGGGCTATATCACATAACACACCTCTGTTTAATAAATGGGAACGAGAACTGCATGACCGGAAATATCCCAAAAACTAACTGATGGGTGGGATCTCGATTAGAAAAGCTTTAACGAACAAAATATGGAGGGAAACTTTGCTCCATGTATTATTTTGATCTATCTATGGTTTCAACATTCCCCGCATCCTGTAAACCAAACTAGAATGCAGGCATGCCCCAGGAGTTCCCAGCCAAAAACAGACTTTCTGCACGGAATGTGGCACTGCCCCAAGATCCAAACATTTTGGACAGCAGTCCAAACACAGGTGCAGGAAATCAGAGGTGTATCTATGACATTGACCCCACAGGCATACGTACTCCACTCCCTCCCTAGCCAGACAAAAAACAACAATAGGAGACAAACCATACTTATAATAAGCAAAAGGTGCCCGCTAGCAAAATGGCTACAGGCCAACCCCCCTCCCCCCCAATGGTACCAGATATACTGCAGCAGCTAAAATACCTCCTAGAGATGGAGAGATTGGAGACAGAAAGGTGGGCAGAAACCCAAGCACTATTTTTTTTTTTTAAATGGCAAGTTTTCATATAAATGTTCCTAGATCCAAACGAGATTGTGGAGTGCACGCGCTCATTCAGTAATACATCTTGGTACCATACACAAGCAGGGGCCAATTGTTTGGGAAAATTAAAAATAACATAAAACAATACTGCAAGCTACATAGAGGAAGGTCTATATGATGATCCACTATAGAGGATCTCGATAGGATATGGCATAGGCTTAAAGAATAAGGAATCGCGTGAAGAAGCACCTTGAAGGTCTACCCTTATGTGTTGTTACAAATGATGACAGGTTATAGTTATTATTACATAAATATTAAACAGTATGATATAAATTTCAATGATATTAGATTACTATAACGTAATACTTTTACAAGGAAACCTATTTCAGAAAATACTGGAGCCTAACGTGGGGCAAGTAAATGAAACCTGATTAACAAGCTTTGTATTACAATGTATGTGAATGCTGTTTAATGTCTTGAATAGTGAAAAAAATGGTACAAGAAAAAGTTGTTGTTTTTTTTTTTAAATCCTCGCTAACAGAGTTAAAGGGGTTGTCCCGCGCCGAAACGGGGTTTTTTTTTTTCAATAGCCCCCCCGTTCGGCGCGAGACAAACCCGATGCAGGGATAAAAAAAAAACCGGGTAGTACTTACCCGAATCCCCGCGCTCCAGTGACTTCTTACTTACCTTGTGAAGATGGCCACCGGGATCTTCACCCTCGGTGGACCGCAGGTCTTCTGTGCGGTCCTTTGCCGATTCCAGCCTCCTGATTGGCTGGAATCGGCACACGTGACGGGGCGGAGCTGCGAGGAGCCGCTCTCTGGCACGAGCGGCCCAATTCAGAAGGGAGAAGACCGGACTGCGCAAGCGCGTCTAATTGGATGATTAGACGCTGAAGATTAGACGGCACCATGGAGACGAGGACGCCAGCAACGGAACAGGTAAGTGAATAACTTCTGTATTGCTCATAATTAATGCACGATGTACATTACAAAGTGCATTAATATAGCCATACAGAAGTGTATAACCCCACTTTGTTTCGCGGGACAACCCCTTTAAGCTGCTTCTCTCAAACTTATCAACATGGAACAAGTGGGATTCATCCAACACAGGGAAGCAAAAGACAACACTACTAGACTTCCTTTTTTCTCATCATTAGATTTTTTTAATTAAATTTAAAACAGAGTTATCCAATACAGCATTAATCACAAAATTCTGGTAATTAGAACAGTAGCAGCTAGTCATATAATCCAGTTTGTCTTCTGACACTTCTTACATATATTTCAATATGCAGTGCAAATATTTACCTTTATTGCATGTAATCTGTTCCAAATAATTAAACAAAATGATATTTGTTGGTTACTAGAGATGAGTAGTTACTCGAAAAGATCAATGCTCTTGAGCACCAGCCTTAAACGAGCGTGCTCGCTCATCTCTATCGGTTACCTTTATATAAGCAAATATATTGCCTATATATTAATCTTTATTTAGAATAAACAAAAAATTAACCATCTTGGCATCTTCGTGACAAGCATTTGTATAATTTTTCCATGCATCCCAAGACTCACTGAATTCGCTTGTAGAGTTGTTACGAAACGCTAGCCATTTTTCGAATATGTATTGTTCTGCCATCCGGCCCCTGAACTCTCCTATTACCGGAGGGGATGGAGTCATCCAATATTTGGCAATAACTGTTTTCGCTGTCATTAAAGAATGTCCTAATAGGTATCTTATGTTTAGAGGGAAATTGTCTAATCCTATTAAAAGTAGAATTAGCTTGGCATCTCTAGGGATGTAACACCTCAATATATCTTGTAGAAGGTTAAGCAAATCTGCCTAAAAGATTTTTAATTTAAGACATGTCCAAAAAATAGGTTGAGATTCCAATATACCCAGACCTTTAGTGGATTTTGAAGCTGCTCTAGATGCCCTTTCCCAGGATTCTATAGATATTAGAGATGAGCGAGCATGCTCGGTTAGAGCAATTACTCAAACGAGCATCGCTTTTTTCAAGTAACTGCCTACTCGTCCGAAAAGATTGGGTGGACGGTGGGGGTGAGTGGAGGGTTGCATGGGGGAAGGGGGGGGGGGGGGAGAGAGATATCTCCCCCCTGCTCTTCCCCGCCGCCCCCCGTTCGAGTAATTGCCCTAACCGAGCAGGCTCGCTCATCTCTAATAGATATCTTTTCTCCCAATTCAATTTCCCAACTTAACATATATGATTTTTTTTCGTCAGATTTTTGTTATCTGTCAATACATCATAAAAATAAATCTGGTTTCTGATTTCCCCATAATCGGTTCTGTTATTACTTGGTTAACAAGTACACTGGGAAGTTTCGATTTATGAACAGCGGATTTTTTGGCGGGAAAGAACTGCCTCTGAAATATTTGAATATTTCATTTAGTGGTAAATTATATTTGAGTCTAAGTTTTTTGAAGGATCTGATGCTCCCTGAGGACAATAAGTCATTTATCCATTTTACTTTCCCCGTAGAGATGAGCGAGCACGCTTGGATAAGTCAGTTACTCGAGCGAGCCTCGCTCTTCTCAAGTAACTGCATTCTTGTGCGAGTATGCTCGGGGGGGCAGCAGGGGTGAGCGTGGGTGGCAGGGGGAGAGAGAGATCTCTCTCACTCTCTTCCCCGCCGCCCCGCGAGCATGCTCAGACAAGAATGCAGTTACTCGAGAAGAGCGAGGCTCACTCGAGTAACTGACTTTTCCGAGCATGCTCGCTCATCTCTATTCCCCTGCCTTCCATACTTTTAATTCTAGATCTGGTAAGAAGAGGCTTAAGATTTCAAAGGGCAGTGACGGCTTTTTTGAAGAGTCAAACAAGGCCAAGGTCTGAGAAATCTCTCCAAGCTTGAATTAAAACTAATGTAGAAGGGGACATTCCTAGCTTTTGTAATTCCACCTCTGGGCATTTCAACAAGTTCTCTAACGACACTGAGTATAATAAGGATTGTCCTGAGATACCTTTTATACAGCTTCTTTCCCTGCCAATTCAACCCACATCCTTTTCTTTATTCACCCAGCTTCTGGTTCGGTTTAATAGCTTGGCTTTGTAATACATTTTTAAATTGGGAATATCGGCTTCGCCATTTTTACATTGCAAAGCTAAAATTGACAATGCTAAGCGCGGTCTTTTCCCCCTTCCCCAAACATAGTTATTCAATTGCTTCTGCCGTTTAGTAAAAGGTTAGGTTAGAGAGATTGAGATCAGCAAAACTCTGAAATAGTACAATATTTTAGGTAAACTTTTCATCTTGTCCTGCCAAACCATATAAAATCTAATTTAGATAAATGATCAATTTCTTTCTGAGCAGTGTTGGGAAATTTTACATCTCTAATAGTAGATGTCAGGGCTATTCCCAAATATGGTATACTTTTTCTCCTCCACTCAAAACAGAACTCAGTTTGGATTGCGTCTTTCAAACTTTTTGGAACATTTACCCCAAGAACAACTGACTTGCTCACATTTTAGCTTGTACAGAGAGAGACTCTTCTGAATTGTTCCGAAATCTAGTGTGCAGCTCTTAAGTATTCTAGGGGATGGGACAACGTCAGAATTATATAGTCCGCGAACAGTCCTATTTTATACTGTCTATAGTTTATTGGGATACCCCTCACTTCAGGTGTTGATCGGATTAGTTCTGCTAATGGTTCCACTGTAAGTACATATAAAATTGGAGAAAGTGGGCAACCCTGTCTTGTGCCGTTCGTTATCACCAAAAGGTCTGACAGAGCTCCATCTACTAATACTTTAGCTGTAGGAAATGAGTACAGGGCTCGGATGGCACGAATCACACCCTCCCCCAATCTGAATTTTTTCAACACTACCAGACTTCTTAATGTGATACACCAAACCAGACACACCAAGACCCCATTAGTGCTCACTACTGACACAGAAAAGGGAATTTGATCGGGTAAATTGGCTGTTTCTCAAAATGACCCTACAGAAATTTAGTTTCCCAGACAACTTCATTGATAAAATCATGGCCTTTTACAAAAACCCCTCAGCCAAAATTTAAGTAACAGAAACCTTTTTCCCTCCTTCAATATTAAGAATTGTACAAGGCAGGGCTGCCCACTTTCTCCTCTTCTAATTGTTCTTTCAATGGAAGTCCTCTTGGAAAAAATTAGGTAAAACCAACATATCCCGGGTTTAAAATGTGGGCGAGCAGAACACAAGACAGCATCCTTCACAGATGATGTCCTATTATTCATATCCAAACCCTTCTCTCTCAAACCACTTCTGAGAGAATTCGAGCCTTTTGGTCAAATCTCAAATTTTAAATTTAATTTCTCAAAATCAGAGCTTCTCAATATAAATATAGATAAGACTACGTGGGACCATCTATCTAAAATATCCCCCCTCAAAAATACCTGTTTCCACATAACATATTTAGGAACTAAAATCCCCTCAGTCTTGTCTGACCCATACAATCAGAACTTTATTCCGCTACTAGACAAAATTGAAAAAGATTTAACTACATAGATAACGTTCCAGACCTCATGGCTAGAAAGAAAGAATCTAATTAAAATGATAGTTTTGCCAAAAGTCCTCTACCTGCTACAAGTCCTTCCTATAGAAATACTCCAACCCTTTATTAAGCTGGAACGTCTAATTACAAAATTTATCTGGCAGGATAAAAGGGCACAGAGTAAGCTATGTAACTCCAATTAAACACAGAACCCATGGGGGCATAGGATTACCTAATTTCTGAACCTGACCGCAACGCTGTTCACTTACCCCGAATAATCGAGCCAACATACCTTACCAACAACAAACTTTGGACCAAACTAGAACACCAATCCCTAAGGACCAAACTCCACTCATTATCCTGGTTAACCTGTACAATAAACCCTTGCTGAAAGAAATCACTAATCCTTTTACAGCAACCTCCTTTAAAATCTAACATAACTTAAACAAAAAAACGCAGATTCATACCCTATATAAGTGGATATACTCCTTTCTTAAATTTAATGCCAAACAAACTAAAACACCTCAAAAGCTACCTTTTCTAACACTCTAAATATCCCAACACACCATCTTTGAAGCTCTTCCATAACAACCTGTTCATCTCAATACAAGATTTTCAAAAGATGCCATGTTTACAACAACTCAACGAAAGGGGCTATGATGCAATCAAAGACTCCGTATCTGTTTTTCGGTCAGACATCCTGAATACCGATCATGACTTGCCTGTTCATAAGCTCTTTGGAGAAGGCTACTCCTTCAGAGGGATTCTCTCTAATTTGTACCATACACTCACATATAATACGGAATACCCTTCATACATCAATCGCTGGGAGAGCGATCTTGGCATAGTACTTTCATAACATGAAGTTAAGGCCATCCTAAAAAGTCTCAACATCAATAAGATACCAAGAGCTAAATTATAAAATAATCTCCAGATGATACAAGACCCCTTCTCGACAGAATCGATCCAAAACACCCCCCTCTATGCTGGAGATGTCTCAAGGCGGAAGGTACTCTCACATATTCTGTACTCTTGCTCACATCTCTGTGAACAGATCACCAAGCAGAGCTTCTATTCTCCCACGTTCCTGTCCTACCCTTTACATTTCTTAATTTTGTTTCTTTTTTGTAATTCTAATCATTGATGTTGCAATGCAACTTCCCTATTACGATTGTTATGAGATTTCGAGTGTGCTGTTACACCCGTACCCCCATTCCCATTTTCTCCTTCCGTACCCCCCACAAATATATAAATAAAGAATTTATATATATATATAAAAAAACTTAATAAAAACTAAAAAAAAAATTAAAAAGTGACCTTCTGGACCAAAAGGGTATAAAATACCTGCTGCTGATGTTTCTAGTATCCGCTGGTTCAGCGTCCTGTTTTCAGTCATACCGCACACTGTGCATTAGTCTCCAATTGGCCAGCAGTGATCATGTGAGCATTGCTGGCCAGTCAGAGCGCAGATATAATGCATTGGTAGTCTAACACTACCACTGCACTGTAGTTGACTAGGAAGTTTTGGGACCATTTCTAAAGGTTTTACACCAGTTTTTTAGCTTAGAAAAGTCGCAAATGTATACGCAAGAGCCACTTGCGCGTAAATTTTGCAACTTTTCAGCCTTCTGTGTCGACCCACCACATTTTCAAAATGGGATGAGGAGGGGGTATGTAATTTATACCAGAAACTGACATAAATGATGCCAAAAGTGTATGCCTGATTGGGACCAGACATGTATTGCTGTGAAGAACCACAGTTTTAGCCCATTTCAACTAGGAAGAGTGACTTTTCTCTATGAAATCTCTCATGAGTTTTCAAAATTTGGCTCTTGCACTTTATGACACCTATGATGAGCCCCATGTTTGGAATTATAAAACATTTCCTGTGTTCTAAACATTAGAATTACATCACTCTTGTGTGACTTCTCTGATGTCTAACGAGACCTGATTTCTCTATAAAGCATTTCCCACATACTGAACATGAATATGGCTTCTCTCCTGTGTGAAGTCTGTGATGTCTAAGAAGAAGTGTTCTACCCGTAAAACATTTCCCACATACTGAACATGAAAATGGCTTCTCTCCTGTGTGAAGTCTCAGATGTGTAAGAAGATGTGTTCTACCCGTAAAACATTTCCCACATACTAAACATGAATATGGCTTCTCCCCTGTGTGAACTCTCTGATGTGCAAGAAGATGTGTTCTATCTGTAAAACATTTCCCACATTCAGGACATGGGAATGGCCTTTCTCCTGTGTGAATTTTCTGATGTCTTACAAGACCTGATTTATCTAGAAAACATTTCCCACATACTGAACAAGAATACGGCCTCTCTCCTGTGTGAATTCTCTGATGTCGAACAAGATCTGATTTCTCCAGATAACATTTTCCACATACTGAACATGAATATGGCTTGTCTCCTGTGTGTAGTCTCTGATGTGTAAGAAGATGTGTTCTATCTTTAAAACACTTCCCACATTCGGAACATGAAAATGGCTTCTCCCCTGTGTGAATTCTCTCATGTCTATAAAGAGCAGATTTCAGCTTAAAGCATTTCCCACATTGTGAACATGAAAATGGCTTCTCTCCTGTGTGAATTCTCTCATGCCCAAAAAGACTTACTTTATTTGTAAAACACTTCCCACATTGTGAACATGAAAACGGCTTCTCTCCTGTATGAATTCTCTGATGTCTAGCGAGACATGATTTCAGCTTAAAACATTTCCCACATTCTGAACATGAATGTGGCTTCTCTCCTGTGTGAATTCTGTGATGTATAATAAGATTTTTTCTAATCTTAAAACATTTCCCACATTCTGAACATGGAAATGGCTTCTCCCCTGTGTGAATTCTCTGATGATCAACAAGACCCGATTTCAGCCTAAAACATTTCCCACATTCTGAACATGAAAATGGCTCCTCTCCAGTGTGAATTCTCTCATGCCTTACAAGGTTTCCTTTACTTGTAAAACCCTTCCCACACTCTTTACATGAAAATGGCATATCTCCTGTGTGAATTCGCTCATGAGCAACAAGATTTGATTTTTTTGCAAAGCATTTCCCACATTCTGAACAGGAATAAGACTTCTCATCTGTACAAGTTTTTTTGTATGTAAATAGACCAGAGCTTCCACGTTGAAAACTGTCACTTTCGCTGTGACCTGTACGTGTAGTAAAGTTCTGAGATCGATCAGGAGAAGGTTCCCCATGATTAGGGGGATCATATGATAGATCTGTACTGGTACATACTGGCTGAACATTTTGGGTAATGAGGTTTTCTCCTGGAGAGTGCTGCACAATATCTTCATCTTCTGCTTTATAATTTAGCGATGACATGAAGTTTCCATCAAAGTCCTCAATGGGATTTTCTGTTAGGATTAAATTTTGATTTAGTGATTTTTTTTCTCAGCTGCAAAAAGTAGCCAAATATATAAAAATCGTACTTGGCTGGAAAAACACCTGCAGTTTTTGATGCAGTATTTCAAGTCAAATTCGGAATTAGACCCTGGAAGAAGTTGTATAATCCTCCTTTTATATTCCCCATTCCATTTCAATCAACTTCTGGCTTTATTTGAAAAAAAACCCAAAAGCTACATTAAAAATTGCCCCCAAAACTGCATGTGTGTTTCCAGCTTTAGAGTGCCTTGTCCAACCCCATTAAATGGTTAGATGACAACACACATTTCAGGTTACAGGATCACAGACTCTAGTCCTCTACAGGAATATAATGAAAAAAATAAATAAATAAATAAATTAAATAAAAGTAACATTTTTTATTTATTTACGCACTCTCCCTTTATTTACATTTTTTAAATAAAAAAAAAAAACATTTGCTATCGTTGCATCTCTAAGCACCTGTACAATAAATTAAACACACATATTACTAAGACAAATTAAAATGGTGTCAAACCACAATGAAGTAATTATTGTGGGAGATTTTAATTATCCGGATATAATATCGGAAGATGAAACCTGCAAATCTGACAAGGGTGATGAGTTCTTGAGAACAAGTAAAGAGAACCACCTTACCCAACTTGTACGGGAGCCAACTAGATGGAGGGCCATTTTTATTATTAACCAACAGACCGGACAGAATCATGGGGTTGCAGGTTGAGGGACACTTGGGAAATAGTGACCCCAATATAATTAATTTCCAGTTGCCTTTCAATAGGAAGTAGAGATGAGCGAGCATGCTTGTTTAAGTCTGCTGCTCGATCGAGTAGTAGTCTTATCGAGTAACTGTGTACTCGCCCGAGCAGCATGCGGAGAGCCCCGGCCGCCCCCCTGATAAGACTGCTATTTGATCGAGCAGCAGCCTTAAACGAGCGTGCTCTCTTGTCTCTAATAGGAAGTCTTATCAGGGAGCAACAAAAAAACTGGACTTTAGTAAAGCACAATTTGATCAGCCCAGAGAAGTTTAAAAACATCCTAATTACCTTATGTGAGTTCATACTCTTTAAAAAAAACAAAAAAAAACTACAAGTAGAAGGAAACAAATGTGGCTCAACAAGACTGTACGGAGGGCACTACATGAAAAAAAGAAGCTCCTCAGAAGGGTTCTGCAGACATTTGCCTAGCAACAGAAGCCTGTACTGGCACAAAACACAAGCGTCGTTGCAGCATCGGCACGTACAGGGAATGGTACTGAAGTACCAGAAAACACAAGGACCACTCCTGGTCCAGAATTTACAGAGTACCCACGGAAGGATTTTCCCCCAACATCCCAGAATTTACTGTCACTGTAAATTCTATGTATTTATGGAAAATTTTACACCCTTTGATTTTTTTTCCCTTTTTCATTACAGATGAACTATTGGAGCATATGATTGCCAGTTCTTTTCCCCAAATCCAATGTTCTTCTATTCTAAGGTAGGGAATGCCAGAATTGCACTTGAGCAGATGTTTTTTATTTTACAGTCTTATATTACACAGAAGACCTCCTCCTCCTAAAATACTAATATATTACACAGACCTCCTGCTCCTCAGATAATAATATCTTACACAACCTCCTCCTCTGCTCCAACTACCACACAGCTTTACACCAGCACTAAGCCACTATGTACCACACAGAAATGAGCCAGCACCCACTCTTATGACAGCTGTGCAAAAGGAAATCTGTGTTGCCCAGAGCAACCAATCACAGCGCAGTTTTCATTTTACCTCAGCAGTATAACAAGTAAAAGCTGAGCTGTGATTGGTTGCTATTGACAACAATTCATTTTTTAATTACACCAGTTTATACAGGCCCCCTGCTCCTCAGATAATATCTTACACAGACAGCTTCCTCCTCCTCAAATACTAATATTACATAGACAACCTCCTCCTCAAGCAGTAAGTTATTGAACAACCTCCTCCTCATATGCTAATATATTAAATCAGTACACACACATATATATATATATATATATATATATAGTGATATATTCTGTATCTTGTATTTCTCTTCTTACCCTGTGATATCGGAGGCTGGTGGTTCTCCATCTTTACATCCTTATACAGATCGTTGTGTCCTTCTAAATACTCCCACTCCTCCATGGAGAGATAGACAGCGACATCCTGACACCTTATAGGAACCTGACAACACAATGATACCGTCATTACCCAGACTCCTCTAGTGCTGTTACTGTATAATTACCCAGCATTCCCAGCAGTGTCACCTCTCCAGTCAGCAGCTCAGTGATCTTGTTGGTGAGTTCTAGGATCTTCTGTTCATGTATCAGTAAGTGAG
The DNA here is from genome assembly GCF_035609145.1 of Eleutherodactylus coqui. Classification (NCBI taxonomy): domain Eukaryota; kingdom Metazoa; phylum Chordata; class Amphibia; order Anura; family Eleutherodactylidae; genus Eleutherodactylus; species Eleutherodactylus coqui. Next base: position 40,231,676 of record NC_089837.1, read on the forward strand.
GAGGAGCCTCTGTGATGGGGCTCTGGCTCCTGCTCCATCCTCCTGACTCATGGAGATGGCTGTTGGGAGTCGTACCATCACCCGATGTCTTCTTTACTATTGTGTAATCCTGTGTATGGCGAGAGAAACATAGAGAACTGAACCCAGTATTCGTCCCTCAGTAGAAAGCAAGAGATTATGATCCGGCTGTAAAAAGCTATAGTGAGACCACATCTGAAATACTACGTTCAGTTCTGGAGACCTCACCTACAAAATAGAACAAGTCCAAAGATGGACTACGAAAATCGTGGAAGATCTCGTAAAACCGATCAGGAAAGACGAAAAGATCTTAAGGCCGCCTGCAGATGGGCGGGTCAGATCCGGCAGCGAGAATTCTCGCCGCGGGACCCGACCCGAGCGCCTGCAGGGACCAGAGCGTACTCACCCGCGCCCGCCGGCTCCGGCTGTTTGATGTGCCGGCTCGCCGGGCAGCCGGCGGCGGGTTAGTGACATTTCTGTGCGCGGCTCGCAAATAGAGCATGCCGCGATTTGTTTGCCAACGCAATCCTGTTGTTTGTTAACGCAATCCTATGGAGGCTTCCAGCAGCGGAAATTCCGTGGGAAATCCCGCCGTGGAATTTCCGCTCGTGTGCAGGCGGCCTAAGGCTCTTTTTTCAGATCCTCCAGGGCCGACCACTCCACAGATAGGCAGGGAGGTCACAGGGCCTTTTATAGTAACAATGTGCTATCAGAACATCGCCTCTAATTTAGGCCTTTGATCCCTGAAAGATCATCTATTTATTCGGTACCGCGAACATCAGAGTTAGAATCAACAAACTGTGATTACTGCAGTAATACCTTCTGTATAACCCCTGACCCCAAGACAAACAATATTCTTTATTATTCTGGGTGTATATACTGAGGTTAATGCTATTACATATTTCTAATAAAGCAGTATATTGGTAAAGCCGTATCCTTCTGCAGTGATCAGCACCTTGTTGTTGGTCCCGTCATTATAGATCATTATTACAGTGAGATTTGTTCCCCAAAGAGAGAAGGTAAAGGAGAGAACATGATGGAAACCTTCATATATTGTATGTTACAGGAGGGAAGACACTAAACCCATGAACAAGGGGCCCAATCTGACATTAATGGGAGGGAAGATCAAAAGCAATGTCAGAAAATATCATTTTACTGAAAGTGTAGCAGATGCTTCAGACAACCTTCTAGTGGATGTGGCTGGAAAATCAAAAGTACCGTAAGTGAATTTAAAAGGGGCATCCAGTGAAAACACATTTTCCATCCCTGCCAGCTCACCTGCTTGTCTCTCTCACTCTCGCATCTCCTGTGTACATTGCAATCACTGCCATGCAGTGTAGCCTCCTGCTGCTACTTATTAGACACTATCATTACACAGGTCTGCGATGAAAAAATTGTAGCATATTTAATTAGTGGGTTTAACAGTATTTTTTGTGCCGATTACGGTAAAAATAGTGAAAAAATTCCATCACCCCTGGATAAGTCACAAATTTTACCTGAAATTTTCTTATTTTCAGGGTTTTTCAGGTTCGGTACGCGTACGACAATGAATCTAAACTGTCTGCTAGGCGTGACCTTGACTGCAGTCAGTGACTCAGTGTGGAGCCAGCCACTGTGGTGTACGCATCAAACAGTTTTGTGATACGGTATTTAGAAGAAATGGCTACTAGAAGATGTGTCAACTCTCCTAACTGTTTCTGTTATATTTGTGGGTCTTATACCGTCAAGAAGCAACAAAGGAACATTTCTAATTTTGTTCAGAAGGTGCATTTTGCATACTTTGGTATGAAATTAGGAGACCAAGATAAATCTTGGGCTCCCCATATAGTGTGTTCTGTGTGTGTTGAAGAACTGAGACAATGGTTTCAAGGTAAGAAGAAATCATTTCGTTTTGGAGTACCCATGGTTTGGAGAGAGCCTAAAAATCACAGTGATGACGGTTATTTTTGTTCTTGTTCAGTGCAAGGTTTCAATTTAAAAAACAGGAAGGACATTTCATACCCAACCAACATACGTTCGGCTATTCGCCCTGTTCCTCATGGACCTGACTTGCCTATTCCTTCACCTCCGGATACCCTGGACAATATTTTAGACGATTTAGACCAAATGTCACATAGTAGCAGCGATAATGATGACAGCTATGATCCAGGTACCAATGACCCTGAACTTTTCTCTCAATCAGACTTGAACGATTTAGTACGAGATCTGGGCCTACCAAAGGATTCAGCGGAAGTGTTAGGGTTTAGACTTAAAGAAAGACATATGTTAGCCTCCGGTGTTTCATTTTCTTGGTACCGACTTAGAGAAAAGGAATTTGTCCCTTTTTTTACACAAGAGGGTGAACTAGTTTTCTGCAACAATGTACCTGGAATCATGGAAATGTTCAACATAACGTATGACCCAGAGGAATGGAGACTTTTCATAGATTCGTCAAAAAGGAGTTTGAAAGCCGTACTTCTTCACAATGGTAACCAATATGCTTCTGTGGCTGTTGGACACTCAGTCCATTTGAAAGAATGCTACGAAAATCTTGGGTTTGTTCTTAATAAGCTCAGCTACTCTGACCATAAATGGACCATTTGTGGGGATTTGAAAGTTATTTCCATGTTACTAGGTCAACAAAGTGGATACACAAAGTTTCCATGTTTCCTCTGTGAATGGGATAGCCGTGACAGGAAACAACACTATGTCAAGCAGACCTGGCCAATCAGAAAGGCTCTTATTCCTGGAGTTAAAAATGTTGAAAGACGAAGTTTAGTGGATCCTATAAGGATCTTACTTCCACCACTTCATATCAAATTGGGACTAATGAAACAGTTTGTGAAAGCATTACACAAAGGAGGAGAGTGTTTCAAGTATCTTTGTGAACAGTTTCCTGGTCTATCAGATGCTAAGCTGAAAGAGGGAGTCTTTGTTGGGCCTGACATAAGAAAACTTTTAAAAGATGAAATCCTTGTCACTAAAATGGAAATGGAAGAAAAAAATGCCTGGAATTCATTTAAACTTGTTGTAACAGGCTTTCTTGGAAATAAAAAAAGACCCAAACTACAAAACTTTGGTTGCTGAATTGTTACAAAACTACAAAATCTTGGGCTCCAACATGAGTGTCAAAGTCCATTTCCTTCCCTCACATCTGGACTACTTTCCAGAAAATCGTGGGGCTGTAAGTGAGGAACAAGGAGAACGTTTCCATCAAGATCTAAAAGAAATGGAGCGCAGATACCAAGGTCGATGGAATGTCAACATGATGGCAGACTACTGTTGGATGTTAAAAAGGGAAAATTCACAAGAACACAGCCGAAAAAATACCAAAAGAAGCTTTGATGGAAAAAGAAAACGTTTTTACAAAGACTTATAATAACTTTGCAACACACGTGTATCACTATTATGCTTATTTTAGCTGGGCATTGTTGTTTTTTTTTGCTTTTACTTCATGTTAAAATAATAAAAACAAATAAAAAATTTTCAGTTTTTTGTATTTTTAACAAATACTTCAACTTTATTTTGTAGGCAAGCCTTATGTCATTTTTGAAATCTGTGCAAAAAACTACATAAAGATGATTTAACAAAATCAAAACATTTTTTTTTAAAGTTTTTTTTGCAGACCAGTGTTATTTTTAGATTTCTCTTCCTCTGTGCTGTTATCAGTCACATGATGCATCAGTAGAGCATCACATGACCAGCTACAGCCAGTACCATCTCTGTCTGCTGAGACTACCTTTACCTTCTATATTGACCTAAATAAGCCACAGACTACATGTAAACAGTCAGGGAGATGAGCTGCCATCTTTTTCATTATAAATGTGTAACAGAAGGATGTAATTCATCAGCAGTAGGAGTTCCTATCCCCCTGTGAAGAGCCTGTGTGGTACAACCCATATAATTTAATCATCCAGGAAGACCACATGACCCAAGACAGTTCTTTGTAGGAGTCACAGGGAGACAAGTAATTCCCAGGTGGTCACAATGAGATCACAAGACCCACATGAAGAGGGCAAGGTTCGGAAAGGAATAATTAAAGCAGGATAAACTAGTTACATAAAGAGTGAAAATAAATATCACCAGAGGGGCCCTTTAAGTGTACCAAAGATAAACGTACATCTATCCTAAGTGATAAATAAAAGGGAAGTAATACTATTGCAGAGTAGATGGTCCATGTGCTTCTCCTGTCATCAGTCTTCTGACTATACAGATGTCAACCTAGTGCCAAAAATCCAAATCTCCACATCAAACTTATTCCATGTGATCCCGCTGGTTCCTGGCTGCCCTTCCCTCCTCATTACAAGGAGCCTACTTACCATTCTCATTGCTCCTACAACATTACTATTAGCTCATTGGTTCCCACCATACAGAACTGACCATATTGGTGGCCGATCTTCACATTCTCTGCTGTTCAGTTCTTTAGTTCTCCCTCACTTGGAAGGTCTGGAAGCCGTTATACAGGACACTGGATTGTTCCTATTACTTTCTATAATGTAATAATGCGTAAAGACGTCAGTATTCAGGTTGTCGGTGTAAAAGCGTCTTTTTATTTCCCCATGACATAGAGTAGACAGCAACGTTTCAACCTTGACGGTCTTTATCAAGCTTGATAAAGACTGTCAAGGTTGAAACGCTGATGTCTACTCTATGTCATGGGGAAATAAAAAGACGCTTTTACACCGACAACCTGAATACTGACATCTTTACGCATTATTGGATCCTATATTTGGAAGGTGTTCAGCTTCCTGGACGGCTGGTGCATGATTTAAGTCCTGCCACAAGGTTTGGAATGGAGTAACGCTGCTGGTAACTGCACTTTTCTGACTTTCTACAATGTATTTTCTCTTCCCTTAGTTTGACTTGTTACATAATACGATAAAGATCAAAGAAATATAGAAAGCTTACCTCTCCGGTCAGCAGGTAGATGATCTCCAAGGAGAGGTCTAATATTCTTTTGGCAACTTCATTCCCATCCTTGCTCATCCTTGGTGGCTCATTCAGGAGAAGGACCATTTTGGATGAGAAAATTGGATCGCCTGGAGGGGTCTAGTACTGCACCTTAAAAAAGAAAGAAAAAAAGGCACTAAATCCTACAGGAAACCTCATCATGTGTGACATAAAGGCCCTCACATATTGATCACTGAGAGAATCAGGTTCTCAGGTTCTTCACTATATGGATTCTAGGGATTTGCCATAAATATCTAGGTGGCTGCCCAAGCTGTTTCCATAACTCCCATAGATGTGAACAGAGAACTGTACATGTGTGGCCGCCTCTTTATTCATTGTCCCCTTGGATGTACCTGCTGTGGACCCCTGGCTGCACATATAGTGGGTCCGGGGGTCAGAGGCCGAACCCACATCATCATTTATGGCATATTCTGTGGAAATGTAGTAAATAAAGAAACTCGGCACTCATATCTTACAAAAAAAATTTATTTAGTTCACATCTGCTCCTATCATCCTATCACCTTCTGCCACTACCTCCACCTCTTAGTCTGTGATTCCTCCTATCTGTAGTATCATGGTTATCTAGGTTACCGCTGGCTCCCATTCAGTTTCATCCTTTACCGCTGGAGTGCTACAGTCACTATATAGTTTATTCCTTCCTCTTGAAACAGCAGCAGCAACACTGTTGGATTTCCTCTTCACCAAGTCTGAGCCGGTAGTCCAGCCGGCATTCTGTTTCCCCTGTTACCCCCCAGCTCCATCTCTCACCTGCTGTCTTACCTCCAGGGGTTCTGGTCACCATACTGCATAGAGAGAGCACTTTACAATTTTAGGACTTGCTCAGAAATTAAAGTTACACTCTACTCTTAACCCCTTCAGTGGCGGGTTTCTTACCCCCCTGTCAGACCCACCAGGGCAGGTTTTTTAAATGGGCCAATCATTTAGTTTCAACTAATTTTGCAGTCGCGTTCCAAGAGCCATAACTTTTTCATTTTTCCATTGACACGGCCATGTGAGGGCTTGTTTTTTTGCGGGACAAGTTGTACTTTTTGATGGCATCATTTTTAGGTATATATAATGTATTGCATAAGTTTTGTAAGAAAAAATCTGTAGGGAGATTGGGGGAAAAAAAAGAAATTCTGTCATTTGTTTTTTGGATCTCATTTTTACAGCGTTCAGTATGCAGAATAAATAACATGATACCATTATTCTCTGAGTCAGCACAATTCCGGCGATACCGAGTCTATACCTTTTTTTAGGTTTTGCTATTTTTGTACATTTAAAACATTTTTTTTCTTAAAGGTTTGCTTTTGTGTCACCACATTCCAAGAGCCGTATTAATTTTTTTTCCATGGCCAGAGCCCCAGTAGGCCTTGTTTTTTGCAGGATGAACTCTAGTCTTAATTTATCTAATTTTTTTGGAACATGTAAAATTGTGATCGTTTTTTATTCCATTTTTTCTAGTGGCAAGATTAACAAAATCTGTAATTCTGGCATGTTTTTTTTATTTTTATTTTCCATTGCATTCACTGAGCAGTATAAATAATGTATTATAGTCATTCTACAGGCCGGTGCGATTATGCCAATACCAAATTGTAATCATTTTTTTCTTTTTCATGACTTTTTCACACTTAAAATCACCCTCCTTTTGCCATATCTATAATAAAAAATCTAAATCATAAAAGAAAAATACATATTTGGTATCACGGTGTCCGTAAATGACCGATTTATCAAAGTAGTGCATTATTTACCCCGTACAGTGAACGTAGTTCAAAAACAAAATAAAGAACGCCACAAATGCACTTTCAGTCACTCTGTCTCCCAGAAAAATGCAATAAAAAGCGATCAAAAAGTCTCATATATTTTAAGTTAGTACTAACTAGAGATGAGCGAACACGTTCGGCCCCGCCCCTTTTTCGCCCGAACACCGAACTTTGCGAACACCTCGGTGTTCGGGCGAAAAAGTTCGGGGGCCGCCGTGGCAGCGCGGGGGGGTGCGGCGGGGAGTGGGGGGGAGAGGGAGAGAGAGAGGGCTCCCCCCTGTTCCCCGCTACTGCCGCCCGCGCCGCCGCGCCTCTCCCCGCCCCCCGGCGGCACCCGGACACTTACGCGCGAACACTGCAGTGTTCGCTAAAGCGGGTGTCCGGGTGCGGATGTGTCCGTAACGGACACGTTCGCTCATCTCTAGTACTAACGTAAATTACAGGACATCCCGCAAAAAATGAGCCCTTGCTCAAGTATGTCGATGGAAAAAAAAAAAAAAAAGAGTTATTGCGCGCAGAAGATGCAGCAGAAAATAGTTTTAAAAAATTAAATGTCTGAAAAAAAATACAAGTACTAGAGCAAAAAAAAAAAAAAAAAAAATTATATATATATATATATATACACATACATACATACATACACACAAGTTTGGTATTGTGGTAATCGTACCGACCCGTAGAATAAAGTTATCAGGTCATTTTTGTTGCAGCTTGTGCGCCATAGAAACAAGACGCACTGAAAGATGGCAGAATGTCTTTTTTTTTTTCATTTTACTCCACTTAAAATTTTGTAAAAGTTTTTCTGTACATTATATGGTACATTAAACAGCACCATTGAAAAATACAACTCGTCCCGTAAAAACAAGCGCTTATACAGGCACGTCGATGGATAAATAAAGGAGTTATAAACAGGGGGAGGAAAAAAAGAAATGGGAAAAAAGAAAAAAAGGGGGCGTGTCATTAAAGGGTTAAATAATGTACCAACTTCCTTCTCTGTGTCATTATGACGCACAGATACCACATGTGTAATTTTATTTTTAATTTTTTACAAAGTAAAGGGAGACAAGTGTTTTTTTTTTTTTTACTTTTCTTTTTTTGTCCCTTTAGGGGACTTCCACAGAGACCTATCAGGACCCCCTGATCACATTCAGGGGGTCCGATGGAGATAGCCCTTTACATGCTGCAGTCACATAGACTGCAGCATGTAAAGAGTTAACACAGCAGAGATCAGAGGTTTTCTCTGATCTTTGCTATAAGAGCTGGTGCCTGGCTGTCCTCTGACAGAGGGAGCCCGCTCCCTCTGTCAGCCCTTTACATGCTGCAGTCACATAGACTGCAGCATGTAAAGGGTTAACACAGCAGAGATCGGATGTTTTCTCTGATCTCTGCTGTAAGAGCTGGTGCCTGGCTGTCCTCTAACAGCCAAGCACCAGCTCTCCCTGCCACAGAGCTCATCAGCTTGCTTCTTATGATCTCGATGGTCTCTATGGCAACTGTAAATAAAGCAGTGCAGGACTTTAAAATTAAAAGCGGGAGATTGCCGGCAGATCGGCAGTATCTCTCAGCTTCTTATTTCAAAATCCTGAACTGCTCTGTATGGGTCTGTGCAGGCAGAGCACAATGCTACAGCTTGTGGCATTGTGCTCTGCAGCTCCCATATTGATACATAGCCCGGAAATCTTCCGGGCTTTATCACTATAGGCAGTGGAGCTTGTCCCGGAAAATTTCCGGGTGTGCCACTCAAGGGGTTAATGGATCGTATGCTGGTTTTCTTCTGCAGTCCTGAACCTCCCTCTTACTTCCTTTCAGGCAAGTTTCTGAGGAACAATGTTGTCTAAATGCTGGAGATACTAGATGTAATGGAAAATATTTGATTATGGATAATGTATATGTTATATGAATTTAAACTGTGCAATAACAGACACCATCGAAATATGCCAGAAAAGCAACTTCACAAACTAGGTTGAGTAACTGTACCGAAAGACACATAGTAACATAGTTCGTAAGGCTGAATGAAGACAATGTCCATCTAGTCCAGCCTGTCTAGCCTCCTGTTTTGTTGATCCAGAGAAAGGCAAAAAACCCCAAGAGGCAGGAGCCAATTAGCCCTTTTGGGGAAAAAAATTCCTTCCCGACTCCCTAATGGCAATCAGACTGTTCCCTGGATCAACCCCTAATAGTTCCTACCTGCCTGTATACCCGGATTAACAATTAACCTAAGAGTTATAGCCTATAATATCCTTCCTCTCCAGAAAGACATCAAGTCTCCTTTTAAACCCCTTTATGGATTTTGCCATCACTACGTCCTCAGGCAGAGAGTTCCACAGTCTAACTGCTCTAACAGTAAAGAACCCTTTTCTATGTTGCTGATGAACCTGCATTCTTCTAGACTTAGCGGATGCCCTCTTGTTACCGTCGTAGTCCTGGGTATAAACAGATCCTGGGAGAGATCCTTGTATTGTCCCCTCATGTACTTATACATGGTTATTTGGTCGCCCCTTAACCTTCTTTTTTCTAGAGTAAATAGTCCCAACTTTGATAGCCTCTCTGGGTATTCCAGTCCCGTCATTCCATGTATTAGTTTAGTTGCCCTTCTTTGAACCCCCTCCAATACCGTAACATCTTTCCTGAGCACCGGTGACCAGAACTGTACACAGTATTCCATGTGAGGCCTGACAAGTGCCTTATATAATGGAAGGATAATGTTCTCGTCCCTCACCCCTATACCTCTTTGAATGCATCCCAAAACTTTATTTGCCTTTGCAGCAGCTGACTGGTATTGGTTACTCCAGTTAAATCTACAATCCACTAGTACCCCCAGGTCTTTTTCCATCTCACTTTCTCCTAGCAGTACCCCATTTAGTGTATATTGGTGACACCCGTTTCTCCTGCCCATGTGCATAACCTTACATTTATCAACATTGCACTTCATTTGCCATTTTTCTGCCCAAGCCCCCAGCTTACCCAGGTCCGTTTGTAGCCGTACATTGATCTCCGTGGAATTGATTATATTGTATAATTTTGTGTCATCTGCAAATATTGATATTTTACTGTGCAGCCCCTCTATCAGGTCGTTAATAAATATATTGAACAGAATGGGGCCTAATACTGAACCCTGTGCCCCCCCCCCCCCCCGCTAGTGACGGTGGCCCAATCAGAGTATGAACCATTTATTACCACCCTTTGCTTTCTATCATTGAGCCAATTTTTTATCCACTTACACACGTTTTCACCCAATCTGAGCTGTCTCATTTTATATATCAGCCTATTATGTGGCACGGTGTCAAATGCTTTAGAGAAGTCCAGATATACGAGATCAATAGACTCTCCCAGGTCCAGCCTAGAACCTACTTCATTGTAGAAGCTGATCAGATTGGTCTGACATGAGCGACCCTTCATGAATCCATATGTCTAGATAAGATAAGGATATTGAGGAGCTTCCACGTGTTGGCTCAAGGGGCCCTCCCAAGAATATCAAGATATAACTAAGGTGGGGTTGACGCCTCACATTAACGATGGAAAGATGTAGCAAAGTTATAAAAGTAATCACGAACTGGATATATATGAGTGTAAATGTATGTGTGTATGCCTATATGTATATAAGTGATATTTGAAATATTACGCCTTAGAATCATCCTGAAATGTATTACACAGATCGCGTGACCATATTCTTAGCTAAGGGACACATACTGAGATAAGATAAGAACTTTGAGCTACTTGGGCCTCTTGGCACTCAGTCAAGAGGTTATACACTGTAACTTAATAGTTTCTTGAAGGTATGCAAATGAAGAATCAGAATGTATCCAATGAATCTCATGTATTGTCTAAGAAGTAACCAATCAGAGGTCAGATTGAGAACTGTCCAAAAACTATATTTCTTGGAATAATGAGATGTAACCAATGAACACGAAGAAGGGTGTTGCATTGGAAACTAACCAATAAACGTGCAGTTAATTGTCCAATGATGTTGTGACACTCCAATGTAAGGGGCCTCTAAATAAAGATGCCCCGACATCGATTGGGTGGGAATTACTTTGATGAATCCATAACTGTGTGGGCTCTGTCATTTAATTCCTCCGTCATATGGTGTACTGAAGTCTTGGTGTGAGCAGCCCTACTGCACGGGCCACCTGGACTTCAGTCGCAGAGTACACTCTGCTGTCCCTCATCAGGCTATTGCCGTAGCATAGGTCATATGACGTCATTCACAAGGTACACTCCGCTTTCCCTAAACGGCCATATATTTTTGCCGTAACAAAGGGATCGCATCCAGAAACCTTCACGGAATAGCGGCTGAAATCCACCTTGGGGGAGGATGCCTTCTCTCTATCCTTTACAGAGCCACCTATACCTGGGCCCCTCCATGACCATTTTTGGCCATGCTCCTGAATTGTAGAGCCCGTGATACAGCATTGCGTCCAGCCAGGCAAAAGGGTCACATCAAGTTTACCAACTCTACAGTCTCCTGGATTTCTTGGCGGATCTTCAGAAACAAAGGGCGATGTTAATGGAAGTCAAGAAGAACTTTAAAAGACAGGGGCATCATTTACTCAATAGCTTACCCAGCACGTCTTTGCATAGTGGTGGAGGGCCATCTTCTTACAATCCCCCTCAGAATCAAAGGATAGGCTCCACTCCCATCTCGCTTACAATGTTGGATGTTAATTGACTCTTATTTAACTAACCCTTCTCTTACACAGTTGACTAAATTATTCTGATTCTTTCTCCTTGACCTTGGGTGGGACTTCGTCACACAGATGTGGTATGACCTGGGAGGGATGGCAGCTATATGGTATGTCAGATATAGAGCTGACCCTCCACACCACACTGTGCCACTCATCTACTGTTACTGTAGAAATAGCTGGTTTACAACCACACACAGTAAATTTCCTACTATTGTATCTGTGGATGCCGCCCTGCTCTCACGCCGCAGGATTGTCCTCGATAATACGCGAGCCGCATTCTAGCTGTTCATCTGAAAATATGTCTCCTCAAGGAAGCATATTAGATGTTTTGGATGCTACAAGTTATCTACATAAGATTACAAAACAAAAAAAAGAAAGCTAAAAAAGGACCTGCCTGGGCCAATCGGTAGCTTCAATGGATTACTGAAGGACGATAGACTAATAAATCGAAATTTGATATCTTTGGTACATTGTGCAGGGTTTTTGTTTGCCATCGAGTAGGCGAGAGGATGGTTCTTGAGCGTGTGACACCAAATGTCAAATATGGAGGAGAAAGCGTGATGGTCTTGGGCTCTTTTGCAGAGAGAAAGAGCTACTGCAGCAGTTTGATATTCCATGCAATACCCTCTGGTGTACGCCTAGTTGGTCGGGGGTTCATATTAGAGCAAGACCATGATCCAAAATAGAGTTCCAGCTAATCTTAGAACGACTTAAAAAGGTAGTCTTCAAAATGTTTCAGTCACAGCCCAGACTAGGCCGAGAAGTTTCAGTTTGAAGGAGCTATAATCCCCCTCATGTTGGACCACAAGGAGGTCGATCACTTCTACTGCACAGATGCTGATGGGAGGTAATCTCAGCCCCATACAGCACTAAATGTTCAAAACTACAGTTGTATTTACATGCTGATGGGAATAATCCTTCTCATGTCATGTTGGTCTACAAGGAGATCTGTCACTAATACTCCATAATCTGTTAATGGGAGACAACTCCAGTTTTGTGCAATGTGAGGGTCTTGGAGGCATGCCCCCCGCAACAATTTATAGGCTGCCTTGCCAGAAGTTAGCACAGACCCCTTCACTCTGCATGCATTTCACCCAGTCCCCCCTCCCCAACCTTCCTTTATTCCCAACTTAATAATAATTAAAGTCAATATTAAAATGATGAGTGAAGGGATCGAGTTTATTTGTTTACTTAAGAAGTAAAGTCTAAAAGTACACATTTCTATCCCCTGCACTGTGGAAATTACTACTTTTTTCTTTAGTTGTTGCTTTCTGACCTCAGCTAAGTGTTCCTGATTTACTTCATCATACTTCCCAATCAGCTCGAATATCCCCCCAACAAATAACAATTTGAACATTGCTGATTTCAGTATTTTCGCTTTGAAAAAGCTGAAGCTCTAGAAGCTAAAAACAAAGTAGCATCCCAGATTCTGTGTAATATAGCCCGTCATATATCTGCCTCACACTGTATCGTATACTGGAGATTCTTATCCACACCATATCCTTGTAGAGATGTCTGAGGAGTCGTCCATAACTAGTAATTCTTTCTATGGTCAGAGCTGTTTCCGAGCTTTGGTAAAATGTTGTATGGCCTTTTCCAAGCTTTATCTCAGAGTAAAGCCATGTTTAGAATATTGGCTTAATTTGGATTTACTCTTATACTAATGTCATTGATCCCATCAGAAGAAAAACACTACAGGGTAAACAATGCAGTTACTTTCAACTTCCTCCACATTAACCCCTCACGTGGTAACAGTCTCCCCGTTCTTTCATTGGCTGTTTTCTTGTATAACATCGAATCCTGAAAGTTTTTACCATTTACATCCTTTGATTTAGTTTTTTCAAGACACCGAATTGTTGTAAAACCAGCAGAAGAAGAGATACTTTTCTGTCTCAGACTCTCTGTGATTCCTAATGGCCCCGTGCGCGGGTCGTCCAGATCAGCGTTATCATAATCCAGCGCTAGATTTGTATCATCAGCGTATTTGTATCATCAGGATTGATGAAAATCTCTCAGCTGAACCTACTTTCTCCTCCTCCTCCTCTGGGATTCCTTCAGAAGACGAAGTATCTTCAATCATTTCTACATTCAGCCGGCAGAAGAACAGGTTGGCTGCAGCTGGAGGTGGTTTGTGCTGTAGTACTAGTAGATGCAATCGGCTCCGCAGACGTTACTAGTAAATCATGGTGTTCATTCGCTTCTTGTTCAGTATTCCACTTAGGCCTCGTTCACATGGGCGACAAAGTCGCGTGATTTTGTAGCAATGTTAGAAATCGCATGTATGAGAAGCCCATGTATTCCTATGGGTTCCTTCACACATGTAGCACACTACAACCCAACACACAAACCTCACGGGTCCCTCTATATGCATGAGATGTTTCCCTATGGAGCCTTTCTCCCTGTTGCATCACACGAAAATGCGTTTTTCGTGTGGTGCGATGCAACTTTGACAGTAGGAAATCCTACTGTCAAAGCTAAAATTTAAGACCTTGCTGCAGAAAAAAAACAAAACACATACATCACCTGTTCCGCGCTGTCAGACCGGCTGCATCTTCTCTCCGGGTCCCCGGCAGCGATCTTCTCCTCTTTTGGCCGGGGATTCAAAAATCCCCGCCTCTGATTGGCTTGGCCAATCTTTATTGAGCGCTGGCTGTGATTGGCTAAGCGTCAGCCAATCACAGCCAGTGATTTCAGGAGGCGGGGATTTTTGAATCCCCAGCCAGAAGAGGAGAAGATCACTGCCGGGGACCTGGGAAGAAAATGCGGCCGGGCTGACAGCGCGGGACAGGTGACGTATGTGTATTTTTTTTTTCTTCTTCAGCTACGGCTTATTTTCGGGGAAGGGCTTATATTTCAAGCCTCCCCCGAAAAACCTCGCATGTGGTGCTACAAAGTCACAGTATCACCGATATAAGTCACGGCGATGCCGTGTCGCCCGTGTGAACGAGGCCTTAATAACAGTTTCTGAATGAAATTCAGAAATTCCCCTCACTGTTCTAGTCAGACTAACCAACAGGTTAACGGTCCAACTTACCTCGGCAGAAATAATAAGGCGATCCAACTATCTACAACCACATCCCTACAAACACAATAAGCGGCCCTTGTGGGTTACTGGAGTTTCACTGTTTAATTCAACAACTAATATCGCGATGGATGAGAACAGCAGAAGCCTCTCTGTTTTCCCTTTTTTTTTTTATTTGAAGCATCTTGAGGCCGCCCTCGGGCCAGTGACGGGCCGCCCCGGCCTCAAGAGCGGCCCTCGGGCCAGTGACGGGCCGCCCCGGCCTCAAGAGCGGCCCTCGGGCCAGTGACGGGCCGCCCCGGCCTCAAGAGCGGCCCTCGGGCCAGTGACGGGCCGCCCCGGCCTCAAGAGCGGCCCTCGGGCCAGTGACGGGCCGCCCGGCCTCAAGAGCGGCCCTCGGGCCAGTGACGGGCCGCCCCGGCCTCAAGAGCGGACCTCGGGCCAGTGACAGGTCCGTCCGTCCATAAGAGCGACACTTGGGGGTGACGCTACAATTCCTTTGTGGCCTTTAGGAAACTTTCCCGCCGGACGGAATTAGTCACGCGGATATTTCGGCCTCACAATGTTATCTCTATGGGGCTGGAATTCCGCGTCCGTTAGAATCCGCACGGCTTTACTACAAAACCGCGAGATTAAACTGCGCAGCGGAGGAGCTTCCTGCTGGTAATTACGGCGTCTTGTGGGATTGTTGGGGGGGATTTCTATCATCCAGGAGACGGAATTCACAACTAAAGGCTGCGGGAAAAACAGGAGAAGTTCTGCACTGATTGCCAATATCGGCCTCTGCGCCGCGTCCTGCGGACAATCCGCCCGTGTGAGCGCTCTCATATAACCTCCCCCCTCCACTGGAGGATACCCTCCCCCGCACCCCTGTGTGAGCGCTCTCATATACATTCCCCCCTCCACTGGAGGATACCCTCCCCCACACCCCTGTGAGCGCTCTCATATACATTCCCCCCTCCACTGGAGGATACCCTCCCCCGCACCCCTGTAGTAATAACCACATGGACCGTGTCTGACCTCCCCACAAGACCCTCCGCCGCCTCTTACCTCTATATACAAGTCTCTGAAGAATGCTGGCGGATAACAGAGAGAACAGTGGGGACCACAATCTGCTCTGTGTGCTACACTGCAATAGGACCTGTGACGATATCACCGCCATGTGATCAGTAGGGGCGGAGCTCAGCAGTGAGAAGTGGTGGCTGAAGGACCTGTGATGATGTCACTGTCATGTGATCAGTAGAGGCGGAGCTCAGCAGTGAGGAGGATAAATAGACGTGAGGCGGAGAGATGGGAGCAGTCAGTGATAGTCGGCTGATCATTCTCTGCCATAAATACATATTAGTGACCTTTCACACGGGGCGGAATTACACCGCAGGACGCCGCCAAATCCCCGGCTGCGCAATTCCACACCAAATATACCGCTCTGACCATGTGCGCGGCCGGAGAGGAAATCCCGGGTTATGTTGAGGATTCCAAGCAGATTCTGTCCCTATGACGGTAAATCCCGCGGATGCCGCCTGTGAATTGTGATGTCCCGTTACACATCCGCGCCCCATTGGTGGATTGTGATGTCACGTCACACATCCGCGCCCCATTGGTGGATTGTGATGTCACGTTACACATCCGCGCCCCATTGGTGGATTGTGATGTCACGTCACACATCCGCGCCCCATTGGTGGATTGTGATGTCACGTTACACATCCGCGCCCCATTGGTGGATTGTGATTAGAGATGAGCGAACGTACTCGGATAAGCACTACTCGTCCGAGTAATGTGCCTTATCCGAGTACCGCTGTGCTCGTGCTCAAAGATTCGGGACGCGCTGCGGAGCGGGGAGCTGCAGGGGAGAGCGGGGAGGAACGGAGGGGAGATCTTTCTCTCCTTCTCTCCCGGCCGCTCTGCCCCGCTCCCCGCTCCGACTCACCTGTCAGCAGCGGAGCGTCCCGAATCTTTGAGCACGAGTACAGCGGTACTCGGATAAGGCACATTACTCGGACGAGTAGTGCCTATCCGAGTACGTTCGCTCATCTCTAATTGTGATGTCACGTCACACATCCGCGCCCCATTGGTGGATTGTGATGTCACATTACACATCCGCGCCCCATTGGTGGATTGTGATGTCACGTTACACATCCGCGCCCCATTGGTGGATTGTGATGTCACGTTACACATCCGCGCCCCATTGGTGGATTGTGATGTCCCGTTACACATCCGCGCCCCATGATGCAGCATTCCAGGCGCTCGCTGGGTTCCTGGGGAGATTTGGGGCAGTTTGTGATTTTATTTACTCCCCCAAAAGGTGTTTTCTGTAATGGGTAATGTATCTAATTATTTTAGTCTGTTACTCATTTAGGGCTGATGCCGACGGCCGGCTTCTGCTGTAACTTGCGCGTCGGAGGTCCATGGAGTTATGCTGCAACTATTAGGTTCTATTGAAGCTAATAGGTCAGTGTTCACGCCGTGGAATTCCGCAGCGTGAAAGAAAACGTGGCATGCTCTATTTGCTGTGGGAATACGGGCGGCCGGCTTCCATTGTGGCCAATGGAAGCCGGCCGTCACGCTATACTTATGCTGTGAGCACAGTGGAAGTATCGCGTGAACACGCATCCCTGCCCGCCGTGTCATCTGGCAGACAGCAGTTCCGGAGTGGCGAGTATGGAGGTTTTGGGGGGGCCGTGGCAGACTCCGCTGCGATATTCCGCTGGCGGACTCAGTCACGGCCGTGGGCAGGAGGCCTTAGTTTGTGAAGCACAACAATCAGCATATCTTGGTTTCATAATACTTATGGCATGAACTAGATTGTATAGCTTAATCTCTTGTGTCTCGTATCAGAAATTGAGAACTACGCAATGTAAGATTATAACAAATCATGAACATAACTGGGGTGGTTAAGGGGGGGGGATGAGGGGAGAGGTGAAGCGGGGGTAGGGGAAGGGCGGGTGAGGGAAAAATATCAGCCTCGCTTACCCGCTCCTAAAGGTTGTTATCAACCTAACCGACCTGTTTCCAGCCATTTTTTGAATTGGTCTGAGTCTCTCATTGCGATCCAAGGGCTCCAGAAATCGTGGGAGTACAGTCGTTCCTGCTCGCAATCAGCCCCCTCCTCTTCATACCTCATAAGGAGGTTCAGTTTCTCAGCCCAAACTATTCTAGTGGGAGGGGTCGTGGATCTCCACAACCCAGGGACAGACATCCTTGTCGCCAGTATCACCATCCTCAATAAGTCCGCCTTGACCTTGGCTATAGGTCCGGGGAGCATCAGCTGTCAGGGACACCGCCGACCTGGTCATTTCGTTGTATAATGTTTCTATATTATACCAGAGTTCTCTAACTGGGGGGCAGTCCCACCAAATGTGCGACATTGTCCCAGAGCCTTTCTGGCACCTCCAACAGGTTGGGGGTATTTGTTTATCGAGTTGATGCAGTCTCGACGGTGTCCAATACCACCTGGATAGGACCTTATAGTTTTGCTCCTGGAATCTCCCAAATCTGGAACTTTTGTGGCATAGAAGGAACGCTCTCTGCCAATCTGCCCTCGTTGGGCTTCTGCCCAGTTCTGATTCCCACTGGGCTGCGTAACTGGGTGGTTTGTCCCCCGTCTCCTTTGTCAGCAGCAACTTGTAAATAGTCGATATTCCATGCTCGGTAGGAGCTGAGGACATGCACAGGTGCTCAAACGGCATCAACTGCTTACTACCACACCCCTCAGGCGCCAGGGACCCCACAAACTCCCTAACTTGAAGGTATCTCAGCCAGGCTCCTGGGTGTGGGATGGAGTTCCCGTGAATCTCCGTCAGGGACTTCATTCCATTTTGGGTCAGTACATCTCTGACTCTCGGTATTGGATGACTAGGGAGGGATAGTATGGATATAATGCTTCTAGTTGCTGGGAATTGAGGGTTGGCCAGTAGTGGTGTAAGGGGGCCCGGTACTGTTGCTAGACCTAGCTTTGATGCGAATGTCCCCCAGATCTTGAGAATCCCCTTGACAAGGGGTGACAGGGAGGTGAGGTCTCCCATGTATTGTCTTGGGATCCATGGAGCCCCCTGTATCGCCCTAGCATCTGATTCATGTTCCATTTCCACCCACAATTTTGTCGCCCTCCCTTGTAGTAGTGCGAGGACGCAATTGGCTATACTTGCTTTATAGTAAAGCGCAAAGTCTGGAAGCCCCAGCCCTTCCTCCTCCTTGGCTCGGGTGAGCACTCTGTAGCTAAGCCTCGATCTACGCCCTGCCCATACAAAATTAATTATTAGGGAGCGGATGTTGAGTAAGTATTGACGACCTAGGTGTATCGACATAGTCTGACACAGATACAAGAACTTCGGAAGGGCGTCCATCTTTATGGAGTTAATCCGCCCCGTCCACGAAACATACAGTGGGCTCCACCTGTTTAGGTCTGCCCTCAGCCTATCTGTATAGGGGAGGAAATTTAGTTCGAATATCTGTGCCGGGTCCGCCGGTTACATTAAGAATTTCCGATTTCTGGAGATTCACTTTAAAATTGCTGACCTGGCCATATCTTTCAAACTCCTTCATCACCACCGGTAACCCCACTCTAGGGTTTGACAGGAACAGGAGGAGGTCGTCCGCAAATAATGCTAGCTTGTGTTCGGAGGGGCCCTCCACCTGACCTCTAACCGATCCATTTTCCCTGATGGCATTGGCCAAGGATTCCATAGTGAGGGCGTACAGCAGGGGCGATAGAGGGCAGCCCTGCCGCGTCCCATTCTTTATCATTATCACATCCGACAAGGCACCGTTTACTCGTATCCTTGCAGAGGGTCCGTTATACAGCGCCATAATCCACTTTCTCATCCTTTGCCTAAATTTTTATTTTAAACAACTTTGGCCGTTATAACAAAGTAGACCAAGACTCCCACCCTGGGGAATCGTGACAAATAGCACAAACCACTATAAACTAATCCCACAGCTCCAGTACCGATATTTTGTATATACAGTATATTGTCCATTTGAGTCACAACAACCAACATAGAAAAGAGGAGTTAGATACGCCCAGCACAGTATTGGGCCAGTCAACCCACTGACCCTATATCTTGGCAGGGCATCCCCTAGCCATATATGTCAATTTATATAGAGGGGCGCAGCGAAATATTTACCCCCCAGAAGTGGTTTGTATGTAATTGTAAATAGTAATTATTCAGAATGGGGTCCGGAAGCCCCCAGAAGCTGCCGGCCGTCGCACACAGGCGGATTGTTATTGCACACACTGCCATAAGCCCGGCCATTAGTATGGGGCCGCTCACAGCTGAGGTTTGTGTCTCGCAGCATGTTGTATCTTGGCGTGTATTACATGTACATACAACCAGG
Source organism: Eleutherodactylus coqui (assembly GCF_035609145.1). Lineage (NCBI taxonomy): Eukaryota > Metazoa > Chordata > Amphibia > Anura > Eleutherodactylidae > Eleutherodactylus > Eleutherodactylus coqui. Next base: position 40,251,427 of record NC_089837.1, read on the forward strand.
ACGACGCTGGGGATTGGCGGCACGCAGCGGGTACACGGCATTACATACCAGCTGCCGGCCCACACGTCAGAGACCCGCAGACGGCTGTGTGAGCCGGTAAGTCTTACTGCTATTGTGGGTAACATGAAGGGTTTCTAAGAGACGCCATCCTGGAGGACCTCAAGGAAAATAACCGGATAACTCTGTATCAGCCGGTTTATGGGAGATCGCTGCTGTCACACCAACCTGATCAGCTTCTACCAGGAGGGAAGGTCTAGACCGGACCGGGAAGAGTCATTGGATCTTGTGTATCTGGACTTCTCCAAAGTGTTTGATACTGCGCCCCATAAAAGGTTGGTCTATAAAACGAGAATGCTTGGTCTGGGGGAGAATGTGTGCAAGTGGGTAAGTAACGGGTCAGTGATAGAAAGCAGAGGGGGGTTATAAATAGTACATACTCTGATTGGGTCACCATTACTAGTGAGGCACCACAGAGGCAGTATTGGAGGGGTCACTGTTACTAGTGAGGAACCACAGGGGTCGGTTATGGGCCATATTGCCTTTAATATATTTATTAAAGGGGTTTTGTCACTAAAAAAAAAAAGCTATAATTCCAAATTCTTTCCCTGTCTTCTTACCACGTCCTCTTCTCGACGATCGTCCCCTGGTTCTTCCAGTTCCCCGGGTCACATCACCTCCAGCTGGCTGGATCCTCTTCTTCCTGTGACATTATGTACATTCGTGGCATTCTCCTTCCTGCAGGTCAGTCTACACTAGGTCACTAGTGACGTAGCATTCACCATCTAGCAGGGAAGGCTGAATCCTATGCTGGACTATTGCCGAGACTGTACATGCATGCTGTCTCACGGCAACAGTATATGGACACTCATGGTGAGACAGCACGCAGGGAGTGGGTGGACTACAATACTCAGAGAGGTTATCAAAATTGGGATTATTTACTTTAGAAAAAAAGACGGCTGAGGGGCGACGTAATAACGATGTATATCAGGGGACAATACAGAGATCTCTCCCATCATCTATTTATAAGCAGGACCAGGCATACATTGCTGTGAATGAGCACAGAGCTGCACTTAATACATGAAGAAGCGCACCCCTCTTCATGTACTAGGTACACCGTCCACTGGGGGATTATACTAAGCCTGTCGTCACTGCCCCCATGCGGGTGTAATTGTCTTGGTGGCCATCCTCTGCAGGGGATCTTACACATCTAATTAAATAATCCACGCACAGGGTAATTTCTGAACAAGAGCCGGGAACGGTCGATTCTGTTCATTTACTGAAACTCTTGAACTTTGTGTAGCTGGGAGGATTCTCCACAGTCTAAGTTATCTGTAAGATTTCTCTCCCGGCAAACACTCTCCACCCGCAAAAACTCATACTCTCTCTTCTTCTCACTCTATGGCAGCTTGTACTTCTCCCAGCGCTCAGCAGAAGCGCTGAAGATTCCTGGGTCTAACGGGCCCAGGCCAAACATAAGAAAGTCACGGACCGACTTCTTTTTTTCTCTTCTCTCTATCTCTTAGCATTCTTGTAGCCACATATATATAGCATCATCACGTGCTCACAAATGACAAATACAAAATGATACATTTTCCAGACATGACCCAGACGTTAACTCTTCCATGTCTGCAGACATTCAATCCACATAAATCTAATGCATTCCACAAGACACTGACATGAGACAGACATAGAACATTATGAAGGGGCCCCACTAACTTTGGGCCACTATGATTCCACACACAAACAAACTATTACTGACTATTTGATGCCTGTGAATAACCAGATGCATTAATTTTGTTTTGTTTTAGCCCATTTCAAATAGGAATATTGACTTTTCTCTATGACATCTCTCAAATGAGTTTTCAAAATTTGAATTCCTTTAAAACAGTTTTCACATAAATAACATTAAAATGTAGTATTAGTAGTTCTGAACATCAAAATTACTTCACTCTTGTGTGAATTCTCTGATGTCTAACAAGACCTGATTTCTCAATAAAATATTTCCCACATACTGAACATGAATATGGCTTCTCTCCTGTGTGACGTCTCTGATGTGTAAGAAGATGTGTTCTCCCCGTAAAACATTTCCCACATATTGAACATGAATATGGCTTCTCTCCCGTGTGAAGTCGCTGATGTGTAAGAAGAGGTGTTCTACCTGTAAAACATTTCCCACATACTGAACATAAATACGGTTTCTCCCCTGTGTGAATTCTCTGATGTGCAAGAAGATATGTTCTATCTAAAAAACATTTCCCACATTCAGAACATAGGAATGGCTTCTCCCCTGTGTGAGTTCTCTGATGTCTAACAAGAACAGATTTCCGCTCAAAGCATTTCCCACATTCTGAACATGAAAACGGTTTCTCTCCTGTGTGAATCCTCTGATGTCTAACAAGGTGTGATTTCTGCAGAAAACATTTTCCACATACTGAACATGAATAGGGCTTCTCTCCTGTGTGAAGTCTCTGATGGGTAAGAAAATGTGTTCTATCTGAAAAACATTTTCCACATTCAGAACATGGAAATGGCTTCTCCCCTGTGTGAATTCTCTGATGTCTAACAAGACCAGATTTCAGCTTAAAGCATTTTCTACATTCTGAACATGAAAATGGATTCTCTCCTGTGTGAATTCTCTCATGTCCAAGTAGATTTACTTTATTTGTAAAACCCTTCCCACATTCTGAACATGAAAATGGCTTCTCCCCTGTGTGAATTATCTGATGTCTAACAAGACCTAATTTCAGCTTAAAACATTTCCCACATTCTGAACATGAAAATGGCTTCTCTGCTTTGTGAATTCTTTCATGGCTTACAAGGTTCCCTTTAATTGTAAAACCCTTCCCACATTCTGAACATGAAAACGGCTTCTCTCCTGTGTGAATTCTCTCATGGCTAACGAGGTTTGATTTTTTCGGAAAACATTTCCCACATTCTGAACAAGAATAAGGCCTCTCAACTGTGTGTGTAAAAAGATCGGAGCTTTTTGCAAACTGTTTTCCACATTGCAGACTGTTACCCCCGGTGTGACCTGTACTTGTAGTACAATTCTGAGATTGATCAGGAGAAGGTTCCTCATGATTAGGGGGATTATATGACAGATCTGTACTGGTACATACTGGCTGAACATTAAGGGTAATGAGGTTTTCTCCTGGAGAGTGCTGCACAATATCTTCATCTTCTGCTTTACATTTTAGTGATGACATGAAGTTTCCATCAAAGTCCTCAATGGGATTTTCTGTTAGGATTAAATTTGGATTTAGTTTTTTTTTCAGCTGCAAAACATAGCCAACGATATAACATTTTAACTAAGCTGAAAAAGACCTGCAGTTTTTTATACAGTACTTCTAGTCAAAGCCAAAATGAACACCTCTAAAAAAAGCAATAAAACATATATAGCAAACATAGGGATCTAAAGCGATACGAAAGAACTTATATTGGAGAGATCCAAAATTACATGTCATACTGCTCACATTAAAATGCACTGCACAAGATGGTATCAGGGCCTCAAAACAGCATCAGGCAACAAGACACTGAAAAAAGATAAATATAAATAATGCATATTCTGTATCTTGCATTTCTCTCCTTACCTTGTGATGTAAGAGGCTGGTGGTTCTCCATCATGACGTCCTCGTACAGATCCTTGTGTCCTTCTAAATACTCCCACTCCTCCATGGAGAAATAAACCAAGACATCCTGACACCTTATAGGAACCTGACAACACAATAATACCGTCATTACCCAGACACCTCTAGTGCTCTTACTGTATAATTACCCAGCATTCCCAGCAGTGTCACCTCTCCAGTCAGCAGCTCAGTGATCTTGTTGGTGAGTTCTAGGATCTTCTGCTCATGTATCGGTAAGTGAGGAGGAGCCTCTGTGATGGGGCTCTGGCTCCTGCTCCATCCTCCTGACTCATGGAGATGGCTGTTGGGAGTCGTACTGTCAACCAACGTCTTCTTAGTTATTGTGTAATCCTGTGTATGGAGAGAGACATGTAGGGAACTGAACCCAGTATTTCTCCCTTAGTAGAAAGTGAGAGATTGTGATCCTGCTGTATAGAGGTCTGATGAGACCACATCTGGAATACTGTGTTCAGTTCTGGAGACCTCATCTACAAAATAGAACAAGTCCAATGATGGACTCATAAAACCGATCAAATTTTTATTCCGACTGCAGGACTTTTTTGTCTGGTGCAGCAACCAGATATGCAAGTACTTTGAATGTTAGTCTTAGGGTTTTGTAGGGTTACAATAGGGTTAGGCCACATTGAGTGGGGTCGCTCTTGTCAGGGCGATCTCTCCACAAATAGGCAGGGAGATCACAGAGCCTTTTATAGTGATAGCATACAATCATAACTTTGCCTCTAATTTAGGCCAATTATCCTTGAAAAATCATCTATATATATTCGGTACCAGGAACATCAAAGTTTGAATCAACAAACTGTGATTACTGCAGTAATACCTACTGTATAACCCCTGACCCCAAGACAAACCAATATTCTTTATTATTCAGGGTGTATATATTGAGGTTAACGCTATTACAGATTTCTAATAAAGCAGTATATTGTTAAAGCGGTATCCTTCTGCAGTGATCAGCACCTTGTTGTTGGTCCCGTCATTATATATCATTATTACAGTGAGATTTGTTCCCTAAAGAGAGAAGGTAAAGGAGAGAACATGATGGAAACCTTCATATATTGTATGTTACAGGAGGGAAGACACTAACCCCATGAACAAGGGGCACAATCTGACATTAATGGGAGGGAAGATCAAAAGCAATGTCAGAAAATATTATTTTACTGGAAGCGTAGCCGATGCTTCAAACAAACTTCTAAACATACATCTTTCTTTAGGGATAAACAAAAGGGAAGTAATATAATTGCAGAGTAGATGGTCCGTGTGCTCCTCCTGTTGTCAGTCTTGTCTATATAGATGTCAACCTAGTGACAAAAGTCCAAGTCTCCAGGCCAAACTCAGTCCATGTGATTCTGCTGGTTACTGGCTGCCCTTTCCTCCTCATTGCAAGGAGCCGACTTCCCATTCTCATTCCTCCTACAACATTACTATTAGCTCATTGGTTCCCACCATACAGAACTGACCATATTGGTGGCCGATCTTCACATTCTCTGCTGCTCAGTTCTTTAGTTCTCCCTCACTTGGAAGGTCTGCAAGCTGTTATACAGGACACTGGATTGTTCTTATTACTTCCTAGAATGGATCTTCTCTTCCCTTAGTCTGACTTGTTACATAATACAATAATATAGAATGGCTTACCTCTCCGGTCAGCAGGTAGATGATCTCCAAGGTGAAGTTTAATATTTTTTTGGTAACTTCATTCCCGTCCTTGCTCATCCTTGGTGGTTCAGTCATGGTAAGGACCAATTTTGATGAAAAAAATTGGATCAAATGGAGGTTTCTAGTACTGCACCTTTAAAAAAAAAGAAGAGAGGCTCACAATTCTACTGGAAACCTCATCGTGTGTGAAATACAGACCCTCATTTATAGAGCACTAAATGAAGCAGGCTCTCAGAGACTTCATGATATGGATCCTAGGGATTTGCCAACAATATCTAGGTTGCTGCCCAAGCGGTTTTCATAACTTGTATCACATCTTGTATCCAAGCTAGAGGTGGTACAACAGGGTACTAGAGCCTCCATGCCCACCCTTATCACATCTAGTATCCAAGTTAGAGGTGGTACAACGGGGTACTAGAGCCTCCATGCCCACCCTTATCACATCTAGTATCCAAGTTAGAGGTGGTACAACAGGGTACTAGACCTCCATGCCCACCCATATCACATCTTGTATCCAAGCTAGAGGTGGTATAACCAGGTACTAGAGCCTCCATGCCCACCCGTATCACATCTTGTATCCAAGCTAGAGGTGGTATAACCAGGTACTACAGCCTCCATGCCCACCCGTATTGTGAGGATATATATATATATTGCCATATGTTTTTTTATGCTTTATACCTATATGCAAGTTCTATTCAATTCCAAATGAGAAAAAAAACTTATATGTCACCTTACATCAGATATTCCAAGGCTTTGCAAGGCTGAGAGAGATGTTCTAGAAATTCAGAGATGATACCGAACCAGACATGAAGGCCGCATGTACTTGGCTGTTTTCCCAGAAGCAAGATATCAAGATGTACAAATGTACATAACTTTCACTGTCCCAGGCCGGAAATCCGGACTTCCCATATATGGAGAATGCATGCTTGGCCGTTTTCTTAGAATTGAGTGGGTGATTCTTTGCACTGGAGTTAATTGAATACGTGATTTTCTGTACATAAGCCAGAGGCGCCGTAGCAAGATAACGGCTGTTTTCACTGTCTCAGGCCGGAAATCCGGACTGCCCATATATGGTTATGAGCCCATCACCCCTTGCTGGGGATGGGACAAAGGGTATAAGATCTCATGTAATCTGCAATAAAGCTCGGCAGAGAGCCATGTCCCGTGTGAGAAACTATACCAGACCTTCCTGTGTGGTGTCTCTTCTTACCGCCGGCAACGGGGCAAGTGGGGTGGGCCCGATTGGTGCTGTACTTAGAATTTAATTACCCTGACAAATGGCGCAACCAACTGGGGCGGTAAAACTAGGAGCTTACAGCGCAATTCACCCGGATCCACGCCACGGGGAAGCCGTCCTGCTGCAAACCGAGCCTGATCAACTCACAGAACTCCAGGTAAGGCCAGCATATATTTATGTTGTGTTTTACACTGCGAGTCTTGCAGCAGGACTGACTATCTGTGGTTTGTGACCGGACGGGTTGGGTTAAGAGTTCTACACGGTAACTCGTGTGGGCTCCGGGTTTGCCGTCATGGACCACTGACCGTGATATGCGCACCAATAGGTCACCCAGAAACTAGTCTGTAGTCTATTTGTTGTTGAAGTCCGTAGTGTTTTAGCAATAGTGAAGGTTGTTTGTTGTATCTGCAGAATTTTTTTTTTTCTCTTACTTTTTATTTAGTCTCACAAGAGAAGGGACCCTCAGTTTAGTTTAGTTAGTTGTTAATGGTTTAGCAGAGAGGGATGCATTTTGTGAGATAGGCTTCATAGGAGAAGGGACCCTCGGTCGTTTTGCCTTATATATGGGGCTAACGATTTGATTTCAGAGGGATGCATTCTGTGAAGTTGGTTCCATAGGAGAAGAGACCTTCGGTTGTCTTGCCAGTATATAAGGGCCTGACAATTTGGAATTAAGAAGGATACATTCTATGCAGCGTGTTATTATTATTATTGTTGTTGATGTTCTAATATGCGTAAGATCTTATTAAAGAAGATAGAGCCCCCTAAGGGCTGCCGCCGTGTGGATGAATCTGTAGAATGTAACAAAACTTATGAAAATGTGTGACACCGACCCGCACGGTAGATTACAAAAATGGTGTCTGGGAGGGAGGTCTTTAGGACCGAGAGGTGCCTTGGAAGACCAAGGTTTGCTAGAAGCAGAGAGACAGTCAGAGAAAGTTAGGTATGTACACATTATTTGTTTAAGAAAGTATCCGTAAGTGAAATGTTGAAAAGTACAGTAAGTGATCAAGAGGGCGTCAGGAGAGTGTCTATTGAAGGTTATATTGGCAGCTAGGTAGGGAGAAAGTGCTGAAGGAACAAGCAAGTCGATAAGAAAGGTACAATGCATGTGATTTGTTGGCAAAGAAAGAAGAAAATGTGTATAATACAAGATAGATAATAGATATGGATATATATGTGTGTGTATATATATATATGTATATACTGTATGTGCAAATAGTTAACTGAGCTTGCTTTTAGGGGAGAAGAGTTTTGTTGACATGTAGCTGCGAGCTTGTGTTTAGTCTTCAAGGTCAAGAGATAACGAAGCGAGAGAAAATGCAATAATAACCCTGGATAATATCTCTGCTTGCTGTAAAGGAATGAAGGCTTGAAATGAATTTAATTAATTATACCGTCTTAGTAGGCAGGAAACCTAGCATTCTAAGGTATATTCTTACTTATACAGGGGTTGAAAATGAAGAACATGTTGCGCTGTAATTATGATTTCAAAATGCAGGCAATAGTTTTAGCTAAAACAATTCAGTCTGTGTTTCATATTCGTAGAGAGATAAGAGATGTTTTAAAAAGGTGGGGGCTTTTAGATTCACTCTGAGCTCAGGGTCACAAGGGGGGCTGAAAAATACCCACAGATTCTAAAACACTTCAGCGTTTAATACAGCATATAATAGCTTCAGTAGATAAGAAAGATAGAATGTCTCAGCAAATTTTTTCACATAAATTGTCATAAATAGCACTCACCTCAATGTTTTTCAACTGATGTATGTTTGTTTGTCAAACTTTTTTTGTCTGTGCATCTGTATGGACTGGTACACCTTCAATAGGGGGTGACGGAGCAGACTTGAGAGCATGGATGGATGAGAGTTAGTGACCCGTGTTCAAGCTGTGGTGGAATGTGTGATGTGGATAATGACTGGGGATAAAAGTCCTCCCCATGCATGGGACTTTGCTTGGTTGTGATGTGGATGCTTGGACTGTTAAGCTGAAATAAGCTGAGAAGAAAGACGCACGGAACCAACATTGAAGGGGTGGAGCTAGATGATGTAATAGTACGTAATGTTTCATCCTTCTTGTACAAGGAAGGGGGTGAGGATCTTGAACAGCTAGTAAAAGTTTTTGTTTTGTTTTTGTTTTTTTCTCCTGTCTCAAATTTTGATAAGACATTGCATGCAGGAACAGACTAATAATGAATTCACTTAAAGGGATCTCACATTTCCAATATTAGTAGGTGTTTGTAAATTATTCTGCCCTGATGGAACTCATGTCTGTTATAGGTGCTAACATCTTACAGGCCTTATCTGCATCCATCAAATCTTTTTACAATGTTGCACTACCTTAAACCGGGTACTATTGTTCCAATTGCGTACCCTGGTTTAAAGGGGGGGAGGAGAAGGCATAGGTGATCTAGGTATTGCAAATCAGCCATTTTTAATTTTTTTTGCAAATCAGCCATTTTTAAATTTTTTGCAAATCATCAGCCATTTTTAAATTTTTTGCAAGCCATTTTTAAATTTTTAAAATTTTTTGCAACAAGGTTCTGATCTTTTTCAAATAGAATATCAGCCTGATTGTCCAGCATTGATGCAACAAGAAAATTTAAGTTTTAAAAAGTTACTGAAAGCCCTTGTTAATAATGCATATTTTGAGTTGTTTTTTATAGATGGTACCAGGGTGATTGACGACTCCACACTGGATATACAGTGGTTACACAACAAGATGTCCAAAAAGCAGAATGTCTCCGCATGTCGCAGTACAAGAAGCGGAATTAAAAGCACTCACGGAGGCGTGTAGAGTGGAGGAAGGTAAGACGGCAAACATTTACACTGACTCCCAGTATGCATTTGGCATAGCTCATGATTACGGCCCAAAATGGAAGGCCAGACAGTTTTTTACCTCAGCAGGACAGCCAATTAAGAATGATGCAGCGGTCTCATGGAGGCTCTACTTCTACCTAACAAGGTGGAAAGCTCACACCAATTCCTACACCGGAGAAGCGAGAGGCAACGTCATCACAGGCCACACAGCAAAGGCAGTGGCCCTCAAGCCGTGGAAGAACAGAAGAAAAGAAGAATCTGACAATAACTTTGGACTTTGACTACACTTGGACTTTGACTACACTTGGACTTTGATATGAACTTGGACTTTGATATGAACCTGCACTTTGATATAAAAAAAACCGTGGACTTTGATAAAAACTTGGACTTTGATATGCTAAAGACTTTACAGTTACAAGCCAGCAAGGAAGAAAAGGAAAAATGGACTAAAAAGGGACGGCGTATGGTGAACAGTCAACAGCACTTGCCTACCACAGTCCCTGTGCCCCATGATGGCCCAGCTAACGCACAAAAAGACGCACCTCTCAAAACAGCAATGATGTCGGTGCTTGAACAAGGACGGGTGGCTCCTGGGTTTTCTGTAGCTGCTGCATCATTTGTCCAATTTTGCATGATCTTTGCCGTAAGCAACAGGGCAGAAGTAAATTTGCCACACCACACTTGCCGAGACCACTCTACCCATTTCAGGGATTGCAAATTGGCTACACTCAGCTCCCACTTGTTGGGAAGCATGAATATGTGCTTGTTGTTGTTGATGTTTTTCAGGTTGGAGACCTACTCTGTTACCAAAGTAAATAAGCAGGTAACCGCACAGAAGCTCATGAATGAGGTAATCCGCAGATACGGGATACCGGAAGTGATTGAGTCAAACAAAGGTACACACTTCACAGGTGAAATAATGCAACACGTCATGTCTGTTTTGGGTATATTCCAGGCTTTTCACACACCCTACCATCCGCGGAGTAGGGGGAAAGTAGATCCAAAAGCCAATAGAGGAAATGGGCAAATCTTGAATTGAGTGTCTCCCATTAGTTTTTCTTTTTCTTGGGAGGATACATGCCACAGTAGCTGAGTTTGGGGAATGATTTTCTTGTTAATGTTGTCATAGGCCTCTCCAAGGAATTGTTAGTAATGTATTCTGTAGTCTCTGCTTTTCTCCCAGGTCCTACAGATGAGTGTCACAATCTGAAACCAGGTGACAGGGTCTATGTGAAAAAGCTTGAGAGAGAAACCCGGTTTGAATGTCCCTACCAGATGTTGCTCACCACCCCAACTGCAGTCAAGCTTGAAGGAAAACCCACTTGGATCCACACTTCGCACTGAAAAAAACTAATGATCCTGTATATCCTTTACATGCTATAATGTGGTACAATTCCTCTAACACACACCTTTGACTACTGTACACTAGCCCCCTGTTTTAGGGATCAGAACAAATTAATACAATCAATAAGACTACACTGATAGTGAGAATCCAACACCGCATTGTGCTAAGAGAGAAGTTGACACTCCAGGTGGTAACTTTGATCCACATGTACACATAGATGCAATAGGAGTGCCAAGGGGGGTGCCAGATTAATTTAATTCTAGAGATCAGGTTAAAGCAGGTTTTGAGTCCTTATTTGCTATTGTCACTGTTAATAATAATGTAGATTGGATGAATTATATCTATTACAATAAGCAGAGGTTTGTAAACTACACCAGGGATGCTTTGAAAGGGTTAGCTGACCAATTAGGGCCCACTTCATCCATGGCGTTCCAAAATAGAGTAGCCCTGGATATGATTTTAGCAGAAAGAGGTGGGGTATGTAATTTTCTGTATGTGTATTATCCCTTTGATCAAAAAGAGTATGAGTAAGGGACTGGACAATGTGACACCAGCGTTTCCCTTGTTTGAAAAAAATGAAGAGCCAGTTCCGATAATGCCAACCACGTACGTTACCAGAAGAATGGAGAAATGTACTAGTACTGTGTCTGCCCCGGTCTCATAAGATGGACTGTCAGTGGAATTCCCATTTGCCTAGGGAAAGTGCAGAAGACCTTAGGTTCCGGCGAGGGCACACCCTGCGGGGTGTTAACTCGTACAGATAGAGGGTATGGATGCCCGGAAATAAGCCCAGGGAATCCATGGCCGCCTCCTGAGGTGAGGTAGGGATCCCTCCCTTTTAGGAGTAGGGACTTACGGGCAGTGGAGAAACCCTGACGCAAGGGAGAGACGACCGAGGAAGAATGCAAGGTCTGATGCTTGATCTCCATATTAAGTTTTTTAGGGGGGTTTGTGAGGATATATATATATATTGCCATATGTTTTTTTATGCTTTATACCTATATGCAAGTTCTATTCAATTCCAAATGAGAAAAAAAACTTATATGTCGCCTTACATCAGATATTCCAAGGCTTTGCAAGGCTGAGAGAGATGTTCTAGAAATTCAGAGATGATACCGAACCAGACATGAAGGACGCGTGTACTTGGCTGTTTTCCCAGAAGCAAGATATCAAGATGTACAAATGTACATAACTTTCACTGTCCCAGGCCGGAAATCCGGACTTCCCATATATGGAGAATGCATGCTTGGCCGTTTTCTTAGAATTGAGTGGGTGATTCTTTGCACTGGAGTTAATTGAATACGTGATTTTCTGTACATAAGCCAGAGGCGCCGTAGCAAGATAACGGCTGTTTTCACTGTCTCAGGCCAGAAATCCGGACTGCCCATATATGGTTATGAGCCCATCACCCCTTGCTGGGGATGGGACAAAGGGTATAAGATCTCATGTAATCTGTAATAAAGCTCGGCAGAGAGCCATGTCCCGTGTGAGAAACTATACCAGACCTCCCTGTGTGGTGTCTCTTCTTACCGCCGGCAATGGGGCAAGTGGGGTGGGCCCGATTGGTGCTGTACTTAGAAATTTTATTACCCGGACAGTATCACATCTTGTATACAAGCTTTAATTTCCTTTCAAGTGTTCAGTTTTTCCCAATATATTATCATTTTGCTCTGACATTGTAATCACTTACATATATCAACGTTACAATCACACAGAGAAAGTTTCATTCTAATTGCTTGATTATCTTTGACGCTGAGTGTATACGCCCCGTACATGGAAGTTTCTCATCATAAATTTTCAGGAACGTGTTTTCTATTTTCTGGGACATAAAAGTTAAAAGAGCTTAAAATGAAAAAAAAAATTACTACTCCTCTGTCCAGCAGCTCCACGTCCAGCACTGCAGTCCCGATGCCCGCCACACAAAACCCAGAAGCAGCGGCGAGCAGTCACGTGCCGTACATTGTGCAATTGACTGCTCAGCCAGTCACAGACTTGTGTTTCTTCTATGGCCGCTGACACCTGTGACTAGACAAGCGGTCAGTTGCAGAATGTATGGAAGCCTGCTGCTTCTTCTGGGATCCGTGTGGCGGGCACCAGCACTGCAGCGTTGGATGTGGAGCTGCTGGGATAGATGAATATTGAATTTATTTTCATTTTAAGCCCTTTTAACTTGTTTTTATGTCCTGGAAAACCCCTTTAATTTCTCTTCCATTGACCTTTGGCCAAGTTACATCACTAGGCAGCAGTGTGTGGTTTCTGTCTGAGTATTTCGATGGGATTGTGGGACACTTAATCACCTACCAGTATCATTAATTCTGCATTACTTTGTCAGTAAGAGGTCAAAACATTTTTTTCATATAAATCGGAGATAGTTGGATTTTACCCCTTAGGTGATTTGTCCTGGAATGACCCCCCCAAGTATACGAGTGCTCTCAGTAATACAATAACCAGGATACAGACTGACGAATAGAATAACCAGGCATCCAGGAACAGGATACCGGGGGTAAGATAGCCCCGCACTCACTGTGATCGTAACCTCTGGCTGCAAGGAGAACATAGCTGAACAAAGCTTGGAAATGCAAGAATACAAAAGGCTGCAGGACCTGAGCGAGACGTCCAGAGTTCAGATCACAGTGAGCAGAGTTGCTGATGTAGCGGCCCAGCGGGTCCTACAGAACACACACACCAACACTAGTCCTGTCTCACCTGTCTATGTACCGTCCTTGGACACAGAAGGTGCCATCTGTAGGAGAGACCCTGTGTCCCCCCCTTCTCTCTACTAAGCCTAGAGCTTAGCTCTGATGTCAGCTGGTGTCCTATTGGCTGATAGTCAGCTTTAATCTCACTGGTGCAGAGTTCAAGGGCGGGAAAGCCACAACACAAGTCCCTATGCAAGAGTGGGAGGAGTCCAGAAAGTGCAGGAAAGAAACAGAGGAGATAAAAGAAAGAGTGAGTGAACAGTCAAATTCAGCCAGGTGTGAGAGAGGAGGGGTTGCAGTCAGTTGTTTCAGAGAGGACAGAAGCAAGTCAGCAGTGCAGCACGTTTTCTCCCAAGGTTGAGCGTGGTGTGAGCCCGCTCCCTTGGCATTCCACGGCAGAGGAAAGGAGAACCTTTCTGAGGTCAGCCTTCTACTAACAGTGAGTCATAGCTACCCGGTGAACTCAAAGCCAGGATTAGCCTTACAGCCACTTTGTGCTCTGTTTCATCTACACTTCACTAAACTCAAATCAATCCTTCAGCTAGATCGACTGGTAGATCATATTAACTTTATTAATAGAATGAGCTGTAATATTGTTGCATATAGTGAGTGAAATTCCGTATACTTTTGCACTAACTTCTAACAAAAGGTTAAGTTCTTACATCACCAAGGGCTGTTACACACATCATCTGTCTGGTCATCATCTGGGGAAGACAGAGAACCCCTAGGAAAATCCCAACACCACGTGGACGTCTCCTGTCACATGTACAGGGCTCCTGTCTCAATCAGGGCTCCTCAGCTTATTTTACACTCAAATCAAGTGTTTACAAATTGTACTGAAGATCCTTCTAAAATATAACTTTTATTAAAGTGCAAACTATAAAGAAAGGCAAAAGGGAGCACCTACCTATATGGACCCCAGAAAAAATACCCCCCACCCAAAAAAAATAAAAATAAACAAACAAATGAATAGAGGGCATACGGGAGTTGTTTCTAGAGGTACTAATGAATAATCAGCCACTACGTCAAACTAGCCCAAAGGTCCATAAATGTTTGTCACCTTTAACCCTTTGCAATCCAATTTTGGATTCAGGGTTTCCTAGGGGGCTTTCTCTTTCTACCATTATACAATGGCGCCATCTGCTGGTTAGAGCCAGTACTGCGGTATGTGACATGCTAGAGAGGCCCCCGACAACAGAGCAGCCAGTAATATACAGTAAGAATACCCTGCCGGACGTCTTCCGACATCGGAGCTGTACAGCCTTTAACCAGAATGTCTTTAGACGTCAGACAGTGGATTGGAAAGGGTTAATAAAGTGGCTGGGATTGACAATCTAACACAAAATGCTGGGGTCTAGATCAACGAAGTCCTGCATCCTTTTCTTGAAGCCCTCCCGGCTTATGTCAGGGACACTAGGGATATTTCAAGACATCTGGAGAACATCGTTCTAGACAGTGAAACTAAGTTGGCAAGCCTAGCTGTAGAAGCCCGATACGGCACGATGAGGGATGTGAAGCCATTTCATTCTTCCTCCAACAATGGGAAATTCTAGAGCGCATAGTTCTTTCATTATTGATCTTGTCCCATTTTGTGTTAGAACCCAATTTTTTCCTTTTTGATGGAACAATCTACCACCAGCTCAGGGGGACCGCCATGGGGAGTTTGTGCGCCCCATGTAGGCTAACCTTTTCCTGGGCTCATGAGTCGAGAAGATTGTGTTCACGAATATCTCCAAAGACTGGACTGACGATTAGAGATGAGCGAGCACCCAAATGCTCGGGTCCGCGTTATTCGAGTCGAGCTTTTTGTAAGATTCTAGAGCTCTACTCGAGTAGCGAACCCCATTGACTCCAATGGGAGACTCGAACATTTTTGTATGTGGAACGCCGGGTCACGAACTTTTGTTCTTTTCTTGGTTCGTGTTTTTCTCTCTCCCTCTCCCCCTCCCCCTTCCCGCCAGCCCAAAAATTTTCAAATCACGCGTGCTGCGTCGCGGCAGGGAGGAGCCAAAAGCTGGGGCGGGGTCGAACACGATTTGATGCTCGTTCTAGTAGCAAGCACCATAGAGTACGCTAATACTCGAACGAGCATCAAGCTGGGCAGAGTATGTTCGCTCAACTCTACTGACAATGTTCTCCTATGGCTCCGGTATATAGAGGACATCTTTGTCCTGCGGTCGGGTACAGCTGATCACTTTTCTGATTTTGTTGGGCATTTGAATCAGAATACTCTGGGAATTTCCGCTCGTGTGCAGGCGGCCTAAGAGCGAGACTCAGGCCGATAACGGGCTGGTTTGTCCGTAGAAGCGACACTTTCCCGCGGGACGGAATTCGTCGCACGGATATTCTGCCTCACAATGGTATCTCTATGGGGATGGAATTCCGCGTCCGTTAGAATCCGCACGTCTTTACTAGAAAACCGCGAGATTAAACTGCGCAGCGGAGGAGCTTCCTGCTGGTGATTACGGCGTCTTGTGGGATTGTTGGGGGGGGATTTCTAATATCCAAGACAACAAAGACGCCCTCTGCGTCGCGTCCTGCAGACAATACCCTCCCCCACACCCCTGTGTGAGCGCTCTCATATACATTCCCCCCTCCACTGGAGGATAACCTCCCCCGCCCCCCTGTGTGAGCGCTCTCATATACATCCCCCCTCCACTGGAGGATAACCTCCCCCGCACCCCTGTAGTAATAACCACATGGACCGTGTCTGACCTCCCCACAAGACCCTCCACCACCTCTTACCTCTATACAAGTCTCTGAAGAATGCTGGCTGATAACAGAGAGAACAGCTGTGACCAAAACCTGCTCTGTATCTGCTACACTGCAATAGGACCTGTGAAGATGTCATCATCATGTGATCAGTAGGGGCGGAGCTCAGCAGTGAGAAGTGGTGGCTGAAGGACCTGTGATGATGTCACTGTCATGTGATCAGTAGGGGCGGAGCTCAGTAGTGAGGAGGATAAATAGACGTGAGGCGGACAGATGGGAGCTGTCAGTGATAGTCGGCTGATCATTCTCCGCCATAAATACATATTAGTGACCTTTCACACGGGACGGAATTACACCGCAGGACGCCGCCAAATCCCCGGCTGCGCAATTCCACACCAAATCTACAGGTTACCTCTGGTTTCTGGCGCGGCCTATTCCGTCTGTGTGAATTGGCTGGAAAGGAAATCCCGGGTTATGTTGGGGATTCCAAGCAGATTCTGTCCCTATTACCAAAAATCCCACGGATGGCGCCCGTGGACTGTAAGTGATGTCACATTACACATCCGCGCCCCATTGGTGGATTGTGATGTCACGTTACACATCCGCGCCCCATTGGTGGATTGTGATGTCACGTTACACATCCGCGCCCCATTGGTGGATTGTGATGTCACACATCCGCTCCCCATGATGCAGCATTCCAGGCGCTCGCTGGGTTCCTGGGGAGATTTGGGGCAGTTTGTGATTATTGCAGCCGAATATTTACCCCCCAGAAGTGGTTTGTATGTAATTGTAAATAGTAATTATTCAGAACGGGGTCCGGAAGCCCCCGGAAGCTGCCGGCCGTCGCACACAAGAATAGGAATGGATGGAGAATGATGATCCATAAAGTGACCGAAAGATATTATTCCTTATTTGCATATTTCCAAGAGGAGCATAGGTAGTGGCCCAGAGTTAGCGGGCCCCTCCATAAGGGTTTGTCTTGTGCAAAATTGTATTGTCAATGTCTTCTACGTGTATGCATTTGAAGTGTATTGCACCTCTGCGGCACTGAATAGGTTAATGTCTGGGTTATGTCTTAAAAATGTATCCTCTTATATGTCACATGATCATGTTATATATATGTATATGAAAGATGTAGTGAACAGAGAGTCTTCTATTCTGCATGCAAGATAAGAGAGTCAGTCTTGCAAGTCAGGCTAAGTCTGAGCCCAAAAGAACTTTCATTGAGTAGGAGAAAGCGTGCCTCATCTTACGAGGATCCCCAGTATGGAAGAGGCTGAGCAATGGCCTGCCGTTTGTCCTAGGCTTAATTCATCCAGGCCGCCTCAGTGCTAGTATGGAGTACTGAGAGGACCTATGGGCAATACAGAGTGCAATGCTAATCGTGAGTGTGGACCAGCAGAGAGCAAGCGAGTGAGAAAGAGAATTGAGTCGCCGGGAGCTGAACACTACAGGTAACTGGGACTATGGCTTCTTCTGACATTCTAAGTATCCTCCGTGTCACTCCGTTATCTCTTGTTGCACCTCTGTCAGCCTGATGTTGTAAAGTTTGGACTGTATTTAAGTTTATTTGAGTAAAAATGAGCTCTACTGACCGTTCCCGGTGTTGCTCAGAAAGTTATCCCTGTGTGTGTGGACTATTTATTTCCAACTTTTGGATGCACCGCAGAAGATGGAATGATGCCGTCACGAGTGACAAAAAGAACTTTAAGGTGAACTGCGGATTTGGTTTTCCCTGTGAAACTCCCCCAGCAGTAACTTGGTCGGGCCCCATGGTACCCCCAGGGAAGGAGATGGTAGAGCCCTGTGACAAGGCCTTTTCTCGCCCGCTGTCTCCTCAGCTGTGGGCCAGCTCCTTGGACACTGCATGCCGGAGCTTATGGCGTCACGAATAGGACGATTTCTCCACGCCTGTAGCTAAAAACGGAGAGGAAGAGCCTACCCCATCTTTTCGGACACGAAGAAAAGTTTTGTACTCGCATCAGAGCTTCTTACGGATCATTGAGCGGTTTTCCGGTCTTGCAGCCCTCTGAGAAAGAAGAAAAAGTTACCAAAGAGACAAGGTTGAGTTAACTGCAGTATGCAGAAAGAATATGAGGACTCTCCTAAACCCTGCTCTGGTGTGACTAAAATGCGCTATACCCAACGACACATGCTTTCTCCTACTCAATGAACGTTCTCGACGAGGACTTGTCGTGTTATTGGACAAAGTGGAACTACCAGGTCTACACTTAATTGCTGTGAGTGAACAAGACAGCATGGACACACAAAATGGCGCTGAAGCTTCTTCCTCTTCTTATACTACAGAGCCCACGAATTCCTCCCACCACCAGTTTACCACCTTGGCTGTGGGAAAAGTAGGGGGTGCCATCCCCACCACGGAACAACAGCAACCAGCTGAGGCGGCGTCACCAAGTTCTGTGGGTGAGCCACTGGATTTGTCCAAACAGACTGTTGCAAGTGCTCCTACAGGAGAGATGGCTACCAAAACTCTCCAGTATGTGTCAGCTGGATATCTGCCTGTGGATCCATGTTTTTACTGGGCTGTTGAGCAAGGACTTGTAGCCCTGCTGGCAGAGACTTCACCTGCTTCACCTCCACCTGAGGAAAGATTGGAGGGGCCACTAACAGTGGACTCTATTCCCCCTAACTGTGTTACTCCCTCTGCGGACATTGCCACAACAGGAAGGAGGTTACAGTGGTGATGATACCCTTTCTCACTCACATCACAGGCCTCTCAGTAGCCAAGCCAGAAACTTGCTGCCCACGGATGAGGGGCAAAAATCCCGAAACAGCCATCTGTGTATGGATTTCTCTCTTTTGGTTTTCAATTCCCAGTCATTGTTATAAAGACTTGCATAAAGAGTCTTACATTGCCTTGCAGGAATGCTGCCTTCCAGTAGGTGCGGCTGCAGAGATATTGGGCCATATTTCTTATTGGCACGTATTACGCCTGTATACACGTCAAGATAGTGCATGGGGATTCTTGGCACACAAATACACATCATTACATACCTGCTGCGTTCTCGCGTGAGAGAGAGACCCGCAGACTGTTGTGTGAGCCGGTAAGTCTTACTGCTATTGTGGGTAACAAAAGGTTTCTAAGAGACGCCATCCTGGTGGTGAAATGTATTTCGGGTACCCCCTATTTGTCCTGAGTAGGCTAAACACTTCGGGATGGAGTCCCCACTCTCCTACATCCACTTTCTTTCTGCTTAGAAAGTCTGCAGCTGAATTCTCAGCTCCTTTTATGTGGAATGCTGACAGTGACCTGGTTGAGAGTTCCGCCCACTGAAGGAACTTTCCCACCAAATGCTGAAGTAGAGGATTCCTGGTGGCGAGTGAGTGGCACTGCCATCATGATATCGGAAAAGATCCTCACATGTTTCATCCCTAAATGGTTTGCAGGCTACGTAGGGTTTCCCAAACCTCATTAAGTTCTCTAAAATTAGATAACCTTGATCTCTCGTGAGGGTCCTATGTACCCTGTATATGGCCACCTTCAAAGTGGACCCCTCACCCTTTGGCGCTGGCATCCGTTATCGCGGGGTCAAAATTCCATTTGGATACCCTTGAAAGGTTGTCCAAGGACAACCACCAGCGGAGTGAGGATCTAGCCCTAGTGGAAATAGGGATTGTCCTGTCAAGTGAGGACTGACTTGTCCAAATTCTGGAGGATAAGTGTCTGGAGATCAGAGCTGTGGAACTGGGCCCAGGGAACCACTCCAATGCATGAGGTCATTAGCCCCAGGATCCGCATCGCCTCTCTTATTGAAACTAGATTTTTTATATAGAGTAGAACATTCTCTAGAATGAGCTGTTTCCTTAGAGGAGGAAGGGACGAACATTGGAGGCGAGAATCCAAAATGACTCCCAGGAATTTTTTCCCGGTTTCCGGTTCCATGTTGGATTTCAGATCATTAATGATCCAGCTCAGACCCTTAAACAGCTGAAGTGCCCTAGTGAGACCTCAGAATAGTGAGGGAATCTGCCAAAAGCAGGGAACCATCCACTAAGCTATGCCCCCTTCCAGACGGGGGATGATAATAATCCCGCAATTGCGCAGAAAGGCTACCATTTCAATCACCACTTTGGAAAAGATCCGTGGAGCAGAGGAGATTCCAAAGGGAAGGCGCCATTCTCAGCACAAATTTAGGAAACTTTGTGAGTTGACATAATTGGGGATGTGATAATACTCATCCTCTACGTCAATTGTAGCCATAACGTTATCCCTACCAATCAGGGGGGTTGCAGTTCTGATAGTCTCCATCGATGGGAGCCATCTGGTTTGGAAACCAAAGAGAGAGGGGAGTAAAACCCTTTCCCCCCATTCCCTCTTAGGGTTGGGGATAACTGCACCGAGATCCAGTATGATCTGTTCACCCTTAAGTAGAGCCTGCTCTAGGGTTGGTGCCTGGATGACGGTCGCGGTGGAAACGGAAGCCCGTACTTGGACCCAGGCCCACGCAGTCCCCCCCAGGCCTGCGCTTGTGGGATCAATTCCTGTACTTAGGATCGTTTGCCAGCGTGTGGTAGGCCCCGTCAGTAGTTATGTTTCTCCAACTAGTGCACAAATGAACTAATCTTCTGCCCGCCGGGCATGAAGATGCAGGCTGAGGAACAACAGTAAGAGCCTTAGCCCTTCCTCCGGTCTTTCCTTTCCCCACGTACGTTGAAGACGAGGGACGTGGATAGAAGGGGCTTTTGCGGGGTCTGATGCTCCGATGCAGACAGTCTCCGTAGAAGCTGATCCAGTCAAACCACCATAGAGCCCCATCTCATTGTTGTGCATAGAGTCCTTTTAGTGGGACGTAGCCTCAGCTGTGTCAACCTTTGGCGTCTCCTCAAGGATAGCCACTTCCATCGTCCGCAAATAAAAGACGCTCCTAAAAAAAATTTAATTTTTTTTTTAAAGAAATTAACGGAGCTTGATCCACACAATTCCACTCTCAATTATACAAGTGTGTCGTTTACAGGGAATTTAGATTTACGTTGTGGAAGCAGACCCGCAAACATGACGTGACTGCACAGTGCGAGGTTTCCCTGTTAGTGCTTTTCGAAAAAAAATATTTTTTTTTTCTTTACGACACTTCCCCAAGATCTTCAAGATCAAGAGATCAAGTTCTTCCGCCATGTCAGAGTCGGACTCTAACACTTCCGGAGCAGACCTTCTTGGAGGTCCGAAAGGGAGGACTGTGTTTCTTCCCGGACCGGATTTCAGGCATGAGGGAAGATTTTTCTTCCTGCTGAATTTTTGCTGAGCAGGAAGCGCATAATGTTTTAGTATAGGAGTCGTCAAGTTTTGCTAAGCTTTTTACTTCTCTTCTTAGCCTCCCTAGCTTTTTGAGTATCCCTGGGGAGGGAGAGCTCTGTTAGTAAGGGAAGTGTAGTGCAGGTGTCTGTAGGTTGGCCCACAGAACCACTTACAGTTTGGAGATTCTCTGGGTCCTCTCTGGCCGACATCCTGCGCTTGTGGGATCCATTCCTGTCCTTAGGATCGATTCCATGAAAAAAATCATCAGCCGACTTCTCCTCATGCAGGGAGCTTTAAAGTTTGAATCTGGCACCAAGCCACGCCAGGCCACACCTTTGTGTGCTCCGTCGAGGCCACGCCCCCTTGCGGAGCGTCTGGCCTCACACTCCCTGTGCTTCATCGAGGCCATGCCCCCTTGTGAAGC
The DNA here is from genome assembly GCF_035609145.1 of Eleutherodactylus coqui. Taxonomy (NCBI): domain Eukaryota; kingdom Metazoa; phylum Chordata; class Amphibia; order Anura; family Eleutherodactylidae; genus Eleutherodactylus; species Eleutherodactylus coqui. The sequence continues at coordinate 40,273,211 of NC_089837.1, forward strand.
GCCGCTACAGCCAGGACCCAGAGATGGCGGCCGCCTGGTTGATGGCCGCGGTGGTGCCGGAAAGTCCGTCCTTGGACCAAGGCCCACGCAGTCCCTGGTTAGCACCCAGATGAGGTACTTCCCACTGGGGCAACCGAGGCTGCCAGCCAGAGATGGCGGCCACCGCCAGCATGATGGCCGCTGTGGTGCCGGAAAGCCCGTCCTTGGACCCAGGCCCACGCAATCCCCGGTTAGCACCCAGATGAGGTACTTCCAACTGGGGCAACTGGGGCTGCCAGAAGAGAGATGCCGCCACTCACCGGTAAGCCCTGGAACTCCCGGAATAGGACAGCATCGCTGGAGCTCTGCTGCTGCTGTCCTGAAGGGACAGGAAAAGCTCTGGTGTTGGTGGAGGGAAGGTGCCTTTTATGTTCTGCCTCTTCCTGTCCCATCAGGTCAGCAGGTGAGCAACCTCCAGCGTATGCGGTCATGATTTCGGAGGGAAAACAGAATTATATATGGTCTATTTAAAATCCACGATGCACTGAAGTCGCAATCATTGAACCACGACATAGCGAGGGACCGCTGTATATCGCAGATTACTTCTGAAAAGTCGGGGATTATTCTAATTACCAGATTGGATTCGGGAAGGAATTTTTTTCTCTTAGATGATGAAAATTGACATCTACCTCATTGGTTTTTTTTTTAAATTCCTCTAGATCAACATTGTGGGGGGGGGCTGATCTGGATAGACATGTGTCTCCTTTCAGCCTAACATACTATGTTACTAGCACTTCATTTACTTTCAGTGGGGATTCAGAGACAACCGAGTGTCACTCTGTTAGGTTTTTCTATCAGCCCCAGTGAATTGAATGGAGGACTGACGGTACATGCTCGGCCAGCGCTCCCTTCATGCTGACATCACTGCGGAGACAGAGAAGCGACCTACACAGTGATAGGCAGATCGGGATATGTGAGTTCCATTATGGAGATTAGCGGGTGTCTCAGCGATGAGATCCCTACCGATCAGCAAGTTATCACCTTTCCTATGGATAAGGGATAACTTGCAATCTTGGTACAATCCATTTACGGAATCAAATCTGAGTATTTTTGGGGCAGTAGAGAGGCTTGTAATGAGAATGGATGAGAAGAAAAAAGATGGAGCGCCCCTTAGGGGCATGAGTGATATAATGGGAGATGCACTCAGGGATGCATGCTGGTCTGAGCTTCTCTCCGACATATAGGCCAGTGATTGGGATCGGTGCGCCGGCCTCGCAGCGCTGAATAACCAATGGTTGTTATAATTAGGAGGATGTAGTGGAGAAAACAAACAGCCCCCAGTGTGACCTTATTGGTTAGAAATAGCGCCTTACAGTCAGGGGTGATAATAAGACTTTCTTTATTGTTACCAGCAAGGTAATGTATTCTGATGTAACATGTCTCTGCAGATAATAGTACATCTACTGCTTACATCACAATATAGAAGGCTACAAAAAGAAGAGGCATGATGGGAAAAGAAAAAACATACAAAGAATATTTAAAGTAATTCTCCGAACCAAAAGGGTGTACAACACCTGCTGCTCTTCCCTGCCGATGTCCCTACTATCTGCTGGTTCACAGTCCTGATTTCAGTCATCCCATGTGGCTGCCACAATTTTCTAGCTACTTACTGCACATTATGCATTGGTCCCTGATTGACCAACACTGATCATGTGAGCATTGCTGGCCAGTCAGAGTGCAGATATAGTGCATTGGTAGTCTAACTCCACTAATGCACTTTGGCAGATTAGGTAGTCTGAAGATTGAGGAACCTTTTTTAAAGGTTTTACACCATTTTTTCTTAAGTAGAACAGACGCAAAAGCATGTGCAAGGGCCGCTTGCAGATAATACTTTGTGGATCCAGATTACAGTAGACATCTGACTACAATTTTGAGCGTTTGAAAAATCCAGGCTAATTCCATACAAAAAAAAAACCCTTAGTGGCTGTGAATATCCTGATGCATTAATTTTTTTAGCTCATTGGAAATAAGAATATTGACTTCTCTCAATGAAATCTCATATAGGAGTTTTCAAAATTTGATTTCCTTTCAAACAGTTTTCACATAAAGAACATCAAAATAATGCCTCTACTTTGTGAGATCTATGATGAGCCCCATGTTTGGCATTAATAGTAGGACATTTCTCGTGTTCAGAACATTAAAATTACTTCACTCTAGTGTGGGTTCTCTGATGTACAACAAGACTTGTTTTTTGTGTAAAACATTTCCCACATTCTGAACATGAAAATGGCTTCTCCCCTGTGTGAAGTCTCTGATGCCTAACAAGATCCGATTTCTGTGTAAAACATTTCCCACATTCTGAACATGAAAACGGCTTCTCCCCTGTGTGAAGTCTCTCATGTGTAAGAAGATGTGTTCTACCCGAAAAACATTTCCCACATACTGAACATGAAAACCGCTTCTCTCCTGTGTGAGTTCTCTGATGTTTAACAAGACCTGATTTCTCCATAAAACATTTCCCACATTCTGAACATGAATATGGCTTCTCTCCTGTGTGAAATCTCTGATGTGCAATAAGCTGTGTTCTATCCATAAAACGTTTCCCACATTCAGAGCATGGGAATGGCTTCTCCCCTGTGTGAATCCTCTGATGTCTAACAAGAACTGATTTTAGCTTAAAACATTTGCCACATTCTGAGCATGAAAATGGTTTCTCTCCTGTGTGAATTCTCTCATGTCCAACAAGATTTACTTTACTTGTAAAACTCTTCCCACATTCTGAACATGAAAATGGCTTCTCTCCTGTGTGAATTCTTTCATGTCTAACAAGCTTTTCTCTTTTTGAAAAATATTTCCCACATTCTGAACATGAAAATGACTTCTCCCCTGTGTGAGCTCTCTCGTGTCGAACAAGAACTGATTTCAGCTTAAAAGATTTCCCACATTCTGAACATGAAAATGGTTTCTCTCCTGTGTGCATTCTCTCATGTCCAAGTAGATTTACTTTATTTGTAAAACCCTTTCCACATTCTGAACATGAAAATAGCTTCTCTCCTGTGTGAGTTCTCTCATGTACAATAAGATTTACTTTATTAGTAAAACCCTTTCCACATTCTAAACATGAAAAGGACTTCTCCTCCCCTGTGTGAGCTCTCTGATGTCTAAGAAGAAGCGATTTCAGCATAAAACATCCCCCACATTCTGAACATGAAAATGGCTTCTCTCCTGTGTGAGTTCTCTCATGTCCAGCAAGACTTACTTTATGTTTAAAACTCTTCCCACATTCCGAACATGAAAATGGCTTCTCTGCTGTGTGAATTTTCTGGTGTCTAACAAGACAGGTTTTTAGCTTAAAACATTTACCACATTCTGAACATGAAAACGGCTTCTCTGCTGTGTGAATTATTTGATGTCTAACAAGCTTTGATTTTTTTGGAAAACATTTCCCACATTCTGAACATGAATATGGCTTCTCATCTGTGCAAGTTCTTTTGTGTGTAAAAAGACCCGAGCTTTTTGCCAACTGTTTTCCACATTGAAGACTATTACTGTCAATGGGGCCTTTACTTGTAGCAAAATTCTGAGATCGATCAGGAGAAGGTTCCTTGTGATTAGGGGGATTATATGACAGATCTGTACTGGTACATACTGGCTGAACATTAAGGGTAATGAGGTTTTCTCCTGGAGAGTGCTGCACAATATCTTCATCTTCTGCTTTATAATTTAGTGATGACATGAAGTTTCCATCAAAGTCCTCAATGGGATTTTCTGTTAGGATTAAATTTGTATTTAGTGATTTAGTTCATCTGCAAAACGTAGCCAAATATATAAAATTGTTACTCGACTGGAAAACACCTGCAGTTTTTGATACGGTATTTCAAGTCAAAGGCAGAATTAGACCCTGGAAGAGGATTATTTATAAATCCTCTTTTTATATTTCCCACTCCCTTTGAATCCAATTCTGGCTTTTACAAAAAAAATGAAGAAAAAAAAAAACTACATTAACAATATACCCCCCCCCCCAAACTGCATGTGTGTTTCCAGTCTTATAATGCTTTGTTCAACACCATTAAATGCATTAATGACAACAAACACAATGCTGGACATAGGATTGCAGGTTCAATAGCCCTACAGGCACATTCTAATTATATGTACATATATGCAAACTCTCTCGAATGTGTTTAAAATGTGTAAAAACCATCAAACATTTGCATGGCAAACGCTATACAAAAACAAAATTTGAAAAAGAGCCATGATCCTTTTTTTTGGTCATTTCACCCCCTAAAATAAACTGAATACAAGGGATTTCAAAAAAATAAAAAAAACACAACAAACATACATAACCCAAAATAGTACTGCAGCTCATCATGCATAAAACAGCCGCTCACTGAGCTCCCTTCATTTCCAATAGCCCTGTGCCCCACCCACCCCCCGATAAGAATTTGGGCTGTCTGAGAAAGAGGGTCCTATGAAGGACTAAAATTTTGGACCCAATGAAGCAGCCTCTGAGGAAATGGGAAATCCACCTATTCAGCTAGAACAGCTAAAGGGCCCCAAAACCGTAGCGGAAAACCTTAAAATGCATGTTGACAGCAATTACAAAGCACATCAAAAATGCTGCAAAACTGCAACAAATCCTGGGAAACCCCACATGCAAATCCAGCCTTATATGGGGCGATGATCCCCCTGAGCGTGTGATTGCGCTAATCTTAGTGTAAACAAGCAATCAAACATTCAAAGGCTAATTGTCATTAATCCCTTAAGAGTCCCTTCCCACTGGCGAGGATGATATTAGACCGTGAATCACGGACCGATGGCGCCCTTCATGCAAAGTGTTTCCACGTAAAAACAGCCTCACATCACTGTGGGGATGAAGGAATCTTTGCCGCGTCTGATACGGCTGCAGCAGAGGTTCATATAGTTCTCCCATGGTTTTGAATAGGGCTGGCATTGCCGCGATATCACAAACAGATAGAACATGCTGCCATTTTTTTTTCCTGCATAGCGTCGTTTTAGCTTTTGGGGAAAAAAAAATCATTTTCTGCCGCCATCGTCTGACAGCCATAACTTTTTTATTTTTCTGTCAATCTAGTTGTGCGAGGGCTCCTTTTGTCCTGTAGTTTTTATTAGTACTATTTTGGAGTGTGTGACTTTTTGATTGCTTTTAACCCCTTAAGGACACGGCCTATTTTGGCGTTGAGGACCAAGCGATTTTCTTTGGTATTTTTCCATCTCCATTTTTCAAAAGCCATAACTTTTTTATTTTTCCGTGGACACGGCCATATGAGGGCTTATTTTTTGCGTGGCGAACTGTAGTTTTTATCGGTGCCACTTTTGGGTACATAGACTATATCGTAAAACTTTTATTATTTTTTTTAATGATAACAGAGAGAGAAAACGCATCAATTCTGACATAGATTTTTGTTTCTTTTTTTTACAGCGTTAATCATGCCGCATACATGACACAATACATTTTTTCTGCGGGTCGGTACGGTAACAACGATACCAAAATTGTTATATTTTTTTTAGGTTTTTACACTTTTTTGCAATAAAAGTATAAAACCCATTTTTTTTTAGAAATCTTTTTTTTTCTCTATAGCTGCATTCAAAGTCCTGTAACTTTATTTTTTTATGTACGGAGCTCTATAGGGGCTTATTTTTTGCAAGACGAGCTGTAGTTTTTATTGGTACCATTTTGGGGAATGTACGGCTTTTTTGATCACTTTTATTGCATTTTTTGGGAGGCAAAATGCTAAAAATTAGCATTTTGCCTCTGGTTTTTAGCATTTTGTTTTTTTTTACGCTTTTTGCCGTACAAAATAAAAAGCGTGTTCAACTTTTTGTACATGTCGCTATGGACGAGTCAATACCAAATATGTGGGGTTTTAATTTTTTTTTACCTTTTTTTATGCTAATATTAAAAAAAAGCACAAAAAAAGGCCATGGCGACAGGCCGGGCTCTCGCGATAACATCGCGAAAGCTGGCCGGAGACACAGAGGGAGCGCGCTCCCTCTGCGAACTCTTTCCCTGACGCGATCTACTTAGATCGCAGCAGAGAAGGGGTTAACAGCGGGGGGCGCATCTCTGATGCCCCCCCACTGTTGCAGCAGGACGCCGGCTGTGACTGACAGCCGCCTCCCGCTGCGGGATAGCGCAAGGTCAGTCATGATCTCGCGCTATCCCAATGACGTACCGGTACGTCCTGGGGAGGGAAGGGGTTAAATTACTTTTTTTTTTCATGACCGAAAATGCGCAATTCTGGAGTTTATTTGTTTTTTCTGCCGATGTTCACTATCCTGAGTAACTAATGGGTGACTCTGATAGATCAGACCTTTACGGACGCGGCGATACAAATATACTTTTATTATTAATATGGGAAAAGGATTATTTTTTTAAACGTTCTTTTATTTTGCAATAATTAAAAAAAATTTTGTACTTGTATTACATTTTTATTTTTTAAGCTCCACAGGGGACTTAAACTTGTGATCATTTGAGCGCTCATACAGTATGATGTAATACCACAGTATTACATTATACCGCATTTTTACAGGCAAACAATTCTGACAGCAGCATTTAAATGCTCCGACTGCTGTTCGGGGGTACCAAATGTCTCCTCTATGATGCGATTGCGGGGTTCAATTTGGTTGACATAGTAGCCGGGGTTCTTCTGCATAAATGCCTAATGCATGCCTCCATAAATGGCTCTCTACTAGGGGTGGGAGTTTGATGGAATTCAAGGAATTTTATGGCTAGGGGAGCAAAAATAGTTGTGGGAAACGTAAGTGTTTTGTGTTCTGGGTGAGCGGGGTTTATATGGAGTAGGGTTGTGAAGCTATCCCACCCCATACAAGGTGGTTGCCGGCTGTCTGGGATAGCAACAGCTGCAATCAGCACAAACTCTGATCGTGGCTGTTAACCCTTTGAAAACCACTGCCAATTCTAAAAGTGGAATTAAACAGCTGAACACTGTGTGGGCAGGTGCGTTATCTCGATGGAGGAACCAGTCATCTGTTTGCCCACGCAGCACTGATTGTTAAACAATTTTTGATGAAAAACAGCATTACAGCCTTGCCTCGCCCTCTATTCTATTTTTTTGCTGCGAGTGCCTTCAGTGGTGAAAAAGGAAACTAAATTTCGCAGCTGCACGTTGTTTGTATGAAATCAGCCATCGCAAAATAGGCGAAAGACTGAACAACTTGTCGGAAAAAAAAAAAAATCTAATTACTGGAGCCAAACTCAACCTTTCCCAAAAATATTGGCCGCCGTGCCGCCTCAGAAGGGTTCTATGAATATTCACCTAGAAACAGAAGCCTGTACTAGTTTCATTTGGATACCCCCTCGTAATTCATTAAGAGATTCAAGATGCTCTTGCTTTTGATTCCGGGCCGGTTGCGAATCTGCCCGCCTGCTCTAGAAGCTGCATTCATCTTCCCTTTACAGCCTGCTCTCAGCCGAGACCCAACGCATCGAGTCTCAGTGCTTCGGATATGATACGGAGAAAGTCTTTACATTATAAAAAATAGTACTAATTTGCACTGACCGCGGTAGGCAGCTGCACTGTGAACATAATTAACAATGAAGAAGTCGAGTCGGTTCAAGGTTTCATCTTCCTTGGATCCAAAATCAATTGCAATGGGCAATCTGGACCCGAGATCAATTACACTTGGTAGGAATACAATGCAAGAAATGGAAAAGATTTTGGAAAAGCAAGGATATTAGCATTGCAACAAAAAAAAAACAGACTGGTCAATGCAATCGTCTTTCCCATAACAACGTTGTGAAAGTTGGACGACTAGGAAAACAGAGAGAAGGAAAATTGATGGTTTGAACTCTGGGGCTGGAGGAGAATGCTACGGAAACCTTGGACTGCCATGACAACAAACAAGGTAGTGTTAGATTGTGTCAAACCGGAAATATCACAAAAGGGCAAAATCATCAAACAGCGGCTCTCTTTTTTTGGCCACGTGATGTGTGCTACCTCACTGGAAACCTCACTAATGCTCGGCAGTGCCAGTGGGAAGAGAAGATCAGGAATACAAAGAACAAGATGGCGAGATACAATCAAGACCACCACCACCATGTCAATCGCGGAACTGAAAGAAGCGGTGAAAGACAGAAATGCGTGTAGAACATTGATCCTTGGAGTCACCGAGTGTCGGATGCGACTGAACGGATAATCAGCATCATCAATTTACACTAACTTATATGCGTGTATGTCATTAGAAAGGAACTTCATGTTGGAAAAGGCGAACAACACAGAGAGGAAAACAGAAACAGGATCCGAAGTAGAAACTTATTCCACCAGTTGACGGCAGTGATGTATATCCTATAACCAACAATGCATTGGCACAATGTGCCGCTGCAGCATCAGCACACAGGAAGTGTTACTGGAGTACCAGAAAACACAAGGACCACTCCTAGTCCAGAATTTAACGAGTGCTCACGGAAGGATTTTCCCCAAACATCCCAGAAACCACTGTTACAGTCAGGATAAATATAAATATGGGAAATTTTACACCCTTTAATATTTTTTCTTCCATTTTTTTTTTATTACAGATGAATTATTGCAGCATGTGGTTGCCAGTTATTTTCTCTAAATCCAATGTTGTTCTCTTCTAAACAATGGACTCTACAAATTGTGGTGAACTTAAAGGGGTTGTCCCGCGAAACGGTTTTTTTTTTTTTTTCAACCCCCCCCCCCCCGTTCGGCGCGAGACAACCCCGATGCAGGGGTTAAAAAAGAACACCGCACAGCGCTTACCTGAATCCCCGCGCTCCGAAGACTTCTTACTTACCGTTTGAAGACGGCCGCCGGGATCCTCTTCCTCCGTGGACCGCAGCTCTTCTGTGCGGTCCATTGCCGATTCCAGCCTCCTGATTGGCTGGAATCGGCACGTGACGGGGCGGAGCTACACGGAGCTACACGGAGCCCCATTGAGAAGATAAGAAGACCCGGACTGCGCAAGCGCGTCTAATTTGGCCATTAGACGGCGAAAATTAGACGGCAACCATGGAGACGAGGACGCCAGCAACGGAGCAGGTAAGTGAAAAACTTTTGATAACTTCTGTATGGCTCATAATTAATGCACAATGTACATTACAAAGTGCATTAATATGGCCATACAGAAGTGTATAGACCCACTTGCTTTCGCGGGACAACCCCTTTAAAATAAAAATGGGACTCAACATGGGGTTAGTGAAGGTCCTCAATTAATATTGGATACAAGTAATATTGGACATCGAGTCCTACACATCCATCAGCTGGTGGAGCCATATGGATATGTTTGACACATAGAGCAAAGATAGGGGGCTAAAGCAGTGTTTCCGAACCCAAGTCCTTATGGACCCCCGCAGGTCATGTTTTCAGGATATTCTATAGCAAAAACACCTGTTGCAATGTCTGAGGCACCGACAAAAATTATATCACCTGTGCAACACTGAGAAAGTCCAGAAAACATGACCTGTGGCGGTCCATGAGGACTAGAGTTTAGGAAACACTGGTCTAAAGTGATATGAAAGAGCCTAAATTGGTGAGATCCTAAATTAAATGTCATATTGCTCACATGGAAATGTATGGCAGAAGATGGTATCCAGGCTTCAAGACAGCCATCGGTGCCTGTATTTGCCTACAGTATTGGGCAATAGGTCGCTGAAAAAAATACATACTGTAATATATACTGTATTTTGCATGTCTCTTCTTACCCTGTGATATAAGAAGCTGGTGGTTCTCCATCATGACGTCCTTGTACAGATCCTTGTGTCCTTCTAAATACTCCCACTCTTCCATGGAGAGATAGACAACCACATCATGACACCTTATAGGAACCTGATTAACACAATGATACTGTTATTACCCAGACTCCTCTAGTGCTGTTACTGTATAATTACCCAGCATTCCCAGCAGTGTCACCTCTGCAGTCAGCAGCTCAGTGATCTTGTTGGTGAGTTCTAGGATCTTCTGCTCATGTATCGGTAAGTGAGGAGGAGCCTCTGTGATGGGGCTCTGGCTCCTGCTCCATCCTCCTGACTCATGGCGATGGCTGTTGGGAGTCGCATCATCACCCGATGTCTTCTTCACCATCATGTAATCCTGTGTATGGAGAGAGACACGTAGAGGGCTGAACCCGGTGTTCATCCATCAGTAGAAAGTGAGAGATTGTGATCCTGCTGTATAGAGCTATGGTGAGACCACATCTGGAATACTGTGTTCAGTTCTGGAGATCTCGCCTACAAAATAGAACAAGTCCAAAGATGGACTATGAAAATTGTGGAAGATCTCATAAAACCAATCAGGAAAGTCAAAGATCTTAAGGCTCTTTACTTCAGAGCATCCAGCGCCGACTGCAAGACTTTTTCATCCGGTAAAAATGCCAGACTGGTGCAACAACCAAATACACAAGTACTGCCATGTCATTTTTGTTGCAGTGTGTACACCATAGTAACAAGACGCACCCATAAAAAAGCTAAATTTTGTTTTTTTCCAATTTCACTCCATCTAAATATTTTTCACGTTTTTTTGTACGTTATATGGTACCATTAAAAAATACAACTCGTCCCACAAAAAACAGGCCTTTAGACATCTATGCCGATGGTTAAATAAAAAAAGTTATGAATTTTTATAATGGGGAGGAAAAAACGAAAATAGGGGAAAAATAAGGACCGCATCCTTAAGGGATTAAATAATACAAAGATATCATAGAAATATAGCTTACCTCCCCGGTCAGCAGGTAGATGATCTCTAAGGAGATGTCTAATATTCTTTTAGTAACTTCATTTCCGTCCTTCCTCATCCTTTGTGAATCATATAAAAGTTAAAAGACAGTTAAAGTTTGATGCTCCGTTCATCTTGGCCCCCGTTGTGCATCCAGACAGAAGACTAGCGCCACAATGGGTATATTTCTGAACACAGAACAAACGGGGGTATCCATTTTGGGGTGACAGTCTTTATTCACATGGGTGTTGTACTAAAAAAACCTATTTTTAAAATGACACAATTGCCAAAAAAAATGAAAATTGGAATTTTTTTCCTTCTGCTTTGCTTTGAGTTATTTAAAACCGGTAGGGTCAAAATCCACAGTACACCCGTAGATTAATTCGTTAAGGGGTCTAGTTTTGAAAATGGGGTCATTTGTGGGGGTTCTCCATCGTTTTGGCCGCTCAATGGCTCTATAAGTGGGCAATGGGGCCTAAAACATCTTCAAGCAAAATGTCTGTTCCGAAAGCCACTGGCTGCTCTTTTCAGTTTGGGCCCCGTTGTACATACAGACAGAAGATTAGGGCCACAATGGATATGCTTCTAAACACGGGACAAACAGGGGTATCAATTTTTGGTTGCAAATCCTCATTTTCATGTGCATTTTACAAAAAAATCCTGTCTTTAAAATTTACATATTTGCAAAAATATAAAATATTTTTTTCAAAAGTTTCCCAATTTTGACGCTTTTAATAAATTTTACAAATTTTATCGGACTGTTTTTACCACCTAAATAAAGCACAATATGTGGTGAAAAAACAATGGCAGAATCACTTGGATATGCAAAACCTTTACGGAGTTATTCTATGTTAAAGTAACACATCAGATTTCCAAAATTTGGCCAGGTCATTAAGGCGCAAACAGGCTTGGCCACTAAGGGGTTAAAACGGTGGGTATAACTTTTTCTGTCAGGTGCATAGTTTCGGAGATATTGGGCAAAAAGTGAAAAAAAATTGTGAAAATTTCGCTGTTTTATGGGTATTGCTTATCTTGCACAGGTCTTTCAAAGCTGCAAACTTGGTTTCTTACTGTTGGCTTAGGTCCAAACAACATCTAAAAAAATTTGACCTACATGACCTTTTGCAAGGTCGGATGTATAAATTAACTGGGCTATATAATAATAACCACATGGACCGTGTCTGACCTCCCCACAAGACCCTCCACTGTCTCTTACCTCTCTATACAAGTCTCTGAGAATGCTGGCTGATAACAGAGAGAACAGCAGCGACCACAACCTGCTCTGTGTGTGCTACACTGCAATAGGACCTGTGATGAGGTCACTGTCATGTGATCAGGAGGGGCGGAGCTCAGCAGTGAAAAGTGGTGGCTGAAGGACCTGTGATGATGTCACCATCATGTGATCAGTAAGGGCGGAGCTCAGCAGTGAGGAGGATAAATAGACCTGAGGAGGAGAGATGGGAGCAGTCAGTGATAGTCGGCTGATCATTCTCCGCCATAAATACATATTAGTGACCTTTTGTGATTATTGCAGCGGAATATTTACCCCCCAGAAGTGGTTTGTATGTAATTGTAAATATTAGTTATTCAGAATGGGGTCCAGAAGCCCCCGGAAGCTGCCGGCCGTCGCACACGGGGATGGTTATTGCGCACACTGCCATAAGCCCGGTCATTAGTATGGGGCCGCTCACAGCTGAGGTTTGTGTCTCGCAGCATGTTGTATCTTGGCGTGTATTACATGTACATACAACCAGGATAGCGCTGGGGATTGGCGGCACGCAGCGGGTACACGGCCTTACATACCAGCTGCCTGCCCACACGCCAGAGACACGCAGACGGTTGTGTGAGCCGGTAAGTCTTACTGCTATTGTGGGTAACATGAAGGGTTTCTAAGAGACGCCATCCTGGAGGACCTCAAGGAAAACAGCCGGATAACTCCGTATCAGCCGGTTTATGGGAGATCGCTGCTGTCACACCAACCTGATCAGCTTCTACCAGGAGGGAAGGTCTAGACTGGAGCGGGGAGGCACTGGATCTTGTGTATCTGGACTTCTCCAAAGTGTTTGATACTGGGCCCCATAAAAGGTTGGTCTATAAAATGAGAATGCTTGGTAGAATGTGTGCAAGTGGATAAGTAACGGGTCAATGATAGAGAGCAGAGGGGGGTTATTAACCCCTTAAGGATGTAGCCCTTTTTTCCATTTTTCTCCTTTTAAAAATCATAACTCTTATTTTTCCATTGTAGTGGCCCCGCAGGCACTACAGGACACTAGCAGCACGCTTGTCTTGTCTCACCTGTTTGTATACCGGCCCTGGATACAGAAGATGCCGTCTGTGGGAGAGACCCTGTGTCTCCCCTTCTGCTCTAAGCTAGAGCTCATCTCTGGCCTATCATTGGCTGACAGTCAGGTTTAATCTCATTGGTGCAGAGCCCCAAGTGTGGGAAACAAACATACAAGTCCCTATGTAAGTGGGCGGGTAGAGAGAGAGGGGATAAAAGGAAGTGACGCAGAGCAGTTAGCAGACTCAGCCAGGAGAGAGTAAGGAGAAGGTTACAGTTTCCGTAGTCGGCCAAGAGGAGTGTTCAGAGAGTTATTCTTAATCAAGGTAGAGTGTGGTGATAACCCGCTCCCTTGCCATTCCACAGCAGAGTTCCAGAAGACCCTTTACGAGGAGTCTCATCATCAAACAGTGAGTTACAGCTACCCAGTGAAATCAAAGCCAGGATTGGCATATAGCCACTAGTCTCTCTGCTTTATAAGTACACCTTCAGTTAAACCCAACTCAAACCTGTTTATCTAACTTCACTAGTGGGGAGAATTGTCTAATCCAATCAGTCTTAAGTTAATATTGGAGAGAGCGTAGAAAATCAGAGAATCATCAAATCAATCTTACTGCATCTTGCTTGTCTTATATTGCATCCTTGTTCACCTGAGATAAAGCCTTCCACAGAAAGTTGGAAAGTTAACCTGTTTACCGATATCAAAGTTAGTAAAACTGCTCACTCTCAGTTTACTAAACTATTCTGGACTGGTCTCAGTTATTTCTGCGCCATCATCATCCGGAGTGTCCAAGCAGAGTGTGGCGTCACCGTGACAACAAAAGGCCTCCGGCCGTACCAACTGCAAGTGCATTGGGGTGTTACTACCCCCCAAAATTTCTGGCATCTACGAACAGGATAGTACTTTCTGTGTCCTTAACCATAATTCAAGATGTCACTTGCGGAGAACAACCCTGCTGACAACTAGCCAACCATAGTTGACCAGGCAGATGCTGTTGCACCAGTCATCGTGCCTGCAGATTCAGCCCCTTCTAGCACCCTCAGCTTTGTGCCGCTAACTATACCCTATTGCTTAGGAGCGCCATGGCTACCTAAATACAGTGACGAGCGCCACATGCTTAGAGAATTCAGGGGGAAAAAAGGGTCTGTGTTCTGCCTGTACTTATTAGCCACAGAGCAGAAAATGGAAATTCTCATAGGCCAGCTAGAAGGTTCCGCTGCCAGGGAAGGTAAAACATGGCCGGTGGAGATGGTGGAGGATATTATTGATAGGCTACAGGCTATCTTTGAGAAACATACAAGGTCGGAGATAAAGAAGCGATTCTTTAATACAAGACAGAGAGTTCGGGAGACTTTGAGAAATTATGCACTGTTCCTGCAGCAGGACATGAAGGCCGTAGTAAGGGCTGACCCTAAGGAGGTCGCTGGTGCAGACCAGGCTCTTAGGAAACAGTTTATTTAGGGCTCATTAACGTAACCTGTTGAAGATGCTGTAGGTGCAGGACCCTGATAGCACATTTTTACAATTTAAAGAACTGGCCATTGCTGTTCTGGGTACGGATGGTTGCCCCTATTTACTGGCTGCCCAGAGCTTGGTTACAGTGACCAATGGGAAGGTGCTGGTCCGCCTCATAAATATTGGAAGTGTCCCTGCACAGCTAAAGAAATATGCTGCTGTGGCACAAGTGTTACTGCTGGAATCCACTGATGTGTTTGAGAGTGAGACTGACGGTGTGTTGCAGGGGGCTCAGTCTGTACAGGTAGGTTCCCCTCTGTCTCCCTCCTGGCTCTCTGAGCTATATATTGGTCATAGCAAGACACCCGCTGATCAGATACAGGGAATCAAGGATGTGGCTATGGAGAAGCAGGATGCTTCTAGCCAACATAATCTTGACTTTGGCCAGGTCAAAGACCTCTGCCACTCTATCCCCACCAATGGCCACGTGCCGATCAAAGAAAGATATAGGCCCATTTCAACTTCATCTTCCTCCTATCAAGAAAGTAAAAATATGATACAGGAGATGAAGGATAATCATATTATCAGAGAAAGTCACAGTCCCTGGGCTGCTCCCATAGTACTTGTCAAAAAGAAGGATGGAAGCATCCACTTCTGTGTAGATTATAGAAAGCTGAACAGCATAAACCACAAAGATGCCTATCTTCTCTCTCGTATTGAGGAGTCTCTGATGGCCTTGGGCTCTGCCACTTATTTTTCCACTCTAGATCTGACCAGTGGATATTGGCAGGTGCCCATGAGTGAGGCCGATAAAGAGAAAACAGACTTCACTACACCAATGGGGCTGTTTGCATTCAATTGCGTGCCATTTGGCCTCTGCAACGCCCCAGGCACTTTCCAAAGGCTCATGGAGAGATGCTTAGGCCACAAAAACTTTGTCAGTGCTATTATATCTGGATGACATAATTATTTACTCCAAAACATATGAGGAGCACATTCAACATCTCCGAGAGGTGTTCCAGATTCCTATGGATCACAGCCTAAAAATAAAAGCCATCAAAGTGTTATTTGCTACAGACTGAAGTCCGCTACCTCAGGTATATCATTCATGCCAAAGGGGTATACCCAGATCCTGATAAAGTAAATGCTGTGAAAAATTGTCCTACTCCTAAGACCTTGAAGGATATCAGGAGTTTTCTAGGGTTTGTGTGGTATTACAAGCACTTCATCGCCAAATTTGCGCAGATTGCAGCCCCATTACAAGAAATTTTGCTTGGGCACCGAAAAGAAACTTTTAAGCAACCCGATGCCATAAATTGGAAAGAAGAGCAAGAGCAGGCCTTCCAGGTACTAAAAGAAAAGTTAATTACTCCCCTATTCTTGCTTATCCCGATTATGAGCTCCTATTTAACTTGTACACGGATGCTAGCTTCAAGGGCCTAGGTGCAATGCTTAGTCAAGTACAAGGCGGCAAGGAAAGGGTAGTTGCTTATGCTAGCTGCTCATTAAAAGGTGCTAAACGAAATGACCAGAATTACAGCTCCTTTAAACAGGAACTTCTCACCCTATTCTGGGCTGTGAATGAAAAATGTAAAGACTACCTTGCTGCCACCACCTTTACTGCCTATACAGATAATAAGCCGCTTGCCCACCTAAACTCTGCAAAACCAGGGGCATTAGAACAGAGATGGCTGTCCCGTCTGGCCAACTTCACCTTCCACATCAAATACCGCACTGGGAAGAGCAACACCAACACTGACTCTCTCTCTCTAGGCTACCCACTACACTAGACAATTCCCCTGAAGAGGACACATGGGAGTATGTGGAGATGCCGGACTTTACTCTACAACCAGTCCACCAGAATTGCCAAATCAGTTCTAATAGCCCATCAGAAACTGTAGATACGTTAAAAAAGTGGTTCTTGCTTCAACAGGACAGTAGGACTTTTGGAGATTTGCAAGAACATTTGCTCACAGGAGCAATCCCGAAAAGTATATTACACAAATTCATGGACCCTGAGTTACAGCGATTATGGAGACAAAGGAAGAGACTGTTCCTAAAATAGAATATAATTTACCAAAGTTCCATTGATCCTGCCTCTGGACACCGCCTGCACTAAATAGTCATTCCTTGCAGAGATACCAATCGGGTACTACTTTCTTACCATGACCAATCCAAACTATTTGGAGTCCATAAAACTGAAGCTGTGATCAGACAGCGCTTTTACTGGATTGGTATGAGAGATGATTTAGAGAAGTGATGCCAAGAATGCACAGTTTGCGTAACCAAAAGGAGAGCCCAACACGATCAAAGAGCCCCATTACATCCCATCATTACCAACAAGCCCTTGGAAATCCATTGTCCATTTAAAAGTAGAAAGTAGTAAGTCCGGGTATAGCTATGTATTCACCCTAATTGATCACTACACCAAATTCACAGCCATCCCTGTCAAAGATCTCACCGCCAGAGCCACTGCTGCTAATGTCTGAAAACATTTAATCCTCAACTATTGATGCCCTGACCAAATCCTTTCTGACAGAGGACCAGCCTTCGAGGCACAATTGTTCCAGGAGTTATGTGACACCTATGACTGTAGAAAACTAAATACCACCCACTTATCACCCCCAAGGAAATGGACTCTGTGAAAAGACAAACCAGACCATACTGGAGTTGCTCAGAACCATTCCGTCAAAACAAAGAGAATACTGGTCCACGTTGCTACCCAAATTAATATACACTTACAACAATACTCCTAACTACTCTACTGTATACACCCCATACTATTTGATGTTAGGCCGCCAGCGAAGATTGCCCTCTGACTTAAAACTGAGAATCTAAATAATCGATGATCACAACCCCATGCCCAAATTTGACTGGATCCAAGAGCACCAAAGAAGACTCAAAAAAGCCCAAGAAATTGTCAACACCCCCTTGAAAGAGAAAGGCAAGTTTGTGAGCTCGACAAACATGCCCATGCACCAGACCTACAAATTGGAGACAGTCTCTGGTTAAAGAAAGAACACCGTACCATAAAATTAGACACCAAATGGGAACTCACACCCTATACAATAATCACAGCCATAGCCCCAGAAAAAGGACTCTACCATATAGCCCATTTGGAGAAAAAGATCCAAGCTGTCCATTGTAACCGCCTAAGATTTGCCAAGCCCAACCTGATCCACCAACAGACTCTGAAGAAGAAAGCACCCTACCTACTCCCAAATCAGCCACCGGATGTCTATCTCCATTTGATCTGGAAAACCAACTGCTCTGGTATTTGAATCTATTCTCATGTCTAGTATACCAAGCACCACCTTCCAATTCCACGGAAACCTCACCATGTCCCTCAGCATCAAGTTCTTCACCTTCAAGTTCTTCCAATTCATCTAACTCCATACTAGCTTCTCCAACAGTATCACCAACTCCTATGAGAAGAAGATTACATGCGTTACCCACATACCTCCGGAGATCCACTAGGTCCATGTGTGGCCTACCACCACCAAGATTTCTGGAATAGACTTATTCTACAAGTCCTATGGATTCAGAAGTACCTGTATATAGTTATTGCAACATTTGCCGCAACTAAGCTCATTGCCCTGAGAGACTACTCAGTGTCCTACAAGTTACAAGTTTAACAGTTTTGCAACATTTAAGATATGCGCCTCGAGACTACTTGATGTTTGCTAAGTTTTGTTGTTTGTTGATGATGCTCATGATTCTTCTACCCTCTTTTCAGGGACGCTTGTGTTAGTGCACCACACCACCGCATTGGGGATTTACTTTGTTTTCTATGGACTCTTGCACATCCTAGCGGGTGCCATGTCATCAATAGATAGTTTGCCAAGAATCTCTGTTGTTGCATGTTTTCTTCCGGAATATACATGCCAAACTTTGCACAGGAATCAAAAGTAACGTTGGGCTATGCTTGTTGTCTAACCTAAAACTCCCTTCCTTACAGGTTGCCTGCCATACAGTACATTTCTCTAATGTGATTATGGGATTGAATGTTATGCATTTTTCCTGTGTGCCTTTGGGGAGAAGAGCTATGTAGGTGCCCCATAGCAAGCAGGGAGCTAGGATTTCGTCCTAACCCAACCAAAACTCAAGCTAAAGAGTCCTATGATATATGGCCATATAAGAGAGAACAACTATCATACTCATACAACGAGGCACAGTTGTTTAAATTTTGGAACAAATCGGGCAAACTCATGGCTAAATTAGCAAAAGGACCATTCATGATATCAAATATTTCTGGTTTGAAAGATCACTACGGTAAAATGCAATAGCATCCCAAAAAAAATAAAATGATATCTTTTATAAATTCTACTCATAACTGTATGCACAAAATCAAATGCAATCAGACATTTCGATATCCCCCCTCATATTTCGCTATCTTTGTCTGCAGATCCGTGTTCCCTGCTGAATGCCCCCATATCGCAGCTAGAAATAAAAGAAGCCATTTCAAACTTGAAAAATAATAAAGCCCCAGGGCCGGATGGATACACAGGAGAGTTCTCTAATCCTTAAGGATCAGGCGACCCACTATTGGAGACTCTGTTTAATGGATATATACATGAAACTCCCATCCCAACTGAGATGAATACGGGTTACATTAAATTGCTCCCAAAACCTGGTAAGAACCCTTCTGATGCGATGGCCTATGGGCCGATCTTGCTGATTAACACTGATTTAAATTTGTTAGCAAAAATTATGGCAGATCGCTTAGCCATTGTACTACCACAGTTGATTTCTCCTATACAGTCCGGGTTTTAAAAAGGCAGATCGGCCACTGCAAATATACGGAAGATACTAACAATCCTTGATGAGATTAAAAACAATCCATCAGCCCACTCCTTTTCTGCCCTTTTGACAATAGATGCAGAAAAGGCTTTTGACAACATCTCTTGGAAATGGTTGAGGGCAGTAATAGGTAAAATGGGCTTTGTAGGCTCCTTTTGCTCTTATGTGTGGAATTTTTACTCCTTCCCACAAGCACAAATCTATACCTCTGGTTTTCTTTCTTCACGGTTCCCGCTACAGAAGGGCACTAGACAGGGGTGTCCCCTTTCATCTCTGCTCTTTAATATCGCAATAGAACCATTGGCGCTTATGCTAGAGGACAACAAGGAAATAGAAGCAATTCAGATTGGTAACAGGATGGTGAAAACCATGCTTTTCGCAGATGATCTACTTTTGGCACTTGCATATCCACGCACGGATCTACCGAGCATTTTCGCCCATCTTGAGTCTTTTGGAAAGCAATACGACGACATTTCTCCCCAGGGCAGCTTACATAATATAGACATTAAAGAAATCCCTGTCACCTTAGTAAAGGAATCTATTAAATACCTGGGAATAAATATAGGCAAGGTCCCCGAAAGTTTATATAAATAAAATTATGCCCCAATAATACATAAAATTATAAATGAACTTTATAGATGGAATAATTTACCACTGCCCCTTTTGGGTAGATGTTATTTGATCAAAATGATAAGCTTCCCCAAACTCCTATACCCCTTAAGCCTCATGTCCACGGGGAAAATCAGGCCCGCCGCGGATTCTTCATGTAGAATCCGTAGCGGGTCCCTCCTGCCCCGCGGACATGAGGCTAAAAATCAGAATAAACTCACCTGCTGCGGACAATGCCGATCTTCCTTCCTTTGCGGCCGGATCTTCTTTCTTCGGCCCGGCGGATGTGCTCGGCACATCCGCTGGCCGAAGAAAGAAGATCCGGCCGCGAAGAAGGGAAGAACCGCATCGTCCGGAGCAGGTGAGTTTAATTCTTGTACGGGTCTCCCACGGATCTGGACGACTTCCATAGTCTTCACTAGAAGCCTGCGGGAGCCGTCCCCGCGGGAGACCCATTGCTGCTAAAGCGTCAAGACTTGGGAAAACTGAACACTGCGTTCACTGCCTTTATTTGATCAAAAAAAGGCCCGCGCATTGCTTTGAAAAAGCTTATGCTTCCAAAATATAAGGGTGGGATAAATTTCCCAGATGTACGCGCATACAACATAGCTAGTCTTATGAAACACTCATTGGACCTGCTACAGAGGTCTAGTCACTATTTAAACTATGATCTAGACTCAAGCTTGCTACATCCATGGAATCTAAACACTCTTCTGCACACAAGATTCACTAACCTCCCACCAGGGGCTAAATACTCTATCATGGCAAGGGATACTATTGCGGCTTGGAAAATCACCCATAAAGCTTACAGATAATAGTTCAAATTATCAAAACATATTGGTATATGGGGACATCCGGAGTTTGCGGAGGGACAAGAAAATAAAATTTTTAACATATGGTGTGAAAAGGGTATTGAGAAGGTTCAACATCTCCTTCACGAGGAAGAACCTAGATATAGAACTTTTGAGGAAATGCGGGAGGTTTATAACTCACCTGCATCACAATTTTTGTCAAATGCGCACATACGGAGCTTTTTGAACACTAGACTGGCTGATGTCTCTAAAGAGGCAATACTTAAACCAATTGATTTATTCATAGGTGTGCATATCCAGAAACACTCTCTATCCGATCTGTATTGTCAATTTAGTGACGGATGGGGCGTACAGGATGATACTTCCTTGTTTAAAAAATGGGCACGAGAACTCCACGACCCGGAGGTCCCCCAAAAACTGGTAGAGGGCTGGACCTCTGTAAGTAAATTTGTGGCTTTTTTTAAGTGTATTGGTTGTGTTCAATATCCAATCCCTCAAGAACATTGGTATGTAGACGTGTGTATTCTAAATGGGGACCAGATAGATTAGATGAAAGTAGTATATGCAAAAATTCGGATAGATAAAAAGTAATAAAATACAAATGACTTTCCCAAAGTCACTAATCCCAAATCACACTTACGACACAGTACAGTTATGTCAGCCACGCACACTTGGCTCGCTCACTCACTTAGGTTTGGGTTAACAAAACACTTAGCACTTCTTTTCCTCCTCTGTTTGAAATGGGAATACATAACATTTTCCAATCAATATCACATAAATGTTGGAGATGCTCCACAACTATGGGCTCCGTGCTATACATATGGAGGGGAAATCCATTTATATCCAAGATATCTCTAGCTTTAAAAAAAAAACTGTTTAGATACTCAGTAGATATCACTCCAGAAATGGCACTTCTATCTCTGCTCCTGGGCTCAATCTCTAAATTTAAAAAGGGAATTCTATGTCACTTTGTAATGGCTATGCTTTAAGTCATACCTAGGTTTTGTAAAAAAGATATTGGGTTCCTGAGAAATGTATGGGTAGAGGCTATGGATCATCTAAGCTATTTGGAAGAGCAAGGATGCTTGGATCTAGATGAGGATCTTGAAGGGTTTCTCTCTACATAGACGAAGTGCACAGAATTCAGAGGCTTGTCCTCTTTCTCTAACTGGTTATTAAATTGATTGGTTTCAATGAGGAGATTCTGGAGGGTGGAGTGTGTGGGTTGCCTCCGATGGGTACACCATATCCTATTTTGCCATCTTTTCTTCCTTTTCCTCTTCATTCTTCTTACTTCCTGCTCCTCTCCCTCTTTGTCTTTTCTTTTTCTTGTTGTTTCTCCTGGTTACTACCAGGTGTCGTCTCCATCACTAGGAAATCCTTGTGGAATCTCAGGCCTACTCTGGATTTGCCATTTCATATTGACCACCATATATCTTGTCGGGCTCACGCCGGATGCAGATGGGCATCAAATGAGATGACAGAGGTTTTGTTATCTTTATAATGGAAGCTATGGTCACTAAAATAGAGGACAATATGATGGAATGTTTATATGATTAAAGTTTATTGTGCCTTCATTATGAAACATTGTTACATACCTTGGTTTTTAATAAATACCTTGTAAACAAAAATAATTTACACTCTGACTAGAGATGAGTGAACGTACTCGTTTAGGGCGATTTCGCAATCGAGCACCGCTTTTTTCGAGTAACTGACTACTCGGGCGAAAAGATTCGGGGGGCGCCGGGGGTCGAGCGGGGGGAAAGAGCTGCCCCCTGTTCCCCACTGCTACGCCCCCACTCCACCACGCCGCCCCCAGCGCCCCCCGAATCTTTTCGCACGAGTAGTCAGTTACTAGAAAAAAGCGGTGCTCGATTGCGAAATCGCCCTAAACGAGCACGTTTGCTCATCTCTAACTCTAACTGATGTGAGCATGTATGTAGCAAGGAAGCCCCACAGGAGCTTCATGTTAGAAAAGGCAAATGCCATGTTATGCTCCAACACAGAAAGAAAGCAGAAATAAAATCCAAAGTAGAAACTTATTCCACCAGCTGCCGGCAGTGATGCATATTCTATGGCAAACAATACACTGGCACAAAACACAAGTGCCGTTGCAGCATCAGCACACAGGAAATGCTACTGAAGTACCAGAAAACACATGGAACACGCCTTGCCCAGAAACTACTGAGTATCCACGGAAGGATTTTTTCCCCTAACATCCCAGAATTAGCTGTCAAACTCATCAAAAATACAAGCATTTAGCCCGTTTTAAATGAGACTATTAACTTTTCGCTAAGTAATCTCTCATGGGAGTTTTCAATTTATAACAAAAATTATTAAAATGGCTCGTCAACTTTCTGACATCTATGATGAGCCCCATGTTTGGCATTAGCAGTAAAACATTTCCAGTGTTCTAAACATTAAAATGGCTTCACTATTGTGTGAAGTCTCTGATGCATAACAAGAGTTGTTTTTTGTGTAAAACATTTTCCACATTCTGAACATGAAAATGGCTTCTCTCCTGTGTGAACTCTCTGATGTCTAACGAGAACTGATTTATCTGTAAAACATCTCCCACATTCTGAACATGAAAATGGTTTCTCTCCTGTGTGAATTCTCCGATGTTTAACAAGAACTGATTTATCTGTAAAACATCTCCCACATTCTGAACATGAATATGGCTTCTCCCCTGTGTGAGTTCTCTGATGTCTAACAAGACATGATTTAACTGTAAAACATCTACCACATTCTGAACATGAAAATGGCTTCTCTCCTGTGTGAATTCTGTCATGTGTAAGAAGATTTGTTTTGTTTGAAAAAGCCTTCCCACATTTTGAGCATATAAACGACTTTTCTACTGTGTGAATTCTCTCCTGGCTAACAAAGTTTGATTTTTCTAGAAAACATTTCCCACATTCTGAACATGAATATGGCTTCTCATCTGTGCAAATTATTTTGTGTATAAATAGACCTGAGCTTTTTGCCAACTGTTTTCCATATTGCAGACTGTTACCCACGGTGTGACCTGTACTTGTAGCAAAATTCTGAGATTGATCAGGAGAAGGTTCCTCGTGATTTGGGAGATTATATGATAGATCTGTATTGTTAAATACTGGCTGAACATTATGAATAATGAGGTTTTCTCCTGGAGAGTGCTGCACAATATCTTCATCTTCTGTTTTACACTTTAGCGATGACATGAAGTTTCCATCAAAGTCCTCAATGGGATTTTCTGTTGGGATTAAATTTGTATTTAGTGATTTTTTTTTTTCAGCTGCAAAAAGTAGCCAAATATATAAAATTCTTATTAGGCTGGAAAAACACCTACGGATTTTGATACAGTATTTCAAGTCAAAGCCAGAGTTAGAAAGAAGATGATGTATAAATCCTCTGTTTATATTTCCCATTCCCTTGGAATCTACTTCTGGCATTCAGAACAAAAAAAAAAACTACATTACAAATTGCCCCCAAAACTGCATGTGTGTTTCCAGCCTTATAAGTCTTTGTCCAACACCATTAAATGCATCAATGGCAACAAACACAATTCATGTCATAGGATGACAGATTCAAGCCCCTTATAGGAACATAAGAAAAGAAAAAGAAAAAAATGTAACAAAAAATAAAAACTTTTACATTTTTTTTTTTAATTGAAAAAAACACGCGTTTCTATTGTCACATCTATAACAACCTGTACAATAAATTAAGGTAAAGGTAAAGTTTCCAGTGCGAGCACTGAGTCAGTACTGACTCAAAGGGTGACATCACATCGTTACATTTTCTTGGCAGACAATTTTTTTGTGGGGTACTCATTTTACCAACCTCTAAAGGATGGAAGGCTGAGTCAACCTTTAGCCGGCTACCTGAACCAAGTGGGGATTGAACCTGCAACCCTCAGGTCGTGAACAAGAGCTTCCGACTGCATCTCTGCTCCAGTATAAAGTAAAAACATTTTTATTCTGCACAGCAAACACTTGGGCTGTTTAATGGGATAGAGGGTCCTATCAAGGACTAAAATTGTGGACCCAATGACGTGGCTGCAGAGTCCAGCTACAAGATGTCTGTAAGTATAACAATGGAGTAGAAATGTGAAATAGGTGGTTCAGCTATTAAGGACCCAAACCTGTAGCACAAAACCATGGTAAAAATACATTATGTGTCTTGAAACGCATTTTAACAGCAACTAAAAAAACCACATTAACCCCTCAGTGACGGCCCAATAGTGTTTTTACGTCCTGCCGTTGCAGGATGTGTATGGAGGGAGATAGTGCCGCTATCTCCCTCCATACAGTGCGGGCGTCAGCATTTAGAGGCTATTAATCCTTTAAATGCTGCTGTCAATTCTGACAGCGGCATTTAAATCCCCCGAACGTCCCGTACGCCCCCCCCCCCCCATCCCGCCATGAGATCGGCGGAGCCATGCAGGTGTCATGGCAGCCAGGGGCCTTCTAAAAGGCCCCAGAGCTGCCTTGGGAGACTGCCTATCAAGCCATTCTTGTGTGTTTTACTTTAAGTAAAAGGAATTTTAATTTCCAAGTCACAATTATCGTGAGGGACTTGTATGAATGATCATTCGTTAACCCTGTCCTGTCATAACTTTATAATACTGTCAGCAGCTCATCCAGTGTTTACATGAGGGGGCATGCTGCTGACGAAGGATATTTCTCATAGAAGTTGTAATTAACCCATTAACAGCACAGGGCGTACATTTACGATCTGGGTTTGTGGGGTTTA
The DNA here is from genome assembly GCF_035609145.1 of Eleutherodactylus coqui. Lineage (NCBI taxonomy): Eukaryota > Metazoa > Chordata > Amphibia > Anura > Eleutherodactylidae > Eleutherodactylus > Eleutherodactylus coqui. The sequence continues at coordinate 40,298,591 of NC_089837.1, forward strand.
TCCTGCTGATCCTGCCCCATACAAGACAGATGCTGGCTGTCCAACAGCTGCTGATCACGACTGTTAACCTGCTAAATACCGCTGTCACTTTTTGACAGAGGCATTTAAATGCCTCGATCGTAGTTTGGTGGTCCTGAATGGCGTCCCCGGGATACGATTGTGAGGTGCATTTGATTGACATGGCACCTGGGGGCCTTCTGAAGAGCAAGGCAAGAGTCTCATTGCTTAACATTGTGTGGGCAGGGGCGTTGTCATGATGGAAGTACCAGTCATCTGTTTGCCGACAGCGCTGAGTGTTAAATCATTTTATGATTGAAAACGGCAAGACACCCCTGCCTCGCCCTCTGTATTCACCCAATATTGCTCCGTGCAACCTTTTTTTTACGAATGCATTTCACAGCTGCACGTTGTTCGTATGAATGGGCCATCACAAAATAGGCAAAAACTGAATAATCCGTTGAAAAATAAACATTGGAGCTGAACGCAACCTTCCCCAACAACATTGGCTAACGTACCTCCTCAGAAGGGTTCTGCAGACATTCACCAAGCAACAGAAGCCCGTAATAGTAACACCTCACCTACCAGAAGGAGATTTCCTGTTTCTCTTGGGTACCCCCTTCTATTTCATTAGCAGATATAAGATGCTTTTGATTCCCGGCAGCTGCGGGTTTGCATGAAAACCTGTTCCAATACCACCTCTATGCTGACGACACCCAGCTATACACCTTTTCCCGTGACATCTCTGCACCTTTCCTCCAAAACATCACCAACTGTCTGACCGCTGTCTCTAACACCATGTCCTCTCTCTATCTAAAACTAAACCTCTCTAAAACTGACCTCCTGGTATTTCCACCCTCCACTAACCGACCTCATCCTGACATCTCCATCTCAGTGTGTGGCGCCACCATAACTCCTAGACAACATGCCCGCTGCCTTGGAGTTATATTCGACTCCGATCTATCATTTACCCCCTACATCCAATCTCTCGCCCGAACATGTCAGCTGCACCTCAAGAACATCGCAAGAATCCGCTCTTTTCTCACCATAGACACGCTAAAAACGCTTACTGTTGCCCTCAATCAATTATTATTATTGCTATTCGTTGCTGATCGGCCTCCCCCGCACCAGACTCTACCCTCTCCAATCCATCCTGAATGCAGCAGCCAGGCTCATCTTCCTGTCCAGCCGCTACTCGGACGCCTCTGCCCTGCGCCGGTCACTGCACTGGCTGCCTGTTAAATACAGAATTCAATTTAAACTCACTACCTTCATCCACAAAGCCCTCCACAGCGCAGCGCCCCTCTAGATTGCCTCCCTCATCTCAATCCATCACCAAGCCCGGGCTCTCCGCTATGCTAACGAAACTAGACCTCGCACCCCTCTAATTCGAACTTCTCACTCCCGCCTCCAAGACTTCTCCAGAGCAGCACCAGTCCTCTGGAACGCACTACCAAAGGATACCCGGGCAATCCAGGACTCGAAAAACTTCAGGCGTGCTCTAAAAACGCATCTCTTTAAGGAGGCTTACCGCATTCCCTAAACAAACTCCTCTGTACCCCCCTGATAACATGCTCCCTGACCTACTGACTGCAATCCCTGCTAGCTGTCACAAACCGCTCCTGCAATCATCCTGATCCTGCTGTCACACGGCCAAATGTCAGACCATTGTCTGTATATAGCATCCCTCACTCTCCACCTCGCCATACCGTGCACATCTCCAGCCCTTTACCTTCTGTATCACCCCATTACTTGTAGTATGTAAGCTCGTTGGAGCAGGACCCGCACCCCTATTGTTTCCATCAACTGATTACTATTGTAACCGTGGTTCTGTAATTTTTGTATTTTTTGTCTTTCTGTATTCCCCCTGCTATGTAAGCGCTGCAGAATATGTTGGCGCTATACAAATAAAGATTATTATTATTATATTATTTTATTTCCATTTTCATTACAGATAAATATTGGAGCATGTGGTTGCCAGTTCTTATCTCCAAATCTAGTGTTCTTCTATTCTTAGCAATGGACCCCACAAATTGTTGTGAACTTAAAAAAAAAGTAAAAATGGGACTCAACATTGGGTTAGTAATAAGTCCTCAGTTAGGTGATATTGGACATCGAGTCCTATACGTATCCGCACCTGTATTTCCTGCTGTTGCATCTTTGACATCCATCAGCTGATGGAGCGATATGGATATGCTTGACACATATAGAAAGGATAGGGGTCTAAAGTCATATGAAAGAGCCTAAATTGGTGAGATCCTAAATTAAATGTCATACTGCTCACATGGAAATGTACTGCACAAGATGGTATCAGGGCCTCAAAACAGTATCAGGCAACAAGACGCTGAAAAATATTAATATACGTAGTGTAATATACTGTATACTTTGTCTTGTACATCTCTTCTTACCTTGTGATATTGGAGGCTGGTGGTTCTCCATCTTGACATCCTTGTACAGATTCTTGTGTCCTTCTAAATACTCCCACTCCTCCATGGAGAAATAGACAGCGACATCCTGACACCTTATAGGAACCTGACACACACAATGATACCGTCATTACCCAGACACCTCTAGTGCTGTTACTGTATAATTTCCCAGCATTCCCAGCAGTGTCACCTCTCCAGTCAGCAGCTCAGTGATCTTGTTGGTGAGCTCTAGGATCTTCTGCTCATGTATCGGTAAGTAAGGAGGATCCTCTGTGATGGGGCTCTGGCTCCTACTCCAGCCTCCTGACTCATGGAGATGGCTGTTGGGAGTTGAACCGTCACCCGGTGTCTTCTTCACTATTGTGTAATCCTGTGTATGGAGAGAGACATGTAGAGAACTGAACCCAGTGTTCTTCCCTCAGTAGAAAGTGAGAGATTGAGATCTTACCTACAAAATAGAACAAGTTCAAAGATGGACTACAAAAATTGTGGAAGATCTCATAAAACTAATCAGGAAAGATGTCAAGATCTTAAGGCTCTTTTTCTTCAGAGCATCCAGCGCCGACTGCAGGACTTTTTCGTTCAGTAAAATGCTGGACTAGTGCAGCAACTGGATACACAGGTTTACGTGTTGTTCTTATGGTTTTCTTCGGTTAGAGAAACGTTAGCCCACATTGAGTGGGAGCGCTCTTGTCAGGGCGATCGCTCCACAGATAGGCAGGGAGATCACAGGGCCTTTTATAGTAACAATGTGCTATTTGAACATCGCCTCTAATTTAGGCTGAGTATCCCTGAAAAATCATCTATGTATTCGATACCACGAACATCAGTTAGAATCAACAAACTGCAGTAATACCTACTGAAGAACCCTTATATATATTTTTTATTATTGTGTGTATATTGTGTTTAATGCTATAAAAGAATTTTAACAAAAGGAGTATATTTTTTTAAAGGGGTATCCTTTTTATCCAAGTGATAAGTGCCTTGTTGTTGGTCCCCGTTTGTCAGGAATTGAACCGGGTACCTCCTGTACTCCAGTCAGTAGCATTCTCTACTAAGCCATCCAGCATTTGACTCTAGTCTTTTTCTATGTTCCCTGCCTCCTAGTCCTGAGCCCGCCTCTGTTTCCTGATCAGGCATATTATAAAATCCTGATCCTGCCACTACACCAGCACATGATTATTGTGCTCCACTGCCTTTATCAAGCTACATCTCCTCAGCTGCTCCTCTCCTGCAACCTGTGACTACCTGCTGAAGACTCCTGGATGTGCTCCTGACTATGCTTTCTGCCTCAGCTATTTGAACTGCAAACAAGACCTTCCGATAACAAGTTCTGGATTTCCATCTCACTATGCTTTCCACCTCATCCATTTGTACTGCAAACGTGACTACCTGCTGACAACCTCAGGCTTCTTCCTGACTACTCTCCGGTCCCGCATGGCTACTACATCCGCGACTCCTATCTAGCGCCGGTAAGAGCTTACACTGTCATTATAAACATTATTGCAGCAATATTTGTTCCTGAAAGAAGGTAAAGGAGAGAACATGATGGAAATTGTATGTTATAGGAGGGAAGAAATTAAACCCATGTGGTAAAATGTAAATCAGATACCGTAATGCCTAAATCTTAGAATTGATATGTATATAATACAATACAAAAATGCAATTAAGTATTCAAGTTCTTCAGGGTCATGAGAAAGCAGCATGAGAGGCATTTAAAGATGTTGGCTTCCTGGGAAATCAAAGAGTTGACAACTACATTGAGATTGTAAATAATCTTCTAGAAAAGTACCATCAATTATGGTGCAACATGTCAGACAAAATCCATCTCCTACATTCTCACCTGGACTTCTTCCCTGACAACGGCGGTGCCGCGAGTGACGAACATGGAGAGCGATACCATCAGGATATATCGGAAATGGAACAAAGGTATCAGGGAAAATGGAACGTTTCTCTGCTTGCGGACTGTTGGACGGTGACAAGAGACGCCCCAGAAAAGGAGTACAAGGGACTAGCAAAGAGAATCCGTTCACATGATTAAGCCTTTATATTTGAAGTCAGTGTATCTATAAAACTAGAGTTAGGCCGACTAAATAAAACATAAGGTCATATTCATTTTCCTCGACCCAAAATTAGGCTAGTTTAGTTCATTTTGAGAAAAGAACAAACGTCAAAACGCATTAGTATTTTGATTTTAAATTAGGCATATCTTATGAACCAGAGCTAATAAACAAAATCTAATGTCATCTTTGTGTTTATTGACCCCAAATTCAGGTTGTTTAACTATTTTGAGAAAGGAAAAAATTTCAAAGTACATTTTTGTTGTCCGCTGTAATCAGCAGTAGGAGTTCCTATCTTCCTGTGAAGAGCCTGTGTGGTACAGTCCACATAATTTCATCATCCAAGAAGACAGAATGACCAAAGACCATTCTTTGTAGGAGTCACAGGGAAACAAGTAATTCCCAAATCATCACAATGAGATTACAAGACCCAAGAGAGCAATGTTCAGAAAGGAATAATTAAAGCAGGTTATACTACCGTGTTTCCCCGAAAATAAGACATATTCATTTTTGTTCAAAAAGGTTTAACTTTTTTACATGTATAACTGCCTGGACACTATTTAAATGGACTTTTTAAATTCACTGTTAGCAGGGCTTAATTTTGGAGTAGGGCTTATATTTCAAGCATCCTCAAAAGTTCTGGAAAATCATGCTATGTCTTATTTTCAGGGAAACAGGGTAGTTACATACTGAATGAAAAGAAAATCACCAGAGGGGCCCTTCAAGTGTACCCAAGATATACATATATCTATCCTAAGGGATAAAAAGAAGGGAAGTAATAGAATTGCAGACTGGATAGACCATGTATTCCCCTCTGGTTGTCAGTCTTCTGTCTACATAGATGTTACCCTAGTGACAAAAATCCAAATCTCCATGTCAAACTAAGTCCATGTGATCCTGCCAAATGAAGAGGGTAATCTTCAGAAAGGAAAAATTAAAGCAGGTTATACTAGTTACATACTGAATGAAAAACAAAAAAAGGTACCAGAGAGGCCCTTTAAGATAATCATACATGTAGTCTAAAGGCCCTTTTAGACACAACGATAATCACTCAAAAGACAGTTTGAGTGACAGTTTTGAGCGATCATTTTACATAGCTAAATGATCATTTAATTAGCTGCTAATGTTCAGCAGCAGCTAATTAACATAATTTCTATTTTAGTGAGTCACATGGAAATGTATTTACAGAACAGCAGGGGGGCTGTTCTGTAAATGCATGTCTATTGTTCTCCTGTGGGCTGCCAGCTTATAACAATGGCTATCAGCACAGCCTGTGGTAAGCTCAGCCTGTTGTCAGTTGGCCGGCCGCATGATGGTTTTTATAGTTATTAGTTATCTCGCTTGGATGATGCAGGTCCATAGAGCCGATCTAAAATGACCGAGAGCATTGTTCCATTCAGTGTAGATATCGAAGGAGGTACCGTTGCCTATCTGTTGCACCCACGAATGCTGTGGACGACCAGGAGGCCTCAGCCATCCGGCAGGGGTTCGTCTCTCGATTTTCCCAGCAGACTAGATGGAACATGTGCTCTCCCTCCTGTTGTCAGTCTCCTGTATATACAGATGTCAAGCTAGTGACAAAAATCCAAATCTCCAGCTGAAACTCAGTCCACATAATCCTGCTGGTTCCTGACTGTTGGTTGGTTCCTCCTTTACAATGAGCCTACTTAAAGGAGATGTCCCGCGCCGAAACGGGTTTTTTTTTTTTTAAACCCCCCCCCCGTTCGGCGCGAGACAACCCCGATGCAGGGGTTAAAAAAACCACCCGCACAGCGCTTACCTGAATCCCGGCGGTCCGGTGACTTCAATACTTACCGCTGAAGATGGCCGCCGGGATCCTCTATCTTCGTGGACCGCAGCTCTTCTGTGCGGTCCACTGCCGATTCCAGCCTCCTGATTGGCTGGAATCGGCACGTGACGGGGCGGAGCTACACGGAGCTACACGGAGCCCCATAGAGAACAGCAGAAGACCCGGACTGCGCAAGCGCGGCTAATTTGGCCATCGGAGGCCAAAAATTAGTCGGCACCATGGAGACCAGGACGCTAGCAACGGAGCAGGTAAGTAAAAAACTTTTTATAACTTCTGTATGGCTCATAATTAATGCACAATGTATATTACAAAGTGCATTATTATGGCCATACAGAAGTGTATAACCCCACTTGCTGCCTCGGGACATCTCCTTTAACATTCTGATTGCTCCTACAACATTACTATTAGCTCATTGGTTCCCACCATACAGAACTGACCATATTGGTGGCTGATGTTCATATTTTATCTTCTTCAGTTCTTTAGTCCTCCTTTACTTCTAGGAGCGGTTATACCGGACACTGGATTGATCCTATTACTTCCTAGAATCTGATTTGTTAAATAATACAAAAATATCATAGAAATGTAGAAAAGCTTACCTCCCCGGTCAGCAGGTAGATGATCTCTAAGGAGATGTTTAATATTCTTTTGGTAATTTCATTCCCATACTTGCTCATCCTTGGTGGCTCATACATGGCAAGGACCAATCTCGATGAGAAAATTGGGTTGACTAAAGAATTCTAGTATTGCACCTTTTAAGAAAAAAAAAAAAAAAGAGAGCTCTAAATCCTACTGCAAAATCATCATGTGTGAAACGCAGATCCTCACTTATTGAGGGTAGTTGTTATACCCCGGAAACTGGTTTTTGTGGCTGCCACAATAATATTATAATATTTATGTATTCAAATTAAAGATGAGCGAGTATACTCGCTAAGGCACATTACTCGAGCGAGTAGTGCCTTAGCCGAGTATCTCCCTGCTCATCTCTAAAGATTTGGGGGCCGGCGCGGGTAACAGGTGAGTTGCAGTGGGTAGCGGGGGGGGGGGGGGGGGGGGGGGAAGAGAGAGAGAGATCTCCCCTCCGTTCCTCCCCGCTCTCCCCCGCCGGCCCCGAATCTTTAGAGACGAGCGGGGAAATACTCGGCTAAGGCACTACTCGCTCGAGTAATGTGCCTTAGCGAGTATACTCGCTCATCTCTAATTCAAATATTTCTATATTTTAATTTTTGTTCATGCGCCGTAAGTGCACAATAGCATATAAAAACAAATTTCTCTCTGTTTCATTAGTTCGATAAATAATAATACATTTTTTCCACTATTTTTCGAGTACCAGAAGTTAGAAAAGTTTTTGTATCTCCAGGTTCTGATAAAACATCCCTAAATTCACTGTTACTCATTCGAATCTATATAAACACCTAATTTCATCATCGTTTAGTTTAGTTTTCCCCCAAGTTTCATGCTGTTTCAGCGCAGATATGGCTGCAAGAGGTTCCAAGCATCCAGCAGATCCATTTAGTTATATTTGTGGGGAATTTATTAAAGCAAGAGGAAAAAAGTTCCCCATTTCACCATCAATTAAGATGTGTGAAGCATACGAGACATACCTTGGGATGCCTGTTTGAGACCAGGACAAATCATGGACTCAACATTTCACATGTGAGAAGTGTAAGAATATTTTGGAAGGATGGTACAGAGGAAAAAAAGAGGGCCATGAAGTTGGTATTCCACGGATTTGGCGATGACCCACTATTTTTGCATGGTGGACCCTTCTAAAATGATGTGCAGGCAAGAATGCACCTGCAGTCATTTATCCAAACATGCCATCATCCAATGCTTCTGTGCTACATGACCTAGAACTTCCTGTTCCTACTTACTTCCTGGTGACGAAAGTAGAGAATATGACAGTCCTGAGGATGTTGCTGATCCAAATTACAGTGCTAAATATGAAACCAGTAAAAGAAAACCATACTATCCCAACCAAAAACATCTTAATGATTTGATCAGGGACTTTGGTCTTACAAAGTCGAATGCTGAGCTGGTAACACCAACACTCAAGCAATGGGACTTGTACAAGCGTTGCATCAGACGAAGCGACACCACACTTTTTCCAGTTTTTTTTTAATCATGAAGATGAACTGCACTATTGTCATGATTAAGAGATGAGCGAGTATACTCGCTAAAGGCAACTGCTCGAGCGAGCATTGCCTTTAGCGAGTATCTCCCCCACTCGAGACTGCAGGTTCGGGTGTCGGCGCAGGGGAGCGGTGAGTAGCGGCTGTCAGCAGGAAGGAGCGGGGGGCAGAGAGGGAGAGAGAGATCTCCCCTCCGTTCCGCCCCGCTCTCCCCCGCAGCTCCGTGCCCGCTGCCGGCACCCGAACCTGCAGTCTCGAGCGGGGGAGATACTCGCTCATCTATAGTCATGATGTAACTGGTATGTTTAGAGAACTTGGAATTCTATTTGATCCTGGTGAGTGGCGCCTCTTCATCGGCAGTTCATCAAATAGTTTTAAAGCAATATTACTTCATAATGGTAACAAGTATCCTTCTTTTCTCCTTGCTCAATCTGCTCAACATAACAAGACTACAAAAATGTGAAGAGATTGCAAAATGCATAGAAATTTGAGGAATATGGTTGGGAAGTTATTGGAGACATCAAAATAGGTTTACCAAGTTTCCATGCTATCTTTGTCTTTGGGATAGCAGAGACACTAGAGCACACTACCACAGACAATATTGGCCTGAATGTAAGGAGTCTTCTGTGGGAAAGAATTTCATTAAATAGGAGCCACTTGTAGACCTTCTAAAGCTACCAATGCCACCTTTGCACATCAAAATTGGCCTCATGAAGTGATTTGTCACCGCTTTGGGCAAGGAATCAGCGGCATTCAAGTATTTACAAGATCTTTTCTTGAAGCTTCCAGAAGCAAAAGTTAAAGCCGGAGTTTTTGTTGGACCTTAAGTTAGAATGTCAACAGTTTCCCAACTTTCTCAAAGAACAGGAAAAAGAGAACATAGATGCCTATTCAGAACAGCCAGGTGAGTGCTTTCATCAAGACATCCTACAATTTGAACATCACTAACAGGGAAACTTCAGTGAAAACAGGGACTACATTTGGGGATTAATTTGTGAAAGGGCTCTGACATACCTTGGCAAATCTTGAAAAACTATACATGTCTAGGTTCCTTTTCATACATAGCATTTTGGTTAAAATATATGATTGATTTGATATACTGAGCACTCTCACTAGAATGTCAATCCAATCCCATGGCTTCGGGACGTGATGATAGGATCAAGATTCTTCAGGAGATCTTGGGTGGAGGGGATTCCCCGACTGGATCATGGTACCAATATCTGCAACTTTATCGTTATGTTAGGTCCCTTAGTAACATACAACACTTGGGGAGGCCTATGACTGCCTTTGAGAGTCTATGTCTGTAGAACACTGATGAACCTTTGAAAATTTCTACTTCATACAGAACACTCCTAGAGGCAGAGACAGCGGAGGAGGGCAAGACACTTGAGCGGGAGTGGGACCTAGGCGGCAGCCCCCCAGAGGAGTCATGGGGAAAGTCATATGTCCTGACTCTTAATTGAACATATCAAGCTAGACTACATGATAATCATCCTGTGTAAATGGCCCTGAACATAACTCCTTGTAGCAGTAACACACAGTCAGATGGTGACCACCATGGCGTCTGTATTCAGTACAATAGTTATTGGGCTGTCTTGATCTGTAATGGGAAAGCGCCGCCCCTATTGGGATGTCCTAGCTCCATTGCGGCCAATCAAAGGATGCCGTGTCACTGGGAACCTCCCAGTCACTCAACCACAACTCCATTGGTCAGCCCTTATGATTCAAGCTCACTTACAGCTCCATCCACTGGAAAACTAAATGAATGGGATGCAATCGTGTAGTGTTATGCAGTGTGCAACACATACAGTTAAAAAAAATTAACACAGATGAGATGTTTTACTGCAAAACTCAAAACAAAATTTCACTTAAAACAATACCAGAACAGGATGAGCAGAGGAGGAAAATACTTAATTAGCCCACTGATAAGGGATGTGAAAGTTTAATGGTCTCTAAGTTGGTGTTAGGGGGGACATCAGGCCAGGGTGTTATCACTCCTATAGATTTCTCATATTTTACACTGATGCACGAAGCCACCTCCAAGGTTCATTCTGTGAAGATGGTTAAAAACTTGTACTCAAATTCTTCTGTGACGCTGAGGTTTCCAATTGCCTTTTATTATAGTACCTTTCATATCTTCTATGTTGCATCCGTGACTAGAAAAATGCTCGGCCACAGGGAATTCTGTCTTTCTTTAATCGTGTGGCGATGAGATCTCATCCTCGCTTTCAGTTTTTGTCCTGTTTCTCGAACATAAAGGCCCCCAACAGGACATTCCCTGCACAGGATAAGTTCCTTTTTGTATGTCAGAGGACAATGCACTCTTGATTATACAGTTCCTCAAATGAGGAGGTTGCCTGTAATACAGAACGGGAGGGTCTGGGAATATGGTTGTCAGATGGTCATCCTTGTGTAGGATATGATGGAGTTTCTTAGCAGTTTTCCTTAGTACCCCTAGCTGTGAATTGTAGGTCACTACTAGACGTACCAACTATTTTCTTTCTTCTCCTTGTATTGGAGCATTTGAATCCTGGGTATCCTGATGGCTTTGGTGATTTGTTCATCAATTGAGGTGGCAAAAAAAAAAAAAAAAATAAAATAAAAAAAAAAAATAGGTTATAGAATGTATAGCAATTTCAACGGAAGACATTCGTCATGTTTCAGTTTTTCGGGACATAAAAATAGTGCCATCTGCATGGTTATTATTCCGGCAAAGAAATTTTTTTTTTTTTTTTTATGAAACCCCACCAAAATCAAATGGAAGAAAAAAAACAGATTCATTTTTTTTTTCATTTTTTATTAGTTTCTCTCCTCCAAACATGAATCAGAGACGGAAACCCTGAACTGCCTCGAACGCCAGTGTGAGGGCGGCCTAAAAGATCTAATAAAACCTGAAGAAGTAAACTTTGTGAAAACAAAAATTTGGGTCATTCTCAGAGCGTTCAGCCACAACTGTAGATTTATTAATGCAAATCTATTTACCGGGTCAAAAACAGGGACATTTATAGGGGCAAAAAGGAACTTGGGCCAATAACAGGCCGGACCGTCTATAAGAGCGACACTTTGGCCAAAAACAGACAGCTCCGTCCATAAGAGCGACCCTCGGGGCAATAACAGGCCGGTCCGTCCGTAAGAGCGACCCTCGGGGCAATAACAGGCCGGTCCGTCTGTAAGAGCGACCCTCGGGGCAATAACAGGCCGGTCCGTCCGTAAAAGTGACACTCGGGCCAATAACAGGCCGGTCTGTCCATAAGAGCGACCCTCGGGGCAATAACAGGCCGGTCCGTCGATAAGAGCGACCCTCGGGGCAATAACAGGCCGGTCCGTCGATAAGAGCGACCCTCGGGGCAATAACAGGCCGGTCTGTCTGTAAGAGTGACACTCGGGCCAATAGCAGGCCGTTCTGTTCATAAGAGCAACACTTGGGCCAATAACAGGCCGTTCTGTCCACAAGAACGACACTCGGGCCAATAACAGCCCGGTCCGTCCATAAGAGCGATACTTGGGCCAATAACTGACCGGTCTATCCATAAGAGCGACACTCGGGGCAATAACAGGCCGGACAGTCCATAAGAGCGACACTCGGGGCAATAACAGGCCGCTCTGTCCAGAAGAGCGACACTTGGGCCAATAATGGGCCGGTCCGTCCATAAGAGCAACACTTGGGCCAATAATGGGCCAGTCCGTCCATAAGAGCGACACTTGGGCCAATAATGGGCCGGTCCGTCCATAAGAGCGACACTTGGGCCAATAATGGGCCGGTCCGTCCATAAGAGCGACACTCGGGCCGATAACAGGCCGGTCCGTCCATAAGAGCGACACTCGGGGCAATGACAGGCCACTCTGTCCATAAGAGCGACACTTGGGCCACTAACAGGCCGGTCCGTCCATAAGAGCGACACTCGGGCCGATAACAGGCCGGTCCGTCCATAAGAGCAACACTTGGGCAACAACAGGCCGGTCCGTACAGAACAGCGACACTTGGGCCAATAACAGGCCGGTCCGTCCATAAGAGCAACACTTGGGCCAACAACAGGCCGGTCCGTACAGAACAGCGACACTTGGGCCAATAACAGGCCGGTCCGTACAGAACAGCGACACTTGGGCCAATAACAGGCCGGTCCGTACAGAACAGCGACACTTGGGCCAATAACAGGCCGGTCCGTACAGAACAGCGACACTTGGGCCAATAACAGGCCGGTCCGTACAGAACAGCGACACTTGGGCCAATAACAGGCCGGTCCGTACAGAACAGCGACACTTGGGCCAATAACAGGCCGGTCCGTACAGAACAGCGACACTTGGGCCAATAACAGGCCGGTCCGTACAGAACAGCGACACTTGGGCCAATAACAGGCCGGTCCGTACAGAACAGCGACACTTGGGCCAATAACAGGCCGGTCCGTACAGAACAGCGACACTTGGGCCAATAACAGGCCGGTCCGTACAGAACAGCGACACTTGGGCCAACAACAGGCCGGTCCGTACAGAACAGCGACACTTGGGCCAATAACAGGCCGGTCCGTACAGAACAGCGACACTTGGGCCAATAACAGGCCGGTCCGGACAGAACAGCGACACTTGGGTCAAGAACAGGCCGGTCCGTCCATAAGAGCGACACTTGGGGATGACGCTATACTTCCTCCGTGGCCTTTAGGGAACTTTCCCGCGGGACGGAATTAGTCGCTCGGATATATCTGCCTCACAATGTTATCTCTATGGGGTCGGAATTCCACGGCCGTTAGAATTTATTATCTGCTGTCTAAATAACCCATTATGCCACTGGTAAAGCCCAGTTAATTTATACATACTACCTCGCAAAAGGTCATGTAGTTCTAATTTTTTTTATATGTTAAGACCTAAGCCAATAATAAGAAACCAAGTTTGCAGCTTTGCAAGACCTGTACAAGCTACATAAAACAGCAAAATTTTTACTTTTGTTTTTCACTTTTTGCTCAATATCTCTGAACATATGCGTCTGGCAGCAAAAAGTAGGTGTAAGAATGCGCCTTGTGAAATAAGAGCAATGTTCAATCAAGAACAAAATAGGTGAAGGTTAACTCACCTAGTGCACGATGGGTTAACTCTGGAAAGGGGAATCCCATTGGCACCTTGCATCTAAGTTCACATATCGAAAAATCTCTTTGTCCACGATCCAACGGAGATTAAAGGGGCTGTCTCGCGAAAGCAAGTGGGTCTATACACTTCTGTATGGCCATATTAATGCACTTTGTAATATACATTGTGCATTAATTATGAGCCATACAGAAGTTATTCACTTACCTGTTCCATTGCTAGCGTCCTCGTCTCCATGGAGCCGTCTAATTTCAGCGTCTAATCGCCCGATTAGACGCGCTTGCGCAGTCCGGTCTTCTCCCTTCTGAATGGGTCCGCTCGTGCCGGAGAGCTGCTCCTCGTAGCTCCGCCCCGTCACGTGTGCCGATTCCAGCCAATCAGGAGGCTGGAATTGGCAATGGAACGCACAGAGCCCACGGTGCACCATGGGAGAAGACCTGCGGTCCACCGTGGGTGAAGATCCCGGCGGCCATCTTCGCAAGGTAAGTAAGAAGTCACCGGAGCGCGGGGATTCGGGTAAGTACTATCCGTTTTTTTTTTTTTTAAACCCCTGTATCGGGTTTGTCTCGCGCCGAACGGGGGGGCTATTGAAAAAAAAACAAAAAAAACGTTTCAGCGCGGGACAACCCCTTTAAGAGAGACGTCTAGGGTAAAGAAGATAAGTGGATAACCAGAAGCTCACCGTAAACCAGATGTGACATGGTGGTCCCTCGTAATCCCAGTTATGTATCAAGAGACACTATGTTGTTGGAGATTGTTTTTTATGTTAAATCTACGTTGACCTATGCGGGTCCTTGGTTTATTAGAGGTCCTACCTGCTTACCTAATGCCACATTCTAACATGTTCCATTTTTAGTTGCCCAAGTAATTCTTTGAGGCCGTCTCATTCTCCTTTCACATTTTGTTCCTTTTGATGCTATAAAAGGACAACATTTCCATCTTTTCCTACAGCGTCTACAAGCTCCCGGTTCAGATTTTCCTACACAGCTCTAATAATGCTGAATGGGGTGTCAGACGTCTCTTTGTTATTTCTTGCATTTCGACTGGAGGGGCTACAATGTCTTGAAAGGTCCTATTTTTTATTTTTTTTTAAAGTCTTTTCGGGTCATTTTCCAGTGTTTCCTCCAGGCTCGGGTCACCCCGAAGGATATTCCAGTTCTTTTTTAATATTTTTCTTATTTTACCGTCATTATTGCTATATTTTGTATTTTCTTGTTTTCTCTTGATGATCCTTCTCTTTTTTCTTCTTACTTTCTAGTTCCTTCTTGGATTCTTCTGATGTTTTCCAATTTTCTTCCTTCTCATTTAAGAGTCTATTATGTGCTTTCTCTATTAAAGGGGTTGTCCCGCGGCAGCAAGTGGGTCTATACACTTCTGTATGGCCATATTAATGCACTTTGTAATGTACATTGTGCATTAATTATGAGCCATACAGGAGTTATCAGAAGTTTTTCACTTACCTGCTCCGTTGCTAGCGTCCTCGTTTCCATGGAGCCGACTAATTTTCGGCGTCTAATGGCCAAATTAGCCGCGCTTGCGCAGTCCGGGTCTTCTTCTTTTCTCTATGGGGCCGCTCGTGCAGGATGCTGGCTCCGTGTAGCTCCGCCCCGTGCCGATTCCAGCCAATCAGGAGGCTGGAATCGGCAATGGACCGCACAGAAGCCCTGCGGTCCACCGAGGGAGAAGATCCCGGCGGCCATCTTCAACCGGTAAGTAAGAAGTCACCGGAGCGCGGGGATTCAGCTAAGTGCTGTGCGGTTTTTTTTTTTAAGTCCCTGCATCGGGGTTGTCTCGCGCCGAACGGGGGGGGGGTTGAAAAAAAAAAAAACCCGTTTCGGCGCGGGACAACCCCTTTAAGCATTCCAGATAATACTTCTCTTTAAAACGCTCTTTGATGATTTTAGCCGCACTTTAAAATCTTCCTTGGACGAGCAATTCCTTTGAATTTTTGAGTCGACTGTACGGTACGTTATTCTTCCAGCTTTTAACATGGCGGCTTTTATAGTCGAGGTAGCTGTTCTTATAAACCTTTTTAAAATGCGTTTTAGTATTAACAGACTAAATACTATTTAGACTAAATCTAAAAAAAAATTATTTGTTTATTAATTGTATTGGTGAACCTTAACTTCATCTTATTATGATTTAAATTACTTCACAAGTCCCAGGATCGCACTCTGCACCCTCCACACTAATAGAATATCATCTATGAATCTGCGGTGCATTTTAATACATGGATCTTGAAAAGCCTCTTAAAAAAAAGCAAACATGTAGAGGTTTGCAAAAGATGGGGCGAACTTGCTCCCCATCGCTGTGATGTACATTTGTTTAAAAAACTGGTTTTCATATAAGAAATATTTTTTTAAATACATTCTATGGATTTAACTATTAAATTTTTTTTGACTGGAAGGCGTGAGGGGGTCACGGTCTAAAAACCATTGAACGGCTAAAATCCCTAGATCATGGGGTATGTTGATGTATAGAAAAAAAACTCAAAAGTGATCAAAAAAGCCGTATGTACCGCAAAATGGTGCCCATAAAAAGTACAGCTCGTCACGCAAAAGAGAAGCCCTCAAAGAGCTCCATCCGTGGAAAAATAAAAAAGTTACAGGACTTTGAAGGAAGCGATTTAAAAAAGAAAAATAATTTCCAGAAAAAGGGTTTTTATTAAAGTGGAAAAAGCTAAAAAAAAAATAAGAATTTTGGTATCGTTGTAACCGTACCGACCCGCAGAAAAAATGGATTGTGTCATTTATGCTGCATGATTAACGCTGTAAAAAAGAAAAAAAAAAGCCCAAAATAGGCTATGTCATTAAAGGGTTAAGGACATCTTCTGGGATTGTTGGGGGGGATTTCTAACATTCAGGAGGCGGAATTCACAACTAAAGGCTGCGGGAAAACAGGAGAAGTTCTGCACTGATTGCCAATATCGGCCTCTGCGCCGCGTCCTGCGGACAATCCGCCCGTGTGAGCGCTCTCATATACATTCCCCCCTCCACTGGAGGATAACCTCCCCCGCACCCCTGTGTGAGCGCTCTCATATACATCCCCCTCCACTGGAGGATAACCTCCCCCGCACCCCTGTAGTAATAACCACATGGACCGTGTCTGACCTCCCCACAAGACCCTCCGCCACCTCTTACCTCTATACAAGTCTCTGAAGAATGCTGGCTGATAACAGAGAGAACAGCAGTGACCACCACCTGCTCTGTATCTGCTACACTGCAATAGGACCTGTGATGATGTCACCGTCATGTGATCAGTGGGGCGGAGCTCAGCAGAGTGGAGGAGAAGTGGTGGCTGAAGGACCTGTGATGATGTCACTGTCATGTGATCAGTAGGGGCGGAGCTCAGCAGTGAGAAGTGGTGGCTGAAGGACCTGTGATGATGTCACTGTCATGTGATCAGTAGGAGGTGGATCTCAGCAGTGAGGAGTATAAATAGACATGAGGCGGATAGATGGGAGCAGTCAGTGATAGTCGGCTGATCATTCTCCGCCATAAATACATATTAGTGACCTTTCACACGGGACGGAATTACACCGCAGGACGCCGCCAAATCCCCGGCTGCGCAATTCCGTACCAAATCTCCTGGTCTGACTGCGGGTTTTAGTGCAGATTGCAGGCAGGTTTTCAGCCACTTTCAGGCTAGTTTCACACAAACGTTGTATCTCGTGTATCTGGACTTCTCCAAAGTGTTTGATACTGCGCCGCATAAAAGGCTGGTCTATAAAACAAGAAGGCTTGGTCTGGGGGAGAATGTGTGTAAGTAACGGGTCAGTGATAGAAAGCAGAGGGAGGTTATTAACCCCTTAGTGACCACCGCATTGCCTTTTTACGTCCTGGTTAAGTGGGCTTTAATCCCCAAGGACGTAGACACAAGCTTTCTCTAGGCATTAAAGCCACGTGACCTGTAGACAGGACAGCTCATTGCTGTTGGTTCCCAAAGGTAGCCGACAACCTGGAGCCATCATAGGGGGCCACGGGCATCCCTGCCACTGAGGTCAAAAAAAGCATGAGGGGAGGAGGGATACCCGGTTTTATGTGCTCATCCCAATTGGGCCCTCGTCATTACCCCTGTGTGCAGACATATAACACAGCCTTGTTATGGATTGCTTACAATCCATTATAGCCTTACATTATTACTTTCATCTGAGATTTAGGGAATGCCAAAAAGGGTGCGGAAGGGGGGGGGGGGGGGGATTATTTTTAGGCAGTACATTTTTTTTTCTGCACAAGTGAGCTATGGAGTCTGGAATTTATTCAGTTGTGCCCTGCAATCCAACGGGTGTTCCCTCCATTATAGGCCTAGCCATGTGTCCTGTAAGCAGATTGGGGCTACAATGGGTATGCTTCTGAACACGGGACAAACAGGGGGATCCATTTTGGGGTGTATATTCTCATTTTCATGTGTGCTATAGAAAAAAAAACCCGCCGTTGACATATTTGCAAAACTATTAAATTTTATATTTTTTCCTCTAAATTTCATTATCTCCTGAAAACAAACTGTGGGGTCAACATACTCCTGACCCCCTCAGTGAATACATTAATTAGTTTTTAAAATTGGGGTCATTTGTGGGGGTATCTATCATTCTGACACCCATGAGCCTTTCCAATCTTAGCTTGGTGTAAGAAAACAAAATGTTCCTCCAAAATGTTAACAATTCATGTTAAATTTGTACGTCTCCTAAATGGTTAAAAAAAAATGTGCATCCATAATAAAGTAAACAGATGGAAATATATATCTTATCAAAAATGTGAAAAAAATGACATTTAAAATTTTTTCCCTATTTTGGCGCTTTTAATAAATATACACAAATTCTATTGGCCTATTTTTACCACCTAAATGAAGTACAACGTGTGGTGAAAAAAACAATGTCAGAATCAGTTGGATATGCAAAACCTTTACGGAGTTATGCTATGTTACAGTGACGCGTCAGATTTCCAAAATTTGGCCTGGTTATTAAGGCCTTTTCTTTATTTTTCGTTTTCCCTCTCTCCTTTTAAAAAAAAATCATTACTTTTTTTTTCGATCATCGTAGATTTTTGAAGGCTTGTTGATTTTTGCCAGACAAGTTCTATTTTTCAGCGATACCATTTAATGTACCGTATATTATACTGAAAAAAAAAAAAGTTCTAAGGGGAGTGAAAAGAAAAACAAAATTCCGACGTCTTCATGTTTCTACGGCGTACACACTGCAGCAAAAATGACCCGATGACTATAGTCTATGGTTCGGCACGTTTACTGCGATGCCAAATTCATACAGGTTTTTTTTTGCTGTACAACTTTTATATTTTTTGCAAAGACAATTTTTTTTTTTTTTTATTATTTTCTGCCGCCATCTTCTGACAGTCGTTTTAATTTTTTTTGTCAACACAGTTGTGCTCATTTTTTGTGGGACATCCTATAGCTTTTACTGATACCATTTTGGAGTACATATAACTCTTTGATCGCTTTTTAGGACATTTTCTCTTGGAGACGGGTTAACTAAAAAAAAGCGCAATTCTGGCTTTTTTTTTTTTACGACGTTCACCGTGGAGGGGGAACAAAGTGTTACTTTGATGGATCAGAATTTTACTGATGCAGCAATGCCAAATATGTATGGGCTTGTTTATTATTTAGATTCTGTTATTATAAATATGACAGAAGGGTATTTTTTATGACTTTTATTACATTTTTTCTAATAATTATTATAACTTTTTAAACAAATTTTTACATTTTTTTAGATCCCAAAGGGGACAAAAACTCGCAGTGGCAGGCAATCTGCATGGCACCTCGCGATCTCATTTCAAGGGGCATTGCGGGAGCCCCAAAGATTAATCATATACTTGCTGGTACAGGAGGGCAGATTTGTGCACCACCTCAACATGCAGGTAGCTAAAATGCCAAATAAGGGAGCCAAATACACCTGTGAGGGACACTGATGAGACAGCCACTGACATAACCTCCTAATATAGAGGGTAGGGGGGTGGGGGTGGCTCCTTAGTGTATACTTTTGCACAGAGTAGTAGATACAGAATGTCAGACCCTCTGATACATGTAGTGCAAGCAACCTATTAGTGATGCCATATCAGTTCAGCAGGCTGCCCTGCACCCCAAAAGGTGAACCACATTGGTTGCAAAGCCCCACTGCATGTGATTAATACATACTAAATGCGAGGTATTAGATGGATTTTGGCCAAAATACTTGAGCTCACAAGCCATGTCAAGGCTCCTCGCTTTTTGTGAGCCCCTACATTAATACAAATGTATCACTGAAAGCGAAATATAAAAACAGACAAACAATCACAGAAGACGGCAGTATACTTGCTTATACAGGAGGGCAGATATCTGCACCACCGCAGCATATAGGCAGCCAAAGTGCCAAATGAGGTTGTGCGAGTGGCTGTCTCATCGGTGTCCTTTACAGATGTATTTGGCTCCCTCATTTGGCATTTTAGCTACCTGCATGTTGAGGTGGTGCACATATCTGCCCTCCTGTATCAGCAAGTATATGGTCATTTTCTGTGATTGCCTGTTTTTATATTTCCTTTTCAGTGATACCCAAACATTAATCAGAGCATTTAAAATGCCGCTGCCAGAATTCACGGCGGCATTTAAAGTGTTAACAGCTCTGATCAGCGGTGCTACTTATTGGAGTTGTTGTCGGCGGGTGTCGGCTGTAGGAAACAGCTGACACCCGCATTGTATGGAGCAAGATCGACCCCGGATCCCCCTCCATACAAACCCCAAACCTCCATAAATGTACATCCTGTACATCTAAAGATATTAACACAATAGAGAACACGATGCAGTTGCAAGAGGATATGGAATGAGGTGTAACACTGATAAATGTGCGGTTCTGCACATGGACAGAGGAAATACATGTCACCATTACACACTAAATGGGAAACCACTGGGGACACTGACATGGGAAAGGACTTGGGGGTTTAAGTTAACTGTAAGCTTAACCCGAGCAACCAGTGTCAGGCAGCTGCTGCTAAGGCAAATAGGATCATGGTGTGCATCAAAATAGGTCTGGGGCGCATGATAACACTTTTCTTTCTCCTTACAAGTCACTGGTTATACCTCATATGGAATATTGTGGACAGTTTTGGGCATCGGTACTGAAGAAGGACATATCAGAGCTTGAGCGGGTACAGAGGCGAGCAACTAAAGTAAAAAATGGAATGGGTGGACTACAATACCCAGAGGGGCTATCCGTCTCCCCTGACCAAATCCTGTACTCTGGGTAGTCGAGACCCCAGTCTGTTCAGAACGGGTAGCCCCAGGTCTCCCTAAGGAAATTCCAGATTCCTCCCCCAGCAGTATCCATGGACCTGGCGAGGCTACCAGTTCGTTTTGTTGTGCAAATCCATCCCATGTTTTTAGGACTGAGGCCATGAAGGGGGAAACTGATGCCCGGCTGTCCCAAACCCCCTTTAAGCGAAGAGACCCTGTGCCTGTCCCGGAACAGAACATTGTTTCATTTCAACAAATTGTTTAGATGGCTCCTCATGAACCAGGTCCAAAACAACCTTGCAAATCGCTGCTCTATAGTAGAGAGGTATGTTTGGTAATCCCGCTCCTCCTCTGTCTGCCGCTGGGTGAGCAATCTATAACTAAGGTGCAGCCTGTGTCCTCCCACAAGAAACGTGTTGCTGCCAGTCTCAATTTAAGGAAGTACTTTTTTGGGATCTGAATGGGTAGTATATGGAACAGGTAGAGAAGTTAAAGGGAAAGAGTTCATTTTGATGGTGTTTATCCTGCCAAACCACGAGAGGGTTAGCGGTCTCAACCTTTCTAAGTCTCTCACTATGGAAGAATACATAGGCTCAAAGCTCAACTCAAATACCACGTTTCCCTGAAAATAAGCCCTAGTATGATTTACCAGGATTTTTGAGGATGCAATGATTTTTCAGGATTTTTGAGGATACTTAAAATATAAGCCCAGCTTACAGTTAACAAAAAAAAGTAAATTGAAATAGTGTCCAGGCAGCTATACATGTAAGAAAGTGAAATCTTTTTGAGCAAAAATTAATATAAGACACTGTCTTATTTTTAGGGAAACAGGGTAGCTGTCCCGCATCAGGAGAGAGGGTCACCCCTAAGTACTTGATATGGTCCTCTCGCCAGTCCAAGGGGAGCAAAGACTTAAGCCGCCTAACCTCTGAGGTTGGGAGTATGATGTTTAATATTTCCGACTTATTAAGGTCAATTTTGAAAATTGCTAACCTGGCTATATCTGTCAAATTCTTGTAGTACGGCTGGAAGAGCTTGGCTGGGGTTCATAATGTAGACCAGAAGATCGTCCACAAACGAGGCCACCTTATGTTTAAATTGTGCAACTCTGTACCCCTGCACCTCTTTATTTGCCCTAATGGCATCGGCTAATGATTCCATTACCAAGACGTACAGGGTCGGGGAGAGTGGGCATCTCTGCCTCGTTCCGTTTCTAATGTTAATTGGTCTGGAGAGTTTTCCTGTTTACCCGGACCTGTGCCATGGGGTTATTATATAAGGCTATTATCCAACTGATTAATCTATTGCCTAGTCCTATTTTCCGCAGAGTAGTCCAACTTACTCGGTCGAACGCCTTCATGGCATCCACCGACAAAACACACAGTGGGCTATTTGCCGCCTGCGCCCATTCCACCAGGATAAGCGGTCTAATGGTATTGTCCCTGGCTTCTCGTCCCTGGACGAATCCTATTTGAGATCTCTGGATGATCTAAGGAGTAAGAGCTCTCAAACGCATGGCTATAGTCCTTGCGAAGATTTTCTTGTCGACATTTAACAGGGAAATTGGGCGATAATTCCCACACATCATGGGATCTCTGCCGGGGTTCGGCACCGTGATGATGGCTTGTAGTGCTTGGTGTGGGAATGGGCAGCTTTGTGAGACTGAATAATGGCTTTGCTCAATATAGGTAGCAGCAGATCCCCACAGATCCTATAGAACCTATGGGTGAAGCAATCGGGCTAGGGCTTTTTCCTACTTTCAAATTCTGGGTTTTTCCCAAGATCTCTTGTTCCAGGAAGTCCTGCTCTAGTATCTCACCCTCCTCTGGAGGGATCAAAAGAAAAAGCAGTCAGCAGCACTCAGATCACCCCAGTAAGATCAGCAAGACCGGGGGGGGGGGGGGGGGGGGGGGGGGGGGGAAGGTGCGTTTAACCTACGCACACTATGCCAAGCCACCAACAGGTTGTGGATCATCAACCACTCATAGTTAATCCAAATGTGTAGAGGGGAGGTAGCAACATAACAGGCGCTTCCAAAATATTTAAGAGCAAAAACTTTATTGTTTCATCCTTTTAAAACAGGCAACGTTTCGACCTATTATGATCTTTCTCAAGCCGCTAAGGAAATGAAACAGGGCGGTAGGTCCAAGTTTTTCCTCTGGAGGGATCGGTGGCGGGGCGTAACTATGTAGATATTGCTCAACAGCAGGCGGGACAACTCCCCAAGGCCTATTCGTCTCGCCGCTAATATTATAAAGCTCACTATAGTATTACCTAAAGCACTCTAGGATGTAGTTTGTAGCATGAACGTTCCCTTTCTTTGTCGAGTTCATTGCGAAAATGTAGGACTGGCTGTCCTGTGGTTTCAGTACTCTCGCCAGCCAGGATTTACATTTTTTGCCATATTCGTAACACCCCCCCCCCCCCCCCTCCTTTTTTTATCCCTCATGCATAAATGTGCTCGGTCCATAATCCCCAGGATCTGTCGAGATCTCTGCATTTAACGTCAGGGAGGCCTGAGACTTATTAGCTTGCTCCACCGTATCTAGTCGGCCTATTAACCGTCGACTTGCTCGTTCTTTCCTTTTTAAGTCTTGACCCATGGGAGATAAATATACTTTGCAGGATGCACTTCAAGGCTTCCCATTAAATTGTTGGGGATGTCGTGTCCATTTTATGTACGCCAATAAAGGTTTCTAAAGAGTGTCTGATCTCTGCAAACACAGAGTAGCCACGTGTTCAGTCCCCCCCCCCCCCCCACGTCCCCTCCTAGCAGCGCCCCATAGACTGGCGCGTGGTCCGGCCATATAAGATTACCCATAGAGCTTTTCGGGCCAAATCCAAGAGACTATGGGAGACAAATATGTAGTCCAGCCTCTCATAACTATTATGGGCGGTGGAATGATGGCTGTAATCCCTGACCCCTGGGTTTAGCATCCTCCAGAGGTCAACGAGTTGCAGCTCTGACAGTCTCCACTGACTCTACGCAGGTCTACCAGGGAAGAGCTGGACTTACTGGAGGACGAGTTCAGGTCAGGTTCTAGGAAGAGGTTGGGATCCCCTCTGAGGAGGATATTGGAGTCCAATGCGAACTGTGCCAGTTCTCCCAATATGCTGTATCCGAACAAGGCCTGTCCTGTATTGGGAGAATAGATATTAGCCACTATATTTATGCAACGTCCCAGTTCCAACTTTAGAAATATTTATCTCCCCTTGATATCCACTTAAGAGGCCAAGAGTTTATGCGGGAGACTTTTGTGAATTGCTATGGAAACACCACATGCCCGTTTCTCCGGATGCACACTGTGATACCAGCTTGTGTAGTGTTTATTGTTACATTTGGGGAGATGCCCCTTTCTATAGTGTCTCCTGACAAAGTGCTATCAGTATCGGTCTCCTTTTGGCAGGGCAATTCAGACCTCTGGCATTGTGTGTGTAAAAAGACTGGTCATTGTGGTAGTCTAGAAACGCACAGGAGAGCCGCCCTGGCCGTTGAGGCATGATGCACTAGAGAAACAGAGAGAGAAAAGAGTAGCAAAGGCAGATAGGGTAGAAGGAAGGAGAAGGTGTGGTGGCAGAAAACATTCATTCTGCCACTCAGAGTGTAGCACCCTGATCGATCTTACAAAGTGGGAAACTTACCTAAGGTCAGCCACATACGGCACTGAAGTGACATCGGTCCGGTGAAGGGGAAGATTGCGGACACCAGAGCAGTCCAGTCACCCCTGCCGTCCCTACCAAAACACTAACTTCAAGTCAAATACATGACTATAACTAACTGCTGTACATAAGTGAAATTAATTGTTAAACAGCACGGCAACATAATATTGACATGTTTAACGGACGAATAAGCCAGGTTCAACCATCCTAACTATGCATTAATACAGCATTAACATATCAAATTAAATCGTGACATCACAAGAGACACCCTTGTGGCTATATAGTGATCATCCCCAGGAGGTATTGGCAACTCGACGTTCTTTGGTCAACAGCCTGCCTGGCCGTATGCTGTTTCTGGGTTGACGGTTTTCAAACTCCTGCCAGGATTCCCTAGGAGCTGAGACAGGTAAGGCTGGTATCTGTGGCCAATCCAGCAGTGCCACCATGGCAAGTTCCATTGTTCCTAAAAACCTTGGGAGGTCTGCCATGGCTCTGAAAGTCACTGATCTGCCATTTCTGGGGGCAGTGAGCTGGAAGGGGTACCCCCAGCTATACAGTATGCTATTGGACCTGAGGATATCGAATATTGGTCAAATGGCTTTTCGTAGTTGAAGGGTGTGTCTAGCCGAGTCTGGGAAGACCGCAATTGTAATCACTCACTTATATCAAAGTTACAATCACACAGAGAGAGTTTCATTCCCTTCCGCCAACTTCCAGGGAAGGGATTGGTTTTGACAATGAGTGTACTTAGGATGGTGGGGTGCCAATACTATATTTCACCAATAGTAAGCAAGGAAGGAAGGTTCATGGCGATAATTCAGTTTCTCTGCTTTCAAAGTAAAGGCGGCTCTTCTTTTCTTCACAATGGTGCGTTTAGATGGAACAATTGTTATTTACACACTTGATCAAACAAACAAAAGTAACCGATAATCGTGAACAAGAATTGTGCACTTCTCATTCGTCGGTCAATTTCAGCCGGCATAAAAACTGGTGCTGATTCGTTCACTTCTCCTGCACTTTAAAGACGGATTGTTCAGTGTGTCACATAGGAAGGTGAAAACGCTGAGCGAGAATCATGCAGTCTGAACAGGCTGCATGAGTGCGAACAAACTGGTGATGACATCACCCGCTCATTTACTCGGGCATTAATACAAAGAATACTGGACTCCTGCTTAAATAACATAGTATGTAAGGCCTAAAAAAGGCATATGTCCATACAGTTCAGCCCATTATCCCCCAATGTTGATCCAGAGATAGGCAAACAAAAAACAATAAGGTGGGAGCCAATTTTCCCCATTAAAAGGAAAAAAGATTCTTCCCGATTCCAATTTGGCAATTGGAATAATCCCGTGATCACCAACCCATTGTTAAAGTCACAGTCCTGGGTATAAACAGATCACGGAAGAGATCTCTGTATTGACCCCTGATATATTTGTACATACCGCGTTTCCCCGAATATAAGACCTACCCTGAAAATAAGACATACCCTAATTTTATTATTCCAATGATGTTGTAGTTTTCCTCAGACATTATTACTTTTAGTGCGTGCACCCTATTGGTCATACGTCTAGCATTAGTTACCATACATTTTAGAAGGTTTTATTTTTTATATTCCGTGTATCTCTATTAATTGCTCTGACAGCTTTAACTGAACTAACCCCTCCGACAGCTCAATCCCCATTTCCTTTCCTTAGTCTCAGGTCACTGTCTACACTGTCTGCCCCCCCCCCCCCCCCTTTCATCTTTCTGGTTGCCTTCCTGACAGTCCCTAGTTTAAACACTCCAACCTTTTTTTTTAGCAGAGCCGATTTTCAGCAAGCGGCAAGAAAAGACAAGGAAATGGACTGGAGTGAGCATTGCAAACAACTCGAAGCAAAAGCCATGAAAGGCCATATCCAAGGCCTATTCTCAAAGGTCAAGATAACCTGAAAACCTTTCATTGCACGGAATGGCACAATCAAAGGCAAAAATGGGAAGGAACTGAATGACCAAGAGAGTATCAAGGATAGGTAGAGGGAATACTCAGAGGAACTATATGCCTGCCACCACATACCTGGACCATTGCATGAGGTGGAGCCTGTGGGCTTTCAGCCCTCCATTATGGAGTCAGAAGTAGTTATGGCAATAAAACAGCTAACCAAAATTAAAGCACCAGGCATAGATAACATACCGGCAGAGCTATTTCTGCCAGTACCAGTCAAAACCATAACGGCACTGTGCTAGGCAGTATGGGTATCCACACAATGGCCACAGGACTGGAAAAGATCAGTCTTCATGCCTCTTCCAAAAAAGGCGACTCCCAGAATTGCTCCAACTACCGAACTACCGGACATAGTATCCGCTACTCACCTCTCAATAAGAGCTGAGAGCTGTCGCTCTCCCCTTTATGTGAGTCTGATTTTTTTTGTTTTTTGTCTGTCTTATCGCTGGAGCGTTGCGGTTTCCCTTACGTTTGGATAACCCACCCCAGTTGTCTAGCCCTAGTGTGAATGTTTTTAGCAGGTTCTAATAAAGAGTATCAATAGTAATCTTTTAACAAGTCTACTCTGTGAAGGGCATTTCAATCTCTAAATTTAAAAAGTGAATTCTATGTCACGTTGTAATGGCTATGCTTCAGGTCATACCTGGGTTTTGAAAAAAAGACATTGGGTTCCTGAGAATGGTATGTGTGGAGGCTATGGATCATTTAAGCTATTTGGAAGAGCAAAGATGCTTGGATTTAGAGGAGGATCAGGAAGGGTTTCTCTCTACATCGAAGATGTGCACAGAATTCAGAAGCTCTTCTTCTTTCTCTAACTGGTTATTAAATGGATTGATTTCATGAGGCGTTTCTGGAGAATGGAGTGCGTGGATTGCTTCTGATGGGTACATCATATCTAGAGATGAGCGAGGACCAAAATGCTCAGGTGCCTGTTATTCGAGCTGAGCTTTTTGTAATGCTCGAGAGCTCTGTTCCAGTAACGAACCCCATTGAAGTCAATGGGAGACTCGAACATTTTGCATTCTCTTTCTCGCTCTATTTGATCGAGCATCAGAGCACCGCCTGGTGCTCGCTCGAGTAATGAGTAGTTTCGAGTATGCTAATGCTCGCTCATCTCTAATCATATCCTATTTTCTCATCTTTTCTTCCCTCTCTATTCACTACTTCTTTTCTTCATTCTTCTTACTTCCTGCTCCTCTACCTCTTTGTCTTTTCTTTTTCTTGTTGCTTCTCCTGGTTACTACCAGGTGTCGTCTCCATCACTAGGAAATCATTGTGGAATCTCAGGCCTACTCTGGATTTGCCATTTCATATTGACCACCATATATCTTGTCGGGCTCACACCAAATGCAGATAGACATCAAATGAGATGAAGTTTATTGTGCCTTCATTATGAAACATTGTTACATACCTTGGTTTTCAATAAATACCTTTTAAACAAACAACAATTATTTAAACTCTAACTTATTTGCGCATGTATGTAGCAAGGAAGCCCCACAGGAGCTTTATGTTAGAAAAGGCAAATGCCATGTTATGCTCCAACACAAAAAGAAAAGCAGAAATAAATCTAAACTAGAAACTTATTCTGCCAGCTGACGGCAGTGATGCATATTCTATGGCAAACAATACACTGGCACAAAACCCAAATGCCGTTGCAGCATCGGCACACAGGAAATGTTACTAAAGTACCAGAAAACACAAGGACCACTCCTAGTCCAGAAATTACTGAGCACCCACGGAAGAATTTTTTCATTACCATCCCAGAATTTTCTGCCAAACTCCTCATAAATAAACATTTAGCCCATTTCAAATAAGAATATTAACTTTTCTCTATTCTCATGGGAATTTCCAAAATGTGATATCCTTCAAAACAAATAGAACATTTGAAATGGCTCCTCCACTTTGTGACATCTATGATGAGCCCCATGTTTGGCATTAGCAGTAAGACATTTCCAGTGTTCTGAACATTAAAATGGCTTCAATCTTGTGTGAATTATCTGATGCATAACAAAATTTGGTTTTTGTGTAAAACATTTCCCACATTCTGAACATGAAAATGGTTTCTCCCCTGTGTGGGTTCTGTGATGTCTAACAAGAACTGATCTCTGCGCAAAACATTTCCCACATACTGAACATGAAAATGGCTTCTCCCCCGTGTGAGTTCTGTAATGTCTAACAAGACAGGATTTCAGCTTAAAACATTTCCCACATACTGAACATGAAAACGACTTCTCTTCTATATGAATTCTCTCATGCGTAACAAGATTTGTTTTGTTTGTAAAACATTTCCCACATTTTGAACATGAAAATGGCTTCTCTCCTGTGTGAATTCTCTCATGGCTAACAAAGTTTGATTTTTTAAGAAAACATTTCCCACATTCTGAACAAGAATATGGCATCTCTCCTGTGTGAATTCTCTGATGGCTAACAAGTTTTGATTTTTTTGGAAAGCACTTCCCACATTCTGAACATGAATATGGCTTCTCATCTTTGCAAGTTCTTTTGTGTATAAATAGACCTGAGCTTTTTGCAAACATTTTTCCACATTGCAAATGGTTACCCCCAGCGTGACTTGTAGTAAAATGCTGAGATTGATCAGGAGAAGCTTCCTCGTGATAAGGGGGAATAAATAATAGATCTGAACTGTTGCATCCTGGCTGAACATTAAGGGTAATGAGGTTTTCTCCTGGAGAGAGCTGCACAATATCTTCATCTTCTGCTGTATAATTTAGCGATGACATGAAGTTTTCATCCAGGTCTTCAATTGGTTTTTCTGTAAGGATTAAATTTGGATTTAGTGATTTTTTTCAGCTGCAAAAAATAGCCAAATATATAAAATTCTTACTAGGCTGGAAGAAGACCTACAGATTTTCATACAGTATTTCAAGTCAAAACCAGAATTAGATCCAGGAAGAATATGTATAAATCCTCCTTTTATATTTCCCATTCCCTTGGAA
Organism: Eleutherodactylus coqui; assembly: GCF_035609145.1. Lineage (NCBI taxonomy): Eukaryota > Metazoa > Chordata > Amphibia > Anura > Eleutherodactylidae > Eleutherodactylus > Eleutherodactylus coqui. Next base: position 40,327,905 of record NC_089837.1, read on the forward strand.
TCCACTTCTGGCTTTCAAAAAGAAAAACAACTACATTAAAAATTGCCCCCAAAACTGCATGTGTGTTTTCAGCCTGAGGCCTTAGTCAGACGGGCGTTTTTAGCCGCGATTTGCGCATGCGTCCGGCGATTTTATAAAACCATTGCTTTGCAATGGTATCGGACACATGAGCGCTTTTTATGCGCTCGTCCGATAAATTATAGAACAGAAATCGCAGATCGCACCTATCTGCGATTCCTGTTCTCTTCTCTATATGCGCTCAATGGGGCCGGCGGCAGCAGCGCCGACCCCATTGAGAACATATAGAAGACAAATCATTCTTCTCTGCCACAGCTTTAACAGCTGTGGCAGAGAAGAACGATGTTTGCCCATTGAATTCAATGGAGCCGGCAATACAGCCGCTCCATTGAAAGCAATGGGCTGCCGGCGTGCGCGGGGTGAATTGTCGGGAAGGGCTTAAATATATAAGCCCTTCCCTGCAATTCATCCTAAAATGTGTTAAAATAAAAAAAAATTGTATACTCACCTTTCCGCTGCAGCCGGAGTCCAGCCGCGGCCGCTGTCAGTTCTCCTGAACTGCTTCTCGGCACTATTCAGCCGACGGGGCTTTAAAATCCCCGCCTGCTGAATGATCTGCCTCTGATTGGTCACAGCTCTGACCAATCAGAGGCAGGTTTCACTCACACACCCATTCATGAATTCATGAATGGGTGAGTGACTGCTGCCTCTCAGCGCTGAGCCAATCAGGGGCAGGTCTGACTCACATCCATTCATGAATGGGTGTGAGTGAGACATGCCTCTGATTGGCTCAGCGCTGAGCCAATCAGGGGGCAGGTCTGACTCACACCCCCTTCACACCCCCTTCACACCCACTGCAGGACGGCCGCGCGGAGCTCCGGCTGCCGGGAGAAGGTGAGTACATATATATTTTTTATTTTTACACATTTTAGGATGAATTGCAGGGAAGGGCTTATATATTTAAGCCCTTCCCAACAATTCATCCCGGGCTCGCCCGCAGCGCATTGCTTTAAATGGAGCCGTCTCCATTGAATGCAATGCGCTGGACAGCTCCGGCCCGTTTCTAATGAAACGCGGCTAGGAGCAGATTTTCGGGTGATTTGCGGGCGACTTGCGCGCACCGGTCACGCGATTTGCGGATGCGCATCCGTCATGCGATCCGCAAATCGCGTGAAAAAACGCCCGTGTGACTAAGGCCTTAGGGTGACTACCCATTACAGTTCTTTTTCACTGTGAAATTCGCAGCGGTTTTTTTCTCCAGGGGTCTATGGGACTTGTTAATGTTAAAATCGCATCACGCAAAATCGTGATTTTGCCGCGGTGCGTTTTCAACATTAGAAAGCCCCATAGACACCTGGAAAAAAAAAACCCGCCGCAAATTGGCAAACGCTAGTGGGTAGTCACCCTTCTAATGCTTTTTCCAACACTACTAAATGCATCAATGACAACAAACACAATTCATGTCATAGTATCACAGGTTCAAGCCTCCTACAGGGACATACGAAAAGAGAAATTCTATGTAGTAAATATAGTAAAGAAAGAAAATGTAACAAAAAATTAAAAAACTTTTACACACTCTCTCCTCTTTTTTAATAAAAAAAAAATAAAAAAACACGGTTTCTATTCTTACATACATAACAACCTGTACAATAAAGTAAGGTAAAGGTAAAGTCCCATGGTGCAAGCGCAGAGTTATCACTGACTCCTAGGGTGACGTCACATCATGACATTTTTTTGGTAGATTGTTTTGGTGGGGTGGTTTGCGATTGCCTTCCCCAGTCATCTTTTACACCCCCATCAAGCTGGGTAGTCATTTTACTGACCTCTAAAGGATGGAAGGCTGAGTCAACTTTGATCCGGCTACCTGAACCAAGTGAGGATTGAACCTGCAACCATCAGGTCATGAGCGAGAGCTTATGATTGCATTTCTGCTGCCTTAACACCCTGCTCCAGTATAAAGTAAAAACATTTTTATTCTGAACAGCAAACGCTATGCAGGGATTTGGACTGTTTCACGGGAAAGAGGGTCCTATCAAGGACTAAAATTGTGGACCCAATGAAGTGGCCTCTGAGTGCAGGTACAAGATGTCTGTAAGTGCAATAATGAAATAGAAATGTGAAATGGGTGGTTCAGCTATTAAGGACCCAAAACAGTAGCACAAAACCATGGTAAAAATGCATTATGTGTCTTGAAATGCATTTTAACAGCAACTTAAAAAGCACATAAAAAACAATGCAAAACTGCAACCCAACATGGGAAATTACCACTCAGAAATCCAGCGTTATACGAGGCGATGATCCCTGAGCGTGTGATTGTGCCAATCTTTGCTCAGTGTGAACAACAAACACTCACAGGTTTATTGTCATTAATAACTATTTTTTGGTTTGATTTTTTGCTTTCTCCTCCTCTCTTTCAAAAAATAACATTTTTTATTTTTCCATTTAGATTTAAAAAAAAGCAATTCCGCCATCTTTGTTGAGGTGGTGTTGTTTTTACAGTGTACACATTGCAGCAAGAATGACATAACATTCATCTGTGGGACAGTAGGATTACGATGATACCAATTTTACATAGTTTTACTTTTCCTCTACTACTTTTAAGAAATAAAATATATTATCTTCTGACAGCCATAACTTTTTTATTTTGACGTTGATCTAATTGTGCGAGGGCTCATTTCATCCTGTAGTTTTACTGGTACCATTTTGGAGTTTGTGTGACTTCTTGATTGCCTTTTCTTACATTTTTTTCTCAGACGGCGTTCACCATAGTAACATAGTTCGTAAGGCCGAATGAAGACAATGTCCATCTAGTCCAGCCTGTTTATCCTCCTGTGTTGTTGATCCAGAGGAAGGCAAAAAACCCCAAGAGCAGAAGCCAATTAGCCCTTTTGGGGGAAAAAAATTTCTTCCCGACTCCCTAATGGCAATCAGACTGTTCCCTGGATCAACCCCTAATAGTTCCTACCTGCCTGTATACCCATATTAAACATTAACCTAAGATTTATATCCTATACTATCCTTCCTCTCCAGAAAGACATCAAGTCCCCTTTTAAACTCCTCTATGGATTTTGCCATCACCACATCCTCAGGCAGAGAGTTCCACAGTCTCACTGCTCTTACAGTAAAGAACCCCTTTCTATGTTGGTGATGAAACTTGCTTTCCTCTAAATGTAACGGATGCCCTCTTGTTACCGTCGTAGTCCTGGGTGTAAACAGATCATGGGAGAGATCCTTGTATTGTCCCCTCATGTATTTATACATAGTTATTTGATCGCCCCTTTTTTCTAGAGTAAACAATCCCAATTTTGATAGTATTCCAGTCCCATCATTCCATGTATTAGTTTAGTTGCCCTTCTTTGAACCCCCTCCAGCACTGTAACATCTTTACTGAGTACCGGTGACCAGAACTGTACACAGTATTCCATGTGAGGCCTGACAAGTGCCTTATATAGTGGAAGAATAATGTTCTTGTCCTTCGCGCCTATACCTCTTTTAACCCCTTAGTGACGAAGCCTGTTTGCGCCTTAGTGACGGAGCCAAATTTTGGAAATCTGACATGCGTCGTTCAACGTAGCATAACTCCGTAAAGGCTTTACATATCCAAGTGATTCTGACACTGTTTTTTCGCCACATGTTGTACTTCATTTAGGTTGTAAAAAGAGACCGATATCATTTGTGTATATTTATTAAACAGTACCAATATTGGAAACATTTTGAAAAAATTGTAATTTTTTCACATTTTCAACTGTAATATCTCAATGATATATATTTCCATCTGTTTACTTTATTCTGAATGCACACTTGAAAAACTTGTGTTTTTTTTAACCGTTTAGAGGACGTACAAATTTAACATTACTTTTCAGCATTTTGAGGAGCACTTTGTTTTCCTGCACCAAGCCAAGTTTGCAAAGGCTCATGAGTGTCAGAATAATAGATACCGGCAGAAATGACCCAATTTTAAAAACTACACCCCTTAATGTATTCACTGAGAGGTGTCATGAGTATTTTGACCCCACCAGTTTTTTTCAGGAATTAATTCAATTTAGAGGAGAAAAAATAAAATTTCATATTTTTGCAAATAAGTCATTTTAAAGACATATTTTTTTCCTATAGTGCCCATGAAAATGAGGATTTACACCCCAAAATAGATACCCCGTTTCTCCCGTGTTCAGAGACATACCCATTGTGGCCCTAATCTTATGTCTGGATGCATAACGGGGCCCAAAACGAAAGGAGTAGTCGGTGGTTTTCAGAACATAAATTTTCCTTGAAGGCATTTTAGGCCCCATAGCACTTTTGTAGAGCTCTTGAGCGGCCAAAACCAAAAGAGAACCCCCACAAGTGACCCCCATTTTGAAAACTAGACCCCTTAACGAATTTATCTAGGGGTGTACTGCCCATTTTGACCCCACAGTGTTTGAATGAATTCAAGCAAAGCAAAAGGAAAAAAAATGTGATTTTCGTTTTTTTGGCAATTCTGACATTTTAAAAACTGCTTTTTTTGTACAGCACACATATGAATGAAGACTTGCGCCCCAAAATAGATACCCCTGTTTGTCCCGTGTTCAGAGACATACCCATTGTGGCCCCAATCTTTTGTCTGGATGCACAACGGGGCCCAAAATGAAAAGAGTAGTTGGTGGCTTTCAGAACAGAAATTTAGCATGAAGGTGATTTAGGCCCCATTGCCCACTTGTAGAGCCCTTGAGCGGCCAAAACGACAGAGAACCCCCACAAATGACCCCATTTGAAAACTAGACCCCCTAACGAATTTATCTAGGGGTGTACTGTGTATTTTTATACTACAATTTTTGAATAAATCTAAGCAAAGCAGTAGGAAAAAAAATTACAATTTTCATTTTTTTGGCAGTTGTATCAATTTAAAAACTGTTTTTTTTGCACAGCACACATAAGGATGAAGACTTTCACCCCAAAATGGATACCCCTGTTTGTCCTGTGTTCAGAACCATACCCCTAGTGGCCCTAATCTACTTAAAGGACACATGGCTAGGCCTATAATGGAAGGAGCACCCGTTGGATTTCAGGGTACAATGGAATAAATTCCAGGCCCCATCGCCCACTTATAGAGCCACTGAGCATCCAAAACAATAAAGAACCCCCACAAATGACCCCATTTTAAAAACTAGACCCCTTAACGAATTCATCTAGGGGTGTACTGCGTATTTTGACCCCCCAGTATTTGAATAAATCTAAGCAAAGCAGAAGGAAAAAATTACAATTTTAATTTTTTTGGCAATTTTGTCAATTTAAAAACTGTTTTTTTTGTACAGTGTACATAGGAATGAAGACTTTCACCCCAAAATGGATCCTCCCGTTTGTCCCGTGTTCAAAAACATACCCATTGTGGCCCTAATCTACTTACAGGAAACATGGCAAGGCCTATAATGGAAGGAACACCCGTTGGATTGCAGGGTACAACTAAATAAATTCCAGGCCCCATTGCCCACTTGTACGGAATAAAAATTGACACCTTAAAAAAATATTACCCCCCCCCGCGCCCTTTTCGGCGTTCCCCAAATCTTAGATAAAAGTAATAATGTGAACTGTGTAGTATTTCCAAAGACAGGGGTAATTACGGAGGCTGGTTGGGATGGGTACATGGGGCAATAAAACCGTGTATTCCCCCTCCTCTCATGCTTTTTGGGGGTATTTTGTGACCTCAGTAGCGGGTATGGGGTGTAAAAAGTGGCGCTCCGTGAGTCTCTGTAAGCTTGCAGGGATGCGGCGGTCTCACACAGAAGATGCTCAACAAGGTGCACCTGGAACTGCAGGAAGGCGAACGTTCCCGGGGCTTCTTGTGAATTGCGCATTACAGGTAGCGGTCCGAATAACGCCGGGCTCACGCAGCCGTAGGCGGAATCCGCTTGCGGAGGCCCGCAGCGGATCCCAGCTGTGAGCCCAGCTCTGACCCTGCGTACGGCCATGTAATGTACTGCGCATAACTGCCTACTCACACAGGCGGTCATGCGCAGTATATTTTTTTTCGTTGTTTGTATTTCCCGCGCCGTCGCGTAGCGATTACGCGGGTACCCGCAGCCCGTATACAAGGTAGTTGCATATGGGCTGCGGGTATATCCGCGACCATGGAGCACAATGGGCTCTATGTTGCGGATATCCGCAGTAAAATAGAACCTGCTGCGCTCTCTTTTCTGCGAGTGGATTACGCAATTCCGACCCGCTAATGTGAGCGGAATTGTGTAATCCAATGCGATTGATCTGCGTATTACCGCGGATCAGACGCATGCAGAATCTGTAATTCCTATCTGGTCATGTGAGACCGGCCTAAGGTAGATCGCTACCTTTTTATCACGTGACCGGGGACCGCTCAATGAGGCCACCTGTTACTGCTCCAGGCTCTCGGCGACCATTGGTCACTGGGAGTAAGGAGATTTTAAGTTTCCTGGGCTCCCCGACTCCTGCACGTGTCCGGTGTTTTGCCGGCAGTCGCATGTGCAGAATCTGGGAAAGTTCACGGAGGAGGATCGCGTCAGGGTGCAAATACGGAGGCCTCCGGTAAAAAGTTTCATCTCATCTCACCGATCGCATCGGTGAGGGGAGATGAACCTTCACCTTTTTTTTACTTTTACGTGATCGCCATTATCCATTGGATAACAGCGAACATGTGATCAGGAACCGCTCACCGTGGCCTCCCGTGAAATCTCCAGGCTCTCGGTTAAGTTTTGTAGCCAGGAGCAGGGAGATTTTAAATTACCACAGCTTTTGCGCATGCGCCTGCCATTTTGGCGACAGGCGCGTGCGCAGAAGATGGGGTAAGGTCCGTGGATAAATCCGCGGGCCTTAGGTACGTCATTTCATCCTCCCTCACAGATATGATCCGTGGGGGGAGATGAAACGCAAGCATTTTAAACTTTTTTTTTTTAAACTTTTTTAAACTTTTTTTTTTTACTTTTTACTCTTTTTTTTTTACTTTACATGATCACTGTCATCGGTTGGATGACAGTGATCATGTCCCCAGTGACATCCCTCTGCTCCTGGCTACACATGGCAGCCAGGAGCAGAGGGATTTTAAATTTCCCGGGGCTCGAGCCTCTCTGTGCACGCGCTCGATGTCAATCATCGGGCGAGCATGCGCAGACGGGGACTTCGGGTCCCGGGACATCGGGGAGGCCCGAGATGAGTATTTTCACCTCCCCTCATGGATAAACTTTTTCGCAATCGCCGCTATGCAATGGATAGCGGCAATCGCGGGCCCAGGGACCGCTCACTGCGGTCCCCGGTAACACCTCCTGGTTCCTGGCTACCTTCAGGAGCCGGGAGCCAGGAGATTTAAAATTTGCCGGGGACTCTCGGGCTTCTGCGCATGTGCGTGATGTCATCATCTGGTGCGCATGCGCAGAAGGCCGGCAGCGGGTCTGGGAGGACCAGATCTCCAGGGGACACCGGGGACAAGCCGGGTGAGTATTTTCAGCTGCCCTGATGGATCCGATCCATCAGGGCAGCTGAATATCTTACTTTTTAACCACTTTTATTTACTTTATTGCAATCGGCGCTATCCATTGGATAGGGCCGATCGCAATACCGGGGGGGACTGCCCGCATCCTGGGATGACAGCTTCATGCTGTCGGCTACCTGCGGGCACCGACAGCATGGAGCTGTCACGTCCTCAGGCAAGTGGGCATTAATCCTAAGAGGACGCATAAAACTACGTCCTCTAGGATTAAAGCCCACTTGCTGAGGACGTAGTTTCCCGATGAGGCCGTCGTTAGGGGTTAATGCACCCCAAAACTTTGCAGCAGCTGACTGGCATTGGTTACTCCAGTTTAGTCTACTATCCACTAGTACCCCCAGGTCCTTTTCCATATCACTTTTCCCTAGCGGTACCCCATTAAGTGAATATTGGTGACATCCATTTTTGCTGCCCATGTGCATAATCCTACATTTTTCAACATTGAACTTCATTTGCCATTTTTCTGCCCAAGCCCCCAGCTTCACTAGGTCTGTTTGTAGCCGTACATTGTCCTGGAAAATAATATGTTACTTCGATCGTACCTTTACAGATGTGGTGATACAAATATGCTTTCATTTTTTCTTTTTTTTCTTTTATTAATATGGCAAAAAGGTATTTTTGAAACTTTTTACATATTTCACATAATTAAGAAAAATTTTGTACCCATTATTACATTTTTATTTATTTTTTAAGTCCCCATAGAGGGCTTAAGCTTGTGATTGTTTGAGCGCTCACACAATATAGTGTAATACCACGGTATTACATTATACTGTGTTTTGACAGGCAGACAATTCTGACAGCAGCATTTAAATGTTCCTGAATGTTGTTCGGGGGTCCTGAATGGACCCTCTGTGATGCGATTGCGGGGTTCCGTTTGTTTGACATGGCAGCCTGGGGGCCCTCTTAATAAATGCCTGTTGCATGTCTTCATAGATGTCTCTCCAGTAGGTTTGGGAGTTTGGTGAAATTCAAAAAGTTTTGCTGCAAAAGTAGTGATGGCAAAAATTAAGTGTTTTAGTTTAAGTAGACAAAACTTTAATTTCCAAATCACAAGTATGAATGATCATTCGTTAACCCCGGCCTCTCATAACTTTATATTACTGTCAGCTGTGATTAACCCCTTAACAGCACAGGGCGTACATTTGGGTTTGCGGGGTTTATCCTGCCCCATACAAGACAGATGCTGGCTGTCCATGACAACAGATTCCTGCCTGCAACAGCTGCTGATCACGACTGTTAACCCTCTAAATACCACTGTCACTTTTTGACAGAGGCACTTAAATGGCTCGATCGTAGTTTGGTTGTCCAGAATGGCGCCCCCGGGATTCGCTTGTGGGTTGCCATTTGACTGACATAGCAGCCGGGCCTACCGAAGGGTAAGGCAAGAGTCTCATGCAGTTTTCTGTAAAAAATTGCTTAACACTATGTAGGCAGGTGCGTTGTCATGATGGAAGTACCAGTCATCTGTTTGCCGACACACCGCTGAGTGTTAAATCATTTTATGATGAAAAACGGCATGACACCCCTGCCTCGCCCTCTGTATTCGCCCAATCTCGCTCCATGCAACTTTTTTTTTTACGAATGCATTGAGCAGTGGAAACAAAACAAAATTTCACAGCTGCACGTTGTTCGTATGAATTGGCCATCACAAAATAGGCAAAAACTGAATAATTCGTTAAAAAATAAACATTGGAGCTGAACGCACCCTTCTCCAACAACGTTGGCTGGCCTACCTCCTCAGAAGGGTTCTGCGGACATTCACCTAGCAACAGAAGCCCGTAATAGTAACACCTCACCCACCAGAAGGAGATTCCTGTTTCCTTTGGGTACCCCCTTGTATTTCATTAACAGATTCAAGATGCTTTTGATTCCCGGCGGCTGCGGGTTCACAGAGAATCTGTTCTTCTGCACTAGAAGCTGCATTCCGCTCTCAGCCGAGACCCAGCGCACCGAGTCTCAGTGTTTCAGATGTGATACGGAGACAGTCTTTACATAAAAAAATAGCACTAATTTACACTAATTTATGTGTGCATGTATGTAATAAGGAAAGGGCAAATGTCATGCTATACTCCAACACAGAGGAAAACAGAAACAAGATCCGAAGTAGAAACTTATTCCACCAGTTGACGTCAGTGATGTATATCCTATAACCAACAATGCATTGGCAGAGTCAGCACACGCAGGAAATCTTGTTGAAGTGCCACTCCTTGTCCAGAATTTACTGAGTACCCACGCACGGATTTCTCCTTAACATCCCAGAATTTACTGTCAAACTCGCAATAAATATTCATCTGGAAACTGACAGCCTTTGATATTTTTTTTCCATTTTCATTACAGATAAATTATTGGAGCATGTGGTCGCCAGTTCTTTTGCCCTAATCTAATGTTGTACTATTCTTAACAATGGACCCCACAAGTTATTGTGAACTTTAAAAAAAAATAGTAATAATGGGACTAAACACGGGGTTAGTGAAGGTCCTCAATTAAGTGATATTGGACATCAAGTCCTACACGTACCGCACCTGAATTTCCTGCTGTCACATCTTTGGTATCCATCAGCTGATGGAGCGATAGGATTATGTTTGACACATATAGCAAGGATTGGGGTTTAAAGTCATATGAAGGAGCCTAAATTGGTGAGATTGGTCATATTGCTCACATGGAAATGCACTGCACAAGATGGTATCAGGGCCTCTAGCCAGTATCGGGCAACAAGACATTGAAAAAATTAATATACATAGTATAATATACTGTACACTTTTTCTTGTACATCTCTTCTCACCTTGTGACTTGTGAGGCTGGTGGTTCTCCATCATGACGTCCTCATACAGATCCTTTTGTTCTTCTAAATACTCCCACTCCTCCATAGAGAAATAGACAGCGACATCCTGACACCTTATAGGAACCTGACAACACAATGATACCGTCATTACCCAGACTCCTCTAGTGCTGTTACTGTATAATTTCCCAGCATTCCCAGCAGTGTCACCTCTCCAGTCAGCAGCTCAGTGATCTTGTTGGTAAGTTCTACGATCTTCTGCTCATGTATCGGTAAGTGAGGAGGAGCCTCTGTGATGGGGCTCTGGCCCCTGCTCCATTCTCCTGACCCATGGAGATGGCTGTTGGGAGTCGCTCCATCACTCAATGTCCTCTTCATTATTGTGTAGTCCTATATATGGAGAGAGACATGTAAAGAACTGAACCCAGTATTTCTCACTCAGTAAAAAGTGAGAGATTGTGATCCTGCTGCGTAAAGGTCTGGTGACACTACATCTGGAATACTGTGTTCAGTTCTGGAGACCTCATCTACAAAAAAAGAACAAGTTCAAAGATGGACTACGAAAATTGTGAAAGATCTCATAAAACCAATCAGGAAAGACGTAAAGGTCTTAAGGCTCTTTTTTTCAGAGCATCCAGCGCCGACTGCAGGGCTTTTTCATCCGGTAAAATGCTGGACTAGTGCAGCAACCAGATATGCAAGTTTGGGTGTTGGTCTTGGGGTTTTGTTGGGTTATGGTATGGTTAGACCACATTGAGTGGGAGCGCTCGTCAGGGCAATCACTGCACAGATAGGCGGGGAGATCACACAGCCTTTTATAGTGAAAGTGTGCTACCAGAACATCTCCTCTAATTCCTGAAAAATCATCTATGTATTCTGTACCACGAACATCAGAGTTAGAATCAACAAACTGTGATTACTGCAGTAATACCTACTGAAGAACCTTTGACCCAAAGACGAAATTATATTTTTTGATTATTATTATTGTGTGTATATTGGGGTTAATGTTATTAAAAATTTCTAATAATGGAGTATATATTTTTAAAGGGGTATCCTTTTGCAGTGATAAGTGCCTTGTTGTTGGCCCCAGTTTGTCAGGAATTGAACCTCCTGCACTCCATAGCTCTCCCTACTAAGCCATCCAGCATTAGAACAAGGCTAGTGTTATGCAGAGGAACTTGACCAATGTTCCCTGCCTCCTGGTCCTGAGTCCGCCTCGGTTTCCTGATTAGGCTTATTATAAAAGCCTGACGCTGCCACTGCACCAGCATGTGATTATTGAGCTCCACTACCTGCATCAAGCTGCATCTCCTACGCTGCTCCTTTCCTGCAACCTGTGACTACATGCTGATGACTCCTAGATCTCCTCCTGACTACGCTTTCTGCCTCATCCATTTGTACTGCAACCAAGGCCTCCCGATAACAATTCCTGGCTTTCCATTTGACTATGCTTTACGCCTCATCCATTTGTACTGCAAACGTGACTACCTGCTGACAACCTCCAGTTTCCTCCTGACTACTGTCTGGTCCCGCACAGTTACTACACCCACGGCTCCTACCTAGCACTGGTAAGATGTTATAAAATCATACACAAACATGAATCCCGTAGTGGCCACTCTGTGCTTCCTACCATGAAAAGGTTGCTAGTATTCATTGAGAGATAAAGGGGTTACAGAGGCAACTCTTGGACATGCGCAATTCTGGTTTGGACATCCATATGCCACTGCTAGCAAAATTTACAGGTGATCGTTGTCAATACCGGGTTTTCCTAAATAAATGCCGGATTTATTTTTAGATGCAGCCCACCTTGTTTACTAGTTACCAGAAATAGGTATTCTTTATCATTAACTGCCTCACTGATGAGGTGCTTGACCAATAGTAATCTTCTTGATAGCCTCGATCCCTTCACGAGCGCTATGAGTCAAATTTTTAATTACCTTAACCATTGTGATATGGACGAAGGGAATTTACATAATCTTCGACTTCGGCGATGTTCTGTTGCAGAGTATAATGTAGAATTTCGTCATTGACTAATAACACGTCGAACCCAGGTGCACAACAGAGCCAATTTCATTGTGGATTATCTGAGTGGGTAAAAGATGAACTTTCTAGAGTGGCGACCCCTGAAAACCCAGAAGATTATATCCAGCTGTGCATTCGAATTGACCACAGACTTTTTGAGCAGTGAAAAAAAGAGACGGAGTTTGGGCACCAACACCCCTTACTCCTTTAGTCAATCCATGTGGAGTCCCCAGCAAGGGACTGAAGCTGCACAAGAATCAATGCAGGTTGACATAATCTGCAAACCCCACTCCATCACTGAAAAATTAAGATGAGATGCTGAAAATCTGTGCCTTTACTGTGGAAGCTCGGAACGTTTTGCCTTAACCTGTCCAAATAAGTCACCAAACATCAGTATTTGCACCGGTAGTTCAATATGGTATGAAAACCCTTCCCGCACTCATCCATATTGTCCTCCTAATAGACATCTTAACTGGAAAACAGGAGACACAGTGCTCAGCAATGTTGGATTTAGGAGTGGGAGGAAACTTCATGGACTTAAAATTCACTCTTGATAAAAGATTGCCACCAGGATTAAGCATCTACTGATTGATATGGAAACAGTGGATAAGTCATCCTTGTCCTTGGAAACTGTCACATGGGAGACAATCAAACTGGAGCTCTGCATGAAACCTGACCATCAAGAAACGATCAGCTTTCAGCTCATCTTGTCCCCTAAATTTTCAGGGATTCTCGGGATCCCCTGGTTCTTTACCCATAATCCCGCTATCAATAAGGAAACAAGGACCATTGCTATCCCTTCAGAATACTGTAAAGAGAACTGCCAGATGACACCATCTGCCCTCAAACCAGTGCAAGACCTCAAGGATGGTCAACAAGACTTTGAAAAATTACCAGTTCACTACCAGATGTTCAGAGATGTCTGCAGCAAGAAGAAAGCTGACTAGCTGCCACCTGATCGGTCATATGATTGTCCTATTGAGCTGATCCCTGGATCTTTTATTCTATTTGGGCTTATCTACAACAACTCAGAACCAGAGTAAAAGACCCTTTGGGAAAATTTGGCGAGATATCTAAAGAAGGGTTTCATCTGGCCCTCTTCCTCCCCGGCGGAAGCACCCATTTTCTTCATTGAAAAGAAAGATTCTAATCTTTGACCATGCATTGATTACCAGGAACCAAACAAATTACTATTAAGAATTGCTATCCTCTCCCGCTTATCCCAGAACTGCTGGAGAGGCTTTGTGGCAGTCAAGGTCTTTACTAAACCGGACTTCAGAGGAGCATATAATGTGATACAGATCCGCCCTGTAGATGAATGGAAAATGGATTTGAGAACAAGATATGGACACTTTGAATCTCTAGTATTGCCGTTTGGTCTTTGCAATACTGCGGCTACCTTCCAGCACTTTATCGATGACATATTTTGGGACCTGTTGGATCAATTCGTAGTGGCATATCTCGACGACATCCACATCTTCTCTGACAATTTGGATGAACATCGCAGGCACGTTCGTGTGGTCTTACAACGACTCCAAAAGAAGAACCTCTACATCAAGCTAGAGAAGTGTGAGTTTGAACAGACCCAAATGCAATTCCTGGGATACATTATTTCCTCAGACAGCTTAAGTATGGAACCCAGCAAGATTAAAGCCATCCTGGATTGGCCTGTTCCAATAAATTTGAAGGAAGTACAGCACCTGATCAGTTTCGCTAAATTCTTCAGAAGATTTATCAAGGACTTTTAAAAAGTCATCTCTCCCTTAACCTCCCTCATAAAGAAAGCACACATTTTCCTGGTCCGGGAGGAACAAGTCGCTTTGGAGAAACTAAAGACTCTGTTTACTTCAGCACCAGTACGGATCCACACGAGACCGGAATTGTCTTTTGTCATAGAGGTGGATGCCTCCGACTACGCTGTAAGAGCTATCCTATCACAAGTCAGAGAGAAAATGCAACTACATCCTTGTGCATTTCTGTCCTACACCCCCATTACCCGCGGAGAAAAACTATGATCTCGGGAACAAGAAACATTTGGCCATCAATGTGGCTTTCACCAAATGGAGGCACCAAATGGAAGGAGTCCATCATCTAGTAACGGTTCTTACTGACCATAAGAATTTAGAACTTCTACATACTGCCAAGAGATTATCTGCAAGACCAGCACGATGGGCCCTGTTCTTCTCCAGGTTTCATTTTTACTGTGTCCTACCGCCCCAAATCCCAAAATGGCAAGGCAGATGCATTGTCCAGGGTATTTTCTGAGGCTGAAGAAAAGTCACATACAGACTACACAATTTTGTCTCCAAGAAAGTTTTTGGGTAGCCTGCATTCTGAGGACCTCCTAACAAAGCTTAAGGGAGGCTATGAAAGTGACCCTTCTCTGTGTCATCCTTCTAAGGACATGAAGCTCTCTTTCAAGAATGAACTTTGGAGGCGAGAACACCAACTACACATTCCTGAGGCTGGTTGACTCAAAGTCCTCAAACTCGTCTACGCTTCCAAGCTGGCCAGTCACCTTGGAGTTACAAAAAAATCTGGAACTCCTGCTTCATTCCTCCTTGTGGTCGTGGAGCGACTCACGAAGATGGCTCACTTCATCCCCATAGAAAAGACTCCCACTGTCGAACACACCACGCAGTTGATGATCCGTAACGTTTTCTCACTACATGGAATTCTGGATGATGTGGTCTCGGACAGAGAGGTTCAGTTCACCTAAAAGTTCTGAAGACACTTCTGAACGGCCCTGGGAACTACCATGAATCTCTCTGCCTTTCATCCTCAGTCTAACAGCCAGACTGAGAGAACAAACCAGACTCTGCTGCAGTATCTCTGCTGCTTCATGTCCCATCTCCAGGATGACTGGGTGGATTAATTATCTACAGCAGAGTTCACATACAACAATGCCCAACACAGCTCAACCGCCCAGAGCCCAGTTCTATGCTAACTACGGTATGCATCCTGTTTTTGCTCCAGGCCTTCCTCTCAAGACTCCTGTCCTGACTGTCAATCACAGACTGATGGAGTTAGCTGAGGCTCAGAAGAAGTTGAAGGAAGCATTGCGGGAAGGAGGTCTACAGCAAAGCGGCAGACAGACACCGCTAAGCAGCCCTGATCTACCGGGTTGGAGAGAAGGTATGGTTGTCCACTAAGAATCTTAAGTCCCACGTACCCTCTCCTAAATTTGGGCCAAGATTCATTGGCCCCTTCCCAATCTCAGCGAGGGGCAGCCACATAGCTTTTCGCTTGAAACTCCTGAGCAGCCAGAGAATTCACCCGGTTTTCCATGTGTCCTTGTTAAAGACGTTTCAGGAGAATACCTTCAGGGGAAGACAACAATTGCCTCCCCCTCTTGCGAAGGTTCAGGGGCATGATAAGCTCATCATAGAAGAAATCTTGGACTCCCGAAGGCACCGAGGAAGACTTCACACCTGATGCAGTAAAGTATATGGGTCAGAGGAGAACTCCTGGGAGCCAGAGAAAAAAAAATATGCATGCTCCAATGCTCACAAAAGGAGTTTCACAAGAAGTACCCTGGTAAACCAGGTCCTGGGATGTTCAGAGTTCATCCTCGAAGGAGGGGCCCATTGTCAGTGATCGAACTGGGGATCTCCTGCACTCCAGTCAGTAGCTATCACTAATAAGCAATCCAGACAAGTTACTCTGCATGACTCTAGCCTTGTTCTATGTTCCATGCTAATCTAGTCCCTGTCTACTGGTCCTGACCTTGCCTCTGTTTCCTGATTAGGCTTATTACAAAAGCCTAACCCTGCCACTGAACCAGCGTGTGATTATTGCGCTCCACTGCCTTTATCAAGCTGCATTTCCTAACCTGCATGTTGTGATTAACTCTTGACTCTCCTCCTGACTGCTTTCTGCCTCATCCATTTGCACTGCAAATGTGACTACCTACTATTGACTCCTGGCTCTCCTCCCAACAACGCTACCTGCGTCATCCATTTGTACTGCAAACGTGACTACCTGCTGAAACCTCCGGCTTCTTCCTGACTACTCTCCAGTCCCACACGGCTACTTAACCCGCGGCTCCTATCCAGCACCAGTAAGATGTAACACGGTTATTTTAAATCATTACGGCAGTAATATTTGTTCCTGAAAAAAAGAAAGTAAAGGAGAGAACATGATGGAAATAACCTCTAAATAACACTGGTCAACAGTGAAAATCTTTCCAACTTTCAAATAAGTATTTCTTAATAATTTCACATTGCAAGAAACAAAAATGACATTGAAAACTTTTAGTTAGCTCTTGGCCCTGAGATGTAGCCATTTAAGTTAAATATATGTACCGTTATTCAGATCCACAAGGTTAGATGAGTGAAATCATAAAATAAACAAGAATATAGATAGTAAAATAGTTGAATAACTAAAATGTAAATCAGATACCATAATGCTTAAATCTTAGAATTGATATGTATCTCGACACGGCTGATGCTCCCAACCACCGACCCATCTCTAATCTCCCCTTCATCCTTAAACTACTAGAATGCCTATTTTACTCCGGCCTTGTAAGCTATCTATCAGAAAACTCTCTCCTAGACACCCTACAGTCTGGCTTCCAGCCCCAACACTCGACAGAAACTGCCCTTACAAGGGTATCCAATGACCTACTGACAGCCAAATCCAGGGGCGATTACTCCCTACTGATCCTCCTCAACCTCTCCGCAGCATTTGACACGGTTGACCACAAACTCCTCCTCAGTATGCTTTGCTCCATCAGCTAAAGGACACTGCTGTTGCAGCCGTTCTGAGGTTTCCACCTTGCTCTCAGGCCAGACCAGGGTTTAGCAGCATTCCTAACTCTCCTGGAGCTAAGAGGTGTGGTGGTTGCAAGATTAATGTCAGTCAGCACCTGGGGCTAAGTAGCTCTGCTCCTATTTAAGCAGTGCTAACTGTTACTCCTGTGCTGGTCAATTCACTTCAGTCCTATATTGGACAGCGTCGGAGCAACACAGAGTGGTGGAAGCTCTTTATTTGAAGCTAAGTTCTTTACTGTTTGCTTTTGTTTTGTTTCTCCTTCTGTTTTGTGCTAGGGCCCCCAGTGAGGGACTGGTCAGTGGCCCAGGTTCGAGTGCAGGCTCGCACTTAGCGCGGTCGGTCTGCCGAGTAGGCAGGGCCCCCTCCCGGGTTAGGGGACGATAGGGAGAGCATTCCCCTTTAGTTTTTGTTTCCTTTTGCACAGTTGTGCCGTTGATTTAGGTTATTGAGGTTGCACGTTCAAAGGACGCTCTCTCCTGGTTCTACTCTTAACTATCTGACCGCTCTTTCGGCGTCTCCTTTGCTGGCTCTACCTCCCCTCTTCTTCCCCTTGCTGTTGGGGTCCCCCAGGGCTAGGTCCTCGGCCCTCTCCTTTTCGCTATCTACACAGCCCCTATTGGACAAACCATTAGGAGATTTGGCCTCCAATACCACCTTTATGCTGACGACACCCAGCTATACACCTCTTCCCATGACATCTCTGCACCTTTCCTCCAAAATCTCACCGACTGTCTGTCCGCTGTCTCTGACACTAGGTCCTCTCTCTACCTAAAACTAAACCTCTCTAAAACTGACTTACTGGTATTTCCACCCTCTACTAACCGACCTCATCCTGACATCTCCATCTCAGTGTGTGGCGCCACCATAACTCCCAGACAGCTTACCCGCTGCCTTGGGGTCATATTCGACTCCGATCTATCATTTACCCCCTACATCCAATCTCTCGCCCGAACATGTCAGCTGCACCTCAAGAACATCACAAGAATCCGCTCTTTTCTCACCGTGGACACACTAAAAACTCTTACTGTTGCCCTCATCCACTCTCGGCTCGATTATTGCAACTCGTTGCTGATCGGCCTCCCCTGCACCAGACTCTACCCCCTCCAATCCATCCTGAATGCGGCAGCCAGGCTCATCTTCCTGTCCAGCCGCTACTCAGATGCCTCTGCCATGTGCCAGCCACTGCACTGGCTGCCCGTCAAATATAGAATTCAATTTAAACTCGCTACCTTCATCCACAAAGCCCTCCACAGCGCAGCGCCCCCCTATGTTGCCTCCCTCATCTCAATCCATCACCCAGCCCAGGCTCTCCGCTCTGCTAACGAAAGCAGACTGAGCTCCCCTTTAATTCGAACTTCTCATTCCTGCCTCCAAGACTTCTCCAGAGCAGCACCGGTCCTCTGAAACACACTACCAAAGGCCACCCGGGCAATCCAGGACTCGCAGAACTTCAGGCGTGCTCTAAAAACGTACCTCTTCAGGGAGGCATACCGCATTCCCTAAATAAACCCCTCTGTACTCTGCCTGATAACATGCTCCCTGACCTATTGACTGCAATCCCTGCTAGCCATCATAAACTGCTCCTGGAGTCATACCGTTTCTGCCGTCACACGGCCAAATGTCTGACTATTGTTTATATGTATAGCATCCCTCACTCTCCACCTTACCATACCGTGCACATCTCCAGCCCCTTTACCTGCTGTATCACCCAACTACTTGTAGTATGTAAGCTCGTTGGAGCAGGACCCTCACCCCTATTGTTTCCATCAAATGATTACTATGTAACCGTGGTTCTGTAATGTTTGTACTTTTGTCTTTCTGTATTCCCCCTGTCTATGTAAGCGCTGCGGAATATGTTGGCGCTATACAAATAAAGATTATTATTATTATACAATACAAAAATGCAATTAAGTATTCAAGTACTTCAGGGTCATGAGAAAGCAGCATGAGAGATATTTAACCTCTAAGGGACATGGACTAGTTTGGGCTTAAGGACCAAGCCTTATTTTTTAAATCTGACATCAGGTCACTTTATGTGGTACTAACTTTTGAATGCTTTTACTTTTCGATGCGATTCTGAGATTATTTTTTCGTGACATATTGAATTTTTCTCTTTCTAAGACAGATAGTCAAACACCAGAATATATTTAACATTTCCCATAGGCCTACTTTATACTGCAATCATTTTTAAAGTGTTATTTTATTTTTTTCGGACTCCACAAAGTTTATAAATTTAGCAGTAATTTTTCAAGTTTACTAGCAAATTACAAAATCTGAATTTAAGGACCAATTCAGTTCAGATGTGGATTTTAAGAGCCTGCATATCAGAAAACCCTCATGAATTGCCCCATTTAAAAACTGCACCCTTCAAAAGTATTCAAAATGGCATTTAGGAAGTTTATTAACCCTTTAGATGTTCTACAGGAATCAGAAATTAGAACAGTTCCATTTTACTACAGATTTTTTATTTAGACAGTCTTCTGTCTAAATAAATGTCAGCTTAGTGACAAAAATCCAAATCTCCAGGGCAAACTCAGTCCATGTGATCCTGCTGGCTCCTGTCTGTTAGTTGATTTCTCATTACAAGGAGCCTACTTCCCATTCTCATTGCTCCTACAATGTTACTATTAGCTCATTGGTTCCCACTATACAGAACTGGCCATATTGGTGGCCGATCTTCCCATTCTCTGCTGTTCAGTTCTTTAGTTCTCCCTCACTTGGAAGGTCTGGAAGCCGTTATACAGGACACTGGATTGTTCCTATTACTTCCTAGAATCTGATTCGTTAAATAATTCAAAAATATCATAAAAAAGCTTACCTCTCCAGTCAGCAGGTAGATGATCTCGAAGGTGATGTTTAATATTCTTTTAGTAACTTCATTCACATACTTGCTCATCCTTGGTGGCTCATTCAGGAAAAGGACCAATTTGGGTTAGAAAATGGGATCGCCTGGAGGGATCTAGTACTGCTGGCAGCTAGAAGAAATAAAACAGAGAGGCTCTAAATCCTACAGGAAACCTCATCATGTGTGAAATACAGATCCTCACTTATTGATCACAGATAGAATCAGGTTCTCAGGCTCTTCACTATATGGATTCTAGGGATTTGCCATAAATATCTAGGTTGCTGCCCAAGCTGTTTCCATATCTCCCATAGATGTGAACAGAAAGCTGTACATGTGTGGCCACCTCTTCATTCATTTTCCTCTTAATGTGGGTTCTTCCTCTGACACCTCACACATCCATCATTCATGGCATATTCTGTGGATATATAGTATACTAGCTGATATACCCGGCTTCTCTCGAGTTAATTTGGTACTGGTGTTTATCTGGTGTTCACACGGAAAATCTTATGAAGTTGTGGTTACTTTAGAGATACCGAGGAAAAAAAATGTGTTCACTATTTTGCATGGTTCTTTGCGTTACCCAGGAAACAACACATGGAGGTAACCATGCGACAATTCCTATATATAAAATGACATCAGGAAGTGAGAGAATTAGATTCCGTACGTAAAATTTGGAAGCTAATTATTTTGTGCTTAGAATTGAATAATCGAGTTGGGACCCATTAGCTTTTCCTATTTATGACATAATCAATGCCCGTGCCAAATTTCAAGTTTCTATGGCACCGGGAAGTGAGAGAATTAGATTCCGTATGTAAAATTTGGACGCTAATTCTTTTGCGCTTAAAATTGAATAATCGAGTTGGGACCCATTAGCTTTTCATATTTATGACACAATCAATGGCCCTGCCAAATTTCAAGTTTCTATGACATCGGGAAGTGAGACAATTAGATTTCGTACGTAAAATGTGGACGCTAATTCTTTTGCGCTTAGAATTGAACAATCGAGGTGCCACCCATTAACTTTTCCTATTTATGACATAATCAATGCTCGTGCCAAATTTCAAGTTTCTATTACACCAAGAAGTGAGAGATTTAGATTATGTACGTAAAATTTTGACGCTAATTCTTTTGCGCTAGAATTGAACAATCGAGGTGGGACCCATTAACTTTTCCTATTTATGACATAATCAATGCTCATGCCAAATTTCATGTTTATACGACATCGGGAAGTGAGAGAATTAGATTCCGTACATAAAATTTGAGCGCTGAGTCTTTTGCGCTTAGAGTTGAATAATCGAGTTGGGACCCAATAACTTTTCATATTTATGACACAATCAATGCTCGTGCCAAATTTCAAGTTTCTATGACATTGGGAAGTGAATTAGATTACGTACGTAAAATTTGGGCGCTAATTCTTTTGCGCATAGAATTGGATAATCGAGTTGGGACCCATTCACTTTTCTATGTATGACATAATAATCAATGCCCGTGCTAAATTTCAAGTGAGAGAATTAGATTACATACGTAAAATTTGGACGCTAATTCTTTTGCGCATTGAATTGAATAATCGAGTTGGAAACCCTTAGCTTTTTCCATTTATGACATAATGCCTGTTCCAAATTTCACGTTTCTTATGACACGGGAAAGTGAGAGAATTAGATTCCGTACGTAAAATTTGGACGCTAATTCTTTTGCGCTTAGAATTGAATAATCAAGTTGGGACCCATTAGCTTTTCCTATTTATGACATATTCAATGCTCGTGCCAAATTTTACGTTTCTATGACATTGGGAAGTGAGAGAATTAGATTATGTAGTAAAATTTCGACGCTAATTCTTTTGCGCTAGAATTAAATAATCGAGTTGGGACCCATTAACTTCTCCTATTTATGACATAATCAATGCTTATGCCAAATTTCATGTTTCTATGGCATCGGCAAGTGAGAGAATTAGATTCCGTACGTAAAATTTGGACGCTAGTTCTTTTGCGCTAGAAATGAATAATCGAGTTAGTTTACTTTTCCTATTTTGGACATAATCTCTGCTCGCGCCAAATTTCATGTTTCTACGACATCGGGAAGTTGGAGAATTTTTGGCGAGTCAGTCAATCAGTGAGTGAGGGGTTTCATCTTTATATATAAAGAAAGAAATTCGGCACTCCTATCTTACAGAAAACAATGTAGTTTAGTTACCATCTGCTCTTATCGACAACTACCTTCTGTCATTTCTAAGGCTAATTTCACACAGGCGAGTACAATATCGTGTTAGGAAACGTGCGGTGGCCCCGCGGATGCGAGGAGTTTGTGTCAAAAATGCCTCCCATTACAGATACTCCCCTACTTGCGAACAGGTTCCGTTCCAGGAGCCTCTTCGCAAGTACATGTGTTCGTATGTCCGAACAAATGGTTGTATGGAGGGGATCGCGGATGGATCACGCTCCATACAACTTCAGGTGCTGGCTGTTCTTACAGCCGGCACCAGTTCCAACGAGCCACGCTGCTTGTTGGAACTGTTAACACTTTAAATGCCGCTGTCAGAATAGACAGCGGTATTTAAAGTGTTAACAGTTCCGACGAGTGGTGCAGCTCGTTGGAACGGATGCCGCCGTGTACCGGCACATGGCTTGATAGGCGCTCTGCATAGGCAGCCCTATAGCCTTTCAGAAGGTCCCCAGCTGCCTAGAAAACGCACAGCGTCCCGCGATCTTATCGTGGGACACTGTAGAGGACCCCTGAACGTCAAGTGCAGGTTGTTTCTTACCATAGCATTGCATCATACTGTGCAGGACAGATTGTTCGCATCTTGCGAAGGTCGTAACTCAAACGTTCACAAGTAGGGGACAATCTGTACTTCAAGGAAGTCGCAATCTTCTGGCATGGCTTTTAGCTGCACCCGAGGATCGGCAAGTGTTTACCATGGTTTGCAATGTGAAGCCTCGCATCGCACTTGTGTCCACCTCGCATGCCGTATGATGTTTTTTCTGGCCACATTGAGAACAGTGCGAGAGGCATTCCTAGAAAACCCTGTCTCCAAGAAAAAATGTAATTAAAAAAATAGAAACTACAGGATGTTCCGCAAAAGTCAGGCCCTTGCACAGCTTTGTCGAGAAAAAAATAAAAAAGTTATGGCGGTCAGAAAATAATTTAAAAAAATTAAATATCTTTGAATATAAATAAAAAGTACAGCAAACAAAGAAAAACTAAAAATTTGGTATCGTAGTAAATCGCACTGACCCATAGAATAAGTTATCAGGTCATTTTTGTTGCAGTGTGTACACCATAGTAACAAGACGCACCCAAAAGATGGTGGAATTTCATTTTTTTCCCCATTTCACATCTAGGTTACCGCCGGCTCCCATTCAGTTTCATCCTTTAACACTAGAATGTTACAGTTACTATAGTTTTTAGTTTTTCCTTCCTCTTCTCGGCATTCCAGCAGCTAGTACCACCAATGCGAAACAGAAGCAGCAACACTGTTGTATTTCCTCTCCACCAAGTCTGAGCCGGTAGTCCAGCCGTCATTCTGTTTCCCGTTACCTCCCTGCTCCATCTCTCATCTGCTGTCTTATCTCCAGGGGTTCTGGCTGTCGGGTCACCAGACTGCATAGAGAGACCACCTTAGGATTTTGGAACTTGCTTGAAAATTATAGTTACATTCTATGATTGTTCCTTAATGAATTGTCTGCTGGTTTTCTTTTTCAGCACTGAACCTCCCTCTTCCTCTTTTCTGATGAGTGTCTGAGGAACAATGTTGTCTACATGCAGGAGATACTATATTACTTCACTACTGGCCAAACTATTTTTCCAGTTCCCTTTGACACTAATATAGTTCAAGTCAAGCTAATAATATGAAATTGTTCAAAGTTCCCAAAGTAAAAACACAAAAATATGAAATTTTAACCTGAAAATGCAACAATAGTCTGAATTTATTATTTTAACCAAACGGCTTTTTTCAGGAAACACGTCGAGGACAGCCACTCTGTGGCACAGAAAGCAGATTATGGTTTAAAAATTGGATGCAAACTATTCCTTTGTCTGGTGAACACCGATGAACCTTTGAAAATTTCTACCTTATACAGAATACTCTAAGAGGTAGAGACAGCGGAGGAGGGCAAGACACTTGAGTGGGACCTAGGCAGTAGCCCCCCAGGGGAGTCATGGAGGAAGACATATGTCCTGACTCATGGATGGAATATATAAAGCAGGATGCAAAAGCTTAATTACAAAATTCTGAGATGGTTGTATAAGACTCCTGTGAGGTTGGCCAAAATATACACCCAGTATCCAGGTTTGTGCTGGAGTGAGGGACATTAATTCACTTGTGGTGGTCCTGCTCACTAATTCAACCACTCTGGCAGGAGGTGGGTGTGCTGTACATGTCGGTTTGTAAAAGCCTAATCAACCTTACACCTGAAATTGCCTTGCTGTCAATGATTCCGGGCTCTTCATCAGATAGATCATTCCTAGGTGATGGAAGTCTATGGCTTCACTTTCGAGGTTGATGTGGTTGGAATCATTAGACAATCTTAAATATGTGGAGGAGCTAAGAGCTAAAGAGGAGTTGAGATTTACCAAATTTTATTCAACATGGGTGGTGCGGACGCAGGTCTATTCTTCCCTAGGTTTGAACACCTGGCTCCCTTACGGTGCCATCACGCCTTGACTTGGCATAAACTGCTTTTTACCATTAGATCACAGATTGCAATTAGACTGAGCGCTTATATTATATCCCTAATCAAGCAGGACAGGTTACCACTCATTAGTCTTGTGCCCTCTCCCCTTCCTCCGTGTTACCCTCCCCCCTCCTATCTTCCTTTTTTTCTTATTAATGTAATTCCTTTTTCTATTCCCCCTAGACTTATGGATCCTTAGAAGAACACGTACCGGGGATGTTAAAACTACTGCACTAAAGGATGGGTAGTTATAAAGTAAGACAGTAGCAGGTTAGCTTTGATACTATATTTTATTGCAACTTTATCTCATTTCAGTTTGCACGGTCTTGTATGATGCAGTTTGATAAAATACTTTTGAACTATAAAAAGGCTCTTGGAAATGGACAAGACAATAAGTGGCAGACAGAAGGCCACTACAAAGTCAGATGACAGGCTTTGTAAGTCAACTATTCGTGTGATCGGTGCCTTATAACACAAAATCTTCAAGTAAAGCTTAATGCAGCAAAAATTAAACAAATTTCCATTTCAGTTGTGAACAGAAGACTTCCATCTGCAGGTTTAAGAGATAGAGTATCAGTAAGAAAGCCACTGCTAAGATTCCAAAAAAAAAGAAAGAAAGAAAAAAAAAAAAAGGGACATGTCGGGGCCGTGCAGCACCTTCAGTGGACAGGGTAACAGGCACACTGGACAAAAAAGGCTACCACAGTACTCAATGCACTACCCTCTGGTGTACGTCTATTAGGTCAGAGGTTCATATTACAGCAAGACAATAATTCAAAATATAGTTCTAGGCTTAATCAGAAGTACTTAAGAAGACAAGAAGAAGCCAGCAGGCTTCAAAGAATGCAACTATTTGGCCTTAAAAAAAAAAATAAATATAATCATACTGACTTCTTTTGCACAATATGGAAGCCCTGAAGGATCTTGAAACTTCATGTAGATTGGCAACGGAATAGAGCAATTTGCTATCAAAATGATACATGGCTGAAACTTGAAAATGTGCCTTGTCAGGAAGTGGCAGTAACAGAGCAGCCTCCCTCTATTATCCCATCGGTATACTGATTATATCAAAGCATTATAGAATTGCGATTGCATTGTGAAGTCCCGTAGTGACAGAAAATAGTGCTACTGGGTAGTGTCCATATATACAGAAGAGCAGATGCGGAGACTTACACAGTGTATAGGGGACCAGAAAGGTGGAAATACACACACACACACACACACATAAGCATATACATACACAGGATAGATGAGGTAATACTATGTAGTATCTATATATGACAAGAGGAGCGGTACGGTGTAGCACCAATAAATACAGAATAGAACAATCACTGATATAAGCTAACAATGGCTATCACTGAAAAAGAAAATATATAAAAAAACTAATTTCTAATCCTATTAGATTGGAAATATTCAAAAATAAACAAAATGTCCAAATATTTCTCCAACTTTATCATGCCAGCCGTGATGAACAAAAACCAGGAAGAGAGAAGGTGCCGGGCAAATAGCTGAAAAATCCTCTTGGATAGTCTAACCCAGAGGTCCCCAACTCCAGTCCTCAGGGACCACCAACAGGTCATGTTTTCAGGATATCCTATGGTAAGAACCCCTGTGGCAATGTCTGAGGCACCAACAATAATTACATCACCTGTGCAACACTGAGGAAATCCTGAAAACATTACCTGTTGGCGGTCCCTGAGGACTGGAGTTGGGGAACACAGGTCTAAGGGATGGCGAATAATACAATTCACAGTTTATTAGGATCCCAGTGTGGAAGAGAGGGAACAACCATTTTATATGCTCTACTATAATGGGTCACCCCTCAAGACACTGATTGTATCAGAGATGGCAGAAGTCCCTCAGTGTGGAAACTCCAGTGATAAAGAGTATAATGACTAATAGCTGTTATAAAACTCTGGAGGAAAGGCACAAGGGCGGGTGGTCGGTGTATAGAGAAATCTATCCGATGGGGATACAAAAGTCTAGCAGGAAAAAGCTCAACCACACAGATACAAACGGGTGTATAATAGAGCCGCCGGAGCTTTTCATCATGACGTAACTGATAGATCCGAGACTGAAAGAAGTCCGAGATTAGATGGAAAACTCCGTACAGCCCAACACCTCCCTGCCATGTTACTGTGTCTCCTAAGGTGTTGCCTAGAAGAGTGTAACTGTATATCCTCCATGGTTCATGGGCTTTACTAGTCTACTTCAGCTATGCAGACATTAGTCTACGGGCTAACTGCACACCACGGAGCTAAGAACCGCATATAGAGGTGTCCCTGCCCAATGCCCCATTTACACGGGATGACTACTGGCTAAACAATCTGCATGAGCGCTTGACGTCACCGCTAGTTGTCAGCTCTCATGCAGAAGGTTTCATTCAGAGTATCTAAAAAGGGTTAAAAACTTGTGCTCCCAAGCTCTTCTGTGACGCTGAGATTTGAAATTGCCTTTTTTTTTTTTTATTAGCAACTTTCATAGGTTTTGTCCGTAACTAGAAAAATGCTCAGCTACAGGTAATTCTGTCTTTCTTTACTTGTGTGGCGATGAGATCTCATCCTCGCTTTCTGTTTTGGTCCTGTTTCTCCAACATAAAGGCCACCAACTGCACATGATCATCAGGTACACAACATTGGACGTGAAACGTGTGAATGTCCCTGGGATCTTGTAGTCCTGCTTTGTGTTGGGGATTTGTATCCTGTCTGCGGTCCGTACATGTCAGCAGGTCTTACAGCTCCTTACCTTACAGTAATAAGTTACTGTGTGTGTGTCAGAGGGCAATGCACTCCTGATTATAATGCATTGAATCTCTCATGGAATTTTATTACTTCTTCTTCGGATGTTGGTGCAGACAATTATGACATCATCAACGTAGTAGAAGTAGGCCAACAGTTTGCTGGAGCAGGAGGACAAAGTAACTCTCCAGTTTTGCCATGAAGAGGCTGGCATAGTATGGTGCTATTTTACTGCCCGTGGCTGTTTCAGTGAGTTGCAGGAATATATCTTGGCCAAAGATGAGAAATAATTGTGTGTGAGGATGAATCTCGTGAGTTGTAACACCATAGGCAACCCCATTGGCCTCAAGGTGTGCCTGGAAGACAATCAGTCCATCTTCGTGTGGGATGTTGGAATATAAGGATTCCATATCCATGGTGGCCAGGATGGCGCTATTGGGGAGGGGACCTACGATTGACAGTTTGTTTGTTAGGTCCGTGGTATCCTGCAAGTAGCTGGTTGTATTTCTCACCAGTGGTTTAAGGGCACCTTCTACCCATCCTGAAATTTTTTCAGTTAAGGTTCCCACAACTGAGATAATTGGCCTCCCTAGGTTGCCTGCTGTGTGTAGTTTGTGAAGCATCTAGAATACACCAACCGTGGGGTCCTCCAGTATCAATATATGCAAAACTCGACATGCAGTGGCCTCTCAGGTAGATAAATGGAGTTGTGGTGTGATTAGAAAAATAGGGCAAGAGTAGCAAGATCGTTCGCTTTTGTGGGGCTTGTTGGCCACTAGACACCGCTACAATGCAGAGAAAAGATTTCACCCAGTTAACAGTGTTTGGGAAGGGGTGCATTATTGGACTATGAGAAACTCGATTGTCATATCAACAAATTAACACCACTTGGGCCGTTCTGATCATATTAGGAACTGTTGGGATCAGTGGATGCATGAGGACATGCACAAAAGGTAACCAGATTCAGGACACCCTCAACAGACCAACAGGAGAGAGGATTATCTAATCGCCTGACAAGCATGAAGACCGCCAACTGTTTTGCTGTCCACCATCTAGAGACAGGTGGCACCATTGTTACAGGCTTCTGAGTCTGTTTGAACCATTTCCAGGCACTTGGTTAAAGGGCATTTGGTCTCACGGTTCCCATTGAGTATATTGCCACTGACAACCACTATCGCCTCCATTTGCAGTGGTGGCTTGAACAATGAAACTGGACTGCTATGGAGTGGAACCGGATTGTCTTCAGTGATAAATCTAGATTTCATTTGGGCTCCGATGATGGCCATGTTCGTATATGGAGACATAGGGTTGAGTGCCTCAATTCTGCCCCCACTTCTAGTGTGATGGTCTTGGAGGCCATCACTTACAACAGTCGGTCACCCCTAGTGGTGGTATGAGGGAGAATGGCAGCTCAGTAGTATGTTCAGGACATCCTGCAGCCACATGTGTTCTCTCTCATAGCAGGGCTTCCAAGAGGAATTTTCTAGCAGAATAATGCTCGGCCGTACACACAAGGGAGTCACAGGAATGCCTTCATAACATTGTCACACTTCCAAAGCCTGCCTGGTCACAAGAGTTATCACCAATGAAACATGCATGAAATGTGTGGGACATCAACTTTGATGGCCTATTAGTTTGCATGATCTAGAGGCTCAGTTACAGCAAATGTAGAGTGATGTGCCACAGAATACCATGTGGAACCTGTATGCCACCTCATATCAAATCTGATATCCAAGCTAGAGGCAGCCCAACAGGCTACTAGAGTTTCCAAGACCACCCATATAACATCTTGTAGCCAAGCTTGAGGTGGCACAAAAGGAAACTAGAGCCTCCATGCTCACCCCTATCACATCTTACATCCAATCTAGAGGAGGTACTAAAGCCTTCCTTCAAGTCTTGACTTTTGTTTTTGCAAAAAATTCGCCTTTTGCCCAGACATTGTAATCACTCACATATCAATTTTATGCAGACCAAAGCAACCCTGGCTCATGCACCAAACACGCTTCATCTGGTGGTGCTCTGGGTGTGCTGAATGTTTGTGGAGAAAGTAGCAAACGGCCGGAAACTTTCTCCACTTTAAATTCATCCTCAGAACCTACAACCTAGCCTTCCACAATACCAAAGAAGTCTACTTCACCTCTGTCATCTCCTCACTATCCCACAACCCTAAACAACTCTCTGACACTTTTTACTCCCTTCTCAAACCTAAACTACAGCCCCAGCGATGGATCTCAGGCCGAAGAGCTGGCTGCTTACTTCAAAAAGAAAATCAATGACATCCGGCAGGAGATAATCTCCCAATGCCAGACTAGCCTCGATCCTAGTCTCCTCAGTACTGCATCTAGCTACTGCTCTCTCTGTACTCAGACCAACAAAAGAGA
The DNA here is from genome assembly GCF_035609145.1 of Eleutherodactylus coqui. Classification (NCBI taxonomy): domain Eukaryota; kingdom Metazoa; phylum Chordata; class Amphibia; order Anura; family Eleutherodactylidae; genus Eleutherodactylus; species Eleutherodactylus coqui. Next base: position 40,357,620 of record NC_089837.1, read on the forward strand.
AAGAAGTCTCTAGATTGCTCTCCTCTGCTCACCCTGCAACCTGCACTAGCGACCCTCTCCCCTCACACATCCTCCGGTCCCTCTCCCCGTGGGTTATCTCCTATCTTACCACTACATTGAATCTCTCTTTGATCTCTGGCATCTTCCCCTCCTCACTCAAACATGCCATCATATCCCTACTGCTAAAGAAACCGATGTTGTCAACTACCGATCCATCTCCAAACTTCTTTTCATCTGCAAACATTTGAACGCCTGGCTGACTCTCGCCTTATAAGCTATTTATCAGAACACTCTCTTCTTGAACCCCTCCAGTCCGGCTTCCGCCCTCTACACTCGACAGAAACCGCCCTGACTAAAGCGTCAAATGACCTCTTGACGACCAAATCAAGGGGTGACTACTCCCTACTGATTCTCCTTGAACTTTTTGCAGCATTTGACACTGTCAACCACAAACATCTCCTCGGTATGCTTTGCTCCATTGGGTTAAAGGACACTGCTCTCTCCTGGTTCTCCTACTTATCTGACTGCTCATTCAGTGTATCCTCTGCTAGCTCCCCCTTCCCTATCCCTTGCTGTTGGGGTCCCCCAAGGCTCGGTCCTTGGCCCCCTCCTCTTCTCCATCTACACAGCCCTTATTGGACTAACAGGAGATTTGGCTTTCAGTACCATCTCTATTCTGACGACACCCAGTTACACCTCCTCCCGTGACATCACCGCAGCATTCCTCCAGAATGCTGACTGTCTGTCTGCTGTCTCTAACTCTATGTCCTTTCTTTTCCTAAAACTGAAACTCTCAAAAACTGACCCACTGGTGTTTCTGTCCTCTGCTAACTGACCTCATCCTGACATCTCCAATTCAGTGTGTGGCACCACCATTGCTCCCAGACAGCATGCCCAATGTCTTGGGGTTATTTTTGACTCCGATCTCTGCTTTACTCCAATCTCTCACTGGAAGTGTCACCTGCACCTCAAGAACATTGCAAGAATCTGACCCTTTCTCACCGCTGACACGCTAAAAACGCTTACTGTTGCCCTCATCCACTCCCAGCTCGATTATTGCAACTCACTGGTGCTCAGCCTTCCCTGCACCAGACTCTACCCACCAAACCATCCTGAATGTGTCAGCCAGGCTCATCTTCCTGTCCAGCCGCTACTCGGACATATCTGCCCTGTGCGGTCACTGCACAGGCTGCCTGTAAAATATAGAATTCAATTCAAACTCAATACCTTCATCCATAAAAGCCTCCGTAGCACTGCGCCGTCCTACATTGCTTCCCTCATCTTAATCCACCACCCAGTCCGCATCGTCCATTCAGCTAATTAAATCAGATTAAGCGCCCCCCTTTAATATGAACCTCTCATTCCCGCCTACAAGACTTCTCCAGAGCAGCACCTGTTCTCTGGAACACGCTACCCAAAACTATCTGGGCAATCCCTGACACACAAAACTTTAGGCGTGCTCTAAAGACACACCTCTTCAGGGAGGTATACCAGATCGCCTAAACCAAACTCGGACTGATAACATGGTCCCTGTCCTACTGACTGCAATCCCTGCTAGCTGCAATCAACCACCCCTTGCAATCATACTAATTCAACCACCACACGGCTTATGTCTGACCATTGTCTGTGTGTAAAGCATCCCTCACTCTCCATCTCACCATACTGAGCACATCTCCAGCCCCTTTACCTTTTGTATCACCCCATTATTTGTAGTGTGTACTGTTTCCATCAATGGATTACTTCATGTAACAGTGGTTTTTGTATCTTTGGTTCTTGTATCTTTTTTTCCCGTGTTTTGTAAGCGCTGCTGAATATGTTGGCGCTATATAAATTAAGAATATCATTATAGCAACGTTACACTCACACATAGAAAAGTTTCATTTGATCCTGACAACTCCTTATAGGGACATAGAAAAAAAAGCAAAGAGGGCTTAAAATAAAAAAATTAAATATTTATCTATCTTGGCAGCTCCACGTCCAGCAATAACCCCCCGATGTCTGCCGCACAGAACCCAGAAGCAGCAGGTGGTCATGTGCCGATCATTGTGCACAATGTATGGCACATGACGGCCTGACGCTTCTTCTGGGCTTCGTGCAGCAGGCTCCATGCCTGCAGAGCTGGAAGTAGAGCTGCTGGGGATAGATGAATATTCAATTTCGTTTTATTTTAAGCCCTTTTTGGGCCTCATGTTCACGGGAAAATTCGGGCCTGCATGGATTCCCTATGCGGAATCCCGCAGCGGTTCCCTCCTGCCCCACAGACATGAGGCCAAAAACCAGATATACTTACCTGTCCGGATCTGTCCTCCGTCGCGACCGGATCTTCTTTCTTTGGGCCGGCGGATGTGCTTGGCACGCCGGCAGCATGCTGCGCACAGTTTTTTTTCGTTTGAACTCCTGCTTTTCTGCGGTCTAGCAGCACAGCATAAATACATCCGCGGGTGTGCCGTGGGACCGGATGGCTTCCATGGAAAACGCGCAAAAAATGAAGCATGCTGTGGGTGCTTTCCCGCACGCCAGGAAAAAATTACATCCACAGGTATTTAAGCATCTGCAGGTCTCCAATGATTCCCTATGAGAGCGGATAACACGTGCACGACACTGGCGCGGATTGGCTAATTCCATTTTGCCCATGGACATTGGGCCTTACTCTTTTTCATGACCTGGAAACCCCCTTTAATGTGATTTCCTGCTTGTTTATCTCTTCCATTGAGCCCTTGCCAAGGTTGCAAAAAGAACATAGCTGAACAAGGCTTGGAAATGCAAGAATACAAAAAGCTGCAAGACCTGAGGAAGACATCCAGAGTTCAGATCCCAGTGAGCACAGCTGCCAACAGCCACTGTGGCATCCTCTGATCACCCGTTGGATTATACATCTAGTTGTGTTCAGTTCAAAGTTATCTTCGTGTTGTAAAAAGTTTTTAAATTTATATTGTTATTCTTTATTACAGACTGTTTTTGTGTTTGAGGTACTGATACATCTTTAAAGAAGGACAAGAAGGTAAATCTAACACAATTATAGTACTAGAATGTCTTGTAATACTGTTGCGTATAGTGAGCGATATTACGTACATTTTTGCAAAAACATCTGACAAAGGTTAAGTTCTTACATCACCAAGGGCTGTTACACACATCATCTGTCTGGTCATCAGCTGGGGAAGACAGAGAACCCCTGGGAAAATCCCAACCCAGTGCGGACATCTCCTGTCACGGGTGCAGGGCTTCTGGCTCCATCAGGTCTCCCCGGCATATTTTACATTCAAACCAATATAAATGCTGACATTCACATGTTTACTTTTCCACTGTAGCTGAGTCATCCATAGGAGCCCCAGTTACAGGGGAAAACAACCCCTGTGGTGACAATATGTACTGGAAGAGCTCATCGGGGTCTGCTGAGACCCTGCAGCTCTGCTATGCCAGGGGGTCACTTGACTGCCGGTTCGCGTAGTGGAAGAAACGCTTCCACTTTCTAGAACACAGTGCTCATTGAGCGCTGTGTACTCGTTAAAAACCACTTCCTCCTCCGGGTTCTCAGCCTTGACTAATAGCAGACAATCCGACCTGCTTCTGATTGATTGCAGAAGCAGGGGTTTCAATCCTCACTTTATTTTTTACTATCGGGCAGGATTAAATTCCAGGACCAAGCCTTGTAAATTTACAGGGCTTGGTCCTAATGGCTTAAGGCATAGACAAGAATGGTGCTATGCCCGGATGCTTTCAAGGTCCCAAGAAGTCTAAAATAACGAGCTACCTAAAAAGCAGAGTTTAAACATGGCTAAAACTATACTAAAAGGAGCCTACAAACATCCATCTTAACCACTATTATCACACAGACTAGTAACACGTTGGGCTTCCTTCAGCCTTCAGAATCGTAGTACTTATTCTCGGTGCCCATCTACAGGTATCAGAGGACCCAGGGTGCGCCAAGAACACATTCCTTACATCATCAACCTACCGCTGTGCATGTGTAAGGGATGAGATATATAATAACAGCATTATATATTGGATAGCTCTGATGTCTTGGATTCTCCTCCAGACGTCTCAGCTCCTCCACCGGCCTAAACTGTTCACACCTGACAGGAGGGTCACCGATTCATGCTGCTTGCACCAAATTCTGATGTCCCATCAGCTCGGTGCAACAGAGATCTGGATTCATCTGACCAGGAGATGTTTGTCCACTACGCAGTGATATGATTTTTGTGCTCTTTTCCCCCCTGGAGTCTCATCTTCTGTGTCTCTTATACACAATGGCGCTGGAGCTGGTCGTCTTCTGTTATAGTCCGTCCGTTTTAAGGAACCAGCTGTGGGTTTGGGGACATTATCTGGAGCGCTGGCATTGTATTCAGCTGTAATTTGCCTAACTGTACACCAACTGATAGAACAGTTCCTGACATCCATCCTGTTTCCAGCTATAGGATCCCCTTTCACTAGATGTTTTCCTCTGTCACGCCATTCTCTGTATACCCTCCACACCGTTACATGAGAACCCCACAAGCGTGGCAGTGAAATCCTGGCACCGGCTAGTCTAGCACCGATGGCCGGCCTCGTTGGGAGTCAATCAGACTCAGATGGAATATCCCATCTAATCTGGATTCACACTGAAACTGATCCAAAGAATAATTGCAGAATTTGGCAATATCAACAAAAGAGCAACAAAATCAGTCACATTTCAATTTTTTGGGGACCGAAAAATGGCGCCATCTGCAGCATTATTATTCTGGGAAAGTAAAAACGAAAGCCTGATGGAGTGGAAGCAAATAGAAGAAACAGAAGGCTGGATTTCTTTTTTAAAACCCACTGGGGGGAAAAAACGGGTCAATTTTTTCCCGTTTTCTATCAGTTTCTCTCCTCCAAATATGAATCAGAGACAGAAACCTTGAACTGCCCCGAACACCGATGTGAGGGCGACCTAAATGACCCAAAAAACCGGAAGTAGAAAACTTTGTGAAAACCAGAACTTGTGTCAGTCTGAGAGCGTTCGGCCACAACTGTAGATTTATTAATGGAAATCTGTTAGTAGGGGCAAAAACAGGGACATTTATAGGGCAAAAAGGGACAGAGGGACTCGGGCCAATGACAGGCCGCTCCGTCGGCAAAAGCGACACGTGGGCCAACGCCGGGCCGCTTTGGCCATAAGAGCGACACTTGGGGGTGACGCTACAATTCCTCTGTGGCCTTAAGGCCACCTGCAGACGAGCGGGTCAGATCCATCAGCGAGAATTCTCGCCGCGGGACCCGACCCGAGCGCCTGCAGAGACGAGCGCGTACTCTCCCGCGCCTGGCGGCCCCGGCTCTTTCATGTGCCGGCTGCCGGGCAGCTGGCGCATGCGCAGACCGGAGCCAGCAGCTGGGTGAGTGTGCGAGCCCCGCACAGAAATAGGACATGCCGCGGTTTGTTTGCCGCGCGACATTTCGTGCAGCCAAACCACGGCCATTTGCATAGGAGTGCGTTTATTAACGCAATCCTATGCAGACTTTGAGCGGCAGAAATCCCGCGGGAAATCCCGCCGCTGGATTTCCGCTCGTCTGCAGGCGGCCTTAGGGAACTTTCCCGCGGGACGGAATTAGTCGCACGGATATTTCTGCCTCATACTGCGGACAATCCGCCCGTGTGAGCGCTCTCATATACATTCCCCCCTCCACTGGAGGATAACCTCCCCCGCACCCCTGTAGTAATAACCACATGGACCGTGTCTGACCTCCCCACAAGACCCTCCGCCGCCTCTTACCTCTCTATTACAAGTCTCTGAAGAATGCTGGCTGATAACAGAGAGAACAGCAGTGACCACAACCTGCTCTGTATCTGCTACACTGCAATAGGACCTGTGATGATGTCACCATCATGTGACCAGTAGGGGCGGAGCTCAGCAGTGAGGAGAAGTGGTGGCTGAAGGACCTGTGATGATGTCACCATCATGTGACCAGTATATGAGGGGCAGAGCTTAGCAGTGAGGAGAAGTGGTGGCTGAAGGACCTGTGATGATGTCACCATCATGTGACCAGTATATGAGGGGCGGAGCTCAGCAGTGAGGAGAAGTGGTGGCTGAAGGACCTGTGATGATGTCACCATCATGTGACCAGTATATGAGGGGCAGAGCTCAGCAGTGAGGAGAAGTGGTGGCTGAAGGGCCTGTGATGATGTCACTGTCATGTGATCAGTATATAAGGGGTGGAGCTCAGTAGTGAGAAGGAGGAGTGGTTATACAATGTTACACTGACTAGTACGGCCCACGCTCTTCACTGTGCAGATGGAGTAGTCGTCACTGTTACTTGGCTAACGGCATGGATCCCCTTTTTCCGGTTCCGGCCCCCCCCCCCCCCCCCCCACAGACCCCAGACTTTGTCCTGATCTGCTAATTTAATCCTAAAGTATTAAAATGAGCATTTTTTACGAAAGACTTAATATTTTGCCTCTGTTTTCCTGTCGCATTAAAGCCACATATGTAGTAAAATATGTCTGGGTGATCGCCACAATCTGGAGCCATTGTACCCAACCAACAGTAGGGGGCGGCGGCATGAGGGCGGAGTCGTACAGGCTGCCAAGATGACTTTTGCTCACGTTTAGGCTTTGTGATTGCGGCAAATCTTGACGTGATGCAGATAAATCAATGTCATTATCGTAATCCGCTACCTATTTATGTCCATCTATTCCTTGCGCAATCGTTCCGTCCCTCCGGAGAACATTCTCACACGTTACAAATGAGGTCATTAAAAAAATTAGTTATTTTTTTTTTTATTTTCACATTTTGTGCTAAAAAAAATTTGCAGGTTATTTTCGGAATCCGCGGAAAAAATCCGCTGCGTTCCGTCTCTTTATTTACAAAACAACAGACAAAAGTTGCAAAATTGCAGATCAGAGTTTTTAATGCAAATCTATTTCCCAGGTCAAACATCGGGACTGTCCCGCCATAAGGGCTCGTGCCCACGGACGGAGCCGGGGAACGCCCACGGACGGAGCCGGGGAACGCCCACGGACGGAGCCGGGGAACGCCCACGGTGGTAAACGAAAAGTCTCCGCTGGTGATCGTTTTCGAACGGTTTTCATTAATACTATATTAATGGAGACCTCCGCTGTGGAAAAACGCGGTGAAATAAACCGTGCCGCAATGTCCTGCCCGCAGCGGTAATCACGCATGTGAGCGCTGACAGGCAGAAAGGCTGTGAGGGTCAATAGAACCTAACAGCTACAAAAAGAAGAGACGTGGCGGGAAAATAACAGCGGGCGGCAGCCCCCGCATACAACACGGTTCACCACAGACTCCAGCACATTCCCCGCAGCAGATGGGGGTAGTAGTCCCACGTACAGGTGACCCCGGAGACTGCGCTGCTGTCGATGTTTCCTGGCGCAGGCCAAGAAATCATTATTGAAATTTTTCATCATGGCGGCGCCAAGTGATCCCGAAAAAATGGAAGACCCCTTCGCCACCCTCTAGACTGATGTGGCTAGAGGTACTAGATCAAATTAGATACATGAAGGAGCTATGTGCCAGGGACGAACTGCGTTACAACAAACACATGGCGACTTGGAGCACCTAGAACACACAGAGGGACAGGGCGGAGATATCCACGTGGGTTCTGAATAGATCAATCCCCCCCACCCCCCTCCCCCTTGAACATATCCTGCTTAGGTCTCCTTCTAAGGGGCCGATTGGAGTCAAAGGGACAAGCAGGTCAGATACCCTCCCCCCCTCCATCCTCCCCCCCCATCCTCCTTCTTTTCAACGCTTTCTGCTCTTTAACTCTCTCTTCTTCTCTACTATACTGTAGACTCTATATGGGTCGCATTTAACTTTCTACCTTTCTTGTAAATAGTTTGTTGCTAAACGGTTTATGCAGTAATATAATGTTCACAGTCAATGATTGGACTCAAGAACCGGATATAAGTATGTGAAACTTAGTTTTATTGTTTTGAAGAATACTTTAATGCTTTAATGTTGTACTATGGCCACAAGTGAGGGCCTATGATCTTACTTGGTATACAAATAGAAATAAAATACATTTTGAACCATAAAAAGAGTAAAAAGAGCATTTCTATATCCATATATATATATACATATATATATATATATATTTATACCCATGTAAACCCACAATACATCATGGATCCAGATTACAGTTGACTGCAGGGTAACTATAAATTTGAACGTTTGAAAAATCCAGTCTAATTCTATACAAAAAAACCTCTTACTGGCTGTTCGATGTCTGTGAATAACTTGGTGCATTCCATTTTTTTTAGTATTTAGCCCATGTCAAATAAGAATATTGACTTTACTCTATGAAATCTCTCAGATGAGTTTTCAAAATTTGATTTCCCTCAAAACTATTTTTTTTACATAAAGAACATCATAATGGCTCCTCCACTTTGTGAGCTCTATGATGAGCCCCGTGTTTCGTATTTGTAGTAAAACATTTCCTGTGTTATGAACATTAAAATGACTTCCCTTTTGTGTGAATTCTCTGATGTCTAACAAGATCTGACTTTTTCGTAAAACTTTTCTCGCATACTGAACATGAATATGGCTTCTCTCCTGTATGAAGTCTCTGATGTATAACAAGATTTGTTTTTCGTGTAAACCATTTCCCACATTTTGAACATGAAAATGGCTTCTCCCCTGTGTGAGTTTTCTGATGTCTAACAAGACCTGATTTCTCCATAAAACATTTTCCACATTCTGCACATGAATACGGCTTCTCTCCTGTGTGACATCTCTGATGTATAAGAAGATGTGTTCTATCCGTAAAAGATTTCCCACATTCAGAACATGGAAAGGTCTTCTCTCCCGTGTGAATTCTCTTGTGTCCAAGAAGATTTACTTTACTTGTAAAACATTTCCCACATTCTGAACATGAAAATGGCTTTTCTCCTGTGTGATGTATTTGATGTCGAACAAGATTTGTTTTTTGTGTAAAACATTTCCCACATTTTGAACATGAATATGGCTTCTCTCCTGTGTGAATTCTCTGATGCCTAACAAGATCTGATTTATCGGTAAAACATCTCCCACATTCTGAACATGAATATGGCTTCTCAACTGTGCAAGTTCTTTCGTGCGTAAAAAGACCTGAGCTATTTGTAAACTGTTTTCCACATTGAAGACTATTACTGTCAGTGGGGCCTTTACTTGTAGTAAAATTCTCTGATCGATTAGGAGAAGGTTCCTCGTGATTAGGGGGATTATATGATGGATCTGCACTGTTACATACTGGCTGAACATTAAGGGTAATGAGGTTTTCTCCTGGAGGGTGCTGCACAATATCTTCATCTTCTGCTTTATAATTTAGCGATAACATGAAGTTTCCATCAAAGTCCTCAATCGGATTTTCTGTTAGGATTAAATTATGATTTAGTGACTTTTTTTTTTTTTTTAAGTAGCCAAATATATAAAATTCTTACATGGCTGGAAAAACACCTTCTGGCTTTCACTAAAAAAATAAAAATAAAAAATAAAAACTACATAAAAAATTGCCCCCAAAACTGCATGTGTGTTTTCAGCCTTATAATATTTTGTTCTTCACCATTACATGCATCAATGACAATACACACAATTCAGGTCATAGGATCGCATGTTCAAGTCCCCTTCGGGGACATAATAAATATCAGCTACCTACACCAGCCTCAGCTCCACTAAACCCATCACTCCAGCCTTCAACAGCACAGAATGAACTTCAGATTACACTGAGGTCACAATGCACCAGAAAACTAATCCACATCCAAGCCCCTCACACGGTTCTCATCTGCTCTCTTGATCTACAGTGGAAACACAACATGTTTCAGTACTTAAGCAATATGGGCTCTGCCTAGCGAGTTACCCACTAAAAGAGACTTCGCTTCCATGGTACATAAAGTGGAGCAACGCCAGGAGAGGGTTTTAATGGTGTTTTGTTTGGATTTACGCTCCATATCACAATAAGTCACAGTACAATAGCAGCAAGCATCCTTCATACTGATACAGCGCTTGACCAAAGTAGAGAACTCCCTGTCTATGCAAAACTCATTCAATAGACACATCCTACTGTAATCAGATGTTCAGGAGTACAGAAGTAGGAGAACAACATTAAACTACAGGGTATACCAGAAGCAGTTCCCCTAGCAACTTCCATTCTTTGATTGTTGCCATTTTCAACAAAGCTTTATCTTGCCCCGATTCCACTGATGGACAGAGTGCAGAGAGTGAAGAGTAGTCATTGAGCACAAGAAGAAGCTCCTCGGGACATCTTGTGTAGAGTCCACTTTTAGAAGGAAAAAGAAGAGATCCTACAACAGGCCTGGAATCAAAACACAGGGATCACACTACTCTCAGACATACGGAGAACTTTGGGCATGAGATGCCTTCTCAGACCCTTTTTGAACCTCATCACAGAAAATGGTGCTACCTACAGATGGGGCCATCCCTTCCATCTCATCATCAGAAAAAACAGAACCACCTTCTCCCTGAATTCACAAGACCAAGTAGCTGCCTTATTACAGTTCCTTGAGATTGAAAACATAGATTTTTCGAATTAGGTGGCATTTCCCTTCCTCAACTCACAGGGACCATCTTTAGCTCAACACCATGAACGCAGACCACCCACCAGACTTCGCCGTTCACAATCAACAAACCATGAACAATTTCCCCGAGTAGCCCCGCGATTCTCAGGAGAATAACACAACAAGCTCCCTTTTCAAGACTCCATTCATTCCCCCTAAGGCTGCATTCACACGAACGTATATCGGCTTGGTTTTCACGCTGAGCCGATATACGTCCTCCTCGTGTGCAGGGGTGGGGCGAGGGTGGAAGAGCCAGGGGCAGGAACTGAGGCTCCCGCCCCCTCTCTGCCTCCTCTCCGCCCCTCTGCACTATTTGCAATGAGAGGAGGCGGGACAGGGGCGGGGCTAAGGGCCACAAATTAGCCCCGCCCCGTCCCGCCTCTCCCCATTGCAAATAGTGCAGAGGGGCGGAAAGGAGGCAGAGAGGGGGCGGGAGCTCAGTTCCTGCTCCTGGGCTCTTCCATCCTTCCCCCCCTGCACACGAGGAGGACGTATATCGGCTCGGCGTGAAAACCGAGCCGATATACGTTCGTGTGAATGCACCCTAAAAGTGTATTACAGCTTATACTGTGCAACCTGTGACTAAATCTCAAACACCACAAGGGCCAATGTTTTCACCAATATCTCCTATACTGCAAAAGTAATAAAAGTTTAAATCACCCCCCTTTTGCCATGTCTATAATTCAAAAGTCTAAATAATAAAATAAAAATACATATTTGATATCGCCGCGTCCGTAAAAGTTCGATCTATCAAAGTAACACATTATTTACCCGGCACGGTGAACGTCGTCCGAAAAAAAAATAAATAAAGAACGCCAGACATGCACTTTTTCAGTCACCCTGTCTCCCAGAAAAAATGCAATAAAAAGTCGTATGTATTCCGAATTAGTACTAACGGAAATTACAGGACATCCCGCAAAAAATGAGGCATTGCTGAACTACGTCGATGGAAAAATAAAAAAGTTATTGCGCGCACAAGATGACCATAGAAATTATTTGAAAAAAATTAAATGTCTTTGAAAAAAAAGTAAAGTAAAAAAAAAACTATACAAGCTTGGTATCGTAGTAATCGTACCGCCCATACAATAAAGTTATCGTGTCATTTTTGTTGCAGTTTGTGCGCCGTAGAAACAAGACGCACTGAATGATGGCAGAATGTTTTGTTTTTTTTTTCATTTTACTCTATTAGAATTTTTAAAAAGTTTTTCAGTACATTATATGGTACTTTAAATAGCACCAGTGAAAACTACAACTCGTCCTGCGGAATCCAAAATGGTACTACAGCTCGTCATGCATAAAACATCTGCTAACTGATCTCCCTCCATTTCCAATAGCCCTGCGCCCCCCACTAGCAATTCGGGCTAAGGAGAAAGAGGGTCCTATCAAGGACTAAAGTTGTGGACCCAATGAAGTGGCCTCTGAATGCAGGTACAAGATGTCTGTAAGTACAATAATGAAGTGGAAATGTGAAATCCACCTATTCAGCCAGAACAGCGAAAGGGCCCCAGAACCGTAGTGCAAAACTATGGAAACACATATGGGGCTTACGCTAACTTACAACAGGCGAGTACGATATGAGGCCATGAATTACGGTTCAATATCGCCAACATGCCATTTCCTTGCGGATTTGAGGCATTTTTATGTGAAAACCGCGTCGTATCACTTTGTATTCCTAGAAAGTGGTGCAATGCTGCCCCATTGATAGAAATGCAAGAGCACGGCTCAAGATGGGACGTGCCGCGATTTGTTTCCCACATTGCTTAAGTGTATGACCCGATTCAAAATAATCTTGCGCAATTTTCTCGCCTTTGTGAAGCTGGACTTAAAATGCATTTTTACAGCAATTAAAAAGCAAATCAAAACCGCTGCAAAACTGGGAATCATGGGAGCAAATCATGGGAAACCCCACATGGAAATCCAGCTTTATACGAAGCGATGATCCCTGAGCGTGTGATTGCGCCAATCTTTGCTCAGTGTGAACAAGCAATCGAAGGTTAATTGGCATTAATCCCTTAAGGCCCTTTTTTTTTTTTTTCCTCTTCACTTCACTTTTTTATTTTTCCATTTAGATAGCTACATGGGGGGCTGGTTTTTGAGGTATAAAAAAAAATGCAATTCCGCCAGGTTTGTGGGAGGGGGAGGTCTTGTTTTTACGGTGTACACGTTGCGGCAAAAATCACATAATTTTATCCCATGTGACAGCAGGATTACGATGATACCAAATTTATATAGTTAGTTTTACTTTTTCCTGTACGACTTTTAAAAAATAAAACATCTTTGGAAAAAAAGACATTTTCTGCCGCCATTGTCTGGCAGCCATATTTGTTTTATTCTTCCATTGATACAGTTGACTGAAAATGCGCAATTCAAGAGTTTAGATCTTTTTTTTCTGACGACATAGATGGAACTTTCTTTCTCAAGTCACAATTATCGTGAGGGATCATTTGTTAACCCCGTCCTCTCATAACTTTATATTACTCTCAGCAGCTCATCCAGTGTACATGAGGGGGCATGCTGCTGACAAATGATATTTCTTATGGCCTCATAAAAACTGTGATTAACCCCTTAACAGCACAGGGCGTACAGTTACGTGGATGTGCGGGCTCTATATGGAGTAGGATCCTGAACCGATCCCGCCCCATACAAGGCAGATGTGGCTGCCTGTGATAGCAGACACCCACCTGCAACAGCTTTGATCAGCACAAACACTGATCATGACTGTTAACTAGAGATGAGCGAGCATGGTCAGATAAGTCAGTGCCTCGAGCGAGCATCGCTCTTCTCGAGTAACTGCATTCTTGTCCGAGTGTGCTCGAGGGGGCGGCGGGTGATAGCGGGGGAGAGAGTGAGAGAGATATCTCTCTCTCCCCCCCTCCCCACCTGCTCACCCCCGCCGCCCCCTTGAGCCTGCTTGGACAAGAATGCAGTTACTCGAGAAGAGCGATGCTCGTTCGAGTAACTGACTTATCCGAGCATGCTTGCTCATCTCTACTGTTAACCCTCAGAATGCCACTATCAATTCTGATCGCCCAAATGGCCCCCTGCAACATGATTGCGTTGTGCTGTTTGGTTGACATGGCACCCAGCAGCCTTCTAAAGGGGGAGGAAAGGGTGTCACAACATTTTCCATCAAAAATTGCTTAGCACTGTGTGGGCAGGTGTGCTGTCACGATGGAGGAGCCAGTCATCTGTTTGCCCACACAGCGCTGAGTGTTACGCAACTTTTGACAAAAAAACAGCTAGACACCCTTGCCGCAACATCTATTCAAGTATTTTTGTTATGAGAACTTTGAGTGGTGAAAAAGAAAACTATTTCACAGCTGCACGTTGTTCGTATGAATCGGCCATCTCAAAATAGGCAAAAAAATGAACAACTTGTCAAAGAAAAAAAAATGAATCACTGGAGCTCAGTGCTTCCCAATGTTGGCTAGCATACCACCTCAGAAGGGTTCCACGGGCATTCACCTAGTAACAGAAGCCCACCCACCAAACTCACCAGAAGAAGATTCCTGTTACTTTTGGGTGGTTGTTGTTAGACTTTAGTCGTTCCCCATCCTCGGCAACCCTAAAGGCGAGCTCCCTCTATGTTTTTCGGTTTTTCACTGCTTCTTTCAGCTGTGTGATATCTATGCCAGCATCACCTCTGACAGTATCAGCCATTGTGTTCTTTGGTTGCTGATCTGTCCATGCATTATAGATTTTTCTAGCGCCATTTCCTCTAGCCACACTCCTCCTCACATGCTCTCCAGGAAAGCCCTGTAACCATGCCCCCCTCTTGCTCTGCTATAGGGAAATCCCTTCGGGAGAGAGGTGGAGGGAGCCCCCTACTGGCCTCTGCTTCTGGGGAATTGCCCAGCAGGGGGGCAGGAGGAATACCCTGCTGCTTACAGCAGGGCATTTAAAATGTGTTGCCAAGAAGCACATTTTAAATGTCCCATTGTAAGTTCCTATTAGTCCCCGTAGGGATCAACGGAATACTCTCGTCCCTGGGGGGACTATCAGGAGTATACAGCGGGACATTTATAATGTGCTTCTGGGCAGCATGTTTTGATGGTCCTGTTGTAAATCAGCGGGGAATCTATTCCCTGCACAATAGTTTCCATAAACTCCTGCTCCTATAGGAATCAATAGAAACTTCTGCCCATCGAGCACCAAAGACAAGACAGGTCCTATTATTTTGCGCAGGATGGATTTGCGATGCGGGCACTGTAGCCACGCATGTCCTATCTTTCTTAGATGTGCTAATTTAGCGCCATGTCAAAGGAGAGAGCAGCACACAGGAGTCTTCAGTAAAATCCTCTCATCCAGGATGCTTTCCTTATTAGATCTCCACACAATGATCAGCAGCGACGTTTCGACCACGTCCATGGTCTTTGTCGTAGAAGTTCTAATCTGTGCAGACCTCTCAAGAGCTTGTCTGACTGAGGCCTCAAATTCAGGTAGGGGACCATTTTTTTCAGTTTTAATCTTACATATCAGCTGCTTCAGAACTGCTTCTGTTTCTGCAAGCAGAGTTGTGTCATCCGCATAATGGAGATTGTTGATGTCTCTTCCACCTATTTTCAATTCGTCTCGGTCCAACTTACTTTTGGGTACCCAATTATAATTCATTAACAGATTCAAGATGGTTTTGATTCCCGGCGGCTGCGGTTCACACACATAATCTGTTCTTCTGCACTGGAAGCTGCATTCCAGCTTCCCATCACAGCATTTCAGTTCCCGCTCTCAGACGAGACACAACGCATCGAGTCTTACTGCTTCAGATATGTTATAGATACAGTCTTTACATTTAAAAAAAAGTACTAATTTTACAATTTAAGTTATGTGCGAGTATATGTACTTAGGAAGGAGCTTCGTGTTGGAAAAGCCAAATGCAACGTTATGCTCCAACACAAAGAGGAAAACAGAAACAAGAAGTAGAAACTTATTCCACCAGCTGACGGCAGTGATGCGGTCTACAAATATCTGAAGGGCTGTCACAGTGCAGAGGGATCAGCCCTATTCTCATTTGTACAAGGAAAGACTAGAAGCAATGGGATGAAACTGAAAGGGAGGAGACACAAATTAGATATTAGACAGTGAGGGGGATTAATGAGTGGAACAGGTTGCCACGGGAGGTGGTGAGTTCTCCTTCAACGGAAGTGTTCAAACAAAGGCCGGAGAAATATCTGTCTGGGATGATTTGGGGAATCCTGCAATGAGCAGGGGGTCGGACCCGATGACCCTGGAGGTTGCTTCCAACGCTACCATTCTATTATGCATATTGTATAACAAACAATACATTGCCGTTGCAGCATCAGCACACAGAAAATGTTACTAGAGTTCCAGAAAACACAAGGACCACTCCTAGTCCAGAATTTACTGAGTACCCACGGAAGGATTTTTCCTTAACATCCCAGAATTTACTGTCACACTTGGGATAAATGTGGAAAATTTTATACCCTTTGATTTTTTCCCCCCATTTTTATTACAGATGAATTATTGCTTTCACTGAACAAATTTGTATTGTCACCAGTATTATTCTCAAAATCCAATGTTCTTGTATTCAAAACAAAGAACCGCACAAATTGTGGTGAACTTCAAATTATAAAAAAATGATATAAAAGAGCTTGAATTGGTGAGATTCTAAATTAAATGTGATATTGCTCAGATAGAAATACACTACACAAGATGGTATTAAGGCTTCAAAACAGTATCAGGCAGAAAAAAAAACGCTGAAAAAAATATATAAATAGTGTACTATTTACTGTATCTTATGTCTCTTCTTACCCTGTGATATCGGAGGCTGGTGGTTCTCCATCTTTACATCCTTGTACAGATCATTGCGTTCTTCTAAATACTCCCACTCCTCCATGGAGAAATAGACAGCGACATCCTGACACCTTATAGGAACCTGACAACACAATATACCGTCATTACCCAGACTCCTCTAGTGCTGTTACTGTATAATTACCCAGCATTCCCAGCAGTGTCACCTCTCCAGTCAGCAGCTCAGTGATCTTGTTGGCGAGTTCTAGGATCTTCTGCTCATGTATCGCTAAGTGAGGAGGAGCCTCTGTGATGGGCCTCTGGCTCCTGCTCCATCCTCCTGACTCATGGAAATGGCTGTTGGGAGTCGCACCGTCACCCGATGTCTTCTTCACTATTGTGTAATCCTATATATGGAGAGAGAGACATGTAGAGAACTAAACCCAGTATTCACCCCTCAGAAAAGAGGTTGTGATCCTGTGAGACTGCATCTGGAATACGGTGTTCAGTTCTGTAGACCTCACCTACAAAATAGAACAAGTCCAAAAATGGACTACGAAAATTGTGTAAGATTTCATAAACCCAAACAGGATGTCAAGACCAGAGGCTCTCAGGGTCTCCGTGTCCGCACCACCGGACCTGTCACTCAGGCTGTGGGGGTGTGGCGCAGGGGAGCCCTAGTTTTGGTGACCTCCCCTAGCCGCCGGCTCCGGGCGCACGCTCCGATGCTCAGGATGCGTAGGCCTAGGTAGCCGGGTTTTGGGGACGCGGCGGGTGCCATTCCGCATCGTGTCCCTATTGCCATGACACCTAGCCACGCTGTTCCATCTCTGCCTGTCCAGCAGACGCTGGGGGCTAGTTCTTCTAGCATCTCTGATCAGGTCCTGCTGCTGTCAGGCTCCCCACACCAATCAGCTGCTGGGGTGGGAGTTCTGACAGCATTTAAACTGCTCAGCTTGCTTAGACCCATGCCAGTGTATGTTTGGTCTCCAGCTACACCCACATACCTTTGGATTAATGCCCTGTTTGACTTGCTTGCTTTTGGACTCCTTGTAACGTGTTTTCTCCTGCTGCCGACCCGGATTGCCTGACCTGCTTCCCTTTATTGTCTGTAGTCTGACTCCCTCCAGTATTTGTTCATTAGTCAACTCCCTGCCCCGCATCCCTAGTGAGCCTAGGGACTGTCGTCGAGTTGTCGCCCTGGGGTCTAGACCAGGCGGGCAAATAGGTAGGGACAGGGGTTGCGGGTAGTTTCAGGGACTTCCAGTTATCCGGACCCGGCTCCCTGACACAAGAAAGACGTAAAGATCTTAAGGCTCTTTTCTTCAGAGCCATTAGCGTTGACTGCAGGGCTTTTTTGTCCAGTAAAGATGCTGGACTGGTGCGGCAACCGGATACGCAAGTACTGCTCTTTTAACATAGTGTGTTAGGCTGAACAGAGACCATGTTCATTTAGTTTAGCCTATTTTCAGACACCCCTTGTTGATCCAGTGAAAGGCAAAATAAAAAAACAATGAGGCAAAAGCCAAGTAGCCCATTTGGGGGGAAAATTCCTTCCCAACTCTATAATGGCAGTCAGAATAATCCCTGGATCAACGGTTTAATAGTTCCTATCTGACTCCAAAACCCGGATCAACAGTCCCGCTGTTTATTTCATGTCTACATCCTGTAATAACATAACGCTCTAGAAATGCTTCTAGCCCCCTCTGAGTGTTGGTCTTAGGGTTGTAGGGTTACAACAGGATTAGCCCACATTGAGTGGGGGCGCTCTTGTCAGGGCGATCGCTCCACAGATAGGCAGGGAGATCACAGGGCCTTTAATAGTAACAATGTGCTATCAGAACATCGCCTCTAATTTAGGCCGATTATACATTAAAAAAATCATCTATGTATTCAGTACCACGAACATCAGAGCTTGAATGAACAAACTGATTACTGCTGTAATACCTACTATATAGTCCCTGACCCTAAAACAAAACCATATTTTTTGTTTATTATTGTGTGTATATTAGGGTTAAGGTTATTAAATATTTCTAATAAAAATGTATACTTTTAAAGCGGATGTGGTTGGAAAATCAAAAGGTAAGTGAATTTAAAGTGGCATCCAGTGAAAACACATTTTTCTATCCCGGCCCGCTCATCTCCCTCACTCTGGGCCTCTCCTATGTACATTGCAGTCACTTCCATGCAGTGTAGCCTTTTGTCTGATACATATCAGGCACAATCTTCATTTTTAGATTTCTCCCCGCTTTCTCTTGCTGTTATCAGCCACATGATGCATCAGTAGAGCATCACATGACCAGCTACAGCCAGTACCATCTCTGTCTGCTGTGATTATCATTCCCTTCTGTATTCACCTAAATAAGCTACAGATTACATGTAAACAGTAAGGGAGGTTAGCAGTCATCTTCTTCATTCTAATGGTTAATCATCAGCAGTAGGAGTGCCTATCCTGAAGAGCCTGTGTGGTACAGTCCACGTAATTTTATCATCCCGGAAAACCGAATGACCCAAGACCGTTCTTTGTACAGGTCACAGGGAGACAAGGAATTCCCAGATGGCCATAATGAGATTGCCCTCTTCAATTGGATCATGTAATGTTCAGAAAGGAATAATTAAATCAGATTATACTAGTTACATACAGATTGGAAAAAACAAAATCAACAGAGGGGCCCTTTAAGTGGACTTAAGATAAACATACATCTATCCTAAGGGATAAATAAAAGGAAAGTAATATAAGTACAGAGTAAATGGACCATGTGCCCCTCCTGTCGTCAGTCTTCTGTCTATATAGAGGTCAACCTAGTAACAAAAATCCAAATCTCCAGGGCAAACTCAGTCCATGTGATCCTGCTGGTTCCTGGCTGCCCTTTCCTCCTCATTACAAGGAGCCGACTTCCCATTCTCATTGCTCCTACAACATTACTATTAGCTCATTGGTTCCCACCATACAAAATTGACCATATTGGTGGCCGATCTTCACATTCTCTGCTGTTCAGTTCTTTAGTTCTCCCTCACTTGGAAGGTCTGGAAGCCGTTACACAGGACACTGGATTGTTCCTATTACTTCCTTGAATGGATTTTCTCTTCCCTTAGTCTGACTTGTTACAAAAAACAATAAAGATCACAGAAATATAGAAAGGTTTACCTCTCCGGTCAGCAGGTAGATGATCTCTAAGGAGAGGTTTAATATTCTTTTGGTAACTTCATTTCCATACTTGCTCATCCTCAGTAGCTCATTCATGGGAAGGACCAATTTGAATGAGAACGTTGGCTTGAGTGGAGGTTTCTAGTACTGCACCTTTAAAAAAAAAAAAAAAAAAAAAGACGCTCTAAATCCTACAGGAAACATCATGTATGAAATACTGATCCTCACTTATTGAGCACTGAGAGAAGCAGGTTCTCAGAGCTCTCACTGTATGGATTCAAATGATTTGCCATAAATATCACCTCTCTCGTCTCTTCAATATCTCACAACTAGAGATGAGTGAGCACCAAAATGCTTGGGTGCTCGAGTCGCAGCTCGGCTCTAGCATTTTTCAAGCTGACCCATGCTCCGCATAGGGGAGGTTGTGTGACTCACCTGAAAACATGAGAAAGTCATGGAAACACCACAGAAACGGATAGGGAATGGCAGGGGCAGCATGCATGGATGCATCTGAGGCTCGGAGGTCACACTATTAAGCCAAATTGTGGGCAAGAGCCTGGTGGTCAACCCCCTAACAATTTAGTTGGGACAGACCATAATCAGCAAGGCACACACGCTGGCACATCTTAGCTTAGCACCACACTAAGTGCAATGAAGGCCAATCACAGCTTGCGGGTGACACCACTGCCTCTTCTCCTGTGTTACATGCTGGCAATGCTATCCAATCCCCCCCAGGATGCAGGCACAATCCTGCATCCGCAGCATACTGAAAATTTTTCCCAGTGCAGCATTCAGCTGTCCTCATGCCACACGCTCACTTGATAGCCACACCACCCTCATATCTATTTATAAGTGCGTATTGGATGAGGAGGAACAGGAGACACACTGCAGAAAGTTGGCAGGGCCTGGCAGCGACCCCCTTTGAAATTGTGGGCGATATCCAACTATGCTGATGAGAATTGATGATGAAGTAATGTATGATCAGAAGTCCAATCTCATGCAACCTCCGTGACAATATTGTCTGGAGCCACAAATGTGGCAATAAAGGGGACTCAGATGCCAGTACTTCTACCCATCTGCACAATTCAGCAACACATTCTAAAACCAAAGATTGGTTTGAAGCAGGAGGTGTCACAAAAGTAGCCACCACAGGTGTACAGTGAAACTGTCAATGTTTCATGAAATCAGTTACGCTTCCTTTGATCGCTACAAGAACCGAATGATGCATGCATAAATTTGAGTGGCCAAAGCAGGACCCCATGCTGGGCAGCAGATTTGGAGCAGATTCTACATACCAACCAGCACTGACTCCCACGGATGTGTGCGTTTATCAGGCCTAAACCAATCTGGCTGTTTACATCCAAAAACAGACAGTGTATAATGAGTTCGGTCTTGCTATACAGTGCTGATCAGAATTCTAATGGCCGTGCCACCTCCGTCACAAAATTGTCAGGAGCCATAAACGTGGCCATAAAGCTGACTCAGATGCTAGCACTTCTAACCATATGCACAATTCAGCAACACGTTCTAAAACAAAAGATTTCTTTTAAGCAGAAGGTGTCACAAAAGGTGCCACCACTGTGAAAGTCTCATTAAGTCAGTTATGCTTCCTTTGATTGCTACAAGGAGAGCATGAACCATGAAGAAATTTGAGTGGCCAAACCTGGCACTGCTGCACCCTGCCCAGGACCTCGGCCTCTGCCCAGACCATCATTCAGCCTCCCACGTCCACGTCCTCATCCTCGACCCTCAGTCCAGAAGTATAGTGATGAGCAGCGCCAGAAGTGGTTGAATATCTTTAAAAACGCATCAACAGATGCTTCTTTATTAGATCAAGCAAACCCAGTATAACACGACGTTTCGACCCGACAGAGGGTCTTTTTCAAGTGCGTGCACTTTTTCATGCACTTGAAAAAGACCCTCTGTCGGGTCGAAACGTGGTGTTATACTGGATTTGCTTGATCTAATAAAGAAGCATCTGTTGATGCGTTTTTAAAGATATTCAACCACTTCTGGCGCTGCTCATCACTATACTTCTGGACTGATGGCAATTTGAGGATTCAAGGTAATCGGGTCCTCATACATGAGCTTCTGCACACCAGAGTTTTCCATCTCCCACCACAGTGGTGTTTGGATCCAAAGGAGTGTTGCTGTGACATTTATTGTTTGGCTCATCCTCGACCCTAACCACAAGTCTTCATCATGCTGTATAAAGCACTGCATCAAAATGCTATGAAAACTGCGAGGTATTTTGCGTACGCTTTAAGCCAAAAAATAAACAGTGTAAAATGTGTACAAAGATGAAAATAAAAATTTTATTTGCATCTTTAAACGATTAGCCGTTGAGATTGAACGGCGATGGACTAGAAACACTTCTATAACACAAGTGCTGAATAAAAGAAACTGGATACCTGCCAAAGAAAGGTGAGCAAAAAACTTGAATTAATTGCTAAAATGTGTACAGTCTTGTGTGTCCTCTCGATCTGCACTATATAACCCTTGGGTGTATTATGCAAATGCTTTCAGCCACAAACAACTAACAAAATGAAAAATGAGAGGAGTTTTGTTAGATACTATATAGTCTGTGTACACCAGTAGCAGTATACTGTATAGAAGCGGTAACAGTATGCAGTATACAGCCCGAATGCTTGTGAATGCTTTGTGCGCACTACTGCTTCCAGGCAACCAAACTGATGATGCACACAATGAGAGGAGCTGTAGTCCTAGAAAGGACTGTTGGGTTCCAATTATTCCAATCCCATGCCAGCTACATCACAAAATTCTCAGGAGCCAGAAACGTGGCCATAAAGCGGACTCGGATGCTAGTACTTCTAACCATCTGCACAATTCAACAACCCAATTCTAAGGCCAGAGATTGGTTTGAAGCAGGAGATGTTGCAAAAGTAGCCACCACAGGTATACAGTGACCCTGTGAAACTCTCATTAAATCAGTTACGCTTCCTGTGAACACTTCAATCCAGTATCTCGGATAACTGTGGTAAAATGAGAGATAATACATGGCGACTAGCGCTGACTCCCAGACCCCCAGGTGTTAGTCTGCCAAGCTGCAGAGCCGCCACCAGGTTTTGCACATCGTCACACACGACCAAGCCTGGTTGGAGGTTCAGCGGCGAAAGCCAGAGATCTGTCAGCTCTGTCAAACCCTGTAACAGCTCTTGGGTGGTGTGCCTTTTGTGTCCCAAGCTGAGTAGTTTCAGCACAGCCTGCTGACGCTTCCCAACCGCAGTGCTGCAGCGCCTCAAGCTACCGACTGAATGCAACGTGCTCACATGTGGTAATTAAGAGGTGGAGGAGGAGGAGGAGATGGCATAATAAGCTGGAGAAACCGTGACCGACGTAGGACCTGCAATGCTCGGTGTGGGTAGCACGTGAGCAAACCCAGGGTCAGACTCAGTCTCAGCCTCCACCAGGTTAACCCAATGTGCCTTCAGGGAGATGTAGTGTCCCTGGCCGGCAGCACTTGTTCACGTGTCGGTGGTTAAGTGGACCTTCACAGTAACCGTGTTGGTGAGGGCATGATTGATATTCCTAGACACGTGCTGGTGTAGGGCAGGGACAGCACAGCGGCAAAAATAGTGGCGACTGGGGACCAAGTAGCGTGGGGCGGCCACTGCCATGAGGTTGAGGAAAGCCTCACTTTCAACGAGCCTATATGGCAGCATCTGCGGGCTCAGCTGTTTTCTGATATGCACGTTTAGCAATTGTGCATGCGGGTGGGCGGCTGCATATTTCCACTTGCGCACCACTACTTGCGCTATGGACAGCTGAACGTTGCACTTGGACACATTGGTGGAGGCAGTGGAGGACCGTGAGGGTGAGGGTGTGGGTGCAGGGCGAGAGACGATCATGCCTGCGGCCTGGGAGGGGGATTGCATCTCAGTGCCAGCATGTGACACAGAGGAAGAGGCAGTGGTGTGACCCAGGTCAGGTCAGTCACCTCATCATCCACCAGCTCTTCCTCAAAATCCTCAGTCTGCTTCTCTCTCAGACTTACTGCCATCACAACAACCTCACTGACAGACAACTGTGTCTCATCATCATCAATCCATCATCATCATCCCATCATAATCATCAACCCATCATAATCATAATCATCAATCATCATCATCATCGTTATGCACAAATACCTCTTGAGACACTACTTTAAAGTCCCCACCCTTATCGCCCTGAGATGGATAAATGGCCAAATTTTGGGCATCGCTCACAACTAACTTCTCAGGTGCCTCAGGAACTGTTGTTTGCGACTCAGGGCCACCTGAGAACAGTTCCTGTGAGTATGCGTGTTCATAATCTCTCCTTTTCGTGGAGTGACCAGGCTGGGAGGAAGGAGGAGCAGACTTAGGATTCACAGGTCCAGTCCCTTGGCTAGCGTGAGTGGACTGTGTGGAAGACTGGGTGGTGAATAAATAACTGGACGCGTTATCCGCTAACTGCGTCATCACGTGATAGCACTGTTGTGCTTTTAATAATGGTCTACCATGCAGACCTGCAAAATGCGACATGAAGCTAGGGAGCGTAGATATGTGGCGTTCTACTACTCCCTCAGCAGCAGGCACTGTTTCACCACGCTCAGGATCTCGGCCTCTGCCCAGACCCTCATTTGGCTGCCCATGTCCTCGTCCCTAACCCCTAGTCTTCATCATGTTGTATAATGCAATGCGTCAAAATGCTACGTAAACTGCAAGGAATTTTGCGTACGCTTGAAGACAAAAATAGACAGTGTAAAATGTGTCCAGTCCTGTTATATGGTGTGGATCAACAGGACACACACTTGGGCCTAGTATGTCAAAGATTTCAGCCAAATACAGTGAAAAACATGAAAAATGAGGTTTGTTAGTTCCTATATTGTCTGTGTACACCAGTAGCAGTATACTGTATAAAAGCGGTAACAGTATGCAGTATACAGCCGGGATGCTTGCGAATGCTTTTTGCGCACTACTGGTCCCAGGCAACCAAATCGATGATGCACACAATGAGAGGAGTTGTAGTCCTAGAAAGGACTGTTTAGTTCAAATTATTCCAATCCCGTGCTACCTCCGTCACAAAATTCTCAGGAGCCATGAACCGGACTCGGATGCTAGTACTTCAAACCATCAGCACTATTCAACAACCCATTCTAAAACAAAAGATTGGTTTGAAGCAGGAGGTGTTACAAAAGTAGCCACCATGGGTATACAGTGACCCTGTGAAAGTCTCATGAAATCAGTTACACTTCCTTTGATTGCTACAAAGACAGCATAAACCATGAAGAAATGTAAGTGACCAAAGCAAGACAATTCATTCTGTGTATGTGTCAGACAGTTAAACACCGCACTGGGAAACATTTGTGTACCAAGAGTATAGGCGAACCCCTGAAACATTTGTGTGCCAAGAGTATAGGCGAACCCGTGAAACATTTGTGTACCAAGAGTATAGGCGAACCCGTGAAACATTTGTGTACCAAGAGTGTAGGCGCTGTCAGTTGACATTATCCGTGATAATCCCCCCAGCAGCACTAAACACCCTCTCTGATAACATGCTAGCGGCTGGGCAGGCCAGCACCTCCAAGGCGTACAGCGCAAGTTTAGGCCACGTGTCCAGCTTTGACATCCAATAATTGTATGGAGCAGAGGGATCACGGAGGACATTGGTACGGTCGGCTATGTACTCCCTCCCCATCTTTTTACACTGTTCCCTCCTACTCAGCCTAGACTGGGGAGTGGTGACACAGTCTGGCTGGGGAGCCATAAAACTGGCAAAGACCTTTGTGCAACTGTTCACTGTTAGGACTTTAAAACATAACCTTTAATAAAGCCATTAAAATTTAAAATAGTACTCACAAAGACTGACACACATAATACATAAAGAAAAATATTAATAACTCTGGAAGTGTATCTCAGAGGCTTCTTGGAAATGTAGATGCCATATATCGTGCTTTCTAGGTATAGTGCGATGCCTTAACTGGTATCTATTCGAGGCAACAAATAACCATTTCAGGGTGATAATACACCCCCACAACGGTAGGATCTACAGTCTTGGGAAACTGATAGTGCCCAAGATCGAGATTATTTGTGCTTGGTATTAGCACCAAGAAGGCTTAATCAATATCTGGTCCTTGGTCCGACGCGTTTCGCTCAACTTGAGCTCCTCAGGGACTTCTTGTGAATATTTAATATGCCTCTCAGGATCTTAACAGCAATTGCATACTAACCAAATAGTGAGCATTCAGTTGGTCGCAGGTAAATATATATCTTGCAGATCAGATGTTATCTGCAATGAAGTATATAATACCTCTTAATATGGTAAAGAAAATTTTTTTTAAAAATTTTTCTTTAAAAAAATTTTTTTTCTGAAAAGTTCAGAGTAAGCCATGTATCAGAGTCTCGCGTTGTGCATGAGACAGTGCTGCATGGACTTTACACACCCATGCCTTGCATCTACCTTGATCGCTTGCTGGCCCCTATATATTTACTAATTCCTATCTACCAGTGGTAACGATGTTGCCTAATAGTTTTTAGGTCACACACTGGAGAATTTCTAAGTACTATCTCTCTCCGCTAATTAGATTCTATTAGTGCCTTATTCCTAATGCTTCTCTGATTACAAGATAGCCTAAAGTATCGCACTAAGTAGCAGGTAGATCAGTAAAACAAAAAAGGGATAGAGCAACAGCAAGCATACCAATCACTCACCATCAGGGTGGTTGGCTTGCTGTTGCTCTATCCCTTTTTTGTTTTACTGATCTACCTGCTACTTAGTGCGATACTTTAGGCTATCTTGTAATCAGAGAAGCATTAGGAATAAGGCACTAATAGAATCTAATTAGCGGAGAGAGATAGTACTTAGAAATTCTCCAGTGTGTGACCTAAAAACTATTAGGCAACATCGTTACCACTGGTAGATAGGAATTAGTAAATATATAGGGGCCAGCAAGCTATCAAGGTAGATGCAAGGCATGGGTGTGTAAAGTCCATGCAGCACTGTCTCATGCACAACGCGAGACTCTGATACATGGCTTACTCTGAACTTTTCAGAAAAAAAAATTTTTTAAAGAAAAATTTTTAAAAAAATTTTTCTTTACCATATTAAGAGGTATTATATACTTCATTGCAGATAACATCTGATCTGCAAGATATATATTTACCTGCGACCAACTGAATGCTCACTATTTGGTTAGTATGCAATTGCTGTTAAGATCCTGAGAGGCATATTAAATATTCACAAGAAGTCCCTGAGGAGCTCAAGTTGAGCGAAACGCGTCGGACCAAGGACCAGATATTGATTAAGCCTTCTTGGTGCTAATACCAAGCACAAATAATCTCGATCTTGGGCACTATCAGTTTCCCAAGACTGTAGATACTACTGTTGTGGGGGTGTATTATCACCCTGAAATGGTTATTTGTTGCCTCGAATAGATACCAGTTAAGGCATCGCACTATACCTAGAAAGCACGATATATGGCATCTACATTTCCAAGAAGCCTCTGAGATACACTTCCAGAGTTATTAATATTTTTCTTTATGTATTATGTGTGTCAGTCTTTGTGAGTACTATTTTAAATTTTAATGGCTTTATTAAAGGTTATGTTTTAAAGTCCTAACAGTGAAGAGTTGCACATAACATTTTGGACTTTACTTGCCCCCAGTGACAAAAATGGCAAAGACCTTTGAGAGTGTTCCCCTGTCTGCGCTGGACATGCTGCCTGTTCCCCGTGTCTCCCCTGGTAGTTGGCCCACTGAAGTATGTCCTCTACCGCTACCGTTGGAAACTTTAGGATCAGCTTTTTCACCAGGGCCTTGTGGTATTGCATCACTCTCGTACTCCTTTCCTCTTCAGGAATGAGAGTGGAAAGGTTCTCCTTATACTGTGGGTCGAGAAGGGTGAACACCCAGTAATCCTGGTTGGCCAGAATGCGTCTAACGCGAGGGTCACGGGAAAGGCACCTTAACATGAGGTCAGCCATGTGTGCCAGAGTCCCAGTATGCAACACATCGCAATCCTCACTAGGAGGAGGACTCTGCCTGTCCTCCTCCTCCTCTTCAGCTCATGCATGCTGAACAGATGTGAAGGAAGTAGCATGGGTACCCTCTGCAGTGTGGGCAGCAGTCTCTTCCCCCTACTCCTCCTCCTCCAATACGCGTTGAGAAACAGAAGGTGTCTGGTGGTCTGGCTATCAAGTGACGTATCGTCATCCCCATCTCCTATTCCATTTGCAAAGCTTTGGCCTTAATGCTTAGCAGCGACTTTCTCAGCAGGCAAAGCAGCGGGATGGTTACACTGATAATGGCCGCATCGCCGCTCACCATTTGTGTAAACTCTTCAAAGTTTCCTAAGACCTGACAGATGTCAGACATCCATGCCCACTCCTCTGTGAAGAACTGCGGAGGCTGACTACCACTCCGCTGGCCATGTTGCAGCTCGTATTCAACAATGGTTCTACGCTGCTCGTAAAGCGTGGCCAACATGTGCAACGTTGAATTCCAGCGCATGGGCACGTCTCACAATAGTCGGTGCACTGGCAGCTGCAAGCAATGTTGCAGTGTCCTGAGGGTGGCAGCATCTGTGATGGACTTTCTGAAATGTGCGCAGACGCGATGCACCTTGCTAAGCAGGTCAAATGGTATGGTATGTGGTACATGTGTTAGTCTGCCAAGCTGCAGAGCCATCACCAGTTTATGCCCATTGTCACACACGGCCATGCCTGGTTGGAGGTTCAGCGGCGAAATACACAGATCGGTCTGCTCCATCAAACCCTGTAACAGCTCTTGGGTGGTGTGCCTCTTGTCTCCCAAGCTGAGTAATTTCAGCACGGCTTGCTGACGCTTCCCCACCGCAGTGCTGCAGCGCCTCGAGCTACTGACTGCAGGAAACGTACTCACACGTGGTAATTGAGAGGTTGAGGGGGTGATGGAAGAGGGGGAGTGTTTGGAGGAGATGGCATAATAAGCCGGAGAAACTTTCACCGAGGTAGGACCCGCAATGCTCGGTGTGGGTAGCACGTGAGTGGAGCCAGGGTCAGACTCGGTCCCAGCCTTCACTAGGTTAAGCCAATGTGCCTTCAGGGAGATGTAGTGTCCCTACCCGCTAGCACTTGTCCACGTGTCAGTGGTTAAGTGGACCTTCACAGTAACCACGTTGGTGAGGACATGGTTCATGTTCCGTGAGATGTGCTGGTGCCGGGCGGGGACGGCTGGGGACTGAGTACCGAGGGACCGCCGCCGCCATCAGGTTGAGGAAAGCTTCAGTTTCTACTAGCCTATATGGCAGCATCTCCAGTCTGAATAGTTTTGAAATATGCACGTCTAAAGACTGTGCATGCGGGTAGGTAGCCGTGTATTTCCGCTTGTGTTCCAATGCTTGGGTTAGACAGCTGAACGGTGCCCTGGGACACATTGGTCGAGGCAGTAGAGGACCGTGGAGGTGAGGGTGTGGGTGCAGGCCAGGAGATGCTCGTGCCAGCATGCTGGGAGGGGGATTGGATGTTAGTGACAGGATGCAACACAGGGGAAGAGGCCGTGGTGTGACCCGCAGGCGATAAATGTCTTTCGTTCTATGTTGTCGGGTGCTTCGTAGAGATGAGTGAACGTACTCGGTAAGGCCGATTTTGCAATCGAGCACCGCGATTTTCGAGTACTTCACTACTCGGGTGAAAAGTACTCGGGGGCGCTGTGGGTGAGCGGGGGGTTGCAGAGGGGAGTGGGGGGGAGAGGGAGAGAGAGAGGGCTCCCCCCTGTTCCCCGCTGCTACCCCCCGCTCCACCACGCCACGCCCCACCCCACAGCGCCCCTGAGTACTTTTCACCCGAGTAGTGAAGTACTCGAAAATCGCGGTGCTCGATTGCGAAATCGGCCTTACCGAGTACGTTCGCTCATCTCTAGTGCTTAGCCATCATATGCCTGCACATGCTGGTGGTGGTTAGGCTGGTTGTGGTGGCTGCCCTGCTGATCTTGGTGTGGCACAGGTTGCACACCACTGTTCGTCGGTCGTCTGCGCTCTCATTGAAAAACCTCCAGACCTTCGTACACCTAGCCCTCTGCACGGGAACTTGCCGCGACGAGGTGCTCTGGGGAACAGTTGGGGGAGTATTTGCTGTGGACCTGCTTCTCCCCCTGCCCACCCCACTGCCTCTTCCAACCTGTTCTGCTGCAGCAGCTGCCTCCCCCTCTGAAGCCCTGTCTTCAGTAGGCTTAGCAACCCAGGTTGGGTCAGTCACCTCATCATCCACCAGCTCTTACTCCTCAGTCTTCTCCTCCCTCAGACTTACTGCCCTAACAACAACCTCACTGACAGACAATTGTGTTTTATCCTCATCATCCACATATAGCTCTTGAGACATTTCTTGGAAGTCCCCACCCTCATCACCCTTAGTCTGTGAAAGGTCCAAATTTTGGCCATCCTCACATGGCTGATCAACCGTTTTTTCAGACTCAGGGCAGGGACCCAAGAAGAGTTCTTGGGTGTATACCTGTTCGGAATCACTCCTTTTCCTGAAGTGACCAGGCTTAGAGGAAGGAGGAGCAGCATGAGAATTCAGAGGTGCAGTCCCTTGGACGGTGTGAATGGACTGCGTGGAAGACTGGGTTTTGGATGAAGTACTGGACGCGTTATCCGCTATCCATGTCAGCACCTGATCGCACAGTTGTGCTTTTAATAATGGTCTACCACGCGAACCTGCAAAATGTGACATGAAGTTGAGGAGTAGAGATACGCGACGCTCTGCTTATCCCGCAGCAGCAGGCACTGTTTCACCATGCCCAGGACCATGGCCTCTGCTCACACTCTCATTCAGACACCCACACCCTCGACCCTTACCTCTAGTCTTCATCATGTTGAATAAAGCACTGTTGGTAGATAGCGCAAATTCACAGCCCCCAGAGAATGGTATATAGATTACGCTCTGAGCAGGCCCAGAAAGATTTTTCTGGTGTGTATACTGTTGGTAGATAGCATAGATTCACAGCACCAACACACGGGTATATAGCGTACGCTTTGAGCCCCCCAAAAAAACTAAAAAAAAAAAGAGAAGTCATGGGAAGTAACAGAGCTCCTATGTATACTCCTGCCAGTACACTGCATCAAACCGGTAACAGTGGGCAGAATACAAGCGGGATGCTTGAAAAAAAATTGGTACGCACTACTGGTCCCAGCCAGCCAAAATGCTGATGCACACAATGAGAGTAGTAGTCCTAGAAAGGACTGTCGGGTTCTTGAAGTAAGGATCCCTGCCTAACCGCAACCTAATCCCTACACTAACGCTTTCCCTATTGCAGCAGCTCTATCCTTAAGCTCATGCAGCATGCGTCTGAGGCAAGCCGCGGGTGACCATAGCTTTTAATACTCGGCGATCACCTGATCAGCCCAGCCAGTCACTGCTGTCGACGTGCACAGGGTTGGCACGTCACAGCAGGAAGTGGTAAAACCTTCCCAGCATGTTGAGTGGCTAAAAAAATGGAGCTAAACATGCAGGGAGGGGGGCGGGGGCGACGTAAAATTTACTCGAGTAACGAGCACCATCGAGCATGCTACTACTCGACCGAGCATCAAAAGAAAAAAACATAATATTGTGAACATTTTAAAACACAATAGTCTGAATTTATGATTTTAACCAAACAGCTTTTTTCAAGGAACACGTCCAGGACAGCTGCTGGTTCGAAATTAGATGTAAACTATTCCGATATGTATCTCACCTTTTGTTGATTACTTTCAAACCCCCTGATTCTGTATAACCAGTGCTGGGACAGACTGCATTAAGACACCCTGTAGGGAAGGATTTGAACAGTCTTACTCTTCAGGACGAAGCACATTACCATCATAATGGTATCAAAAAAGCAATTAACCAAAGAAAACAGACAGACAATCACAAGCCATAGAAGTGTAGGTCTGTCCTACAGGGATATTGCCAAGAAAGCCAAGGTGGCAGTCATCCAGTTTCCTATTCCATCAAAAGGCACTTGGAAACTGACAAGAGGATGTCTGTCAGGCAGAAGGCCACTACAAAATCAGATGACAGGCTATTAAGAGTAAACAGTTTGTGTGATCGGTTTCTCACAGCAGAAAGTCTTAAAGTACAGCTTAATGCAGAAAAAAATTAAACAAATTTCTATTTCAGTTGTGAAGAGAAGACTTCTATTTGCAGGTCTGAAAGATAGAGTATCCGTAAGAAAGCCACCAAGATTACAAATAAAAAAAAAGACCTGCCTCAGCCAAACAGTACCTTCAGTGGACTACTGAAGGGTGGAAGGAGGCCTTATGGAATGATAAATCAAAATTTGACATCTTTAATACATCACGCAGGGTTTTTGTATGTCGTAGAGCAGGTGAAAGAATGTCAAACATGGAGGAGGAAGCATGATGGTCTGGGGCTCTTTTGCTGGATCCAGAGTTGGCAACTTGCAGAGGGTGACTGGCACACTGGAGAAAAAGGGCTACCACAGCATTTTGATACTCCATGCAATACCTTCTGGTGTACGCCTATTTGGTCAGGGGTTCAAGACTATGATCCAAAACTTACTTCTAGGTAATCTCAGAACTGCTTAAAGACAAGAAGCCAGTAGGCTTCAAACAATGGAGCGACTTGTGACCGATAGTGTATGTATTTATACCAATTTGTTGGATAGTTTTCTCTTTCTCAAATAAATACCCCCATGGCTGCGGTGCCTGCAAAGTCCACTCAGTCATAAACAAAAATTCCAAAACCGTGCCAACTTGAAGCACAACCTTATGTAAAATATGTATTCAACTCCACCATGGAAGCAAACTGAATGAAAATATTTTTTTGGCCTTTTTGGCAGCGCAATAGAACAATTTGCTATTAAAATGGTACATGGCTAAAAAACTTGAAAGTGTGACGTGTCAGTTAGTGGTTAACCCCTTCCCGCTGCAGGGCGTAAGTTTACGTCCTGGGAGCGGGGTACTTCCCGCAACAGGGCGTAAACTTACGTCCTGGAGATAGCGCGGGATCACATATGATCCAGCGCTATCCCGCAGCGGGAGCCGGCTGTCAGTCACAGCCGGCGTCTCGCTGCAGCAGCGGGGGGGCATCGGAGATGCGCCCGCCACTTTTAACCCCTTCCCTGCCGCGATCTAAGTAGATCGCGGCAGGGGAAGAGTTCACAGCGGGAGCGCGGCTCCCTCTGTGTCTCCGGCCGGAACTCGCGATGTCATCGCGAGAGCCCGGCCTGTCACCATGGCGTCCTGGCGTCCTGTATTGCCTATGCCTGAGATCGCTGTATGAGCGATAAGGCATGGGAGAGCAGTAGCTCTGCCATGCCTTATGACAGCGATCATCAGGGCAGTGATTAAAGTCCCTCAGAGGGACACAAACAGTGTAAAAAAAAGAAAGATTTAAAAAATGAATTAAAAAAAATGTAAAAAAAAAGAGTAAAAAAACCATTTTTTATGCTTTTTCTCAGATTAGCATAAAAAAAGGTAAAAAAAAAATAAAACCCCACATATTTGGTATTGTCGCGTCCGTAACGATGCGTACAATAAGTTGCACATGCTTTTGACTGTGCACCGAAAAAAACGCTAAAAAAAAAAGCTAAAAAACTGAGGCAAAATGCTCATTTTTAGCATTTTGCCTCACTAAAAACGCAATAAAAGTGATCAAAAAAGTCGTATGTACGCCAAAATGGTACCAATAAAATCTACAGCTCGTCTCGCAAAAAATAAGCCCTCATAGAGCTCTGTACATCAAAAAATAAAAAAGTTATGTGACTTTGAATGCAGCAATTTAGAATAGAAAAAAGATTTCCAAAAAAAAGGGTTTTTATTGCAGAAAAGTGGGAAAACCTAAAAAAAATGTTAGAATTTTGGTATCGTTGTAACCGTACCGGTCTGCAGAAAAAATGGAAAGTCTCAATTATGCTGCATGATTAACGGTGTAAAAAAAAAAAAAAAAAAAAATCTATGACAGAATTGATGCGTTTTCTCTCTCTGCTATCATAAAAAAAAATAAAAAAATTTTACAATAAAGTCTATGTACCCAAAATTGGCATCGATAAAAACTACAGTTCGCCACGCAAAAAGCAAGCCCTTATACGGCCGCGTCCACGGAAAAATTAAAAAGTTATGGCTTTTGAAAAATGGAGATGGAAAAATACCAAAAAAATCGCTTGGTCCTCAACGCCAAAATAGGCCATGTCATGAAGGGGTTAATAGAGCAGCCTCCCATTTGTTAATCCATCAGTATACTGGTTATATCAAAGCATTATAAAATTGTGATTGCAATTTGAAGTATAGAGGACCAGAGAGGTGGTAACATACAGTGTATATAATATGACAAGAGAAGCGATACTGTGCAGCATCCATATATACAGAATACAGGAATCACTGACATGGGCAAACAATGGCGATCACTGACAAAAAAATAGACGAAAAAACTTTATTGGCAATGATTAAAATATAAAAGTAGGACACATTCGAAAAATTTACCAATTGTATCATAAAAGTTGTGTTTAATTAAGACCGGGAAGAGCGAAGGCTCTGGACAAATAGCTGAAAAATCCTCTTGGATAGCCGGAAGGATGGAGAATAAATGAATCAGCATAGGACTGACCCTAAAAAAGAATATCCAACATGTTCCTGCCAAATATAATATTAGCAGGGGTCTAAGAATACAGTTATAATTGTCTGCTAATAGAAGTAATCCCTCTCATGCGATGAGACTTAGATGAAGGAGGGCGAACATGTTACTGTATACCAGTAGATGCTGATGGGAGGTAGTCTCAGCCCCATGCAGCACTAAATGTTTAAAAACAGAGTTGTAATTACATGCCGATGGGAATAATCCCTCTCATGCCACATTGGTCTGCAAGGAGATCCGTCACTAATAGTCCATAATGTGTTAATGAAAGACAACCCCAGTCTTGTGCAGCACATAGGTGTTGGAGGAATGGCCTCCACAATGATTTACGGGCCCCCTTGCTGGAATTCAGTATGGGCCCCCCATCACTCTCTAAGTATGTCTTTCCCACTCACCCAGTTATCCCCTCTTGCAACCCTCCCTTATTCCCCAAAGTCAATATTAAAATAAGTAAAAGGTATCATGTTTGATTTAAAGGGGTTGTCCCGCGCCGAAACAGGTTTTTTTTTTTTCAATAGGCCCCCCGTTCGGCGCGAGACAAACCCAATGCATGTGTTAAAAAAAACAACCGTTTAGTACTTACCCGAATCCCCGCGCTGCGGCGACTTCTTCCTTACCTTAGCAAGATGGCCGCCGGGATCTTCACTCACGATGCACCGCGGGTCTTCTCCCATGGTGCACCGTGGGCTCTGTGCGGTCCATTGCCGATTCCAGCCTCCTGATTGGCTGGAACCGGCACACGTGACGGGGCGGAGCTACGAGGACCAGCTCTCCGGCACGAGCGGCCCCATTCACCAGGGAGAAGACCGGACTGCGCAAGCGCGTCTAATCGGGCGATTAGACGCTGAAATTAGACGGCACCATGGAGACGAGGACGCCAGCAACGGAACAGGTAAGTGAATAACTTCTGTATGGCTCATAATTAATGTACGATGTACATTACAAAGTGCATTAATATGGCCATACAGAAGTGCTGAACCCCACTTGCTTTCGCGGGACAACCCCTTTAATGTCTAAAAATTCACATTTCTATTAATTACGCATTTAAAAAGGAAAGTTATGGATTACGTTCAGTCCTTGACTAAATTTCAGCAGAATTCTTGCATTTGTTCAGAAATGTGATTGATCAGAATGGATCGTACTTCTTGAGGAAAATAAAATCTTGACTCCAAAACTGGCCTTAACTACGCCAGGTGACTGAATAAAAAACAAGGTTTTATAATATTCAACAGTATTTATTACACTAGAAACACAATAGTTTTAACTTTTAAGCTGCTTAAAAGTAAATGAAAAACGAGTAAAGACTTGAATTTTACAAAATACTGATGACAATTTCTATAACTAAAGAAGATATAATTAAGCAAGAAGTAAACTATAAAGTTATTGTATTAGTCTATGGCGCTGCATTGTAAAATCTCCTGGCTGTTGTCTTGCTGAACTTATCTGTGACATCTGAAAAGTCCGTTCTTTTGGCAAAACTATTACATCTATCTTGGCTCGTCGTACTTTGTTGCCAGGTCTTTTGGGAATTGGCAAGCCTACTGAAGGACCCCTCGGCTGTGGAAACGGTCACTGGAGCCGTACAAAAGTTTAAGTGCAATGCAAAACAGGCAAATAGAGCTGGAAGATTTTTTTCAGAAATTAAATTTAACAGTTTTCCTGAATCAAAAACAGTAAAATGAATGATTTCTTCTAATTGTTCTTTGTCAAATCCTTTGGGGATTTCCCCACAAAGTGTCATCTTGATTGTTTCAGCAACAAATTTTGCCTCAAGAGTAATTGCCTCCCACGAATCTCTTAACTGCTGCATTTCATCAATCAAATCTTTCATCAATCGCACTTCAACATTGAGGGATATTTCCTGGTTTTGTGTGACAACATTTTTATGGTCAATACTTGATAGCACTTTATGCCAAAAATGAGGTCATGAAAAGCCATTTGAAAGACCCAAAATACTTTTTAAGCCCTAAGACAGAATTTCGTGCTGAGGGAGTCAAAGTAATGATTGGGTTCTGAAGAAGAATATCCAAGACTTTGAGCACTGCTGGGTGTTTGACTGTAGGTTGAATGGCTTCAAATCTTTCACTCCATCGGATCTCGGATTGACTTTGCAGAAATAAATAGGACATGTTGTTTTAATACTTCCCAATGAGCAGGACTATGCGAGAAGAGACAGTAAAAACGTTCCCTGTTCCCAAAAAATGTCATCGCTTCATAATTTAATTTAGCGGCATTAAGAACAACCCTGTTTACAGAATTTGCTCTGCGTTATGGTCTCAGGGGTTTTTCCAGTAAAATTCATGATTTTAATAAACCTCTCATAAATTTCAAGCAAACTATTTTCTTAACTCTATAGGACATAACGGAGTAGAAGACGACTTTGTTCCTGGTGTGAGATATCTGGTGGAGCATCAACAATCAGCCCATGAAAAATAGCCTCTTCTCTTGTTTTATGGAGTTTCTCACCACATAGGGGAATGACCTCATTTTGAGAATACTAGGTGAGATAATGATATTGACCATCATATATCTTTTTTCTCTAGCTGCAAGTTTCTGACCTCAGCTAAGTGTTCACGAGTTACTTCATCATACTTTCGAATCAGCTCTAATACCCCCAACAAATAACCTTTGTGAACATTGCTGATTTCAGTATTTTCCTCCTGAAAAGCTAAACCTCTAGAAGCTGAAAACAAAGTATCATCCCGGATTCTGTGTAATATAGCCCGGCATATATCTGCCTCACACTGTATCGTATGCTGGAGATTCTTATCCACACCATATCCTTGTACAGATGTTTGAGGAGTCGTCCATAACAAGTAATTCTTTCTATGGTCGGAGCGGTTTTCAAGCTTTGGTAAAATGTTGTACGGTCTTTTACAGGTTTTGTGTCTTGGAGAAAAACCATCTTTAGATTATTGGCTTATTTTTGATTTACTCATACTAATATCGTTGAGCCTATCAGAAAAAATGCTACAGGGTAAACAATGCAGTTACTTTTAACTGTTCTTCCATCGGCAGTTTTCTTGTATAACGGCGAATCCTGGAAGTTTTTACCATTTACATCCTTTGGAAAAAAATTTCAAGAAACTGAATTGTTGTAAAACCAGTGGAAGAAGAAATAAATTTTCTGTCTCAGAATTCTGTGATTTCTAATGGCCCCGTGCGCGGGTCGTCCAGATCAGCGTTATCATAATCCAGCGCTAGATTTGTATCATCAGCATATTTGTATCATCAGGATTGATGAAAATCTCTCAGCTGAACCTTCCTTCTCCTCCTCCTCTGGGATTCGTTCAGAAGACGAAGCATCTTCAATCATTTCTACATTCAGCCGGCAGAAGAACAGGTTGGCTGCAGCTGGAGGTGGTTTGTGATGTAGCACTAGGACAGTGTTTCCCAAAACCGGTCCTCAAGGCACCCCAACAGGTCATGTTTTCAGGACCTCCTATAGTAAGAACACCTGTGGCAATGTCTGAAGCACTGACATTTTAAAATTGTAATATCTCAAATATTTGCAAACATACTGGACACATTTTTGATAAGATATATATTTCCATCTCTTTACTTTATTTTGGCCGCACATTTGAAAAGCTTTTGCTTTTTTAACCATTTAGGAGACGTAGTAATTTAACATTGATTATCAACATTTTGCAGGAACATTTTGCTTTCCTACAACAAGCCAAGATTGCAGAGGCTCATAGGTGTCAGAATTATAGATACCCCCACAAATGACCCCATTTTAAAAACGACACCCCTTAATGTATTCACTGAGGGGGGTCAGGAGTATTTTGACCCCACCGTTTTTTTTCAGGAGTTAATGAAATTTAGAAGAGAAAAAAATAAAATTTCATATTTTTGCAAATATGTCATTTTAAAGGCAGTTTTTTTTCTATAGTGCACATAAAAATGAGGATTGACACCCCAAATTGATCCCCGTTTGTCCTGTGTTCAGAAACATACCCATTATGGCCCTAATTCTATGTCTGTAAGCACAACGGGGCCCTAAATGAAAGGAGCAGCCAGTGGCTTTCAGAACAGACATTTTGCTTGAAGGTGTTTCAGGCCCCATTGCCCACTTGTAGAGCCCTTGAGCGGCCAAAACAATGGAGAACCCCCACAAACAACCCCATTTTGAAAACTAGACCCCTTAACGAATTCTTCTAGGGGTGTACTGCATATTTTAACTGCACAGTTTTTGAATGAATCTAAGCATAGCAGAAGGAAACCCCATTACGATTTTCATTTTTTTGGCAATTGTGTCAATTTAAAAACTGTTTTTTTGTACAGCGTACATAGGAATAAAGAACGGATCCCCGTTTGTCCTGTGTTCAGAAACATATCCGTTGTGGCCTGAATTTTATCTCTTTATGCACAACAACCATGGGGCAGCGTTGGCCCCATTGAAATCAATAGGTGATGATCATGATCCTCTGCCACTGCTGTGACAGTAGTGGCAGAGGACTCCGCGCAGCGGGGAAGTGGGGGCCTTGAAATATAAGCCCTACACCGAAATTAATCAGTAACTGTAGAAAAAAAAAATAATAATAATAATACATCACCTTAGAAGCGCTGTTACCTCCGGCTTCTCTTCTGACCAGGAAGTGAAAAATCCCCGCCTCCTCAAAACGATGCCTCTGATTGGCTGAGTGCTGTGACTAATCAGAGGCACAGCTCAGCTGTCATTCAATGAATGGCTGAGCACTGCCTCTGATTGGTCACAGTGCTCAGCCAATCAGAGGCAGCACTTTCACAAGACCAAGATTTTTCAATTCCCAGCCAGAAGAGAAGCCGAAGAGAGCCAGGGACCTGCTAGAAGACGCGCCAGAGATGACAGCGCGTTCAAGCTGATGTAGTATTATTTTTTATTTTTCATTTTCCACAGTTAAGGATTATTTTTGGGGTAGAGATTACAATTCAAGCCTCCCCCCCAAAATAAGTCCTCGTCACGGTGAGTCCTCTGCCACTACTGTCACAGCAGTGGCAGAGGATCGCGATCATCTCCCATTGAGAGCAATGGGAGAAAATCATGATCCCCTGTAACAGCTGCAGTAGGGGATTCCTTCAGCCCTGCTGGGATGGGAGGCTGTTTCTCTGCAGAGACGCCTCACATCCAGGGCTTCATAAGGATTGCGAGAGCGATATCAGAGCGTCAATCACACCTCCCCATTGTGCAGGAGCTCTGAGAGCTGGCCAAAATTAGTCGCACGGATATTCTGCCTCACAATGTAATCTCTATGGGGCTGGAATTCCGCGTCCGTTAGAATCCGCACGGCTTTACTTCAAAACCGCGAGATTAAAGCTGCGCAGCGGAGGAGCTTCCTGCTGGTGATTACGGCGTTTTGTGGGATTGTTGGGGGGGATTTCTATCATCCAGGAGGCGGAATTCACAACTAAAGGCTGCAGGAAAACATGAGACGTTCTGCACTGATTGCAAATATCGTCCCCTGCGCCGCGTCCTGCGGACAATCCGCCCGTGTGAGCGCTCTCATATACATTCCCCCCTCCACTGGAGGATGCCCTCCCCCGCACCCCTGTAGTAATAACCACATGGAACATGTCTGACCTCCCCACAAGACCCTCCGCCGCCTCTTACCTCTATGTACAAGTCTCTGAAGAATGCTGGCTGATAATAGAGAGAACAGCACAACAGCAGTGACCACAACCTGCTCTGTGTGTGCTACACAGCAACAGGACCTGTGATGATGTCACAGTCATGTGATCAGTAGGGGGCGGAGCTCAGCAGTGAGGAGGATAAATAGACGTGAGGCGGAGAGACAGGCGCAGTCAGTGATAGTCGGCTGATCATTCTCTGCCATAAATACATATTAGTGACTTTTCACACGGGACGGAATTACACCGCAGGACGCCGCCAAATCCCCGGCTGCGCAATTCCACACTAAATCTAGCGGTCTGACTGCGGGTTTTGATGCGGATTGCAGCAGGTTTTCAGCCACTTTCAGTTCGGCATCAGAATCTGCCAGTCGCCGGCGGCTTGTGGCGCGGCCTATTCCGTCCATGTGAGCGGCCGGAGAGGAAATCCCGGGTTATGTTGGGGATTCCAAGCAGATTCTGTCCCTATGACCCGAAATCCCGCGGATGGCGCCCCATTGGTGGATTGTGATGTCACGTTACACATCCGCGCCCCATTGGTGGATTGTGATGTCTCGTTACACATCCGCGCCCCATTGGTGGATTGTGATGTCCCGTTACACATCCGCGCCCCATGATGCAGCATTCCAGGCGCTCGCTGGGTTCCTGCAGAGATTTGGGGCAGTTTGTGATTATTGCAGCAGAATATTTACTCCCCCAGAAGGTGTTTATATGTAACGGGTAATTTATCTAATTGTACATAATTATTCAAAATGGAGACCAAACTCAAACAAAAAAATAAAAATCGCAGCATGTTGCGTCTTGGCCGGTGATTGTTATAAGGACTTGTATTGTCTGCCCTTGGCTTACAGGAATGCTGTCTTCCTAGAGGTGGCGCTCTATAGCTATTGTTCCATCTTCCTTATTTGTATATTTTGAAGAGTAGGATGTATGACCTTACAAGCCCCCTCACTCACCTCTAGGTGTCTCCTTAAGGACTGATGATACCCTTCCTGCCCCAAAACCTGCTGCCCACTGCTGAGGGGCAAAACTCCTGAAACAGCTGTCTGTGTATGGATCCATCTCTTTTGGTTTTCAATTCCCAGTCATTGTTATAAAGACTTGTATAAAGAGTCTGGCTTTGGCTTACAGGAATGCTGCCTTCCAACAGGTGGCGCTGCAGAAATATTGTTCCATCTTCCTTATTGGGACGTATAATGTCTCCATACACACCAAGATAGCGCCGGGGATTGGCAGCACGCAAGTACATGTTATTGCACACTTGCTGTGTTCTCGCGTGAGAGACACGCAGACGGTCGTGTGAGCCGGTAAGTCTTACTGCTATTGTGGGTAACATGAAGGGTTTCTAAGAGACGCCATCCTGGAGGACCTCAAGGAAAATAGCCGGATAACTCCGTATCAGCCGGTTTATGGGAGATCGCTGCTGTCACACCAACCTGAGCAGCTTCTACCAGGAGGGAAGTTGTAGACTGGACTGGGGAGAGTCACTGGATCTTGTGGGGTGTCACAGGGGGCAGATAGGGAAGGGACACCATTACCGGTGGGGTATCACAGAGGGCAGTATAGGAAGAGACACCATTACTAGTGGGATACCACAGGGGGCAGTATAGGAAGGGTCACCATTACTAGTGGAGTACCCCAGGGGGCAGTATAGGAAGGGTCACCATTACTAGTTGGATACCCCAGGGGGCAGTATAGGAAGGCTCACCATTACTAGTTGGATACCCCAGGGGGCAGTATAGGAAAAGTCCCAGTTACTAGTGGGGGTACCACAGAGGGCAGTATAGGAAGGGTTACCATTACTAGTGGGATACCACAGGGGGCAGTATAGGAAAGGTCACCATTACTAGTGGGGTACCCCAGGGGGCAGTATAGGAAGGGTCACCATTACTAGTGGGGCACCCTAGGGGGCAGTGTAGGAAGGGTCACCATTACTAGTGGGGCACCACAGGGGGCAGTGTAGGAAGGGGTAACCGTTACTAGTGGGGCACCACAGGGGGCAGTGTAGGAAGGGTCACCGTTACTAGTGGGGTACCACAGGGGGCAGTATAGGAGGGGTCACTTACTAGTGGGGTACCACAGGGGGCAGTATAGGAGGGGTCACTGTTACTAGTGGGGTACCACAGGGGGCAGTATAGGAGGGGTCACTGTTACTAGTGGGGTACCACAGGGGGCAGTATAGGAGGGGTCACCGTTACTAGTGGGGTACCACAGGGGGCAGTATAGGAGGGGTCACCGTTACTAGTGGGGTACCACAGGGGGCAGTATAGGAGGGGTCACCGTTACTAGTGGGGTACCACAGGGGGCAGTATAGGAGGGGTCACCGTTACTAGTGGGGTACCACAGGGGTCGGTTGGGGGCTCAATTCTTTCTAAGATATTTAGTAATGATGACCTGGTAGATGGATTGTGCAGTAAAATATCAATATTTGCAGATGATACAAAACTATGTAAAATAATTACCAGCAGAGAGGACAGAAGGAGATTACAGGAGGATCTGGATAAGTTGGGGCAGAAAATTGGCAGAGGAGATGTAACACTGATCAATGTGCGGTTCTGCACATGGACCAAGGAAATACATGTCACCATTACGCACTAAATGGGAAACCACTGACATGGGAAAGGACTTGAGGGTTTAAGTTAACTGTAAGCTTAATTGAAGCAACCAGTGTCAGGCAGCTGCTGCCAAGGCAAATAGGATCATGAGGTGCATCAGAAGAGGTCTAGGGGCACCTCTGCTTCTTACTGCGTGTTTGATCTCTGTTAATAACCTGATGCATCAAATGTTTTATTTTTTATTTTTTTTATTCCATTTTAAATAAAAATATTGACTTTTCTCTATAAAATCTCTGGTGATCTTTCAAAATCTGATTTCCTTTAAAACAATTTTCACATAAAGAACATCATTATGGCTCCTCCACTTTGTGATATCCATGATTTAACATAGGAACATAGTATGTTAGGCTGAAGGGAGACAATGTCCATCTAGTTTAGCCTGTTCCCCCATCCCCCCTTGTTGATTCAGAGGAAGACAAAAAAAAAACAAACTAATGAGCCAGATGTCAATTAGCCCCTATGGGGGAACAAATTATTTCCCAACTCCATAAAGGCAGTCAGAATAATTCCTGGATCAACGTTTCATAGTTCCTGCCTGACTCCAAGATCCGGATCAACAACTCTGCGGGTTATTTAATGTCCATATCCCGTAATATCATAGAGCTCTAGAAATGCATTTAGTCCCGTCTAACCAGGTTTGGAATTAGCAGTAGAACATTTCTTGTATTCTGAACATTAAAATGACTTCAATCTTATGTGAAGTCTCTGATGATTAACAAGACTTGATTTTTGTGTAAAACATTTCCCACATTCTGAACATGAAAATGGCTTCTCCCCTGTGTGAACTCTCTGATGTCTAACAAGATCTGATTTCTGAGCAAAACATTTCCCACATGCTGAACATGAATATCTTCCCTCTCCTGTGTGAAGGCTCTGATGTATAAGAAGATGCGTTCTGTCCCTAAAACATTTCCCACATTCTGAACATGAAAATGGCCTATCCTCTGTATGAATTCTCTGATGTCTAACAAGACCCGATTTCTTCATAAAACATTTCTGACACTCGTCACATGAAAATGGCTTCTCTCCTGTGTGAATTCTCACATGTCTAAGAAGATTTACTTTATTTGTAAAACCCTTCCCACATTCTGGACATGAAAAAGGCTTCTCTCCTGTGTGAATTCTCTGATGGCTAACAAGCTTCTCATCTGTGCAAGTTCTTTTGTGTGTAAAAAGACCTAAGCTTTGTGCAAACAGTTTTCCACATTGCAGACTGTTACCCCCGGTGTGACCTGTACTTGTAGTAAAATGCTGAGATCGATCAGGAGAAGGTTCCTCATGATTAGCGGGATTATATGATAGATCTGTAGTGTTACATACTGGCTGAACATTAAGGGTAATGAGGTTTTCTCCTGGAGGGTGCTGCACAATATCTTCATCTTCTGCTTTATAATTTAGTGATGACATGAAGTTTCCATCAAAGTCCTCAATGGGATTTTCTGTTGGGATTAAAATTTCATTTAGTGATTTTTTTTTCAGCTGCAAAAGTAGCCAAATATATAAAAAATCTTACTAAGCTGGAAAAAGACTTGCAGTTTTTGATACGGTATTTCAAGTAAAAGGCAGAATTAGATCCAGGAATGTATAAAAGATTAATAAATCCTTCTTTTCTATTTCCCATTCCTTATAAATAAACTTCTGTCTTTCACAAAAAAAAAAAAAAAAAAAACTACATTAAAAATTCCCCCTGAAACTGCATGTGTTTCTAGCCTTATATGGCCGCCTGCACACATGCGGAAAT
Organism: Eleutherodactylus coqui; assembly: GCF_035609145.1. NCBI lineage: Eukaryota > Metazoa > Chordata > Amphibia > Anura > Eleutherodactylidae > Eleutherodactylus > Eleutherodactylus coqui. The sequence continues at coordinate 40,401,591 of NC_089837.1, forward strand.
CCCGCGGCGGGATTTCCGCCGCTCAAAGCCTGCATAGGATTGCGTTAACAAACGCAATCGTATGCAGACGGCCGTGGTTTGGCCGCACGAAATCTCGCGCGGCAAACAAACCGCGGCATGTCCTATTTTTGTGCGGGGCTCGCAGAGCCTCGCACAGAAACGTCACTCACGCAGCCGGCGGCTCCGGTCTGCGCATGCGCCGGCTGCCGGCACATGAAGAGCCGGGGCCGCCGGGCGCGGGTGAGTACGCGCTCGTCCCTGCAGGCGCTCGGGTCGGGTCCCGCGGCGAGAATTCTCACCGCCAGATCAGACCCGCTCGTCTGCAGGCGGCCTAATGCTTTGTCTAACACCACAGAATGCATCAATGACAACAAACACAATTAATGTCATAGGATCACAGGCTCAATTTACCTACATGGACATTAAAAAAAAAAAAAAAAAAAATTATATATTGATAAAAAAGTAAAAAAAAAAAAAAACCCAAAAACTTTTATGTACTCTCTCCTCTTTGTTTAATTTTCTTTTTTAATCAAAAAAACTCACATTTGATATTGTGGCACCTATAACAGCCTGTACCATAAATGAAACAGACTCACTAAGAAAATCCCCCAGTCCAACTGCTAGCCCATGCGAACCCTACCCTGACTCCTTTAAAGGTGCGCTCTGGAACTGCCAGTCAGCATGTAAGAAACTCCCCACCATCCATGACTATTTTACTGCTCAATCTTTAAATCTGCTCGCTCTCACAGAAACGTGGATACAGCAGTCTTACAATGGCCTGCAGTTCTCCCATACCCCAAGACCAGATGACAGGCGTGGTGGAGGAGTAGGTGCTCTTCTCCCCCCAAATTGTACCTACCAGGTTATCCCCCCTCACTTTTTCCATCATTTGAGGTACATATGCTACGGCTTTTCCGTCCGCTGTCCATGCGAGTAGCAGTTATCTATCACCCCCCAGATGTTCCTCGCCTGTTTTTGGACCACTTTGCTGCCTGGTTCCCCCACTTCCTCTCCTGCGAAATACCAACCCTCATCTTAGGGTCATTAGTGGAGATGTTAAAATCACCTATCTCCCCATCTGCCTCTCAGCTTCTTTCGCTCACCTCCTCCCTTGGTTTCTCTCAACTCACAGCCTCTCCCACTCACAAGGATGGAAACACTCTGGATCTGATCTTCCTCCGTCTCTGCTCTGCTTTCAACTTCACTAACTCCCCTCTCTCGCTCTTGGATCATAACCTCCTCTCTTTTCTGTCAAGCTCCCCAACATCTCTCCAGACCCTCCTACCTACCGTATCTACAGGAACTTTGAGGCCATTCACACCCAGGACTTTGCCGAGTCCCTACAGTCCTCTCTGTCCCATATCTCTCTCCTCTCCTGCTCCAACCTGGCTACTGCTCGCTACAACACCGCTCTCAAACATGCCCTGGATGAAGCGGCGCCCCCGATGACCCAAGCCATCCGATGTAGAACGCGGAAACCCTAGTTCACGCCTCAAACGCGCTTCATCCGGCGGTGCTCTAGAAGTGCTGAACGGCTGTGGAGTAAGTCGCAAACGTCCGCGGACTTTCTCCACTACAAATTCATGCTCAGAGCCTACAACCTCGCCCTCCACCATGCCAAACAACTCTACTTCACCTCTCGTCTTCACACTATCGCACAACCCTTAACGGATCTTTGATACTTTTCACTCCCTTCTCAGCCCTAAACCGCAGCCCCGTGGTGAAGAGCTGGCTGCTTACTTCAAAAAGAAAATCAATGACATCCGTCAAGAAATAACATTCCAATCCCAGACTAGTCCTGGCCCTAGTCTTGTCAGCACTGCATCTAGCTGCTGCTCACCGTCTGTACTCAGACCAACGACAGAGGAAGAAGTCTCCAAATTGCTCTTCTCTGCTCGCCTCACCACCTGCGCTAGCGACCCTCTCCCCTCACACCTCCTCCAATCCCTCTCCCCAGTTATCATCTCCCATCTCACCACAATCTTCAACCTCTCTCTGACCTCTGGCATCTTTCCCTCTTCTTTCAAACACGCCATCATATCCCCACTGCTAAAGAAGCCGTCTCTTGACACGACTGATGCTGCCAACTACCGACCCATCTCTAATCTCCCCTTCATCTCCAAACTACTAGAATGCCTAGTTTACCTCTGCCTTGTAAGCTATCTATCAGAGACCTCTCTCCTCGACCCCCTACAGTCTGGCTTCTGACCCCAACACTTGACAGAAACTGCCCTTACAAGGGTATCCAACGACCTACTGACAGCCAAATCGAGGGGCGATTACTCCCTACTGATCCTCCTCGACCTTTCCGCAGCATTTGAAACTGTCGACCACAAACTCCTCCTCAGTATGCGTCGTTCCATCAGCCTAAAGAACACTGCTCTCTCCTGGTTCTCCTCCTACCTATCTGACTGCTCTTTCATCATCTCCTTTGCTGGCTCTACCTCCTTCTCTTCCCCTTGCTGTTAAGGTCCCCCAAGGCCCGGTCCTTGGCCCCCTCCTTTTCTCTATCTACACAGCCCCTATTGGACAAACCATCAGGAGATTTGGCCTCCAATACCACCTCTATGCTGACGACACCCAGCTATACACCTCTTCCCATGACATCTCTGCACCTTTCCTCCAAAACATCACCAACTGTCTGTCTGCTGTAGCTAACACTAGGTCCTCTCTCTACCTAAAACGAAACCGCTCTAAAACTGATTTATTGGTATTTCCACCCTCCACTAACTGACCTCATTATGACATCTCTATATCAGTGTGTGGTGCCACCATAACTCCCAGACAGCATGCCAGCTGCCTTGGGGTCATATTCGACTCCGATCTCTCATTTACCCCCTACAGCCAATCTCTTGCCCGAACATCTCAGCTGCACTTCAAGAACATCGCAAGAATCCGCTCTTTTCTCACTGGAGACACACTAAAAACGCTTACTGTTGCCCTCATCCACTCACGGCTCGATTATTGCAACTCGTTGCTGATCGGCCTCCCCTGCACCAGACTCTACCCTCTCCAATCTATCCTGAATTCAGCAGCCAGGTTCATCTTCCTGTCCAGCCGCTACTCAGACGCCTCTGCCCTGTGACTGTCACTGCACTGGCTGCCCATTTAATACAGAATTCAATTTAAACTCACTACCTTCATCCACAAAGCCCTCCACAGCCCAGCGCTACCCTATATTGTCTCCCTCATCTCAATCCATCAACCAGCCCGGGCTCTCCGCTCTGCTAACGAAACCAGACTGGGCGCCCCTTTAATTCGAACTTCTCATTCCTGCCTCCAAGACTTCTCCAGAGCAGCACCGGTCCTCTGGAACGCACTACCAAAGGCTACCCGGGCAATCTAGGACTCGAAAAACTTCAGGCGTGCTCTAAAAACGCACCTCTTCAGGGAGGCATACTGCATCCCCTAAACAAACCCCTCTGTACTCTGCCTGATAACATGCTCCCTGACCGATTGACTGCAATCTCTGCTAGCCATCATAAACCGCTCCTGCAGTCATAACTATTCTGCCATCACACGGCCAAACGTCTGACCATTGTCTGTGTGTATAGCATCCCTCACTCTCCACCTTGCCATACCGTGCACATCTCCAGCCCCTTTACCTTCTGTATCACCCCATTACTTGTAGTATGTAAGCTCGTTGGAGCAGGACCCGCACCCCTACTGTTTCCATCAACTGATTACTATATGTAACCGTGGTTCTGTAATTTTTGTACTTTTGTCTCTCTGTATTCCCCGTCTATGTAAGCTCTGCGGAATATGTTGGCGCTATACAAATAAAGATTATTATTATTATTTAATTCTGCATGGAAAACGCTATAAATAAAAATAATGTAAAAAGGTAGCAAAAAAACCTTTTTTTTTTATGCTCATTTCACCCCCACCCAAAAAAAACACAATAAGGGCTTATTCAGACGACCGCATATCGGCTTGGTTTCCATGCCTAGCCGATATATGGTGTCCCTCTGTGCAGGGGGGAGGAGGCTGGGAGCAGTACAGGGAGCTCCCGACCCCTGCCACTATTTGCAGATCAGATCCATGAACGGAGGTGAAAATACACACCCAGGTCCCCCATGATGTCGGTAGGAGATCAGGACCCGCTGCGGGCTTCTGCGCATGCGCCGATGTGGCGTATAGGCCTAACCATGTGTCCTGTAAGTATATTGAGGCCACAATGGGTATATTTCTGAACACAGAACAAACGGGGATTCATTTTGGGGTGCAAGTCTTCATTCTTATGTACGCTGTACAAAAAAACCTGTTTTTAAAAAGACACTATTGCCCAAAAAATGAAAATCGTAATTTTCTCCTTCTGCTTTGCTTAGACTCATTCAAATACTGTGGGGTCAAAATACACAGTACACCCCTAGATGAATTTATTAAGGGGTCTAGTTTTCAAAATGGGGTCTTTTGTGGGGGTTCTCCATTATTTTGGCGGCTCAAGGGCTCTACAAGTGGGCAATGGGGCCTAAATCACCTTCAAGCAAAATGTCTGTTCTGAAAGCCACATACTGCTCCTTTCGGTCTGGGCCCCGTTATACAAACGAACATAATATTAGGGCCACAACGGGTATGTTTTTGAACACGGGACAAACAGGGTTATGCATTTTGGGGTGTAAATTCTCATTTTCGTGTGCACTGTACAAAAAAAAACTGCCTTGACATATTTGCAAAAATCTGAATTTTTTTTCTCCTCTAAATTGCATTAACTCCTGGAAACAAAATGTGGGGTCAAAATACTCCTGACCCCCTCCGTGAATATATTAAGGGGTGTAGTTTTTAAAATAGGGTCATTTGTGGGGGTATCTATCATTCGGACACCTATGAGTCTTTGCAATCTCAGCTTAGTGCAGGAACACAAAGTGTTTCTTAAAATGCTGATAATCAAAGTTAAATTTGTACGTCTCCTTAAAAAAAAAAAAAAACCCCAAAAAAACACCAGATAAACACCAGTACCAAATTAACTTGGGCGAAGCCGGGTATATCAGCTAGTATATATATATATATATATATATATATATATATATATATATATATATATATATATATATATATATATATATATATATATATATATAAACGAGCCAATAGTTTCAGTATTAATCTTTTTACTATTTATATAGTTAAAAAACAATTTAGGTTTTGTTTTACTCACTTTGCCAATAAGTCTCTATTATCTAGATTTTTGCAGTTTTTTAGCTGATTTTGACATAATTTTTTTCTTTACAAGTTCTTCGCTTCCCGTTGTTTCAGTAGTTTAAATGCTTTATTTTTGCCGTTTATTGCCCCTTTTACATCTTTATTAAAGGGGTTGTCTCGCGGCAGCAAGTGGGGGTATACACTTCTGTATGGCCATATTAATGCACTTTGTAATGTACATCGTGCATTAATTATGAGCCATACAGAAGTTATTCACTTACCTGCTCCATTGCTAGCGTCCCCGTCTCCATGGTGCCGTCTAAATTCGCTGTCTTCTGGCGTTTTTAGACGCGCTTGCGCTGTGCGGTCTTCTGCCTGGTGAATGGGGCCGCTCGTGCCGGAGAGCTGGTCACCGCGTCGTCATCGTAGCTCCGCCTCCGTCACGTGGTGCCGATCAGCCAATGAGGTGGCTGTATCGGCAGTGGAACGCGGAAGACAGAAGAAGAAACTCCTCGGTGCACCATGGGAAGACCCGCGGTGCACGTGGGAGAAGACCAGCGGCGCCATCTTTAACCCCTACCCGCTCCAGGACGTACCGTTACGTCCTGGGAGCCTGGTACTTCCCGCAACAGGACGTACCGGTACGTCCTGGGAATAGCGCAGGATCACATAAGATCCCGCGCTATCCCGCAGCGGGAGCCGGCTGTCACTCACAGCCGGCGTCCCGCTGCAACAGCGGGGGGGGCATCAGAGATGCGCCGCCCAGCTGTTAACCCCTTCCCTGCCGCGATCTAAGTAGGAAAGAGTTAACAGAGGGATCGCGATCCCTCTGTGTCTCCGGCCGGCTTTCGCGATGTCATCGCGAGAGCCCGGCCTGTCGCCATGGCAACAGGACGCCAGACACTGGCGTCCTGTATTGCCTGTGCCTATAATCGCTGTATAGGCGATAAGGCATGGGAGAGCAGTAGCTCTGCCATGCCTTATTACAGCGATCATAGGCATACTGCTGCAAGTCCCTCAGAGGGACTCAAATAGTGTAAAAAAAAAAAAAGAAAAATGTAAAAAAAAACCTTTTTTATGCTTTTTCTATTAGCATAAAAAAAGGGGAAAAAAATGAAAACCCCACATATTTGGTATTGACGCGTCCGTAACGACGTGTACAAAAAGTTGAACACACTTTTCATTTTGTACGACAAAAAGCGTAAAAAAAAAAAGCTAAAAAACAGAGGCAAATTTTTAGCATTTTGCCTCCCAAAAAGTGCAATAAAAGTGATCAAAAAAGCTGTACATTCACCAAAATGGTACCAATAAAAACTACAGCTCGTCTCGCAAAAAATAAGCCCTCATAGAGCTCCATACATAAAAAAAAAAAAAGTTACAGGACTTTGAATGCAGCTATAGAGAAAAAAAAAAAGATTTCCAAAAAAAAGGGGGTTTTATTGCAAAAAAGTGTAAAAACCTAAAAAAAAAAAAAACAATTTTGGTATCGTTGTAACCGTACCGACCCGCAGAAAAAATCTGGTGTGTCATTTATGCTGCATGATTAATGCTGTAAAAAAAAAGAAAAAGAAATCTATGGCAGAATTGATGCGGTTTATCTCCATGTTATCATAAAAAAAGTTTTTTAAATTTTACGATATTGTCTACGTACCCAAAAGTGGCACCGATAAAAACTACAGCTCGCCACGCAAAAAACAAGCCCTTATACGGCCGCGTCCACGGAAAAATAAAAAAGTTATGGCTTTTGAAAAATGGAGATGGAAAAATACGAAAAAAATCACTGGGTCCTCAACGCCAAAATAGGCCATGTCATTAAGGGGTTAAAAGAAGAAATGAAGAAGCTGCAGAACGCTGATGCAGGTAAGTGCAATGTGCTTTTTAAAAACTAACACATGCTTTCTTTTTCACAGGGCATAATGCAGGGGTCCATTTAAAAAAAAAAAATTCGCTTTCGCCGCGAGACAACCCCTTTAAGTCGTTTTCTCCCTATTACTAAGCCTTTTATTCCTATAATGTATGAATCGCTCACAGTAAGTGCCCATGTGCATAACCTTACAATTAGCAATGTTGAACTTCATTTGCCATTTTTCTACTCAAGCCCCCAACCTTTCTAGATCGATTTGCAACCATCCATTGTCCTCCGTAGTGTTTATTACCTTGTATAATTTCATATTGTCTGCAAATATCAATATTTTACTGTGCAGCCCCTCTATCAAGTCATTAATAAATATGTTGAACAGAATGGGGCCCAATACTGAACCCTGTGGCCCCCCGCTAGCAAAGGTTGCCCAATCAGAGTACATAGACATTAAATAACCAGAGGAATTGTTGATCTGAGTCTTGGAGTCATGTAGGAGATTTCAAAAGTTGATCAAGGGATGTTTCTGTCTGCCATTAAGAAGTCGGAAAGGAATTTTTTCCACCAAATGGGGCAAATTAGCATCTGCCTCATTTGTTCTTGTTTTTTTCACCTTCCTCTGGATCAACAAGGGGGTTGGAAACAGGCTGAACTGGATGGAGATTTGTCCTTTTTCAGCCTTGTATACTACGTTACTATTTAGGAGATGTACATATTAACTATTAATTGAAATTGAGGAGCATTTTGTTTTCCTACACTGAGCAAAGATTGCTAAGGCTCATAGGTGTTAGAATAATAGATAACCCCACACATTACCCCATTTTAAAAAACCAAAAACCCTTAACCCCTTAGTAACCGCTGATACGCCCACTAGCTGGGCTCTATGCCACACGGCAATTGATGGCCTCACTGTGGAATTGAGCCCCGGGATCTGTGCGGGTGACAGCTCCCTGAGGTAGCCAGCAGCCTGGTGCAGTCATGGGGTGGCCAAAGGATAATGGCGATCACCTAAAAGTTAAAAAAAAAAAAAAAAAAAGTTAAAGTTTAATCTCGCCTCACCGATGCGATTGGTTGGACATGCCCAGAAGCTCTTAAGGGTCTGGGAAATTTACAATCTACTTGCTCTGGAGCGGTGACCAGAGGACTTATTGAGCTCTCCCCGGTCACGTGATAAAAAGTAGTGATTTACCTCAGGCTGGTCTCACATGACCGGTTAGAAATAGCAGATTCCGCATCCGTTTGATCCGCAATAATACGCAGATAGATTAAGCAGCAAATCGCAATGAGGTGATTATTATTATGGGAGACTAACTATTCAGTTATAAACTGGGAAGGCGAAACCTACGGATGTCATAAAGGTATCAACTTTCTGTCAATTACTAAAGATAATACCATTTGGACTTAAAGGGGTTGTCCCGCGCCGAAACGTTTTTTGTTTTTTTTTCAATAGGCCCCCCGTTCGGCGCGAGACAAACCCAATGCATGTGTTAAAAAAAAAAAAAAAAAGTTTAGTACTTACCCGAATCCCCGCGCTGCAGCGACTTCTTCCCTTCCTTAGCAAGATGGCCGCCGGGATCTTCACCCACGATGCACCGCGGGTCTTCTCCCATGGTGCACTGTGGGCTCTGTGCGGTCCATTGCCGATTCCAGCCTCCTGATTGGCTGGAATCGGCACACGTGACGGGGAGGAGCAGCTCTCCGGCACGAGCGGCCCCATTCACCAGGGAAAAGACCGGACTGCGCAAGCGCATCTAATCGGGCGATTAGACGCTGAAATTAGACGGCACCATGGAGACGAGGACGCTAGCAACGGAACAGGTAAGTGAATAACTTCTGTATGGCTCATAATTAATGCACGATGTATATTACAAAGTGCATTAATATGGCCATACAGAAGTGTATAACCCAACTTTCTTTTGCGGGACAACCCCTTTAACAGAATATCAGACCTGACAGAATAACAGGGGTGCAGGCTGGGGGCACCTGGGAAATAGCAACTATAATATAACACATTTTAACTTGGCCTTTAGGAGATAGTTTTATAGTGAAGCTACAAAAATACTAAACTTTAAAAAGGCCATGTTCAATCATCTTAGTGATGCCCTTAACCTTACTGACTGGGATAATGTCCTCAAAAACAAGAGTACAAATAATTGGAAAACTTAAAAACATCCTAATTACTTACTGTGAGCGATTCATACATTATAGGAATAAAAGGCTTAATAAGTAATAGGGAGAAAACTACTTAATAAAGATGTAAAAGGGGCAATAAACAGCAAAAATAAAGCATTTAAACTACTGAAACAAGGGGAAGCGAAGAACTTGTAAGGAAAAAAATTATGTAAAAATCTGCAAAAATCTAGATAATAGAGACTTATTGGTAAAGTGAGTAAAACAAAACCTAAATTGTTCTTTAACTATATAAATAGTAAAAAGATTAATACTGAAACTATTGGCTCGTTTATAAATAACTACGGTAGCTGATATACCCGGCTTCGCCCGAGTTAATTTGGTACTGGTGTTTATCTGGTGTTCACACGGAAAATCTTATGAAGTCGTGGTTACTTTAGAGATACCGAGGAAAAAAATATGTTCACCATTTTGCATGGTTCTTTGCGTTACCCAGGAAACACCACGGGGAGGTAACCATGCGACATTTCCTTTATATAAAATGACATCAGGAAGTGAGAGAATTAGATTATGTACATAAAATTTGGACGCTAATTCTTTCGCGCCTAAAATTGAATAATCGAGTTGTGACCCATTAACTTTTCCTATTTATGACATAATCAATGCTCGTGCCAAATTTCAAGTTTCTATGACACCAGGAAGTGAGAGAATTAGATTCCGTACGTAAAATTTGGACGCTGATTCTTTTGTGCTTAGAATTGAATAATCGAGTTGGGACCCATTAATTTTTCCTATTTATGACATAATCAATGCTCTTGCCAAATTTCAAGTTTCTATGACACCAGGAAGTGAGAGAATTAGATTCCGTACGTAAAATTTGGACGCTGATTCTTTTGTGCTTAGAATTGAATAATCGAGTTGAGACCCATTAACTTTTCCTATTTATGACAATCAATGCCAGTGCCAAATTTTAAATTTCTATGACATCGGGAAGTGAGAGAATTAGATTCCGTACGTAAAATTTGGACGCTTAATTGTTTGCGCTTAGAACTGAATAATCGAGTTGGGACCCCTTAGCGTTTCCTATTTATGACATAATAATCAATGCTCGTACCAAATTTCAAGTGAGAGAATTAGATTCCGTACATAAAATTTGGACGCTAATTCTTTGGCGCTTAGAATTGAATAATCAAATTGGGACCTATTAACTTGTTCTATTTATCACATAATCAATGCTCGTGTCACATTTCAAGTTTCTATGACATCGGGAAGTGAGAGAATTAGATTATGTGCGTAAAATTTGGACGCTAGTTCTTTTGCGCATAGAATTGAATAATCGAGTTGGGACCCATTAGCTTTCCCTATTTATGACATAATCAATGTTTGTGCCAAATTTCAAGGTTCTATATCATTGGAAAGTGAGAGAATTAGATTCCGTACGTAAAATTTGGACGCTAGTTCTTTTGTGCTAAAATTGAATAATCGAGTTGGGACCCATTAGCTTTTCCTATTTTGGAGAAAATCTATGCTTGTGCTAAATTTCAAGTTTCTATGACATCTGGAAGTTGGAAAATTAGTGGCGAGTCAGTGAGGGCAGATAGAATGGATAGATAGATAGATAGATAGATAGATGGATGAAAAATTGTAGAAGGGAGTAGAAAACAAATCTATTAAATAGCTTATTGTCTAGTGTATTCACAGAGGAAAATGAAATGTCAGATGAGATGCAGAGTGAGAAAGTAAACTCATAACTAAAAGGTCACTATTCCAACCCAGGAAGAAGCGCAGAGCCATTTTAAAAAGATTGAAACAGACAAATTAGCGGTTCCCGATGGCATACACACCCGGGTTTTAAGGGAATGAAGTAATGCAATAGGCAGACCTTGATTTCTTATATTTAAGGACTCTATAGTGATGGGAGTCTGTTCCACTGGATTGGCGCATAGCCAATGTGGAGGCGATACTCAAAAAAGGGGTCAAAAAGTGTGCCTGGAAACTACAGGCCAGTAAGTCTTACTTCTATTGTGGGTAAAATGTTTGAAAGGATTCTAAGAGATGCCATCCTGGAGGAATTCAAAGAAAATAGGACCTCCATATCAGCATGGGTTTATGAGAGATCGCTCCTGTCACACTAACCTGATGAGCTTCTCCGAGGAGGTAAGTTCTATATTGGACGGGGGAAGAGTCATTGGGTCTTATGCATCTGGCCTTTTCCCAAGTGTTTAATACTGTGCTGCATAAAAGCTTGGTATATAAAAGGAGAATGCTTGGTCTGGGTGAGAATGTGTTCTGTCAGAGATAGAACCCAGTGGGTGGTTTGAGATGTTCCATACTCTGATTGGTAGTGGGGTACCAGAGGGGTCAGAATTACTAGTGGGGTACCACAGGGTCGGTTTTGGGACTCATTCTTTTTAATATATTAATTACCTGGTAGTAGAATTGCACTGTAAAATATCAATATTTGCAGATGATACAAAACTATTTCAGATCAACAGATCAACATTGGGGGGGGGGAGAATAGCCTGAACCGGATGGACAGATGTCTTTTTTCAGCCTAACATACTATGTTACTATCACTTAATTTGCTTTCAGTGGTTATGCGTAGAAAGCTCTGTTAGGCATTTCCGTCAGCCCCACTGGAATGAATGGAGGACTGACGGTACATGCTCGGTCAGCGCTCCCTTCATGCTGACATCACTGCGGAGGGAGAAGCGACCCCCACAGTGACAGGCAGAACGGACATGAGAGTTCCATTCTGGAGATCAGCGGGTGTCTCAGCGATGAGACCCCTACCGATCAGCAGGTTATCAGCCATCCTATGGATAAGGGATAACTTGCAATCTTGGTGCAATCCATTTACTGAATCAAATCTGAGTATTTTTGGGGCAGTAGAGAGGCTTGTTATGGGAATGGATGAGAAGAAAAAAGACGGAGCGCCCCTTAGGGGCATGAGTGATATGATGGGAGATGCACTCAGGGATGCATGCTGGTCTGAGCTTCTCTCCGACATATAGGCCAGTGATTGGGATCGGTGCGCCGGCCTCGCTGCGCTGAATAACCAATGGCTGCTATAATTAGGAGGATGTAGTGAAGATTTAGAAAGAAATTGTGCCCAGCATGACCTAATTGGTTAAAACTAGTGCTTTACAGTCAGGGGTGATAATAAAATATTTCCTTATTGATACCAGCAGCATTATCTATTCAATGCAACATGTCTCTTCATGAAATTGTGTACACCTACTGTTTACCATATGGAAATGCACTGCACATGATGGTATCAGGGCCTCAAGACAGTAAATAAATATAGTGTTACATATACTGTATCTCGAATGTATTTTCTTACCCTGTGATATCGGAGGCTGGTGGTTCTCCATCTTGACGTCCTTGTACAGATCCTTGTGTCCTTCTAAATACTCCCACTCCTCCATGGAGAAATAGACAGCGACATCCTGACACCTTATAGGAACCTGACAACACAATGATACCGTCATTACCCAGACTCCTCTAGTGCTGTTACTGTATAATTTCCCAGCATTCCCAGCAGGGTCACCTCTCCAGTTAGCAGCTCAGTGATCTTGTTGGTAAGTTCTAGGATCTTCTGCTCATGTATCGGTAAGTGAGGAGGAGCCTCTGTGATGGGGCTCTGGCTCCTGCTCCATCCTCCTGACTCATGGAGATGGCTGTTGGGAATCGTACCGTCACCTAATGTCTTCTTCACCATCATGTAATCCTGTGTATGGAGAGAGACATGTAGAGGACTGAACCCGGTGTTCTTTCTTCAGTACAAAGTGAGAGATTGTGATCCTGATGTATAGAGGTCTGGCGAGAACACAACTGGAATATGGTGTTCAGTTCTGGAGACGTCATGTACAAAATAGAACAAGTCCGAAGATGGACTGTGAAAATTGTGGAAGATCTCATAAAACCAATCAGGAAAGAGATAAAGATCTTAAGGCTCTTTTCTTCCGAGCCTCCAGCACCAACTGCAGGACTTTTTCGTCGGATAAAGATGACAGACTAGTATAGCAATTGGATACACAAGTACTGCTGCACTCCGGCATTTTTGGGTGTTGGTCTTAAGAGTTTTGTAGGGTTGCAGCAAGGTTAACCAAAATTGAGTGGGGTCGCTCTTGTCAGGGCGATCGCTCCAGAGATAGGCAGGGGGAGCACAAGACCCTTTTATAGCGATAGCATACAATCAGAATGTTGCCTCTAATTTAGGCCGATTATTCCTGAAACATCATTTATATCCATCTCTGCGGTACCACAAACATCAGAGCTTGAATCAACCAACTGTGATTACTGCAGTAATACCTTCTGTATAACCCTTCACCCTAAGGCCACCTGCACATGAAGGGTCGGATTCCGGCTGCAAGATTTTGCAGCGGAATCTAACTGTGTCCCGGTGGTGAGCCCTGCGTACCTCTCTGATGGCTTTGTGTACAGACAGCTTCTGTACTGCTGATGTGCCAGCTGTCGCGCTGCCTAAAATGCGCAGTACAGAGTGTGACGTGCCGTTGCTAGTCCATGATGCGGATTCTGCGGTCCATCTGCACTGCTCACTGTGGAAGGGCCACGGCATAGATAGCTTACATTGACATTAGTGTTAGCCGTCCATGCGTGGCCCGCACTAAAATAGAACACGCTACGATTCTTCCGCCGAGAGCAGAAAAACGCAGTTGATTTCCATTGTGGGCAGGGAAAAGCGGTTTTACATAGCATATTATGGGCAGTACTCGCTGCGGGATCCGGAGGCGGATGCCCACTCCGAGTACATTTTGCAGTGATAGGCCTTGCTGTTGGTCCCCGTCATTATATATCATTATTACAGTGAGAAGGAAGGTAAAGGAGAGAACATGATGGAAACCTTCATATATTGTATGTTACAGGAGGGAAGACACTAAACCCATGAACAAGGGGCCCAATCTGACATTAATGGGAGGGAAGATCAAAAGAAATGTCAGAAAATATTATTCTACTGAAAGAGTAGCAGATGCTTCAGACAAACTTCTAGCGGATGTGGTTGGAAAATCAGAAGTAAGTGAATGTAAAGGGGCATCCAGTGAAAACACGTTTCTCTATCCCTGCCCGCTCACCTGCTTGTCTCTCACTCTGGGCATCTCCCATGTACATTCACTTCCATGCAGTGCAGCCTCTTTAGCATTAGATTTCTCCCTGCTTCCTCTATGCTGTTATCAGTAACATGATGCATCAGTAGAGCATCACATGACCAGCCACAGCCAATACCAGCTCTGTCTGCCGAGATCATCATTGCCTTCTACATTCACCTAGATAATCCACAGACTAGAAGTAGACAGTCAGGATCAGCCATCTTCTTCATTATAAGTAACTGGGATAGGAGTTTGTGTCCCCCTGTGAAGAGCCTGTGTGGTACAGTCCATGTAATTTCATCATCCAGGAAGACCAAGTGACCCAAGATCGTTCTTTGTAGGAGTCAAAGGGAGACAAGTAATTCCCAGGCAGTCACAATGAGATTAGAAGACCCAATTGAGGAGAACAATGTTCAGAAAGGAATAATTAACCCTTTCCAATCCAATTTCCCTACCACATGCCCCAGCTCTTATTTATCATGGTTGGTAAAGCGCATTGTGATTCCTTGGAATTACTCTACAGAAACACAAACATAAACTGCCATGATGATTTTATCAGCAATTTTTTGAAGATTAATCAATAAGAGTTAATATGTATATTACACCATGCAGAAGAGAGCTCTGATGTGGATGCTCTCTTCACAGTGTTGGAAACATACACAGGGAAATAACGTATGATGAGGTCAGACACTGGATTGAAAAGCATTAAAGCAGGTTGGTTATACCAATTACAAACTGAATGAAGAAAAAAAAATAAAAAAAATAAAATCACCCTTTAACCCCTTGAGTGGCACGCCCGGAAATTTTCCGGGACGAGCTCCACTGCTCATAGCGACATAGCCCGGAAGATTTCCGGGCTGTGTATCACTATGGGAGCTGCAGAGCACAATGCCACAAGCTGTGACAGTGTGCTCTGCCTGCACAGACCCACAGAGAACAAAGCAAGGGCTTTGAAAAACCAGCAGAAGATATTGCCGACATGCCGGAAACCTCCTGCTTTGTTTACAGGTTGCCATAGAGACCATCGGCTTGTCAGAAGCAAGCCGATGGTCTCTGTGGCAAGGAGAGCTTGGTGCTTGGCTGTCAGAGGACAACTAGGTACCAGCTCTTACAGCAGAGATCAGAGAAAACCTCCGATCTCTGCTGTGTTAACCCCTTACATGCTGCAGTCTATGTGACTGCAGCATGTAAAGGGCTGTCACTGCAGCATGTAAACGGCTGTCACCATCGGACCCCCGGAATGTGATCAGGGGTCCTGATGGGTCCCTGTGGAAGTCCCCTAAAGGGACAAAAGAAAAAAAATAAAAATAAAAAAAATAAAAAATAAAAAAAAGGAAAAAAATTATTTAAAAAAATTATAAAAACACTTGTCTCCCTTTACTTTGTAAAAAATTAAAAATACAATCACACATGTGGTATCCGTGCGTCGTAATGACCCAGAGAAGGAAGTTAATACATTTAACCCCTTAATGACATGGCCCCTTTTTTTCTTTTGTCCCCATTTCTTTTTTTCCTCCCCCCTGTTTAAAAAATGACAACTTGTCCCGCAAAAAACAAGCCCTTATATGGCCGTGTCAATGGAAAAATGAAAAAGTTATGGCTCTTGAGACGCAACTGCAAAATTAGTTGAAATTCAATGATTAGACCATTTTAAAAAACCTGCCCTGGTGGGCACGACAGGGTGGTAGGAAACCCGCCACTCAAGGGGTTAAGAGTACCTAGAATAAACATACATGTATCCTAAGGGATAAAAAGGGAAGTAATATAATTGCAGAGTAGGTGGTCCATGTGCTCCTCCTATCGTCAGTCTTGTCTATATAGATGTCAACCTAGTGACAAAAATCCAAATCTCCAGGTCAAACTCAGTCCCTGTGATCCTGCTGGTTCCTGGCTGCCCTTCCCTCCTCATTACAAGGAGCCTACTTACCATTCTCATCGCTCCTACAACATTACTATTAGCTCATTGGTTCCCACCATACAGAACTGACCATATTGGTGGCCGATCTTCACATTCTCTGCTGCTCAGTTCTTTAGTTCTCCCTCACTTGGAAGGTCTAGAAACTGTTCTATAGAACACTGGATTGTTTTCTCTGGTCTTAGTCTGAATGTTAAATAATAGAAAAATATAGAAATCTAGAAAGCTTACCTCTCCGGTCAGCAGGTAGATGATCTCTAAGGAGAGGTTTAATATTATTTTGGTAACTTCACTCCCGTCCTTCCTCATCCTTGATGGATCATTCAGGAGAAAGACCAAATTTTTGAGAAAACTGGAGGGGTCTAGTACTGCACCTTAAAATGAAAAAAAAAAATAATAAAGAGGCTCTAAATCCTACAGGAAACCTCATCATGTGTGACATACAGCTCCTCACTTATTGATCACTGATAGAATCAGGTTCTCCGGTTCTTCACTATATGGATTCTAGGGATTTGCCATAAATATCTAGGTTGCTGCCCAAGCTGTTTCCATATCTCCCATAGATGTGAACAGAGAGCTGTACATGTGTGGCCGCCTCTTCATTCATTGTCCTCTTGGATGTACCTGCTGTGGACCCCTGGCTGCACATATAGTGGGTGCGTGTCAGAGGCCGAACCCACATTATCATCTATGGCATATTCTGTGGATATATAGTATGTTAAAAAAACCTCCTATCTTACGCAAAAAAAATCTGTTTAGTTGCCATCTGCTCTTATCGAATTCTACCTTCTGCCACTTCCTAGTCTGTGATTCCTCCTATCTGTATTATCATGGTTATCTAGGTTACCGCCGGCTCCCATGCAGTTTCATCCTTTACCGCTGGAGTGCTACAGTCACTATAGTTTTTCCTTCCTCTTCTCGGCGCTCCAGCAGCTCGGATCACCAATGTGAAACAGCAGCAACAACACTGTTGGATTTCCTCTTCACCAAGTCTGAGCCGGTAGTCCAGCCGGCATTCTGTTTCCCCTGTTACCCCCCTGCTCCATCTCTCATCTGCGGTCTTACCTCCAGGGGTTCTGGCTGTCAGGGTCACCATATTGCATAGAGAGACCACCTTAAAGGGATTGTCTCGTGGCAGCAAGTGGTGTTAAGCACTTCTGTATGGCCATATTAATGCACTTTGTAATATACATCGTGCATTAAATATGAGCCATACAGAAGTTATTCACTTACCTGTTCCGTTGCTAGCGTCCCCGTCTCCATGGTGCCGTCTAATTCTGATGTCTTCTTGCTTTTTTAGACGCGCTTGCGCTGTGCGGTCTTCTTCCTGGTGAATGGGGCCGCTCGTGCCGGAGAGCTGGTCCTCGTAGCTCCGCCCCATCACGTGTGCCGATTCCAGCCAATCAGGAGGCTGGAATCGGCAATGGACCGCACAGAGCCCACGGTGCACCATGGGAGAAGACCCGCGGTGCATCGTGGGTGAAGATCCATGTGGCGGCCATCTTGGTGAAGAAAGAAGAAGGAAGACGTCGCAGAGCGGGGATTCGGGTAAGTAATAAATTTTTTTTTTTTTTAACACATCCTTTGGGGTTGTCCTGCGCCGAAGATCCCTATGGAAAAAAAAAACCGTTTCGGTGCGAGACAACCCCTTTAAGATTTTGAAAATTATAGTTACATTCTATGATTGTTCCTTAATGAATTGTCTGGTGGTTTTCTTCTTCAGCCCTGAACCTCCCTGTTCCCTCCTTTCTGAGTGTCTGAGGAACAATGCTGTCTAAATGCTGGAGATACTATATTACTTCACTACAGGTCAAACATTTTAGGCTGCTTTCACACGGCCAAAAATATATATCACACGAGATTTGCAAGACACACAAATCTTGCATGAATATGAACCCCATTCTTTTGAATGGTGTCATATACATGGGCGATTTTTTTTTCGCTTTGGGGTGCAGGAAAAAAAAAACATGGCATGCCTTATCTTTGGGCGATCCCTTGGAACACCTTGACCATTTGTCTTCAAAGGGGCTGGAAAACGCATCGCACAACGTTGTGAGTATTCCCATTGGAAAAAAGCCACGCTGGAGGATCGCAACTATACTGAAGCGAGAGGCATTTTTGACATACGTGGGCATATCGCATGTTCCTGAGCACGATATCAGACCACTTTTCATGCACTGATATTGCACGCGCCCATGAGAAAATAGCCTTAACACACCTTAAACTGTGTTAATGTCAATTGAATAAAAATTCAAGTCCAGCTCCTCGTAGCTCCGCCCCATCACGTGTGCCGATTCCAGCCAATCAGGAGGCTGGAATCGGCAATGGACCGCACAGAGCCCACGGTGCACCATGGAAGAAGACCCGCGGTGCATCCTGGGTGAAGATCCCGGCGGCCATCTTGCTAAGGTAAGGAAGAAGTCACCGCAGCGCGGGGATTCGGGTAAGTACTAAACGTTTTTTTTTTAACACATGCATTGGGTTTGTCTCACGCCGAACAGGGGGCCTATTGAAAAAAAAAAAAAAACTGTTTCGGCGCGGGACAACAAAAATTCAACACATTTTGATTTTAATTGTGAAGAGAAGACTTCTATCTGCAAGTTCGAGAGAGTATCCGTAAAAAAGCCACTAAAAGTCTAAAAGAATCAAAAAGGCATGCTGGGCCATGCAGCACCTTCAGTGGACTACTGCAGAGTAGAAGGAGGTCTTCTGGGCTGATAAGTCAAATTTGATATATTTGCTATGTCACACAAGGTTTTTGTATGCCGTTGAGTAGGTGAAACGATGGTTCACGAGTGAGCGATAGCAAATGTCAAACATGGAGGGGAAAGCATGATGGTCTGGGCTCTTCGGTTGGATCCAGAGTTGGCAGCTTGCAGAGGGTGACTGGCACACTGGGCAAAAAGGGCTACCACACCAGTTTGATACACAAGATGGTCAGAGGTTCATATTACAGCAAGACAAGGATCCTAAACATAGTTCTAGGTTATGTCAGAAATACTTAAGATGTCAGTAGGCTTCAAAGAATGGAACTACTTTCAACCGATATATTTATGCCAATTTGTTGGATAGTTTTCACTTTGTTAAATAAATACCCCCATGGCTGCAGTACCTGCAAAAGCCACTCCGTCATAAACAAACATTCCCAATGCCCAGCCACAACACGCTCCATCCACATCACTCCTCTCCTCTCCTCACCCACGTACGGCTCACATGCACTTTTCAACTTCCTCAGACGCCTCCAACCCCCCATACGGCCAAGAAACACCTCAGCCACCCTCACAAATCGCCTAACCACAAGCTCACCCTCGGTACCCTGCTACTACTAACCCTAGAGCGAAATATCACCCAACCCAGGCCCACCCTGCATTGCTCTCCACCAAAATGCCCCCACTGCCCCATTCAAATGTGCCCTGTGGAACTCCCAATCTGCATGCAACAAACGCCCAACTATCCATGACTAGAGATGAGCGAACGTACTCGGTAAGGCTGATTTTGCAATCGAGCACCGCGATTTTCGAGTACTTCACTACTCGGGTGAAAAGATTCGGGGGGCGCCGTGGGGGCGTGGTGTGGTGGAGCGCAGGGGGGGGGGGGGGGGGGGGGGTGGTAGCAGCGCGGAACAGGGGGGAGCTCTCTCTCTTCCTCTCCCCCCACTAAACACCCCTGTAATACGAACCTCACATGCTCGCCTACAGGACTTCACCAGAGCAGCACCCATCCTCTGGAACGCTCTACCCCAAGGCATCCGGACAATTCCCGATGCACGAAATTTCAGATGCACCTTAAAAACGCACCTCTTCAGGGAGGCATACCGAATCCCCTGACCTAGTCCCTCGCCCCTGCCTATGGCTCCCCCACACCTTCCACATTGCCTATCACATATAACCTCTACCTGCCCCACCCCGTTTGCTTTCTAACAACTGATTTCTACATGAAATCCCCTAACGCCTCGTTCCCCCCTTGTACCTCCTGTACCTCCCCCACCCCATTTGTGTCTAACCCAATGTACCTTATATTGTAATTGTTGTATTGTTTTGCATTTATCCATGCCTGAAAGCGCTGCGGAATAAGTTGGCGCTATACAAATAAAGATTGTTAGATCTCCAACAGTCTTGCCGACATGTTTCAGCGATTTGCCCAGTACATTCTCTCTTCTTTGTTAGTTAGGACTGGCATCGTAATACCGGCGTATGCAAAGAAGAAAAAAAAACAGCTCCTAGAAGTAGTTGTTTCGCTGCAAAACTCGTCCTGCGGCTCCATCTCAGGCAGATATATAAATGATGAGAGTTGTGGTGATTAGATGAACGGTCTTGTCACCTGAGACCCTGAAGCTGGTTCCACCTTTGGCCTATAAGAGGCTCTCGGAGGCCCCTTGTGTGTAGTGACCTCTTCTTCTGCTTCTGTAGAGCTTGTTGGCCACTAGACGCCTCTACGACGCAGAGAAGAGATTTCACCCCGTTACCAGAGCTTGGAATGAAGCAGGTGGCTGGTCATACCGACTAATTAGGAACTGTTGGGATGCGTGAGGACA
Source organism: Eleutherodactylus coqui (assembly GCF_035609145.1). NCBI lineage: Eukaryota > Metazoa > Chordata > Amphibia > Anura > Eleutherodactylidae > Eleutherodactylus > Eleutherodactylus coqui. Next base: position 40,422,281 of record NC_089837.1, read on the forward strand.
CACTTACATGGCGACCGGGCAAAGACCAACAGTAGAAAAGATTGGCCAGTCCAGCCGTAAGAGCGACGCCCGGGCCAATAACAGGGGGCCGGTCCGCCCGTAAGTAGAGCATCCATAAGAGCGACACTCGGGGGTGACGCTACAATTCCTCTGGGGCCTTTAGGGAACTTTCCCGCGGGATGGAATTAGTCGCACGGATATTCTGCCTCACAATGTTATCTCTATGGGGCTGAAATTCCGCGTCCGTTAGAATCCGCACGGCTTTACTTCAAACCGCGAGATTAAACTGCGCAGCGAAGAGCTTCCTGCTGGTGATTACGGCGTCTTGTGGGATTGTTGGGGGGATTTCTATCATCCAGGAGACGGAATTCACAACTAAAGGCTGCGGGAAAAACAGGAGAAGTTCTGCACTGATTGCCAATATCGTCCTCTGCGCCGCGTCCTGCGGACAATCCGCCCCGTGTGAGCGCTCTCATATACATTCCCCTCCACTGGAGGATACCCTCCCCCGCCCCCCTGTGTGAGCGCTCTCATATACATTCCCCCCTCCACTGGAGGATAACCTCCCCCGCACCCCCGTGTGAGCGCTCTCATATACATCCCCCCTCCACTGGAGGATAACCTCCCCGCACCCCTGTGTGAGCGCTCTCATATACATCCCCCCTCCACTGGAGGATAACCTCCCCGCACCCCTGTGTGAGCGCTCTCATATACATCCCCCCTCCACTGGAGGATAACCTCCCCCGCACCCCCGTGTGAGCGCTCTCATATACATTGCCCCCTCCACTGGAGGATAACCTCCCCCGCACCCCTGTGTGAGCGCTCCCATATACATTCCCCCTCCACTGGAGGATACCCGCACCCCTGTATGAGCGCTCCCATATACATCCCCCCCTCCACTGGAGGATAACCTCCCCGCACCCCTGTGTGAGCGCTCTCATATACATCCCCCCCTCCACTGGAGGATAACCTCCCCCCTCCACTGGAGGATAACCTCCCCGCACCCCTGTGTGAGCGCTCTCTTATACATCCCCCCCTCCACTGGAGGATAACCTCCCCCGCACCCCTGTGTGAGCGCTCTCATATACATCCCCCCTCCACTGGAGGATAACCTCCCCGCACCCCTGTGTGAGCGCTCTCATATACATCCCCCCCTCCACTGGAGGATAACCTCCCCGCACCCCTGTGTGAGCGCTCTCATATACATCCCCCCTCCACTGGAGAATAACCTCCCCCACACCCCTGTGTGAGCGCTCTCATATACATCCCCCCCCTCCACTGGAGGATAACCTCCCCCACACCCCTGTGTGAGCGCTCTCATATACATCCCCCTCCACTGGAGGATAACCTCCCCCACACCCCTGTGTGAGCGCTCTCATATACATCCCCCTCCACTGGAGGATAACCTCCCCCACACCCCTGTGTGAGCGCTCTCATATACATCCCCCCCCCCTCCACTAGAGGATAACCTCCCCCGCACCCCTGTGTGAGCGCTCTCATATACATCCCCCTCCACTGGAGGATAACCTCCCCCGCACCCCTGTGTGAGCGCTCTCATATACATCCCCCTCCACTGGAGGATAACCTCCCCCGCACCCCTGTGTGAGCGCTCTCATATACATCCCCCCTTCCACTGGAGGATAACCTCCCCCGCACCCCTGTGTGAGCGCTCTCATATACATTCCCCCTCCACTGGAGGATAACCTCCCCCGCACCCCTGTGTGAGCGCTCTCATATACATCCCCCCTCCACTGGAGGATAACCTCCCCCGCACCCCTGTGTGAGCGCTCTCATATACATTCCCCCCTCCACTGGAGGATAACCTCCCCGTACCCGTGTGAGCGCTCTCATATACATTCCTCCCTCCACTGGAGGATAACCTCCCCCGCACCCCTGTGTGAGCGCTCTCATATACATCCCCCCTCCACTGGAGGATAACCTCCCCCGCACCCCTGTATGAGCGCTCTCATATACATTCCCCTCCACTGGAGGATAACCTCCCCCGCACCCCTGTGTGAGTGCTCTCATATACATCCCCCCTCCACTGGAGGATAACCTCCCCCGCCCCCCTGTGTGAGCGCTCTCATATACATCCCCCTCCACTGGAGGATACCCTCCCCCGCACCCCTGTGTGAGCGCTCTCATATACATCCCCCCTCCACTGGAGGATAACCTCCCCCGCACCCCTGTGTGAGCGCTCTCATATACATCCCCCTCCACTGGAGGATACCCTCCCCCGCACCCCTGTGTGAGCGCTCTCATATACATTCCCCCCTCCACTGGAGGATACCCTCCCCCACACCCCTGTGTGAGCGCTCTCATATACATTCCCCCCTCCACTGGAGGATACCCTCCCCCACACCCCTGTGTGAGCGCTCTCATATACATTCCCCCCTCCACTGGAGGATAACCTCCCCCGCCCCCCTGTGTGAGCGCTCTCATATATATTCCCCCTCCACTGGAGGATAACCTCCCCCGCCCCCCTGTGTGAGCGCTCTCATATACATCCCCCCCTCCACTGGAGGATAACCTCCCCCGCCCCCCTGTGTGAGCGCTCTCATATACATCCCCCCCTCCACTGGAGGATAACCTCCCTGCCCCCCTGTGTGAGCGCTCTCATATACATCCCCCTCCACTGGAGGATACCCTCCCCCGCACCCCTGTGTGAGCGCTCTCATATACATCCCCCCTTCCACTGGAGGATAACCTCCCCCGCACCCCTGTGTGAGCGCTCTCATATACATCCCCCCCCTCCACTGGAGGATAACCTCCCCCGCACCCCTGTGTGAGCGCTCTCATATACATTCCCCCCTCCACTGGAGGATAACCTCCCCCGCACCCCTGTGTGAGCGCTCTCATATACATTCCCCCCTCCACTGGAGGATAACCTCCCCCGCACCCCTGTGTGAGCGCTCTCATATACATTCCCCCCTCCACTGGAGGATAACCTCCCCCGCACCCCTGTGTGAGCGCTCTCATATACATTCCCCCCTCCACTGGAGGATAACCTCCCCCGCACCCCTGTGTGAGCGCTCTCATATACATCCCCCCCTCCACTGGAGGATACCCTCCCCCGCACCCCTGTGTGAGCGCTCTCATATACATCCCCCCTCCACTGGAGGATACCCTCCCCCGCACCCCTGTGTGAGCGCTCTCATATACATCCCCCCTCCACTGGAGGATACCCTCCCCCGCACCCCTGTGTGAGCGCTCTCATATACATTCCCCCCTCCACTGGAGGATAACCTCCCCCGCACCCCTGTGTGAGCGCTCTCATATACATCCCCCTCCACTGGAGGATACCCTCCCCCGCACCCCTGTGTGAGCGCTCTCATATACATCCCCCCTCCACTGGAGGATAACCTCCCCCGCACCCCTGTGTGAGCGCTCTCATATACATCCCCCCTCCACTGGAGGATAACCTCCCCCACACCCCTGTGTGAGCGCTCTCATATACATCCCCCCCTCCACTGGAGGATAACCTCCCCCGCACCCCTGTGTGAGCGCTCTCATATACATCCCCCCTCCACTGGAGGATAACCTCCCCCACACCCCTGTGTGAGCGCTCTCATATACATCCCCCCTCCACTGGAGGATAACCTCCCCCACACCCCTGTGTGAGCGCTCTCATATACATCCCCCCTCCACTGGAGGATAACCTCCCCCACACCCCTGTGTGAGCGCTCTCATATACATCCCCCCCCTCCACTGGAGGAGAACCTCCCCCGCACCCCTGTGTGAGCGCTCCCATATACATTCCCCCCTCCACTGGAGGATAACCTCCCCGCACCCCTGTGTGAGCGCTCTCATATACATCCCCCCTCCACTGGAGGATACCCTCCCCCGCACCCCTGTGTGAGCGCTCTCATATACATCCCCCTCCACTGGAGGATAACCTCCCCCGCACCCCTGTGTGAGCGCTCTCATATACATTCCCCCCCTCCACTGGAGGATACCCTCCCCCGCACCCCTGTGTGAGCGCTCTCATATACATTCCCCCCCTCCACTGGAGGATAACCTCCCCCGCACCCCTGTGTGAGCGCTCTCATATACATCCCCCTCCACTGGAGGATAACCTCCCCCGCACCCCTGTAGTAATAACCACATGGACCGTGTCTGACCTCCCCACAAGACCCTCCGCCGCCTCTTACCTCTATACAAGTCTGTGAAGAAAGCTGGCTGATAACAGAGAGAACAGCAGTGACCACAACCTGCTCTGTATCTGCTATACTGCAATAGGACCTGTGAAGATGTCACTGTCATGTGATCAGGAGGGGCGGAGCTCAGCAGAGTGGAGGAGAAGTGGGGCTGAAGGACCTATGATGATGTCACCATCATGTGATCATTAGGGGCGGAGCTCAGCAGTGAGAAGTGGTGGCTGAAGGACCTGTGATGATGTCACCGTCATGTGATAAGTACGTGGGGGGCGGAGCTCAGCAGTGAGGGGGATAAACAGACGTGAGGCAGAGAGACGGGAGGCATATTAACACATTCTGCCGCAGTTCTCCAGCGCGGCCGATTCACCCAATCAGCTGGCTGGAATCGGCACATGTGACTACACAGCGTGCACGCGGATTGCCTGCAGCAGCCGTGTGCACTACACAGTACAGTTAAGCAGCCGTGTACTACACACTCCACTTAAGCAGCACGGGGTTAGGGTTTAGGGTTAGGTTTAGGTTTAGGGTTAGGGTTAACTAAACCTAACCCCAACCCTAAACCTAACCCTAAACACTAACCCTAAACCTAACCGTAAACCTAACCCTAAACCCTAACCCCGTGCTGCTTAAGTGTAGTGTGTAGTACACGGCTGCTTAACTGTACTGTGTAGTGCACACGGCTGCTGCAGGCAATCCGCGTGCACGCTGTGTAGTCACATGTGCCGATTCCAGCCAGCTGATTGGGTGAATCGGCCGCGCTGGAGAACTGCGGCAGAATGTGTTAATATGCAGACGGGAGCTGTCAGTGATAGTCGGCTGATCATTCTCTGCTATGAATACATATTAGTGACCTTTCACATGGGACGGAATTACACCGCAGGACGCCGCCAAATCCCGGTGTGCAATTCCGTACCAAATCTCCCGCTCTGAAGGGTTTTGATGCGGATTGCAGCAGGTTTTCAGCCACTTTCAGTTCGGCGGCAGTATCTGCCGGTCGCCGGTGGCTTGTGGCGCGGCCTATTCCGTCCGTGTGAGCGGCCGGAGAGGAAATCCCGGATTATGTTGGGGATTCCAAGCAGATTCTGTCCCTATGACCGTAGATCCCACGGATGGCGCCCCATTGGTGGATTGTGATGTCCCGTTACACATCCGCGCCCCATTGGTGGATTGTGATGTCCCGTTACACATCCGCGCCCCATTGGTGGATTGTGATGTCATGTTACACATCCGCTCCCCATTGGTGGATTGTGATGTCCCGTTACACATCCGCGCCCCATTGGTGGATTGTGATGTCCCGTTACACATCCGCGCCCCATTGGTGGATTGTGATGTCACGTTACACATCCGCCCCCATTGGTGGATTGTGATGTCACGTTACACATCTGCGCCCCATTGGTGGATTGTGATGTCACGTTACACATCCGCGCCCCATTGGTGGATTGTGATGTCACGTTACACATCCGCGCCCCATTGGTGGATTGTGATATCACGCTACACATCCGCGCCCCATTGGTGGATTGTGATGTCACGTTACACATCCGCGCCCCATTGGTGGATTGTGATGTCACGTTACACATCCGCGCCCCATTGGTGGATTGTGATGTAACACATCCGCGCCCCATTGGTGGATTGTGATGTCACGTTACACATCCGCGCCCCATTGGTGGATTGTGATGTCCCGTTACACATCCGCGCCCCATTGGTGGATTGTGATGTCCCGTTACACATCCGCTCCCCATTGGTGGATTGTGATGTCCCGTTACACATCCGCGCCCCATTGGTGGATTGTGATGTCCCGTTACACATCCGCGTCCCATTGGTGGATTGTGATGTCACGTTACACATCCGCGCCCCATTGGTGGATTGTGATGTCCCGTTACACATCCGCGCCCCATTGGTGGATTGTGATGTCCCGTTACACATCCGCGCCCCATTGGTGGATTGTGATGTCCCGTTACACATCCGCGCCCCATTGGTGGATTGTGATGTCCCGTTACACATCTGCGCCCCATTGGTGGATTGTGATGTCACGTTACACATCCGCGCCCCATTGGTGGATTGTGATGTCACGTTACACATCCGCGCCCCATTGGTGGATTGTGATGTCACGTTACACATCCGCGCCCCATTGGTGGATTGTGATGTCCCGTTACACATCCGCGCCCCATTGGTGGATTGTGATGTCACACATCCGCGCCCCATTGGTGGATTGTGATGTCACACATCCGCGCCCCATGATGCAGCATTCCAGGCGCTCGCTGGGTTCCTGGGGAGATTTGGGGCAGTTTGTGATTATTGCAGCGGAATATTTACCCCCCAGAAGTGGTTTGTATTTAACGGGTAATTTATCTGATTGTAATTACTTAAAGGGGTTATCTGCCAGAAGAGCAGACTGCACAAGCGCGTCTAATCGAGGCAGAAGAAGGCTTCGGTCGGCGCCATGGAGACGGGGACGCCAACACAGGGGGGTAAGTATATAACTTCTGTATGGCCAATATTTAATGCACGATGTACATTACAAAGTGCATTAATATGGCCATACAGAAGTGTATAGACCCACTTGCTGCCGTGGGACAACCCCTTTAATTATTCCTCATGGGGACCAAAGTGCCCCCGGAAGCTGGCGGCTGTTGCACACGGGTGTATTGTTATTGCGTTGCGCACAACAGGTGATGCCAATAGCCCATTCATTTGTATTGGGCCGCTCACAGCTGCGGTCAACTAAGGTAAAAATCGCAGCATGTTGCGTCTTGGCCGGTGATTGCTATAAGGACTTGTATTGTCTGCCCTTGGCTAACAGGAATGCTGTCTTCCTAGAGGTGGCGCTCTATAGCTATTGTTCCATCTTCCTTATCTGCATATTTTGAAGAAGAGCATGCATGACCTTATAAGCCCCCTCACTCGCCTCTAGGTGTCTCCTTAAGGACTGATGATACGCTTCCTGCCCCAAAACCTGCTGCCCACTGCTGAGGGGCAAAACTCAAACAGCCGTCTGTGTATGGATTCATCTCTTTTGGTTTTCAATTCACAGTCATTGTTATAAAGAGGCTGACATTGCCTTGCAAGAATGCTGCCTTCCAATAGGTGGCGCTGCAGAACTATAGTTCCATCTTCCATATTGGCACATATAACGCCTGCATACACGCCAAGATAGCGCTGGGGATTGGCAGAACGCAAGTACACGTCCCCTGTGGTACCCCACTAGTAATGGTGACCCCCTCCAATACTGCCCCCTGTGTGTATTGGGCCATATACTTTCTAATATATTTAGTAATGACCTGGTAGACGGATTGTGCAGTAAAATATCCATATTTGCAGATGACACAAAACTATGTAAAGTAATTACCACCAGAGAGGATGCAAGGAGATTACAAGAGGATCTGGATAAGAAAGTGGTAAACGAGGTGTAACACTGATAAATGTGCGGTTCTGCACATGGACAGAGGAAATCCATGTCACCATTATACACCAAAGGGGAAACCATTGGGGAACACTGACATGGGAAAGGACTTGGGGATTTTAGTTACCTGTAAGCTTAACTGGAGCAACCAGTGTCAGGCAGCTGCTGCCAAGTCAAATAGGATCATGGGGAGCATCAGAAGAGGTCTAGGGGCGCATGATGATAGCATTATTCTTCCTCTTTACAAGTCACTGGTCAGACCACACATGGGATATTGTGGACAGTTTGGGGCAGCAGTACTCAAGAAGGACATATCAGAGCGTGAGCGAGTACAAAGTTGTGAATCTAAAGTAATATACAGAATGGGTGGACTACAATACCCAGAGAGGATATTCGAAAAAACAGTTGAGGGATGACCTAATAACTATGTATAAATATATCAGGGGACAATACAAGGATCTCTCCCATCATCTATATATACCCAGGACTGTAACTGGGGGACGTTCTTTATGTCTGGAGGAAAGGTTTCTACACAACATAGAAGGGGGTTCTTTACTGTAAGAGCAGTGAGACTATGGAACTCTCTGCCTGAGGACGATGGGGAACATACTAAAAAGTACAAGAGGGGCCTGAACACCTTTCTTGAGCAAAAAATGGTGTTATAATCATTATTAAAGGGGTTGTCCCGCGGCAGCAAGTGGGTCTATACACTTCTGTATGGCCATAATAATGCACTTTGTAATGTACATTGTGCATTAATTATGAGCCATACAGAAGTTATAAAAAGTTTTTTACTTACCTGCTCCGTTGCTGGCGTCCTCGTTCCCATGGAGCCGACTAATTTTCGCCCTCCGATGGCCAAATTAGCCGCGCTTGCGCAGTCCGGGTCTTCTGCTGTTCTCTATGGGGCTCCGTGTAGCTCCGTGTAGCTCCGCCCCGTCACGTGCCGATTCCAGCCAATCAGGAGGCTGGAATCGGCAATGGACCGCACAGAAGAGCTGCGGTCCACGGAGGTAGAGGATCCCGGCGGCCATCTTCACCGGTAAGTATAGAAGTCACCGGAGCGCCGGGATTCAGGTAAGCGCTGTGCTGTTCTTTTTTTCAGTCCCTGCATCGGGGTTGTCTCGCGCCGAGCGGGGGGGGGGGGGGGGGGGGGGGGGAATTGAAAAAAAAAACAAACCCGTTTCGGCGCGGGACAACCCCTCTAACTTCAGAAGGGTCGGTGATCCGGGGATTATTCAGATTGCCAAATTGGAGTCGAGAAGGAACTTATTTCCTTAAATGTGGACAATTGGCTGCTACGTCATTGTTTTTTTTTTATATTCCTCTGGATCAACATTGGGGGGGGAATAGGCTGAACTGGATGGACATGTTTTTTCAGCCTAACATACTATGTTACCAGCACTTCATTTGCTTTCCCTGGAGATGTGGAGATACCCGAGTGGCCCTCTGTTAGGTATATCAGTCAGCCCCACTGGAATGAATGGAGGACTGACGGTACATGCTCGGCCAGCGCTTTCTTCATGCTGACATCACTGTGGAGGGAGAAGCGACCCCAGCAGTGACAGGCAGAACGGACATGAGAGTTCCATTCTGGAGATCAGCGGGTGTCTCAGCGATGAGATCCCTACCGATCAGCAGGTTATCAGCCATCCTATGGATAAGGGATAACTTGCAATCCTGGTGCAATCCATTTACGGAATCAAATCTGACAATTTTAGGGGCAGTAGAGAGGCTTGTTATGGGAATGGATGAGAAATAAGGACAGAGCGCCCCTTAGGGGCATGAGTGATATGATGGGAGATGCACTCAGGGATGCATGCTGGTCTGAGCTTCTCTCCGACATATAGGCCAGTGAATGGGATCGGTGCGCCGGCCTCGCTGCGCTGAATAACCAATGGCTGTTATAATTAGGAGGATGTAGTGGAGAAAACAAACAGCCCCCAGCGGGACCTTATTGGTTAGAAATAGCGCCTTACAGTCGGGGGTGATAATAAGACTCTTTATTGATACCAGCAAGGTAATGTATTCTGATGTAACATGTCTCTGCAGATAATAGTACATCTACTGCTTACATCACAATATAGAAGGCTACAAAAAGAAGAGGCATGATGGGAAAAGAAAAAACATACAAAAATATTTAAAGTAAACCTTCCAGACCAGAAGGGTGTATAACACCTGCTGCTGTTCTCTGCCAATGACCCTCCTTCTAGCCACCTACTGCACTGTGCATTGGTCCCCGATTGGCCAGCACTGATCACGTGAGCATTGCTGGCCAGTTAGAGAGCAGGTATAGTGCATTGGTAGTCTAACTCTACCAATCCACTGTGGCAGATTAGGTAGTCTGAAGATTGGGGGACATTTATAGAGGTTTTACACTAGTTTCCTGGAGAAGAAAAATCGCAAAACGATGTACAAGGGCCGATTGCAGATATATTTTCTTGTCCTCTGTGTCAGCAACTTTTTGAAAATGGAGTGGGGCTTGTCAGTAGGGGATGTGGCTCCAAACCAACAAATTTTGTGTAATACATGCGAGAAACTGGAATACATTGCTGTGAATGAACACAGAGCTGCACTTAAAGGGGTTGTCCCACAATAGCAAGTGGGTCTATACACTTCTGTATGGCCATATTAATGCACTTTGTAATGTACATTGTGCATTAATTATGAGCCATACAGAAGTTATTCACTTACCTGCTCCGTTGCTGGCGTCCCCGTCTCCATGGTGCCGTCTAATTTCAGCGTCTAATCTCCCGATTAGACGCGCTTGCGCAGTCCGGTCTTCTCCCTTCTGAATGGGGCCGCTCGTGCCGGAGAGCTGGTCCTCGTAGCTCCGCCCCGTCACGTGTGCCGATTCCAGCCAATCAGGAGGCTGGAATCGGCAATGGACCGCACAGAGCCCACAGTGCACCATGGGAGAAGACCCGCGGTGCATCGTGGGTGAAGATCCCGGCGGCCATCTTGGTAAGGTAAGTAAGAAGTCGCCGCAGCGCGGGGATTCGGGTAAGTACTAAACCTTTTTTTTTTTAACCCATCCCTTGGGTTTGTCTCGCGCCGAACGGGGGGCCTATTGAATAAAAAAAAAACCCGTTTCGACGCGGGACAACCCCTTTAATATATAAAGAAGCGCACACCTCATAATGTATTAAGTACACTCTCCACTGGGGGAAAATTATACTAAGCCTGGCATCACTGCTCCCCCTGCGGGTGTGATGGTCTCAGTGGCCATAACATATGACAGTCAGTCCCCCCTAGTGGTGGTACGAGGGACAATGACAGCTCAGCGATATGTTCAGGACATCCTGCAGCCACATGTGTTCCTCTCATGGTGGCTTCCAGCAGGATAACGCTCAGCCGCACACACAAGGGCAGATCTTCTTTTCTTCATAACGGTGCGTTTAGTTAAAATAAGTGTTGTTCACAAAATCGTTAAAACATACAAAAGTGAGCAACAATCATTCAGTTTAATTGTGAGCCGACGGCTGAACAACGAATCAGAATCATGAACTTCCCATTTGTTGTTCGGTTTCAGCCGGCGATGACATCACCATCTCGTTCGAGCTGAAGGCAAATGAAGATTGTGCATTTCTTGTTTTGCCTAAAAGAAGCCTTACACCCACAATACGTCATGGATCCAGATTACAGTTGGCATCAAGGTAACTATAATATTGAGAATTTGAAAAATCCAGGCTAATTCCTTATTGGCTGTTCAATGTTTGTTAATATTTTTTTAAAGCATTAAGCTCATTATAAATACTGTGATATACAAGCCCTACCCCAAAATAAGTCCTAGTTGCACTACATGAAAAAAAGCAATACCTACCCATCAGGCACCAACCAGGTCTCTCCCGCTGGGCTGAGTTACTCAGGAAGGCTTCTGTGCAGTCGTCAATGGTGACGAAGCATCTCTTGCTGGTGATGGGGCTTGAAGACCCCGCCTCTAGCAAGTGATTGCTGTGATTGGCTTGGCAGCACTCCTGAACCAATCAGAGCTGGAGCTCAAACCAATCACAGCCATTCATTGGATGACATCATTGAATGGTTGTGATTGGTTCGCTGAGCACTCCTTTTAATTAGCTGAGGCGGCTCTCATGAACCACTCAGAGCAAATGCTTGCTGGAGACGGGGAATAATGGGAGAAGTAGGCATCTATTCATTATAAGTGAATTATATTTGTGGAGTGAAATTGCTTTGTATGACACTGCTGATCTCACAAGGCTAATGCAGTCTCGCGCATGCGCAAAGGACACAGGACGACGCCACTGAAGTGGAGAGTGTCAGTGCCTCTTGTCATATTGGACTTGGAGGAAAACCATTAGAATATGGGTCACAGGCGATTGTGGGTGTTGTCCGTATGTGTATTGGTTGGGGAGGGGGGGGGGATGTACATGTTTTATACATATTCTGCACCATTATGTATGGAGGTTAATTTGACAAAGACATTTGGGTCGAAACATTGTGCAATCTTCTTGTTGGAATAATAGAATATGGATTAAGATTCTGCACCTACTGACTGCTGCCCTTACTTCTTTATCTGGACTATATTGGGACCATTGGTTCATGATTCTTTGGGCTCTGCACCTACTGCCTCACTCATAGAAGTTGAAAAGGTCTGTGCTGGTGACAACCTGTTTATTTGTTACAGCAAGAGATGCCTTGCCGGCATTGAGGACTGCACGGAAGCCTGCTGGAGAGCCGCAACACAGCGGGAGGGACCTGAACGGCGCCTGCTAGATAAGTACAAGACATCCTCCTGCAAGCAAGACCCTGTGCCTCTTTTAGAGCAAAAATTAATATAAGCCAGGGTCTTATTTTTGGGGAAATAGTAGGAAAATTGACTTTTTCTATGAAATCTCTCATATGAGATAACACAGTTTTCACATAAAAATCATCAAAATGACTCCTCCACTTTGATGAGCCCCATGTTTGGCATTTGTAGTAGAACATTTGTCATGTGCTGAATATTAAAATCGCCATACTTTTGTGTGAATTCTCTGATGTAAAACAAGATTTGTTTTTTGTGCAAAATATTTCCCACATTCTGAACATGAAAATGGTTTCTCCCCTGTGTGAGTTCTCTGATGTCTAACAAGATCTGATTTCTGCGTAAAACATTTCCCACATTCTGAACACGAATATGGCTTCTCTCTTGTGTGCATTCTCTGATGTATAATAAGATTTGGTTTTTGTGTAAAACATTTCCCACATTCTGAACATGAAAATGGTTTCTCCCCTGTGTGAATTCTCTCATGTCTAAAAAGATCGGATTGCTGCGCAAAATACTTCCCACATTCTGAACATGAATATCGCCTCTCTCCTGTGTGAAGGCTTTGATGTATAAGAAGATGTGTTCTATCTCTAAAACATTTCCCACATTCTGAACATGAAAATGGCTTCTCTCCTGTGTGAATTCTCTGATGTCTTAAAAGATCCGATTTCTGCACAAAACATTTCTGACACACTGCACATGAATATGGCTTCTCTCCTGTGTGAATTCTCTCATGGTTAACGAGCTTTGCTTTTTTTGCAAAGCATTTCCCACACTGTGAACATGAATATGGCTTCTCATCTGTGCAAGTTATTTTGTATGTAAAAAGACCTGAGCTTTTTGCAAACTGTTTTCCACATTGCAGACTGTTACCCCCGGTGTGACCTGTACGTGTAGTACAATTCTGAGATCGATCAGGAGAAGGTTCCTTGTGATTAGGGGGATTATATGACAGATCTGTAGTGTTACATACTGGCTGAACATTAAGGGTAATGAGGTTTTCTCCTGGAGAGTGCTGCACAATATCTTCATCTTCTGCTTTACACTTTAGCGATGACATGAAGTTTCCATCAAAGTCCTCAATGGGATTTTCTGTTAGGATTAAAATTTTGATTTAGTAATTTTTATTCAGCTGCAAAAAGTATGCAAATATATAAAATTCTTACTAAGCTGGAAAAACACCTGCAGTTTATGAAACAGTATTTCAAGTCAAAATCATAATTAGACTCAGGAAGAAGATGTATAAATCCTCTTTTTATATTTTCCATTTCCTCTTGAGTCAACTTCTGACTTTAACAAAAAAAGTTAAAAAAAACTGCATTAAAAAATTCCACCCGAAACTGCATGTGCGTTTCCAGCCTTAGGGCGCAGTCAGATGAGCGTTTTTTGCACGCCCCTGTCACAGTGATGATGGGACTCCCCGCGGGGACAAAAGAATCCCCTGCCACAGACATTTGAATTCAATGAATTGGTAAGAGCGGTGACCAATCAAAGGCAGCACTAAGCTGTCATTCAATGAATGGCTGAGCGCTTCCTGTGATTGGCTGAGTGCTCAGCTAATCAGACGAGCACTTTCAAGAGGCGGGGATTTAAAAAGTGCTTTAGATCAGTGTCGGCATGCAAGAGAGAAGAAGCGCCGGAGCCCGGTCAGCGCTGCTAGGTGAGTAATGTTTTTTCTTTTCTCAACACCCATAGATGATTTCCAAGGAAGGGCTTATATTTCAAGCCCTTCCCCGAAAACTACTGTGGGGGTTGCCTACATCCCATTGCTTTCAATGGGGCAGGTGGCAGCAGCACTGGGCATGGAGCTACGGTCGCACATAGGCTCGTCTGACTGGGCCCTTATAATGCTTTGTCCAACACTGTAAAATGCGTCAATGACAACAAACACAACTCAGGTCATAGGATCGCGGGTTTAATTCCCTTACACGGGCATAAAAATGTTATTATATATATATTAGCACGTAAAAAATAACTACTGCACACTCTTTTTTTCTACGTTTTTTTGTTATTTAAAAAACCCACATTTGCTATTGTTGCATCTATAATAAGCCATACAATAAATTAAACAGACTTATCATCCTGCACTTCAATGCTATAATAAAAAAAGGACCCAAGATGATATTTTGGTTCATTTCACCCCCAGATGCGTCAAAATGCCCAATAAAAGTGATAAGAAAAAAACTAAGAAAAAGCGCAAAATGGTACTAAAGCTGATCATGCAAAAAAACAAACAACTGCTTACTGAGCTCCATCCCTTTTTAATAGCCCTGTGCCCCCCCACAAAACCATGGTAAACCACGTATGGTTCTTGAAATGCATTTTGGCAGCAATTAAAAAGCGCATCAAAAACGTTTTAAATCGCTGACTTTTGCTCAGCATAAAGGCCACTGCTGGATCACGGGCTTGTCGTTCACAGAAGGTGAAGTGCTGAGCGAGAAGCCCGCAATCCAGCGGTGAAGTCCGCCTGTGTAAATGCTCCGCATGAGCCATAACAACCTAAGCAGTGATGTCAGCGCTCATGCAGCTGTTTACCCAACTGTCAGCCCCGCATAAAAGGCCATTAATTGTCATTATTTCCCTTAAAAGGGGTTGTCCCGCGAAACAAAGTGGGGTTATACACTTCTGTATGGCCATATTAATGCACTTTGTAATGTACATTGTGCATTAATTATGAGCCATACAGAAGTTATTCACTTACCTGCTCCGTTGCTAGCGTCCTCGTCTCCATGGTGCCGTCTAATTTTCAGCGTCTAATCGCCCGATTAGACGCGCTTGCGCAGTCCGGTCTTCTTTCTTCTGAATGGGGCCGCTCGTGCCGGAGAGCGGCTCCTCGTAGCTCCGCCCCGTCACGTGTGCCGATTCCAGCCAATCAGGAGGCTGGAATCGGCAATGGACCGCACAGAAGACCTGCGGTCCACCGAGGGTGAAGATCCCGGCGGCCATCTTCGCAAGGTAAGTAAGAAGTCACCGGAGCGCGGGGATTCAGGTAAGCACTATCCGTTTTTTTTTTTTAAACCCCTGCATCGGGTTTGTCTCGCGCCAAACGGGGGGGCTATTGAAAAAAAAAAAAAAACCCCGTTTCGGCGCGGGACAACCCCTTTAACCCCTTAGTGACCAAGCCTGTTTGTGCTTTATTGACTAGGCCACATTTTGCAAATCTGACATGTGTCACTTTAACATAGAATAACTCTGTAAAAGTTTTGCATATCCCAGTAATTCTGATTGTTTTTTTCCCACATGTTGTACTTCATTTAGGTGGATTTAAAATGGATCGATTAGAATTTGTGTATATTTATTAAAAGCACCAAAATTGGGAACATTTTTCCTCCTCACCATTAAAAAAAATTATTTTTCCACTTAGATAGCTACGTGCGGGCTTCTTCTTGAAATGTAAAAAAAAAAAAAAGAAAAAACGCAATTGCGCTATCTTGGTTGGGTGGGGGAAGCAAAGGGTCTTTCTTTTACAGCATACACATTGACATGATAACTTGATCCTGTGAGACCGCAGGATTACGAGGATACCAAAATTATATCTTTTACTTTTTCTGTACTAACTTTTAAAAAATAAAATATCTTTGGAGATGAAGACGTATTTCCTGCCGCCATCTTCTGACAGCCATAGCTTTTTATTTTCCTGTTGATATGGTTGTGCAAGGGCTTATTTTGTTCTGTAGTTTTTATCGCTACCGTTTGTGTGACTTGAGTACTTTTTATTACATTTTTCTCCATGACCAAAAATGCGCAATTCTGGAGTTTATAATGTTTTTCTGATGATGTTCACCATCCTGGACAAATAGGTGTTACTTTGATAGATCGGAGATTTACGGAGGCGGCGATACAAATATATGTTTTAAGTACCGTATATACCGGCGTATAAGGCGACGGGGCGTATAAGACGACCCCCCAACTGTCACCTTATACGCCGGTAATACAGTGGAGAAAAAAAAATAAATTTATTACTCACCTCCCACGGCGTTCTGTCGCGCTCCGGCAGGCTGTCGCTCGCTCCGGCAGGCTGTCGCTGGCTCCTCGTCCCCGGCGCAGCATAGCTTTCTGAATGCGGGGCTTGAAATCCCCGCTTCCAGAAAGCTAATACACACGCCGGCAGCCATGACATCATTGAATGGCTGTGATTGGCTAAAGCACACGTGGCTTCAGCCAATCACACTATTCAATGACATCATTGAATGGGTGTGATTGCTAACACGTGCGCCTTCAGCCAATCACAGCCATTCAATGATGTCATTGAATAGTGTGATTGGCTGAAGCCACGTGTGCTTTAGCCAATCACAGCCATTCAATGCTGTCATGGCTGCCGGCGTGTGTATTAGCTTTCTGGAAGCGGGGATTTCAAGCCCCGCATTCAGAAAGCTATGCTGCGCCGGGGACGAGGAGCGAGCGACAGCCTGCCGGAGCGCGACAGAACGCCGGGGGAGGTGAGTAATACATTTTTTTTTTTTACACTTTTTTTTTTTTTGTATTACCGGCGCATAAGACGACCCCCGACTGCAGAGCAGATTTTTCGGGGTTCAAAAGTCGTCTTATACGCCGGTATATACGGTATTTTTTTTTACTTTTCTTTTATTATTAATATGGGTAAATGTTTTGTTTTTTTTAAAACTTTTTCATTTTTCTACTAATTAAAAAAAACAAAACATTGTACCCATGTTTACATTTTTAGTTACTTTTTAAAGTTCCCATAGAGGGCTTAAACTCGTTATAGTTTGATTGCTCATACAGTATAATGCAATACCACAGTATTACATTCTACTGTATTTTGACAGGCAAACAATTTGACAGCAGCATTTTATGTTTGGGGTTTCTGAATAGCCCCTTCGTGATGCGATTGTCGGGCTCCATTTGGTTGACATGGCACCTGGGGGACTTCTGAATAAATGCCTGTTGCACGCCTTCATAAATAGCTCCCTACAAGGTTTGGGGGTTTGGCGGAATTCAAGGAGTTTTGTGGCTAGGGGACCAAAAATAGTGATGGGAAAAGAAGTGTTTTAGTTTAAAGGGGTTGTCTCATGAAAACAAGTGGGTCTATACACTTCTGTATGGCCATATTAATGCACTTTGTAATATACATCGTGCATTAATTATGAGCCATACAGAAGTTATTCACTTACCTGCTCCGTTGCTAGCGTCCCCGTCGCCATGGTGCCGTCTAATTTCAGCGTCTAATCGCCCGATTAGACGCGCTTGCGCAGTCCGGTCTTCTTCCTGGTGAATGGGGCCGCTCGTGCCGGAGAGTTGGTCCTCGTAGCTCCGCCCCGTCACGTGTGCCGATTCCAGCCAATCAGGAGGCTGGAATCGGCAATGGACCGCACAGAGCCCACGGTGCACCATGGGAGAAGACCTGCGGTGCATTGTGGGTGAAGATCCCGGCGGCCATCTTGGTAAGGTAAGTAAGAAGTCGCCGCAGCGCGGGGATTCGGGTAAGTACTAAACCTTTTTTTTTTTAACCCATCCCTTGGGTTTGTCTCACGCCGAACGGGGGGCCTATTGAATAAAAAAACAAAACGTTTCCGCGAGGGACAACCCCTTTAAACTCTTTATAGTTTGATTGCTCATACAGTATAATGCAATACCACAGTATTACATTCTACTGTATTTTGACAGGCAAACAATTTGACAGCAGCATTTTATGTTTGGGGTTTCTGAATAGCCCCTTCGTGATGCGATTGTCGGGCTCCATTTGGTTGACATGGCACCTGGGGGACTGAATAAATGCCTGTTGCACGCCTTCATAAATAGCTCCCTACGAGGTTTGGGGGTTTGGCGGAATTCAAGGAGTTTTGTGGCTAGGGGACCAAAAATAGTGATGGGAAAATAAGTGTTTTAGTTTAAGTAGACGGAGATTTCATTTTCAAGTCACAATTATTATGAAGGATTTGTATGAACGATCATTCATTAACCCCGTCCTCTCATAACTTTATATTACTGTCGGCAGCTCATCCAGTGTATATATGAGGAGGCATGCTGCTGACAAAGGACATTTCTTATGGCCTCATAAAATCTGTGATTAACTCCTTAACAACTCAGAGCCTACATTTACATCCATGCTACCTGTGCCTCACACTCCGTATTGTTCTGCTCAATTTTTTCGGTTTTGAGTACTTTGAGTGGTAAAAAGGAAACTAAATTTCTCAGCTGCACGTTGTTCATATGAGCCAACCATCAGAAAATAGGCCAAAATCTGAACAACTTGTTAAAAAAATAAATAAATAAACCAAACAAATCACTGGAGCCGAATGCAACCTTCGGCTGACCTACCTCCCCAGAAGGATTCTGCGGACATTCACCTAGCAACAGAAGCCTCCCGACCAAAAGATGATTCCTGTTTCTCTGGGGTACCCCCTCATAATTCATTGGCAGATTCAAGATGCTTTTGATTCCCGGCGTCTGCGGGTTCCCACACAGAATCGGTTCTTCTGCACTAGAAGCTGCATTCAGCTTCCCATAACAGCATTTCAATGCAACCAATTGCTGAAGTACCAGAAAACACAAGGACCATTCCTTGTCCAGAAATTAACTACCGAAGAATTTTTCCCGAACATCTCAGAGTTTACTGTCACATTCGGCATAAAATATGGAAGATTTTACACCCTTGGATTTTTATTCCACCATTTTTGTTACGGATAAATTGGAGCGTATTATTCACCAAACAAATTTGTATTGTCGACACTTTTTTTTTTTTTACCCAAATCCAATGTTTATCAATTCTAAACAAATTAGAATAGATTGCGGTAAAGTAAAAAAGGGACTAAACATGGGGTTAGTGAAATTTCTCACCTAAGTGATATTGGACATCGAGCCCTCTAGTACCGCACCTGTATTCCCTGCTGTCACATCTTTGGCATCCATCGGTTGATGGAGCCATATGGATATGTTTGACACATATAGCAAAGATAGGGGTATAAAGTGACACGAAAGAGCCTAAATTGGTGAGATCCTAAATTAAATGTCCTACTGCTCACATGGAAATGCCCTGCACAAGATGGTATCAGGGCCTGCCTGTGCCCACAGTACTGGCAACAAGATCCTGAAAAAAAATTGTGTAAACTATACCGCATCTTGTATGACTCTTCTTACCTTGTGATATCGGAGGCTGGTGGTTCTCCATCATAACGTCCTTGTACAGATCCTTGTGTCCTTCTAAATACTCCCACTCCTCCATGGAGAAATAGACAGCGACATCCTGACACCTTATAGGAACCTGACAACACAATGATACCGTCATTACCCAGACTCCTCTAGTGCTGTTACTGTATAATTTCCCAGCATTCCCAGCAGTGTCACCTCTCCAGTCAGCAGCTCAGTGATCTTGTTGGTGAGTTCTAGGATCTTCTGCTCATGTATCGGTAAGTGAGGAGGAGCCTCTGTGATGGGGCTCTGGCTCCTGCTCCATCCTCCTGACTCATGGAGATGGCTGTTGGGAGTCGTACCGTCACTCGATGTCTTCTTAGTTATTGTGTAATCCTGTGTATGGGGAGAGACATGTAGAGGACTGAACCCAGTATTCCTCCTTCAGTAGAAAGTGAGAGATTGTGATCCCGCTGTATAGAGTTCTAGTGAGACTACATCTGGAATACTGTTCTGCAAACCTCAACTACAAAATAGAACAAGTCCAAACATTGGCTACAAAAATTGTGGAAGAAAACCGATTAGGAAAGATCTAAAAGATCTTAAGGCTCTTTTCTTCAGAGCCTCCAGCGCCAACCGCAGGACTGCTTCAAACGGATACGCAAGTACTGCCGCAGTCCGGCATTTTTGGGTGTTGGTCTTAGGGTTTTAGAGGGTTACAACAGGATTAGCCCACATTAAGTAGGGGCGCTCTTGTCAGGGCGATCCCTCCACAGATAAGCAGGGTGATCACAGGGCCTTTTATAGTGATAGCATACAATCAGAAAATCCCCTCTAATTTAGGCCGATTATCCCTGAAAAATCATCTATATCTATTTCTGCTGTATCAGGAACATCAGAGCTTGAATCAACAAAGTGTGATTACTTCAGTGATACCTACTGTATAACCCTTGATCTTAAGGCGACAGTGAAGTGTAAAGGCTTAGCAGATTATACTAATTACATACTGAATGAAAAAAAAATCAAAGTGTGCCTTTAAGTGTACCTAGAATAAACATACATCTATCCTAAGGGATAAAAAGGGAAGTAATATAATTGCAGACTAGATGGACCATGTGCTCCTCCTGTCATCAGTCTTCTGTCGATATAGATGTCAACCTAGTGACAAAAATCCAAATTTCCATGCCAAACTCAGTCCATGTGATCCTGCTGGTTCCTGGCTGCCCTTCCCTCCTCATTACAAGGAGCCTACTTACCATTCTCATTGCTCCTACAACATTACTATTAGCTCATTGGTTCCCACCATATAGAACTGACCATATTGGTGGCCGATCTTCACATTTTCTGCTGTTTAGTTCTTTAGTTCTTCTTCACTTGGAAGGTCTGGAAGCCGTTATACCGGACACTGGATTGTTCCTATTACTTCCTAGAATGGATTTTCTGCTCCCTTAGTCTAATTTGTTAAATAGTATAAAATTATCACAGAAATACAGAATAGCTTACCTCTCCGGTCAGCAGGTAGATGATCTCTAAGGTGAAGTTTAATATTCGTTTGGTAACTTTATTCCCATCCTTGCTCATCCTTGGTGGATCATTCAGGAGAGGGATCGATTTGGATGAGAAAATTGGATCGCCTGGAGTGATCTGGTACTGCACCTTTAAAAAAAAAAAAAGGAGAAAAGAGGCTCTAAATCCGACTGGAAACCTCATCATGTGTGACATAGACATCCTCACTTATTGATCACTGAGAGAATCAGGTTCTCCGGTTCTTCACTGTATGGATTCTAGGGACTTGCCATAAATATCTAGGTTGCTGCCCAAGCTGTTTCCATAACTCCCATAGATGTGAACAGAGAGCTGTACATGTGTGACCGCCTCTTCATTCATTGTCCTTTTGGATGTACCTGCTGTGGACCCCTGGCTGCACATATAGTGGGTGCGGAAGAATTCACAAGATCATTTAAATAATATTCTGTGGATAAACAGTATGTAAAAAAAAGAAACAAAAAAAAAAACTTTTCTCCCTCTTCTTGGCGCTCCAGCAGCCAGGATCACCAATGTGAAGCAGCAGCAACGCTGTTGGATTTCCTCTCCACCAAGTCTGAGCCGGTAGTCCAGCCGGCATTCTGCTTCCCCTGTTTCCCCCCAGCTCCATCTCTCATCTGCTGTTTTACCTCCAGGGGTTTTGGCTGTTGGGTCACCATACTGCATAGAGAGAGCAGGTTAAGATTTTGGAACTAGTTCGGAAATTAAAGTTACACTCTATGAAAATGAATTGTCTGCTGGTTTTCTTCTTCAGCCCTGAACCTCCCTCTTCCCTCCTTTCTGCTGAGTTTCTGAGGAACACTGTTGTCTAAATGCTGCAGATAGTATATTACTTCACTACTGGTCCATCACTTTAGGCTGCTTTCACACAGCCGAGACACACAAATATGAACCCCATTATTTTGAATAGGGTCATATAGAGGAGCAATTTTTTTTTTCCAGCATGTCCCATCTTTGAGCGTTTCTCGGAACGTCTTAACCATTGTCTTCAATGGGGCTGGAAAAAACACATTGCACTGTGTACAATATGCATATAGGTGCAATGTGAGGTTTCCCACTGAAAAAAAAAATGGGAGACAATTACCCATCTTCTGACATGGCTGAAAATCATGGACTGATATCATGCTTGGCTGTGTGCAACTAGCCCTAGAACACCTTAAATGTTTCCAGTTCCTTTTGACATCAACGTAGTTAAAGTTCAACAAATAGCATGAATGGTTCAAAAGTAAAAATATAAAAATAATTTTAACTTGAAACGCAACAATAGTTTACATTTATGACTTTGACCAAATGGCTTTTTTGAGAGGACACATGAAGGGCAGCTGCTCTGCAGCACAGAAACCAAATTATGGTTTGAAATTGGATGTAAATTATTCTTACAGTTGTCTCAAGTTTTGTAGATTACTTTCAAACCCTCTGATTCTATATTAGCAGTGTTGGAACACATTGTATTACAACCCCCTCTAGGGCAGGATTTGGACAGTTTTTGCCTTTCAGGACAGAGTACATTGCTATCATAATAGCGAGAAAAAGGCAATTAACCAAAGAAGACAGACGGACAATTCTAACCCTAAGAAGTGTAGGTCTATCCTACTGGAAAATTACCAAGATAGCCAAGGTGGCAGTCAGTACAGTTTCCTATTCTATCAAAAAACATTTGGAAACAGACAGGGGGAACTGCCTGACAGAAGCCCACTACACAATCAAATGACACGCTTTTGAGACAGGCTGTTTGCATGATCGGTACCTCCCAGCACAAAATCTTTAAGTACAGCTTAAAGGGGTTGTCCCGAGAAAGCAAGTGGGGGTAAGCACTTCTGTATGGCCATATTAATGCACTTTGTAATATACATCGTGCATTAAATATGAGCCATACAGAAGTTATTCACTTACCTGCTCCGTTGCTGGCGTCCCCGTCTCCATGGTGCCGTCTAATTTCAGCGTCTAATCTCCCGATTAGACGCGCTTGCGCAGAAGGGTCTTCTCCCTTCCCGTGGGTCTCGGCACGAGCGGCGTTCTGGCTCCGCCCCCTTCTACGCGTCATCGCGTAGCTCCGCCCCGTCACGTGTGCCGATTCCAGCCAATTAGGAGGCTGGAATCGGCAATGGACCGCACAGAGCCCGCGGTGCTCCATGGGAGAAGACCCGCGGTGCATCGTGGGTGAAGATCCCGGCAGCCATCTTGGTAAGATAAGTAAGAAGTCGCCGCAGAGCGGGGATTCGGGTAAGTACTAAACTTTTTTTTTTAGCCGTTTCGGCGTGGGACAACCCCTTTAATACAGCAAACATTAAACAAAGTTCCTTTTCACTTGTGAAGAGAAGACTTCTATCCGCAGGTTTGAGAGAGTATCAGTAAAAATGCCATGGCTAAGATTCCAAAGGAGAAAAAAACCTGGGCCAACCAGCACCTTCACTATCCTACTGAAGAGTGGAAGGATTTATGGACTGATAAATCAAAATTTGCTATCTTTTGTACATCATGCAGGGTTTTTGTATGCTGTCAAGTAGGTAAAAGGATGGTTCCTTTTGCAAGAGCGAATGTCAAAACACGAAAGAAGTGCTATGGTCTGGGCTCTTTTGCTGCATCCAGAGTTGGCAACATGCACAGGGTGACTGGCACACTGGGCAAAAAGGGCTACCACTGCCTAGTTAGTCAGAGGTTCATATTACAGCAAGACATTGATCCAAAACATAGTTCCAGATAATGTCAGAAATACTTAAGAAGATACCAGTAGGCTTCAAAGAATGGAACGACTTGTGACAAATAGTTTTCGCTTTCTAAAAAAAATAACCAGCAATCATAAACAAACATTCCAAAATTGTGCCAATTTGAAGCAAAATCAAACTGGTTTCAACTCGATCATGGAAAGAAACTGAAAAAAAATTATACATATTATATACCGACTTTTACACAAAATGGAAGCCCTATATGATCTTGCAACTTTATGTAGGCTGGCAGAGGAATCAAACATGGTTAAAAAAACTTAAAAATGTGTTTTGTCAGTTAGTGGTTAATAGAGCAGCCTCCCTCTATTATCTCATTTGTATACTGATTATATCAAAGCGGTTAAGAATTGTGATTACATTGAGTTATAATTGTCTGCTAATAAAAGATATCCCTCTCATGCGACGTTGGACAAAGAAGGTCGATCACTTCTACTGCATGGATGCTGATGGGAGGTAATCTCAGCCACATGCAGCACTAAATGTTCAAAAATAGAATTGTAATTACATACTAATGGGAATAATCCCTCTCATGCCACGATGGTCTGCAAGGAGATCCATCACTAATACTCCAATACTAATGGGAGGCAACCCCACCCTTGGCCTATAAAAAGGCTCTCAGAGACTCCTTGTGCGTAGTGGACCTTGTTGACCACTAGACACCGTCCAAAAGATCTTATCCAGTTAACGGAGTTAGAGAGATGGCGCATTATTGGAACGTGAGCATCTGGATGGTCATATTGATGAATTGCCGCTCCCTGGACATCACTTCCTGAGATTGCTTGGAAGCTCTGTATTAGTCTGTGTTTGAATGCAGTTCATTGTTCTCCGAACCAGTGTACTGTCTCTTAGTGTATTCCCAGATTCTGGTGTGCCTACTTCTGTGTGTCTGTCTATACTTTATATATGTTACCGCTGCTCAGGTCTTCTTCCAGTTCCAATTTTTGTTTGCTCCTGCATATCTGTGTGACTCGATGCAGTGACCCTGGATTCCTTCACTACCAGGCAGGGAGGGACATCTAGGAGCCAGGGTCAGGAAAGGCAGCCTGGACTTCTCTACCATCTGGAGTACCTCCAGGACAGGGACACTTCATCCGTCTACATCAGGGTAAGACCCATTTCCATACCTGCGCCGAGTTCTCGCTCTTGTCCTGCCGTCACCTAGCTGTCAGCTGTCCCCCCCTGCCGCGTGGTTCCATTTCGCAGGGAGACACAGTGGACCCACTAAATCCTTAACATTACAGCGGGCCATGGATCCCACTTACTCTCACCATGGAGACCTACTGCAGTTGTTCCAGGAACTTGCGGTGCAGCAGCAGAGACAGGAACAGATCCTGACCTTTTTGCATGACATCCGTACTCGGCTTGACAGTGTCTTGGCTGAAATGTTGTACTCGCAGCCGTCCACTAGTGCCGCTGCCGCCGCTGTACCAACTCCATCCGCAAACATCACTTCTGGACTCGGGCCCCGCTTGGCGGTGCCATACCGTTACAAGGGGGACCCCGGTTTATGCCGAGGTTTTGTTAATCAGTGTACTTTGCATTTTGAGCTCCTCCCACATCTCTTCATGCCCAACTGTGCAAAACGTTACTTTTTTCATGTTGAACCTTTCCGGCCAAGCACTGGCATTGAATCAATCCCTTTTGGGAGCGGAGCGATCCATTGGTGAACAACCTCACTCTCTTTCTGGTGACATTTCGCCAAGTCTTTGACAAGCTGGGTCATTCGGCTTCATCTGCCTCCGCCCTTCTACGACTTTGCCAGAATGATCTGATGGTAGGCCAGTATGCAATATAGTTCCGCACCCTGGCTTCGGAATTAGCCTGGAATAACAAAGCTCTGGTGGCCGCCTTCAGGGATGGGTTTACCAGTCGTATTAAGGATGAGTTAGCCGAGCGACAAGTTCCAACTTCTTTGGAAACCCTGATTGCGTTGGCTAGCAGGATTGACCTGCAATTCCAGGAGAGGTCCAGGGAGGTTCTGCAAGAGATAGGTCTTGCCGCTTGACCCTGAGGTTCGTAGACCTCTACCTTCTGCCCACACAGTCCAATCCAGGAAGTCGGAACCCAGGCAGGTCGACCGCCTGGAAAGAGCGAAAGCGTAGGTGGAGCAGAGGCTTGTTGCCTATATTGTGTGGCGCCTGGTCAGTGAGTGCCTCCGCCTACCGTGAAACTCCACCACCTAGGATCAGTCGGAGGGGCGACCCTAGGTGAGGATACCTCCTCTCCCTGGTTGAACCTCCCGGTAAACTTGGTTCTGCCTGGTGTTCAGATTCCTCTGGTGCCCTTCCTTGATTCCAGTGCCGCTGGGAATGTTTTACAAAATGGACCAACATCAGATTCCCATTTGGAGTCTAAAGAGACCCACAACGGGGCAGAGTTTTTCCCTGTCTCTTCCGGAGACACAAGCCACTGCCAAGTTCGTCAAGCTCAACCTACGGAGAGGATTCATGTGCAAATCTACCACACCTGCAGGAGCGGGCTTCTTTGTGAAGAAGAATGGATCTCTCAGACCCAGCATTGTCTACCGAAGACCTAATGCAATCACTGTCAAGAACAAGTACCTATTACAGCTCATCTCCGAGCTCTTCAAATCAGTTGCAGGGGCGCAGGTTTTTACCAAACTCAATCTATGTGGCGCCTGCCATCTCATCCGCATGCGAGATGGCAATGAGTGGAAGACAGCCTTCATGATGGCAACTATAAATATCTTGTGATGCTATTCGGGTTAGTCAATGCTCCAGCCATATTCCAGGATTTTGTCAAAGATATTTTTCGGGACCTTCTTCATCTACGTGTAGTGGTATACTTGGACGACATTCAGGAAACCCTTCCTTAGATTCTCATGCAGATATTCGTGAAGGGCCCGTAACTCAGGTTCGGTGAGTTTGAAGATACTCCCAAAGGGAATATAAGATCCAGGGAGCAGCTCAATAGGACAGTCATATAGCTAGTGAGGTGGCAGCTGGTCAGCCTTCTTCTTACTGCAAACATCCAATAGCATACTGGTAATTTCTCTAAGTCCTGTTGCTCATCCTCGAGGTATTGTACTGGTTTATGGGTGGATGGTGCCATCTGGCAGTTTTCCTTACAGTATTTTGAGGGGAAGGCAATGGTCCTGGTTTTCCAGTTGATAGAGGGATTATGGGTAGAAAACTAGGGGATCCCGAGAATCACTGGAAACTTGGGGGATGAGATGAGCTGGAAGCTGAATGTCTCGTAGTGGTCAGGGTTCATGTGGAGCTCATGTGACGGGGCCTGAAGACAAGGGTGACCCATCCACAGTTACCATATCTATCCATATGGACCTGAATCTGGTTGTAATGTCTTTTTCATGAGCGAACGTTAAGTCCATGAAGTTTCCCTACCCCCCAACTCCCAAGTCCAACATCACTAAGCACTGTATCTTCTGATCGCCTGTTATAATTTCGATTGGGAGAACAAAATGATGGAGTGGGGGGAAGGGTCTCCACACCATCCTGAATTACTGGTACAACGGTATATTGGGTGGCATCTCCTTGTTTCGTGATGGCTGGATTGGCCATTGGCTTGGCATGGGCCTAGGCGAGAGCCCTTTGGGGCTTGCTTGGACAGTTTAGGGCATAATGTCCCAAGCTCCGATAGTGGAGGCACAGATTTTCAGCCCATTGACTTTCTTTTTCCGTGACAGAGAGAGGTCTGCGGTTGATGTCCACCTGTATGGGTTCGGGGTGGCTTTAGTCCTTGGGTGGGAAAGAAGTGTTGGTTGCCTAAAAGAGTACGGGGTGCTGGTGCCTGAACCATGCAATCTCTCCCTTCGATGCTCGGAAAGTCTCTGGTCAATCAGGATGCATAACTGAAGTCCTCCATGTTATCGGGAGTTTCCACTCTGGCAAGTTTGTCTTTTACCCACTCAATAAAAATCCCTGGCGAAATAGGCTCTGTTGTGCAGCAAGATTCCATGTGGTATCATTGGCCTAGTGATGTAATTCTGCCATATATTCTGCAACCTTCTATGCAACCTCCCTTCAGCCGTGGGACAGCGGTTTGGATCATCAAAAAATTGTCCCATAGCAGCCGTGAAGGCATTGAGGCTGTGAAGGAGATTACTGTTGGTCTCGATGTATGGCAAGACCCAGGCAAGTGCCTCATCAGTGAGGAGGTGAATGATAAAAAATACCTTTTTCCAGTCTCTGGTAAATAATGTGGGCTGTATTTGGAAATAAATTCGGCATAGATTTAAGAAACCCCAATATGGGTGACGGTCACCTGCAAATTTCTCTGGCCCTGGTATGCGGACATCTGGTACAGAAATCTTGATGAAGGAATCCCCCGCCAAAGCTGTCACAGCTGTGTCAGGGGAGCACGATTTACTGCCTACATTTTCAATGGGGCTGGCGCCGGCCCCATTGACGACAATGGGCGATAGCGCTGATTTTCCTTAGTGCTGCAAGTCTGCAGTGAAGGCATAGCAAATGAGAATCAAACCATTAAAAATCATTGGTTTCATTTTCATGTGTTTTTACTCACTCTCGCAATACAAGAAGGCCTATCGACAGTGTGAAACCAGCCAAACAGAAGGGTCATGGATTCATGCTGCTTGCACCAAAATCGGACCTCCCATCAACACGGTACAACAGAAATGTGGTTCCATCTAACTAGATGATAATTTTCCACTACTAGTGATAAATCTCTTCTGCTCTTTTCCCCACTGGAGTCTCGCCTTCTGTGTCTCATATATACAAATGATGCTGGAACTGGTCGTCTTCTATTATTGCCCGTCAGTGTTAGGGAACAAGTTGTGCAATTAGACATAAGCTGGAATGCCAGCGTTGTATTCAGATGTCATTTGATTAATTGTGCAGCACCTATTAGAACAATTCCTGACATCCTCCTCTGGGAGAGAATGTGCAATATGTTCTTGAGATTAGGTTTAGAAATGGCTCTACTATACAATATATGTTTAGAGATAACTAGGCATCTAGGCAGTCCTGTGGTTTAATAGAGACTTCTCTGACTGCCAAAAGTCACATTATGTCCTAAAACACTGCATGCTGGCTAACTTCCGATCCCGCGCCATTCACATGATGTAAGGTTATGTTTAGCACCACGCAGCCATGACGTAACCTTATGTCATTAAGCGGTTAAACTGCGAAGCAGAAGAGCTTTTTGCTGGTAATTACAGAATTCCACAACTAAAGGCTGCGGGAAAATGCAAGAAATTCTACAAGAAATTTAGCAGTAAAAACTGCAACAAAACCCCCCTCTGCGCCGCGTCCTGCGGACAATCCTCCCGTGTGAGCGCTCTCATATACATTCCCCCCTCCACTGGAGGATACCCTCCCCCGCACCCCTGTGTGAGCGCTCTCATATACATTCCCCCCCTCCACTGGAGGATAACCTCCCCCGCACCCCTGTGTGAGCGCTCTCATATACATCCCCCCTCCACTGGAGGATAACCTCCCCCGCACCCCTGTGTGAGCGCTCTCATATACATCCCCCTCCACTGGAGGATAACCTCCCCCGCACCCCTGTGTGAGCGCTCTCATATACATCCCCCTCCACTGGAGGATACCCTCCCCCGCACCCCTGTGTGAGCGCTCTCATAAACATTCCCCCTCCACTGGAGGATAACCTCCCCCGCACCCCTGTGTGAGCGTTCTCATATACATCCCCCCTCCACTGGAGGATAACCTCCCCCGCACCCCTGTGTGAGCGCTCTCATATACATTCCCCCCTCCACTGGAGGATACCCTCCCCCGCACCCCTGTGTGAGCGTTCTCATATACATCCCCCCTCCACTGGAGGATAACCTCCCCCGCACCCCTGTGTGAGCGCTCTCATATACATTCCCCCCTCCACTGGAGGATACCCTCCCCCGCACCCCTGTGTGAGCGCTCTCATATACATCCCCCTCCACTGGAGGATACCCTCCCCCGCACCCCTGTGTGAGCGTTCTCATATACATCCCCCCTCCACTGGAGGATAACCTCCCCCGCACCCCTGTGTGAGCGCTCTCATATACATTCCCCCCTCCACTGGAGGATACCCTCCCCCGCACCCCTGTGTGAGCGTTCTCATATACATCCCCCCTCCACTGGAGGATAACCTCCCCCGCACCCCTGTGTGAGCGCTCTCATATACATCCCCCCTCCACTGGAGGATACCCTCCCCCGCACCCCTGTGTGAGCGCTCTCATATACATCCCCCTCCACTGGAGGATAACCTCCCCCGCACCCCTGTGTGAGCGCTCTCATATACATTCCCCCCTCCACTGGAGGATAACCTCCCCCGCACCCCTGTGTGAGCGCTCTCATATACATTCCCCCTCCACTGGAGGATACCCTCCCCCGCACCCCTGTGTGAGCGCTCTCATATACATTCCCCCCTCCACTGGAGGATAACCTCCCCCGCACCCCTGTGTGAGCGCTCTCATATACATCCCCCCTCCACTGGAGGATACCCTACCCCGCACCCCTGTGTGAGCGCTCTCATATACATTCCCCCCTCCACTGGAGGATAACCTCCCCCACACCCCTGTGTGAGCGCTCTCATATACATCCCCCCCTCCACTGGAGGATACCCTCCCCCACACCCCTGTGTGAGCGCTCTCATATACATCCCCCCCTCCACTGGAGGATAACCTCCCCCGCACCCCTGTAGTAATAACCACATGGACCGTGTCTGACCTCCCCACAAGACCCTTCGCCACCTCTTACCTCTATGTACAAGTCTCTGAAGAATGCTTGCTGATAACAGAGAGAACAGCAGTGACCACAACCTGCTCTGTATCTGCTATACTGCAATAGGACCTGTAATAATGTCACCGTCATGTGATCAGGAGGGGCGGAGCTCAGCAGTGAGGAGGATAAATAGACGTGAGGCGGAGAGATGGGAGCAGTCAGTGATAGTCAGCTGATCATTCTCTGCCATAAATACATATTAGTGACCTTTCACACGGGACAGAATTACACCGCAGGACGCCGCCAAATCCCCGGCTGCGCAATTCCACACCAAATCTCCCGGTCTGACTGCAGGTTTTTACCGTGGCTTGTGGTGCGGCCTATTCCGCCCCGTGTGAGCGGCCTGGAGAGGAAATCCCGGGTTTATAAAGTAGTCAGAAAGTGCCCGTGGGAGCTGGCAGCCGTCGCACACGGGGGGATGTTATTGTACAGCGCACGGTGCTGACAGCCCAGTGATTTGTATTGGGCCGCTCACAGCTGCGGTTTACATGTATGAAAAAAATCGCAGCATGTTGTGTCTTGGCAGCTCATTGCTATAAAGAGTCAGCGCTCCCTTCATGCTGACATCCCAGCGAGGGAGAAGCGACCCCCACAGTGACAGGCAGAACGGACATGAGAGTTCCATTCTGGAGATCAGCGGGTGTCTCAGCGATGAGACCCCTACCGATCAGCAGGTTATCAGCCATCCTATGGACAAGGGATAACTTGCAATCTTGGTACAATCCATTTACGGAATCAAATCTGAGTATTTTAGGGGCGGTAGAGAGGCTTGTTATGGGAATGGATGAGAAAAAAGGACAGAGCGCCCCTCAGGGGCATGAGTGATATGATGGGAGATGCACTCAGGGATGCATGCTGGTCTGAGCTTCTCTCCGAAATATAGGCCAGTGAATGGGATTGGTGCGCCGGCCTCGCTGCGCTGAATAACCAATGCTGGTTATAATTAGGAGGATGTAGTGGAGAAAACAAACAGACCCCAGTGTGACCTTATTGGTTAGAAATAGCGCCTTACAGTCAGGGGTGAGAATAAGACTTTCTTTATTGATACCAACAAGGTAATGTATTCTGATGTAACATGTCTCTGCAGATAATAGTACATCTACTGCTGACATCACAATTAGAAATGAGCGAGCACCAAAATGCTCGGTGCTCGTTACTCGGCACGAAATTTTCGCGATGCTCGAGGGTTCGTTTCGAGTAACGAACCCCATTGAAGTCAATTGGCGACCCGAGCATTTTTGTATATCGCCGATGCTCGCTAAGGTTTCCATTTGTGAAAATCTGGGCAATTCAAGAAAGTGATGGGAACGACACAGAAACGGATAGGACAGGTGAGGGGCTACATGTTAGGCTGCATCTCAAGTTCACAGGTCCCACTATTAAGCCACAATAGCGGCAAGAGTGCCCCCCCCCCCCCCCCCAACAACTTTTACTTCTGAAAAGCCCTCATTAGCAATGCATACCTTAGCTAAGCACCACACTACCTCCAACAAAGCACAATCACTGCCTGCATGACACTCCGCTGCCACTTCTCCTGGGTTACATGCTGCCCAACCCCCCCCCCCCCCCCCCGCACGACCCAGTGTCCACAGCGCACACCAAAGTGTCCCTGCCCAGCCTTCAGCTGCCCTCATGCCACACCACCCTCATGTCTATTTATAAGTGCATCTGCCATGAGGAGGAACCGCAGGCACACACTGCAGAGGGTTGGCACGGCTAGGCAGCGACCCTCTTTAAAAGGGGCGGGGCGATAGCCCACAATGCTGTACAGAAGCAATGAGAAATATAATCCTGTGCCACCGCCATCAGGAGCTGCACACGTGGGCATAGCAATGGGGAACCTATGAGCCACTCACTATTCATTTTGTCAAGGTGTCTGCATGCCCCAGTCAGACCGCGTTTTTTTATAAATAGTCACAGGCAGGTACAACTCCGCAATGGGAATTCCGTGTGCACCCACAGCATGGGTGGCTCCCTGGAACCCACCCGCTGTACATAAATGTATCCCATTGCAGTGCCCTGGACAGAAGAGCTAACGTCAAATTAAATGCAGGTGGGCTTCGGCCCACACTGCATGCCCCAACCTGACCGGGGTTTTTAATTCATAGACACAGGCAGGTACAACTCCCTATTGTGAAGTCCGTGTGGACCGACAGCATGGGAGGGTCCCAGGAAGCCACAGGCGGTACATAAATAAATCCCATTGCATTGCCCAGCACAGCTGAGGTAATGTCATGTTTAATGCAGGTGGGCTTCGGCCTACACTGCATGCCCCAGTCAGACTGGGGTTCTTTAGAAGTGGACACATGCAGTTACAACTCCGTGTGGACCGACAGCATGGGTGGGTGCCAGGAAGCCACCGGCGGTACATAAATATATCCCATTGCAGTGCCCAGCATAGCTGATATAACGTCAGCTTTAATTCAGGTGGGCAAAAAATTAATTGGATTACACTGTAGGCGAGGGCCCCAAAAAATTGGTGTACCAACAGTACTAATGTATGTCAGAAAAATTGTCCATACCCAACCAAGAGGGCAGGTGAAACCCATTAATCGCTTTGGTTAATGTGGCTTAATTGGTAACTAGGCCTGGAGGCAGCCCAGTTAAAATAAAAATTGGTTGAGGTGAAAGTTTCAACGCTTTAATGAGCATTGAAACGTATAAAAATTGTTTACAAAAATTATATGACTGAGCCTTGTGGGCCTAAGAAAAATTGCCCGTTCGGCGTGATTACGTCAGGTTTCAGGAGGAGGAGCAGGAGGAGGAGGAGGAATATTATACACAGATTGATGAAGCTAAAAGGTCCACGTTTTTGATGGTGATAGAGAACGATGCTTCCATCCGCGGGTGCAGCCTACGTATTGTTTAGGTATCGCTGCTGTCCGCTGGTGGAGAAGAGAAGTCTGGGGAAATCAAGGCTTTGTTCATCTTGATGAGTGTAAGCCTGTCGGCACTGTCGGTTGACAGGCGGGTACGCTTATCTGTGAGGATTCCCCCAGCCGCACTAAACACCCTCTCTGACAAGACGCTAGCCGCAGGACAAGCAAGCACCTCCAGAGCATACAGCGCGAGTTCAGGCCACGTGTCCAGCTTCGACACCCAGTAGTTGTAGGGGGCAGAGGCGTCACGGAGGACGGTAGTGCGATCGGCTACGTACTCCCTCACCATCCTTTTACAGTGCTCCCGCCGACTCAGCCTTGACTGGGGAGCGGTGACACAGTCTTGCTGGGGAGCCAGAAAGCTGTCAAAGGCCTTAGAGAGTGTTCCCCTGCCTGTGCTGTACATGCTGCCTGATCTCCACGCCTCCCCTGCTACCTGGCCCTCGGAACTGCGCCTTCGGCCACTAGCGCTGTCGGATGGGAATTTTACCATCAGTTTGTCCACCAGGGTCCTGTGGTATAGCATCACTCTCGAACCCCTTTCCTCTTCAGGTATGAGAGTGGAAAGGTTCTCCTTATACCGTGGGTCGAGCAGTGTGTACACCCAGTAATCCATAGTGGCCAGAATGCGTGTAACGCGAGGGTCACGAGAAAGGCATCCTAACATGAAGTCAGCCATGTGTGCCAGGGTACCTGTACGCAACACATAGCTGTCCTCACTAGGAAGATCACTTTCTGGATCCTCCTCCTCCTCCGGCCATACACGCTGAAAGGATGACAGGCAAGCAGCATGGGTACCCTCAGCAGTGGGCCAAGCTGCTGTGTCTTCCCCCTCCTCCTCCTCCTCAACGCGCTCAGATATAGACAGGAGGGTGCTCTGACTATCCAGCGACATACTGTCTTCCCCCGCCTCTGTTTCCGAGCGCAAAGCAGGGAACTTCTCAAGAGGCATAGCAGAGGAATGGTGACGCTAATGATTGCAGCATCACCGCTCACCATCTAGGTAGACTCCTCAAAGTTTCCAAGGACCTGGCAGATGTCTGCCAACCAGGCCCACTCTTCTGTAAAGAATTGAGGAGGCTGACTCCCACTGCGCCGCCCATGTTGGAGTTGGTATTCCACTATAGCTCTACGCTGCTCATAGAGCCTGGCCAACATGTGGAGCGTAGAGTTCCACCGTGCGGGCACGTCGCACAGCAGTCGGTGCACTGGCAGATGAAACCGATGTTGCAGGGTGCGCAGGGTGGCAGCGTCTGTGTGGGACTTGCGGAAATGTGCGCAGAGCCGGCGCACCTTTCCGAGCAGGTCTGACAAGCATGGGTAGCTTTTCAGAAAGCGCTGAACCACCAAATTAAAGACGTGGGCCAGGCATGGCACGTGCGTGAGGCTGCCGAGCTGCAGAGCCGCCACCAGGTTACGGCCGTTGTCACACACGACCATGCCCGGTTGGAGGCTCAGCGGCGCAAGCCAGCGGTCGGTCTGCTCTGTCAGACCCTGCAGCAGTTTGTGAGCCGTGTGCCTCTTCTCTCCTAAGCTGAGTAGTTTCAGCACGGCCTGCTGACGCTTGCCCACCACTGTGCTGCCGTGCCGCGCGACACCGACTGCTGGCGACGTGCTGCTGCTGACACATCTTGATTGCGAGACAGAGGTTGCGTAGGAGGAGGAGAAGGAGGGTGGTTTAGTGGAGGAAGCATACACCGCCGCAGATACCACCACCGAGCTGGGGCCCGCAATTCTGGGGGTGGGTAGGATGTGAGCGGTCCCAGGCTCTGACTCTGTCCCAGCCTCCACTAAATTCACCCAATGTGCCGTCAGGGAGATATAGTGGCCCTGTCCGCCTGTGCTTGTCCACGTGTCCGTTGTTAAGTGGACCTTGGCAGTAACCGCGTTGGTGAGGGCGCGTACAATGTTGCGGGAGACGTGGTCGTGCAGGGCTGGGACAGCACATCGGGAAAAGTAGTGGCGACTGGGAACTGAGTAGCGCAGGGCCGCCGCCATCATACCTTTGAAAGCCTCCGTTTCCACAAGCCTATACGGCAGCATCTCCAGGCTGATAAATTTGGCTATGTGCACGTTTAACGCTTGAGCGTGCGCTGAAAGACATTGGTGGATGGGGCCAAGGACAGCGGAGGTGAGGGTGTGGGTGCAGGCCAGGAGACGGTAGTGCCTGTGTCCTGAGAGGGGGGTTGGATCTCAGTGGCAGGTTGGGGCACAGGGGGAGAGGCAGCGGTGCAAACCGGAGGCGGTGAACGGCCTTCGTCCCACCTTGTGGGGTGCTTGGCCATCATATGTCTGCGCATGCTGGTGGTGGTGGCTCCCCGGCTGATCTTGGCGCGACAAAGTTTGCTCACCACTGTTCGTCGGTCGTCTGCACTCTCAGTGAAAAACTGCCAGACCTTTGAGCACCTCGGCCTCTTCAGGGTGGCATGCGCGAGGGGGCGCTTTGGGAAATGGTGGATTATTCGGTCGGGCCCTGCCTCTACCCCTGGCCACCGCACTGCCTCTTCCAACCTGCCCTGCTGCTGCACTTGCCTCCCCCTCTGAAGACCTGTCCTCAGTAGGCGTAGCAAACCAGGTGGGCTCAGTCACCTCATCGTCCTGCTGCTCTTCCTCCGAATCCTCTGTGCGCTCCTCCCTCGGACTTACTCCAATTACTACTACCTGAGTGATAGACAACAGTGTCTCATCGTCATCGTCCTCCTCACCCACTGAAAGCTCTTGAGACAGTTGCCGGAAGTCCCCAGCTTCATCCCCCGGACCCCGGGAACTTTCCAAAGGTTGGGCATCGGTCACGACAAACTCCTCCAGTGGGAGAGGATTCGGAATCATTGCTGCCCATTCTGGGCAGGGGCCCGAGAACAGTTCCTGGGAGTCTGCCTGCTCCTCAGAATGTGTCATTGTAATGGAGTGAGGAGGCTGGGAGGAAGGAGGAGCAGCAGCCAGAGGATTCAGAGTTGCAGCAGTGGACGGCGCAGAATTCTGGGTGGTCGATAGATTGCTGGATGCACTTTCTGCCATCCACGACAGGACCTGCTCACACTGCTCATTTTCTAATAAAGGTCTACCGCGTGGACCCATTAATTGTGAGATGAATGTGGGGACGCCAGAAACGTGCCTCTCTCCTAATCCCACAGCAGTCGGCTGCGATACACCTGGATCAGGAGCTCGGCCTGTGCCCACACCCTGCGTCCTCGTCCTCTAGGCCTACTCCTACCCCTCAGCATGCTGTATTACCAGTAGTGCAGAAACAGAACGCTGTAATTAAATGTGCCGCTTATTGGCCTGTGGTTGGAGGCTGACTTCGCTTACGGAACGCACAGCAGAGGCAGGAAAGAATTTTGCGCAAGCCTGTTGTAACACTTAGCTGGCTGCGTATGAATTAGGACAACTACCCCCAGCAGAGACGCAGTACAGTCAGGACGGTCACAGGCAGCCCAAATAGATTTTTTTTCCCAAATTTTTTTGGAAAAGCCCATTGCGTATATAGACTGGATATGTCTTTCACTGTCCCTGCCTCACCACCACTACTGGCCCTGGACTATGTAAAATTACTGCAGGACGCAATGCTCTGGACGCAATGCTCTGCTCGGCCGATATACAAAAAAAAAAAAGTGCAACACTGCAAAAAGCAGCCTCAACAGTACTGCACACGGTCAGATGTGGCCCTAAGAAGGACCGTTGGGGTTCTTGAAGCCTAAAATCAATCCTAACACTCTCCCTATAGCAGCTCCGGCATCAGCAGCACTTTCCCTGATCTCTGTCAGAATGCATCTGTGGCGAGCCGCGGGAGGGGCCGATTTATATACTCGGGTGACACCTGATCTGGCCAGCCACTCACTGCAGGGGGGTGGTATAGGGCTTGAACGTCGCAGGGGGAAGTTGTAATGCCTTCCCTGTCTTTCTATTGGCCAGAAAAGCGCGCTAACGTCTCAGAGATTAAAGTGAAAGTAACTCGAACATCGCGTGGTGCTCATTACGAGTAACGAGCATCTCGAACACCCTAATACTCGGACGAGTACGTTCGCTTATCTCTAATCACAATATATGAGGCTACAGAAAGAAGAGGCATGATGGGAAATAAGAACATACAAAGAATATTAAAAGTAATCCTCCAGACCAAAAGGGTGTATAACACCTGGCGTTCTTCTCTACTATCTGCTGGTTCAGGGTCCTGCTTTCAGCAATCCAAGATGGCTGCCCCAATTTTCAAGCCCCCTACTGTACACTTCTATATAGGTTTCAGAGTAGGCATAGTGTATTGGTAGTCTCAGGCCTCTAGCACATGGGCATGTCAGATTTCACCTGCGGAATCCGTACCAGGCAACAGTGGCATCTGCATATAACTGCTTTTATCTGTACTGCAGATGGTCCGCACGGCTCACCGTCGGACATGTGCAGTACAGATTTCTTTTTTGAACACCTGTTTTTCCCACATTATCACATAGCGATGATGTAACTTTTCTGCATTGTCAATTGCGGAAGGGCCGTGAATCAGACAGCTTCCATTGACTTCAATGGAAGCCGTCCGAGCGGAATCCGCACAATGGAGCATGCTGTGATTTTTCCTCCGCATGAAGAATCACTTATCCATAGCATGCTATGGATGGTATTTGCTGCAGAACCTGGAGGCGGACGCCCGCTGTGGATTCCACAATGCTAATCTGCCCGTGTGCAGGGGGCTAAACTCTACCAATCCACTGTGGCAGATTAGGTAGTCTGAAGATTGGGGGACATTTATAAAGGTGTTACACCAGTTTCCTGGAGTAGAAAAGTCACGAACCATCTGCAAGGGGCGCTTGCAGATAAATTTTGCAACTTTTCAGCCCTCTGTGTCGGCCCTGCAACTTTTTTGAAAATTGGGTGGGGCTTGTTGGGAGAAATTGTGGCTCTGAATCAACAAATGTTTGTATGATTTATGCCAGAAACTGTCATGCAGTGCTGTGAATAAACACGGAGCTGCACTTCATATATAAAGAAGCACACATCTTTTCATCACTGCTAAGTATACCATCCACTGGGGGAAAATTGGCACACCTCTGCCCTGCAGAAGGACATTAAGCATGTCGGGCAAAGAGTGATAGAATTGGAGACCCAGGATAGCTTTCAGAGTACTATGACAGAACATGCGTACATCCTGGAAGCGCAGGCCCACCAAATTGCAGAACTGACCAACCACATTGATGATATAGAAAACTGTCACAGGCGTAACAATCTCCATATAAGAGGCCTGTCTGAGGAGGTGGGCAACGGCCAACTTGAGGACTGGATCACTGAGTTCTTTAACCATCTTCTTGAGAAGCCCTTGGACTCCGTCTTGGAGCTGGACAGAGTTCACCGCGCACTTGGCCCGAAATCTACTGACCCTACTAAGCCTAGAGATGTCCTATGCTGAGTCCACTTTTACAAAGAAAAAGAACTAATATTACACCAGTCACGGGCAGCTGGGGACTTGCAGTTCAACAGGCGCAAGGTGTCTGTCTATCCAGATCTGTCCAAATGCACACTGCAACTCCGTAGGGCCCTTAAACCCATACTGAATGCCCTGAGAGAAAGAGACATTCCGTACAGATGGGGTTTCTGTCAGAACCAGCAATTCTCGGGGGCCCCGTGCCCACACCACCGGTCCTGCCACCCGGGTTACAGGAGTGCGGCGTAGGGGAGCCCCGGTTCTTGTGATCTCCCCGGGCCGCTGTCAGACTGGTCGCCGCCGGGTTGCTAGGGAGGCAGCAGGTGCTTCTCTAGGCACTTGACTACCAGGCTGGCTTCCCTAGTAACTGTCTGTGCTGCAGACTGGGGGTGTGTCCCCAGCACCTCCCTGATTAGCCCTGCTGCTGTCAGGCTCCCCGCCCCAATCGGCTTCTGGGGCGGGAGCGCTGACAGCATTTAAAAAGGTGTGTTTTCCTTTCAGCCCTTGCCAGTGTTAGTTTGGTCTTCCAGCTGCACCCGCGTATTCTTTTGACTCCTGTTTGTGACCCCGGCTTTCCTGACCTCTGCTTTTGGACCTTGACTACGTTTTTGCCTGACCCCCCTGTACTGCGTACCCTCCTGTTGCCGACCCGGATTGTCTGACCATTCTACCGTTGTTTGTCTTCAGTGTCTGTTTGTCTTCCCGTGTCCCGCTTCCCTAGTGAGGGTAGGGACCGCCGCCCAGTTGTCGCCCTGGGGGTTAGCCCAGGGGGGCAAGTAGGCAGGGACAGGGGTTGCGGGATATCTCAGGGACCCCCATATCCCGGACACTGTCCTGACAGTAACACTGGCCGAACGAAGGTCAGACCCTTGCATCCGCCCGGCAACTCTGAACCCCTCGATGGAGGCCATGGCAGCTTTAGCGAACCAGGTCCAGTTCCTTACGAACCTTGCCCAGGACCTAACAGCCCGCTTGCAGCGACAGGAACAAGCGGCAGCTGCAGGTCCCATGCAGCCCCCTTCCGCTCCAGGAACAATGACAGAACCTCGAGCCACGCTTCCGGATTGTTTCTCCGGAGAGAGAAGTCAGTTTTTCGCATTTAGAGAGAGCTGCAAGCTCTACTTTGATCTCCGCCCCCACTCCTCTGGTACTGAATACCAGAAAGTGGGAATTGTAATTACCCGCCTGAGGGGAGAGCCCCAAAATTGGGCTTTCTCATTACCTGCTGGCTCTCCCGCCCGACTATCCCTTGACGCCTTTTTTTCCGCCTTGGGTCAAATTTATGACGAACCCGACCGTGCCGGCTACGCAGTCTCCAAGCTTCTGGCCCTGCGCCAGGGTTGCAAGATGGCGGAGGACTACTGTTCCCAATTCCGCCAGCACTGTACAGAATCCGGGTGGAATGATGCCGCCCTAAAAGACCTATTTTTGACCGGTCTGTCTGAGGGTCTTAAGGACCTACTCGTGGCCCACCCGGAGCCAAGAACCCTGGAGCAAACCATGTCGCTGGCTATTCGGGCTGACCGACGTTTGAGGGCCAGACACGCCGCTCGGACCACTCCACTCCCCACGCCCACTTCTTCTACTGACCCGACTTTTCCACCTCCCACCACCGAGGCCATGGAGCTGGGAGCCATGAACCCCAAGCAACGACGGGAAAATCGCCTGAAGAAGAACCTCTGCTTCTACTGTGGGGAGCCGGGTCACCGCATTGCAACCTGCGCCAAGAAGCCATGGCAGGGAAAACGTCCGCTCCTAGGCAGTTGTCCGGAGGACTGTCTAGGAGCCAAGGTACTCCCTGTGTTGTCCAAAATGTTATTGCCTTGCACCCTAGAATTCCATTCTTTCCACCGTACTGGGCAAGCCTTCGTTGATTCTGGGGCTGCTGCTAATTTCGTTAACTTTAATTTCGTTGCTCAACTGTCCGGGGTTCTGTTACGTTTAGAGACTCCGATTCTTGTTTCAGGAGTGGACTCCACTCCACTGCAAGCAGGGGTAGTTAATCTGGTTACCCCTGAGGTAAGGTTTACTATAGGAGCCCTACATGTTGAAACCTGCACATTTCTGGTGATGAGAGATTTGTCTGTGGACGTCGTCCTAGGTCTCCCCTGGCTCCGGGAGCACAACCCGGTAGTAAATTGGGACACGTTGGAACTGGTAGAGTGGGGTCCCCGCTGTGCCAACCACCTATGTCCGGTGGAGGTGGGGATCTCCACCTGCGAGGGGATTCCCCTACCAGATTACCTCTCCGAGTTCTCGGATGTCTTCTCCAAGCAATTATCTGAAGCCCTGCCCCCTCATAGGGAATGGGACTGTAAAATCGATTTGATTCCTGGGGCCAAACTTCCTAAGGGCCGCATTTATAATGTTACGGTTCCAGAGAGAGAATCCATGAGGGACTATATCCAGGACAGCTTGGCCAAGGGGCACATCCGGCCCTCAGAATCCCCGGTGGGTGCCGGGTTTTTCTTCGTCGAGAAAAAGGATGGGGGTCTCCGGCCCTGTATTGACTATAGAGAGCTAAATAAGATCACAGTCAGAAACCAGTATGCCCTTCCGCTCATTCCTGACCTCCTCAACCAGGTCGCTGGTGCCCAATGGTTTTCTAAACTTGATCTCAGGGGGGCATACAACCTCATTCGCATTCGGGAGGGGGATGAGTGGAAAACTGCCTTCAATACGCCTCTCGGTCATTTTGAATACCTAGTAATGCCTTTTGGCTTGTGTAACGCCCCCGCCATTTTTCAGGGGTACATGAATTCTGTGTTTCAGGATATCATGGGGGTGTTTGTCGTTGTATATCTAGACGACATTCTGATTTTTTCCTCCGACTTGCCGAGTCACCGTACTCATGTTCAAACCGTGCTAGCTCGACTCAGACATAACAAGCTGTTTGCTAAGCTCGAGAAATGTGTTTTTGGGGTACAAAAGATATCATTCTTGGGGTATATCATCACGCCATGCGACTTCCAGATGGATCCTGGGAAGGTGAAAGCCATCACGGAGTGGGCCCGGCCAGGTACCTTGAAAGCTCTTCAACGCTTCCTCGGCTTCGCCAATTACTATCGCAAGTTCATCAAAGACTTCTCCGTGGTGGCTAAACCTCTAACGGACCTCACCAGAAAGGGAGCAGATGTGAGTACCTGGTCTTCTGAGGCTCTGAGGGCCTTCGATAACCTAAAGGCGGCGTTCTCTTCAGCGCCTGTCCTGGTACAACCGGATCTGTCCTGCCCATTTGTGGTGGAGGTAGATGCCTCAGAGTTTGGTGTGGGAGCGGTACTGTCCCAAGGGCCCTCCACACTCACTAACCTTAGACCGTGTGCCTATTTTTCTAGAAAGTTCTCTTCCACTGAACGGAACTACGATATAGGCAACCGGGAATTGCTGGCTATTAAGTGGGCTTTTGAGGAGTGGAGGCATTTTTTGGAAGGAGCTCGTCACCAGATCACGGTACTCAC
This sequence comes from Eleutherodactylus coqui, assembly GCF_035609145.1. Classification (NCBI taxonomy): domain Eukaryota; kingdom Metazoa; phylum Chordata; class Amphibia; order Anura; family Eleutherodactylidae; genus Eleutherodactylus; species Eleutherodactylus coqui. Next base: position 40,464,429 of record NC_089837.1, read on the forward strand.
AGACCATAAAAACCTCACCTATTTAGATTCCGCTAAGAGGGTAAATGCTCGGCAAGCCCGCTGGGCCTTGTTTTTCTCTCGGTTCAATTTTGTTGTTACCTATAGACCCGGTTCTAAAAATGTCAAGGCAGACGCCCTGTCTAGGAGTTTTGGTTCTCCGGAACCTTCCGAGTCTGAGCCTGAGAGCATTCTCTCTCCTGGAGTGGTCCTCGCTGCTGTCTCCTCCGACCTTTCACCTCTCATACACGCTGCTCAACAATCCGCCCCTGAAGCCCTTCCGGAAGGCAAATTTTTTGTTCCGTTGTCACTGAGATTGAAAGTGTTAGAGGAGACACATGCTTCAGTCCTAGCTGGACACCCCGGTATCAGGGGTACACTAGAGTTAGTATCCAGACTCTATTGGTGGCCGCACATGGCCAGGGATGTACGGTTATTTGTGTCCGCGTGCCCGGTTTGCGCAAGGGGGAAGAATCTCAGGAGACGTCCTGAGGGTCCTCTTCTTCCCTTGCCCATTCCGTCCAGGCCATGGTCCCATTTGTCCATGGATTTTATTACTGATCTGCCATCCTCGCTGGGGAATACGGTCATTTGGGTCATAGTTGACCGTTTTTCTAAAATGTCACATTTCGTTCCGCTTTGCAAGTTACCTAACGCCAAACTTCTGTCTGAAATGTTCATCAAGGAGATTGTTCGGCTACATGGGATCCCCGAGGATATTGTGTCAGATAGAGGGGTACAGTTCGTCGCTCGCTTCTGGCGAGCTTTTTGTAAAAACCTAAATGTCAATTTGTCTTTTTCCTCCGCCTTCCATCCCGAGAGTAACGGACAAACAGAACGGATGAATCAAGAACTTATCCAGTACCTGCGACTTTTTGTCTCTGATAACCAGTTTCAGTGGGCCAACTACCTGCCTCTCGCCGAATTTGCTATTAACAACCATGTTAACTCGTCATCTCAAGTGTCACCTTTTTTTTGTAACTATGGGTTCCATCCCCGATTCTCGCTTTCTACTCCCCTTGTCTCGAACAATCCGGCCGCTGACATATCCTCTGAGGAACTGTGCACAGTGTGGGCCCAGGTTCGTAAGAACCTTCAGGGCTCCCAAGAGAAGCTACGTAAATACTCTGAGAAAAGATGTACTATCTCGGCACCTTTTGTGGTCGGGGAGCAGGTTTTATTGTCATCCAAAAATCTGAGACTTAAGGTTCCCTCCCTGAAACTTGCTCCTCGGTTCATTGGCCCATTTACTGTGTCGCAGGTTATCAACCCGATGTCATATAAGTTGTCACTTCCGGACTCCTGGAAGGTCCACAAGGTTTTTCATAAAAGCTTGCTTAAAAAATACGTGACTCCAGTTCTACCCACCCAGAACCCGCCCCCTCCTTCTTTGGTACAGGGGGAACTGGAGTATGAAGTAGAAAGGCTTGTTGACGCCCGACGGGTTAGAGGTGTACTGCAGTACCTGGTCCACTGGAGTGGATTTGGCCCTGAGGATAGGACGTGGGTCCCTGCCAGGGACGTTCATGCCCCACGCCTAGTCCGATCATTCCACAGGGCCTTCCCGCTCAAGCCCGCTCCTGGCCATGGGGGTCCGGTGTCCCCCCGTAGAAGGGGGGGTACTGTCAGAACCAGCAATTCTCGGGGGCCCCGTGCCCACACCACCGGTCCTGCCACCCGGGTTACAGGAGTGCGGCGTAGGGGAGCCCCGGTTCTTGTGATCTCCCCGGGCCGCTGTCAGACTGGTCGCCGCCGGGTTGCTAGGGAGGCAGCAGGTGCTTCTCTAGGCACTTGACTACCAGGCTGGCTTCCCTAGTAACTGTCTGTGCTGCAGACTGGGGGTGTGTCCCCAGCACCTCCCTGATTAGCCCTGCTGCTGTCAGGCTCCCCGCCCCAATCGGCTTCTGGGGCGGGAGCGCTGACAGCATTTAAAAAGGTGTGTTTTCCTTTCAGCCCTTGCCAGTGTTAGTTTGGTCTTCCAGCTGCACCCGCGTATTCTTTTGACTCCTGTTTGTGACCCCGGCTTTCCTGACCTCTGCTTTTGGACCTTGACTACGTTTTTGCCTGACCCCCCTGTACTGCGTACCCTCCTGTTGCCGACCCGGATTGTCTGACCATTCTACCGTTGTTTGTCTTCAGTGTCTGTTTGTCTTCCCGTGTCCCGCTTCCCTAGTGAGGGTAGGGACCGCCGCCCAGTTGTCGCCCTGGGGGTTAGCCCAGGGGGGCAAGTAGGCAGGGACAGGGGTTGCGGGATATCTCAGGGACCCCCATATCCCGGACACTGTCCTGACAGTTTCCCCCTACATCTACTAGACAGAAGGGAGGGGAAAATGGCCATCTTCAGACACCTACCCAAATTCTTAGGGACTCTGGAGTTGCCTCAATTCGAGATCCTGGACTGGCCCAAAATGGGGGGGGGGGGGGTGTCGGTTCCCCCACCTAGAATGGAGTTGCAGGTAGTAGGTGGCAACGGACAATGGGCAAAAAAACAAATCCCCGAGGGCACAAGACAACAGCGGAGGAGCGAGGTCCAACGGAGCCAGGGACTTGCTCCCGAACAACCTATGCTATTGAGTTGGTCTCACTCACTTAGCATTTTTTTCTTCTTGCTTCTCCTCTACCAGCATCTTTTGATTTCTCCTCCTTGATAGGCAGGGGTCCTGCGGTGGACGTGATTGTAGTCTACATAAGTGCAAACCTCCTCTATTCCCCCCCCTCCCCCCTTTTTTTCTCCTTTCTTTCGACCCCCTTTTTTCTCCTTTACATTATTGTTCTTTTTATGCCTTCTCCCCTGAGGTTAATAAGGTTTTGGGCGGCGGTGAAGGTGGGGGCAGACCTCAGTCTTCGGTCTCCCCTCCCTCCACTTAGGGTGGGCAGCTCTTAGCGGCATTAACAGTTAGTCTTTAGTGGATACTAATATTTAGTTTAGGCCGTAGAGGCTTTAATTTTGGTTTAATAATGTGTTTCTATCCATTCCCCCTCCCCCCCCCCCCCTCTTCCCCTGCTCTCTACTGGCCCCCCTCTTTCCCTTCCTCCCACCAATCCAGACCTTGCTCAGAATTCCTATGGCTTATCTCAGACACACCCGGAAATGGCTAGCCTGTCGGTTTGCTCCTACAATGTCAAGGGGTTGAACATCCTCTCCAAAAGAGGCCAAATACTCATCATATGCAGAAAAAAGGGATGAAGGTGCTCCTTTTTCAGAAGACGCACTTCAAAGCTGGAGAGATCCCTTCTTGTGCCACGGAATTATTCCCCACTTGGTTTCATAGCCCGAATCCATCCAGAAAGGCAGGGGGAAGATGTCCATTGCAGTCCACAGCTCCTTGCAGGTTCAACCCCTTGGCATGAAGTGCGATCCTGAGGGCAGATACCTATTTTTCAAGGCCAAAATATTGGGCAGAGTGACCACACTTGCTAATTTTTATTTCCCAAACCAGGGTCAGACCTCCTTTGGAATAACCACCTTGAGGGAGCTGGCGAAGTACGCAGATGGCACCGCCATCGTCTGGGGATGCAACTTTAGCTTGGCAGTAGACCCGGACTTGTCATCTGGTAGTTCCTCGGTTTCACAGGCAGCAACCCGTTCCCCTTTGAGGGAATTAGGGAGCATGCACTTAGTGGATCTGTGGCGTTTGTTGCACCTGGGCATCAGGGACTACCCATTTCACTCGGTAGCCCACAATAGCTATGGCAGACTAGACTTTATTTGGGTTTCCCACACCCTTCTGGACTTTCAGCCTGCTTGCGCATTGGGGCCATTTATTTGGTCAGATTATGCCCCAGTGTATGCCGAATTCAATGGTTTCCAAGGTGACCCCAGGAGTATGGAGATTAAATGACAACATTCTAAAAGGACGCTCAGTGTGTCCAGGGAATTAAAACAACCCTAGCCAACTTCATAAATGATCATCAAACCGACTCTACACGGGCTCTCCTTAAATGGGAGGCCTTGAAGAGCGTTCTGAGGGGAACCCTGATATACCAAGGGGTTAGATTAAAAAAGGAACGTGCCAAGGAACTGGGGAATCTGTTGTCCATGTTACTGGACCACAAAATAGCAAACAAAAGAGCCCCGAGCGACGTTTTAAGAGCAGAATTATTCTTGTTACTGCAAAGTATTCTGTCAATCTTAGACCAGAAGACATTGGCCTTTAGAGACAGGATCTGCAGAGGTCGGTGATAAGTGTGGGCGTCGATTGGCGCGCTCGCTGCACCCTAGAACTCCACAGACATTTGTCACTAGGATTCATAAAGCCAGGGGGGAGCGGTGATATCCACAAAAGACATTCTGGAGGAGTTTCGCCTCTATTACGAGAAGCTTTATAATATAGAACAGAACCCCCGGACCGATAGTAGGAGAAGGCAGGAGGAGTTTGGCCTGGGCCCCCTGGGGGCGGAGGAGCCTGGGGCTTTGGAGGAGGACTTTACCCTGGAAGACATCTCAGAGATAATCAAGGGCCTTAAATTGGGCAAAAGCCCAGGCCCCGATGGGTTCTCGGCAAGATTTTTTAAGCTCTTTGGGGAATAACTGTCTCCACTCCTAGTACAAGTCTTCAATGAGGTCTCCCGGGGCAGTCCCCTCCCCAGGCACTTCAGGCTCAAATTGTGGTAATCCCGAAACCGGGGAAGGACCCTTCTTACTGTGCTAACTGCAGGCCTATTTCCCTGATAAACATAGATGTAAAGATGCTGGCTAAACTTATAGCTAACAGGCTCAGTAAACATATCCCAGGCTTGATCCACAGAGAGCAAGTGGGATTTGTCCCTGGTAGGGAAGCCAGTGACAATACTATCAAATCTATCTCCTTGATTGCCCAGGCTAGAGCAGGGAACAGACCACTTTGCCTGCTTCCAGTGAATGCAGAAAAGGCGTTTGACAGGGTCAGGTAGAGGTTCAGGGAGGGGACCCTCCATCGGGTGGGCCTGGGGCAAAGGATAAGAGAATGGATCATGGCCTTATACAACGGCCCGTCCACTAGAATCTGGGTTAATGGCGGCCTCTCGGATACCATCTTGATTAACAATGGCACCCGTCAGGGATGCCCCCTTTCGCCTATGCTGTACGTCCTATCCATGGAATCACTGGCCAATGGTATTAGGAGCAATGGGTCTGTCATGGGCCTGACGGAGGGCCCCTCTAAGTGAACCTCCAGAAATCGGTGATACTAAATGTGACTCTTCCTCAGGGCGTGGTCGGGGAGCTCTCATCCTCCTTCCCCTTCAAGTGGAGATCTTCGTCTATCAAGTATCTGGGGGTTCAGCTACCTGCGGACCCAGCACAGATCTTTGAGCTAAATTTCATACCTTACTTGAGCAATCTCAGGTCAGATCTGAACAGATGGAGCCCGTTATGTGTGTCATGAACAGGATGGGTCAATGCTATAAAGATGGATTCCCTTCCGAAGTTTTTGTATCTTTGTCAGACCCTCCCGATATCTCCTCAGTATCCAATCACTGATCATCAACTTTGTTTGGATGGGATGCAGATCTCGACTTAGTTATAGACTGCTGACGCAGGCTAAGGAAGAGGGGGGTCTGGGTCTTCCAGATTTCTCGCTCTACTACAAGGCTTGCTTTGCTAACTGCATCCTTACTTTAATGCAAGGTAAACTGTGGGGAGAAATGGAGCACGAGTCAGAATGGTGCAGGGAGCCCAGTGGATCCCTAGACAGCTTTTGGGGGATTTTAAGGCCCTCTCATCTTTCCTGTTGGGAGTTTTGAGGACCTGGGGGGCATGCGCCCCGAGAATAAGTCTGGTGTCTATACTGGGCCCTCTCACCCCGCTGGTAGCCAACTCACAGTTCACAGCAGATAGGCATAATGCCTCTATACTGTCCCTCCCTAGCTCCCCGATCCTTCGAGTCAGAGATGTGGTAACCCAATCGGTGATGAAGCCCTTATGGGAGTTTTTCTGTGATTTGCCCCCCCCCCCCCCCAGGAGCCTGGATGAGGTACCTCCAGGTGAGGGGTTTTGTGGAATCCCTGGCACCTGGGGGATATGGAAGTAGACAGCTGATGCCATTTGAATCTCTGCGCATGTCTCCGGCACCTACCGATCACAGGATATCAGTTATATACAAAATGCTGCTGACTGGTGTGACGGGAGACAAGCTCCCTAATTACACAAACCAGTGGGAACTGGAGCTGGGAAGGAGCCGCTCCAGTTCAGATTGGTAAAGGGCCTTCCTCTTATGCAATAAAAGCTCTAAATTTGGTAGGTTATAGGAGCAGAATTTTAAAATCCTATCCCGCTGGTATTGGACCCCATCGAGGCTGCATCAAATAGATGACCGGATCCCCTCAGCATGCTGGAGGTGCCAAAAGGATCCAGGTACAATGCTACATATCTGGTGGGAATGTCCCGCTGTCAGAAATCTCTAGTACAGTGTGGAGAAATTGTATAACACTTTGACCAGGTCGGCGGTGTCCATAACAGCGGAGATGGCCCTTCTCCTGATGCTATCCAGGTCTATTGCCAAGATTAAGGCGGATCTATTGAGGTTGGCCATACTGGCAGTGAGCATGTCTGTCCCAGGTCTGTGGAGGTCTGCCTCTCCTCCATCAAGAATCATCTAGACGGAGAAGCTTTATATGCTCATGACGTATGAAGAAGAGGGCTCTGAGAATGAGAAAGAGAGGACCGGCGTTCATGATTTATGGAGACCTTGGATTTCAATGAGAGCATCGACCTCCTTCAAATTGTTACTGGAGACCGGTTGACTGGACCCCTAAGGGGTCAGGGGCAATAGTGAATAAGGTCATTCTATTCCCCCAGTTCCCTTTTTCCCTATAGCCCGCTTTCCTAGTTCCTCCCCCCTTCTTCCTTTATTTAGATAGGCATTTTGCTATTTTTTTTTCCTTTTGTTATTTTGTTTTATCTCTTTCTACTAACTTTTACCATTATTGCAGGTAATTATTCATTTGCTAGTCATAAATTCTGTGTGATCTATAACATTTAAATAAGGTCTGCAGACTGGTTTTCTGCTTGTTGTACTGCATCGAGACTGTTTATTTGAAAATAGTTAATAAAATTGAATCTAAAAAGGAATATTGACTTTTTTTCTGTGACATCTCTCATATGAGTTTTCAAAATTTGATTTCCTTTACAACAGTTTTCACATAAAGAACATCAAAATGGCTCCTCCTGTTTGTGATCTTTATGATGAGCCCCATGTTTGCCATTAGTAGTAAAGCATTTCCTGTGTTCTGAACATTAAAATGCCTTTTCTCTTGCGTGAATTCTCTGATGATTAACAAGATTTGTTTTTTCTGTAAAACATTTCCCACATTCTGAACATGAAAATGGCTTCTCCCCTGTGTGAGTTCTGTGATGTCTAACAAGATCTGATTTCTGACCAAAACATTTCCCACATACTGAACATGAATATGTCCCCTCTCCTGTGTGAAGGCTCTGATGTGTAACAAGATGTGTTCTATCCCTAAAACATTTCCCACATTCTGAACATGAAAATGGCTTCTCGTCTGTGTGAATTTTCTGATGCCTAACAAGATCGGATTTCTGCGCAAAACATTTTCCACATATTGAACATGAATATTGCCCCTCTCCTGTGTGAAGGCTCTGATGTGTAAGAAGATATGTTCTATCTCTAAAACATTTCCCACATTCTGAACATGAAAATGGCTTCTCCCCTGTGTGAATTCTCTGATGTCTAACAAGACCTATTTTCTGCGCAAAACATTTCTGGCACTCTGCACATGAAAATGGCTTCTCTCCTGTATGAATTCTCTCATGTGTAACAAGATTTGTTTTATTTGTAAAACCCTTCCCACATTCTGAGCATGAAAACGGCTTCTCTCCTGTGTGAATTCTTTCATGTGCAACAAGCTTTGCTTTGTTTGCAAAGCATTTTCCACATTGTGAACATGAATATGGCTTCTCATCTGTGCAAGTTCTATTGTGTGTAGAAAGACCTGAGCTTTCTGCAAACAGTTTTCCACATTCAAAACTTTTACCCCCAGTGTGATCTGTACTTGTAGTAAAATTCTGAGATTGATCAAGAGAAGGTTCCTCGTGATCAGGGGGATTATATGATAGATCTGTACTGTTACATACTGGCTGAACATTAAGGGTAATGAGGTTTTCTCCTGGAGAGTGCTGCACAATATCTTCATCTTCTGCTTTACAATTTAGCGATGACATGAAGTTTCCATCAAAGTCCTCAATGGGATTTTCTGTTAGGATTAAATTATGATTTAGTGATTTTTTTTCCTCAAAAGTAGCCAAATATATAAAATTCTTACTAGGTTGGAAAAACACCTGCAGTTTTTTAATACAATATTTCATGTAAAAGCCAGAATTAGACCCAGGAATAAGATGTATAAATCCTCCTTTTATATTTCCCATTCCCTTTGAATCAATTTCTGGCCTTTACAGAAAAAAAAAATTCCCCCCCAAACTGCATGCGAGTTTCCAGCTTTCTAATGCTTTGTCCAACACCATTAAATGCATCAATGACAACATACTATCCCTTTATGTGGGGGGGTTGATTTCTATACATTTGTAAAGCATTATATAGGATAGATCTCTATTTTTATGTTTGTCAGTTGTCCTGTAGAGATGAGCGGGCACGCTCCTTTAAGGCTGCTGCTCAATCGAGTAGCAGTCTTATCGAGTAACTGTGTACTCGCCCGAGCAGCATGCGGGGGGGGGGGGGGGGGGGGGGAGGGGGGAGTGGGTAACAAGGATTGATTTTTTTGGAAGACTCTTCCCACATTCGGAACATGAAAAGGGCTTCTCTGCTTTGTGAATGCTCTGATGTTTAAGAAGGTTTACTTTCTTTGTAAAACCCTTCCCACATTCTGAATATGGAAACAGCTTCTCTGCTGTGTGAATACTCTCATGACTAACAAGACCCGATTTCTCCATATAACATTTCCAACATACTGAACATGAATATGGCTTCTCTTGTGTGAATTCTGTGATGTATAAGATGATATGTTCTATACATAAAACATTTCCAACATTCTGAGCATGAAAATGGCTTCCCTCTTGTGTGAATTATTTCATGGCTAAAAAGGTTGAATTTTTTTTAGAAAACATTCCCCACATTCGGAAATTCTGAGATCGATCAGCAGAAGGTTCCTCGTGATTATATGATAGATCTGTACTGTTATATACTGGCTGAACATTAAGCGTAATGAGGTTTTCTCCTGGAGAGTGCTGCACAATATCTTCATCTTCTGCTTTATAATTTAGCGATGACGAAGTTTCCATCAAAGTCCTCAATGGGTTTTTATGTTAGGATCAAATTTTAATATTTGCCCCCCCCCCCCCCAAAAAAAGGTGATAAACTATATTGTAGCCCAAAATGGTACTTGTCATACACAAAAAAAACGCTCACTGAGCTCCATCCATTTTCAATATCCCTGTGTCCCCCACTAAGAGCTAAGGCTGTCAAAGGGTCCTATCAAGGATTAAAATTGTGGACCCGATGAAGTGGCCTCTGAGTGCAGGTATAAGGTATTTGTAAGTACAATAATGAGCCTCGTGTGGCGCAGAGTGTAAGCTCTTGCCTACGACCTGGAGGTTGCAAGTTCGATCCCCACATGCGTCAGGTAGCCGGCTCAAGGTTGACTCAGCCTTCCATCCTTCCGAGGTCGGTAAAATGAGAACCCAGCTTGGTGGGGGGTAATTAAGTAATAATTACCTGAAAGCGCTGCGTAATAAGTTGGCGCTATACAAATACCACGATTATTATTATTATTATTATGACGTGGAAATGTGAAATCCACCTATTCAGCTAGAACAGCTAAATGCCCAAAACCATAGCACAAAACTATGGTAACGCACATATGGGGCTTAAAATGCATTTTATGTTCAAAAGTACTACAACTTCCCCATGGACTCCACCACAACAAACTTCTATCGAGCCGAATGCCAGGGTAAAAGCTGCCAATGGCTGCCACCCTGCTCCACCCCACCCCACGTGACTCATTTCCCTAAAGGCTGCTTCATTCTATTCATTCCACTTATAATGCATCACGCTCGCTTCATTAACCCGCAAGGACTACTTGCTCTTCCCACTGCATGCACCTGACCATCTGCAAAGACTCCATCTACACTCCGCTGCTTTTGCCTATGCTTATGCTTGCTCTATTTTGCATATGACTAAACAGCAGCAGCAGCATCATTCTGCAAAGACTACATCTCCACTCCATTGCTCTGTTTATGTTTTGCTCAATTTCTGTATTGACAGCTCCCCTGCGTTTTCATTTTCATTTTATCACCTGCAATGGCCTGCTCCGCATTCACCCTGCTTTACCTACCCAATTGTACAATCGAGCAAGCCACGCATTTAGACATGGCTGCTCGACGAGGCAGAGGGCAGGTAGACTCCACAAACACCCTGCACATCTACAACCTCATCTTCACACTAGCCTCTATCACCATCCTCACTGCCAGCCTTATAACTCTCTTCCTACGCCCTCCCCAACACACTCCATCCACATTAGCCACTCCCTTCTTGCCCAATGCACAGCTTCCACACCCTATTCTTCTTTCTTAAAAGACTCCATCCCCCTCACACCATGAAAAATTATCATAGCCAACCTCACAAATCCCACAATCACTTGCTCACCCTCGCTACCTTATTACTCCCAGCTGCAGGGGAGATATCCCCCAACCCTGGCCCACCACATAGTGCTCCGTACCAAAATCTCCCCCTATAATACAAAACCACCCCCCAATGCCCAACCATTAGCCAATGCACCCTACCCCTGCCTCATTCAAATTCGCCTTATGAAACTCCTAGTCCACGTGCAACAAACTCCCTACTATCCATTACCTCTTCACCAGCAACCGTTTCAACCTGTTCACCCTCACTAAAATGTGGATACAGCAGTCCGATGTTACCTCCCCTGCTGCATTGTCCTATGATGGCCTGCAGTTCTCCCACACCCCCAGATTGGACGACAGGCGCGGTGGAATAGTAGGCGTTCTCTTCTCGCCGAACAGCACCTTCCGAGTCATTTCTTTGGTTCCCTCACTCACCTTCCTGTTGTTTGAAGTCCACACCCTGTGACTCTTCTATCTACTGTCCCTGCGCATCACAGTTGTCTCCCGCCCTCCGGGTCCCAACCGCCTATTCTTCGATCACTTTGCCGCCTGGCTCTCTTACTTCTTATCCTGTGAAATCGCAATCCTCATTCTCGGTGACTTCCTCCACTTCAAACTTATGCTTAAAATTTACAACCTTGCCCTCCACTACGCCAAACAAATTTACTTCACCTCCCTCATCTCTTCACCATCCTTGAACCCCAAGGAACTGTTCGACACATTCCACTCCCTCCTCAGCCCCAAAGAACAGGCCCCAATGATGGATCTCAGTGCTGGAGAACCCTGAGATCCCTACTCCGGTCCCTTTCACTGGCTGTCTTTACCCACATTACCATCTTCAACCTCTCCCTGACCTCTGGCATTTTCCCCTCCTCATTCAAACACTCCATGATATCCCGTATGCTAAAAAAAGCAACCCTTATCCCGATAGACGCTGCAAATTGCATAAAGGACATTGCTCTTTACTGGTTTTCCTCCTCTCTCTCGGATCGCGCTTTTAGCATCTCCTTTGCTTTCTCTACCTCCTCTCCACATCCTGTCACTATTGGGGGCCCCAAGGTTTGGTCCTTAGTCCCCTCCTATTCTCTATCTACACAGCACCAATAGGATAAACCTTTTACAAATTTGGCCTCCATGATCATCTTTTTGCTAATGACATCCAGCTATACACCTCTTCCTGCAACATCTCAGCACCATTCCTCCAAAATATCACCATCCATCTGTCCACTGTCTCTAACGCCATGTCATCACTTTTTCTCAAACTTAACCTCTCAAAAACTGACCTTCCCATCTTTCCGCCTTGCAGCCCACCTCCCCTCAACATCTCAACAGTATCTGGCACCATAATAACCCCGAGACAGTGGGATTCTGACCTCTCCGTCACCCCCACATCCAATCTCGGGCCCATCATGCCACCTACACCTCAGAAAAATTGCTAAATTCTGTCTGTTTCTCACCACGGATACCCTAAAGACACTCGTTGTCGCCCTCATCCATTCCCGACTAGACTACTGTAACTCGCTGCTCATTGGCCTTCCCCACACTAGATTCTCCCCTTTCCACTCCATACTAAATGCGGCAGCTAGACTTCTCTTCCTATCCAGCCACTTCTCAGATGCCTCTGCACTATGCCAATCGCTACACTGGCTGCCCATTCATCGCAGAACTACATTCAAACTCAACACCCTCACACACATAGCTCTCCATGGTGCCATGCCACTGTATATCGCCTCCCTCCTGTCCGTACACCACCCAGCCTGCACACTCTGATTAGCTAACACATTCATATTAAACGCCCCTCTAATTCGATCCTCACATGCTCAACCCCAGAACTTCTCTAGATCAGCACCGGTCCTCTGGAACGCACTATTTTGATACAAGTGGCAAATCCTGATGAAGGGGCAAGATATCCCCAATAGTTTGCTGTAACATCATGTATTTTTGTTAGCCATTAAAAGGTATCATATCTACAAGATTACTTTGTTTCTCTCACTGAGAACAATCACACTTTACTGGCTAACACTGTACGGAACCTTTTTTCATATGGATATGTTTGAAACATATAGCAAAGATAGGGGTCTAAAGTGATACAAAAGAGCCTAAATTGGTGAGATCCTAAATTAAATGTCCTACTGCTCACATAAAAATTTACTGCACAAGATGCTATCAGGGCCTCAAGACCATACCGGGCAACAAGACGCTGAAAAAATAAATATAAATAGTGGAAAACATACTGTATCTTGTATGTCTCTTCTTACCTTGTGATATCGGAGGCTGGTTGTTCTCCATCGTGACATCCTCGTACAGATCCTTGTGTTCTTCTAAATACTCCCACTCCTCCATGGAGAAATAGACAGTGACATCCTCACACCTTATAGGAACCTGACAACACAATGATACCATCATTACCCAGACTCCTCTAGTGCTGTTACTGTATAATTACCCAGCATTCCCAGCAGTGTCACCTCTCCAGTCAGCAGCTCAGTGATCTTGTTGGTGAGTTCTAGGATCTTCTGCTCATGTATCGGTAAGTGAGGAGGAGCCTCTGTAATGGGGCTCTGGCTCCTGCTCCATCCTCCTGACTCATGGAGATGGCTGTTGGGAGTCGTACCATCACCCGATGTCTTCTTCACTATTGTGTAATCCTGTGTATGGAGAGAGACACGTAGAGAACTGAACCCAGTATTGATCCCTCAGTAGAAAGTGAGGGATTGTGATCCTGCAGCTAAGAGGTCTGGCGAGGACACAACTTGAATACGATGTTCAGTTCTGGAGACCTTACCTACAAAACAGAACAAATCTAAAGATGGACTATGAAAATTATGGAAGATTTCATAAAACCGATTAAGAAAGATATAAAAGATCTAAAGGTTCTTTTCTTCAGAGCCTCCAGCGCCGACCACAGGATTTTTCATCCGATAAAGAGGTCGGACTGGTGCACCAACTGGATACACAAGTACTGCCCCAGTCCAGCATTTTTGGGTGTTGGTTGTAGGGTTTGGTAGGGTTACAGCAAAGTTAGCCCTTATTAAGTGGGGTAGCTCTTGTCAGGGCGATTGCTGCACAGATAGGCATGGAGATCACATGGCCTTTTATAGTAATAACATACAATCAGAACATTGCATCCAATTTAGGCAGATTATCCTTGGCCCTGGCTCTTTCATATGCCGGCTGCCGGGCAGCTGTCGCATGCGCAGACCGGAGCCGGCGGCGGGTGAGTGACATCTCTGTGCAGAAATAGAGCATGCCGCAGTTTGTTTGCCGCGTGAGATTTCGCGCAGCCAAACAGCGGCCGTCTGCATAGGATTGCGTTTGTTAACACAATCCTATGACAGCTTCCAGCAGCGGAAATCCTGCGGTAAATCCCGCCACGGAATTTCCGCCCGTCTCCAGGCGGCGTTATAGTGATATTTGTCCCTGAAGGAAAGTAGGTAAAGGAGAGAACATGATGGAAACCTTCATATATTGTATGTTACAGGAGGGAAGACACTAAACCCATGAACAAGGGGCGCAATCTGACAATGGGAGGGAAGATCAAAAGCAATGTCAGAAAATATCATTTTACTAAAAGAGTAGCAGATGCTTCCAGCAAACTTCTAGCGGATTTGGTTGGAAAATCAGAAGTAAGTGAATTTAAAAGGGGCATCCAGTGAAAACACATTTTCTATCCCTGCCCGCTCACCTGCTTGTCGCTTTCACTCTGGGCCTCTCCTATGTACATTGTAATCACTGCCATGCAGTGTCATTACCTTCTATATTCAGCTAGATAAGCCACAGACTATAAGTAGACAGTCAGGAAGATGAGCTGCCATCTTCTTATAAGAGTATGACAGGAGCCTCTAATCATCATCAGCAGTAACTGGGATAGGAGTTCCTAACCCCCTGTGAAGAGCCCGTATGGTATAGTCCATGTAATTTCATCATCCAGGAAGACCAAGTGACCCAAGATCGTTCTTTGTAGGAGTCAAAGGGAGACAAGTAGATCCCAGGCAGTCACAATGAGATTAGAAGACCCAATTGAAGAGAAATATGTTCAGAAAGGAATAATTAACCCTTTCCAATCCAATTTTCCTGCCACATGCCCCAGCTCTTATTTATTTTGGTTGGAAAGGTTTGTTGCGATTCCTTGAAATTACTCTATAATAACACAAAAACGAACGGTCATGATGACTTGATTAGCAATTTTTTTTAAATCAATAAATATGAGTGAATATGTATATTACACCATGCAGAAGAAAGCTCCGATGTCGGAGCTCTCTTCATAGTGTTGGAAACCTATGTAAGGAAATATCAATGTCGGACGAGTTCCGACACTGGATTGGAAAGGGTTAGAGCAGGTTATACTAATTACATACTGAATACTTTAAGAGTACCTAGAATAAACATACATCTATCCTAAGGGATTAAAAAAGGGAAGTAATATAATTGCAGAGTAGATGGACCATGTGCTCCTCCTGTCATCAGTCTTATGTCTACATAAATGTCAACCTAGTGACAAAAATCCAAATCTCCAGGTCAAACTCAGTCCATGTGATTGTGTTAGGAGTGGGAAAGGGCAGCAAGGAACTAACAACAAGCCTACTTACCATTCTCATTGCTCTTACAACATTACTATTAGCTCATTGGTTCCCACCATACAGAACTGACCATATTGGTGGCCGATCTTCACATTCTCTGCTGTTCAGTTCTTTAGTTCTCCCTCACTTGGAAGGTCTGGAAGCCGTTATACAGGACACTGGATTGTTCCTATTACTTCCTACAATGGATTTTCTCTTGGCTAAGTCTGACTTGTTACATAATACAAAAATCAAAAATAGCTTACCTCTCCGGTCAGCAGGTAGATGATCTCCAAAGAGATGTTTAATATTCTTTTGGTAACTTCATTCCCAACCTTGCTCATCCTTGGTGGCTCATTCATGGGGAGGACCAATTTGGATGAGAAAATTGGATCGCCTGGAGGGGTCTAGTACTGCACCTTAAAAAAAGAATAGATATTGGATGCAGAAGAATTCATGTTTTTTTTTTGTCATATTCTGTGGCTATATAATATGGAAAAAAAAAGTTTGCACTCCAAGCTCACACACAAAAAAAATAGTTTAGTTGCCATCTGCTCCTATTTACTTAAGAATGGCAGACAAAAAGAGGTACATTAAGTGTTTCTTATGTGGAGACTATTTCCTGATTTATTGCCTCAGCAGTTTGACTAGTAAAATTCATGAATTTTAAAAAACTCCCGTAAATTATATATATATATATATGCGCAATTTTTAAAATTGTAAGTGTATTGCTTGAGAAAGCTGCTAACTGGGCTATTGGACTATCTATCCCGCATCCCGTGAGTGCTGAATCCTTTTTTCCTCTCCTGAATCCCTGGTTATGTGAAGACTTCCAGCTGGTGAAGTTTTAACGGATTCAAGCTGACTCTCTGGTTTCCTGCTGGATGGTGGATTGGGTTGATGGTTATATGCATACTTGGATGTTAGGTGTCGGTGGGTCCCCTTGGGCAAGATGTGTCCCACCAGGCAAGTCTGTAAAACACCTTTTTCTTATTTGAAATCTAAAATAACGGAACGCTGTTTCATCTTTTGTTTCACAACTAGGATTGCCAAATAGAATATTTCTGGGATTAAACCCCCAAAAGATTTAAAATGACTATTGACCAGTCTATCTTGCGCATTTCTGCCATGTCTGTAGGTATTTAATGGAGTATCTGACTGAAAGGCAGAAATACTGGGCTCTAGCTTCCCAATGCTCCAATAAGTTTAGTGAATTTCCCTCAAATCAGTGGGTTTTTCATCAAAAGTGCCCATGAGTCTCAGTAGGTTATTGTCCTTATTATGCCCGCATTCTCCACCAAAAATGTACTTTTCTTTGGACTAAACTGTCATCAGAGTGAACCTCATTGAACAGTTTGGAGGACACCAACTGACAGCTGAAGAAAGGTCAAAGGAGGGTTAAAGATAAAAACTCCTTCCTGAAGACTTTTACAACAAATGGTGTACAAGAGGACATGTCCACAGTGGGATTCACAAAAAGCGGGAGCCTGAAGGTACCAGAAGAAGGAAGACATCTACAAAAAGAAAGAGACATTTGTATTTCCAAGCGTTTACATCCCTGCATCTATAAGACCGACATATGGCGGTTTTGATTTTTTTTAACATTTTCCTTTCTTTTGGTTTGTGTTAGTAGCAATTACAAATATAAGGTCAAGTTTCAAAAGTGAAAATGGAGACCATGCGGATGCAGGACATAGTGTAACTTATGAGGAAAACAGCTGCAAAAGGGGGGACTGATAGAGATATAAAGCAATGATTTGTTTGCATATGTAGTGCTCTATCTTATATCTATCGATCTCGATTATAGTAAATTATATTAACCAGCTGCTAAGAGAACGAGTATTTTTTGTACGGGATAGCAATTAAAATCACAAATGTATATTTTTATACATAGCAGCGTTGTTGCGCATTGCTGACAGAAGCATTATATAGCCGGTTTTCTAATGTCTATAAAAATATGGGCATCTAATAAAAAATAAAAAAAGAGGAACTTTCTCATTGCTGGCCTGTGTAATGTGTTGCTTCCCTGAGATGCTCCCATATACATAATACTTAGGAGCATAATGTTACATAAGGAGGTTACACTGAGGTCTCCATCTAATCTCAGACTTCTTTCAGTCTCGGATCTATCAGTTATGGCCTGATGAGAAGCTGCAGCGGCTCTATTATACACTCGTTTGTATCCGTGTGGTTGAGCTTTTTACTACAGGACTATTTTAGCATCATCAGATTTTTCTATCCACGACCACCCGTGTCTGTCTTCCAGAGTATTATACCAGCTATTAGTCTTTATACTCTCCTTATTGCTTGAATTTCCACACTGAGGGACGACTGCTATCTCTGATAACATCGGTGTCTTGAGAGGTGACGCATTATAGTGGGGGAAGAACTATCCTATATCATCTCTCTTCCACAATAGGATACTAAAAAATTACTGGGAATTGTATTATTACTACCGTGTTTCCCCGATAGTAAGACACCCCCGATTGTAAGACGTATCGGGGGTTTCAGGGGGGTCGGCCAATGTAAGCCGTACCCCGAAAGTAAGACATATGTCTTACTTTCGGGGAAACACGGGGGTATTGCCGCCTCCCTCTCATCTAGCTGCGCGCCGCCTCCTGCCCACTTCCGCGCCGCCCCCCCTCTATACGTCACCGCGTCTGCCGCCTTTGGCCTCATGTCCACGGGGAAAATCAGATCCGCTGCAGATTCTCCATGGAGAATCTGCAGCGGGTCCCTCCTGCCCCGTGGACATGAGCGCTGAAAATACCGGTAGGAATAAATCAGAATTAACTTACCTCTCACACGCTCCGGATACTTCCTTCGCTGCGGCGTCATCTTCTCTCGTCGCGGCCGGATCTTCTTTCTTCGGCTCGGCGGATGTGCATGATGACGTCGGTGACGTGCCCCGCGCATGCGCCGGGCCGAAGCAAAATGATCCGGCCGCGACTGAGAGAAGATGGCGCCGCGGCGAAGAGAAGAACCGGAGCGTGTGAGTACAATCTGATTTGTGTGTCCCGCGGATCCGGACGGCTTCCATAGGCTTCAATAGAAGCCCGCGGGAGCCGTCCCCGCGGGAGACCCGCATGAAAATGGAGCATGGTCCAGATTTTTTCATGCTCCATTTTCCAATATAAGACATACCCCGAAAGTAAGACATAGTGGGGCTTTTGGGGATAAAAAGAAAGTAAGACACTGTCTTACTTTCGGGGAAACACGGTAGTTCAGATGCTGGGCACTTACTTACCTCCAACACCCTAGTACTGCACAAGACAGGGCTTGTCTCCCGTTATCACTGATGGATTATATGTGATGGATCTCCTTGCAGACCAACATGACATGAGAGGGATTATTTCTATCAGCATCTAACTACAACTATTTTTGAACATTTAGTGCTGCATGGGTCTGAGATTACCTCCCATCAGCATCTGTGCAGTAGAAGTGATCGGTGTCCTTGTGGTCCAACATGAGAGGGATTACTTCTATTAGAAGATAATTATAGCACTATTCTTAACCCCTGATGAAGCCATCTTTGGCAGGAATGTGTTGGGTCTTCTGTAAGGTTAATCTTATCCTAATTCATTAATTCTCCATCCTTCAGGCGATCCAAGAGGTTTCTTCAGATATTTCTCCAGCATCTTCTCTCTTCCCAGTCTTTGTTAATCACGATCGGCATTGCAGTACTGCGCAGCGTGTACAACACAGTCAAAAAAAAAAAAAAAAAGAAATCTAGCTCCTAGAAATAATTGTCGTTTTGCTGAAAAACTTGGCATGCAGTTCCATTTTAGGCAGATATACACAGGATTAGAGTTGTGGTGTGATTAGATGAATGGTCTTGTCACCTGAGTCCCTAAAAGGGGTACCACTCTTGGCATATGCAAGGCTCTCGGAGGCTCCTTGTCTATAGTGACCTCTTTTCTGCTTATGTAGATCTTGTTGACCACTAGACGCCATCCAAGAGATTTCATCCAGTTATCGGAGTTGGGGAGATGGCACATTATAGGAATGCGAGAAGATGGATGGTCATATTGATGAATTGCCACTCCCTGGGCCATTCTAACCACATTGTTCAGAACTGTTGGGATCAGTGGATGCATGAAAACACACACAAAGTGATCGGGCTCAGGACACCCTCTACAGACCACCAGTAGAGAGGATTGCCTGATCGCCCTACAAGCATTAGAAGCTCCAACTGTTTTCCCACATACAAAGACAGGTGACGCCATTGTTACATGCTGCTGCGTCTGTCGGAACCATTTACAAGAGCTTGGTTGAAGGACATTTGATCTCATGGCACCCATTGCGTATTCTGCCTTTGACACCCACCGTTGTCTCCATTTGTAGTGGGGTTTCGAACCATGGAAATGGACTGCTATGTAGTGGAACTGGGTTGTTTTCAGCGACAAATCCAGGTTTAGTTTGGGCCCAAAGAGTCAGGTAAGCCAGAGGTCGGTAGACGGGAAAAATTATCTGTTGTAAGAAGAGCGGGCAATTGGAGGAGCTTGACTAGAGGCTGGAAGTACTAGAAATGCACAAGGAGGGAAGGGGCAGGTGTAGCGAGCCAGAGGTAGCTTGAGTTGGTGGTGTTAGTTTACATTATTGACAGTTTCCACTGTGACAAACAAGACCTCTGCAAACAGGCTTTACAAAAGGACGCTCGGCCATTATTAACATACGCAAGATTTTAACAGTCCTCGACGATATTAAGCTACACCCAACGGCTCATCCTTTTTGGGCCCTCCTCATGATAGATGCGGAGAAAGCATATGACAATGTCTTGTGCTCACGGCTGAAGGAAGTTATGGACAGAATTGCCTTCAGAGGCCCCTTTTGCTCCTATATGTGGATACTTTCCCCTACTCCCTGTCACGATCCGTTAGCACAAAAATTAGAAGGAAGCACCGGGATCGAGGGAATAAAGGTCCGGAGTAGAACAGTAAAAACCATGCTATTTGCATATGATATTTTAATAGCGCTTTCCCGACTGAAATCAGATCAGCCGTGTGGTTTCGTTCTATTGGAGGCTTTCGGGAAACTGTCGGGTTTCAAAGTAAACACCACTAAATATGAATTATTGAACATCTCCTCCCCGGGCCAACTTATGGACACGGATCCTAAAAATTGCCCTGTTAGTATAGCGAAAAATCATATCAAGATACCTGCGTACAAACGTAGGCAAGAGGCCAGAATCTCTTTACACACGGAATTATCCCCCAACAATACTTAAAATAATAAAGGAGTTAGATAAGTGGAGCAACTTTCTGCTCTCCTTCATGGGCAAGTGTCACTTCGTAAAAATGATTAGCTTCCCATGGCTTCTCTACCCATTATAGAAAATACCACTCTTACTCCAAAGGCCTGACCTGCATATGGCGTTTGCGGTCTTTGTGTGGTCGCAAAAACAACCGCGCATAACCTTAAAAAAAAAACTGATTCTCCCCAGGAGCAGAGGAGGACTACATTTTCCAGATATTCGGTTATATAACTTGGCTAGTCTTATGAGACACTCTTCGGACTGGCTATGGGGCTTTAATGACTATTCAAATACCGACCTAGAGGCAGAACTGTTTATTCCATGGAGCCTAAATGCCCTTCTACATGCAAGCTACCAGTGGAATATAAACATTCTATCATGGCAAAAGATATCATAGCATCCTGGAAAATAGCTGTAAGGAGTGTAGACTGCCGTTTAGAATCTCCAAACATATGGATTTATGGTAGCACCAAGAATTTAAGGAGGAGAAGTAAAAGAAAATGTTTGAATCATGGAGTCATAGGGGGGTTGTGAAAGTTCATCACCTTCTTCACCTTAGCTACAAGAAAACCTTAGCTACAAGACTTTTAGAGAAAGGTGTGAAGATCACAAGTTACCTGCATCCCACTTTCTACCATTGTAATGGTGCGTAATTTTTTTAAGGGAAAGGCTACTGGATACATCAAAGGAAGCAATAATTAATCCAATAGATCTCTAGGTTAAAAATTGTTCACACAAGGACTCAATCTCAAATTTGTATACCAGGTTCAGGGAAGGGTGGAGGACAGAAGACAACTGGGGGCGGGATCTTCACGATCCAGAGTTTCCTGAGGGAATAATAAAAAGTTGAACTTCTGTGAGACAGGCAGGAATGAATGAACGATGGTGAGAAACATTTTAAGATAATCCATGAAGCAATATATGGGTTGACAACCCTCAGAACCCCAATGGTCCGGCTAGATTGCAAGCTTGCACTAGATGTTCCCGACCAAATTCTGACTTGTTACATGGCATATGGCACTGCCCTAAGATCCAGAAATACTGGGTTGGGGCCCAAAAGCTGATACAAGACATATTGGAGGGGGGGGGAGGAGCTCCTACAACTGACACCACAAGTATTCATTTTGCCCCCAATGCCCGATCAGAAGAGAAAAGCCAAAATGACCCACACTATTCTATTGATCAGCAAGAGGTGCCTCTTGAAGAACTGGCTTCTGGCTAAACCCCTGGGAATAAATGACATTATACAACAATTAAAACATCTCCTGAAAATGGAGGGAGTAGAAATAGAGAGGCGTGTGGAGTCCCAAGCCCCAAAATTCTTCAAAACATGGAGGGAATTCATAGCAAAATAGGGGAGCGCTGCGGGTTAGTTCGAATGTTACAGTTATGTGTTTAGCTAGTTGATATTTCTATAGCATGATATTAAAACCTTAGGAGGACAACAGGAGGGGGTTAAAACGAATAAAAAAAGGGAAGGGTATATGCATGGGCTGGGCATTGCTCGGTGCACAGAAAACACCAGGATGGACACTGTGTGTTGACATCTAAAGGTGGTGACACTATTGTAATAATGAAAACAAAGATCTGGTACCGTGTTAGCCAGCAGAGCAAAATGTGATTGTTCTCAGCAAGAGAAACGACGTAATCTTGTAGATATGATACCTTTTAATGGCTAACAAAAATACATGATGTAATAATAGCGAGCTTCCGAACCAACGCAGGGTACTTCTTCAGGCTTATGGATTGGATCTGAAGAGGCATGCATATTTATACACACTTATAACATACATACTTATGACAAGGCACAGATACGGATGGGATTGGTTCACACTTAAAAGGAATTCTGCAACAGCAAACAAACTTTTTTTGTCTAGGCACTGATAGCAGAGTGAAAGTTTTATGGTCCCTGAATTACTGTTGATGGGGGTCTTATCTGTGAAATAAATGTCTCACACCTCCCATTCACACATAAATCCTGGGGAATAATACTTATATTACAGGGGTAAGTTCCTATTTGTGTGTCAGAGGGTAATGCACTCCTGATTATAAAGTTCCTCAAATTTGGGGATTATCTATAATACACAAGATGAGGGTCCGGGAATATGGTTTTCAGACGGTCACCCTTGTGTAGGGTATGGTGGAGTTTGTAGTTATTACCTGTAGTATTAACCACATGGACCGTGTCTGACCTCCCCACAAGACCCTCCGCCGCCTCTTACCTCTATATACAAGTCTCTGAGGAATACTGGCTGATATAAGGGAGAACAGCAGCGACCACAACCTGCTCTGTGTGTGCTACACTGCAATAGGACCTGTGATGATGTCCCCATCATGTGATCCATAGGGGCGGACCTCAGCAGTGAGGAGGAGAAGTGGTGGCTGAAGGGACTGTGATGATGTCACCGTCATGTGATCAGTATATAAGGGGCGGAGCTCAGCAGTGAGGAGGATAAATAGACGTGAGGCAAAGAGATGGGAGCTGTCTGTGATAGTCGGCTGATCGGACGGCGTCTGAATTTTCTGTCTTCAACATTTAATTCTCTGCCATAAATACATATTAGTGACCTTTCACACGGAACGGAATTACACCGCAGGACGCTGCCAAATCCCCGGCTGCGCAATTCCACACCAAATCTACAGGGCTGATGGTTGGTTTTTTACCGTGGCTTGTGGTGTGGCCTATTCCATCCTGTGTGAGCGGCCCAGGGAGGAAATCCCAGGTTCAAAACGGAGTCAAAAAGTGCCCCCGGAAGCTGCCGTCCGTCGCACACGGGGGGGATTGTTATTGTACGGCGCTCAATGCTGACAGCCCGGTGATTTGTATTGGGCCACTCACAGCTGTGGTTTACGCGTATGAAAAAAAATCGCAGCATGTTGTGTCCAATAGGTGGCGCTGCAGAGATATTGTTCCATCTTTCTTATTGGCACATATTACGCCTCCATGCACGCCAAGATAGCGCTGGGGATTTATGGCACGTAAGTACACGTCATTGCACACTTGTTGCATTCTCATGGGCGAGAAAGAGAGACTCACAGACAGCTGTGTGAGCCGGTAAGTCTTACTGCTATTGTGGGTAACATGAAGGGTATCTAAGAGACGCCATCTTGGAGGACCTCAAGGAAAATAGCCGGATAACTCCGTATCAGCCGGTTTATGGGAGATCGCTGCTGTCACACCAACCTGATCAGCTTCTACCAGGAGGGAAGTTCTGGACTGGACTGGGGAAAGTCACTGGATCTTGTGGGGTACCACAGGGGGGAATATAGGAGGGGTCACCATTACTAGTGGGGTACCACTGGGGGCAGTACAGGAGGGCCACCATTACTAGTGGGGTACCACAAGGGGCAGTATAGAAGGGTAACCGTTACTAGTGGCGTACAACTGTGGGCAGTATAGGGGGTCACCGTTACTAGTGGGATACCACAGGGGACAGTATAGGAGGGTCACCATTACTAGTGGGGTACTACAGGTGGCAGTATAGGAGGGGTCACTGATAAATGTGTGGTTCTGTACATGGCCAGGAAAAATACATGTCACCTGTTACCATGAGGCCGGTCAGGGACCCAGGGTGGCAGTGATGCGGTTCGCCGCGGCGTCCTGGGATGACGTTGCATCCTCCTGAATATAGTCTGGCAGCTTCTGATAGCAGTTGCCAGTTATTGGTTCCGTTCTCCTTGTGTTTGACCTCGGTCCTGCTCCAGTGGAAGTTACCCTGTCCCGATCCATCTCTGCCTGTGTTCTGTGGTTTCTTTCCTGTTGGTTATTCCATCTGCCTAGCCTGTCAGTACTAGTGAGTAGTCACCTGCATAGGTACGGCGGTTCCTTCCTGTCCTGCCACTAGGCAGCATATGGTCAGAGTTGGCGGCCTGGACGTGTCCACCTTCTGAGCTATCTCCAGGAAGGGACATTGGCGTGGGTGAGAGTCAGGGAGCCCCGAGCCATGTGTACCTATGCACCCCACTAGTACTGTATCATAACTGGCCCCAAAAAATATTTTCCTGCGTTTTTTTTGGTAGGATTCACTGTGTGAATGGAGTCCTAAAATGCGATGACCAGTCAGATTCGGGACCTGGACGGGATGGTTCAGGACCTGTCGGGGCATCTCAGCCATCATGAGCAGTGGTTGGTGAGCAGTGCCCGCTGATCCAGTACCAGAACCCAAATGCCCATTACCCAAGGTGTTCTTGGGAGACCGCAAAAAATTCTGTCTTCTGGGAGGCTTGTAAGTTGTTTTTCCGCTTGCGGCCTTGTTCCTCTGGGTTTGAGTCCCAACGGGTGGGGATTGTTATGTCGTTGCTCAGAGAAGGGCCTCACTTTTGGGCCTATTCTTTACCGTCTGATTCTGCTTGTCTGCAGTCGGTAGATTCTTTCTTTTCTTGAGCTCAGGAATATTTTTGATGAACCCGATCATGTGGGTTATGCAGTCAGTAAGTTGTTGGCTCTACGCCAGGGATGCCAGTTGGCAGAAGAATATTGCTGTAGTTTCAGGCAGTATTCAGGTGAATCTGCATTGAACGACTGTGCGCTGAAAGATTTATTTTTGGTAGGCGTGTCTGACGCAGTAAAAGATCTATTGCTGTCCCATCCGTCACCATCCACCTTGAATCAGGCTATGAATTTGGCAGTCAGAGCTGATTGTAGACTCAGGTCTAGAAGGGAAGCTAAGCTAGAGGCCTGTCAAGAGAGTGGTGTCAAGTCTCTGATGACTTCTACAGCCTGTACTCCATTGTCTACCCCCGGAGATGATGGTATGGAAGTGGACCGATTGGGTCCGGGAGAGCGGAGGCGCTTCCGGGTTTCTAACCAACTCTGCTTTTACTGCGGCAAGGCTGGTCATCGTATCGCATCCTGCCAGGAAAGGCAGCTATGGAAGAAGCTGGATAACCTCAGCTCCTAGGTGACTGTCGGGAGGGTCATCTAGGTCATCAGGTACTCCCTAAATTACTGGTGCCTTGTAATGTGTCTTACAAGGCTTTTCACAGGGTGGGACAGGCATTTATAGATTCTGGGTCGGCCGCGAACCTTATCCATTTGCATTTTGTAAGACCACTGTTGTCAAGTTTTACCACATTAGGTTTGCCGATCCACTTTACCAGTATAGATGCAACCCCTCTGTCCTCTGGGGTAGTGCGTTGGAGGATACCAGAACTTCGGTTCATGGTGGGCGCATTACATTCGGAGGTTATTTCATTTCTGGTCATGGAGAAGATGTTCTTGGATATCGTTCTGGGATTGCCATGGGTTAAAGGGGTTGTCCCGCGCCGAAACGGGTTTTTTTTTTTTTCAATAGCCCCCCCGTTCGGCGCGAGACAAACCAGATGCAGGGATAAAAAAAAAAACAGATAGTACTTACCCGAATCCCCGCGCTCCGGTGACTTCTTACTTACCTTGCGAAGATGGCCGCCGGGATCTTCACCCACGGTGGACCGCAGGTCTTCTGTGCGTTCCATTGCCGATTCCAGCCTCCTGATTGGCTGGAATCGGCACACGTGACGGGGCGGAGCTACGCGATGACGCGTAGAAGGGGGCGGAGCCAGAACTCCGCTGCTGCCGAGACCCAAGAGAAGGGAGAAGACCGGACTGCGCAAGCGCGTCTAATCGGGCGATTAGACGCTGAAAATTAGACGGCACCATGGAGACGAGGACGCTAGCAACGGAACAGGTAAGTGAATAACTTCTGTATGGCTCATAATTAATGCACAATGTACATTACAAAGTGCATTAATATGGCCATACAGAAGTGTATACCCCCACTTTGTTTCGCGGGACAACCCCTTTAAGGACGCACAATCCTCAGTTTGATTGGACTATGCTGGAGCTAGTTCGGTGGGGAGGGTTCTGTCAGGATCATCTAACGCCTGTTACATTGTGCTCCACCGATACTATTAGTATTCCAGACTATTTACGGGATTTTCAAGATGTGTTTTCTAAGAAGCTTTCTGAGGTATTGCCCCCACACCGCGAATGGGATTGTAGGATTGGCCATCCCTAAGGGGCCATATTTAATCTGTCGGGTCGGGAGCATGAGGCTCTTAAATCCTATATTTCAGAGGCTTTAGCCAAGGAAAATATCCGACCATCAAAATCACCTGCTGGAGCAGGTCTATTTTTGTTGAAAAGAAAGATGGGTCTTTGCGGCCTTGTGTTGACTATCAGGCTTTAAACAAGATCACCATAAAGAATCAGTGCTCGCTCCCTCTGATCCCTGGTCTGTTGAATTAGGTGGTGGGAGCATGCTGGAACTCTAAGCTTGACCTTCGGGGTGACGAGTGGAAAACCGCATTCAACACCCCGTTGGGGCACTTCGAGTGTCTGGTTATGCCCTTCGGGTTATGCAATGCCCCGGCGTTTTTTCAGGGGTTTATGAACGCGGTCTTCCACGATTACCTAGGTCAGTGGTGGCGAATCTATGGCACGCGTGCCAGAGGCGGCACGCAGAGCCCTCCCTACTGGCACGCGCCCCATCCGCCGCTCACCACTTGTGAATACCAGCAGGGGCCGCGGCACCCCTGCCCGCATTCACAAACAGCACTTCTAGCCGCGCTGATCCCGGCACACACTGTGACTTCAGTGTGTAGCTGGATTCCCCCTCCCCCTGCCCCGACGTCTCCTACTACTTGGTTCCGCCGGGAGGGGGGAGGCGTCCAGCAGCAGACTGAAGTCAGAGTGTGTGCCGGGAGCATATTAACTCTTTCTTTCCCACTTCTGCCGCAATCAGCAATTCCCAGCAACCTGATTGGTTGTTTGGGTTGGCTGATTCACCAAACAACCAATCAGGTTGCTGGAAATTACCTATTGAGGCAGAAGTGGGTAAGAAAAAGTTAATATGCATGCCGGGAACGTCACTGAGCAGAAGAGGAGCTGAGCTTCCAGGAGGAGGAGGAGGAGGAGGAGGGGGTAAGTATGTGGGTCTCGGGAGGGGCACTGTGGGGTGTCACTACTGCACTGGGGGGCCGCTGTGGGGTGTCACTACTGCACTGGGGGGCCTCTGTGTGGTGTCACTACTGCACTGGGGGGCCGCTGGGGGGTGTCACTACTGCACTGGGGGGCCACTGTGTGGTGTCACTACTACACTAGGGGGCTGCTGGGGGTGTCACTACTGCACTGGGGGCTGCTGGGGGGTGTCCCTAATGCACTGGGGGCTGCTGTGGGGTGTGGGGGTTACTATTACCGCTGGGGCCGCTGTGGGGTGGGGGACACAATTACCGCTGGGGCCACTGTGGGGTGTTCCTAATGCACTGGGGGTCGCTGTGGGGTGGGGGGTGGGGTCACTATTATCTCTGGGGCCGCTGTAGGGTGGGGGTCACTATTATGGCTGGGGCTGCTGTGGGGGTCACTATTACCGCTGGGGCCGCTGTGATGTGAGGGTCACTATTACCGCTGGGGCCGCTGTGATGTGAGGGTCACTATTACCGCTGGGGCTGCTGTCATGTGGGGGTCACTATTACTGCTGGGGCCGCTGTGATGTGGGGGTCACTATTACCGCTGGGGCCGCTGTGATGTGGGGGTCACTATTACCGCTGGGGCATGTTTACAGGTTGCGGAAATGGGCAGGGCTGTTTCAAAATAGACCGGGTGCAGATTTTGACTACTTTTTGGATGCGGAAATGCTGCAGAATTTTCCACATAAATTTCCGCTGAGGACATTCTGCAGTATTTCAGCATCCAAAAAGCAGTCAGAATCTGCACCCAGTCTATTTTGAAGTGGCCCTGTCCTTTTTAGAACGACGGGGTAAAATCATAAGTCGTGATAAGCCCCGCCCCCTGACGTGTTGGCACTTTGCGATAAATAAGTGGGTTTTAGGTTGCAGTTTGGGCACTCTGGCTCTAAAAGGTTCGCCATCACTGACCTAGGTGTTTTTATGGTTGTCTACTTGGACGACATTTTGGTGTACTTGTCAGATTGGGACACGCATGTCAGACATCTCCATTTGGTGTTACAATTGGTACTCCCGTAGCTGCTCTATGTTTTATTGGAGAAGTGCTCATTCAGGGTCAAACGCGTGTCATTCCTTGGGTATATCATCACTCCAACTGATGTGTGTATGGAGTCAGACAAGATTGCTACAGTCACACAATGGGTTAAACCAGATAATTTGAAGGCTCATCAGCGCTTTCTTGGGTTTGCCAACTTTTACAGGAAATTTTTCAGTGATTGCACAACCGCTGACCGATCTCACTAAAAAAGGAGCGGACGTCGTAGTCTCTGGAAGCTTCAGAGGTGTTTGAGCAACTTAAGAGGGCTTTTTCCACCGCAACGGTGCTTGCTCAGCTAGACCCTCAGAAGCCCTTTTTCTTGGAGGTAGACGCTTCTGAAGTTGGGGTCGGTGCAGTCCTCTCCCAGAAAGTGGAGGGCCACTCAGGGTTTACTCTGTGTGCCTTCTTTTCCGAGCGCAACTGTGATGTTGGGGACAAGGAATTGTTGGCAATGGGCATTTGAGGAATGGGGTCATCTTCTGGAGGGGGCCTAACACCAGGTCACATGGTCTTCACCGATCACAAAAACTTAGTGTATCTTGAGAATGCTAAGTGGCTCAATGTGCGGCAACCCAGGTGGGTGCTTTTTTTCTCGAGATTCAATTTTACAGTCACGTACCTGCCGGGAGATAAAAATGTGAAAGCTGACACCCTCTCCCGCAGTTTCGGGACCCTGGAGGTTGGGGACTCTTCTCCGGAAGGCATTCTCCCTTCCGGTGTCATGGTGGCAGCCCTGACACAGAACCTACCGGCTCAGCTTCAGGAATATCAGCTAGAAGCTGCGGAGGGGGTTCCTGCAGGGAAGTTATTTGAACCGATGTCTCTGCAGTTGTTGGTTCTGGAGGAGTCTCATTCCTACGATTTTGCAGGGCATCCAGGGGTCCAGGGGACTCTTGAGCTATGTTCCCAATTCTACTGGTGGCCCAGCCTGGTTCGGGAGTTCGTAAATCGGTGTTCAGCTTGTGCACATGGCAAGAGTCGCCATAAGAGCCCTGAGGAACCGTTAAGGTCGCTGCCAGTACCTGGTACGCCATGGTCGCACGTGTCCATGGATTTTGTCACTGACCTACCTCTGTCACAAGGTTGTTCCACCATTTTGGTAGTTGTGGACAGGTTCTCGAAAATGGCCCATTTTGTTGCTCTAAAAAAATTACCGTCTGCCGCTGAATTAGTGAGGATTTTCATTAAAGAAATTATAAGGTTGCACGGAATACCGGTCAATATACTTTCGGATCTGGGGGTGCAATTTGTGGCCCAATTCTGGAGGGCCTTCTGTAAAAACTTGGGAACATCTGTCTTTCTCATCAGCGTTTCATCCGCAGACGAATGGGTAAACGGAACATAAAAATCAAGACCTAATACAATACTTGCATCTTTTTGTGGGCGAGTGTCAGTCAGTTGGTAGAGTTTTTACCCTTGGCCGAATTTGCCATAAGCAATTGTATAAGTTTGGCGACAGGGGTGTCACCTTTCTTTTGTGCGTTCGGTCAACATCCTTGGTTCCTGACTTCCATTCAAGTACCTACAGTTTGTCCTGTGGTTAATGTTGTTACTAGTGAGTTGCAGGAGGTCTGGAATGGTGTACACAAGAACCTGGAGGAAGCAAGTGGTCATATGCAACTACGTAGTTGTAAAAGGTCCACTGTTTCGGAGCCATTTGAGGTCAGTCAGAAGGTCTATCTGTCCACGAAGAATTTAAAATTGAAGATTCCCTCCTTAAATCTTGCGCCACGTTTTATCGGTTCCTTTGCCATAACGCGAGTCATTAATCCTCTTGCCTATGAGTTGGATTTACCAGGTTCTTGGAGAGGACATGAGGGGTTTCATAAATCCCTTTTGAAGTTGTTTATCCCTCCGGTTGACGACATATTACACCTTGAGCAGGTACAAAAGTGGGCAACTAAAGTAATAAATGGAATGGTCGGACTACAATACCCAGAGAGGGGTTATCAAAATTGGGATTATGTACATTAGAAAAAAGGACGACTATGGGGCAACGCAATAACTATGTGTAAATATAACAGGGGACAATACACAGAGATCTCTCTCAGCCTCTTTTTATACCCAGGACTGTAACAAGGGGGCGCTCTCTACAGCTAGAAAAAAGGTGGTTTTTACACTAACAGAGAAAGCAAGTTCTTTACTGTAAGACCATAAGAGCAGTGAGACTATGGAACTCTCTGCATGAGGACGTGGTGATAGTAAAATTCACTAAAACAGTACAAGGAGGGGCCTGTATGCCTTTTTTGAGTGATACAATATTATATGTTATATCATAGATTACTTCAGAAGGGTTGAGGATGCAGGGAATATTTCGATTGCCAGATTGGAATCAGGAAGGAATTTTTTTCTCTTAAATGGGGAAAATTGGCTTCTATTCCATTGGGGTTTTTTTTAATTCCTCTGGATCAACATTGGGGGGAATAGGCTGAACTGGATGAGCATATGTCTTTTTTCAGCCTAACATACTGTGTTACTAGCAGTTTATTCTCTTTCAATGGGGGCTTTGGAGATACCAGAGTGGTTTTCTGTTAAGTATTTCCGTCACCCCACTGGAATGAATGGAGGACTGATGGTACATGCTCGGCCAGCGCTTCCTTCATGCTGACATCGCAGCGAGGAAGAAGCGATCCCCACAGTGACAGGCAGAACGGGACATGAGAGTTCCATTCTGGAGATCAGCGATGAGACCCCCTACCAATCAGCAAGTTATCAGCCATCCTATGGACAAGGGCTAACTTGCAATCTTGGTACAATCCATTTACGGAATCAAATCTGAGAGTTTTAGAGGCGGAACAGAGGCTTGTTATGAGAATGGATGAGGAGAAAAATAACAGACAGAGCGCCCCTTAGGGGCATGAGTGATATGATGGGAGATGCACTCAGGGATGCATGCTGGTCTGAGCTTCTCTCCGACATATAGGCCAGTGAATGGGATCGGTGCGCCGGCCTCGCTGCGCTGAATAACCAATGGCTGTTATAATTAGGAGGATGTAGTGGAGAAAACAAACAGCCCCCAGCGGGACCTTATTGGTTAGAGATAGCGCCTTACAGTCAGGGGTGATAATAAGACTTTCTTTATTGATACCAGCAAGGTAATGTATTCTGATGCAACATGTCTCTGCAGATAATAGTACATCTACTGCTGACATCACAATATAGAAGGCTACAAAAAGAAGAGGCATGATGGGAAAAGAAAAACATACAAAGAATATTTAACGTAAACCTGGTGTAACACCTGGTGTTCTTCTCTGCCGATGTCCCTACTATCTGCTGATTCAGGGTCCCATTTTCAGTCATTCAAGATGGCTGCCGCAATTTTCTAGCCCCCTACTGCACACTGTATTGTGTATTGGTAGTCTAAGGCCGCTTGCACGCAGGCGTGTTGGATTCTGCATTCTGATAGCAGTGGGGTCTGCGTATAACTGCTTTCATCTGTACTGCGGATGGTCCGCACAGCTCACCGCCTGACATGCACAGCACAGATTTTTTTAAACTTCTGCTTTTCCAACATCATTGGAATCTGCAACCTTTCTGCATTGTTAATTGCGGAAGGGCCGCGGAACAGATGACTTCTATTGACTTCAATGGAAGCGTTCCGCGTGGGTTCCGCACATAAATGGAGCATGCTGCGAATTTGTTCTCTGCCCGGAGCCAGATGCCCACTATGGATTCCACAATGCTAATCTACCCATCTACAGGCATCTAAACTCTACCAATCCACTGTGCCAGACTAGGTAGTCTGAAGATTGGGGGACATTTATAAAGGTTTTACACCAGTTTCCTGGAGTAGAAAAGTCCCAAAGCATCTGCAAGGGGCGCTTGCAGATAAATGTTGCAACTTTTCAGCCCTGTGTCAGCCCCGAAACTTTTTTGAAAATAGAGTCGGGCTTGTCGGGAGGGGGATGTGCCTCCAAACCAACAAATGTTTGTGTAATTTATGCCAGAAAGTGTCATGTATTGCTGTGAATAAGCACAGAGCTGCGCCTAATATATAAAGAAGTGCACACATGAAGAAGCGTGCGCTTCTCCAATAAGTACACTGTCCACTGGGGGAAAAATTATACTAATCCTGGCATCACTGCCCCCCCCCCATGCTAGTGTGATTCTCTCAGTGGCCATCATATACAACAGTCAGTCACCCCTAGTGGTATGAGGGACAATGACAGCTCAGCAATATGTTCAGGAGATCCTGCAGCCACATGTGTTCCTCTCATGGTGGCTTCCAAGAGGCATTTTCCAGAAGAGCGTCACAGTAATGCTTCCACAAGATTGTCACACTTCTGTGGCTACCCGGTCGCCAGATTTATCACCAATAGAACATGTATGAGATCATCTGGGACACCAACTTCGAGAGCCTACATAATTGCATAGTACAGAGGCTCAATTACAGCAAATGTGGATTGACATGCCGCAGAATAGTATATGGAACCTGTATTCCTCCATGCCCACCCCATATCTTGTATCCCAGCTAGAGTCGGCTCAACAGGATACTAGAGCCTCCATTTTCCTATCTTGTATCCAAGCTAGAAGTGGTACGAACGGGTACTAGAGCCTCCATCGCCAACCATATCACATCTTGTATCCAAGCTAGAGGCAGTACTATTATATTATGTCTCCACTAGAATTACTGAGTGACAGCTTAGGCTTGGTAACGCCCCCAAAGGTCCTGATTGGCTGCAGATTTCCACAGCAGACCCTCCAGCAACTGCTACTGTGGTGATGTGCCGGCCCCCAAAAACACAAAAATCCGTGCCAGAAGCAGTAGAGCTGGGATTACGTCGGGGAGGAGAGTTGCGATCAGCCGCCGGAAACAGTTGCAGCTGGCCCGGGAACAGCGGAGATCGGGTGGTGGCAGAGAGGACACTCACAGCGCCTCAGCAACCGCAGATGGTAGATGCACTGAGAGCACACAAAAAAAAACCCTGCCTCCGGGGATGGGATGCCACCAGGGCAAGCAGGGAGAATGCAGCCGCAGTGTTCAGTCTCCCAGTCTGCTGCAGCATGCACCGCTCTAAGCAGTCCCATCACCTGGCACCCGGGCACTGTCCCCTAGAGCAAGGTCCTAGCAGCGTGAGGACTGAGGTTTCCCTTGGATGGAGGGTTAGTTTAAGCGTTACGCTTACATTGTTAGCTGATATAATGCTTTGATGTGATTGCTGACCCACTGTCAGATGGAAGCATTTACAACTAATAATGCAAGCCTAACAATTAAACTAACCCTAACCCTCTATCCAAGGCAAAACTCAAGCCCCACACTGCTAGGACCTTGCTCAAGGCAGCCAATCAGTAGCTTGTGAGCGTACACTGGATAGATACAGACCATTACTAGGTTTCCACCCATACTTGTGGTGGAGATATAATACAATAGTAGTGTTAGAAGCAACCCAACAGGGTATTAGAGCCTCCTTTCCAGGGGTCAGTAAACTGCTATAAATTCTTTTGCCCTGATATTGTAATTACTTGCTTCCATCAACATTAGAAATCACACAGAGAAAGTATGATTCCCTTCTGACAACTTCCAGGGGAGGGGTTATTTTTGACAATGAGTGTATTTAGGGTGGTGGGGTGGCAGCATATTACACCACTAGTAACAGGAAGCAAGGTTCATGGTGATAATCCAGTTTCTCTGCTGTGAAGGTAAAGGCGGCTCTCCTTTTTTTCATAATGGTGCGTTTAGATGGAACGATTGCTGTTCACAAAGTCAGTCAAACATACAAAAGTGAACAATAATTGTTCCATCTAAAAGCAAGCCAATAGCTGAACAATGAACGAGAATCATGCACTTCTTGACTGTTGTTCAGTTATAGCCGACGATTACATCAACATCTCCTTCGCTCGGACAAACTAGGATGGTGGATTTCTCATTTTCTCTAAAAAGAGTAAGAGGAGTTTCACACCCACAATACTTCATGGATGCAGATTACAGTTGACAGCAGGGTAACTAGAATTTTGAGAATTTGAAAAATCCAGAATAATTCCATACAAAAAATTTTTTACTGGCTGTTTGATGCCTGTTAACCTGATGTATCAATTTCTTTAGTTTTTTTTTCAGTATTTAGCCCATTTTAAATTAGGAATATTGACTCTTCTCTAGGAAATCAAAATTTGATTTCCTTTAAAACAGTTTTCATATAAAGCACATCAAAATGGCTCTTCCACTTTGTGATATCTATGATGAGTCCCGTGTTTGGCATTAGTAGTAGAACATTTCCCTGAAAATTAAAATGCCTTCTCTCTTGTGTGACTTTCCTGATGCATAACAAGACTTTTCTTGTGTGCAAAACATTTCCCACATTCTGAACATGAAAATGGCTTCTCCCCTGTGTGAATTCTCTGATGTTTAACAAGATCTGATTTCTGACCACAACGTTTTCCACATACTGAACATGAATATTGCCCCTCTCCGGTGTGGAGTCTCTGATGTGTAAGAAGATGTGTTCTATCCCTAAAACATTTCCCACATTCTGAACATGAAAATGGCTTCTCTCCTGTATGAATTCTCTGATGTTTAACAAGATCTGACTTTTTACCACAACATTTCCCACATACTGAACATGAATATTGCCCCCCTCCTGTGTGAAGGCTCTGATGTGCAAGAAGATATGTTCTCGCCTTAAAAGATTTCCCACATTTTGAACATGAAAATGGTTTCTCCCCTGTGTGAATTCTCTGATGTCTAACAAGATTTGATATCTGTGCAAAACATTTCTGACACTCTGCACATGAAAATGGCTTCTCTCCTGTGTGAATTCTCTCATGTATAACGAGGTCCCTTTTATTTGTAAAACCCTTCCCACATTCTGTACATGAAAATGGCATATTTCCCGTGTGAATTCTCTCATGTGCATTAAGCTTTGCTTTTTTTGCAAAGCATTTCCCACATTCTGAACATGAATATGGCTTCTCATCTGTGCAAGTTCTTTTGTGTGTAAAAAGACCTGAGCTTTTTGCAAACTGTTTTCCACATTGCAGACCGTTACCCCCGGTGTGACCTGTACTTGTAGTAAAATGCTGAGATCGATCAGGAGAAGGTTCCTTGTGATTAGGGGGATTATATGATAGATCCGTACTGGTACATACTGGCTGAACATTAAGGGTAATGAGGTTTTCTCCTGGAGAGTGCTGCACAGTATCTTCATCTTCTGCTTTATAATTTAGCGATGACATGAAGTTTCCATCAAAGTCCTCAATGGGATTTTCTGTTAGGATTAAATTTTGATTTAGTGATTTCTTTTTTTCAAAATTAGCCAAATATATAAAATTCTTACTAGACTGGAAAAAGACCTGCAGTTTTTGATACAGTATTTCAAGTAAAAGCCAGAATTAGACCCAAGAAGATGATGTATAAATCCTCCTTTTATGTTTCCCATGTTCTTTGAATCCACTTCTGGCTTTCAAAAAAAGTAAAATAAAAAAAACATCAAAATTTTCCCCCACAACTGCAGTTTCCAGCCTTATAATGCTTGGCCCACACTATTAAATGCATCAATGACAACAACCACAATTCATGTCATAGGTTCAATTCCCCTACAAGGACATAAAAAAATGCATACATAGCTAAAATAGTTTTTAAAAAAGTAACACAAAAAAAAAAACTTTGTGCACGCTCTCCTCTTTGTTTAATTTTTTTTAAATAAAAAAAACACATTTGCTATCATTGCATCTATAACAACCTGTACAATAAATTGGACACTTTTTATCCTGCACTGCAAATTTTCAAATCACCCCCTATAAGATCAAAAATAATAAACTTTCTCTTAGCCTCTTTACTTGATTATTTTTGATCCTATAGGGGGTGATTAGACTGATTAGACAGGCAGGAAGTTTAGAGCTTTTTTAGATTCCTGATAATATATATGTAGACAGTTTGTCTGTCTTTTTAGATACATTTCTTTTGTCCTCTATCAAACCTAGTTATTGTGGTCTCCTAAAATTGAGGCTCCTGATGAATTATGAGAATAAGGAAACGCGTTGAGCCATTTGAGCCACTGCACTACAACCTTCACTTTAGAGGGCTGTAATAATTTAGCTACTATAGAACATTGTTAGATTTTAAAAAACTGCCCTGATACCCTGATAGTCGGGCATAATACTATTCAGTTAGGTCTGACTACATACTATCCCTTTTTGGAGGGGTTGATCTTTCTACATTTACAAAGCATCATATGGTTGGATCTCTATTTTTATGTTTGTTTGTCAGTTGTCCTGAATTTTTAATTTTAGCTAAATTAAAGTTATGTATTAAAGCTATAGTGACTACTTTAGGTTTTCTGAAATCCCTCTGCCTCGGTGACGTGTGGCTCCATGACGGGAGGTGAAACGTTAACTTTTGAACTTTTTTTTAACTTTCACGTGATCGATATTATCTAGTAAATAACAGTGATCAGATGACTGAGGACCACACACTGCAGCCTGTTGGCAGCCTCTGGTAGCCGATAGAAGGGAGCTGTCAGACCTCCTCTACCCAGTTTTATTCAACACGGCCCCAAAGAATAAAGCCCAGACACCCAGGATGTGAAAACACATTCCATCCTGAATGTTTACCTGAATTTTTGGGCATGAGAGGTACACAAGCAAGTCGTCCGCAAAGAGCGAGAGCTTAAACTCCGCAGAGCTCACTCTCACCCAGTTTATGGAGCAGTTTTGTCGTGAGGGATTTGTATGAATGATCATTCGTTAACCCCGTCTTTGAGTGGAAAAAAATAAACGAAGTTTTGCAGCTGCACGTTGTTCATATGAACCAACCATCACAAAATAGGGGAAAATCTGAAAAACTGGTTGGGGAAAAAGAACTTAAAAAAATCATTTGAGCCGAATGCAACCTTCCCCAACAACGTTGGCTGACGAACCTTCTCAGAAGGGTTCTGCAGCCATTCACCTAGCAATAGAAGCCGGTAATAGTAATGTCGGGGGTCCTTTCAAAAGAGACCAGATGCTAATGTTGCCTAGGTCCAAATTAGTATAAGCAATCAACGAGCGCTTGGAGAAGACACGCTGACAACACAGAGTGTGATCAAAATGGCTTCTAGTTTATTGAAACAAAAACATTGGATTATATAGACCACTGCCCAGGCAGGAAGGACTTTATCTTTTGGTCAGCAAATAATTGCAAGGATACATTCCTTCTTAATGAGCTATTGTAAAGCAAAAGGAGACTTACAGACAGTACATCTTGTTAGTTTAGAACACAGGATGTTCTTGTTCACTAGATAAGAGAGACCTTGAACAGCTTCAGAGAAGTCCATTCTCAACCACCTGTTTCCCTAACCAGAACACATTTTGTATTTAAACTATTTATTCGTATTTTGATAGCCTAGTAACTAAATTAACCCCTTACAGTAACATCTCACCCACCAGAAGATTCCCGTTTCCTTTGGGTACCCCCTTGTAATTCATTAACAGATTCAAGATGCTTTTCATTCCCGGCGGCTGTGGGTTCACAGAGAATCTGTTCTTCTGCGCTAGAAGCTGCATTCAGCTTCCCTTCACAGCATTTCACTGCCCGCTCTCAGCTCAGACACAATGCAACCAATTGCTGAAGTACCAGAAACACAAGGACCATTCCTCGTCCAGAATTTACTGAGTACCCACGGAAGAATTTTTCCCGAACATCCCAGAATTTACTGTCACATTCAGCATAAATATGGAAAATTTTACACCCTTGGATTTTTTTTTTTTTACACATGAATTGGAGC
Organism: Eleutherodactylus coqui; assembly: GCF_035609145.1. Classification (NCBI taxonomy): domain Eukaryota; kingdom Metazoa; phylum Chordata; class Amphibia; order Anura; family Eleutherodactylidae; genus Eleutherodactylus; species Eleutherodactylus coqui. The sequence goes on from NC_089837.1 coordinate 40,502,494, forward strand.
TTATACACTGAATTCTTTTCCCCAAATCCATCTATTCATCTGTTCTAATCAATGGACCCCACAAGCTATGGTGAACTTAAAGTAAAAATGGGACTCAACATTGGGTTAGTAAAAGTCCTCAGTTAAGTGATATTACACGTACTACACCTGTATTCCTTGCTGTCAAATCTTTGGCATCTATCAGTTGATGGATATGTTTGACACATATAGCAAAGATAGGGGTCTAAAGTGACACAAAAGAGCCTAAATTGGTGAGATCCTAAATTAATTGTCATACTGCTCACATGGAAATGCACTGCACAAGATGGTATCAGGGCCTCAAGCCAGTATAGGGCAACAAGACGCTGAAAAAAATAAACATAAATAGTGGAAAACACACTGAATCTTGTATGTCTCTTCTTACCCTGTGATATCGGAGGCTGGTGGTTCTCCATCATGACATCCTTGTACAGATCCTTGTGTCCTTCTAAATACTCCCACTCCTCCATGGAAAAATAGACAGTGACATCCTCACACCTTATAGGAACCTGACACACATAATAATAACGTCATTACCCAGAATCCTCTAGTGCTGTTACTGTATAATTTCCCCAGCATTCCCAGCAGGGTCACCTCTCCAGTCAGCAGCTCAGTGATCTTGTTGGCGAGTTCTAGGATCTTCTGCTCATGTATCGGTAAGTGAGGAGGAGCCTCTGTGATGGGGCTCTGGCTCCTGCTCCATCCTCCTGACTCATGGAGATGGCTGTTGGGAATCGTACCGTCACCCGATGTCTTCTTCACTATCGTGTAATCCTGTATATGGAGAGAAACATGTAGAGGACTAAAACCAGTATTCCTCCAGCAGCGAGAGATTGTGATCCTGCTGCATAGAGGTCTGATGAGACCACATCTGGAATACTGTGTTCAGTTCTGGAGACCTCACCTACAAAATAGAACAAGTCCAAAGATGGAAAATGACAATTGTAGAAGATCTCATAAAATCGATCAGGAAAGATGTAAAATATCTTAAGGCTCTTTTTTTTAGAGCCTCCAGCACCAACCACAGGACTTTTTATCCGATAAAGAGGTCGGACTGGTGCACCAACCGGATACACAAATACTGCCGCAGTCCGGAATTTTTGAATGTTGGTTTTGAAGAGTTACAGCAAGGTTAGCCCATATCAAGTGGGGGCGCTCGTCAGGGAGATCGCTTCACAGATAGACAGGGAGATCCTAAGACCTTTTATAGTGATAACATACAATCAGTACATTGCCTCCAATTTAGGACAATTATCCCTGAAAAATCATTTAAATCCATTTCTGTGGTACCACAAACATCAGAGTTAGAATCCACAAACTGTGATTACTGCAGTAATACCTTCTGTATAACCCCATACCCCAACACAAACCAATATTCTTTATTATTCTGTGTATATACTGAGGTTAATGTTATTACATATTTCTAATAAAGCAGTATATTGGTAAAGCGGTATCCTTCTGCAGTGATCAGCACCTTGTTGTTGGTCCCGTCATTATATATCATTATTACAGTGAGGTTTGTTCCCTAAAGAGAGAAGGTAAAGGAGAGAACATGATGGAAACCTTCATATGTTGTATGTTACAGGAGGGAAGACACTAAACCCATGAACAAGGGGCCCAATCTGACATTAATGGGAGTGAAGATCAAAAGCAATGTCAGAAAATATTATTTTACTGAAAGAGTAGCAGATGCTTCCAGCAAACTTGTAGCGGATGTGGTTGGAAAAAAATCAAAGTGAATTTAAAGGGGCATCCAGTGAAAACCTATTTTTCTATCCCTGCCCGCTCACCTGCTTGTCTCTCTCACTCTGGGCTTCTCCTATGTGCATTGCGATCACTGCCATTCACTGTCATTACCTTCTATATTCACCTAGTCTATAAGTAAACAGTCAAGAAGATGAGCTGCCATCTTCTACATTATAAGTGTATGACAGGAGCCTATAATCATCATCAGCAGTAACTGTGATAAGAGTTTTTGTCCCCCTGTGAAGAGCTATATGTAATCTTTATATATATATAAAAAGACGAAAGCCCTGACTGACTGACTATTAATTTTCCAACTTCCCGATGTCGTAGAAACATGAAATTTGGCAGGAGCACTGATTAGGTCATAAACAGGAAAAGTTATTGGGTCCCAACTCGATTATTCAATTCTAAGCGCAAAAGAACTAGCGTCCAAATTTTACGTACGGAATCTAATTCTCTCACTTCCCGATGTAATTTTATATAAAGGAAACGTCGCATGGTTGCCTCCACGTGGTGTTTCCTGGGTAACGCAGAGAACTATGCAAAATGGTGAACATATTTTTTCCCCGGTATCTCTAAAGTAACCACGACTTCATAAGATATTCTGTGTGAACACCAGATAAACACCAGTACCAAATTAACTCGGGTGAAGCCGGGTATATCAGCTAGTATATCTATATATCACACTATGCAGAAGAGAGTGTTGGAAATATATGCCGGGAAATATCAATGTTGGACAAGTTCCGACACTGCATTGGAAAGGGTTTAAGCAGGTTATACTAATTACATAACAGGAGAAAAGAAAAATCACCAGAGTGGCCCTTTAAGTGGACCTAGAATAAACATACATCTATCCTAAGAGATAAAAAAGGGAAGTAATATAATTGCAGAGTAGATGGTCCATGTGCTTCTCCTATCTATATAGATGTCAACCTAGTGCCAAAAATCCAAATCTCGGCCATGTGATCGGGCTTGCTTCTGGCTGCCCTTTCCTCCTCTTTAAGAAGCCTACTTAGCATTCTCATTGCTCCTACAAGATTACTATTACCGTGTTTCCCCAAAAATAAGACTCTGTATTATATTGATTTTTGCCCCAAAAGAGGCACTAGATCTTATTTTCAGGGAAGGTCTTATTATACTTAGCTAGCAGACTCGGTCCAGGTCCCTCGCACTGTTCTCCCTGCTCATAAAACATCACTCCCTGGTTACGGTATTCATAAATCCTGCCTCCAAGAAGCAATGGCTGTGATTCGTTTAGTCAGCGCTGCATTGATTGGCTGAGCAGCGGAGGAAGAACTAATCAACAGCCTTCCCGTTATAGAGACAGGATTTATGAATTGGCTGAGCCACGGCCAATCACAGCGGTTCTTTGTCCGCTGCCCAGCCAATCAATGCAGCGCTGGGTGAACCATTCACAGCCATATCTTCTTGCAGGTGGGATTTATGAATGCCATAACCAGGAAGTGATGATGTACGCGCGGCTGAGAACTGTGCTGAACCTCTAGAGAGCAGTGGGAGGGACCTGGACCGAGCCTGCTAGGTAATGGTTTTTTTATGTAGTGTAACTAGGGCTTATTTCCAGGGTAGGCCTTATTTTTGGGGAAACAGGGTAGTTCATTGATTACCACCATACAGAAATTACCACATTGGTGGCCAATCTTCACATTCTCGGCTGTTCTTTTGTTTTTCTTCACTTGGAAGGTCTGGAAGCCGTTATACAGGACACTGGATTGTTCTTATTACTTCCCAGAATGTATTTTCTCTTCCCCTAGTCTGACTTGTTAAATAATACAAAAATACAGAAAAGCTTACCTCTCCAGTCAGCAGGTAGATGATCTCTAAGGAGATGTCTAATATTCTTTTGGTAACTTCCTTCCCATCCTTGCTCATCCTTGGTGGCTCATTCAGGAGAAGGACAATTGTGGATGTGAAAATTCGATCGCCTAGAGGGGTCTAGTACTGCGCCTTAAAATAAAAAAAAAAAATAAAGAGGCTCTAAATCCTACAGGAAACCTCATCATCATGTGTGAAATACAGACATCCTCACTTATCGATCACTGAGAGAATCAGCTTCTCAGGTTCTTCACTATATGGATTCTAGGGATTTGCCATAAATATCTAGCTTGCTGCCCAAGCTGTTTCCATAACTCCCATAGATGTGAACAGAGAGCTGTACATGTGTGGCCACCTCTTCATTCATTGTCCTCTTGGATGTAACTGCTGTGGACCCCTGGCTGCACATATAGTGGGTGCGTGTCAGAGGCCGAGCCCACATCATCATTTATGGCATATTCTGTGGATATTTAGTATAAAATGAAACTCTGCACTCCAAAAAAAAGTTTAGTTTAGTTCACATCTGCTCCTATCGACTTCTACCTTCTGCTACTACTTAGTATGTGATTCCTCCTATCTGTAGTATCATGGTTATCTAGGTTACCGCCGGCTCCCATTCAGTTTCATCCTTTACCGCTGGAGTGCTACAGTCACTATAGTTTTTCCTTCCTCTTCTCGGCGCTCCAGCAGCTCGGATCACCAATGTGAAACAGCAGCAACACTGTTGGATTTCCTCTCCACCAAGTCTGAGCCGGTAGTCCAGCCAGCATTCTGTTTCCCATTACCCCCTGCTCCATCTCTCATCTGCGGTCTTACCTCCGGGGGTTCTGGTTGTTGGGTTACCATACTGCATGGAGAGATCAGCTTAGGATTTTGGAACTTGCTTGGAAATTAAAGTTACACCCTATGAAATCTCCTTAATGAATTGTCTACCGATTTTCTTCTTCAGCACTGAACCTCCCTCTTCCTCCTTTCTGATGTGTGTCTGAGGAACAATGTTGTCTAAATGCTGGAGATACTATATTACTTCACTACTGGTCAAACATTTTAGGCTGCTTTCACACGGCCAAGAAAATCATGCGAGACACACAAATATGAACCTCATTCTTTTGATTGGGGCCATATACATGAGCATTATTTTCTGCTTTGCGGTGTGGGACGGCTGCTCTGCAGCACAGAAAGCAAATTGTAGTGTGAAATTAGATGCAAACTATTCTTACAGGTTTCAACTTTTGTATATTCAAATCCTGTAATTCTATATAACCCGTGTTGGAACAGACTGTATTACAACACCCTCTAAAGCAGGATTTGGACAGTTTTGCTCATCAGCACAGAGCACATTACTCTCATAGCAGTAAGAAAAAGGCAATTAACCAAAGAGATAGACAATTATAACCCTTAGAATTTAGGTCTGTCCTGCAGGGAGTTGTCAAGAAAGCCAAGGTGGCAGTCAGTACAGTCTCCTATACCATCAAAAGGCACTTGGGAACTGACAGGAAGAGGTCTGCCAGACAGAAGGCAACAACAAAATCAGATGACAGGCTTTTGAGAGTCAACAGTTTGTGTGATGGGCGCCTCACAGCACAAAATCTTCAAGTACAGCTTAATGCAGCAAAAATTTCCATTTCCGTTTTGAAGAGAAGACTTCCATCTGCAGGTTTGAGACTAAAGAGTATCAGTAAGAAAGCCACTGCTCAGATTACAAAATAAAAAAAAGAGGACATGCCTGGGCCAAGCAGCATCTCCAATGGACTACCGAAGACTGGAAGGTGGTCTTATGGACTAGTAAATCAAACTCGGACATCTTTGCTACATCACGCAGGGTTTTTGTACACAGTCAAGTAAGGGAAAGGATGGTGGCAAAGTGTGCAACACCAAATGTCAGACATGGAGAAAGTGTGATGGTTTGGGGCACTTTTGCTGGATCCAGAGTTGGCAGTTTGCAGAGGGTGACTGGCACACTGGACAAAAAGGGCTACCACAGCAGTTTGATACTCCAGTTGGTCAGAGGTTCATATTACAGCAAGACAAGGATCCTAAACATAGTTCTAGGGTATATCAGAAATACCTAAGAAGATGGAAGCTGGCTTCAAAGGATGGAATGACTTGTGACCGATAGTATAAATATTTATACCAATTTGTTGAATAGTTTTCTCTTTATTAAATAAATACCCCCATGGCTGCGGTACCTGCAAAAGCCACTCCGTCATAAACAAAATTCCAAAATTGTGCCAACTTAAAGCTAAATCTTATGCCAGACTGGTTTCAACTTGATCATGGAAAGAAACTGAAGAGAAAGTATATATACTGACTTTTTACACAAAAAGGTTGGCAGAGGAATACAACAATCTCCTGTCTTTATTTTTGCTGAACTTATCTTGGACATCTGAAAAGTTCACTCTTTTGGCAAGCTCACTTTCCAAGGCCAAAGTATGAGGAGTCTATCTTGACTCATCGTACTTTGTTGCCGGGTCTTTCGGGAATTGGCAAAACTACTGAAGGACCTCTCAGCTGTGGAAACGGTCACTGGAGCAGGACAGTTTAAGTGCATTGCAAACAGGCAAATAGAGCTGGAAGATCTTTCATAGATCAAATTTAACAGTTTAAGAGGCTTTGTTTTTATATGAAAACAGTACCATGAATGACCTTTTCTACTTTTTCTTCGGCCAAGTCCTTTGGGGATTTTCCCACAAGATTCTTAGTTTTTATTTCTAGTTCATCCTTTTTTTTGTTCATAAAAGTGAGAACTGGGGAAAAATGAGAGACAGAATTAGCAGCCGAGAATCTCCTTTTCAGGTCTGCCATGATGAAATCCAAAACAGGAAAAATGATACATGCTTGGAAGTCCTTTTCTTCTAGTTTTTGAACTTCAATTTCATTCTCAGGGCCAGTGGTTTGTCTTCTTTGAACATCAAACGTTCCCCACGAATCTCTTAACTTTTGCTCTTCTGAGAAAATGCCATCATTTCACGATTTAATTTAGAGGCATTAAATCTTATTTTAACTCAATTATGTCACCTTGCTTATCCTTGAGAGCAGAAGTTAACAAGGGGTACATTGAGTGTTGCTTATGGAAACCATTTCCTGAGTTATTGCCTCAGCAGTTTTACCAGTAAAATTCCAAATATAATAAACCGCTCCTAATTTTAGCGTTCTATAGGACATAATGGAGTGTAGGAACATTTTGTTCTTGGTGTGAGATATCTGGTGTGGCATCAACAAGGAGTCAAAAAATAGCCTCTTCTCTTTGTTGTAAGATGGTTTCAAGGAGTTTCTCACCACATAGGGCAATGACCTCATTTTTAAAAGGAGAGATAATTAACTTGACCATGTATATCTTTTTTCTCTAGTTGCTGGTTTTTGACTTCAGCTAAGTGTTCAGGAGTTACTTTGTCATACTTTCCAATCAGCTCTAATATCCCCCAAAAGCAGCAATTGTGAACATTGTTGATTTCATTTTTTTTCCCCATTGAAAAGCTAAACATCTAGAAGCTAAAAACAAAGTAGCATCCGAAATTCTTTCATCGGCTGTTTTCCCATAGAACAGTGAATCCTGAAAATTTTTACCATTTACATCCTTTGGAAAAAATGTTGCAAGAGACTGTAACAGCACGGGGGTTAATGAGTACGCCAATGATAACTTTTAGTTCAGTTTATTTAACATAAGTTTAGCATAACAGAAACGATTGGGTCTCCAGAAAAAAAAAAAACATAAAGTTTGCAAAGTTCATCAATTTAATCCTCCTGCAGTCCACAGGAGGAGCAATTAAAGGGGTTGTCCCGCGGCAGCAAGTGGGTCTATACACTTCTGTATGGCCATATTAATGCACTTTGTAATGTACATTGTGCATTAATTATGAGCCATACAGAAGTTATAAGAAGTTTTTCACTTACCTGCTCCGTTGCTAGCGTCCTCGTTTCCATGGAGCCCGCCTAATTTTCGGCGTCTAATGGCCAAATTAGACGCGCTTGCGCAGTCCGGGTCTTCTTCTTTTCTCAATGGGGCCGCTCGTGCAGGATTCCGGCTCCGTGTAGCTCCGCCCCGTCACGTGCCGATTCCAGCCAATCAGGAGGCTGGAATCGGCAATGGACCGCACAGAAGCCCTGCGGTCCACCGAGGGAGAAGATCCCGGCGGCCATCTTCAGCAGGTAAGTAAGAAGTCACCGGAGTGCGGGGATTCAGGTAAGCGCTGTGCGGTGTTCTTTTTTAACCCCTGCATCGGGGTTGTCTCGCGCCGAACGGGGGGGGGGGGGGGGGGGGGTGTGGAAAAAAACCAAAAAACCGTTTCGGCGCGGGACAACCCCTTTAAGTCCACAACTCAGCTAAACAGCAATAAGTCCGTTTACTTTCACAGACCTGCAGTAGTCCAGAAGCACAGCTTGTCTTTGTGTTGTAGCGTCTCCAGACCCCAATCCTAGGGCCAGAGTTCCCCAAGTGTCCTGCCGGGACAACATAGCTCTCTGTTTAGTCACAGAGTCTCTCTCTGCTTACAACAGAAGTCTGGTCACAACAGAAGTCTGGTTCTCCCAGACACACACCTCTTCCTCAATTCCACCTGTCTCTTTACATAGCTTGCTGGTTCAGGTGGAAGATCTGACCTGGAGTAATATTGAACCGATCTATATCACAGAAGCCAACAACCTCTGTGACATATATCTTGCGATCCATACCATACCTGTGGGTGTTTTTTACTTTTTCTCCGGCACCAGAATGCCTGTGTGTTGCCCCCTACAGGCCATTCTCTATAGTACACCTCTACAAGACTGATTTGTTGAAAAACCAGCATAAGAAGAGATACTTTTCTGTCTCAGACTCTCCATGATTTCTAATGGCCCCGTGCGCGGGTCGTCCAGATCAGCGTTATCATAATCCAGCGCTAGATTTGTATCATCAGCGTATTTGTATCATCAGGATTGATGGAAATCTCTCAGCTGAACCTTCCTTCTCCTCCTCCTCTGGGATTCCTTCAGAAGACGAAGTATCTTCAATCATTTCTACATTCAGCCGGCAGAAGAACAGGTTGGCTGCAGCTGGAGGTGGTTTGTGATGTAGTACTAGGAGATGCAATCGGCTCCGCAGACGTTACTAGTAAATCATGGGGTGCATTCGCTTCTTGTTCAGTATTTGCCTTAATAACATTTTCTGGTAGTTTGATGACCAATTGATTATTTAAGCTTGAAATCTTGGTTTAAAAGGAGCCTGATTCATGTTCGTAGTTGTCACTAAATCTGAAAGTATCGTCACTATTCACCATTGAGAAAAAGTATTCTTTAAAATTTATTAACCAGATCAAATTTCACTGTTATAATGTTATTTAGACTAAGCAACAGGTTAACTATCTGAAAAAACAAGTGTTACTCGACAGAAATATTCAGGTGAATTAACCATCTACAGCAACCCCATCCCTACAAACACAATAAACGGCCCTTGTGGGTTATTGGATTCTCACTGTTTAATGGAAATTCAACAACTAATATCGTGATGGATGAGAACAGCAGGGATGGTCATGTGACTGTCTGGAGATGGTAGAGTGACGCCGGACGCGGCAGGCAGGGTTGTCAGATTCCCAACACCATTTATCCCCACCTGCAGGTTAAAAAATCCCCTGAAAATCTCCACTCATTGTACGGCTTCCCCCAAAGTTCATAGAGAACTGACTGAGCTTAGAAATCTTAACTTATCTCATAATAATGCAGTTCTACAAAAGAAACAGTTTAAAAATTTAGGAACATCTACAGATTTTAAAATGATCTTTTGCTGGCCCGGCCGTCCCCGCCCCTCACCCAAGCTCTGGCAACAGTAGACCCCTTCCCCTTGTGGGGGCCATGGTTGGAGGTAAATATGCAGCATTTCAACTAATAGTAATAATTCACAGTTTATTAGGATCCCAGTGTGTGAGATAGAGGATATAGGATGGTTGTTCCCCACTATAATGGGTCACCTCTCCAGACACCGATGGATATCAGAGATGGCAGAAGTTCCTCAGTGTGGGAAACTCCAGTAATAAGGTTGAGTATAAAAGCTAATAGCTGGTAGAAAACCGGTGTGATGGCGGCCAAACAGAGCTAAAAAACCTGAAGCAGGAACTTTGTGAAAACCAGAACTTGTGTCAGTCTGAGAGCGTTCGGCCACAACTGTAGATTATTAATGGAAATCTGTTAGTAGGGGCAAAAACAGGGAGATTTATAGGGACAGAGGGACTCGGGCCAATGACAGGCCGGCCCGCCCGGAAGAGCGACGCCCGGGCCAATGGGTTTGTTGATGGGGATTTCTGCACTGATTGCCAATATCGGCCTCTGCGCCGCGTCCTGCGGACAATCCGCCCGTGTGAGCGCTCTCATATACATTCCCCGCTCCACTGGAGGATAACCTCCCCTGCACCCCTGTGTGAGTGCTCTCAAATACATTCCCCCCTCCACTGGAGGATAACCTCCCCCGCACCCCTGTAGTAATAACCACATGGAACGTGTCTGACCTCCCCACAAGACCCTCCACCACCTCTTACCTCTATATACAAGTCTCTGAAGAATGCTGGCTGATAACAGAGAGAACAGCAGCGACCACAAGCTGCTCTGTGTGTGCTACACTGCAATAAGACCTGTGATGATGTCACTGTCATGTGATCAGTAGGGGCGGAGCTCAGCAGTGAGGAGAAGTGGTGGCTGAAGGACCTGTGATGATGTCACTGTCATGTGATCAGTAGGGGCGGAGCTCAGCTGTGAGGAGAAGTGGTGGCTGAAGGACCTGTGATGATGTCACCATCATGTGACCAGTATATGAGGGGCGGAGCTCAGCAGTGAGGAGTATAAATACACGTGAGGCGGAGGGATGAGAGTTGTTAGTGATAGTCGGCTGATCGGACAGCGCCTGAATTCTCTGCCATAAATACATATTAGTGACCTTTCACACGGGACGGAATTACACCGCAGGACGCCGCCAAATCCCCGGCTGCGCAATTCCACACCAAATCTACAGGGCTGATGGCTAGTTTTTACCGTGGCTTGTGGTGCGGCCTATTCCGCCCCGTGTGAGCGGCCTGGAGAGGAAATCCCGGGTTTATAAAGTAGTCAGAAAGTGCCCGTGGGAGCTGGCGGCCGTCGCACACGGGGGATGGTTATTGTACGGCCCACGGTGCTGACAGCCCAGTGATTTGTATTGGGCCGCTCACAGCTGTGGTTTACATGTATGAAAAAAATCGCAGCATGTTGTGTCTTGGCCGTCATTGTTATAAAGAGGCTGACATTGCCTTGCAGGAAGGCTAACTTCCAATAGGTGGAGCTGCAGAGGCATTGTTCCATCTTCCTTATTGGCACGTATTACGCCTGCATACACACCAAGATAGTGCTGGGGATTGGCGGCACGCAAAAACACGTTATTACACACCTGCTGCATTCTCGCATCTGAGAGAGACCGGCAGACGGCTGTGTCAGCCGGTAAGTCTTACTGCTACTGTGGGTAACATGAAGGGTTTCTAAGAGACGCCATCCTGGAGGATAACTCCATATCAGTCGGTTTATGAGAGATCGCTGCTGTCACACCAACCTGATCAGCCTCTACCAGGAGGGAAGTTCTGGACTGGGGAGACACTAGATCTTGTGGGGTATCACAGGGGACAGTATAGGAGGGGTCACCATTACTAGTGGGGTACCACAGGGGGCAGTATAGGAGGGTCACCATTACTATTGGGGAACCACAGAGGGCAGTATAGCAGGGTCACCGATACTTGTGGGGTACCACAGGGGGCAGTATAGGTCACCGTTACTAGTGGGGTACAACAGGGGGAAGTATAGGTCACCGTTACTAGTGGGGGACCACAGGGGGCAGTATAGGAGGGTCACCATTACTATTGGGGAACCACAGAGGGCAGTATAGGAGGGTCACCGATACTAGTGGGGTACCACAGGGTGCAGTATAGGTCACCGTTACTAGTGGGGTACAACAGGGGGCAGTATAGGTCACCGTTACTAGTAGGGTACCACAGGGGCAGTATAGGAGGGTCACCATTACTATTGGGGAACCACAGAGGGCAGTATAGGAGGGTCACCGATACTTGTGGGGTACCACAGGGGGCAGTATAGGTCACCGTTACTAGTGGGGTACAACAGGGGGCAGTATAGGTCACCGTTACTATTAGGGTACCACAGGGGGCAGTATAGGAGGGTCACCGTTACTATTGGGGAACCACAGAGGGCAGTATAGGAGGGGTCACCGTTACTTTTGGGGTACCATAGGTTGCAGTATAGGAGGGGTCACCATTACTAGTAGGGTACCACAGGTGGCAGTATAGGAGGGTCACAGTTACTAGTGGGGTGCCACAGGGGGCAGTATTGGGCGATATTCTTTCTGATAGATTTAGTAATGACCTGGTAGGCTTGTGCAGTAAAATATCCATATTTGTTGATGATACAAAACTATGTAAAGTACTTAACACCAGAGAGGGCAGAAGGAGATTGCAAGAGCATCTGGATAAGTTGGAGGCATACAAGTGGTAAATGAGGTGTAACACTGATAAATGTGCGGTTCTGCACATGGGCAGAGGAAATACATGTCACCATTACACACTAAAAGGGAAACCACTGGGGGACACTGACATGGGAAAGGACTTGGGGGTTTTAGTTACCTGTAAGCTTAACTGGAGCAGCCAGTGTCAGGCAGCTGCTGCCAAGGCAAATAGGATCATGGGGGCATCAGAGGAGGTCTAGGGGTGCATGATGAGAACATTGTTCTTACTCTTTACAAGTCACTGGTCAGACCACACATGGAATATTGTGGACAGTTTTGGGCACCGGTACTCAAGAAGGACATATCAGACCTTGAGCGGGTACAAAGGCAGGCAACTAAATTAATAGTTATTTTTCTTCCTTTTTATTGGGAAAATTGACGGAGAGAGAAGCTGAAGTTATATTATCTAACAAATGAAGAAATGGTTCCCTGAGGAGGCAAGCATTTTTTGCTTTTTCAAGTATTTTTTTTATTTCTACCGTTACTCTTCAGAAGTAAAATTGTTTTATTTTTACAGCTATGAACAACCTGCCACTTTTTGAGGTTTGGTGGATTGGTGTCCCGGTCTGTGGGGATTTTTACAGACCAGCAAGATTTTTGTGGGGAATGTTTATTATCTCTCTTGTGCTGATAGAAACCGGTATATGAACAAGCTGTCATGCTGTGGGAAGATGATGGGATTCTGGGGTACTGCTGATGTTAGGAGGAGGCTCACCGCTGGTTGGAGCTGGTGCTCGGCATGGGCGTGCTGTCCTTCCTGATGCCATCGGCGGTCTTGCGGGCGTCTCTGCTCAGGCTGGTCCGCAGTGTGGATCCCGCTGCGCTCGCCGGCCGGGCTTGGGGTTCCCCTGTTAGGAGGCGTGGCAGGAGCGGGGCTGAATTTATGACATCACCAGCCAGCACGTCATCACGCACCGCCCAGCTCTAGGTGGGGACTTCTGTATTTAGCCTGGGTGACACAGAATTCGAGTGCCAATGTTTGGTTTAGTCTTGTCCAGCTAACACCCGCGCTATCAGTTCTGCCTTTAGTTTTCTGACTCGGCTATTCCTTGACTCTGAGCTGGTCTTTTCCCTCGGTCTGTCGTTCCTCGTTGGTTTGACCCTGCTTTTCCTGGACTATGAGGTCTTATGTTTTGTCTGTTGTTTTTTTGTTAGTTGGTCTTCTCTGTCCCTTCCCTCACGTAGGTACCGCTGCCCAGTTGTCACCCTGGGGTTTAGCCCAGGGGGGCAAGTAGGCAGGGACAGGGGAAAGGGCTGGCGTAGGGACTTCTGAGCTCCCAGGTTTCTAGCCAGTCCTGACAGCTGGATTCTTGATTGAGGAGACACCTTCTGTTCATACCCATTTACTGAGAAATGGTTGATACATTTATGATTATATATCGTATATTTATGAGGTATGGGTGATCCGGTTAAGCATCTTGCGGTACTCAAAACAGTTAAAGATTTCCATCCTTTAAATACTGTGCCTACAGGAGACGCATCTCTCTGTCCTCCTTTAAAGTTAGGTGGGCGGGGCACAGTTTTCACTCCATGTATGCTACTTGCTCCGGAGAGGGGTTAGCATTCTTGTACATCATTCCATTCTGTGTATGACTTTTGCGCAGACGATAGACGTAGAGGGCTGTTTTGTCTGCCTTCACTGTAAAATATTTAACTACGTTTGCCTACTTGTCGCGATATACTGTACCTTCCACCTCCTTATAGTAGTGTGGTGATGTGATAGATTCTGGGCTTTATAGCGGAAACACCAGATGTCCCCGTCCTCATACTAGGAGACTTTAATTCAGTAATTGAGCCCTATTTGGATAGACTACGCTAACAGGGACCACCAGATGGAGGGGGTTGGACTCCGCTGGGTCGCTTACTAGGGGAGACACTTCTACTAGACATGTGGTGTACCAGGAATTCACATGTCAGATACGACTCATGCCATTCCAGTACATATCAGACTCTGTCATGCATTGACTTGGCAATACTCTGTTATATAAGGGAGTACAATTGGTCCAATATCGTCCTAGGGTGTTGTCGGACCACTCCCCGATGCAAGTTGTGGTGCGACATTCTGGAAGTGATGTGCCTATTAGAGATGAGCGAACGTACTCGTCCGAGCTTGATACTCGTTCGAGTATTAAGGTGTTCGAGATGCTCGTTACTAGAGGCGAGCACCACGCGATGTTCGAGTTACTTTCACTTTCATCTCTGAGACGTTAGCGCGCTTTTCTGGCCAATAGAAAGACAGAGAAGGCATTACAACTTACTTCTGTGATGTTTCAGCCCTATCCCACCCCCCTGCAGTGAGTGGCTGGCGAGATCAGGTGTCACCCGAGTATATAAATCGGCCCCTCCCGCGGCTCGCCACAGATGCATTCTGACATAGCTCAGGGAAAGTGCTGCTGATGCTGGAGCTGCTATAGGGAGAGCGTTAGGAGTGATTTTAGGCTTCAAGAACCCCAATGGTCCTTCTTAGGGCCACATCTGACCGTGTGCAGTACTGTTGAGGCTGCTTTTTGCAGTGTTGCACATTTTTTTTTGTATATCGGCCGTGCAGAGCATTGCGTCCTCAGTCTGCAGTAATTTTACATAGTATAGGGCCAGTAGTGCTGAGGCAGGGACAGTGAAAAAGGTGAAAGACATATACTGTCTATATAGGCAGTGGGCTTTTCCAAAAACATTTGGGACAAAAAAATCTATTTGGGCTGCCTGTCACCGTCCTGAGTGTACTGCGTCTCTGCTGGGGGTAGTAGTCCTAATTAATACGCAGCCAGCTAAGTGTTACAGCAGGCTTGCGCAAAATTCTTTCCTGGCTCTGCTGTGCGTTCCGTAAGCGAAGTCAGCCTCCAAACACAGGCCAATAAGCGGCACATTTAATTACAGCGTTCTGTTTCTGCACTACTGGTAATACACCATGCTGAGTGGTAGGGGTAGGCCTAGAGGACGCGGACGCAGGCGAGGACGCGGAGGCCCAAGTCAGGGTGTGGGCACAGGCCGAGCTCCTGATCCAGGTGTATCGCAGCCGACTGCTGCGGGATTAGGAGAGAGGCACGTTTCTGGCGTCCCAAGATTAAAGGAGATGTCCCGAGACAGCAAGTGGGTCTATACACTTCTGTATGGCCATAATAATGCACTTTGTAATATACATTGTGCATTAATTATGAGCCATACAGAAGTTATAAAAAGTTTTATACTTACCTGCTCCGTTGCTAGCGTCCTCGTTCCCATGGAGCCGACTAATTTTTGGCCTCCGATGGCCAAATTAGCCGCGCTTGCGCAGTCCGGGTCTTCTCCTCTTCTCTATGGGGCTCCGTGTAGCTCCGTGTAGCTCCGCCCCGTCACGTGCCGATTCCAGCCAATCAGGAGGCTGGAATCGGCAGTGGACCGCACAGAAGAGCTGCGGTCCACGGAGGCAGAGGATCCCGGCGGCCATCTTCAGAAGGTGAGTATGAAGACGCCGGACCGCCGGGATTCAGGTAAGCGCTGTGCGGGTGGTTTTTTTAACCCCTGCATCGGGGTTGTCTCGCGCCGAACGGGGGGGGGGTTTAAAAAAAAAAAAAACCCGTTTCGGCGCGGGACATCTCCTTTAATCTCACAATTAATGGGTCCACGCGGTAGACCTTTATTAGAAAATGAGCAGTGTGAGCAGGTCCTGTCGTGGATGGCAGAAAGTGCATCCAGCAATCTATCGACCACCCAGAGTTCAGCGCCGTCCACTGCTGCAACTCTGAATCCTCTGGCTGCTGCTCCTCCTTCCTCCCAGCCTCCTCACTCCATTACAATGACACATTCTGAGGAGCAGGCAGACTCCCAGGAACTGTCCTCGGGCCCCTGCCCAGAATGGGCAGCAATGGTTCCTCTCCCACCGGAGGAGTTTGTCGTGACCGATGCCCAACCTTTGGAAAGTTCCCGGGGTCCGGGGGATGAGGCTGGGGACTTCCGGCAACTGTCTCAAGAGCTTTCAGTGGGTGAGGAGGACGATGACGATGAGACACAGTTGTCTATCACTCAGGTAGTAGTAATTGGAGTAAGTCCGAGGGAGGAGCGCACAGAGGATTCGGAGGAAGAGCAGCAGGACGATGAGGTGACTGACCCCACCTGGTTTGCTAAGCCTACTGAGGACAGGTCTTCAGAGGGGGAGGCAAGTGCAGCAGCAGTGCAGGTTGGAAGAGCCAGTGCAGTGGCCAGGGGTAGAGGCAGGGCCAGACCGAATAATCCACCAACTGTTTCCCAAAGCGCCCCCTCGCGCCATGCCACCCTGCAGAGGCCGAGGTGCTCAAAGGTCTGTCAGTTTTTCACTGAGAGTGTAGACGACTGACGAACAGTGGTGTGCAACCTTTGTCGCGCCAAGATCAGCCGGGGAGCCACCACCACCAGCCTCACCACCACCAGCATGCGCAGACATATGATGGCCAAGCACCCCACAAGGTGGGACGAAGGCCGTTCACCGCCTCCGGTTTGCACCACTGCCTCTCCCCCTGTGCCCCAACCTGCCACTGAGATCCAACCCCCCTCTCAGGACACAGGCACTACCGTCTCCTGGCCTGCACCCACACCCTCACCTCCGCTGTCCTCGGCCCCATCCACCAATGTCTCTCAGCGCACTTTCGAGCCGTCGCTAGCGCAAGTGTTGGAGCGCAAGCGCAAGTACGCCGCCACGCACCCGCACGCTCAAGCGTTAAACGTGCACATAGATAAATTGATCAGCCTGGAGATGCTGCCGTATAGGCTTGTGGAAACGGAGGCTTTCAAAAGCATGATGGCGGCGGCGGCCCCGCGCTACTCGGTTCCCAGTCGCCACTACTTTTCCCGATGTGCCGTCCCAGCCCTGCACGACCACGTCTCCCGCAACATTGTACGCGCCCTCACCAACGTGGTTACTGCCAAGGTCCACTTAACAACGAACACGTGGACAAGCACAGGCGGGCAGGGCCACTATATCTCCCTGACAGCACATTGGGTGAATTTAGTGGAGGCTGGGACAGAGTCAGAGCCTGGGACCGCTCACGTCCTACCCACCCCCAGAATTGTGGGCCCCAGCTCGGTGGTGGTATCTGCGGCGGTGTATGCTTCCTCCACTAAACCACCCTCCACCTCCTCCTCCTCCTACGCAACCTCTGTCTCGCAATCAAGATGTGTCAGCAGCAGCACGTCGCCAGCAGTCGGTGTCGCGCGGCGTGGCAGCACAGCGGTGGGCAAGCGTCAGCAGGCCGTGCTGAAACTACTCAGCTTAGGAGAGAAGAGGCACACGGCCCACAAACTGCTGTAGGGTCTGACAGAGCAGACTGACCGCTGGCTTGCGCCACTGAGCCTCCAACCGGGCATGGTCGTGTGTGACAACGGCCGTAACCTGGTGGCGGCTCTGAAGCTCGGCAGCCTCACGCACGTGCCATGCCTGGCCCACGTCTTTAATTTGGTGGTTCAGCGCTTTCTGAAAAGCTACCCACGCTTGTCAGACCTGCTCGGAAAGGTGCGCCGGCTCTGCGCACATTTCCGCAAGTCCCACACGGACGCTGCCACCCTGCAACATCGGTTTAATCTGCCAGTGCACCGACTGCTGTGCGACGTGCCCACACGGTGGAACTCTACGCTCCACATGTTGGCCAGGCTCTATGAGCAGCGTAGAGCTATAGTGGAATACCAACTCCAACATGGGCGGCGCAGTGGGAGTCAGCCTCCTCAATTCTTTACAGAAGAGTGGGCCTGGTTGGCAGACATCTGCCAGGTCCTTGGAAACTTTGAGGAGTCTACCCAGATGGTGAGTGGCGATGCTGCAATCATTAGCATCACCATTCCTCTGCTATGCCTCTTGAGAAGTTCCCTGCAAAGCATAAAGGCAGACGCTTTGCGCTCGGAAACGGAGGCGGAGGAAGACAGTATGTCGCTGGATAGTCAGAGCACCCTCCTGTCTATATCTCAGCGCGTTGAGGAGGAGGTGGAGGAGCATGCGGAGGAGGGGGAAGAGACAGCTTGGCCCACTGCTGAGGGTACCCATGCTGCTTGCCTGTCATCCTTTCAGCGTGTATGGCCTGAGGAGGAGGAGGAGGAGGATCCTGAAAGTGATCTTCCTAGTGAGGACAGCCATGTGTTGCATACAGGTACCCTGGCACACATGGCTGACCATGTTAGGATGCCTTTCTCGTGACCCTCGCGTTACACGCATTCTGGCCACTACGGATTACTGGGTGTACACACTGCTCGACCCATGGTATAAGGAGAACCTTTCCACTCTCATACCCGAAGAGGAAAGGGGTTCGAGAGTGATGCTATACCAGAGGACCCTCGCGGACAAGCTGATGGTAAAATTCCCATCCGACAGCGCTAGTGGCAGAAGGCGCAGTTCCGAGGGCCAGGTAGCAGGGGAGGCGCAGAGATCAGGCAGCATGTACAGTACAGGCAGGGGAACACTCTCTAAGGCCTTTGACAGCTTTATGGCTCCCCAGCAAGACTGCGTCACCGCTCCCCAGTCAAGGCTGAGTCGGCGGGAGCACTGTAAAAGGATGGTGAGGGAGTACGTAGCCGATCGCACGACCGTCCTCCGTGACGCCTCTGCCCCCTACAACTACTGGGTGTCGAAGCTGGACACGTGGCCTGAACTCGCGCTCTATGCCCTGGAGGTGCTTGCTTGTCCTGCGGCTAGCGTCTTGTCAGAGAGGGTGTTTAGTGTGGCTGGGGGAATCATCACGGATAAGCGTACCCGCCTGTCAACCGACAGTGCCGACAGGCTTACACTCAAAGATGAACAAAGCCTGGATTTCCCCAGACTTTTCTTCTCCACCAGCGGACAGCAGCGATACCTAAACAATACGTAGGCTGCACCCGCGGCTGGAAGCATCGTTCTCTATCACCATCAAAAATGGGGACCTTTTAGCTTCATCAATCTGTGTATTATATTCATCCTCCTCCTCCTCCTGAAACCTCACGTAATCACGCCGAACGGGCAATTTTTCTTAGGCCCACAAGGCTCAGTGATATAATTTTTGTAAACAATTTTTATACGTTTCAATGCTCATTAAAGCTTTGAAACTTGCACCTGAACCAATTTTTATTTTAACTAGGCTGCCTCCAGGCCTAGTTACAAATTAAGCCACATTAACCAAAGCGATTAATGGGTTTCACCTGCCCTCTTGGTTGGGCATGGGCAATTTTTCTGAGGTACATTAGTACTGTTGGTACACCAATTTTTTGGGGCCCTCGGCCTACAGTGTAATCCAATTAATTTTTTGCCCACCTGCATTAAAGCTGACGTTACATCAGCTGTGCTGGGCACTGCAATGGGATATATTTATGTACCGCCGGTGGGTTCCAGGGAGCCACCCATGCTGTCGGTCCACACGGAGTTGTAACTGCATGTGTCCACTTCTAAAGAACCCCAGTCTGACTGGGGCATGCAGTGTGGGCCGAAGCCCACCTGCATTTAACATGACATTACCTCAGCTGTGATGGGCAATGCAATGGGATATATTTATGTACCGCCGGTGGGTTCCAGGGAGCCACCCATGCTGTCGGTCCACACGGAGTTGTAACTGCATGTGTCCACTTCTAAAGAACCCAAGTCTGACTGGGGCATGCAGTGTGGGCCGAAGCCCACCTGCATTTAACATGACATTACCTCAGCTGTGATGGGCAATGCAATGGGATATATTTATGTACCGCCGGTGGGTTCCAGGGAGCCACCCATGCTGTCGGTCCACAGGGACTTCACAATAGGGAGTTGTACCTGCCTGTGTCTATGAATTAAAAACCCCGGTCAGGTTGGGGCATGCAGTGTGGGCTGAAGCCCACCTGCATTTAATCTGACGTTAGCTCTGCTGTCCAGGGCACTGCAATGGGATACATTTATGTACAGCCGGTGGGTTCCAGGGAGCCACCCATGCTGTGGGTGCACACGGAATTCCCATTGCGGAGTTGTACCTGCCTGTGACTATTTAAAAAACGCGGTCTGACTGGGGCATGCAGACACCTTGACAGAATGAATAGTGTGTGGCACATAGGTTCCCCATTGCTATGCCCACGTGTGCAGCTCCAGATGGAGGTGGCACAGGATTGGATTTCTCATTGCTTCTGTACAGCATTGTGGGCTATCGCTCCGCCCCTTTTAAAGAGGGTCACTGCCTAGCCGTGCCAACCCTCTGCAGTGTGTGCCTGTGGTTCCTCCTCATGGCAGACGCACTTATAAATAGACATGAGGGTGGTGTGGCATGAGGGCAGCTGAAGGCTGCGCAGCGGTGTGTGCTGTGGACACTGGGTCGTGAAGGGGGGGTTGGGCAGCATGCAATCCAGGAGAAGTGGCAGCGGAGTGTCATGCAGGCAGTGATTGTGCTTTGTTGGAGGTAGTGTGGTGCTTAGCTAAGGTATGCCTTGCTAATGAGGGCTTTTCAGAAGTAAAAATTGTTGGGAGGGGGGGGGGGGGGCCCACTCTTGCCGCTATTGTGGCTTAATAGTGGGACCTGGGAACTTCATATGCAGCCCATCACTTTCTTGAATTGCCCAGATTTTCACAAATGGAAACCTTAGCGAGCATCGGCGATATACAAAAATGCTCAGGTCGCCCATTGACTTCAATGGGGTTCGTTACTCGAAACGAACCCTCGAGCATCGCGATAATTTCGTCCCGAGTAACGAGCACCCGAGCATTTTGGTGCTCGCTCATCTCTAGTGCCTATGCATCCATTGTGGAGGTTTAATGCGTACTGGCTCACTATAATAGGACACCAAGACCTGGGAGAAACCCTGAAGGAATACTTTGAGTTAAACACAGGCTCTGCAACTATTACTGTACAATGGGAAGCGATGAAAGCCTATCTCAGGGGTATTCTACTACAGCGAGTGACACAGATGAAAAGGAGACATACAGAGCGGGGGCAAGAACTAAGAAAGCAGCTGACAGAGAGGCCATGTTTGTGAAGATGGGCACAGTAGAGGCAAATGAAGAATCAGGAAGAATTGACTCTGTATACCTTAGAGACTGCGGCACATAAGCATAAATTTAGAAAACAGGCTTATTTTGAGGGTGAACGGGCCGGACATATGCTAGTGGTAGTTTCACAGGCACAGAGAAGGCCCACATAAATTACAGGGATGGGGAATGGACAGGGTACATTACCGTAGATACAGACTCGACTTCCTCTAACGATTATAGTTAGAGTGAACCTCATTAAGATGGTATGGATGCCGCAATTGCTGTATCTACTTCATAACTTGCCTCACTGGCTTACGCAGAGCCTCTCCTATAGGGTCAACCGACTGTTTAGAGACTTGATTTGGAGAGAGAAAGGGCCTAGAATTAGATTGGAGACACTATGTAACGCTAAGGGAGAGGGAGGACTTGCACTGCTTAATCCAACATCATTTTTTTCTGGCGTCGCAAATACAGCACTTCAAGGGATGGGAATCAGAGGATACTCGTGATGGGAGTTTTCGACTCCTCAAAACTTATTTAACTAATGCACATCTGTTTGAGTCTCTAGAGCAGTGGTGGCGAACCTATGGCACGCGCACCAGAGGCGGCACGCAGAGACCTCCCTACTGGCACGCGCGGCTATCGTCCGCTCACCACTTGTGAATACCGGCAGGGGCTGCAGCTCCCCTGCTGGCATTCATTCAGCTGCGCTGCTAGCAGCGCTGATCCCGGCAAACACTGTGATGTCAGTGTGCAGCTGGGATCCTCCTTCCCCCTCACCCGGCATCTCCTCTTACATTCTGCGAGAGCAAGGGGAGGAGGCGTCTATCAAGACACACTGATTTCACAGTGTGCACCAGGATCAGCGCTGCTGGCGGCGAGCTAGGCAGAGGAGCAGCAGCGCTTCCACAAGGAGGGTGTAAGTATGTGGGTCTCGGGGAAGGATGGGGGGCCGCTGTGGGATGTCACTATTCCATGGGCGCCGCTGTGGGATGTCACTATTACTACTGAGGGCCACTGTGGGGTGTCACTATTACACGGGGCTCGCTGTGGGGTGTCACTATTACACTGGGGCTGCTGTGGGATGTCACTATTATACTGGGGGCCGCTGTGGGGTGTCACTACTATACTGGGGGTCGTTGTGGGATGTCACTATTACACTGGGGCCGCTGTGGGATGTCACTATTACATTGGGGCCGCTGTGGGATATCACTATTATACTGGGGGCTGCTGTGGGTTGTCACTATTATACTGGAGGCCATTGTGGGATGTCACTATTACACTGGAGCTGCTGTCGGATGTCACTATTACTACTGGAGGCCGCTGTGGGGTGTCACTATTACTCCTTGGGGCTGCTGTAGGGTGTTACTATGACTACAGGGGGCCGCTTTGGGGGGGGGGGGGTCACTATTATACTGGGGGCTGCTGTGGGGGGGGGGGTCACTATTATACTGGGGACCACTGTGGAGGGGGTCACTATTATACAGGGGGCCGCTGTGGGGATGTCTCTATTATACTGGGGGCCACTGTGGAGGTCACTATTATACTCGTGACCGCTGTGGGTTGTCACTATTATCACTAGGGCCGCTGGGGGCAGTCACTATTACCGCTGGGGTATGTTTACATGTGTCGAAAATTGACAGGGTGCAGATTTTCACTGCCTTTTGGATGCGGAAATGCTGCAGAATTTTCCACAGAAATTTCCACTGAGGACATTCTGCAGCATTTCTGCATCCAAAAAGCAGTCAAAATCTTCACGCTGTCCTTTTTAGAACAACTGGGGTGAAATCATATGTCGTGATAAGCCCCGCCCCCGACATGTTGGCACTTTGCGATAAGCAACTGGGTTTTAGGTTGCAGTTTGGGCACTCGGTCTCTAAAAGGTTCGCCATCACTGCCCTAGGGAGTCTCAAATTCCACTGTAACGCCCAGAATTTTCCAACTTTAGTTCTTATACATAAGGTTTGGTGGAAGGTTGGAGAGATAATGGGAGTCAAGGACTATATGCAATACACTCTAATCTTGGACAATCTGAGGTTACCGGAGTTAGAAAAGCTAGAGGGATTCAAGGGTGGAAAGATATTGAGATTAGATGATTGTCCCAGATAGTGACAAGGGCAAATATAAAATCCTTTGAGCAGCTGAGAAATGAATATGGTTTGCTCCACACCCAATTTTTTAAGTATCTACAACTTAGACACCCTTTTAGATGGAGAAGGGCCTGGATGACCTAGAATGTGGAAAATTCCTACTAGCAGAGATTATAGGTGGATCAACTAGTACAAAGGGGAAGATATCACACATATATTCCTGTATACAGGGTCAGATAAATTTGCGCTATCCTCTGGCAACAAGGAGCAAGTGGGAG
This sequence comes from Eleutherodactylus coqui, assembly GCF_035609145.1. Classification (NCBI taxonomy): domain Eukaryota; kingdom Metazoa; phylum Chordata; class Amphibia; order Anura; family Eleutherodactylidae; genus Eleutherodactylus; species Eleutherodactylus coqui. The sequence goes on from NC_089837.1 coordinate 40,525,855, forward strand.
GAAGATATAGGTGCTATTAAAGAATCACTGCGGGAGGAAATATTACAGATGACTCCCAAGCTGTCTCTGAGTGAGTCCCATAGATCATCACAAATATATTTGTTGCATAGAGTGTATCATACTCCAGCGTTCCTATATGGTATAGGTCTGAGAGACACCCCTCTGTGTAATATATGTAATACCTACACAGTGGATTTTATACATATGATGTGGCGCTGCCCGAAACTACAAAGATATTGGACCGAGGTACGCAATCTGATCCATAGAGTGTATGGAATTATATTATATGGAATTTACTCCGCTGGTATGCATTCTGGGTTATGTGAATGATTTACCCTTAGACAAACTGACAGTAGCTAGACTACTATACTTAGCCAAAAAATTAATAGCACAGCACTGGCTGGATGAGACCCCTACTGATCTGACCGAACTCACAAAAAAAAGTCACTCAAATTCCAATGTGTGGAAAAAAGTCTTTATTGCAAAAGGCAAACATTGTAGAAATATTACAATATATGGCTCAAATGGATGCATGCCTTCGGTCTCCTTAATGCCGATCTGCTTAGAGGATAGTGCTTAATGTCAGTGGAACAGTTGTGTTCTGGGAGAGGGGAGGAATAGGAAGGGGCAGGGAGGGAGGAGGGAGTTCACTGTACTAAATATTTGCATTGCAGGTAACAGGTGAATAATGTTAAATACAACAACTCTACAAGCGGTGACAGGAAAACAAAGGACTTTATAAAATATGCTGGGACAGCACAAGAGACTTCTAGGAAAGGTTTATAGGAGGGGGGGGGGATTTCCTTTGTTTAGTGTTGTATTTTAAAAAGGGTCTTCAGGCACAAAAAAGTTCTTAATAAAAAGATTTGAATTTAAAAAAAGAACATCAAAATGGCTCCTCCACGTTGTGACATCTATGATGAGCGCCAGGCTTGGTATTAGTAGTAAAGCATTTCCCGTGTCCTGAACATTAAAATGCCTTCACTCTTGTGTGACTTTCCTGATGCATAAGAAGACTTTTTTTGTGTGCAAAACATTTCCCACATTCTGAACATGAAAATGGCTTCTCCCCAGTGTGAATTCTCTCATGTCTAACAAGATCTGACTTCTTACCACAACTTTTCCCACATACTGAACATGAATATCGCCCCTCACCTGTGTGGAGTCTCTGATGAGTAAGAAAATGTGTTCTATCTGCAAAACGTTTCCCACACACTGAACATGAATACTGCCCCTCTCCTGTGTGATGTATCTGATGTCTAGCAAGATTTGTTTTTTGTGTAAAACATTTCCCACATTTTGAACATGAAAATGGCTTCTCCCCTGTGTGAATTCTCTGATGTCTAAGAAGATTTGATTTCTGCGCAAAACATTTCTGACACTCTGCACATGAAAATGGCTTCTCCCCTGTGTGAATTCGCTCATGTATAACAAGATCTCTTGTAGTTGCAAAACCCTTCCCACATTCTGTACATGAAAATGGCATTTCTCCTGTGTGAACTCTCACATGCGCAGCAAGCTTTGCTTTTTTTGCAAAGCATTTCCCACATTCTGAACATGAATATGGCTTCTCATCTGTGCAAGTTCTTTTGTGTGTAAAAAGACCTGAGCTTTTTGCAAACGGTTTTTCACATTGCAGACTTTTACCCCCGGTGTGACCTGTAATTGTAGTAAAATTCTGAGATCGATCATGAGTAGGTTCCTTGTGATTAGGGGGATTATATGATAGATCTGTACTGTTACATACTGGCTGAACATTAAGGGTAATGATGAGGTTTTCTCCTGGAGAGTGCTGCACAATATCTTCATCTTCTACTTTACAATTTAGCGGTGGTATGAAGTTTCCATCAAAGTCCTCAATGGGATTTTCTGTTAGGATTAAATTTGAATTTAGTGATTTTTTTTTTAGCTGCAAAGAGTAGCCAAGTATATAAAATTCTTACTAGGCTGGAAAAAGCCCTGCAGTTTTTGATGCGGTATATCAAGTAAAAGCCAAAATTACACCCAGGAAGAAGATTTATAAATCCTCCTTTTATATTTCCCATTTTCTTCTGGCTTTCACAAAAAAGAAAAAAAACTACAACAAAAATTCGCCCCAAAACTGCATGTGTGTTTCCAGCCGTAAAATGCTTGGCCAACACCATTAAATGCATCAATGACAACAAAAACAATCTATGTCATAGGATCTCAGGTTCAATTCCCCTACACCAACATGAAAAAAAATGTATACATAGCTAAAATAGTTGAAAAAAAAAGTAACACATACAAAAAAAAAATTGAGCACACCCTCCTTTTTGTTTAATTGCTCATTGCTATTGCTGCATCTATAACAAACTGTACAATAAATTAAACACACTTTTTATCAATCACCCCCTATAAGATCAAAAATAAACTCTCTCTCTCTTTCTTTACTGGTTTATTATTTTGATTTTATAGGGGGTGATTGGACTTCAGATTGGATTAAATAGTCAGGGAGTTTAGGTCTTTTTTAGATTCCTGACAATAAAATGGATTATACCTACCTGATAATCAGGTTTCCAGGAGTCTCCACGACAGCACCAATTGAGATTGCCTCCTCCTGATAGGACAGGAACACCCTGAGAGGTTAAAAGCTCCCCCCCTTCGCCACTTTCCTCAGTGGATTCTAACGAATTGCCGGGGTAGGAGCTCAACTTAAATTTCTTCCCTTAACCGGGGTTTTTTTGTTGATTATAAAATTATATTATATGATATATTTATTTATTTTTTATATTATATTCTATAGTTTCTTTCTATCCATTTAGGGGGGGAAGGTACGGGTGCTGTCGTGGAGACTCCTGGAAACCTGATTATCAGGTAGGTATAATCCATTTTTTCCCCCAGTCGTCTCCACGACAGCACCAATTGAGACGTACCAACTAAAGTTTATTAGGGTGGGATTGCTGCCGAGAGGACTTTGCGGCCGAAGGCCATGTCCTCATCCTGCTGCACTTTTACCCTATAATGTTTAATGAACGTGTGGGTTTTTCTCCAGACTGCGGCCTTGCATATCTGCTCGACCTAGACTGAGCTATGTTCGGCCCATGAGGATGCTACTGCCCTTGTAGAATGGGCTTTAAGAGCTAAGGGGATTTCCTTCCCGAGGGCCTTATAGGACTCTATGATGGCCAGGCGGATCCACCTGGCTATGGAGTTTTTTGCCGCTTTGTTCCCTTTATTTGGGCCACTGAACTGGATGAACAGGTTGTCGTCCCGTCTCCAGTGGCTTGTCGCATCTATGTAGCCTAGGACTGCTCTACTGACGTCCAGACAGCTTAGGATTTTTTTCTTCCTCGTTTTTCGGTTTGCTAAAAAATGAGGGAATTATTACGTCCTGGGACCTATGAAAATGTGATACCACCTTTGGCATGAAGGCAGGGTCCGTTTTAAATATTAATTTGGAATCCGAGATTTTTAGAAATGGGTGGCGAATGGACAAGTCCTGCAGCTCGCTAACCCTCCTTGCAGACGTGATGGCTACTAGAAAAACGGTCTTGATTGCAAGCATTTTTATCGGTAGTGCTTCGATCGGCTCAAATGGTTCCGCTGACATGGCCCTTAGAACCCAATTAAGGTTCCAGTCTGGAACAAGTTTTATGGGTCTAGGTCGTAATCTAGCTGCTGCTGTCAAGAACCTGTTGACCCATCTATTGTCCGCGAACTTTGTGTCGCATATGGCGCTAAGGGCTGCGACCTGGACCTTCAGGGTACTTGGAGAGAGGCCCATCTGTGGGCCTCCTGCAAGAATTCTAAGATCAAAGGGATGCTCGGGATAGAATCCCCGGAATCCCTTCCCTGTCTCCATGAGGAGAACCTTCTCCAAACCTTCTGGTAGATAAGGTGGGTCGTCTTTTTTTCTGCTGGACATTAACGTTTCTACCACTCTTTGTGAGAATCCCTTCCCCCTTAGTGAGGATTCCTCAAGAGCCATGCTGTTAAGTGGAGTCTGTCTAAGCCCGGGTGGTTCAGTGGCCCCTGTGATAGCAGATCTGTCCAGGTCGGAAAGGTGACTGGGTCCTGGACACTCAATGTTGTCAGAAGACCGAACCAACTTCTCTTGGGCCAGAAGGGGGTCACCAGGATGAGCGTGCATACCTGGGTTCTGAAATGTTGTAAGACCCTGGGGATCAGCGGTATCGGAGGAAACGCGTACGCTAGCCCCTTTCCCCAGTCCTGGCCTAGAGCGTTTATTGCTGTAGGACGATCTCCTGGCCGGAGGGAGAAGAAATTGCCTACTTTGGCATTCTCCCTGGTTGCAAATAGGTCCACTTGTGGGGACCCCCACCGGTTGGTCAGGATTCTGAATGCCTCCAGAGAGAGAGACCATTCTCCTGGGTCTATCTGCCTCCTGCTGAGGAAGTCCGCTTTTTGGTTTAGCGTCCCTTTTAAGTGGGTTGCTGTGATCTTCTGCCCAGTGGAAGATCTTCTGCGAAATGTTTTGCAGCGCAGGAGACCTTGTGCTCCCCGGTGCCGAATATGGGCGACCGTGGTGGTATTGTCCGACAGTATCTTTATATGCTGGTTCCGTAGCGAGTTTCCTAACTGCTGTAGGACCCGCCATACGGCCTGTAGCTCTCTGTAATTGGAGGATTGTTCTTTTATCCTTTGGGACCACGGGCCCTGAAAAAAATGGTTCCCCACATGCGCTCCCCATCCCCAGGCGGTTGCGTCCATTGTGATGTGCGTGGCTGGGTTTTGTAGCCAATGAACCCCTTCCTGCAGGTTCGCTTGCAATGTCCACCAACGCAGGGATGTTTTCACTGTGTTTGGGATATACATTTTTGTCCCTAGTGAGGACTGCTTTTTGTCCCATGCGGATAGGACAGAGGCCTGTAGAGCTCTGGTGTGAGCCTGGGCCCATGCTACTCCGGGAATGCATGACGTTAGGAGAGACATGGCTTCCTGAATTGTGCATGATCGTTTCTGTAGGAAGGATCTGACCAGCCTTTGGATTTTTTGTATTTTTTCCTCGGGCAGGCAGGAGCATTGTAATTCTGAGTTGAGCGTTATGCCCAGAAACGTCTTCTTCCTGTCGGGGTCTAAGCTGGATTTTTCCCAGTTTATAATCCATCCTAGAGACTGGAGGAGTTCTAGCACTATCTCTAGGTGCTTTGTTAGTAGTTTCCTGGACTCTGCTATTATTAAAATATCGTCCAGGTAGGGTATTATTAGGATCGACTTTTTTCTTTTGGTAAAAATTCTGGGTGCTGAGGAGATCCCGAAAGGCAGGCATCTGAATTGGTGGTGCTCTATTCCTTTGCCCATATCCACTGCGAACCTTAGGTATCTTTGGGACCCCTCGTGGATCGGTACGTGGAAATAAGCGTCCTTCAGATCGATGGACGCCATGTAGGCCCCTTTGGGAATCAACTTTATCGTTGAAGAGATGGACTCCATTTTGAATTTCCTGTACTTGACACAGGTGTTCAAAGGCTTCAGATTCACTATCATGCGGTGTTTCCCGCAGGGTTTTCTTACTACTAGGAAGAGCCTGGAATAATGGCCCCGAGTTTCCTCGTTTTGCGGTACGGGGGATATTGCGTTTAGATGTTGCAGGTCCCGAACGCTTTGCCTTAGTAAGTGTAACTGTCGCCCTGAGCCTCCTGTGATGATGCATTTCCTTCTGGGGAGGGACACCAGTTCTATCCGGTATCCCTGCTGTAGGATCTTTGGGATCCATGGGCCTTCGCAAATTGCGGCCCATTGGTCCACAAAGTTCCCCAGCCTTGCCCCTACGGAGCTGGCGTCAGGGTCTCTGCTTGGGCTCCCCCTGGTGGGGATTAAAGAGGATATTTCTCCCTCTGCCCCCCTTGGGGTAACTCCAGCGGCCTGTCTTGCCCTTGCCTCGGTAGGCCTCGGGCTGTTGCCCTGGGGTTCCGAAGAAGGTCTTCCCTCTCTGCGGTTTTTCTTCCGGGAATCCCTTCTTTTTGTCGGCCGCCTTCTCCAGGATTTTGTCTAGGTCTGGTCCGAACAAAAACTGACCGTAGAACGGGGGGGCGCATAGTTTATTTTTTGAGGCCAAGTCGCCTGACCATGATTTCAGCCATAGTACTCTTCTGGCTGAGTTAGATCGGGCTGTAGCTTTTGCCGAGAGTTTAACCATTTCGGCCGCGGCATCCGCTAGAAAATTTGTTGCCATGCGCAGGATAGGTAGGGAATTTAGGATCTGTTCCCTTGGCGTTTTATTGTTTAAGTGTAGCTCCAGCTGTTCGAGCCATACCCCAAGGGTGCGCGCCATGCAGGTGGCTGCGATCCCTGGCCTAAGTATGCTTGCTGCTGCCTCCCATGATTTTTTTAGAAGGCCTTCGGCTTTGCGATCCATGGGATCTTTTAATTGTGCGGCGTCCTCAAAGGGCAGGCTCGTCCTCCTAGCTACTTTGGTCACTGGGACGTCTACCTTGGGTATCTCTTCCCAGCTTGCGCAAACTTCCTCCTCAAATGGGTACCTTCTTTTTACCCCTCTAGCGGAGAAGGAACCTGCGTCTGGTTTCTTCCACTCCTTTTGGATAATTTTAATGATATTTTTGTGGACAGGGAAGGTATGCTTGCGCCTCTCCCCTTATCCCCCAAATATCTCATCTTGCAGGGTGCGTGGTTCTCTGGGCTCTTCCATTTTTAATGTAGCCCTGACTGACTTAATTAATTCTGTTAAGTCGTCCTGATGGAAAAGGTATCTTTTGTAGTCCTCATCATCTGAGGACTCCTCGGCCACCTGTTCCTCTTGCTCCGATCCGATAGGACTCTCGGAGTCAGAAGGCTCGGTGGGAACGTACGCCTTTTTCTGGCGTTTCGCTGGCGGCGCTAGCTGTGACGTTAGGGCTGATCGAACCTCCTCCTTCACCAGCTTCCTAACGTCATCCAGGAATCCCCCCGATTCCTCTTTGACTAGCCTAGCTACGCATGCCTTGCATAGAGGCCTCTGGTACGTAGCTGGCAGTCTCGTCCCGCACTCCACGCATTTTTTGAGTTTTGTTCTGGGGTGGGGGGTTCGGGGGATATCTTTTTTATCCCCCTGACAAACAAAGAGGGGAAAGTATTTTTTGCGGGTAAATATGCAATTTTTCCATATACAATACATTGGATTTTGCATTTTTTGCCGCACTGGCTACTTACGGCCGCTGAGGCTGAGGCTTCAGCTATCGCTGGGGCTGGAGCACTCATTACTGTACCGGTGCTGCAGACACCCTGCGACCTGTAGTGCTGGTCCACCTTCGGCTTCTCTCAGGTTCCTTATTTTGAATTTTTGCGCTCCTGCGCTAAGCCCCGCCCCCTCTGTGCAGCTCCTGATGTGAGCGTGATGACGTCATCACACTGGGCACGTGACGCGACGCCCCGCCGTCAAAGGGCTTCCTGGAGCGCCGCGCTGTCACTATACGAGGAGGAGGAGGGGGACTGAGGCTCCCGCTTTGTACCCCCCATGGGCCGCCGCGGGAGGAACCTGCCCCGGGGGTTACCACCCCATGTGGCGTCCTGGGAGTCGTCTGGCTGGGAAGGGAGGACAGGCTGACCCACTGCCCTCCAATCCGCCCGTGAGTAGGCTTCCGGCTGGCTTCTCCACCAGCCCCTCTCAGAGATCCTGCTTCCTGGCAGGACAGGAAGACACTGAGGAAAGTGGGGAAGGGGGGGAGCTTTTAACCTCTCAGTGTGTTTCTGTCCTATCAGGAGGAGGCAATCTCAATTGGTGCTGTCGTGGAGACGACTGGGGGAAAAGGGCAATATCTATGTTCTTTTAGATACATTTCTTTGGTCCTCTATCAAACTTAGGTGTTAGGGACTCTTTGAATTGAGGCTCCTGATGAATTATGAGAATTAAGCCTCATTTACACGGGACGAATGTCGGGCAAACGTTGGATGATAAAGCTCATCGCTGATCGTGCAGTTTAAACAGCTGCCGTTCAGTAGTGAACGGCCGCTGTGTTATGTGAATGGAGGGGGGTGGGGGAGCGAGAGGAGAGAAATCTCCTGCACTGCCCCAGCCCCCTGCTGGCCGCTCCGTGAACCAGCCTGCTCTGCTCACTTCCATGCAGAAACACGGGAGCGCGGAGACACAGGCACGGGTGTCGGGCATCGCTTGCCCGACATTCGTCCCGTGTAAAAGGACCTTAAGGAAACGCGTTGAGCCATTTGAGCCACTGCACTACAACCTTCACTTTAGAGGGCTATAATAATTTAGCTACTATAGAACATTGTTAGATTTAAAAAAATGCCCTGAGCCCCTAGATAGTCAGACATAATACTATTGAGTTAGGTCTGACTACATACTATCCCTTTATGGTGGTTTGATCTGTTTACATTGACAAAGCATTATATGGTTGGATCTCTAATTTTATGTATGTTTGTCAGTTGTCCTGAATTTTTAATGTTAAGTAAATAAAAGTTACGTTTTATAGCTATAGAGACATCTACGTCTGTGAATACATTAAGTTTTCTGAAATCCCTCGGTGACGTGTGGATTCATGACAGGAGATGAAATGTTAACTTTTTAAACATTTTTTTTCCTCATGATTCATATTATTCATGAAATAATAGCGATCACATGACAGAGGACCACACACTGCAGCCCATGGTGACAGCTTCAAGCTGTTGGTAGCCTCTGGTAGCCAAAAGGAGGTAGCTGTCACCCCCCCCCCCCCCCAACCTTGCAGTTTTATTCTACAGGGCCAACGTTCTTTCACAGCCCCAAAGAATAAAGCCCAGACACCCAGGATATGAATTTTTTCCCCTTAAGTGGAAAGACAACTGCTCTTTCTAAAGGTACAAAGTAAAGTAAAATTTGAAGTGCCCTTTAGGAGTTAAAAAAAAAATGTAAAAAACTGTGAAATTGGCAGAAATTGTTTTTAAAACGATTTCAAAAACAGTACTTTTGCAAGCAAACTGCCAGCTTAGCTAAACCATTAGTTATAGGTTCCTAAACTTGTGGACAATTCTGTAACAACATTTACAAGCCACTTTGGGTCTTAATACCAAACCCTGCCTTTAAAATTTTCAAAAATTCTATCCAAAAAGTTGACCAAGTGCACCAAGTTTAGGTGAGCCAGCTTGCTTAGATCAAGAACAGTGGCAACAGAAACCTGGATATTTTTTTTTTTTATAAATGACCTCTGTGAGGTAAGAGTGACTTTCATGCAAATGATCTTTTGCCTGAACCAAGCTATACACCAAGCAAAAACTAATGGAAATGGAGGTAGAGCAGTGGGAGGGTTAGCACAGTTTGAACTGGCAGAATAGTCAGTAGGGACACATGTAATATAACAGAACCAACGCCTTCTAAAATGTATGGTGACTAAGGCTAGAAGTCTGACCAATAAAGTAGATGATCTAGAAGAAATAATGTTTGAGGAAAACTACAACATAGTGGGTATAACGGAGACCTGGTTGGATGAAAGCTATGACTGGGCAGTAAATTACCACTATTACATTCAGTTCAGAAAAAAATGTTAAAAACTGGAAAGAGGGAGGGTTTCGTCTTTATGTAAAACTCTGTTTAAATCTCACACTATGGGGAGATATAAGGGAGGTGAACATGTGAAGTCTCTGTTGGTTGAAATATATGGAGGAAAAAAAAACAATAAAATACTCATAGGGGTTTTTGTAAATACGACCGAATAGAACAGAAGCTACAAAAAATCTATTACTGAGGCAAATAGATGAAGCCACAAATTGCAATGAGGTAATTATTATGGGAGATTTTAACAATCTGGATATAAACTGGGTAGCTGAAACCTACGGATCTCACAAAGGTAACAACATTCTGTCAATTACTAAAAGATATTTACCTTACCCAACTTGTAGAGGGCCAGACTAGAGGGAGGGCCATTTTAGACTTAAAAACCAACAGACCTGACAGAATAACAGGGGTACAATCTGGTGGGCACCTGGGAAATAGTGACCATAATATAATACATTTCTACTTGTCCTTCAAGAGAGAGAGTTTTATAAAAGGAGCTACGAAAATGCTAAACTTTAGAAAGGCCAAGTTTGATCAGCTAAGTGGTACCCTTAACCTTTTTTAGGCCGCCTGCAGACGGCCGAGTCGGATCCGGCAGCGAGAATTCTCGCCATGGGACCCGACCCGAGCGCCTGCAGAGAGCAGCGGGTACTCACCCGCGCCCTGCAGCTCCGGATCTTTCATGTGCCAGCAGCCGGCGCATGCGCAGACCGGAGCCGGCGGCGGGTGAGTGACGTTTCTGTGCGGGGCTCACAGAGCCCCGCACAGAAATAGAACTTGTCGCGGTTTGTTTGCCGTGCGAGATTTCGCGCAGCCAAACCGTGGCTGTCTGCATAGGATTGCGTTTCTTAATTTCCGCCCATCTGCAGGCGGCCTTACTGGAGTGATGTCCTTAAAAACAAGAGTACAAACAATTAATGGGAAAAGTTTTTAAAAATATACTAATTAGTTACTGTGAGAGGTTCATACCTTACAGGAATAAAAGACTTAGTAATAGGAGAAAACCAATGTGGCTTAATAAAGATGTAATGGGCAATAAACACCAAAAATAAAGCATTTAAACTACTAAAACAAGAAGGCAGTGAATGAGCACTAAAAACATAAGTAAAAAACATGTAAAAATCAAATAAAAACAGCAAAGATGGAGATAAGAGAGACTTATTAGCAAAGAGAGTAAAACTAAATCTAAAAATTCTTCAACTATATAAATAGCAAAAAGATTAAATACTGAAAGTGTTAGCTCTTTAATAAATAATGTATGAAAAATTGTAGAGGGTGAGGAGGAGAAAACAAATCTATTAAATAGTTTTTTCTCTAGTGTATTCACAGAGGTACAAAGCAAACTGGTCCTTAAGGGGTTAAAATTAACCGAAAACGCCTGGCCAGGGTCTGAAGGCAGGTGAATCCCTAGGCATCGGATAGTGGATCTCTGCCAACGAAATGGGAACTCCCTCTGCATGGAAGTCGCCTCGGTCTGTGGCAAAGTTATATTTAAGATTTCAGATTTTGTTAAATTAACTTGAAGGTTACTAAGCCTTCCAAATTCCTAAAATTCTTGTTGTAGCACCGGGAGGCCGACCCTTGGGCATGAGAGGAACACAAGGAAGTCATCCATGAAGAGTTAGAGCTTAAACTCCGCAGGGCCCACTGTCAACCAGTGTATTGAGTCGTTTTGTCGTGAAGGATTTGTATGAACGATCATTCATTAACCCCGTCCTCTCATAACTTTATATTACTGTCGGCAGCTCATCCAGTGTATATATGAGGGGCCATGCTGCTGACAAAGGATATTTCTTATGTCCTCATAACATCTGTGATTAACCTCTTAACATAAGACATACATTTACGTCCTGGGTGAGCGGGGTTTATATGGAGTAATATCGTGAACCGATCCCGCCCTATACCATGTATGAACAATTCATTGTGACTGTTAACCCTCTTAATTCCGCCGTCAATTCTAACAGCAGCATGTAAATGATGTTGTTCGAGGGACCCGCTTGCCCACACAGCGCTATGCAATTTTTGTCGAAAAACAGCATGATACCCTCGCCTCACACTCATATTCATCCCATCTTGCTCTGCTCAATTTATTTGGAAACTGAATTTTGCAGCTGCATGTTGTTCATATGAACCAACCATCACAAATAGGCGAAAATCTGAACAACTTGCTGGAGGAAAAAGAAAAAAAAACAAAAAAAAAAAAACACTGGAGCCGAACGCAACCTTCCCCAACAATGTTGGATGGCGTACCTTCTCAGAAGGGTTCTACAGACATTTACCTAGCAACAGGAGCTCGTAATAGTAACGCCTCCCTCACCCTTCCACCAGAAGAAGATTCCTGTTTTTGGGTACCGCCTCGTAATTCATTAACAGATTCAAGATGCTTTTGATTCCCGGTGGCTGCCGGTTCGCACACAGAATCTGTTCTTCTGCACTAGAAGCTGCATTCAGCTCCCTTCACGGCATTTCAGTGTCCGCTCTCAGCCGAGACCCAATGCAACCAATTGCTGAAGTACCTGAAAACACAAGGACCATTCCTTGTCCAGAATTTACAGAGTACCCACCGAAGAATTTTTCCTGAACATCTCTGAATTTACTGTCACCTTCAGCATAAATATGGAAAATTTTACACCCTTGGTTTTTCTTTTAACACATGAATTTGAGGTTATGCACTGAATTCTTTTCCCCAAATCCATCTATTTATCTGTTCTAAACAATGGACCCCACAAATTATGGTGAACTTAAGAAAAAAAATGGGACTCAACATGGGTTAGTGAGAGTCCTCAGTTAAGGGATACTGGACATCAAGTCCTACACGTACTGCAGCTGTATTTCCTGCGGTCTCTATCAGCTGATGGAGCCATATGGATATGTTTGACACATAGAGCAAAGATAGGGGTATAAAGTGATACGAAAGAACCTAAATTGGCGAGATCCTAAATTAAATGTCATATTGCTCACATGGAAACGTACTGCACAAGACGGTATTAGGGCCTCAAAACAATATCAGGCAACAAGACGCTGATTTTTTTAAAAATAAATAGTGGAAAACACACTGTATCTTGTAAATCTCTTCTTACCTTGTGATATAAGAGGCTGGTAGTTCTCCATCTTTACATCCTTGTACAGATCTTTGTGTTCTTCTAAATACTCCCACTCCTCCATGGAAAAATAGACAGCGACATCCTGACACCTAATAGGAACCTGAAACACAATGATACAGTCATTACCCAGACTCCTCTAGTGCTATTACTGTATAATTTCCCAGCAGGGTCACCTCTCCAGTCAGCAGCTCAGTGATCTTGTTGGCAAGTTCTAGGATCTTCTGCTCATGTATCGGTAAGTGAGGTGGAGCCTCTGTGATGGGGCTCTGGCTCCTGCTCCATCCTCCTGACTCATGGAGATGGCTGTTGGGAGTTTTACAGTCACGCGATGTCTTCTTCACTATTGTGTAATCCTGTGTATGGAGACAGACATGTAGAGGATTGAACCCAGTATTCCTCCCTTAGTAGAAAGAGGTAAATTGTGATCCCGTTGTATAGAGCTCTAGTGAGATCTCATCTGGAATACTGTGTTCAGTTCTGGAGACCTCATCTATGAAATAGAAGAAGTCCAAAATGGACTATGACGATGGGGGAAGATCTCATAAAACTGATTAGGAAAGACGTAAAAGAGCTTGTAGCTCTTTTTTTTTAGAGCCTCCAGTGCCGGACACAGCACTTTTTCATCCGATAAAGATGTCGGACTGGTGCAGCAACTTGATACGCAAGTACTGCCGTAGTCTGGCATTTTTGGATGTTGGTCTTAGGGTTTTGCAGGGTTACACCAAGGTTAGCCCATATTGAGTGGGGGCGCTCTTGTCAGGGCGATTGCTCCACAGATAGGCAGGGAGATCACAAGACAAGACAAGATATGATAGCATACAATCAGATCACCTTCAATTTAGACAGATTCCTGTAACCGACAGCAAAGTCAGCCCTGTTCTCCAGGAACCCAAGCCCCTTCTTCTGGCCCGAACTACCGCTGCTTCCCTGCCTCCACCAATCAGTGGCACGTGTGGGCGGCAGTATGGAGGAGAGAAAACTGGTAACTGATCACACATTTGTTCACACGATCACGAGTTTGTTAGCACCACAGCAAATTATTTATCCCGACCGTGCGAACAAATTCTGATGCAACAAATGTCTGAGTAGTATATGTTATATTTAAGGTTTGTCATACCTTTCCAGGGTTGGATTATCACTGGTCCCCCCTTGTCGATATAGTGTGCCCTTATGTGTGTATGGTTTTAATTGAATCTAGAACAAAATTATTTTTTATATTTAGTCTAATCTGTGAAGGGCTACATTTATCCTATGTAATAAAAAAGGGGAAGTAATATAATTGCAGACTAAGATATACCATGTGTTCTCCTGTCGTCAGTCTTCTGTCTATATAGTTGTCAATCTAGTGACAAAAATCCAAATCTCCAGGGCAAACTTACTCCATGTGATCCTGATGGTTCCTGGTTGCCCTCTTCTCCTCATTACAAGGAGCCTACTTACCATTCTCATTGCTCCTACAACATTACTATTAGGTCATTGGTTCCCACCATACAGAACTGAGCATATTGGTGGCCGATCTTGACATTTTCTGCTGCTCAGTTGGAAGGTCTGTAAGCAGTTATACAGGACACTGGTTTGTTCCTATTTAGAGATTAGCAAATCTACTCGTTTCGAGTATTTACTCGATCGAGCACCGCGATTTTCGAGTACTTCAGTACTCAGGTGAAAGATTCGGGGGGGCGTCGGGGGGAGGCGTGGCGGCGCGGGGGGTAGCAGCAGGGAACAGGGGGGGGAGCCCTCCTCTCTCTCCCTCTCCCCCCCACTCCCCGCTGCAACCCCCCACTCACCCACGGCGCCCCCTGAATCTTTTCGCCCGAGTACGGAAGTACTCGAAAATCGCGGTGCTGAGGCGAAAAAGGGGCGTGGCCAAGTAGTCTTGCTCATTTCTATTCCTATTACTTCCTAGAATGGATTTTCTCTTCTTTTTAGTATGACTTGTTAAATAATACAAAAAATATAGAACAGATTACCTCTCCGGTCAGCAGGTAGATGATCTCTAAGGAGATGTTTAATATTCTTTTTGCAACTTCATTCCCATCCTTGCTCATGCTTGGTGAATCATTTAGGAGGACGACCATTTTGGATGAGAAAATTGGGTCGCCTGGAGCTGGCAGCTGGAAGAAATAAAACAGAGGCTCTAAATCCTACTGCATACCTCATCATGTGTGACATACAGATCCTCACTTATTGATCACTGAGAGAATCAGGTTCTCAGGTTCTTCACTGTATGGATTCTAGGGATTTGCCATAAATATCTAGGTTGCTGCCCAAGCTGTTTCCATAACTCCCATAGATGTGAACAGAGAGCTGTACATGTGTGGCCGCCTCTTCATTCATTTTCCTCTTGGGTGTAACTGTCGAGAACCCCAGGTCTGCACATATAGTAGGTGCGGATGAATTCACATTATTATGTGATATACCGTAGTATGTAAAAAATACCCGGCACTCCAATCTTACGTACAAAAAGTTTTAGTTTAGTTATCATCTGCTCCTATTGACTTCTACCTTCTGCCACTGCCTCCACTTCTTAGTATGGGATTCCTCTTATCTGTTTAGTATCCTTGTTACCGCCGGCTCCCATTCAGTTTCATCCTTTACCGCTGGAGTGCTACAGTCACTATAGTTTTTCCTTCCTCTTCTCGGCACTCCAGCAACTCGGATCACCAATTTGAAAGAGCAGCAACACTGTTGGATTTCCTCCTCACCAAGTCTGAGCCGGTAGTCCAGCCGGCATTCTGTTTCCCCTGTTACCCCCCTGCTCCATCTCTCATCTGCTCTCTTACCTCCAGGGGTCCTGGCTGTCGGGTTACCATACTGCATAGAGACCACATGGGGATTTTAAAAATTAGTTTTACACTCTAATGAATTGTCTGCTGGTTTTCTTCTTCAGCACTGAACCTCCCTCTTCCCCCCCCCTCAGTGTCTGAGGAATAATATTATCTACATGCTTGAGATAGTATATTACTTCAATACTGGTCAAATATTTTAGACAGCTTTCACACGGCCAAGAAAATCTTGGAAGATTTGTGTGTTGCGAGACACACAAGTCTTGCATGAATATGAACCCCATTCTTTTTAATGGGGTGATATACAGGAGTGGTCTTTTTCCGCTTTGTGGTTTGGGAATGCGTAAGTGTAAAGTGAGGTTTCCCATTGAAAACAATGGGAAGCAATTGCCAATCTTCTGACGCGGCTGAAATTCACCCTAAAACAGAATTTTGTGCTCAGGGAGTCAAAGTAGAGATTGGGTTCTGAAGAAGAATATCCAAGACGTTGAGCATTCCTGTATAGTGTCTGACTATAGATCGCAAGGTTTGAATTCTTGCACTCATGGGGGCTCAGATAGTTTTTGCAGAGTTAAATTGATATGTTGTTTTAATATTTCTTAATGAGCAGGACTGTGCGAGAAGAAACGGTAAAAACTTTTGCTCCTCCCAAAAAATGTCAACACTTCATGATTTAATTTAGCGGCATTAAGTCTTGCTTTAACTCACTTATGTCTCCTTGCACGATTGAGCTGTCATTATACCCTTGAGAGCGGCAATCAGCAAGAAGTACATGGAGTGTTTCTCATGTGAAAACCATTTCCTGAGTTATTGCCTCAGTGGTTTTACCAATAAAATTCAAAAATTTAAGAAATCTCTCGTAATGGAGTATAAGAACACTGTGTGTGAGACATCTGGTGTAGCATCAAAATGAGTAAAAAAATAGCCTTTTCTCTTTGTTGCAAGATGGCTTCAAGGAGTTTCTCACCACATAGGGCAATGACCTCATTTTTAACATACCAGCAGAGATAATTAACTTGACCATGTATATTTTTTTTCTCTAGTTGCTGGTTTTTAAGTGTTCACGAGTTACTTCATCATACTTCCTAATCAGCTCGAATATCCCCCAAAATAACCTTTGTGAACATTGCTGATTTCAGTATTTTCCTCCTGAAAAGCTAAACGTCTAGAAGCTACAAACAAAGTAGCATCCCGGATTCTGTGTAGTATAGCCCGGCATATATCTGCCTCACACTGTATCGTATGCTGGAGATTCTTATCCACACCATATCCTTGTACAGATGTTTGAGGAGTCGTCCATAACAAGTAATTCTTTCTATGGTCAGAGCTGTTTCCGAGCTTTGGTAAAATGATGTACGGTCTTTGCCAAGCTTTAGCTCTGGGAGAAAAACCATCTTTAGATAATTGGCATAATTTCGATTAACTCGTACTAGTATCGTTGATCCAATTAGAAATAATGCTGCAGGATAAAACAATGAGTTTCTTTTACCTTCCTCCATATTAACCCCTCACGTGGTAACAGTCTCGCTGTTGTTTCATCGGCAGTTTTCTTGTATAACGGCGAATCCTGGAAGTTTTTACCATTTACATCCTTTGAAAAAAATTTTGCAAGACACTGAATTGTTGAAAAACCAGCAGAAGAAAAATAATTTTCTGTCTCAGACTCTCTGTGATTTCTAATGGCCCCGTGCGCGGGTCACCCAGATCAGCGTTATAATAATCCAGCGCTAGATTTGTATCATCAGCGTATTTGTATCATCAGGATTGATGAAAATCTCTCAGCTGAACCTTCCTTCTCCTCCTCCTCTGGGATTCCTTCAGAAGCCGAAGTATCTTCAATCATTTCTACATTCAGCCGGCAGAAGAACAGGTTGGCTGCAGCTGGAGGTGGTTTGTGCTGTAGTACTAGGAGATGCAATCGGCTCCGCAGACGTTACTAGTAAATCATGGTGTGCATTCGCTTCTTGTTCAGCATTTTGTGATAGTCTGACCGACTGATTCTTTCACCAATCTTTCAACTTGAATTCTTGATTGATTTATCTTCGCGGTTTTCACCAAACCTGAAAGTATCGTCACTGTTCACCATCGAGAAAAAAAAATTCCCTAAATTTATTAACCAGATCAAATTCACTTCACTGTTATAATGTTATTCAGACTAACCAACAGGTTAACGATCTAAGAAAACATTTTCTACTTACCTCAACAGAAATAATAAGGCGATCCAACTATCTACAACAACCACATCCCTACAAACACAATAAAATGACACTTGTGTGATATTGGATTCCCACTATTTAATGGAAATTCAAAAACTAGTTTTGCGATGGATGAGAACAGCAGGGATGGTCATGTGACTGTCTGGAGATGGTAGAGCGACGCCGGATGCGGCAGGCAGGGTTGTCAGATTCCCAACACCATTTATCCCCACCTGCCGGTTAAAAAATCCCTCAGTAAGTTAGTTATAGGCAACTAACTTACGGAGCTTAGAAATTAGTTGACTATAAACAACTTATTTGTAATAATGCAGTTCTACAAAAGAAACAGTTTAAAGATTTAGGAACATCTACAGATTTTAAAATGATCTTTTGCTGGCCTGGCCGTCCCCGCCCCTCACCCAAGCTCTGGCAACAGTAGACCCCTCCCCATCGTGGGGGCCATGGCTGGAGGTAAATATGCAGCATTTGAACTAATAATAATAATTCACAGTTTATTAGGATCCCAGTGGGTGAGATAGAGGATATTGGATGGTTGTTCCCCACTATAATGGGTCACCTCTCCAGACACCGATGGATATCAGAGATGGCAGAAGTTCCTCAGTGTGGGAAACTCCAGTAATAAGGTTGAGTATAAAAGCTAATAGCTGGTTATAAAACTCTGTAGAAAAGGCACAAGGGCGGGTGGTCGGTGTATAGAGAAATCCAATTATAAAATAGTCCTGCAGTAAAAAGCTCAACCACGGGCATACAAACAGCTGGATAATAGAGCCGCAGCAGCTTCTTATAACTGATCGATCTGGGACTGAAAGAAGCCAGCGATTAGATGGAGAACTCTGGACAATCCTGACAGCTTCCTGCCATGATGTTACTGGGGTTTTCTAGTAGATAGTTACTGTATATCCTCCACGGCCCATGGGCGTTGCTATTTTCTCATTTACTGTCAGCCTACTGTCAACTAGGATCTTCCCAGTCACATAATCACGGCTCCATTAGTTCACCTTTTTGATGCAAGCTCATTCACAGATCCACCAAAATGAATGGGATGCAATCTCATTCCTCAAAATACTACTGAGAATACTTGACAGCAAGAATACAACTGCTGCGGGGAATAACAGAGCAGAGATACTGGGAATGTTGGACATTTACAAAGGGGCTTACAGAACGCAGAGAGTGAGAGACCAGTAGAAAAACCCAATTGAAGGGAGATCTATGATTGGCGGACAAAACAATGCACGTATATACAACATAATATGGACAAATAAAGGAGGTAATAAGGTGAAACAAAATACTACAGCCAGTATGTAGCAGTTCAGCAGAGTGTTAATGGTGATGACACCAAAGAGCTGCAGGGGGCATTATAAAAAGCATGGAAAGGATAATGCTTTGTTTAACCCCTTAGGTTGCAGGACTGAAGCCTGAATATCCACGGGCTTTTTCGTTAATATGATGTTGTCCCGGCTACCTCCTCTGGAGGGGCGAGGCCACTGCAATAGCTTGGAAGCTCAGATTTCTCATATCACCTCCATGTACTTCATCTATGTGTCTAGCAAGAGGTTTACCTCTATAATTTCTACCGCCACCCAGGTGGTTACCAATATGCCTCTGTAACTCTCTAATAGTCTTGCCTGCATAATTAAAAGGGCAAGTGCAGGTATTACAATTCACAGAATGTTGCAATTGGTAAACATAACTTCTACTGGTAGTCTAGGAAAGTTTTGCCCTTCGTGTTATAAGGACACATCCTGCATTCGCCCCAACTAGAATTGCCAAATGGAATATTTCTAGAATTAACCCCCTTAAAGAAATACTGGGATCTAGCTGTACAATGCTCCAGAAAGCTTAGTGAAATTCCTTCAAATCAGTGGGATTTTCATCAAAAGTGCCTAGGAGTCTCAGTAAGTTATTGTCCTTATTATGCCCGCATTCTCCACCAAAAATGTACTTATCTTTGGACTAAACTGCCATCAGAGTGTAGCTCATTGAACAGTTTAGAGGGCACCAACTGCCAGCTGAAGAAAGGCCAAAGGAGGGTTAAACATAAAAAATCCTTCCTGAAGGAAAAATGTTGTACAAAAGGACATCTCCACAGTGGGGTTCACAAAAAGCTGGAGCATAAGGGTACCAGAAGAAGGAAGACATCTACAGAAAGAAAGAGACATTTGTATTTCCAAGCATTTACATTCCTGCATCTATAAGACCAACATATGGCGGTTTTGATTTTGTTTATCACTCTCCTTTCTTTTGGTTTGTGTTAGTAGCAATTAAAAATATAAGGTCAAGTTTCAAAAGTGAAGATGGAGACCAAGCAGATGCAGGACATAGTGTTATGAGGAAAACAATCGCAAAAGGGGGGACTGATAGAGCACTACATATGCAAACAAATAATTGTTTTAGATTTCTATCTTATATCTATCAATCCCATGTCCATTTATAAATGAAACCATAAGGAATATTCATTCATTTTTGATTATAGATTATATCATTGCTGTGAAATGTTTGTTAAAGTTCATAGGTCAGTAGCTTACAGGTTGTGGTTGTAGATAATGTTGGAGAGAGAATGTGAAAGTTAAACAGAGGAACTAACCTGCAAACCTACAGGAATGTAGAAGTGGTTGGACCCTTCTTACATAAAATAGAACTCATTACGAGCTGTAGCAAAACACCTTTAACCAGTTAAGAGAACAAGGTTTTCTAATGTTTATGAAAATATGGGCATCTAATAAAAAACAAAAAAAGGGGGAACTTTCTCATTCCCGGCCTATGCAATGTGTTGCACATACATAACCCCTAATAATTAGGAGCCATAAGATATACCTCAGCACATGTCTTCTGTGCTCTAAAAGCCTGATGTTGCGTAAGGAGGTAACACGGAGTTCTCCATCTAATCTCAGGCTTCTTTCGGTCTCAGGTCTATCAGTTATGCTCTATTATACACCCGTTTGTATCCGTGTGGTTGAGCTTTTTATTGCAGGACTATTTTAGCACCCTCAGATTTTTCTATCCACTGATCACCCGTGTCCTTTCCTCCAGAGCTCTATACCAGCCATTAGTCTATATACTCGCCTTATGGCTTGAATTTCCACACTGAGGGACTTCTGCCATCTCTGATACAATCAGTGTCTTGAGCGGTGTCCCATTATATATCATCTCTCTTCCACACTAGGATACTAAAAAAATACTTTGAATTGTATTGTTACTAGTTCAGCTGATGCGCACTTACTTACCTCCAACACCCTAGTACTGCACAAGACTGGGGTTGTCTCCCGTTAGCACTGATGGAGTCTAAGTGGCAGATCTCCTTGCAGACCAACGTGGCACGAGAGGGATTATTTCTATCAGCATCTAATTACAACTATTTTTGAACATTGAGTGCTGCATGTGGCTGAGATTACCTCCCATCTGTATCTATGCAGTAAAAGTGATCGGCCTCCTTGTGGTCCAACGTTGTATGAGCGGGATTACTTCTACCAGCAGACAATTCTAGCTCTATCTGTAACCCCTGATGAAGCCATATCTGGCAGGAAAGTGTTGGGTCAATTCATTTAATTCTCCATCCTTCAGGCCATCAAAGAGGAGTTTTCCGTTATTTGTCCAGCACCTTCTCTCTTCGGGGTCTTTGTTATTCACGGCAGGCATTGCAGTACTGAGCAGCGTGAACAACACAGTCATAAAAAGAAAAAGAAATCCAGCACCTAGAAGTAGTTGTCGTTTTGCTGCAAAACTCGACATGCAGTTACATCTGAGGCAGATATACAAGTGATTAGAGTCGTGGCGTGATTATATGAACAAGCCCACTCGAACTATAAAAGGCTCTCAGAGGCTCCTTGTGTATAGTGACCTCTTTTTCTGCTTGTGTAGATCTTGTTGACCACTAGACGCCATCCAAGAGATTTTATCTAGTTAATGTAGTTGGAGAGATGGTGCATTATTGGAATGCGAGGAGCTGGATGGTCTTATTCACGAATTGCCGCTCCCTGGAGCATTTTAACCACATTGTTCAGAACTGTTTGTATTAGTGAATGCATGAAAACACACAAAGTGATCGGGCTCAGGACACCACAGACCACCAGTAGAGACGATTGTCTGATCGCCCCACAAGCATTAGGAGCGCCAACTATTTCCCGGGTTCAGAGACAGGTGACGCCATCGTTATAGGCTCCTGCGTCTGTCGGAACCATTTACAGGCACTTGGTTGAAGGACATTTGATCTATCGGTACCTATTGCGTATACTGCGTTTGACACTCACAGTTGACTCCATTTGCAGAGGTGTATTGACTGCTATGGAGTGGAAAGGGGTTGTCTTCAGTGACAAATGAAGGTTTAATTTGGGCAACGAGGAGTCAGGTAAGCCAGAGGCCGGAGGAACGACACTCGGGCCGGGGGCAGGCCGGAGGGGCGGCACGCGGGCCGGGGGCAGGCCGGAGGGGCGGCACGCGGGCCGGGGGCAGGCCGGAGGGGCGGCCCGCGGGCAGGCCGCTCCCTCCGTTGGGGCGGCACGCGGGCCGGGGGCAGGCCGCTCCCTCCATTGGGGCGGCACGCGTGCCCGTGACAGGCCGCTCCCTCCATTGGGGCGGCACGCGGGCCCGTGACAGGCCGCTCCCTCCATTGGGGCGGCACGCGGGCCCGTGACAGGCCGCTCCCTCCATTGGGGCGGCACGCGGGCCCGTGACAGGCCGCTCCCTCCATTGGGGCGGCACGCGGGCCCGTGACAGGCCGCTCCCTCCATTGGGGCGGCACGCGGGCCCGTGACAGGCCGCTCCCTCCATTGGGGCGGCACGCGGGCCAGTGACAGGCCGCTCCCCCCATTGGCGCGGCACGCGTGCCCGTGACAGGCCGCTCCCCCCATTGGGGCGGCACGCGGGCCCGTGACAGGCCGCTCCCTCCATTGGGGCGGCACGCGGGCCCGTGACAGGCCGCTCCCTCCATTGGGGCGGCACGCGGGCCCGTGACAGGCCGCTCCCTCCATTGGGGCGGCACGCGGGCCAGTGACAGGCCGCTCCCTCCATTGGGGCGGCACGCGGGCCAGTGACAGGCCGCTCCCTCCATTGGGGCGACACTCGGGCCAGTGACAGGCCGCTCCCTCCATTGGAGCGACACTCGGGCCAGTGACAGGCCGCTCCCTCCATTGGAGCGACACTCGGGCCAGTGACAGGCCGCTCCCTCCATTGGAGCGGCACTCGGGCCAGTGACAGGCCGCTCCCTCCATTGGGGCGGCACGCGGGCCCGTGACAGGCCGCTCCCTCCATTGGGGCGGCACGCGGGCCAGTGACAGGCCGCTCCCTCCATTGGGGCGGCACGCGGGCCAGTGACAGGCCGCTCCCTCCATTGGGGCGGCACGCGGGCCAGTGACAGGCCGCTCCCTCCATTGGGGCGGCACGCGGGCCAGTGACAGGCCGCTCCCTCCATTGGGGCGACACTCGGGCCAGTGACAGGCCGCTCCCTCCATTGGAGCGACACTCGGGCCAGTGACAGGCCGCTCCCTCCATTGGAGCGACACTCGGGCCAGTGACAGGCCGCTCCCTCCATTGGAGCGACACTCGGGCCAGTGACAGGCCGCTCCCTCCATTGGAGCGACACTCGGGCCAGTGACAGGACGCTCCCTCCATTGGAGCGACACTCGGGCCAGTGACAGGCCGCTCCCTCCATTGGAGCGACACTCGGGCCAGTGACAGGCCGCTCCCTCCATTGGAGCGACACTCGGGCCAATAATGGGCCGGCCCGTCCAGTCCATAAGAGCAATTAGTCGCATGGATGTAATCTCTATGGGGATGGAATTCCGCGTCCGTTAGAATCCGCACGTCTTTACTACAAAACCGCGAGATTAAACTGCGCAGCGGAGGAGCTTCCTGCTGGTAATTACGGCGTCTTGTGGGATTGTTGGGGGGGATTTCTATCATCCAGGAGACGGAATTCACAACTAAAGGCTGCGGGAAAACAGGAGACGTTCTGCACTGATTGCCAATATCGGCCTCTGCGCCGCGTCCTGCGGACAATCCGCCCCGTGTGAGCGCTCTCATATACATCCCCCCCTCCACTGGAGGATACCCTCCCCCGCACCCCTGTGTGAGCGCTCTCATATACATTCCCCCTCCACTGGAGGATACCCTCCCCCGCACCCCTGTGTGAGCGCTCTCATATACATTCCCCCTCCACTGGAGGATACCCTCCCCCGCACCCCTGTGTGAGCGCTCTCATATACATCCCCCCTCCACTGGAGGATACCCTCCCCCGCCCCCCTGTGTGAGCGCTCTCATATACATCCCCCCCCTCCACTGGAGGATACCCTCCCCCGCCCCCCTGTGTGAGCGCTCTCATATACATCCCCCCCCTCCACTGGAGGATACCCTCCCCCGCCCCCCTGTGTGAGCGCTCTCATATACATCCCCCCCCTCCACTGGAGGATACCCTCCCCCGCACCCCTGTGTGAGCGCTCTCATATACATCCCCCCTCCACTGGAGGATACCCTCCCCCGCCCCCCTGTGTGAGCGCTCTCATATACATCCCCCCCTCCACTGGAGGATAACCTCCCCCGCACCCCTGTGTGAGCGCTCTCATATACATCCCCCCCTCCACTGGAGGATAACCTCCCCCGCACCCCTGTGTGAGCGCTCTCATATACATCCCCCCTCCACTGGAGGATACCCTCCCCTGCACCCCTGTGTGAGCGCTTCCATATACATTCCCCCCTCCACTGGAGGATAACCTCCCCCGCACCCCTGTGTGAGCGCTCTCATATACATTCCCCCCTCCACTGGAGGATACCCTCCCCCGCACCCCCGTGTGAGCGCTCTCATATACATTCCCCCCTCCACTGGAGGATAACCTCCCCCGCACCCCCGTGTGAGCGCTCCCATATACATTCCCCCCTCCACTGGAGGATAACCTCCCCGCACCCCTGTGTGAGCGCTCTCATATACATTCCCCCCTCCACTGGAGGATAACCTGCCCCGCACCCCTGTGTGAGCGCTCTCATATACATCCCCCCTCCACTGGAGGATAACCTCCCCCGCACCCCTGTGTGAGCGCTCTCATATACATTCCCCCCTCCACTGGAGGATACCCTCCCCCGCACCCCCGTGTGAGCGCTCTCATATACATTCCCCCCTCCACTGGAGGATAACCTCCCCCGCACCCCTGTGTGAGCGCTCCCATATACATTCCCCCCTCCACTGGAGGATAACCTCCCCGCACCCCTGTGTGAGCGCTCTCATATACATTCCCCCCTCCACTGGAGGATAACCTGCCCCGCACCCCTGTGTGAGCGCTCTCATATACATCCCCCCTCCACTGGAGGATAACCTCCCCCGCCCCCCTGTGTGAGCGCTCTCATATACATTCCCCCCTCCACTGGAGGATACCCTCCCCCGCACCCCTGTGTGAGCGCTCTCATATACATCCCCCCTCCACTGGAGGATAACCTCCCCCGCTCCCCTGTGTGAGCGCTCTCATATACATTCCCCTCCACTGGAGGATAACCTCCCCCGCACCCCTGTAGTAATAACCACATGGACCGTGTCTGACCTCCCCACAAGACCCTCCGCCGCCTCTTACCTCTATACAAGTCTCTGAGGAATACTGGCTGATAACAAAGAAAACAGCACAACAGCTGTGGCCACAACCTGCTCTGTATCTGCTACACTGCCTGTGATGATGTCACTGTCATGTGATCAGTAGGAGCAGAGCTCAGCAGTGAGGAGAAGTGGTGGCTGAAGGACCTATAATGATGTCACCGTCATGTGATCTGTAGGGGCGGAGCTCAGCAGTGAGGAGGAGAAGTGGTGGCTGAAGGACCTATGATGATGTCACTGTCATGTGATCAGTAGGGGCAGGGCTTGCATAATAACTTTTTCCACCTGACTTCTACCCTATTCAGCAATTCCAGCAATCTGATTGGTTGTTTGGGTTGGCTGATTCACTGCCCCCTTTTAAGATGTGCAGGAAGATAGATGTAATGCATAAACATGAGTACGCACTAGCACGCCACATACATGTAATCAAAAGGGGGCAGTGAAGGGCGGTGAAGCAGCCAACCCAAGCAACCAATCAGGTTGCTGGAATTGCTGAAGAGGGCAGAAGTCCGGTGGAAAAAGTTAATATGTGCAGGGGCTCAGCAGTGAGAAGTGGTGGCTGAAGGACCTGTGATGATGTCACTGTCATGTGATCAGTAGGGGCGGAGCTCAGCAGTGAGAAGTGGTGGCTGAAGGACCTGTGATGATGTCACTGTCATGTGATCAGTAGGGGTGGAACTCAGCAGTGAGGAGGATAAATAGACCTGAGGCAGAGAGATGGGAGCTGTCAGTGATAGTCGGCTGATCATTCTCTGCCATAAATACATACTAGTGACCTTTCACGCGGGACGGAATTACACCGCAGGACGCCGCCAAATCCCCAGCTGCGCAATTCCACACCAAATCTACAGGTCTGACTCCGGGGTTTTTTACCATGGCTTGTGGTGCGGCCTCTTCCGTCCGAGTTGAGAGGTTCGGAGAGGAAATCCCTGGTTCACAAAGTAGTCACAAAGTGCCCGTGGCAGCTGCCGGCCGTCGCACACGGGGGATGGTTATTGTACGGCCCACGGTGCTGACAGCCCAGTGATTTGTATTGGGCCGCTCACAGCTGCGGTTTACATGTGCGAAAAAAATCGCAGCATGTTGTGTCTTGGCCGTCATTGTTATAAAGAGGCTGACATTGGCTTACAGGAATGCTGCCTTCCAATAGGTGGCGCTGCAGAGGCATTGTTCCATCTTACTTATTGGCACGTATTACGCCTGCATGCATGCCAAGATAGCGCCGGGGATTGGCGGCACGCCAATACACATCATTACACACCTGCTACGTTCTCGCGTGAGAGAGAGAGAGACACGCAGACGGCTGTGTGAGCCGGTAAGTCTTACTGCTATTGTGGGTAACATGAAGGGTCTCTAAGAGACGCCATCCTGGAGGACCTCAAGGAAAATAGCCGGATAACTCCGTATCAGCCAGTTTATGGGAGATCGCTGCTGGGTCATTCCGTGTCAGTTCAACCAACGCTCCCGGTCGACCATCTCAGATTTCAATGAAACTTTGCACAAAGATAGACCCTGACCCTAAACTAAGATAGCCAGAATATCAGGCTTCAAAGTGCTTTGGTTCACGAGCTACAGGTCTTAAAGGGGTTGTCCCGCGAAACAAAGTGGGTCTATACACTTCTGTATGGCCATATTAATGCACTTTGTAATGTACATCGTGCATTAATTATGAGCCAAACAGAAGTTATTCACTTACCTGCTCCTTTGCTAGCGTCCCCGTCTCCATGGTGCCGTCTAATTTTCAGCGTCTAATCGCCCGATTAGACGTGCTTGCGCAGTCCGGTCTTCTCCCTTCTGAATGGGGCCGCTCGTGCCAGAGAGCTGCTTCTCGTAGCTCCGCCCCGTCACGTGTGCCGATTCCAGCCAATCAGGAGGCTGGAATCGGCAATGGACCGCACAGAAGACCTGCGGTCCACCGAGGGTGAAGATCCCGGCGGCCATCTTCGCAAGGTAAGTAAGAAGTCACCGGAGCGCGGGGATTCGGGTAAGTACTATCCGTTTTTTTTTTTTTAAACCCCTGCATCGGTTTTGTCTCGCGCCGAACGGGGGGGGGGGGCTATTGAAAAAAAAAAAAAAAAGTTTCGGCGTGGGACAACCCCTTTAATCTAGGGGGTTGTCATGTGATTACAGCGCGGAAACTGAAAAAAGTGGCGATTTCAATCCATCGCCAAGCCAGTTCCAATGACTCTAGAGCAATGAAACTTCACACACTAGGAGAACTTTTGGTGCTGAATCCAGCTAAGCTCCTCATACTACCACTCTTCTCATCATTCTGCCACCATTGCATGTCAAAGTAGCTGAAAAATTCTATCCCGCAAAATAAAACTCATATTTTAAGCAGTAATAACTCATAATCAATGCAATCCAACTCAGCTATGAATGTATCAATGTGTACTCCATAGAAATGTTTCTCATTATTCACATTATGGACCCAAAAGGATGCATAGCTCTTAAGATACAATGAGTCAAAAATGGCAAAAAACACTTTTTTGCTAATTTTTCCCTTTTTCAAAGGCGAAAATCAGAATGTACTCCATTTTTTTTTCATTTTTGTTCTATTTGGAAGAGAATTTTTTGCTCTACAAGATTCGATGTTTTTCATTTTGTTCCCAGACCACCTAGATGGGAAAATATCAATGCCTGTGAAGATCCTATGCACTCGCGGAGGTCAAATAATAAAATAAGTGTAAGTTTTGCATGGATGTATAATTAGTTTAGAAATCATGAGAAGGTAAATTATTTTTGGAATGAGACAACTTTTTGCGCTCAAGAAACTTATGTGATCAAAAATTGCCTGGCGAGTTCAGGTGAGCCACAAGCTTTGGCCTAAGATGGTCAGAATATCATTGAGTGTTGCATAATGATTGTGGTATATTACAGTGATCACTGGGCTTATTTAGCACTCTATCCATATTGGATACTAAGATTATCTAAGGCTAGCATTTGTGTAATAAATAACTAGTTCAGTGGATCACATAACAACATTGTCACACTTCCATAGCTGCAACAGATTCATCACCAATAGAACATGTACAGGACCATCTGGGACACCAACTTTGAAAGCCTACATAACCGCACAGCCTAGAGGCTTAATCACAGAAAATGTGGACTGACAAGCCACAGAATACCTTATAGAACCTATACGCCTCCATGCCCACCCCACATCTTGTATCTCGTCTAGAGGCGGCTCAACAGCATACTAGAGCCTCCATTCCCTACCTTATCCCATCTTGTATCCAAGCTAGAAGCGGTACAACAGGATACTAGAGCCTCCATTCCCTACCTTATCCCATCTTGTATCCAAGCTAGAAGCGGTACAACAGGATACTAGAGCCTCCATTCCCTACCTTATCCCATCTTGTATCCAAGCTAGAAGCGGTACAACAGGATACTAGAGCCTCCATTCCCTCCTTTATCCCATCTTGTATCCAAGCTAGAGGCGGTACAACAGCATACTAGAGCCTCCATTCCCTACCTTATCCCATCTTGTATCCAAGCTAGAGGCGGTAAAGCAGGATACTAGAGCCTCCATTCCCTACCTTATCCCATCTTGTATCCAAGCTAGAGGCGGGACAACAGGGTACTAGAGCCTCCCTTCCAGGGGTCAGTATTTTGCAATAAATTCTCCTTTTGCTCTGATATCGTAATCACTTGCTTACATTAACGTCACAATCACCCATAAAAAGTATCATTCCCTTCTGACAACTTCCAGGGGAAGGATTGTTTTTGACAAGGAGGGTACTTAGGATGGTGGAGTGGCAGCATTATATTACACCACTAGTAATAGGAATCAAGGTTCATGGTGATAATCCAGTTTCTCTGCTGTGAAAGTTAAGGCGGCTTTTCTTTTCTTCATAATGGTGCGTTTAGATGGAACGATTGCTGTTCACAAAATCAGTCAAACATACAAAAGCAAACAACAATCGTTGCCGACGGCTGAACTACAAACGCTCGGACAAATAAGGATCATGCATTTTCCATTTTATCTAAAAGGAGCTTTATGCCCACAATACGTCATGGATGCAGACTACAGTTGACATCAGAGTAATTATAATTTTATGAATTTGAAAAATTCTGACTAATTCCATTTTTTTAGCCCATTTTAAATTAGGAATATTGACTCTTCTCTATAAAATCTTTGATCAGCTTTCAAAATTTGATTTCCTTTAAAACAGTTTTCACATAAAGAACATCAAAATGGGTCCTCCACTTTGTGATATCTATGAGGAGCGCCAAGTTTGGCTTCAGCAGTAGAACATTTCCCGTGTTCTGAACATTAAAATGCCTTCTCTCTTGTGTGACTTTTGTGATGCATAATAAGACTTGTTTTGTGTGCAAAACATCTCCCACATTCTGAACATGAAAATGGCTTTTCCCCTGTGTGAATTCTCTGATGTTTAACAAGATCTGATTTCTGACCACAACATTTCCCACATACTGAACATGAATATTGACCCTCTCCGGTGTGAAGTCTCTGATGTGTAAGAAGATGTGTTCTATCCCTAAAACATTTCCCACATTCTGAACATGAAAATGGCTTCTCTCCTGTATGAATTCTCTGATGTTTAACAAGATCTGATTTCTGACCACAACATTTCCCACATACTGAACATGAATATTGCCCCTCTCCTGTGTGGAGGCTCTGATGCATAAGAAAATATGTTCTATCCTTAAAACATTTCCCACATTCTGAACATGAAAATGGCTTCTCTGCTGTATGAATTCTCTGATGTGTAACAAGATTTGATTTCTGCGTGAAACATTTCCCACATTCTGCACATGAAAATGGCTTCTCTCCTGTGTGAATTCTCTCATGTGTAACAAGATTTCTTTTATTTGTAAAACCCTTCCCACATTCTGTACATGAAAATGGCTTCTCTTCTGTGTGATTTCTCTCATGTGCAGCAAGCTTTCCTTTGTTTGCAAAGCATTTCCCACATTCTGAACATGAATAAGGTTTCTCATCTGTGCAAGTTGTTTTGTGTGTAAAAAGACCTGAGCTTTTTTCAAACAGTTTTCCACATTGCAGACTTTTACCCCCAATGTGACCTGTACTCGTAGTAAAATTCTGAGATCGATCAGGAGAAGGTTCCTTGTGATTAGGGGGATTATATGATAGATCTGTACTGTTATATACTGGCTGAACATTAAGGGTAATGAGGTTTTCTCCTGGAGAGTGCTGCACAATATCTTCATCTTCTGTTTTACACTTTAGCGATGACATGAAGTTTCCATCAAAGTCCTCAATGGGATTTTCTGTTAGGATTAAATTTGGATTTAGTGATTTTTTTTTTTCAGCTGCAAAAAGTAGCCAACTATATAAAATTTAGAAAAGACCTGCAGTTTTTGATGCGTTATATCAAGTTAAAGTCAAAATTACACCCAGGAAGAAGATGTGTAAATCCTCCTTTTATATTTCCCATTTTCTTTGAATCCACTTCTAGCTTTCACAAAAAAAAAGAAAAAAAACTACAACAAAAATTCGCCCCAAAACTGCATGTGAGTTTCCAGCCCTATAATGCTTTGTCCAACACCATTAATTGCATCAATGACAACAAACTCAATTCAAGTCATTAGGATCTCAGGTTCAATTACCCCACATGAACATTAAAAAATTATATATAGATAAAATAGTTTTAAAAAACTTGGCACAACACAAAACGGACAGAGAAGACAGACAGGTAAGCACGAGGTCAATGCCGGGGCACAGGTCACATTCCACTGCGTGAATCTTGTAGTTGGAATCCGACCCAGCCGTGGACATGAGGCCTTATTCTACAGGCCAATGTATTTTCACGGCCCCAAAGAATAAAGCCCAGACACCCAGAATGTGAAAACACATTCCATACTGAATGTTTACCTGAATTTTATCCCCTTAAGTGGAAAGACAGCAACATAAACTAGAGGAACATATTGATTAAAAACTGCTCTTTCTAAAAAGCACACAGTAAATTAAAATTCGAAGTGTCCATTTTGAGTTCAGGTGTTAAAAAAATAATTTCTGCAAATGTAACTTTTTTTTTTTTTTTTAAACAGTTTCAAAAACAGTAAATATGCAAGCAAATTGTATGAAAGCTATGACTGGGTGGTGAACTTACAGGATTGCAATCAGTTCAGAAAAAAATGGTAAAAATTGGAAAGGGGGAGGGGTTTGCCGTTAAGTAAAATCCTGTTTAAATCTCACACAACGGGAAGATATAAGGGAGGGAGGTGAACATGTGAAGTCTTTATGAGTGGAAATACATGAAGGAAAAGACAATAATAAAATCCTCATAGGTGGTTTTTGTAAAGACCACCAAATACAACAGAAGCTACTAAAAATCTATTACTGAAGCAAATAGATAAAGCCGCAAATTGCAATGAAATAATTATTAATGAAGACTTTAACTATTCAGATATAAACTGGGAAGCCGAAAACTTTGGAGCTCACAATGGTAACAACATTCTATCAGTTACTAAAAGATAATTACCTTACCCAACTTACAGGACCAGACTAGAGGGATGGCCATTTTAGACTTAAAAACCAAGAGACCTGACAGAATAATAAGGGTGCAGGCTGGGGGCACCTGGGAAAAAGTGACCATAATATAATACATTTCAACTTGTCCTTCAAGAGAGAGTTTTATGAAGAAGCGAGAAAACTTTAGGAAGGCCAAGTTCGATCAGCTTAATTTTGCCCTTAACCTTTTTTTTACTGAGATAATGTCCTTAAAAACAGTACAAACAAATGGGAAAAAAATTTAAAACATCCTAATTACTTACTGTGAGAGGTTAATACTAGAGATGAGCGAACGTACTCGGATAGGCACTACTCGTCCGAGTAATGTGCCTTATCCGAGTACCGCTGTGTTCGTGCTCAAAGATTCGGGACGCGCTGCGGAGCGGGGAGCTGCAGGGGAGAGCGGGGAGGAACGGAGGGGAGATCTTTCTCTCCTTCTCTCCCGGCCGCTCTGCCCCGCTCCCCGCTCCGACTCACCTGTCAGCAGCGGAGCGCCCCGAATCTTTGAGCACGAACACAGCGGTACTCGGATAAGGCACATTACTCGGACGAGTAGTGCCTATCCGAGTACGTTCGCTCATCTCTAGTTAATACCTTACAGGAATAAAAGACTTAGTATTAGGAGAAAAACAATATGGCTTAATAAAGATGTAATGGGGGCAATAAAAAATAAAGCATTTAAACTACTAAAACAAGAAGGCAGTGAATAAGCACTAAACTTATAAGCAAAAAATTATGTAAAAATCTGATAAAAACAGTATAGACGGGGATGAGAAAGACTTCTTGGCAAAGAAAGTAAAATTAAACCTAAATTGTTCTTCAACTCCATAAATAGTAAAAAGATTAAATACTGAAAATGTTGGCTCTTTAATAAGTAATGAGTGGGAAATTGTAGAGGGTGAGGAGGAGAAAACAAATCTATTAACTAGTTTTTTTCTCCAGTGTATTCACAGAGAAAAATGAAATGTGATAATGTAAACTCTCAACTAAATGTCACTAGTATTACCCAGGAAGAAATGCAGAGCGGTCTTAAAAAGACTTAAATAGTGGTGTGTGGCCTAACCAGCTAGAAGAACGGACGTGTCTGGGAAGACCTCAGTCACTATCCAGCGGGATTCTTCAGCATCCTACCTCTGTTGACCCAGAAACAGGCTCCCAAAGCCCTGAATTACAGTCCCCAGCCTTGGGGGATCAGTTAAAGACCCTTCAAGGTCTAAACAGACCCGGAGATCCGCCACGGCCCACAAGACCTGAACATCCCAGGGCGCATGTACCGGGTGCTGACACTCAAGAAGAACCAGGCCTGAAGCCTTCTTCCCCAGAAAATCCTAGAGTGGAGACCAGCCTGAGGCTCCTGCAGGAGCAAAGCTGCAGCCTGCTCCTGTCATCTTGCAGCCAGGTGAGTGATACTGCCGCCGACGGCAGCTCCATCCAACGACATTTGACCTGTGAACCCTCTGCTGCCACAGACCTCCTGTATGCAATGAAAAAGACAGAGAGGGCGGCAGCATAAACTGATGCAAAAAGTTTGTTTAAAGGAACATTTTTATTGTTTCAGAGTTTTAAAAGTAGGCAATGTTTCGACCTACATAAAGGTCTTTTTCAAGCCAAAAACATCAGAAACAGGGTATGGAGTCCATGTTTCGTATACAGACCTCCTGTACAGCGGAATCAGCGTTCAGTGAGTAATTGCACCCCCTGAACAGCTCTTACTCTAGAGCGCTCGAGTGCTCACTTCCCGCTGGGCGGCCGCCATTTTGAGCTACAGCCCCACAGTTAGGAAGCAGTGAAGAGAAGAGGGGGTGGGCATGGAGGGGGAGGAGGATGAGATAGTGGAGGGGAGGAAACAAAAGAAGAGCAGCCTACAGTGGAGTGCCCCTGTGTATACAATACCCACAGTTTAGAGAAGTGAAGCTACCTCCCCCCCCCCTCCTCTGCCTCTCTTTGTCCCTCTTACCTGCTTGAGCAAGCTGAAGTCCCTGGTCTAGAGAGAGAGAAGTGCAGCCCCATAAGTGAGGGGAGAAGTGGGGATCTAATCTTCAACCTGCACCCGTAGAACAGGACTCTATTGTGCTCTGCTGCCTCCTAGCGGTCATCCAGGGGAACATCTCCGTGCAATATACTCCTGCCAGACTTAAGTGGCCTGTGAGGAGAATATACTCCACCACCAATAAACATGGCTAGGCACAGGGGGGGGGGGGGGGGGAATAAAACAAATAAACCAGCGCAGGACTGCCCGCAGAATAGGTGGTGGGACCCCACCTCCATCCCCCCAGACGTACATCCCGACAGCCACCACAAATTCATTTAGCCCTCACTTTCATCTTGTGGGTGTTGGAGGAAAGGCAAGAGGATGAGGAAATTCTATCAGGCCCCGCGGGGCTCAGTCCAAACAGAGCCCTACATGTCCGACATAGCTGACCACCCAACATTTTGCAAAGCAGCAAGCTAAGAATTCATGAATAATTAAGGAACTCATGCTGTAAGTGACCTGAGCCCTCACACTCCCCATGGGATGAGCTCATACACGGCCACCGGGATGACCGCCCCCTGCATGAGCCATGCTCTGACTCCGTCCTAGATAGTGGACCAGAAAACTTCAACTATCATTTATTATGCTATTCCCTCCAGGTTATGGCTATAAAATGTCAAAAAAGAGCGGCAGACAGAAGAAATTTCTAACAAAGTCATCTCAGAGTGCCCTTCCAAAACTCTTCTCAGGATCTCAGCTCACTGACTCCACCCCAATGGCTCCCTCTTCCCAAAACTCCGATTGCAATGACTCGGGAAATCAGCCCACAAGTTGGCAACCTAGTGAAGCAGCGAAAAACACTCAAAAGTACAGATTTGTCCACGGAAGACACAACTCTTTTTAACCACATCAAAAAAGGTTTCGCGACAAGCTACAATTGGCAGTACGCAACATCTCAAAACAAATCTCTGACCTAGGCCAGCGCTCAAGCGATCTTAAACAAAAAACGGATGAGATAATCAATGCTCTGGACCATTTGCAAGCCAAATGGGATGAACACTCAGTGAGGGTTGAAGCTCTTGAGCTTAAAATGCAAAGACCTCAAAAACAGGAGCAGGAGGGCAAACTTAAGGATCCGAGGCCTCTCCGAGAGAATCACCAACTTAAAAGAAGTGGCTACCAACCTGTTCTCTGCATTCCTTCCACAAGCTGACAAGGAAACCCTCTGTATAGATAGAATTCATCGTGCCCTTACTAAACCTGCTGACCCTGACCTCCCAAGAGACATCATCTTACAGCTCCACTACTCGGAGATGAGAGATCAAATTGCCGCTTGCGACTTATCCATTCTTCTGGGTGTACCACCCTCAATCCAGCTGTTCACAGACATTGCTCCCTCCACCCTTGCAAAAAGAAGAACCCTGAGACCCATCACCTCAGCACTACAACAGGTAAACATTAAATACAGGTGGAATTTCCTTTTTGCATTATTTGTCCGCATCAATCAAAGATCCTTCTACATTGAATCCCTGGAAAAAAGAAAACATATGTTGGAGAAGGAAATGATCCACTATGACCCTGTGAGCAACCCGCCTCCTAGACCTCAACAGCCAACCTGAATCTTGACAACTGTCGGAAGACCATGTCGAAATGAGCCAGCTCTAGTACTACGTAACCAGAACCTCTGAAACAAGATATGTATGAATAGATTCTGATTGAATAATTAAGATGGTAAGCTCCCACCATACTGCCAGAATAGTCTTAATAATTTTGCATAATGTTAAAGGGTTTAATTCCCCACTCAAAAGGAAAAAGACTTTCATTCAGTACCTTACATACAAGCCAGATATCATCTGTCTCCAGGAGAAACACTTATCCACCTCGTCGGCCCCTAAATACCTTCACCCCCAATACACACGGGTATACTCATCAGTAGCCCCAAAGAAACATCAGGGTGTATCCATCATCCTACACTCTCACTCACTCTCTCAATAAATAAAACAGAGATAGACCCACATGGCAGATTCATCATATTACAAGGTACCCTTTTTGGGCCATGAGGTAGCTTTTGTAAACTATTATGCCCCTGTTGACAGATCCTAAAAATTAATCTCCGTGGTTACTAAAAAGCTTAAATTGCTGCACAAAGTTTCTATCTATTGGATGGGCAATTTCAATATGGTACTTTCCCCTGCTCTGGATCGCTCCTCTTCCATTCTAGACAAATTGAGTGCATCACAGAGGTCAACACTGGCCTCCATCCTGCGGGAGTTGTCTCTGGCTGACATGTGGAGGGAGTCAAATAGTTTAAAGTGAAGTTATACCTTTTTTTCGGCCACACACAAATCCTATTCACGCTTCGACTGGAGACTTGCCTCCATCCACCTTCTACCACCACTTGCACAAGTGGTGCACATCCCATGTGCGTGAGCAGACCAAGACATGGTCATGTCCCATTTCCTGAATCAAAGTACCCCATTTTTTCCCCCGGAGATGGAGGCTCAACAAATCCTTGCTAAAGCACCCCATATGTCTTGCAAAAGTAACAGAATAACTTACGTCATATTTTGCAACAAACAATAATGCAACCTGCAACCTGTTTGGATTTGTCTGGCCCATAAGGCCTTCATGAGGAACCAAATTTCTCAAATTGCTTCCCATAAAAAGAGAGAAAAAAAAAACCTCAGACCCAACTTTCATT
Source organism: Eleutherodactylus coqui (assembly GCF_035609145.1). NCBI lineage: Eukaryota > Metazoa > Chordata > Amphibia > Anura > Eleutherodactylidae > Eleutherodactylus > Eleutherodactylus coqui. Next base: position 40,562,169 of record NC_089837.1, read on the forward strand.
GGAGAGACGTCACGCCTTGTTAGAACTGGCCAACCGACAAGGACCTAGTATATCACTAATAAAAGACATTAAGGAAACCAAACTAAAACTTAACCTCCTATACACTTTCTTGGCAGAAAAAGCCCTTCTTTGCATCCAAGCGACCCATTTCAGATTGGCCAATAAACCCGACAAGATTTTAGCAGAGAGATTAAGGGCGAAAGAAAGAATCAACACAGTACATTCCATCAGATCCGAAAATGGCTCTTTAACCTCGAACCCAGATAAAATTGACCAAAATTCTACAATTTCTACAGCGCTTTATGTACATACAAACCTCAAAAAAGTCCATCTACCACGTCAGATATCCTGAAACCTGTCTCTGTCCCGAAATCCCTCTACTACAAAACATTTACCACATTCTTATCCCATCCATTGACACTCTTTTACAATGGTATACTATCCAAAAGAGGAACCCCCGAGGAATCTGTAAGTGCCCACATAACAGTCATTCCCAAACTGAATAAAGAGCCTATCTCTCCTAAAAATAATCGCCCAATCTCTTTGCTAAATCTAGACTATAAAATCCTCACAAGTATATTGACCGCCCAACTTAATTGCTTGTTTCACTCGCTGATCCATAGAGATCAAGTCGGCTTTATTCCAGCCCGTCAAGCCCCAGACACTGTGAGAAAAATACTCAATGTCATTCACACCTCACATCTGCAAAAAAACGCACTTGTAGTCCTAGTTTTGGATATTGAAAAAGCTTTTGACAGTCTCTCCTGGGACTTTGCGGTTCTAGAGAAAGTTCGTATCCAGGGAGCTTATGTCAAGGCCCTACAGACTCTATATTCTACTCCTTCTGCAAAGTTGAAAATTCCATAAGAGGTACAATACCCATACAAAGAGGTACAAGACAAGGATGCTCCCTGTTCTCAGCCCTCTTTGCCCTGGCAATAGAACCCACAGCCTGTATTATTAGACGTAACACTAACATTTCAGGCACTGAAATAGGGAAACAAAATTACAAAGTTAGCTTATTCGCAGAGGACATTCTCCTCACCCTTACTAAGCGCCTCACATCACTCCCAAACCTAATGGCTACACTAGATGCCTTTGCGGATACGTCGGGCCTAGTAGTAAATATTGATAAAACAGAAGCTGTTTTTCATAACCTACTCTCACTCATGCAAAAACTAATAAAGCTTAATTTCGGTTTTCAGGCACCCCCTCATTACATTACCTATTTAGGTATCAAACTCTCCCTCTCCTTAGGGTCACTATACAAACGGAATTACCCTCCACTATTTAGCACAATCAAAGCTGAAATGAAAAAATTGGACCAATCCACCCTCTCCTGGGTAGGACGTATAAATGTCATCAAAGGGACAGTACTACTGCGCCTCCTCCTCTACCTTTTAAGATGTCTCCCCATCAATATTCCCACCACCGACCTAAAGAAAATGCAACAGGAAATCTTTATATGGAAGATTAAGAGACCTCGCATCAAACAAAAAATTATGCACTTCCATAAAAGGGTCAGAGGCCTATCTGTCCCCAATCTGCAAAAATATTTCTTGGCAGCCCAACTGTCACAAATCCCCCCCCCCCCCCCATGTCGGCTGGCCTAAGGGCTCCTCTATGGGTAGAAATAGAAGCATTTCTTATAGCCTCAAACCACCTCAAAACCATTTTTTGGGATGCAAATGTAAAGACTTCAGCCATCCAACACCTAACAACACCATTTTTCTCATCTGGAGGAGATACAGATTCAAGTTCTCGCTGATGTCTAATCTTCCCCCTCTACTACCAGTTATCCCCAATCAAGCCTTTGTATTAAGTTCCCAAGAAAACAGCCTCCTATGGTGGTGATATAGAGGCCTAACTTGACTCTACCATTACATGCCACATTGCCAACTCCTTACACAACAACTCATAGATAAATACTCCATCTCAGGCTAGTACTGTTACAAATATATAGCTTCATCCAAACCCTAACAAACAACAACACCCCAGCTGCAAAACCCATTGGCTTTGAGAGACTTTGTATATGGTCCCCCCTTCAGCCTGGTGTGCTATCTTCCCTGTATACCAATATGAATCAGCCGGCACTGTGTAGTAAGCTCCCTTTTCATGCTATGGTCTCCACAAATTGTGGTAAACTTAAAAAATAAAAATGGATATCAAGTCCTACACATACCACACTAGTATTTCCTGCTGTCACATCTTTGGCATCCATCAGCTGATGGAGCAATATGGATATGTTTGACATCTATAGCAAAGATAAGTGTCTAAATTAATATGAAAGAGCCTAAATTGTGAGATCCTAAAATTAAATGTCATACTGCTCACATGGAAATGTGTTACATAAGATTGTATCCAGCCTCAAGAGAGTATTGGGCAACAAGACACTCAAAAAAATAAATATAGCGTTATATGTACTGTATCTTGTATTTCTCTTCCTACCTTGTGAGCTGCAAGGCTGGTGGTTCTCCATCATAACATCCTTGTACAGATCTTTGTGTCCTTCTAAATACTCCCACTCCTCCATGGAGAAATAGACAGTGACATCCTGACACCTTATAGGAACCTGACAACACAATGATACCGTCATTACCCAGACTCCTCTAGTGCTGTTACTGTATAATTACCCAGCATTCCCAGCAGTGTCACCTCTCCAGTCAGCAGCTCAGTGATCTTGTTGGCGAGTTCTAGGATCTTCTGCTCATGTATCGGTAAGTGAGGAGGAGCCTCTGTGATGGGGCTCTGGCTTTTGCTCCATCCTCCTGTCTCATGGAGATGGCTGTTGGAAGTTGTACAGTCACCCAAGGTCTTCTTCACTATTGTGTAATCCTGTGGATGGAGAGAGACATGTAGAGAACTGAACCAAGTATTCCTGCCTCAGTTAAAAGCGATAGATTATGATCCCCCTGTATAGAGGTCTGGTGAGACCACATCTGGAATACTATGTTCAGTTCTGGAGACCTCACCTACAGAATAGAACAAGTCCAAAGATGGACTATGAAAATTGTGAAAAAGCTCATAAAAATCGATCAGGAAAGACGTAAAAGATCTTAAGGCTCTTTTTTTTCAGAGCCTCCAGTGCTGACCGCAGGACTTTTTCATTCAATAAAAAATGTTGAGCTGGTAGAGCAACCAGATGAGATTAGAAGACCCAATTGAAGAGAAATATGTTCAGAAAGGAATAATTAACCCTTTCCAATCCAATTTTCCTGCCACATGCCCCAGCTCTTATTTATTTGGGTTGGGAAAGTGCGTTGCGATTCCTTGGAATCACTCAACAGAAACACATAAAAATGAACTGTCGTGATGATTTTATTAGCAATAAATTTATTAATCAATAAATAAGAGTTAATATATGTGTGTGTATATTACACTATGCAGAAGAGAACTCTGATTTCAAAGCTCTCTTCATAGTGTTGGAAACATATGCAGGAAAATATCAATGTCGGTCGAGGTCTTCCGTCTATATAGATGTGACAAAAATCCAAATCTCCAGGTCAAACTCAGTCCATGTGATCCTGCTGGTTCCTGGCTGCCCTTTCCTTCCCCCACAACAAGCTTACTTACCATTCTCATTGCTCCTACAACATTACTATTAGCTCATTGGTTCCCACCATACAGAACTGACCATATTGGTGGCCGATCTTCACATTCTCTGCTGCTCAGTTCTTTAGTTCTCCCTCACTTGGAAGGTCTGGAAGCCGTTATACAGGACACTGGATTGTTCCTATTACTTTCTAGAATGGATTTTCTTTTCTCTTAATCCGACTTGTTACATAATGCGAAAATATAGAAAGGCTTACCTCTCCGGTGAGCAGGTAGATGATCTCTAAGGAGATGTTTAATATTCTTTTGCTAACGTCATGCCCACTCTTGCTCACACTTGATAGCTCATTCAGGGAAAGGACCATTTTGGATGAGAAAATTGGGTTGCCTGGAGGAGTCTAGTACTGCACCTTTAAAAAAGAAAAAAAAAAAAAAAAGAAAGGCTCTAAATCCTACTAGAAACCTCATAATGTGTGACATACAGACCCTCACTTATTGATGACTGATAGAATCAGGTTCTCAGGTTCTTCACTATATGGATTCTAGGGATTTGCCATAAATATCTAGGTTGCTGCCCAAGCTGTTTCCATAACTCCCATAGATGTGAATAGAGAGCTGTACATGTGTGGCCGCCTCTTCATTCATTGTCCTCTTGGATGTAGCTGCTGCGGACCCCTGGCTGCACATATAGTGGGTGCGTGTCAGAGGCCAAACCCACATTACCATTTATGGCATATTCTGAGGATATTTAGTATATCAAGAAACTCAGCACTCCTATCTTAGGCCCTCAGTACACGGGGTGGAAATTCCGCCCGTGAAAGCTGCCATAGGATTGCGTTTGAAAACGCAATCCTAAGCAGACGGCCGCGATTTGTCTGCGTGAAATCACACGCGGAAAACAAATCGCGGCATGTTCTATTTCTGTGCGGGTTTCACACAGAATTAATTAAAGATAATGAGAAAAACTACAAAAAAATGATTCCCAAACCTTAAGTCTGAAAATAACAACAAAAATGAGAACTATAGCAACTCGCACCCCCCAAACAACACAGCGCGACTTTTAACAAAAAAAAGGATACAAAAGAGCAGCAGTTTATATAAGATGTGGGTTGCCCCAGCCACAGGGAGGTTTCCAACAAGCCTGGAGAGGCACACCTCAGGCCTCCAGGTGAGACTCCATCAATATGAGAATGTTTCTCGAATAATCTTGCAGGACACTGCAGTCCCAGAACATATGCATAATGGTCCAGTCAGCCGTCAAGCATCGTGGGCACGTCGCTGAGGGAAGCAAACCCATAACGTGCAGTCTGGAAGGAGTGTAATATATCCGATGCAAGAACTTGACCTAAATAAGTCTGTCCCTAGCGCTAATCACAGGGGGGGCCAGAACCCACCAGTATGTCCCCATCCTCCCCCGACAACAGAACCGGAATATCATTGACCCACTTCAGGGTGACCCTCCCCTTCATCAGGGCCAGATGCTATACTAGCTGGGCATAGAAACTAGACAGCGGCTTCACGAGGTAACACATGTGTGCCAGACCCTCCAAATCGAGACAGGGACAGTGGTATGGACAGACCTCAAAAACCGAGCCCCAATCACATGTTTTAGCTGGTAATATCTAAAGTACGAATGTTCAGGCAAGTTATGGCCTATCTGCAGTTTTAGGACTGTGACTATGTCAGACAGGACATTCACCCCATGAAGTCTTGAGAATGCAGACTCAGTAAAGCATCGCAGGTGTGGATTGTTCCAGAAGGGAGTATGCGGGGGACCACGTAACTTTCTCTACAGGCACCAGCTAAAAGGCCCTGTGCAACACCTTTAGTGTTAGCAGGAGAGAGGGTAGGGGGACAGTAGAAGAGAAGGGGCCTCACTTCAACAACGTTCTCAGACTCTGATCAGGACAGACCACCCTATGCTTCAGGCCCACCACCGGGTTGTAATCTGACGAGGACAGCCACTACCCAGCATACACCAATTGACTGGCCAAATAGTGGTAGTAATGGGGTAAGGCTAGACCTCCCCAGTTCACCAGGAGGCACAGAGTCTCTAGTTTAATCCTGCGGGATGAACCTCTCCACAGGATGCGTAGTACAATCCCACGGAGTGTGGAAAAAAAGCCATTTGGAACAAGGATAAGGGAGTTATACATACAGAATCTTCGGCAACAGTTTCATTTTAATCAAATTAATTCTGTCTACTAGGCTAAGTGGGAGAGAGGCCCAGCGTGCCATCAGTCCCTCTGCCCAGTCCAGAAGGGGGGTTAAATTAAAGTCACCAAAGACAGAGACTTCCGCCGACACCCTTATACCCAGAGTCAAAGGCTTTTGCCTTATCTATAAACACCAGGGTGCGCTTCCCACAGTTAGTGTTCATACATCAAAAAGTCACCTCGATTCAGATCTATACTTGATCAGCATGTATAATTTCTCTGAGGACCGAGTCCATGCGCATCGCCAGTATTTTTGCAATAATCTTAACGTCCTTGTTGTGGAGTGAAATTGGCCGGTAGGAGCCACAGTCCACAGGATCTTTTCTAGCTTTAGGGATCGTAACAATTAGGGCCTTGTGCATGATACCTGGCAAGACTCCATCTCGCAGGATATCTTTTTCTTTTTACACCATTCCCCAGGAAGCCCATCCACACCCGGGGATTTCCTATTAGGGAGCGACTTGATGGCATCCATTATTTCCCTTTATGACACCATCCAGATAGGCGATCCTGAAAAGAGCGTAGGAAAGAGAATGTCATCAAGAGAGCTTGTGAGTTGTTCATCAGAGCAGCTAAGTTTAGAGGTGTATAGATTTCTATAAAATTGGGCAAACGTTTGGTTGACTAGTTGTGGGTCATCTATCCGAGCGCCCGAGGCGTCTTGCACCACTGTAATAGGTGTCAGCAACTAGTCCTCTCTGGCCATGTAGGCCATTCTTATCCCTGTGGTTAAGAACTTGATGTCGGGAGTAAAGAAGTCTCTTTTTGGTGTATTCAGTTAATAGTAGTTTATATTCCCGTTGTAAGTTATTTATGTCTAGGTATGCTTCCGGGGAGGGATTCGTTATGTGCCTGGCCTCTACAGCAACAAGACGGAACTCCAAGTCAAGCTGGGTGGCCCGCGGGGATCTTCTGTACTCAGCTATGGCTGACGGGAAGGTCCTTCTAGTGAAAGCAATTAGCTCTGAGGGGGTTAACCCCTCGTTAACCCCCCAGTACATTCCCATCTCTTGCTCAGCGTATTCCTGCACCTCTCCCTGCGCTAGCCATAGGGGACTATGTCTCCACAAAGGGGGACTACCCTCCACTCCGAGGTCAAAGACCAATTGGAGTGGGGAATGATCTGATATGCCTCTGTGCAGATAGGATACATCACACACCATGGGGAGACACTCCAGGGAGCCAAAGCATAAATCAATGTGGGAAAAGGTGTTATATGTTAAAGAGTGACAACAGTAGGTGGTGTCATACGGGTGTCACAGGCGCCATATTTCCTCCAGCAAGTAAGATTGAGCCCATACAGGTAGCCGGGGCAATCCTGAGGAGGCTGGAGTAAAGCGGCCCCGCACTGAAACCAAAATAAGGTTAAAGTCCCTTGCAAATGTTGCTTTGGCAGGCTCAAGCAAAACCACCTGTGCCATCACTTCATGGATTACTTTCATATCAGTAGGGGGTGGCAAATAAATATTAGCTAACATGGGAAGCCGCCCCTGAAAGGTGCCTTGAAGGATCAAAAAACGTCCCCCGGTGTCAATATGGGTCTGTCGGAAAGTAAACTGGGCTTAGTCACCTGCTCTCTGTTGACATCTAGTAGTGATGTGGTCCCGCTGGCATTGCTACGCCAAGAATATGCCTCAGCAGCTATACATTAAGTATTAAACCACCTGTGGATCCCCCTGCGGTATATTATAAGTGCAAGCCTGCAGATATCTCCTACTGTATCCCTCCGGTGAGATGGCACCCACTAAGCAAGCTAAACTTGTGAACAAGTTTAATACGCCCGGCCTAGCGACCCAATAGACTCCCGATCTAATGAACCCTTCAGCCCACAAGGCACATCCTCTAAGAAGACCGCGTCGGTTTCACCTCCTGTACACGGTCCAACCATTGCTGACATTCTCAAAGCAATCATGGATTCCCGCTCTGCTCCCACAGAAAAAATTGACTCCCTACAGTCGGACTTTAGCCTACTGAAGCAGACGTCCAAAAGCTGCAGGAATGCACGACCGAGATTGAGACCCATGTCTCCAACCTTGAGGACACCACTACAGCGCTCTCGGATCGGATGCAAACACTTTGCTCCAGCTTTGCAGTGCAGCAAAGAAAGATAGATGATATAGAGAATCGGCTGCGTTGCTGTAACCTCAGATTTACAGGACTGCCAGAGGGAGCAGAGGGCAAAAATCCTTGCGAGTTCTTGGAATCAGTTCTCAAGCAGGCATACAGGAGTATGTGGAGGTCTGTGCAGGTTGCGAAGCAGGAAGTCTGCAGGTGTTCTCACACTCTGCCCCACAGCTTTCAATTTTAACAGGCAAGTGATGAGCAGCGCAGAGGGGGGGAGGGAGGCAGCTTCACCCTTATATGTTGGGGCACTGACACAGTGTATCTCTGATTTTCCTCCCTTTCCCCCTCAGCAGCTGTGGAGGCTCAGTGCAGAGAGCCTCAGGATCTGCAGCAAGTATTACATGTGCAGGCTCACTGCTAGCTGCCAGGCAGACACACAGGATGGCTCCTCCACTTCCTGCCTGGGTCACTTGGGACCTTTATGCCAGGTACTGCCAGGCTTGAGCTCTCACTGTCCCCTCTGCTCTCTTGGGCTTCCCCCCTGCTGGGCCCCTACAGTCCCCTCTAACTGGGATCAGGGGCGCCCGTGTCCCAGCATCACTGCCTCCTCATCTTGATTCAGGAGCTGTGTCCAAGTATGTGATCCTGCTGCACTGGCTTTGGATTGTTCTTGGATTATACTGGCTCTGGGTTGTTGCTCGAGTGGATGCTTCCAAAATTGAGGTCCTGGCTTCTTCTCTCTCAGTAGGCCCGCAAGGCTGTGATGTAGATAAGTAGCTGGAGAGGTAAACTCCCTCTCTGCTGCCCAGCTGCTGGTCCACAGGTGGTCCACAGAGGTGGAATTCTGGGAAACAGGCAAATATCTGTTTTGTTTTTTTACTTTTTCCGGCTATGTCAGAGGAGCTGTTCTCCCTGTGGTAGATGGCTGAGAGGTTCGCCATTTTGTCTGTATTTTCTGTATTTTTAATCAGCTGTGAAGATGCTATATTGTGTCTCTAATCTAATCCTCTGGGGGAAGGGAACATCCGCCCCCCCCACCTCCACAAGATTAGAAGGAGCAGTGCTTTGTGTCCATAAACTGGTTCTAACCAGCAGAGAACTTATCTAGGAATGCCTTTGTGTAAAAGGGACAGGAAATGGCTGGAGAGAAAACAGGAAGTATTTCTTTTGGACAACAAGTCAAGAATGAATAGAGCATGCTCAAAGGAAGCTCCTTCCGGGTGAATGATCTCACAGCTACCTCACAAATACCTCCTTCGGAGAATGACCTATCAGCACACAAAATAATGTAACTGTATCCTAAATTACCTAACTTCCTGATTTGAAACTTTATATAAACTTTTACCCGCCTAAATAAAGACGGACTCTTTTGGGCCACATGATGTAAGACGTGTCGTCTTTGAAAGGCTCTCCAGGCCTGTACATTATTTCTATCTAATATGGCACCCACAGTATATCGAATAGCGAAAATTGCGCTAACACTCCCCGTGACCGCTCTCCTTGTTAGCTTAGCCACGCCCAACAGAGGCTTTTTTTCTTAATCAAAAACAGTGCGATGAATGACCTCTTCTAACTGTTCTTCGGTCAAGTCCTTTGGGGATTTTCCCACAAGATTCTTAGTTTTTATTTCTAGTTCATCCTGTTTTAGGTCTATTGAAGTGAGGACTGGGGAAAATAAATCACAGAGAGAATTAGCAGCCAAGAATCTTGTTTTCAGGTCTGCAATGGTAAAATCCAAAGGAGGAAAAATGACAGATGATTGGAAGTCCTTTTCTTCTAGTTTTTGAACTTCAATTTCATTCTCAGGGCCAGTGGTTCATCTTCTTTGAACATCAAAGCAAGGTGTCATCTTGATTGCTTCAGCAGCAAGTTTTACCTCAAGAGTAATTGTTTCCCACGAATCTCTTAACTGCTGCATTTTGTCAGCAGTTAAGAGATTCGTAGGAAACAATTACAAGTGCGAATGATAAAAGATTTGAGATCTTTTATCATTCGCACTTCAGCATTGAGGGATATTCCCTTGTTTTGTATGACATTTTTATGGTCAATACTTGATAGCACTTTATGCCAAAATGAAGTCATGAAAAGACATTTGCAAGACTCAATATACCTTCTCAAAAGATAGAATTTCGTGCTGAGGGAGTCAAAGTAGTGATTGGGTTTTTGAAGATGGATATCCAAGACTTTGAGCACTGCTGGGTGTTTGACTATAGGTCACACGGCTAGAATTCTTTCACTCCATCAGGCCTCGGAGAGACTTAGCAGAGATAAATAGATATGTTTTAATATTTCCAAATGAGCAGGACTATGCGAGAAGAGACAGTAAAAAATGTTGATGTTCCCAAAAAATGTCATCACTTCATGACTAGATTTAGCAGCATTAAATCTTGTTTGAACTCCACTTATGTCTCCTTGCATATTTGAGCTGTTGTCATACCATTGGAAGAGGCAGTCAACAAGAGGTACATTGAGTGTTTCTCTTGTGGAAAGTATTTCCTGAGTTATTGTCTCAGCAGTTTTACCAGTAAAATTCATGAATTTAATAAACCTCTCATAAACTTCTTCATTCTATAGGACATAATGGAGTATAAGAACATTTTGTTCTTGGTGTGAGATATCTGGTGTAGCATCAAAAATTAGTCAAAAAATAGCCTCTTCTCATTGTTGTAAGATGGTTTCAAGGAGTTTCTCACCCCATAGGGCAATGACCTCATTTTTAAAATACCAGGAGAAATAATTAACTTAACAATGTATATCTTTTTTCTCTAATTCCTGTTTTAGGAACTTTAGCTAAGTGTTTATGAGTTACTTCGTCATACTATCCAATCAGTTCCAAATTCCCCCCAAAATTTACCATTGTGAACATTCTTGATTTCTGTATTTTTCCCTTGAAAAGCTAAACCTCTAGAAGCTAAAAACCTAGATCTCACCCACAACCCCTGTCCCCACCTACTTGCCTCCACTCCTGGCTTACCCCAGGCGGGCAACTGGGCGGCGGTCCCTACTCTCACTAGGGACCAAAAGAGGGACGCTGGCGTACCTGCATAGAAAGGGTACAATACCGACAGAAAGGGTAGATTTAAATAACCAAAACGTACAATACTAAGCAGAACTAAGGCAGATAGAAAAACCTGGCAGATAATAGCAAAGTATAGCAGACAAGATGACAAGCAGGAGACCAACAGAGGCAGACTAGCTAGCCCACTGAGGGAAACCAATAACTGGCAGCGATTGCCAGTCTCTGCCCGACCTTTAAATAAAAGCCTCCGCCCAGGGGCGGAGAGAGGGAGACAGCCAACTCCCAACAGAACATAATAAAAGGGAGTTTGTGCACAACAGCTGCACTCACAAGTGTGCGCGCGCCACCATCACTACGCCACCCAGGCACCTGCGCCCCCGGCAGCCGGACCACAAGCCGGGGGTAAACGCCCCAACCTTGGGACCCTGCACCACGCCACCCCGGGAGGACCAGCAACTGCCGCATGGTAACAGGATTATTTCTAAAATAGCTTGGCATATTTCTGCATCACACTATAGCTCAGATTTCTCATATCACCTCCATGTACTCCATTTATGTGACTAGCAAGAGGTTTACCTCTATGATTTCACCCATCACCAAGGTGGTCACCAATACGCCTCTGTAACGCTCTAATAATCTTACCCACATAATTAAGAGAGCAAGTACAGATAACCAAATAGACCACTTCTACAGTATTAAAATTTGCAGAATGTTGCAATTGCTAAACATAACCTGTACTAGCAGTCTGGAGAGTTTTGCCCTTCTGTTATAAGGACACATCCTGCAATCACCACAACTAAAATTACCAAATGGAATGTTTCTAGAAAATGACTATTGACCAGTCTATCTTACACATTTCTGCCATGTCTGTAATAATTGAGTATCTGACTACAAGTCAGATATACTGGGATCTAGCTTCACAATGCTCCAGCAAGTTTGGTGAATTTCCCTCAAATCAGTGGATTTTTCATCAAGATTGCCCATGATTCTCAGAAGGTTATTGTCCTTATTATGCCCGCATTCTCCACCAAAAATGTATTTTTCTTTGGACTAAACTGTAATCAGAGTGAACGTCATTGAACAGTTTGAAGGACACCAACTGCCAGCTGAAGAAAGGCCAAAGGAGGGTTAAAAATAAAATCTACTTCCTGAAAACCTTCAGCAACAAATGGTGTACAAAAGGACATCTCCACAGTGGAATTCACAAAAAGCTGGAGAATGAAGGTACCAGAAGAAAGAAGACATCTACAGAAAGAAATAGACATTTGTATTTTCAAGTACTTCCATTCCTGCATCTCTAAGACCAACATATGGCAGTTTGGATTTACTTTACCACTTTCCTTTCTTTTCTCATTCCCTTCTAAAGCCCACATTTTGAAAAAAAATAGGCCTTGTGTTAGTAGCAAATAAAAATATAAGGTCAAGTTTCAAAAGTGAAAATGGAGACCATGCAGATGGAAAACAGCCGCAAAGGGGGGGGGGGGGGAGGGGGGGCTGATAGAGCTCTCAATATACAAACAAATAATTGCTTTATATTTCTATTTTAAATCTAACAATCTCATGTCCATTTATAAATTAATCAGTGAGAAACATTAATTAATTTTTGATTATAGTAGATTATATCATTGCTCTGAAATGTATGTTAAACTTCATAGGTATGGTCAGTAGTTTACAGGTTGTGGTTTACTGTAGATAAATGTTAAGGAAAGAATGTGAAAGTTAAAGAGGAACTAACCGGAAAACTTACAGGAATGTAGAAGTACATAAAATAGAACTTATTACGAGCTGTAGTAAAAGAACCTTTACCAGTTGCTAAGAGAATAATGTGCATTTTGTGTACATGATAGTAAATAAAACCACACAAATGCGTATTTTTATACATAGAAGCAATAATTATTGCGCATGACGGAAGCATCATATAGACTTTTTTCTAATGTCTATAAAAATATGGGTATTCAATTTTTTTTTTAAAAAGGAACTTTCTCATAACCTTCCTGTGTAATGTGTTGCTTCCCTCAGCTGCTTGCATATACATAATACTTAATAATTAGGAGCTGTAAGGTATACCTTAGCACAGGTCTTCTCTGCGCTACCGTGTTTCCCCGAAAATAAGGCACCCCTGAAAGTAAGACACATTAAGAAATTTGCAGAAGTCGCAAATATAAGGCACACCCCGATAGTAAGGCATACTAAAGTGTGCAGGCAAGTCGAGAGGCCTGTACCTGCTGCCATCCCCGTTGTCTCCTACCTCCTGCTGTGCTGTACGAGTGTGCTGTTGTGAGCTCCCCTTGCTGGCTGGAAAAGTTCATACTGTACGTTCTGTTCCTGCTGTACATGTCTGCTGTGATGAGCGCCCCCTGGTGGCCGGAAGCTGCAATACCATCCCTGCTTACAAGTGGTACAGGAACTTCTGTCTGCAGACAGTTACGTTACTTTACAGCCCTTATTTTTTTATGGCTCTGTGTGTGAGTCAGGCACCCTGTGTGATTCTTAAGGCTGGGTTCTCACAGAGCGTATTTCCAGCGGAAATCTCGCAGTTTGGCCACAGCGATAAACAGCGAGATTTCCGCCGGGAAAGCGCTGCTTCAAAACCCACGGCACTCAGCCGCTTGTTTTGAAGTGACCTGGCTGCACGCTTTTCTGTTTCTGTGGCCGGTGAATCTGCACCACAACACTAGCTTCTCCCAGCTTTGCCGTGACAGATTTGCTGTCCCATGTGGATGAGATTTCTGAGAAATTTCGTCCACAAAGCTGGCCAATTGAGGGATTAGCGGCCACAGACGGATTTTCTGCGGCGAAATAAGACACCCACTGAAAATAAGACGTAGCGCATATTTGGGAGCAAAAATTAATATAAGACGCGTCTTACTTTCGGGGAAACAGGGTAACAATATGATGTTCTTAAGGAGGTTACACTGAGTTCTCCATCTAATCTCTGGCTTCTTTCAGTCCCGGATCTATCAGTTATGGAAGCAGAAACCAAAAAGTGGCAACAGCACTCAAAATTCATTGGATATCAGAAATAGACATACCTATAATACACTAAATGCATTAAATAATGCAAGATTCTTGGTATATAATTTGATCAAATCATATTGGCCCATCTATTAACATTTAGGTGACCAACCTTTCAGATGGGTCCTATTGTATGTTGCAGCCATGGTTTAACGTGCACCTATGGATTTCTATTGGGAAGTGCTGACCTATTTGATCTTTTTTTGGATCGATCAGTTATGTCCTGATGAGAAGCTGCAGCTGCTCTATTATACACCCGTTTGTATCCGTGTGGTTGAGCTTTTTACTCCAGGACTATTTTAGCACCATAAGATAGATTTTTCTATCCACAGACCACCCATGTCTTCCTCCAGAGCTCTATACCAGCCATTCGTCTTTATACTCTTCTTATGGCTTGAATCTCCACACTGAGGGACTTCTGCTATCTCTGATACGATCAGTGTTTTGAGGGGGTGACCCATTACAGTGGGGAAGAACCATTCTATATCATCTCTCCCACACTGGGATCCTAATAAACTGTAAATTGTACTATTACTAGTTCAGATGCTGCGCACTTACTTACCTCCAACACCCTAGTGCTGCACAAGACTGGGGTTGTCTCCCGTTATCACTGATGGATTATATGTGATGGATCTCCTTGCAGACCAACAAGGCATGAGAGGGAGTACTGCATGGGGCTGAGATTACCTCCCATTAGCATCTATGCAGTAGAACTGATCGACCTCCCTGTAGTCCAACGTGAGAGAGATTACTTCTATTTGCATGCAATTATAACCCTATTCTTAATTTCCTGGTGAAGCCATATCTGGCAGGAATGTGTTGGGTCTTCTGTAAGGTCAATCCTATGCCAATTCATTTATTCTCTATCCAAGAGGTTTTTTCCGCTATTTGTCTAGCACAGGGGTGGGCAATTAATTTTCCCATGGGGCCACGAGAAATTGGAATGGTTTTAGAGGGCCAGACCAACATACGAAGGCTCCATGCACATTGCCTTAATGGGGCCGTATTCCAGCCGCCCGATTTGCGGCCAGAATACGGCCGCCATTGAAAATGAATGGCGCTGTAATATCTAGCAAATCTTCAGATACCCGTGCCCGCTCTGCCTCCGTCAAGTTCTTGTATTTCTCTCCGTGTTTAGTCTCATAATGGCGATGCAAATTGTAATCTTTAAATACAGCTATCTGCTCTCCACAAACTAAACACACAGCTTTACCTTTGGTTTCAGTAAATAGATATTTAGAAGTCCATTCTTTGTTAAAAACTCGGCATTCTGCATCAATTTTTCTTTTTTTAATGTTAGCCGCCATATTTAAGGGTTAACAGCTAACCTCGGAAAATAGATTAATACACAGTAGTATGCTCCTAGGAGAGGGCACAGAGAGCTGCCCCAAGAAGAGAGATTAAAAAGTGAATATTATTAGTATTATTATTCTAATTACAATGCAAAGGGAAAAGTCCTGACACTTACCAATGACGAGCGTGGAACGATTGTCCTGGCACTCCCCAAGGTCCGCAACGAGCATCCTGGCACTCAGAAGTTACAGTGGCATCACTTACTCAGCATCGGGAAGCAGTGAAACTACAAACTCCGAAGCCTTGTCCATTTTGTTAACTTATGTGCTGTTTAATAAAGTTATTCAAGCCTACGTCATTGGTAGAGGTGCTTGAATAAGTAAGGCCTGAATAACTATTAGCACAGCACAGAAGTGAACAAAATGGACAAGGCTTCGGAGTGCATAGTTTCGCTGCTTCCCGTTGCTGACACCGGACTCATTGGTGAGTCACCAGGACACTCTTTGCGGGCCGGTCCGAGCTATTCAGCGGGCCGGATGTGGCCCGCGGGCCGTGCTTTGCCCAGGTCTGGTCTAGCACCTTCTCTCTTCCCAGTCTTTGTAAATCATGACCGGCATTGCAGTACTGTGCAGCGTGTACAACACAGTCAAAAAATAAGAAGAAATCCAGCAACTAGAAGAAGTTGTAGTTTTGCTGCAAAACTTGGCATGCAGTTCCATCTCAGGCAGATATGTAAATGATTAGAACAGTCGCCAGATTTATCACCAACAGAAACGCAACATGTATGTGACCATCTGGGACAGCAGTTTGCATGATCTAGAGCAGTGTTGGTGAACCTTCTAGAGACCGAGTGCCCAAACTGCAACCCAAAACGCACTTATTTATGGCAAAGTGTGAACACATCAGGGGGCGGGGCTTATGGCAACGTATGATTTTACTTCTGTCATTCTAAAAAGGACAGGGCTATTTCAAAATAGACAGGGTGCAGATTGTGACTGCTTTTTGGATGTGGAAAAATGCTGCAGAATTTGCCACAGAAATTTCCATTGAGGATATTATGCAGCATTTCCATCACATGTAAATATACCCTGACGGTTATAGTGAGAGCCCAAAGCGGCCCCAGTGGTAATAGTGAGAGCCCCAGCGGCAATAGTGACATCCCACAGCGGCCCCAGTGGCAATAGTGACATCCCACAGCGGCCCCAGTGGCAATAGTGACATCCCACAGCGGCCCCAGTAATAATGCTATTACTAATAGTATCCCCTATATCAGCCACAGTAGTGGTAGTGCCATGCTGAGACCTATATACTTATCCCCTTTCCCATCAAATCGCTGCTCAGCGTGCCATGGGTTCGCCACCACTGATTTAGAGGCTCATTTACAGCAAGTGTGAATCGATATGTAGAGCATACCATACAAACTTGTATCCTTCCATGCCTGCCTGTATCACAACTTGTATCAAAGCCAGAGGTGGTACAACAGGGTACTAGAGCCTCTATGGCCCCCTGTATCACATATTGTATCCAAGCTAGAAATGGTACAACAGGGTACTAGAGCCTCCATGCTCACACATATCGCATCATGTATCCAAGCTTTAGCGGTACAACAGGGAACTAGAGCCTCCATGCTTGCCTGTATCACAGAAATGGAAGACTTGACGGAATGTAAGCAAACAAAAGTTTCTCTGTTTTTTTGAAACACCACTGAAATATAAATTTCTCTCCTCCAAAAACAAAGCAGAGATGGAAACCCTGAACTGCCCCGAACGCCGGTGTGAGGGCGGCCTAAAAGACCTGAAAAACCTGAAGCAGAAAACTTGTGTCAGGCCGGTGCGCCCAGAAGGGCGACGCCTGGGCCAGGAGCAGGCCGGTGCGCCCAGAAGGGCGACGCCTGGGCCAGGAGCAGGCCGGTGCGCCCAGAAGGGCGACGCCTGGGCCAGGAGCAGGCCGGTGCGCCCAGAAGGGCGACGCCTGGGCCAGGAGCAGGCCGGTGCGCCCAGAAGGGCGACGCCTGGGCCAGGAGCAGGCCGGTGCGCCCAGAAGGGCGACGCCTGGGCCAGGAGCAGGCCGATGCGCCCAGAAGGGCGACGCCTGGGCCAGTAGCAGGCCGATGCGCCCAGAAGGGCGACGCCTGGGCCAGTAGCAGGCCGGTGCGTCCAGTAGAGTGACACTTGGGAGGTGATGCTACAATTCCTCTATGACCTTTAGGGACCTCTCATGAGGGACGCAATTAGTCGCGCGAATATTTCGGCCTCACAATGTTATCTCTATGGGGCTGGAATTCTGTGTCTGATAGAATCCGCACGTCTTTACTTAAAAACTGCAAGACTAACCCCTTAAGGACATGGCGTATTTTGGCATTGAGATCGCAGCGATTTTTGGGTGATTGTGATCTTCACTTTTCAAAAGCCATAACTTATTTTTCCGTCGATACGGCCGTATGAGGGCTTGTTTTTTGTGTGGTGAACTGTAGTTTTTATTGGTATAATTTTTTGGTGCATATAATGTTTTGTAAAACTTTTATCAATTTTTAGAACAAGTAGAGAAAATGCATCAATTCCACCATTGTTTTTTATTTATTTATTATTTTTATATCACTGCATTCAAAGTTCCATAACATTTTTCGGTGCTCAGTGAGGGCTTGTTTTTTGCATCACAAGCTGTAGTTTTTATTTGTACCATTTTGGGGTACATGCTGCTTTTTTGATCACTTTTATTGTGCTTTTTGGAAGGTAAAACGAACAAAAGACGCATTTTGTCCCCATGTTTTTTTTACCTTTTTTTTGCTGCTCGGGATTTATAGTGTGCTTAAATTATGGTCCAGGTTGTTACAGACACGATACCACACACGTGGGGCTTTTCTTAAATATTTTTTTTTTATTCAAATAGGGGAAAATGATGAAAAAAAGTTTTTTTTTTAAATAACTTTTTTTTTTTTTTACACTATTGTTTTTTTACATTGTTTATACCCGAAGGGGACCTTAACCATAGCCTCTATGATAAAGCATTCAAAGACTTTTGTACTGCAATGCCTTATCGCTTGTTATGGCGATCATTGGCAAAGCAGGGCGCCAGTATCGCATCCTGTTGCCATGGCAACCTATCGCTCCTTCGTGATCATTTTGTCGGGGTCCGATGATGTCACAGAGGGAGCGCACTCCCTCTGTGAACCCTTTACAGGCCGCAATCTACATAGATCATGGCATGTAAGGGTTACCAGCGGGGGTCGCTGTGCTTAGGCACCCCCACTGTTGCAGCGGGAGGCTGGCTATTGGTAACAGTCGGCTCCCATTGCCCGATGGTGCGGGCTCACTTCTGATCCCACGCCAGCTACATGACGTAAGCTTTCGTAAGCTCATGTTGCGTTAAGTACCCCGCTGCCATGATGTAACCTTACGTCCTGTGGTGTTAAGGGGTTAAACTCTGCTGTATTAGTTTAATATGTCTCCACCTGAAATATGGGTGGAGAGATGGGCTGGCGGGGCAGACCGCTCAGTAACGCCCCCAGCTGGGAATTGGCTCCTGGAGACATTGCTGGTGGCAGCGTAGGGGTCCATCTTGGCAAGTGAATGAGGTGAGCTGCGGCGCACACCAGTGGCCGGAGGGGGTAGGACGCCTGAAGTCGAGAGCCCCGTCCTCCCCTACAACCCAACCTTCTCCATCCACCCTGTGTGAGCGCTCTCATATACATCCCCCCCTCCACTGGAGGATAACCTTCCCCGCACCCCTGTAGTAATAACCACATGGATCATGTCTGACCTCCCCACAAGACCCTCCGCCGCCTCTTACCTCTATATACAAGTCTCTGAAGAATGCTGGCTGATAACAAAGAACAGCAGTGATCACAACCTGCTCTGCATCTGCTACACTGTAACAGGACCTGTGATGATGTCACTGTCATGTGATCAGTAGGGGCGGAGCTCAGCAGTGAGGAGAAGTGGTGGCTGAAGGACCTGTGATGATGTCACCATCATGTGATCAGTAGGGGCGGAGCTCAGCAGTGAGGAGGGCATATTAACATTTTCAGCAACATTTGTGAATCAGCCAACCCAAACAACCAATCAGGTTTCTGGAATTGATGAATAGGGCAAAAGTGTTGATGAAAATGTTAATATGCGTGAGGAGAAGTGGTGACTGAAGGACCTGTGATGTCACCGTCATGTGATCAGTATATAAGGGGCAGAGCTCAGCAGAGGGGCAGTAGAGGAGGCTCACAGTTACTAGTGCGGTACCACGGGGGTCGATTTAGGGCCCAATTTTTTTCTAATAAATTAAGGACCTGGTAGACGGATTGTGCAGTAAAAGATCCATATTTGCAGATGATACAAAACTATGTAAAGTAATTACCACCAGAGAGAACAACGCCGGTGCAAATGGATGTGGGTATTTGAAGGGCAGAAAAGTGGCAGATGAGGTGTAACACTGATAAATGTGCAGTTCTGCACACGGACAAAGGAAATACATGTCACCATTACACACTAAAGCCTCGTTCACACGGGCGTGTGTGGTGCGCGTTCATAATGCACACTTCGAAAAGAACCAATGAGTTAGGATATAGAAGCGTTTATATGCGCAGAATGTGAAGCACAAAACAGCGAACACCGATAAAAGATAAAACAAACAAAAAAGGTGGGTTGTGTTATGGGAATAAATCATATTCCAGAAGATTTCACTGGTTTGCTCCAGATTGGTTATAATGAAAGGGTTCATGCATGAATATATGTATTTGAACTCACGGATACTCCCCGTGAGCCCCCATACCCTTCTGGTTTATTGAAAGGAAGTACAATACAGTTATACTGAATATGATGCATCAATTATATGCATACCCCTCCCAACATCATAACAACTCATGATTGGCCTAGTATGTAACGATGCTGATGATTAACATATGTTTACGCCCCAGGTGTATGCTGCTATGTGAACCCGTAATTTCTATTTACCCAAGTAGCATAGACTTTATTAATATTCCAATCTGGACCAAGGAATGCAAGGGATGAGATAAGGAGCAGCCCCCCTCTTATGAGCGGTGGGCATCACAGGTCTTTCTCATGGGAAACACGTCTCAGGACCTTGTTAAGTCTTGGGAACCTGTGTAGGAGTGTATTTCAGATACGAGAATAAGAATGCAAAAGAAACACAGTGTACAGTATTGAACCAGTTAACCATTTCACTGCTAGCTATTTTCTATGAAGGTGGATACGTGAATATGTGTTTGCATAGGCTGATTAAAGAAACACATTTATATTATTATTACTACAACACTTCCTCCTTTTTGTTTCCTTAGAGCAGCCAAGCGAACATCTATCTCAGGTACTTACAAATGCCCTAATGGCAAGTGCCGGTATTCCTACACTACTTCCCCGACTCCCCCAACCGACGTTCTTATCTTATGCATAAACAAAAAGTATCATAGGAAGGCACTGCAAGAAAAGATGGCTGACCGAAAGCAGATCCAGCTTTAGAGTCAGTAGTCAAAGGCAAAGCATCATCATACATAACAGAGACTGCTTTGTCAAAAGTCTTTGGAAAAGTTTCTTGAAGGCACCGAATAATGCAGTCAATAATAGCAATGTCAGTAAGAATAGTCACTAAAGTTCTAGCAAAAGATGAAATCTGGTGGCTCCATCTGCCGAAAATATCAGTCCACTAGTCATCAAAAAGGCTCAGGAGATACCAGAATTTGCTGCTAGTTCCTTAAAAAGGCTAGTTAGACCCTTCAGAGCCTTAGTTCTGGAACCATAGCTGTGAAAAAGATAACAGGGATTGAACAACCTAGGAGAAAGCATATGTTCATCATGGTGGGAAGACTCTTGCAACGAGACACGTGTATCCAATTGGATTTGTCCTTCCAGCTGAACATCTGTAGCGGTGGTCAGGAACACTGGGTTCTAGAGCTTTACGAACGTGTCTTTTAGTAACCACCCAACCTCCTATTTTCACAGAATGAGTTCCTTCTAACCTGTCAGGCTCTGTAAGGGAAGCAAACACTCTTTAACATACATTAGTTAAGTGTTTTGTGAGAGCAATAACACAGTTTGTCAAGCTACCAGGCTGCATCTGGAGTTATATTCTATCAGGTGAGTACCTTACGGAGAAGAGTACCAACCGCAGGCACTCGGTCCATGGTCTATTGAGCACTGCCATGGCCTTCTGGCTCGCGGTTTCTAAGGTACCATTTAAACTTTCTGCTCTACCACTGGTTTGTGGATGGTACTGAGCATAAAAGGCTAGTTTACCCCAAACTTTCATTACTTTCTGCTTCACTTCTCCCATGAAGGGAGTACCTCGGTCACTCTTAGTTGTCTCTGGTACTCTGTAACTGTATGCCACCTCAGAGATCAGTTTTTGGTAGTGGTTGTGAGCGGGTATTCCAGACTGGCTACCCTGAGAACGGGTCTAGGCGGACCAGAATGAACTCGTACTTACCCACCCTTAACAGCAGGAAGTAGTCTACTTGAAGACATTGGAACGAGTAGTCAGGACGAGAGGTACACTGCATTGGAGCCTATACAGATCTACTCACATTGTTCTGTGCACAAATCAGGCAGCCCTGTGTGTACTTAGCTGCCGTGACGCTAAATCCTGGTGCAGACCAGTGACTAGCAACCACATCTGTCATAGCTGTTTAGGACAGGTGTGTATTTCCATGGGAGGCAGGAGCCATGACAGGATAGGGGCCTGTGGGAGACAAGGCTTGCTGGATACCATTCATTTAGCTCCAGGTGTCTCTCTGCCCCTCTTGCTGGTTCCCATTGTTCCTTTCTCCCCACTGTCAGTTACAAAAGCAGGCAACCAATCAACAGGTCATAATTAGAGATGAGCGAGCGTACTCGGAAAAGCACTACTCGCTCGAGTAATTTGCTTTATCCGAGTATTGCTGTGCTCGGGTCTGAAGATTCGGGTGCTGACACGGAGCGGGGAGCTGCAGGGGAGAGCGGGGAGGAACGGAGGTAAGATCTTTCTCTCCCTCTCTCCCGCCCACTCTCCCCTGCTCCCCGCTGCGACTCACCTGTCAGCCGCAGCGGCACCCGAATCTTCAGACACGAGCACAGCGATACTCGGATAAAGCAAATTACTCGAGTGAGTAGTGCTTTTCCGAGTACGCTCGCTCATCTCTAGTCATAATCCACCGGGGGTGAAGTCTGAGAGGGTACCTGTACCGCCCCAACCCCTGGAGGATCAAGTCTGGGCCTCTGCGTGGCTGTCTTCACAGCCTGATCAGCCGGGTGATTTATGGTTGCCTCTTTTGTGCAATCCTTGGAGTGGCCTTTTGTTGCGTTTTCAGGCAACTCTCTCGGGCAGCCAGAGAGCTGACATCAGTGCTTGTACACCTTTACTGTTTTTGTTTTTTTAATTGCTTTCAAGAATGTCTTCGCTCTTCAGATGGGTAAGGAGAGCACAACATAACCTCTATAGAACCTGCCTACTTGACCATACCTCGATCCATCCACAAGGAGTGCAAAATCAGGGTTATCTAATGACTGATCAACATGACTGAATCCCGTCTCCTGGGCCATTAGCTAGTTCATAGTCATGTCTATCAAGCTGAAAGGAAAAAGCTATCAGGTGATTATTCCCACTTCCCTTCTTTTCCAGATGTAGCAAGGTAGCTGGACTGAGAGCGTTGCAACACTGACACGTTGAGTGGCATGAGCAAGGTGCACTGTAGGTAAAAGTGACATTCTATGAAACAAAGTCTGAGCGAAGACCTATGACAGTGTTCTAAATACTATCATATGTAAATTGAAAGCTATCTCAGAACTTTTTATTTATTTATTTGTTTCTTTTTTTTTCTTTGCTGCTAGGTATGTACCTAACTGAGAAAAGGGCTAATGGAAGGCACTCAGTCCAAAGTTTGCCCATTTCCTTCCATTGCCTTTTGTATTTTTAATTTCAGTGTACTGTTCATCCTTTCTACTTTCCCACTAATCTGTGGATGGTAGGGTGTGTGAAAGGCCTTGGATATATTCAGAGCAGACATGATGTGTTGCATTATTTTACCTGTGAAGTATGTACCTTTGTTTGACTCAATCACTTCTGGTACCCCATAGCTGCAGATTACCTCATTCATGAGCTTCTTTGGGGTTACCTGCTTATTTACCTTGGCAAAAGGGTAGGCCTCCAACCTGAAAAAAACATCAACAACAAGCACATATTCATACTTCCCAACAGGTGGAAGCTAAATGTAGTCAATTTGCAATCTCTGAAATGGGTAGAGTGGTCTAGGCAAGTGTTTTGTGGCAAATTTACTTCTGCCCTGGGTTGCTTATGGCGAACATCATGCAAGACCGGACAAATGATGTAGCAGCTACAGAGAACCCAGGAGCCACCCGTCCACGTTCAAGCGTCGACATCATTGCTGCTTTTGATAGGTGCGTCGTTCTGTGCATCATCTGGGCCATCATGGGGTACAGGGACCATAGTAGGCAAGATCTGTTGACTGTTTGCCATACGCTGTCCTGTCCAGCTGCTCCCATTTTTAGTCCATTTTTCCTTTTCTTCCTTGCTGGCTTGTAACTGTAAAGTCTTTAGCATATCAATGTCCAAAATTTTATGAATGTCCAGGTTTTTGTTGATATCTTCTTTTCTTCTAAGGCTTGAGGGCCGCTGTCTTTGTTGTGCTTTCTGCAAGGGCGTTGCCTCTTGCTTCTCCAGTGTAGGAATTCGGGTGAGCTTTCCACCTTGTCAGGTAGAAGTAGGTCCTCAATGAGACTCTGCACCATTGCACCATTCTTAATTGGCTGTCCTACTGAGGTACGAAACGGTCTGGCCTTCCATATTGGGCCGTAATCATGAGCTATGCCAAATGAATACCAGGAATCAGTGTAAATGTTTGTCGTCTTACCTTTAGCCACTCTACACACCTCAATGAGAGCCTTCAGTTCCGCTTCTTGTGCTGAGACATGCGGAGGCAGAGCTTCTGCTTTTAGGACATTATGTTGTATGACCACTGCATATCAGGTGTGGAGTTGTCAATCCTCACCCTGGTACTATCTACAAAAGCTCAAAATATGCATTGTCAACTATTTTAAAACCAGAATTTTCTTTTTGTATCAATGCTGGACAATCATACTGATATTCTATTTCAAATAGATCAGAATCTTGTTGTAAAAAAAATTAAAAATAGTTGATCTGCAGTACCTAGATAACTTATGCCTCCCCTCCCCCATTTTAAATGGGATACTCAATTGAAAGAAAAATAGGCGAGTTCAAGATAGTACAACATTGAAAAGAGATGCTAGGAGGCATTGTAGCTGGATCAGACAGGCCAGAGATAAGTGCTTGGGTTGCACTTGCGTGAGTATGCTCTGGATGTCATGAGGGGTGAGGACCACTAGGGGGTAGTGCAGAACCGTAACCTTGTTCCCCTCGTGGAGGTCATGGACCATGCGGTAGGTGTCTGGCTGACCTTTTTTGCCTTTTTTCTTGACCGGAAAAGAGGGGCACTTGCTGGAGAACATATCTCGTGCAACGCCCCCATTTGAACCAAGTCTCCCACTTGTTCCCAAACAGGATTTTCTTGTGGGAAACTAAAGGGATTCCTGTTTGACCCAGGGGTGTGTAGCCTGGTTTCAGATATACCATCAGGGATAAGGGGGTTACATTCAATTTCCCTATGTCTGTCTTAGAAGTGGCCCACAAATTGTCAGGAACCATGGAAAACTAGGTTTCTTCAGCGACTGTCAGGACAAACACATGAGCTGGCTCCACCAAGAGAGCAGTTAGTTTGTAAAACTCTTCTAAACTGGTACCTGAGGTCTCAACCCATACTGATCCATCCGGTGAGAATTTGATGGATGCAGATAAGGCTTGTAAGATGTCAGTGCCAATAACAGAGACATGAGTTAAAACAGGGCAGAATAATCCACGAACATCTATCCACATTGCAAATGTAATATCCTTTAAGCCAATTCATTATTAATCTGATCCTGCCTGCAATGTCTCATCAAATTTAAGAAAATAAAACTTTTCCTGACTGCCGAAGATTCTCAACCCCTCCCCTTTTGGTCAAGAGAGGGATGACAGATTACGTACTTTTACATAATCTAGCTCCACCCCTTTGATTGTGGCTGTTCGAAGGCTTCTTCATGCTTTGATTTGAAATTTGCAGTCTGCATATGTAGAGGGGGGAGAAAAACTTTTATCCCCAGTCAATATCTGCATCACACATTTTACATTCATCACAGCCTGAACACAGGCCATTAAAGCTCATACATCCATATGGTCAAGTCTGTCTCTCTCATTCATATGTTAATAACCATATGATCCCTTCCCCCCCCCACACACACAGTTTACTGCTGTTACAGAGTTCAGGAAGTTGTAGATACACTGCACTAACCAGACCAGCTGAGGACAGTCCCTGAGCAGTTAATAGCAGACTCCTCAGATAGATGGACTTTAGACAGGGAACTGACCCTTTGCTGCGGGGAGAATGGCAGACCCTTACCTATAAGCAGAGTTATCGCCCTCAAAAGAGTAGCCCTGCGCTGGAACCTCAGGTCTGACTATCCCTAAAGGGGTGAAACTTAGGACCAGAAGGAACTGGCAGCAGACAGATGCATGAAGACACACATATATAGACAGAACTGGCGACCATACCTATAGAAGACTCACAAAAGCATGGTTCACACAGGACACAGTAAGATGCACGCCATTCACACCAGGACATAACGCAGTAGGTTGCACAGCAGGACATACAGATATGCCTGAACTCAGGCACAACACAGGGAAGGCTGAGTGTGATAAACGAACAAAAAGTTACAGAAGTTCTACAACTGTCTTTATCTTGCATACAAACGCATTCATACTCGTCCTATTTCTTATCTTATGAGAAGCTGGTTGGCAAGTAGGAGGGGCTGGGTCCACCGCTACTCGCAGCACACATTCCTTCTGTGACTAAAACTCTGAAGGGGGAAAACAGAGACAAGGGGGGGACTGGCAGCTGCAGCTTTACACAGATCAAGCATGGAGCTTTTATCTATTCCTATATATATCTATTTATCCACCTAGTATCATACATCTTTTCCTATATATCTATAGGTGACATATATATATATATATCTTATACACACACACACACACACATTATCACGTGTTGATCCTCTCCCTCTCTCTGCAAGCTTTTCCACTGATGTCTGCGATCCTGGCACCTATAGTGACCTTTCTCCACAGCACTACCTGACACTTATGGGAAATGAACAACACATACAGCAAGGACACAGTGTTAGGACATTAAAATATACACGACAAACGGTACGGTGGTTAATTGTCACATAGTTGTCCACAGATTCTGCATGAACTTGCTTCATGTCATAGGGGGACACAGACTATGCAAAATTCAGAAAAGGCGCTCATCATTGCAGTGCAAAAAATTGGGATGCCAGGTAAAAACATTAATGGGAGATGAGAAGCCAGTTCATTTCTGCTGCGAAGCTAAGATGACACCTGGGCGGAGGCCGAAGGCATTGTTACAGCAGATGCTAAAATGGCCGCTGGGCCATGGCTGACTCTGAAATGGCCACCGAAGGCGTGGCTTGAATGGGCAATGGTGACAGGAGGGTCCAGGAATACTACATACTAGACACGTATCAAGGTATACCGACTGGTATTGGACACAATAACAACACGGCCATCTAGGGGCAGGACAAAATGGAGAAAAACCTCATCCATGATGTGGCCAGGGCGGTGCCCTCAGATGGTGAAGAAGGGCTGGCCTTCCTTTGACTTCAACTCAAAACACATGAACAATAGCCATCTTGTAACTGCAACTATCTTACTTCAACTTTACGTCACTTACTGAAACATTCTTCTCTGCAAACTTGAGCAATCGTCAATCAACCAAAATTCCTTCATTATCAGCTAACACACTTTTCAAACCTCCTCATCTAAACAGTCCGCTTTTGCCATCAATCATTGCCTTTGCAACAGATTGCACTATTTCTTCAGCTGTGAACATTCTAGCGTCATCATCTTATCTACGTCATCAATCTGACCATTAGCGTTACCTATTATTTACGACAAAGCAGCCTTCATTGGCCCGACTTGCATCGCACTACTTAGCACTCTAGCGCCCGAAGTAGTTAAAATTAACCTTGAGACTAAATGTTTCTTATCCAAAGATACGATCTCCTTATCTCAAGAAGCGATCAAATCTGCGCCCAGATTTGGAACAAAGATAGCGCTACTAAAGATGATGACACACCTTATCTCATGTCTAAACAATTTCACAGCACATAGCAACACCGAACCAGTGAAATCACAAAGCAGGGTTCTTATATAGACGAGTGACCATGTTACAAAAATGAACCCTTTAGGTGAGAATTACCCAAACCTTGGCAAGCAGAATGGCAGACGCACAATGGGGAGGGGAGAACACAACTCACCCGTCTGCTGCAGTCTTACCCCATTGTGGATGTCCAGCAAATCGCACGCCCAGCGGTTGGAGTCGCATTTCCAAAGATCACTCGTCAATTTTTCCAAGTTGGGCGCCAAAATATTATGGGAATAAATCATATTCCAGAAGATTGGCTGATTTAAGAAACACATTTATATTATTATTACTACAAGAGTTTTTACCGTGTTAGCCAGTAGAGCAAAGTGTGATTGTTCTCAGTGAGAGAAACCAAGTCATCTTGTAGATATGCTACCTTTTAATGGCTAAACAAATATACATGATGTTACAGGGAGCTTTTGGATCTTCTATCAATCCTTCCTCAGGCTAAAATGAAACTGGTTTGGATGGGGCACATATAGAATATACAAATGAAGAGAGGACACCCCTCTTGATTGAAATACAAATGTTTATACACAGAAATTTGAGACTGATTTGCACTCAAAACTTAAAGCAATTGAGAAACTGAGCTAAGACCTACTTAATCAGTCCACTGAGCTCAGTCTTATCTCTCCTTCAACCAGCATATGGAAGGCGATGTAGAACCAACCTATTGTTACGTCTGTCAGCACTTGGTTAAATATTTGCCAGCACACCTAGTGTCTGTAGGTTCTTTCCAGACTTGCCAGGGTTAACAGCTCCTGTGCCTTCTAGTCTAGGTTAATTATCCTGCTAGTGTCTGAGAGGTGTGGCTGGTGATTGACTTGTCTGGCCGCCAACCAGCTTCTCCCGCCTCCTTATAAGATCCAGCTCTTGCTGCCTGGGAGTTGCTGATTATTCTCCAGTGATCCCTGAGCAGTCCTGCTGGTCAGACCTACCGAGTTCTGGCTCTGGTTCTTTGACCTGTTCCCAGGTTGTGCGGGGTGTTCTGCTACTGCTGATAGTAGCTGCTGCGGGTTTACCAGTTTTTCCTGTCATATTGTTTAGTCTTTCAGCCTAGCCTGTCGGTACCAGTAAGCTGTTTTCTACATAGGCATGGCGGTTCCTTCCTGTCTTGCCTCTAGCCAGTGTAGGGTCAGTGTTGGTGGACTGGACCTGTTCACCTTTGGGGCTACCTCCAGGAAGGGACATTGTCGTGGGTGAGAGTCAGGGAGTCCCGCGCCATGCATACTTGTGCACACTACTAGTACTGTAACACCTATTGGTTGGCAATATTTTTACAAGTCAAGTTCTGAATTTTTAAATTATTCTACATTTTATAAAAGATAGGACATAGGTGCGTGTTTTTTGACTATGGGAGCAGGAGTTTAAGGAAACTCAGTTAATTCCCACTGGGAGTCTCCTCATCACTGAACACTGACAGTGAGCAACACCGGCTCAATTGAATGCAATGGGATAGCATCACGCTCCTCTGACACAGCTGTGACAGGGGATTCTTTTATCCCTGTGGAGAGTCCCATTATTACTGAACACTGACAGTGTGGTTACAATGTTCAGTGAAGAAGGGACCTTTGTGGAACAGCTGCTCCAGTGATCGGGCAAAGTTTCATGCGCTGCCCCCGTGAAACTTTGCCCGTTCACGCGTTTTTCCATGAACATAGGTGTGCAAAAATAAACGTCCTCGTGTGAACGAGGCCTAAATGGGAAAACGCTGCATTAACAGACCTGAAAAAGGACTTGGGCATTTTAGTTAACTGTAAGCTTAACTGGAACAACCAGTGTCAGGCAGCTGCTGCCAAGGTAAATAGGATCATGGGGTGCATCAAAAAAGGTATAGAGGCACATGATGAAAACATTGTTTTACCTCTTTACAAGTCATTGGTCAGACCACACATGGAATATTGTGGACAGTTTTGGGCACCGGTACTCAAGAAGGACATATCAGAGCTTGAGCGGGTACAAAGGCGGACAACTAAAGTAATAAGTGGAATGGGCGGACTACAATACCTAGAAAGGTTATTGAAATGGTATCGACAAAGTAATTTACATGAGAAAAAAAGACATCTGAGGGATGACCTAATGACTATGTATAAATATATTAGGGGACAATACAGAGATCCCTCCCATCATCTATTTATATCCAGGACTGTAACAAAGGGGCGCCCTCTATATACAGAGGAAAGAAGTTTCTACACCAATGTAGAAGGGGATTCTTTACTGTAAGATCAGTGAGACTATGGAACTCTCTGCCCGAGGACGCGGAGATGGCGAAACTCACTAAAAGAGTACAAGGGGCCTGGTCGCCTTTCTTCAGTGATACAATATTATATGTTATATCACGATTACTTCAGAAGGGTCGGGGATCCGGGGATTATTCTGATTGCCAGATTGGAGTCGGGAAGGATTTTTTCCCCTTAAATGGAGAAAATTGGCTTCTACTCCATTGTGCTTTTGCTTTCCTCTGGATCAACATTGGGGGGGGGGGGGGAGAATAGGCTGAACATGATGGACAGATGTCTTTTTTCGGCCTAACATACTATGTCACTAGCACTTCATTTGCTTTCAAGGTGGATGCGGAGATACCCGAGTGGCTCTCTGTTGGGTATTTCCGTCAGCCCCACTGGAATGAATGGAGGACTGACGGTACATGCTCGGTCAGCGCTTACTTCATGCTGACATCACTGCGGAGGGAGAAGCGACCCCCGCAGTGACAGGCAGAACGGGACATGAGCGTTCCATTCTGGAGATCAGCGGGTGTCTCAGCGATGAGATCCCTTTTCTTATGAATAAGGGATAACTTGCAATCTTGGTGCAATCCATTTATTGTATCAAATCTGTGTATTTTAGAGACAGTATAAAGGCTTGTTATGAGAATGGAGGAGGAGAAAAAAAAGACAGAGCGCCCCTTAGGGGCACGAGTGATATGATGGGAGATGCACTCAGGGATGCATGCTGGTCTAAGCTTCTCTGAAATATAGGCCAGTGAATGGGATCGGTGCGCCGGCCTCGCTGCGCTGAATAACCAATGGCTGTTATAAATCAGAATGATGTAGTGGAGAAAAAAAATAGTCCTAAGTCAGGGGTGATAATAAGACTTTACTCTTTATCGATACCAGCAAAATAATGCAATTCGATGTAATATGTCTCTCCAGATAATAGTACATCTACTGCTTACATTACAATATAGAAGGCTACAAAAAGAAGAGGCATGATGGGAAATAAAAAACATACAAAGAATATTTAAAGTAATCCTCCGGACCAAAAGGGTGTATAACACCTGCTGTTCTTCTCTGCCGATGTCCCAACTATCTGCTCGTTCAGGGTCCTGCTTTAAGCTGTCCATGTTGGCTACCCCAATTTTCTAGCCACTCACTGCACACTGTGCGTTGGTCTCAGAGCAGGTATAGTGTTTTGGTAGTCTAAGGCCACTTTCACAGGGGCATGTCAAATTCCACATTCTGGCAGCAGTGGCGTGCATGCGTATCTGTTTTTATCTGTACTGCAGATGGTTCGTACAGAATTCGTGGACCTTCCACAATTGAAAATGGAGAAAGGTCGCGGAATCCGGGCCTGGCAGCATTGGCGTCCACAAGTAACTGCTTTCATCTGTACTGCGGATGGTCCGTGCGGCTCGCCGTCCGACATGCACAGCACAGATTTTTTTTTTTCAAGCTCCTGTTTTTCCCGCATCCTCTGAGTCTGCGGCCTTTCTGTATTGTCAATTATGGAAGGGCCGTGGGACAGGCGGCTTCCACTGACTTCAATGTAAGCCGTCCACATGGAATCCGTATAAATATGGAGCATGCTGCGATTTTTCCTTTGCGAGAGGAAAGCGCAATTGGTTTCCACTTGTGTGCATGAAGATGGTCAGTATTTGCTGCAGAACCTAGAGACGGATACTCGCCATGGATTCCACATTACTAATTTGCCCGTGTGCAGGCGGCTAAACTCTACCAATCCCCTGTGGCAGATTAGATAGTGTGAAGATGACATTTATAAAGGTTTTACACCAGTTTCCTGGAGTAGAAAAGTCACAAAAGCATGTGCAAGAGGCACTTGCAGATAAATTTAGCAAAGTTTCAGCCCTCTCTGTTTGCCCCAAAACTTTTTTGAAAATCGGGTGGGGCTTTTCGGTAGAGGATGTGGCTCCAAACCAACTAATTTTTTTGTAATTCATAACAGAAACTAGCATGCATTGCTGTGAGTGAGCACAGAGCTGCACTTAGTACATGAAGAGGGGTGCGCTTCTTCATGTATTAAGTACACTGTCCACTGGGGGAAAATTATACTAAGCCTAGCGTCACTTCTCCCCTAGCAGGTTTGATTGTCTCAGTGGCCATCAAACACGACAGTCGGTCCCCCCTAGTAGTGGTATGAGGGACAATGACATCTCAGTGATATGTTCAAGACATCCTACAGCCACATGTGTTCCTCTCATGGTGCTTTCCAAGAGACATTTTTCAGCGGGGCGTCACAGGAATGTCTCCACAACATTGTCACACTTCCGTGGCTGCCAGGTCCTCAGATTTATCACTAATAGAACATGTATGGGACCATGTAAGACACCAACTTCGACAGCCTACATAATTGCACAGTCCAGAGGCTTAAAGGGGTTGTCTCGCGAAAGCAAGTGGGTCTATACACTTCTGTATGGCCATATTAATGCACTTTGTAATGTACATCGTGCATTAAATAAGAGCCATACAGAAGTTATTCACTTACCTGCTCCGTTGCTAGCGTCCTCGTCTCCATGGTGCCGTCTAATTTCGCTGGCTTCTTGCTTTTTTTAGACGCACTTGCGCTGTGCGGTCTTCTGCCTGGTGAATGGGGCCGCTCGTGCCGGAGAGCTGGTCACCGCGTCGTCATCGTAGCTCCGCCTCCGTCACGTGGTGCCGATCAGCCAATGAGGTGGCTGTATCGGCAGTGGAACGCGGAAGACAGAAGAAGAAACTCCACGGTGCACCATGGGAAGACCCGCGGTGCACCGTGGGAGAAGACCAGCGGCGCCATCTTTAAAAGAAGAAAAGAAGAAGCTGCAGAACGCTGATGCAGGTAAGTGCAATGTGCTTGTTAAAAACTAACACATGCTTTCTTTTTCACAGGGCAGAATGCAGGGGTCCATTTAAAAAAAATAAAAATAAAACGCTTTTGCCGCGAGACAACCCCTTTAATTACAGCAAAATGTGGACTGACCTGCTGCAGAATACCATATGAAACCTGCATTCCTCTTGTATCCGAGCTAGAGACGGTACAACAGGATACTAGAGCCTCCATGCCCCCCCGTATCTCACCTTGTATCCAAGCTAGAGGCAATCCAACAGGGTACTAGAGCTTCCCTTCAAGGGGTCAGTGTTCTGCCATAAATTCTCCTTTTGCTCCAGTATTGTAATCACTTACTTATATCAATTCCCTTCTGACAACTTTCAGGGGAGGGATTATTTTTGACAATGAGTGTACTTAGGATGGTGGGTTGGTAGCATATTACACCAATAGTAAGAGGAAGCAAGGTTCATGGTGATAATCCAGTTTCTCTACAGTGAAAGAGGTGGCTTTTCTTTTCGTTTTATTTTTCTCTTTAGTATTTAGTCCATTTTAAAATTAGGAATATTAACTTTTTTTCTATGAAAATTTGATTTCCTTTAAAACAGTTTACACATAAAGAACATCCAAATGGCTCCTCCACTTTGTGATATCTATACTTAGTAGTAGAACATTTCCCGTGTTCTGAACATTAAAATTCCTTCTCCCTTGTGTGACTTTTCTGGTGCATAACCAGACTTGTTTTTTGTGCAAAACATTTCCCACATTCTGAACATGAATATGGCTTCTCCCCTGTGTGAATTCTCTGATGTCTAACAAGATCTGATTTCTGACCACAACATTTCCCACATACTGAACATGAATATTTCCTCCCTTCTGTGTGAAAGCGCTGATGTCTAAGAAGACGTGTTCTATCAATAAAACATTTGCCACATTCTGAACATGAAAATGGCTTCTCCCCTGTGTGAATTCTCTGATGTTTAACAAGATTCGATTTCTGACCACAACATTTCCCACATACTGAACATGAATATTGCCCCTCTCCTGTGTGGAGGCTCTGATGCATAAGAAAATATGTTCTATCCTTAAAACATTTCCCACATTCTGAACATGAAAATGGCTTCTCTGCTGTATGAATTCTCTGATGTCTAACAAGAACTGATTTCTGTGTAAAACATTTCCGACACTCTGCACATGAAAATGGTTTCTCTCCCGTGTGAATTCTCTCGTGTATAACAAGATGTCTTTTATATGTAAAACCCTTCCCACACTCTGCACATGAAAATGGCATATCTCCTGTGTGAATTCTCTCATGTGCAACAAGATTTGATTTTTTTGCAAAGCATTTCCCACATTCTGAACAGGAATAAGACTTTTCATCTGTGTAAGTTCTTTTGTATGTAAATAGACCTGAGCTTCCACACTGAAAACTGTCACTTTCGCCGAGACCTGTATTTGTAGTAAAATTCTGATATCGATCAGAAAGTTTCTCCTGATCAGGCGGATTATATGATAGATCTGTAGTGGTACATCCTGGCTGAACATTAGCGGTAATGAGGTTTTCTCCTGGAGAGTGCTGCACAATATCTTCATCTTCTGCTTTACACTTTAGCGATGACATGAAGTTTCCACCAAAGTCCTCAATGGGATTTTCTGTTAGGATTAAAATTTTGATTTAGTGATTTTTTTTTCAGCTGTAAAAAGTAGCCAAATATATAAAATTCTTACTAGGCTGGAAAAACACCTGCAGTTTTTGCTATAGTATTTTAAGTCAAAGTCAGAATTAGACTTAGGAAGAGGCAGACGTTTAAATCCTCCTTTTATATTTTCCGTTTCCTTTTAATCCATTTCTAGCTTTCACTAGAAAAAAAAAACACTATCAAAAATTACCCCCAAAACCACATGCGTTTCCAGCCTTATAATTCTTAGCCAACACCATTAAATGCATCAGTGATAACAAACACAATTCATGTCATAGGATCACAAGTTCAATTGCCCTACACTGATATATATAAAATATATAAAAAAAAATTATATAATATATACATATAGTTAAAACAGTAAAAAAAAAACAAAAACTTTTGCACATGCTCTCCTCTTATTTTTTTTTAAATAAAAAAAACCCGCATTTGCCATCATTGCATCTATAGAAACCTATACAATAAATGAAACACTTTTTATCCTGTTCTGCAAATTTTCACCCCTTATTAGATCAAAAATAACGGAGCCTGATGAATGCTTGAGCTGAGACCTCCGTCAGAGCGGCACCTTCAGAGGACCTAACCTGAAGCAAGCAGTTGTGGAAAATAAGAAAAAGCGGAAGGAAGAGAGGAGCGGAACAGCTGGGGACCCCACGATCAAACAAGGGATAAGCCGACATGCAGCGGGGCCTGAAGGAACAGAGCGCTTGGTCACCGCATGCTGCATCCAAGATGGCACCGTGCCTAGAGCCTGCTATCTCTAATAGTGAGGAGGAGGCCTTTTCTGATGGGAAGAACAGGGAGTATATCTCCAAGGGGTTTATGAAGGAGACCATAATGAAAGCCCTACACCCTGTGATATCCGACTTGGCAGAGATTAAAGATGATATCAAGCACATGGGGTGCCGGGTCGGGGAGCTGGAGTCCTCCTCAACCCCCATCACCTCTCACTCTCTTGAAATGGCCCAGGTGATAAAAGACCAACATGACCATCTGAGTAGAGCCCTGATTAGGCAAGAGGTCTTAGAAAACCGGAATATACATTGTAATGTATGTTTTAAACAGCTGCCAGAGTCCTGGGCTGTGGATTCACTATCTAAGGTGGCTAATGATATATTTGTGTCAGTTTACTGGGAGCAGATGGCCAATGACATTAAATACACCTGGCTGTTTCCCTTTGGCCTGGGAATCACCCACAGGGGTTAGAGAATAAATTGCCGCTGTCCGGAGGATCTACAGGAGTGCTGGCAACATCTAAATCTGGAACCGATTGAGCTCCTCTGCTGGCTCCTACTCCCAGAGTTTCCTAAATTTTCCAGACTGGTAACCCTGGAGGCCTGGCACCTGGCAGGAAACTCCAATTTGCCGAAAGGCAAGAATAAAAAGAATAGAGAGGCTGCTCTGGGAGTAGATATTTGATTCTTTGGCTGCTTTCTGCTTATTGCCTTTTAAGTCACTCATTGTGGTGACTTCAAGTTGTGTTGAGGGAATAAATGTTACTAATATCTTGAGGGGCTGGCCTCTTTAGTTGGTTGGATACGGCCTTGGTGGACTGAAAAAGATCATTGCCCGGCTGGCTTTCTGCCCTGCACCGGAGGGGAAGCTCTTTTGCCCCCTCTGGAGCCCTGTTTAGTTCTTGTTCCTAAGTTTAATGTTATGCTTAATGTTGAATTCTTTCTCCACAAGTAGGAACACTCATGTTCAATTAACTCTCATGTTATGGAGGTCCTAGATCGTGCTCGTCAGACCAAGCTGTGTGTGCAGTTAAATTTATCCATCCAATTTATCCTTCACTCCTGAGGGGTAGATCCAGATTTTAAAAATGTTTGAATGTGGAAATGTTTCGCAAAACTCTCTCAAAGTAAAGGCAAACTGGAAAAATTAACTGCGCTACGAAGGGAATTAAGGCTTTGCCTGGAATCCAAATTTAACAAAAAGCATCTCAAGCAGGTAGTTTACGCGCAAGGCAACCAAGGGAGCAAGTTAATAAAGAAGGCTCACGCAAAAAAAACTTCCTTAAATCCATTAAAACTCAAACAGGAACCTCGGTTACGTCAACCCCTGACATTGCTAAGGAATTCCAAAAATTCTATTACCATTTGTATAACCTTAGGGTTCAATTGCCCCTTGGGGATCAGATAGACTCCTGTCTTAAAGGCTTGCACCTCCCCCGACTGGATGAGAGAACTGCTCTCACAGCTCTGGTATAGGACGCAGAGGTGGAGATAATGTTGGACTCATGCCTCCTGGGAAAAAGCCTGGGCCCTGATGGCCTCCTGTTAATATATTATAAGTCTTTCTGATCTTCCATAGTGCTTCGTTTAACAGAACTCTTCAACTCTCTACTTCAGGGAAAAGCTCTCCAAAAACAGGCTCAGGAAGCTCACATTACGCTGATTCAGAAAGAAAACAAAGACCCGGAGATGTGTGGCAGTTGTAGGCCCATTTCCCTCATTAATTTCGATGTTAAGTTTGGGCAAACTTCTCACTAAAAGATTGGAGGAGCCCATCCCCAACCTGGTAAACTGTGAACAGGCGGGTTTTGTGAGGGGGAGGAGGGGCAGGGACAACTGTCTTCGGTTACTGCATGTGGTCAGTTACGCCCAACCTCATTGCATCCCTTTGGCGTTAGTAGGTACAGATGCCGAAAAGGCTTTCGACAGGGTGGATTCGCTATATATGCAAACAGTCGTGTTACATTTCAATATCCCTCCCATGTTTGTCTCTGCCATTATCTCTTTGTACGCTGAGCCATACGCCAGACTTAAAATTAATGATACTCTATCTCTATCATTTGATATTAGAAATGGTACACGTCAGGGTTGCCCACTCTCCCTCATTCTTTTAATTATTGCACATGAACCCCTCCTCCAGAGTGTCAGACTGGATCCTAACATCCAGGGGCTGAACTTAGGTAAACGGGAGCTCACCACAGCTGCTTTAGTGGATGAGATTGTGTTTTGGGTAATAGACGCTGAGGGGCCTGCCTAGACTCATTTCCCTTCTGGAGGAGTTTGGGGGATTATCCAATTTTAAAATTAATTTTGCCAAATGTACAGTCTTAAATATATCCATACCCTTGGTCCGCTGTAGAGCCTTGAAAACTAACGCCCCCTTCTCCTAGTCTGAGACAGCTATTGACTTTCTGGGCATTAAATTAACTAAAAGAACAAAAAAGATTTGTATTCAGCTAATTTTATGCCCCTTATAGTTAAAGGGGTTGTCCCGCGAAACAAAGTTGGGGTATACACTTCTGTATGGCCATATTAATGCACTTTGTAATATACATCGTGCATTAATTATGAGCCATACAGAAGTTATTCACTTACCTGTTCCGTTGCTGGCGTCCCCGTCTCCATGGTGTCGTCTAATTTTCAGCGTCTAATCGTCCGATTAGACGCGCTTGCGCAGTCCGGTCTTCTCCCTTCTGAATAGGGCCACTCGTGCCAGAGAGCTGCTCCTCGTAGCCCCGCCCCGTCACGTGTGCCGATTCCAGCCAATCAGGAGGCTGGAATCGGCAATGGACCGCACAGAAGACCTGCGGTCCACCGAGGGTGAAGATCCCAGCGGCCATCTTCGCAAGGTAAGTAAGAAGTCACCGGAGCACGGGGATTCGGGTAAGTACTATCAGTTTTTTTTTTAAACCCCTGCATCGGGTTTGTCTCGCGCCGAACGGGGCGGGCTATTGAAAAAAAACTAAAACGTTTCGGCGCAGGACAACCCCTTTAAGGTGAAGAATCTCCTGCGTTCATACGACTTACCCTTCAGATCGTGGTTTGGTAGGAAAACATAATGAAGTCCTATGTTCTCCCCATAATCCTGTATAAGATTCGTATGCTTCCCATTCATCTCCCTGTAAGTTTCTTTAAAGCTCTTCGCTTGGCCTTTCTAGGATATGTTTGGAGACAGAGGAGGACGAGACTGGCCTACAGTCTAATAATAAAGAGAGGTTCGGAGGGTGGAATTGATTTGCCTTGCGTTCATGATTTTTATTTAGCTTCTCAACTTAGCTATTGGATGGAGCTGGTTAGTCCTATTAGGGACCACCTTCTACATCTGTTAGCCAAGAGATCATATGGTAATACTCTTTTAGAGGATCTCTGGTTTCCTCAAAAAAAAAAGTTAGTTACAGATCCGGGGGTTTCAACCCCTTGCTTCGGGGTCCCTGTGAGACCTGGGATGGTTTGAGGGAGGTTTTAGCACCCAGACCTTACCTGGTCACCTCACTGCAAGCATTATATAGACTCCTGGATTTCCCTTTAGACCCATGCACAGTTAGTCTCTGGAGGAAATGTGCAGATAGAACCATTGATGATCTACAAGCCTTAGCTCATAAGACTCCACTGAATGCATTACAAACCCTTCTACCCAATTAGGCCTTTTCTTTTTTGCAGTCAGCCCTTGTGGTCAAAATGTTTGGGGATTTTTTTTAGCTTTATAAAATCAACTAGACCCGTGTCTCCCTTTGAGAGAGCAGTAAGGGACGGTAAACTCACATTCAGGAAAACTGCGTTTACTCACAGTTTTATTTCTCCTCCGGTACTTTCTAAACCTGCCTTTCTCACCTCTAGGGAGAAGGAGCTGCACATTTCTCTTTCAGTGGAAGATACTAAACTTATCTTCAAAACGGCCTTTGGACTTTTCACTTGCATTCTGTCACAAGAAAGCCACTACAAACTTCTGGTGAGATGGTACAAGACACCGCAGTGGCTCTGTGATTATAATCTGGCCTCTCATGGCAGGTGCTGGAGGTGTGATGCAGGAACAGGCTCTTATTTACATATTTGAATGTGTATGGAAGAGCGCTCACTGCGGAGATGTCAACACTGTGGTGGTCCTGCGGAATATTCTATAGTAGGAGGTCAATCTTCTCAGATATAGCCAGGAATGTATAGGTGCTCCAAAGAAATCTCATATCACTGATGAAACGGCAGCCAGAGGATACTCCATTCACAGAGTGAAGGAGACAATAAAATGGCAAGACAAAAAGAGAAAAACTCCTCAGCGCTCACACCAATGTAATGCATACAGGTATAGGTGAAAACGGATGAAACTTACTCGGTGGAGGCGCCTATAGCCCAGGCGCCTCCCAATCCAGGATTAGCTTGTCGCACGGGGATGAAAGCCAGCAGCAGCAGAGATGTTTTCACAACTTTTATTACGTGCAATCAAGGTACACAACGCGTTTCGGCCTGGAGGCCTTTTTCAAGTGTACACAAGCTAATCCTGGATTGGGAGGCGCCTGGGCTATAGGCGCCTCCACCGAGTAAGTTTCATCCGTTTTCACCTATACCTGTATGCATTACATTGGTGTGAGCGCTGAGGAGTTTTTCTCTTTTTGTCTTGCCATTTACATATTTGGTGGGAGTGCCCGGTTTTGGCACCCTTTTGGCATGACGTTGAGGAGGGGCTGCGGAAATTCTCCCCGAATTTATCAATTATACCTGAAATTATTTTTTTTGGAGGCCCTCTGCACTCTTCCACCTTTTAAAACACAGGCTAGTTGCCTTTCTGATAGACGCGGCAAAGGCCCTCATTACCCTTCTATGGCTTCAAAAGGTACCTCCGTCATTGGTGCAATGGAAGGAAAGGGTGGATCTTTCCTATAATTTAGTAGAGCCATCTAGGAGGTCAAAGGGCGCTCACAACAATGCTCTACAGATCTGGAGCCACTGGCGTAGATAGAGAGAGGAGTTGCAGGGCTGTTGATCGTTTGAGCGTTGGGTGGGACATTGATTAGGATTTGATTCTTGTTAATGTCCCGCTCGGGTTTCTCTGAAGGGTTGATGGGTCTCGGCTTCCCTCGTAGTGGAGCTCTCTGTCCTTTGTCAATTCTCGAAAAGGCAATGGGTTAGACAGTATACTACTGTACCTCGTAGTGTTATTTGTGGAAAGACACCAACATGAAACTACATAAATAGATTAAAAACTGCTCTTTCTAAAAAGTCACAAAGTAAAATAAAATTTGAAGTGTCCTTCTTGAGTTACATGTGTTCTAAATTAAATTGTAAAATTTGCAGAAGTGATTTTTTTTTAACCAATTGCAGTGGGGAATAAAATAGTAAGTATGCAAGAAAAATGGCCAAATTCCAGCTTAGTTAAGCTGTTAATATGTTCTAGGGTCCTAAACTTGTGGAGAGTTTTGTCTCAACAACATTTACAAGCCACTTTGGGCCTTATTAGCACCAAACCCTGACTTTAAATATTCTTATTCTACCCAAAAAGTTGAGTGCACCAAGTGTCAACGAGCTATCTTGCTTTGATCAAAAACTGCGGCACCACAAACCTGGATATTGTTTTTATAAACGACCTCTGCGAGGCAAGAATGACTTTTATGCAAATGATCCTAGTGCCTCAACCAGGCAATACACCAAGCTGAAACTTTGCAGAACTTAATACAAGAGGTGTATGAACATTCTGTAAAAATGTGAACAAAACTAAGGGTGGTCGAGCAGGGAGCCTCCCCCAACTCAGGCTAGTTGACATTGAATGAATCATGTGGCTCCAGAGTTAGTGCAGGAAGGAGGGTTTCGGATTATGGGGAACGGGACGGACTCTGCTGTTTGCTACAGGCTCTACCATAGAGATGGGCTGCATGTCAATATCGAAGGTGCAGCTATGCAGGGTGAGAAGATGGCTAGAAGGTTGGAGGAGTGTTTAAACTAGGAATTGGTAGGAAGGGCAGCAAGATAGATAGGGGGAGGGGGGGGAAGACAATATAGACAGTGACCTGGGACTAAGTAATGGAAATGGGGGTGGAGTAGTGGGAGGGGTTAGTACAGTTAGAACTGTCCGAATAGATAGTAGGGACACATGTAGTATAACACATAACCAAAACCTTCTAAAATATATGGCGACTACTGCTATAAGTCTGACCAATAAAGTAGACGTTGGGGATTTAACCGTTAACCATTTAAATCCCCCGAACGATGTTACTCCACTTTAAATATACACTTAGACCTACAATCTCGCTCTCCACCATGGCAAACAAATTTACTTCACCTCCCTCATCTCCTCACTATCACACAACCCCAAAATAACTTTTCGACACATTCCACTGCCTCCTCAGCCTCAAAGAACAGGCCCCCATGATGGATCTCAGTGCTGGAGAACTAGCGGCCCATTTCAAAGAAAAAAAACCCCAAAAAACATCCAAAAAGAAATCTCTGAAAACTGCATGGCTAGCCCTGATCGCTGTCTCCTCAGCACTGCTTCCATCACTCACTCACGTTCTAGTATAGAACCAATGACAGAAGAAGAAGTCTCCAGTCTTTCCGCTGCTCACCCCACCATCTGGGCTAGCGGCACTCTTCCCTCACACCTCCTCCGATCCCTTTCTCCAGCTGTCATTACCCACCTCACCACCATCTTCATCCTCTCCCTAACCACTGGCAATTTTCCCCTCCTCCTTGAAACACTCCACCATATCCACTCTGCTGAAAATAAAAATAATAGCTAAACTATTAAATTACCTTTATGACGGCCAAGTCGTGTGGCGACTATTCCCTACTCCTATTTCCTGGTTTTCCTCTTATCTCTCTTTCAGCATCTCCTCTCCACTTCCTGTCGCTGTTGGGGTCCCCCAGGGGTCATTCTTTGGTCCCATCTTCTTCTCCATCTACCCAGCAACAATCGGACAAACCATCCACAAATTTGGCCTCCAAAATCATCTCTTCGATGATGACACCCAGCTACACACCGCAACATCTCAGCACCATTACTCCAAAATATCACCGACTCTCTGTCCGCTGTCTCTAATACCATGCCCTCCCTTTTTCTTAAACTTAAAGGGGTTGTCCCGCGCCGAAACGGGTTTTTTTTTTTTTTCAACCCCCCCCCCCCCCCCCCCCGTTCGGCGCGAGACAACCCCGATGCAGGGACCTAAAGAAAGCT
Organism: Eleutherodactylus coqui; assembly: GCF_035609145.1. Taxonomy (NCBI): domain Eukaryota; kingdom Metazoa; phylum Chordata; class Amphibia; order Anura; family Eleutherodactylidae; genus Eleutherodactylus; species Eleutherodactylus coqui. Next base: position 40,604,235 of record NC_089837.1, read on the forward strand.
TACCGGAGCGCTTACCTTAATCCCCGCGCTCCGGTGACTTCTATACTTACCGGTGAAGATGGCCGCCGGGATCCTCTTCCTCCGTGGACCGCAGCTCTTCTGTGCGGTCCATTGCCGATTCCAGCCTCCTGATTGGCTGGAATCGGCACGTGACGGGGCGGAGCTACACGGAGCCGGCATCCTGCACGAGAGGCTCCATAGAAGAAAGCAGAAGACCCGGACTGCGCAAGCGCGGCTAATTTGGCCATCAGAGGCCGAAAATTAGTCGGCACCATGGAGACGAGGACGCCAGCAACGGAGCAGGTAAGTATAAAACTTCTGATAACTTCTGTATGGCTCATAATTAATGCACAATGTACATTACAAAGTGCATTAATATGGCCATACAGAAGTGTATAGACCCACTTGCTGCCGCGGGACAACCCCTTTAACCTCTCAAAAACTGATCTTCTCATCTTTCCGCCTTGCAGCCAACCTTCCCCCAACATCTCCATAACAGTACCTGGCACCATAATAACCCCCATATAGCATGCCTACTGTCTCAGGGTTACATTGGATTCTGACCTCTCCTTCACACCCCACATCCAATCTCTGTCCCAACATTGCACTTACAGCTCATAAATATTGCTAAAATCCAGCTTTCTCACCACAGACCCACTAAAGACACTCATTGTCGCCCTCATCCATTCTCAACTTGACTACTGCAACTTGCTGCTCATCGCCCTTCCCCGTACCAGACTCTCCAACCCATACTAAATGCGGTAGCTAGACTTCTCTTCCCATCAGCCACTTCTCAGACATCTCTGCACTATGCCAGTTGCTGCACTGGCTGCCCATCCATCACAGAACTACATTTAAACTTATCAAACCCACAGAGCACTCCATGGGCCATGCTACTGTACATCACCACCCTCCTGCCCGTACACCACCCAGCCTGTACACTCCAATCAGCTAACACATTTATATTAAACGCCCCTCTAATATCCTCACATGCTCATCTATAGGACCTCTCTAGAGCAGCACCGATCCTCTGGAACGCATTACCCAAAAACATCCAGACAATCCCCGACGCATGGAACTTCAGACGCGCCTTAAAAATGCACCTCTTCATGAAGGCATACCAAATCTCCTGCTCTAATCCCCAACATGCCCCCTGCCCCTCCCTATGGCTCCTCACACTTGCCTATTGTAAACATTTTCTGCCCCTGTACCTCATTATCACCCCTCCCCATTTTGTTTCCCAATAACTGAATACCATTTAGAATCCTCGTACAGTTTGTGTTCCCCCGTGCCTCATCTCCTGCCCCTGTACCTCCTGTATCCCCCCCACGCTGTCTGTTTCCAAAAACAACATGTAATTGTATTGGTTGTGTCCCCAGTGCTTTGAAAGCGCTGCGGAATACATTGGTGCTATACAAATCTGATACAAGTATGTACAGTATATAGTAAGCATATAAGCCATACAATTTAGTACACATCCACCAGGACTGGTCCGGGCCTGGAGAACAGAAATAAATACCGCTGATTTGTAGAAAATAAGTGCTGTTACAAAAAAAACAGTTAACTACACCAAAACAACCCTTGGTATATAGAACAGACGGGGAAGGGGAAGAGGGAAGAGGGGAGCAAATAAGAAGGGGTGAAGAGTATCTACATCTAACTCTTCTTAACCTGAGGGAGTACAATCATTAAAGGTCGTATGCTCCCCCTACTTATGCAGCTTCACAATCTCTCTGAGGTTTGAATCTGCACCAAAGGCTGCCAAACGGCACAGAACTCGGAGAAAGAGTTTTCGTCATCAGCCCTCATTTTCTCACATCTCGAGGGCATTCAGGGTTTCCACCCATGTCGCTCTAGAGGGAGCAGTCGTGGTGCGCCACAACCTGGGGATAATCAGCCAGGAAGGGTTTAAAATTAAGCGAAAACGCCTGGCCAGGGTCTGAAGGCAGGTGAATCCCAAGGTATGTCATAGAGGATCTCTGCCAACGAAATGGGGACTCCCTCTCCAGGGAAGTCGTCTCGGCCTCTGGCAAAGTCATATTTGAAATCTCTGATTTTGTTAAATTAACTTGAAACTCACTAACCCTTCAAAATTCCCAACATTCTTGTTGTAGCCCCGGGGGGGCATGAGAGGAACACAAGCAAGTCATCCGCGAAGAGTGAGAGAGCTTACACTCCGCAGGGCCCACTCTCACCCAGTTTATCGAGCCGTTTTGTCGTGAGGGATTTGGATGAATGATTATTCGTTAACCCCTTCCTCTCAGAAATGTATATTACTGTCGGCAGCTCATCCAGTGTATATATGAGGAGGCATGCTGCTGACAAATGATATTTCTTATGCCCTCATAAAATCTGTGATGAACCCCTTTACAACATAGGACATACATTTACAACCTGGTTGTGCGAGATTTATATGGAGTAGGATGGTGAACCGATCCCGCCCCCATACCATCTGCGAACGCTGATTGTGACCGTTAACCCTCCAAATGCTGCTGTCTAATCTGACAGCAGCATTTAAATGCCCCAATTGTTGTTCGGGAGTCCTGAATAGTCTGCTGCGACGTGATTGCGGGGTTCCATTTGGTTGGCATGGCACCCAGAAGCCTTCTGATGGGTGAGGCAGTGGTATCCTGCTAAATTTTGTTAAAAATTGCTCAACACTGTTGGGGCAGGTGCGCTGCCATGATGGAAGCAACTGCCCGTTTGCCCACACAGCGCTAAGCAATTTTTGATGAAAAACAGCACGATACCCTCGCCTCACACTCCGTATTCATCTCATCTTGCTCTGCTCAATTTATTTGTTATGAGTAGTTTGAGTGGAAAACAGACGAAAATTCTAACAACTTGTTGGAGGAAAAAAAAAAAATCACTGGAGCCGAACACAACCTTCCCCAACAACATTGGCTGACGTACCTCCTCAGAAGGGTTCTGCAGACATTCACCAAGCAACAGAAGCCTGTACTACTAACACCCTGCCCACCAGAAGGAGATTCAAGATGCTTTTGATTCCCGGCGGCTGCGGGTTCCCACACAGAATCTGTTCTTCTGCACTAGAAGCTGCATTCAGCTTTCCTTCACACCATTTCAGTGCCCGCTCTCAGCCGAGATCCAATGCAACCAATTGCTGAAGTACCCGAAACACAAGGACCGTTCCCTGTCCAGAATTTACGGAGTAACTACGGAAGAATGTTTCCCGAACATCTCTGAATTTACTGTCACATTCGGCATAAAATATGGAAGATTTTACACCCTTGGATTTTTTTCTCCTCTACTTTTATTACAGATGAATTGGAGTTTATTATTCACCAAACCAATTTGTATTGTCGCCAGTTCTTTTCCCCAAATCCATTTATTCATCTATTCTAAACAATGGACCCCACGAATTGTGCTGAAGTTAAAAAATAAAAATGGGACTCAACATGGGGTCAGTGAAAGTCCTCAGTTAAGTGATATTACACGTACCGCACCTGTATTCCCTGCTGTCGCATCTTTGGCATCCATAAGCTGATGGAGCCATATGAATATGTTTGACATATATAGCAAATATAGGGGTCTAAAGTAATATGAAAGAGCCTAAATTGGTAAGATCCTAAATTAAATGTCATACTGCTGACATGGAAAAGCACTGCACAAGATGGTATCAGGGCCTCAAGACAATATCAGGCAACAAGACACTGAAAAAAAAAAAAAGTATAAAATAGTGGAAAACATACTATATCTTATAGGACTCTTCTTACCCTGTGATATCAGAGGCTGGTGATCCTCCATCTTGACATCCTTGTACAGATCCTTGTGTCCTTCTAAATACCCCCACTCCTCCATGGAGAAATAGACAGCGACATCCTGACACCTTATAGAAACCTGACAACACAATGATACCGTCATTACCCAGACTCCTCTAGTGCTGTTACTGTATAATTACCCAGCATTCCCAGCAGTGTCACCTCTCCAGTCAGCAGCTCAGTGATCTTGTTGGTGAGTTCTAGGATCTTCTGCTCATGTATCGGTAAGTGAGGAGGAGCCTCTGTGATGGGGGTCTGGCTCCTGCTCCATCCTCCTGACTCATGGAGATGGCTGTTGGGAGTCGTACCGTCACCCGATGTCTTCTTCACTATTGTGTAATCCTGTAAAATATTATTTTACTGAAAGACAAATTTCCAGTGGATGTGGTTGGAAAATCAAAAGTAAGTGAATTTAAGGCCTCCTTCACACGGGCAACAAAGTCGCATGATTTTGTTACGTTGCTACAAATCGCATGTATGTGAAGCCCATGCTGTCCTATGGGTTCCTTCACACAGGCAATGTTTTGTAGCATGCAACAACGCAACACAAAAACCTCGCAGGTCCAGAGATATGCCCGCGACTTGTGAGATTTTGTAGCCCATGTTTAGCTATGGAGCCTTCCTCTTTGTTGCATCGCATAGCATAAAAATGTGATTTTCTTGCGGTGCAACTTTAACAGTAGGAAATCCTACTGTCAAAGCCAAATCTAAACCCTAGCTGCAGAAAACAAAAAATAAAAAACCAAACACATACATCACCTTAGAAGCACTTTCCGACGACGACGCAGCTTCTTCCCGGGTCCCGGCACTGTTTCTCTTCTTCATCTTCTGGCCGGGATTGAAAACTCCCCGCCGCCTGGAAGCGCTGGCTGAGATTGGCTGACGCTTAGCCAACCACAGCCAATGCTCGATGAATGGCTGTGATTGAACCCGGGGAGAAGCTGCGGTGGTGCCTCGGACAGCGCAGGAGAGGTGATGTATGCTTTTTTTTTTCTTCAGCTACAGCTTATTTTCGAGGTAGGGCTTATATTTCAATAATGTATTTTCTCTTCTCTTAGTTTGACTTGTTATATAATACAATAAATATGAATAGCTTACCTCTCCGGTCAGCAGGCAGATGATCTCTAAGGAGAGGTTTAATATTCTTTTGGCAACTTCATTCCCATCCTTGCTCATCCTTGGTGGATCATTCAGGAGAAGGACCATTTTGGATGGGATCTAGTACTGGACCTTAAAAAAATAAATAAAAGAGAGTCTCTAAATCCTACTGGAAACCTCATCCTGTGTGAAACACAGACCCTCACTTATTGAGCACTGAAAGAAACGGTATTTCAGAACTTTCACTATATAGAGTCAATGGATTTGCCATAAATATCTAGGTTGCTGCCCAAGCTTTTTCCATAACTCCCATAGATGTGAACAGAGAGCTGTACGTGTGGCCACCTCTTCATTCAATGTCCTCCTGGATGTAACTGCTGCGGACCCCTGGTCTGCACGTAAAGTGGATGCAGAAAAATTTACATCACATTATCATCTATGGCATATTCTATGGATATTTAGTATATAAAGAAACTCAGCACGCCTATCTTACACAAAACAAAATTAGTCTAGTTGCCATCTGCTCCTATTGACGTCTACCTTCTGCCACTTCCTCCACTTTAGTCTGTGATTCCTCCTATCTGTAGTATCATGGTTATCTAGGTTACCGCCGGCTCCCATTCAGTTTCATCCTTTACCGCTGGAGTGCTACAGTCACTATAGTTTTTCCTTCCTCTTCTCGGCGCTCCAGCAGCTCGGATCACCAATGTGAAACAGCAGCAGCAACACTGTTGGATTTCCTCTTCACCAAGTCTGAGCCGGTAGTCCAGCCAGCATTCTGTTTCCCCTGTTACCCCCCTGCTCCATCTCTCATCTGCTGTCTGACCTCCAGGGGTTCTGGCTGTCGAGTCACTTGCTTAGAAATTAAAGTTACACCCTATGAAATCTCCTTAATGAATCGTCGGCTGGTTTTCTTCTTCAGCCCTGAACCTCCCTCTTCCTCCTTTCTGCTGTGTGTCTGAGAAACAATGTTGTCTAAATGCTGGAGATACTATATTACTTCACTACTGGTCAAACATTTTAGGCTGCTTTCACACGGCCAAAAATATATATCACACGAGATTTGTGCGTTGCGAGACGCACAAATATGAACCCAATTCTTTTGAATGATGAACATGAGCGATTTTTTTCTCCTTTGCGGTGTGGCAATGCGTAAGAGCGATGGAAGGTTTCCATTGAAAACAATGGGAAATAATGACCGATCCTCTGATGCGGCTGAAATTCACGGACTGACATTGCGCTCGGCTGTGCGAAACTAGCCTTAGAACCCCTTAATTTTTCCTGTTCCTTATGAAATTAGCAGCTCAAGTCCAGCAAATACCATGAAATGGTTCAGTAGTGAAAATATAAAAATCTTATATTTTAGGCTGCATTCCCACAAACGTATATCGGCTCGGTTTTCATGCCAAGCCAATATATGTCGTCCTCATCTGCAGGGGGGAGGATGGAAGAGCCAGGAGCAGGAACTGAGCTCCCGCCCCCTCTCTGCCTCCTCTCCGCCCCTCTGCACTATTTGCAATGGGGAGAGGCGGGGTGGGGTGGGGCTAATTACCGGACCTTAGCTCCGCCCCATCCCGCCTCCTCTCATTGCAAATAGTGCAGAGGGGTGGAGAGGAGGCAGAGAGGGGGCGGGAGCTCAGTTACTGCCTCTGGCTCTTCCATCCTCCCCCCCCCCCCCCCTGCAGAGAGAGACAACGTATATCGGCTCAGCGTGAAAACCGAGCCGATATACGTTCGTGTGAACGCACCCTTAACCTGAAACACAACAATGATTTTCACTAAATGGCTTTTTTAAGGGAACACATGAAGGGCAGCTGCTCTGCAACACAGAAAGCAAATTATGGTTTGAAATTAGATGTAAACTATTCTTACAGGTGTCTCAAGTTTTGTAGATTACTTTCAAACCTTCTGATTCTATATAACCAGTGTTGGAACAGACTTCATTACAACACCCTCTAGGGCAGGTTTTGGACAGTTGTGCTCTTCAGGACGGAGCACATTGCTATCATGTTGGCAAGATAAAGGTAATTAACCAAGGACAACAGACAGACAATTATAACCCTAAGAAGTGTAGGTCTGTCCTACAGGGAAATTGCCAAGATAGCCAAGGTGGCAGTCAGTGCAGTTTCCTTTTCCATCAAAAGGCACTTGGAAACTGACAAGATGATGTCTGCCAGACAGAAGGCCACTACAAAAATCAGATGACAAGCTTTTGAGAGTCAACAGTTTGTGTGATCGGCGCCTCACAGCACAAAATCCTCAAGTACAGTTTCATGCAGCAGAAATTATACAAATTTCCATTTTAATTGTGAAGAGGAGACTTCTATCCACAGGTTTGAGAGATAAAGTATCAGTAAGAAAGCCACTGCTAAGATTGCAAAAAAAAAAACACATGCCTGGGCCAAGCAGGAGCTTCAGTGGACTACCGAAGGCTGGAAGAAGGTCCTATGGACTGATGAATCAAACTTGGACATCTTTGGTAAGTCAAGTCAAGTATGGGAAAGGTTGGTTCCCGAGTATGTGACACCAAATGTCAAATATGGAAGAAGCGTGATGGTCTGGGGTCTTTTAATGGATCCAGAGTTGGCAATTTGCAGACTGGCACACTGGACAAAGAGCTAGCCCAGCATTGTGATAGTTGGTTGGTCAGAGGTTCATATTACAGCAAGACGAGGATCCAAAACATAGTTCTAGGTTATGTCAGAAATAGTTAAAGGGGTTGTCCCGCGGCAGCAAGTGGGGTTATACACTTCCGTATGGCCATATTAATGCACTTTGTAATGTACATCGTGCATTAAATATGAGCCATACAGAAGTTATTCACTTACCTGCTCCGTTGCTGGCATCCTCGTCTCCATGGTGCCGTCTAACGCTGTCTTCTCCTTCCATTTAGACGCGCTTGCGCTGTGCGGTCTTCTGCTGTGTTCAATGGAGCCGCTCCGGCATGCTCGCGCCGGAGAGCTGGTCTGCGCATGCGCAGAAGACATGTGCGGCGCGAGCACGCCGGAAATTATAGTCCAGGCCGTTACGGACACAATGATACCACACGTCAGGTTTTTCTTAAATATTTAATTTTTTTTTTTTATACAAAAAGGGGGAAATTATTTAAAAACGTGTTTTTTTGTTACTTTTCTTTACACTATTGTATCATTTACATTGTTTATACCCCTGAAGGGCACCTTAACCATAGCCTCTATGATAAGGCATTCAAGGACTTCTATATGGCAATGCCTTATCGCTTGCTATGGTGATCATTGGCAAAGCTGGGCGCCAGTATCGCATCCTGTTGCCATGGCAACCCATCGGTGCTCCGTGATCATTTTGTCGGGGTCTGATGATGTCACAGAGGGAGTGCGCTCCCTCTGTGAACCCTTTACAGGCCGCAATCTACATAGATCATGGCATGTAAGGGTTAACAACGGGGGTCGCTGGGCTGAGGCACCGCCACTGTTGCAGCGGGAGGCCCTCTATTGGTAACAGCCGGCTCCCGTTGCCTGATGGTGCGGGCTCACTTCCGATCCCACTCCATCTACATGACGTAAGCTTTCGTAAGCTCATGTTGCGTTAAGTACCCCGCTGCCATGATGTAACCTTACGTCCCGTGGTGTTAAGGGGTTAAACTCTGCTGTATTAGTTTAATATGTCTCCACCTGAAATATGGGTGGAGAGGTGGGTTGGCGGGGCAGTACGCTTAGGTAACGCCCCTAGCTGGGGATTGGCTCCCGGAGACATTGCTGGTGGCAGCGTGGGCTCTATCTTGACAAATGAATGAGGTCGGCTGCGGCGCACACCAGTGGCTGGAGGAGGTAGGACGCCTGAAGTCGAGAGCCCTGTCCTCCCCTACAATCCAACCTTCTCCTTCCACCCCTGTGTGAGCGCTCTCATATACATCCCCCCCTCCACTGGAGGATAACCTCCCCCGCACCCCTGTGTGAGCGCTCTCATATACATCCCCCCCTCCACTGGAGGATACCCTCCCCCGCACCCCTGTAGTAATAACCACATGGACCGTGTCTGACCTCCCCACAAGACCCTCCGCCGCCTCTTACCTCTATATACAAGTCTCTGAAGAATGCTGGCTGATAACAAAGAGAACAGCAGCGACCACAACCTGCTCTGTGTGTGCTACACTGCAATAGGACCTGTGATGATGTCACTGTCATGTGATCAGTAGGGGCGGAGCTCAGCAGTGAGGACAGGTGGTGGCTGAAGGACCTGTGAAGATGTCACCGTCATGTGATCAGTATATAAGGGCGGAGCTCAGTAGTGAGGAGGAGAAGTGGTGGCTGAAGGAAATGTCATGTGATGAGCATATGAGGGGGTGGAGCTCAGCAGTGAGAATTGGTGGCTGAAGGACCTGTGATGATGTCACTGTCATGTGATCAGTAGGGGGCGGAGCTCAGCAGTGAGGAGGATAAATAGCTGTGAGGCGGAGAGATGAGAGTGGTTAGTGATAGTCGGCTGATTGGACGGCGCCTGAATTCTCTGCCATAAATACATATTAGTGACCTTTCACACGGGGCGGAATTACACTGCAGGACGCCGCCAAATCCCCGGCTGCGCAATTCCACACCAAATCTACCGCTCTGACTGCAGGTTTTTACCGTGGCTTGTGGTGCGGCCTCTTCCGCCCCGTGTGAGCGGCCTGGAGAGGAAATCCCGGGTTTATAAAGTAGTCAGAAAGTGCCCGTGGGAGCTGCCGGCCGTCGCACACGGGGGGATGTTATTGTACGGCGCACGGTGCTGACAGCCCAGTGATTTGTATTGGGCCGCTCACAGCTGCGGTTTACATGTGCGAAAAAAATCACAGCATGTTGTGTCTTGGCCGTCATTGTTATAAAGAGGCTGACATTGCCTTGCAGGAATGCGGCCTTCCAATAGGTGGCGCTGCAGAGATATTGTTCCATCTTCCTTATTGGCACGTATTACGCCTGCATGCATGCCAAGATAGTGCTGGGGATTGGTGGCACGCACATACATGGCATTACACACCTGCTACGGTCTCACGCGCAAAAGAGAGAGACCGGCAGGCAGCTGTGTGAGACAGCCCGCGGGCAAGAGGGTTGCCATGGAAGGTGCAGCAGCGGCGTCCACAGGTGGAGAATCATGGCAATTAGCGGGATTTAAATCATGGCATGCTGCAATTGCCGCAGTGAGCCAATCGGCTCATCTCGGAGACCTGTCTGCCCCCCCCCCCCCTCATCGGAATATCGCTAGTGATATTCCGCCCCGGCCGTGGACAGGGGGCCTTACTCTTACTATTGTGGGTAAAATGAAGGGTTTCCAAGAGACACTGTCTTATATTATTTTTTGCTCCAAAAGAGGCACAGTGGATTATTTTCGGGGGAAAGCGGCGTCCCGGTCCTTCCCGCTGGTCTTCCCGGTCCTTCCCGCTGGTCTTCCCGGCGCTGCGGTAGACTGCCGTGTAATCCTCAGCACTGACAGAGGATTCTCTGGTTGGTAACGGAGCTTTGAATACCATGCCTCCAGCATACAAGCGCTGTGATTGGATCAAGCGCCAGCCAATCAGAGCCGGCGCTCGATCATTCACAGCCGGTGAATGACATCACTGAAAGGCTCTGATTGGCTGGTGCCCAATCCAATCACAGCACTTGTGTATTTAAAGCCCCGTTACCAAGCAAAAAATCCTCTGTCAGCATTGAGGATTACACGGACACCTGCCACAGAGTCAGGGAGCCCAGCGGGAGGGACGCCGGCAGCTAGGTGGGTATTGCTTTTTTTTTTTTTTTCACGTAATGGTGCTAGGGCTTATTTCAAGACTTTCCCTGAGCCTCCACCCTGAAAATTAGGGTAGGGCTTATTATTGCGGTAGGTGTTATTTTTGGAGAAACACAGTAACAAGGAAAATAGCCGGATAACTCCGCATCAGCCGGTTTATGGGAGATCGCTGCTGTCACACCAACCTGAGCAGCCTCTACCAGGAGGGAAGGTCTAGACTGGACCAGGGAGTCACTGGATGTTGTAGGGTACCACAGGGGGCAGTATAGGAGGGTCACCATTACTAGTGGAGTACCATAGGGGGCAGTATAGGAGGGGTCACCGTTACTAGTGTGGTACCACAGGGGGCAGTATAGGAGGGGTCACCGTTACTAGTGTGGTACCACAGGGGGCAGTATAGGAGGGGTCACCGTTACTAGTGTGGTACCACAGGGGGCAGTAGAGGATGGGTCACTCTTACTAGTGGGGTACCACAGGGGGCAGTATAGGAGGGGTCACCGTTACTAGTGTGGTATCATAGGGGGCAGTATAGGAGGGTCACAGTTACTAGTGGAGTACCACAGGGGGCAGTATAGGAGGGGTCACAGTTACTAGTGTGGTACCACAGGGGGGCAGTAGAGGATGGGTCACTCTTACTAGTGGGGTACCACAGGGGGCAGTATAGGAGGGGTCACCGTTACTAGTGTGGTACCACAGGGGGCAGTAATAGGAAGGGTCACTCTTACTAGTGGGGTACCACAGGGGGCAGCATAGGGTCACTCTTACTAGTGTGGTACCACAGGGGGCAGTATAGGAGGGTCACAGTTACTAGTGGAGTACCACAGGGGGCAGTATAGGAGGGGTCACCGTTACTAGTGTGGTACCACAGGGGGCAGTATAGGAGGTGTCACTCTTACTAGTGAGGGTACCACAGGGGGGCAGAATAGGAGGCTCAAAGTTATTAGTACCTGGGGGTCGATTTGGGGCCCAATTTTTTTAAAATAAATTAAGGACCTGGTAGACGGATTGTGCAGTAAAAGATCCATATTTGCAGATGATACAAAACTACGTAAAGTAAACCACAAGAGAGAACAACGCCGGTGCGAATGGATTTGAAGGGCAGAAAAGTGGCAGATGAGGTGTAACCCTGATAAATGTGTGATTCTGCACGAGCAGAGGAAATACATGTCACCATTACACACTAAAGCCTCGTTCACACGAGTGTGGGTTTTGCGTGTTCATAATGCCAATGAGATCCTATAGAAGCGGTTATATGCGCGGAATTTGAAGCACAAAACGGCGAGCACCTATAAAAGATAAAACAAGGTGGTCTGGTAAGGTGTCAGCCAGTAGAGCAAAGTGTGATTGTTCCCAGTGAGAGAAACCAAGTCATCTTGTAGATATGATACCTTTTAATGACTAACAAAAATACATGATGTTACAGCAAGCTTTCAGATCTTCTATGAATCCTTCCTCGGGCTAAAATGAAACTGGTTTGGATGGGGCACATATATATAATACACAAATGCAGACAGGACAGCCCTCTTGATTGAAATACAAATGTTTATACACAGAAATGTGAGACTGTTTTGGACTCAAAACTTAAACTGAGCTGAGACATAAATACTTGATCAGTCCACTGAGCTCAGGAATGTAACACTTTTACAATGTGTCTTATCTTTCCTTCAACCTGCTCATGAAAGGGGATGCAGCACCACCTAGTGGTTAGCAACATTCTTACAAGTCAAGTTCTGAATTTTCAAATGATTCTAAATTTTAAAATTTTATAAAAGATAGGACATAGGTGCGTGTTTTTCCTGAGTTTTCATTGACTCCTATGGAAGCAGGAGTTAATAGAAACTCTGTTAATCCCCACTGGGAATCCCCTCATCACTGAACACTGTGACAGTGAGCAACACCGGTCCCATTGAAAGCAATTGGAAAGCATCATGCTCCTCTGACACAGCTGTGACAGAGGATTCTTTCATCCGTGGGGAGTCGCATCATCACTGAACACTGACAGTGCTGTCACAGTGTTCAGGGATTAGGGGACCTTCGTGGAGCAGCTGCTCCAGTGAACAGGTAAAGTTTCATGCACTGCCCATATGAAACTTTGCCCGTTCATGCGTTTTCCACATAAGCGAGGAGCACATTTTTTTCACACACTCGTGTGAATGAGGCCTAAATGGGAAAACACTGCGTAACACAGACCTGGAAAAGGACTTGGGGATTTTAGTTAACTGTAAGCTTAACTGGAGCAGCCAGTGTCGGGCAGCTGCTGCCGAGGTAAATAGGATCATGGGGTGCATCAGAAGAGGTCTAGAGGCGCATGATGAGAACATTGTTCTTCCTCTTTACAAGTCCCTGGTCAGACCACACATGGAATATTGTGGACAGTTTTGGGCACCGCTACTCAAGGACATATCAGAGCTTGAGCGGGTACAAAGGCTGGCAGCTAAAGTAAGAAAAGGAATGGGTGGACTACAATACCCAGAAAGGATATCCACAGGGTTATTTACATTAGAAAAAAAAGACATCTGAGGGATGACCTAATGACTATGTATAAATATATCAGGGGACAATACAGAGATCTCTCCCATCATCTATATATACCCAGGACTGTAACAAGGGGACGCTCTCTATACCTAGAGGAAAGAAGGTTTCTACACCAATGTAGAAGGGGGTTCTTTACTGTTAGTGTAGTGAAGCTATGGAACTTTTTGCCTGAGAATATGGTGATGGCAAAACTCACTAACATACAAGAGGGGCCTGGTCGCCTTTCTTGAGCGTTAGAATATTACATGTTATATCTCAGATTACTTCAGAAGCGTCGGGGGGTCCGGGGATTATTCAGATTGCCAGATTGGATTCGGGAAAGATTTTTTTCCCCTTAAATATGGGAAATTGGTTTCTACTCCATTGGGTTTTTTGCCATCTTCTGGATCAACATTGTGGGGGTGGATAGGCTGAACATGATGGATATATGTCTTTTTTCAGCCTAACATACTATGTTATTAGCACTTCATTCACTTTCAGTGGGGATGCGGAGATACCCAAGTGGCTCTCTGTTAGGCATTTCCGTCAGCTCCACTGGAATGAATGGAGGACTGACGGTACATGCCCGGCCAGCGCTTCCTTCATGCTGACATCACTGCGGAGGGAGAAGTGACCCCCACAGAGACAGGCAGAACAGGACATTCTGGAGATCAGCGGGTGTCTCAGTGATGAGACCCCTACCGATCAGCTAGTCATCACCCATTCTATGGATAAGGGATAACTTGTAGAGATGAGCGAGCGTACTCGGAAAAGCACTACTCGCTCGAGTAATTTGCTTTATCCGAGTATCGCTGTGCTCGGGGCTAAAGATTCAAGTGCCGGCACGGAGCGGGTAGCTGCAGGGGAGAGCGGGGAGGAACGGAGGGGAGATCTTTCTCTCCCGCCCGCTCTCCCCTGCTCCCCGCTGCGACTCACCTGTCAGCCGCAGCGGCACCCCAATCTTCAGGGACGAGCACAGCGATACTCGGATAAAGCACATTACTCGAGCGAGTAGTGCTTTTCTGAGTACGCTCGCTCATCTCTAATAACTTGCAATCTTGGTACAATCCATTTACAGAATCAAATCTGACAATCTTAGGGGCGGTAGAGAGGCTTGTTATGGGAATGGATGAGAAATAAAAGACGGAGCGCCCCTTAGGGGCATGAGTGATATGATGGGAGATGCACTCAGGGATGCATGCTGGTCTGAGCTTCTCTCCGACATATAGGCCAGTGATTGGGATGGGTGCGCCGGCCTCGCTGCGCTGAATAACCAATGGTTGTTATAATTAGGAGGATGTAGTGGAGAAAACAAACAGCCCCCAGCGGGACCTTATTGGTTAGAAATAGCGCCTTACAGTCAGGGGTGATAATAAGACTTTCTTTATTGTTACCAGCAAGGTAATGTATTCTGATGTAACATGTCTCTGCAGATAATAGTACATCTACTGCTGACATCACAATATAGAAGGCTACAAAAAGAAGAGGCATGATGGGAAATAAAAAACATACAAAGAATATTTAATGTAATTCTCCGGACCAAAAGGTTGTATAACACCTGCTGCTGCTGTTCTCTGCCATTGTCCCTACTATCCTCTGGTTCAGGATCCCGCTTTCAGTCATTCAGGATGGCTGTTCCAATTTCCTAGCCCCCTACTGCACACTGTGCGTTGGTCTCAGAGCAGGTATAGTGTTTTGGTAATCTAAGGCCGCTTGCACACGGGCGTGTTGGATTCCGCATTCTGACAGTAATGTACTGCAGATGGTCCGCACGTTATTCACGGCCCTTCCGCAATTAACAATGCAGATAGCTCGCAGATTTCCACACCGGAATCCGGGCCTGGCAGCAGCGGCGTGCACAAGTAACTGCTTTCATCTGTACTGCGGATGGTCCGTGCGGCTCGCCGTCAGACATGCACAGCACAGATTTTTTTTTTTCAAGCTCCTGCTTTTTCTGCGTCATCGGAGTCTGCGGCCTTTCTACATTGTCAATTATGGAAGGGCCGTGGGACAGGCGGCTTCCACTGACTTCAATGTAAGCCGTCCGCGCAGAATCCGTACAAATATGGAGCATGCTGCGATTTTTCCTTGGCGAGCAGAAACCCATTTTTTTTTTTTTCCGCTTGTGTACATGAAGAATCACTTATCCATAGCATGCTATGGATGGTATTTGCCACAGAACCTGGAGGCGGACGCCCGCTGTGGATTTCATAATGCTAATCTGCCCGTGTGCAGGGGGCTAAACTCTACCAATCCACTGTGGCAGATTAGGTAGTGTGAAGATTGGGGGACATTTATAGAGGTTTTACACCAGTTTCCTGGAATAGAAAAAAGTCACAAAAGCATGTGCAAGGGGCGCTTACACAAATTTTGCAACTTTTCAGTCCTCTATGTCGGCCCTGCAACTTTTTTGAAACTGGGGTGGGGCTTGTTGGGAGGAATTGTGGCTGCGAATCAAGAAATGTTTGTGTGATTTATGCCAAAACTGTCATACATTGCTGTGAATGAGCACGGAGCTGCACTTAGTACATGATGAAGAGCACCCCTCTTCATGTACTAAGTACATCGTCCACTGGGGGAAAATTATACTAAGCCTGGTGTCACTGCCCCATGCGGGTGTGATGGTCTCAGTGACCATAACATATAAGAGAGTCAGTCACCCCTAGTGGCACGAGGGACAATGACATCTCAGTGACATGCTCAGGACATCCTGCAGCCACATGTGTTCCTCTCATGCCAACTACCAAGAGGCATTTTCCAGAAGGGCGTCACAGTAATGCTTCCACAGCATTGTCACATTTCCGTGGCTGCCCAGTCACCAGAATTATCACCAATAGAACATGTATGAGATCATCTGGGACACCAATTTCGACAACCTATATAATTGCACAGTCCAGAGGCTCAATTACAGCAAATGTGGACTGACATGCCGCAAAATACCATATGGAACCTGTATTTCTCCATGCCCACCCCATATCTTGTATCCCGGCTAAAGGCAACCCAACAGGGTACTAGAGCCTCCTTTCAAGGGGGGTCAGTATTCTGCCATAAATTCTCCTTTTGCTCTGATATTGTAATCACTTGCTTACATCAACATTACAAGCACACAGAGAAAGTATTATGCACTTCTGCCAACTTTCAGGGGAGAAATTATTTTGAGTGTAGTACTTAGGGTGGATGGGTGGTAGCATATTACACCAATAGTGATAGGAAGCAAGGTTCATGGTGATAATCCAGTTGCTCTGCATTGAAAGTAACAGGTGGCTCTTTTTTCTTTTTCTCTTTAGTATTTAGCCCATTTTAAAATTAGGAATGCTGACTTTTTTTCTATGAAAATTTGATTTCCTTTTAAAAACAGTTTACACATAAAGATCAAAATGGCTCTTCCACTTTGTGACCACTGTGATAAGCGCCATTTTTTTGCATGAGTAGTAGAACATTTCCCGTGTTCTGAACATTAAAATTCCTTCTCGCTTGTGTGACTTTTCTGGTGCATAACAAGACTTGTTTTTCGTGCAAAACATTTCCCACATTCTGAACATGAATATGGCTTCTCCCCTGTGTGAGTTCTCTGATGTCTAACAAGATCTGATTTCTGACCCCAACATTTCCCACATACTGAACATAAATATCGCCCCTCTCCTGTGTGAAGGCTCTGATGCATTAGAAAATATGTTCTATCCTTAAAACATTTCCCACATTTAGTACATGAAAATGGTTTTTCCCCTGTGTGAATTCTCTGATGTTTAACAAGATTCGATTTCTGACCACAAAATTTCCCACATACTGAACATGAATATTGCCCTTCTCCTGTGTGAAGGCTCTGATGCATAAGGAAATATGTTCTATCCTTAAAACATTTCCCACATTCTGAACATGAAAATGGCTTCTCTGCTGTATGAATTCTTTGATGTCTAACAAGATCTGATTTCTGCGTAAAACATTTCTGACACTCTGCACATGAAAATGGTTTCTCTCCCGTGTGAATTCTCTCGTGTATAACAAGTAGTCTTTTATATGTAAAACGCTTCCCACACTCTGCACATGAAAATGGCATATCTCCTGTATGAATTCTCCCATGTGCAACAAGATTTGATTTTTTTGAAAAACATTTCCCACATTCTGAACATGAATATGGCTTCTCATCTGTGCCAGTTCTGTGATCTGTACTTGTAGCAAAATTCTGAGATCGATCAGGAGAAGGTTCCTTGTGATTAGGGGGATTATATGATAGATCTGTAGTGGTACATCCTGGCTGAACATTAGCGGTAATGAGGTTTTCTCCTGGAGAGTGCTGCACAATATCTTCATCTTCTGCTTTATAATTTAGCGATGACATGAAGTTTCCATCAAAGTCCTCAATGGGATTTTCTGTTAGGATTAAAATTTGGATTTAGTGATTTTATTTTCAGCTGCAAAAAGTAGCCAAATATATCAAATTTTTACTAGGCTGGAAAAACACCTGCAGTTTTTGTTATAGTATTTCAAGTCAAAGCCAGAATTAGTATTAGGAAGAAGCAGACGTATAAATCCTCCTATTATATTTCCCATTTCCTTTTAATCCAGTTCTAGCTTTCACTTAAAAAAAAACAAAAAAAAACTATCAACTATTCCCCCCAAAACTGCATGTGTGTTTCCAGCCTTATAATTCTTGGCCAACATCATTAAATGCATCACTGACAACAAACACAATTCATGTCATAGGATCACAAGTTCAATTGCCCTACACGGATATATATTTTCAATCACCCCCTATAAGATCAAAAATAATAAACTTTCGGGTGACGGAGGCTGATGGATGCTTGAGCTGAGAGCTCCGTCAGAGCAGCACCTTCAGAGGACCTAACCTGAAGCAAGCAGTAACGGAAAAAAAGAAGGCGCTCGGTCACCGCATGCTGCATCCAAGATGGCGCCGTGCCTAGAGCCTGCTGTCTCTAATAGTAAGGAGTGGAAGGAGGAGGCCTTTTCTGATGGGGAGAACAGGGAGTACATCTCCAAGGGGTTTATGAATGAGCTCATAATGAAAGCCCTACACCCTGTGATATCCGACTTGGAAGAGATTAAAGATGATATCAAGCACATGGGGTGCCGGGTCGGGGAGCTGGAGTCCTCCTCAACCCCCATCACCTCTCACTCTCTTGAAATGGCCCAGGTGATAAAAGACCAACATGACCATCTGAGTAGAGCCCTGATTAAGCAAGAGGACTTAGACAACCGGAATACACATTGTAATGTATGTTTTAAAGGGCTGCCGAGTCCTGGGCTGTGGATTCACTATCTAAGGTGGCCAATGATATATTTTTGTCAGTTTACTGGGAGCATATAGAGTGGCTACCATTTCAATTAAGCGCGTATACAGAACGCTAAGACCTCGGCCTGCGACTGTGGAACCTCCGAGACAAGTTATCTGCAAACTCCTCTCCTTCCGAGATGCCTTTGCAATTTTAAGAGCTGTGAGAAGCCGCAGAGATCTGAAATATGCAGATGCCACTCTTCAAATCTACAAGGACTTGGCTCAGACTACCCTGGCTAAACGCTGTCTCCTGCGCGCACTACTGGATGTGCTGAGGGCCAATGACATTCAATACGCCTGGCTGTTTCGCTTTGGCCTGGGAATCACCCAAAATGCAGCTACCAGGCGGCTTCAGAAAGTGGTGCAGATTAAAACTCAAGCATTACAAGAAGTTATTTAATTGTATACAGCTTCAGCATAATAAGGTAGCAACGTTTTGACCCAAAGCAACAACTGGGTCTTTGTTGTTGAGAGTTTTGTCTCCACAACATTTACAAGCCACTTTGGGCCTTAATAGCCAACAAAGTTTGCCAAGTTTCAGTGACCTAGCTTGCTTAGATCAAGAACAGTGGCAGCTGTTAGTTGCCAAATGTCTCTTCAGAAAATGGTGTACATCTACTGTTTACCATACAGAACCTCTGTGCCTCTATGCCCACCCGCATCACATCTTGTATCCAAGCTACAGGCAGTACAACAGGGTACTAGAGCCTCCATGTCTGCCTGTAACACATATTGTATCCAAGCTAGAGGCGGTACAACAGGGTACTAGAGCCTCCATGCCCACCTGTATCACATCTTGTATCCAAGCTACAGGCAGTACAACAGGGTAGTAGAGCCTCCATGTCTGCCTGTAACACATCTTGTATCCAAGCTAGAGGTGGTACAACAGGGTACTAGAGCCTCCATGCCCGCCCGTATCACATCTTGTATCAGAGCTACAGGCAGTACAACAGGGTACTAGAGTCTCCCTTCAAGTAGTCAGTTTTCTGCACCAAATGATCCTTGTACTCTGATATTGTAATCACTTACTTATATCAACGTTACAATCACACAGAGAAAGTTTTGCTCCCTTCCGTCAACTTCCAGGGGAGGGGTTATTTTTGACAAATGCGTGTACTTAGGGTGGGGGTGGGTGCAGTATTATATTTCACCATTAGAAATAGGAATTAAGTTTCATGGTGACAACGTAGTTTCTCTGCTTTGAAAGCAAAGGCGGCTCTAGATGTCTTTATAATGGTGCTGTTATAGGAATAAATCATATTCCAGAAGATTTCACTGGTTTGCTCCAAATTGGTTATAATGAGAAGCTTCATGCATGAATATATGTATTTGGACTCAGGGGTATTCCCCTTGAGCCCCCATACCCTTCTGGTTTATTGTAAGGAAGTACAATATACTGAATATGACACATCAATTACATGCATACCCCTCCCAACATCACAACAACTCATGATTGGCCTAGTATGTAACGACGCTGCTCATTAACATATGTTTACGCCCCAGGTGTATGTTGCTATGTGAACACGTAATTTCTAGGAAACGCAACTAGAACAGACTATCAATATCTCTGCCTGGACTTAGGAATCCAAGGGAGTAGAACAGAAGTAGCCCGCTTGCTTATAAGCGCTGGGCAGCGCAGGTCCTTCTCATGGGAAACCCATCTCAGGAGCTTGTAGAACTTGAGATAAGGCGTGTATTTCAGGATACCAGCATAAGAATGAACCAGTTAACCATTTGACTGCTAGCTATTTTCTATGAAGGTGGATATATGAATATATACATACATATATTTGCATAGGCTGCTTTAAGAAACACAATTACATTATTATTACTACAACAGTGCGTTTAGATGAAAAGATTGCTGTTCACAAAAACGTCCAACGAAGGAAAGCGAACTTATTGCTCAGTTTTAATGCAAGTCAACAGCTGAATGATTAACGAGAACCATTCACTTCTCGTTCGTCGTTCAGTTTAAGCTGGCATAAAAATAATCGCCAACCGATTCATTTCTTGTGCAATTCAAATACCGATTGTTCAGTGTTTCACGTAGGAATGTGGTGTCACATAGGAAGGTGAAACACTGAACGAGAAGGGAATGAGAATCCTGCAATGTAAACTCTAAGGCCTCATGTCCATGGGCAAAAGAAGAATTAAAATCCACAGCAGATTTTAACTCTTCTCCTGCCCGTGGATCCGCATCCCATAGGGATACATTGACCACCCGCGGGTAGATAAATACCCGCGGATCGTCAATAAAAGTGATTTAAAAAAAAATGGAGCATGAAAAAATCTGGACCATGCTCCATTTTTGTTCGGGTCTCCGGGTCTATTGAAGCCTATGGAAGCCGTCCGGATCCGCGGGAGACAAAAATCGGAATTTACTCACCCGCTCCGTTTCTTCTCTTCGCCGCGGCGCCATCTTCTCTCCGTCGCAGCCGGATCTTTTTTCTTCGGGCCGGCGCATGCGTGGGGCACGTCACCGATGTCATCCTGCGCATCCGCTGAGCCGAAGAAAGAAGATCCGGCCTCGACGCAGAGAAGATGACGCCGCAGCGAAGGAAGGATCCGGAGCGGGCGGGAGGTAAGTTTATTCTTATTTATTCTTCTTTTCAGCCCTCATGTCCGCGGGGCAGGAGGGACCCGCTGCAGATTCTACATGGAGAATCCGGAGCGGGCCTGATTTTCCCCGTGGACATGAGGCCTTACGATGCCTGTGAATAACCTGATGCATCAATTTATTTTTTTAGTATTTAGCGCATTTTAAATAGGAATATTGACTTTTCCCCATGAAAACTCTCATGAGTTTTCAAATTTTGACTTCCTTTAAAACTGTTTTCACATAAAGAACATCAAAATGTCTCCTCCAGTTTATGACATCTATGAGGAGCCCCATGTTTGGCATTAGTAGTAAAACATTTCCCACAAACTGAATGTGAATATGTCTTCTCCCCTGTGTAATTCTGTGATGTGTAAGATGATGTGTTCCATCCATAAAACGTTTCCCACATTCAGAACATAGAAATGTCGTCTCCCCGTGTCAATTTTCTGATGTTTAACAAGAGTGAATTCCAACTTAAAACATTTCCCACATTCTGAACATAAAAAAAGGCTTCTCTCCTGTGTTAATTCCCTCATGAATAACAAGGATTGATTTTATTGGAAAACTCTTCCCACATTTGGAACATGAAAATGGCTTCTCCGCTGAAATCCTCTGATGTCCCAGAAGATTTACTTTATGTGTAAAACCCTTCCCACATTCTGTACATGTCACATGACTAGTGATGGGCGGAGTGCGGCCGCCTGTGTGAGGCTTGTGGGGCCGGAGAAACGTCGGTAGAGCGGAGACGCCGGCTATTTGGCTGAAACGCGTTGTATTCATTAAACCATGGAACTTACTACTGCTGTCGGTGCCTACCGATCATTTGATACGTCATCCTTGATTAGGAGGTGCCTGCACATAGGCGCCTCCGCGAAGTAAGTTAACATCACTTACTTTTTACTTCACTACTTTTTTGCATGGTTTGAGCGCTGAGGATTTTTCTTTTATATTTGTATCTACATTCTGTACATGGAAACAGTTTCTCTGATGTCTAACAAGACCTGATTTCTTCATAAAACATTTCCCACATACTGGACATGAACATGGCTTCTCTCGTGTGAATTCCCTCTCCTCTCATGCCCCAATCTGGCTGCCGAACACTACTCCATCACCCTCAGATGCGCCCTGGATGAAGCTGCACCCGCTGTAAATCAAGCTGTCCACCGCAGTCCATGGCAATCCTAGCTCTTGCCTAAAACGCACTTCATCCTGCAGTGCTCTAGGTGTGCTGGATGGCTGTGGAGAAAGTCAAAAGCAGCCTGTAGATTTCCTCCACTTCAAATATATGCTTAAACCTACAACTTTACCCTCCACTATGCCAAACTAATTTACTTCACCTCCCTCATCTCACTATCACGCAACCCCAAATAACTGTTCGACACATCCTACTCCCTCCTCAGCCCCAAAGAACAGGCCCCCCATGATGAATCTCAGTGCTGAAGAACTAGTGGCCCATTTTAAACAAAAGAAGAAAAAAAGAAAACATCCGAAAAGAAATCTCCGAAAGCTGCACGGCTAGCCCCGATCGCAGTCTCCTCAGCACTGCTCCACCACTCACTTACATTTTAGAATAGAACCAATGACAGAGGAAGAAGTCTCCAGACTTCCTTCTGCTGCTCGCCCCACCACCTGTGCTAGCAACACTCTTCCTTCACACCTCCTCCGGCCCCTCTCTCCACCTGTCATTACCCACCTCACCACCATCTTCAACCTCTCCCTAACCTCTTGCATTTTTCCCTCCTCATTGAAACACTCAATGATATCCACTCTGCAAAAAAAAAAAAAGAAAAACGACCATTACCCTGACTGACGCTGCAAACGATCGACCCATCTCAAACCTCCCCTTCATCTCCAGATTATTAGAATGCCTGGTCTATTCCTGCCTCCCACACTTTCTCGCTGATATCTCTCTCTTTGATCCAATCTGGCTTCCACCACATACACTCGACTGAAACCGCCCTCACAAAACTATCAAATGACCTGATGACGGCAAAGTGGTGCAGTGACTATTCCCTACTCCTATTTCCTATCTCTCTTTCAGCATCTCCTCCTCTCCACTTCCTGTCGCTGTTAGGGTCCCCCAGGGGTCGTTCTTTGGTCCCCTCCTCTTCTCTATCTACACAAACCTTCCGCAAATTTGACCTCCGATATTATCTCTTCGCTGATGACACCCAGCTATACACCGCAACATCTCAGCACCATTACTCCAAAATATCACCGACTCTCTGCCCGCCATCTCTAACACCATGTCCGCACTTTTTCTTAAGCTTAACCTCTCAAAAACTGATCTTCTCATCTTTCCGCCTTGCAGCCAACCTTCCCCCTACATCTCCATAACAGTATCTGGCACCATAATAACCCCCATATAGCATGCCTACTGTCTCAGGGTTACATTGGATTCTGACCTCTCCTTCACACCCCCCATCCTATCTCTGTCCCAACATTGCCCTTACAGCTCATAAATATTGCTAAAGTCTGTCTGTTTCTCACCACAGACCCACTAAAGACACTCATTGCCGCCCTCATCCATTCCCAACTTGACTACTGCAACGCGCTGCTCATCGGCCTTCCCCGCACCAGACTCTCCAATCCATACTAAATGCGGTAGCCAGACTTCTCTTCCCATTAGCCACTTCTCAGACATCTCTGCGCTATGCCAGTTGCTGCACTGGCTGCCCATCCATTACAGAACTACATTCAAACTCATCAAACTCACCCACAACTCTGTGCCACTGTACATCGCCTCCCTCCTGTCCGTACATCACCCAGCCCACACACTCCGATCAACTAACACATTTATATTAAACACCCCTCTAATTCGATTCTCACATGCTCATGTCCAAGACCTTTCTAAAGCAGCACCGATCCTCTGAAACGCACTACCCAAAACATCCAGACAATCCCCGACGCATGGAACATCCGACGCGCCTTAAAAATGCACCTCTTCAGGAAGGCATACCAAATCTCCTAATCTAATCCCCCACCCCACAACGTGCCCCCTTGCCCCTCCCTATGGCTCCTCACACTTGCCTATCCTACACATTTTCTGCCCCTCTACCTCATTATCACCTCTCCCCGTTTTGTTTCCTAATAACTAAATACCATTTAGAATCCTCGTATGGTTTGTGTTCCCCCGTGCCTCATGACTGCCGGGAAACACTCAGAGCCTGCGGCCACGCACTCCTACAACAAACGCCGTGGCCGGTCTAGAAACGGCTACACCTTCACTCCCCCACCACCCCACCCGATGTCACTTTGTAATTGGCACCACTGCAGGGAGGGCAGAGGGCCGCCGGCCGCAGCGTCCAGAACCACAGCACCGATGACAGTGCTGCGCACAAGGGACCCAAACTCATCGGGGGACTGCCACATGCACCGCGGCTCCCTGAGGTACGGGAGGCTACAGCAGCAGGACACTGACACGGAGCCGGGTAAGAGAGTGAGGGAGGTCGGCTCACTTACATGCGACACCGCTTCAGCCCCAGGGGAGCTGTGGGTGTGAGAGGGGCATTTTCCCCGTCAAACCCCTAGCTTCCGGTGGCGTCAAGGTACACTAATACCGCTTTGGTGATGGTAATATGTGATTTGTAACCTTTTAGTTAATAATGTGTAGCTAATGATGTAATGTAACTTGCTATCTTTATACTTTGTGATGTGACGTCTGTAACTTTTAGGTTTTGTATATAGATATTATCCTTTGTATATAGATCTACTGAAGCCAAACCCAACCTTCCCCAACAACATTGGCTGGCCTACCGCCTCAGAACAGTTCTGTAGACATTCACCTAGCAACAGAAGCGTGTACTACTAACGCTCTGCCCACCAGAAGATTCCGGTTTCTTTTGGGTACCCCCTCGTCATTCATTAGCAGATTCAAGATGCTTTTGATTCCCGGTGGCTGCCGGTTCGCACACAGAATCTGTTCTTCTGCCCTAGAAGCTGCATTCAGCTTTCCTTCACACCATTTCAGTGCCCGCTCTCAGCTGAGACCCAACACAACCAATTGCTGAAGTACCAGAAACACAAGGACCGTTCCCTGTCCAGAATTTACTGAGTACCCACAGAAGAATTTTTCCCGAACATCCCAGAATTTACTGTCACATTCGGCATAAAATATGGAAGATTTTACACCCTTGGATTTTTTCTCCTCTACTTTTATTACAGATAAATTGGAGCCCATTAATCACCGAACAGATTTGTATGGTCGCCAGTTCTTTTCCCCAAATCCAATGTTCTTCTATTCTAAACAATGGACCCCACGAATTGTGCTGAACTTACAAAATAAATATGGGACTCAACATGGGGTCAGTGAAAGTCCTCAGTTAAGTGATATTACACGTACCGCACCTGTATTCCCTGCTGCGGTTGTTGCATCTTTTATGCATCCATCAGCTGATGGAGCAATATGGATATGTTTGACACAGAGCAAAGATAGGGGTCTAAAGCGATACGAAAGAGCCTAATTGGTGAGATCCTAAATTAAATGTCATATTGCGCACATGGAAATTTACTGCACAAGATGGTATCAGGGCCTCAAAATGCAGAAAAGAAAAATAGTAAATATAAATAGTGGAAAACATACTGTATCTTGTATGACTCCTTACCTTGTGATATCGGAGGCTGGTGATCCTCTATCTTGATGTCCTTGTACAGATCCTTGTGTTCTTCTAAATACCCCCACTCCTCCACGGAGAAATAGACAGCGACATCCTGACACCTTATAGGAACCTGACACACACAATGATACCGTCATTACCCAGACTCCTTTAGTGCTGTTACTGTATAATTACCCAGCATTCCCAGCAGTGTCACCTCTCCAGTCAGCAGCTCAGTGATCTTGTTGGTGAGTTCTAGGATCTTCTGCTCATGTATCGGTAAGTGAGGAGGAGCCTCTGTGATGGGGCTCTGGCTCCTGCTCCACCCTCCTGACTCATGGAGATGGCTGTTGGGAGTCGTACCGTCACCCGATGTCTTCTTCACTATTGTGTAATCCTGTGTATGGAGAGAGACATGTAGAGAACTGAACCCAGTATTTCTACATCAGTAGAAAGTGAGAGATTGTGATGCTGTTGTAAAAAGCTATAGTGAGACCACATCAGGAATACTGTGTTCAGCTCTGGAGACCTCACCTACAAAATAGAACAAGTTCAAAAATGGACTGTGAAAATAGTGGAAGATCTCATAAAACTGATCAGGGAAGATGTAAAAGATCTTAAGGCTCTTTTTTTCAGAGCCTCCAGCGCCAAAAGCAGCACTTTACGTAAGTACTGCCATAGTCTGGCATTTTTGGGTGTTGGTCTTAGGGTTTTGCAGGGTTACAGCAAAATTAGCCCATATCGAGAGGGGTCGCCCTTGTCAGGGCGATCGCTCCACAGATAGGCAGGGAGATTACAAGAACTTTTATAGTGATAACATACAATTAGTACATTGCCTCCAATTTAGGTCCCTGAAAAATCATCTATATCCATCTCTACGGTACCATGAACATCAGAGTTTGAATCAACAAACTTTGATTACTGCAGTAATACCTGTAGTAATAACCCTTTTTCCTAAAGACGACACGCATGTTTTTTGTTTATTCTGGGTGTATATACTGAGGTTAATGTTATTACAGATTTCTAATAAAGCAGTATATTGTTAAAGCGGTATCCTTCTGCAGTGATAAGCACCTTGTTGTTGGTCCCGTCATTATATATCATTATTACAGAGAGATTTGTCCCCCAAAGAGAGAAGGTAAAGGAGAGAACATGATGGAAACCTTCATATATTGTATGTTACAGGAGGGAAGACACTAAACCCATGAACAAGGGGCACAATCTGACATTAATGGGAGGGAAGATCAAAAGCAATGTCAGAAAATATCATTTTACTGATAGAGTAGCAGATGCTTTCAGCAAACTTCTAGCGGATGTGGTTGGAAAATCAGAAGTAAGTGAATTTAAAGGGGCATCCAGTGAAAACCTATTTTTCTATCCCTGCCTGCTCACCTGCTTGTCTCTCTCGCTCTGGGCCTCTCCTATGTACATTGCGATCACTGCCATTCACTGTCATTACCTTCTATATTCACCTAGATAAGCTACAGAATATAAGAAGACAGTCAGGAAAATGAGCTGCCATCATCTTCATTATAAGTGTGTGACAGGAGCCTCTAATCATTATCAGCGGTAACTGCGATAGGAGTTTGTGTCCTCCTGTGAAGAGCCTGTGTGGTACAGTCCATGCAATTTCATCATCCAGGAAGACCAAGTGATCCAAGATCGTTCTTTGTAGGAGTTGAAGGGAGACAAGTAATTCCCAGGCGGTCACAATGAGATTATAAGACCCATTTGAAGAGAAACTAATAATTAACCCCTTTCTTTTTTAATTAAATGTATTTTTTATTGAGCTTTTCCACCTTTTACATATCTTTATAGCATTTTTGTATACAACTGTTTCTCCTCCCCCCCCCCCCCCCCCCACCGCCCCCCACCGCCCCTGAGGTCTCTCTCTCAACATTTAGTCCTTTAAATGACAGGTCCCTGCGTATTCACAGTCCTTCAACATGAACAATAGTAACGGTTCCTGGAACAAACGTTTATTCTTTAGTCTTCTTGTTGCTTTTCGTCTTTTGTTTTCTTTTTCTGTCATCTTTTTTGGTTCAGGGGTAGTTGTTTTTGCTGCTTACAAGGGGCAGCCACATACCTTTGCTCATTATTTGGCCTCTCTCTCTCCAATCCATCCTTTCCTATCCTGCCCCGTTAATCCTTTCCAATTTATTTTTCAGCATAGCAATCTTGTAAATGACTACCTTATTTAATAAACTTTATATATACCAAGTACGTGTTTCGTTATGTCTTTTTTATTTCTGCTCCTCTCCCACATTAAGTCCCCAGTTTACAGGTGCCAACCCACACGGCTCACCACTCCACCCCCTATATGCTTGGTCTATCATTTCTTGTTTGGCTCTGGGCATGTATCCATCTCAGCCATATATCCTGGTATTTTTGGTTGGTCTTGCGCTTAGTATATACACTCTTTTCCCACGGTAGAATTTGGTTGACCTTGTTTTTAAATTCTCCTAGCGTGGGTGGTTCTTCATCTAACCAGCGCTGGGCTATTGTCTTTCTAGCTATGTACAATAATCTGGATACTGCCAGTTTTTCATGATCATCTAGCGCTAGGTCGTGTGTATATCCCAGAATGCACACGTATAGTGTAAAGTCCATACATATGCCGAATGCCTCATTTATTCTCGCTTAGACTCGCTTAGAGATAGTTTGGGCGTCATTTGTAGGATTTCCTCCCAGTGCGACTCCTCAATGGGCCCTATGTCTGCCTCCCATTTTGCTCTTGTTAGTATCGGTTTGCGAGCATTGATCGGGTCCTGTATGTGAGAGTATAATATAGATATTTTCCCCGCTGTGGTGGTGGTGTTACCTATTATGTCCGCCACTATGTTCGTTGTCACTGTTATTTCCGCCAAATTGTTTTCCGCTTCTATAGCGTGTCTAAGCTGTAGGTATTTATAGAAGTCACTGTTGGGGATGCCATAGTTCTGTCTTAGCTGTTCAAAGGTTTTCAGCTCTCCCCCCTCCAGTATCTGGATCACTCTCCTGACTCCCCTGTCTTTCCACCCTTGGAAACCTTGTAGTTTGCTGATTTCTGGTAGATATGAGTTATTCCATATGGGGGTATACTGTGTACAGCTTGTTATACCGAGCATATTTCTGGTCTTCCACCATTCCTTATGCATCAGTAGTAACGTGGGAGCATTCTGACCGTTGTTTGTAAATGCTCCGCGTTCCAGTGTTTCAAACAAGTGTGACCCGGCAAAAAGGTTTTAGAGGATTCTGAAACTGGCGTCTTGTGTCTCCTCTGTCTCCCATCCCCTGAGGTGTTGCAGCTGGGAGGCTATGAAGTATGAGAACGGGTTGGGCAAAGCTAGTCCGCCCTTTTCCTTTGGATTGTATAGTAATTCCAGTTTTATCCTAGGTGTCTTCCCTCCCCATATGAGTTCTCTAAATAGTCCCTTGGCCTTGTGGAAGAATTTTTGTGTTATCCAGTGTGGGGAATTGTGTGTTAGATATAGCAATTGTGGCATCCATATCATTTTTATAAGGTTCACCCTTCCTATGATTGTCATGGGTAGTTTGCGCCATATGTGAAGTTTTTGTTTCCATTTTTCCATGAGTGGTTCTAGGTTTAATTTTCCCGTACTCACTAACTTTTCTCGTGATTTTAACTCCTAGATATTTAATTATTGGGGTGCATTTCAGGGTTATTTCTCTATTAACGATTTGTGTTTCGGGGGTGTCTATTGGTAATATTTCGGATTTAGTCCAGTTGATGGTGAGTCCCGAGAAGGTTCCGAATTCTTTTATTACTTCCATCGTAGTTTCTAGGGACTTTTGCCATCCCCCAAAAATAGTAGCATATCATCTGCGTACAAGGCGATTTTCTCTTCCATATTTTCTCTTCGGAATCCCATTATTCCCTGATGTGTTCGGATTTTGCACGCAAGAGGCTCTATTGCCAGTGCAAACAGGAGTTGCGATAGTGGGCACCCCTGCCTTGTCCCTCTGTGTAGTGGAAATGCCTCTGAGGACCCCCCGTTGATGGACACATCCGCCTCCACTCTAGCATTTAGGAGTTTTACCCGTTTTACAAATATTGGACCGCATCCCATTTTTTCTAATACCTTCCACAAGTATTGCCACTCGACGCTATCAAACGCCTTGGCCGCGTCTAATGAGCATATGATTCTGTCTCCGGTGTTGTCTACGGGTATTTGTAGGTTTAGAAATACCCTACGGATATTTGATGCCGTTGACCTTGCTGGTATAAACCCACTCTGGTCCGGATGGACCAGGGTGGGTGCCACTCTTGATAACCGATTGGCTAGGAGTTTAGCTATTATTTTGACGTCTGCGTTTAATAACGATATCGGCCTATACGAGTCCATCAACAGGGGGTCCTTTTCTGGCTTTAATAGAATTATTATTTTTGCCTTTCTCATTGTCTGTCGTAATTCCCCTTTCTGTTCTGCCTCCTCCATTGTCTCTAGGAGTTGTGGTAATAGAATATCTGCGTATTGTTTATAGAATTCTATCGGGAAACCGTCCTCCCCTGGGGCCTTGTTATTTTGCATATCTTTTACTGCCTCCTGCATCTCCTCCAGATCTATTGGTGCATCTAGGAATTCTCTCTGTTCCTCTGTCAGTCTATGTGTTGCTATATCCGCCAGGTATTCCTCAATTTGTTCTATCAATTTGTCCAGTCTCGAGGAATACAGGGAGGAGTAAAATTCCCGCGCGGTCTCTCTTATGGATGTTGCGTCCCTGACAAGCTCGCCTTGTGTGTCTTTTAGTTCGATGATGTACGTGGGGCTAGTTTGTGCTCCGGCTATAACTGCCAGCATATGTCCTGTTCTTTCTCCCTCTTCGTAATATGCCTGTTTCCGGAACCCATTTTTGGTGGCTGCTGTGTCTAATGAGTATTTATTAAGGGCCTCTTGGGCATTTTCCATAAATTAAGTGCTGTTATAGTGTTCTCTTTTATATAATTTTCTTCCATTTCTTTCAATTTTTCCTGTAGTTTTTGCCCTCTTTCTCTATGTCCCTTTTTTGCTTGCGTGATTTGTTGCATATATACCCCCCTCATATATGCCTTCATGGACTCCCAGCAGACTGTCATGCTTGTGGTATCTTTGTTTAGGTCAAAATATTCCTCTAGTGTTGTCTTCACGTTTTCCTTATTTAATATGTTTAGCCAATGCGGGTTTAAATTCCATTTCTTTTAGGGGATGGCTACCGGTGTTACTGTGCTGTAGGTCTAGTCGTAGTATGGAATGGTCAGATATGACTCTTGGTAGATATTCTATTGAGGTTATATCCCTATATATCTGAATATTCCCTACTGCTAGGTCTATTCTAGATAAGGATTGATGTGTGGTCGAGTAACAGGAGTATTGTTTATTTGTGGGATATCGTGTTCTCCATATATCTATCAATGAGATTTCGTTTAGTAATTCACCTAGTGATGTCACGTTCCTTTCCTCGTTTACATTTCCTACCCGTAATCTGTCCTGTATAGGGTTAATGACTGAATTAAAATCACCTATTATGAGGACTGGAATGTCCGGCTTATCCATTATAAATCCTATTACTTGCCGCATTGTCGTGTTATTATATGGTGGCGGGATGTATACTGAGGCTATAATGCATGTGTAATTGTAGATTCTACAATGTAAGCATATGAAACGGCCTTCTGGATCAATTTTTCGTGAAAGACATTTAAACGGTATATTTCTGTTACCACTATGCTGACCCCCCTGGAATACCTCGTATGTGTGGAGTGGAAGCTCTGTCCCATCCCCCCTACTTTAAATGTGTCTGTGGTTTCTTTTGATAGAGGTGTCTCCTGCATGCATATAATGGCCGGGCCTTGTTCCTTGATGACTTGTAGAATTGGTGATCGTTTTGTCTGATCACTCATACCTCTCACATTCCACGAGACAATCCTGACCTTTCTACTCATTTTCCTTATTCTTTACCTTCCTCAAGGTTGCTATTTTCTGAGCATTATCGCCCCTTTTTATTTTTGTGAGCGAGTCACACTGGGAGGATCCAGGTCTCGGTATTAGCGTCGCACCTGTATCGCTCCTTGTATGTGTGTGTACCATACTGTCCGTTCTCAACAATGGGCCTCTCCATCGAGGTTTTGGCCTAGCCCTACGCATCCACCAATATATACATTTATCCTCCTTTTCTCTACACATTTTCATTATTTGCAATACACTTTTCATTTGTACATTTACGTTAACATTTCTTCCCCTTACCCCTCCCTGAACCATTTTTCTACCATATAACATTATCCCTTCTATCTGTAAATTGTTTAACATTTCCCCAGTATACGAGAGAGAGACCAAACAACAAACACCCCCAACATGTAACTCACTGATCCGTTGTCTTCCCATCGGATCGGGGTACCAGTCCTCCATTCTCCTGCGCGATGCATCCTGTCGTCCCAGGAGCTCCTTTCAGAAATTTTGGGTTCCCTTAGGATAAGCGTTTCTTTGGGTCTTGCCTCTTCATGGTGACTTACGCGGCGAGCTTCCCCTCTAAATTTGTTCTTCATTGTGATCTATCCAGTCGCTGGCTTCTTTTGGATTTTCAAAGAAGTGTGTTGTACCCAGCGCCGCCACTCTCAATTTGGCGGGGTACAGCATTCCGTAGGGCACTTGCAGGTTTCGCAGCCGTCTTTTTATTTCCATAAATGTTGCGCGCTTCTTTTGTATTTCCGTAGAGAAGTCTGGGAAGAAGGAGACTTTCACGCCATTAAATTGGATTTCACCCTTTTCATGGGCTTTTTGGAGTATGATGTCTCGGTCTCTGTAGTGCAGTATTTTGATGAGTATCGGCCTAGCGGGAGCCCCCGGGGGGGGGGGGGGGGGGGGGGGGGTCATGTAGGTACACGATGGGCTCTTTCAATTGCGAACATCGTAGTTAGGGTATTTCTTCCGAACAGCTTGGGCAGCCACATTTCAAAGAATTCTGCTGGGTTTCTTCCTTCCGCCTTTTCTGGGAGGCCCACAATCCGCACGTTGTTTCTTCTTGACCTATTTTCTAGGTCATCTACTTTGTTCTGTAGATCTTGTATATCGTGCAGGTTTTTTTCCACATCTTGTTGTATTGGCTGTATTACGTCTTCCACGTCGCTTATACGTTGTTCGGTTTCTGTCAGACGCTCTGATATTTTTCGCATATCTTGCCGTAGCAGGTTTACATTACTTTGCATCGCGCCCATTTGCATGTTGAGATTACTCGGCGATGCATTGCATTTAGTGATTTCACCGAAGATTTCTTTCAGCGTGGGTTCTCTGGTATTCCTTACATCTTCTTGTCTTCGGTCTTTTGTGGCAGAATCAGCTGTATTTTGGGAAGCATCCCATGTACAGCTATCTGGTGAGCTTGCATAATTTGCGCTATATGTGCAATTATCTGGGTTACTTGTGCTATTTATGCTTTCTCGCATACGGTGGTCGGCTGTATTGGCGTTATCTGTGCCATCTTTTTTGCGGTTGGGGCTGCCTGTATTACTTATGGCTTCTTGCCTGTTATCAGAGCCTTGCACAGTATGTGAGCTGCTTTGCCTGTCTTTGTCTTGGCTGTACTTGTTGGGGTCTGTTAATGTGTTTGCCTTGTCTATCCATTCTTTGCTTCTCTCACTTTCTGTAGTTCCTGTATATGTGGCTGCTTCCTCCCCTCCTGTTCCCGCCATTTGCGTGCTTCTTTGTGGGCTCCCCTGCTCCTCTATGTCTCCCCTCTGCTGTTTAGGGCTTATTATTTCCTCCTTTCTGCCCCCCTCTTCCCTGGCATACCTCGCTAGTTTTCGTGCTGTGTCTGCACTGCTTGTACTGGGGCGCGGTATGAGTGTCCTCGGCTCTCTCCCGCCGGTGCCATCTTGTTTTTGCCGGCCGCCGGCTTCTTCTCCCTATCCTCTCTCTTTGCCGCGCACCATCTTCTCCACAGGTGCCTGTCTCGCCTCCGGTGTTCTCCGCTGTGCTCCCACTCCTTGTATGTCGGCTTTTCGCAGGTTCTGGGTCCCGTTAGCAGGATATTTTTGCCTATTCTTGTCGGAGCTGCTCTGAGTTGCGGCCGTCTACATCACCGATCAGGCTCCGCCCCCAATTAACCCTTTTCAATCCAATTTCCCTGCCACACTCCCCAGCTCTTATTTATTTTGGTTGGGAAAGTGCGTTGAGTAATTCCAAGGCATCACTCAATAGAAACACATAAAAATGAACCATCATGATTTTATTAGCAATTTTTGGAAAATTAATCATTAATTAATAAATAAGAGTTAATATGTATATTACACTATGCAGAAGAGAACTCTGACCTCAGAGCTCTCTTCACAGTGTTGGAAACATACGCAGGGAAATACCAATGTTGGACAAGGTCTTTTATCTATATAGATGTCAACCTAGTGACAAAAAGCCAAATCTCCAGGTCAAACTCAGTCCATGTGATCCTGCTGGTTCCTGGCTGCCCTTCCCTCCTCATTACAAGGAGCCTACTTCCCATTCTCATTGCTCCTACAACATTACTATTAGCTCATTGGTTCCCACCATACAGAACTGTCCATATTGGTGGCCGATCTTCACATTCTCTGCTGTTCAGTTCTTTAGTTCTCCCTCACTTGGAAGGTCTGGAAGCCGTTATACCGGACACTGGATTGTTCCTATTACTTCCTAGAATGGATTTGCTCTTCCCTTAGTCTGACTTGTTACATAATACAATAAATATAGAAAGCTTACCTCTCCGGTCAGCAGGTAGATGATCTCTAAGGAGATGTTTAATATTCTTTTGGTAACTTCATTCCCATCCTTGCTCATCCTTGGTGGATCATTCAGAAGGACCATTTTGGATGAGAACATTGGGTTGCCTGGAGGGGTCTAGTACTGCACCTTAAAAAAATAAATAATAGGCTCTAAATACGACTGGAAACATCCAAATGCGTGAAATACAGACCCTCACTTATCGAGCACTAAAAGAAACGGGATTTCATAGCTTTCACTTCATAGCGCTCCGGGCCAATGACGGGCCGCTCCGTCCAGAAGAGCGACGCTCAGGCCAATAACTTGGGGCTGACGCTACAATTCCTCTGTGGCCTTTAGGGAACTTTCCCGCAGGATGGAATTAGTCGCACGGATATTCTGCCTCACAATGGTATCTCTATGGGGATTAGATTCTGCGTCCGTTAGAATCCGCACGGCTTTACTACAAAACCGCGAGATTAAACTGCGCAGCGGAGGAGCTTCCTGCTGGTGATTACGGCGTCTTGTGGGATTGTTGGGGGGGATTTCTATCATCCAGGAGACGGAATTCACAACTAAAGGCTGCGGGGAAAACAGGAGAAGTTCTGCACTGATTGCCAATATCGGCCTCTGCGCCGCGTCCTGCGGACAATCCGCCCCGTGTGAGCGCTCTCATATACATCCCCCCCTCCACTGGAGGATACCCTCCCCCGCACCCCTGTAGTAATAACCACATGGACCGTGTCTGACCTCCCCACAAGACCCTCCGCCGCCTCTTACCTCTATACAAGTCTCTGAAGAATGCTGGCTGATAACAGAGAGAACAGCAGTGACCACCACCTGCTCTGTGTGTGCTACACTGCAATAGGACCTATGATGATGTTACTGTCATGTGATCAGTAGGGGCGGAGCTCAGCAGTGAGGAGAAGTGGTGGCTAAAGGACCTGTGATGATGTCACCATCATGTGATCAGTAGGGGCGGAGCTCAGCAGTGAGGAGGATAAATAGACGTGAGGCAGAGAGATAAATTTTCTGTCGCTCCAACATGTCATTCTCTGCCATAAATACATATTAGTGACCTTTCACACGGGACGGAATTACACCGCAGGACGCCGCCAAATCCCCGGCTGCGCAATTCCACACCAAATCTCCCGCTCTGAAGGGTTTTGATGCGGATTGCAGGCAGGTTTTCAGCCACTTTCAGTTCGGCCTCAGTATCTGCCGGTCACCGGCGGCTTGTGGCGCGGCCTATTCCGTCCGTGTGAGCGGCCAGAGAGGAAATCCCAGGTTATGTTGGGGATTCCAAGCAGATTCTGTTCCTATCAGTGGAAATCCCACGGATGGCGCCCCATTGGTGGATTGTGATGTCACGTTACACATTTGCGCCCCATTGGTGGATTGTGATGTCACGTTACACATCCGCGCCCCATTGGTGGATTGTGATGTCACGTTACACATCCGCGCCCCATTGGTGGATTGTGATGTCACGTTACACATCCGCGCCCCATTGGTGGATTGTGATGTCACGTTACACATCCGCCCCCCATTGGTGGATTGTGATGTCACGTTACACATCCGCGCCCCATTGGTGGATTGTGATGTCACACATCCGCGCCCCATGGTGCAGCATTCCAGGCGCTCGCTGGGTTCCTGGGGAGATTTGGGGCAGTTTGTGATTATTGCAGCCGAATATTTACCCCCCAGAAGTGGTTTGTATGTAATTGTAAATAATAATTATTCAGAATGGGGTCCGGAAGCCCCTGGAAGCTGCCGGCCGTCGCACACGGGGGATGGTTACTGCGCACACTGCCATAAGCTCATTAGTATGGGGCCGCTCACGGCTGAGGTTTGTGTCTCGCAGCATGTTGTATCTTGGCGTGTATTACATGTACATACAACCAGGATAGCGCTGGGGATTGGCGGCACGCAGCGGGTACACGGCATTACATACCAGCTGCCTGCCCACACGTCAGAGACCCGCAGACGGCTGTGTGACAGATTCTGATGCCGACCTGAAAGTGGCTGAAAACCTGCCTGCAATCCGCATCAAAACCCTTCAGACCGGGAGATTTGGAGTGGAATTGCGCAGCCGGGGATTTGGCGGCGTCCTGCGGTGTAATTCCGTCCCGTGTGAAAGGTCACTAATATGTATTTATGGCAGAGAATGACATGTTGGAGCGACAGACGGCTGTGTGAGCCGGTAAGTCTTACTGCTATTGTGGGTAACATGAAGGGTTAATAAGAGACGCCATCCTGGAGGACCTCAAGGAAAATAGCCGGATAACTCCGTATCAGCCGGTTTATGGGAGATCGCTGCTGTCACACCAACCTGATCAGCTTCTACCAGGAGGGAAGTTCTAGATTGGACCAGGGGGTGACTGGGCCTTGTGGGGTATCACAGGGGGCAGTATAGGAAAGGTCACCATTACTACAGGGGTCAGTATAGGAGTCACCATTACTAGTGGGGTACCCACAGGAGGCAGTATAGGAGGGTCACCATTATTAGTGGGGTACCACAGGAGACAGTATAGGGGGGGGGGTCACCGTTACTAGTGGGGCACCACAGGGAGCAGTGTAGGAAGGTCAGTGTTACTAGTAGGGCCATATTCCCTTTAAAATACTTATTAACCCTTTCCAATCCACTGTCTGACATGTAAACACATTAGGATTTAAGGCTGTACAGCTCCAATGTTGGAAGACGTCCGCCGAGGTTCTCTTACTGTATATTGTCAGCCTCTCTGCTGTCGGAGCCTATCCAACGTGTCTCCTCATGCAGTACTGGCTTTAGCCAGCAGATAGCGCCGTTGTATAACAGCAGAAAGAGAGTAAGCCCCCTAGGAAAACCAGAATACAAATCGGGGTGGAAAGGGTTAATGACCTGGTAGACGCATTGTGCAGTAAAATATCCATATTTGCAGATGACACAAAACTATGTAAAGTAATTACCACCAGAGAGGGTGCAAGGATTGAAAGTTGTTTTGTTTTGCAGAAAGTGGCAAATGAGGTGTAACACTGATAAATGTGCGGTTCTGCACATGAGCAGAAGAAATACATGTCACCATTATACACTAAGGGTGACTACCAACTACAGTCTTTTTCACTGCGAAATTCGCAGCATTTTTTTTTCCTGCAGGGGTCTATGGGACTTGCAATGCTAAAATGGCAATCGCGCAAAATCACAATTTACCGCGAAATCGCGATTTTAACATCACAACTCCCATAGACCCCTGCAGAAAAAAAACGCTGCGAATGTCACAGTAAAAAAAAACTGTAGTGGGTAGTCACCCTAAAGGGGAAACCACTGGGGAACACTGACATGGAAATGGGCTTGCGGGTTTTAACTAACTCTAAGCTTAACTGGAGCAACCAATGTCAGGCAGCTGCTGCCAAGGCAAACCGGTTCATAAGGTGTGTTAGAGCACAGAAGACGCGTGCTGAAGTATATCTCACAGCTTGCAGGAAGGAAACACATTACAGTCAGTGGTCATGGGAAGGTTCCCCTTTTTATTACATGCACCCTGGTTTTCTAGACATTTGGAACCAGAATACATGATGCTCCCAACATGGCATCAATCATCTCCAGCTTGTAGAAAACGGTTTGGACATCGCTTGCTCTATCAGGGTGCATCAGAAGACGTCTAGGGGCGCAGGACGAGAACATTGGTCTTCCTCTTTACAAGTCACTGGACAGACCACAGATGGAACATTGTGGACAGTTTTGGGCACCGGTACTCAAGAAGGACATATCAGAACTTGAGCGGGTACAAAGGGGGCAACTAAAATAATAAGCAGAATGGGCGGACTACAATACCCAGAGAGGTTACTGACATTAGGGTTATTTACATTAGAAAAAAAGACATCCGAGAGGTGACCTAATAACTATGTATAATGATATATTATAGTCATCTGGTCATATCCAGGACTGTAACAAGGGGGCGCCCTCTACGTCTAAAGGAAAGAAGATTTCTACACCATAGAAGGGGGTTCTTTACTGTAAGAGCAGTGGAACTATGGAACTCTCTGCCTGAGGATGTGGTGATAGGGGAACTCGCTATACTCGATAAAAGAGTACAAGAGGTGTGTGGACGCCTTTCTTGAGTGATACAATATTACATATGCAAATAAGGAAGATAAAACAATACCTATTGGATGGCAGCATTCCTTCAGACAGCCAATAGGTGGCGCAGCAGAGGTATTGTTCCATCTTTCATACTTGCATATATTACCCAGAGGAGCATGCATGGCCTTATAGGTCTCCTCACTCACCTCCTAGGGGTCTCCACACCCCTTTTAGGTGCTCTCCTTAAGGAGAGACAATACCCCTTCTGACTAGAGATGAGCGAGTATACTCGCTAAGGCACATTACTCGAGCGAGTAGTGCCTTGGCCGAGTATCTCCCCGCTCGTCTCTAAAGATTCGGGGACCGGCGCGGGTGACAGATGAGTTGTGGGGGGGAGAGAGGGAGAGAGAGATCTCCCCTCCGTTCCACCCCGTCGCTCCCCCCCAGCCCCCGAATCTTTAGAGACGAGTGGGGAGATACTCGGCTAAGGCACTACTCGCTCGAGTAATGTGCCTTAGCGAGTATACTCGCTCATCTCTACTCCTGACCCACAACATTATATGTTATATCACTGATTACTGCAGAATGGTCGGTGATCTGGGGATTATTCCTCTGGGTCAACACTGGGGGGTAATCGGATGTACTGGATGGACAGAGTTTTTGGATGGATTAGGTTTTTTCAGCCTAACATACTATGGCACCAGCACTTAATTCGCTTTCAATGTGGAGATACCCGAATAGTTTTCTGTTAGGGATTTCCATCACCCCACTGGAATGAATGGAGGACTGACGGTACATGCTCGGCCAGCGCTCCCTTTATGCTGACATCACTGCGGAGGGAGAAGCGACCCCCACAGTGACAGGCAGAACAGACATGAGAGTTCCATTCTGGAGATCAGCGGGTGTCTCAGCGATGAGATCCCTACCGATCAGCAGGTTATCAGCCATCCTATGGATAAGGGATAACTTGCAATCTTGGTACAATCCATTACGGAATCAAATCTGACAATCTTAGGGGCGGTAGAGAGGCTTGTTATGGGAATGGATGAGGAGAAAAAACACAGAGCGCCCCTTAGGGGCATGAGTGATATGATGGGAGATGCACTCAGAGATGCATGCTGGTCTGAGCTTCTCTCCCACATATAGGCCAGTGAATGGGATCGGTGCGCCGGCCTCGCTGCGCTGAATAACCAATGGCTGTTATAATTAGGAGGATGTAGTGGAGAAAACAAACAGCCCCCAGCGGGACCTTATTGGTTAGAAATAGCGCCTTACAGTCAGGGGTGATAATAAGACTTTCTTTATTGATACCAGCAAGGTAATGTATTCTGATACAACATGTCTCTGCAGATAATAGTACATCTACTGCTGACATCACAATATAGAAGGCTACAAAAAGAAGAGGCATGATGGGAAAAGAAAAAACATACAAAGAATATTTATAGCAAACCTTTCGTCCCGGAAACACAAGGGTCTTAAATCCCTGCTGCTCTTCTCTGTCGATGTCCCTACTACCCGCTGGTTCGGGGTCCTGTTTTCAGTCATCAAAGATGGCTGCTTCAATTTTCTAGCCCCCTACTGCACACTATGCATTGTTCCATGATTGGCTAGCACTGATCACATGAGCATTGCTGGCCAGTCAGAGAGCAGGTATAGTGCAAAGGTAGTCTGACTCTACAACTACCCTGTGGCATATTAGGTAGGGTGAAGATTGGGGGCATTTATTAGGGTTTTACCCCAGTTTTATGGAGTAGAAAAGTCGCAAAAGCATGTGCAAGGGGCGCTTGCAGATAAATGTACAAACTGTTCAGCCCTCTCTGTCAGCCCCGCCACTTTTTAAAAAATGGGGTAGGGCTTGTTGGGAGGGGCTCAAAACTAACAAATTTGTGAAATTTATGCCAAAAATGGCCTAAATTTTGCTGTGAATAATCACAGAGCTGCACTAAATACATTAAGAGGGATGCCCTCCTTCATGTATTAAATACACCGTCCACTGGGGGGAAAATTATACTAAGCTTGGTGTCACTGCCCCCCATGCAGGTGTGGTCAGGGAGGCCATCACATACAATAGTCGGTCACCCTAGTAGTGGTACGAGGGACAATGACAGCTCAGCGATATGTTCAGGACATCCTGCAGACACGTGTGTTCCTCTCATGGCGGCTCCCAAGAGGTATTTTCTATCAGAATGATCCTTGGCCACACACACAAGGGGTCACAGCAATGTCTGCCCAACATTGTCACACTTCCATGTCAATGACAAACCAGAATCGTTAATTTCTCATTTAGTTTCAGCCGGCAAAAAACTCATCGCCGACTCATTAACTCTTCGTGCAGTTTAAACACGGATCACTCAGTGTGTCACATAGGAATTACGTGTCACATAGGAAGGTGAAACACTGAACTATAAGAGCACAAGAACTGAGAATGAGAATCCTGCAGTCTAAACAGGCTGCATGAGAGAGAACAATCGGGTGATGACATCACCAGCTCATTTGGGGGAAACGAGAAGCATACATTTTTCATTTGGTCTAAAAAGGCGCTTTATACCCACAATACTTCATGGATGAAGATTACAGTTAACATCAGGGTAACTATAATTTAGAAAAATCCAGGCTAATTCTATACAAAAACCCCTCTTACTGGCTGTTGGATGTCTGTGAATGACCTGATGCATTCAATTTTTTTTCTTTTTAAACTTTAAGACCTTCTTTTATGAAATCTCGCATATGAGTTTTCAAAATTTAATTCCTTTAAAACAAATTTCACATAAAATGTAAAACATCATGCTTTGAGCATTAAAATGACTTTTGTCTTATGTGAGTTCTCTGATGTGAAGCAAGATTTGATTTTTGTGTAAAACATTTCCCACATTCTGAACATGAAAATGGCTTCTCCCCTGTGTGAATTCTCTGATGTCTAACAAGATCTTTTTTATATGCAAAACATTTCCCACATGCTGAACATGAATATGGCATCTCTCCTGTGTGAAGTCTCTGATGGGCAAGAAGATGTGCTTTAAGTGTAAAACATTTCCCACATTCTGAACATGAAAATGGCTTCTCCCCTGTGTGAGTTCTCTGATGTACAACAAGACCTGATTTCTTCACAAAACATTTCCCACACACTGAACAAGAATATGGCTTCTCTCCTGTGTGACGTCTCTCATGTACAAGAAGATCTCCTCTATCCATAAAACATTTTCCGCATATTGAACATGAATATGGCTTCTCTCCTGTGTGAATTCTCTGATGTCTAACAAGATCTGATTTATGGGTAAAACATTTTACACATTCAGAACACGAAAAGGGCTTCTCTCCTGTGTGAATGCTCTCATGTCTAATAAGAGAGGTTTTCAGCTTAAAACATTTCCCACATTCTGAACATGAAAAGGGCTTCTCTCCTGTGTGAATTCTCTCATGTCCAACAAGATTTATTTTATTTGTAAAACCTTTCCCACATTCTGAACATGAATATGGCTTCACTCCTGTGTGAATTCTTTCATGTCTAACAAGTTTAGATTTTTTGGAAAAACATTTCCAACATTCTGAACAGGAATATGGCATCTCTCCTGTGTGAGTTCTCTGATGTCTAACTAGATCTGATTTATGGATATAACATTTTCCACATTCAGAACATGCAAATGACTGCCCTGTGTGAATTCTCTGATGTCTAATAAAAGCTGTTTTCAGCTTGAAACATTTCCCACATTCTGAACATGAAAAGGACTTCTCTCTTGTGTGAATTATTTGATGTCTAACAAGTTTAGATTTTTTTGGAAAACATTTCCCACATTCGGAACAGGAATAAGGCTTCTCATCTGTGCAAGTTCTTTTGTATGTAAAAAGACCTGAGCTTTTTGTAAACAGTTTACCATATTGGAGACCATTACCCCCGGTCGGACCAGTACTTGTAGTACAATTCTGAGATCGATCAGGAGAAGGTTCCTCATGATTAGGGAGATTATATGATCGATCTGTACTGTTACATACTGGCTGAACATTAACGGTAATGAGGTTTTCTCCTGGAGAGTGCTGCACAATATCTTCATCTTCTGCTTTATAATTTAGCGATGACATGAAGTTTCCATCAAAGTCCTCAATGGGATTTTCTGTTAGGATTAAATTTTGATTTAGTGATTTTTTTAAGCTGCAAAAAGTAGCCAAATATATAAAATTCTCACTAGGCTGGAAAAACACCTGCAGTTTTTGATACAGTATTTCAAGTTAAAGCCCAAATTAGACCCAGGAAGAAGAAGATCTAGAAGGACTATTAATATATTTTCCATTTCCTTTGAATCCACTTCTGGCTCTTTTATTTAGTTAAAAATTGCCCCCAAACA
The DNA here is from genome assembly GCF_035609145.1 of Eleutherodactylus coqui. Classification (NCBI taxonomy): domain Eukaryota; kingdom Metazoa; phylum Chordata; class Amphibia; order Anura; family Eleutherodactylidae; genus Eleutherodactylus; species Eleutherodactylus coqui. The sequence continues at coordinate 40,646,957 of NC_089837.1, forward strand.
GCATGTGTGTTTATAGCCTTAGGGGTCGGTCAGACGAGCGTGTTTTAGGACCGTTGAAAATGAACGTTTCTGGGGTGTGGCTTCGGCATTACCGAGTGAGGAAGCAAGGAAAGAAAGCTCTGGGCCCATATGATATTAAAACAGGCTGGACACCCAGATTATCAGCAAAATCTCAACTCGGAGAGGTATGGCAAGAGGGGGCAGAAAGAAAAGGGAGCACTCCGTCAGGCACCGGCACCCCGTTGAGCCGTTATTTATGCAGCACAGCGGCTCCCTCTCCCCACCGCACCTCAAACATGGCGCCAGAGAACTATGCGGCAACAACTGCAGAGAGGGCTCTGCAACCTCCCCTTCAGCGCTCTCAGCAGGGAGAAGCAGATACCACTCACCACCAAAAGGAGAGATCGGGACTTACAGCGGGTGCGGGGAATCGCCTCCTGGAACCAGCACACGAGCAGCTGCAGAGCACGGCGCTCTTCCCTGCTCAGGACCTGAGTAAAACTCCTGCACAGACAGGACAAGGCAGTCCCGCTGGGTCCTTGCAAATCACAGTGAAAAGCACACTGGAGGTGCTCAGGCAGAGAGACACACACACAGAGCAGGACTACAGTCTCCAGATAAGCCCGCTAATGGGGAAACCCCCATACACGGCAGCCTCCTCAAAATGGCGCCTGGTGACTACATGCTCACTCTCACAGGGGGAACACCGCAAGCTACATCACCACCTCCGCAGAATAGGAGCAAACCACCTCCACTGCATAACATGGAACAGTGTGCTAAAGAGACTGATGCACAACAGGTCCCAGCAACCTCACCCTCCAATCGTGGGAGTCCCCCCAACAGGCAGGACAGATGTCCCCATGAACAACCCAAGCAGTCCCCTGCCTCACCACCTTCCCTGCTAGAGGACCGGGAAAACCCCACACCACGTCCATCGCCTATTGCGAAGGAAGGGGACCACGTTCCTTGTTAGTCATGGGGCTCCTGCCAAGAGGCGCTCCCGCCCGCACAGCAGAGCTCCACCAACACCACACCACCACACAAGGGGACCTCCAGGGCATCAGACGTAGTGGCTCTACCACAAAAGATAAAAAAAGAGCTGGCAGCATAAGCGGATGTAGAAAAGTACAAAACTTGTATTTATTACCCCGTTACATGTAGATGCGACGTTTCGGCCTGACTGGCCTTCTGGTAGTGGCTCTACCAGTCCCAGCAACAGCTCTCCTGGCACAAAGGAGCCCACCCTCCAGACAGGAGATAACAGGTGGGAGCGGACATCCAGTCTCCTCAGTACCCCCACCGCCCAATGCATTCTGGAGAGACAGGGTCGCTTATGACTCACCCAGGCATCTCCCAGTCTGCAGAGAGCACTCCGGTCCTATTCGGCAGAACCTCCTCCTCCCAGCCGGTAAACCAGAATCTGGACAGCCAGCCCGCCACCACTCCTACAGGTTTAACCCATACTTTTCAAGAGTTGTGGAGGATGGTCAGTACTTTACCAACTAAGACAGATCTGGAACTCCAGATACGGCGTATTGAAGAAAAACATGCTACAGCTATTCAAGCCGTGAATAATTCGGTTCAAGCTTTAACAGCACGGGTCCTGACTTTGGAGCAAGCATCTACTGACACTTCAATGGACTTACAGCATTTAGCACAGTCCCTGGACAATCATAGGTCTCAGATGAAAGATTTCGCACTACACCTGGATGATGTTGAAAATAGGGGGCACCGTAACAACCTAAAACTCAGAGGTTTGCCGGAGGAAATCCCGCCAGATGCTCTCCATTATTATGTGACCTCCGTCTTCACTAAGCTCCTGAACAGACCAGAAGACAGAATGATAGAATTAGACAGAGTACATCGTCTGGCAGGACCTAGGAGGCGCAACGCTAACTACCCAAGGGACGTTATCTGCTGGGTCCACTTTTACAGACAAAAGGAAGACATCATACTCTGCGCTTCGGAGCAAGGCCCACTCTTATTTAAAGGGTCAGAGATCACCATCCTCCCAGACGCTTCCAGATTGACCCTATATGTGCGGAGAGTCATTAAACCCCTGTTGGAGGCCATCCGTGGTACAGACGCCTCATATAGATAGGGGCATCCCTTTCACATTATCATACGGAGACGCGGCCGCATGTATACAGTGAAGTCGCCTGCTGATTTGGAAGGTGCGTTCCACTTTTTAGAGATTCCAGCCATCTCGGTCCCAAATTGGACTTTACCCCCTGACTTCAGCCAGCCGACAGGAGGAATCGGCCACCAGAGTCAGGACCCCGAGAAGCAGTGCCGAAAACCCCACCCAAGTTCAGATCTAATATGGAACATTGGGACATTTCATCGTCCTTCGTTGAGTGGCTTGCCCACATTGCTGCAAAAGAGAGGGAGGGGGGTTGTCTTAAAGGATAAATGGCGTCACTCTCCTTTTGGCCTATATACCTTCGGTTCCCTTCAAATCTAAGTCGCGTTCCAACTTCACTCATGCTTCGTTGGGTTCCAGGGCTTCTCACTAGGCCTTCTTTTTGTTTCTGGTTCTACCCATACGGGCAGCGTTTTGCTGTTCCACATTACCCACCTAGGGTTCCTGTTTGGGGCCGACACCCTGCTTTAAGCCGGGATAGGCTTCATAATTTAGGATTTAAAAGTTTAGAGATTTCAGTCCGCCTTGTTGGCCTGAATGGCTCACCTAAGTGGGCGCGCGGTTCTTCAAGGCGGTCAGTAATCCACGGCTCACCCGTTGCTCTCTCCTACCCTCTCATCCCCATCTTGTGTGTCTAGTAATCACTTTGTTTGCTGTAGGGGTCCCCTCCCGTGTGTCCTTTTTTTAAAAATTCTCCCCTCTTTCTCTATTCTTTTGTTTTGCTTCTGCCTCCCGCTTGCCCGCCATCAGCTGTACCTTCTTAATCTGTAAAGGCTCTCCTCTATCCTAGCTATGTCTTCTGTCAGACCTAACCTCAATATTGTTTCCATCAATGCACAGGGACTGAACTGCCGGAGAAAAGGTCCTTCCTGCTCCGGCTTCTGTGGCAAAAAAGAGCTCATGTCGCCTTCATGCAAGAAACCCACTTCAGAGGGGATTCCATCCCGAAGCTTAAGGATGCTCGTTTTCCAGATGTCTACCACAGTGCTTGCCTGGTTTCCAAGACCAAAGGAGTGTCCATTCTCATCGCAGGTTTCATCCCTTGGGAGCACCTAGGCACATGGGCGGACAGAGCGGGCGGATACCTCTTCGTTAAGGGTAGGTTGGGTGAGACCTCAGCTACCCTGGCTTCACACAGGTCTCCTTCCTTGAGGGGGCCCTGGAGGACCTGGAGGAATTCCAGGAGGGCATCCTGATACTAGGGGGTGACTTCAACATTTCTCTCAGCCCATCTATAGACAATTCAAAGGGGGTCAGTAGCTTTCCTGGGTCCACACATTGTAGGTTTCGCAAGACACTCAACGAACACCAATTAGTTAATGCTTGGAGGATCCTTCATCCATCCATCCACAAAAGACTACACCTTTTCTCGCCCACACAACTCCTACTCCAGAATAGACTATTTCCTGGTCCAGCATGCCAGCCTCCCCCACATTACATCAGTTTACATTGACAGCATCTCTTTCTCAGACCACGCACTTATCTCCATCTTGCTCTCCCTACCTTCACTACACCAGTGAACGTGGCAGTGGCGTCTCAACTAATCCCTTTTACAAGATCCTGCGAATAAAAAGGAGATTCTAGACTCCATAGAAGAATACTTTAGTAATAATGCATCCCTGGAGATTGCTCCACTCTCCCTAAGGGAGGCACATAAGTGCATCATTCATGGTTCCCTCATTAGCATTGGTTCCAGAATTAAAAAAGAATGTGGGGCCCAACTTAGAAACCTTTTAAGCCATATTTAGACCTTAGAGGCAGCTCATAAACAAACAGACACGGGCACGGGATGTGAGCTAGCACAATGGAGACACAAGGTACGTTTACTATACATGTCACATGCTAAGGGCTGTTTGACAAAATGCAGGAGACACTTCTACGAATTCGGTAACAAACCCAGCCGCACTCTGGCTTGCGCCTTGAGGAAGGAGAGGACTTGCTCCTACATCCCACACAACTCCTCACCTTCAGAAAGAAACCTTCATTTGCCACAACAGATAGCAGAGGCGTTTTGGGATTACTATCAATCCCTATATAACCTATCCCCACCCATCTCAGAGCAAGAACGCATTTCACGTAAAGCAACAATTCATTCCTATCTCCCAAACTCAGGCCTGCCACATCTCTCACAAGAAGCGATTCAGTCTCTAGAGTCACCTATCTCACCAGAAGAACTAGCTCTTACATTAAAAAAATCAGACAGGGAAAGCTCCTGGCCCAGACGGGTTCACATTTTTATATTATAGGACATTTTCTGAGGCTCTGTCCCCCTATTTCCTTAGTGCCTTCAACTCCCTTTCTGCAGATGCAAGCCTGCCAAGAGAAACCCTGAAAGATTTCATTATGGTGATCCCAAAGGAGGGGAAAGATCCCTCCCATTGCCAGAGCTACTGTCCCATATTGCTTGTAAATGTAGACCTAAAACTCTTCTCAAAAATCGCCAATCGCTTATCGCCACTTCTCCGCGAAGTAATACATGAGGATCAGGTGAGCTTCATGCCACTGAGGGAGGCAAGGGACAACACTATAAAGGCCATAAACATCATGCGAAAAAAACTTCCATCCCAATATGCCTCCTGTCTACAGATGCAGACATAGCCTTTGACAGGATTGACTGGGTTTTTCTGCAAGAAACCCTTAGGCGGTTGGGACTCGGCCAGAACATGATGTGCTGGATCTCTAGTCTATAGTCCTCCCCTTCAGCGGCGTCAAAGCAGACGGGCAGTTTTCCAATGGTACGCGACAGGGGTGCCCTCTCTCCCTCTTCTTTTTGTCTTGTGTCTGGAGCCCCTCCTTGCCTACATTTGTGCCAATATGAACATTAGAGGCGATCAGTTAGGGGGGGGGGGGTTCTACTGTTCTTCCTTTCGACCCCTCGCATTTCCCTCCCAAACCTTTTAAACGAACTTCGCATATATAGCACACTATCAAATTTCAAGATTAACTACCATAAGTCTGCTGCACTCAACATATCCTTATCACACTCTCTATTTTCTGAACTAAAAGAGTCTTTCTCTTTTCGATGGGCCAATGACAACATCAAATATTTGGTGATCTACCTTACTGCAGACATCTCCAATATCTACGCAGCAATAACAAAGATGAATATCTTGCCCAGCATTTTGTACATCCTCCAAGCCTTGCCAATTCACACCCCCAGGCTATTTTTCCGACATTTACACTCACTACTCTTAAGATTTGTCTGGGCAGACAAGCCTCCCCCATATAGCTCGTTCTTCCCTGTCGAAACCCAAAGAGAGGGGGGGCCTAGGCCTGCCAGACATAGTAGCTTATCATCATTTACTGCGTGCGGTTGACTGGCATAGACACGCAGAGTTTAAGCAGTGGGTTTTGTTTGAGCAGACATTCTCCCCTGTACCCCTGACGGCCCTACCCTGGATACAGGGGAGCATCCCTCCGGAAGCCACTTCACACCCTACAATTGGTTCTATGCTTAAGGTCCTCACACGAGTCTTTCGAAACCAAGGGATCTCACCCAGTCCTTCACCACTATTTCCCATTTTGGTGAATCCAGCTTTTCCGACTAGCTTGGATGGTAGTAGGCTACACCTCTGGATTCGGAGTGGGAGATGTACAGCAACCCATTTTATATCATAGGGACAGTGGCTATCAGTAGACGCATTAGCAAATATCACAGAACCCACAACACTGAAATACTGGCAAATCTTCCAAATCAGACACTTGTAGTTGGATGGGCCCCTCTCAACACACCCTCTCTCACCTATATAAGATTCTACTTTTGGACACTGAGACTTCACCACCATCATATGTTCTCGCTTGGGAAAGGGACTTGACAAGATCGTTTACACGAGAACAACTAAATAAAATCTACACCTTCACACATAAATCCTCGATTTCAAGCAAGATCCAGGAAACAGGTTTCAAGATCCTCTTGCGTTGATACAGGGTGCCCTCCCGACTGCATGAAATGATACCCGCCGTTTCCCCCCCTCTGTTGGAGGTGTGGCACAGTCCTTGGGACTATATTACACATATTTTGGGAATGCCCGATGCTAACAGGTTTGCCTGTGTTGATCCCTATGTGTCTCCAGTCCCACCCTTGTCCCCCCTCCCATCCTCTCCCCATTTGCACCTCTTTGAGGTTTATGGGAGCCAGTGGACATTTTCCAAGTGATTTGGATAGTTAGATTAAACAAATAATTCAATTTAAGTGTTCTAATTTGGTTGATTTCCATATTGAAAAATCTGCTACAGCCATGCCAGCTGATAAGACTTAAGATAATTGTAACAGGATCCACGTGCTGTTTATGACAATGTGAAATTGTATTTATCTTTGAAAATATATAAATAAATTAAAAAAAAAAAAAAAATATGAACGTTTCTAAAAGAATCAATAGGTTCTTATAGAAGCGTGCTGCAAATTCCTTGCATATGAACCACATGGCGCGCACCTAAAAAAGATGGGAGCAGGAGTTAGTGGAAACTTTTGCGCTCGGAATAGATTCCCCGCTGCTTACAGCGGGACATTTATAAGGTGCTGCCCAGAAGCACCCTTTAACTGTACCACTCTTTAACTCCTGTTAGTCTACAAGGGGAATAACATGATTTTACAATGGGACATTTAAAAGTGCTTCTTGGCAGCACCTTTTAATTGTCCTGCTGTAAGCAGCTGGGTATTCCTCCTGCCCCCCTGCTGGGAAATTCCCTAGCAGCAGGTGGCAGTGGGGGACTCCCCCATCTTGTTCCCCAAGAGAATTCCCTATAGCAGGGGGAGAGAGAGCAGGGCATGGTTACAAGGCTTCCCTTGACAGCATGAATTGAGGGGGTGGGGCTAGAGGCAGAATCCCCATAGCAAACCATGGAGGGGGCATGGCTAGGGGCAGGTCCCTCTAGCCCCGACCCCTCCCTCTGTGCTATAGGGATATCCCTAGGGATTTTCCCAGAGCAGACAGATACAGCATTGCTATGGGGGATTTCCCCAGAGCAGGGACTGTGAACGGAGCTGTGGGGGGATTTCCCCATAGCCCTGTTGTATCTCTCCCTGCTTTAGGAAAATGCCGAAGCTCCGCGGGGCTTTTTCTCTCTCTTTGTGGAGCAGCTGTGCATTTCCAAGCGCAGATGCTCCAGTGAATGGGCAAAGATTTATGCGCTGCCCATATGAAACTTTGCCAGTTCACCAATCTTCTGCAGCGCATTTTTTTACGCGCATATAGGCGCGCAAAAAAACCCCAAAAGCTCATGTGACTGAGCCCATATAATGGTTTGTCCAACAACATTAAATACATCAATGATAACAGACATAGGATTGCAAGTTCAAGTCCTGTAAAGAAAAAAAAAATATATATATAGTAAAAATTATATATAGTAAGCGGGAAAAAAAGGAACATAAGAAAAAACTTTTGCGCACTTTTCTTTGTTTAAATTTAAAAAAAAAAGCACATTTGCTATTGTTGCATCTATAGCAACCTGTGCAATAAATTAAAACACACCTTTCATCCTGCACGGCAAAGGCTATAAAGAAAAACAACTTTTGAACAGAGCCAAGCTGATTTTTTGTTCATTTCACTTCCCCACCCCCCAAAATGCAGAAAAGTGATAAAAAAAAACCTTATGAAACCCAAAATGGTACTACACCTCATCATGCAAAATACATCCGCTAACTGATCTAGCTCTTGTATTGCAGCGCCCACATTGTGGCAAAACGCCATGATAACGTTCGTGTGACAGCAGGATTACGATGACACCAAATTTATATAGTTTTACTTTTTCCTGTACGACTTTTAAAAAATAAAACATCTTTGGAAAAAAATACATTTCCTGCCGCCATCTTCTGGCAGCCATAACTTTTTTGTGCGAGGGCTCATTTTGTTCTGTAGTTGTTTTTGAACCATTTTGCAGTTTCTGTGGTTTTTTGATCGCTTTTTACTGCACTTTTTAACAACTAAAACTGCTTCATTCTGGGGGTTTAGAATGTTTTCTGACGACGTTCACCATCCTCGATAAATAATGTGTTGCTTCGGTAGATCGGACCTTTACGGACGCCGCGATACAAATATGCTTTTACTTGTTCTTTATTTCCATTTTATTATTAATATGGGAAAAGTTTTTTTCTTTAAACTTTCTTTTGATTTTGCCAACAATTAAAAAAAACAACTTTGCACTTCTTTTTACATTTTTATTTATTTCTTTAAGTCCCCATTGGAGGCTTAAACTTGTGATTGTTTGATCGCTCACACAATATAGTGTAATACCACGGTATTACATTATACTGCATTTTGACAGGCAGACAATTCTGACAGCAGCATTTAACCCCTTAGGGACCAGGCTAAATTTTGGAAATCTGACAAGTGTCACTTTGACATAGAATAACTCCGTAAGGCTGGCGTCACACGGGAAGGAAATCCAGCGGAAATCTCACGGAATGACTGCACCAAAAAAAAAAAAACACGGGTTAAGCGCAGCTTCAAAACCCGCGTCCGCAGCTACGGGTTTTAAAGCGGCTTCGCTGCCTGCATTTCTGCTGCGGCCATCTCTCCCTATAGGGAGGAGAGAGGCCACTGCGGAAATAAAAAAAAGAAATTGACATGCTGCATTTTTGTTTTCCGTGCCGCATGTCAGTTTTCGTGTGGCTTGGCCGCAGAATGTGGACAAGATTTTTGCAAAATCTCGTCCGCTTTGCTGGCTAATCCTGAGATTAGGAGCCGCGAGCGGAACCCAGCCTAACGGTTTTGCATATCCAAGTGATTCTAACATTGTTTTGTCCCCACATATTGTGCTTCATTTAGGTTGTAAAATAGGCCACTTTAATATATACAAATCCTAAACACCAAAATTGTGAAAATTTTGAAAAAAATTAAATTTTCTGCATTTTTAACTGCAATATGTGCAACTCAAATATGTGGAAACATACTGTACATAATGTTGATACCATATAAATTTCCATCTATTTGCTTTACTCTAGAAGCACATTGGAAAAAAAAAATTTCTTTAAGAGGCGTACAAATGTAACATTAATTATCAACATTTTGAGGAACATTTTGTTTTCCTGCACCAAGCCAAGATTGCAAAGGCTCATAGGTGACCAAATGATGGATACCCCCACAAATGACCCCATTTTAAAAAAAATGCACATCTTAATGTATTCACTGAGGGGGGTCAGGAGTGTTTATGGGAAAAGGTTTTTTTCTTTAAACTTTATTTTGATTTTGCCAACAATTAAAAAAAAAACGTAGTTTTTACTTTTTATTTTTGAAATCCCCACAGGGGGCTTAAAGTTGTGATCGTTTGAGCACTCATACAGTATAATGTAATACCACAGTATTTAATTATACTGCATTTTGACAGGTAAACAATTCTGACAGCAGCATTTAACCCCTTAGTGACCTAGCCGGTTTCCGCCTTAAAGGGGTTGTCCCGCGGCAGCAAGTGGGGTTATACACTTCTGTATGGCCATAATAATGCACTTTGTAATGTACATTGTGCATTAATTATGAGCCATACAGAAGTTATAAAAAGTTTTATACTTACCTGCTCCGTTGCTAGCGTCCTCGTTCCCATGGAGCCGACTAATTTTCGCCCTCCGATGGCCAAATTAGCCGCGCTTGCGCAGTCCAGGTCTTCTCCTGTTCTCTATGGGGCTCCGTGTAGCTCCGCCCCGTCACGTGCCGATTCCAGCCAATCAGGAGGCTGGAATCGGCAATGGACCGCACAGAAGAGCTGCGGTCCACGGAGGAAGAGGTTCCCGGCGGCCATCTTCACCGGTAAGTATAGAAGTCACCAGAGCGCGGGGATTAAGGTAAGCGCTCCGGTAAGCTTTCTTTAGGTCCCTGCATCGGGGTTGTCTCGCGCTGAACAGGGGGGGGGGGGGGGGGTTGAAAAAAAAAAAAAAACCCGTTTCGGCGCGGGACAACCCCTTTAATGACCAGGCCAAATTTTGGAAATCTGACACGTGTCACTTTAATATAAAATAACTCCGTAAAGGTTTTGCATATCCAAGTGATTCTGACATTGTTTTTTTTGGCACATGTTGTACTTCATGTAGGTGGTAAAAATAGACCGATAGAATTTGTGTATGTTTATCACATTTATAAAGTTGTCACATTTTCAACTCCAATATCTCAAATATATGCAAAAGTACTGTACAAATTTATAATATATAGATTTCCATCTGCTCACATTATTCTGGAAGCAAATTGGAAAAACCATAGTTTTTTTTTTTTAAACCATTTAGGTTTTAAGGAACATTTTGTTTTCCTGCACCAAGCCAAGGTTGCAAAAGGCTCATAGGTGTAAGAATGATAGATAACCCACCAAATGACCCGAATTTAAAAAAAAAAAACCCTTAATGTATTCGCTGAGGGGGGTCAGGGAGTATTTTGACCGCACCGTTTTTTACAGGAGTTATTGCAATTTAGAGGAGAAAAAATAAAATTTTATATTTTTGCAAATATGTCATTTTAAAGATTGGTTGTTTTTTCTATAGCGCACATGAAAATGAGGATTTGCACCCCAAAATAGATACTCCTGTTTGTCCCGTGTCCAGAAACATACCTATTGTAGCCCTAATATTATGTCTCTATGCACAACAGGGCCCAAACTGTTCTGAAAGCCACCGGCTGCTCCTAACGGACATTTTGCTTGAAGGTGATTTAGGCCCCATTGCCCACTTGTAGAGCCCTTGAGCGGCCAAAACAATGGAGAACCCCAACAAATGACCCCATTTTGAAAACTAGACCCCTTAACGAATTCCTCTAGGGGTGTACTGCATATTTTGACCCCACAGCTTTTAAATGAATCTAAGTAAAGCAGAAGGAAAGAAACATGATTTTCACTTTTTTGTCAATTGCGTCATTTTAGAAACTGTTTTTTCGTACAGCGTACATATGAATGAAGACTTTCACCCCAAAATGGATACCCCTGTTTGTCCCGTGTTCAGAAACATACCCATTGTGGCCCTAATCTAGTTACAGAACACACGGCTAGGCCTATAATGGAGGGAACGCCCGTTGGATTTCAAGGCACTACTGAAAAAATTCCAGGCCCAACTGCTCACTCAAAAAATTAACTACCCGCGGCTTCTTGTAAATTACATAGGCCTTACAGGTAGTGATCTAAATAATGCCAGACTCACACGGCCGTATGTGGAATCTGCTTGTGGAGTCCAGCAGCAGTCCTACGTACGGCCGCGTAATCTACTGCGCATAACTGCGTACTCACACAGGCGATCACGCGCAGTACACCTTTTTTTGGATATATTTCCCGCTCCGTCGCCTAGTGATGACCCGGGTACCCGCAGCCCGTACACAATGTAATTGCGCATGGGCTGCAAGTATATCTGCGATCATAGAGCACAATGGGCTCTATGTTGCCGACATCCACAGTAAAATAAAACATGCTGCGTTCTGTTTCTGCGAGTGGATTACGCGATTCCAACCCGCTAATGTAAGCAGAATTGTGTAATCCAATATACTTGATTGATCCACCAATTACCGCTGATCTAACGCATGCAGAATCCACAATTGCTATCCAGTCGTGTGAGACCAACCGAAGGTAGATCGCTACCTTTTTATATCATTTGATAACGGCAATCACGTGACCGGGTACCGCTCAAAAGAGCTTTTGATCACCGCTCCAGGCTCTTGCGTCCACCATTTTGCCAAAGGGCACATGCGCAGAAGCCGTGGAAGGTCTGTGGAGGATGATCGCGTCGGGGTTCAAATGCGAAGGCCTCCAGTTAGAAGTTTCATTTGCCCTCACGGATTTCATTGGTGAAGGGAAAGTAAACTTAAATTCTTTCATTTAAACTTTTATGTGATCCCCACTATCCACTGGAAAATGGCGATCACGTGACCGGGGACCACTGATCGTGACCGGGGACCACTGATCGTGACCGGGCACCGCTCACCGTGGCTTTCGGTTACTGCTCCAGGCTCTTGGTTACCTTTAGTAGCCAGAAGCAAAGAGATTTTTAATTTCCCAGGCCCTCCTCATCTTCTACGCTTGCGTCCACCACTTTACCGACAGGCACATGCGCAGTAACCGGGGAAAAGTCCATGCATAAAGATCCCATCAGGGAAAAATTCCAGGGGCCTTAGGTAAGTAATTTCATTTCTAATCTGTAAGGGGTGTGAAACAAACTTAGCATTTTTTTTGTACTTTACATGATCTCTGCGACTGGGGACCACATACTGCGGCCCTCGGTGACATCTCCCTGCTCTTGGCTACTCTTGTTAGCTGGGAACAGGGAGATTTTAAACTTCCCAGGCTCTCTGGCCTTCTATGTATGTGCTCAACATTTTACCTCAGGCGAGCATGCGCAGAAGGCAGCTGCAGGTCCTTGCAGGACCAGATCGCTGCGGTACGTCACGGAGATCAGTAATTTCAGCTTTTCTCACGGATCCGATCAGTGAGGAGAGATGAAACATTAACCTTATTTCAACCTTCATGCAATTGCTGTTATCCATCGGATAATGGTGATCACGTAATTGGCGGGGAATTGGCGCACACCGCGTCCCCCTATGACAGCTCCAGGCCATCGGCTACCTCCAGTAGCTGATACCAGGGAGCGGTCACACACACAGACCGCAGCTTTAGTTTACAGGGTCGGCGTGTATTTACAGCCCTGTAGATTAATGCCCAGACACCCAGGATGTGAAGACACGTAACGAGTTAAATGGTCTAATTGTTGGCTGGCGTATCACCTCAGAAGGGGTTCACAGCCATTCACCTAGCAATAGTAGATTTCTGTTTCTTTTCGGTACCTCATTAGGAAATTCAAGATGGTTTTGATTCCCGACGGCTGCGGGTTCACACACAGAATCTGTTCGCCTGCACTAGAAGCTGCCCACAGAGAGGAGAACAGAAATAAGATCCGAAGTAGAAACTTCTTCTAGTGGATGGAGCGATATGGATACGTTTGACACATATAGCAAAGATAGGGCTCTAAAGTGATATGAAAGAGCCTAATTGGTGAGATTCTAGATTAAATGTCATACTGCTCACATGGAAATGCACTGCACAAGATGGTATCAAGGCTTCAAGACAGCTACTGGTGCCCATAGTATGTGGGAACGAGACGTTGAGAAAAATAAATATAAATAGTGTTACATATACTGTATCTTGTATGTCTCTTCTTACCTTGCGATATCGGAGGCTGGTGGTCCTCTATCTTGACGTCCTTGTACAGATCCTTGCATTCTTCTAAATACTCCCACTCCTCCATGGAGAAATAGACAGCGACATCGTGACACCTTATAGGAACCTGACAACACAATGATACCGTCATTACCCAGACTCCTCTAGTGCTGTTACTGTATAATTACCCAGCATTCCCAGCAGGGTCACCTCTCCAGTCAGCAGCTCAGTGATCTTGTTGGCCAGTTCTAGGATCTTCTGCTCATGTATCGGTAAGTGAGGAGGAGCCTCTGTGATGGGGGTCTGGCTCCTGCTCCATCCTCCTGACTCACGGAGATGGCGGTTGGGAGTCGTACCGTGACCCGATGTCTTCTTCACCATCATGTAATCCTGTGTATGGAGAGAGACACAGAGAATTGAACCCAGTATTCCTCTCTCAGTAGAAAGCGAGTGATTGTGATCCTGCTGTATAGAGGTCTGGTGAGACCATGTCTGGAATACTGTGTTCAGTTCTCAAGACACACACAAGATAGAACAAGTCTAAAGATGGACTACAAAAACTGTGGAAGATCTCTTAAAACTGATCAGGAAAGACAAAGATCTTAAGGCTCTTTTCTTTAGAGCCTCCAGCACCGACTGCAGGACTTTTTCGTCTGATAAAACTGCCGGACTGCTGCAGCAACCGAATACATAAGTACTGCCCCTTGGGGTGTTGGTCTTAGGGTATTTAGGGTTTCAACAGGGTTGGCCCACATTGAGTGGGGTCGCTCTTGTCAGGGCGATCGCTCCACAGATAGGCAGGGAGATCACAGGACCTTCACAGTTCGAAGCAAAAAACTGTGATTACTGCAGTAATACCTTCTGTATAACCCCTGACCCCAAAACAAACAATATTCTTTATTATTCCGTGTATATACTGAGGTTAATGATATTCCATATTTCTAATAAAGCAGTATATTGGTAAAGCGGTATCCTTTTGCAGTGATAAGCACCTTGTTGTTGGTCCCGTCATTATATATCTGTATTACAGTGAGATTTGTTCCTGAAGGAGAGAGAAGGTAAAGGAGAGAACATGATGGAAACCTTCATATATTGTATGTTACAGGAGGGAAGACACTAAACCCATGAACAAGGGGCACAATCTGACACTAATGGGAGGGAAGATCAAAAGCAATGGCAGAAAATATTATTTTACTAAAAGAGTAGTAGATGCTTCAAACAAACTTCTAGTGGATGTGGTTGGAAAATCAGAAGTAAGTGAATTTAAAGGGACATCCAGTGAAATCACATTTTATTTATCTGCCCCCTCACCCGCTCTTCTCTCTCACTCTGGGTATCTGAGATGTACATTGCAGTTACTTCCATGCAATATAGTCTTTTGTCTGATACTTATCAGACACCATCTTCATTTTTAGATTTCTCCTTGCTTTCCATTCCTTTTATGATGTGTTAGCAGTCACATGATGCATCAGTGAAGCATCACATGACCAGCTACAGCCAGTACCATTTCTGTCTGCTGAGATTATCATTACCCCTTATATTGACCTAAGCTACAGACTACATGTAAACAGTCAGAAAGGTGAGCTGCCATCTCCTCTATTATAACTGTGAAATAGGAGCCTCTAAATCACCAGTAGTAGGATTTCCTATCCCCTATGAAGAGCCTGTGTGGTACAGTCCATTTAATTTCATCATTCAGGAATACAGAAAGAGCCAAGTCCATTCTTTGTAGGAGTCACAGGGAGACAAGTAATTCCCAGGTGGTCACAATGAGATTACAAGACCCAAATGAAGAGGGCAATGTCCAGAAAGGAATAATTAAAGCAGGTTATACTATCCCAGAGTTGCCCTTTAGGCCTCTTTCACACGGGAGACCGCAATATTGCTGCAAGAAAATCGCAGTGATATCACATCTGTGTTCTGCGCGATATCACTGTGTTTTCTTGTAGTAATATTGCGATTTTATAACGCTGTTTTGCCAGAATTTTCAGCCTCAGCTGCATGAAAAACAACAACAAAAAAAACAATACATGACTTAAGAGACGTTGACCGCTTCGCACATCTCCGTTGCTGCTCCGGCACTTGTTTGTAGTCTTCAGGGAGTGCTTCCTGGTCCAGGGTTTCAAAAACCCCGCCTCCAGGAAGTGCTGCCTCTGATTGGTTCTCGAGCGCCGCGGCTCAGCCAATCACAGAGAACTTGCTTTTATTTCCTTAGCCTTTTGCAGTTGGCGTACTGAGAGGGTATCGCCTATTCTGAATGGGTGGCTGCGGGTTTACCTTCCTAACCCTCAAGGCCCCTAAAGATTCTCTATCTTTCCAGGGCTTAATTAAATTGACATGGTAATTCTGGTTTGGTTTTCTTTTGCCCAGCTGGTGTACTTTATAAATTTGTGTCTCCAACTTTCTCTATGACCTCATAGGGACTTTGCCACTTAGTGAGAAATTTACTTTCAACTGTGGGTATTAAGATCAGGACGGGTCCCCAGGGTAAAGATTTCTAATCTTAGCAGACTGATTATACACCCTGCTTTGGGCCTCTTGTGCCGTCTGCAGGTGTTCTCTAACAATAGGCATTACCGTCACAATGCAGTCCTGCATTTATTCCACATGCTCAATAATACTCTTGTAGAGAGTCAATTTAGTTTCCCATCTTTCCTTGGCTAGGTCTAGCAGCCCCCTTGGGTGATGCCCATAGACCAATTCAAAGGGCTAGAACCCTGTAGAAACCCGTGGCACTTCTCTAATGGAAAACATCAGGTAATGTAATAGACGGTCCCAATCATGCCCATCTTTTTTAACATCTCTTTTAGGGTATTATTAAACCTCTCCACTAATCAATCTATTTGAGGGTGGTACACAGAGGTGCGTATGTGTTTCATTTTAAAGAGGTGGCACAGCTCTTTCATAATCTTGAACATGAACGGTGCCCCCTGGTCACTAAGGATTTCTTTAGGAATACCTGTCCTGGAAAACATAAGGGACAACTCCCATGCAATACTTTTGCTAGTAGTATTTTTTAAAGGAACAGCTTTCAGATAACACGTAGCATAATCCAGTACAACTAGAATATACTGATGTCCTCCTGACGACTTGACTAAGGGCCCAACTAGATGCATCCCAATCCTTTCAAAAGGTACCTCGATAATTGGGAAAGCCACTAACGGGCTACAAAAGTGTGATACAGGAGCGGACAGCTGACAAATGGGGCAAGATTCAGTATTATTTTACTTATTTATTAGTCCTCTGCAGGACTCGGTCTTACATCTGATCAGTCCCCAAGTGCATGATTATGTGCCATGTCCAGAACCTTATGTCTATATGGTTTTAGTACGACCAGCTGCTCAAGTTTCCCTGTTATTTTTAGTTATTCTATAGAACAGATTATTACTAGTGGAGAAAAGGGGAAATTGTTGGTCAGCAGCGGGTCCTGCAGTACGACATTTATAACCACAACATTCTTTCATGCATTTAAGAAAGTGGGATCTCTCAACTGTGCGGTACCAAAGTTTTCACATGAGCCTCCCAAATTAGTCACCCCCTGCAGGGGATAAGGATCTTCACCGAACAAGACCTGCAAAAAAAAATCAGTACATCCTGCATTTTGTCACTGGGGGTTACACCAGACTCTTTAGTAGGAGATGTTGCTCTTCCCCACAAGTTCCAGAACAGAGTGAAATCACGTCCTAATATCATACAGTGCATCAAATTCTTAACTATGCGTATTTCATAGGACACAGTTCCTGACATTGTCTCTATAGAAGCAAAAGCTACAGGATACGCCTTTGTATCACCATGGATACACATCACACTGAGGTGTTTCTCTGGTGAATAGCCTTCAATTACCAGGGTGGCATGGACCAAAGTGACTAAACTTTACACTCCTGTGGCTCAGACTCTAGGCCTGGTGAGGCAGTACAAACTGGCTCTACAAACAAGGAGCAGTGCCAAGTTCTGTCACATTCCATAGGCTTGGTGGTTAAGGGGTAATGGGCCAAGACATGACCCAACTCCTGGCACCTCCAGCACCTCAACAGCTTTGGTTTCCTTGGCAGAGAGTTCTTTCTAGGGCTGACATGACCTTTGTGCTCAAACCTCAGCGCAGGTGGTGCCACCACAGGAGTCGTAGCTTCTTTTCCGACATACTTCAACTCTTCCCATACAAATGGAAGTTTTAATACTCGTGGTAGGCTAGGTACTCCTGGGGAGGGTAGGGGTATCCGGGGTGTCATGGAGCTAGTCCTCAGTGGCGAGGTATCTATGGACAAGGTCAATCAGCTGGTTGGCGTCCATGTCCGACCCAGCACTACAGCTCCACAGAGAAGGCATGGATGAAACTATCGCTTTTTAAATTTCAGCAAAAAAGGTATAGTGTGACAACCGCCACCCATTCAGCTTCTGGGAGTTTTTCTCTTTCTGCAGCCCTCTCAAACACAATCAAATAGGCCTTGACATCATCCTCAGCGGTCATCTTTTGCAGGGACCGTTGCACAGCCTCTCTTGGACTAACTGCTGCGGGGCCCCTTCCTCTCTTCTCTCAGGGGGGCCAGAAGTGCTTCTTTTAGCAGGGTAATCTGTTCCTGCTGCTGGGTGTCTGTCTGGCATTGATCAAATGCTTCTTGTTGCTGAATACTTGCTTGCAGCTACTGTTTGATGAGCTCCGCCATAGCAGGGGATGGTGATTGTATGAAAAGAGTAGGTTTCACCCAAAACATCTGCAGGCTTGTAGTTTTTAACCCTTTAAGGACCAGGCTGTTTTGTACCTTAAAGGACCAGTCACTTTTTACCCATGTGGTGGTTTAACTGCCCTAATTCTTTTCCTTTAGCTACCAAAATTATTTTTGCTTCATTTTTTTTCCCGTGACATATAGGGCGATTTTTTAAATATGTTTTTCACTTTTTTTAAAAAAATTTGCATATTAAGGCTAAAATAAAGTATGTGAACAGGTTCCTCTATTTGTTTTGGACGTTTTGATATATATTATGTATTCTTTTGGCTTGCAGGGCGCTTATAACGACGGTTTTGATTCGCATCGGTTTTGGGTTATTTTCTTTCTTATGTACATGTTGTTTTATTCTGTAATTTTGTCCCTCTGGGGGACATTCATATGTTTTTTCTTTTTTTTGACACTTTCCCTTATAGGTAGGGCATCTATAGGAGCCCTAGTTACAGGGGAAAACATCACCTGTAGTGACAGTCACTGGCAAAAGTGATCAGGGTCTACTATGACCCTGCAGCTCTGCTGTAGCAGGGAATCCTGGCAGTCACGTGACCCCCCCGACTCCCATAGTGGAAGTTACACTTCCTCTTTCACTTTCTAGTACACAGTGCTCATTGAGCGCTGTGTACTCAGGGAAGGAAAAGGCAGAAAGGGTTAAAAAACCCTCCTGCCTTCTCCTCCGAGTTATAAGAAGTCATAGAGGGTCACTTAATCCACATAAAAGTTCAAGTTGCTTTATAGTTTTCTTAAATTTCGTCAATAACAAGGTGACCCAAGGAAAAACTACACCACTGGCGGCACATGAGCTTATTAAAAAACAGAATACAAACTAAACCATGGCTCAGCAAGGTTCTTCTTGCCCAAGACTAGTTTACAGCAAATGTTGATCAGGAACCCACGGTAGTTTCACTCACCTCCAGGCTCAGATTATAACTTCATGGCCTTACAGTCTTTAATGTCCCAGTAATCAGCTCAGTGTTTTCAACTGAGCTCACTGGGACCCACAAGAAAGTTCTGGACTAGATCCCTACCGCACCCAGGCCAAGCATCTGGGTGAGATATACACCCCGTCCAGCAGCCTCCCATTTACCTGTCAGCAATAAGATAAACATACAAATCTCCAGGGATAAATAAAAAGGAAGTAATATAATTGCAGACTAGATGGTCCAAATCTCCAGGTCAAACTCAGTCCCTGTGATCCTGTTGGTTCCTGGCTGCCCTTTCCTCCTTATTAGAAGGAGCCTACTTCCCATTCTCATTGCCCCTACAACATTACTATTAGCTCATTGGTTCCCACCATACAGAACTGACTATATTGGGGGCCGATCTTCACATTCTCTGCTGTTCAGTTCTTTAGTTCTTCCTCACTTGGAAGGTCTGGAAGCCGTTATACAGGATACTGGATTGTTCCCATT
The DNA here is from genome assembly GCF_035609145.1 of Eleutherodactylus coqui. NCBI lineage: Eukaryota > Metazoa > Chordata > Amphibia > Anura > Eleutherodactylidae > Eleutherodactylus > Eleutherodactylus coqui. The sequence continues at coordinate 40,666,348 of NC_089837.1, forward strand.
ACTTCCTAGAATGGATTTGCTCTTCCCTTAGACTTGATACATAATACAATAAAGATCATAGAAATATAGAACGAACAGCTTACCTCTCCGGTCAGCAGGTAGATGATCTCTAAGGAGATGTTTAATATTCTTATGGCAACATCATTCCCATCCTTGCTCATCCTTGGTGGCTCATTCATGGGAAGGACCAATTTGGATGAAAAAAGAGGATCGCCTGGAGGAATCTAGTACTGCACCTTAAAAAAATAAAAATAAGAGGCTCTAAATCCTACTAGAAATATCATCACGTATGAAATACAGCTCCTCACTTATTGATCACTGAGAGAATCAGGTTCTTCACTATATGGATTCTAGGGATTTGCCCTAAATATCTAGGTTGCTGCCCAAGCTGTTTCCATAACTCCCATAGATGTGAACAGAGAGCTGTACATGTGTGGCCTCCTCTTCATTCATTGTCCTCTTGGATGTACCTGCTGTGGACCCCTGGCTGCACATATAGTGGGTGCGTGTCAGAGGCCGAACCCACATTATCATTTATGGCATATTCTGTGGACATGTAGTAAATAATGAAACTCTGCACTCCTATCTTACAAAAAAATGCAGTCTACTTACCATCTGCTCCTATCGATTTCTACCTTCTGCCACTTCCTTCACTTCTTAGTATGAGATTTTTTTCAGAGAACACATCAAAGACAATTGTCCTGCAGAACAATCAGCAAATAATGGTTTAAAATTGGGTGTGAATTATTCCTACAGGTGTCTCAATTTTTGTAGATTACCTTCAAACCCTTGGATTCTATATAACCAGTGTTGGAACAGACTGCATTACAACACCCACTAGGGCAGGATTTGGCCAGTTTTGCTCTTCAGGACGGAGCATATTGCTATCACAGTGTCAAGAAAAAAGAGAATTAACCAAAAGACAACAGAGAGACAATTATAACCCTTAGAAGTATAGGTCTGTCCTACAGGAAAATGGCCAAGAAATCCAAGGTGGCAGTCAGTACAGTTTCCTATTCCATCAAGAGGCACTTGGAAACTGACAGGAAGAGGTCTGACAGACAGAAGACCACTATAAAGTCAGGCGACAGGTTTTTAAGAGTCAACAGTTTGTGTGATCTGTGCCTCACAGCACTAAATCTTCAAGTACAGCTTAATGCAGCAAAAATTAAACAAACCTGAATTTCATTTGTGATGTAAAGACTTCTATCTGCAGGTTTGAGAGCTAGAGTATCAGTAAGAAAGCCACTAAGATTACAAAGTTATAAAAAAAAAAAAAAACAGACCTGCCTGAGCCAAGCAGCACCTTCAGTAGATTATTACAGGGTGGAAGGTGGTCCTATGGACTGATAAATCAAAATTTGACATCTTTGGTACATCACACAGGGTACTTGTATGCCATCACATAGGTGAAAGGATGATTCCTGAGCGTGTGACACCTAATATCAAACATGGAGAAGAAAGCGTGATGGTTTGAGGCTCTTTTGCTGGATCCAGTATTGGCAACTTGCACACTAGACAAAAAGGGATACCCGGCATATTGATACTGGTGTATCCCTAATTGGTCAGGGGTTCATATTACAGCAAGACAATGATCAAAACATAGTTCTAGGTTTTGTCAGAAACACCTAAGGAGGAGGTCACAGTTTAAGTTCCACTTTGAGCTATCGATGAACAGTCGCCATTCAGTTGAGTTATAGAATGGATTTCCCAATTCCTCTCGCTGTTTTCTTGTATAAGAAGAGATAATTTTCTGTCTCAGACTCTCCATGATTTCTAATGGCCCCGTGCGCGGGTCGTCCAGATCAGCGTTATCATAATGCAGCGCTAGATTTGTATCATCAGCGTATTTGTATCATCAGGATTGATGGAAATCTCTCAGCTGAACCTTCCTTCTCCTCCTCCTCTGGGATTCCTTCAGAAGACGAAGTATCTTCAATCATTACTACATTCAGCCGGCAGAAGAACAGGTTGGCTGCAGCTGGAGGTGGTTTGTGCCGTAGTACTAGGAGATGCAATCGGCTCCGCAGACGTTACTAGTAAATCATGGGGTGCATTCGCTTCTTGTTCAGTATTTGCCTTAATAACATTTTCTGATAGTCTGACCGCCGACTGATTCTTTCACCAATCTTTCAGCTTGAATTTTTCATTGTAAAGGAGCCGATTTCTCCTTGTAGTTTGAACTTGACATTTCGGCTTCACCAAATCTGGAAGAATCATCACTATTTCCCATCGATAAAATTATCTAAATGTATTAACTATCAAATTCACTCTACTGTTATAATCAGACTAACCAACAAGTTAACGATCTAAAAAAACCTTTTATCTAACCTCGACAAAAATGATGAGGTGATCTAAAAACAACCCCATCCCTTACAAACACAATAAACGGCACTTGTGTGTTATTGGAGTCGCATTATTTAATGGAAATTCAAAATTTAATCCTTTGCAATCCAATTTTAGATTCAGGGTTTCCTAGGGGGTTTTCTCTTTCTGCCGTTACACAATGGTGCCATCTGCTGGCTAGAGCCAGTACTGCGGTATGGGACATGCTGGAGAGGCCCCTGACAACAGAGTGGCCAGTAATATACAGTAAGAATACCCTGCCGGACGTCTTCGGACATCAGAGCTGTACAGTCTTCAATCAGAATGTCTTTAGACGTCAGACAGTGGATTGGAAAGGGTTAATATCGCGATGAATGAGAACAGAAAGGATGGTCATGTGAGTGTCTGGAGATGGTAGAGTAATGCCGGATGCGGCAGACAGGGTTGTCAGATTCCCAACACCATTTATCCCCACCTGCAGGTTAACAAATCCCTGAAAATCTCCACTCACTGTAAGGTTTCCCCCAAGTTCATGGACAACTAACTGAGCTTAGAAATCTAAACAACTTATCTCATAATAATGCAGTTCTACAAAAGAAACTGTTTAAAAAAATGTAGTAATATTTTCAGATTTTAAAAATGAACTTTTGCTTGGCCAACCTTGCTCTGGAAACCCGAGTGCCCCACTAGCTGGGCCATGTTGGAGGTAAGAAAGTATGCAGCATCTCAACTAGTATTAATAATACACAGTTTATTAGGATATAGCAGAAGTCCTCAGTGTGAAAACTCCAGTCATAAGCAGTATAAAGACTAATAGCTGGTATAAAACTCTGGAGGAAGCATAGTATGTTAGCCTGAATGAAGACAATGTCCATCTAGTTCAGCCTGTTTCAACCCCTTGTTGGTTGAGAGTAAAGCAAAAAAAAACAAAACACAAAGAGCCAATTAGCTCATTTGGAGGAAAAAGAATTCCTTCCTGACTCCATAATGGCAGCCAGAGTAATCCCTGGATCAACATTTGAGATCAACAATCCCGCTGGTCACCTAATGTCTATATCCTGTAATGTCCTTCCACTCTAGAAAGACATCTAGTTCCCTCTTAAACTCCTATGTATTTTGCCATCACCACGTCCTCAGGCAGAAAGCTCCACAGTCCCACTGCTCTTACAGTAAAGAACCCCCTTCTATGTTGGTGATGCAGCCTGCTTTCCTCTAGACATAGAGGAAGCCCTCTTGCTACCTTCGCAGTCCTGGGAATAAGCAGATCATAGGAGAGATCCTTGTATTGTCCCCTAATGTATTTACACATAGTTATTTGGTCGCCCCTTGGCCATCTTTTTTCCAGGGTAAATAATCCCAATTTTGACAGTCTCTCTGGGTATTCCAGTCCTCCCATATTATTTTTTAATTTAGTTGCCCTTCTTTGAAACCCCTCAAGCACTGCAACATCTTTCCTGAGCACCGGTGTCCAGAACTGTACGCAGTATTCCATGTGAGGCCTGGCAAGTGCCTTATATGCTGGAAGAATTATGTTCTCGCCTCTCGCCCCTATGCCTCCTTTAATGCACCTCAAGACTTCATTTGCTTTTGCAGCAGCTGACTGGCATTAGTTGCTCCAGTTGAGTCTACAGTCTACTAATACCCCCAGGTCTTTTTCCATATCACTTTTCCCTAGCAGAACCCCATTTAGGGTGCATTGGTGACATCAGTTTCTTCTGCCCATGTGCATAACCATTTTTCTACCCAAGCCCCCAGTTTATCTAGGTGCTTTTGTAGCTGTACAATATCCTTTGTTGTATTATCTTCTATAATTTTGTGTCATCTGCAAATATTGATATTTTACTGTGCAGTCCCTCTATCAAGTCATTGATAAATATATTGATCAGAATGGCACCCTACTAGCAAAAAAAGGACCAATCAGAGTACAAACCATTTATTACCACTGTTTTCTATCTCCGAGCCATTTTTTACCTAGATACACACTTTTTCACCCAGACCGAGCTGTCTCATTTTATATATCAACCTATTATGTGGCACAGTATCAAATGCTTTAGAGAAGTCCAGATATACGCGATCAATGGACTCTCCCAGGTCTAGCCTAGAACTTACTTCATCGTAGAAGCTTATCAGATTGGTCTGACATGATCGACCCCTCATAAACCCATGCTGATGAGGAGTTATGCCATTTTTTTCCTTGAGGTATTCTAGAATGGTGTCTCAGAAACCCCTTGAATATTTTACCAATTGTGGAAGTGAGACTTACTGGCCTTTAGTAACCAGGCTCTTTTTTAGACCCCTTTTTGTATATTGGAACCACATTGGCAATGCGCCAATCCAGTGCTACAACCCGGTCACATTAGTGTCCATAGATATAAGAAATAGCGGTCTAGCTATCACGTCACTTAGTTCCCTTAGAACCCTTGGGTGTATTCCATCTGAGCCTGGCAATTTATCAATTTTAATCCCCTTTAACCGGCTCTGCACTTCCTCCTGTGTTAGGCATCTGATATTTTGTGGGGGGTTCATTTTATTCCCCTGCATCTCGTGTGACTTTTCTTTTTTATTCATAAATGCACTTGAAAAAAACTATTTAATAGATTTGCCTTACCCCCCTTCCCATTGTCTTCTATGGTTTTTCCTGCATTATTTCAGTGCAAATCCTTTTACTGTTTATATAATTGAAGAATAGTTTAGGGTTATTTTTGCTCTCTTTGGAAATCAATCTCTCTGCCTCATCGTTAGCAATTTTGATCTTTTCTTTACATGTTTTTTTCCTGTATGAATTTAGCGCTTCTTCGCTGTCTTCTTGTTTTAGTAATTTAAACGCTTTCTTTTTTTGTTTATTGCCCCCCTTACAGTCTTGTCGAGCCAGATTGATTTCCTTCTACTTGTAGTTCTTTTGCTTTTAAAGGGTATGAACTGCTCACAGATAATTAGGATATTTTTAAACCCCCATTTGTCGTCTGTACTGTTATTTATGAGGATATTGTCCCGATTAATGTTACCGATAGTGGTTCTGAGCTGATCAAATTTTGCTTTACTAAAGTTTAGTTTTTTTGTCGCTCCCTGTTAAGGCTTCCAGCTGAATGACAGATGGAAATTAATTATTTTGTGACCAAGTGTCCCTCAACCCGCACCCCCAAGATTCTATTGTTTATTAATAAGTCCAGAGTGACCCTCCCTCTAGTTGGCTCCTGTACCAGTTGGGTAAGGTAGTTATCTTTATTTGTTCTTAAGAACTTATCACCCTTGTGAGATTTGCAGGTTTCGTCTTCCCATATTACATCTGTATAATTAAAGTCCCCCATAATAATTACTTAATTGCAGTTTGACCCCTCTTCTATTTGCCTTAATAATAATATTTCAGTTTCTTCTGTTGCTTTTGGTGGTCTATAGAAAACCCCTATCAGGATTTGGTTGTTTCTTTCTCACTGTATTTCTACCCACAGAGATTCCACATGTTCATCTCCTACACCTATCTCTTCCCTTATCCTCGGCATTAGGTAGGATTTAACTTACAGACATACCCCTCCACTTTGTGTTCCCCACGGTCTCTTCTGAAGAGATTGTAACCCTGTAGATTCACCAATCGCAATTATCATCAAGCCATGTTTCCGTTATTCCGACTATATCGTAATTTTCATCAGTCATTCCTGCTTCAAGCTCACACACTTCTTGCATTCGTAGCCATACAATTTCTATGGTGGTGGTTGTTCTAACTGTACTAACCTCACCAACTGCTTGACCCCCATTCCCATTACTTGGTCCCAGGTCGCTATCTACACTGTCTACCCACCTGTTTCTCTTTTTGCCCTCCCCCCTAGTCCCTAGTTTAAGCACTCATTCAACCTTCTAGCCATCTTCTCCCCAAGCACAGCTGCACCCTCCCCATTAAGTTGCAGCCCGTCCTTAAGGTAGAGCCTGTAGCCGACAGCAAAGTCAGCCCAGTTCTCCAGGGCCCCAAAGCCATCCTTCTTACACCAACTCCGGAGCAACTTGTTTACCTCCCTAAGATCCTGCTGCCTTTCTAGTGTGGCTTGGAGGTCCTCGCCCTAAGCTTGGATCCTAGGTCCCTGAAATCGTTTTTTGAGGGCCCTCCATTGACCTCTAATTTGTTAATTGGTGCCAATGTGCACCATGACCGCTGGATTCTCACCACCCCCTCCTAATAATCTGTCGATCTGATCCGTGATGTCGAACTCGAGCACCAGGAAAACACACACAGTTTGACAATCCCGGTCTTTGTGGCAGATTGCCCTATCTATCCCCTTATAAATTTAATCCCCCACCACTAGGACCAGTCTAGCCTTCCCTGCGCTCCTAGTCCCCTCCTTACTGGAGCAGTCATCTTCCTGGCGTTCAGAGGGCATGTTGTGCTGCAGCGGTGCTGGCTCTGTAATGGCATGCCCCTCATCTGCCAACTTTGCAAACTTGTTGGGGTGTGCAAGTACAGGACTAGCCTCCCTGGTTCTCTTCCCTCTACCTCTTCTATCTGTCACCCAGCTAGCTGCCTGCTCCCCCTGCTCTTCCGAACTACCATCCACCCCGGCATCTACCCCAGCAAGTGCCTGCTCAGTGAGCACCAAACTACTTTCCATGTTGTCAATGGTTCTCAGTCTTGCCAGTTGCTCATTTAGATCCAGGATTTGGACTTCCAAATGTTTGACAAGCACGCATCTTGCGCAACAGAATGCACCCTCGATCGGCTGATCAAGGAAGCATGGAGCTCATCCTAATGGGGATTTACAATTTACTTATGGAAGTAGTGAAGATTGACTAAATCACACTCCAGATACGCCTCAGCCCATTTACAACCACTCACGCACCTCCATCCGTTCGCAACCGCTCATGCTGGCAGGTATATAGAGGAATCTATCTGATGCTCTGCTCTTCTCTGTGCTAATAGCATAATGTTGTATGAGGAGGTTACACCAAGTTATTCATCTAATCTCAGGCTTCTTTCAGTCACAGATCTATCAGGTATGTCACGGTAAGAAGCTGCAGCTGCTCTATTATACACCTGTTTGTATCTGTGTGGATGAGTTTTTTTTACTGCAGGACTATTTTAGAACCATCAGATAGCTGGTATAATACTCTGGAGGAAGAACATGGGTGGTCGTAGATAGAAAAAGCTATTAGTCTTTATACTCTCCTTGTTGCTGGGCCTCCTGCTATCTCTGATAACATCTGTGTCTTGGGGAACAACCATCCTATATTCTCTATCTCACTCAGTGGGATCCTAATAAACTGTGAACGGTATTACTACTAGTTCAGATGCTGCACACTTACTTACCTCCAACACCTTAGTGCTGCACAAGACGGGGCTTGTCTCCCATCAGCATCTATGCAGTAGAAGTGATCGGTCTCCTTGTGGTCCAACGATGTATGAGCGGGATCACTTCTATCAGCAGACAATTCTAGCTCTCTCCGTAACCCCTGATGAAGCCATATCTGACAGGAATGTGTTGGGTCAATCCTATGCTAATGCATTTATTCTCCATCCTTCAGGCAATCCAAGAGGTTTCTTCAGCTATTTGTCCAGCACCTTCTCTCTTCTCAGTCTTTGTTAATCACAGCTGGCATCGTAATACTGAGCAGTGTGTACAACACAGTCATAAAAAACAAAATAATCCCGCCTCTAGAAGAAGAAGTCGTTTTGCTGCAAAACTTGGCAAACAGTTCCATCTCAGGCAGATATACAAATGATGAGAGTTGTGGTAATTAGATGACCGGTCTTGTCACCTGAGGCCCTAAAATTACTTCCACCCCTTGGCCTATAAAAAGGCTCTCGAGGCTACTTGTGTGTAGTGACCTCTTCTTCCGCTTATGTAGAACTTATTGACCACTAGACGCCTCTACGGCGCAGAGAAGAGATTTCACCCCGTTACCAGACTTGAAGAGGGGGCGTGTTTTAGAATGTAAGAACTGGAATGGTCATATTGACAAACTGCCCCCTACCTGGGCTTTTCTGACCAGACTGTTAGCAGGTGTTGGTATCCGTGTATGTGTGAGGACACATAAGGCAACCAGGATCAGGACGCCCCGACAGACCACCACTGGATAGGATTGTTTGATTGCATGACAAGTATGAGAAGATCCAACTGTTTTGTTGTCCACCACCCAGAGACATGTGACACCACCATTAAAGGCTCATGTCTATCGGAACAATTTCCAGGCACTTAGTTGAAGGACATTTGGTCACATGCCGCCCATTGTGTATTCTGCCTTTCACACCCACCCTCGCCTCCATTTGCAAAGGTGTCGTGAACGATGAAACTGGACTGCTATGGAGTGGAACCGGGTTGTCACCAGTGACGAATACAGGTTTAGTTTTGGCACAGATGAAAGCTGTATTCATGTCTGGAGACCAAGGCGTTGAGTGCCTCAATTCTGTTCCCACTTCTGGTGTTATGGTCTGGGGAGCCATCACATATGACAGTCGGTCACCCCTAATAGTGGTACGAGGGACAATGACAGCTCAGCGATATGTTCAGGACATCCTGCAGACACGTGTTGTTCTCATGGTGGATTTCCAAGAAGCATTTTCTAGTAGGCTAATGTTCGGCCGCACAGGAATGTCTCCATAACATTGCAACACTTCCATGACTGCCCGGTTGCCAAATCAATCACCAATAGAACATGTATGGAACATCTGGGACACCAACTTCAACAGCCTATGAGTTTGCATGATCTAGAAGCTCAGTTACAGAAAATGTGGAGTGATATGCCCCAGGATACCATATGGAACCTGCATGCCTCCATGACCTTCCGTATCACATCTTGTATCCAAGCTAAAGGCGGTACAACAGGGTACTATAGCCTCCATGCCCACCTGTATCGCATTTTGTATTCAAGCAAGAGGCGGTACAACAAGGTACTAGATCCTCCATGCCCACCCGTATTGCATTTTGTATCCAAGCTAGAGGCGGTATAGCAGGGTACTAGAGCCTCCATGCCCCCCATTATCACATCTTGTAATCAAGCTAGAGACAGTACAACAGGGTACTGGAGCCTCAATGCCTGCCTATATCGCATCTTGTATCCAACCTAGAGGTAGTACAACAGGGTACCAGAGCCTCCATGCCCCTGTATCACATCTTGTATCCAAGCTAGAGGCGGTACAACAGGGTACTAGAGCCTTAATGCCCGCCCGTATCACATCTTGTATCCAAGCTATAGGTGGTACAAGAGGGTACTAGCACCTCCATGCCTGCCCGTATCACATCTTGTATGCAAGCTAGAGGCGGTACAACAGGCTACTAGAGCCTCCATACAAGCGGTCAGTTTTCCGCAATAATAATAATATTAATCTTTATTTGTATAGCGCCAACATATTCCGCAGCGCTTACAAAGACAGGGGAAAATACAGAAAGACAAAAAGTACAAAAATTACAGAACCACGGTTACATAGTAATCAGTTGATGGAAACAATAGGGGTGAGGGTCCTACTCCAACGAGCTTACATACTACAAGTAATGGGGTGATACAGAAGGTAAAGGGGCTGGAGATGTGCACGGTATGGCGGGGTGGAGAGTGAGGGGTGATATACACATAAACAATGATCAGACGTTCAGCCGTGTGATGGCAGAATCGGTATGACTGCAGGGGCGGTTTATAATGGCTAGCAGGAATTGCAGCCAATATGTCAGGTGGCATATTATCAGGCGGAGTAGAGAGGGGTTTGGTTTAGGGTATGCCTCCCTGAAGAGGTGCGTTTTTACAGCACGTCTGAAGTTCTGCAAGTCCTGGATTGCTCTGGTAGCCTTTGGTAGTGCGTTCCAGAGGACCGATGCTGCTCTGGAGAAGTCTTGAATTCGGGAAGTCGAGAATGAGAGGTTTGAATTAAAGGGGCACTCAGTCTGGTTTCATTAGCAGAGCGGAGAGCCCGGGCTGGGTGATGGATTGAGATGAGGGAGGCGATATAGGGGGGCGCTGCGCTGTGGAAGGCTTTGTGGATGAAGGTAGTGAGTTTAAATTGAATTCTGTATTTAACGGGCAGCCAGTGCAGTGACTGGCACAGGGCAACAGGGCAGAGGCGTCCGAGTAGCGACTGGACAGGAAGATGAGCCTGGCTGCTGCATTCAGGATGGATTGGAGAGGGTAGAGTCTGGCGTGAGGCTGATCAGCAACGAGTTGCAATAATCGAGGCGAGAGTGGATGAGAGCAACAGTGAGAGTTTTTAGTGTGTCCACGGTGAGAAAAGAGCGGATTCTTGCGATGTTCTTGATGTGCAGCTGACATGTTCGGGCCAGAGATTGGATGTAGGGGGTAAAGGGGAGATCGGCATCGAATATGACCCCACGGCAGGGGGTGTGCTGTCCGGGAGTTATGGTGGCGCCACACACTGAGATGGAGATGTCAGGATGAGGTCGGTCAGTGGAGGGCGGAAACACCAGCAGGTCAGTTTTTGAGAGGTTCAGTTTTAGGTAGAGAGAGGACATAGTGTTAGAGACAGCGGACAGACAGTCGGTGATGTTTTGGAGTAAAGATGCAGAGATGTCATGGGAAGAAGTGTTTAGCTGGGTGTCATCAGCATAGAGGTGGTATTGGAGGCCAAATCTCCTGATGGTTTGTCCAATAGGGGCTGTGTAGATGGAGAAAAGGAGGGGGCCCCAACAGCAAGGGGAAGAGAAGGAAAGGTAGAGCCAGCAAAGGAGATTCTGAAGGAGTGATCAGATAGGTAGAAGGAGAACCAGGAGAGGGCAGTGTTCTTTAGGCCGATGGAGCGAAGCATACTGAGGAGTTTGTGGTCAACAGTGTCAAAAGCTGCGGAGAGGTCGGCGAGGATCAGTAGGGAGTAGTCGCCCCTCAATTTGGCTGTCAGGAGGTCGTTTGACACCCTTAAAAGGGCAGTTTCTGTTGAGTGTAGGGGTCAGAAGCCAGACTGTAGGGGGTTGAGAAGACAGTTTTCTGATAGGTAGCTTATAAGGCGAGAGTAAACAAGGCATTCTAGTAGTTTGGAGATGAAGGTGAGATTAGAGATGGGTCTGTAGGTAGCAGCATAAGATGAGTCAAAAGTCGTCTTCTTTAGCAGTGGGGATATGATGGCGTGTTTGAAAGAAGAGGGAAAGATGCCAGAGGTGAGAGAGAGGTTGAAAATAGTGGCGAGATGGGAGATGATCACTGGGGAGAGGGATCGGAGGAGGTGTGAGGGGAAAGGCTCGCTAGCGCATGTGGTGAGGTGAGCAGAGGAAAGCAATTTTGAGACTTCTTCCTCTGTTGTTGCTCTGAGTACAGACAGTGAGCAGCAGCTAGATGCAGTGCTGACAAGACTAGGGTCAGGGCTAATCATAGATTGGGAAGTTATTTCCTATAACGAATGTCATCAGTTTTCTTTTTGAAGTAGGAAGCCAGCTCTTCGGCACTGAGATCCATCATCGAGGGCTGCAGTTTGGGACTGGGAAGGGAGTGGAAAGAATCAAAGAGCCGTTTAGGCTCAGCCAATCAGAGGCAGCACTTCATGGAGGTGTGGTTTTTCAAACCCCTGACCAGGAATGATTGTCTAAAGAAAAGTAGCAGGGAGCTGCAGAGAAGATATGCAGCGGAGCGGACAGCAGCTGTTAGGTGATGTATTTGTCTTTTTTGTCACATCCCCCCCCCCAAAAAAGGAAGAAAAAAAAATATTGCCCGTGTGAAACTAGCCTTTAGGGAACTTTCCCGCGGGATGGAATTAGTCGCACGGATATTTCGGCCTCACAATGTTATCTCTATGGGGCTGGAATTCCGCGTCCGTTACAACCCGCACATCTTTACTTCAAAACCGCGAGATTAAACTGCGCAGCGAAGAGCTTCCTGCTGGTGATTACGGCGTCTTGTGGGATTGTTGGGGGGGATTTCTATCATCCAGGAGGCGGAATTCACAACTAAAGGCTGCGGGAAAAACAGGAGAAGTTCTGCACTGATTGACAATATCGGCCTCTGCGCCGCGTCCTGCGGACAATCCGCCCGTGTGAGCGCTCTCTTATACCCTCCCCCTCCACTGGAGGATAACCTCCCCCACACCCCTGTGTGAGCGCTCTCATATACATTCCCCCTCCACTGGAGGATACCCTCCCCCGCACCCCTGTGTGAGCGCTCTCATATACATTCCCCCTCCACTGGAGGATACCCTCCCCCGCACCCCTGTGTGAGCGCTCTCATATACATTCCCCCTCCACTGGAGGATAACCTCCCCCGCCCCCCTGTGTGAGCGCTCTCATATACATTCCCCCCTCCACTGGAGGATAACCTCCCCGCACCCCTGTAGTAATAACCACATGGAACGTGTCTGACCTCCCCACAAGACCCTCCACCACCTCTTACCTCTATGTACAAGTCTCTGAAGAATGCTGGCTGATAACAGAGAGAACAGCACAATAGCTGTGGCCACAACCTGCTCTGTATCTGCTACACTGCAACAGGACCTGGGATGATGTCACTGTCATGTGATCAGTAGGGGCGGAGCTCAGCAGTGAGGAGGATAAATAGACGTGAGTAGGAGAAATGAGAGCCGTCAGTGATAGTCGGCTGATCATTCTCCGCCATAAGTACATATTAGTGACCTTTCACACGGGACGGAATTACACCGCAGGACGCCGCCAAATCCCGGTGTGCGCAATTCCACTCCAAATCTAGCGGTCTGACAGGTTTCGATGCGGATTGCAGGCAGGTTTTCAGCAACAGAATCTGCCGGTCGCCGGCGGCTTGTGGCGCGGCCTATTCCGTCCGTGTGAGCGGCTAGAGAGGAAATCCCGGGTTATGTTGGGGATATCAAGCAGATTCTGTCCCTACGACCGTAAATCCCGTGGATGGCGCCCCATTGGTGGATTGTGATGTCCCGTTACACATCCGCGCCCCATTGGTGGATTGTGATGTCCCGTTACACATCTGCGCCCCATTGGTGGATTGTGATGTCCCGTTACACATCCGCGCCCCATTGGTGGATTGTGATGTCACGTTACACATCCGCGGCCCATTGGTGGATTGTGATGTCACGTTACACATCCGCGGCCCATTGGTGGATTGTGATGTCACGTTACACATCCGCGCCCCATTGGTGGATTGTGATGTCCCGTTACACATCCGCGCCCCATTGGTGGATTGTGATGTCACGTTACACATCCGCGCCCCATTGGTGGATTGTGATGTCACGTTACACATCCGCGCCCCATTGGTGGATTGTGATGTCCCGTTACACAGCCGCGCCCCATTGGTGGATTGTGATGTCCCGTTACACATCCGCGCCCCATTGGTGGATTGTGATGTCACACATCCGTGCCCCATGGTGCAGCATTCCAGGCGCTCGCTGGGTTCCTGGGGAGATTTGGGGCAGTTTGTGATTATTGCAGCTGAATATTTACCCCCCAGAAGTGGTTTGTATGTAATTGTAAATAATAATTATTCAGAATGGGGTCCGGAAGCCCCCGGAAGCTGCCGGTCGTCGCACACGGGGGATGGCTACTGCGCACACTGCCATAAGCCCGGTCATTAGTATGGGGCCGCTCACGGCTGAGGTTTGTGTCTCGCAGCATGTTGTATCTTGGCGTGTATTACATGTACATACAACCAGGATAGCGCTGGGGATTGGCGGCACGCAGCGGGTACACGGCCTTACATACTAGCTGCCTGCCCACACGCCAGAGACACGCAGACGGTTGTGTCAGCCGGTAAGTCTTACTGCTATTGTGGATCCTGTGGGGTGTCACAGGGGGCAGTATAGGAGGGTCACCATTACTAGTGGGGTACCACAGGGGGCAGTATAGGAGGGGTACCAGTTGCTAGTGGGGTACTACAGAGGGGAAGTATAGGAGGGTCCCAGTTACTAGCGAGGTACTAGAGGGGGCAGTATAGGAGGGTAACCGTTACTAGTAGGGTACTACAGGGGGCAGTATAGGATGGGTCACCGGTACTAGTGGGGCACCCTAGGGGGCAGTATAGGAATGGTCACCGTTACTAGTGGGGTACTACAAGGGGTAGTATAGGAGATTCACCGTTACTAGTGGGGTACCACAGGGGACAATATAGGAGCGGTCCCAGTTACTAGTGGGGTACTACAGGGGGCATTATAGGAGGGTCACTGTTATTAGTGGGGTACCATGGGGGGCAGTATAGGAGAGGTCACAGTATAGGAAGGGGTCACAGTTACTAGTGGTATACTACAACGGGCAGTATAGGAGCGTCACAGTTACTAGTGGGGTACTACAACGGGCAGTATAGGAGCGTCACAGTTACTAGTGGGGTACTACAACGGGCAGTATAGGAGCGTCACAGTTACTAGTGGGGTATCACACAGGTCAGTATTGTGCCATATTCCCTTTATATATTTAGTAATGACCTGGTAGGCGGATTGTGCAGTAAAAGATCCATATTTGCAGATGATACAAAACTATGTAAAGTAATTACCACCAGAGAGGGTGCAAGGAGATTACAAGAGGATCTAGAAGTTGGGCTTTTTAGCAGAAAAGTGGTAAATGAGGTATAAGGGTGGACACACACTGGCGTTTTTTTTTATCTTGCGCTGTGAGAGCAAGTGAAAACACTCGCAGCGCAGGAAAAACACTAACATCGCCAGTGAATGAATAGCTAAGCACTAGCTGTAATTGGCTGAGCGCTCAGCCAATCCGCACAGCCCTTTCAGGAGACAGTGATTTTTAAATCCTTGCCTGCTGAAAGTGCTGGACAGCAGTGTTGGGGAGCCAGCCGGAGGACACGTCTGAGCGGCGGAGAGATGAGTACATTTTTTTTCCTTTTTTTCACCAGTCAATGATTTTCAGGGAAGGGCTTATATTTCAAGCCCTTCCCCAAAAATCATACTGCGGGGTTTGCCACAAACCACTGCTTTAAATGGGACCGGCAGCAGCGCCGAACCCATTGAAAGCAATGGGATAGCATGCTGCAATTCTGCCACAGCTGTGGCAGAAGTCCGCGGTATTCTCCCTATCTTTTCAATGGGGCTAGCGCTGCTGATAAATGTGCGGTTCTGCACAGGGGGAGAAGAAATACATGTCACCATTACACACTAAATGGGAAACCACTGGGGGACACTGACATGGGAAAGGACTATAAAACCAGTATCATGCAGCTGCTACCAAGGCAAACAGGATCATAAGGTGTGTTAGAGCACAGAAGACGCGTGCTGAAGTATATCTCACAGCTCCATATTATAAGTATATTGTGTATATACCAGCAGCTTGCAGGAAGGAAACACATTACAGTCAGTGGTCATGAGAAGGTTCCCCTTTTTATTACATACACCCTGGCCTTCTAGACATTAGGAACCAGGATACATGATGCTCCCAACACGGCATCAATCAGCTCCGGCATGTAGAATAAGGTTTGGATATCGCTTGCACTACCATCATGAGAACATTGATCTTCCTCTTTACAAGTCACTGGTCAGACCACACATGGAATATTGTAGACAGTTTGGGGCACCGGTACTTAAGAAGGACATATCAGAGCGTGAGCGGGTACAAAGTTGTGAATCTAAAGTAATATATGGAATGGGCGGACTACAATACCCAGAGAGGATATTGACATTTGGGTTATTTACATTAAAAAAAAAGACATCTGAGAGGTGACCTAATAACTATGTATAATTATATATTATAGTCATCTGTTTATACCCAGGACTGTGACTGTAACACGGGGACGCCCTCTACATGTAGAGGAAAGAAGATTTCTACACCAACATAGAAGGGGGTTCTTTACTGTAAGAGCAGTGAGACTATGGAACTCTCTGCCTGAGGATATGGTGATGGCAAACTTGATAAAAGAGTACAACAGGGGCCTGGATGCTTTTCTTGAGTGATACAATATTATATTTGCAAATAAGGAAGATAGAACAATACCTATTGGATGGCAGCATTCCTTCAGACATCCAATAGGTGGCGCTGCAGAGGTATTGTTCTATCTTTCATACTTACATATATTACCCAGTAGCATGCATGGCCTTATAAGTCTCCTCACTCACCTCCTAGGGGTCTCCACACCCCTTCTAGGTGCTCTCCATCAGGAGAGACAATACCGCTCCTGACCTACAATACTACATGTTATATCACCGATTACTTCAGAATGGTCGGGGATCCGGGGATTATTCTGATTGCCAGACTAGAGTCAGGAAGGAATTTTTTCCATTAAATAGGTTTTTTTGAATTCCCCTGGATCAACTTTGGAGGGGCAGAGGGGAATAGGCTGAACTGGATGGACATATATCATTTTTAGTCTAAACATACTATGTCACTTTATTCGCTTTCAATGCAGAGACACCCGAGTGGCCCTCTGTTAGGCATTTCCGTCAGCCCCACTGGAATGAATGGAGGACTGACGGTACATGCTCGGTCAGCGCTCCCTTCATGCTGACATCACTGCGGAGGAAGAAGTGACCCCCACAGTGACAGGCAGAACGGGACATGAGAGTTCCATTCTGGAGATCAGCGGGTGTCTCAGCGATGAGATCCCTACTGATCAGCAGGTTATCAGCCATCCTATGGATAAGGGATAACTTGCAATCTTGGTACAATCCATTTACGGAATCAAATCGGAGTATTTTAGGGACAGTAGAGAGGCTTGTTATGGGAATGGATGAGAAGAAAAAAGACGGAGCGCCCCTTAGGGGCATGAGTGATATGATGGGAGATGCACTCAGGGATGCATGCTGGTCTGAGCTTCTCTCCGACATATAGGCCAGTGATTGGGATCGGTGCGCCGGCCTCGCTGCGCTGAATAACCAATGGCTGTTATAATTAGGAGGATGTAGTGGAGAAAACAAACAGCCCCCAGCGGGACCTTATTGGTTAGAAATAGCGCCTTACAGTCAGGGGTGATAATAAGACTTTCTTTATTGATACCAGCAAGGTAATGTATTCTGATGTAACATGTCTCTGCAGATAATAGTACATCTACTGCTGACATCACAATATAGAAGGCTACAAAAAGAAGAGGCATGATGGGAAATAATAACATACAAAGTATATGTAAAGTAATCATCCGGACCAGAAGGGTGTATAACACCTGCTGCTCTTCTCTGCCGATATCCCTACTATCCGCTGGTTCAGGGTTTCATTTTCAGTCATCCAAGACACTTTTCTAGCCAACTACTGCACACTGTGCATTGGTCCCTGATTGGTCAGCACTGATCACGTGAGCATTGCTGGCCAGTCAGACAGCAGGTATAGTACATTGGTAGTCTAACTCTACCAATCCAGTGTGGCAGATAGGTAGTCTGAAGATTGGAGGACATTTATAAAGGTTTTACACCAGTTTTCTGGAGTAAAAAAAGTTGCAAAAGCATGTCCAAGGGCCGCTTGCAGATAAATTTGGAAACTATTCAGCCCCGCCACTTTTTTAAAAATGAGGTTGGGCTTTTTGGGAGGGGCTGATGCTCCAGACCCACAAATTTGTGTAATTTATGCCAAAAACTGGCATAAATTTTGCCAGGAATGTACGTCTGGTTGGGACCAGGCATACATCAATGTGAATGAGCATGGACTTCCACTAAATACATTAAGAGGGATGCCCTTCTTCATGTATTAAATACACCGTCCACTGGGGAAAAATTATACTAAGCCTGTTGTGACTGTCCCCCCCCATGCGGGTGTTATGTTTAAGGGTGGGAGGCAACACATATAACAGTCAGTCCCCCCTAGTAGTGGTACGAGGGACAATGACAGCTCAGCGATATGTTCAGGACATCCTGCAGACACATGTGTTCCTCTCATGGCGGCTCCCAAGAGGTATTTTCTATCAGGATGATCCTCGGCCGCTCACAAGGGGGTCACAGCAATGTCTGCACAACATTGTCACAGGTCTGTGTTAATGACAAACCAGAATCGTTCATTCCTCATTCAGGTTCAGCCGGCAAAAAAATTATCACCGACTCATTAACTCTTCATGCAGTTTAAACACGGATCACTCAGTGTGTCACATAGGAATTACGTGTCACATAGGAAGGTGAAACACTGAACTATAAGAGAACAAGAACTGAGAATGAGAATCGTGCAGTCTAAACAGGCTGCATGAGAGAACAATCGGGTGATGACATCACCAGCTCATTCTCTCGGGGCAAACGAGAAGCATACATTTTTCATTTTGTCTAAAACGGCGCTTTATACCCACAATACTTCATGGATGAAGATTACAGTTGACTGCAGGGTAAGTATCATTTTGAGTTTGAAAAATCCAGCCTCATTCTATACAAAAAAAACAAAACAGCTCTTACTGGCTGTTCGATGTCTGTGAATGACCTGATGCATTCAATTGTTTTTATTTTTAAACCATTTCAAATAGAAATATTGATTTTACTCTATGAAATCTCTCATACGAGTTCTCAAAATGTGATTCCTTTAAAATAAATTTCACATAAAGAATATCAAAATGGCTCCTTCACTTTGTGACATCTATGTTGAGCCCCCATGTTTGGCATTAGTAGTAAAGCATTTCTCATGTTTTGAGCTTTAAAATAACTTCTCTCTGTGAGTTCTCTGATGTGAAGCAAGATTTGTTTTTTGTGTAAAACATTTCCCACATTCTGAACATGAAAATGGCTTCTCCCCTGTGTGAATTCTCTGATGTCTAACAAGATCTGATTTATGTGCAAAACATTTCCCACATTCTGAACATGAATATGGCATCTCACCTGTGTGAATTCTCTGATGTGTAAGAAGATGTGCTTTAAGTGTAAAACATTTCCCACATTCTGAACATGAAAATGGTTTCTCCCCTGTGTGAGTTCTCTGATGTGTAACAAGACCTGATTTCTTCACAAAATCTTTCCCACATACTGAACAAGAATATGGCTTTTCTCCTGTGTGACGTCTCTGATGTATATGAAGATCTCCTCTACCCATAAAACATTTCCCGCATACTGAACATGAATATGGCTTCTCTCCTGTGTGAGTTCTCTGATGTCTAACAAGAGAGGGTTTCAACCTAAAACATTTCCCACATTCCGAACATGAAAAGGGCTTCTCTCCTGTGTGAATCCTCTCATGTCTAACAAGAGAAATTTTCAGCTTAAAACATTTCCCACATTCTGAGCACGAAAAGGGTTTTTCTCCTGTGTGAATTCTCTCATGTCCAACAAGATTTATTTTATTTGTAAAACCCTTGCCACATTCTGAACACGAATATGGCTTCACTCCTGTGTGAATTCTTTCATGTCTAACAAGCTTTGATTTTTTGGGAAAACATTTCCAACATTCTGAACATGAATATGGCATCTCTCCTGTATGAGTTCTCTGATGTCTAACAAGATCTGATTTATAGATATAACATTTTCCACATTCAGAACATGCAAATGACTCCCCTGTGTGAATTCTCTGATGTCTAATAAAAGCTGCTTTCAGCTTAAAACATTTACCACATTCTGAACATGAAAAGGACTTCTCTCTTGTGTGAATTATTTCATGTCTAACAAGTTTAGATTTTTTTGGAAAGCATTTCCCACACTGTGAACATGAATATGGCTTCTCATCTGTGCAAGTTCTTTTGTATCTAAAAAGACCTGAGCTTTTTGTAAACAGTTTTCCACATTGCAGACTGTTACCCCCGGTGGGACCTGTACTTGTAGTACAATTCTGAGATCGATCAGGAAAAGGTTCCTCGTGATTAGGGGGACTATATGATAGATCTGTACTGGTACATCCTGGCTGAAAATTATGAATAATGAGGTTTTCTCCTGGAAAGTGCTGCACAATATCTTCATCTTCTGCTTTATAATTCAGCGATGACATGAAGTTTCCACCAAAGTCCTCAATGGGATTTTCTGTTAGGATTAAATTTTGATTTAGTGATTATTTTTTTTAGCTGCAAAAAGTAGCCAAATATAAAATTCTTACTAGGATGGAAAAAGCCCTGCAGTTTTTGATACAGTAATTCAAGTTAAAGCCAGAATTAGACCCAGGAAGAAGACGACACAGAAGGAGTATTAATATATTTTCCATTCCTTTTGAACCCACTTCTGGCTTTTTTTTTAGTTAAAAATTGCCCCCAAACTGCATGTGTGTTTCCAGCCTAAGGCCTCGGTCAGACGAGCGTGTTTTAGGACCGTTGAAAATGAACGTTTCTAAAAGAATCAATGAGTTCTTATAGAAGCGTTCATATGCAAGGAATTTGCAGCGCAAAACGGCGCACCTAAAAAAGTTCATGCACTGTTAGGTGCGCGCCTTGGTCCCCAAGGGGAATAACAAGCTTTTACAATAGAACATTTGAAAGTGCTTCTGGGCAGTACCTTTAAGTGTCCTGCTGTAAGCAGCGGTGTATTCCTCCTGGCCCCCTGCTGGGCAATATCCCAGCAGCAAGGGACATTAGGCGACTCCCCCCACCTCACTCCCCAAGAGAATTCCCTATAGTGGGGGGAGAGAGGGGGCAGGGTTACAGGGCTTCCCGAGAGCATGAATGGAGAGGGTGGGCTAGAGGGGCAATCCCTACAGCAAAGCATGGGGGGGGATGGCTAGGGGCAGGTCCCTCTAGCCTCTCTAGGTCCCGTTGCCATCCCTCAGGATTTTCCCATAGCAGAAAGAGACAGCGCTGCTATGGGGGATTTCCCCAGAGCGGGTATGGTGAGCGCAGCTGGGGGGAGGGGGGGGGGGCGGAAGGGGATTTCCCCATAGCCCTGCTCTATCTCTCCGTGCTTTAGATAAATACTGAAGCGCAGCGGGGCTTTTTCTCTCTCTTCTCCAAGCGCAGATGCTCCGGTGAATAGGCAAAGTTTCATGCGCTGTACATATGAAACTTTGCCCGTTTGTCCATTTTCTGCAGCGCATTTTTTTACGCGCCCCAAAAAATGGTCGTGTGAGACAAGCCTAAGGTATATTGCTACCTTTTTATATCATTTGATAATGGCACCCACGTGACCGGGTACCGCTCAAAAGGGCCACCAGGCACTGCTCCAGCCTATTGTGTACCTTTGGTAGCCAGGAGCAATGAGATTTAAAATTTCTTAAGCCCTCCACAGCTTCTGCGCTTGCATCCACCATTTTGCCAACGGGCACATGTGCAGAAGCCTCCAGTAAGAAGTTTCATCTGCACTCACTGATTTAATCGGTGAAGGGAAAGTAAACTTGAACTTTTCTTTTTTTTTTTTTTAACTTTTACGTGATCACCTCTATGCACAGGATAATGGCGATCACGTGATCTGGGACCGCTCACCGTGGCTCTCAGTCACTGCTCCAGGCTCTGGGATACCTTTAGTGGCCAGAAGCAAGGAGATTTTTAATTTCTCAGGCCCTCCCAGCTTCTGCGCTTGCGTCCACCACTTTACCGACTGGCGCATGCGCAGTACCCGGGATAAAGATCCCATCGGGGGACAAATCCGGGAGCCTTAGGTAAGTAATTTCATTTCTAATCGATAAGAAGAGATGAAACTAACTTTTTAAACTTTTTCTCGTACTTTACATGATCGCTGTGACCAGGGACCACATACCGCGGCCCTTGGTGACATCTCCCTGCTCTTGGCTACTCTTGCTACCCAGGAAAAGGGAGATTTTAAACTTCCCAGGCTCTCTGGCCTTCTATGTATGCGCCCGACATTTTACCTCAGGCGAGCATGTGCAAAAGGTAGCGGCAGATCGCTGCGGTACGTCGCGGAGGCCAGAGGTCAGTAATTTCAGTTTTTCTCATGGATCCGATCCGTGAGGAGAGATGAAACTAACTTTATTTCAACTTTTATGCAATTGCTGTTATCTGTTGAATAAGGGTGATCACGTGATTGGGGGGGGGGGGGGGGGAAGCACTCCGCGTCCCCCTATGACAGCTCCAGGCCATCGGCTACCTCCAGTAGCTGATACCAGGGAGCTGTCACACACACAGACCCCGTGGCTTTAGTTTACAGGGTCGGCGTGTATTTACAGCCCTGTAGATTAAAGCCCAGACACCCAGGATGTGTAATGGGTTAAATGGTCTAATTGTTGGCTGGCGTATCGCCTCAGAAGGGGTCCGCAGGCATTCACCTAGCAATAGAAGATTCCTGTTTCTTTTCGGTACCTCATTAGGAAATTCAAGATGGTTTTGATTCCCGGTGGCTGCGGGTTCACACACAGAATCTGTTCGCCTGCACTAGAAGCTGCATTGTAATAAGGAAGCGCCGTAGGAGCTTCATGTTGGAAAAGGCAAACGCCACGTTATGTGCCAACACAGAGAGGAGCAAATAGATAAAACAGGCAGCAAAATTTTTGGTGCAAGCAAATAGACTTTATGCCTCCATAGGAAAGCAGTATAGTTACCGCATCATCTCACAAATGGCGACGTTTCGACCTCAACATTCGGTCTTTGAAAAATAGGCATAAAGTCTATTTGCTTGCACCCAAAATTTTGCTGTCTGTTTTATCTTTTTTGCTGTACTTCCATGGGATTTGGATTCAACCCCGGTACAGGCGTGCAATTTATGCTCTTTGGAAGAGATTTTTTTTGTTTCCCCCCCCCTTATGGGTTGTGGAGAGTGCTGCTGGTTTCTATTATAACACAGAGAGGAGAACAGAAACAAGATCCGGAGTAGAAACGTATTCTAGTGGATGGAGCGATATGGATATGTTTGACACATATAGCAAAGATAGGGCTCTAAAGTGATACGAAAGAGCCTAAATTGGTGAGATTCTAGATTAAATGTCATACTGCTCACATGGAAATCAACTGCACAAGATGGTATCAAGGCTTCAAGACAGCTACTGGTGCCCATAGTATTGGGGAACAAGACCTTGAGAAAAATAAATATAAATAGTATTATATATACTGTATCTTGTATGACTCTCCTTACCCTGTGATATCGGAGGCTGGTGGTTCTTTATCTTGACATCCTTGTAGAGATGCTCATGTTCTTCTAAATACTCGCACTCCGCCATGGAGAAATAGACAGCGACATCCTGACACCTTATAGGAACCTGACAACACAATGATACCGTCATTACCCAGACTCCTCTAGTGCTGTTACTGTATAATTACCCAGCATTCCCAGCAGTGTCACCTCTCCAGTCAGCAGCTCAGTGATCTTGTTGGTGAGTTCTAGGATCTTCTGCTCATGTATCAGTAAGTGAGGAGGAGCCTCTGTGATGGGGCTCTGGCTCCTGCTCCATCCTCCTGACTCATGGAGATGGCTGGTGGGAGTCGTACCATCACCCGATATCTTCTTCACCATCATGTAATCCTGTATATGGAGAAAGACATATAGAGAACTGAACGCAGTATTCCCCCCTCAGGAAGCGAGGGCTTGTGATCCTGCTGTATAGAGGTCTGGTGAGACCACATCTGGAATACTGTGTTCAGTGCTTGAGACCCACACAAAATACAACAAGTCCAAAGATGGACTACAAAAAATGTGGAAGATCTCTTAAAACTGATCAGGAAAGACAAAGATCTTAAGGCTCTTTTCTTCAGAGCCTCCAGCGCCAACCACAGGACTTTTTCATTTGGTAAAAATGCCAGACTGCTGCAGCAACCAAAACACATAAGTACTGCCCCTTGGGGTGTTAGTTTTAGGGTTTTTAGGGTTTCAGGAGGGTTAGCCCACATTGAGTGGGGTCGCTCTTGCCAGGGCGATAGCTCCACAGATAGGCAGGGAGGTCACAGGGCCTTTTATAGTAACAATGTGCTATCAGAACATCGCCTCTAATTTAGACCTTTGATCCCTGAAAAATCATCTATTTATTCGGTACCGCGAACATCAGAGTTAGAATCAACAGACTGTGATTACTGCAGTAATACCTTCTGTATAACCCCTGACCCCAACACAAAACAATATTCTTTATTATTCTGGGTGTGTATACTGAGGTTAATGTTATTACAGATTTCTAATAAAGCAGTATATTGTTAAAGCGGTATCCTTCTGCAGTGATAAGCACCTTGTTGTTGGTCCCGTCATTATATATCATTATTACAGTGAGATTTGTTCCCCAAAGAGAGAAGGTAAAGGAGAGAACATGATGGAAACCTTCATATATTGTATGTTACAGGAGGGAAGACACTAAACCCATGAACAAGGGGCACAATCCTATCCCCTGTGAAAAGCCTGTGTGGTACAGTCCATTTAATTTCATCATTCAGGAATACAGAAAGAGCAAAGTCTATTCTTTGTAGGAGTCACAGGGGGACAAGTAATTCCCAGGTGGTCACAATGAGATTACATGACCCAAATGAAGAGGGCAATGTCCAGAAAGGAATACCTAAAGCAGGTTATACTATACTGTAATATCGCTGCAAGAAAATCGCAGTGATATCACATCTGTGTTCTGTGTGATATTGCTGCGTTTTCTCGCAGCTATATTGCGATTTTGTAGCGCCCTTTTTCCAGAATTTTCGGTCCTATCAGCATGAAAAACAACAAAAAAGTAATACATCACTTAAGGGGTGTTGTCCTCTTCGCCGCATGTCTCCTCTGCTGCTCTGGCACTTATTTGTAGTCTTCAGGGAGTGCTTTTCTGGTCAAAGGTTTCAAAAACCCCGCCTCCAAGAAGTGCTGCCTCCGATTGGTTCTTGAGCGCCGCTGCTTAGGCAATTACAGAGAACTTTTGTTTCCTTAGCCTTTTGCTGTTGGTGTACTGAGAGGGTATTGCCTATTCTGACAACGGGAACGGGTGGCTGTGTGCTTACCTTCCTAGCCCTCAAGGCCCTATATACTTTATAAATTTATGTCCCTAACCTTCTCCATGACCTCATAGGGGACTTGCCACTTAGTAAGTGGCACTCAAGAACCAATCACAGAGACCTTGATTTTGTTTCCTTAGCCTTTTGCTGTTGGCGTACTGAGGGGGTATCGCCTATTCTGACTCCGGGAGCGGGTGGCTGCAGGTCTACCTTCCTAACCCTAAAGGCCCCTAAAGATTCTCTATCTTTCCAGGGCTTAATTAAATTGACATGGTAATTCTGGTATGGTTTTCTTTTGCCCAGCTGGTGTACTTTATAAATTTAGGTCTCCAACCTTCTCTATGACCTCATGGGGACCTTGCCATTTAGTGAGAAATTTACATTCAACTGTGAGCACCAAGATCAGGACGCGGTCCCCAGGGTAATAATTTCTAATCTTGGCAGACCGATTATACACCCTGCCCTGGACCTCTTGTGCCGCCTGCAGGTGTTCTCTAACAATAGGCATTACCGTCACAATGCAGTCCTGCATTTGTTCCAAATGCTCAATAATACTCTTGTAGAGAGTCAACTCAGTTTCCCATGTTTCCTTGTCTATGTCTAGCAGCCCCCTTGGGTGATGACCATAGACCAATTCAAAGGGCGAGAGCCCTGTAGAAGCCTGTGGCACTTCTCTAATGGAACACATCAGGTAATGTAATAGACGGTCCCAGTTACTCCCATCTTTTTCTACCACCTTTTTTATCATCTATTTTAGGGTCTTATTAAACCTCTCCACTAATCAATCTATTTGAGGGTGGTACACAGAGGGGCATTTGTGTTTGATTTTAAAGAGGCAGCACAGCTCTTACATAATCTTGGACATGAACGGTGCCCCCTGGTCAGTAAGGATTCCTTTAGGAATACCTGTCCTGGAAAACAAAAAGGGACAGCTCCCATGTAATACTTTTGGTAGTGGTATTTTTTAAAGGAACTGCTTTCAGATAACACATAGTATAATCCAGTACAACTAGGATATACTGATGTTCTCCTGCCGACTTGACTATGGGCCCCAGTAGATCCATCCCAATCCTTTCAAAAGGTACCTCGATAATAGGGAGAGCCACTAACGGGCTACGAAAGTGTGATGTAGGAGCGGACAGCTGACAAATGGGGCAAGATTCAGTATTTTTTTATTTCCCCGTTAATTCCAAGCCAGAAAAAACCTCTGCAGGACTCAGTCTTGCATCTTATGAGTCCCCAAGTGCATGATTATGTGCCTTGTCCAGAACCTTAAGTCTATATAATTTTAGTACGACCTGCTGCTCAAGAGTTTACCCATTATTTTTTGTTATTTTATATAACAGATTATTACTCAGATAAAAATGGGAAAATTGTTGGTCAGCAGCAGGTCCTGCAGTACGCCATTTATGACCACAACATTCTTTTGTGCATTTAAGAAAGTGGGATCTCTCAACTGTGCGGTACCAAAGTTTTCATGTGAGCCCCCCAAATCAGCCGCTTTCTACAGAGGATAAGGATCTTCTACCAACAAAACCTGCATAGGAAAATCAGTACATCCTGCATTTTGTCACTGGGGGTTACACCAGACTCTTTAGCAGGAGATGGTACTCTTCCCCACAAGTCCCAGAACAGAGTGCAATCACATCCTAATATCACATTCTTAACTACGCCTACTTCATAGGACACCGTTCCCGACAACCTCCACCCATTCAGCTTCGGGGAGTTTTTCTCTCTTTGCAGCCCTCTCAAACACGATCAGATAGGCCTCGACATCATCCTCAGTGGTCATCTTTTGCAGGGACCGTTGCACAGCCTCTCTTGGACTAACTGCTGCGGGGGCCCCTTCCTCTCTTCTCTCAGGGGGGCCAGAAGTGCTTCTTTTAGCAGGGTAATCTGTTCCTGCTGCTGGGTGTTTGTCTGGCATTGATCAAATGCTTGTTGCTGCTGAATACTTGCTTGCAGCAACTGTTTGATAAGTTTCACCATAACAGGGGACGATGACTGTATGAAAATAGTAGGTTTCACCCAAAACATCAGCAGGCTTGTAGTCTTTAATAATTAAGCATTGTCATGCCATTTTTCCTAGCAACCTAGGTAGCCCGTACCCGACCACCATATGTAGCAATGTCTGCATGGGGAATTGAGGTTGAAGAAGTCACAGAGGGTCACTTAATTCAGATAAAAGTTCAAGTTGCTTTATATTTTTCTTAATTTCATAAATAACAAGGTGACCCAAGGAAAAACTACGACCACTGATGGCACATGAGCTTATTAAAAAAACAGAACACAAAATCAACCCTGGCCCAGCAAGGTTCTTCTTGCCCAAGACTAGTTTACAGTAAATATTGATCAGGAATCCACAGTAGTTGCACTCACTTCCGGGCTCTGACTAGAACTCCCTTTCCTTACCGTCTGATATGTCCCAGTAATCAGCTGAGGCAGAGATAGCTTATATTATTATAACCCTTTTTCACTGACTAAACTATCTAAAATATATCCTTTATTAATAACTCTTAAAAACACTATAGGGGGTACAGTACGGACAAAACATATCCCTCTTGGTACTTTGCTTTAAGTGACATTGAGGATTATGAAAGAGAGACACTCTTGTTATTCATAAGTGTTTTCAGCTGAGCTCACAAGAAAATCCTGGACTAGATCCCTACCGCACCCAGGCCAAGTGTCTGGGTGAGATATACACTCCGTCCAGCAGCCTCCCATTTACCTGTCTACACTAAAATAAACCTACATCAATCCTAAGGGATAAGTAAAAGAGAAGTAAGATAATTGTGGACTAGATGGACCAAATCTCAAGGTCAAACTTATTCCATGTAATTCTGCTGGTTCCTGGCTGTTGGTTGGTTCCTCCTCATTACAAGGAACCTACTGACCATTCTCATTGCTCGTACAACATTACTATTAGCTCATTGGTTTCCACCATACAGAACTGACCATATTGGTGGCCGATCTTCACATTTTCTGCTCTTCAGTTCTTTAGTTCTCCCTCACTTGGAAGGTCTGGAAGCCGTTATACCAGACACTGGATTGTTGCTATTACTTCCTAGAATGTATTTACTCTTCCATTAGTCTGACTTGTTACATAATACAATAAAGATCATAGAAATACAGAATAGCTTACCTCTCCTGTCAGCAGGTAGAGGATCTCCATGGTGAAGTTTAATATTCTTTTGGCAACTTCATTTCCATCCTTGCTCATCCTTGGTGGCTCAGTCAGAAGGACCAATTTGGATGAAAAAATTGGATAGCCTGGAGGGATCTAGTACTGCTGGCAACTAGAAGAAATAAAACAGAAAGCCTAAATCCTACAGGAAACCTCATCATGTGTGAAATATAGATCCTCACTTATTGATCAGGTTCTTCACTATATGGGTTCAAGGGATTTGCCATAAATATCTAGGTTGCTGCCCAAGCTGCTTCCATAACTCCCATAGATGTGAACAGAGAGCTGTACATGTGTGGCCGCCTCTTCATTCATTGTCCTCTTGGATGTAACTGCTGCGGACCCCTGGCTGCACATATAGTGGGTGCGTGTCAGAGGCCGAACCCACATTATCATTTATGGCATATTCTGAGGATATTTAGTATATACAGAATCTCAGCACTCCTACCTTACAAAACAATGTAGTTCAGTTCACATCTGCGTCTATCACCTTCTGCCACTACCTCCACTTCTTAGTCTGTGATTCCTCCTATCTGTGTATCATGGTTATCTGGATTACCGCCAGCTCCCATTTAGTTTCATTTTTACCACTAAAGTGCCAAAGTCACTTTTGTTTTTAGTTTTTTTTATTTCCTCTTCTTGAGCTGGTAGTCAAGCCGGCATTCTGTTTCCCCTGTTACCCCCCTGCTCCATCTCTCATCTGCTGTCTTACCTTCAGGGGCTCTGGTTGTTGGGTTACCATACTGCATAGAGAGACTAGCTTAAGATTTTGGAACTTGCCTGGAAATTAAAGTTACACTCTATAAAATCTCCTTAATGAATTGTCTGCTGGTTTTCTTCTTCAGCCCTGAACCTCCCTCTTCCCTTCTTTCTGCTGAGTGTCTGAGAAACAATGTTGACTAAATGCTGGAGATACTATATTACTTCACTACTGGTCAAACATTTTAGAACACCTCATTATTACCAGTTTATTTTGACATTAATACAGTTCAAGTTGAGCAAATAACGTGAAATGGGTCAAAAATAAAAACATAAAAGGATTATGAAATTTAAACCTGAAAACGCAACAATAGTCTGAATTTATGATTTAAACTAAACAGATATTTTCAGGGGACACATTACGGACAGCTGCTCTGTAGTACAGTTAGCAAATTATGGTTTGAAATTGGATGTAAACTATTCCTACAGGTGTCTCAACTTTTGTAGATTACTTTTAAACCCTCTAAATCTATATAACCAGTGTTATAACAGACTGCATTACAACACCCTCTAGGGCAGGATTTGGCCAGTTTTGTTCTTTAGGACAGAGCATATTGCTATCATAGTGGCAAGAAAAAAGGCAATTAAGCAAATACAACAGACTGACAATTATAACCCTTAGACATGTAGGTCTGTCCTACAAGCAAATTGCCAAGAAATCCAAGGTGGGAGGTCAATACGGTTTCCTTTTCCATCAAAAGGCACTTGGAGAGTGACAGGATGAGGTTTTAAAAGCAGACAGCAACTAATCAGCAACTAACTTCCAGATTTGTGCTTGAAAAAGGAGCTTGTTGCTCTGAAACGCGTTGCACTCCATTGATTCTTCTCGTTGTTCCCTATGCCTCAACTGCTTGTCAATAAATTATTGAAAACTACCAAGATTATCTGTTGGTTCTTTAAGGACATCCTCGGATTTAGAGGAGCCCGGTTTATTACCTACAGGGCTCCTCTATGAAGTGTCCCTCTTTACTCCAGCTGCATCCTCCACACCACCCTATGAGCGCGGGGCTCTCTCGTTTTCCCTTTATTTAATTCCTCCACTGGTTATTACCGAGGTTGTTTACCTACGGGTTGCTTTCGTGATGCTCTCCCTCATGAATTAGGGATTTTTGCTCTCGCTGATCTCCCACAAGACCGCTTTGGACCGACTGCGTGGATGCCTGTCTTCTGACAGGCGCCTCACGTTCAGTCGGTCCTTTTTAGTCACCCATTTATCATGCTATAGCCACCTCCCGACTGCACCTTGTAGCTAGAGTGCTAGCCCACATATATTTTCTCATCTATTCCATCTATTCAAATGGCACTTGGAAACTTACAGGAAGGTGTCTGCCAGACAGAAGCCCACTACAAAATTAGATGACAGGCTTTTGAGAGTCAACAGTTTGCGTGTTCTGCACCTCACCAGTCAAAATCGTCAAATACAGCTTAACGCAGCAGAAATTATACAAATCTGAATTTCATTTGTGAAGAGAAGACTTATCTACAGGTTTGAGAGAAGGAGTATTAGTAAGAAAGCCACTAAGATTACAAAGTTTAAAAAAAAGAGACCTGCTTGGACAAAGCAGCACCTTCAGTGGACTATTGCAGGTTGGAAGGTGGTCTTATGGACTAATAAATCAAAATTTGACATCCTTGGTACATCACACAGGGTATTTGTGTGCCACCGAGTAGGTAAAAGGATGATTCCTGAGCGTGTGACACCAAATATCAAACTTGATGATCTGGGGCTCTTTTGATCCAGTGTTGGCAACTTGCACAGGGTGACTGGCACACTAAACAAAGAGGGATACCACGGCATTTTGATATTGGTGTATGCCTAGTTAGTCAGGGGTTCATATTACAGCAAGACAAAGATCAAAACCCAGGGGAACACAATTTTTGTTAACTTAGATATTAAGTTTTTCTCAAAACCATACAAATGTACATACCATGAAAAATAAAAAAATACCTGAACGTAATGTTCATTTAAAGATATCTTGCCCATGCAAATAATATATTGGTTTTGTACATCCCATTGTGTGCAAGTAGTAGCCAATGTCTCTGAATGACAAGCGAATAGAGATGAGCGAGCGTACTCGGAAAAGCACTACTCGCTCGAGTAATTTGCTTTATCCGAGTATCGCTGTGCTCGTCCCTGAAGATTCGGGTGCCGGCACGGAGCGGGGAGCTGCAGGGTTTTTTTTTATTCAATAGGCCCCCCGTTCGGCGCGAGACAAACCCAATGCATGTGTTAAAAAAAACAAACCGTTTAGTACTTACCCGAATCCCCGCGCTGCGGCGACTTCTTCCTTACCTTAGCAAGATGGCCGCCGGGATTTTCACCCACGATGCACCACGGGTCTTCTCCCATGGTGCACCGTGGGCTCTGTGCGGTCCATTGCCGATTCCAGCCTCCTGATTGGCTGGATTCGGCACACGTGACGGGGCGGAGCTACGAGGAGCAGCTCTCCGGCACGAGCGGCCCCATTCACCAGGGAGAAGACCGGACTGCGCAAGCGCGTCTAATCGAGCGATTAGACGCTGAAATTAGACGGCACCATGGAGACGGGGACGCTAGCAACGGAACAGGTAAGTGAATAACTTCTGTATGGCTCATAATTAATGCACGATGTATATTACAAAGTGCATTAATATGGCCATACAGAAGTGTATAACCCCACTTGCTTTCGCGGGACAACCCCTTTAAGTCTATCTTGGCTCGTCGTACTTTATTGCCAGGATTTTAGGGCATTGGCAAGCCTACTGTAGGACCTCTCAGCTGTGGAAATGGTCACTGGAGCTGGACAGAAGTTTAAGTGCAATGCAAACAGGCAAATATCACCTGAAGATCTGTTTCATAGATCAAAGTTAACAGTTTAAGAGTCTGTTTTCCTTAATCAGAGCTTGAATGACCTCTTTACGTCCTTTGGGGATTTTCCCACAAGATTCTTACTTTTTATTTCTAGTTCATCCTGTTTTATGTCCATAAAGTGAGGACTGGGGACAATAAATCACAGAGAGAATTAGCAGCCGAGAATCTCGTTTTCAGGTCTGCCATGGTAAAATCCAAAACAGGAACAAGGACAGATGCTTGGAAGTCCTTTTCTTCTAGTTTTTGAACATCATTCTCAGGGCCAGTGGTTCATCTTCTTTGCACATCAGAGCAAGGTGTCATCCTGATTGCTTTAGCTACAAGTTTTGCCTCATAAGTAATTGCAGCCTTTCGAATTGAAAAGACAAATCCGTCACTATAATCAGAATACGTGGAATTAAAACACTTTCTCCTTTCGCTAATAAAAGCAGCGCTGTGATTGGTTGCTATGGGAAAAACAGATTTTCTTTAAAATCCCAATCCATGTTATTGTGACTTTGAGCCAAGTTTTAATCCTGGGCAACGCAGGGTACCCCTGCTAGCTTCATCGCATACGTGCGGCAACAACACCTGCCCTCACATGTCTGCCCGTTTGGGGAGGTCTAGCTTATTATGTGCACCTCTTCCCCTCTTATCTCCCTGCGAAGTTTCATCAAAATCGCTGCAGCCGTGAAAAGGTAACAAACAGACAGAGTTACTTTGTATTTATAATATTAGTATGAATATGGATAATCTGGCCTTAACTCCACTTATGTCTTCTCACATATTTGAACCATTATTATACCCTGGAGAGCGGCAGTCAGCAAGAGGTATATTGAGCGTTTCTAATGTGGAGACTATTTCTAGTGTTATTGGCTCAGCAATAACAAGTAAGATTCATGAATTTATTAAACTGCTCGTACATTTCAAACAAACTGTTTTCTCAGTTCTGTAGGACATAATAGAGTAGAAGAACATTATATTATTGGTGTGAGATATCTGGTGCAGCATCAACAATCAGCCCATAAAAAATAGCCTCTCCTCTTTGATGTAAGATGGTTTCAATCAGCTCTAATAAACCCCAAAATAACCTTTGTGAACATTAACGGTTTTGGTATTTTCCCCCTAGAAGCTACAAACAAAGTATCATCCCGGATTCTGTGTAATATAGCCCGGCATATATCTGCCTCACACTGTATCGTATGCTGGAGATTCTTATCCACACCATATCCTTGTAGAGAGGTTTGAGGAGTCGTCCATAACTAGTAATTCTTTCTATGGTCGGAGCTGTTTCCGAGCTTTGGTAAAATGTACGGTCTTTTCCAAGCTTTTCTCTTTTGGAGAAAAAACCCATCTTTAGCTAATTGGCTTAATGTCACTTTACTTGTACTCATATCCTTGATCCCATCAGAAATAATGCTGCAGGGTAAACAATTCAGTTACATTCAACTTCCTCCACATTAACCCCTCATGTGGTAACAGTCTCCCCGTTCTTTCATCGGCAGTTTTCTTGTATAACGGCGAATCCTGAAAGTTTTTACCATTTACATCCTTTGATAAAAAATTTTCAAGACAGCGAATTGTTGTAAAAGCAGCAGAAGAAGAGATACTTTTCTGTCTGAGACGATGTGTGATTCCTAATGGCCCCGTGCGCGGGTCGTCCAGATCAGCGTTATCATAATCCAGCGCTAGATTTCTATCATCAGCGTATTTGTATCATCAGGATTGATGGAAATCTCTCAGCTGAACCTTCCTTCTCCTCCTCCTCTGGGATTCCTTCAGAAGACGAAGTATCTTCAATCATTTCTACATTCAGCCGGCAGAAGAACAGGTTGGCTGCAGCTGGAGGTGGTTTGTGCTGTAGTACTAGGAGATGCAATCGGCTCCGCAGACGTTACTAGTAAATCATGGGGTGCATTCGCTTCTTGTTCAGTATTTGACTTAATAATATTTTGCGAATTTTTGATTTTAAAAGGAGTCCGATTTCTCCTTGTAGTTTGAACTTGACATTTCAGCTTCACCAAATCTGATAGAATCGTCACTTTTCACCATCGATAAAAATGATTCTCTAAATGTATTAACCATATGAAATCCCCTTCACTGTTCTAGTCAGACTAACCAACAGGTTAACGATCCAACTTACCTCGGCAGAAATAATAAGGCGATCCAACTATCTACAACAACCCCATCCCTACAAACACAATAAGCGGCACGTGTGTGTTATTGGATTCTCACTGTTTATCCAGGTGATCCAAGAGGTTCTGCAGCTATTTGCCCAGCACCTTCTCTCTTCTTAGTCTTTGTTCATCACAGCTGGCATCGTAATACTGAGCAGTGTGTACAACACACAGTAAAAAAATAAAAAAGCAAAAAGAGCCTCTAGAAGAAGTTGTTTTGCTACAAAACCGATCCTGCAGTTCCATCCCAGGCAGATATGTACATGATTATAGAGTTGTGGTGATTAGATGAACGGTCTTGTCACCGGAGGCCCTAACAGTGGTTCCCCCCTTGGCCTATAAAAGGCTCTCGGAGGCCCCCTGTGTGTAGTGACCTCCTCTTCCGCTTGTGTAGAGCTTGTTGACCACTAGATGCCTCTACGACGCAGAGAAGAGATTTCACCCCGTTACCAGAGTCTGAGAGGGGCGCGTTATTGGGATGGGAGAAGCTGGATGTTCATATTGACTTACTGCCTCCACCGGGCGGTTCTGACCAGACTGTTAGGACCAGTGGATGTGTGAGGGCACACAAGGTGACCAGCCTCAGGACGCCCCCTACAGACCACCAGTGCATAGGATTGTTTGATCGCCCAGCAAGTATGAGAAGATCCAACTGTTTAGTTGTCCAGCACCCAAATACAGGGGGCGCCGGCGTTACAGGCTCTTGTGCCACATGATACTAGAGCCTCGATGCCTACCCGTATGATATTGTATGTATCCAAGCTAGAGGTGGTACAACAGGGTACTAGAGCCTCCATGCCCACATGTATCACATCTTGTATCCAAGCTAGAGGTGGTACAACACAGTACTAGAGCCTCTCTACAAGGGGTCAGTTCTCCACAATAAATTCTTCAATGAATGGCTGTGATTGGTTCATCGAGGGCCGGGGCTCAGCCAATCAGAGGCAGCACTTACTGGAGGCAGGGTTTTTGAAACCTCTGACCAGGAAGCATTACCTGAAGACAAGTGCCGGGGAGCTGCAGAGAAGACGTGCGGCGGAGCGGACAGTTGGCTGATGTATTTTTTTTGTCACATTGCAATAAAAATTACGCGATTTTGTCGCCTGTGTGAAAGCGGCCTTTAGGGAACTTTCACGTCAGATGGAATAAGTCGCACGGATATTACTGCCTCACAATGGTATCTCTATGGGGCTGGAATTCCGCGTCCGTTAGAATCCGCACGGCTTTACTACAAAACCGCGAGATTAAACTGCGCAGCGGAGGAGCTTCCTGCTGGTGATTACGGCGTCTTGTGGGATTGTTGGGGGGATTTCTATCATCCAGGAGACGGAATTCACAACTAAAGGCTGCGGGGAAACAGGAGAAGTTCTGCACTGATTGCCGATATCGGCCTCTGCGCCGCGTCCTGCGGACAATCCGCCCGTGTGCGCGCTCTCATATACATCCCCCCTCCACTGGAGGATAACCTCCCCCGCACCCCTGTGTGAGCGCTCCCATATACATTCCCCCCCTCCACTGGAGGATAACCTCCCCCACACCCCTGTGTGAGCGCTCTCATATACATCCCCCCCTCCACTGGAGGATACCCTCCCCCGCACCCCTGTAGTAATAACCACATGGACTGTGTCTGACCTCCCCACAAGACCCTCCGCCGCCTCTTACCTCTATACAAGTCTCTGAAGAATGCTGGCTGATAACAGAGACGAGCACAACAGCAGTGACCACAACCTGCTCTGTGTGTGCTACACTGCAATAGGACCTGTGATGATGTCACTAGCATGTGATCAGGAGGGGCGGAGCTCAGCAGTGAGAAGTGGTGGCTGAAGGACCTGTGAAGATGTCACCATCATGTGATCAGTAGGGGGCGGAGCTCTGCAGTGAGAAGGATAAATAAACGTGAGGCAGGGAGATGTAATCCATAGAGGAGTTTAAGAGGGGACTAGGTGGCTATATCGAGTGCCATGATATTACAGGATCTAGATATTAGGTGACCAGCAAGTTGTAGTTTCGGGTCTTAGAGACAGGTAGGATCTATTAGAGGTTGATCCAGGGATTACTCTGACTGCCATTAGGGAGTCAGGAAGGAATTTTTTTTCCCCCGAAAGGGCTAATTGGCTTCTGCCTCTTGGGGTTTTTGCCTTCCTCTGGATCAACAGGGAAGTTGAAACAGGCAGAACTAGCTGTCCGTGATAGTCGGCTGATCAGATGAATTTTCTGTCGCTCCAACATTTCATTTTCTGCCATAAATACATATTAGTGACCTTTCACACGGGACGGAATTACACCGCAGGACGCCGCCAAATCCCCGGCTGCGCAATTCAACACCAAATCTAGCGGTCATTTCGGGGTTTGATGCGGATTGCAGGCAGGTTTTCAGCCACTTTCAGTTCGGCATCAGAATCTGCCGGTCGCCGGCGGCTTGTGGCGCAGCCTATTCCGTCCGTGTGAGCGGCCAGAGGGGAAATCCCAGGTTATGTTGGGGATTCCAAGCAGATTCTGTCCCTATTACCGGAAATCTCGCTGATGGCGCCCCATTGGTGGATTGTGATGTCCCGTTACACATCCGCGCCCCATTGGTGGATTGTGATGTCATGTTACACATCCGCGCCCCATTGGTGGATTGTGATGTCATGTTACACATCCGCGCCCCATTGGTGGATTGTGATGTCACACATCCGCGCCCCATGGTGCAGCATTCCAGGCGCTCGCTGGGTTCCTGGGGAGATTTGGGGCAGTTTGTGATTATTGCAGCGGAATATTTACCCCCCAGAAGTGGTTTGTATGTAATTGTAAACAATAATTATTCAGAATGGGGTCCGGAAGCCCCCAGAAGCTGCCGGCCGTCGCACACGGGGGATGGTTATTGCGCACACTGCCATAAGCCCAGTCATTAGTATGGGGCCGCTCACAGCTGAGGTTTGTGTCTCGCAGCATGTTGTATCTTGGCGTGTATTACATGTACATACAACCAGGATAGCGCTGGGG
Source organism: Eleutherodactylus coqui (assembly GCF_035609145.1). Lineage (NCBI taxonomy): Eukaryota > Metazoa > Chordata > Amphibia > Anura > Eleutherodactylidae > Eleutherodactylus > Eleutherodactylus coqui. The sequence goes on from NC_089837.1 coordinate 40,703,162, forward strand.
ATTGGCTGCACGCAGCGGGTACACGGCATTACATACCAGCTGCCTGCCCACACGCCAGAGACCCGCAGACGGTTGTGTGAGCCGGTAAGTCTTACTGCTATTGTGGGTAACATGAAGGGTTTCTAAGAGACGCCATCCTGGAGGACCTCAAGGAAAATAGCCGGATAACTCCGTATCAGCCGGTTTATGAGAGATCGCTGCTGTCACACCAACCTGATCAGCTTCTACAAGGAGGGAAGTTTTGGCTGGACTGGGGAGTCACTGGATCTTGTACCACAGGGGGCAGTATAGTAGGGGTCACCGTTACTACTGGGGTACAACAGGGGAGAGTATAGGAGTCACTGTTACTAGTGGGGTACCACAGGGGGCAGTAAAGGAGGGTCACCGTTACTAGTGGGGTACCATAGGGGCCAATATTGGGCCATATTCCCTTTAATATATTTATTAATGACTTGGTAGAAGGATTGTGCAGTAAAATATTAATAATTTGCAAGTAACACAAAACTATGTAAAGTAATTAACAAGAGGTGACACTGGGAGATTGCAAGAATCCCGGGCTGATATTCTCAAGAATAAATTGACCCTCAGCCTGGGATTCTTGCTGAACCGGAAAATATAAAAGGCCTGAAAGGGATCAAGAGGGATGTCCTCCTCTGAATCATAATTTTTTAATATATTTTTTTTATTTTTTATTTTGCTTTAAAACTTCATAAAAAATCAGAGCTTGACTTGTAATAATATTGCCATCCACTAGGTGGCGCTGCCTCTCCTACCATGTGCAGGTTGAAGGAAAGATAAGACCCATCATAAAACTGAGCTCAGTGGACTGATTTACGATGTATGTCTGCACTCTGTCAGTTTTGAGTGCAAAACAGTCTCACATTTGTGTGTGAACATTTATTCAGACCAACAGGAATGTGTTCCCCTCCCCTCTTCATCTGTATGTTGTAATTATGAGCCATCCTAACTAGTTTCATTCAATAGCCTGACGAAGCGGGCGATATCCCCGAAAGCTTGCTGTAACATCATGCATTTTTGTTAGCCATTAAAAGGTATCATATCTACAAGATTACTTGGTTTCTCTCACTGAGAACAATCACGCATTACCATTACACACTAAAGGGGAAACCACTAGGGGACACTGACATGGGAAAGGACTTGGGGGTTTTAGTTAACTATAAGCCTAAACTGGAGCAACCAGTACCAGGCAGCTGCTGCCAAGGCAAACAGGTTCATAAGGTGCTTTAGAGCACAGAAGCCGCGTGCTGAAGTATATCTCACAGCTCCATATTATAAGTATATTGTGTATATACCAGCAGCTTGCAGGAAGGAAACACATTACAGTCAGTGGTCATCAGAAGGTTCCCCTTTTTATTACATGCACCCTGGCCTTCTAGACATTAGGAACCAGGATACATGATGCTCCCAACATGGCATCAATCAGCTGCGACATGTGTAATATGGTTTGGACATCGCTTGCTCTATCAGGGTGCATCAGAAGAGATCTAGGGGCGCAGGATGAGAACATTGTTCTTCATCTTTACAAGTCACTGGTCAGACCACACATGGAATATTGTGGACAGTTTTGGGCACCGGTACTCAAGAAGGACATATCAGAGTTTGAGCGGGTACAAAGGGGGCAACTAAAGTAATAAATGTAATGGGCGGACTATAATACCCAGACAGGCCATCAAAATTGGGATTATTTAGTTTAGAAAACAAGACGGCTGAGGGGCGACCTAATAACTATGTATAAATATATCAGGGCACAATAGAGATTTCTCCGATCCTCTATTTATACCCAGGGCTGTGACTTTGACAAGAGGTCGCCCTCCACATCTAGAAGAAAGAAGGTTTGTACACTGACATAGAAGGGGGTTCTTTACTTTAAGAGCAGTGAGACTATGGAACTCTCAGCATCAGGACATGTTGATGGGGAACTCAATAAAGGAGTACAAGAGGGGCCTTGATGCCTTTTTTTTGAGCGATAGAATATTACATATGCAAATAAGGAAGATGGACCAATACCTCTGCAGCGCCACCTATTGGATGTCAGCATTCCGTCAAATAAATGTCAGACATCCAATAGGTGGCGCTGCAGAGGTATTGTTCCATCTTTCTTATTTGCATATATTACCCAGTAGCATGCATGGCCTTATAAGTCTCCTCACTCACCTCCTAGGGATCTCCACACACCCTCTCGGTGCTCTCGTGACCCACAACAATATATGTTATATCACTGATTAATTCAGAATTATTCTATTGACAGATTGAGTCAGGAAGGAATTTATTCAGTTAAACGGGGTTTTTGGAATTCCTCTGGATAAACATTGTGGTGGAATGGGCTGAACTGGATGGACATATGTGTTTTTTCAGCCTTTGGGCACCTACCCGCAAGTGATATTTTTTCTTGTGATGCGAGAACGATTGCCTTGCAGCGCTAAGAAAAATCTGCAATATCGCTTATTGTCTTAAACGGGGCGGCGGTGTTCACCAGCTGTGGCAGAAGCCCACAATGTACTCCCTATGTTTACAATGGGGCTGGTGCTGCTGAAAACAATGAGCGATATCGCAGATTTTTCTTAGCGCTGTGAGGCTTGAGTGAAAAAAAAATCCCAAATTACTATGAAACAATTGAAAATCATTGGTTTCATAATCCTGCGTTTTCACTCGCTCTGGTATCAAACGAAAACATATTGTAGTGGGTAGGAGCCCTAACATTAAGTTACTAGCACTTCATTCGCTTTCAATGTGGAGGCACCCGATAAATATTTCCATCAGCCCCAACGAATTGAATGGAGGACTGACGGTACATGCCCGGTCAGCGCTTCCTTCATGCTGACATCACTGCGGAGGGAGAAGCGATCCCCACAGTGACAGGCAGAACGGACATGAGAGTTCCATTCTGGAGATCAGCGGGTGTCTCAGCAATGAGATCCCTACCGATCAGCAGGTTATCAGCCATCCTATGGATAAGGGATAACTTGCAATCTTGGTACAATCCATTTACGGAATCAAATCTGTGTATTTTACGGGAGTTGGAGAGGCTTGTTATGGGAATGGATGAGAAATAAGAGGCAGAGCGCCCCTCAGGGGCATGAGTGATATGATGGGAGATGCACTCAGGGATGCATGCTGGTCTGAGCTTCTCTCGCACATATAGGCCAGTGAATGGGATCGGTGCGCCGGCCTCGCTGCGCTGAATAACCAATGGTGGTTATAATTAGGAGGATGTAGTGGAGAAAACAAACAGCCCCCAGCGGGACCTTATTGGTTAGAAATAGCGCCTTACAGTCGGGGGTGATAATAAGACTTTCTTTATTGATACCAGCAAGGTAATGTATTCTGATGTAACATGTCTCTGCAGATAATAGTACATCTACTGCTGACATCACAATATAGAAGGCTACAAAAAGAAGAGGCATGATGGGAAAAGAAAAAACATACAAAGAATATGTAACGTAATCCTAAGGACCTAAAAGGCTGTATAACACCTGCTGTTTTTGTTCTCTGCCATTGTCCCTACTACCCGCTGGTTCAGGGTCCTGTTTTCAGTCACCCCATATGGCTGCCACGATTTTCTAGCGACCTTCTGCACACTGTGCTTTGGTCCCTGATTGGCCAGCACTGATCACATGAGCATTGCTGGCCAGTCAGACAGCAGGTATAATACATTGGTAGTCTAGCCTCACCAATCCAGTGTGGCAGATTAGATAGTCTGAAGATTGGGGGACATTTATAGAGGTTTTACACAAGTTTTCTGGAGTAGAAAAGTCGCAAAAGCATGTGCAAGGGGCGCTTGCTGATAAATTAGGAAACTATTCAGCCCTTTCTGTCAGCCCCGCCACTTTTGGAAAATAGGGTGGGGCTTGTTGGGAAGTGCTGAGGCTCCAAACCCACAAATTTGTGTAATTTATGCCAAAAACTGGCATAAATTTTGCCACGAGTGTATGCCTGGATGAGACCAGTCATACATTGCTGTGAATGAGCACGCAGCTGCACTTAATACATTAAGGCGTGCGCTTCTGCATGTATTAAGTACACCATCCACTCGGGGAAAGCCTGGTGTCACTGCCCCCACTGCTAGTGTGATGGTGTATGGTGTGGAGGGCCATCACACACGACAGTCAGTCACCCCTAGTGGTATGAGGGACAATGACAGCTCAGCGATATGTTCAGGACATCCTGCAGACACGTGTTCCTCTCATGGTGGCTCCCAAGAGGTATTTTCTATCAGGATGATCCTCGGCCGCTCACACAAGGGGGTCACAGCAATGTCTACACAACATTGTCACATTGCCTCGAGTGTATGCCTGGATGAAACTAGGCATACATTGCTGTGAGTAAGCATGGAGCTGCACTTAATACATTAAGTTGTGCGCTTCTGCATGTATTAAGTACACCGTCCACCGGGGAAAGCCTGGTGTCACTGTACCCCCATGTGGGTGTGGTCAGGGGGGGGCCATCACATACAATAGTCGGTCACCCTAGTGGTGGTACGAGGGACAATGACAGCTCAGCGATATGTTCAGGACATCCTGCAGACACATGTGTTCCTCTCATGGCGGCTTCCAAGAGGTATTTTCTATCAGGATGATCCTCGGCCGCTCACACAAGGGGGTCACAGCAATGTCTGCACAACATTGTCACACTTCTGTGTTAATCACAAACCAGAATCGTTCATTTCTAGGGATGAGCGAGTATACTTGCTAAGGCACTACTCGCTCGAGTAATGTGCCTTAGCCGAGTATCTCCCCGCTCGTCCCGAAAGATTCGGGTGCCGGGGCGGGGAGCTGTCGGGAAGAGCAGGGAGGAACGGAGGGGAGATCTCTCTCTCTCTCCCGCCCACTCTCCCCCGCTCCCCGCCGCAACTCACCTGTTAACTGCGGCGGCCCCCGAATCTTTAGGGACGAGCAGGGAGATACTTGGCTAAGGCACATTACTCGAGCGAGTAGTGCCTTAGCGAGTATACTCGCTCATCCCTATTCATTTCTCATTCAGGTTCAGCCGGCAAAAAAATTATCACCGACTCATTAACTCTTCATGCAGTTTAAACACGGATCACTCAGTGTGTCACATAGGAATCGCGTGTCACATAGGAAGGTGAAACCCTGAACTATAAGAGAACAAGAACTGAGAATGAGAATCCTGCAGTCTAAACAGGCTGCATGAGAGCGAACAATCGGGTAATGACATCATCAGCTCATTCACACGGGACAAACGAGAATTGTGCATTTTTCACTTTGTCTAAAAGGCGCTTTATACCCACAATACATCATGGATCCAGATTACAGTTGACTGCAGGGTAAGTATCATTTTGAGAATTTCAAAAATTCAGGCTAATTCTATACAAAAAAAAAACAAAACAGCTCTTACTGGCTACTCGATGTCTGTGAATGACCTCATGCATTCAATTGTTTTTTTCTTTTTAAACCATATCAAATAGGAATATTAACTTTTCTCTATGAAATCTCTCATACGAATTTTCAGAATTTGATTCCTTTAAAACAAATTCATTTAAAGAAATTCAAAACGGCTCCTCCACTTTGTGACATCTATGATGAGCCCCATGTTTGGCATTATAAGTAAACCTTTCTTGTGCTTTGAGCATTAAAATGACTTCTCTCTTATGTGAAGTCTCTGATGTGAAGCAAGTTTTGTTTTCTGTATAAAACATTTACCACATTGTGAACATGAAAATGGCTTCTCCCCTGTGTGAATTCTCTGATGTCTAACAAGATCTGATTTATGTGTAAAACATTTCCCACATTCTGAGCATGAATATGGCTTCTCCCCTGTGTGAATTCTCTGATGTGAAAGAAGATGTGCTTTAAGTTGAAAACATTTCCCACATACTGAACATGAAAATGGCCTCTCCCCTGTGTGAGTTCTCTGATGTCTAACAAGATTTATTTTATTTGTAAAACCCTTCCCACATTCTGGACATGAAAAGGGTTTCTCTCCTGTGTGAACTATCTTATGTCCAACAAGAGTTATTTTATTTGTAAAACCCTTCCCACATTCTGAACATGAAAAGGGCTTCTCTCCTGTGTGAATTCTCTGATGTCTAACAAGAGACATTTTCAGCATAAAACATTTCCCACATTCTAAACATGAATATGGCTTCTCTCCTGTGTGAGTTCTTTGATGTCTAACAAGATCTGATTTATGGGCATAACATTTCCCACATTCTGAACATAAAAAGGGCTTCTTTCCTGTGTGAGTTCTCTCATGTCTAAGAAGATGCCTTTTATTTCTAAAACCCTTCCCACATTCTGAGCATGAAAATGGCTTCTCTCCTCTGTGAATTTTTTCATGTCTAACAAATTTAGATTTTTTTGGAAAACATTTCCCACATTCTGAACATGAATATGGATTCCCTCCTGTGTGAGTTCTCTGATGTCTAACAAGGCTTGATTTATGGGTAAAAAATTTCCCACATTCAGAACATGCAAATAAGTCCCCTCTGTGAATTCTATGATGTCTAACAAGAGAGGGTTTCAGCTTAAAACATTTCCCACATTCTGAACATGAAAAGGACTTCTCTCTTGTGTGAATTATTTCATGTCTAACAAGCTTTGATTTTTTTGGAAAACATTTCCCACACTGTGAACATGAATATGGCATCTCATCTGTGCAAGTTCTTTTGTGTGTAAATAGACCTGAGCTTTTCACAAACCGTTTACCACATTGCAGACTGTTACCCCCAGTGTGACCTGTACTTGTAGTAAAATGATGAGCTCGATCAGGAGAAGGTTCCTCGTGATTAGGGTGATTATATGACAGATCTGTACTATTACATACTGGCTGAACATTAAGGGTAATGAGGTTTTCTCCTGGAGAGTGCTGTACAATATCTTCATCTTCTGCTTTACAATTTAGCGATGACATGAAGTTTCCATCAAAGTCCTCAATGGGATTTTCTGTTAGGATTAAATTTGGATTTAGTGATTTTTTTCTTAACTGCAAAAATTAGCCAACTATATAAAATGCTTACATGGCTGGAAAAACACCTGCAGTTTTTGATACAGTATTTCAAGTCAAAGCCAGAATTAGACCCAGGAAGAAGATGATATAAATGGAGGATTTATGTGTTTCCTATTCCCTTTGCACTTTTTTGGTTACCCTGTCTTCAAGAAAAAAATTTAACAAAAAGCGATCAAAGAGTCGTATGTTTTCAAAATGCTACCAACGGAAACAGGACATACTGCACAAAATGAGCCCTTGCACAACTATGTCGACAAAAAAGCGCAGAAAATGGAGACAGAAAATAGTTTAAAAAAATAAAATACCTTTAAAATGGCACTAAACACGCGGGGAGGGGACATAACATTTTCTTGCGTACCGCGTGGTGCTCGAGTAAGTATGTTAGTGCTCGAACGAGCATGCTCGCTCATTTCTAGTATTGACCCATAGAATAAAGTTGTCTTGTCATTTTTGTTGCAGTTTCTGCGCCGTAGAAACAGGATGGCGGTATGTCATTTTTTTTCCATTTCTCTCCACTTTTGTTTTTAAAGTTTTTCAGTACATTTTATGGTACATCAAATAGTACCATTGAAAAATACAACTTGTCCCGCAAAAAACAAGTTCTCATACAACGACGTTGATGTATAAGTAAAGGAGTTACGATTTTTTTTAAAAGGGAAAAAGGGAGGAAAAAACAAAAATGGAAAAAAGAGCTCTGTCACTAAGGGGTTAAACGGAGCCAATATAATTTTTTGGTTCATTTCACTTCCCCACACCAGAAAAATGCAGAAAGCAATGGTCTGCCGGCACCCCGTAATTGTTTTTCAGGGAAGAGCTTTAAATATAAGCAAACATTTAAAACAAACATTTTAGTGTAAAAAAAAAAAAAAAAAAAACAACAAAAAAAAATACCTGTCCGCCGCGGCCATGTCCCCGCGGGGATGAAGAACACATCTGCCACATGCGTCAGCTGTTTCCTTCATCCCCGCAAGGAAAAAATTCTCTGCTGCACCTGGCACATCTGTGACAGATGCAGCAAAGGAATTCTTCATTTCCAGCATTTCCTACCACAGCTGTCACAGATGGCCGCAGCGGTGGAGGATCCTGCTGTGGGTATCCTGTAACTGTTTTTCAGGAAAGAGCTTTAAATATAAGCCCTTCCCTGAAAAACAAGGAAAAGTGGTGTAAAAATAAATAAATAAATTTAAAAAATCATACTTGCCTTCCTTCAGCTGCCGGGGCTCAGCCACGTCCTCTCAGTGCTGTCCCCGACTCTCCAATGCAGTTCTTTCAGCAGCGGGGATTTAAAATCTCCGCCTACTGAAAGAGCTGCTTCTGATTGGCTGAGGCTGTTGCGGGGATAAAGAAAACATCTGCCGCATGTGACAGATGTGTTCTTCATCCCCGCGGGGACACGGCAGCAGTGGACAGGTAAGTTTTTGTTTTTTTTTCTTTACAATAAAATCCTTATTTTTCATGGAAGAGCTTACATTTAAAGTTGTTCCCTGAAATACAATTCACGGACCTTCATACACGCGTGTTTTTGCGCGTACAGGGGTGCGCACCTATGTACGCAGATGTTTGTGTGCAGCCACCCTAACTGACACAATACATTTTTTCTGCGGGTCGGTGATAACGATATCAAATTTTTCTTTTTTTTAGGTTTTTCCACTTTTCCGCAATAATTTTGGTAAATTTCTTTTTTTTTTTTTAATCGCTGCATTCAAAGTCCTATACCTTTTTCCTTTTTCCATAGACAGCGCTCTGTGAGGGCCTATTTTTTGCGAGACGAGCTGTAGATTTTATTGGTACCATTTTGTGGTGCATATGGCTTTTTTGATCTCTTTTATTGCTTTTTTTGGGAGGCAAAATGCTAATTTTTAGCATCTTGCCTCAGTTTTTATGTTTTTTTTCCACGCTTTTTGCCATGCAGGATAAAAAGCAGGTTCAACTTATTGTACGCGTCCTTATGGATACAGCGATACCGAATATGTGGGATTTAATTTTTTTAATGCTAATATGAAAAAAAAAAAAAAGGTTGTTTTTTTTTACAATTTTCTTTTTTGTACATTATTTTTATCTTTTTTTACACTATTCGTGCCTCTGTAGGAGACTTGCACCAAAGCACCTATAATCGCTATTTGGCTTGTATTAGTGATAACAAGTACTGGCAATGCAAGACGCCTCTACCTGGCATCCTGTTGCCATGGCAAACAGTCGGGATCTCCGTAATTATAACGTTGGAGTCCGATGGCGTTATAGATGACCTGATGTGAAACCTTCACATGCCGCGATCTATATAGATCGCTGCAGGGGAGGGGTTAGTAGCGGGGGCGGGGGGGGGGGGGGTGGCTCGCTGCTCCCATGCATCCCCACTGTTGCAGAGGGAGCCCAGCTATCAGTGACAGACTGCTTCCGCAGGATCTCTTCAGAGCTCATGCCATCCACAGGGCATAAGTGTATAGCCAGTTGCGCCAAGTACCTCCCTGCCAGGATGTACAGTTACGCCCTGTGGCACGAAGGGGTTAAATAGGTGAGATCCTAGATTAAATGTCATACTACTCACATGGAAATGCACTGCAGAAGATGGTATCAAGGCTTCAAGACAACCAACGGTGCCTGCCTGTGCCACAGTGTCGGGGAACAGGACTTTTAAAAAAATAAATATACATAGTGTTATATATACTGTAAATCTCATCTTACCCTGTGATATCGGAGGCTGGTGGTTCTCCATCACGACGCCCTCATACAGATCCTTGTGTTCTTCTAAATATTCCCACTCCTTCATGGAGAAATAGACAGCGACATCCTGACACCTTATAGGAACCTGACACACACAATGATACCGTCATTACCCAGACTCCTCTAGTGCTGTTACTGTATAATTTCCCAGCATTCCCAGCAGGGTCACCTCTCCAGTCAGCAGCTCAGTGATCTTGTTGGTGAGTTCTAGGATCTTCTGCTCATGTATCGGTAAGTGAGGAGGAGCCTCTGTGATGGGGCTCTGGCTCCTGCTCCATCCTCCTGACTCATGGAGATGGTTGTTGGAAGTCGTACCGTGACCCGATGTCTTCTTCACTATTGTGTAATCCTGTGTATGGAGAGAGACATGTAGAGAACTGAACCCAGTATTCCTCTCTCAGTAGAAAGCAGGACATTGTGATCCAAAGATGGACTACGAAAATTGTGGAAAATATCTTAAAAATGATCAGGAAAGACATTAAGATCTTAAGGCTCTTTTCTTCAGAGCCTCCAGCACCAACTGCAGGACTTTTCCATCTGGTAAAAATGCCAGACTGGTGCATCAAACAAATACATAAGTACTGCCCCTTTCGGTGTTAGTCTTGGGGTTTTTAGGGTTTCAACAGGATTAGCCCGCATTGAGTGGGGTCGCTCTTGTCAGGGCGATCGCTCTACAGATAGGCAGGGAGGTCACAGGGCCTTTTATAGTAACAATGTGCTATCAGAACATCGCCTCTAATTTAGACCTTTGATCCCTGAAAAATCATCTATTTATTCGGTACCGCGAACATCAGAGTTAGAATCAACAAACTGTGATTACTGCAGTAATACCTCCTGTATAACCCCTGACCCCAAGGCAAAACAATATTCTTTATTATTCTGGGTGTGTATACTGAGGTTAATGTTATTACATATTTCTAATAAAGCAGTATATTGGTAAAGCGGTATCCTTCTGCAGTGATCAGCACCTTGTTGTTGGTCCCGTCATTATATAGCATTATTACAGTGAGATTTGTTCCCCAAAGAGAGAAGGTAAAGGAGAGAACATGATGGAAACCTTCATATATTGTATGTTACAGGAGGGAAGACACTAAACCCATGAACAAGGGGCACAATCTGACATTAATGGGAGTGAAGATCAAAAGCAATGTCAGAAAATATCATTTTACTGAAAGAGTAGTAGATGCTTTGAGCAAACTTCCAGTGTATGTGGTTGGAAAATCAAAAGTTAGTGAATTTAAAGGGGCATCCAGTGAAAACACATTTTATTTCTCTGCCCCCTCACCCGCTCTTTTCTCTTACTCTGGGCATCTGAGATGTACATTGCAGTCACTTCCATGCAGTGTAGCCTTTTGTCTGATACTTATCAGACACCATCTTTATTTTTAGATTTCTCTTCCTCTATGCTGTTATCAGTCACATGATGCATCAGTAAAGCATCACATGACCAGCTACAGCCAGTACAAGCTCTGTCTGCTGAGATAATCATAACCCCTTATATTCACCTAAACTACAGACTACATGTAAACAGTCAGAAGCGTGAGCTGCCACTTTATTATATCTCAAATAGGAGCCTCTAAGGCCTCATGTCCACGGGCCGCACTGTTTCCTTGTGCAGGATCCCGCAGCGGATTCTACCCGGCTCATAGGGAGACAAGTAATTCCCAGATGGTCACAATGAGATTACAAGACCCAAATGAAGAGGGCAATGTTCGGAAAGGAATAATTAAAGCAGGTTATACAAGTTACATAAGGAGTGAAAACAAATATCACCAAAGTGGCCTTTTAGGCCTCTTTCACACGGGGAGATAAAGATGAAATAGGTCAGCACTTCACAATAGAAACCTATGGTGCACATTTAAACCACGGTTGCAACAAAGAATAAAAGTAGAGATGAGCGAGCATTCTCGTCCAAGCTTGATGCTCGATCAAGTAGTAGCATACTCGATGATGTTCGAGCGAGCACTACGCGGTGGTCGCGAAAAATTTAAGTCCCCTCTCCGCATGTTTAGCGCCATTTTTTAGCCACTAAACATGCAGGGAAGGCTTTACCACTTCCAGCTGTGACGTGCCAACCCTGTGCACATCTACAGCAGTGAGTGGCTGGCCGGATCAGGTGACCGCTGAGTACTTAAACTGTTGCCGCCCGCGGCTCGCCTCAGACGCATGCTGGCAGAGTTTAGGGATAGAGCTGCTGCTATAAGGAAAGTGTTAGTGTAGGGATTAGGTTGCGGTTAGGCAGGGATCCTGACTACGAGAACCCAACAGTCCTTCTTAGGGCTACTCCTTTCATTGTGTGCATCAGCATTTTGGCTGGCTGGGACCAGTAGTGAGCCCATTTTTTTTCCCCCAAGCATCCCGGCTGTATACCCGTGTGTTGGTGCTGTATTAACGCGTACTGTAGCTACCAGTCTCTGTGGGCGGTGAACTAGCCCTAGGTCTCAGCGCTATACACTGGTTAAATTTTTTCTGGCCCTGCTCAGAGCCTCTCAAATCTACCAGTCTCTGTGGGCGGTGAACTAGCCCTAGGTATCAGCGTTATACACTGGTTTAATTTTTTCTGGCCCTGCTCTATCCTTTATTCTACATCCTACATGATGAAGACTAAGGGTAAGGGTCGAGGCCGTGGACGTGGGCGTCCGAATGAGGGTGTGGGCAGAGGCTGAGGCCCTGGGCAGCGTGAAACAGTGCCTCCGCCTGAGTTATTAGTAGAGCGCCGCATATCTCCGCTTGCCAGCTTCATCTCACATTTTGCAGGTCCGCGTGGTAAACCTTTATTACAAGCACAACAGTGCAATCAGGTGCTGATGTGGATAGCGGATAACGCGTCCAGTAATTTATCCAATACCCAGTCTTTCACGCAGTCCACTCATGCCGGCCAAGCGACTGCACCTCTGAATCCTCAGGCTGCTCCTCCTTCCTCCCAGCCTGGTCACTCCAGGAAAAGGAGAGATTCTGAACAGGCATACTCCCAGGAACTGTTCTCGGGTCCCTGCCCTGAGTCGGAAAAAAATGGTTCATCAGCCACCTGAGGAGTTTGTTCGAACTTTCACAGAGTCAGGGTGATGAGGCTGGGGACTTTCAAGAACGGTCTCAAAAGCTTTTTGTGGATGAGGATGATGAGACACAGTTGTCTGTCAGTGAGATTGTTAGGACAGTAAGTCCGAGAGAGGAGCGCACAGAGGATTCAGAGGAAGAGCTGCTGGACGATGAGGTGACTGACCCCACCTGGCTTGCTAAGCCCTACTGAAGACAGGGCTTCAGAGGGGGAGGCAAGTGCAGCAGTCGAATAGGTTGGAAAAGGCAGTGGGGTGGCCAGGGGAAGAAGCAGGGCCTGAGCAAATAATCCACCAACTGTTCCCCAAAGCACCCCCTCGCGGTAAGCCTCCGTGCAGAGGGCTAGGTGTTCGAAGGTTTGGAGGTTTTTTAGTGAGCGCGGATGACCAACGAACAGTGGTGTGCAACTTGTGCCGCACCAAGATCACCCGGGGAGCTACCACTACCAGCCTCACCACCACCAGCATGTGCAGGCATATGATGGTTAAGCACCCCATGAGGTGGAACGAAGGCCATTCACCGTCTACGGGTCACACCACTGCCTCTTCCACTGTGTCACAACCTGGCACAAATGCAATCCCCTCCCAGGATGCAGGCATGAGCGCCTCCCGGCCTTCACCCACACCCTCACCTCCACAGTCCTCCACTGCCTCCACCAATGTCTCCCAGCGCAGCGTTCAGATGTTGCTAACCCAAGTGTTGGAACGAAAGCGGAAATACACGGCCACGCACCCACATACACAATCTTTAAACGTGCATATTGCAAAACTACTAGTCCTGGAGATGCTGCCATACAGGCTAGTCGAAACTGAGGCTTTCTTAAACATTATGGCGGCGACGGTCCCTCCGTTTTCGGTCCCCAGTCGCCACTATTTTTCCTGCTGCGCCGTCCCCGCCCTACAACAGCACGTCTCTCTGAACATAAACCATGCCCTCACCAACGCGGTTACTGGGAAGATCCACTTAACCACGGACACGTGGACAAGTGCTGGCGGGCAGGAACACTACATCTCCCTGACGTCACATTGGGTGAACTTAGTGGAGGCTGGGACCGAGTTAGAGCCTGGGACCGCTCACATGCGACCCACACCGAGGATTGCAGGGCCTACCTCAGTGATGGTTTCTCCAGCGTATTATTCCACCTCCTCAAAACCCCCCCTCCTCCTCCACCGCCACCTCTACCTCTCAATTACCAAATGTGAGCACATCGCCAGCAGTCGGTAGCTCTAGGCGCTGCAGCACTGCCATGGGGAAGCTTCAGTGCTGAGACTCCTGAGCTTAGGTGACAAGAGGCACACCACCCAAGAGCTGTTACAGGGTTTGACGGAGCAGACAGATCTGTGGCTTTCGATGATGAACCTCCAACCAGGCATGGTCGAGTGTAACAATGGGTGTAACCTGGCGGCGGCTCTGCAGCTTGGCAGACTAACACACGTGCTATGCCTGGCCCACATGTTCAATCTGGTGGTTCATTGCTTTCTGAAAAACAACCCCCAATTGTCTGATCTGCCCAGCAAGATGTGTCCCGTCTGCGCACATTTCAGGAAGTCCACCACAGATGCTGCCACCCTCAGGACATTGCAACATTGCTTCCTGCTTCCAGCTGCCAGTGCACAAACTGCTTTGCGACGTGCCCACGCGCTGGAATTCTACGCTGCACATGTTGGCCAGGCTTTACGAGAAGTGTAGAGCCATTGTAGAATACCAGCTGCAACATGTCCAGCGGAGTGATAGTCAGCCTCCACAGAGCAGTGGGCATGGACGGCAGACATCTGTTAGGTCCTAGGAAACTTTGAGGAGTCTACACAAATGGTGAGCAGCGATGCGGCCATTATCAGCGTAACCATCCCGCTGCTTTGCCTGCTGAGAAGTTTGCTGCTAAGCATAAAGGCTGACGCTTTGTGGTTAGAACAGGAGATGGAGGATGACAGTATGTGGCTTGATAGCCAGGCCACCCTCACGTCAGCGCGTATTGGAGGAGGAGGGGGAAGAGACTGCTGCCCACACTGCAGAGGGTACCCATGCTACTTCCCTCACATCAGTTCAGCGTGTATGGGCTGAAGAGGAGGAGGAGGAGCATCATGAGAGTCATCCTCCTTGTGTTTTGTACTGGGACTCTGTCACACATGGCGCACTTCATGTTAAGCTGCCTTTCCTGTGACCCTCGCATTAGACACATTCTGGCCAACATGGATTACTGGGTGCTCACTCTTCTTGACCCACGGTATAAGGAGAACCTTTCCACTCTAATTCCCAAAGAGGAAAGGAGTACTACAGTGATGCAATACCACAAGGCCCTGGTGGAAAACCTGATGCTAATGTTACCATCGGACAGTGCTAGCGGTAGAGGACGTAGTTCAGTGGACCAACTAGCAGGGGAGATGCGAAGACCCGGCAGCATGTCCAGCGCAGGCAGAGGAACACTCTCCAAGGCCTTTACCAGTTTTACAGCTCCCCAGCCAGACTGAGCCTAGACTGGGGAGTGGTGGCAGAGTCAGAAGGAACACTGTAAAAAATGGCGAGGGAGTACACAGCCGACCGTATCAACCTCCGTGATCCCTGTGCTCTATACAACTATTGGGTGTCAAAGCTGGACACGTGGCACGAACTTGCGCTGTACGCCTTGGAGGTGCTGGCCTGCCCTGCCACTAGCGTCTTATCAGAGAGGGTGTTTAGTGCTGCTGGGGGGGGGGGGGGGGGATCATCACGAATAAGCTTACCCGACTGTCAACTGACAGCGCCAACAGGCTTACATTCATTAAGATGAACAAAGCCTGGATTTCCCCAGACTTCTCTTCTCCACCGGTGGAAAGCAGCTGAACATAAAGATTCTTTCAGCTGGAACAAGAGGTTTGCAGCAAATGTTGATCAGGAACACACAGTAGTTGCACTCACTTCCAGGCTCTGACTAGAACTCCATGTCCTTGCAGTCTTTTATGCCCCAGTAACCAGCTCAGGGTTATCAGCTGAGCTCACTGGGATCTACAAGAAAGTCCTGGACTGGATCCCTACCTCACCCAGGCCAAGAGTCTGGGTGAGGTATACAACCCGTCCAGCACCCTCCCATTTATCTGTCCACACTAAGATAAACAAACATCAATCCTAGGAGAAACATAAAAGGGAAGTAAGATAAATGCAGACTAGATGGACCAAATCTCAAGGTCAAACCTACTCTATGTGATCCTGTTGGCTCCTGGCTGTTGGTTGGTTCCTCCTCATTACAACGAGGTTACTTACCATTCTCATTGATCCTACAACATTACTACCAGTATTAATACACTGGTTACCAACATACAGAGCTGACTATATTCGTGGCCGATCTAAACATTTTCTGCTGTTCAGTTCTTTAGTTCTCCCTCACTTGGAAGGTCTGGAAGCCGTTATACAGGACACTGGATTGTTCCTATTACTTCCTATAATGTTTTTTCTCTTCCCTTAGGCTGACTTGTTACATAATACAATAAAGATCATAGAAATAAAGAAAGCTTACCTCTCCGGTCAGCAGGTCGATGATGTCTAAGGATATGTTTAATATTCTTTTGTTAACTTCATTCCCATAATTGCTCATCCTTGGTGGCTAATTCAGAAGGACCAATTTGGATGAAAAGAAATTAGATCGCCTGGGAGGAGTCCAGTACTGCACCTTAAAAAAGAAAAAAGGCTCTAAATCCTACTGCATACCTCATCATGTGTGAACTACAGCTCCTCACTTATTGATCACTGAGAGAATCAGGTTCTCAGGTTCTTCACCATATGGATTCTAGGCATTTGCCATAAATTCCTAGGTTGCTGCCCAAGCTGTTTCCATAACTCCCATAGATGTGAACAGAGAGCTGTACATGTGTGGCCGCCTCTTCATTCATTTTCCTCTTGGATGTAAGTGCTGGATGCGGACCCCTGGCTGCACATATAGTGGGTGCGTGTCAGAGGCCGAACCCACATTATCATTTAAAGGGGTTGTCCCGCGAAAGCAAGTGGGGTTATACACTTCTGTATGGCCATATTAATGCACTTTGTAATATACAACGTGCATTAAATATGAGCCATACAGAAGTTATTCACTTACCCACTCCGTTGCTGGCGTTCCCGTCTCCATGGAGCCGTCTAATTTCGGTGTCTTCTTGCTTCTTTAGACGCGCTTGCGCAGTCTGGTCTTCTGCTGTGTGCTCGCGCCGGAGAGTTGGTCTGCGTGTCATCGTAGCTCCGCCCCGTCACGCCGATCAGCCAATTAGGTGGCTGTATCGGCAGTGGAACGCAAGGAAGGAGAAGACAATCCATGGTGCACCATGGGAGAAGACCCGCGGTGCACCATGGGAGAAAACCACGGTGCATCATTGGGAAAGGACCGGCGGCCATCTTTAAAAGAAGAAGAAAAGAAGATGCTGTGCGAACTGGGAAGGAGGTAAGCAATTTTTTTTTTTTAAATTACAAACGGTATTGATTTTAACGGGGCAGAATGCGGGGGGTAGGTTGAAAAAAAAAAATTGCATTTCGCCGTGGGACAACCCCTTTAAGGCATATTCTGTGGATATTTAGCATATAAAGAAACTCGCCGCTCCAATCCTACACAAAACAATTTAGTTTAGTTGCCATCTGCTCCTATTGCCTTCTACCTTCTGCCGCTACCTCCACTTCTTGGTATCTGGTTCCTCCTCTGTATTATCATGGTTACCTGGATAACTGCCAGCTTCCATCTAGTTTCATTATTTATCGCTGAAGTGCCAGTCACTATAGTTTTTAGTTTTTTTATTTCCTCTTCTTGAGCCAGTAGTATGGACGGCATCCTGTTTCCCCTGTTACCCCCCTGCTCCATCTCTCATCTGCTGTCTTACCTCCAGGGGTTCTGGCTGTTCAGGTCACCATGCTGCATAGAGACACCACCTTAGGATATTGGAACTTGCTTGAAAATTATAAGTATAAATCTCCTTAATGAATTGTCTGCTGGTTTTCTGCTTCAGCACTGAACCTCCCTCTTCCCTCCTTTCAGGCGAGGAGCAATGTTGTCTAAATGCTTGAGATACTATATTACTTCACTACTGGTCAAACATTTTAGAACAACTAAACATTAATACAGATCATGTTGAGCAAATAACGTGAAATGGTTCAAGAGGTTCACAAGTAAAAGCATAAATTATGAAATTTAAACCTGAAAGAGCAACAACAGTCTGAATTTATGATTTAAACCAAGCACATTTTTTCAGGGAACACGTCAAGGACAGCAGCTCTGCAGCACAGAAAGCAAATTATGGTTTGAAATTGGATGTAAATTATTCTTACAGTTGTCTCAACTTTTGTAGATTACTCTCAAACCCTCTGATTCTATATAACCAGTGTTGGAACAGACTGCATTACAACACTGTCTTTGGCAGGATTTGGACAGTTTTGCTCTTCAGGACGAAGCTCTCATAATGGCAAGAAAAAAGGGAATGAACCAAAGACAACAGACAGACAATCATAACCCTTAGAAGTGTAGGTCTGTCCTATATGCATATTGCCAAGATAGCCAAGGTGGCAGTCAGTAGAGTTTTCTATTCCATCAAAAGATACTTGGAAACTGACAGGATGATGTCTGCCATATGGAAGGCCACTACAAAATCAAGCTTTTGAGAGTCAACAGTTTGTGTGATCGGCGCCTCACAGCACAAAATCTTCAAGTACAACTTAATTCAGCAAAAATTAAATCTGAATTTCATTTGTGAAGTAAAGACCTCTATCTGCAGGTTTGAGAGACAGAGTATCAGTAAGAAAGCCACTAAGATTACAAAGCAAAAAAAAAAAAAAAGCATGATGATCTGGGGCTCTTTTGGATCAAGTGTTGGCAACTTGCAAAGGGTGACTGGCACACTACAAAAAAAAAGGATACTACAGGATTTTGATACTGGTGAAGGGACTTCAACTGTAGTCCACTCTTTTGGCAAACTCACTTTCCATGGCCAAAATGGCAAGACTATTCAGTAAATCTTGGCTCGTCGTACTTCGTTGCCAGGTCTTTAGGGAATTGGCAAGCCTACTGAAGGACCTCTCAGCTGTGGAAACGGTCAGTGGAGCCGTACAGGACAGTTTAAGTGCAATGCAAACTTTGCCTGAAGATTTTATTCATAAATCAAATGTAACAGTTAAGAGGCTTTTTAAAAAAAAAAAAAAAAAAAAAGCAGTGCGATGAACGACCTCTTCTAATAGTTTTTCTGTCATGTCATTTGGGTATTTTCCCACAAGATTCCGATTTTTTATTTCTAGTTCATCCTAGGGGGGACTGGGGAAAATAAATCACAGAGAGAATTAGCAGCCGAGAATCTGTCTGCCATGGTAAAATCCAAAACGGAAAAAATGACAGATGCTTGGAAGTCCTTTTCTTCTAGTTTTTGAACTTCTCAGGGCCAGTGGTTCGTCTTCCTTGAACGTCAAAGCAAGGCATCACCAACAAGTCTTGCCTCACAAGCAATTGTTCCTCACGAATCTCTTAACTGCTGCATTTCATCAATCAAATCTTGAACAATCGCACTTGAACATTAAGGGATATTTCTGTCAGTACAGGCTAGAAACAAGGGGTTACGGAAGTCCCTACTCCAGTCCTCTGCCGTGTCCCTGCCTACTTGCCCCCCTAGGCTAAGCCCCAGGGTGACAACTGGGCGACGGTGCCTACTCTGCACTAAGGACGTGACCCCTGGAAGGGAAGGGACAAGTGGAGAAAGTATAAGAACAACTAACAGAACAACAGACCAAGGCGCAGACAACCTCAGAGTCAGGGAAGAGCAGAGGCAAACCAACCGGTAACGTCAGGCCGAGGGAATAGACAAGCTCAGAGTCAGGGAATAGCAGGGTCAAAACTAAAGGCAGAACTAAACACTTCTAAGGGATCGGGTGAGAAAGCACTGTCTAGGCCAAGCGAAGGGCTCCTTAGCGAAATGCAGACACCACTTCTATGAATTTGGCAACAAACCGAGCCGCACATTGGCACGGGCGCTAAGGGCCGCCAGAGTAAAAACATACGTCCCACACATCTCCTCCCCTACGGGCCAAACCATGCATCAACCCCAGCAGATCACGGACACATTCCGCACATTCTACCAAGGGCTATACAATCTAACCCCCACACTATCGGAAAAAGACAGAGCCACACGGAAGGCCAAAATACAAGAGTACCTACAACACTCAAACATGAGAGAGCTCACTAGAGAGGTAGCAGACCTATTAGAAGAGCCAATCACGCAAGAGGAACTGTCAACCGCACTAACCAAATCCAAAACAGGAAAATCACCCGGACCAGATGGACTCACCCTCGCATATTACAAAAAATACGCAGAGACACTAACACCACACTTCCTGCAAGCCTTTAACTCCATCACCGCAGGGAAAGACTTGCAGAGAGACACACTAAGAGCCCACATAACAGTAATTCCCAAGGAAGGAAAGGACCCCTCACAATGTCAAAGCTACCGGCCCATCTCGTTATTGAATGCAGATTTGAAATTAGTCGCAAAAATACTGGCGAACAGGATCTCCCCACATTTACAACACATAATCCACAGAGACCAAGTAGGATTCGTCCTGACAAGAGAAGCAAGGGATGATACAACCAAAGCAATAAACTTAATCCACATAGTCAAAAAACTAGCCACCCCAGCCTGTCTGCTGTCAACAGACGCAGATAAAGCTTTTGACAGAGTGGACTGGGACTTCATACTCGTGACCATGACCCATATGGGACTAGGCCCCAATATGTTGAGTTGGATAAAAAGCCTCTACTCATGCCCCACTGCAGAAGTGAGGGTCAATGGCCAAATCTCGGCTCCCTTCGCGATTACCAACAGCACGAGACAAGGATGCCCCCTTTCACCCATAATCTTTATGCTGTGCCTCGAGCCCCTCTTGAACCGTATCCCAGCCAATCCGAACGTAACAGGGATCAAAGTAGCAGACTCCGAACAGAAGATAGCCGCCTATGCAGATGACCTCCTCTTCTTCATCACAAACCCACGAATTACACTCCCGAACTTACTAGCCGAAATTAAACAATATTCTGAGTTCTTAAACTTTAAAATAAATTACCACAAATCCACGGCCCTTAACATATCCTTAACACAGTCGGTGAGCTTAAAAATTCTTTCCCATTCACTTGGGTGGGAAACCACATCCTATATCTAGGAATACATCTTACCCCCGAGCCAGAAAATCTATACGCGGCCAACTACCCTGCCCTACTGAGTAAGATAAGGATAGACCTAAACTCGAGGTCAAAAGGCCTACACTCATGGTTTGGGAGAGGCGCTATCTTTAAAATGAACATACTCTCCAGAGTACTCTACTTACTCCAAACGCTCCCCATCAACGTCCCCAAACAATTCTTTCAACAACTTTCATCTCTCATATCTAAATTCGTTTGGGCAGACAAACCCCCGCGCATAGCCAGGGACACGCTGACAATACCCAAAGAGGAAGGAGGATTGGGACTCCCGAGCTTTAACAGGTATTAAGCCACCCACCTAGCCCGCATCATAGACTGGCATAGACACGAGGAATTCAAACAATGGATTAGCATTGAACAAACAGTTACACCCATACCATTGAAGGCCCTTCCATGGATTCAGGAACACATAACCACAGACCTGAACAACCATCCCACGATAGGCCCTACATTAGCGACAGCTGCGAAAATACTAACAAGACCAGACATGGCCCCCAGACCCTCACCTATGTTCCCAATCCTGGGCAATCCATCGTTCCCACCAGGGATGGAAGATAAAACTCTCCGCCTATGGCGGAAGGGAGGTAGATTCCGAGCAACACATTTCATGCAGGAAGGCCAATGGCTCACGATGGAACAAATGATAGTGATACAAGACCCGCATCCGATACCGTTCTGGCGAACAGTCCAATTAAGACACTTCCTCAACTCCCTACCACACCTGCGCACATTTACAAGGCCTAAAACGCAATTTGAAACACTATGTAGCACAGAGGGTCCGTCTAGACACACATTGTCACTCGTATACAACCTACTCAACACACAAACAGAACCTCAGCCCCCGGAATTCGTCCGGAAATGGGAAAAAGACCTGGGAATATCGTTCTCCCAGACAGAAAGGGAAAAAATCTTTACGCTTACTCACTCCGCATCCATATCTAGCAAAATTCAGGAGGCAGGATATAAGATACTAGCACGCTGGTACAGAGTTCCTACCCGCATCAACAAAATATACCCATCGGCGTCTCCCCTTTGCTAGAGATGCGCAACGGAGCAGGGGACACACCTACACATCTTCTGGGACTGTCACATGTTGGCGAGCTTCTGGACGAACGTCTGGCAGATAACATCCAAATTCACCCACTACCCCATACCAAAAACACCTGCATTCTTTCTCTTGCATCATAATGAGATTCCTATTTCAGTTTACAAAAACTCAGTTACTCGTCACCTGATCAATGCCGCGAGATCATGCGTGCCGAAACTATGGCGTCAGACGACTCCGCCCAAAACAGCGCTTTGGCTCAACAATATCCAGGGAGTTCTGGAGATGGAGGACCTCACAGCCACACTCAAAGGTACCCAAGAAAAATTTACAAAAACATGGTTCCACTGGCTAGAGTTTCAGTACACAACAGAATACAAGAGTCTACTGGAAACTAATGAGTCGAGGGCATGAAGTTACACCCCCCACACCATCCCAGACCCAGGTCCTCTTCCTACACACCCCGCCATCCTATACCACTCCCTCAAAAATCCCTAATGTTTTCTGTCCAACGTCCAAGTGAAGGTTTAAACTGAGTTTATAGAGTTTTAGCAGCAAACAAGTGTCACTAAGTAACCAAGAAAAAGTATTGACACTGACAAAGACAAGTGAATCAACTCAGAAAGTCAGATACTTGAAAGGTTCACAAAAGAAAAAGATTCTAAAAACGCTGCAAACGACATTATTCTTATGTACCACACATTTGCTATGCTGAGAACCGAAGTGTGTGTTTGGTAATTTTGTTTTGTATTAAAACGGAAAACTGAAAATAAAGAATTTAAAAAAAAAAAGCAAAAAAACTAAAATCAGAACTAAAGTATGTGGGTGTTAGCTGGACAAAACCTAACCAAACACTGGCTCTGGGATACAACACCAGACAGGCTAAATACAGAAGTCCCCGCCTAGCGGGGGGCGGAGTGAGATGACACGCCGGCCGGTGAAGTCATAATGCCGGCCCCCTCCTGCCATGCTTCCTCGCAGGAGAGCCACGAGTCCGGCCAGGACGGATGCGCTCCCGCGCACGGACGGACCCGCACCGCCGACCAGCCCGAGCGACCACCAGTACAGTGGAACCCCCGAGCGGAGATGCCTGCAAGACAACCAGGGAGAAAAGCGCGCACACGCCGAGCACCAGCACCCCCAGCAGTAAGCCTCGTCCTAACAATTTCCATGTTTTGTATGACATTTTTATGGTCAATACTTCATAGCACTTTATGCCAAAATGATGTCATGAAAAGACCTTTGAAAGACTCAAAATACTTTTTCCGTCCGAAGACAGAATTTCGTGCTGAGGAAGTCAAAGTAATGATTGGGTTCTAAAGAAGAATATCCAAGACGTTGAGCACTCCTGGGTGTTTGACTGTAGGTCGCACGGCTTGAATTCTTTCACTCCATCGGATCTCGATAGACTTTGCAGAGATAAAAAGGGATATATGTTGTTTTAATATTTCTCAGTGAGCCCGTATCACATCTTGTATCCAAGCTAGAGGCGGTACAACAGGGTACTAGAGCCTTCATGCCCTCCCTTATCACATCTTGTATCCAAGCTAGAGGTGGTACAACAGGGTACTAGAGCCTTCATGCCCTCCCGTATCACATCTTGTATCCAAGCTAGAGGTGGTACAACAGGGTACTAGAGCCTCCATACAAGGGGTCAGTTCTCCACAATAAATTCCTCAATGAACCAATCACAGCCATTCATCGAGCGCCGGGGCTCAGCCAATCAGAGGCAGCACTTACTGGTGGAAGGGTTTTTGAAACCTCTGTCCTGGAAGTATTATCGAAGACAAGTGCCGGGGAGCAGCAGAGAAGACGTGCGGCGGAGCGGACAGTTGGCTGATGGTTTTTTTTGTCGCATCACAATAAAAATTACGCGATTTTGTCACCCGCGTGAAAGCGGCCTTTAGGGAACATTCCCGCGGGACAGGATTAGTCGCACGGATATTCTGCCTCACAATGTTATCTCTATGGGGATGGAATTCCGCGTCCGTTAGAATCCGCACGGCTTTACTACAAAACCGCGAGATTAAACTGCGCAGCGGAGGAGCTTCCTGCTGGTAATTACGGCGTCTTGTGGGATTGTTGGGGGGGATTTCTATCATCCAGGAGACGGAATTCACACCTAAAGGCTGCGGGAAAAACAGGAGAAGTTCTGCACTGATTGCCAATATCGGCCTCTGCGCCGCGTCCTGCGGACAATCCGCCCGTGTGAGCGCTCTCATATACATTCCCCCTCCACTGGAGGATAACCTCCCCCGCACCCCTGTGTGAGCGCTCTCATATACATTCCCCCCTCCACTGGAGGATAACCTCCCCCGCCCCCCTGTGTGAGCGCTCTCATATACATCCCCCCTCCACTGGAGGATAACCTCCCCGCACCCCTGTGTGAGCGCTCTCATATACATCCCCCCCCTCCACTGGAGGATAACCTCCCCCGCACCCCTGTGTGAGCGCTCTCATATACATCCCCCCCTCCACTGGAGGATAACCTCCCCCGCACCCCTGTGTGAGCGCTCTCATATACATTCCCCCCTCCACTGGAGGATACCCTCCCCCGCACCCCTGTGTGAGCGCTCTCATATACATCCCCCCCCCCTCCACTGGAGGATAACCTCCCCCACACCCCTGTGTGAGCGCTCTCATATACATCCCCCCCCCTCCACTGGAGGATAACCTCCCCCGCCCCCCTGTGTGAGCGCTCTCATATACATCCCCCCCTCCACTGGAGGATAACCTCCCCCGCACCCCTGTGTGAGCGCTCTCATATACATCCCCCCCTCCACTGGAGGATAACCTCCCCCGCACCCCTGTGTGAGCGCTCCCATATACATTCCCCCCTCCACTGGAGGATAACCTCCCCCGCCCCCCTGTGTGAGCGCTCTCATATACATTCCCCCCTCCACTGGAGGAAACCCTACCCCGCACCCCTGTGTGAGCGCTCCCATATACATTCCCCTCCACTGGAGGATAACCTCCCCCGCACCCCTGTGTGAGCGCTCTCATATACATCCCCCCCTCCACTGGAGGATAACCTCCCCCGCCCCCCTGTGTGAGCGCTCTCATATACATCCCCCCTCCACTGGAGGATAACCTCCCCCGCACCCCTGTGTGAGCGCTCTCATATACATCCCCCCCTCCACTGGAGGATAACCTCCCCCGCACCCCTGTGTGAGCGCTCTCATATACATTCCCCCTCCACTGGAGGATAACCTCCCCGGCACCCCTGTGTGAGCGCTCTCATATACATTCCCCCTCCACTGGAGGATAACCTCCCCCGCACCCCTGTGTGAGCGCTCTCATATACATCCCCCCCCTCCACTGGAGGATACCCTCCCCCTCACCCCTGTGTGAGCGCTCTCATATACATCCCCCCCTCCACTGGAGGATAACCTCCCCCGCACCCCTGTGTGAGCGCTCTCATATACATTCCCCCCTCCACTGGAGGATACCCTCCCCCGCACCCCTGTGTGAGCGCTCTCATATACATCCCCCCTCCACTGGAGGATAACCTCCCCCGCACCCCGTGTGAGCGCTCTCATATACATCCCCCCTCCACTGGAGGATAACCTCCCCCGCACCCCTGTGTGAGCGCTCTCATATACATTCCCCCCTCCACTGGAGGATAACCTCCCCCACACCCCTGTGTGAGCGCTCTCATATACATTCCCCCCCTCCACTGGAGGATAACCTCCCCCGCACCCCTGTGTGAGCGCTCTCATATACATTCCCCCCCTCCACTGGAGGATAACCTCCCCCGCACCCCTGTGTGAGCGCTCTCATATACATCCCCCCCCCCTCCACTGGAGGATAACCTCCCCCTCACCCCTGTGTGAGCGCTCTCATATACATTCCCCCCCTCCACTGGAGGATAACCTCCCCCGCACCCCTGTGTGAGCGCTCTCATATACATCCCCCCTCCACTGGAGGATACCCTCCCCGCCCCCCTGTGTGAGCGATCTCATATACATTCCCCCCTCCACTGGAGGATAACCTCCCCCGCACCCCTGTAGTAATAACCACATGGACCGTGTCTGACCTCCCCACAAGACCCTCCGCCGCCTCTTACCTCTATGTACAAGTCTCTGAGGAATACTGGCTGATAACAGAGAGAACAGCAGTGACCACAAACTTCTCTGTATCTGCTTCACTGCAACAGGACCTGTGATGATGTCACTGTCATGTGATCAGAAGGGACGGACTCAGCAGTGAGGAGAACTGGTGGCTGAAGGACCTGTGATGATGTCACTGTCATGTGATCAGTAGGGGCGGAGCTCAGCAGTGAGAAGCGGTGGCTGAAGGACCTGTGATGATGTCACCATCATGTGATCAGTAGGAGGCGGATCTCAGTAATAGCTGTGAGCCGGACAGATGGGAGCAGTCAGTGACGGTCGGCTGATCATTCTCCACCATAAATACATATTAGTGATCTTTCACACGGGACGGAATTACACCGCAGGACGCCGCCAAATCCCCGGCTGCGCAATTCCACACCAAATCTCCCGCTCTGACGGGTTTTGATGCGGATTGCAGGCAGGTTTCAGTTCGGCGGCAGAATCTGCCGGTCGCCGGCGGCTTGTGGCGCGGCCTATTCCGTCAGTGTGAGCGGCCGGAGAGGAAATCCCGGGTTATGTTGGGGATTCCAAGCAGATTCTGTCCCTATGACCGGAAATCCCGCGGATGTCGCCAGTGGATTGTGATGTCACGTTACACATCCGCGCCCCATTGGTGGATTGTGATGTCACGTTACACATCCGCGCCCCATTGGTGGATTGTGATGACACGTTACACATCCGCGCCCCATTGGTGGATTGTGATGTCACGTTACACATCCGCGCCCCATTGGTGGATTGTGATGTCCCGTTACACATCCGCGCCCCATTGGTGGATTGTGATGTCACGTTACACATCCGCGCCCCATTGGTGGATTGTGATGTCACGTTACACATCCGCGCCCTATTGGTGGATTGTGATGTCCCGTTACACATCCGCGCCCCATTGGTGGATTGTGATGTCACGTTACACATCCGCGCCCCATTGGTGGATTGTGATGTCACGTTACACATCCGCGCCCCATTGGTGGATTGTGATGTCCCGTTACACATGCGCGCCCCATTGGTGGATTGTGATGTCCCGTTACACATCCGCGCCCCATTGGTGGATTGTGATGTCACGTTACACATCCGCGCCCCATTGGTGGATTGTGATGTCACGTTACACATCCGCGCCCCATTGGTGGATTGTGATGTCACGTTACACATCCACGCCCCATTGGTGGATTGTGATGTCCCGTTACACATCCACGCCCCATTGGTGGATTGTGATGTCCCGTTACACATCCGCGCCCCATTGGTGGATTGTGATGTCCCGTTACACATCCGCGCCCCATTGGTGGATTGTGATGTCACGTTACACATCCGCGCCCCATTGGTGGATTGTGATGTCCCGTTACACATCCGCGCCCCATTGGTGGATTGTGATGTCCCGTTACACATCCGCGCCCCATTGGTGGATTGTGATGTCCCGTTACACATCCGCGCCCCATTGGTGGATTGTGATGTCCCGTTACACATCCGCGCCCCATTGGTGGATTGTGATGTCCCGTTACACATCCGCGCCCCATTGGTGGATTGTGATGTCCCGTTACACATCCGCGCCCCATTGGTGGATTGTGATGTCACGTTACACATCCGCGCCCCATTGGTGGATTGTGATGTCACGTTACACATCCGCGCCCCATTGGTGGATTGTGATGTCACGTTACACATCCGCGCCCCATTGGTGGATTGTGATGTCCCGTTACACAGCCGCGCCCCATTGGTGGATTGTGATGTCCCGTTACACATCCGCGCCCCATTGGTGGATTGTGATGTCCCGTTACACATCCGCGCCCCATTGGTGGATTGTGATGTCCCGTTACACATCCGCGCCCCATTGGTGGATTGTGATGTCACGTTACACATCCGCGCCCCATGATGCAGCATTCCAGGCGCTCGCTGGGTTCCTGGGGAGATTTGGGGCAGTTTGTGATTATTGCAGCTGAATATTTACGCCCCAGAAGTGGTTTGTATGTAATTGTAAATATTAGTTATTCAGAATGGGGTCCGGAAGCCCCCGGAAGCTGCCGGCCGTCGCACACGGGGGATGGTTACTGCGCACACTGCCATAAGCTCATTAGTATGGGGCCGCTCACAGCTGAGGTTTGTGTTTCGCAGCATGTTGTATCTTGGCGTGTATTACATGTACATACAACCAGGATAGCGCTGGGGATTGGCGGCACGCAGCGGGTACACGGCATTACATACCAGCTGCCTGCCCACACGCCAGAGACACGCAGACGGATGTGTGACAGATTCTGATGCCGAACTGAAAGTGGCTGAAAACCTGCCTGCAATCCGCATCAAAACCCTTCAGAGCGGGAGATTTGGTGTGAAATTGCGCAGCCGGGGATTTGGCGGCGTCCTGCGGTGTAATTCCGTCCCGTGTGAAAGGTCACTAATATGTATTTATGGCAGAGAATGACATGTTGGAGCGACAGACGGCTGTGTGAGCCGGTAAGTCTTACTGCTAGTGTGGGTAACATGAAGGGTTAATAAGAGACTCCATCCTGGAGGACCTCAAGGAAAATAGCCGGATAACTCCGTATCAGCCGGTTTATGGGAGATCGCTGCTGTCACACCAACCTGATCAGCTTCTACCAGGAGGGAAGGTCTAGACCGGACCGGGGAGTCACTGGATCTTGTGGGGTATTACAGGGGGGGGCAGTATAAGAGGGTTCACCATTACTAGTGGGGTACCACAGGGGGCAGTATAGGAGAGTCACAAATACTAGTGGGGTAACATGGGGAGCAGTATAGGAGGGTCACCGTTAGTAGTGGGGTACCACAGGGGGCTGTAGTGCAGGGCTCACCGTTATTAGTAGGATACCACAAGGGGCAGCATAGGAGGGTCACAGTTACTAGTGGGGTACCATATGAGCCGTATAGGAGACACCGTTACTAGTGGGGTACAACAGGGGGCAATATAGCAGGGTCACCATTACTAGTGAGGTACCACAGGGGGGCAGTATAGGATAGTCACTGTTACTAGTACCACAGGGGCAAATATTGGGCCATATTCCCTTTAATACATTTATTAATGACTTGGTAGGAGATTGCAAGAATCCCAGGCTGATACCCTCAAGAATGGATTGAACCTTAGCCTGGGATTCTTGCATAAGTGGAAAATATGAAAGGTCTGAAGGAGGTCAAGAGGGATGTCCTCCTCCGAATCATTATTTTTTAATATATTTTTTTTCTTTAAAACTTGTAACATATATATTGTAACAGAGCGCTGGCGCGGGAGTGGGAGGGGGAACTGAACACTATACCCCCAGAGGAGTCATGGGCCAAGGCCTATACATTAACCCACAAAATAAACATGTCCAGCAAGCTACAAGAATTAAACTATAAAATCTTAACGCGTTGGTACCAGACACCTGCGAGATTGGCGAGAATATTCCCCCAGTATCCGGATACCTGCTGGAGGTGCACGACGGGAACTGGAACACTCACACACATCTGGTGGGGTTGTCCACTGATCTGTCCTCTTTGGCGGGAGATCAACTCCCTCTACACCGCAATTAGTAGAAATCAAATACAGCTGACACCTGAGATTGCATTACTTTCAATGTTCCCGGGCTCCCAGAAGCAAGCAAAGTGTTCTCTATTGAGATTTTTCATTCAGGCAATGCGCCTGGTAATCCCAAAAAAATGGAAATCATCAACTCCCCCCTCCAGGCTAATGTGGTTGGAGGAGTTAGATCACATAAAATATATGGAGGAGCTTTGTGCCAGAGACGAGACGAAACTAGACAATTTCCAAGCCACCTGGACGCTATGGAATCAGTTCCGTTTCTCCCAAGACCTAGGCCCATGGCTAGAAAGGGGGTCACTCCCAAACACAACCAATGACCCTTTGGATACCACCAGACCCTGAAAACGCAACCCTCAAATCAAGAGACGAGATGACTTCCCCCCCCCCTCCACCATTCTCCTCTCGCCCCTGACCAAGCCTCCCCCCCCACTCTCAACATTCCAGCCCTCTTTACTCCCCCCCCCCTTCTTTCCTCAATCTTTCTTCATAAGAAGCTTTTATATTAGACATGTTTAAGTTTTCCTTTTCTCAGTTTAACCAATCTGTAACTGAAGCTAGAGATACCAGAAATTAACCTGAGAAGCTATAAGCTATAAATGTTGATAGCATCAGAGTTCATACTTATATTTAAAAAAAAAAAGTCTGTTTCAAAGAATAAGACAGAAAATTGGACAAAGGAAAACAATTGAGGTGAACGTAAAAATGTTTATTTGATGAAAATGATACCACAATTTTGTAACTTTCATATCTGCATAACAGACAAAATAAAAAACTTTTGAACCATAATACTGAGCTCAGTGGACTGATTTACGATGCATGTCTCCACTCTGTTTGTCTGTTTTAAGTTTTGAGTGCAAAACAATCTCACATTTCTGTGTGAACATTTATTCAGACCAACAGGAATGTGTTCCCCTCCCCTCTTCATCTGTATGTTGTAATTATGTGCCATCCTAACTAGTTTCATTCAATAGCCTGACGAAGCGGGCGATATCCCCGAAAGCTTGCTGTTACATTATGTATTTTTGTTAGCCATTAAAAGGTATCATATCCACAAGATTACTTGGTTTCTCTCACATGACCATTACACACTAAATGGGAAACCACTAGGGGACACTGATATGGGAAAGGACTTGGGGGTTTTAGTTAACTATAAGCCTAAACTGGAGCAACCAGTATCAGGCAGCTGCTGCCAAGGCAAATAGTTTCATAAGGTGTGTTAGAGCACAGAAGACGCGTGCTGAAGTATCTCACAGCTCCATATTATAAGTATATTATGTATATACCAGCAGCTTGCTGGAAGGAAACACATTACAGTCAGTGGTCAAGGGAAGGTTCCCCTTTTTATTACATGCACCCTGGTCTTATAGACATTTGGAACCAGGATACATGATGCTTCCAACATGGCATCAGATATTGCTTGCTCTATCAGAGTGCATCAGAAGAGGTCTAGGGGCACATGATGAGAACATTGTTCTTCGTCTTTACAAGTCACTGGTCAGACCACACATGGAATATTGTGGACAGTTTTGGGCATCGGTACTCAAGAAGGACATATCAGAGCTTGAGCGGATACAAAGGGGGCAACTAAAGAAATAAATGGAATGGAGGGACTACAAAATTGTGGTTATTTAGTCTTGAAGACAAGATGGCTGAGGGACGACCTAATGAGTATGGATAAATAGATCAGGGGACAATACAGAGATCTCTCCCATTAGCTATTTGTACCCAGCACTGTGACTGTAACAAGGGGGCACCCTCTACATCTAGGAGGAAAGAAGGTTTCTACATTGACATAGAAGGGGGTTCTTTACTGTAAGAGCAGTGAGACTATGAAACTCTCTGCCTGAGGATATTTTAATGGGGAACTCTATTAAAGAGTACAAGAGGGCCTGGATGCCTTTCTTGAGCGAGAGAATATTACATATACAAATAAGGAAGATGGACCAATACCTCTTCACCACCTATTGGATGGCAGAATGGCATATATTATGCAGAGGAGCATGCATGATGGCCTTATAAGTCTCCTCACTCACCTCCTAGGGGTCTCCACACACCTTCTCAGTTCTCTCTATAAAGGAGAGACAATACCCCTCCTGACCAACAATGCAACATGTTATACCAATGAAGACTTCAGAATAGTCGAGGATCCGGGGATTATTCTGATTGCCAGATTGGAGTAGGGAAGGAATTTGTTCAGTTAAATGGGGTTTTTGGAATTTCTCTGGAAAAGCATTGTGGTGAAATAGGCTGACCTGGATGGTCATGTGTGTTTTTTCAGCCTTAGCGCTCCTACCCACAAGCTATATTTTTTCTGCGATATCGCGGATTGTCTTAAACGGGGCCGGCGGCAGCAGCGCCAGCCCCATTAAAAACATAGGGAGTACATTGTGGACTTCTGCCACAGCTATGGCAGGGGATTTCTTCTTCCCCGCGGATGAAAGCAATGAGTTGCAGGCAAACACCACAGCGCTCAACCAATCAGAGGTAGCATTTCTGGAGCGTGGATTTTTCAATCTCCGGCCTCCAGAAGACGACTGCCGGGACCGCAGAGAAGAGCCGGAGAGCTTTCCAGGAAGGTAAAAAGTTTTTTTTTTGTTTTTTTTTTATAGCTAGGGCTGACTTTCAGGAAAGGGCTTATATTTCAAGGTCTTCTCAAAAACTTGTTTCTGCGGTGTTCACCAGCTGTGGCAGAAGCCCACAATGTACTCCCTATATTTACAATGGGCCTGGCGCTGCTGAAAACAATGAGCGATATCGCAGATTTTTCTTAGCGCTGTGAGGCTTGAGTGAAAAAAAAATCCCAAATTACTATGAAACAATTGAAAATCATTGGTTTCATAATCATGCGTTTTCACTCGCTCTGGTATCAAACGAAAACATATTGTAGTGGGTAGGAGCCCTAACATTAAGTTACTAGCACTTCATTCGCTTTCAATGTGGAGACACCCGATAAATATTTCCATCAGCCCCAATGAATTGAATGGAGGACTGACGGTACATGCTCGGCCAGCGCTTCCTTCATGCTGACATCACTGCGGAGGGAGAAGCGACCCCCACAGTGACAGGCAGAACGGACATGAGAGTTCCATTTTGGAGATCAGCGGGTGTCTCAGCGATGAGACCCCTACCGATCAGCAGGTTATCAGCCATCCTATGGATAAGGGATAACTTGCAATCTTGGTGCAATCCATTTACGGAATCAAATCTGACAATCTTAGGGGCGGTAGAGAGGCTTGTTATGTGAATGGATGAGAAAAAAGGACAGAGCGCCCCTTAGGGGCATGAGTGATATGATGGGAGAAGCACTCAGGGATGCATGCTGGTCTAAGCTTCTCTCCCACATATAGGCCAGTGATTGGGATGGGTGCGCCGGCCTCGCTGCGCTGAATAACCAATGGTGGTTATAATTAGGAGGATGTAGTGGAGAAAACAAACAGCCCCCAGCGGGACCTTATTGGTTAGAAATAGCGCCTTACAGTCAGGGGTGATAATAAGGCTTTCTTTATTGATACCAGCAAGGTAATGTATTCTGATGTAACATGTCTCTGCAGATAATAGTACATCTACTGCTGACATCACAATATAGAAGGCTACAAAAAGAAGAGAGGCATGATGGGAAAATAAAAAACATACAAAGAATATTTAACGTAATCCTAAGGACCTAAAAGGTTGTATGATACCGGCTGCTGTTGTTCTCTGTCGATGACCCTACTATCTGCTGGTTCAGGGTCCTGTTTTCAGTTACCCCATATGTCTGCCACGATTTTCTAGCGACCTACTGTACATTGGTTCCTGATTGGCCAGCACTGATCACGTGAGCATCGCTGGCCAGTCAGAGAGCAGGTATAGTACATTAGTAGTCTAACTCTACCAATCCAGTGTGGCAGATTAGATAGTCTGAAGATTGGAGGACATTTATAGAGGTTTTACACCAGTTTTCTGGAGTAGAAAAGTTGCAAAAGCATCTGCAAGGGTCGCTTGCAAAACAAATTAGGAAATTATTCATCCCCACCACTTTTTAGAAAATAGGGTGGGGCTTGTTGGGAGGGGCTGAGAATCCAAACCCACAAATTTATGTGATTTATGCCAAAAACTGGCATAAATTTTGCCACAAGTGTATGCCTGGATGAGACTAGGCATACATTGCTGTGAATGAGTACGGAGCTGCACTTAATACATTATGGCGTGCGCTTCTGCATGTATTAAGTACACCGTCCACTCGGGGAAAGCCTGGTGTCACTGCCCCCCCTCCCTGTGGTCAGGGAGGGCCATCACATACGATAGTCGGTAACACCCCTAGTAGTGGTAGAAGGGACAATGACAGCTCAGCGATATGTTCAGGACATCCTGCAGACACATGTGTTCCTCTCATGGCGGCTCCCAAGAGGTATTTTCTATCAGGATGATCCTCGGCCGCTCACACAAGGGGGGGTCACACTAATGTCTCCACAACATTGTCACACTTCCATGTTAATGACAAACCAGAATCGTGCATTTCTCATTCAGGTTCAGCCGGCAAAAAACTCATCGCCGACTCATTAACTCTTCGTGCATTTTAAACATGGATCACTCAGTGTGTCACATAGGAATTACATGTCACATAGGAAGGTGAAACACTGAACTATAAGAGAACAAGAACTGAGAATGAGAATCGTGCAGTCTAAACAGGCTGCATGAGAGCGAACAATCGGGTGATGACATCATCAGGTCATTCACACGGGACAAACGAGAATTGTGCATTTTTCATTTTGTCTAAAAGGCGCTTTATACCCACAATACTTCATGGATCCAGATTACAGTTGACTGCAGGGTAAGTATCATTTTGAGAATTTAAAAACTCCAGGCTAATTCTATACAAAAAAACAACTCTTATTGGCTGTGCAACATCTGGAAATGACCTGATGCATTCAATTTTTTTTTCTTTTTAAACCATATCAAATACGAATATCAACTTTTCTCTATGATCTCTCTCATTTGATTCCTTTAAAACAAATTTCACTCAAAGAAATTCAAAATGGCTCCTCCACTTTGTGACATCTCTGATGAGCCTCATGTTTGGCATTATAAGTAAACATTTCGTGTGCTTTGAGCATTATAATATAACTTCTCTCCTGTGTGGGTTCTCTGATGTGAAACAAGATTTGTTTTCTGTCTAAAACATTTCCCACATTCTGAACATGAAAAGGTCTTCTCTCCTGTGTGAATTCTCTCATGTCTAACAAGATCTGATTTATATGTAAAATATTTCCCACATTCTGAACATGAATATGGCTTCTTCCATGTGTGAGTTCGCTGATGCGTAACAAGACCTGATTTCTTCAGAAAATATTTCCCACACACTGAACATGAAAGTGGCTTCCCTTCCGTGTGAGTTCTCTGATGTCTAACAAGTTCTGATTTATAGGTAAAACCTTTTCCACATTCAGAACATGTGAATAACTCTCCTGTGTGAATTCTATGATGACGAACAAGAGACATTTCCAGCTTAAAATATTTCCCACATTCTGAGCATGAAAATGGCTTCTCTGCTGTGTGAATTCTGTCATGTCCAACAAGATTTATTTTATTTGTAAAACACTTCCCATATTGTGAACATGAATATGGTTTCTCATCTGTGTAAGTTCTTTTGTGTGTAATAAGACCTGAGCTTTTTGCAAATAGTTTTCTACATTGCAGACCGTTACCCCCGGTGTGACCTGTACTTGTAGTAAAGTTCTGAGATCGATCAGGAGAAGGTTCCCCATGATTAGGGGGACCATATGATAGATCTGTTCTGGTACATACTGGCTGAACATTAAGGGTAATGAGGTTTTCTCCTGGAGAGTGCTGCACAATATCTTCATCTTCTGCTTTACACTTTAGCGATGACATGAAGTTTCCATCAAAGTCCTCAATGGGATTTTCTGTTAGGATTAAATTTGGATTTAGTGATTTTTTTCTCAGCTGCAAAAAGTAGCCAAATATATAAAATTCTTACTTGGCTGGAAAAACACCTGCAGCTTTTGATACAGTATTTTAAGTTAAAGCTGGAATTAGGCCCAGGAAGAAGATGAGATAAATGGAGGATTTATGTGTTTCCTATTCCTCTTGAATCCACTTTTGGATTTTTTTTAAAGTAATACATTAAAAAATTGTCCCCGAAACTGCACGTGTGTTTACAGCCTTAGGGCTTACTCAGATGACCATATATCGGCCGGGTATTCATGCTGGCCGATATATGGCGTCCCTCTATGCAGGGGGAGGAGGCTGGAAGAGCCGGGAGCAGTGCTCTGAGCTCCCACAGCCTCTCAGTCTCCTCTCCACCCCTCGGCACTATTTGCAATCAGAGGGGGCAGGATGGGTGCGGAGCTAAGTTGCGGGACTTAGCGCTGAGGGGCGGAGAGGAGGTAGAGAGGGGCGGGAGCTCAGTGCACTGCTCCCGCCTCTTCCAGCCTCCTCCCCCTGCACAGAGGGAAGCTGTATATTGGGCGGCGTGATTACCCGGCCGATATACGGTTGTCTGAATAAGCCCTTATGCTTTGTCCAACATCATTAAATGTATCAATGACAACCAACATAATTCAGGTCATAGGATCGAAGGTTCAAGCCCCCTACAGGGAAATAAGAAAAACCTTATATGTAGTAAAAGAAAAAAAAAATCTAGAATTATTCTTAACATTAATTCCTTTTCCATGAGTCCATCACGACAGCACAGATGGAGGTAGCCAACTATATAAAACTCTTACTAGGATGGAAAAGCAGGAGCTTCTATTGACTCCTATGGGAGCAGGAGTGAACGGAAACTCATGTGCTCGGAATAGATTCCCTACTGCTTTCAGCAGGGCATTTAGAGGGTGCTGCCCAGAAGCAACTTTTAAATATCCCACTGTTTTCCCAGTAGCCCCACTCCCTCTCTCCCTGCTCTTGGGGAAATGCTGAAGCCTTGCGGGGCTTTTTCTGTCTCTTCGTGGAGCAGCTGCGTTTCTCAAAGTGCAGCTGCTCCAGTGACCGGGCATATATAACTTTGCCCGTTGACAAATTTTCTGCAGAGCATTTACACATGCAAAAAAAAAAAAAAGGCTCGTCTGACTGAGCCCTTATAATAGTTTGTCCAACACCATTAAATGCATCAATGGGCGGGGCGTGGCT
This sequence comes from Eleutherodactylus coqui, assembly GCF_035609145.1. Lineage (NCBI taxonomy): Eukaryota > Metazoa > Chordata > Amphibia > Anura > Eleutherodactylidae > Eleutherodactylus > Eleutherodactylus coqui. The sequence continues at coordinate 40,739,917 of NC_089837.1, forward strand.
AGCTGATGGAGGAGTAGGTCGCACTGCAGCGGAGCTCCCGCTACCGGCCCGTTCATCCCAGCCTTTTGGATGACCCAGACCTGGCTTTTGGTCCGTATGGCGAGGGGGAAACAGAGAGGAACACCCCAGGCTGCTCCGGGAGAGGCATAACTTGCTACCTGAGGAGACCGCAGGGAGAGGAAACCCACGCGGCTGCACCCAAGATGGTGCCGACAGAGCTTCTGGCTCCCCACCCGAGCTCCGACTTGCGCTGAGACCAGCCCCCTGAGGAGAGGACCCTGAAAGGAGGCAGTGGCAATGCCGTCTACTCACCAGACACGGACCCCGGACGCCGCGGAAACAGAGCGTAAGCACTAGCCGGGAGAGAGGTGACAGAACGCAACAGCGGTGGCGCGTGGGGAGAGGAGAAGAAAAGGGCCAGAGCCAGCCTTCAATTCCCGAGGGACCTGGAGCGGTGAGTGCAGAGGGAGAGAGTATGTCCGGGGTGAGGGGAGACAGTGTTGGGCCAAAGACTGACTCGGGGCGCCCTGGAAGATCCCCCATCCACCTCTCTGCAGAACCTATATAGTTCTCAGCTAGCAGCATGCGGGGATTTAAAATCCCCACCTGCTGGTAGCTCTGATTGTGATTGGCTGAACTGCTCAGCCAATCATAATCACAGCTACCAGCAGGCGGGGATTTTAAATCCCCGGCTGCTGATAGCTCAGAACTACGGAGCCTGGGACAGCGGCAGAAGTTGCGGCTGAGCCCCGGCAGCTGAAAGGAGGAGAGTATTGATTTTTTTTTTTTTTATATACACTTTTTTAAATGGCCTTTCAGCTTATGAAGCCCTTCCCTGAAAAGCCATTGACGGGATGCCGGCAGCAGGATTCTCTACCGCAGCTGTCATGTGTGACAGCTGCGGTTGAGAATTGAAGAATTCCTCTGCTGCATCAGTCACAGATGTGGCAGATGTAGCAGCAGGGAATTATTTTAACTAGCGGGGGTGAAGGAAACATCTGCTGCATGCGGCAGATGTGTTCTTCATACTCGCGGGGATCACGGCAGCGGCGGAGAGATAAGTTAAATTTTTTTTTTTTTTTTGCACTAAAATGTTTCTTTTTCAGGAAAGGGCTTAGATGTAAAGCCCTTCCCTGAAAAAGAATGCAGGGGGCCGGCAGACCATTGTTTTCAATGAAGCCGCGGCTCCATTAACAACAAGCACACAGCTGTGTTCACGATTCTTTTTGCTCGTACCTAGGTGCAGACATACGTCCGCACCTAAGTACTCACAAAAACACTCATGTGAAAGCACCCTTATTGCTTTTTTTGGGAGGCAAAATGCTAATTTTCAGCATCTTGTCTCAGTTATGTTTTTTTTCACGTTTTTTGCCATGCAGGAAAAAAAGCCAGTTTAACTTATTGTACGCGTCCTCATGGACACGGCGATACCAAATATGTGGGATTTTAATTTGTTTTAATGCTAATATGAGAAAGGGGAGGGTTACATTTTGCTTTTTTGAACATTATTTTTATCTTTTTTTTTTTTTTTTTTTTTTTTACACTATTCGTGCCTCTGCAGGGGACTTGCACCATAGCACCTATGATCACTATGATAAGGCATTGCAGGGCTTCTGTCCTGCAATGCCTTATTGCTTGTATTAGTGATCACAAGTACTGGCAATGCTAGACGCCTCTATCTGGCATCCTGTTGCCATGGCAAACCATTGGGCTCTCCGTAATTATATCCGATGGCATCACAGAGGAAGCGCTCCCTCTGTGAACTCTTCACATGCCGCGATCTACATAGATCACTGCAGGGTAGGGGTTTATAGCGGAGTTCGCTGCTCCCATACACCAGTTATTGTAGAGGGAGCCCGGCTATCGGTGACAGCCGGCTCCTGCTGTATAGCGAGGGATCTCTTCAGATCTCACGCAATCCACAGGGCCTAAGTATACGTCCAGTTGCATCAAGCATCTCCCTGCCAGGATGTAGAATTACGCCCTGCGGCAGGAAGGGGTTAAGTTGGTGAGATTCTAGATTAAATGTCATACTACTCGAATGGAAATGCACTGCAGAAGATGGTATCAAGGCTTCAAGACAACCACCGGTGCCTGCCTGTGCCACAGTGTCGGGGAACAAGACTGAAAGAAATTATATATATATATATATATATATATATATATATATATAAATAAATAAATAAATAGTGTTATATATACACTATATCTTGTATGACTCCTCTTACCTTGCGATATCGGAGGCTGGTGGTCCTCTATCTTGACCTCCTTGTACAGATCCTTGTGTCCTTCTAAATACTCCCACTCCTCCATGGAGAAATAGACAGCGACATCCTGACACCTTATAGGAACCTGACAACACAATGATACCGTCATTACCCAGACTCCTCTAGTGCTGTTACTGTATAATTACCCAGCATTCCCAGCAGTGTCACCTCTCCAGTCAGCAGCTCAGTGATCTTGTTGGTGAGTTCTAGGATCTTCTGCTCATGTATCGGTAAGTGAGGAGGAGCCTCTGTGATGAGGCTCTGGCTCCTGCTCCATCCTCCTGACTCATGGAGATGGCTGTTGGGAGTCGTACCGTCACCCGATGTCTTCTTCACTATTGTGTAATCCTGTGTATGGAGAGAGACATGTAGGGAACGGAACCCAGTATTCATCCCTCAGTTGAAAGCAAGAGATTGTGATCCAAAGATGGACTACGAAAATTGTGGAAAATCTCTTAAAACCGATCAGGAAAGACATAAAGATCTTAAGGCTCCTTTCTTCAGAGCCTCCAGCACCAACTGCAGGACTTTTCCATCTGCTAAAAATGCCGGACTGGTGTAGCAACCAAATACATACTTTGGGTGTTAGTCTTGGAGTTTTTAGGGTTTCAGCAGGGTTAGTCCACATTGAGTGGGGTCGCTCTTGTCAGGGCGATCGCTCCACAGATAGGCAGGGAAATCACACAGCACATTATTACTATAAAAGGCCATCAGAACATCGCCTCTAATTTAGACCTTTGATCCCTGAAAAATCATCTATTTATTCGGTACCGCGAACATCAGAGTTAGAATCAGCAAGCTGTGATTACTGCAGTAATACCTTCTGTATAACCCCTGACCCCAAGACAAACAATATTCTTTATTATTCTGGGTGTATACTGAGGTTAATGTTATTACATATTACTAATAAAGCAGTATATTGGTAAAGCGGTATCCTTCTGCAGTGATCAGCACCTTGTTGTTGGTCCCGTCATTATATATCATTATTACAGTGAGATTTGTTCCCTAAAGAGAGAAGGTAAAGGAGAGAACATGATGGAAACCTTCATATATTGTATGTTACAGGAGGGAAGACACTAAACCCATGAACAAGGGGCACAATCTGACATTAATGGGAGTGAAGATCAAAAGCAACGTCAGAAAATATTATTTTACTGAAAGAGCAGCAGATGCTTCCAGCAAACTTCTAGTGTATGTGGTTGGAAAATCAAAAGTAAGTGAATTTAAAGGGGCATCCAGTGAAAACATATTTAATTTATCTGCCCCCTCACCCGCTCTTCTCTCTCACTCTGGGTATCTGAGATGTACATTGCAATCACTTCCATGCAGTGTAGCCTTTTGTCTGATACTTATCAGACAGCATCTTCATTTTTAGATTTCTCTTCCTCTATGCAGTTATCAGTGACATGATGCATCAGTAGAGCATCACATGACCAGCTACAGCCAGTACCATCTGTCTGCAGAGATGATCATTACCCCTTATATTCACCTAAACCACAGACTACATGTAAACAGTCAGAAGCGTGAGCTGCCATTTTATTATAACTGTGAAATAGGAGCCTCTAAGGCCTCATGTCCACGGGCCGCACTGTTTCCTTGTGCAGGATCCCGCAGCGGATTCCACCCGGCCGGCAGACATGAGGCCAAAAAATACATTATACTCACCTGTCCGGACACTGTGGGGCTCTCCTCTGTCACAGACGGATCTTCTTTCTTCTGCACAAGGGATGCGCCTGGGACGCCAGCGGCATGCCGCGCCTTTTTTCTTTTTTAACTCCTGCTTTCCTGCATTCCTCAGCACGTCTGCAGTGTCAGCTGTGGACATTCCGCAGATCCAAACGGCTTCCATTGACTTTAATGGAAGCCTACGAAAACCGTCCGTGCTGGAAACACGCTGAAAATGGAGCATGCTGTGTTTTTTTTCCCCCCGTACATGTGATCTGCGCGTCGGGGAAAAAAATGACATCCATGGGCATTTACTTACCTGCGGATGCCTAATGATAGTCTATGGGCAGATTGTACTGTGGATCACCCGTGCGGGTGACCCAAGCGGATTCTGCAATCCAATTATGCCCAAATCCATTCCTTGGAGTACTCACAGGGAGACAAGTAATTCCTAGGTGGTCACAATGAGATTACAAGACCCAAATGAGGGGGGCAATGATCGGAGAAAAATTAAAGCAGGTTATAATAGTTACATAAGGAGTGAAAACAAATATCACCAGAGGGGCCCTTTAGGCCTCTTTCACACGGGAAAAAAAGGAAAAAAAAAAAAAAGATAAAATAGGTCAACACTTCCTAAAAGAAACCTATAGGTGCACATTTAAACCAAGGCTGCAACATAGAATAAAAGTAGAGATGAGCGCGCATTCTCATCCGAGCTTAATGCTCGTTTGAGTAGTAGCAGCGACGTGCCAACACACTGGAATTCTACGCTGCACATGTTGGCCAGGCTTTATGAGCAGCGTGGAGCCATTATAGAATACCACCTGCAACATGGCTGTCGGAGTAGTAGTCAGCCTCCACAGAGGAGTGGGCATGGATGGCAGACATCTATCAGGTCCTAGGAAGCTTTGAGGAGTCTACACAAATAGTGAGCAGCGATGCGGCCATTATCAGCGTAAACATCTTGCTGCTTTGCCTGCTGAGAAGTTCACTGATAAGCATAAAGACAGACGCTTTGCGGTTAGAACAGGAGATGGGGGATGAAAATATGTAGCTTGATAGCCAGATCAGCCAGATCACCCTCACATCTGTTTTTCACCGCGTACTGGAGGAAGAAGATGGGGGGGGGGGGGGAGGAGGAGGAGGGGGGGGAAGAGACTGCTGCCCACACTGCAGAGGGTACCCATGCTACTTCCCTCACATCTGTTCACCGTGTATGGGCTGATGAGGAGGAAGATCATGAGAGTCATTCTAGTGGGGACAGCGATGTGTTGCGTACTGGGACTCTGGCACACATGGCTGACTTCATGTTAAGCTGCCTTTCCAGTGACCCGTGTTTGCCAGAATGCGTTTAATGTTTCCACTCTCATTCCCGAAGAGGAAAGGAGTACGAGAGTGATGCAATACCCCAAGGCCCTGGTGGAAAAGCTGATGCTAAAGTTACCATCGGACAACACTAGCGGTAGAGGACGTAGTTCAGTGGGCCAACTAGCAGGGGAGGCGCGAGGATAGGACAGTATGTCCAGCGCAGGCAGGGGAACACTCTCCAAGGTCTTTGCCAGTTTTACGGCTCCCCAGTCTAGGCTGAGTTGGAAGGAACACTGTAAAAAATTGTGAGGACAGGAAAGACAAGTCGTGGCAGCATTTAAGATGCAATAAAATAAATCCTTTATTCTTCCTCCATTTTTACAATGCTGCCACGACTTGTCTTTCCTGTCATTTACCTGGAATTTTGGATCCAAATTCCCTTCAGTGGCGTGCATTTTTTGATTCAGTCCTGCTTTATTGAAAGCCAGAAAAGAGTGCTGCTTGTACTTATACTTGTAAAAAATAGTGAGTGAGTACATAGCCGACCGTACCAACGTCCTCCATACAACTATTAGGTGTGAAAGCTGGACATATGGCACGAACTTGCGCTGTACGCCTTGGAGGTGCTCGCTTGCCCTGCCGCTAGCATCTTATCAGAGAGGGTGTTTAGTGCTACTGGGAAGGAAGGGGGGGGGGGAAATCATCACAGATAAGCATACCCGCCTGTAAACTGAAAGCGCCGACAGGCTTACATTCATTAAGATGAATAAAGCCTGGATTTCCCCAGACTTCTCTTATCCACCATTGGAAAGCAGTGGAACATAAAGATTCTTTCAGCTGGAACAAGAGAACCATGCATCCTCTATCACCCCAAAAAAGGGGAGAAGTTGCTTGGTCCATCCCTCTATGACCATCCTCCTCCTAAACCAGCATGTCAGCACAGTTTTTTTTTTCAGAGGTCCAAAAGGCTCTGTTAAAACAAATTTTTTCGAAGGGCTGCCTCCAGGCTCTGTTAGCAAATTAAGCAACTACGAGATCTATGTTTAAAATATGTTTCTGGGTTTCACCTGCACTGTGGGTAAACACATTTTTCAGGGGTACGCCTGTACTCTTGGTACACTAATTTTTCCGGGCCTTCGGCTATACTCTTAGTAAATAATTTTTTCAGGTGTTCGCCTATACTCTTGGTACACCAATTTTTAGGGAGTCGCCTATACTCTTGGTACACAAATGTTTCGGCGCAGGGTGCTATACACAAAGGTTTCCCAGCGCAGTGTTCAGCTATCTCACACACAGAATGAATTGTCCTGCTTTGCTCACTCCAATTTCTTCATGGTTCATGCAGTCTTTGGACCGATCAAAGGAACCATAACTGATTTAATGAGACTTTCACATGTTCACTGCATACGTGTAGTGGCAAATTTTGTGACACCTCCAGCTTCAAGCCAATCTTTTGTTTTAGAATGGGTTGTTGAACTGAGCAGATGGTTAGAAGTACTAGCATCCGCTTTATGCCCACGTTTGTGGCTCCTGACAATGTTGTGATGGAGGTGGCAGGGGGTTGCAATTCTGATCAGCACTGTGTAACCAGACAGAACTCATTGTATATTGCATATTTTAGGATTAAAGCGGACGTCAAATACCCTGAGTGGTAAACAGACGGTTTGGGTCATAGTGCAACGTGGGAGCCTCAGATGCACCCATGCATGCTGTCCCTGCCGTTCCCTATCCGTTTCTGTGGTGATTCCATGACTTTCTCATGTTTTCAGGTGATTCACACAACCTGCCCTAGGTGGAGCATCGGTCGCCTTGAAAAATGCTTGAGTCTCCCATTGACTTCAATGGGGTTCGTTACTCGAAACGAGCTCTCAAGCATTACAAAACGTTTGACTCGAGTAACGAGCACCCGAGCATTTTGGTGCTCGCTCATCTCTAAATAAAAACAGAAAAGAATGGCAACAGCACGCAAAATACATTCACTATGAGAGGCTCACTGAAGTCAGATAAAAGGTCAAGTTGCTTTATATTTTTCTTAATTTCATCAATAACAAGGTGACCCAAGGAAAAACTACGGCCACTGGCGGCACATGAGCTTATTAAAAAACAAGCCTGGTTTGCAGCAAATGTTGATCAGGAACTCACAGTAGTTGCACTCACTTCCCGCTCTGACTATAACTCCCTGGTCTTACAGTCTGATATGTCCCAGTAGTCAGCTCAGTGTTTTCAGCTGAGCTCACTGGGACCCACAAGAAAGTCATGGACTGGATCCCTACCTCACCCAGGCCAAGTGTGTGGGTGAGATATACACTCCATCCAGCACCCTCCCATTTAACTGCCAGCAATAAGATAAACATACATCAATCCTAAGGGATACACAAAAGGGAAGTAAGATATATGCAGACTGGATGGACCAAATCTTCAGGTCAAACTTATTCCATATGATCTTGCTGGTTCCTGGCTGCCCTTTCCTCCTCATTACAAGGAGCCTACTTCCCATTCTCATTGCTCCTACAACATTACTATTAGCTCATTGGTTCCCACCATATAGAACTGACCATATTAGGGGCCGATCTTCACATTCTCTGTTGTTCAGTTCTTTAGTTCTCCCTCACTTGGAAGGTCTGGAAGCCGTTATACAGGACACTGGATTGTTCCTATTACTTCCTACAATGGATTTTCTCTTCCCTTAGTCTGACTTGTTACATAATACAATAATATAGAATGGCTTACCTCTCCGGTCAGCAGGTAGATGATCTCTAAGGAGAGGTTTAATATTCTTTTGGTAACTTCATTCCTGTCCTTGCTCATCCTTGGTGGCTCATTCAGAAGGACCAATTTGGATGAAAAAAATTGGATCGCCTGGAGCGGTCTAGTACTGCACCTTAAAAAAGAAAGAACAAAAGGCTCTAAATCCTACAGAAAACCTCATCATGTGTGAGCTACATCTCCTCACTTATTGATCACTGAGACAATCAGGTTCTCAGGTTCTTCACTGTATGGATTCAATGGATTTGCCATAAATATCTAGGTTGCTGCCCAAGCGGTTTCCATAACTCCCATAGATGTGAACAGAGAGCTGTACATGTGTGGCCACCTCTTCATTCATTGTCCCCTTGGATGTACCTGCTGTGGACCCCTGGCTGCACATATAGTGGGTGCGTGTCAGAGGCCGAACCCACATCATCATTTATGGCGTATTCTGAGGATATTTAGTATAAAATGAAAATCGCCGCTCCAATCTTACACCAAACAATATAGTTTAGTTACCATCTGCTCCTATCACCTTCTACTTTCTATCACTACCTCCACTTTAGTCTGTGATTCCTCCGCTCTGTATTATCATGGTTACTTGGATTACTGCCGGCTCCCATTCAGTTTCATCCTTTACCGCTGAAGTTCTAGTCACTATAGTTTTTTTACGCACTTATAAATCGACATGAGGGTGGTGTGGCTATGAAGTGAGCGTGTGGCATGAGGACAGCTAAACGCTGCGCAGGGAAACTTTTGGGTGCGCTGTGGATGCAGGGTCGTGCGGGGGGTTGGGCAGCAATGCCAGCATGTAACCCAGGAGAAGAGGCAGCGGTGTCACCTGCAGGCGGTGATTTCCTTGGTTGCACGTAGTGTGGTGCTTAGCTAAGATGTGCCAGCGCACGTGCCTTGCTGATTATGGTCTGTCCCAAGTAAATTGTTAGGGGCGGGGGGGGGGTGACTATTGCCCCCAATTTGGCTTAATAGCGTGACCTGGGAGCCTCAGATGCACACATGCATGCTGCCCCTGCCCTTCCCTGTCCGTTTCTGTGACTTTCTGATGTTTTCAGGTGATACACACACCCTCCCCTATGCGGAGCATGGGTCATCCTGAAAACTGCTCGAGTCTCCTATTGACTTCAATGGGGTTCATTACTCGAAATGAGGTCTCAAGCATTACGAAAAGTTCGACCCGAGTGCCGCGCACCCGAGCATTTTGGTGCTCACTCATGTCTAATCTCCACTCATTTTAAGGTTTTCCTCCAAGTTCATAAACAACTAACTTACTGAGCTTAGAAATTAGTTATCTAGAAGGACCTTATGTCATAATAATGCAGTTCTACAAAAGAAACAGTAAAAAAAAATATAGTAATATTTACAGATTTTACAATTAACTGTTGCTTTCATTGCGGCTTTCAAGAGGCATTTTCTATCAAGATAATCCACGGCCGCTCACACAAGGAGGCCACAGCAATGTCTGCACAACATTGCAACATTTCCATGGCTGCACGGTCGCCAAATCAGTCACCAATAGAACATGTATGGAACCATCTGGGACACCAACTAAACAACCTACGAGTTCGCACGATCTATAAGCTCAGTTACAGCAAATGTGGAGCAATATGCCACAGGATACCATATGGTACCGGTTTGCCACCATGCTCCCCGTATCACATCTTGTATCCAAGCTAGAGGCAGCCCAACAGGGTACTAGAGTCTCCATGCCCATCCGTATCACATCTTGTATCCAAGCTAGAGGTGGTACAACAGGGTACTAGAGCCTCCATGCCCCCCGTATCACATCTTGTATCCAAGCTAGAGGCGATATAACAGGGTGCTAGAGCCTCCATGCCCCCTGTATCACATCTTGTATCCAAGCTAGAGGTGGTACAACAGGGTACTAGAGCCTCCATGCCCCCCGTATCACATCTTGTATCCAAGCTAGAGGCGGTACAACAGGATACTAGAGCCTCCATGCCTGCCCTTCTCACCCCCATCTACCTCTGTGAAGTCAGCACCCCATCTTTCAAAAAAGTAAATTTTTTTATAAGTTCTGGATGCACCGCAAATAGTTCTAGAGTTCCCAATTAATTTTTAAAATAGTTCTAGCGAATTAAGCAAAAAAAACAACAAATGTATCTCTGGGGTGCTAACTTCCAAAAATGATGTTACTAAATCAGTGAGAACTTTGTAAATATGGGTACTAGAGCTTTGATCAATAAGAGTTTTCTTCAGAACTCTTGAGGTGCTACCCAGAACTGTTATAAAATCGCGGCATTTCCCCCCAAAATTTTGACACATAATAACTGTAATTTTTTGATCCGGCATCTGAAAATCAGTAAGAACGTTTTTAAATACGGGTTCTAGAGCTTCGAGCATTAAGAGTTTTCTTCAGAACTCTTGAGGTGCTACCCAGAACTCTTATAAAATCGTGGAATTTCCCCCAATTTTTTTTTTTTTTTTTTTTTTTTTTTTTTTTTTTTTTTTTACACATGATTCAAAAATTTCAGTTATTATGTGTAAAAATTTTTGGGGGGAAATCCCACAATTTTTTTTTAACAGTTCTGGGTAGCACCTCAAGAGTTCTGAAGAAAACTGTTAATGCTCAAAGCTCTAGAACCCATATTTACAAAGTTCTCGCTGATTTGGTAATATCATTTTTGGAAGTTAGCACCCCAGAGATACATTTGTTGATTTTTTTTTGCCTAATTCGCTAGAACTATTTTTTAACTTAATTGGGAACTCTAGAACTATTTGCGGTGCATCCAGAACTTATGAAAAAATTAACTTTTTTGAAAGATGGGGTGCTGACTTCACAGAGGTCTCACACCTTGTATCCAAGCTAGAGGCAGTACAACAGGGTAATAGAACCTCCATGCCCCCCGTATCACATCTTGTATCCAAGCTAGAGGCGGTACAACAAGGTACTAGAGCCTCCATGCCCCCCATATCACATCTTGTATCCAAGCTAGAGACAGCCCAACAGGGTACTAGAGACTCCATGCCCACTCATATCACATCTTGTATCAAAGCTAGAGGTGGTACAACAAGGTACTAGAGCCTCCATGCCCGCCCGTATCACATCTTGTATCCAAGCTAGAGGTGGTACAACAGACCACTAGAGCCTCCATGCCCGCCTGTATCACATCTTGTATCCAAGCTAGAGGTGGTACAACAGACCACTAGAGCCTCCATGCCCACCTGTATCACATCTTGTATCCAAGCTAGAGGTGGTACAACAGGGTACTAGAGCCTCCATGCCCACCTGTATCACATCTTGTATCCAAGCTAGAGGTGGTACAACAGGGTACTAGAGCCTCCATGCCAGCCTTTATCACATCTTGTATCCAAGCTAAAGGTGGTACAACAGGGTACTAGAGCCTCCATGCCCCCTGTATCACATCTTGTATCCAAGCTAGAGGCGGTACAACAGGGTACTAGAGCCTCCATGCCCACCTGTATCACATCTTGTATCCAAGCTAGAGGTGGTACAACAGGGTACTAGAGCCTCCATGCCCGCCCGTATCACATCTTGTATCCAAGCTATAGGCGGTACAACAGGGTACTAGAGCCTCCATGCCAGCCTTTATCACATCTTGTATCCAAGCTAGAGGTGGTACAACAGGGTACTAGAGCCTCCATGCCCCCTGTATCACATCTTGTATCCAAGCTAGAGGCGGTACAACAGGGTACTAGAGCCTCCATGCCCCCTGTATTACATCTTGTATCCAAGCTATAGGTGGTACAACAGGGTACTAGAGCCTCCATGCCAACTTGTATCACATCTTGTATCCAAGCTAGAGACGGTACAACAGGGTACTAGAGCCTCCATGCCAACTTGTATCACATCTTGTATCCAAGCTAGAGGCGGTACAACAGGGTACTAGAGCCTCTCTACAAGGAGTCATTTTTAAAAAAAAAAATTCTGCAATGAATAGCTGTGATTGGTTAATCGAGGGCCGGGGCTCAGCCAATCAGAGGCAGCACTTACTGGAGGCAGGGTTTTTGAAACCTCTGTCCAGGAAGTATTATCGAAGACAAGTTCCGGGGAGCTGCAGAGAAGACGTGCGGCGGAGCGGACAGTTGGCTGATGGTTTTTTTTGTCGCATCACAATAAAAATTATGCGATTTTGTCACCCGCGTGAAAGCGGCCTTTAGGGAACATTCCCGCGGGACAGGAATAGTCGCACGGATATCCTGCCTCACAATGTTATCTCTATGGGGATTAGATTCCGCGTCCGTTAGAATCCGCACGGCTTTACTACAAAACCGCGAGATTAAACTGCGCAGCGGAGGAGCTTCCTGCTGGTGATTACGGCGTCTTGTGGGATTGTTGGGGGGGATTTCTATCATCCAGGAGACGGAATTCACAACTAAAGGCTGCGGGGAAAACAGGAGAAGTTCTGCACTGATTGCCAATATCGTCCTCTGCGCCGCGTCCTGCGGACAATCCGCCCGTGTGAGCGCTCTCATATACATCCCCCCCTCCACTGGAGGATAACCTCCCCCGCACCCCTGTGTGAGCGCTCTCATATACATTCCCCCCTCCACTGGAGGATAACCTCCCCCGCACCCCTGTGTGAGCGCTCTCATATACATCCCCCCCTCCACTGGAGGATAACCTCCCCCGCCCCCCTGTGTGAGCGCTCTCATATACATTCCCCCCTCCACTGGAGGATACCCTCCCCCACACCCCTGTGTGAGCGCTCTCATATACATTCCCCCCCGGAGGATACCCTCCCCCGCACCCCTGTAGTAATAACCACATGGACCGTATCTGACCTCCCCACAAGACCCTCCGCCTCTTACCTCTATACAAGTCTCTGAGGAATACTGGCTGATAACAGAGAGAACAGCAGCAACCACCACCTGCTCTGTGTGTGCTACACTGCAATAGGACCTGTGATGATGTCACTGTCATGTGATCAGTAGGGGCGGAGCTCAGCAGTGAGGAGGATAAATAGACCTGAGGCGGGGAGATGGGAGAAGTCAGTGACAGTCGGCTGATTGGACGGCGTCTAAATTTTCTGTGGCTCCAGCATTTCATTCTCCGCCATAAATACATATTAGTGACCTTTCCCACGGGACGGAATTACACCGCAGGACGCCGCCAAATCCCCGGCTGCGCAATTCCACACCAAATCTCCAGCTCTGACGGGTTTGATGCGGATTGCAGGCAGGTTTTCAGCCACTTTCAGTTCGGCATCAGTATCTGCCGGTCGCCGGCGGCTTGTGGCGCGGCCTATTCCGTCCGTGTGAGCGGCCGGAGAGGAAATCCCGGGTTATGTTGGGGATTCCAAGCAGATTCTGTCCCTATTACCGTAGATCCCACGGATGGCGCCCCATTGGTGGATTGTGATGTCACGTTACACATCCGCGCTCCATTGGTGGATTGTGATGACACGTTACACATCCGCACCCCATTGGTGGATTGTGATGTCCCGTTACACATCCGCGCCCCATTGGTGGATTGTGATGTCCCGTTACACATCCGCGCCCCATTGGTGGATTGTGATGTCCCGTTACACATCCGCGCCCCATTGGTGGATTGTGATATCCCATTACACATCCGCGCCCCATTGGTGGATTGTGATGTCACGTTACACATCCGCGCCCCATTGGTGGATTGTGATGTCACGTTACACATCCGCGCCCCATTGGTGGATTGTGATGTCACGTTACACATCCGCGCCCCATGGTGCAGCATTCCAGGCGCTCGCTGGGTTCCTGGGGAGATTTGGGGCAGTTTGTAATTATTGCAGCCGAATATTTACCCCCCAGAAGTGGTTTGTATGTAATTGTAAGTAGTCATTATTCAGAATGGGGTCCGGAAGCCCCCGGAAGCTGCCGGCCGTCGCACACGGGGGATGGTTACTGCGCACACTGCCATAAGCCCGGCCATTAGTATGGGGCCGCTCACGGCTGAGGTTTGTGTCTCGCAGCATGTTGTATCTTGGCGTGTATTACATGTACATACAACCAGGATAGCGCTGGGGATTGGCGGCACGCAGCGGGTACACGGCATTACATACCAGCTGCCTGCCCACACGTCAGAGACACGCAGACGGCTGTGTGAGCCGGTAAGTCTTACTGCTATTGTGGGTAACATGAAGGGTATCTAAGAGACGCCATCCTGGAGGACCTCAAGGAAAATAGCCGGATAACTCCGTATCAGCCGGTTTATGGGAGCTCGCTGCTGTCACACCAACCTGATCAGCTTCTACCAGGAGGGAAGGTCTAGACCGGACCGGGGAGTCACTGGATCTTGTGGGGTACCACAGGGGGCAGTATAGTAGGGGTCACTGTTACTAGTAGGGTACCACAGGGGGCAGTATAGGAGGTGTCACCATTACTAGTGGGATACCACAGGGGGCAGTTTAGGAGGTCTCACCATTACTAGTGGGATACCACAGGGGGCAGTTTAGGAGGTGTCACCGTTACTAGTGGGGTACCACAGGGGACAGTATAGAACGGGTCACCATTACTAGTGGGGTACCATAGGGGGCAGTATAGGAGGTGTCACCATTACTAGTGGGATACCACAGGGGGCAGTTTAGGAGGTGTCACCGTTACTAGTGGGGTACCATAGGGGGCAGTATAGGAGGGTCACTATTTCTAGTGGGATACCACAGTGGGCAGTAGAGGAGATTCACCGTTACTAGTGGGGTACCAGAGGGGGCAGTATAGGAGCTGTCAGCGTTACTAGTGGGGTACAACAGGAGGCAATATAGGACGGTCACTATTACTAGTGAGGCACCACAGTGGGCAGTATAGGAGGGGTCACAGTTACTAGTGGGGTACCACAGGGCTCAATATTGTGCCATATTCCCTTTAATACATTTACAGCACAATCCTTCTACCAAATCGTTAATAAATAGAGATGAGCGAACGTACTCGTCCGAGCTTGATACTCCTTCGAGTATTAGCGTGTTCGAGATGCTCGTTACTCGTAACGAGTACCACGCGATGTTCGAGTTACTTTCACTTTCCTCTCTGAGACGTTAGCGCGCTTTTCTGGCCAATTGAAAGACAGGGAAGGCATTACAACTTCCCCCTGCGACGTTCAAGCCCTATACCACCCCCCTGCTGTGAGTGGCTGGGGAGATCAGGTGTCACCCGAGTATAAAAATCGGCCCCTCCCGCGGCTCGCCACAGATGCGTTGTGACTTAGCTGAGGGAAAGTGCTATCGTGCTGGAGCTGCTGTAGGGAGAGTGTTAGGAGTTAGTGTAGGCTTCAAGAACCCCAACGGTCCTTCTTAGGGCCACATCAAACCGTGTGCAGTACTGTGGAGGCTGCTGTTAGCAGTGTTGCACTTTTTTTTTTTTTGGGTATATCGGCCGTGCAGAGCATTGCGCCCTGCAGTAATACTACAGGGACAGAAGTGGTGGTTAGGCAGGGAGAGTGTTAGGAGTTAGTGTAGGCTTCAAGAACCCCAACGGTCCTTCTTAGGGCCACATCTAACCGTGTGCAGTAGTGTGGAGGCTGCTTTTAGCAGTGTTGCACATTTTTTTTTTTTTTGGTATAATCGGCCGTGCAGAGCATTGCGCCCTGCAGTAATACTCCAGGGACAGAATTGTGTAGGCAGGGCCAGAAGACATATTAGATTGAATATACGCAGTGGTCCTTTTGAAAAAAAGATTTTAAAAAAATCTATTTGGCCTGCCTGTCACTCTGCTCAGTGTTCTAGGTCCGTGTCTGCTGGGGGTACTATTTCTCAAAATAAATACGCAGGCAGCTAAGTGTTACAGCAGGCTTGCGCCAAATTATTTCCTGTCGTTCCGTAAGCGAACTCAGCCTCCAACCACAGGCCAATAAGCGGCACATTTAATTACAGTGTTGTGTTTCTGCATTCCTGGTAATACAGCATGCTGAGGGGTAGGGGTAGGCCTAGAGGACGTGGGCGCGGCCGAGGACGCGGAGGCCCTAGTCCGGGTGTGGGCACAGGCCGAGCTCCTGATCCAGGTGTATCGCAGCCGACTGCTGCGGGATTAGGAGAGAGGCACGTTTCTGGCGTCCCCACATTCATAGCACATTTAATGGGTCCACGCGGTAGACCTTTATTAGAAAATGAGCAGTGTGAGCAGGTCCTGTCGTGGATGGCAGAAAGTGCTTCCAGCAACCTATCGTCCACCCAGAGTTCGGCGCCGTCCACTGCTGCAACTCAGAATCCTCTGGCTGCTGCTCCTCCTTCCTCCCAGCCTCCTCACTCCATGAAAATGAGACATTCTGAGGAGCGGGCAGACTCCCAGGAACTATTCTCGGGCCCCTGCTCAGATTGGGCAGCAGTGGTTCCTCTCCCACCAGAGGAGTTTATCGTCACTGATGCCCAACCATTGGAAAGTTCCCGGGGTCCGGGGGATGAGGCTGGGGACTTCCGGCAACTGTCTCAAGACCTTTTAGTGGGTGAGGAGGCCGATGACGATGAGACACAGTTGTCTATCAGTGAGGTAGTAGTAAGGGCATTAAGTCCGAGGGAGGAGCGCACAGAGGATTCTGAGGAAGAGCAGCAGGACGATGAGGTGACTGACCCCACCTGGTTTGCTACGCCTACTGAGGACAGGTCTTCAGAGGGGGAGGCAAGAGCAGCAGCAGGGCAGGTTGCAAGAGGCAGTGCGGTGTCCAGCGGTAGAGGCAGGGCCAGACCGAATAATCCACCAACTGTTTCCCAAAGCGCCCCCTCACGCCATGCCACCTTGCAGAGGCCGAGGTGCTCAAAGGTCTGGCAGTTTTTCACTGAGAGTGCAGACGACCGACGAACAGTGGTGTGCAACCTTTGTCGCGCCAAGATCAGCCGGGGAGCCACCACCACCAGCCTCACCACCACCAGCATGCGCAGACATATGATGGCCAAGCACCCCACAAGGTGGGACGAAGGCCGTTCACCGCCTCCGGTTTGCACCGCTGCCTCTCCCCCTGTGCCCCAACCTGCCACTGAGATCCAACCCCGCTCTGAGGACACAGGCACTACCGTCTCCTGGCCTGCACCCACACCCTCACCTCCGCTGTCCTCGGCCCTATCCACCAATGTCTCTCAGCGCAACGTCCAGCCGTCGCTAGCGCAAGCGCAAGTACGCCGCCACGCACCCGCACGCCCAAGCGTTAAACGTGCATGTAGCCAAATTTATCAGCCTGGAGATGCTGCCGTAAAGGGTTGTGGAAACAGAGTCCTTCAAAAGTATGATGGCGGCGGCGGCCCCGCGATACTCAGTTCCCAGTCGCCACTATTTTTCCCGATGTGCCGTCCCAGCCCTGCACGACCACGTCTCCCGCAACATTGTACGTGCCCTCACCAACGCGGTTACTGCCAAGGTCCACTTAACAACGGACACGTGGACAAGCACAGGCGGGCAGGGCCACTATATCTCCCTGACGGCACATTGGGTGAATTTAGTGGAGGCTGGGACAGAGTCAGAGCCTGGGACCGCTCATGTCCTTCCCACCCCCAGAATTGCGGGCCCCAGCTCGGTGATGGTATCTGCAGCGGTATATGCTTCCTCCACTAAAGCACCCTCCTCCTCCTCCTCCAACGCAACCTCTGTTTCACAATCAAGATGTGTCAGCAGCAGCAGCACGACGCCAGCAGTCGGTATCGCGCGTCGTGGCAGCACAGCGGTGGGCAAGCGTCAGCAGGCCGTGCTGAAACTACTCAGCTTAGGAGAGAAGAGGCCCACGGCCCACGAACTGCTGCAGGGTCTGACAGAGCAGACCGACCGTTGGCTTGCGCCGCTGAGCCTCCAACCGGGCATGGTCGTGTGTGACAACGGCCGTAACCTGGTGGCGGCTCTGCATCTCGACAGCCTCACGCACGTGCCATGCCTGGCCCACGTCTTTAATTTGGTGGTTCAGCGCTTTCTGAAAAGCTACCCACGCTTGTCAGACCTGCTCGGAAAGGTGCGCCGGCTCTGCGCACATTTCCGCAAGTCCCACACGGACGCTGCCACCCTGCAACATCGGTTTAATCTGCCAGTGCACCGACTGCTGTGCGACGTGCCCACACGGTGGAACTCTACGCTCCACATGTTGGCCAGGCTCTATGAGCAGCGTAGAGCTATAGTGGAATACCAACTCCAACATGGGCGGCGCAGTGGGAGTCAGCCTCCTCAATTATTTTCAGAAGAGTGGGCCTGGTTGGCAGACATCTGCCAGGTCCTTCGAAACTTTGAGGAGTCTACCCAGGTGGTGAGCGGCGATGCTGCAATCATTAGTGTCACCATTCCTCTTTTATGCCTCTTGAGAAGTTCCCTGCAACCCATAAAGGCAGACGCTTTGCACTCGGAAACAGAGCCGGGAGAAGACAGTATGTCGCTGGATAGTCAGAGCACCCTCCTGTCTACATCTCAGCGCGGTGAGGAGGAGGAGGAGGAAGATGAGGAGGAGGGGGAAGACACAGCTTGGCCCACTGGTGAGGGTACACATGCTGCTGGCCTGTCATCCTTTCAGCGTGTATGGCCTGAGGAGGAGGAGGAGGAGGAGGAGGATCCTGAAAGTGATCTTCCTAGTGAGGACAGCCATGTGTTGCGTACAGGTACCCTGGCACACATGGCTGACTTCATGTTAGGATGCCTTTCTCGTGACCCTCGCATTACACGCATTCTGGCCACTACGGATTACTGGGTGTACACACTGCTCGACCCACGGTATAAGGAGAACCTTTCCACTCTCATACCCGAAGAGGAAAGGGGTTCGAGAGTGTTGCTATACCACAGGACCCTGGCGGACAAACTGATGGTAAAATTCCCATACGACAGCGCTAGTGGCCGAAGGCGCAGTTCCGAGGGCCAGGTAGCAGGGGAGGCACGGAGATCAGGCAGCATGTACAGCTCCGGCAGGCCAACACTCTTTAAGGCCCTAGACAGCTTTATGGCTCCCCAGTCATGGCTGAGTCGGCGGGAGCACTGTAAAAGGATGGTGAGGGAGTACGTAGCCGATCGCACGACCGTCCTCCGTGACGCCTCTGCCCCCTATAACTACTGGGTGTCGAAGCTGGACACGTGGCCTGAACTCGCGCTGTATGCCCTGGAGGTGCTTGCTTGTCCTGCGGCTAGCGCCTTGTCAGAGAGGGTGTTTAGAGCGGCTGGGGGAATCATCACAGATAAGCATACCCGCCTGTCAACCGACAGTGCCGACAGGCTAACACTCATCAAGATGAACAAAGCCTGGATTTCCCCAGACTTCTCTTCTCCACCAGTGGACAGCAGCGATACCTAAGCAATAGGTAGGCTGCACCCGCGGATGGAAGCATCGTTCTGTATCCCCATCAAAAACGGGGACCTTTTCGCTTCATCAATCTGTGTATAATATTCCTCCTCCTCCTCCTCCTGCTCCTCCTCCTGAAACCTCACATAATCACGCCGAACGGGCAATTTTTCTTAGGCCCACAAGGCTCAGACATATAATTTTTCTAAACAATTTTTTACGTTTCAATGCTCATTTAAGCGTTGAAATTTCACCTCCACCAATTTTTTATTTTAACTGGGCTGCCTCCTGGCCTAGTTACCAATTAAGCCACATTAACCAAAGCGATTAATGGGTTTCACCTGCCCTCTTGGTTGGCCATGGCCAATTTTTCGGATGTACATTAGTACTGTTGGTACACCAATTTTTGTGGGCCCTCACCTACAGTGTAATCAAATGAATTTTTAGCCCACCTGCATTACAGCTGACGTTACATCCGCTGTCTTGGGCAATGCAATGAGATATTTTTATGTACCGCCGGTGGGTTCCAGGGAGCCACCCATGCTGTGGGTCCACAGGGAGTTGTAAATGCATCTGTTTCCACTTCTAAAGAACCCCAATCTGACTGGGGCATGCAGTGTGGGCCAAAGCCCACCTGCATTAAACATGACATTACTACCTCAGCTGTGTTGGGCAATGCAATGGGATATATTTATGTACCGCCGGTGGCTTCCTGGCACCCACCCAGGCAGTGGGTCCACAGGGAGTTGTAAATACATCTGTTTCCACTTCTAAAGAACCCCAGTCTGACTGGGGCATGCAGTGTGGGCCGAAGCCCACCTGCATTAAACATGACATTACTACCTCAGCTGTGATGGGCAATGCAATGGGATATTTTTATGTACCGCCGGTGGGTTCCAGGGAGCCACCCATGCTGTGGGTCCACAGGGAGTTGTAAATGCATCTGTTTCCACTTCTAAAGAACCCCAGTCTAAATGGGGCATGCAGTGTGGGCCGAAGCCCACCTGCATTAAACATGACATTACTATCTCAGCTGTGATGGGCAATGCAATGGGATATTTTTATGTACCGCCGGTGGGTTCCAGGGAGCCACCCATGCTGTGGGTGCACACGGAATTCCCATTGCGGAGTTGTACGTGCCTGTGACTATATATAAAAAACCGCGGTCTGACTGGGGCATGCAGACACCTTGACAGAATGAATAGTGTGTGGCACATAGGTTCCCCATTGCTATGCCCACGTGTGCAGCTCCAGATGGAGGTGGCACAGGATTGGATTTCTCATTGCTTCTGTACAGCATTGTGGGCTATCGCCCCGCCCCTTTTAAAGAGGGTCGCTGCCTAGCCGTGCCAACCCTCTGCAGTGTGTGCCTGCTTTTCCTGTGGCAGACGCACTTATAAATAGACATGAGGGTGGCGTGGCATGAGGGCAGCTGGAGGCTGGGCAGGGACAGTTTGGTGTGCGCTGTGGACACTGGGTCGTGGGGGGGGGGGATTTGGCAGCGTGTAACCCAGGAGAAGTGGCAGAGGAGTGTCATGCAGGCAGTGATTGTGCTTTGTTGGAGGTAGTGTGGTGCTTAGCTAAGGTATGCATTGCTAATGAGGGCTTTTCAGATGTTAAAGTTGTTGGGGGGGGCCCACTCTTGCTGCTATTGTGGCTTAATAGTGGGACCTGTGAACTTCATATGCAGCCCAACATGTAGCCCCTCGCCTGCCCTATCCGTTTCTGTGTCGTTCCCATCACTTTCTTGAATTGCCCCGATTTTCACAAATGAAAACCTTAGCGAGCATCGGCGATATACAAAAATGCTCGAGTCGCCCATTGACTTCAATGGGGTTCGTTACTCGAAACGAACCCTCGAGCATTGCGAAAAATTCGTCTCGAGTAACGAGCACCCGAGCATTTTGGTGCTCGCTCATCTCTATTAATAAAATATCAATAATTTGCAAGTAACACAAAACTATGTAAAGTAATTAACAAGAGGGGACACTAGGAGATTGCAAGAATCCCGGGCTGATACCCTCAAGAATGGTTTGACCCTCACCCTGGGATTCTTGCATAAGTGGAAAATATGAAAGGTCTGAAGAAGGTCAAGAGGGATGTCCTCCTCCGAATCATAATTTTTTATATTTTTTTTTTTCTTTAAAACTTCAGAAAAATTCAGAACTTGACTTGTAATAATGTTGCCATCCACTAGGTGGCGCTGCATCTCCTACCATGAGCAGGTTGAAGGAAAGATAAGACACATCATAAAACTGAGCTCAGTAGACTGATTTACGATGCATGTCTCCACTCTGTTTGTCTGTTTTAAGTTTTGAGTGCAAAACAATCTCAAATTTCTGTGTGAACATTTATTTAGACCAACAGGAATGTGTTCCCCTCCCCTCTTCAGCCTGACGAAGGGGGTAAGATATCCCCGAAAGATTGCTGTTACATCATGCATTTTTGTTAGCCATTAAAAGTTATCATATCTACAAGATTACTTGGTTTCTCTCACTGAGAACAATCACACATTACCATTACACACTAAAGGGGAAACCACTGGGGGACACTGACATGGGAAAGGACTTGGGGGTTTTAGTTAATTGTAAGCTTAACTGGGGCAACCAGTGTCAGGCAGCTGCTGCCAAGGCAAACAGGTTCATGAGATGTGTTAGAGCACAAAAGACGCGTGCTGAAGTATATCTCACAGCTCCATATTATAAGTATATTGTGTATATACCAGCAGCTTGCAGGAAGGAAACACATTACAGTCAGTGGTCATGGGAAGGTTCCCCTTTTTATTTCATGCACCCTGGCCTTCTAGACATTAGGAACCAGGATACATGATGCTCCCAACACGGCATCAATCAGCTCCGGCATGTAGAATAAGGTTTGGACATCGCTTGCTCTATTAGGATGCATCAGAAGAGATCTGGGGAAGCAGGACGAGAACAATGTTCGTCCTCTTCACAAGTCACTGGTCAGACCACACATGGAATACTGTGGACAGTTTTGGGCACCGGGTACAAAGGTGGGAAACTAAAGTAATAAATGGAATGGGCGGACTACAATACCCAGACAGGCCATCAAAATTGTGGTTATTTAGTTTTGAAAACAAGACGGCTGAGGGGCGACCTAATAACTATGTATATCAGGGGACAATACAGAGATCTCTGCCATCATCTGTTTCTACCCAGCACTGTGACTTTGACAAGGGGGCGTCCTCTACATCTAGAGGAAACAAGATTTCTACACTGACATAGAAGGGGATTTTCAATAAAAAAGTACAAGAGGGCCTGGATGCCATTCTTGAGCGATAGAATATTACATATGCAAATAAGAAAGATGGACCAGTACCATTTCAGCAGCACCTATTGGATGTCAGCATTCCTTCAAATCAATGTCAGGCATCCAATAGGTGGCGCTGCAGAGGTATTGTTCCATCTTTCTTATTTGTATATATTACCCAGAGGAGCATGCATGGCCTTATCAGTCTCCTCAATCACCTCCTAGGTGTCTCCACCCACCTTCTCAGTGCTCTCCTTAAGGAGAGACAATACCCCTCCTGACCCACAATACTATATGTTATATCACTGAAGACTTCAGAAGGGCCGGGGATTATTCTGATTGCCAGATTGGAGTAGGGAACAAATTTTTTTCAGTTAAAAGGGGAATAGGCTGACCTGGATGGTCATATGTGTTTTTTCAGCCTTAGGGCTCCTACCCACAAGCGATATTTTTTCTGCGATATCGCTCATTGTATGAAAAAGGAACAGCGGCAGCAGCGCCAGCCCCATTGAAAACATAGGGAGTACATTGTGGACTTCTGCCACAGCTGTGACAGCTATGGCAGGGGATTCCTTCATCCCCACGGATGAAAGCAATGAGTTGCAGGCAAACACCACAGCGCTCAACCAATCAGAGGTAGCGCTTTCTGGGGGCATGGATTTTTCAATCCCCGGCCTCCAGAAGACAGAAGCCGACTGCCAGGGCCAGAGAGAAGAGCCGGAGAGCTTTCCAGGAGAGTAAAAAAAATGTTTTTTCTTTTTATAGCTAGGGCTGATTTTCAGGAAAGGGCTTATATTTTAAGCCCTTCACAAAAAATCATTGCTGCGGTGTTCGCCAGCTGTGGCAGAAGCCCACAATGTACTCCCTATATTTACAATGGGCCTGGCGCTGCTGAAAACAGTGAGTGATTTCACAGATTTTTCTTAGCGCTGTGAGGCTTGAGTGAAAAAAAAATCCCAAATTAGCATGAAACCTTTGAAAAACATTGGTTTCATAATCATGCGTTTTCACTTGCTCTGGTATCAAACGAAAACATATTGTAGTGGGTAGGAGCCCTAACATTAAGTTACTAGCACTTCATTCGCTTTCAATGTGGAGGCACCCAAGTTGCACTCTGTTAAATATTTCCATCAGTCCCAATGAATTGAATGGAGGACTGACGGTACATGCTCGACCAGCGCTTCCTTCATGCTGACATCACTGCGGAGGGAGAAGCGACCCCTGCAGTGACAGGCAGAACGGACATGAGAGTTCCATTTTGGAGATCAGCGGGTGTCTCAGCGATGAGACCCCTACCGATCAGCAAGTTATCAGCCATCCTATGGATAAGGGATAACTTGCAATCTTGGTACAATCCATTTACGGAATCAAATCTGAGTATTTTTGGGGCAGTAGAGAGGCTTGTAATGAGAATGGATGAGAAGAAAAAAGATGGAGCGCCCCTTAGGGGCATGAGTGATATGATGGGAGATGCACTCAGGGATGCATGCTGGTCTGAGCTTCTCTCCGACATATAGGCCAGTGATTGGGATCGGTGCGCCGGCCTCGCAGCGCTGAATAACCAATGGTTGTTATAATTAGGAGGATGTAGTGGAGAAAACAAACAGCCCCCAGCGGGACCTTATTGGTTAGAAATAGCGCCTTACAGTCGGGGGTGATAATAAGGCTTTATAGGAATTACGTGTCACATAGGAATCGCGTGTCACATAGGAAGATGAAACACTGAACTATAAGAGAACAAGAGCTGAGAATGAGAATCGTGCAGTCTAAACAGGCTGCATGAGAGAGAACAATCGGGTGATGACATCACCAGCTCATTCTCTCGGGGCAAACGAGAATTGTGCATTTTTTATTTTGTCTAAAAGGCGCTTTATACCCACAATACATCATGGATCCAGATTACAGTTGACTGCAGGGTAAGTATCATTTTGAGAATTTGTATAATTCTATACAAAAAAAACAACACAACTCTTACTGGCTGTTCGATGTCTGTGAAT
This sequence comes from Eleutherodactylus coqui, assembly GCF_035609145.1. Lineage (NCBI taxonomy): Eukaryota > Metazoa > Chordata > Amphibia > Anura > Eleutherodactylidae > Eleutherodactylus > Eleutherodactylus coqui. The sequence goes on from NC_089837.1 coordinate 40,764,369, forward strand.
TACCTCATGCATTCAATTTTTTTTCTTTTTAAACCATATCAAATAGGAATATTGACTTTTCTCTATGAAATCTCTCATATCAGTTTTCAGAATTTGATTCCTTTAAAGAAATTCAAAACGGCTCCTCCACTTTGTGACATCTATGATGAGCCCCATGTTTGGCATTATAAGTAAACATTTCTCGTGTTTTGAGCATTAAAAGGACTTCGCTCTAATGTGAGTTCTCTGATGTGAAGCAAGATTTGTTTTCTGTATAAAACATTTCCCACATTCTGAACATGAATATGGCTTCTCTCCTGTGTGAATTCTCTGATGTCTAACAAGATCTGATTTATGTGTAAAACATTTCCCACATGCTGAACATGAATATGGCTTCTCTCCGGTGTGAATTCTCAAATGTAAAAGAAGATGTGCTTTAAGTGTAAAACATTTCCCACAATCTGAACATGAAAATGGCTTCTCCCCTGTGTGAGTTCTCTGATGTGTAACAAGACCTGATTTCTTCACAAAACATTTCCCGCATTCTAAACACGAAAAGGGCTTCTCTCCTGTCTGAGCTCTCTGATGTCTAACAAGATCTGATTTATGTGTAAAACATTTCCCACATTCTGAACATGAATATGGTTTCTCTCCTGTGTGAATTCTCTGATGTGTAAGAAGATGTGCTTTAAGTGTAAAACATTTCCCACATACTGAACATGAATATGGCTTCTCTCCTGTGTGAGTTCTCTGATGTCTAACAAGTTCTGATTTACAGATAAAACATTTCCCACATTCAGAACACGTGAATAGGTCCCCTGTGTGAATTCTATGATGACGAACAAGATCTGATTTATCGGTAAAACATTTCCCACATTCAGAACATGTGAAAAAGTCCCCTGTGTGAAGTCTATAATGTCTAATAAGAGACATTTTCAGCTTAAAACATTTCCCACATTCTGAACATGAATATGGCTTCTCATCTGTGCAAGTTCTTTTATGTGTAGAAAGACCTGAGCTTTTTGCAAACTGTTTTCCACATTGCAGACTGTTACCCCCGGTGTGACCTGTACTTGTAGTAAAATGCTGAGATTGATCAGGAGAAGGTTCCTTGTGATTAGGGGGATTATATGATAGATCTGTACTGGTACATACTGGCTGAACATTAAGGGTAATGAGGTTTTCTCCTGGAGAGTGCTGCACAATATCTTCATCTTCTGCTTTACACTTTAGCGATGACATGAAGTTTCCATCAACGTCCTCAATGGGATTTTCTGTTAGGATTAAATTTGGATTTAGTGATTTTTTTTTTCAGCTGCAAAAAGTAGCCAAATATATAAAATTCTTACTAGGCTGGAAAAACACCTGCAGTTTTTCATACAGTAATTCAAGTTAAAGCCAGAATTAGACCCAGGAAGAAGATAATGCAAATGGAGGATTTATATGTTTCCTGTTCCCTTTGAATCCACTTCTGGATTTTTTTAAAGTAAAAAATTACATAAAAAATTGTCCCCAAAACTGCATATGTGTTTACAGCCTTATGCTTTGTCCAACATCATTAAATGTACAAATGACAACAAACATAATTCAGGTCATAGAATTGAAGGTTCAAGCCCCCTACAGGGAAATAAAAAAAAAAACTTATACATAGTAAAAGAAAAAGAAGGAACACAAGAAAAAAATTTAATTATTCTTCCCATTAATTCCTTTTCTATGAGGGATATCATTCTGCACTTCTGTCACAGCTGTGACAGCTGTGGCAGGAGTTTCCTTTATCACCGCAGGGACCGCGGGGATGAAAGAATCCTCTGCCACAGCTGTCACAGCTGCAGCAGAAGTGCAGAATGATATCCCATTGCTTTCAATGAATGAATGAATGAATGAATGAATAGCCAAACACTATCTGTAATTGGCTGAGCGCTCAGCCAATAGCTAAGCACTAGCTGCTATTGGCTGAGCCCTCAGCCAATCGGCACAGCCCTTTCAGGAGGTGGGGATTTTTAAATACCCGCCTGCTGAAAGTGCTGGACAGCAGTGTCGGGGAGCCAGCCGGAGGACGCGTCTGAGCGACGGAGAGGTGAGTAATTAAAAAAAAAAATTTTACCTCTTATTGATGATTTTCAGGGAAGGGCTTACATTTCAAGCCCTTCCCCGAAAATCATACTGCAGGGTTTGCTACAAACCACGGCTTTCAATGGGTCCGGCAGCAGCGCCGATCCCATTAAAAGCAATGGGATAGTATGCTGCACTTCTGCCACAGCTGTCACAGCTGTGAAAGAAGTCCACGGCATTCTCCATATCTTTTCAATGGGGCTAGCGCTGCTGCCGCTGGCCCCATTGAAAAGTCTGGCAATATGCCGGTCTTATTTCAGCGTCTTATAGAAGCGTTCATATGTGAGGAGTTTACTAAAAAAGATACAGTACATAGACTATATTAGGTGCGCGCCGGCAGGAGCTTCCATTGACTCCTATAGGACCAGGAGTTAATGGAAACTTCTGTGCTCGGAATAGATTTCCCGCTGCTTTCAGCAGGGCATTTAGAATGTGCTGCCCAAAAGCATCTTTTAAATATCCCACTGTTTTCCCAGTAGTCCCGCTCCCTGTCTCCCTGCTCTGGGGAAATCCCGAAGCCTTGCGGGGCTTTTTCTCTCTCTTCGTGGAGCAGCTGGTTTTCTCAAAGTGCAGCTGCTCCAGTGATCAGGCAAAGTTTCATGCAACGTGCATATGAAACTTCGCCTGTTCACGAGTTTCGTGCAGCTCATTTAGGCGCGCAGAAAAAAAAATATATATAGTAAATGGTAAAAAATGGAACATAAGAAAAAAAATGTCACTTTTCCTCACTGTCTCTTCTTTGTTTAAATAAGAAAACACATTTGCTATGGTTTTATCTGTAGCAAACCGTGCAAATAGTGTTTTTACGTATGTTTGGTATCGTAGTAATCGTACTGACCCATAGAATAAAGCTGTCTTGTCATTTTTGTTGCAGTTTGCGCACTGTAGAAACAGGATGGCGGTATGTCATTTTTTTCCCCATTTCTGTCCACTTAGAATTTTTTAAGAGTTTTTCAGTACATTATATGGTACATTAAATAGCACCATTGAAAAATACAACTCGTCCCGCAAAAAAACAAGCCCTCATACAGTGACGTCGATGGATAAATAAAAAAGTTAGGATTTTTTTTAAAGCGAGGAGGAAAAAACTAAAATAGAAAAAAAAGCTCCGTCACTAAGGGGTTAAACGGAGCCAATATGATTTTTTGGTTCACTTCACTTCCCCACACCAGGAAAATGCAGAATGCACATGCGGCAAATGTTTCCTTCATCCCTGCGAGGAAAAACTATTCTCTGCTGCACCTGCCAGATCTGTGACAGAAGCAGCAAAGAAATTCTTCATTCCTGCTGGGAATAAAGAATTCCCAACCACAGCTGTCACAGATGACAGCTGCGGTAGGGGATCCAGCTGCCGGCATCCTGCAACTGTTTTTCAGGAAAGGCCTTTAAATGTAAGCCCTTCCCTGAAAAACGAGGAAAAGTGGTGTTAAAAAATCTAAAAAGTGCTCTCTAATGCAGTTCTTTCAGCAGTAGGGATTTAAAATCCCCCCTGCTGAAAGAGCTGCTTCTGACTGGCTGAGGTTCTTGCGGGGATGAAAGAAATATCTGCCGCATGTGGCAAATGTGTTCTTCATCCCTGTGGGGATTTAGAATTCCTTTGCTGCATCTATCACAGATGTGGCAGGTGTAGCAAGGAATTCTTTTTCCTGGCGGGAATAACGAAAACATCTGCTGCACGCGGCAGATGTGTTCTTCATCCCCGCGGGAACTTGTTTTTCAGGGAAGAGTTATATTTAAAGTTCTTCCCTGAAAAACAATTATGGGGTGCCAAAAGACCATTGTCTTCAATGAAGCCGCCGGCAGCAGCCACAGCTCCATTGAAGGCAATGCACGGACCATCATACACGTGTGTTTTTGGGCGTACAGGGGTGCGCAGCTATGTACGCAGATGTTCATGTGAAGTCACCGTAACTGACAATACATCTTTTCTGCGGGTCGGTACGATAACAACGATACCAAAATTCTTATTTTTTTTTATGTTTTTCCACAATAAAAACAGTTTTTTTGTATTTTTTTCTTTTAATCGCTGCATTTAAAGTCCTATACCTTTTTCCATAGACAGCGCTCTGTAAGGGCTTATTTTTTGCAAGACAAGCTGTAGATTTTATTGGTACCATTTTGTGGTGCATATGGCTTTTATTGCTTTTTTTGGGAGGCAAAATGCTTATTTTTAGCATTTTGCCTCAGTTTTTATGTTTTATTTTCATGCTTTTTGCCATGCAGAATAAAAAGCAGGTTCAACTTATTGTACGCGTCCTTATGGATACGGTGATACCAAATATGTGGGATTTAAATTTTTTATGCTAATATGAGAAAAAGCACAAAAAAGGGTTTTTTTTACATTTTTCTTTTTTGTAGATTTTTTTTTATTTTTTTTTTTTACACTATTTGTGCCTCTGTAGGGGACTTACACCATAGCACCTATGATCACTCTGATAAGGCATTGCAGGGCTTCTGTCCTGCAATGCTTTACTGCTTGTATTAGTGATCACAAGTACTGGCAATGCAGTACTGGCATCCTGTTGCCATGCCAAACTGTCGGGCTCTCCGTAATTATATTGTGAGAGTCCGATGGCGTCACAGAGGACCTGATGGCTTCTGTGAACCCTTCAAATGCTGCGATCTACATAGATCACTGCAGGGTAGGGGTTAATAGCAGGGGGGGGGGGGGGGTGTTCGCTGCTCCCATGCACCCCCGCTGCTGGATAGCGCAGGATCTCTTCCGATCTCACGCCATCCACAAGGCATAAGTGTACGTCCAGTTGCGCTAAGTACCTCCCTGCCAGGATGTACAGTTACGCCCTGTGGCAGGAAGGGGTTAAATTGAGATCCTAGATTAAATGTCATACTACACACATAGAAATGCACTACACAAGATGGTATCAAGGCTTCAAGACAACCACCGGTGCCTGCCTGTGCCACAGTATTGGGGAACAGGACTTTGAAAACAAAAATATATATAGTGTGGCTTGTATTTCTCTACTTACCTTGTGATATTGGAGGCAGGTGGTTCTCCATCATGACGTCCTTGTACAGATCCTTGTGTCCTTCTAAATACTCCCACTCCTCCATGGAGAAATAGACAGCGACATCCTGACACCTTATAGGAACCTGACACACACAATGATACCATCATTACCCAGACATCTCTAGTGCTGTTACTGTATAATTACCCAGCATTCCCAGCAGTGTCACCTCTCCAGTCAGCAGCTCAGTGATCTTGTTGGTGAGTTCTAGGATCTTCTGTTCATGTATCAGTAAGTGAGGAGGAGCCTCTGTGATGGGGCTCTGGCTCCTCCTCCATCCTACTGACTCATGGAGATGGCTGTTGGTAGTCGTACCGTCACCCGATGTCTTCTTCACTATTGTGTAATCCTGTGTATGGAGAGAGACACGTAGAGGGCTGAATCCAGTATTGTGATCCAAAGATGGATTGAAAATTGTGTAAAATCTCCTAAAACTGATCAGGAAAGACATAAAGATCTTAACCCTTTCCAATCCACTGTCTGACATGTAAAGACATTATGATTTAAGGCTGTACAGCTCCGATGTTGGAAGACGTCCGTCGGGGTTCTCTTATTGTATATTGTCAGCCTCTCTGCTGTCGGAGCCTATCCAACGTGTCTCCTCATACAGTGCTGGCTTTAGCCAGCAGATAGCGCTGTTGTATAACAGCAGAAAAAGAGTAAGCCCCCTAGGAAAACCAGGATACAAATTGGATTGGAAAGGGTTAAGGCTCTTTTCTTCAGAGCCTCCAGCACCAACTGCAGGACTTTTCTGTCTGGTAAAAATGCCGGACTGGTGCAGCAACCAAATACACAAGTACTGCCCCTTTGGGTGTTAGTCTTGCGGTTTTTAGGGTTTCAGCAGGGTTAGCCCACATTGAGTGGGGTCGCTCTTGTCAGGGCGATCGCTCCACAGATTGGCAGGGAAATCACAGGGCCTTTTATAGTAACAATGTGCTATCAGAACATCGACTCTAATTTAGATCTCAGATCCCTGGAAAATAATCTATTTATTCGGCACCGCGAGTTAGAATCAACAAACTGTGATTACTGCAGTAATACCTTCTGTATAACCCCTGACCCCAAGACAAACAATATTCTTTATTATTCTGTGTATATATTGAGGTTAATGTTATTACATATTTCTAATAAAGCAGTATATTGTTAAAGCGGTATCCTTTTGCAGTGATCAGCACCTTGTTGTTGGTCCCGTCATTATATATCATTATTACAGAGAGATTTGTTCCCCAAAGAGAGAAGGTAAAGGAGAGAACATGATGGAAACCTTCATATATTGTATGTTACAGGAGGGAAGACACTAACCCCATGAACAAGGGGCCCAATCTGACATTAATGGGAGTGAAGACCAAAAGCAATGTCAGAAAATATCATTTTACTGAAAGAGTAGCAGATGCTTCCAGCAAACTTCTAGCGGATGTGGCTGGAAAATCAAAAGTTAGTGAATTTAAAAGGGCATCCAGTGAAATCACATTTAATTTATCTGCCCCCTCACCCGCTCTTCTCTCTCACTCTGGGTATCTGAGATGTACATTGCGGTCACTTCCATGCAGCGTAGCCTTTTATCTGATACTTATCAGACACCATCTTCATTTTTTAGATTTCTCTTCCTCTATGCTGTTATCAGTCACATGATGCATCAGTAGAGCATCACATGACCAGCTACAGCTAGTACCATCTGTCTGCAGAGATGATCATAACTAGAGATGAGCGAGCGTACTCGGCCATGCCCCTTTTTCGCCCGAGCACCGCGATTTTCGAGTACTTCCGTACTCGGGCGAAAAGATTCGGGGGGCGCCGTGGGTGAGTGGGGGGTTGCAGCAGGGAGTGGGGGGGGGGAGAGGGAGAGAGAGGGCTCCCCCCTGTTCCCCGCTGCTACCCCCCGCACCGCCACGCCTCCCCCAGGCCCCCGGCGCCCCCCGAATCTTTTCACTCAAATACTGAAACGAGTATACTCGCTCATCTCTAATCATTACCCCTTATATTCACCTAAACCACAGACTACATGTAAACAGTCAGAAGCGGGAGCTGCCACTTTATTATAATTGTGAAACAGGAGCCTCTAAGGCCTCATGTCCACGGGCCGCACTGTTTCCTTGTGCAGAATCCCGCAGCAGCCACAGACATGAGGCCACAAAATACATTATACTTACCTGTCCGGACGCTGCGGGGCTGTTCTCCATCACAGCCGGATCTTCTTTCTTCTGCACAACGGATGCGCTCAGGACGCCAGTGGCATGTCGCACCGTCTCTTCTTTTATTATTATTTTTTTAAGTCCTGCTTTCCCGCGGTCCCCAGCACGTCCGCAGTGTCAGCTGCAGACATGCCGCTGATCCGAACGGCTTCCATTGACTTTAATTGAAGCCTACGAAAGTCGTCCATGCTGGAAACCAGCAGAAAGTGGAGCATGCTGTGTTTTTTCCTGCACGTGTGATCCACATACCTGTGGGTGCCTAATGATAGTCTATGGGCATATTGAACTGTGGATCATCCGCGCGGGTTCCCCACATGGATTCCACAATTGAATTATGCCCGTGAACATGAGGCCTAAATAATCAGCAGTAGGAGCTCCTATCCACCGTGAAGAGCCTGTGTGGTACAGTCCACATCATTTCATCATTCAGAAAGGCCCAAGTCCATTCTTTGGGGGAGTCACAGGGAGACAAGTAATTCCCAGATGGTCACAATGAGATTACAAGACCCAAATAAAGAGGGCAATGTTCGGAAAGGAATAATTAAGGCAGGTTATACAAGTTACATAAGGAGTGAAAACAAATATCACCAAAGTGGTACTTAAGGCCTCTTTCACACGGGGAGATAAAGATAATATGGGTCAGCACTTCCCAATAGAAACCTATAGGTGCACATTAAACCACGGCTGCAACATACAATAAAAGCAGAGAAGAATGGCAACAGCACGCAAAATACATTCACTATGAGAGGCTCACTGAAGTCAGATAAAAGCTCAAGTTGCTTTGTATTTTTCTTAATTTCAGCAATAACAAGGTGACCCAAGGAAAAACTACGACCACTGGCGGCACATGAGCTTATTAAAAAACACAACACAAAATAGATCATGGCCCACAAGGTTCTTATCGCCCAAGCCTGGTTTGCAGCAACTGTTGATCAGGAACCCACAGTAGTTGCACTCACTTCCGGGCTCTGACTAGAACTCCATGCCCTTGCAGTCTTTTATGTCCCAGTAATCAGCTTAGTGTTTTCAGTTAAGCTCACTGGGACCTACAAGAAAGTCCTGGACTGGATCCCTACCTCAATCAGGTGAAGTGTCTGGGTAAGATATACACTCCGTCCAGCACCCTCCTATTTACCTGCCAGCAATAAGATAAACATACATCAATCCTAAGGGATAAGTAAAAGGGACGTAAGATAATTGCAGACTAGATAGACCAAATCTCCAGGTCAATCTCCGGCCATGTGATCCTACTGGCTCCTGGCTGCCCTTCCCTCCTCATTACAAGGAGCCTACTTACCATTCTCATTGCTCCTACCACATTACTATTAGCTCATTGGTTCCCACCATACAGAACTGACCATATTGGTGCCAATCTTCACATTCTCTGCTGTTCAGTTCTTTAGTTCTCCCTCACTTGGAAGGTCTGGAAGCCGTTATACAGGACACTGGATTATTCCTAATACTTCCTACAATGGATTTTCTCTCCTCTTAGTCTGACTTGTTATATAATACAATAATATAGAACAGCTTACCTCTCCGGTCAGCAGGTAGATGATCTCTAAGGAGATGTTTAATATTCTTTTGGTAACTTCATTCCTGTCCTTGCTCATCCTTGGTGGCTCATTCAGAAGGACCAATTTGGATGAAAAAATGGGATCACCTGGAGGGGTTTAGTACTGCACCTTAAAAAAGATGGAACAAAAGGCTCTAAATCCTACTGCATCATATGTGACATACAGGCCCTCACTTATCGATCACTGATAGAATCAGCTTCTCAGGTTCTATATGGATTCTAGGGATTTGCCATAAATATCTAGGTTGCTGCCCAAGCTGTTTCCATAACTCCCATAGATGTGAACAAAGAGCTGTACATGTGTGGCCGCCTCTTCATTCATTGTCCTCTTGGATGTACCTGCTGTGGACCCCTGGCTGCACATATAGTGGGTGCGTGTCAGAGGCCAAACCCACATTATCATCTATGGCATATTCTGTGGATATTTAGTATATACAGAAACTCGGCACTCATATCTTACACAAAACAATGTAGTTTAGTTCCCATCTGCTCCTATCGCCTTCTACGTTCTCTCACTACCTGTGATTCCTCCTATCTGTGTATTATGGTTACCTAGATTACTGCCAGCTCTCATTCTGTTTCATTATTTATCACTGAAGTGCTACAGTCACTATAGTTTTTTTACTTACTCTCTTCTTGAGCCGGTAGTACAGCCGGCATTCTGTTTCCCCTGTTACCCCCCTGCTCCATCTCTCATCGGCTGTCTTACCTCCAGGGGTTCTGGCTGTCCGGGTCACCATATTGCACAGAGACCACCTTGGGATTTTAGAACTTGCTTGGAAATTATAGTTACACCCTATGAAATTTCCTTAATTGTCTGCTGGTTTTCTTTTTCAGCACTGAACCTCCCTCTTCCCTCCTTTCTGTGTGTCTGAGGAACAATGTTGCCTAATGCTGGAGATAGTATATTACTTCACTACTGGTCAAAGAACAATTTGAATTTTAGAACAACTCTCTTTTCCCAGTTCATTTTAACATTAAATACAGCTGAGCAAATACCGTGAAATGGCTCAAGTGGTTCAAAAGTAAAAGTAAAATTATGAAATTTAAACCTGAAAATGCAACAATAATCTGAATTTATGATTTAAACCAAGCAGATTTTTTCAGCAAACACGTCAAGGACAGCAGCTCTGCAGCACAGTAAGCAAATTATGGTTTGAAATTGGATGTAAATTATTCCTACAGGTGTCTCAACTTTTGTAGATTACTTTCAAACCCTCTGGTTCTATATAACCAGTGTTGGAACAGACTGCGTTGCAACACCGTCTAGAGCAGGATTTGGACAGTTTTGCTCTTCAGCACAGAGCACATTGTTCTCATAATGGCAAGAGAAAAGGGAGTTAACCAAAGACAACAGACAGACAATTATAACTCTTAGGCCGCCTGCAGACGAGCGGAAATCCCGCCGCGGGATTTCCCGCGGGATTTCCGCTGCTGAAAGTCTGCATAGGAGTGCATTACAATACGCACTCCTATGCAGACGACCGCGGTTTGGCCGCGCGAAATATCGCGCGGCAAACAAACCGCGGCACGTTCTAATTTTCTGCGGGGCACGCACTCACCTGGCCGCCGGCTCCGGTCTGCGCATGCGCCGGCTGCGCGGCAGCCGGCACATCAAAGAGCCGGGGCCGCCAGGCGCGGGTGAGTACGCGCTCGTCCCTGCAGGCTCTGGGGTCGGATCGCGTGGCGAGATTTCTCGCTGCCGAATCCGACCCGCTCGTCTGCAGGCGGCCTTAGAAGTGTAAGGCCGCCTGCACACGAGCGTTCGGATTCCGCTAGCGGATTTTCACGCGCGTATGGTACCTAAATGTGCTTGCGGATAGATGCGGATGCGTGAAAAATCACGCGCGGATATACGCGGATGTGTTGCGAAAAAAAACGCGCAGAAAAACCAGCAGACACCCCTTATTGTAAACCCAACCCCTAGAGTACTGCCCATTCCTTGGAAAACATCTTAAAAACCAACACCCAGACTCCGTTTTGTCCCTCTTGCTTGTGCGAGCACCCTTAAATTATTCTGGCAACATGCTTTCACCTGGTGAGCAGATGTCTTTGTGGGCATGGTTGATCCATGTAACTTTTTTCAGGCGCTTCTCCAGCGTGACTTTATTTCAGTCACTGCAAAAAAATTCACAAGAGGAAGGCCGCCTGCACACGGGCGGAAATCCCGCGGCGGTATTTCCCGCGGGATTTCCGCCGCTGAAAGACTGCATAGGAGTGCATTACAATACGCACTCCTATGCAGACGGCCGCGTGAAAACTCGTGCGGCAAACAAACCGCGGCATGTCCTATTTTTGTGCGGGGCTCGCACTCACCCGGCCGCCGGCTACGGTCTGCGCATGCGCCGGCTGCGCTGCAGCCGGCACATGAAAGAGCCGGGGCCGCCAGGCGCGGGTGAGTATGCGCTCGTCACGGCAGGCTCTCAGGTCGGGTCCCGCGGCGAGAATTCTCGCCGCCGGATCCGACCCGCTCGTCTGCAGGCCGCCGAATTCATTACTACAGATTTTGCATTCTTAGATCCTGCATTGGCAAGAAATACTACCTATCTCCCTCTACAAATTTCCCTGTGAAGCTCTGTGCTGTGTGTTGGGACGCCTCCTACCACGCCTACTTCCTGTAGTCATAGCAACCAGTGACTCCATCCGCAGCTGCACTGCGGATGTACTGCGTGAAAAAACGCACCCATTCACTTGTATTGGAGGCTTCACGCGCAGAATCCGACCCAAATTAGAACAGGTCGCAGATTTTTTCACGCGCGTGAAAAAACGCGATACAAATCCGTCTGTCTGGGGACAACTGCGGATCCTCATAGGAGTATATTGGCTGCGGTCTGGGGCAGATAATGTGCCTAAAATAACGCGCTGGAAATTCCGTTCGTGTGCAGGCACCCTTAGTCTGTCCTGCAGGGAAATTGCCAAGATAGCCAAGGTGGCAGTCAGTGCAGTTTCCTTTTCTATCAAAAGGCACTTAAAAACTTACAGGATGATGTCTGCCAGACAGAAGGCCACTACAAAATAAAGCTTTTGAGAGTCAGTTTGTGTGATCGGCGCCTCACAGCACAAAATCTTCAAGTACAGCTTAATGCAGCAAAACATAAATCTGAATTTCATTTGTGAAGTGAAGACTTCTATCTGCAGGTTTGAAAAAGAAATCAGGGAGAGCGCCTTGCACACTTTTTAAATAAAGAAAGGGGAGGTGGGATTTAACTCACCGGGTGCTAAGCGTGTCACTGAAGTCACACGCTTGCACCGAAGATCCAGGTGCTCCTATAGTGATATCTTTATAGAGGTTTCCCCCAAGATCCAAATAACTGGAAAGCTGCCCTCCAGGGTTTCTCCGGTTTTCCAAAGAAAAAACGGATCACAGATAAAAGAGAGAGAAATAAAATCCTTTGCTGCGCTTATAGTGGAGTAGCCTCAAAAAGTGGCCACCATTCGGTTTAATCCACAAAAACACAGAGCTGATATGACCTCTTAGTCAAAACAACATTCAAAGACAAACGGATTAATATGCAACGCGTTTCAGCGTAAAAATACGCCTTTATCAAGCATAAATGTGTGTTACAATAGTTGCTATATATGGCACCCAAGTCATACCATGTGTCCGGATAAGAGAGGGAGGTCCTTCATGTTCCACCAGCGTGAAGCACCAATTCAGGTGCCTATTGATGACGTCTGTCCTGTGGTAGCATCATCAAATGCCGTCTGGAACGCATGTAGCGTTCCATACTACGTAACGCGTAATGACACAATGACGTAGTGTATTGACATCTAATGGAATTCCTATGGGGCGCGCTCCTGTAAACCAAAGCGCACATTACAAGCAGTGTGATGACGCGGCGCGCCTGTCGTTTCAACAAACTTTATTGAAGCCCTATGTGCGTTCCAGTCCTCAAAAGTAAAAGTATATAGATTTTCACTATGCCACTGCTAATATATTACAAAATATGACCTTCCAAAAGATTACCACAAATCAGACAGCCTAGTCACAAAAAAACATATAATGTAACTAGCTGATGTACCCGGCTTCGCCCGAGTTAATTTGGTACTGGTGTTTATCTGGTGTTCACACGGAAAATCTTATGAAGTCGTGGTTACTTTAGAGATACCGGAAAAACATATGTTCACCATTTTGCATAGTTCTCTGCGTTACCCAGGAAACACCACGGGGAGGTAACCATGCGACGTTTCCTTCATATAAAATGACATCAGGAAGTGAGAGAATTAGATTCCATATGTAAAATTTGGACGCTAATTCTTTTGCACATAGAATTGAATAATCGAGTTGGGACCTATTAACATTTCATATTTATGACATATCCAATGCCCGTACCAAGTTTTAAGTTTCTATGACATTGGGAAGTGAGAGATTTAGATTATGTATGTTAAATTTCAACGCTAATTCTTTTGCACTAGAATTGAATAATCGAGTTGGGACCCAATTACTTTTCCTATTTTGGAGATAATCTATGCTCGTGCCAAAATTCATGTTTCTACGATATCAGGAAGTTGGAGAACTTTTGGCGAGTCAGTGAGTCAGGGAGTGAGTGAGTGAGTGAGTGAGTCAGTCAGTCAGTCAGGGAGTGAGTCAGTCAGTCAGGGAGTGAGTGAGGGAGTCAGTCAGGGAGTGAGTGAGGGAGTCAGTCAGGGAGTGAGGGAGTGAGGGCTTTCGTCTTTATATATATAGATAACTAAATTCATTATACTTTCCTCAGAATACTCAACTCTCTAATACCATTATAAATACAAAATATTAAAAATCATCAAATAGTTATCAATTATTATAAAATTACACCTCATTTAAATCCATTTCTCTATTCTCACACATTAGACCCAACTCTCTGAAAAAATACCATCACATTGTATATACAAAATATTAAATGATAAATATGAAAAATCATCAAATGGTTATCAAATATTCTAAAATATGTCTCATTAAATCCTATTTTTTCCCACTATCTGGAGGCTTGAGAGATAGAGTATCAGTAAGAAAGCCATTCAAATTAATGGACTTCAGTGGACTATTGCAGGGTGGAGGGTGGTCTTATGGACTGATAAATCAATCTCTGACATCTTTGGTATATCACGCAGGGTATTCGTCTGCCACTGAGTAGGTGAAAGGATGGTTCCAGAGCGTGACCCCTAATATCAAACGTGGGGAAGTAAGCATGATGGCCCGAGGCTCCCTGTTCTTTCATTGGCTGTTTTCTTGTATAACAGCGAATCCTGGAAGTTTTTACCATTTACATCCTTTGATTTAGTTTTTTCAAGAGACTGATTTATTGAAAAACCAGCGGAAGAAATAATTTTCTAGAACTCTCTGTGATTTCTAATGGCCCCGTGCGCGGGTCGTGCAGACCAGCGTTATCATAATCCAGCGCTAGATTTGTATCATCAGCGTATTTGTATCATCAGGATTGATGGAAATCTCTCAGCTGAACCTACCTTCTCCTCCTCCTCTGGGATTCCTTCAGAAGACGAAGTATCTTCAATCATTTCTACATTCAGCCGGCAGAAGAAGAATCCCCTTCACTGTTCTAGTCAGACCAACCAACAGGTTAACGATCCAACTTACCTCGGCAGAAATAATAAGGCGATCCAACTATCTACAACAACCACATCCCTACAAACACAATAAACGGCCCTTGTGGGTTACTGGATTCTCACTGTTTAATGGAAATTCAACAACTAATATCGTGATGGATGAGAACAGCAGGGATGGTCATGTGACTGTCTGGAGATGGTAGAGTGACGCCGGACGCGGCAGGCAGGGTTGTCAGATTCCCAACACCATTTATCCCCACCTGCAGGTTAACAAATCCCTGAAATTTTCCACTCATTGTAAGGTTTCCCCCAAGTTCATAGACAACTAACTGAGCTTAGAAATCTTAACAACTTATCTCATAATAATGCAGTTCTACAAAAGAAACTGTTTTAAAAATATAGTAACATCTACAGATTTTAGAATTAAAGGGGTTGTCCCGCGCCGAAACGTTTTTTTTTTTTTTCAATAGCCCCCCCGTTCGGCGCGAGACAACCCCGATGCAGGGGTTAAAAAAGAAAACCGGACAGTGCTTACCTGAATCCCCGCGCTCCGGTGACTTCTTACTTACCTGGTGAAGATGGCCGCCGGGATCTTCTCCCTCGGTGGACCGCAGGGCTTCTGTGCGGTCCATTGCCGATTCCAGCCTCCTGATTGGCTGGAATCGGCACGTGACGGGGTGGAGCTACAAGGAGCCGCTCTCCGGCACGAGCGGCCCCATTCAGAAAAGAAGAAGACCGGACTGCGCAAGCGCGTCTAATCCGGCGATTAGACGCTGAAAATTAGACGGCTCCATGGAGACGAGGACGCCAGCAACGGAACAGGTAAGTGAATAACTTCTGTATGGCTCATAATTAATGCACAATGTACATTACAAAGTGCATTAATATGGCCATACAGAAGTGTATAACCCCACTTTGTTTCGCGGGACAACCCCTTTAACTGTTGGTTCCCCCCTTGCCCTATAAGAGGCTCTTGGAGGCTCCTTGTGTGCAGTGATCTCCTCTTCCGCTTGTGTAGAGCTTGTTGACCACTAGGAGCCTCTACGACGCAGAGAAGAGATTTCACCCCGTTACCAGAGTCTGAGAGGGGCGTATTATTGGGATGTGAGAAGATGGGTGGTCGTAGCGATGAATTGCCCCCCCACCGGTCCGTTCTGACCAGACTGCTAGGACGGTTTGGTACCAGTGGATGCGTCAGGGCACACAAGGCGACCAGCCTCAGGACGCCCCCTACAGACCACCACTGGATAGGATTGTTTGATCGCCCAACAAGTATGAGAAGATCCAACTGCTTAGTTGTCCACCACCCAGATACAGGGGGCGTCAATGTTACAGGCTCTTGTGTCTGTCGGAACCATTTCCAGGTGCTTAATTGTAAGACATTTGGTCTCACGCCGCCCATTGTGTATTCTGCTATTCACACCCACCCTCGCCTTAATTTGCAGTGATGTCATGAACGATGATAATGGATGCTATTGAGTGGAACCGGGTTGTCATCAGTGACGAATACAGGTTTAGTTTGGGCACTGACAACAGCTGTATTCGTGTCTGGAGACCTAGGGGTTGAGTGCCTCAATTCTGCCCCCACTTCTGGTGTGACGGTCTGGGGAGCCATTGCACACGAAAGTCAGTCCCCCCTAGTGGTGGTACAAGGGACAACGATAGCTCAGCGATATGTTCAGGACATCCTGCAGCCACGTGTTCCTCTCATGGCGGCTTCCAGCAGGTTAATGCTCGGCCGCACAAGAATGTCTCCACAACATTGCAACACTTCCATGGCTGCTCGGTCTCCAGATTTAACGATAAGCTGCAGCATCAGCATTCTGACCTGCCAGGACCTTCAGCCAACAGAGATTTCAAGCCAATCAGCTACAGGGGGTGTCACCCCCTGTCAATCTTCACTCCACCACTTGCTGATGGTGGCGTCAAGATACACTAATACCCATGCCGACTAGTATCACATCTTGTATCCAAGCTAGAGGTGGCACAACAGGGTACTAGAGCCTCCATGCCCACCAGTATCACATCTTGAATCCAGGCTAGAGATGGTACAACAGGGTACTAGAGCCTCCATGCCCTCCTGTATCACATTTTGTATCCAAGCTAGAGGCAGTACAACAGGGTACTAGGGCCTCCATGCCTGCCCGTTTCACATCTTGTATCCAAGCTAGAGGTGGTACAACAGGGTACTAGAGCCTCCATGCCCCCTGTATCACATCTTGTATCCAAGCTAGAGGCGGTACAACAGGGTACTAGAGCCTCCATGCCAGCCTTTATCACATCTTGTATCCAAGCTAAAGGTGGTACAACAGGGTACTAGAGCCTCCATGCCCCCTGTATCACATCTTGTATCCAAGCTAGAGGCGGTACAACAGGGTACTAGAGCCTCCATGCCAGCCTTTATCACATCTTGTATCCAAGCTAAAGGTGGTACAACAGGGTACTAGAGCCTCCATGCCCCCTGTATCACATCTTGTATCCAAGCTAAAGGCGGTACAACAGGGTACTAGAGCCTCCATGCCCCCTGTATCACATCTTGTATCCAAGCTAGAGGTGGTACAACAGGGTACTAGAGCCTCCCTACGAGGGGTCATTTTTCCCCAAAAAAATTCTGCAATGAATAGCTGTGATTGGTTAATCGAGGGCCGGGGCTCAGCCAATCAGAGGCAGCACTTACTGGAGGCAGGGTTTTTGAAACCTCTGTCCAGGAAGTATTATCGAAGAAAAGTGCCGGGGAGCTGCAGAGAAGACGTGCGGCGGAGCGGACAGTTGGCTGTTTTTTTTTGTCGCATCACAATAAAAATTACGTGATTTTGTCACCCGTGTGAAAGCGGCCTTGAGGGAACATTCCCGCGGGACAGGATTAGTCGCACGGATATTCTGCCTCACAATGTTATCTCCAGGGGATGGAATTCAGCGTCCGTTAGAATCTGCACGTCTTTACTTCAAAACCGCAAGATTAAACTGCGCAGCGGAGGAGCTTCCTGCTGGTAATTACGGCGTCTTGTGGGATTGTTGGGGGGGATTTCTATCATCCAGGAGACGGAATTCACAACTAAAGGCTGCGGGAAAACAGGAGAAGTTCTGCACTGGTTGACAACCCCCCTGCGCTGCGTCCTGCGGACAATCCGCCCCGTGTGAGCGCTCTCATATAACCTCCCCCGCACCCCTGTAGTAATAACCACATGGAACGTGTCTGACCTCCCCACAAGACCCTCCGCCGCCTCTTACCTCTCTATACAAGTCTCTGAAGAATGCTGGCTGATAACAGAGAGAATAGCACAACAGCAGTGACCACAACCTGCTCTGTATCTGCTACACTGCAATAGGACCTGTGATGAGGTCACTGTCATGTGATCAATAGGGGCGGAGCTCTGCAGTGAGGAGGATAAATAGACATGAGGCGGAGAGACGGGAGCTGTTAGTGACAGTCGGCTGATCGGACGGCGTCTAAGTTTTCTGTGGCTCCAACATTTCATTCTCCGCCATAAATACATATTAGTGACCTTTCACACAGGACCGAATTACACCGCAGGACGCCGCCAAATCCCCGGCTGCGCAATTCCACACCAAATCTCCCGCTCTGACGGGTTTTGATGCGGATTGCAGGCAGGTTTTCCGCCACTTTCAGTTTGGCATCAGAATCTGCCGGTCGCCGGCAGCTTGTGGCGCGGCCTATTCCATCCATGTGAGCGGCCGGAGAGGAAATCCCTGGTTATGTTGGGGATTCCAAGCAGATTCTGTCCCTATTACCGTAAATCCCGTGGATGGCGCCCCATTGGTGGATTGTGATGTCCCGTTACACATCTGCGCCCCATTGGTGGATTGTGATGTCACGTTACACATCCGCGCCCCATTGGTGGATTGTGATGTCACGTTACACATCTGCGCCCCATTGGTGGATTGTGATGTCACGTTACACATCCGCGCCCCATTGGTGGATTGTGATGTCCCGTTACACATCCGCGCCCCATTGGTGGATTGTGATGTCCCGTTACACAGCCGCGCCCCATTGGTGGATGGTGATGTCCCGTTACACAGGCGCGCCCCATTGGTGGATGGTGATGTCCCGTTACACATCCGCACACCCTTGGTGGATGGTGATGTCCCGTTACACATCCGCGCCCCATTGGTGGATTGTGATGTCACGTTACACATCCGCGCCCCATTGGTGGATTGTGATGTCCCGTTACACATCCGCGCCCCATGATGCAGCATTCCAGGCGCTCGCTGGGTTCCTGGGGAGATTTGGGGCAGTTTGTGATTATTGCAGCGGAATATTTACCCCCCAGAAGGTGTTTGTAAGTAGTAATTATTCAGAATGGGGTCCGGAAGCTACCGGCCGTCGCACACGGGGGATGGTTACTGCGCACACTGCCATAAGCCCGGTCATTAGTATGGGGCCGCTCACAGCTGAGGTTTGTGTCTCGCAGCATGTTGTATCTTGGCGTGTATTACATGTACATACAACCAGGATAGCGCTGGGGATTGGCGGCACGCAGCGGGTACACGGCCTTACATACCAGCTGCCTGCCCACACGTCAGAGACCCGCAGACGGCTGTGTGAGCCGGTAGGTCTTACTGCTATTGTGGGTAACATGAAGGGTTTCTAAGAGACGCCATTCTGGAGGACCTCAAGGAAAATAGCCGGATAACTCCGTATCAGCCGGTTTATGGGAGATCGCTGCTGTCACACCAACCTGATCAGCTTCTACCAGGAGGGAAGTTCTACACTGGACCAGGGAGAGTCACTGGATCTTGTGGGATACCACAGGGGGCAGTATAGGAGGGGTCACCATTACTAGTAGGGTTCCACAGGAGGGAAGTTGAGGGTGGGTTACCGTTACTAGTGGGGTACAGCAGGAGGCAATATAGGAGGGTCACCATTACTAGTGGGGTACCACAGGGGTCAATATTGGGCCATATTCCCTTTAATACATTTATTAACGACTTGGTAGAATGATTGTGCAGTAAAATATCAATAATTTGCAGGTGACACAAAAATATGCAAAGTAATTAACAAGAGTGGACACTAGGAGATAGCACAAATCCCGGGCTGATACCCTCAAGAATAGATTGAACCTCAGCCTGGGATTTTTGCATAAGTGGAAAATATGAAAGGACTGAAGCAGGTCAAGAGGAATGTCCTCCTCCGAATCATAATTTTTTTATATATATTTTTTTTTTCTTTAATACATCATAAAAGTTCAGAACTTGATTTGTAATAATGTTGCCATCCACTAGGTGGTGCTGCATCTCCTTGCATGTGCAGGTTGAAAGAAAGATAAGACACATCATAAAACTGAGCTCAGTGGACTGATTTACGATGCATGTCTCCACTCTGTTTGTCTGTTTTAAGCTTTGAGTGCAAAACAGTCTCAAATTTCTGTGTGAACATTTATTTAGACCAACAGGAATGTGTTCCCCTCCCCTCTTCAGCCTAACGAAGGGGGCGAGATATCCCCGAAAGCTTGCTGTTACATCATGTATGTTTGTTAGCCATAAAAAGTTATCATATCTACAAGATTACTTGGTTTCTCTCACTGAGAACAATCACACATTACCATTACACACTAAAGGGGAAACCACTGGGGGACACTGACATGGGAAAGGACTTGGGGGTTTTAGATAATTGTAAGCTTAACTGGGGCAACCAGTGTCAGGCAGCTGTTGCCAAGGAAAACAAGTTCATAAGATGTGTTAGAGCACAGAAGACGCGTGGCTGAAGTATATCTCACAGCTCCATATTATAAGTATATTATGTATATACCAGCAGCTTGCAGGAAGGAAACACATTACAGTTAGTGGTCAAGGGAAGGTTCCCCTTTTTATTACATACACCCTGGTCTTATAGACTTTTGGAACCAGGATACATGATGCTTTCAACATGCGCATCAATCAGCTCCGACATGTGTAATACTGTTTGGACATCGTTTGCTCTATCAGGGAGCATCAAAAGAGGTCTAGGAGTGCAGGATGAGAACATTGGTCTTCCTCTTTACAAGTCACTGGTCAGACCACACATGGAATATTGTGGACAGTTTTGGGCACTGGTACTGAAGAAGGACATATCAGAGCTTGAGCGGGTACAAAGGGGGCAACTAAAGTAATAAATGGAATGGGTGGACTACAATACCCAGACAGGCCATCAAAATTGTGGTTATTTAGTTTTGAAAACAAGAAGGCTGAGGGGTGACCTAATAGCTATATATAAATATATCAGGGGACAATACAGAGATTTCTCCCATCATCTATTTATACCCAGGGCTGTGACTGACAAGGGGGCTCCCTCTACATTCAAATGAAAGAAGGTTTGTACAGACACAGAAGATGGTTCTTTACTATAAGAGCAGTGAGACTATGGAACTCTCTGCTGAGGATATGTTGATGGGCAACTCAATAATAGAGTACAAGAGGGGCCTGGATGCCTTTCTTGAGCGATAGAATATTACATATGCAAATAAGGAAGATGGACCAATACCTCTTCAGCAGCACCTATTGGATGTCAGCATTCCTTCAAATCAATGTCAGAGATCCAATAAGTGGGGCTGCAGAGGTATTGTTCCATCTTTCTAATTTGTATATATTACCCAGAGGAGCATGCATGACCTTATAAGTCTCCTCACTCACCTCCTAGGTATCTCCACACCCCTTCGAGGTGCTCTCCTTAAGGAAAGACAATACCCCTTGTGACCCACAATACTATATGTTATATCACTGAAGACTTCAGAAGGGTTGGTGATCTGGGGATTATTCCGATTGCCAGATTGGAGTAGCGAAGGAATTTTTTTGAGTAAATTGGGTTTTTTGGAATTCCTTTGGATAAACATTGTGGTGGAACAGACTGAACTGGATGGACATGTGTGTTTTTTCAGCCCTAGGGATCCTACCCTGTGAAGGTCTCAGGCCTGAATATGATTTTGTCTTGTCTACCACTTCTTGACACAGTTAAACAGGATTTTCTGGGCATTCTGCTAGCAGTACAACTCAGCAATATTTACTAATCGCATATCCTGTTTAGCTGGAACCAACAACATAATGTAACATTGGAATGTGAAAACACACGTTACTGTTCAATTTAAGATAACATCTCTAACCAGCAATGTATGCTTATGTAAAACATCTGCCCTGCGTCATGTTACTATATAGGTTTGGACATATGTAATAAGGGTAGATTGCTTTTAGACACAGCCCTGATTTCTGTATCCATTGCTTTCTCACGGCGACTGCTGTAACCACCTCTGATTTGGAGCCTCACAGCATATTGACAGAAAGATTGAATTTCCCTAACAAATTGGCGCACGACGTGGGGCTTGGAGTAACAAGAGGACCACCTACACCTCGAAACCCCACGGACCCAGATGGGATAAGGAGCCTCTCGCAACCACGCATTGACAAAAACTGCGCAGTTAGGTAAGATTTTATTTTGCCACAATCTATCCGTTCTTCTTGGCAGCTCCTTTTTTACGGTCCGAGGGGTAAGAGGTGCATGACTCTTATAAATCTTCATGCATTTTAAGAAGCTAAGAATGCAGAAGCTAAGCGAAATCTGTCAGAGCAGGTTGCAACACTTCATGCTGAGGTGTCTGACCTAGAATATAGACTGGAGAAGAGTGCTGTGTGCTTGGATTCTGTGGAAGAGCAGAAAAGAGAAATGCAAGAGGAGTTAGAAGCTACAAGGTCGCAGTATGAAGAGAAGACAGCTGCCTGTGATAAGCTTGAGAAGGTTAAAGTACATCTTCAGCAAGAGATAGAAGATGTTTCTGTGGAGCTTGGTCTCCAAAAGGAGCTTGTGTCCAAACTAAGAAAGACGCAGAAAATATGTGAAAATCAGCTCTGCAAGATATGTCACTGAATGTGAGCGTGCTGAAGAAAGGGTCTGTAAGGAAAAGACTGAAGGGTTAACTTTGACACGCACCCTGAAAATGATGTCAGGGAAAAAGGGCTGTTCCAAAAGTTCGCCAAGAGTTCAAGCGTGAAGATGAAACGCTGGGCAGCACAAAAGAGAAGGGCTTGTGGAAGATTCCCGATAATGATGCTGGAAAGCGAACTCTGGTACAAAGAAAACACAAGGGTGTGGTCCAACAACCGGTGGCCGAAATGAAGAATTGTAAAAACAAGACACAAGTGGTGAAGCATACCGAATTAGGTGGTGACCTGGGCACTCCAGGTGAACAATTTGTAAAGACGTGGACGGTCTGGAGGAAAGAAATCACACCTGTAAACAAAAGAAAAGTCATTAAGGTGAGAGCTGAGCAAAAGATGCAGACTGAACAGACCTCTGAAGTACAAGAGGCCAAGGAGAAGGCAGAAAGGGAGGCTACTGAAGGTCTCAGAAGTGGCAGCAGAAATCTTGAAAGAACTGCAGCAAGAGTATAATGACCTCAAAAAGCAAACCAAGAAAGTGAAGAAATGGGTTGTCCAGGTGGTAGAAGCCTATCACAGGGATGCTGGCTCCAAGGACCAACTCATCAGTGAACTGAATACTACTAAGCAAAAGTTTGAAGATCTTGAAGATGAGCTACAAGCCACAGAGGATACAAAATTGCACTTGGAAGTCAACCTGCAAGCTGGGAGGGCACAGTCTACGAGAGATCTGCAAGGATGTGATAAGCCGAGTGAAGACAAGAAGAGAGAACCTGTCAGACAGGTAAAAATAGAAAGAGACCCCCAAGCCTGGAGTTTTGACCCTAGAGGGCCAAAAGAGAAAAGTGTGATATGGCATACGGCCTTTATCAAAGGAAGGGGGGGTATGTAGAGGTGCACTACAGAGAATGGCCTGTAGGGGGCAATAGACAGGCATTCTGGTGCATGAGAAAAGGGAAAACGCCCATAGGTGTGGTCAGGAAGTTGGATATAATGGTACATTCCTGCGACACCCAGGGAGATGTTGGCTGAGAGAGCCAGAGAGGACCTGTGCAGCAGAGCTAAGCTGCTGCAGGCCGGTAGCCTAGGAAAGGTCAGAGTCCGACAAGGGTGACCACCCTAACCTTAACACCCAGGTGGGGTGTGTATGTGGACTTTTATGTTTTGTTGAAAAACATTATATGGACTCTGTTTACATTGGTTGTGCTGTGAATAAAGACTGGCAGGTGCCAGGTTTTAAAGGAAATCCGCGTCTCCAGAGAGTACTTCCATGTGGTTGGTGCCCATTCCGGTCTGAGAGTTGGCGATCCGCAGGCAAGTGCACCCCGCTTGCTTACAGTGTACGAAGAGCCTGTATGCGAGTGGTAAATGAAATATATAGTGTTGGATGTCTGAAAATGAAATGAGAAAGAAATGATCAAACACTGGGCATAGGAAAATATTGAAGGAGTCCTCTCTGTCCCTCTCTAACATAACGCAAGACAAAGAAGAGGGTGTAGAACAGTTCTATTTTCAACTCCAGCAGCGATGGTCTGATTTAAAGTATAGTGGTATGCAAGAAATGGGTGAACATGTACTTAGTATGGCCTTTGTAGGTTTATGGGAACCCCTAAAATCTAAACTCACAGACGATAGGCCAGAGTGGAGACAGTCTGAATCTCCGGCCCTTTTACAGACAACAAAGGGCATAGAGTTAAACTTAAAGAAATAAAAAAAGGATGTTTGGACAGTCCTGCCACAAGGTGCGCAGAACTCTCCAAACATGTACACCCAAGCACTCCAGTCTGTCTTGCAGGCCTGGACTCCGCCTGATGGGACTGTGCTGCTGCAATATGTTGATGAAATTCTGCTTTGTGCTGAGGATCTGAAAACATGTCAATCTGCATCCATTTCTCTTCTAAAATTTTTAGCTGAAAATGGCTGCAAGGCTTCAAAGGTAAAATTACAGCTTTGTAAACAAAATGTGTTTCTAGGCCCTTGCCTAGATCAAGGGACCAAACATCTCACAGAAGAACGCAAAGCTGCAGTTCAAGACATTTCTGTACCTTTTTCTGCTGCGAAACTTCGCACCTTTTTGGGACTTGTCTCAAACTGCCGTCCTTGCATCCGTTGCACTGAACTTTCTGGTCATGCGACAGCAGTATTGATGCAAAAACATGGAGAACATCCACAGCAACTTGGGTATTACTCCATGAGAATGGATCCAGTGGCCCAAGGAGCCCCCTTCTGTGTCTGTGGGGTGGCTGCAGTACAAGTAATGGTTTACAAGTCTTCTGACTTGGTTCTGGACTACCCCCCTAGTGGTTCTCACCCCTCATAACATCCAGAGTATACTCACTCAAGTACAACCTAAACATCTGTCTCTAGCTCGTCAAATTCGGCTACAATGTGCTCTTTTAATACCTCCCCCTAATATTTCTTTTCAATGTTGTAATACCTTGAACCCGACTACTCTTCTTCCAATCTAGTATCCTGGTTCAAATGGGGGAGGGAGAGGCATAGGTGATCTAGGTATTACAGATCAGCTATTTTTTTTAATTTTTTGCAATAAGATCGTTCATTTTTGAAATATAATATCAGCATGATTGTCTAGCATTGATGCAACAAGAAAATTCAGGTTTTAAAAACAGCTACTCGAACCCCTGTTGACTGCATATTTTGAGCTTTTTGTAGATGGTACCAGGGTGAGGATGGGCAACTCCACACCGGATATGCAGTGGTCACACAAAAAGATGATCTAAAAGCAGAAGCATTGCCTCCGCATGTCTCGGCACAAGAAGCGGAACTAAAAGCCCTCACTGAGGTTTGTAGAGTGGCAGAAGGTAAGGCTGCAAACATTTACACTGATTCCAGGTATGCATTTGGCATAGCTCATGATTACGGCCCAATATGGAAGGCCAGACCCTTTTTTATTTCAGCAGGACAGCCAATTAAGAATGGTGCAGCAGTACAGAGTTTCATGAAAGCCCTCCTGTTGCCTGAAGAAGTAGCAGTTCTTAAGGTGAAAGCACACCCAAAGCCGACAACAGAGAAGCAAAAGGCAATGCCTTCACAGAAAGCACAGCAAAGGCAGCGGCCCTCAAGCCGTGGAAGAAAAAAGAAAAGAAGATCCTGACAGCATAAGTCAGTGACGAAAACTTAGGACATTGACTAAACTTTGGACATTGATAAAAATTTGGACATCGATATGTTAAGGACTTTACAGTTACAAGCCAGCAAAGAAGAAAAGGATAAATGGGAGTAGCAGAACAGGATGGCATATGGCGAACAGTCATTAGAACTTGCCTACCACGATACCTGTACCCCATGATGGCCCAGCTGATCCATGGAAAGACTCACCTATCGAAGGCAGCTATGCTACTGACATTTGAGAGAGAATGGGTGGCCCCTGGGTTCTCTGTAGCTGCTGCATCATTTGTCCAGTCTTGCATGATCCGTGCCATAAGCAACTGAGGACAGAAGGTAAAGGCCCCGCAAACACACTTGCCTAGGCCACTCTACCCATTTCAGAGATTGCAAATTCACTACATTCAGCTCCCACGTGTTGGGAAGTATGAATATGTGCTTGTTGTTGTTGATATCTTTTCAGGTTGGGTTGAGGCCTACCCTGTTACCAAGGCAACCGCACAGGCAACTGCAAAGAAGCTCATGAATTAGGTAATCTGCAGGTATGGAATACCAGAGGTAATCGAGTCAGACGGAGGAAACATTTCACAGGTGAAATCATGCAATATATCATGTCTGTTCTGGGTGTATCTCAGGCTTTTCATACATCTTATCCACAGAGTAGCGGAAAAGTAGAAAGGATGAACGGTACCCTAAAATTAAAAATACAGAAAGCAATGCAGGAAATGGGCAAACCATGGACTGAGTGACTTCCATTAGCCCTTTTTTCAGTAAGATATGTACCTAGCAGAAAGACTTATCACCATATGAAATTTTGCTTGGGTGTGCACCAAGACTGGGTCTGTATTTTCCACAGCAGTTGCAGGCCCAGTATGGTGCGCTAACTGACTATGTTATGTCTCTTAGTACTCGTCTGAAGGTAATGCACAACCAGGTGTTGTGCATTAACTCCCTTAAGGAAATGCATGACCTACAGCCCAGACAGTGGGTGGTCCTAACAAGACACATAAGGAGGGCTTTGGAGCCCAGGTTTGATGGTCTGTATCAGGTGCTATTGACAAGCACTTCTGTCAAATTGGAACGCAAAACTAACTGGGTACACGCCTCTCATTGTAAGAAAGTGCAAAACTCAGAAGAAAAATGAGGTGGTTAGCTTGTGTGTTATCAGGTATACTGTAATGTACATAAGAGTCTATGCGGTAACCCCTGGAGGACTGTTAAGAACAGTAAAGAGGGCAGAGGAAGATGGACAGATGACTTGTAGTTGGGGATGGAATTCTCACACAAAAATACGTACACAGGATAACGTTACGTGTGCAGCTAACTCCCAATGTGCGTTTGCAAATTGTACTATAAAAGGGGATTACAGCACTATATAGCCCCACAGTAGGGTTTATAGGATGATCCTACTATCAAGCTGTAGAAGGGAGAAACATGAGTTTACATGTACACAGTCTGGTAAAAATAGAATGTTTTTCCCTAGATCAAGGATGTATGGCTGAATTAGATCATCAGTATGATTATAGTAATCAAATCATTAGAATGTAAAACAACCATAACAGGTGCCAGTGGCATTAATTTCACCATAGACTTGACAGATAAATATACAGTACTATGTATAAATGCTACGCGATGATAATATGGTAAGAATACCACGTACCTGTATGAAGGTGTCCACAAAGAGCCAGAAAACCATTGTGCATTTTAATATTTCTTTTCCGGCAATCAAACCCTCCACCAGAGTAAAACGAGAATGGTATGATACCCTATTAGGGGGGATTGGTACAGGTGGAGGGGGTTTTGAACTCTATAGATTTAGAGGTGATGAAGAATAAAATGGCTGGGGTAGAACAGGATGTTTCTAAATTGGTAAATGTTCCAGCACAATGGATGCCTTCCTTGTTCCTTCCCCAACACCTTATGCTCGGTTATGATAAAGATGTATTAACTCTTTTTAATTTGAGCTTTGCATTACAATATAATTTATTTCCAAATGTAAGCGATTTTATAAAATACACACAATGTAATCTGCAATATATGTATATGCTACATGAGAGAGGCAAAGCGCAGTCGAACCTCATGACCAATAATGAGAGATAATGGAGAAATATATTCAAAAATAAGGGAGCATGGATACAGCCTAAAATAGAAAGCGTAAAATGCACAACTGAGTATTGTACATGCTCTATGATATATTTCCAGGTAAAAAGCACCGATCTGATGTGCAAGTTTATACTTTTACCTGTGATATTTGGGCCACCACTATACCCAGCACAATACTGGTTACCTAAATTTGAAGGTGTAATGGTGGATACAAATAATAAGACACATAAAATAGACACCTGTGAAAAGACCTTAGATGGTCTAGTTTGTGGTCAGGGGAAATCACAATATGAGCCATCCATGTTTGTTACAACATTCAGTCGGTATATGCGACTGGGCGGGTTTGCCAATTACTTATCACATGAAGATAGAAATAGGACCACAAAGAGGCCCGGAGGTCAATTACAGCGGGGACCGGGTCGTCTTAGCCAGATTCCGAGTTGGTCGCGCATACCTGGGAACAGAGTCCTGGGCCCGGGCGCTAGGTGACCTCAGCATAATCTCTATAGACCTCAGAATCCTAAAATCTTATAATCCTAGTGAGGGGGCTTCATGGTGGCTGCCCACGACCCCTCTACGCCTTGCAATATCTCGCATTGTCGCTCACTTACAAGCATACTCAAGACTGTAATGTCGATTGGAAAACTAATAAACATATTTTGAAAGAAATAGGACCACAATATATTTGTAGAGTAACAAATCAGAAAAACACCACCTGGAAACAACGTAATTAGAGATGAGCGAACGTACTCGTTAAGGACGATTTCGCAATCGAGCATCGTTATTTTCGAGTACCTGGCTACTCGGGTGAAAAGATTCGAGGGGCGCCGTGGTGGAGCGGGGGGGGTAGCAGTGGGGAACAGGGGGGAGCTCGCTCTCTCTCCACCCCACTCCCCTCTGCAACCTCCCGCTCACCCCCGGCGCTCACCCGAGTAGTCAGGTACTCGAAAATAGCGATGCTCGATTGCGAAATCGCCCTTAACGAATACGTTCGCTCATCTCTAAACGTAATGTAACATTGGAATGTGAAAACTGTTACTGTTCAATCTAAGAGAACATCTCTAACCAGCAAGGTATGCTTATGTAAAATAAGTTCATCTGGCATAAAACCCGCCCTGCGTCATGTTACTATATAAGTTGTGACATACGTAATAAAAGGTAGATTGCTTTTAAACACAGTCCTGATTTCTGTGTCCATTGCTTTCTCACGGTGGCCTCCATAACCACCTCTGATTTGGGTCCTCACAGCATATTGACGGAACGATTGAATTTCCCTAACATACCCACAAGCGATATTTTTTTCTTGCGCTGCAAGAGTGAGTGCCTCACAGCACTAAGAGAAATCTGCGATATCGCTCATTGTCTTAAACAGGGGCGGCGGAAGCAGCGCCAGCCCCATTAAAAACATAGGGAGTACATTGCGGACTTCTGCCACAGCTGTGACAGTATGGCAGTGGATTCCTTCATCCCTGTGGATGAAAGCAATGAGTTGCAGGCAAACACCACAGGGCTCAACCAATCAGAGGTAGCGCTTTCTGGGGTTGTGGATTTTTCAATCCCCAACCTCCTGAAAAAGAAGTCGACTGCCAGGACCGCAGAGAAGACCCGGACAGCTCTTCCAGGAGAGTAAATTTTTTTTTTTTATATAGCTAGGGCTGATTTTCAGGAAAGGGCTTACATTTCAAGCCCTTCCCCAAAAAATCATTGCTGCGGTGTTCGCCCTGTACTCCCTATGTTTTCAATGGAGCTGGTGCTGCTAAAGAACAATGAGCGATATCGCTGATTTTTCTTAGCGCTGCGAGGCTTGAGTGAAAAAAAAATCCCAAATTAGTATGAAACCATTGAAAATTTAAATCATTGCTTTCATAATCATGCATTTTCACTCGCTCTAGTATCAGGCGAAAACAAATCGCTAGTGAGAAGGAGCCCTAACATATTAAGTTACTAGCACTTCATTCGCTTTCAATGTGGAGACACCCGAATTGTTAAATATTTCAATCACACCCAATGAAATGATTGCAGGACGGACGGTACATGCTTGTCCAGAGCTCCCTTCATGCTGACATCCAAGCAGAGGGAGAAGCGATCCCCGCAGTGACAGGCAGAACAGTACAATTCATTTACAGAATCAAATCTGAGTGCTTTAGCGTCGGTAGAGAGGCTTGTTATGAGAATGAATGAGAAATAAAAGACAGAGCGCCCCTTAGGGGTATGAGTGATATGATGGGAGATGCACTCAGGGATGCATGCTGGTCTAAGCTTCTCTCCGACATATAGGCCAGTGATTGGGATCGGTGCGCCGGCCTCGCTGCGCTGAATAACCAATGGCTGTTATAATTAGGAGGATGTAGTGGAGAAAACAAACAGCCCCCAGCGGGACCTTATTGGTTAGAAATAGCGCCTTACAGTCAGGGGTGAGAATAAGACTTTCTTTATTGTTACCAGCAAGGTAATGTATTCTGATGTAACATGTCTCTGCAGATAATAGTACATCTACTGCTTACATCACAATATAGAAGGCTACAAAAAGAAGAGGCATGATGGGAAAAGAAAAAACATACAAAGAATATGTAAAGTAATCCCCCAGACCAGAAGGGTGTATAACACCTGCTGTTTTTGTTCTCTGCCATTGTCCCTACTACCCGCTGGTTCAGGGTCCCGTTTTCAGTCACCCAATATGGCTGCCACGACTTTCTAGTGACCTACTGCACACTGTGCATTGGTTCCTGATTGGCCAGCACTGATCACGTGGGCATCGCTGGCCAGTCAGACAGCAGGTATAGTACATTGGTAGTCTAACTTCACCAATCCAGTGAGGCAGATTAGATAGTCTGAAGATTGGAGGACATTTATAAAGGTTTTACACCAGTTTTCTGGAGTAAAAAAGTTGCAAAAGCATGTGCAAGGGGCGCTTGCTGATAAATTAGGAAACTATTCAGCCCTTTCTGTCAGCTCCGCCACTTTTGGAAAATAGGGTGGGGCTTGTTGGGAAGTGCTGAGCACTCTATCAGGATGATCCTCGGCCGCACACACAAGGGGGTCACAGCAATGTCTGCACAACATTGTCACACTTTCGTGTCAATGACAAACCAGAATCGTTCATTTCTCATTCAGGTTCAGCCTGCAAAAAAAATTATCACCGACTCATTAACTCTTCATGCAGTTTAAACACGGATCACTCAGTGTGTCACATAGGAATTACGTGTCACATAGGAAGGTGAAACACTGAACTATAAGAGAACAAGAACTGAGAATGAGAATCCTGCAGTCTAAACAGGCTGCATGAGAGCGAACAATCGGGTGATGACATCACCAGCTCATTCTCTCGGGGCAAACGAGAATTGTGCATTTTTCACTTTGTCTAAAAGGCGCTTTATACTTATAATACTTCAAGGATCCAGATTACAGTTGACTGCAGGGTAAGTCAATTTTTGAGAATTTCGAAAATCCAGGCTAATTCTATACAAAAAAAAACAAAACAGCTCTTACTGGCTGCTCGATGTCTGTGAATGACCTCATGCATTCAAATTTTTTTTCTTTTTAAACCATATCAAATAGGAATATTAACTTTTCTCTATGAAATCTCTCATATCAGTTTTCAGAATTTGATTCCTTTAAAACAATTTACTTAAAGAAATTCAAAACGGCTCGTCCACTTTGTGACATCTATGATGAGCTCCATGTTTGGCATTATAAGTAAACATTTCTCGTGTTTTGAGCATTAAAAGGACTTCGCTCTAATGTGAGTTCTCTGATGTGAAGCAAGATTTGTTTTCTGTATAAAACATTTCCCACATTCTGAACATAAATATGGCTTCTCTCCTGTGTGAATTCTCTGATGTCTAACAAGATCTGATTTATGTGTAAAACATTTCCCACATTCTGAACATGAATATGGCTTCTCTCCTGTGTGAATTCTCTGATGTGCAAGAAGATGTCCTTTAAGTGTAAACCATTTCCCACATACTGAACATGAAAATGGTTTCTTCCCGGTGTGAATTCTCTGATGTGTAACAAGACCTGATTTCTTCACAAAACCTTTCCCACATACTGAACATGAATATGGCTTTTCTCCTGTGTGAGTTCTCTGATGTCTAACAAGTTCTGATTTACAGGTAAAACATTTTCCACATTCAGAACATGTGAATAAGTCCCCTGTGTGAATTCTATGATGACGAACAAGATCTGATTTATCAGAAAAACATTTCCCACATTCAGAACATGTGAGTAAGTCCCCTGTGTGAAGTCTATGATGTCTAACAAGAGACATTTTCAGCTTAAAACATTTCCCACATTCTGAACATGAAAAGGGCTTCTCTCCTGTGTGAATTCTCTCATGTCCATCAAGATTTATTTTATTTGTAAAAGCCTTCCCACATTCTGAACATGAATATGGCCTCTCTCCTGTGTGAATTCTATGATGTCTAACAAGAGAGATTTTCAGCTTAAAACATTTCCCACATTCTGAACATGGAAATGGCTTCTCTCCTGTGTGAGTTCTCTGATGTCTAACAAGATCTGATTTATGGGCATAACATTTCCCACATTCTGAACACGGAAAGGGCTTCTCTCCTATGTGAGTTCTCTCATGTCCAAGAAGATTTATTTTATTTCTAAAACCCTTCCCACATTCTGAACATGAAAATGACTTCTCTCCTGTGTGAATTTTTTCATGTCTAATAAGTTTTGATTTTTCTGGAAAACATTTCCCACATTCTGAACATGCAAATAAGTCCCCTCTGTGAATTTTCTGATGTCCAACAAGAGAGGTTTTCAACCTAAAACATTTCCCACATTCTGAACATGGAAATAAGTCCCCTCTGTGAATTTTCTGATGTCTAACAAGAGAGGGTTTCAGCTTAAAACATTTCCCACATTCTGAACATGAAAAGGGCTTCTCTCCTGTGTGAATTCTCTCATGGCTAACAAGTTTAGATTTTTTTGGAAAGCATTTCCCACACTGTGAACATGAATATGACTTCTCATCTGTGCAAGTTCTTTTGTGTGTAAAAAGACCTGAGTTTTTTGCCAACTGTTTTCCACATTGCAGACTGTTACCCCCGGTGTGACCTGTACTTGTAGTACAATTCTGAGATCGATCAGGAGAAGGTTCCTCATGATTAGGGGGATTATATGATAGATCTGTACTGTTACATCCTGGCTGAACATTAAGGGTAATGAGGTTTTCTCCTGGAGAGTGCTGCACAATATCTTCATCTTCTGCTTTACACTTTAGCGATGACATGAAGTTTCCATCAAAGTCCTCAATGGGATTTTCTGTTAGGATTAAATTTGGATTTAGTGATTTTTTTTCAGCTGCAAAAAGTACCTAACTATATAAAATTCTTACTAGGCTGGAAAAACACCTGCAGCTTTTGATACAGTATTTCAAGTTAAAGCCAGAATTAGACCCAGGAAGAAGATGATGTAAATGGAGGATTTATATGTTTCCTGTTCCCTTTGAATCCAATTCTGGAATTTTTTTTTTTTTAATGAAAAATTACATTAAGAATTGTCCCCAAAACTGCATGTGTGTTTATAGCCTTATGCTTTGTCCAACATCATTAAATGTATCAATGACAACAAACATAATTCAGGTCATAGGATCGAAGGTTCAAGTCCGCTACAGGGAAATAAAAAAAACCTTATATGTAGTAAAAGAAAAAAAGGAACACACAAAAAAAATTAGAATTATTCTTACCATTAATTCCTTTTCCATGAGTCCATCATGACAGCACAGATGGAGGTAGCCAACTATATAAAACTCTTACTATGATGGAAAAAGCCCTGCAGTTTTTGATACCGTATTGCAGGTTAAAGCCAGAATTAGACCCAGGAAAAAGAAATTATAAAAGGAGTATTAATATATTTTCCATTCCCTTTGAATCCACTTCTGGCTTCTTTTTTTTAGGTAAAATATGCACCCAAACTGCATGTGTGTTTCCAGCCTAAGGCCTCGGTCTGCCGAGCGTGTTTTAGGTCCGTTGAAAATGAACGTTTCTAAAAGAGTCAATGGGTTCTTATAGAAGCGTTCATATGCGAGGAATTTGCAGCGCAAATCAGCGCACACCTAAAAAAGATGAATGCACTATATTAGGTGTGCGCCAACAGGAGCTTCCATTGACTCCTATGGGACAAGGAGTTAATGGAAACTCCTGCGCTCGGAATAGATTTCCCGCTGCATACAGCAGGGCATTTAGAAGGTGCTGCCCAGAACATCTTTTAACCCCTTGAGTGGCAGGTTTCCTACCACCCTGTCGTGCCCACCAGGGCAGGTTTTTTAAAATGGTCTAATCATTGAATTTCAACTAATTTTGCAGTTGCGTCTCAAGAGCCATAACTTTTTCATTTTTCCATTGACATGGCCATATGAGGGCTTGTTTTTTACGGGACAAGTTGTGATTTTTTAAACAGGGGGGAGGAAAAAAAGAAATGGGGAAAAAAGAAAAAAAGGGGCCACGTCATTAAGGGGTTAAATAATGTATTAACTTCCTTCTCTGGGTCATTACGACGCACACGGATACCACATGTGTGATTGTATTTTTGATTTTTTTACAAAGTAAAGGGAGACAAGTGTTTTTATAATTTTTTTTATAATTTTGTAACTTTTCTTTTTTTAAATTTTTTTTTTTTTGTCCCTTTAGGGGACTTTCACAGGGACCCATCAGGACCCCTGATCACATTCCGGGGGTCCGATGGTGACAGCCCTTTACATGCTGCAGTGACAGCCCTTTACATGCTGCAGTCACACAGACTGCAGCATGTAAGGGGTTAACAGCAGAGACCGGAGGTTTTCTCTGATCTCTGCTGTAAGAGCAGGTACCTAGCTGTCCTCTGACAGCCAAGCACCAAGCTCTCCCTGCCACAGAGACCATCGGCTTGCTTCTGACAAGCCGATGGTCTCTATGGCAACCTGTAAACAAAGCAGGAGATTGCCGACATATCGGCAATATGTTCTGCTGGTTTTTCAAAGCCCTTGCTTTGTTCTCTGTGGGTCTGTGCAGGCAGAGCACACTGTCACAGCTTGTAGCATTGTGCTCTGCCGCTCCCATAGTGATACATAGCCCGGAAATCTTCCGGGCTATGTTGCTATGAGCAGTGGAGCTCGTCCCGGAAATTTTCCGGGCGTGCCACTCAAGGGGTTAAACGTCCCACTGTCGTCCCAGTAGCCCCACTCCCTCTCTCCCTGCTCTGGGGAAATCCTGAAGCCTTGCGGGGCTTTTCCTCGCTCTTCATGGAGCAGCAGCATTTTTCCAAGTGCAGCTGCTCCAGTGATTGGGCAAAGTTTCATGCGCCGTTCACGAGTTTTCTACAGCGCATTTAGGCGCTCACAAAAAAATTAAAAACGCTCGTCTGACTGAGCCCTTATTTGTCCAAAACCATTAAATGCATCAATGACAACAAACATAATTCAGGTCATAGGATTGAAAGTTCAAGTCCCCTAAAGGGAAATAAAAAAACAAACCTACTATATAGTAAATGGTAAAAAATGGGACATAAGAAAAAAATGTGACTTTTGCTCACTGTCTCTTCCTTGTTTAAATAAAAAGAAAACAATAGAAAAATTGTTTTATCTATAGCAAACCGTGCAAATAGTGTTTTGTTTTTTTGGGCTGCCATTGCGCTGCTATCTCCCGCCATACATAGTGGATGTCAGCTGTTTTTTACAGCTGACACCCACGGGCAACAGCCCTGACATGCCACGCGGCCCAATTGGGGCCGTTAACCCTTTAAATGCCCCTGTCAATTTTGACAGCGGCTTTTAAATCCCCCGAATGATGTTCAGGGGTGCCGTATGGCCCCCCCACAATGAGATCGGGGGAGACTTGCAGGTCTCATGGCAGCCGAGGACTTCTCAAAGGCCCCAGGGCTGCCTTAGCAGACTGTGATGGCTTGATAGACTGCCTGTCAGAATGCAGTATGATGTAATGATACAGCAGAAGCGATCAAAGCATTGCTAGTTGTGGTCCCCTCTGGGGATAAAAAAAGAATATAAAAACAAAAACAATAGTTTTACTAATCTTTAAAAAAAACAAAAAAGTAATAAAGTAAAAAAAAAAAAAAAACGTTTGCCATATTTACAATAAAAGAATCTAAATAATAATGCAAAAATACATATTTGGTATAGCTGCATCCATAAAGGTCCAATTTATCAAAGTTACGCATTATTTACCCCGCACGATGAACATCGTTCAAAAAAAAAAGTAAAGAACTCCAGAAATGCACTTTTTTGGTTACCCTGTCTCTAAGAAAAAAATTTAATAAAAAGCGATCAAAAAGTTGTATATTTTCAAAAACGGTACTAACGGAAAGCGGACGATTTACGAATGCGGCAGATGTTTTCTTCATCCCCGCATGGAAAAATAATTCCCTGCTGCACCTGTCACATCTGTAACAGGTGCAGCAGAGGAATTCTAAATCCCCACGGGGATGAAGAACGCTTGTGTGAAGCCACCCTAACTGACACAGTACATTTTTTCTGCAGGTCGGTATGATAACAATGATACCAAAATTCTTATTTTTTTCCGATGCATTCAAAGTCCTAGAACATTTTCCTTTTTCCATAGACCGCGCTCTGTGAGGGCTTATTTTTTGTGAGACGAGCTGTAGATTTTATTGGTACCATTTTGTGGTGCAAATGGCTTTTTTGATCTCTTTTATTGCTTTTTTTCGGAGGCAAAATGCAACTTTTTTTTTAACATTTTTCTTTTTTGTACATTATTTTTATCTTTTTTTTTTTTTTTTTTTTTACACTATTTGTGCCTCTGTAGGGGACTTGCACCATAGCACCTATGATCGCTATGATAAGGCATTGCAGGGCTTCTGTCCTGCAATGCCTTATTGCTTGTATTAGTGATCACAAATGCTGGCAATGCAAGACGCTTATATCTGGCATCCTGTTGCCATGGCAAACCATCGGGCTATCTGTGATTATATCGTAAGGGTCCGATGTCGTCAGAGAGGGAGTGCGCTACATAGATCGCTTCAGGGTAGGAGTTAATAGCGGGGGTGGATGCTCCCATGCACCCCAGCCGTTGCAGAGGGAGCCCGGCTATCGGTGACAGATGGTTTCCGCTGCTGGATAGCGCAGGATCTTTTCAGATCTCACGCCATCCAC
This sequence comes from Eleutherodactylus coqui, assembly GCF_035609145.1. Taxonomy (NCBI): domain Eukaryota; kingdom Metazoa; phylum Chordata; class Amphibia; order Anura; family Eleutherodactylidae; genus Eleutherodactylus; species Eleutherodactylus coqui. The sequence continues at coordinate 40,801,008 of NC_089837.1, forward strand.
AGGGCATAAGTGTAGGTCCAGTTGCGCTAAGTACCTCCCTGCCCGGATGTTCGGTTACGCCCTGTGGCAGGAAGGGGTTAAAATGGTGAGATCCTAGTTTAAATGTCATACTACTCACATGGAAATGCACTGCAGAAGATGATATTAAGGCTTCAAGACAACCAACAGTGCCTGCCTGTGCCATAGTGTCGGGGAACAAGATTTTGAAAAAAATAAATATATATAGTGTTATATATACTGTATTTTGTATGACTCTTCTTACCCTGTGATATCGGAGGCTGGTGGTCCTCTATCTTGATGTCCTCATGCAGATCCTTGTGTTCTCCTAAATACTCCCACTCCTCCATGGAGAAATAGACAGCGACATCCTGACACCTTATAGGAACCTGACAACACAATGATAACGTCATTACCCAGACTCCTCTAGTGCTGTTACTGTATAATTACCCAGCATTCCCAGCAGGGTCACCTCTCCAGTCAGCAGCTCAGTGATCTTGTTGGTGAGTTCTAGGATCTTCTGCTCATGTATCGGTAAGTGAGGAGGAGCCTCTGTGATGGGGCTCTGGCCCCTGCCCCATCCTCCTGACCCATGGAGAGGACTGTTGGGAGTCGTACCGTCACCCAATGTCTTCTTCACTATTACGTAATCCTGTGTGTGGAGAGAGACACAGAGAACTGAACTCAGTATTCCTCCCTCAGTAGAAAGTGGGAGATTGTGATCCAAAGATGGACTACAAAAATTGATCAGGAAAGACATAAAGATCTTAAGGCTCTTTTCTTCAGAGCCTCCAGCACCGACTGCAGGACTTTTCCATCTTATAAAAATGCCGGACTGGTGCATCAACCAAATACATAAGTACTGCCCCTTTGGGTGTTAGTCTTGGAGTTTTTAGGGTTTCAGCAGGGTTAGCCCACATTGAGTGGGGTCGCTCTTGTCAGGGCGATTGCTCCACAGATAGGCTGGGAGATCACAGGGCCTTTTATAGTAACAATGTGCTATCAGAACATCGCCTCTAATTTAGACCTTTGATCCCTGAAAAATCATCTATTTATTCGGTACCGCGAACATCAGAGTTAGAATCAACAAACTGTGATTACTGCAGTAATACCTTCTGTATAACCCCTGACCCCAAGACAAACCAATATTCTTTATTATTCTGTGTATATACTGAGGTTAATGTTATAACATATTTCTAATAAAGCAGTATATTGGTAAAGCGGTATCCTTCTGCAGTGATCAGCACCTTGTTGTTGGTCCCGTCATTATATATCATTATTACAGTGAGGTTTGTTCCCCAAAGAGAAGGTAAAGGAGAGAACATGATGGAAACCTTCATATATTGTATGTTACAGGAGGGAAGACACTAAACCCATGAACAAGGGGCCCAATCTGACATTAATGGGAGGGAAGATAGAAAGCAATGTCAGAAAATATCATTTTACTGAAAGAGTAGCAGATGCTTCCAGCAAACTTCTAGCGGATGTGGTTGGAAAATCAAAACTAAGTGAATTTAAAGGGGCATCCAGTGAAAACACATTTTATTTATCTGCCCCTTCACCCGCTCTTCTCTCTCACTCTGGGCCTCTCTGATGTACATTGCAGTTACTTCCATGCAGTGTAGCCTTTTGTCTGATACATATCAGACACCATCTTCATTTTTAGATTTCTCTTCCTCTATGTTGTTATCAGTGACATGATGCATCAGTAGAGCATCACATGACCAGCTACAGCCAATACCATCTGTCTGCTGAGATAATCATAACCCCTTATATTCACCTAAACCACAGACTACATGTAAACAGTCAGAAGCGTGAGCTGCCACTTTATTATAACTGTGAAATAGGAGCCTCTAAGGCCTCATGTCCCCGGGCCGCACTGTTTCCTTGTGCAGGATCCCGCAGCGGATTCCACCCGGCCGGCAGACATGAGGCCAAAAAATACATCATGCTCACCTATCCGGACACTGTGGGGCTCTCGTCCGTCACAGACGGATCTTCTTTTCTCTGCACAAGGGATGCGCCTGGGACGCCAGCGGCATGCTGCGCCTTTTTTTTAAACTCCTGCTTTCCCGCGGTCCCCAGCACGTCCGCAGTGTCAGCTGTGGTCATGCCGCTGATTCGGACAGCTTCCATTGACTTTAATGTAAGCCTACGAAAGCCGTTTAGCTGCAAACACACAGAAAACAAAGCACGCCGTTTTTTTCTGCGTGTGTGATCCACACGCTGGGGAAAGAAAGTGACATCCAGGCGGATGCCTAATGATAGTCTATGGGGATATTGAACGGTGGATCATCAGCCCGGGTGACCCAAGCGGATTCCACAATCCAATTATACCCGTGGTCATGAGGCCCTAAGAAGCAGCAGTAGGATTTCCTATCCCCCAAGAAGAGCCTGTGTGGTACAGTCCACATATTTTCATCATTCTGAAAGGCCCAAGGAAAAAACTACGACCACTGGTGGCACATGAGCTTATTAACTCCTTCACGACAAAGAACAAAAGGGTACGTCCTGGAGCATCGGGGTATGTATGAAGAGAGGTCGCGGGGCGACCTGTCTTCATACAGAGCAGATATCAGCTGTTTATTACAGTTGACACCCGCGGGCAATAGCTGCAATCAGCCGTGCGGCCAATCGCGGCTATTAACCCTTTAAATGTCGCTGTGAATTCTGACAGTGGCATTTAAATCCCCTGAACGATGTTTGGGGGTCCTGTACGGCCCCTCCCACGGTGAGATCGCGGGCGCCATGCAGGTGTCATGGCAGCTGGGGGCCTTCTGAAAGGCCCAAGGGCTGCCTTGGCAGACTGCCTATCAAGCCATCTCCGTGGGGTGGCTTGATAGACTGCCTGTCAAAAAGCAGTATGACATAAAAAATTAAAAAATTATAAAAAGTTTAAATCACCCCGCTTTTGCCATATCTATAATTTAAAAAAACAAAACAAAAAAAAAACAACAAAATCATAAAATAAAAATACATGTTTGCTATCGCCGCGTGCGTAAAAGTCCGATCTATCGGCCTATATCACTTATCAACCAAGATATAAAAATTTGGGCCAAACTCTTGGCCAGGAGAATTTATACCTGCATTAATAGACCCTAAACAAGCTGGATTCGTCACAGGCAGAGAGGGTAGGGAAAACAGCGTAAGACTACTCCATGCCGCGAAATATGCCCAAACTCGCAAAATCCCAATGGCCTTTGTTAGTACCGACGCGGAGAAAGCGTTTGATAGGGTGAGCTGGATCTTTATGGAAAGAGTACTCCACAGATTCAATTTCCCCACTCCCTTGATTGCAGCTATATTCTCTCTTTACACAAAACCACACGCGAGACTAAAAGTAAATGAAGCGCTCTCGCCGCCATTCGACATCCGTAATGGGACACGACAGGGCTGCCCTCTTTCCCCCTCGCTTTTCATTCTCACCATGGAGCCCCTCCTCCAATGGGTAAGGCAGGACCCGGACATTAGAGGTCTGAGCGTACACTCACACACACTATCGTTGGCCGCATTTGCAGATGATATAATGTTTGTAATCACTAAACCAGAGAGAAGTCTTCCCAGACTCACTGCACTCTTGGAGGACTTTGGCTCTCTCTCAAATTTCAAGGTAAGCTTCACCAAATCCACAATCCTCAATATCTCAATCCCAAAAACACAAAGTGCGCTGTTGAGGTCCAGCTCACCCTTCACATGGTCGGAGACAGCGATAGACTATTTGGGGGTAAGGCTTACTAAAAGAACTGAGGACTTATACCTGCATAATTTTCAACCCTTAATTCCCCAAGTAAAATCCCTCCTGCGCTCATACGATCTCCCATTCCTCTCGTGGTTTGGGAGGAAAAATATCCTAAAATCATACGTACTCTCTATAATTATTTACAGACTGCGCATGATTCCTATTCACCTCCCACTCTCCTGTTTCAAATCCTTGAGAACTCTCTTCACGAGTTATGTGTGGAAACAAAAAAGACCCAGGCTTGCATATAGCTTAATGACGAGAAGGAAGTCAGAGGGAGGGGTGGACTTGCCAAGCGTCCAGGACTACTACCAAGCTACTCAACTTAGCTACTGGATGGACTTGACACACCCACCCAGAGATCTCCTGCTACAGAAGTTGGCGATGGCCTCACACGGCGACACCCTGCTGGAGGACCTATGGTTCCCAGTTAAAAACCAGTACAGAGCGAAAAACTTTAACCCCTTACTCAGAGGCCCCTGCGAGATCTGGGACAGACTTAAAAATCGCTGGCCCCAGACCCCTCCCCGATGACACCAATCTGTGGCTTAAGCAGACTATTAGGGATCCACCACGACCCAGGATCCTCCAGTATATGGAAACAACTTGAGAATAGTAAGATAGAGGACGTCCAACATCAAGCCCACAAACCCCCAGAAGCCATTTTAACCACGCTGGCGCCCAACAACTCGCTCTCCTTTCTACATGCAGCACACGTCAAAGGAGTTCTGAAGGAATTTCTGTCCACATATAAGTCAACTAGACCTAAAACAAGTTTTGAAAACAGTCTGGGAGCAACTACGCCCACTGCCAGAAAAATATCCACCATAAGAAAAAAAACTTTATAGCCCCCCCATATTTACCAAACCTAATTTCCTAACCTCTTGGGAAAAGGAGCTGGGTATCTCCCTGTCGACGGCGGACACTAAATTAATTCTTGACCTGGCCTACGGACTTTCTCCTTGCGTACTCATGCAAGAAAGCCACTATAAATTACTAGTCAGGTGGTATAAAACCTCCCCAATGGCTATATAATTACAAATTAGCCCCACATAACAGATGCTGGAGATGCGACGCCGAAATAGGGACCTTTCTTCACATTTGGTGGGAGTGTTCAGGTTTCATTGCGTTCTGGAAGGAAGTGGAAAAGGACCTAAAGGCCCTCTCCCCGGCACTAACAATCACACCAGACATGGTTTTTTTGTGGAAACCATCCATGCAATTCCATCCTCGCAAAAACAAATTAATAGCCCATTTACTAGACGCTGCAAAAGCATTAATACCACTATACTGGCTACAGCAAACCCCACCATCCCCAAAACAGTGGAGGGAAAAAGCCGATATGATCTGCAGCCTAGAAGAGCTTACAAGCTGGAAGAGCGGCACCCATGAGGACTTTATTTTGACCTGGTTCCCCTGGAGCGATATGAGAAGAAATGTCAGGGATCAGCACCAGCTGAGCCCTGACGAAACATGAGGGGGCTAGGAGTGAGCCCCAAACTTCGCTGCCCTCCTGCCACCCACCAACTGGCGGAGGAGGAGGCAGCTCTCAGACGACTGGAGATAGTGAGAGGTGGATGGGCCTCGGGCGTTGAACGCGGATGCAGCATCAATTCCAATAGGCAAACACTGATGCAGAAGAGGTAGGAGAGAGTACGACCCGCATGGAGCCTACATACGTTTTACAATATGCTGATTGAAGTGTAAAAAAAATTTTTTAAAGTGTTAATACAAATCTGATTTATAAAAAAAAAAAAAAAGGCCGATCTATCAAAGTAGCACATTATTTTTCCAGCACGGTGAATGCCGTCCAAAAATGCACTTTTTAGTCACCCTGTCTCCCAGAAAAAAGCAATAAAAAGCGTTAAAAAAAGTCGTATGTATTCCGAATCGGTACTAACGTAAGCTGCAGGACGTCCAGCAAAAAATAAGCCCTCACTCAACTATGTCGACAGGAAAATAAAAAAGCTATTGCGCCCAGAAGATGGCGGCAGAAAATAATTGAAAAAATAAAAATAAAAAGGAGTAGTACAGTAGAAAAAAAACAAAAAAAAAAAACTATAAAAGTTTGGTATCGTAGTAAATCGCACTGACCCAAAGAATAAAGTTATCAGGTCATTGTTGCAGTTTGTTCGCCGTAGAAACAAGACGCACCGAAATGGCAGAATGCGGTTTTTTTCCATTTTACTCCACTTAGAATTTTTTTTTACGTTTTTCAGTACATTATATGGTACAGTAAATGGTACCATTTAAAACTACAACTCCTCCAACAAAAAACAAGCCCTCATACAGCGACGTCAATGGATAAATAAAGGAATTACAATTTTTTTTGAAGGGGGGGGGGGGACGAAAAGGGAAAAACAAAAAGGGGTCGCATGATTAAGGGGTTAAAAAAAACAGAACACAAAATAGATCGTGGCCCAGCAAGGTTCTTATCGCCCAAGACTAGTTTACAGCAAATATTGATCAGGAACTCACAGTAGTTGCACTCACTTCCGGGCTCTGACTAGAACTCCATGACCTTACAGTCTTTTATGTTCCAGTAATCAGCTCAGTTTTATCAGCTAAGCTCACTGGGACCTACAAGAAAGTCCTGGACTGGACTCAACCAGGCCACGTGTCTGGGTGAGATATATACCCCATCCAGCACCCTCCCATTTACCTGTCCACACTAAGATAAACATACATCAATCCTAAGGGATAAGTAAAAGGGAAGTAAGATAATTGCAGACTAGATGGACCAAATCTCCAGGTCAATCTCCGGCCATGTGATCCTGCTGGTTCCTGGCTGCCCTTCCCTCCTCATTACAAGGAGCCTACTTACCATTCTCATTGCTCCTACAACATTACTATTAGCTCATTGGTTCCCACCATACAGAACTGACCATATTGGTGGCCGATCTTCACATTTTCTGCTATTCAGTTCTTTAGTTCTCCCTCACTTGGAAGGTCTGGAAGCCGTTATACAGGACACTGGGTTGTTTCCATTACTACCTAGAATGGATTTTCTCTTCCCTTAGTCTGATTTATTACATAATACAATAAAGATCATAGAAATATAGAACAGCTTACCTCTCCGGTCAGCAGGTAGATGATCTTCAAGGAGATGTTTAATATTCTTTTGGTAACTTCATTCCTGTCCTTGCTCATCCTTGGTGGCTCATTCAGAAGGACCAATTTGGATGTAAAAATTGGTTCGCCTGGAGGGGTCTAGTACTGCACCTTAAAAAAGAAAGAACAAAAGGCTCTAAATCCTACAGGAAACCTCATCATGTGACATACAGGCCCTCACTTATTGATCACTGATAGAATCAGGTTCTTCACTAGATGGATTCTAGGGATTTGCCATAAATATCTAGGTTGCTGCCCAAGCTGTTTCCATAACTCCCATAGATGTGAACAGAGGGCTGTACATGTGTGGCCGCCTCTTCATTCATTGTCCTCCTGGATGTACCTGCTGTGGACCCCTGGCTGCACATATAGTGGGTGCGTGTCAGAGGCCGAACCCACATTATCATTTATGGCATATTCTGAGGATATTTAGTATATAAAGAAACTCGGCACTCATATCTTACACAAAACAATGTAGTCTAGTTGCCATCTGCTCCTATCGGCTTCTACCTTCTGCCACTACCTCCACTTCTTAGTAATCGAGGTAACCATGATAATACAGATCGCAGGAATCACAGACTATCAGCTCCCATTCAGTTTCATTATTTATCGCTGAAGTGCCAGTCACTATAGTTTTTAGTTTTTTTTTTTCCTTCTCTTGAGCCGGTAGTCCAGCCGGCATTCTGTTTCCCCTGTTACCCCCCTGCTCCATCTCTCAGAGTTACTTTCGCATTTATGAAATTAGTATGAATATGGATAATCTGGCCTTAACTCCACTTATGTCTTCTCACATAGTTGAACCATTCTTATACCCTTGAGAGCGGCAGTCAGCAAGAGGTACATTGAGCGTTTCTAATGTGGAGACTATTTCTAGTGTTATTGGCTCAGCAATAACAAGTAAGATTCATGAATTTATTAAACTGCTCGTACATTTCAAACAAACTATTTTCTTAGTTCTGTAGGACATAATGGAGTATAAGAACATTATATTATTGGTGTGAGATATCTGGTGGAGCATCAACAATCAGCCCATAAAAAATAGCCTCTCCTCTTTGTTGTAAGATGGTTTCAATCAGCTCCAATAACCCCAAAAATAACCTTTGTGAACATTAACAGTTTTAGTATTTTCCCCCTAGAAGCTACAAACAAAGTATCATCCCGGATTCTGTGTAGTATAGCCCGTCATATATCTGCCTCACACAGTATCGCATGCTGGAGATTCTTATCCACACCATATCCTTGTAGAGAGGTTTGAGGAGTCGTCCATAACAAGTAATTCTTTCTGTGGTCAGAGCTGTTTCCGAGCTTTGGTAAAATGTTGTACGGTCTTTGCCAAGCTTTAGCTCTGGGAGAAAAGCCATCTTTAGATAATTGGCTTAATGTCACTTTACTTGTACTCATATTGTTGATCCTATCAGAAAGAAATACTACAGGGTAAACAACGCAGTTACATTCAACTTCCTCCACATTAACCCCTCATGTGGTAACAGTCTCCCCGTTCATTCATTGGCTGTTTTCTTGTATAACGGCGAATCCTGGAAGTTTTTACCATTTACATCCTTTGATTCAGTTTTTTCAAGACACTGAATTGTTGTAAAACCAGCAGAAGAAGAGATACTTTTCTGTCTGAGACTATCTGTGATTCCTAATGGCCCCGTGCGCGGGTCGTCCAGATCAGCGTTATCATAATCCAGCGCTAGATTTGTATCATCAGCGTATTTGTATCATCAGGATTGATGGAAATCTCCCAGCTGAACCTTCCTTCTCCTTCTCCTCTGGGATTCCTTCAGAAGACGAAGTATCTTCAATCATTTCTACATTCAGCCGGCAGAAGAACAGGTTGGCTGCAGCTGGAGGTGGTTTGTGCTGTAGTACTAGGAGATGCAATCGGCTCCGCAGACGTTACTAGTAAATCATGGGGTGCATTCGCTTCTTGTTCAGTATGTGACTTAATAACATTTTGTGATCGTCTGACCGCTGACTGATTCTTTCACCAATCTTTCAGCTTGAAGTTTTCATTTTCACCCCTTCCCGCTGTAGGGCATAAGTTTACGTCCTGGCAGCCTGGTACTTCCCGCAACAGGACGTAAACTTACGTCCTAGAGATAGCGCGGGATCACATATTATCCCGCAGCGGGAGGCGGCTGTCAGTCACAGCCGGCGTCCCGCTACAACAGCGGGGGGGCATCGGAGATGCGCCCCCCACTGTTAACGCCTTCCCTGCCGCGATCTACTTAGAAAGAGTTCACAGAGGGAGCGGACTCCCTCTGTGTCTCTGGCCGGAACTCGCAATGTCATCGCGAGAGCCCAGCCTGTCACCATGGCAACAGGATGCTAGACACTGGCATCCTGTATTGTCTATGATGGCTGTATAAGCGATAAGGCATGGCAGAGCAGTAGCTCTGCCATGCCTTATGACAGCGATCATCAGAGTAGTGGTTAAAGTCCCTCAGAGGGACACAAACAGTGTAAAAAAAACAAAGATTAAAAAAAAATGAATTAAAAAAATGTAAAAGAAGAGTAAAAAAAATTTTATGCTTTTTCTCAGATTAGCATAAAAAAAGGTAAACCCCCCCCCCCCACATATTTGGTATTGTCGCGTCCGTAACGACGCATACAATAAGTTGCACATGCTTTTGACTGTGCACGGAAAAAAAACCACTAAAAAAACCCCTAAAAAACTGAGGCAAAATGCTCATTTTTAGCATTTTGCCTCACTAAAAACACAATAAAAGTGATCAAAAAAGCCGTATGTACCCCAAAATGGTACAAGTAAAAACTATAGCCTGTCTCGCAAAAAATAAGCCCTCATAGAGCGCCGTACATTGAAAAATAAAAAAAGTTACAGGACTTTGAATGCAGCAATTTAGAATAGAAAAAAAGATTTCCAAAAAAAAGGGTTTTTATTGCAGAAAAGTGGGAAAACCTAAAAAAAAAATGTAAGAATTGGTATCGTTGTAACCGTATAGGTCCGCAGAAAAAATGGATTGTCTCATTTATGCTGTATGATTAACGCTGTAAAAAAAAAAAAATCTCTGGCAGAATTGATGCGTTTTCTCTCCCTGTTATCATTAAAAAAAAAAAAAGTTTTACAATATAGTCTATGTACCCAAAAATGACGCCGATAAAAACTACAGTTCGCCACGCAAAAAACAAGCCCTTATACGGCCGCGTCAACGGAAAAATAAAGTTATGACTTTTGATAAACGGAGAAGAAAATCCGCCAAAAATTGTTGCGTCCTTAAGCCCAAAATAGGCCGTGTCATTAAGGGGTTAAAGGAGCCGATTTTTCCCTGTAGTTTGAACTTGACATTTCGGCTTCACCAAATCTGACAGAATCGTCACTATTCATAAAAATTCTCTAAATGTATTAACCATAAGAAATCCCCTTCACTGTTCTAGTCAGACTAACCAACAGGTTAACGATCCAACTTACCTGGACAGAAATAATAAGGCGATCCAACTATCTACAACAACCCCATCCCTACAAACACAATAAGCGGCCCTTGTGGGTTATTGGATTCTTACTGTTTAATGGAAATTCAACAACTAATATAGCGATTAGAGATGAGCGAGCACCCAAATGCTCGGGTCCGCGTTATTCGAGTCGAGCTTTTCGTAAAATTCGAGAGCGCTACTCGAGTATCGAACCCCATTGACTACAATAGGAGACTCGAGCATTTTTGTATGTGGGACGCCGGGTTCCGAGCCTTTTCTTTTTTTCTCTCTCTCTCTCGCCAGCCAGATAGCCAATTTGCCAATGACGCGTGCTACGGTGGGGAGGAGCCAAAACCTGGGACAGGGGCGAACACAGCTTGATGCTCGTTCGAGTAATGAGCACCATCAAGTACGCTAATGCTCAAATGAGCATCAAGCTGGGCAGAATATGTTGCTCAACTCTAATAGTGATGGATGAGAACAGCAGGGATGGTCATGTGACTGTCTGGAGACGGTAGAGTGACGCCGGACGCGGCAGGCAGGGTTGTCAGATTCCCAACACCATTTATCCCCACCTGCAGGTTAACAAATCCCTGAAAATCCCCACTCATTGTACGGCTTCCCCCAAGTTCATAGACAACTAACTGAGCTTAGAAATCTTAACAACTTATCTCATAATAATGCAGTTCTACAAAAGAAACTGTTTAAAAATATAGTAATATTTACAGATTTTGGAATTAACTGTTGCTTGCCCCCCACCTCCCCCCTCCCCTATCCCTGGGCCCCCTTGCTCTGGAAACCCGAGTGCCCCACTAGTTGGGCCATGGTTGGAGGTAAGAAAGTATGCAGCATCTCAACTAATAATAATACACAGTTTATTAGGATATAGCAGAAGTCCTCAGTGTGAAAACTCCAGTAATAAGGAGAGTATAAAGACTAATAGTTGGTATAAAACTCTGGAGGAAGGGCGCGGGCGCCGGCCACCGCCGCGAGAAAGGGCGCGGGCGCCGGCCACCGCCGCGAGGTAGGACGCGGGCGCCGGCCACCGCCGCGAGGAAGGACGCGGGCGCCGGCCACCGCCGCGAGGAAGGACGCGGGCGCCGGCCACCGCCGCGAGGAAGGACGCGGGCGCCGGCCACCGCCGCGAGGAAGGACGCGGGCGCCGGCCACCGCCGCGAGGAAGGACGCGGGCGCCGGCCACCGCCGCGAGGAAGGACGCGGGCGCCGGCCACCGCCGCGAGGAAGGACGCGGGCGCCGGCCACCGCCGCGAGGAAGGACGCGGGCGCCGGCCACCGCCGCGAGGAAGGACGCGGGCGCCGGCCACCGCCGCGAGGAAGGACGCGGGCGCCGGCCACCGCCGCGAGGAAGGACGCGGGCGCCGGCCACCGCCGCGAGGAAGGACGCGGGCGCCGGCCACCGCCGCGAGGAAGGACGCGGGCGCCGGCCACCGCCGCGAGGAAGGACGCGGGCGCCGGCCACCGCCGCGAGGAAGGACGCGGGCGCCGGCCACCGCCGCGAGGAAGGACGCGGGCGCCGGCCACCGCCGCGAGGAAGGACGCGGGCGCCGGCCACCGCCGCGAGGAAGGACGCGGGCGCCGGCCACCGCCGCGAGGAAGGACGCGGGCGCCGGCCACCGCCGCGAGGAAGGACGCGGGCGCCGGCCACCGCCGCGAGGAAGGACGCGGGCGCCGGCCACCGCCGCGAGGAAGGACGCGGGCGCCGGCCACCGCCGCGAGGAAGGACGCGGGCGCCGGCCACCGCCGCGAGGAAGGACGCGGGCGCCGGCCACCGCCGCGAGGAAGGACGCGGGCGCCGGCCACCGCCGCGAGGAAGGACGCGGGCGCCGGCCACCGCCGCGAGGAAGGACGCGGGCGCCGGCCACCGCCGCGAGGAAGGACGCGGGCGCCGGCCACCGCCGCGAGGAAGGACGCGGGCGACGGCTAACGCCGCGAGGAAGGACGCGGGTGGATGATAATACTACGAGGAAGGACACGGGTGGTCGGTGTGTAGAGAAATCTATCCGATGCTCTGCTCTTCTCTGCGCTAATAGCATAATATTACATAAGGAGGTTACACTGAGGTCTCCATCTAATCTCAGACTTCTTTCAGTCTCGGATCTATTAGTTATGTCCTGATGAGAAGCTGCAGCGGCTCTATTATACACCTGTTTGTATCCCTGTGGTTGAGCTTTTTACTACAGGACTATTTTAGCACCATCAGATTTCTCTATATACCGGCCACCCGTGTCTTTTTTGAAGGGGGGGGGGAGGAAGAAAAAAAAAAAGAAAAAAAAAAAGGGGGGGGGGGGGGGGTCCGCATCATTAAGGGGTTAAACAGCGCCCCCACCCCCCTGTGTGAGCGCTCTCATATACATTCCCCCCTCCACTGGAGGATAACCTCCCCCGCACCCCTGTGTGAGCGCTCTCATATACATTCCCCCCTCCACTGGAGGATAACCTCCCCCGCCCCCCTGTGTGAGCGCTCTCATATACATTCCCCCCTCCACTGGAGGATAACCTCCCCTGTACCCCTGTGCGAGCGCTCCCATATACATCCCCCCCCTCCACTGGAGGATAACCTCCCCCGCCCCCCTGTGTGAGCGCTCTCATATACATCCCCCCTCCACTGGAGGATAACCTCCCCCGCACCCCTGTGTGAGCGCTCTCATATACATTCCCCCCTCCACTGGAGGATAACCTCCCCTGTACCCCTGTGCGAGCGCTCCCATATACATCCCCCCCCTCCACTGGAGGATAACCTCCCCCGCACCCCTGTGTGAGCGCTCTCATATACATCCCCCCTCCACTGGAGGATAACCTGCCCCGCACCCCTGTGTGAGCGCTCCCATATACATCCCTCCCTCCACTGGAGGATAACCTCCCCCGCACCCCTGTAGTAATAACCACATGGAACGTGTCTGACCTCCCCACAAGACCCTCCGCCTCTTACCTCTATACAAGTCTCTGAAGAATGCTGGCTGATAACAGAGAGAACAGCAGCGACCACCACCTGCTCTGTATCTGCTACACTGCAATAGGACCTGTGATGATGTCACTGTCATGTGATTAGTAGGGGCGGAGCTCAGCAGTGAAGAGAAGTGGTGGCTGAAGGACCTGTGATGATGTCACCATCATGTGATCAGTATATAAGGGGCGGAGCTCAGCAGTGAGAAATTACACCGCAGGACAATTCCACACCAATTCTCCCGCTCTGACGGGTTTTGATGCGGATCGCAGCAGGTTTTCAGCCATTTTCAGTTCGGCCTCAGAATCTGCCGGTCGCCGGCGGCTGTGAATACAGCGGAGTGGTTGCAGCCAGGGAGAAGCAGGTCGGCGTAGAGTGACTGGGGTAGAGCAGGCGGTGGGTGTGATGGACGTTTGGCCGCCCCCAAGGGCCGGTTACGGCATTCAACCAGCCCGATGGCAGGTCATCTAGCGGGGAGAGCATTACAAGCAGAAGCTCCACCGGTGGGGTGGGAGGCGCGCGACAGCAGGGAGTTGCAGTAGGCTGAGGATGGCAGGGATGGGACCCGCCTGCATAATAGGGCAAAGGGCGAGTTATAGGTTTGCTTCGAGGGGCCCTTGGCGGCTCATTTGAAGAAGGAGGTACGGGGGGGGGGAATATTTGGAGGGATGAAGACGTTGAGATATTATCCCTTTTGCCCCTTCAGTTGGACAAGGGAAAACAGAGAACAGAGAGGAGGAGAAGGGCAGGTGGCGTCTCATCTGGCAGACATCCACAAACTGGTTACAGGCTTTTGCCATTTCGGCTAGTGTCATAGGGGAAGGGGCGCTGAAAAATAGGGTTTATGGGGGCCTGACCTTGCTGCGCTATGATGAGCAGTTCAGGCAGGGGGAAGCGGTCCGTCCATCGATTCGATGGGATCAAAAGGATATTGGGTTGTGGCTGAGGGTAATGGCCCCGATGCGTTTTGGCCTTCCCTTGCAGGGGGGAGCCGGGTCTTCCGACTCGGCATCCACATCCGTGTCAAGGGGGGGGGGGGGAATAAATTTGGCTTTTGTTGGCAGTTTAATGAAGGCCAGTGTAAGTTTGGTGCAGGAAGCAAGTTTAAGCTTGCCTGCTTCCATTGTAACGCAGGGTCGCATGAAGCATCAGAATGCTGCAGAAAAAGGGGGCACTGTTTTTGAGAAAAGGGAGGACTTAGGGGGAAATTGGCCGAGACGGTGCTGATTCTAAATACATAACCAGTCAGAGAGAAAGAGGCGTTCTTGTTTAGGGGTTTTTAGCAAGCTGTTCGTTATTCCGCCCCCGGCACATCAAGTCACGTTTTCCACGGAAAATCTGTGCTTGGCAGCCGAGTGTGGTGTTAGAGAAATGGGGTAAGGAGGTTACCTCAGGCTGGATGTCGGGTCCGTTTAGGAACCCCCCTTTACAAGATTTGGTGGTGTCCCCGCTGGGTGTAGTCATTTAGGGAGGAGCTGAGCAAGCTTCAGTTAATTCATCACTAGTCCGTAAATGATGGCAGAGACCCTGACATTAGTCTGGTGGTTTATGCTACCAGTTGTGCCGGAGAGCACTAGGTTATTGGAGGATTTTGGGAAGAAAGGTATTTGGCTGATCGTTGTTTGCCCATTGGATCTTTTATCTCATGTGCGTATTTTTTTAAGCGTTTAGCTCATTTTTAGAGTGGGGGTGCGAGACCCAGTTGGGTATCCATTACCTGGATGATATTGTGCTTGGGGCGAACGGGTCATCGGTGTGTGCAACTTTGGTGGCTACGTTTTAATGGACTACTCAGCATTTTGGGGTGTCATTGTCCCCGGATAAGACGGAGGGGCCAACTACATGTTTATGTTTTTGGTATAACCATTGACACCTAGGCAACGGTTTGCCGATTGCCCGAGGAAAAGTTGAAGGCTTTAACCCCTTCCCGCTCCAGGACGTACCGGTACGTCCTGGGGATAGCGCGAGATCACATATGATCCAGCGCTATCCCGCAGTGGGAGCCGGCTGTCACAAGTAGATCGCGGCAGGGAAAGAGTTCACAAAGGGAGCGGACTCCCTCTGTGTCTCCGGCCGGCACTCACGATGTCATCGCGAGAGCCTGGCCTGACACCATGGCAACAGGACGCCAGACACTGGTGTCCTGTATTGCCTATGCCTATGATTGCTGTATAAGCGATAAGGCATGGCAGAGCAGTAGCTCTGCCATGCCTTATGACAGCGATCATAGGCACAGTGCTGCAAGTCCCTCAGAGGGACTCAAATAGTGTAAAAAAAAGTGTAAAAACAAGGAAAATGTAAAAAAAAAGTTAAAAAAACCCTTTTTTTTATGCTTTTTCTAATATTAGCATAAAAAAGGGGAAAAAAAATTAAAGCCCCACATATTGGGTATTGACGCGTCCGTAACGAAGTGTACAAAAAGTTGAACACGCTTTTTATTTTGTACGACAAAAATCGTAAAAAAAACCGCTAAAAAACAGAGGCAAAATGCTAATTTTTAGCATTTTGCCTCCCAAAAAATGCAATAACAGTGATCAAAAAAGCCGTACATTCCCCAAAATGGTACCAGTAAAAACTACAGCTGGTCTCGCAAAAAATAAGCCCTCATAGAGCTCCGTACATAGAAAAATAAAAAAGTTACAGGACTTTGAATGCAGCTATAGAGAAAAAAAAAAGATTTAAAAAAAAAAAGGGGGTTTTATTGCAAAAAAGTGTAAAAACCTAAAAAAAATATAACAATTTTGGTATCGTTGTTACCCTACCGACCCGCAGAAAAAATTTAGTGTGTCATGTATGCGGCATGATAACCGCTGTAAAAAAAAAAAAAAAAATCCATGGCAGAATTGAGGCGTTTTCTCTCCCTGTTATCATTAAAAAAAAAAATTTACGATATAGTCTATGTACCCAAAAGTGGCACTGATAAAAACTACAGCTCGCCACGCAAAAAACAAGCCCTTATATGGCCGCGTCGACGGAAAAATAAAAAAGTTATGGCTTTTGAAAAATGGAGATGGAAAAATACCAAAAAAGCGCTTGATCCTCAACGCCAAAATAGGCCATGTCATTAAGGGGTTAAAGGAGGAGGTGGCGAGGGCCCATAGGAAAAAGAAAATTTCCTTCCGAGAACTGCAGTCGCTGAGTGAAAACCTAACTTTGTGTGCAGGATATTGCCCATGGGCCGTGTCTTCTGTAGGAGATTGGCAGTGTGAAGGCCTCGCATCATTTCCTTAGATTGGGAAAAGGTCACAAAGGTGACCGGGCTGTGTGGGCCTCTTTCCTGGAAAGGTATAATGGCAGATCAGTAAGAATGTAGGGACTAAGTGAGAATGCGGACTTGGAGCTATATACGGACGCAGTGGGCAGTGCTGGGTTCGGTGCATACTTTCAAGGACAATGGTGTGTGGGGGATTGGAAACAGGCTGGCTTGGTACGGAAGCTGGTGTTACTGGATCTTTTTTCCAGTAGTGGGGCTGTGGCACTATGGGGTACTCCCTTCCGTAGCAGGAAGGTGAGGTTTCAGGGTGATAACCTGGAAGTAGTTCAGATAGTTAACATGCTTATGGCCTCATCTTCTCCAATGGTGAATTTGCTGTGCCATCTGGTGCTAGAAGCATTATCATTGAATGTGCAGATAGTGGCAGTGCATGTTCCAGGGTGGAAAACTTACTTGCGGATGCCCTCTCTAGTTTCCAGAGTGGTTCAGGATGCCGGCTCCCGAAGCAGACGTGGAGGGGAAGACCTGCGCGGTTCGGCTTTGGAACGTTGTAAGCAAGCAGTTGGATATGTGATGAGAATCACTGGCTCGGGGTATGAGGGTGGCAGAAGATGTGGCATGGCATAAGTGGGAGGCCTGGATATTACACTGTGAGGCTGCAGACTCTGAGGATGACAGGGTGGGGGGGGGGGCCTTGTTGAGTAGGCTTGGTAGGGTTTTGGAGGAGGAGTGTAGTATTGGTTTATGGCCAGGATGGTGTTTTTTGGGGGCAAGTTGTGAGGCTTGAGGAATGTTACAAAGAGTTTTTTAGTTAAGCTGGCAGTCAGAGGATTGAGGGGGAAGGTGCGGCATGATTCGAGGAGACCGGTATCTTTTAGCCTGCTGGTATGTATGGGGTTGGCGTTGGATACCATATGTGTGGATACTTTTGCGAGAACATTATTTCAGGCAGCGATCACAGTGGTGTTTTTCAGGGCACTAAGCAAGTTTTGGCTAGAAAAAGGTGAGTGGCGGTTTACAGACGGGGGTTGCTAGATTGGTGGACGGGAGGCTAGAATTTTTCATTCGGCGGTCAAAGATGGATCAAGGGGCTCGTGGACAGAGTGTGTGCTTTCGAGTGGTTAAAGGGGGCACAGATGTGCCCGGGACGGGCGTGGGAAGATTACAAGAGCAGTGAGGATAGGTGGTATTCGCGGGGTAATTAATTGTTCTGTTTTTGTTAAAGGCCATCAGCTGGCATTAGTGTGGATTTGGGGAGCACTCCTACATTTTGTGGGGGCCAGTAAGAGCAGCAGTTGGACTGGAAGGGAGGCAGTTAAGGTTTGGAAGAAGGGAGGCAATCATTAGGTGGATGGGCTTGAAGGGGATGTGGTGATGCAGGGTGTTAGAAGAAGTGGAGAGAATGTTGAGCCTAGACAGTGCCGGATGTACTAGTTTTGCACGTGGGGGATAATAATTTAGGCAGGAAACCATTCAGGGAGCTCTCGAGGGATATTAGGTATGATGTGGTGGCTGCTAACACCATATCAGGGCCTGGTAATTGTATGGTCGGAGAGAGTCCCTAGGAGGAGTTGGAGGGGAGTGAGGTCGGTAAAGGGTGTAAAAAAGGCCAGGATAAAGCTAAACAGGGGCGTTTCTCGATTTATAGGCCGCAAGGGCAGCGTGGCGGTTAGGCATGTAGATTTGGAGGCAGGCACAGGTAATTACTGGAAATTAGACGGGATCATGGAAATGTCATAGAGAGATTTGTGGTCAAAAAGAATTCAAGAGGGCATTGAATGAGCTCTAGTGTTGTGGAGGGTGGCGCAGGCTTGAGGGGGTCAAGCCGTGCTGGCTGTGGCGGTGA
Organism: Eleutherodactylus coqui; assembly: GCF_035609145.1. Lineage (NCBI taxonomy): Eukaryota > Metazoa > Chordata > Amphibia > Anura > Eleutherodactylidae > Eleutherodactylus > Eleutherodactylus coqui. Next base: position 40,819,318 of record NC_089837.1, read on the forward strand.
GGGGAGCGGTCCTTGGAATCAGCAGAAAAGAATGGTGGGGGCAAGGCATGGGCTGGATACCTACCTTCCCCTTCAATTGTTTAATTGGTGGGTCTGTCGCCTCTTTGCTTTGCCAGGTCAGCGCCCTGCAAAGTTGGTGGGTGTGGCTAGCCAGGGTATGACTAGTCTGCCTCGGTGTCGGGAGGTTGGCGACTAGAGGCAAATTGGTGAGCCTCCCAAGTTGGTTGGTTTGCGGCGGGCGGCGTGTGTTGGGAAATGGGGTCGTCCGACGGGTGGCAGTTACAACTATTTCCCGGGTGGTAAAGCGACAGAGTGGTACAGGTCTCCAAGGATCTCTCCCCAGTTTTTCCCCGAGGATTATAAAAATATTGTTTTATGTTAATGTTATTTGTTAATAAATATGGCTGCTGTGGCCAAAATTATCCAAAAATTAAAATGGTGTCAGTGGTTACTTTAGGTAAGTGGGGCGAGAGAGGTTTTGAAGGAGGCATGGCTACAGCGGAAGCGGAGACTACTCCATTATACCCGGTTCAAAAGAGACAATACCCCTCCTGACCCACCATACTACAGGTTATATCACTGATTACTTCAGAAGGGTCGGTGATCCGGGGTTTATTCTGATTGCCATATCAGAGACAGTAGAGAATTTTTTCCTTTCAATGCAGTGTTTTGAATTCCTCTGGATCAACAACTGGGGTGGGGTAATAGGCTGAACTGGATGGACATGTTTTTTTGGCCTAACCTACTATGTTACTAGCACTTCATTTGCTTTCAGTGCAGAGATACCAGAGTGGCTCTCTGTTAGGTATTTCTGTCAGCCCCCCACTGAAATGAATGGAGGACTGACGGTACATGCTTGGCCAGTGCTTCCTTCATGCTTTATTTAAACGAACGTTTTAACGTGGCCACAATAAAACGCTGGTTGAAAATCGCAACCATCTGATGCATTGGATTCCATTGCATCAATTCAGATGGGCGGTTTTCCAGTGTGTAAAAACAACCGAACGGAAAAGAAAAGTGCATACAGTGCGCATTCCAGCTGCCCATTTTTACGCTGGCCAGAAAAGATAAGTCAGGACTAGAGATGAGCAAACATACTCGCTAAGGGCAATTACTTGAGCAAGCATTGCCCTTAGCGACTACCTGCCTGCTTGGAAAAAAAGATTAGGCTGCCGGCGGCGGGCTGGGAGCGGCGGGGGAGAGCGGGAAGGAACAGAGGGGAGATCTCTCTCTCCCTCTCCCCCCCCCCCCCCGCTAACCCCTGCTCACCGCCGCAACTCACCTGTCACCCGTGCCGGCAGCCGAACCTTTTATTCTGATCGGGGAGATACTCGCTAAGGACAATGCTTGCTTGAGCAATTGTCCTTAGCGAGAATGCTCGCTCATCTCTAGTCAGGAGCCATCTTCTGGCCAATCCCATATACTCCTATGAGAGGTGCCAGAAAAGGGAAGTGGAAGGGAATTTAGCAGCGGCTCTGCTAAACTCCCTCCCCCTTTCTGGCCTTTGCTAGCTGTTGGCAAAGAGACAACAGTATCTCTTAGCCCCGTCTCCTCCCGTTACAGGTAGACAGCGGGAGTTTAGCACACTAGCTTTCCCCATATCCTTTGCCAATAGCTACCCAAGGGTATCCCAAGCTGCTGTGTATATACGCTGCAGGCCGGCCATCTGAACAGGTAATAAAACGGGAGATGCAGACGTGACTTGGTCACGGCTGCCTCTCATGCATGAGATTTTCGGCAGCGCTGCCATGGCGCAATCGGCTGAAAACCACAGCACCCATGTGAAGGAGACCTCAGTGCGCTGAATAACAAATGGTTGTTATAATTAGGAGGATGTAGTGGAGAGAAAAAACAGTTGTGACAACACGGGGGTTAAATAGCACGCCAAACAGTCACTGTTACTTCTTTCCTTTTCTCATTTATTCACACATAAGCTTTATCAGAAACATAAACGACTGGGTCTCCAGAATAATAACCTTTACAGCACAAAGTCCTTCTTAAAGTCCCCTCACAGTCCTTTCAAAGTCCCTTCAATATAATCCTCCACAGGGTTGAGGGAAACAGCAATAAGTCCAGTGGTATTCACAGACCTGTGGTTGTCCAGAGCACAGCTGGTCCTTAGGTCCTTAGTATCTCCGGACCCCATTCCGAGGGCAGGCGTTCCCCAAGGGTCCTGCTGGAACCACGTAGCTCCTTGAGTCCACAGCGTATCTCTCTCTCTGCATACAACCGGAGTTCCTTTTCAGCTTCAATCTGGCTCTCCCAGATACACACACGCCTCTCCCGGGTGTTGAGGTTAGGGGGGGGGGGGGGGGTGTCACCCTATCAACCTCTGGCCTTCTTGGTCTGCACCAGACCCTGGGCTAGCAGCCCTCCCAGCTCCACTGAGCTGTCTCTCTCTGGCTCTCTCTCATCCACACACTCTCCCTGCAGCAGGAACACGCCCTTTTTATCTTGCTGACCTTATTGGTTAGAAATAGTGATTTACAGTCGGGGGTGATAATAAGACTTTCTTTATTGATACCAGCAAATAGTACATCTACTGTTTACATTACAATGTATAAGTCTACAAGAAGAAGAGACACATGATGGGAAAATGAAAAGCATACAAAGAATATTTGAAGCAAACCTCTGGACCAAAAGGGTGTACAATACCTGCTGTTCTTCTCTGCCACTGTCTCTACTATCCACTGGTCCAGGGTCTTCTTTTCAGTCATCCAAGATTTTTGCCCTGATTTTCTAGCCACCTAATGCACACTGTACATTTGTCCCTGATTGGCAAGCACTGATCACGTGAGCATTGCTGGCCAGTCAGACAGCAGGTATAGTACATTGGTAGTCTAACTCTACAACTCCCCTGTGGCATATTAGGTAGGGTGAAGATTGGTAGACATTTATAAAGGTTTTATCAGTTTTCTGGAGTAGAAAAGTCGCATAAGCATGTGCAAGGACACATAAATTTAGAAACTATTCAGCCCTTTCTGTCAGCCCGCCACTTTTTTGAAAATAGGGTGGGGCTTGTTGGGAGGTGCTGAGGCTCCAAACCAACAAGTTTGTGTAATTTATGCCAAAAACTGGCATACATTTTGCCAGAAATGTGCACCTGGTTGGGACCAGGCATACATCAATGTGAATGAGTACAGAGCTGCACTTAATGCATTAAGGTTTGCGCTTCTTTATTGGATGGTGTATTAGGTACACCGTCCACTGGGGGAAAGCCTGGTATCACTGTCCCCCCATGCGGGTGTGGTCAGGGGGGGCCATCACATATGACAGTCGGTCCTCCTAGTAGTGGTAGAAGGGACAATGACAGCTCAGCGATATGTTCAGGACATCCTGCAGACACATGTGTTCCTCTCATGGCGGTTCCCAGAAGGTATTTTCTATCAGGATGATCCTTGGCCGCTCACACAAGTGGGGCACAGGAATCTCTGCACAACATTGTCACACTTCCGTGTTAATGACAAACCAGAATCGTTCATTTCTCATTTAGTTTCAGCCGGCAAAAAAATCAACGCCGACTCGTTAACTCTTCATGCAGTTTAAACACGGATCACTCAGTGTGTCACATAGGAATTACGTGTCACATAGGAAGGTGAAACACTGAACTATAAGAGCACAAGAACTGAGAATGAGAATCCTGCAGTCTAAACAGGCTGCATGAGAGAGAACAATCGGGTGATGACATCACCAGCTCATTCTCTCGGGACAAACGAGAATTGTGCATTTTTCACTTTGTCTAAAAGGATCTTTATACCCACAATAATTCTATACAAAGAAAACAACCTCCTACCGGCTGTGCAATGTCTGTGAATAACCGGATGTATTCAAATTTTTTTAAACCATTTCAAATAGGAATACTGACTTTTTTTCTGTGAAATCTCTCATATGAGTTTTCAAAATTTGATTCTTTTAACTCCTTAAGTGGCATTCCCGAAAAATTTCTGTGACTAGCTCCACTGCCCATAGTGACATAGCCCGGAAGATTTCCAGGCTATGATTCACTATGGGACGGTGCAGAGGACAATGCCATAAGCTGTGGCATTGTATTCTGCACACACACCGCCTGCACAGTCCCACAAAAAAACAGTGCAGGACTTTAAAAAAAGAAGCAGGAAGATATAACAGATTTGCCGGCAACTTTCCACTTCTTTTTTTAGAGCTCTGGCAATGTAAAAATAAAATTAATACAGCTCTTGGAATGTGGCGATACAAGTTTTAAGTTTTAAATGTACAAAAATAGCAAAACATAAAAAAACTGTATAAACTTGATATCGCCGGAATCGTGTGGACATGCTGTAAAAATGAAATAAGAAAAACAAATGGCAATGGCAGAATTTCTATTTTTCCCAAAGCTCCCAACTAATTTTTTTACAAAAGTTATACAATACATTATATATACCCAAAAATGATGCCATTAAACAAATACAACTTGTCCCACAAAAAAACAAGCCCTCATATGGCTGTGTCAATGGAAAAAGAAAAGTCTTGGAACGCGACTGGAAAATTAGTTGAAATTAAATGATTGCCCATTTAGGAAACCTGCCCTGGTAGGTCTGACAGGGTGGTAAGAAACCCGCCATTGAAGGGCTTAAAACGGTTTTTACATAAAGATCAAATGGCTCCTCCAATTTGTGACATTTATGATGAGCCCAATTATTAGTAAAATATTTCCTGTGGTTTGAGCATTAACCCTTTGCAATCCAATTTTGAATTCAGGGATTCCTAGAGGGTTTTCTCTTTCTGCCTTATACAATGGTGCCATCTACTGGCCAGAGCTAGTACTATGGTATGGGACATGCTGGAGAGGCCCCCCGATAACAGAGCGGCCAGTAATATACAATAAGAATACCCTGCTGGACATCTTCCAACATTGGAGTTGTACAGCCTTCAATCACAATGTCTGAAGATGTCAGACAGTTGATTGGAAAGGGCTAAAGGGAAGAGGGTCTTCTCTCTAATGTGAGTTCTCTGATGTGAAGCAAGATGTGGTTTTATTGTAAAACATTTCCCACATTCTGAACATGAAAAGGGCCTCTCTCCTCTGTGAGTTCTCTCATGTCCAAGAAGATTTACTTTATTTGTAAAACGCTTCCCACATTCTGAACATGAAAATGGCTTCTCTCCTGTGTGAATTCTTTCATGTCTAACAAGTTTTGATTTTTTTGCAAAACATTTTCCACATTCTGAACACGAATATGGTTTATCTCCTGTGTGAATTCTCTGATGTCTAACAAAATATGATTTATGGGTAAAACCTTTCCCACATTCAGAACATACAAGTGACTCCCCTGTGTGAATTCTCTGATGTCTAACAAGAGCAGTTTTCAGCTTAAAACCTTTCCCACATTCTGAACATGAATAGGGCTTCTCTCCTGTGTGAATTCTCTCGTGTCCAAGAAGATTTACTTTATTTGTAAAACCCTTCCCGCATTTTGAACATGAAAATGGCTTCTCCCCTGTGTGAGTTCTTTGATGTCTAACAAGATCTGATTTATCGGTAAAACATTTCCCACATTCAGAACATGAAAATGACTCCCCTGTGTGAATTCTCTGATGTCTTCCAAGAGCGGTTTTCAGCTTAAAACATTTTCCACATTCTGAACATGAAAACGGCTTCTCTGCTGTGTGAGTTATTTCATGTCTAACAAGTTTAGATTTTTTGGGAAAAGATTTCCCACATTCTGAACATGAATATGGCTTCTCATCTGTGCAAGTTTTTTTGTGTGTAAAAAGACCCGAGCTTTTCGCAAACCGTTTACCATATTGAAGACCGTTACCCCCGGTCGGACCTGTACTTGTAGCTAAATTCTGAGATTGATCAGGAGAAGGTTCCTCGTGATCAGGGGGATTATATGATGGATCCGTATTGTTATATACTGGCTGAACATTAAGGGTAATGAGGTTTTCTCCTGGAGAGTGCTGCACAATATCTTCATCTTCTGCTTTACACTTTAGCGATGACATGAAGTTTCCATCAAAGTCCTCAATGGGATTTTCTGTTAGGATTAAATTTGAATTTAGTGATTTTTTTTTCCAACTGAAAAAAGTAGCCAAATATATAAAATTCTTATTAGGCTGGAAAAACACCTGCGGTTTTTGATACAGTAATTCAAGTGAAAGCCAGAATTAGACCCAGGAAGAACAAGATACAAAAGGAGTACTTTATATATTTCTCATTTTCCTTCTTTTTTATTTTAGTAAAAAATTACATTAAAAATTGCCCCCAAAACTGCATGTGTGTTTCCAGCCCTATAATGCTTTGCTCAACCCCATTAAATACATCAATAACAAACATAATTCAGGTCATGGGATCGCAGGTTCAAGTCCCATACAGGGAAATTAAAAGAAAAAAATTAAACTTTTGCATTCTGTCTCTTTGTTTAAATTGTTTTCATGTTATGTCACAGAATTACAAGTTCAAATCCCCTACACGGACATAAAAAAAAATATGTAATTAAAATGGTAAAAAAAAAAAAAAAGACTTGTGCACGCTCTCCTCTTGGTATTATTATTTTTTTTATGAAAAAAGACACATTTGCTATTGTTGCATCTATAACAGCATGTGGAGTAAATTAAAACACACCTTATCCTGCACAGCAAATGCTATATAAAAAAAAACACTGTTAAAAAGAGCCAAGATGAATTTTTTGTTCATTTCACTTCCCCACTCCCCAAAAACAAACATGCAGAAAAGTGATTAAAAAAAACCTTATGTAACCCAAAATGGTACTAGTCTAGCAAAAAACATCTGCTAACTGTTCTCCCTCCATTTCCCATAGTCCTGTGACCGCCCATGAAGAGTTTGGGCTGTACAACGGGAAAGTTGGTCCTATCAAAGACTACAATTGTGTACCCAATGTAGTGGCCCCTGAGTGCAGCTACAAGATATCTGTAAGTACAATAATGAAGTGGAAATGTGCACAAAACCATGGTAACACACATATGGGGCTTAAAATGCATGTTGACAGCAATTAAAAAGCTGCAACACAACATGAGAAAAACCTCATGAAAATCCAGCCGGCGATGATCCTCCTGAGTGTGTGATTGCACCAATCTTTGCTCAGTGTAAACGAGAAACTGAACAACAAAGATTCAAAGGTTCATTTTCATTAACACCTTAAGGTCGCGGGCTTTTTTTATTCTTAATTCTCCTCTTCACTTTCAAAATATAACTTTTAAATTTTTCTGTTTAGATAGCTACATGGAGGCGTGTTTTTGAAATTGAAAAAAAAACTTCCGTCATCTTTGTGTGTGCGGGGGGGGGGGGCTTTCACATTATGCCAACAATGACATAACATTTGTGGGACAGTAGGATTATGATGATACAAAATTTATATAGGCTTTACTTTTCCCCTTACTACTTTAAAAAAATTTCTGCCGCCATCCTCTGGCAGCCATAACCTTTTTATTTTTCTGTTGATATAGTTGTGCAAGGGCTAATTTTCTTATGTTTTTTTTTTTTTTGGACCATTTTGAAGTCTGTGTGACTTTTTGATCGCTTTTTACTACACTTTTTCATGATTAATTGTGGAGTTAAAAGGGGTTGTCCCGCGCAAGCAAGTGGGGTTAAGCACTTCTGTATGGCCATATAAATGCACTTTGTAATATACATCGTGCATTAAATATTGGCCATACAGAAGTTATACACTTACCTGCTCCGTTGCTGGCGTCCCCGTCTCCATGGCTCCGTCTAATTTCGGTGTCTTCTTGCTTTTTTAGACGTGCTTGCACAGATGGGTCTTCTCCCTTCGGCTCGGCACCATCGGCGTTTTGGCTCCGCCCCCTTGTACGCGTCATCGCGTAGCTCCGCCCCCGTCACACGTGCCGATTCCAGCCTCCTGATTGGCTGGAATCGGCACGTGACGAAATTAGACGGAGCCATGGAGACGGGGAAGCCAGCAACGGAGCAGGTAAGTGAATAACTTCTGTATGGCTCATAATTAATGCACGATGTATATTACCAAGTGCATTAATATGGCCATATAGAAGTACTTAACCCCACTTGCTTTCGCGAGACAACCCCTTTAATATGGGAAAAGGTATTTTTATACTTTATTTTCTTTTTCCAATAATTAAAGGAACTTTGGACTTATTTTTATTTAGTCCCCATAGGGGGCTTAAACTTGTGATAATTTCAGCACTCATACAGTATAATGTAATACCACAGTATTACATTGTACTGCATTTTTACAAGCAGACAATTCTGACAGCAGCATTTAACCGCTCTGTGACCAAGCCTGTTTGCGCCTTAATGACCAGAACAAATGTTGGAAATCTGACAAGTGTCACTTTAAACATAGAATAACTCCGTAAAGGTTTTGCATATCCAAGAGATTCAGACATTGTTCTTTCACCACAAGTTGTACGTCATTTAGGTGGCAAAATAGACCGAAATAATTTCTGTATATTTATTAAAAGCGCCGAAATTAGGAAAATTTTGAAAAAAAAAATGTCATTTTTTCACATTTTCAATTGCAATATCTCAAATATGTGCATACTGTACACATTTTTAACTTCATTGATTCTTACTGAGGCAAAGGCATTTCACAAAATATATTATCACTTATACATCTTTTTCATGTATGATGCAAATGAAAACTTTATATTTACATAGATGTAAATTAGCCCCGTTTGGCCCCTTATCTCTAAAACTTTTAAAGTAAGCATAAACTAGGAAATAACAGGGCGAGGATGAAAAGAAAGAGGGGGTGGTAAATATTATAAAGGGAAAGAAGGAAATACGAACTGGATGGGGGAGGGGGGTGGGAGAGTAAGGTCATAGAATGGTAGAGTTGGAAGGGACCTCTAGGATCATCTGGTACAACCCCCTGCTCACTGCAGGATTCACTAAATCATCCCAGACAGATAGTTGTCCAGCCTTTGTTTGAACAGAGAAAGCGGCACCCTACATTGGCTGGGAATTACCAGCCAATGTACTTATGAACCTCTCCAACAAAGAGAACATAGCATGCCAAAGAAGTTGTATTTTTAGGCATCCCCAAAAAATGTGAAGGAGGGAAGCTCTCAAGTTGCAGCCTCTCCAACATAGGTCAGAGGTATCAGGAAAGAAATCTGCGAGCCTAGCCGGTGAGAGATACCAACAGGTTACCACTTTGCGATGAACTTCAACAAGATTTGCACACATTGAGTGTAAGTCAGTGAAAGGTTTTCCCAGTTCTTTTTGCCAGTTCAAAATATGCGTTTTTTGGGTGAAATATCTAATCCTTCACTTTCCCTACAGAAAGTTTCATGTATGAATTTTAGACTGAGGTTGAAGGGGGAGGAGAAAAAGAGGACGACCATATATTTCTGATTTTGAGAATATCTACAGAATTCACTACTAGGAAGGCCAAATTCAGACTGTCAGGTCTGAAATTATTTCATCTTAGAGTTGCATGATAGGTCTTCTAAAAGCTGCACCCCTCTGTTCTTCCAGTTTCTCATATACAAGTGGTCTGTCCAGAATTCTAGTATCTCTACAGGGAGGGACACCATCTTTCTGGAGGTGTGGTCTTTCTAGATCTGCAATATCTGGAGCCATGCGTAGATGGAGGCCTTAACAGTGTGGCATTCTGAGACTGCCAACCCAGGGTCTACTGCTACATCCAATAAGAGGTTGTGTAGCGATTTCCCCCCAATAAAATGTTGTTCCATTGTAGGTGACCCTATTCCCTACTTTTTCACACACCATTACCTTAGTTGCTTTAATAAATTTGCTTTGTAGTAGGCTGCTATTTTTGAGACTCCCATTCCCTCTTTTCTACTGGGGCTATACATAATAGAAGAGGCAACTCTAGGTTTCTTGTTGCCCCCAATAAAGGAAAACAATAGATCCTCTAAACCTTTTAATCAATCTTGTGGGGCACTAGATAGGGATTAAACGTAGTTTGTATAGAACCTGAGGAAGGATCAGCATGTTATATAGAACAATTTTGCCTAACCAGGAGAATTCAACCTTGGCATACTTTTGCATACTGATTTGTATTTTATTAATTAGAGAGGAGATGTTAGTGCTTGCTATATTGGCAACCAAGGAGGACAGCTTTATACCCAAGTATTCAACTCCTGAAGTATCCCACGTGAATAGGAACTGTCGTTTGATCTGGTTCTGCAGTCTGGGGAGGAAATTGAAAGTATTTTGGACTTGGTCAGGTTAATTTTATAGTATGAAATTTCAGCAAAATGTGGCAATAAGGCGAGATGCTGCCCTCAGATATTGGAGGGGAGAGGACATTATCAGTACTACATCATCAGCAAAAAGCCCAAACGTATGTTGCCTGAAGGTTAGTGGAATACCCCTGATGGTCCCATCCATCCTGACAGCCTCTACCAGGGGTTCCATCGTCAAGATGAACAGGGTCGAGGACAGAGGGCACCCCTGTTGGGTACCATTCAATATGTTGAAGGATTTAGATGTGACTCCATTAATTAATACTCTTGCCAATGGGGTTCTCTATAATGCCTGGATGACTGCCATAATCAAACCCTAGCTTCTCAAGGGCGTACCCCATATGTATTCTGTTAAACGCCTTCTGCGCATCTAATGTGAGGAGCAGAGAAGGCGCTCGAGAGCCCTCCACTCCCCTCATCCAGTCAAGCACCGTTCTTGTTGCATCCGATGTCTGTCTCTCCCTCACAAATCCCTCTTGGTCACTATGAATTTTTGTTTGACCTTTTTTGTTTCATCCGGTTAGCGATAAGACGGGTATATCTCTTATTAGCCACATAATATTTGGCTCCCAGTGACCTTAGATTTTTCTCATGCTTGTCTAAGAGAATATTTCTGGCCTTTAGTTTAGTATCTAGGAGTTCTTTATGTAGGTAGTCTGAGGGGTTTCTATGCATTCTTTTTTCAATATTTCCTAGTTCCAACATGGTATCTTGTAGTTTCTTACTTTTTCCCCTTTTATATCTAGAGCTTTGTTGAATCATGATTCCTCTGATTACTCTGGTTTGTGGGCATTCCATAGTAGAAAGTAACACATCTCAGAGGAATCATTTAATCGGAAATATTCCTCTAGCGCCTCTTGAAATTTCTCCTGATAATTTGGAAGCTTCATCAAGAAAGTGTTATTCCTCTAGCTTCTAAGGGTAGATGATTGGGGCACTATTTATAAAGTGATCTGACCAAGAGGCCAAACCAATTGTTGCACCTTAGTGAGTAAGTGAAAATCTATCAAAAACATATCTATTCTCGAGAATGATTTGTGGCATGTCGAATAGAAAAAGAGTACTCCCTCAAACTCACATGTACACACCTAAAGGACTCAAATAACCCCTCTTTGAGCAACCATGGGGTCAGGGATGGCAAATTTCTTCTACTTTTACTACTGGAATCTAGTCCCCCGTCGACTACCATATTGAAATCCCCACATACAATTAAGTACCCCTGTTGAATCTTTTTCACTTTTCTCATGACCTTGCCCAAGAACCGGAGCTGTAATGAGTAGGGTGCATATATATTGACCAAGGTCATGAGAAATCCGTTCACCCTACAAATCAAAATCAGATATCTTTCCCCTTCAACTGTTTCCATATTCAATAGATGAAAGTCCACATTGTCTCTTATTGCCACCAACACGCCGGCTTTCTCTTTTCTGCATTGGTCATGAACACTCTAGGAAATTTGGAGTAGGATATAACTGGGCATCCATTCCTTGCAGGGTGCATTTCCTGCACACAAAGGATATCTGCTTCTGCTGTAAGGGGCTCCTTCTATATTGCTGTTCTTTTAAAAAAATGAGTTATGTCCTCTAGTCTAGAGATTAGCTTTATATCGATTGTGGACTGTGGGGTAACAATAAACTTGCTGCGATCATCTTTATAACATTTGGTTGGTTAGTTATCTTCTGGTTGGTCATTCCTTTTTGGTAACCAATGCCTTGGTTATGGATATTTCCTTATGAATTAAAACTGCAGAGTGGAAAACAATTTGGGATGAACATCCCTTTAACTTTAAAGCTTGAGAACTTTAACTGGGGTATAGGAAACAAATAATGACCTTCCAAATCTGGTGGGTAATTGTATGCCCGACTTATGAAGGTCAAGAATTGGGGTAGGTACAGTTCAGCCGTCATAGGAAAACGTGTCACTTCCTTTGTTTTGAGGACCTCTGAATCTCGTATAAATGTCTCACTTGTGCAGCATATTAGCGTTTGGCCACTCCTTTTCTATGTGGCCTGGGAACAGGTTTCTACGACCATTCTCTGGTCACACGGGTCAGAGTGGTATGTTTTGGTTGTTGGATACCCCATTTATTCAGGAGTGTGAAGCCCTCTGCAAGGTTTGTGGGGATGTATGCTGTTGATCCTTCTTTATTAATGTATAATTTGGTCGGAAATCCCCACCTATACAGAATTTTGTTTTCTCTGAGTAAGGAAGTGATTAGGGAGAGCCTTTTCCACACTAGCAGTGCGGTTTGTGAGAATAGCTAGATCTTTTCAAAGGGAGTGGGAAACACGTGTAGATATTTTATAAGGCGTTGTGCATGATTGCGAAGATCTTCTGTTCGTATTGTTTCAGTAATGCCCCTTACCTTGGCATTATTGCACCTATTGCGGTCTTCCAGATCGGCCATTTTGTTTTTGACTGCCTCCAATTTATAATGCGCATCAATAAGCTCATTATGCGAACTTGTTGTTTCGCTTGTGTTTGACTATAAATGATCAACTCTTTCACCTAACTGTGATATAGCAGACTTAACTGTGCTATTCATCACTGAAAGGTCTCTTTTTAGGGATCCCCTTAGAGCCATTATCATGTCTCTGATGAAGAATTCCGAGGCAGTTTGGCTGGAACATTGGGTCTCTCTCCACCCCTTCCTCCATCTGCTCTTGCCATGTTGTAGTGTGCTGCGCTGCTTCCTCCCTCTTTGGTCTCCTCTTCTCGGGACTTTTATCATGAGAGGACATTTCCTCTCCCTCCTCTTCACTCTCCCTGCTTCATCCTGCATTTTGGAGAGGTAATTTATGTCAGCTCTCCCCCTCTGGGCTGTCTCCCACCTCCTCTCCGTCTGAACGGTGTCAGTGCAGGGCTCGGCTGCTGCTGCTGTTTCTGTGCCTGGGATTTACTAGAGATGGGAGCAGGGGGTAGTCCTCTTACCGGTGACATGTGGCTGAGAGTCCCTCTGGCCTGTCATTCCCCCTCCTGACTATCTTCTCCCTCTTGTCCGACTCTGAGGCTTGCTCCTCTCGCTCCCCCTTGGCATCTCATGCAGGGAAAAAGTCTGTGAGGCGCTTGGGTCCTGGCCTTGCTGGTCTCTTCCTTGTCATCCTCTCACTCTCCTCTTCAAACAACTGCTGCTGCTTGCTTCAAAGGGTCCTCTGGTGTTGCAAAAAGCAACCTTCTGCGGAAGGCTAAGAATGGAGCTCACAAACTAGCATCGGACATCTTAGCCATCTTGGCCAGGCCCCCCTACTGTACACATTTTTATAAGATATTTCCATCTGCCCAGGGGAAGAAAGCTATACAGCCAGTGAACAGTGCTAACAACAGGGGCAACTTCACTGCACCCAAGGAAAGGGTATTGTGCACAGCTCTGCCCAGGGGCAGAAAGCTATACAGCCAGTGGATAGTGCTGATAACTGCAGATACTTCACCCAACACATAGTATGGTATCTGTGAAATGCTGTTCTGGAGTGGAAATATTTACATACTATTTAGCGATGAGAGTGAGCCCTCTGCCTAAGGCACTGCACACATAGGACGGTATAGCTACAATGATCTGGAGTGGCTCAGGAAATATTTGCATACTACTTAGCGATGAGACTGAGAATGCTATAGCTGTAATGCTCTGCAGAGGGATATGTTTTTAAAAAAACTAAATTGGTGCACTACTGCTCCCAGCCAGCCACAACAGTAATGCACACGATGAGGAGTAGCCCTAAGAAGGACCGTTGGCATTTCTTGAAGACAGGATCTTACTCAAACACTTTCCCTGTATAAGCCTCAGCACTTTCCATTACCACTGCCAGCATGCGTCTGAGGCGAGCCGCGGGTGGGACCAGTTTAAGTACTCAGCGGTCACCTGATCGGCCCAGCCACTCACTACTGTGGGGGGGGGCTGGCACGTCACAGGAGGAAGTGGTAATGCCTTCCCCGCATGTTTATTGGCTAGAAAATGGAGCTAGACATGCGGGGAAGGAAATGCAATTGACTCAAGTACCGCCTGGTGTTCGTCTCGAGTAACGAACATCTCGAGTACCCTAATACTCGATCGAGCACCAAGCTCGGACAAGTGTGCTCGCTCATCTCTAGTTTTGATTCCCGGCGGCTGCGGGTTCGCACACAGAATCTGTTCGCCTGCACTAGAAGCTGCATTGTAATAAGGAAGCGCCATAGGAACTTCATGTTGGAAAAGGCAAACGCCACATTATGTGCCAACACAGAGGAGAACAGAAACAAGATCCGAAGTACAAAACTAATTCCACCAGCTGCCGGCAGTGATGTATATCCTATAACAAACAATACATTGGCACAAAACACAAGTACCGCTGCAGCATCAGCACACAGGAAATGTTACTGGAGTACCAGAAAACACAAGGGCCACTCCTAGTCCAGAATTTACTGAGTACCCACACAACTATTTCTTTCTAATGTTACAAGAATTTAGTGTCACAGTCTGCAAAAATATAAATATAGAAAAGGTTACATCCTTTTTTCCATTTTTATTACAGATGAATTATTGCAGCATATGGTCGCCAGTTCTTTTCCCCAAATCCAATGTTCTGCTATTCTATACAATGGACCCCACAAATTGTGGGGAACTTAAAAAAAAAGAAAAATGGGACTCAACACGGGGTTAGTGAAGGTCCTCAATTAAGTGATATTGGACAGCGTGTCCTACACCTACCGCACGTGTATTCCCTGCTGTGTCTATCACTTATTTGACATCCATCAGCTGATGGAGCCATATGGATATGCTTGACATCTATAGCAAAGATAGGGCTCTAAAGTGACACGAAAAAGCCTAAATTGGTAAGATCCTAAATTAAATGTCATACTGCTCACATGGAAATGTACTGCACAAGATGGTATCAAAGTGCCCATAGTATTGGTGAACAAGACTTTGAAAATTTTGTATGTCTCTTCATACCTTGTGATATCGGGGTCTGGTGGTCCTCCATCTTGATGTTATTGCATTGATCTTTGTGTCCTTCTAAATACTCCCACTCCTCCATGGAGAAATAGACAGCGACATCCTCACACCTTATAGGAACCTGACAACACAATGATACCGTCATTACCCAGACTCCTCTAGTGTTGTTACTGTATAATTACCCAGCATTCCCAGCAGTGTCACCTCTCCAGTCAGCAGCTCAGTGATCTTGTTATTGAGTTCTAAGATCTTCTGTTCATGTATCGGTAAGTGAGGAGGAGCCTCTGTGATGGGGCTCTGGCTCCTGCTCCATCCTCCTGACTCCTGGAGATGGCTGGTGGGAGTCGTACCGTCACTCGATGTCTTCTTTACCATTGTGTAATCCTATATATAGAGACAGACACTATCAGAGCCAGTACCATAACCCCTTATGTTCACCCAAGCTACAGACTACATGTAAACAGTCAGAAAGATAAGCTGCCATCTTCTTTATTATAACTATGAAGTAGGAGCCTCAAATTCATCAGCAGTAGGAGGAGTTCCTATTCCCCGTGAAGAGCCTGTGTGGTACAGTCCAAGTAATTCCATAATTCAGGAATACGGAAAGACCCAAGTCTGTTCTTTGGAGGAGTCACAGGGAGACAAGTAATTCCCAGGTGGTTACAATGACCCAATTGAAGAGAGCAATGTTCAGAAAGGAATAATTAAAGCAGGTTTTACTAGTTACATAATGAATGAAAGAAAAAAAAAAATCACCGGAGTTGCCCTTTGGGCCTTTTTCACACAGGCGACAGCCATATCGCTGCAAGAAAATCGCAGTGATATCTGTATTCTGTGCGATATCACTGTGTTTTTTCGTGGCAATATCACAATTTTGTGTTACTACAAAGTCATGCTACGTTGTAGTGCTCTTTTGCCGGGATGTTTGTGTGTGGGGGCTGGGGGACTTGAAATATAAGTCCTACCCTGAAAATAAGCCCTGCATGAAAAACAAAACAAAAACACAATACATCACCTAAGAGTCGCTGTCCACTTTACCGTACGGCTCCTCTGTAGGTCTGGCACTTGTTTGTAATCTTTAGGGCGTGCTTTCTGGTCAGGGGTTTCAAAAACCTGCCTCCAAGAAGCGCTGCCTCGGCTCAGCCAATCAGAGCTAGCGCTCTATGAACCAGTCACAGCCATTCAGTGCAAAAGGCTGTGATTGGCTGAACCGCAGTGCTTGAGAGCTTTTAAAACCCCTGACCAGGAAACGCTCCCTGAAGACTACAAACAAGTGTTGGAGCTGCAGAGGAGAAGTGCGGGAAAGCTGGAGAGCGCCACTTAGGGGATGTATTGTGTGTTATTCATGCAGCTAGGGAAGATTTTAGGGGAAATAGTAGGATTTCCTACTGTAAAAGTTGCATCGCACCACACAAAAACCATGTTTTCATGCCATGCAACACAAAAGGTAGGCTCCATAGAAAACATACGCTACAAAACATAGCAAATCATGGCAATTTTCAGCAACCTGCAATTTATTTTTCTTGCATTGTAGCAGCCTACAAAACATCACTAATGTGAAGCATGGGCATCACCATACATGCGATTGTAGCATCGTGAGAAAATCGCACAATTTTATCGTCTGTGTGAAACCGACCTTAAGCATACCTACTGTAGCAATGTCTGCGTGATGGAGGGGGTTTGGGAGGGGGGCGTCAGCAAACTCAAAGGTTCACCCAAGTCTAACGTGCAGCAAATCCACAGTAGTTGCAGTCACTTCCAGGCTCTGATCAGGACTGCAAGTCCTTTATGTCCCAGTAATCAGCTCAGTATTTTTAGCTGAGCTCACTGGGACCCACAAAAAAGTCCTGGACTGGATCCCTACCTCACCCAGGCCAAGTGTTTGGGTGAGGTATACATCTCATTCAGCAGCCTCCCATTTACTTGTCCATATATCCCTCCCCCCCCCCCCGTCTTCTACAGACCGGAGGGCTGGGCACCTATAACCATCAGTGTACCCATGACAAGGCATCAGCTTTAGGCCTCGTTCACACAGGCGATAAAGTCGCACAACTTTTTCACTTTGTGACAAATCGCACGTATGTGGGTTCTGTCACATTTGCGATGTTTTGTAGCATGGGACATCCCAACTCAAAAACCACGACTCGTGAGGTTTTGTAGCCCATGTTTCCCTATGAAGCCTTCCTCTTTGATGCATTGCACGAAAACACGATTTATGTGTGGTGTGATGGAACTTTTACACTAGGGAATCCTACTGTCAAAGCCGTAACCCATGCCCTAGCTGCAGGGAAAAATAAAAAAGACAGTATACATCAACTTAGAAGCGCTTTCCGGCTCCGCTGCATCTTCTTCCCGGTCCCCAGCACTGTTCTCCTTCATCTCTTCTGGTCGAGGATTGAAAAATTCAAGCCTCCTTGAAGTGCTGCCTCTGATTGGCTGACATTTAGCCAATCACAGCCAGCGCTTGATGAACC
This sequence comes from Eleutherodactylus coqui, assembly GCF_035609145.1. Taxonomy (NCBI): domain Eukaryota; kingdom Metazoa; phylum Chordata; class Amphibia; order Anura; family Eleutherodactylidae; genus Eleutherodactylus; species Eleutherodactylus coqui. Next base: position 40,836,892 of record NC_089837.1, read on the forward strand.
AACTACAGCCATTCATCGAGCGCTGGCTCTGATTGGCTAAGCGTGAGCCAATCACAGCCAGCTCTTCCAGGAGATGGGGATTTTTCAATCCCCGGTAATAAGAGATTAAAAAGAATATTGCTGGGGAACAAGGAGAAGCTGCAGCAGCACCGGACAGCATTTCTAAGGTGATGTACACTGTCTTTTTTCTACAGCTGTAGCTTATTTTCGGGCACTCATATTACACAGCCCTTCACCACCCTCCCCGACGTGCACCCAGACCTGCATCCAAAGCATCTGTTAGCACAACAAATTCTTTTGTAAAGTATGGGGTGATTAATACTCGTTGCTGACATAAAGCAGACTTCAGGCTCTGAAAAGCCTTCTTTGCTTCAGGAGTTCATGTCACCATTAGAGATGAGCGAGCATACTCGCTAAGGACAATTACTCGAGAGAGCATTGTCCTTAGCGAGTACCTGCCCGCTCGGAAAAAAAGATTCGGGTGCCAGCGGGGGGCGGGGGAGAACGGAGGGGAGATCTCTCTCTCCCTCTCTCCCCCCTGCTCACTCCCACAACTCACTGCTCACCCGCGCCGGCACCCGAATCTTTTCTTCCGCGCGGGCAGGTACTCGCTAAGGACAATGCTCGCTCATCTCTAGTCACCATTACTGAACTCCGACGTTTAGTTAAGTCAGTCAACTGTGCTGCTATGGAGGCAAAATTTGGCAAAAATCTGCGGTAAGACCCTGTGATGCCCAGGAATGCCCTGATTTGTCACTTGGTTAAAGGTCTAAGCCAACTCTGTATAGCCTCCACCTTATTAACTTGAGGCTTGATTACACCTCTGCCAATAACGTAGGCAAGGTATTTGGCTTTGTGCATTTAAGATATGCCATGGAATAGCCATGACGTGGCCTCAGAATTTAGTCCATCATCCTTTGAAAGGTAGACGGTGCCCCATGTAAACCAAACGGCATGTTTTTATATTGAAACAATCCCTCTGGTAGTTTTCTCTTTTGCTCTGTCAGTTAAAGCTATTTGTCAATATCCATTTAAAAGATCAAGAGTGGTACTGTATCTGGCTTTACCCAGTCTCTCAATCAGCTTATCGACTTTTGGAATGGGATATGCATCGAACTTGGCTGCGTATGTGCTTGATTGTAAAGAGATGGCACAGCTCTTTCCTAATCTTGAACATGGCGCCATTGGCGGACTACTCATGTTCCTTCTATGTATGAATGGCAGCAAGAGAGGTCACACCTGTGTCATATGGAGGAGTTGTGTGCGGAGAATGCGAGGAAAACTGATAAATTCCTGTCAGTATGGCGGCCATGGATAGAATTTGAGTCCTTCACAGAGTTCTAAGACTTGCTCTCTTAGGTATGATGAATGCAGGACCCATCTGTGGGCCATCAGAATGGCAGGGTTAACAATATTAAGCCTACCTGCTTTCCCCTCTCCCTTCTCTCTCTTATTTTACGTCTTCATTCCCGCCCCCCAACACACCTCTCTTCTCTTTCTTCTTTTATTATAAGGATAGGAGTTACTTTTATGGTCGGGCCAAGTACTACCTGAGGTAGTAAATCTATATCCTCATCCGAGGATATTAGATATCATAAAAGTTAAGGGTGAGACGTAGTAGTTGTTGGCCCGAATTATTCCATTTTGTATTATTACATAATATGTTAATTTTCACAAGATCCTGCGTGACCTTCTTGATATGTTTATTTCATCTGAAAAATCTCAATAAAACTGATTGAACAATAATCTTGAACATGAACGGTGCCCCCTGGTCACTAAGGATTTCCTTAGGAATCTCGGTCCTGGAAGACATAAGGGACAACTCCCATGCAATACTTTTGGTGGTGGTATTTTTTAAAGGAACAGCTTTCAGATAACACATAGCATAATCCAGTACAACTAGGATATACTGATGTTCTTCTGCTGACTTGACTATGGGCCCCACTAGAACCATCCCAATCTTTTCAAAAGGTACCTCGATAATAGGGAGAGCCACTAACGGGCTACGAAAGTGTGATACAAGAGTGGACAGCTGACACACATGGGGCAAGATTCACAATATTTTTTTATTTCTCCATAAATTCCAAGCCAGAAAAACCTCTGCAGGACTGTCTTCCATCTCCTCAGTCCCCAAGTGCATGATTACATGCCATGTCCAGAGCCTTAAGTCTATATAGTCTAGGGACAATGAACTGCTCAACAGTTTCTCCATTATTTTTAGTTTTTTTATATAACAGATGGAAAAATCTCATGGAAAAATTGGGATATTGTTGGTCAGCAGCAGGGCCTGCAGTACGCCATTTATGAGCACAACATTCTTTCGTGCATTTAAGAAAGTGGGATCTCTCAACTGTGCGGTACCAAAGTTTTCATGTGAGCGCTCCAAATCAGTCACCCCCCGCAGAGAATAAGGATTTTCACCCTCTTTTCTCAACAAAACCTGCAAAGGAAAATTAGGACATCCTGCATTTTGTCCCAGAATAGAGTGAAATCACGTCCTAATATCATACAGTGCATCAAATTCTTAACTACGCCTACTTCATAGGACACAGTTCCCGACAATGTCTCTATGGAATCAAAATGTACAGGATACACCTTTGTATCACCGTGGATACACATCACACTCGGGTGTTTCCCTGGTGAATAGCCTTCAATTACCAGGCTGGCATGGACCAAAGTAACTAAACGTAACACACCTGTGGCTCAGACTCTAGGCCTGGTGAGGCAGTACAAACTGGCTCTGCAAACAAGGAGCGGTGCCAAGGTCTGTCACATTCCATTGGCTTGGTTGTTAAGGGGTAATGGGCCAAGACATGACTCTACTCCTGGCACCTTCAGCACCTCAACAGTTTGGGTCTCCTTGGCACAGAGTTCTTTCTAGGACTGTCAAACCTCAGTCCAGCTGGTGCCACCACAGGGGTCGTAGCCTTTTTTTCGACATGACTCAACCCTTTTTTCTTTGAATGGAAGTTTCTTACTCGTAGTAGGCCAGGTACTCTTAGGGGAGGTAGGGGCACCCAAGGTGTCACGGAGATAGTCCTTGGTGGCAATGTATCTTTTAACGAGGTCAACCAGCTGCTTGGCGTCTTTGGGGTCTCCATAGTAGTATAGTATGTTAGGCTGAAGGGAGACAATGTCCATCTACTTCAGCCTGTTACCACCTCAACTTGTTGATCCAGAGGAAGGCAAAATAAAAACCCAATGAGGCAGAAGCCAATTAGCCCATTTGGGAGAAAAAAATCCTCCCCGGGTCGATAATGGCAGTCAGAATAATCCCTGGATCAACGTTTTGATAGTTCGTACCTGACTCCAAGACCCGGATCAATAACCCCACTGGTTATTTAATATCTATATCCTGTATTCATAGCACTCTAGAAATGCATCTAGTCCCCTCTTAAACTGTTCTATCGATTTTGCTATTACCATGTCCTCAACCCAGAGTTCCAAAATCTCACTGGTCTTACAGTAAAGAACCCGCTTCTATGTTGGTAATGAAAAATTCGTTCCTCTAGACATAGAATATGCCCTCTTGTTACCATCGCAGTCCTGGGAATAGACAGATCATGGGAAAGATCCTTGTATTGTCAAATAATATATTTATGCAAAGTTATTTGGTCGCCTCTTCGCAGTCTTTTCCCCAGGGTGAATAATCCCAATTTTGATAGCATCTCTGGGTATTCCAGTCCTCCCATACCATTAATAATTTAATTGCCCTTCTTTGAACCCCTCAAGGACCTCAATGTCTTTCCTGTGCACCGGTGTCCAGAACTGTACACAGTATTCCATGGGAGGCCTGACGAGTGCCTTATAAAGTGGAAGAATAATGTTCTCGTCCCTCGCCCCTATACCTCTTTTACTGCACTCCAAGACTTCATTTGCTTTTGCAGCAGCTGATTGGCATTAATTTCTCTAGTTAAGTCTTCTAATACCCCCTGGTCTTTTTCCATCTCTCTTTTCCCTAGCAGTACCCCATTTAGTGTATATTGGTGACATCCGTTTCTCCTGCCCATGTGCATAACCTTACAGTTATCAATATTGAACTTCATTTGCATTTTTCTGCCCAAGCCCCCAGCTTATCTCGGTCCAGTTGCAGCTGTACAATGACCTCCAGCTGTACAATGACCTCCGTTGTATTAATTATCTTGTATAATTTTGTTTCGTCTGCAAATATCGATATTTTACTGTCCAGTCCCTCTATCAGGTCGTTGATAAATATATTGAAGAGAATGGGGCCCAATCAAAAAGCAAACCATTTATTACCTCCCTCTGCTTACTATCTCCGAGCCAGTTCTTTACCCAGTGTAGCAGTGCATTACACAGAATGACCTGCAGAGTGTGCTAGTCAGGCATTCTAATACCTGCAAGAGGGAAAGAAAGGGTTAATACCCTAGTTGTAGCAAGAGTTGGCTACAAAAGAGGCAGCTGTGCAGGAAGCAGCAGAGAGGACCAGTGCAGCAGAGGGAGGAGCTGCAGGCTGGTGGCCTAGCAGAGGCAAGAGTCCGACAGGGGCGACAACCCTGGACTCACACCCAACTGGGGTGCATATGGACCTTATATATTGACGTTGGATGATATTGCTGTGTTTTGGTGATTGCGGTGATGACAAATAAATGCTGGCAGGAGCCAGATAAAGAAATCCACATCTCCTGAGCAGTTTCTACACGTGTGGTGTGCCATTTTCAAGTGCAAGAGGTCGGCGATCCGCAGGCAAGTGCACCCCACTTGCTACAACAGCTACACACGTTTTTGCCCAGACGGAGCTGTCTCATTTTACATCTTAACTAGAGATGAGCGAACGTACTCGTCCGAGCTTGATGCTCGGGCGAATATTAGGGTGTTCGGGATGTTCGTTATTCGTAACGAACACCACACGATGTTCGGATGTTCGTCTATATGCGCTCAATGGGGCCGGCGGCAGCAGCGCCAACCCCATTGAGAACATATAGAAGACAAATCCTTCTTCTCTGCCACAGCTGTAACAGCTGTGACAGAGAAGAACGATGTTTGCCCATTGAATTCAATGGAACCGGCAATACAGCCGACTCCACTGAATGCAATGGGCTGCCGGCGATCGCGGGATGAATTGTCGGAAAGGGGTTAAATATATAAGCCCTTTCCTGCAATTCATCCAGAAATGTGTAAAAATAAAAAATATATATATACTCACCTGGTGCCGACAGACGGAGTTCAGCGCGGCAGGCTGCAGTTCTCCTGAACTGCTCTGAACAGCTGTGAGTAGTATTCAGCAGCCGGGGATTTAAAATCCCCGCCTGCTGAATAAGATGCCTCTGAATGGTCACAGCCTGACCAATCAGAGGCCAGCCCTCACTCACACCCATTCATGAATTCATGAATGGGTGAGTGAGGGCTGCCTCTGATTGGCTCAGGGGCAGCTCTCCTGCCCCTCCTGCTCTCCTGCCCCTGAGCCAATCAGAGGCAGCCCTCACTCACCCATTCATGAATTCATGAATGGGTGTGAGTGAGGGCTGGCCTCTGATTGGTCAGGCTGTGACCATTCAGAGGCATCTTATTCAGCAGGCGGGGATTTTAAATCCCCGGCTGCTGAATACTACTAACAGCTGTTCAGAGCAGTTCAGGAGAACTGCAGCCTGCCGCGCTGAACTCCGTCTGTCGGCACCAGGTGAGTATATATATATTTTTTATTTTTACACATTTCTGGATGAATTGCAGGAAAGGGCTTATATAGTTAACCCCTTTCCGACAATTCATCCCGCGATCGCCGGCAGCCCATTGCATTCAGTGGAGTCGGCTGTATTGACGGCTCCATTGAATTCAATGGGCTAACATCGTTCTTCTCTGCCACAGCTGTTACAGCTGTGGCAGAGGAGAACTTGCTGTGTCGTTCCCATCATTTTCTTGAATTGCCAAGATTTTCACACATGAAAACCTTAGCGAGCATCTGCGAAATACAAAAATGTTCCGGTCGCCCATTGACTTCAATGGGGTTCGTTATTCGAAACGAACACCCGAACATCGCGGGAAGTTCGTTTCGAATAACGCGAACCCGAACATTTTGGTGTTCGCTCATCTTTAATCTTAACATAATATGGGGCACGGTGTCAAATGCTTTAGAAATATCCAGATATATGAGATCAATAAACTCTCCTTGCTCCAGCCTAGAATTTACTTCATTGTAGAACTGATCACAGAAGTCTGACATGATCGACCCCTCATGAACCCACGCTGATGAGGAGTTATCCTGTTTTCCTTGAGGTATTTCAGGATGACATCTCTCAGAAACCCCTGAAATATTTTTCCATTTATTGAAGTGAGACTTACCGGCCTGTCGTTACCAGGCTCCCTTCTTGACCCCTTTTTGTATATTGCAACCACGCTGGCAATGTACCAATCCAGTGGTACAACCCCAGTGTTCTTAAATGTAAGAAATAGCGGTCTATCTATCACATCACTTAGTTTCCTTAGAACCCTTGGGTGTATTCCATTTGGGCCAGGCGATTTGTTGATTCTAGTCTTTTTTAACCGACTTTGCACTTCCTCCTGAAAAGTCAGGTGATATTTTGCAGGGGGTCCGTTTTATCCCCTTGCATCTCATGTGACATTTCTTTTTCCTTTGTTAATACACTTGAGAAAAAACTATTTAATAGATTCACCTTCCCATCAACTTCTATGATTTCTCCTGCATTATTTGTTAAAGGGGTTGTCCCGCGGCAGCAAGTGGGTCTATACACTTCTGTATGGCCATATTAATGCACTTTGTAATATACATTGTGCATTAATTATGAGCCATACAGAAGTTATAAAAAGTTTTTCACTTACCTGTTCTGTTGCTGGCGTCCCCGTCTCCATGGTTGCCGTCTAATTTTCGCCGTCTAATGGCCAAATTAGACGCGCTTGCGCAGTCCGGGTCTTCTGCTGTTCTCTATGGGGCTCCGTGTAGCTCCGCCCCGTCACGTGCCAATTCCAGCCAATCAGGAGGCTGGAATCGGCAATGGACCGCACAGAAGAGCTGCGGTCCACGGAGGGAGCAGACCCCGGCGACCATCTTCAACCGGTAAGTATAGAAGTCACCGGAGCGCGGGGATTCAGGTAAGCGCTGTGCTGTTTTTTTTTTTAAGTCCCTGCATCGGGGTTGTCTCGCGCTTTAGTGCTTCTTAACTGCACTCTTGTTTTAATCATTTAAACACTTTCTTTTTGCTTACAACCCCCCCTTACAGTCTTGTCGAGCCACATTGGTTTCCTTCTACTTGTAGTTCTTTTATTTTTAAAGGGTATGAACTGCTCACATGAGGTAATTAGGATGTCTTTAAACTTCTCCCATTTGTCGCCTGTACTATTCTTTTTAGGACGCTGTCCCAATTAATGTTGCAGATAGTAGTTTTTTGTCGCTCCCTGATAAGGCTTCTTATTGAATGACAGCTGGAAATTAATTATATTGTGGTCAATATTTCCCAAAAGTCCCTCTATCTGAACCCCCATGATTCTGTCCGGTTTGTTAATTTGTAAATCCAGAATGGCCCTCTTTCTACTTGTCTAGCGTACAAGTTGCATAAGGTAATTATCTTTAATTATTCCTAGAAACCTATCGCCCTTGTGAGATTCGCAGGTTTCATCTTCCTATATAACATTTGGATAATTAAAGTCTCCCATAATAATTACTTCATTGCGATTTGACACTTCTTCTATTGATCTTATTAACACGTTTCAGTTTCTTCTTTTATTTTTGGTGGCCTATAGAAAATCCCTATCAGAATTTTGTTTTATTTTCCCTCTCTTAGTGTTTCTACCCACAAAGATTCAACGTGTTCATCTCCTACACCCGTATCTTCTTGTAGCCTTAGCATTAAGTAGGATTTAACATACAGACATACCCCTTCCCTTTTCTGGTTCCTACGGTCTCTTCTGAAGAGATTGTAACCCTGTAAATTCACCCCCCAATCGCATTTTTCATCATGCTATGCTTCCGTTATTCTTTCTATGTCGTAATTTTCTTCTGACATTCTTGCTTCAAGCTCACCCACTTTACTGATCAGACTTCTTGCATTTGTTGCCATACAATTTATCTTGTTGTTATTCTTTATACTCATTATGCTACTTATGGTACTATTAGCTGTTCTATCAATTGTATCTGCACTAACCCCACCCTGGCTCGACCCCCATTCCCAATACTTGGTCCCAGGACACTGTCTACACTGCCCCCCCCCCCCCCCTATTACTCTTTTTGCCCTACCCCTGGTCCCTAGTTTAAATGCTTTTCCAAACTTCCAGCCATCCTCTCCCTCAGCACAGCTGCACCTTCCCCATTGAGATTCAGCCCATCCCTACTGTAGAGCCTGTAGCTGAAATGTCAGCCCAGTTCTCCAGGAACCCAAAACTAATCTTTCTACACCAATTTTGGAGATACTTGTTTACCTCCCTAAGCTCCTGCTGCCTTTCTAGTGTGACTCATTATTTTTGAGAAAATTACCTTGGAAGTCCTCACCCTAAACTTAGATGCTAGGTCCATGAAATGGTTTTTAGGGTCCTCCGTTGATCACTAACTTTGTCATTGGTGCCAATGTGCACCATGATTGCTGGATCCTCATCAGCCCCTCCCAGTAATCTGTGAACCCGATCCATGATGTGTCAAACTCGAGCACCAGGAAGACAGCACACTGTTCGATGATCCCAGTCTTTCTGGCAGATAGCCCTGTCTATCTCCCTTATAATTGAGTCCCCCACCAATAGGATCTGCCTAGCCAGCCCTGCGCTCCCCTTCCCCTTCTTACTGGAACAGTCATCTCCCTGGCGTTCTGAGGGCATATTGTGCTGCAGCGGTGCTGGCTCTGTAATGGAAGTGTCCTCATCTGCCAACTTTGCAGACTTATTGGGTTGTACCAGTTCAAGACTAGCCTCCCTGGTTCTCTTCCCTCTACCCCTTCTAACTGTCACCCAGTTAGTTGCCTGCTTGTTCTGCTCTTCTGAACTACCGTCCTTTCCCGCATGTACCCCAGGAGTGCCTGGTCAATCAGCAGCAAATTCCTTTACCTTTTCCATGACCAAGTCAGCGTTGCAGCTCCACAAAGAGGGCATGGATATTATTATCGACCATCACCTTTGGACTGGAGTACAGACCTCAGGTTTCAGCCATTTCTTTGCCAGGTGAACCAGGTCAAACATTTAGGACATAGCAAGTCGGTCAATCCTATGAATCCAATTGTGTAACCTTTGAGCAAAAACAACCACTGTGACCACCAGAAGAGCAAGTATCTCAGCATTGAGTCTTGCATACTCCTTTACCTTATGCTTGCTGAGGTCATGGTATGCTTCTTGAGGTTTAGCAATAAGGTATAGTGGGAGAACCTCCACCCATTCAGCTTTGGGGAGTTTTTCTCTCTTTGCAGCCCTCTCAAACACGATCAGATAGGCCTCAACATTATCATCTGTGGTCATATTTTGCAGGGACCGTTGCACAGCCTCTCTTGGACTAACTGCTGCAGGGGCCCCTTCCTCTCTTCTCTCAGGGGGGCCAGAAGTGCTTCTTTTAGCAGGGTAATCTGTTCCTGCTGCTGGGTGTTTGTCTGGCATTGATCAAATGCTTGTTGCTACTGAATGCTTGCTTGCACCAACTGTTTGATGAGCTTCGCCATAGCAGGGGATGGTGATTGTATGAAAAGAGTAGGTTTCACCCAAAACATCAGCAGGCATGTAGTCTTTAATAATCAAACATTGTCATGCCATTTCCCCTAACAACCCGGGTGGCCCGCATCAGACCCGCACATGTAGCAATGTCTGCATAGGGAAGTAAGGTCAAAGAAATCAGAGAGAGTCACTTAATCTAGATAATAGTTCAAGTTACTTTATATTTTTCTTAATTTCAGCAATAACAAGGTGACCCAAGGAAAAACTACGACCACTGGCGGCACATGAGCTTATTAAAAAAACAAAACAAAATTAACCATGATAGAGTAAGGTTCTTCTCGCACAAGCATAATTTGCAGCAAATGTTGATCTACCCACAGTAGTTGCACTGACTTCCAGGCTCTGTCTCTAACTCCCTGGCTTTGCAGTCTTTTATGTTCCAGTAATTAGATCAGTGTTTTCAGCTAAGCTCACTGGGACCCACAAGAAGGTCCTGGACTAGATCCCTACCTCAACCAGGCTAAGCGTCTGGGTAAGATATACACCCCGTCCAGCAGCCTCCCATTTACCTGTCAGCAATAAGATAAACATACATCAATCCCAAGGGATAAATAAAAGGGAAAGTAATATAATTGCAGACTAGATGGACCATATCTTCAGGTCAAACTCAGTCCATGTGATCCTGCTGGTTCCTGGCTGGCCTTTCCTCCCTATTACAAGAAGTCTACTTACCATTCTTACTGCTCCTACAACATTACTATTAGCTCATTGGTTCCCACCATACAGAACTGACCATATTGGTGGCCGATCTTCACATTTTCTGCTGTTCAGTTCTTTAGTTCTCCCTCACTTGGAAGGTCTGGAAGCCGTTATACAGGACACTGGATTGTTCCTATTACTTCCTACAATGGATTTTCTCTTCCCTTAGTCTGACTTGTTACATAATACAAAAATATAGAATAACTTACCTCTCCGGTCAGCAGGTAGATGATCTCCAAGGAGATATTTAATATTTTTTTAGTAACTTCATTCCCACACTTGCTCATCCTTGGTGGCTCGTTCATTGGAAGGACCAATTTGGATGAAAAATTGGATCGCCTAGAGGGGTCCAGTACTGCACCTTAAAAAAGAAAAAAAAATGAGAGGCTCTAAATCCTACAGGAAACCTCATCATGTGTAAAATACAGACCCTCACTTATCGATCACTGAGAGAAACAGGTTCCCGGAGCCTTCATAATATGGATTTGCCATAAATATCTAGGTTGCTGCCCAAGCTGTTTCCATAACTCCCATGGATGTGAACAGAGAGCTGTACATGTGTGGCCGCCTCTTCAATCATTGTCCTCTTGGATGTACCTGCTGTGGACCCCTGGCTGCACATATAGTGGGTGCGTGTCAGAGGACGAACCCACATTATCATTTATGGCATATTCTGTGGAAATGTAGCAAAAAAACTCGGCACTCCTATATTAAACAAAAAAATTTAGTTCCCATCTGCTCCTATCGACTTCTACCTTCTGCCACTACCTCCAATTCTTAATCTACAATTCCTGTTATCTGTATTATCATGGTTACCTGGATTACCACCAGATCCATTTCAGTTTCATTTTTTACAACTAAAGAGCCACAGTCACTATTGTTTTTAGTTTTTTATTTCCTCTTCCCTTCTTTCTGCTGAATGTCTGAGGAACAATGTTGTCTAAATGCTGGAGATACTATATTCCTTCACTACTGGTCAAACGTTTTTGAACAACTCACTTTTTCCAGTTCCTTTTGACATTAACACAATTCAAGTTGAGCAAATAACGTGAAATGGTTCAAAAGTAAAAACATAAAATTATAATGAAATTTAAACCTTAAATGCAACAATAGTCAGAATTTATGATTTTAACCAAACTGATTTTTTTCAGAAAACACATCAAGGACAGAAGCTCTGAAGCATAGTAAGCAAATTATGGTTTGAAATTGGGTGTAAACTATTCCTACAGGTGTCTCAACTTTTGTAAATTACTTTCGAACCCTCTGATTCTATATAACCAGTGTTGGAACAGACTGCATTGCAACACTATGTAGGGTAGGATTTGGACAGTTTTCCTCTTCAGGACAAAGCACATTGCTATCATGTTGGCAAAAAGGCAATTAATTGAAGACAACAGACAATTATAAGCATTACAAATGTAGGTCTGTCCTACAGGGAAATTGCCAAGAAATCCAAGATGGCAGTCAGTACAGTTTCCTATTCCATCAAAAGGCACTTGGAAACTGACAGGATGATGTCTGCCAGATAGAAGGCCACTACAAAATCAGATGACAGGGTTGTGTGACAGGCAGTTTGTGTGATCTGCGCCTCACAGCACAAAATCTTGAAGTACAGCAGCAAAAATTAAACAAATCTGAAATGTCATTTGTGAAGAGAAGACTTCTATCCACAGGCTTTAGAGAGACAATATCAGTAAGAAAGCCACTAAGATAACAAAAAAGAGACGTGCAGAGGTGGGAATATAATGTTCTTTCTGTCAACAAGTGGCTCATGTAGAAGGTTTGGATCACCAGGTTTGCGGTCAGATCTTGGAGGCCAATTCCTTTCCTCCCAATGTTTCTCACGAGTTCTGCTGTCCACATGCACAGATAGCTGGGGTACTTGGTGTATCCGCATTGCTGACCAAGATGGAAGCATACCATTTCAAGGTCAACACAGATGATCCAATTGTGTTTATAATATTGTAACAACTCAATGACTCTTTTTATGCCTCCACATTCTTCAAAGAGAAACTGAATGGCCAATTGGGACTGCACCAAATAAATGGCCATTGTGGAGGAGGACACAGTTCAAGCTCTGCTTTAAGCCATCGATGAACAGTCGCCATTCAGTTGAGTTATAGAATGGATTTCCCAATTCCTCCATTAAGCTATGTATGTTATGGCAAAGCCACTGTCACTTCCAAAGTATTACAGAAATACAATTTCTCTTGATCAAAAGTACCTTCACTCATTGCTCAATCATGCAGTCTAGATGCTAGCAGGTATACCAAATGGCAACTTATCACGTGTTACCTTCGTCCACATCTGTAAACTCTCGACACACTGCTTGCATACCTTGTGAGGCCCAAGACTTATCTTCATCACCAAGTTTAACTTTGAAAAATGCAAAATAGGCCTGCTTGAAAAATGTGCCAATGTTCGCTCTTTGACTGAAACCCAGACGTAGCAAAAGGAATTAAGGCTATGTAATTGTTATATTTCTCTGGGCATTTTCTATTTTTATTTTTTTTCATATGGCAAGGTGGAATTAACAATATTATGTCACTTTGGGGGCCGCCTATCCATCCATCTTAACACTATTGTCTTGCGAGCCATAAAGAATACTGAGGAAATCCACATCGTTATCCCACAGCTATTAGGTTCTATTGAACCTAATATCTTTCTGCTTTTCAATGTTCACGCTGTGGAATTCTACTGTGGAATTCTACTGTGGAATTCTGCAGCATGAAAGAAATCGCGGCATGTTCTAATTGCTGCAGAAAAACGTGCAGCTGGCTTCCATTGTACTCAATGGAAGCAGTCGGTCACGCAATACTTTTGCTGTCAGCACAGCGGAACTATCGCGTGATTACGCGTCACCGAACCAATGCCGCCGCATCATGCACTGTACTGCAGGATTCACGTGGTGGATCCAGATAGGCGAGTATAGAGTCTTTGGCAGGGCACTGTGTCGGACTCTGCTGCAATATTATGCTGGCGGAGTTCGACACGGCCATGGGCATGAGGCCTAGGGGGTTGTGCTGGCTGGGATCTATTGTACCATATAGATTTCTAGCAGCACAGCCCCACAGGTGTGGAATGATTGAGCTGGCTGGGTGTGGTGTTCTCCTGCTAGCCAATCACCACTGGTCTGTTTGCAGATAAATATCCGCCCTCTGCAAGAGGAAGCTGGTATCCCTCCACTATATGGTTCGGGTTCCCTGGTGAGCAGTCATGTTTCCTTTGCAGATATCTTATCTGTGTCCTGTTTTCCTCTCTGTCCTGAGTCTGTTTACTGACCTCCTGTTTCTATGAGGTTTCCTGCAAATCTGCATTTGCTCTTATCTTTATTTTTAGTTAGTTTCATGTCAGTTTGCCCTCGCTCTGTCCTGCAGTTGCCTGTGCAGCTTGCTGTGTGTTTGGTGTCTAGTTTCCTTGTCCGTGCAGCTTGCTGTGTGATTTGTGTTCTTTGTGCCAGTCTGTTCTGGTTCCATGTATTAACCCTTCATGGATAGTCAGGACCGGGGTTCCAGCACGGGACCGCCTTTATTGAGGCAATCGCTGCGCTTATAGGTAAGGTCCTATCATTCTCCCTGCAGCTTGGGGTCAGTTGTCTTGCTAGTGTAGGGACCCGCTAAACAACGAGGAGCCTTGTAGTGGCTTGTGGGCTTTAGTTACTTGGTCAATCCACAAACCAATACCTCATACTTTCATAGCATTTCCATCTGTTATGTGTGCTGGTATGCAATGTGAGTTTTTGGGTCCTATTGGCAGTTTCTATCTCCAGTAATGTTTGCGAGGGCCTGGTGTTCACTTGCTCACACAAACATAACATTTAAATTGGGAAGTAACCTGTAAATTGTGAATATCTCCTCCATCTGCCAGCCCTCGAGTCTCAGAGGCATAAAAGACGACTTCTGCCACTTAATGTGTAAGCCTAAAAAACTTCCCAAACCCATCTATGAGGGAAATAGCCAGCGACAAGGTGTTACTAGCATCTGACATATATAGTATTAAATTGTCTGCATACAAATCTATTCTATCCTCTCTAGATCCAATCCCAACACTCCTGTATGATACATGTTGTCGAGCCAAAGGCTCTATGGCAATAGCAAGTAGGAGGAGGGAGAGGGGACAACCCCAGCCACGTGCCCCTGTGTAGTGAAAAGAAGGTGGAAGTCAGGCTGTTTACCACAACAATGGCTACTAGAGATCTAGAGAAGATAGAGATCCACTTAATGAGTCTCAAAATCCAAATTTCCTGGAGTACCTCTATCAAGCATGGCCATTCGACAGAGTCAAACACTTTAGCTGCATCCAACAAAGCCAAGGCCTAATCTGACCCCCACCTCTAGCCCACCTGAGTGACTACCTGTGTCATTCTAATATTATCTGATGTAGACATCCCCGGAATAAACCGGCTTGGTCAGGGTGTATGATTTCTTTTATAGTTTGATTCAGGCAATAGGCCAATATTTTAGCAAACAATCTTATAAACTATATTTAACCCTCTCCAATCCAATTTGTAACCTGGTTTTCCTAGGGGGCTTACTCTTTTTCTGCCGTTATACAATGGTGCTATTTGCTGGCTAAAACCAGTACTGCATGACGTGACACGTTGGATAGGCTCTGACAGCAGAGAGGCTGGCAATATACAGTAAGAGAACCCCGACGGACGTCTTCCAACATCAGAGCTGTACAACCTTAAATCATAATGTCTTTAGACGTCAGACAGTGGATTGGAAAGGGTTAATAGAAAAATGGGCCCATATGAGCCATATTCCTCTGGGTTTTCGTCAGACTTTAAAATTAGCACTATGCTAGCTCCTGACATAGATTCCGGGAGATGGTACGATTTCCCCTTTGTACTGTAGATAGACCTTCAACGGCAGACAATCTGGTCCTGGGGTGTAATAGGAGGGTCTATTAAGGATTTATTGAGAATCTTGTAGTTGAGTGAATACTATGTCTGCTAAATAGCTATTTAGTTCAGTAGAGGAATAGTCAACCTGAGACTGATACAGAACACTATAGAATTCTTGAAATCTATCCAGAATATCTATTGGGTCTGAAAGTGTGACTCCCACAGCTGACTTAATCCTCAGTATCAAGAGGGGGGCTGATTCCTGATGGGCTATGAAGGCCAGTAACTTACTTGACCAGCTCGAAAAAGGACTGTTGGGTAAAAAAGAGATTCCTTTGGGCTTTCTCCCTTAAATATAGCAAATAGTCCCTGCCAAACAGTAACTACTTGTTCCTATTAACGTCAAAAGGGTTAGTTATAAATTCATTTTGCCAGTAGTTTTCACTCTCAGGCCGCAGCTATTTTAAAAGCTGAAATTGAGGTTCTAAAGCAGCCTCTGAGGTCGGGCTTGAACGCTTCCCATATCAGAATAACATCATGGCATGCCACATGCACTTCATAGTATACATGGGTATCAGCCGGTATACCATCATTAGGGCCAAGCAGTGAATGGCAGAATGGGTGTATTTTCCACTTCATAGGGGCATTTAGACCAAGGTTTTTCAGAACCATTTGAATCGGCGAGTGATCCGATACTCCTCTAGGGAGGAATTCTATGGAGCTTATTTTCGGGAATAAGGAAGGGGATCCAAATATATAATCAATACAGCAGCTAAGGGCGTGATTGTGGGCAGCATAGCAGGAAACTTCTTATTGCCTGGGGTGAAATACATGCCACAGATCTAGCCACCCCGTCACCGAGATTATAGAGGCCAACCGGGTCATGCCCGCAATCTGCTTCCCCCCCCGAGCCTCTCCCCCAAATCTGTCCAGGGACGGGTCCATTATCATGTTCATATCTCCCATACAGAGAATTGTGGCTTCTGACGAGAAGGAGGCAAATGCAATATCATCAGCCAATAGGGCCGTTGATGTGTTTAGTGGCTTATAAAAACATAAGAACGTTAGGGTAATTATTAATTTTAGCCCGCACAAAAATAAATCTGTCCTCCGGGTCTTTTTTCAGCTGTTCTACCTCCCATCTAAGGGGCCTTCCTATTAACAGGGACCCCCCCCCCCCACAGAAATATGACGTGTGGTGGGAGTAAGCAGACCACTGAACTCATGGTGTCCGCAGAGCTCTTAAAGTGTAGGGTGTAAGGTGGGTTTCTTGAAAGCTTACCACGTGCGGCCTCCATGAGCGCAGGAGTGAAAAAACCATAGACAGTTTTCTGGTCGGTCCCATGCCCCTGACACTTCAGGACACAAAGATTACCTCTGCCATAAGGGGATGCAGATAAGTATAGTTAGGAAAGGGCCACATGAAGTATGCCAATGTTCCTCATTGTGTTTTACAATAACATAATTATAGTGTACCATATAGTAATACCTCCGTGCATCCTTAACCCTTTGCAATCCAATTTTGGATTCAGGGTTTCCTAGGGGGCTCTCTCTTTCTGCCATTATACAATTGTGCCGTCTGCTGGCTAGAGCCAGTACTGCGGTATGGGACATGCTGGAGAGGCCCCCAATAACATAGCGGCCAGTAATATACAGTAAGAATACCCTGCCGGACGTCTTCCGACATTAGAGTTGCACAGCCTTCAATCAGAATGTCTTCAGACGTCAGACAGTGGATTGGAAAGGGTTAAAATAATAAAACATTTGACGTATGCAAGTTAGCAACATTAAAACAATAATTTAAAACTAAAAAGCTAATTAACGGTTATAGAACAAACAGCAAATAGTCCTAGTAGTATTAAATCATTGCACATGGCAATCTAATATTAGCGGAAACCTACAAAGTGCAGCTTAACCCTTTCCAATCCACTGTCTGACGTCTAAAAACATTCTGATTGAGGGCTGTACAGCTCTGATGTTGGAAGACGTCCGGCAGGGTATTCTTACTGTAGATTACTGGCCGCTCTGTTGTCGAAGGCCTCTCCGGCATGTCACATACTGCAGTACTGGCTCTATTCAGCAGATGGTGCCATTGTATAATGGCATAAAGAGAAAGCCCCCCTAGGAAACCAAAATTGGATTGCAAAGGGTTAAATTCAGCTATACGTGCGGTAGTAGATATTTTGGATTACAGGAGCAACAAGACCAACGTTAACCTGCAAAAAAGTAACCACGGAATCCTCTGAGATTTCTTTGTGGATGTTTTCGATTTTTTTCTTTGAAGTGGGCGGCTAGCTCTCTGGCACTGAGATCCATCAGGGGTCCTGTTCTTTGGGGCTGAGGGAGTGGAAGGTGTGAAAGTCGTTTGGGGTTGTGGGATAGTGAGGATTTGAGGGAGGTGAAATAAACTTGTTTGGCCTGGGAAGGGCAGGCTTGTAGGTTTTGAGCATACATTTGAAGTGGGTGAAGTCTGCAACCTGTTTAGATTTGTGCCACAGACATTCAGCACACCTAGAGCACCGCCGGATGGAGCGAGTGTATGGCATGAGCCGAGGTTGTCGTGGTCTGCGGTGGACAGCTCGGGTCATAGGGAGTGCCACTTCATCCAAGGCACATTTGTGGTGCGATTAGTTCGGCGCTTTGGATGCCGTGCTAATCAGGGTAAAAAGCAGCTGGTGGGAGAGCCAGCCTTCTAATTGTCTGCTAATAGACGTAATCCCTCTCATGCGATGTTGGACCACAAGGAGGCCGATCACTTCTACTGCATAGATGCTGATGGGAGGTAATCTCAGCCCCATGTAGCAATAAATGTTCAAAAATACAGTTGTAATTACATGCTGATCTGAATAATCCGCTTCATGCCACGGTGGTCTGCAAGGAAATCTGTCACTTATGTTCCATAAGTGCTAATACGAGATAACCCTAGTTTTGTTCAGTGCTAAGGAATTGGAGGACTGGCCCCCACAACAATTTACGGGCCCCCTTGCTTCAATTCACCATTGCCCCCTTCACTCTGTATGTATTTCCTTCCCACTCAGCCAGTTACCCTCTCACGCAACTCTACCTTATTCCACTGTTACGTGTTTATTTTTTATTTACGGAGTTAGTGAATCCACTGAACCAACCCACCAAGAGTGAAGACAGTCCTGGAGTGGTTGGTTGTTGACTCCTCAGATAGGTTAACTATAGACCGGAATACAGACAGAACTCAGAAACGGAGACTGACCCTTGGCTACAGGGAAGATGGCAGGGCCCTACCTATAAGCGGAGCGATCGCCTCAATAAAGTCGGCCCTGTGCTGGAACCTTGGACCTGACTATCCCTGAAGGGGTAATGCACAGAACCAGATGGGGATGGCAACAGACAGATGCAGGATAGAAAGTGAATGTAAGAACAGATGCAGATTTGCAGGAAGTCTCATGCAGAACAGAAGGTCAGAAATGGACCCAGGGCAGAGAGGCAGACAGGACTCAGACAAGACTTAAGTCAGACTGCAAGACAGAATCCAGAGAACGGGCGAGCAGAGCTGACACAGACAGAATGACCAGTGAGACTGATTGTCAGGGAGTGACAAACAACCATTCAAAGACCACCTGGAAGTGCATCAGCTCACCTTAAATAGGGGAGTAATGCCAAATTAACTCCACAGGTGAACTGAAAGGCTCAGCAATGGTTAACCCTATCAGTGCTGGACAGAAGCAGAAAGGAAGGGCAGAGACCTTGCACAGATATACAAATGATGAGAGTTGTGGTGTGATTAGATGAATGGTCTTGCCACCCGAGGCCCTAAAACTAGTTCCACCCTTGGCCTATAAAAAGGCTCTCAAAGACTACTTGTGTGTAGTGACCTCTTATTCCACTTGAGTAGAGCTTGTTGACCACTAGACGCCTCTACGACGCAGAGAAGAGATTTCACCCCGTTACCAGAATCTGAGAGGGGCGCATTATTGGGATGTGAGAAGCTGGATGGTCATATTGATGAATTGCCTATCACAAGGGCGTTAGCAGGTGTTGGTACCAATGTATGTGTGAGGGCACACAAGGAGATCGGGCTCAGGACGTCCCCTACAGACCACCACTGTAGAGGATTGTTTGATCGCCAGACAAGTATAAGAAGCTCCAACTGTTTAGTTGTTCACCAGCCAGATACAGGGGGCGCCAGCGTTACAGGCTCTAGTGTCTATCAGACCCATTTCCAGGTGCTTAATTGAAGGACGTTTGGTAACACACTCCTCATTGTGTATTCTGCCTTTCTCACCCACCGTTGCCTCCATTTGTAGTGATGTTGTGAACGATGATAATGGATGCTATGGAGTGGAACCGGGTTGTCATCAGTGACGAATACAGGTTTAGTTTGGGCATAGACGACAGCTGTATTCATATCTGAAGACCTAGGGGTGAGCTCCTCAATTCTGCCCCCACTTCTGGTTCTGAGAGGCCATTGCATATGACAGTCGGTCACCCCTAGTAGTGGTACGAAGGACAATGACAGCTCAGCGATATGTTCAGGACATCCTGCAGACACGTGTTCCTCTTATGGCGGCTACCAAGAGCCATTTTCCAGCAGGATAATTCTCAGCCGCAAACACAAGGGGGGGGGGGGGTCACAGGAATGTCTCCATCACATTGCAACACATTTGTAGCTTCCCGGTCGCCAAATCTATCAGCAATAGAACATGTATGGCACCATTTGGGACACCAATTCCAACAGCCTATGAGTTTGCACAATCTAGGAGCGATATGCCACAGGATACCATATGGAACCTGTATGCCTCCATGCCTGCCTGCATCACATCTTGAATTCAAGCTACAGGTGGTACAACAGGGTACTAGAGCCTCCATGCCTGCCTGCATCACATCTTGAATTCAAGCTACAGGCGGTACAACAGGGTACTAGAGCCTCCATGCCCCCCATATCTCATCTAGTATCCGAGCTAATGGCAGTAAAACAAAGTACTACAGCTTCCATGCCCGCAACGGATTACATCTTGCATCCAAGCTATAGGCAGTACAACAGGGTACTAGAGCCTCCATGCCCACCTGTATCACATCTTGTATCCAAGCTAGAGATGGTACAACAGGGTAGTAGAGCCTCTATATCCCCATATCACATCTTGTATCCAAGCTAGAGGAGGTACAACAGGGTACTAGAGCCTCCCTCCAATGGGTCAGTTTTCCACAATAAATTCTCCTTTTGCTCACTGAACCAATTACAGCGCTTCAATGAATGGTTGTAATTGGTTCATCGAGTGCTGGATCTGATTAGCTGAGTCGTGGCGCTTGAGAACCAGTCAGAGGCAGCACATACTGGAGGCGTGTTTATCCAAACCCCTGACCAGGAAGCATTAACTGAAGACAAGTGGTGGGAGCTGCAGGGAGAACGTGCGGCGGAGCGGACAGCGACTGTTGGGTGATGTAGGTGTTTTTAATCGCATCTCAAAAAAAAAATTTGCATGATTTGATTGCCTGTGTGAAAACGGCCTTGGGGAATTTTCATGCAGGATGGAATTAGTCACACAGATATTTCTGCCTCACATTGTTATCTCTATGGGGCCGGAATTCCGCGTCCGTTAGAATCCGCACGTCTTTACTAGAAAACCGCGAGATTAAACTGCGCAGCGGAGGAGCTTCCTGCTGGTGATTACGGCGTCTTGTGGGATTGTTGGGGGGATTTCTATCATCCAGGAGACGGAATTCACAACTAAAGGCTGCGGGGAAATGCAGAAAATTCTACAAGGAATTCCGCAAATAAAAATCCTCTTCTGCGCCGCATCCTGCAGACAATACACACCCCGCCCCCCTGTGTGAGCGCTCCCATATACATCCCCCCCTCCACTGGAGGATAACCTCCCCCGCACCCCTGTGTGAGCGCTCTCATATACATCCCCCCCTCCACTGGAGGATAACCTCCCCCACACCCCTGTAGTAATAACCACATGGACCGTGTCTGACCTCCCCACAAGACCCTCCGCCACCTCTTACCTCTATACAAGTCTCTGAAGAATGCTGGCTGATAGCAGAGAGAACAGCAGCGACCACAACCTGCTCTGTGTGTGATACACTGCAATAGGACCTGTGATGATGTCACCGTGATGTGATCAGTAGGGGCGGAGCTCAGCAGTGAGGAGAAGTGGTGACTGAAGGACCTGTGATGATGTCACCATCATGTGATCAGTAAGGGCGGAGCTCAGCAGTGAGGAGGATAAATAGACATGAGGCAGAGAGATGGGAGCGGTCAGTGACAGTCGGCTGATCAGACGGCGCCTAAATTTTCTGTGGCTCCAACATCTCATTCTCCGCCATAAATACATATTAGTGACCTTTCACACAGGACCGAATTACACCGCAGGACGCCGCCAAATCCCCGGCTGTGCCATTCCACACCATCTGCAGGTTGCTGGTGGCTTGTGGCGCAGCCTATTCCACCCACTGTGAGCGGCCAGGGGAGGAAATGCCGGGTTATGTTGTGAATGGGCGGAGGTGTGTCTGGAGTGTGATCTAGTCAATGTTCACTACTTCCGTAAGTAAATTGTAGACCCTCATTAGGATGAGCTCCATGCCTGACATTGCCGTCCAGTGTGCTACTTGTGCAATGTATGCGGTCCTTGATCAGCCGATCGAGGGTGCATACTGTTGTGCAAGATGCGTGCTTGTTGAACATTTGTAAGCCCAAATCCGGGATCACAATGAGCGACTGGCAACACTGAGACCCATTGACAACATGATAAGGAGTCTGCTTAGCAGACACTCGCTGGGGTTAAGTCGGGTGTGGATGGTAGTTCGGGAGAGCAGGATGAGCAGGCAGCTACCTGGATGACAGATAGGAGGGGTAGAGCGAAGAGAACCAGGGAGGCTAGTCCTGAACTGGCACAACCTAACAAGTTTGCAAAGTTGACAGATGAGTGGGATGCTATTATAGAGCCAGTACCGCTACAGCACGACTGCTCCAGTGAGAAGGGGAAAAGGAGTGCAGGGCAGATTAGACAGGTCCTAGTGGTGGGGGATTTAATTATAAAGGGGACATATAGGGCAATTTGCCATAAAGACCGGGATCATCGAACAGTGTGTTGTCTTCCTGGCGCTTGAGTTCGACAAATTATGGATCAGATTGACAGATTTCTGGGAGGGGCTAGTGAGGATCTAGCGGTCATGGTACACATTGGCACCAATAAGGGGCCCTCAAAAATGATTTCAGAGACCTAGGATCCAAGCTCAGGGCGAGGACCTCCAAGGTAGTTTTCTCGGAAATACTACCTGTAGCACAAGTCACATTAGAAAGGCCGGATCTTAGGGAGGTAAAGTGGCTCCGGAGTTGGTGTAAGAAGGACGGGTTCGGGTTCCTGGAGAACTGAGCTGACTTTGCTGTCTGCTACAGACTCTACTGTATGGACGGGCTGCATCTAAATGGGAAGGGTGCAGTTTTGCTGGGGAAGAAGATGGATAGAAGGTTGGAGGAGTGTTTAAACTAGGGACTGGGGAGAGGGCAAAAAGAGAAACAGGGGGTAGACCGTGTAGATAGCGACCTGGGATGAAGAAGTGTAAAGGAGGGGGGGGGGGGGGGAGTCGAGGAGGGGGTGGAATTAGTACAGCTAGAACTGATAGAACAGCCAATAGTACCATTAGTAGCAAAATGAATTTAAAGAACAACCAGCACCATATAAATTGTATGGCAATGAATGCAAGACGTCTAATCGGTAAGGTGGGTGAGCTTGAGAATTACGAAATAGTAGGAATAATGGAAACGTGGCTTGAAGATAAGTACGATTCAGCGGTGAATTTACAGGACTACAATCTCTTCATAAGAGACCGTGGAAACCAGAAAGGAGAAATATATCTGTATGTTAAATCGTACTTAATGCCAAAGCTACAAGAAGATATAGGTGCAGGATTTGAACACGTGGAATCTCTGCAGGTAGAAATACAGGGAGAAAAAAAATAAAATCCTGATAGGGGTTTTCTATAGGCCACCAAAAGCAACAGAAGAAATCTTATTATTAAGGCAAATAGAAGAGGTGTCAAACCGCAACGATGTAATTATTATGGGGGCTTTAATTATCCAGATATAATATGGGAAGGCGAAACCTGCAAATCTCACAAGGGTGGTAAGTTCTTGAGAACAATTAAAGATAACTACCTTACCCAACTTGTGCAGGAGCCAACCAGAGGGAGGACCACTCTGGACTCACTATTAACTAACAAACTGGACAGAATCTCGGGGGTACAGGTTGAGGAACACTTGGGAAATAGTGACCACAATATAATTAATTTCCAGCTGTCATTTAACAAGAAGCCTTACCAGGGAGCGACAAAGAAAACTTAACTTTAGTAAAGCAAAATTTGATCGGCTCAGAACTACTATCGGTAACATTAATTGGGATAATGTCCTCATAAATAACAGTACAGACGACAAATGGGAGAAGTTTAAAATTTCCAAATGACCTCATGTGAGCAGTTTAGACCGCTTAAAAACAAAAGAACTACAAGTAGAAGGAAACCAATGTGGCTTGACAAGACTATAAAGGGGGCAATAAACAAAAAAGAAAGCGTCTAAACCACTAAAACCAGAAGACAGCAGAGAAGCGCTAAAATCATACAGGGGAAAAAACAAATCGTGTAAGAAAAGTTAAAAATTGCTAAGGAGGAGGCAGAGAGACTGATCGTCAAAGAAAGCAAAAATATTCCTAAACTATTCTTCAATTATATAAACAGCAAAAGGATTTGCACTGAAAGCACTTACCCTTCAACAAATAATACAGGAGAAATCATAGAAGACGATCGGGGGGGGAGGCAAATCTATTAAATTGTTTTTTTTCTAGTGTATTCACGAATGAAAATAAAATGCCACATGAGATGCAGTGGAATAACACGAACCTCCCACTAAACATTGCATACCTAATACAAGAGGAAGTGCAGAGTCTGTTAAAGAAGATCAAAATGGGGTGCCACAGGGTTCAGTACTAGGCCCCATTCTGTTCAACATATTTATCAATGATCTGATAGAGGGACTGCACAGTAAAATATCAATATTTGAAGATACAAAGTTATACAAGATAATTAATACAACGAAGGACAATGTGCAGCTACAAACGGACCTAGATAAGCTGGGGGAATGGGCAGAAAAATGGCAAATGAAGTTCAATGTTGATAAATGTAAGGTTATGCACATGGGCAAGAGAAACGGATGTCCCCAATATACACTGAATGGGATATTGCTAGGGAAAAGTGATATGGAAAAAGACCATGAGGTATTAGTTGACTGTAGACTTAACTGGGCCAGTCAGCTACTGCAAAAGCTAATAAAGTCTTGGGGCGCATTAAAAGAGGCATAGGGGCGAGGGACGAGAACATCATTCTTCCACTATACAATACTGTGTACATTTCTGGACACCACTGCTCAGGAAATATGCTGTAGTGCTTGAGGGGGTCCAAAGAGGGGCAACTAAATTAATAAACGGAACGGGAGGACTGGAATACCCAGAGAGGCTATCAAAATTGGGATCATTTACCCTGGAAAAAAAAACGCTTATGGGGCGACCAAATAACTATGTATAAATACATTAGGGGACAATACAAGGATCTCTCCATTGATCTGTTTATACCCAGGACTGCGACGGTAACAAAGGGGCATCCTCTACGTCTAGAAGAAAGCAGTTTTCATCATCAACACAGAAGGGGGTTCTTTACTGTAAGAGCAGTGAGACTGTGGAACTCTCTGCCTGAGGATGTGGTGATGGCAAAATCCATAGGAGTATAAGAGGGAACTAGATGTCTTCCTAGAGCACTATGATATTACAGGATATAGACATTAGGTGTCCAGCGGGGTTGTTGATCTCAAACGTTGATCCAGGGATTACTCTGGCTGCCATTATGGAGTCAGGAAGAAAAATATTTTCCTCCGTAGGAGCTAATTGGCTTGCAGGATTTTTTTTTTGCCTTCCCCTGGACCAATAAGGACATTGTCTTCATTCAGCCCAACATACTATGTTACTATGTTGGGTATTCCTAGCAGATTATGTCCCTTTTTCTTGGAAATCCTGCGAATGGCGCCCCATTCGTGGACTGTAAGTGATGTCACGTTACACATCCGCGCCCAATGATGCAGCATTCCAGGCGCTCGCTAAGTTCGTGGAGAGATTTGGGGCAGTTTGTGATTATTGCTGCAGAATATTTACTCCCCCAGGAGTGGTTTGTATTTAACAAGAAATAATAATTATTGAAAATGGGGACTAAAAGTGTCCCCGGAAGCTGCCGTCCGTCGCACACAGGCGGATTGTTATTGCACACAATGCCATAAGCCCAGCCATTAGTATGGGGGCGCTCACAGCTAAGGTTTGAGTTTCGCAGCATGTTGTATCTTGGAGTGCATTACATGTACATACAACCAGGATAGCGCTGGGGATTGGTGGCACACAGCAAGTACACGGCATTACATACCAGCTGCCTGCCCACACGCCAGAGACACGCAGACAGTTGTGTGAGCCGGTAAGTCTTACTGCTATTGTGGGTAACATGAAGGGTTTCTAAGAGACGCCATCCTGGAGGACCTCAAGGAAAATAGTCAGATAACTCCGTATCAGCCGGTTTATGAGAGATCGCTGCTGTCACACACAGTATAGGAGGGGTCACCATTACTAGTTGGGTAACACAAGGGGAATTATAGGAGGGTCACATTACAAGTGGGGAACCACAGGGGGCAGTATAGAAGGGGTCACCGTTACTAGTGGGGTACAACAGATGGCAGTATAGGAGGGGTCACCGATACTAGTGGGATACCACAGGGGACAGTATAGGAGGGGTCACTGTTACCAGTGAGGTACCACTGGGGGCAGTATAGGAGGGATCACCGTTACTAGTGGGGTAACACAGTGAGCAGTAAAGGGCCATATTCCCTTTAATATATGTATTAATGACCTGGTAGAAGGATTGTGCAGTACAATATTAATATGATACAAAACTATGTTAAGTAATTACCACCAGAGAGGACAGAAGGAGATTGCAAGAGGATCTGGATAAGTTGTTTGTTTTTTTATCAGAAAAGTGGCAAATGAGGTTTAACACTGATAAATGTGTGGTTCTGCACTCCTTGGGCTGTAGCCACTTCTTCACCAGGTGGATAAGGTCATGCATCTGGCACCGAGACGGTAAGGTTTCCACAAAAGTCCAGGTGTGAACCAGACCTGCACGGTAACCCCCAGATGAGCCAGGATCTCCGGTTTCAGCTTGGTGTAGTTACGGGAGTTTACCGCGCTCAGGTCATAATAGGCCTTTTGGGGTTCTGACCTGTCAGGAAAGGCACCACGACATCCACCCACTGGTCCATAGGTAGCCTTTCCCACTCAGCAACTCTCTCAAAGATACTGAGATACGCTTCCACATCATCTGTAGGAGTCGTCTTTTGCAGCGCAGCTTGCACTGTGGCCCTCACTGATGGTTGCACACCACGGGCCCCTTGCAGGGTTGCAGTCACAGTCCGTTGTATATAGTCACGACCACTCGCAGTGCAGCCACTTGCTCCATCAGTAGATGATTTGTTTCTTGCTGCTGCAGATTGGCCTGCATGATCTGTCTGACCACGTCCTCCACAGTAGCAGTTCTCTTATGCAGGTCACCGGCCGCTTTCACCCAGGACATGCAGTGTCAGCACAATATGACAGTCCTTTTCTGGGTGTGTCTCTTTAAGACTGCGTTTGCTCACTGCTTGCTCTGAAGCACCATATGTGGGAGAATTAGCTCATGTAGAGCATGGGATCACAATGTGAGCGGCAGTCAGAGACCACAACAGCATATAAAGTCCATACAGGCTTGGCCTGTGTTTATTAGAAAAGCATAAAAATAAACAATATACAGCCTTAACTTCAGGCATAAAACAAAACCTGCTCATTCAGCACTTTCTATACAGAGTCTGTCCCTGACTATACGGATGGCTTGTGCAGCAACGTACGAAAACCACACGCTTGTACCAAAGTCCAGTTTGTCCCTTGGTAAGGGGTAAGGCGTCTCATGAGACCAGCAGCTCCCAGCACCCAGCTGCACCCGGCCTCCCCCGTCTGCATGGCTGCAGGCTTTATGGACTGGGTTAACTACCCAGCCTCTACACCTGGGGAGCTTGCCTCCCCCTAATAAGACCTGGAGTGGAGGGGGTGGAATGGACAGCCCCATTACCAAGCCTACCATCCTTTCAAAAAAAAAAAAAAAAAACAGGCCAAAACATGTTTGACACAAACATCTCCAGCAACTAACTTTGCTGGAGATCACGTCACCCCTGTTTTTTCCTGTGTCTCACATAGTGAGATACGAACTCTCTTCATGCCCACTGGGCGAAACATCTGACCCGAGGTGGAACATACCGACCATCCATTATTGTTTCCTTCAGTGTCTCACACTACATACTGCACACTGTGCATTGGTCCCTGATTGGCCAGCACTGATCACGTGAGCATTGCTGACCAGTCAGAGAGCAGGTATAGTGCATTAGTAATCTAACTCTACCAATCCACTGTGGCAGATTACGTAGTCTGAAAATTGGGGGACATTTATAAAGGTTTTACACCAGTTTTCTGGAGTAGAAAAGTCGCATAAGCATGTGCAAGGACCTCTTGCACAAAAAAATTAGGAAACTATTCCACCCTCTCTGTCAGCCCCGCCACTCTTTAAAAAATTGGATGGGGCTTATTGGGAGGGGCCTAGGCTCCAAATCAACAAATTTGTGTAATTAATGCCAAACACTTGCAGAAATTTTGCCAGCAATGCACACCTAGTTAAGACCAGGCATACATTGCAGTGAATGAGCACGGAGCTACACTTTATGCATTAAGGTCTGCACTTCTTCATGCATTAAGTGAACAAGAACTGCACAATTCCCAATGAGAATTGTGCAGTCTAAACAAGCTGCATGAGAGCGAACAATCGGGTGATGACATCACCAGCTCATTCTCCCGGGGCAAACGAGAATCATACATTTTTCATTTTGTCTAAAAGGAGCTTTATGCCCACATTAATTCTATACTTAAAAAACAACCTCCTGCTTGCTGTACAATGTCTGTGTATTTAATTTTTTTTAACCAATTCAAATTGGTATAGTGACTTATCTCTATGAAATCTGTCATATGAGTTTTCAAAATTTCATTCTTTTAAAAACTGTTTTCACATAAAGATCAAAATGGCTCCTCCGCTTTGTAACATCTATGATGAGCCCCATTATTAGTAAAACATTTCTCGTGTTTTGAGTATTAAAAGGAGATGGCCTTCTCTCTAATGTGAGTTCTCTGATGTGAAACAAGAATTGGTTTTTGTGTAAAACATTTTCCACATTCTGAACATGAAAAGGGCTTCTCTCCTGTGTGAATTCTCTCATGTACAAGAAGATTTACTTTATTTGTAAAACCTTCCCATATTTTGAACACGAAAATGGCTTCTCTCCTGTGTGAGTTCTCTGATGTCTAACAAGATCTGATTTATCAGTAAAACATTTCCCACATTCTGAACATAAAAATGGCTTCTCTCCTGTGTGAATTCTTTCATGTCTGACAAGTCTTGATTTTTTTGGAAAATATTTCCCACATTCTGAACATGAATATGGCTTATCTCCTGTGTGAATTCTCTGATGTCTAACAAAATAAGATTCATGGGTAAAACATTTCCCACATTCAGAACATGCAAATGACTCCCCTGTGTGAATTCTCTGATGACTAACAAGAGCGGTTTTCCGCTTAAACCACTTTCCACATTCTGAACATGAAAATGGCTTCTCTCCTGTGTGATTTCTCTCATGTCTAACAAGAACTGATTTTTCAGTAAAACATTTCCCACATTCTGAACATGAAAATGGCTTCTCTCCTGTGTGAATTCTTCTATGTCTAACAAGATCTGATTTATTGTTAAAACATTTCCCACATTCTGAACATGAATATGGCTTATCTCCTGTGTGAATTCTCTGATGTCTAACAAAATAAGATTCATGGGTAAAACATTTCCCACGTTCAGAACATGCAAATGACTCCCCTGTGTGACTTCTCTGATGACTAACAAGAGCGGTTTTCAGCTTAAAACACTTTCCACATTCTGAACATGAAAAGGAATTTTCTCCTGTGTGAATTCTCTCATGTCCAAGAAGATCTGATTTATCAGTAAAACATTTCCCACATTCTGAACATGAAAATGGCTTCTCTCCTGTGTGAATTCTTTCATGTCTGACAAGTTTTGATTTTTTTGGAAAACATTTCCCACATTCTGAACATGAAAATGACTTCTTCCCTATGTGAGTTCTCTCATGTCTAACAAGATCTGATTTATTGGTAAAATATTTCCAACATTCAAAACATGTAAATGAATCCCCTGTGTGAATTCTCTGATGTCTAACAAGAGCAGTTTTCAGCTTAAACCATTTCCCACATTCTGAACATGAAAACAGCTTCTCCCCTGTGTGAATTTTCTCATGGCTAACCAAGTTTGATTTTTTGTTAAAGCATTTCCCACATTCTGAACATGAATATGACTTCTCAACTGTGCAAGTTCTTTTCTGTATAAATAGACCTGAGCTTTGTGCAAACTGTTTTCCACATTGCAGACTGTTACCCCCGGTGTGACCTGTACTTGTAGTAAAATGCAGAGACTGATCAGGAGAAGGTTCCTCGTGATTAGGGTGATTATATGATAGATCCGTATTGTTATATACTGGCTGAACATTAAGGGTAATGAGGTTTTCTCCTGGAGAGTGCTGCATAGCATCTTGATCTTCTGCTTTATAATTTAGCGATGACATGAAGTTTCCATCAAAGTTCTCAATGGGATTTTCTGTTGGGATTAAATTTTGATTTAGTGCAAAAAAATAGCCAACTGTATAAAATTCTTATTAGGAAGGGAAAACACCTGCAGTTTTTGATACAGTAATTCAAATCAAAACCAGGATTAGACCCAGGAAGAAGGAGAGATATATATCCTTCTTATATATTTCTCATACCTTTGAATCCAATTTCTGCTTTAAAAAAAAACAAAACAAAACAAAAAAAAAACCACTACAAAAATTGCCCTTAAAACTGCAAGAGTGTTTCCAGACTTAGGACTTGTTCACACGAGCGTGTTTTCTATTTGCGTCCTCAATAGGATTTTCTGTTAGGATTTCATTTGGATTTAGTGATTTTTTTTTCAGCTGAAAAAAGTAGCCAAATATATAAAATTCTTAATAGGAAGGGAAAAGCCCTGCAGTTTTTGATACAGTAATGCAAGTTAAAGCCAGAATTAGACCCAGGAAGAAGAAGATATAAAAGGAGTATTTTATATATTTCTCATTATCTTTGAATGCACTTCTAGCTTTTTTTTAAATTTTAAGTATATAAAAATTATATGAGGAACGGTTAAAGGATCTGGGAATGTTTAGCTTGCAAAAAAGAAGGCTGAGAGGAGACTTAATAGCGGTCTACAAATATCTGAAGGGCTGTCACAATGCAGAGGGATCAGCCCTATTCTCATCTGCACAAGAAAAGACTAGAAGCAATGGGATGAAACTGAAAGGGAGGAGACACAGATTAGATATTAGAAAAAACTTTCTGACAGTGAGGGTGATCAATGATTGGACCCGATGACCCAAGAGGTTCCTTCCAACTCTACCATTCTATGATTAAAAATTGCCCCCAAAACTGCATTTGTGTTTCCAGCCTTATAATGCTCTGACCAAGACCATTAACCCCTTGAGTGGCACGCCCGGAAAATTTCCGGGACGAGCTCCACTGCTCATAGCAACATAGCCCAGAAGATTTCCGGGCTATGTATCACTATGGGAGCGGCAGAGCACAATGCCACAAGCTGTGACAGTGTGCTCTGCCTGCACAGACCCACAGAGAACAAAGCAAGGGATTTGAAAAACCAGCAGAAGATATTGCCGATATGTCGGCAATCTCCTGCTTTGTTTACAGGTTGCCATAGAGACCATCGGCTTGTCAGAAGCAAGCCGATGGTCTCTGTGGCAGGGAGAGCTTGGTGCTTGGCTGTGAGAGGACAGCTAGGTACCAGCTCTTACAGCAGAGATCAGAGAAAACCTCCGATCTCTGCTGTGTTAACCCCTTACATGCTGCAGTCTATGTGACTGCAGCATGTAAAGGGCTGTCACTGCAGCATGTAAAGGGCT
The DNA here is from genome assembly GCF_035609145.1 of Eleutherodactylus coqui. Classification (NCBI taxonomy): domain Eukaryota; kingdom Metazoa; phylum Chordata; class Amphibia; order Anura; family Eleutherodactylidae; genus Eleutherodactylus; species Eleutherodactylus coqui. The sequence continues at coordinate 40,868,220 of NC_089837.1, forward strand.
GTCACCATCGGACCCCCGGAATGTGATCAGGGGTCCTGATCGGTCCCTGTGGAAGTCCCCTAAAGGGACAAAAAAAATAAAAAATAAATAAAAAAAAGTTTAAAAAATTATAATAAAAATAAAAAACACTTGTCTCCCTTTACTTTGTAAAAAAATCAAAAATACAATCACACATGTGGTATCCATGCGTCGTAATGACCCAGAGAAGGAAGTTAATGCATTATTTAACCCCTTAATGACATGGCCCCTTTTTTTCTTTTTTCCCCATTTCTTTTTTTCCTCCCCCCTGTTTAAAAAAATCACAACTTGTCCCGCAAAAAACAAGCCCTCATATGGCCATGTCAATGGAAAAATGAAAAAGTTATGGCTCTTGAGACGCAACTGCAAAATTAGTTGAAATTCAATGATTAGACCATTTTAAAAAACCTGCCCTGGTGGGCACGACAGGGTGGTAGGAAACCCGCCACTCAAGGGGTTAAATGCATCAATGGCAACAAACAGATTTCAGGTCATAGGATCTCAAGTCCCCTACAGGGAAATAAAAAAAAAGAAAAGTAAAAAAAAAAGGAACAGCAGAAAAAATTAAACTTTTGTGCATTCTTTGTTTAAATTGTTTTCAGGTCAGAGGATTGCAAGTTCAAAGCCCCTACATGGACATAAAAAAGTAACACCTTAAAAAAACAAACAAACAAAAAAAACTTTGCGCACGCTCTGCTTTGTTTAATTTTTTAAAAATCTAAAACCTCACATTTGCTAATGTTGCATCTATAGCAGCAATAAATGCAAATGCACAGCACAAAAAAAACGGAAAACACTTTTAAAACAGAGCCAAAAACAAACACGCAGAAAAGTGATAAAAAAAAACCCTTATGCAACCCAAAATGGTACTACAGCTCATCATGCAAAAAACATCCACTAACTGATCTCCCACGAAGAGTTCGGGCTGTATAACGGGAAAGAGGGTCCTATCAAGGACTACAATTGCGTACCCAATGAAGTGGCCTCTGAGTGCAGCTACAAGATATCAGTAAGTACAATAATGAAGTGGAAATGTGAAATCCACCTATTCAGCTGGAATAGGTAAAAGGCCCCAAAACCGTCGCACAAAACCATGGAAACACATACGGGGCTTAAAATGCATTTTGACAGCAATTAAAAAGCTGCAACACATTATGAGAAAAACCCTCATGAAAATCCAGCCTTATACGAGGCGATGATCCTCCTGAGTGTGTGATTGCACCAATCTTTGGTCAGTGTAAACAAGCAATCAAACAACAAACATTCAAGGGCTTTTTTTATTTTCCCCTTCACTTTAAAAATATAACTTTTTTATTTTTCCATTTAGATAGCTTGTTTTGGAAATAGAAAAACAACGCAATTCCGTCATCTTTGTGTGTGGAATGGGATAAGTCTTGTTTTTACAGCGTGCCAATAATGGCAAAAATGACACAACGTTCGTGGGACAGCAGGATTACGATGATGCCAAATCTATATGGCTTTAGTTTTTTTCTGTACTTTTAAAAGATAAAATATCTTTGGAAAAAAAAATTTCTGCGCCATCTTCTGACAGCCAGAACCTTTTTATTTTTCTGTTGATATAGTTGTGCGAGGGCTCATTTTCTTATGTCGTTTTTTTGCACCATTTTTGAGTTTGTGCTACTTTTTGATTGTTTTTTTTACTCGATCGATAATGCTTAATTCTGGATTTTTTCTGATGACGTTCACCATCCTGGACAAATAACGTGTTACTTTGGAAGATTGGACTTTTATGGACACGTAGATATAAAAACACTTTTCTTTTTTCTATATTTTTCTTTTATTATTAATATAGGAATAGGTTTTTTTAAAACTTTGTTTTAACTTTTCCAATAATACGAGGGGGTGCTGATAAGTCTTTGGCTTTGTGTTCTTTTTTTGTTTCTATGGTAACGAATGTTACATCACATAAAAGCCTTATGTGTCTAATATATGTTTTCACAATGTTGTGTTTGTAGCTTATGGCAACAGTGATCTAGACACGCGGAAAAACAAAATGGCGGAGTCTAAGGCGATATTCACAGCAAATGGGAGCAGAGGAGTGATAAAATTCTTGTTACTGCAAGGAAAGTCCGCGAAGGATATTCATGGTGATATGTGGCAGACATTGGGGGATCAATGCCCTTCATATTCTACAGTTAAGAACTGGGTTGCCAAATTTAAACGGGCCTCTTCAGCACCAATGATGAGGAACGTCCTGGACAACCGATAGAGGTTGTTCTGGAGATCGTCGATGCTGTGCACAACCACATGCTGGAGAATCAACGAATTTCAGCTAAAGGAATAGCAGACATCATGGGGATTTCTCGTGAACGTGTTTGTGTTATTGTCCATGAACATTTGAACATGAAGAAGCTATCTGCAAAATGGGACCCCAAATGTTTGACAACAGATCAGAAACACATGCGAGCGAAAACTTCCCGGTCCATTTGTCAGCGTTTCCGGACTGATAAGAACTTCCTGGATCGACTGTTCACTATGGATGAGACCTAGATTTATTTGTATGACCCTGAAACCAAGGAGTAGTCAAAAGAGTGGAGGCACAGTGGTTCTCCTTGTCCAAAGAAGTTCAGATACCAAGGTGATGGCGTCTGTGTTCTGGGATAAGGAGGGCGTGCTGCTAGTGGACTACCTTCAAAATGGTTCTACCATCAATGCAAGGGATTACATTGAACTTTTGGACCAATTGAAGGCAATTTTGAAGGCCAAAAGGCGTAGCAAGCTGTCCAAAGGAATCTTGTTCCTGCAAGGCAACGCCTCCGCTCACACTGCACAAGCGACCACGGCAAAACTGGTGGAGCTAGGCTTCCAGCTGGTTGACCACCCACCTTATTCATCAGATCTAGCTCCCTCCGACTATCATCTGTTTCCAAACCTGAAGAAACACCTCAAGGGGACCAAATTTCACACCATTTCTGTAGTCATGGCTGCTACAGATGACTGGTTTGAGGCACAACCGAAATCCTTCATTTTGCAAGGCTTACAGAACTTGGAATACCGATGTAAGAAGTGTGTTGACATCAGTGGAGAGTATGTGGAATAAATGTAAAGTTTCATCTTCCTATCTCGTTTCTTTCTGGGTAAAGCAGCCCGTCGTAATTTTTTGAAGTCCCCATAGTGGGTTTAAATTAATCATTTGAGCACTCATATAGTATAATGTAATACCACAGTATTACATTGTACTGTATTTTTACAGGCAGACAATTCTGACAGCAGCATTTAACCCCTTAGTGACCAAGCCTTTGTGCCTTAATGACCAGACCAAATTCTGAAAATCTAACGTGTCACTTTTAACAGAGAATAACTCAGTAAAGGTTTTGCATATCCAAGTGAGGGCGGACACCCACTGGCGTTTTTTTCTCCACTGCGCTGCGAGAGTAAATGAAAAGTCTAGCAGCACAGTGCGAGAAAAAAAAACGGCATCCCGCCGGGATATCGCCAGCTTTCTCAATGGGGCCAGCGGCAGCAGCGCTAGCCCCATTGAAAAGATATTGAGAATGCCACTGACTTCTGCCACAGCTGTCACAGGTGCTTCATTTAGGTGGTAAAAATAGATCAATAGAATTTGTGTATATTTATTAAAAGCATCAAAATTGGGAAATTTTTGAAAAATTGTCATTTCTTTTCCATATTATTGGGGGACACAGCCAGACCTTGGGATATAGCTCCTGCCACTAGGAGGCGACACTAAGCAGAAAGTGTTAACTCCTCCCACCAGGCTATATCCCCCCTTCAGGCACCACGCTAATCAGTTTTTAGCTTAGTGTCTGCAGGAGGCAGACCTGTGTTAGCCTAGGTCTGGAAGTGTCGTACGGGAATACGGGGAGACTGGGGCTTTTCCCTGACCTCCCTGTCCTCCCAGGGGAGGGCGCAGGGCACGGTGTCTCCGCCGTTCGACCGTCGCCCGACCCACAGAAGAAAAGGTGGCACGATCCTGCCCCTGTGCATGGTATAGTTGCCCGCCAGCCAAAGGGTTCCCCACCCTGGAGCAGCTCCCCTCATGTTAGCGGTGAGCATGGTGGGGAACACTGCTGGAGTCCAGGCTACAGGGGGAGAAGCAGGGATTATTCCTCCCCCCAAGTCTGCGTGAGGACCGGCGGTTACCAGAGAGATAGGTACTGCTGCGTTTCCCCCCCCCCTCTTAAGTGGCAGCGGCAAGGCGGTTTACTGGGGGTCTCATCGCTCAAGCATGCAGGCAGCCTCCAGGATCAGGAGGGATGGCGGAGGGCTATCCCACGGCATCAGGACTGGCAGCGGCATCTGGAGGCAGGAGGTCTGCGGTGGCAGAGAATGCAAGGGGCGTGGCAGGGCGCCGCCATGATACCTGGAAGTCCGGCATCCCCGTCAGGGCTTCGGAGGGAGGAGCCGAGCAGGAGGTGGTGGTGGTAGCCGCGGCGTCCCGCAGTGCCAGTGGGCGGTGCCAGGACTGCGGCGTCTCCAGACATGCTGGTCCGAGCTTTCCCTGGCCGGGAGTCAGGAGGGGGACGCCCACCTGAACCTGCGCAGAAATCGGCTATTTGAAGGAGGAGTGACTATTCTCCCCTCCGCGTTCGCCTCAGAGCCTCCGGTGGAACGCTTATTCCTACCAGCGTGGAAACCTGATGTGCCTGGAAGTGGAAGTCCCCCCTGGCGACCCAGGAGCTCCAGCAGGGACACAACAGCCTTGGGACAGGGTAAGCTCTGCCTGAGGCAGCTTTTCCCTAGGCCCCCCCCCCCCAGGCCAGGGGGCTCCGGGCAGGCTACGGGTAGAGCTAAGTTTTATGCTTGCTCTCTATGTATTGTAAAGTTCCCGTGCGGTCAGGCGGAATCCCGCTGTGCAAACTGTGTCCCAACTCGGCAGGCCCCAGTGTCGCCTGTGCCCCCCGCCGCCCCTGTGGAGCAGGCAGCCGAACCCGAATGTGCACGGTCCCTTGCCGCAGCAGTCTCGGGGCTAGCTAGCACGTCTGCGGCGATATTACGCAGGCTAAATTCGGACGTGGAGATTTCTTCTCCAGAGCGGTCACGGGCTAGGTCACGTAAAAGACACAGATCCCGCAGCCACGAGAAAGCTTCGCGTAGGTCTCATCACTCCAGGGGGGTCTGTCGCTCGAGGGAATCCTTTTATAGGTCTCACAGTTCCAGGGAGTCCACCCATAGATCTCACCATTCCAGGGAGTCCTCCCATAGGTCCCGCCGCTCCGGGAGGTCCTCCCGGTCGCAGGCTGCTCCTTCACATTCATGTGGTTCGTCAGCATCCCAATCCACGTCTCAGATGCTGCGACCATCTTTCACGGCGTAGGATAGCAGCGTTTCGGAAGGGGAGCATTCCCTTTCATCGTCCCCTTCGGATTTGGACAAAGAGCAGGCATCAAAGCTGACCGATTTAATGGACAGCCTGGTTGTGGTGGTAAAGGATACGCTTCGCGTGGCGGAGGAACCGGTGGCGGTTCCGCCGGCGGCTGTATCATTTAAAACGCATAAACATTCATGCCAATTTTTTCCTCCTCATCAGGACTTCGTGGAAGTTCTGGAGAGAGAATGGGAAACTCCAGATAGGTGCTTTAAGGTACCGAGTAAGACTTGGGACATTACTTATGCCTTCCCGGAGGATCTTGTTAGGAGGTAGTCTGTACCCTCTGTGGTGGACACCCCTGTGTCATGGTTGGCAAAACACACCGCTCACCCTACGGCCGACATCGCATCACTTTCAGATCCTCAGGATAGGAAGCTGGACTCGCTGGCGAAGTCTTCTTTTCAGGCAGTAGGCACCGCATTACGTCCACCTTCGCATCAGCATGGGTCAGCAAGGCTTCCGTCGCGTGGGCAAAGCAGTTGCGCAAGGACATTCTTGCAGGAACCCCAGCTAATGAACTACTGGACACCACGGAAAATATTATTCAGGTCGGGAAGTTCGTCTGTGCAGCAAACTTAGACTCGGCGAAATGTCTTGCCAGGGCCCCGTCAGCCTCTGTGGCGTCGCGCCGGATGCTGTGGCTGAAAAACTGGACAGCTGACGCATCGTTTAAAGGGGCGCTTACCAAGCTACCATTTGAGGGCAACATGCTTTTTGGAGCCAGGCTGGATGAGCTGATCAGGGACGCGATGGGCGGGAAGAGCACATCCGTTCCTCAAGGTACGGGTAAAGGAGAAAGGGCTCCGCAGAGGGAGAGATCCTATTTCCAGCCCTTTTGCCATTTCGACCCACAGGACGCAGCAGGGCAATGGCCTCAGGCCAGGAAGAATCCGCAGGAGCAGAGGAGGGGTCCATCCCTCAGGAATAAGTCTACGTGGCGGCCTCGCTCCCATGCGCCAAAGGCCACAGGGGAAAAGATCTCGGCATGAAGGCCAGCCCCCACCCATTCTCGACAGGGTGGGCGGTAGGCTCGCACTTTTCAGGAACACATGGTTGGCACACGTATCTGATTCCTAGGTGCGGGAGGTTGTTTCTTTCAGCTATGCCATACAGTTCACATTTTTCCCGCAGGTTCGTTTTTGCCGGTCAAGATTACCAGAGGCTCCAGAGAAGGTGGCGCAGTTGCGCGTGGTCACAAGGGTGCTTGCGGCAGTGATGGTGTTGCTTCGCACCAGGAAGATGGTCGCGGAAAGTCACCTGTTGTTCATGCCCCAGCCCAAGGGTGAGTAGCTGGACAGGAGCATTTGGTCCTTACTTCTTCAGAGGCCGGTATTTCACTCCAGGATACTCCAACAATTCATCCTGCCTCGCTGGGACAGGTCTGCGTACTCACTGGATCAGCGCCTCTTGGTGTCGTTCAGGACCAGATTCTCACTACGGGGGTGGTTGGCCCCCGGAAGGATTTACGGGGGGTCCCACTGCTCCCAAGTCAGTAGACAGTTCTGATGATGGAGGCCAGCCTCCTCGGCGGGGGAAGGAACCTTGAGAGCCTGTCCACCCAGGGACACCTTCTGTTCACTTTTCCACAATTCCCTCTTATGCTGAGGGTGGTCAGGAAGATCGGGAAGGAAGGGCACCCAGGGATACTAGTAGCACCAGATGAGCCAGGGCGAGCATAGTATGCGAGCCTCGTAGACACTCTAGCCGGCGTACCGTGGTATCTACCAGAACAAGAGGATCGGCTTCTACAAGGTCTCCTCTTCCACCTGAGTTTACGGTCCCTTCCTTTAACGGTGTGGTTGTTGAAACCGCGATATTAAGGAAACGAGATTTTACGGAGGAGGTCATTCAGACAATGATGCAAGCAAAAAAGCCGTCCCCATCAAAGATTTATCATCGTGTCTGGAGACGTTTTTTTGGTTGGTGCGAAGAGCATCGCTTTTGTCCAATGCGGTTCTCACTGGCTAATATCCTGTCTTTCTTACAAGCAGGGTTGAACATGGGCTTGAAACTGAGCTCCCAGAAAGGCCAGGTCTCGGCTCTCTCGGTCCTCTTTCAGAGGCCAATAGCCGCCAGGTTGGCAGTCCGCACATTTTTTCAAGGGGTTTCCCATATTGCTCCGCTGTTCCGGTCACCCACACCTGCGTGGGATCTCAATCTGGTATTGGACGCATTACAGTCTCATCCCTTCGAGCTGCTGAAGGAAGTACCGCTGCGTCTTTTATGTTGGAAGGTGGTCTTCCTAGTAGCTGTCACATAGATTCGCAGAGTGTCGGAGTTGGCTGCCTTGTCAGTTGAGCCCCCCTTTCTGTTTTTCCACCAGGATAAGGTGGTACTGCGGCCGGTTCTGCAGTTCCTACCAAAGGTGGTGTCACCTTTCCACCTTAATGAAGATATTGTCCTTCCATCATTTTGTCCCGCCCGGTACACCCGAGGGAACAGACGGTGCATAGGCTGGATCTTGTACGGGTGTTGCAGATCTAGGTCGCCAGGACCAAGGACTTCCGGCGGACAGAGTCCCTATTTTTAATTCCGGAAGGCCCACAGAAAGGTTCTGCGGCTTCTAAAGTGACCATTGCCAGGTGCCAAAGGACGGTCGCCCCCGTTTCGCGTGACGGCTCACTTAACACGGGTGGTGGGGGCCTCATGGGCGGTACACCATGGGGCTTCAGCCCTTCAAGTATGCAAGGCGGCAATCTGGGCCTCATTACATACTTTTTATACAAGTCTTATAGGGTTCATACCTTCGCATCAGCGGACGCCTCCCTAGGTCGGAAAATCCTACAGGCGGCCGTTCCCTGACTGCTCGGGACTGGTTGTAAGTAACCCACCCCTTTTTTATTTCCGGGACTGATCTCGGACATCCCAAGGTCTGGCTGTGTCCCCCAAAGATACGGATGCGAAACGGGAATTTTTGGTATAACTTACCGTAAAATCTCTTTCTCGTCACGTTCATTGGGGGACACAGCACCCATCCTTTTTTTGATGTAGCATTGTGCTGAAACCTTTCTGTTCTGTGGTCGCATATGGCGTTTATAATTGTACCAGAGCATTTATGTGAGGTCTTATGATTAAATGTTATTGTATTTTGTTCCCACTGGCTGTTCCTACTGCTTGCATACAAAACGGATTAGTGTGGTGCCTGCAGGGGGGATATAGCCTGGTGGGAGGAGTTAACACTTTCTGCTTAGTGTCGCCTCCTAGTGGCAGGAGCTATATCCCAAGGTCTGGCTTTGTCCCCCAATGAACGTGACGAGAAAGAGATTTTACCATAAATTATACCAAAAATTCCCGTTTTTTCACATTTTCAACTGCAATATCTCAAACATGTGCATACTGTACATGTTTTTGATAAGATATATATTTTGATCTGTTTACTTTATTCTGGAAGCACATTGGAAAAACTTAAGGTTTTTTAACCATTTAGGAGACGTACAAATTTAACATTAACATTTTGTTTTCCTACACACAAAATGACCCCATTTAAATATATTCATTGAGGAGTGTCATGGGTATTTTGACCCCACAGTTTTTTCAGGACCTAATGCAATTTAGAGAAGAAAAAATAAAATTTCAGATTTTTGCAAACATGTCATTTTAAAGACAGTTTTCTTTTATAGTGCACATGAAAATGAGCATTTGAACCCGAAAATGGATAGCAGTTTGTCCTTTGTTCAGAAACATACCCCTTGTAGCCCTAATCTTATGTCTGTATGCACAACAGGGCCCAAAACGATGGGAGGAGCCGGTGGACTTCAGAACATAAGTTTTTCTTATGGTGTTGAAGGGCCCCAATGCACACTTGTAGAGCACTTGAGCTGCCAATAGAGAACCCCTACAGATGACCCCAATTTGAAAACTAGACCCCTTAATGGATTGATCTATGGGTGTACTGCGTATTTTGACCAAACAGTATTTGAATGAATCTAAGCAAAAATTATTATTTTTTGGGGTAGTGTGTCAATTTTTAAAACCAGTTTTTTTGTATAGCACACATAAGAATGAAGACTTGCACCCCAAAATGGATACCTCTTATTTGCTTACTGGACACATGGCTAGGCCTTCAATGGAGGAAACTGCCTTTGATTTTCAGGGCACAACTAAATAAATTCCAGACCCCATTGCTCACTTGTGCAGAAAAAAAATTGACTACTGGGGGACTTCTTGTAAATTACATGGGCATTACAGCTAGTGATCTGAATAATGCCGGGCTATGTGTGAAGACTCACAGTGGATCCAAGCCATTACTCTTTGATTTTTTTCCCCATTTTTATTACAGACTAGCTTACCCATCGTGTGTTGCTGCGAAGACAGACATACATACATACATTTTTAAATATCTAGATAACCAATCACAGCACAGCTTTCAAGTTACCTCAGCGGTATAATATATAACAACCAATCGCAGCGCAGCTTTCATGTAACCTCAGTAGTATAAGCAGTAGCAACCAGTCACAGCACAGCCTTCATGTTTCCTCAGCAGTATAAGAAATAGCAACCAATCACAGCAAAGCTTTAATTTACCTCAGCATTCTCAATATGCAGCAATTTTCAAGCGAAACGTTCGGCGGATGCATCATTTTGTAGTTGAACACGCTTGCTTGTAATGCCTTTTGCTTTCGTGCTTGAGATGGAAATCAAACGATCTTTGTCTGGGGGGCATAACTGTCGACGATGCTCGCACGCGCGCCACCTATCATAGGATAGTTGTGCTATGCCAGTAATCTTCCCAGAAGTGTACTCAACAACTTCCCAAAGTTTCATGGTGATTGGATGAATGGTGTAGTAATGCATAACGGACAGACAGACATACATTCATTTATATATACATAGATGACATCAGGAAGTGAGAGAATTAGATTCCGTACGTAAAATTTGGATGCTAATTCTTTGGCGCTTAGAATTGAACAATCGAGTTGGGACCCATTAACGACATAATCAATGCTCGTGCCAAATTTCAAGTTTCTACGATATCGGGAAGTGAGAGAATTAGATTCCGTACGTAAAATTTGGACGCTAATTCTTTTGCGCTTACAATTGAATATTCGAGTTGGGACCCATTAACTTTTCCTATTTATGACATAATCAATGCTCGTGCCAAATTTCAAGTTTCTATGACATTGGAAAGTGAGAGAATTAGATTCCGTACGTAAAATTTGGACGTTAATTCCTTTGCGCTTAAAATTGAATAATCGAGTTGGGACCCATTAACTTTTCCTATTTATGACATAATCAATGCTAGTGCCAAATTTCAAGTTTCTATGATATTGGGAAGCGAGAAAATTAGATTCCGTACGTAAAATTTGGATGCTAATTCTTTTGCGCATAGAATTGAATAATCGAGTTGGGACCCATTAGCTTTTCCTATTTATGACATATTCAATGCTCGTGCCAAATTTCAAGTTTCTATGACATTGGAAAGTGAGAGAATTAGATTCCGTACGTAAAATTTGGACGCTAATTCTTTGGCGCTTAGAATTGAATAATCGAGTTGGGACCCATTAACTTTTCCTATTTATGACATAATCAATGCCCGTGCCAAATTTCATGTTTCTACGACATCGGGAAGTGAGAGAATTATTGGCAATGACGGAAATTGAACGATCTACGTGGGGGGGGGGGCGTAACTGTCGATGATGCTCGCACGCGCGCCATTTATCATAGGATAGTTGTACTATGCCTATAATCTTCCAGGAGTGTACTTAACAACTTCCCAAAGTTTCATGGCGATCAGATGAATGGTGTAGTAGCGCATAAAGGACAAACAGACAGACAGACACGCATACATTCAATTTTATATATATAATTGAATTATTGCAGCATGTGGTCGCCAGTTCTTTTTCCCAAATCCAATGTTCTACTATTCTATACAATGGACCCCACAAATTGTGGTGAACTTAAAAAAATTAAATAAAAATGGGACTCAACATGGGGTCAGTGAAAGTCCTCAACAAGGTGATATTGGACATCGTGTACTACACGTACTGCACCTGTATTTCGTGCTGTGGCTGGCACATCTTTGCCATCCATCAGCTGATGGAGCGATATGGATATGTTTGACATACACTACCGTTCAAAAGTTTGGGGTCACCCAAACAATTTTGTGTTTTCCATGAAAAGTCACACTTATTCACCACCATGCGTTGTGAAATGAATAGAAAATAGAGCCAAGACATTGACAAGGTTAGAAATAATGATCTGTATTTGAAATAACATTGTTTTTACATCAAACTTTGCTTTCGTCAAAGAATCCTCCTTTTGCAGCAATTACAGCATTGCACACCTTTGATATTCTAGCTGTTAATTTGTTGAGGTAAGCTTGTGAAATTGCACCCCACGCTTCTAGAAGCATCTCCCACAAGTTGGATTGGTTGGATGGGCACTTCTGGCGTACCATACGGTCAAGCTGCTCCCACAACAGCTCAATGGGGTTCAGATCTGGTGACTGCGCTGGCCACTCCATTACCGATAGAATACCAGCTGCCTGCTTCTGCTGTAAATAGTTCTTGCACAATTTGGAGGTGTGTTTAGGGTCATTGTCCTGTTGTAGGATGAAATTGGTTCCAATCAAGCGCTGTCCACTGGGTATGGCATGGCGTTGCAAAATGGAGTGATAGCCTTCCTTATTCAGAATCCCTTTTACCCTGTACAAATCTCCCACCTTACCAGCACCAAAGCAACCCCAGACCATCACATTACATCCACCATGCTTAACAGATGGCGTCAGGCATTCTTCCAGCATCTTTTCATTTGTTCTGCATCTCACAAACGTTCTTCTTTGTGATCCAAACACCTCAAACTTGGATTCATCCGTCCACAACACTTTTTTCCAGTCTTCCTCTGTCCAATGTCTGTGTTCTTTTGCCCATCTTAATCTTTTTCTTTTATTGGCCAGTCTCAGATATGGCTTTTTCTTTGCCACTCTGCCCTGAAGCCCAAATTCCCGCAGCCGCCTCTACACTGTAGATGTTGACACTGGTGTTTTGCGGGTACTATTTAATGAAGATGCCAGTTGGGTACCTGTGAGGCGTCTGTTTCTCAAACTAGAGACTCTAATGTGCTTATCTTCTTGCTTAGTTGTGCAACGCGGCCTCCCACTTCTTTTTCTACTCTGGTTAGAGCCTGTTTGTGCTGTCCTCTGAAGGGAGTAGTACACACCGTTGTAGGAAATCTTCAATTTCTTAGCAATTTCTCGCATGGAATAGCCTTCATTTCTAAGAACAAGAATAGACTGTCGAGTTTCAGATGAAAGTTCTCTTTTTCTGGCCATTTTGAGCGTTTAATTGACCCCAGAAATGTGATGCTCCAGAAACTCAATCTGCTCACAGGAAGGTCAGTTTTGTAGCTTCTGTAACGAGCTAGACTGGTTTCAGATGTGTGAACATGATTGCACAAGGGTTTTCTAATCATCAATTAGCCTTCTGAGCCAATGAGCAAACACATTGTACCATTAGAACACTGGAGTGAAAGTTGCTGGAAATGGGCCTCTATTCACCTTTGTAGATTTTGCACAAAAAAACAGGCATTTGCAGCTAGAATAGTCATTTACCACATTAGCAATGTATAGAGTGCATTTGTTTAAAGTTAGGACTAGTTTAAAGTTATCTTCATTGAAAAGTACAGTGCTTTTCCTTCAAAAATAAGGACATTTCAATGTGACCCCAAACTTTTGAACGGTAGTGTATATAGCGAGTCTAAAGTGTCACGAAAGAGCCTAGTTTGGTGAGATCCTAAATTAAATGTCATACTGCTCACATGGAAATGCACTGCACAAGATGGTATCAGGGCCTCAAGACAGCTACCAGTGCCCATAGTATTGGGGAACAAGACTTTGAAAAATATAAATATAAATAGTATTATATATATACTGTATTTTGTATGTCTCTTCTTACCTTGTGATATCGGAGGCTGGTGGTCCTCTATCTTGACGTCCTTGTACAGATCCTTGTGTCCTTCTAAATACTCCCACTCCTCCATGGAGAAATAGACAGCGACATCCTGACACCTTATAGGAACCTGACAACACAATGATACCATCATTACCCAGACTCCTCTAGTGCTGTTACTGTATAATTTCTCAGCATTCCCAGCAGTGTCACCTCTCCAGTCAGCAGCTCAGTGATCTTGTTGGTGAGTTCTAGGATCTCCTGCTCATGTTTCGGTAAGTGAGGAGGAGCCTCTGTGATGGGGCTCTGGCTCCTGCTCCATCCTCCTGACTCATGGAGATGGCTGTTGGGAGGCGCACCATCACCCGATGTTTTCTTCACTACTGTGTAATCCTGCATATGGAGAGAGACACATAGGGAACTGAACCCAGTATTCATCCCTCAGTAGAAAGCGAGAGATTGTGATGCTGCTGTATAGTGGTTTGGTGAGACCACATCTAGAATACTGTGAACAAGTGTAAAGATGGACTATGAAAATTGTGGAAAATCTCATAAAACTGATCAGAAAGAAAAAAAATCTTAACCCCTTAGTGACCACCCCCATCGCTTTTTTAGGTCCTGCTTTGCTGGGCTTTAATCCCTAGGAACATAAAAGCATGTTTCCCCTGGGGTTTACGCCCTGCAGACTCTGCATGTGACAGCTCCATGCTGTTGGTTCCTGGAGGTAGCCGACAACCTGGAGCTGTCAAGGGGGGGCCGCGAGAAACCCACGTTACCCCAGTAATGCGATCGGTGCCATCCAATGGATAGTGCCTATCACATGAATGTAAATAAAAAAATTTTTTAAAGTTAAAGTTTTAGATGACCTTTATCCACGGACCTTACCCTGGCTTCGGCGCATGCGCCCATTGGCAAAACGGTGGGGAAATGAACAAAAGTCGAGGATTGCCTAGGAAATTTTAAATCTCCCTGCTCCTGGCAACCAAAAAGTGGCCAAAATCATGGAGATTTCACAGGGGGCCGCGGTGAGCGGTCCCTGGTCAAGTCATCGCATCTATCCAATGGATAATGGTGATCACGTAAAAGCAATTTTAAAAAAAGTTGAAGTTTCATCTCCCCTCACTGATACCATCAGTGAAAGGAGATGAAACTTCTTACCAGAGGCCTCTGCATTTGAACCCAAACGCGATCCTCCTCCATGTACCCCCCCCCGGCTTCTGCGCATGCGCCCGCCAGCAGAATGCCATACAGGGCTGGGCAACTTTAACCATTAAACAGTGTATGCTTGACAAGGCATCAGCATTACCCTGAGACTTGCCTGGTTGATATTGGAGGGCAAAATTGAAGTTGTGAAGTGACAAGAACCATCTTGTCACTCTAGCATTGTTTTCCTTATTGTATTTCATCCATGGCAAGGGGGCATGGACCAATACCAGCTTAAACTCTCTTCCACGGAGATAATATTTTACGACTTCCAGACTTCCACTTCACTGCTAAACATTCTCTTTCTACAATGGCCCCATTTATCATTTGTGAAAATACTGCACCCAGACCTGCATCCAAAGCATCAGGGCTGACTAATATTGGCTGCTGACATAAAGCAGGTTCTTAAAAAAAAGGCCTTCTTTGCTTCAGGAGTCCATTTCACCATTACTGGCTTCCGACCTTCTCTCAAGTCATTCAATGGTGCTGCTATTGATATAGAGTAGCCAATGGATGCGACAGCATACAAAGCGCAGCTTAAAATATTTTTACTATTCCTCCAAAAGTTAAAAGGTTTACAACGTTTCGACTCCTCAGAGTCTTTATCAAGTATAAAACCAAGACACACATGTATACATTTATATAACAAAATGAACAGACAAATCACCGCATGGTATGCTGGCGGAACATCCCCGCCTCCTGTGGTTAAACCCACCTGGGTTTGGAGTTGTCATGGCGAAAAAGACTTGAAACGTTGTATACCTTTTAACGTTTGGGGGAATAAACGTAGTATTTTAAGCTGCACCTTGTCTGCCGTCACATCCATTGGCTACTCTATATCAAGATGTGGGTCATTCTTGGATCAGACCTATTATGGTGACTTTGCATATACCTGTCCAGCTATATTTAGCCTTAGGTTGTGCTGTTGGCATCTCTTTTTATTCTGGTGCTGCTACAGAGGCGCAATTTGGCGAAAACTTGCGGTAGTACCCCGCGATGTCCAGGAAAGTCCTGATTTGCCTCTTGGTTAAAGGTCAAAGCCAACTCTGTATGGCCTCCACCTTATTAACTTGAGGCTTGATTACACATCTGCCAATAATGTAGCCAAGGTATTTGGCGTCTGCCAAGTCTATTGTTCACTTCTCAGGGTTTATGGCTAGGTCCGCATCCCTGATGGCATCCACGACAGCCTGTACCTTTCCAGGGTGACTTTCCAAATCTGAGCTGTAAATAAGCACATCATCCAGATATGTGATGGAATGGCCACAAAGCGGCCTCAAAATTCGGTCCATCATCCTTTGAAAGGTAGCCGCTGACCCATGTAAACCAAGCGGCATGTTTTTCCATTGAAACAATCCATCTGGGGTGGAGAAAGCAGTTTTCTCTTTTGCTCGGTCAGGTAAAGCCATTTGCCAATATCCTTTTTGTGAGATCAAGAGTGGTAATGTGTCTAGCATAACCCAGTCTCTCAATCAGCTTATCGGACTTTTGGCATGGGGTACGCATCGAACTTGGAGATTTCGTTTAACCTTAAAGGGGTTGTCCCGCGCCGAAACGGGGTTTTTTTTTTTTTCAACAGCCCCCCCGTTCGGCGCGAGACAAACCCGATGCAGGGGTTAAAAAAGAAAACCGGACAGTGCTTACCTGAATCCCCGCGCTCCGGTGACTTCTTACTTACCTGGTGAAGATGGCCGCCGGGATCTTCTCCCTCGGTGGACCGCAGGGCTTCTGTGCGGTCCATTGCCGATTCCAGCCTCCTGATTGGCTGGAATCGGCACGTGACGAGGCGGAGCTACCAGGAGCCGCTCTCTGGCACGAGCGGCCCCATTCAGAAAAGAAGAAGACCGGACTGCGCAAGCGCGTCTAATCCGGCGATTAGACGCTGAAAATTAGACGGCACCATGGAGACGAGGACGCTAGCAACGGAACAGGTAAGTGAATAACTTCTGTATGGCTCATAATTAATGCACAATGTACATTACAAAGTGCATTAATATGGCCATACAGAAGTGTATAACCCCACTTGCTTTCGCGGGACAACCCCTTTAAGTCTTTACAGAATCTGCAAGTGCAATTTTGTTTAGGAATCAAACCAACTGGGCCTGACCACTCACTTTTTGACTCCTCTATTACTCATAGCTTCATCTTACATTTAACCTCGATAGAATCTGCATCTCTACATGCTTCCAGTATCCTGTACGGTTTGAGATTCACCTTTACCCCGGGTTCGATTGCCCAACGATAATTTTGTTTTGGGCTCAAAATTAGCATATCTTTATGTATTTCCATCTGCTGAATTCAAAAATCACAATAAAAATGACCGCTTTGCTTTGGAGATACAGTGACACCTCTCGAGTGACATAACACAACATTCTCTATAGGTTTGTAACATAATAACATAGTGTGTTAGGCTGAATAGAGACAATGTCCATCTGGTTTAGCCTGTAGGTTATAAACATAATAAATGTTGCTATGACTAAGTTTCATATTGTTTCTGTTTTCCTTTTTTATTTAGAATTTCTGGTTTTGGAGTGCTTTTGAAGGGTAACATTTCCTATATCAAAATGCCACGAAAATCTGTAAATTTTTGTTACATTTGTGGTGAAATAACATTTTTGTCACAGAAATGCAATCTGATGCCTCTTATGAAGACTGCCTATCATCATTATTTTGGTATGAAGGTAGGGGACCAGGATAAGTCATGGGCTCCACATATATGTTGCAAATCTTGTTCAGTCAAACTATGAGAATGGCTGAAAAATAAAAAACGATCTATGGCTCTTGCTGTGCTCATGGTTTGGCGGGAGCCTACAAACCATACAGATGACTGCTATTTCTGCTTGACTCCATCTATAAAGGCAGGATTGTCAATGAAGAAAACAGGAATGTCAGAGAACTGGGGTCCGGGTAACTGGAAGTCCCTGAAGCTACCCGCAACCCCTGTCCCCTGCCTACTTACCCCCCTAGGCTAATTCCTAGGGTGACAACTGGGCGACAGTCCCTAGGTTCACTAGGGATACGGGGCAGGAGTCAGACTCACAGGCAAATACAAGGAGACACACAAACACAAGGGCAGGTCAGGCAATCAGGGTCGGCAACAGGAGAAGGCGAGGTACAAGGGGTCAGGCGAAGCCAAGGTCAGGTCCAAGGCAAGCGGGTCAAAGCAGGGCATCAATCCAAGGTAACGCGGGTGTAGCTGGAGACCAAACATACACTGGCAAAGTTCTGCAGAAACTGAGCAGCTTAAATGCTGCCAGAACTCCCGCCCCAGCAGCTGATTGAGGCGGGGAGCCTGTCAGCAGCAGGACACAATCACCAGACGCTGGGAGAAACAGCCCCCAGCACCTGCTAAATACAGAAAGAGACCCAGACATCAAAAGAGATCCAGACATCAGCAGTGAGTCCAGAGCAGAGACCCAGACATCAAACAGCAAGGGCAGAGCAGAGATCCAGACATCCAGCAGCGAGTGCAGAGCAAGTGTACCCGGGTGTCATAGCAATGGGAACACGGCACAGGACGGTACCTACCATGTTCCCAGCAACCCGGCTAACTAGGCGCACGCTCCCTGCACACGGGAGCGCATGCCCGGAGCCGGCGTACCAGATCACGGCGGCCAGGTGAGGTCACCAAGACCGGACTCCTCTGTGCCGCACCCCCGCAGCCTGGGTAATAGTGCGGGCATGGAGACCCCAGAGCCGCTGGACCTGACATGGAACAGTTCAATACCCAAATCTTTCATCTGTTATTAGAACTATTCCACATTCAGATGGTTTACCAGTTCCTACTTCACTCCAACATTATGAGCTTGAAGTAGAACATGAAGAAAGTGTGGGGGAAAAAAAAGAACACAACAAGCCTTCCACATCCCATGACCCTGACTTTGAGGTAAAAGATGTTACACCGCACAGACTGAGTCAAGTGGAATTGAGTGATCTCATTCGAGACCTTGACTTGTCAAAAGAGAAGGCGGAACTTCTAGAGTAAAGACTACAGCAATGGAATCTTCTCTAACGTGATGTCAGGGTCTCACAGTAGAGGGAACGTCAGAGGGATCTGCTTTGTTTTTTTGAGAAGAAAACCAATCCAGTTGTTTGCTGCTAAGTTAATGGCTTGATGAAATATTTGAATTTGAACCATGATCCAACTGAATGGAGGCTATTCATAGACTCCTCCAAGCTTAGTTTGAGAGCTGTATTACTTCACAACGGCAACAGTTGTCTTTCTATTCCTGCTGGTCATGCAGTTCACATGAAGGAGACTTAAGCAAACATGACAGCCCTCCTCGACTCAATCAAATATGCTGAACACAAGTGAAATATCTGTGGCGATCTAAAAGTCATCACTGTACTCTTAGGAATGCAACTGGGGTACACTAAATACTGTTGCTTTTTATGTATGTGGGACAGTAGGGATAGGAAATCACATTACATTCAAGCGGACTGGCCTGCAAGAAATCTTGACTCTACCGAGAAAAATGTTGTTGCCAACCGTGGACCCAAAAGATGATGTTCTTCCACCCCTTCATATAAAGCTGGGTTTAATAAAAAAATGTTGTCAAAGGTATGAACCAGGAAGGACAGGCATTTAAGTACTTAAGAGAGACAAATTTCCTAGACTGAGTGATGCAAAAGGGTTAAGGAAGGTGTTTTTGTTGGGCCACAAATTCGACAATTTGTAAAGGATCCTTTTGGCGTTTGACCAAGTTTTGGAGGGAAAAGCAAAGGAAGCTTGGCAAGCCTTAAAGGGAGTTAGTTATTCATGGATTCTTTGGCAAGAAAAGAGATGATACCTACACTCAGTTGGTGACAGTACTTCTGGAAAAATACCATCAACTCGTATGCAACATGTCCCTTAAAATCCATTTTCTACACTTCGACCTAGACTTATTCCCTTCTACTTGTGGAGCTGTCAGTATTGAACACGGAAAAAGATTCTACCAGGATATTTCTTTAATGGAACAAAGATATCAGGGCTGTTGGAATGAAGCAATGCTTACGGATTACTGCTGGCCTGTGTGTAGGGATGCTCCGGAACTCACTTACAAGAGGCAAGCAAAAAGAAAACAATCTCATGAAGTCACCACATGATTCGTTTCACACTGAACCACCGGCCAGGAATTCTTCTATCAATTTAGAACTCTTAGAATGTAACGGTCATCATAAAATGCACTTTCAATGTTGTTAGCATATGTAATTAAAATGTATCATTTTCTCTTAATTCATTAAAATAACATACTTCCACCTATTGTATATCACAGAAACTAGAGCTAATAAGACTATTTGTCATATTCGTTTTTTTCAACCCCAAATTGGTAAGATTTGACTCATGAAGTTAAGGAAACATTCCAAAATATCTTTTTTTGTTGGCCAGTGTGGGCTACGATCCAGTAGGTCAGAGAACTTGCTTTTGTTTCTGAAGCCTGTTGCTGTTGGCATACTGAGAGTGTATCGCCTATTCTGACCATGGGAATGGGTGGCTGCGGCTTTACCTTCCTAGCCCTCAAGGCCCCTAAAAATTCTCCATTAGGGATGAGCGAGTATACTCGCTAAGGCACTGCTTGCTCGAGTAATGTGCCTTAGCCGAGTATCTCCCCGCTCGTCCTGAAAGATTCGGGTGCTGCCACGGGGCGGGGAGCTGCGGGGGAGAGCAGGGAGGAACGGAGGGGAGATCTCTCTCTCCAGCCCGCTCTCCCATGCTCCCCGCCGCAACTCACCTGTCAGCTGCGGCGGCCCCCGAATCTTCAGGGACGAGCGGGGAGATACTCGGCTAAGGCACATTACTCGAGCGGGTAGTACCTTAGCGAGTATACTCGCTCATCCCTATTCTCCATCTTTCCAAGGCTTAATTCCATTGACATGGTAATTTTGGTATGTCTTTTGCCCAGCTGGTGTACATTCTAAATTTACGTACCCAACCTTCTCTATGAACTCTTTCTTGGCAGAAAGATTATATATGTGCTTTTTGTGCCATCTGCAGGTGTTCTCTAACAATAGGCATTATCGTCACAATGCGGTCCTGCATTTGTTTCACATGCTCAATAATACTTTTGTAGGGAGTCAACTCCGTTTCCCATGTTTCCTTGGCTATGTCTAGTAGCCCCCTTGGGTGACGACCATAGACCAATTCAAAGGGCAAGAATCCTGTAGAAGCCTGTGACACTTCTCTAATGGAAAACATCAGGTACTGTAAGACAATCCCAGTCATGCTCATCTTTTTCTACCACCTTTTTAAAGATCTGCTTAAGGCCTCCTCCACACAGGTAACACGGTATCGCCGCGAGAAAAATCGCAGCGATATCTCATCAGTGGTCCATACGATATTGCTGTGTCTTCTCACGGCAATACCGCAATTTTGTAGCGCTACAAAGTCGCATGAGATGCTGCAATGTCGCACAACTTTGTAGCATCACATGCGAGGATTTTCAGAGGGGGCTTGAAATATAAGCCCTACTCCAAAAATAAGCTGTAGCTGAAGAAAAAAAAAAAGTATACATCACCTCTACCGCGCTGTCCGGGGCATCGCCGCAGCTTCTCCCCGGTTCCCCCAACGGTTTCTCCTCTTCATCTTCTGGCCGGGGATTGAAAAATCACCACCCCCTGGAAACACTGGCTGCGATTGGCTGACGCTTAGCCAAATCACAGCCAGTTTGAGCCAATCACAGCTATTCATTGAGCACTGGCTGTGATTGGCTAAGCGTCAGCCAATCACAGCCAGCGCTTCCAGGAGGTGGAGATTTTTCAATCCCCGGCCAGAGGATGAAGAGAAACAGTGCCGGGACCCGGGGAAAAGTCGAGGCAACAGCGGAGAGCGCTTCTAAGTTTTTTTATTGTTTTCTGCAGCTAGGGCTTAGATTTGGCTTTTTTACAGTAGGAGTTCCTACTGTCAAAGTTGCATCGCACCGCATGAAAATCACATTTTCGTGCGATGCGATGCAACACAGAGAAAGGCTCCATAGGGAAACATGGGCTACAAAACCTCACGAGTCAAGGGCAAATCGCCAGACCTGAGAGGTTTTTGTATCGGGTTGTTGCATGCTACAAAACATCACGTGTGAAGGAACCTATTGGAAAGCATGGGCTTCACATACACACGATATGTTGTATTGTACCAATGTGACAAAATCGTGTGACTTTGTCGCCCATGTGAAGGGGGCCTTAGGGTCTTATTAAACCTCTCCACTAATCCATATGTCTCAGGGTGGTACACAGAGGTGCATACGTGTTTGATTTTAAAGAGGTGGCACAGCTATTTTATAATCTTGGACATGAACGGTGCCCCCTGGTCAGTAAGGATTTCCTTTAGGAATATCTGTCCTGGGAGACATAAGGGACAACTCCCATGCAATACTTTTAGTGGTAGTGTTTTTTAAAAGGAACAGCTTCCTGGTAACGCGTAGAATAATCCAGTGCAACTAGGATATACTGATGTCCTCCTGACAACCTGACTATGGGCCCCACTAGATCCATTCTTTCAAAAAGGTACCTCGATAATAGGGAGAGGCATTAACGGGCTATGAGTGTGTGATACAGGAGCGGACAGCTGACACATGGGGCAAGATTCACAGCATTTTTTCTTTTCTCATAAATTCCAGGCCAGAAGAACCTCTGCAGGACTCGGTCTTGCATCTCCTCAGTCCCCAAGTGCATCATTACGTGCCATGTCCAGAACCTTATGTCTATATGGTTTTCGTACAACCAGCTGCCCCATTATGTTTAGTTATTCGTTATTCTACATAACAGATTATTACTCATGGAAAAAAGGTGAAATTGTTGGTCAGCAGCGGGTCCTGCAGTAAGCCATTTATGACCACAACACTCTTTTGTGCATTTAAGAAAGTGGGATCTCTCAACTGTGCGGTACCAAAGTTTTCACGTGAGCCCTCCAAATCAGCCACTTCCTGCAGAGGATAAGGATCTTCACCCGCTACCAACAAAAGCTGCAAAGGAAAATTAGTACATCCTGCATTTTGTCACTGGGGGGTTACACCAGACTCTTTAGCAGGAGATGTTGCTCTTCCCCACAAGTCCCAGAACAGAGTGAAATCACGTCCTAATATCATACAGTGCATCAAATTCTTCACTACGCCTACTTCATAGGACACCGTTCCAGACATTGTCTCTATAGAAGCAAAAGCTGCAGGATACGCCTGACATGACCTTTGTGCTGAAACCTTAGCCCAGGTGGTGTCACCACAGGAGTCGTAGCCCGTTTTTCGATGTGCCTCACCCTTTTCCCTATGAATGGAAGTTTCTTACTCTTGGTAGGCCAGGTACTCTTAAGGGAGGTAGGGGCATTTGGGGTGTCATAGAAATAGTCCTCATTGGCAAGTTATTTATTGACAATGTTAACCAGCTAGTTGGCTTCTTTGGGGTCTCCATAGTAATTAGAGATGAGCGAGCACCAAAATGCTCGGGTGCTCGTTACTCGGAACGAACTTTTCGCGATGCTCGAGGGTTCGTTTCGAATAACGAACCCCATTGAAGTCAATGGGCGACCCGAGCATTTTTGTATTTCGCCGATGCTCGCTAAGGTTTCCTTGTGTGAAAATCTGGGCAATTCAAGAAAGTGATGGGAACGACACAGCAATGGACAGGGCAGGCGAGGGGTTACATGTTGGGCTGCATCTCAAGTTCACAGGTCCCACTATTAAGCCACAATAGCGGCAAGAGTGGGCCCCCCCCCCTCCCAAAAACTTTTACTTCTGAAAAGCCCTCATTAGCAATGCATACCTTAGCTAAGCACCACACTACCTCCAACAAAGCACAATCACTGCCTGCATGACACTCCACTGCCACTTCTCCTGGCTTACATGCTGCCCAACCGCCCCCCCTCCCCCCCACAGCGCACACCAAAGTGTCCCTGCGCAGACTTCAGCTGCCCTCATGCCACGCCACACTCATGTCTATTTAGAAGTGCGTCTGCCATGAGGAGGAACCGCAGGCACACACTGCAGAGGGTTGGCACAGCTAGGCAGCGACCCTCTTTAAAAGGGGCGGGGCGATAGCCCACAATGCTGTACAGAAGCAATGAGAAATAGAATCCTGTGCCACCGCCATCAGGAGCTGCACACATGGGCATAGCAATGGGGAACCTATGTGCCACACACTATTCATTCTGTCAAGGTGTCTCTGCATGCCCCAGTCAGACCGCGGTTTTTAATTCATAGACACAGGCAGGTACAACTCCCTATTGTGAAGTCCCTGTGGACCGACAGCATGGGTGGCTCCCTGGAACCCACCGGCGGAACATAAAAATATCCCATTGCATTGCCCATCACAGCTGAGGTAGTAATGTCATGTTTAATGCAGGTGGGCTTCGGCCCACACTGCATGCCCCAGTCAGACTGGGGTTCTTTACAAGTGGACACATGTAGGTTAAACTCCGTGTGCACCTACAGCATGGGTGGCTCCCTGGAACCCACCGGCGGTACATAAAAATATCCCATTGCATTGCCCAACACAGCTGAGGTAGTAATGTCGTGCTTAATGCAGGTGGGCTTCGGCCCACACTGCATGCCCCAGTCTGACTGGGGTTCTTTACAAGTGGAAACAGATGCATTTATAATTCCCTGTGTGGACCCACAGCATGGGTGGGTGCCAGGAAGCCACCGGCGGTACATAGAAATATCCCATTGCATTGCCCAACACAGCTGAGGTAGTAATGTCGTGCTTAATACAGGT
This sequence comes from Eleutherodactylus coqui, assembly GCF_035609145.1. Lineage (NCBI taxonomy): Eukaryota > Metazoa > Chordata > Amphibia > Anura > Eleutherodactylidae > Eleutherodactylus > Eleutherodactylus coqui. The sequence goes on from NC_089837.1 coordinate 40,892,358, forward strand.
GGGCTTCGGCCCACACTGCATGCCCCAGTCAGACTGGGGTTCTTTACAAGTGGACAGATGTAGGTTAAACTCCGTGTGCACCTACAGCATGGGTGGCTCCCTGGAACCCACCGGCGGTACATAAAAATATCCCATTGCATTGCCCAACACAGCGGATGTAACGTCAGCTGTAATGCAGGTGGGCTAAAAATTCATTTGATTACACTGTAGGCGAGGGCCCACAAAAATTGCTGTATCAACAGTACTAATGTACATCCAAAAAATTGGCCATGGCCAACCAAGAGGGCAGGTGAAACCCATTAATCGCTTTGGTTAATGTGGCTTAAGTGGTAACTAGGCCTGGAGGCAGCCCAGTTTAACGAAAAATTGGTTCAAGTTAAAGTTTCAACGCTTTTAAGAGCATTGAAACATATAAAAATTGTTTAGAAAAATTATATGAGTGAGCCTTGTGGCCCTAAGAAAAATTGCCCGTTCAGCGTGATTACGTGAGGTTTCAGGAGGAGGAGCAGGAGGAGGAGGAGGAATATTAGACACAGATTGATGAAGCAGAAATGTCCCCGTTTTGGATGGTGAGAGAGAACGTAGCTTCCATCCGCGGGTGCAGCCTACGTATTGCTTAGGTATCGCTGCTGTCCGCTGGTGGAGAAGAGAAGTCTGGGGAAATCCAGGCTTTGTTCATCTTGATGAGTGTAAGCCTGTCGGCACTGTCGGTTGACAGGTGGGTACGCTTATCTGTGATGATTCCCCCAGCCGCACTAAACACCCTTTCCGACAAGACGCTAGCCGCAGGACAAGCAAGCACCTCCAGGGCATACAGCGCTAGTTCAGGCCACGTGTCCAGCTTCGACACCCAGTAGTTGTAGGGGGCAGAGGCGTCACGGAGGACGGTCGTGCGATCGGCTACGTACTCCCTCACCATCCTTTTACAGTGCTCCCGCCGACTCAGCCTTGACTGGGGAGCGGTGACACAGTCTTGCTGGGGAGCCATAATGCTGGCAAAGGCCTTGGAGAATGTTCCCCTGCCTGCGCTGTACATGCTGCCTGATCTCTGCGCCTCCCCTGCTACCTGGCCCTCGGAACTGCGCCTTCGGCCACTAGCGCTGTCGGATGGGAAGTTTACCATCAGTTTGTCCACCAGCGCCCTGTGGTATAGCATCACTCTCGAACCCCTTTCCTCTTCGGGAATCAGAGTGGAAAAGTTCTCCTTATACCGTGGGTCGAGCAATGTGTACACCCAGTAATCTGTAGTGGCCAGAATGCGTGTAACGCGAGGGTCACGAGAAAGGCATCCTAACATGAAGTCCGCCATGTGTGCCAGAGTACCTGTACGCAACACATGGCTGTCCTCACTAGGAAGATCACTTTCAGGATCCTCCTCCTCCTCCTCAGGCCATACACGCTGAAAGGATGACAGCCCAGCAGCATCTGTACCCTCAGCAGTGGGCCAAGCTGTCTCTTCCCCCTCCTCCTCATGCTCCTCCTCCTCCTCCTCAACGCGCTGAGATATAGACAGGAGGGTGCTCTGACTATCCAGCGACATACTGTCTTCCCCCGGCTCTGTTTCCGAGCGCAAAGCGTCTGCCTTTATGCTTTGCAGGGAACTTCTCAAGATGCATAGCAGAGGAATGGTGACGCTAATGATTGCAGCATCGCCGCTCACCACCTGGGTAGACTCCTCAAATGTTCCAAGGACCTGACAGATGGCTGCCAACCAGGGCCACTCTTCTGTAAATAATTGAGGAGGCTGTCTCCCACTGCGCCGCGCAAGTTGGAGTTGGTATTCCACTATAGCTCTACGCTGCTCATAGAGCCTGGCCAACATGTGGAGCGTAGAGTTCCACCGTGTGGGCACGTCGCACAGCAGTCGGTGCACTGGCAGATTAAACCTATGTTGCAGTGTCCGCAGGGTGGCAGCGTGCGTGTGGGATTTGCGGAAATGTGCGCAGAGCTGGCGCACCTTTCCGAGCAGGTATGACAAGTGGGGGTAGCTTTTCAGAAAGCGCTGAACCACCAAATTAAAGACATGGGCCAGGCATGGCACGTGCGTGAGGCTGCCGAGCTGCAGAGCCGCCACCAGCTTATGGCCGTTGTCACACACGACCATGCCCGGTTGGAGGCTCAGCGGCGCAAGCCAGCGGTCGGTCTGCTCTGTCAGACCCTGCAGCAGTTCGTGGGCCGTGTGCCTCTTCTCTCCTAAGCTGAGTAGTTTCAGCACGGCCTGCTGACGCTTGCCCACCGCTGTGCTGCCACGCCGCGTGACACCGACTGCTGGCGACGTACTGCTGACACATCTTGATTGCGAGACAGAGGTTGCGTTGGAGGAGGAGGAGGAGGAAGGTGCTTTAGTGGAGGAAGCATACACCGCCGCAGATACCACCACCGAGCTGTGGCCCGCAATTCTGGGGGTGGGTAGGACGTGAGCGGTCCCAGGCTCTGACTCTGTCCCAGCCTCCACTAAATTCACCCAATGTGCCGTCAGGGAGATATAGTGGCACTGCCCGCCTGTGCTTGTCCACGTGTCCGTTGTTAAGTGGACCTTGGCAGTAACCGCGTTGGTGAGGGCGCGTACAATGTTGCGGGAGACGTGGTCGTGCAGGGCTGGGACGGCACATCGGGAAAAGTAGTGGCGACTGGGAACCGAGTAGCGCGGGGCAGCCGCCGCCATCATGCTTTTGAAAGCCTCCGTTTCCACAAGCCTATACGGCAGCATCTGTAGGCTGATCAATTTTGCAAGGTGCACGTTTAACGCTTGAGCGTGCGGGTGCGTGGCGTCGTACTTGCGCTCAAACTGTGGCACTAGCGACGTCTGGACGCTGCGCTGAGAGCCATTGCTGGATGGGGCCGAGGACAGCGGAGGTGATGGTGTGGGTGCAGGCCAGGAGACGGTAGTGCCTGTGTCCTCAGAGGGGGGTTGGATCTCAGTGGCAGGTTGGGGCACAGAGGGAGAGGCAGTGGTGCAAACCGGAGGCAGTGAACGGGCATCGTCCCACCTTGTGGGGTGCTTGGCCATCATATGCCTGCGCATGCTGTTGGTGGTGCCTCCCCAGCTGATCTTGGCGCGACAAAGGTTGCACACCACTGTTCGTCGGTCGTCAGGCGTCTCTGTGAAAAACTGCCACACCGTAGAGCACCTTGACCTGTGCAGGGTGGCATGGCGCGAGGGGGCGCTTTGGGAAACAGTTGGTGGATTATTCGGTCTGGCCCTGCCTCTACCCCTGGCCACCGCACTGGCTCGGCCTGTGCCCACACCCTCACTTGGCCCTCCGCGTCCTCGGCCGCGTCCACATCCTCTAGGCCTACCCCTACCCCTCAGCATGCTGTATTACCAGTGATTTGATTTCCCAGGCAGGAAAGAAATTGGCGCAAGGCTGCACTCAACCGTAGCTGGTTGCGTCTGATTTTTGTACGTTCTCCACGCAGCACACACGTACACGGAGACCTTAGGACTGACACAGGCAGGCCAAATACAATTTCTTTTCCTTTTTTGCAAAGGGAGGGCCCCACTGCGTATATTCAATGAACAAGAAGTTTAATATCTGTGGTGTGGCCCTCAAAAAGTGTCACACAACTATAGTGTAGCAGAGTTATTAACTCTAGCAGAGCAGGTATTTGCCAGTCAGGAAAGACAATGGCGCAAGCCTGCAGTAAACCGTAGCTGGTTGCGTCTGATTTTTGTACGTTGTCCACGCAGCACACACGTACACGGAGACCTTAGGACTGACACAGGCAGGCCAAATACAATTTCTTTTCCTTTTTTGCAAAGGGAGGGCCCCACTGCGTATATTCAATGAACAATAACTGTGTTGTGGCCCTGCCTACACAATTCTGTCCCTGTAGTATCAATGGAGGGTGCAATGCTCTGCACAGACGATTTTTAGAAAAAAAAAAATATGCAACACTGCTAACAGCAGCCAGCACAGTACTGCACACGGTTAAATTTGGCCCTAGAAAGGACGTTGAGGTTCTTGAAGGCTACACTCACTCCTAACACTCTCCCTGCCTAAGCACCACTTCTGTCCCTAATACCGGGTGCAATGCTCTGCACTGCCGATTTTGAGAAAAAAAAAAAAAAAAAAAAAACACTGCTAGCAGCAGCCTGCACACAGGTAGATGTGGCCCTAAGAAGGACCTTTGGGGTTCTTGAAGCCTACACTGACTCCTAACGCTCTCCCTACAGCAGCACCAGCACGATAGTACTTTCCCTCAGCTAACTCACAAGGCATCTGAGCCGAGCCGCGGGAGGGGCCGACTTTTATACTCGGGTGACATCTGATCGCCCCAGCCACTCACAGCAGGGGGGTGGTATAGGGCTTGAACGTCACAGGGGGAAGTTGTAATGCCTTCCCTGTCTTTCAATTGGCCAGAAAAGCGCGCTAACGTCTCAGAGAGGAAAGTGAAAGTAACCGGAACACCGCGTGGTACTCGTTACGAGTAACGAGCATCCCGAACACCCCAATATTCGCACGAATATCAAGCTCGGACGAGTACGTTCGCTCATCTCTAATAGTAATATAGTATGTTAGGCTGAAGGAAGACAATGTCCATCTATCTCAGCCTGTTGCCACCCCACCTTGTTGATCCAGAGAAGAAAAAAAAAACTATGAGGCGGAAGCCAATTAGCCCATTTGGGGGGAAAAAAAATCCTTCCCGACTCCATAATGGCAGTCAGAATAATCCCTGGATCAACATTTTGATAGTTCCTACCTGACTCCAAGTGAATAATAAAGACAACAGCAGCACTCACATGGATTCACTCCAGACCAGTCCCAGTTGTTCTACTGCAAAAATGCAGTGAGGAGCAGGTAGATGCAGCAGCCTAGCTTGGTCAGGATCACGACCCAATAATCAGTAGAAATATACAGCAAAGACCAGGCAGCATCAGATGGATCTTCAAGACAATTTCCCAATCTTTATTCCTCCAACAAAGGTAAAACCTGCGACGTTTCGGTCACTATCGTGACCTTTCTCAAGCATGGTTAACCAGTACAAACTGACACATATAAATACATAAACTATACTTTAACAAACACAATTCAGGTGTAGGCAAACCAACCCACCATTTAACCCCATAGATGCATATACATACCTCACAGTGTTGTGGACTACTCCAAGTCCATGTGGAGACATCATAGAGCCATGCATAGGTTAAAAAGGGGTTGAAACATACAAAAGATACCTCGTATCAGGCATCAGGTGATATATAAATTAGTCTCCTCTATAATGAAAAAGCACCCTTCCATACTCCAGCAACTTGGCTATTATTTTAAAGCCATTCATATTATAGCGGAAGTTATATATGTATACCAACGCCATTCAGTTATTGGGCAAGTTACTATTGATCTCCCGTAACGTCATTATCACGCGCAACATAGCGCTCACATAGTGACGTAGGTGTGCATACTCGGGTCAAAACAACCCGGTCATGTGATAAACAACCCGATCATGTGACAGTCAACGTAGTCACATGTCCGGCGTAATACACGTCACCACGTAGCGGGCCCCACACTCGCAACGGCCGCTCATAAAGAGCTAGCACATAGCGGAATACCTCCATCCACAGTCAGACTAATCAACAACTCACGTGACACGGCGTCATCACTTGCACGTCACCATAGGAGTTAAAGGGGTTGTCTCGCAAAACCAAGTGGGGTTATACACTTCTGTATGGCCATATTAATGCACTTTGTAATATACATCGTGCATTAAATATGAGCCATACAGAAGTTATTCACTTACCTGCTCCGTTGCTAGCGTCCTCGTCTCCATGGTTCAGTCTAAATTCGCTGGCAGCTTGCTTTTTTAGACGCGCTTGCGCAGTCCGTTCTTCTCCTTTCAGCACGAGCCGCTTCAGTGTGCTCGCCGCTACAGCTCTTCTGCGCATGCGCAGACGAGCTGTCACTGCTCGGGAGCGCGCTGGAGCGGCCATTCTGTACCATCCTCTGTTAGAGGAAGGTGCAGAGCCGCCCAGCTGTCCCGAGAAGCCGCCCAGCTGTCCCGCCGTCCTGGTAAGTGATGGGCCAGGGGGGCTGCCGCTGCGCCGGGGGGGGCTGCCGCTACGATGGGGGGGCTGTCGCTGCGATGGGGGGGGGGGCTGTCGCTGCGATGGGGGGGGGGGGCTGTCGCTGCGATGGGGGGGCTGCCGCTGCGATGGGGCGGCTGCCGCTGCGATGGGGCGGCTGCCGCTGCGATGGGGCGGCTGCCGCTGCGATGGGGCGGCTGCCGCTGCGATGGGGCGGCTGCCGCTGTGATGGGGCGGCTGCCGCTGTGATGGGGCGGCTGCCGCTGTGCCGGGGGGGGGGGGGGGGGGCTGCGCCAGTTACCTGCTGCTTGGCGGTGGGTGACTGGTCGGCCGTGTTCACTCCAGGGGTCCGGTCGGCGGCTGCGGGGCGTCTGGTTGTCAGGGAGACACAGCTGGTAGCGTCTCGGGAGCGCGCACGTCGGGCTGCAGCAAGCGACAGGAAAAGAGCTGGCGGCCATCTTGGGAAAATTTTTATAAGTTGCTGAAACGCTGGAACGGTAAGTACAAACCAGCTAGAAAAGTCATTTACAGGGGGGCTTAGTAATGTATGCTTAATTAGGGGGACTGGGCAATAAAAAAAAATCCACTCCTGCCTCGAGACAACCCCTTTAACATGTACCGAACTCTATTTCTATCCTTATTGTACCGGATTACTCTAATCAAAGTAAGGGGATGTGATCACGTAAGTCACACTGTAGAACAAGTGACCCACATAATCACATCCACCACATGACAATTGATGGTGTACATTATTAAGCTCCTTGGTATATATTAATATCCATATTGATAATATTTAATTTAGAACTAAACCATTTTGAAGTATTACATCTTATTTGTAGAATCATATAGTTAAAGGGGTTGTCCGGCCATAAACATTAGGTCTCATTACTTCTGTTTGCCCAATACAATGCACTTTGTAATATACATTGTGCATTGTAAATTAGGCAAACAGAAGTTATTCACTTACCTTTAGGGTTGCCCCCCCCTGTGTTGCTCCTCGGTTGCCATGGTTCCTGGTTCCGACAAGTTTCTTCTCCTCTTCTTGTCGGAACGACCGGGGACGCGCCTCTCCAGCACAGCTCTGCGCATGTGCAGAAAAACTTCAGCCTGGGAAGCTGCCTGCAGGGGAGGCGTGGCTGCTGGCTCTTCAACTCCTAGGTAAGAATGAGAGGAGGGGCGGGCTCTCGGGGGGGGGGGGGGAGGAGGGAGGGGGGAGGATGGATGTGTGCAGGGGGGGGTGCAGTGATGTGTGTGTGTGTGCACGGACCGGCTGACAGAAGTCCCGGGGGAAGGGGGGGTGTGTGGAGAGGGAGAGATCGATGGATGGATGGATGGATGTGTGCAGGGGGGGGTGCAGTGATGTGTGTGTGTGTGTGCACGGACCGGCTGACAGAAGTCCCGGGGGAGGGGGGGGTGTGGAGAGAGAGAGATCGATGGATGGATGGATGGATGGATGTGTGCAGGGGGGGGGGGTGCAGTGATGTGTATGTGCATGGACCCGGCTGACAGAAGTGGGGGGGGGGGTCATTGTGAGAGGGGCACTATGAGGGCATGTGTGTGTGGGGAAATGTTTTACTTTACTTTAGCAGGGGGCGGGGCCTGGGCGGGGAGAGACTGTAGAGCAGTTCAATAGAGGTGGGCGTGTCGTGGGCGGGGCTAGGACGTGAGCTGAGGGAAATCCTGCCTTTTCATGTCTCTTACTACCATCGGGAGCGCGCACACAGAGGAGGGAGAGCGCAGGGCATGTGAGAAGGCAGCACAGAGGCGCCATCTTTGAAAGCTGCAATGAACATCAGAGTCTAAGGTAAGAAACTGACATTGCAGCTGATCTACTGGCTGGTTTGAGCCCCTGTATGCTGTCTGTTACTATCCTTACTGAAAGGAAAGCAGCAGCATTATAAAAATTTTTACCCTGTGTGGCCGGACAACTCCTTTAACTATTTCCTCAAAAGGTACAACAAAATCAAGGTATCAATCCAGATCAATTGTCAAGTTATACATGTAATAACAGCGCATATTGATTATATTACTTATATCTAACCAGGCACAGATGGTTGATTGATATAGTAATCACACCCAGATAATAAAGTTGGGGTATATGATAGTTCAAATCTAAATTAGAGTATACTAACTTCAATTCAGTTTTATGCAACAATAACCCGAACATCAGTATCTGATTTTTGGAGGACACAAGAAGATGTACCAGATAGCGCCTCAAGGTTGTCACTCAGTGGAAACCGACACTATTTTGATCCTCCAATGCAGAAAATTTTGTTTGCTGATAGCTCTTTTGATTTTTGGAGGAGGGGGGGAAAGTCACATAAGTGCACTCTACGCCAATAGAGGGCAAAAACCCTCATTGATATAGATCAATCTAGATGATCATTCAAAGGTAATATCATCCCCTATTCCCAAAAAAAATAATAAAAAAAATGGAGTCATCAACAAAGGGCTGCCAAGTATCTAATCTTTATTAATTGTTACAACTTTACATTAACTCAATCACCCATGCAATAAAAGAGAAAGAATCTTTCAAGAAAAACAAGCAGGCTCCTTGTAGATGTCACCACATGGAACCAGGTATTTATATGTGTCAGTTTGTACTGGTTAACCATGCTTGAGAAAGGTCACGATAGTGACCGAAACGTCGCAGGTTTTACCTTTGTTGGAGGAATAAAGATTGGGAAATTGTCTTGAAGATCCATCTGATGCTGCCTAGTCTTTGCTGTATATTCCTACCTGACTCCAAGACCCGGATCAACAACCCCACTGGTTATTTAATGTCTGTAATATCATAGTGCTCTAGAAAGACATCTAGTCCCCTCTTAAACTGCTCTATCAATTTTGCCATCACCATGTATTCAGACAGAGTTTCAGTGTCTCACTGATCTTACAGTAAAGAACTCCCTTCTGTGTTGGTGATGAAAATGTTGTTCCTCTAGATATAGAGGATGCCCTCTTGTTACCGTCGCTGTCTTTGGGTATAAACAGATCATGAGAGAGATCCCTGTATTGTCCCCTCATGTATTTATACATAGTTATTTGGTCGCACCCTAGCCGTCTTTTTCAGGGTGAATAATACCGGCTCTGGGTATTCCAGTACTCTCACACAATTAATTTAGTTGCCCCTCTTTGGACACCTTCAAGCACTGCAGCATCTTTCCTCAGCAATGGTGTCCAGAACTGTACGCAGTACACCTGACAGGTGCCTTATCTAGTGGAAGAATAATCTTCTCGTCCCTCGCCCCTATACCTCTTTTAATGCACTCCAAGACGTTATTTGCTTTTGCAGCAGCTGACTGGCAATGATTTTTCCAATTAAGTCTACAGTCCACTAGTACCCCCAGGTCGTTTTCCATATCACTCTTCCCTAGCAGAACCCCATTTAGTGTATATTGGTGAAATCCGTTTCTCCTGCCCATGTGTATAACCCTACATTTATCAATATTGAACTTTGTTTACCATTTTCTACCCAAGCCCCCAGGTTATCTAAGTACATTTACAGCCCTACATTGTCCTCTGTTTTATTAATTACCTTGTACAATTTTGTGTCATCTGCAAATATCGATATTTTACTGTGCAGCCCCTCTATCAGGTCATTGATAAACATATTGAACAGAATGGGGCTTAATACTGAACCCTGTGGCATCCCACTAGTGACTGAGGCCCAATCAGAGTACAAATCATTTATTACCACCCTCTGCTTTCTATCTCTGCGCCAGTTCTTTACCCAGATACACACATTTTTGCCCAGACCAACCTGTTTCATGTTACATCTTAACATAATACGCAGCACGGTGTCAAATGCTTTAGAAAAATCCATATATATGAGATCAATAGACTCTCCCAGGTCCAGCCTAGAACTTACTTCATTGTAGAAGCTGATCAAATTGGTCTGACATGATCAACCCCTCATGAACCCACGCTGATGATGAGTTATCCCATTGTTTTCCTTGAGGTATTCCAGGATGGTATCTCTCAGAAATCCCTCGAATATTTTTCAAATTACTAAAGTAAGACTTACCGGCCTGTAGTTACCAGGCTCTCCTTCTTGACCCTTTTTTGTATATTGCAACCATGTTAACAATATGCCAATTCAGTGGTATAAACCCGGTTTTCATAGTGTTCCTAAATATAAGAAATAGCAGTCTATCACATCACTTAGTTCACTTAGAACCCTTGAGTGTATTCCATCTGGGCCAGGCGATTTTAATCTTGTTTAACCGACTCTGCACTTCCTTCTGAGAAGGCAGGTGATATTTTGAAGGGGGTTCGTTTTAGATCTTTGCATCTTATGTGACATTTCTTTTTCCTTTGTAAATACACTTGCGAAAAGATTTTTCTTAATCGATTCGCCTTCCCATCATCTTCTATGATTTCTCCTGCAATTTTTGTTTAAAGGGGTTGTCCAGCGCCGAAACGGGTTTTTTTTTTTTTCAACCCCCCCCCCCCCCCGTTCGGCGCGAGGCAACCCCGATGCAGGGACTTAAAAAAAAAAACCGCACAGCGCTTACCTGAATCCCCGCGCTCCGGTGACTTCTTACTTACCGGTTGAAGATGGCCGCCGGGATCTTCTCCCTTGGTGGACCGCAGGACTTCTGTGCGGTCCATTGCCGATTCCAGCCTCCTGATTGGCTGGAATCGGCACGTGACGGGGCGGAGCTACACGGAGCCGGCATCCTGCACGAGCGGCCCCATTAAGAAAAGAAGAAGACCCGGACTGCGCAAGCGCGGCTAATTTGGCCATTAGATGCCGAAAATTAGGCGGCTCCATGGAGACGAGGACGCTAGCAACGGAGCAGGTAAGTGAAAAACTTCTTATAACTTCTGTATGGCTCATAATTAATGCACGATGTACATTACAAAGTGCATTAATATGGCCATACAGACGTGTATAGACCCACTTGCTGCCGCGGGACAACCCCTTTAAGGGACAGTATTTTCAGTGCAAATACTTTCATCAGTTTATATAAATGAAGGATAGTTTAGGGCTATTTTGCTCTCTTTGGCATTCAGTCTCCATGCTTCCTCCTTTGCAGTTTTTATCTTTTCCTTTTGTTTTTTTTTTTTTTACTGCATGTTTTAGTGCTTCTTCACTGCCCTTTTGTTTTAATCATTTAAACACTTTCTTCTTTTTGCTTATAGCCCCCTTTACAGTCTTGTTGAACCACATTGTAAAAATAAAAGAACTACAAGTAGAAGGAAACCAATGGTATGAACTGCTCACATGTGATAATTAGGATGTTTTCAAACTTCTCCCATTTGTCGTCTGTACTATTTTTTTTTAGGACACTGTCCCAATTAACGTTGCAAACAGTAGTTCTGAGCTGATTAAACTTTGCTCTACTAAAGTTTAGTTTTTTTTGTCGCTCCCTGATAAGGCTTCCTACTGAATGACAGCTGGAAATTCATTAAATTGTGGTCAGTATTTCCCAAATGTCCCTCAACCTGTACCCCGGTGATTCTGTCCAGTTTGATAGTTAATACAGATGAGCGAACCTACTCGTTTTGAGTAATTACTCGATCGAGCACCGCAATTTTCGAGTACTTCCGTACTCGGGTGAAAAGATTCGGGAGGCGTGGCTGAGTGGGGGGTAGCAGCGGGGAACAGGGGGGAGCCCTCTCTCTCCCTCTCCCCCCCCCCTCTCCCCGCTACAACCCCCCACTCACCCACGGCGCCCCCTGAATCTTTTCGCCCGAGTACGGAAGTACTCGAAAATCGCGGCGCTGGGGGGAAAAAGGGGCGTGGCCGAGTACGCTCGCTCATCTCTAATAGTTAATAATAAATTCAGGACGGCTCTCCATCTAGTTGGCTTCCATACAAGTTGGGTCAGGTAGTTATCTTTTTATTGTCAAGAACTTTTCACCCTTGTGAGATTCACAGGTTTTGTCTTCCTATATTACATTCGGATAAAGTCTCCCATAATAATTACTTCATTGCAGTTTGACACCTCTTCTATTTACCTTAATAAGTTTTCCACTTCTTCTTTTAATTTTTGGTGGCCTATAGAAAACCCCTATCAGAATTTTTTTATTTTTCCCTCTGTATTTCCACCAACAGAGATTCCACGTGTTCATCTCCTACACATATATCTTCTCGTAGCCTTAGCATTAAGTAGGATTTAACATACAGACATACCCCTTCCCTTTTCTGGTTCCCACGGTCTCTTCTGAAAAGATTGAAACCCTGTAAATGCACCGCCCAATTGCATATATAATCAAGCCAAGTTTCCGTTATTCTTACTGTGTCCTAATTTTCTTCAGACATACTTGCTTCAAGCTCACTCACTTTACTGATCAGACTTCTTGCATTCGTTGCCATACAATTTATCTGGTTGTTATTCTTTATATTCATTATGTTACTTATGGTCCTATTAGCTGTTCTATTAGTTCTATCTACACTAACCTAACTCCACGCTTGACCTCCATTCCCAATACTTGGTCCCAGGTCACTGTCTACACGGTCTTCCCCCCTATTACTCTTTTTGCCCTTCCCCACTCCCTAGTTCTCTTCCAACCTTCTAGACATCTTTTCCCCCAGCACAACTGCACCCTCCCAATTGAGATGCAGCCCGTCCCTACTGTAGAGCTTGTAGCGGATAAAAAAGTCTGCCCAGTTCTCCAGGAACTCGAAGCCTCTTTCTTACCTCTCTAAGCTCCAGCTGCCTTTCTGGTGTGACTCGTGCTACAGGTAGTATTTCTGAGAAAACTACCTTGGAAGTCCTTGCCCTGAACTTAGATCCTAGGTCTCTGAAAGGGTTTTCGAGGGTCCTCCATTGACCACTAACTTTGTAATTGGTGCCAATGTGTACCATGACTGCTGGATCTTCATCAGCCACTCCCAGTAATCTGTGAACCCAATCCGTGATGTGTCAAACTGGAGCGCCAGGAAGACAACACACTGTTCAACGATCCCACAGATTACCCTGTCTGTCCCCCTTATAAATTGAGTCTCCCACCACTAAGACCTGTCTAGCCTGCCCTGCACTTCCCATCCCCTTCTTACTGGAGCAGTCATCTCCCTGGCATTCAGAGGACATGTTGTGCCGCAGCGGTGCTGGCTCTGTAATGTCAGCCCCCTCATCTGCCAACTTTGCAAACTTGTTGGGTTGTACCAGTTCAGGACTAGCCTCTCTGGTTCTCTTCCCTCTATCCCTTTTGTCACCCAACTAGCTGCCTGCTTGTCCTGTATTTCCAAACTACTGTCCTCCACGCACCTACCCCAGTGAGTGCCTGGTTATTGAGCAGCAAACTCCTTACCTTTTCTATGACCGACCCAGCTCTGCAGCTCCTCAGAGAGAGCACGGATGAAACAATTGACCACCACCTTTGGACTGGAATACAGACCTCAGGTTTCAGCCATTTCTTTGCTAGGTTGAACAGGTCAAACATTTAGGACATAGCAGGTCGGTCAATCCTGTGGCTCCAGTTGTGTATCCTTTGCGCACAAACAGCCACAGTGACCCCCAGACAAGCAAGTATCTCAGGATTGAGTCTTGCATACTCCTTTACCTCATGCTTGCTGAGGTCATGGTATGCTTTTTGAGGTTCAGCAATAAGGTATAGTGTGACAACCTCCACCCATTCAGCTTCGGGGAGTTTTTCTCTCTTTGCAGCCCTCTCAAACACGATCAGATAGGCCTCGACATCATCCTCAGTGGTCATCTTTTGCAGGGACCGTTGCACAGCCTCTCTTGGACTAACTGCTGCGGGGCCCCTTCCTCTCTTCTCTCAGGGGGGCCAGAAGTGCTTCTTTTAGCAGGGTAATCTGTTCCTGCTGCTGGCTGTTTGTCTGGCATTGATCAAATGCTTGTTGCTGCTGAATACTTGCTCGCACCAACTGTTTGATAAGTTTCACCATAACAGGGGATGATGACTGTATGAAAATAGTAGGTTTCACCCAAAACATCAGCAGGCTTGTAGACTTTATTAATCAAGCATTGACATGCTTTTTTCCCTAGCAACCCAGATTGCCTGAATCCGACCACCATATGTAGCAATGTCTGCATGGGGAAGTGAGGTCGAAGAAGTCACACAAGTTCATTTAATCCAGATAATAGTTCAAGTTTCTTTTTATTCTTCTTACTTTCAGCAATAACAAGGTGACCCAAGGAAAAACTACGATCACTGGCGGCACATGAGCTTATTAAAAAAACAGAACACAATATCAACCATGACGCAGTAAGTCTGCCTGTCCACGGGCAATGATTTATCACCGGCGGATCACGCTGTGTGAAGCTTTCCATAGTGTTGCTATTGAAAGCGCAGCACCAGCATCTACGAGCAGAGAATAATAGCGATTCTCCGCTCGCGAGATTTAAATCGCGGCATGCCGTGATGTAACGCGATTGTCAACAGTGAGCTTGTCAGATAGACTCATGGAGCAGACTGTCAGTTCTCCATCCTCATCCTCCGTGGTGGAATATCGCTAGCGATATTCCGCCTCGGCCGTGGACAGGAGGCCTAAGGTTCTTCACGCCCAAGCCTAATTTGCACCAAATCTTGAGCAGGAACTCACAGTAGTTGCACTCACTTCCGGGCTCTGACTATAACTTCATGGCCTTACATTTTTTTATGTTCCAGTAGTCAGCTCAGTGTTTTCAGTTGAGCTCACTGGCACCCACAAGAAAGTCATGGACTGGATCCCTACCTCACCCAGGCCAAGTGTCTGGGTGAGATATACACCCCATCCAGCACCCTCCCATTTACCTGTCAGCAATAAGATAAACATACATCTATCCTAAGGGATAAGTAAAAGAGAAGTAAAATAATTGCAGACTAGATGGAGCAAATCTCCGGGTCAAACTCAGTCCATGTGATCCTGCTGGCTCCTGGCTGTCGGTTGGTTCCTCCTCATTACAAGGAGCCTACTTACCATTTTCATTGCTCCTACAACATTACTATTAGCTCATTGGTTCCCACCATACAGAACTGACCATATTGGTGGCCGATCTTCACATTATCTGCTGTTCAGTTGTTTAGTTCTCCCTCACTTGGAATAGATTTGCTGTTCCCTTCATTTGACTTGTTACATAATGCAAACATATCATAGGAATATTGAAAAGCTTACCTCTCCGGTCAGCAGGTAGATGATCTCCAGGGTAAAGTTTAATATTCTTTTGGTAACTTCATTCCCATCCTTCCTCATCCTTGGTGGCTTATTCAGGAGAAGGACCAATTTGGATGAAAAAATTGGATTGCCCGGAGGAATCTAGTACTGCACCTTTTAGTTAAAAAAAAACAGAGAGGCTCTAAATCCTACAGGAAACCTCATCATGTGTGACATAGACATCCTCACTTATTGATCACTGAGAGAATCAGGTTCTTCACTATATGGATTCTGGGGGTTTGCCATAAATATCTAGGTTGCTGCCCAAGCTGTTTCCATAACTCCCATAGATGTGAACAGAGAGCTGTACATCCTATCTTACACAAACACAAAATATTAGTTTAATTACCATCTGCTCCTATCAATTTTTACCTTCTTAGTCTGTGGTTCCTCCTCTGTATTATCATGGTTACCTGGATTACTATCAGCTCTCATTCAGTTTTATATTTTATCGCTGAAGTGCCAGTCACTATTGTTTTTATTTTCGTATGCAAGCTAGTGGTGGTACAACAGGGTACTAGAGCCTCCATGCCCCCTGGAGCACATCTTGTATCCAAGCTAGAGGCAGTACAACAGGGTACTAGAGCCTCCATACCCACCTATATCACATCTTGTATCCAAGCTAGAGGTGGTACAACAGGGTACTAGAGCCTCCATACCCCCTGGAGCACATCTTGTATCCAAGCTAGAGGCAGTACAACAGGGTACTAGAGCCTCCATGCCTGCCCATATCACATCTTGTATCCAAGCTAGAGGTGGTACAACAGGGCACTAGAGCCTCCATGCCCACCATTATCACTTCTTGTATCCAAGCTAGAGGTGGTACAACAGGGTACTAGAGCCTCCATGCCCGCCCGTATAACATCCTGTATCCAAGCTAGAGGCGGTACAACAGGGTACTAGAGCCTCCATGCCTCCCAGTATAACATCCTGTATCCAAGCTAGAGGCGGTACAACAGGGTACTAGAGCCTCCATGCCCCCCAGTATAACATCCTGTATCCAAGCTAGAAGTGGTACAACAGGGTACTTAATCCTCCATGCCCCCTGTATCACTTCTTGTATCCAAGCTAGAGGTGGTACAACAGGGTACTAGAGCCTCCATACCCACCTATATCACATCTTGTATCCAAGCTAGAGGTGGTACAACAGGGCACTAGAGCCTGCATGCCCGCCATTATCACTTCTTGTATCCAAGCTAGAGGTGGTACAACAGGGTACTAGAGCCTCCATGCACGCCCGTATAACATCCTGTATCCAAGCTAGAGGCGGTACAACAGGGTACTAGAGCCTCCATGCCCACCTGTATCACATCTTGTATCCAAGCTAGAGGCGGTACAACAGGGTACTAGAGCCTCCATGCCCGCCCGTATCACATCTTGTATCCAAGCTAGAGGTGGTACAACAGGGTACTAGAGCCTCCATGCCCACTTGTATCACATCTTGTATCCAAGCTAGAGGTGGTACAACAGGGTACTAGAGCCTCACTACAAGGGGTCAGTTTTCCACAATAAATTCTGCTTTTGCTTGTTAAACCAATCACAGCACTTCAATGAATGGCTGTGATTGGTTAATCAAGTGCTGGATCTGATTGATTGTTTCTCGAGTGTCGCGGCGCAGTCAGAGGCAGCACATACTGGAGGCGTGTTTATTCAAACCCTGACCAGGAAGCATTAACTGAAGACAAGTGCCGGGAGCTGCAGAGAAGACGTGCGGCGGAGCGGACAGCGAGTGTAAGGTGATGTAGGTGTTTTTTTTGTCACATTGCAAACAAATTGCGCACTTGTGTCACGAGTGGGAAACTAGCCTTTAGGGAACTTTCCCGCGGGACGGAATTAGTCGCGCGGATATTTCTGCCTCACAATGGTATCTCTATGGGGCTGGAATTCCGCGTCCGTTAGAATCCGCACGTCTTTACTACAAAACCGCAAGATTAAACTGCGCAGCGGAGGAGCTTCCTGCTGGTGATTACGGCGTCTTGTGGGATTGTTGGGGGGATTTCTATCATCCAGGAGACGGAATTCACAACTAAAGGCTGCGGGAAAACAGGAGAAGTTCTGCACTGATTGCCAATATCGGCCTCTGCGCCGCGTCCTGCGGACAATCCGCCCGTGTGAGCGATCTCATATACATTCCCCCCTCCACTGGAGGATAACCTCCCCCGCACCCCTGTGTGAGCGCTCTCATATACATCCCCCCTCCACTGGAGGATAACCTCCCCCGCCCCCCTGTGTGAGCGCTCTCATATACATCCCCCCCTCCACTGGAGGATAACCTCCCCCGCACCCCTGTGTGAGCGCTCTCATATACATCCCCCCTCCACTGGAGGATACCCTCCCCCGCACCCCTGTGTGAGCGCTCCCATATACATCCCCCCCTCCACTGGAGGATAACCTCCCCCGCCCCCCTGTGTGAGCGCTCTCATATACATCCCCCCTCCACTGGAGGATAACCTCCCCCGCACCCCGTGTGAGCGCTCTCATATACATCCCCCCCTCCACTGGAGGATAACCTCCCCCGCCCCCCTGTGTGAGCGCTCTCATATACATCCCCCCTCCACTGGAGGATAACCTCCCCCGCACCCCTGTGTGAGCGCTCTCATATACATCCCCCCTCCACTGGAGGATACCCTCCCCCGCCCCCCTGTGTGAGCGCTCTCATATACATCCCCCCCTCCACTGGAGGATAACCTCCCCCGCCCCCCTGTGTGAGCGCTCTCATATACATCCCCCCCTCCACTGGAGGATAACCTCCCCCGCACCCCTGTGTGAGCGCTCTCATATACATTCCCCCCCTCCACTGGAGGATAACCTCCCCCGCACCCCTGTGTGAGCGCTCTCATATACATTCCCCCCCTCCACTGGAGGATAACCTCCCCCGCACCCCTGTGTGAGCGCTCTCATATACATCCCCCCCTCCACTGGAGGATAACCTCCCCCGCACCCCTGTGTGAGCGCTCTCATATACATCCCCCCCTCCACTGGAGGATACCCTCCCCCGCCCCCCTGTATGAGCGCTCTCATATACATTCCCCCCTCCACTGGAGGATAACCTCCCCGCACCCCTGTGTGAGCGCTCTCATATACATTCCCCCCTCCACTGGAGGATAACCTCCCCCGCCCCCCTGTGTGAGCGCTCTCATATACATCCCCCCCTCCACTGGAGGATAACCTCCCCCGCACCCCTGTGTGAGCGCTCTCATATACATTCCCCCCTCCACTGGAGGATAACCTCCCCCGCACCCCTGTAGTAATAACCACATGGAACATGTCTGACCTCCCCCCAAGACCCTCCGCCGCCTCTTACCTCTATACAAGTCTCTGAAGAATGCTGGCTGATAACAGAGAGAACAGCAGTGACCACCACCTGCTCTGTATCTGCTACACTGCAATAGGACCTGTGATGATGTCACCGTCATGTGATCAGTAGGGGCGGAGCTCAGCAGTGAGGAGGATAAATAAACGTGAGGCAGAGAAATGAGAGCTGTCAGTGATAGTCGGCTGATCGGATGGGGACTGAATTTTCTGACGCGCCAACATTTCATTGTTCTTTCTCTTTACAAGTCCCTGGTCAGACCACACATGGAATATTGTATACAGTTTTGGGCATCGGTACTCAAGGACATATCAGAGCTTGAGCGGGTACAAAGGAGGGCAACTAAAATAATAAACAGAATGGGCGGACTACAATACCCAGACAGGTCATCAAAATTGGGGTTATTTTGTTTAGAAAACAAGACAGCTGAGGGGCGACCTAATAACTACATACATATATCAGGGGACAATACAGAGATCTCTCCCATCATCTATTTGTACCCAGGACTGTGACTGTAACAAGGGGGCGCCCTCTACATCTAGAGGAAAGAAGGTTTCTACACAACACAGAAGGGGATCTTTACTGTAAGAGCAGTGAGACTATGGAACTCTCTGCCTGCGGACGTGGTGATGGTGAACAATAGAGATGAGCGAGCACCAAAATGCTCGGGTGCTCATCACTCGAGTCGAACTTTTCGCGATGCTCGAGGGTTCGTTTCGAGTAACGAACCCCATTGAAGTCAATGGGCGACCCGAGCATTTTTGTATTTCGCCGATGCTCGCTAAGGTTTTCATTTGTGAAAATCTGCAAAACCCAAGAAAGTGATGGGAATGACACAGCAACGGATAGGGCAGGCGAGGGGCTACATGCTGGGCTGCATTTCAGGTTCCCCGGTCCCACTATTCAGCCACAATAGCGGCAAGAGTGAGACCCCCCCCTTCTCCCAACAACTTTTACTTCTGAAAAGCCCTCATTAGCATGGCATACCTTAGCTAAGCACCACACTACCTCCAAAAAAGCACAATCACTGCCTGCATGACACTCCGCTGCCACTTCTCCTGGGTTGCATGCTGACCAACCCCCCCCCCCCCCTGCACGACCCAGTGTCCACAGCGCACACCAAAGTGTCCCTGCGCAGCCTTCAGCTGCCCTCATGCCACACCACCCTCATGTCTATTTATAAGTGCGTCTGCCATGAGGAGGAACCGCAGGCACACATTGCAGAGGGTTGGCAGGGCCAGGCAGCGACCCTCTTTAAAAGGGGCGGGGCGATAGCCCACAATGCTGTACAGAAGCAATGAGAACTCCAATCCTGTGCCACCTCTGTCAGGAGCTGCAAACGTGGGCATAGCAATGGGGAACCTATGTGCCACACACTATTCATTCTGTCAAGGTGTCGCATAGCTCAATCCACACTGCAAGGGGAAAGCCGTCAGCACTCTGCCCCCTACCCAAGTCAGTCAGTGTCTTTGTGCCAGACAGGTCAAACACCGCGATGGGAACTAAGTTTGCACCAACAGCATAGGGGGTCCTAGGAAGCCCAAGACATGAACCAAAAATTGATCTGAGCGGCCAAACATGGCAGACTTGCACTGCGCCCACGACATAGGCCTCGGCCCACAGATTCAGCAATCCTAGGCTGGAAGCGGACTTTCACTGCACCCAAGACATAGGCCTCTGCACAAACCCTCAGCAATCGCGGGCCTACAGCGGACTCCTATGCTAGCGTAGCTGTGCACGTCTCATTAGCACTGTATTGCTCCTGTAGTTTGTCCCAATGCAGTGCCACGGATAGTAGAGCTAACGTCAGATGAAATACAGGTGGGCTTCGGCCCACACTGCATTCCCCAGTCAGACCGGGGTTTTTAATACATAGACACAGGCAGGTACAACTCACTAATGTGAAGTCCGTGTGGACCGACAGCATGGGAGGGTCCCTGGAACCCACCGGCGGTACATAAATACATCCTATTGCATTGCCCATCACAGCTGAGGTAATGTCAGGTTTAATGCAGGTGGGCTTCGGCCCACACTGCATGCCCCAGTCAGACTGGGGTTCTTTAGAAGTGGACACATGGAGTTACAACTCCGTGTGGACCGACAGCATGGGTGGGTGCCAGGAAGCCACCGGCAGTACATAAATATATCCCATTGCATTGCCCATCACAGCTGAGGTAACGTCAGGTTTAATGCAGGTGGGCTTCGGCCCACACTGCATGCCCCAGTCTGACTGGGGTTCTTTAGAAGTGGACACATGGAGTTACAACTCCGTGTGGACCGACAGCATGGGTGGGTGCCAGGAAGCCACCGGCAGTACATAAATATATCCCATTGCATTGCCCAACACAGCTGATGTTACGTCCGATTAAATGCAGGTGGGCTTCGGCCCACACTGCATGCCCCAGTCTGACTGGGGTTTTTAATACATAGACACTGGCAGGTACAAATCCCTAATGTGAAGTCCCTTTGGACCCACAGCATGGGTGGCTCCCTGGAACCCACCGGCGGTACATAAATAAATCCCATTGCAGTGCCCTACTCAGCAGAGCTAACGTCAGATACAATACAGGTGTGCTTCGGCCCACAGCGCATGCCCCAGTCAGACTGGTAATATGTACCTTAACAGTAACCGCGTTGGTGGTAATGTGGTGGTGACTGCGGACCTGGTAGCGCGGTTTTATTTAGTTGGTTTTCGGAATGTGGCCAGGATTAAGTGGGCCGTGGCGGGGGGATGGTGGGGGGGCTCTCTTGTTGTGTCGGTAAAGGTGAAATTCTTGGACTGCCACCAGACGGACCAATGCAAAGGTATTTGCCAAGAATGTTTTCATTGTTGGAGGAGGAGGGGGATGTTTTTGAGGCACTACGTGTCCTCTCCACGTGTCCGTGGTTATATGCACCTTAACAGTAACCGCGTTGGTGGGAAATGGCCTCGCCGCCATCATGTCTTTGGGAAGCCTCCATTTCCACATCGCAGTGACATAGCATTAACAGCGGTATAGTCAGAGCCCAGAATTAGTAACATTGCAGCGGTAGCATTAGGGACAGGCCCCAGTAACATATCACTAGCAGCAGTATAGGGGGGAGCACAGTCTTAGTTCAATTTCAGTAGTAGTAGCAGTCAAGACAGGCCACAGTAACATTCCCATTGCAGCAGTTTAGGGAGATAATAGTCTCTTTCACATTTCAGTAGTTGCAGTATAGACAAGGCCCCAGTTACATTTATGTAGCAAAATTGTAGGCCAACCGCACACACCTTGCTGTAGCATGAGTGCAGGCGAAGCCCATAAAAATTACTAGGATTACACTGTAGGTGATGGCCCAAAAAAATTGGTGTACCAACAGTACTAATATACCTCAGAAAAATTGCCCATGCCCAACCAAGAGGGCAGGTGAAACCCATTAATCGCTTTGGTTAATGTGGCTTAATTGGTAACTAGGCCTGGAGGCAGCCCAGTTAAAATAAAAATTGGTTCAGGTGCAAGTTTCAACGCTTTAATGAGAATTGAAACGTATAAACATTGTTTACAAAAGTCATATGACTGAGCCTTGTGGGCCTAAGAAAAATTGCCCATTCGGCGTAATTACGTGAGGTTTCAGTAGGAGGAGCAGGAGGAGAAGGATGAATATAATACACAGATTGATGAAGCTAAAAGGTCCCCGTTTTTTATGGTGATAGAGAACGATGCTTCCATCCGCGGGTGCAGCCTACGTATTGCTTAGGTATCGCTGCTGTCCGCTGGTGGAGAAGAGAAGTCTGGGGAAATCCAGGCTTTGTTCATCTTGATGAGTGTAAGCCTGTCGGCACTGTCGGTTGACAGGCGGGTACACTTATCCGTGATGATTCCCCCAGCCGCACTAAACACCCTCTCTGACAAGACGCTAGCCGCAGGACAAGCAAGCACCTCCAGGGCATACAACGTGAGTTCAGGCCACGTGTCCAGCTTCGACACCCAGTAGTTGTAGGGAGCAGAGGCGTCATGGAGGACGGTCGTGCAATCAGCTACGTACTCCCTCACCATCCTTTTACAGTGCTCCCGCCGACTCAGCCTTGACTGGGGAGCGGTGACACAGTCTTGCTGGGGAGCCATAAAGCTGGCAAAGGCCTTGGAGAGTGTTCCCCTGCCTGCGCTGTACATGCTGCCTGATCTCCGCGCCTCCCCTGCTACCTGGCCCTCGGAACTGCGCCTTCTGCCACTAGCGCTGTCAGATGGGAATTTTACCATCAGTTTATCCGCCAGGGTCCTATGGTATAGCATCACTCTCGAACCCCTTTCCTCTTCGGGTATGAGAGTGGAAAGGTTCTCCTTATACCGTGGGTTGGGCAGTGTGTACACCCAGTAATCCGTAGTGGCCAGAATGCGTGTAACGCGAGGGTCACGAGAAAGGCATCCTAACATGAAGTCCGCCATGTGTGCCAGGGTACCTGTACGCAACACATGGCTGTCCTCACTAGGAAGATCACTTTCAGGATCCTCCTCCTCCTCAGGCCATACACGCTGAAAGGATGACAGGCAAGCAGCATCGGTACCCTCAGCAGTGGGCCAAGCTGTCTCTTCCCCCTCCTCATGCTCCTCCCCCTCCTCCTCAACACGCTGAGATATAGACAGGAGGGTGCTCTGACTATCCAGCGACATACTGTCTTCCCCCGCCTCCGTTTCCGAGCGCAAAGCGTCTGCCTTTATGCTTTGCAGGGAACTTCTCAAGAGGCATAGCAGAGGAATGGTGACGCTAATGATTGCAGCATCGCCGCTCACCATCTGGGTAGACTCCTCAAAGTTTCCAAAGACCTGGCAGATGTCTGCCAACCAGGCCCACTCTTCTGTAAAGAATTGAGGAGGCTGACTTCCACTACGCCGCCCATGTTGGAGTTGGTATTCCACTATAGCTCTAGGCTGCTCATAGAGCCTGGCCAACATGTGGAGCGTAAAGTTCCACCGTGTGGGCACATCGCACAGCAGTCGGTGCACTGGCAGATGAAACCGATGTTGCAGGGTCCGCAGGGTGGCAGCGTCCGTGTTGGACTTGCGGAAATGTGCGCTGAGCCGGCGCACTTTTCCGAGCAGGTCTGACAAGCGCGGGTAGCTTTGCAGAAACCGCTGAGCCACCAAATTAAAGACGTGGGCCAGGCATGGCACGTGCATGAGGCTGCCGAGTTGCAGAGCTGCCACCAGGTTACGGCCGTTGTCACACACGACCATGCCCGGTTGGAGGCTCAGCGGCGAAAGCCAGCGGTCGGTCTCCTCTGTCAGACCCTGCAGCAGTTCATGGGCCATGTGCCTCTTCTCTCCTAAGCTGAGTAGTTTCAGCACGGGGGGTGGTTTAGTGGAGGAAGCATACACAGCCGCAGATACCAGCACCGAGCTGGGGCCCGCAATTCCGGGGGTGGGTAGGACGTGAGCGGTCCCAAGCTCTGACTCGGTCCCAGCCTCCACTAAATTCACCCAATGTGCCATCAGGGAGATATAGTGGCCCTGCCCGCCTGTGCTTGTCCACGTGTCCGTTGTTAAGTGGACCTTGGCAGTAACCGCGTTGGTGAGGGCGCGTACAATGTTGCGGGAGACGTGGTCGTGCAGGGCTGGGACGGCACATCGGGAAAAGTAGTGGCGACTGGGAACCGAGTAGCGCTTGGCCGCCCCCATCATGTTTTTGAAAGCCTCCGTTTCCACAAGCCTATAGGGCAGCATCTCCAGGCTGATCAATTTGGCTATGTGCACGTTTAACGCTTGAGTGTGCGGGTGCGTGGCGCTCAAACAGTTGCGCTAGCGACGGCTGGACGCTGCGCTGAGAGACATTGCTGGATGGGGCCAAGGACAGCGGAGGTGAGCGTGTGGGTGCAGGCCGGGAGACGGTCGTGCCTGTGTCCTGAGGGGGGTTGGATCTCAGTGGCAGGTTGGGGCACAGGGGGAGAGTCAGTAGTACAAACTGGAGGCGGTGAACGGCCTTCGTCCCACCTTGTGGGGTGCTTGGCCATCATATGCCTCTGCATGCTGGTGGTGGTGGTGAGGCTGGTGGTGGTGGCTCCCCGGCTGATCTTGGCGCGACAAACCTTGCACACCACTGTTCGTCGGTCATCTGCACTCTCAGTGAAAAACTGCCAGACCTTTGAGCACCTCGACCTCTGTGGGGTGGCATGGCGCGAGGGGGCGCTTTGGGAAACAGTTGGTGGATTATTCGGTCTGGCCCTGCCTCTACCCCTGGCCACCGCACTACCTCTTCCAACCTGCCCTGCTGCTGCACTTGCCTCCCCCTCTGAAGACCTGTCCTCAGTAGGCTTAGCAAACCAGGTGGGGTCAGTCACCTCATCGTCCAGCTGCTCTTCCTCCGAATCCTCTGTGCACTCCTCCCTCGGACTTACTGCCCTTATTACTACCTCACTGATAGACAACTGGGTCTCATCGTCATCGTCCTCCTCACCCACTGAAAGCTCTTGAGACAGTTGCCGGAAGTCCCCAGCCTCATCCCCCGGACCCCGGGAACTTTCCAAAGGTTGGGCATCGGTTACAATAAACTCCTCTGGTGGGAGAGGAACCATTGCTGCCCAATCTGGGCAGGGGCCCGAGAACAGTTTCTGGGAGTCTGCCTGCTCCTCAGAATGTGTCATTTTCATGGAGTGAGGAAGCTGGGAGGAAGGAGGAGCAGCAGCCAGAGGATTCAGAGTTGCAGCTGTGGACGGCGTAGAAGACTGGGTGGTCGATAGATTGCTGGATGCACTTTCTGCCATCCACGACAGGACCTGCTCACACTGCTCATTTTCTAATAAAGGTCTACCGCGTGGACCCATTAAATGTGAGATGAATGTGGGGACGCCAGAAACGTGCCTCTCTCCTAATCCCGCAGCAGTCGGCTGCGATACACCTGGATCAGGAGCTCGGCCTGTGCCCACACCCTGACTTGGGCCTCCGCGTCCTCGCCCGCCTCCACGTCCTCTAGGCCTACCCCTACCCCTCAGCATGGTGTATTACCAGTAGTGCAGAAACAGAACGCTGTAATTAAATGTGCCGCTTATTGGCCTGTGGTTGGAGGCTGACTTCGCTTACGGAACGCACAGCAGAGCCAGGAAAGAATTTTGCGCAAGCCTGCTGTAACACTTAGCTGGCTGCGTATGAATTTGTAGAACTACCCATTGTAGCCCCAATTTTCTTAGAGGGTGCATGGCTAGGCCTATAGTGTATGGAGCACCCGTTTGATTTTAGGGCGCAACTGAATAATTTACAGGCCCCGTTGCACACTAGTAGAGATAATAAACTGCCAAAATAATAAAATGCCCCTCACAAGTGACCCAGTTTTGACATCAAGACCCCTTAGCTAATTTATCTAGGGGTGTACTGGGCATTCTGACGCTACATTTTTATTTTTTAAAATAATTATAATGCGAGTGAAATATAAATGTGATTTCATTTTTTTCACCAAATTTGACACTTTTAGGAAAGTTTTTTTTTTGTTTCCAGCAGGAAAAACTGGGGAGACGGACTAATAAAAGTAAAACTGATTCCCTAAAAAGACCCCAACCCCCCCCCCCCCCCCACACCTCCTTTTGGCGTTTTTTATATGTGAAATAAAATTAATAATGTAAAACTGTATGGTAAATTTCAAAGCAGGGGTAATTACAAAGGCCAGGGTGGGATGGGCACGTGGGACAATAAAAACGTGTATCTCTCCTCCTCCCTTGCTAAGTGCAGATATAACACTTTTTGGGGGGTATTTTTTGCTCGCAGTCTCGGGGATGGGATTCATAAAATGACGCTCCGTTAGCCTCCGCACCTCCTCCGATTGCAATGTGTCCTGTGGTGCGGTGGTCTCAAATAAAAGATTTTCTACGAGCTCCTCCTGAAACTTGAGGAAGCTCAGTGTGCCCCCAGACGATTTAAAAATTACGTGAGCGTTATACGTAGCCATCTGTATAAGGTAGATTGCTACCTTCTTGTACGAAGTTCGCGTTTTACGCTTCACAAGGTAGGGCTGTATAGCTTGGTCTGACAGATCAACGCCCCCCATGAATTTATTATAATCTGTGACGCAGACCGGTTTAATTTTCTCCGCTGCAGCCCCCCTCTCCCTAACTGTAACGGAGGTGTCTGCGTGTACAGGGGACAGCATAAAGATGTCCTTTCTGTCACGCCATTTTACTGCCAGCAAGGGGTCATAGGCCAGTGCGTAAGACGCGCCTTTGTCGACACGCCTGGAAACAAGGGGCTGTGGGAATCCTACCCTATTTTTACGGATAGTTCAGCAGGCCCCTGTAGCTGCGGCGTGTAACGCTTTAAAAAGGGGGACGCTCGTATAATAGTTGTCAGTATATATGTGGTACCCCTTATTTAAAAAAGGGCCCACGAGCTCCCACACAATTTTCCCGTTGACGCCAATGTCTTCTGGACAGTTGGGGGGGGGGGGGGGGTTAATTGGGGATCCCTGCCCTCATAAATAAAAAAGTCGCAAGTATAACCTGTGGCGCTCTCACAGATTTTGTACAGTTTTACGCCGTATCTTGCGCGCTTTGAGGGAATAAACTGGCGGAAAGATAAACGCCCTTTGAAACTCATCAGCGATTCATCCACCGCCAGATTTTTTGGGGGGGTATAAATGTTTTTAAAGGCGTCCCTTAATAACGATATAAGGGGCCTTAATTTGCCCAGTCTATCGTATGCTGGGTCACTTCTCGGGGGGATTTGCGTATTATTCGCAAAATGAAGAAAACGCAGAATGTTTTCGTATCTGCGTCGGGGCATTATCGACGCAAATACGGGCGTCACGTGAATGGCGCTCGTGGACCAATAGGACCGTATGGATGACCTTTTTACGAGTCCTATTAGTAAAATAAGTCCCCAAAGTTTTTTTAGCTCAGGGACATCTACGGCGGTCCACATCACGGAATAAACAGACGTGGGGTGCGTGCTCACGTATTGTCCAGCGTATATATTTGTCTGCTGGACAATTAACTACAGCACATCGTCGGTAATGAATAAATGAAAAAAATTATACGGGGTGAAA
Organism: Eleutherodactylus coqui; assembly: GCF_035609145.1. Classification (NCBI taxonomy): domain Eukaryota; kingdom Metazoa; phylum Chordata; class Amphibia; order Anura; family Eleutherodactylidae; genus Eleutherodactylus; species Eleutherodactylus coqui. The sequence goes on from NC_089837.1 coordinate 40,919,787, forward strand.
TTTGCGACGTCCAGATTAACGCCTGGAACCGCTAAAAATTCTGGGATGCGGGGCGCAAACAAACTTGCGGCACTCCACACAGTGGCGGGCGCCGCATAACTTGGCCCCGCTGCCCCAACGACTTCCTCTACCTCCATAGCGCTGGAGGCAGAGTCGTCACTCTCAAAAAAAACCTCCTCCTCCTCCGACTCGCCGGTAGCATCGCTACCGGAGCTTGACGCAGGGAGCAGCGCGTACGCTTGCTCGGCGGTGTACCGCCTATGCTCCATTTTATTTAAAAAAATTTTAATGGGGGTAAAAAAAAAATAGCCCCCAAAAAAGTGGACAGGGATAAAATGGGGTAATTGGGGTATGAGCGAAGGTGAAGGCGGGTAATAACGTTTTTTTTTTTCTTTTTTTAACTCGCTATATGGCACACGATTTTTCTCAGCTCTCTCTCTCCTGTCACAAATCGCTTTGAGTGACAGGGGAGAGATACCAGGACTCATCGTGTGCCATATTTATTAAACAAATGACATGGGTGGCTGTGATAGGTTTATCACAGCCACCCATGTCAGCAGGGACCAATTACTTTTGTCCCTGCAAGTTACTATGCCTAAGGCAACTTCTGCCTTAGGCTGTACTGCGCATGCGCCGCCATTTTGTTTGGCGCATGCGCAGTAGAAGGTAATGCCCTGTGTTTTGGGGGGGGCTTTTGGGGACCTTGGGGGGAGCATTTTCATCTCCTCCCATGGATCGGATCCATGAGGGGAGATGAAACTACAACTTTTTTAGACTTTTTAAAACTTTTTTTTGATCGGCGATCGCGTGCCCGGGAACCGCACTCAGCGGTCCCCGGTGACATCTTCTGTCTCCCGGCTACTGAAGGTAGCCGGGAGACAGGGGATTTTCAAAGTTCGCGGCGCTTCTGCGCATGCGCCATTTTCCCCTTGGCGCGCATGCGCAGAAGCCCGTGGTGGCTCCGGATCACCGGAGACATCGTGGAGGATGGAGGTGAGTATTTTCAGCTGCCCTCATGGATCCAATCCATGAGGGCAGCTGAAACATTTACTTTTTAAAAAATGTTTTGCCCTTTTTCGCGATCGCCATTATCCATTGGATAATGGCTAATGGCGATCGCGATACCGGGGACCGCTCACCGCGGTCCCCGCTGACATCTCCTGCCTCCCGGCTACCTACAGGAGCTGGGAGCCAGGAGATTTTAAATTTCCCGCGCCGCCAGGCCTTCTGCGCACGCGGCTGACGTAATGCCGCCTGGCGCGCATGCGCAGAAGGACGGCTATAGGGCCCGGAGCATCGGGACAGCGGGGAGCAGTGCGGCGGACCTCGGTAAGTAGTTTCAGCTACCCCGATGGATTCAATCCATCAGGGCAGCTGAATATGTCACTTTTTTTGCAGTTTTGTTTACTTTTTTGCGATCCCGATTGCAATGCCGGGGGGGTCCGAACAGCCCGAGATGACAGCTCCATGCTGTCAGCTATCTGCGGACACCGACAGCATGGAGCTGTCATGTCCACAGCCCGAGGGGCTTTATTCTCTGCAGGAGACATGTTTTTCCGTCCTCAGAGAATAAAGCCCACTTCGGGAGGACGTAAAAACACTATGGGCTGGTCGTTAACGGGTTAATAAAGGTTTTGCACCAGTTTCCTGGAGTAGAAAAGTTGCAAATGCATGTGCAAGGGGCGCTTACACAGAAATTTTGAAACTATTCAGCCCTCTGTCAGCCCGCCGCTTTTTTGAAAATGGGATAGGGATTGTTGGGAGGGGCCGAGGCTCCAAACCAACAAATTTGTGTAATTTTTGCCAAAAATTGGCAGAAATTTTGCTAGAAATGTACACCTGGTTGGGATCTGGCACACATTAATGTGAATGATCGCGGAGCTGCACTTAATGCATTAAGGTGTATGCTGCTTCATGTATCAAGTACACCCTCCACTGGGGGAAAGCCTGGTGTCACTACCCTCACTGTTGGTGTGATGGTCTCGGGAGCCATCACATACAGTCAGTCACCCTAGTAGTGGAATGAGGGACAATGACAGCTCAGCGATATGTTCAGGACATCCTGCAGCCACATGTGTTCCGCTCATGGCGGCATTCAAGAGGCATTTTCTATCAGGATGGCATATTAGCTTTTTACACCGCACTTCCACACCATTCGGAATCTGATTGGTTATTTGAGTTGGAAGGATTCACGGTGATTGGTTATTTGAGTTGGCGGATTCACAGCGATTGGTTGTTTAGGTTGGCTGATTCACGGTAATTGGTTGTTTAGGTTGGCTCGAGTAGAGGTGGTATTGAATAGGGATATATGCATCAGGGTGATCCTCGGCCGCACACACCAGGGGGTCACAGCAATTTCTGCACAACATTGTCACACTTCCATGTAAACGACAAACCAGAATCGTTCATTTCTCATTCAGGTTCAGCCTGCAAAAAAATAAATCATCGCCGACTCATTCACTCTTCGCGCAGTTTAACCCTTTCTAATCCACTGTCTGACGTCTGAAGACATTCTGATTGAAAGCTGTACAGCTCCGATGTTGGAAGACGTCCAGCAGGGTATTCTTACTGCATATTACTGGCTGCTGTGTTGTCAGGGGCCTCTCCAGCATGTCCCATACCACAATACTGGCTCCGGCCAGCAGATGGCGCCACTGTATCATGGCAGAAAGAGAAAGCCCCCTAGAAAACCCCGAATCCAAAATTGGATTGCAAAAGGGTTAAACACGAATCACTCAGGTGTTGAATAGAATCTCACAGATTGCGTTATATGATAGATTACATGCCATAAGGTCAGACTCACTAGAAAATTTCGGGCAGGTTTGGGGACCCTGGATAGAGACGATACATATCCCGGGATTCAGGCGTCCTCCAGTCGACCTAAAAGTAACCAAATATCCTACCCATAGTAGCATTACGCAAAGTGGAGTAAGCCGAGTAATACATGAGAGGGGGGGGGGGGGGGGAAAGAGACGACAACATGTGACCATAGTTTAAGTTTTATTGTTCCAAATGTTTAACACCTAAATCACTAGATAAGATAAGCAAAACAGAAACGAATAAAGAAGGTGATTACAAGAGAATAAGTATATTTAAGCTACATGTATATAAGCTTCCTGTTATTGAAATTTATACAATTTTATACCTTATACCCCCTGCGAGGGGATATTTTGCCGTTAAGAAAACATACTTATCCTGATATGCTTCTTTAAGAAAAGTTATTTGAAACTAAAAAAAAATCTTACTGGCTGTGCAATGTCTGTGAATAACCTGAAATATTCAATTTGTTTTTTCTTTTTTTAAACCATTTCAAATAGGAATATTGACTTTTCTGCATGGAATCTGTCATATGAGTTTTCAACATTTGATTTCTTTAAAACGGTTTTCAAATAAAGATCAAAACGGCTCCTCCACTTTGTGACATCTAAGATGAGCCCCATTATTAGTAAAACATATCTCATGTTTTGAGCATTAAAGGGAAATGGACTTCTCTCTACTGTGAGTTCTCTGATGTGAAACAAGTTTTGTTTTTTGTGTAAAACATTTCCCACATTCCGAACATGAAAAGGGTTTCTCTCCTGTGTGAGTTCTCTGATGTGAAACAAGTTTTGGTTTTTGTGTAAAACATTTACCACATTCAGAACATGCAAATGACTCCCCTGTGTGAATTTTCCGATGACTCGCAAGAGCACATTTCAGCTTAAAACATTTCCCACATTTGGAACATGAATATGGTTTCTCTCCTGTATGAATTCTCTCATGTCCAAGAAGATTTACTTTACTTGTAAAACCCTTCCCACATTTTGAACATGAAAATGGCTTCTCTCCTGTGTGAGTTCTCTCATGTCTAACAAGACCTGATCTATTGGTAAAAAATTTCCAACAGTCAGAGCATGCAAATGGTTTTACCCCTGTGTGAATTCTCTGATGTCTAACAAGATTGGTTTTCATCTTAAAACATTTCCCACATTCTGAACATGAAAATGGCTTCTCACCTGTGTGAGTTCTCTCATGTCCAAGAAATCCTACTTTATTTGTAAAACTCTTCCCACATTCTGAACATGAAAATGGCTTCTCTCCTGTGTAAGTTCTCTCATGGCTAACAAGGTTTGATTTTTTTGAAAAGCATTTCCCACATTCTGAACATGAATAAGACTTCTCATCTGTGCAAGTTCTTTTGTGCGTAGAAAGACCACAGCTTTTTGCAAACAGTTTTCCACATTGCAAACTTTTACCCCCGGTGTGACCTGTACTTGTAGGAAAATGCGGAGATTGATCAGGAGAAGGTTCCTCGTGATTAGGGGGATTATATGATAGATCTGTACTGTTACATACTGGCTGAACATTAAGGGTAATGAGGTTTTCTCCCGGAGAGTGCTGCACAATATCTCCATCTTCTGCTTTATAATTTAGCGATGACATGAAGTTTTCATCAAAGTCCTCAATGGGATTTTCTGTTAGGATTAAATTTTGATTTAGTGATTTTTTTCAAGCTGCAAAAAGTAGCCAAATATATAAAATTCTTACTAGCCTGGAAAAACACCTGCATTTTTTGATACAGTAATTCAAGTGAAAGCCAGAATTAGACTCAGGAAGAAGAAGGATTTTATATATTTCTCATTCTCTTTGAATCCACTTCTGGCTCTTTTGTTTTTTTTTTGGTAAAAATTTATATTAAAAATTGCCCCCAAAACTGCATGTGAGTTTCCTGCCTTATAATGCTTTGACCAACACCATTAAATGCATCAGTGACAACAAACATAATTCAGGTCATAGGATCGCAGGTTCAAGTCCCCTTCAGGAAAAAAAAAGAAAAGAAAAGAAAAAAAAAGGGGACACAAGAAAAAATTTTTACTTTTGCGTACTGTCTTTGTTTTCATGTCATAGGATTACAAGTTCAAATTCCCAACACGAACGTAGAAAATAAAGGTAAACTAATGTAGTAAAAAACACCAAAACAAAGAAAACACACCTTAAAAATTGTGCACGCTCTCCTCTTTGTTTAATTTCTTTTTTTATATAAAAAAACCCACATTTGCTATTGTTGCATCTATAGCAGCCTGTGCAATAAATTAAAACACACCTTTTATCCTGCACAGCAAACGCTATTAAAAAAGAAACAAACAAAAAAACCTTTTAAACAGAGCCAAGATGATTTTTTTGTTGATTTCACTCCCCCGTCCCCCAAAAACAAATCCAGAAAAGTGATAAAAAAAAACAAACCCTTATGTAACCCAAAATACAGCATGTCATGCAAAAAACATCCGCTAACTGATCTCCCTCCATTTTCAACAGCCCTGTGTCCCCCACTAAGAGTTTGGACTGTGTAATGGGAAAGGCGGTCCTATCAAAAACTAAAATTGTTGCCCAATGAAGCGGCTTCTGAACGCAGGTACAAGATATTTGTAAGTACAATAATAAGGGCTCAGTCAGACAAGCGTTTTTTTGCACCTGCAAAAGATAGTACATTCGTGCGTCGGGAAGGTACATGCTACTTGGAAAGATTTCCCCGGGGAGTCCCCTCATCACTGCAGGGACTCAGTGACAAGGGGACTCCCTGTGGGGATGAAGGCATTCGCTGCCACAGCTGTCACAGAAAAGGACTGTGTTGCCATCCCATTGCTTTCAATGTGGCCGTCGCTACAGCCGCTGGCCCCATTGAAGGCAATGGGTTGCAGGCAACCCCAGCAGTGAATTTCAGGGAAGGGCTTGAGATATAAGCCCTTCCCTGAAAATCATCACTAGCTGCTGTAAAAAGTGAAATCAATGAATCGCTGGGCGCTGCTTGTGATTGGCTGAGTGCTCAGTAAATCAGACACAGCCCCTTCAGGAGGTGGGGATTTTTAAATCCCTGCCTGCTGAAAGAGCTTCAGAACATAGAGACAAGATGTGTTGAAGCCCCGACAGCGGCAGAGAGGTAAGTGTGTGTATTGTAAAATATATAATTTATTTATTTATTTTTTTTTCATACCAGCTAGGGATGATTTTCAGGAAAGGGCTTATATTTTAAGTCTTTTCCCGAAAATCCCTGCGGGGGTTGCCTTCATCCCATTGCTTTCCATGGGGCAGCAGCAACACCGGCCCCACTGAAATCAATGGGAGAGCTTCGCGATCAGTGGGACAGTGCTGTCATAGTGTTGAGTGATGAGGGGACCTTCGTAGAGCAGCTGCTCCAGTGAATGGGCCAAGTTTAACGCGCAAACTTTGCCGTTCACGTGTTTTCTGCATAAGGGAGGAGCGCTTTTTTTTTTTGCACACATAAGCACGCAATATAACACGCTCGTCTGAACGAGACCTAAAGTGGAAATGTGAAATCAACCTATTCAGCTAGAACAGCTAAAGGGCCCCAAAACCGTAGCACAAAACCATGGTAACGCACGTACGGGGCTTAAAATGTATTTTTTTTTAAACTCGTTTTATTGAAAACATTATATTGTACAATAACTGAATAATAAAAAAAAAATTTTGATTACATCATTAGCTCGTTACATGCATGTCAAGTATTTTAGTACAGTCAATTGACATATTTATTTGTTACATTTTTCCCTGATGTTGTGTTTTCTTTGTGGTGCCGGTGAAGGGTGTGTTTCTTTTTTGGCTTTACAAATTGTTTCTAGGCGTTGTTATTCTCATCAAATTATGGAATTGGTCCCGTGTATGCACCGTACCCGTTGTCCCACACCATCTTTCCCACACTTTATTAAACTTTTCAGGGCATTTTCTGTTTTTGTATACGATTTTTTCGTATGGCAGAGCGGCGTTAATAATGTTCTGCCACTTTGTGAGTGTCGGAGGGCGTCTATCCATCCAGCGTAGGGCTATTGCTTTCCGGGCGTAGAATAGTACCCTTGTAAGAAATATCCTGTCATGGTACTGCCATTGTTCTTCGTCTAAGAGCCCCAACAGGCATACTGCGGGATCGTGTGGTACTGGTATTCCCAGTATTTGTGTTAGAAATTCTATGATCTCTTTCCAGTATGCCTGTATATCTACACAGTTCCATATTAGATGATTAAAGTTTGCATTAGGTATTCCACACCGGTGGCAGCAGTTGGTGGTTATCCGATTCATTTTATAAAGTCTAGTCGGAGTTAGATAGCACTGATGTAAGATATATAGTTGTGTTAGTTTGTTGTTTGCCGCCGGTGATACTGTGGTGTATATGGACATTGCCGTTTCCCAATCCTCACTAGTGAGGCTGGGAATAAGTTCTCTCCATCTCTGCATTACTGACATTGGTGTGTCGGGAATTTTAGCTTGCAGTAGATGGGTGTACAGCACTGAAATCAGGCCTTTAGGTCCTTGTGTTCGCAGTATGCCTATTAATGGATACTGGGAGAATGTTTGTCTAGGTCCTGGAAATTGTGCGGTCAGTGCGTGTCGGAGTTGCAGGTATCTAAAGAAACTCGCCCTTGGAATCTGGTACAGTTCTTGCATTTGTTCAAAGGAAGCCAGCGTTTGGTCGCTGTATACATGTTCTAGTGTAGTGACTCCTGAGTTTATCCAGAATTGTTTGCCTGGCAGATTCATCAAGTGTGGTAGCGCCCTATTGTCCCACAGGGGAGTCTCCAGAGGGATGTTCTCCTGTCTAGTCAATGATTTACTTGTCCGCCACACGTTCACTGCCAGTCGGTGGATCGGTAGCATTTGTTTGGTCACCCACCCTGGTTTTTCCAGAAGGATCCAAAGCGATGTTTCCTCAAGGAAGTACAAGAGGTGGTGCTCGGAGTTAGGGAGAGGCGCGCCCGACAACCAATGGCGGAGATATCTAACCTGACCCGCCAAATAGTATAATTTAAAATCTGGCAGCGCCATTCCCGCAGTCTCTTTAGGGCGCTGCAGGGTATCCAGACGTAATTTGGCTCTTGAGTTTCCCCATATAAATGATGTTATTAATGAGTTAGTTTTTTTAAAGAATTTTTGTGGTATAGATGTTTCTGTGTGCTCTAGGCTATATAGGTATTTGGGGAGAATGATCATTTTTATGAGGTTTATCCTGCCTGCCACCGATAGTGGTAGGGTACTCCAGCTTTTCAACTTCTGCTGCAGAGTTGTCAGTAAGGGAGTGATATTTAACTCGAGGCTCTGGGTGTGTTCTCTGGTGATATGTATACCCAGATACTTAAATCTGGAGGTGATTTGTAATTTACAGAATACGTCTCCCGTCAACCATCCCTCTGGTCTTAGAGGCATAAAGGCGGACTTTTGCCAGTTGATACATAGGCCTGAGAAGACTCCAAACTTGTCTATTAGGGATATGGCCAGCGGCAGGGTGTTTCTAGGATCTGACATATATAATATTATGTCGTCCGCATACAAGCCTATTCTATCCTCTCTGGGCCCTATCTGGACGCCTTTGTATAAGTTATGTTGTCGAATTCTCAGGGCTAGAGGTTCTATCGCAATTGCAAATAGAAGGGGGGAAAGCGGGCACCCCTGTCGGGTCCCCCTGTGTAGTGGGAAAGAGGCAGAGGCCATGCCGTTTACCGTTACCCTGGCGGTCGGCTCTTTATACAGGATAGAGATCCATTTTATAAATGTATCTCCAAACCCGAATTTACGTAGTACCTCTATCAGATACCCCCATTCGACAGAGTCGAACGCTTTAGCTGCATCCAATGAGGCCAAGGCCCAGTCGGATCTCCATCTCCACCCCACCTGTGTGATCACCTGTGTTCTTCTAATGTTGTCCGATGTCGATTTACCCGGGATAAAACCGGATTGGTCCGGGTGTATAATTTTCCCTATAATTTGGTTTAGTCGGATGGCTAGTATTTTAGTGAGGATTTTGTAGTCCGTATTTAATAGGGAAATAGGCCTGTACGAGCCACATTCCTCCGGGTTTTTGTCTGGCTTAAGAATAAGGACTATGTTGGCCTCCAACATCGACTCCGGGAGGTGGCTCTTGTCAAGGATGTATTCGTAAAGGGTAAGTAGGTGTGGGATTATTTCCTTTTTGTAGTGTTGGTAGATTTCCACTGGTAGCCCATCCACTCCCGGAGTTTTGTTCTTTGCCATCTCATTTATTGCTTCTTCAATCTCTTCCACTGTAATAGGAGAGTCAAGTAAGGACTTATGGTCCTCTTGTATTTCTGGGAATATTATGTCGTTTAAGTAGGTCTCTAGTTCTGCGGGTGTGTAGTTAACTCGTGATTGGTATAAGTCATCGTAGAATTGTTGAAATCTACCCATAATTTCTTTCGGGTCTGTAAGCATTTCTTCCTCAATTGATTTAACTCTCAGTATGGTTGGGGGGGCAGTTTCCTGTCTCGCCATATAGGCAAGTAGTTTACTGGATTGATTTCCTTGTTCAAAAAAGGACTGTCGGGTAAAGAAGAGGTTCCTCTGAGCTTTCTCTTTCAGGTATAGTAAGTAGTCTCTTCCTATCTGAAGCTATTTATCTCTTTTAGTGTCTGTGGGGTCAGCTACAAATTCTCTTTCTAATTGTTGGCATTGTTCTGCTAACAGTTCACCCTCCCGTGCCGTGGCTTTTTTGACAAATGAGATTGAGGACCTTAAACAGCCTCTAAGGTATGCTTTAAATGCCTCCCATACTAAATTTATATCTACGTGTGCCTCGTGCGCTTCATAATATATTTGGATCTGGTCCGGTATGCGGTCATTAGGTCCAAATAACGAAAGCCAGAATGGATGTACTCGTGGTCTCTTGATTGTGATTGGACCTGGGTTTTTAAGGGTCATGCGTATTGGTGAGTGGTCTGAGACACCCCGTGGTAAGAACTCTATTGTGTCTATTTTAGGGAATAGTGAAGGGGATCCGAATATATAGTCTATACGGCTGAGAGCGTGGTTGTGGGCTGCATGACAGGTGTATTCTTTTTGTTGCGGGTGAAATATTCGCCATAGATCTAGCCATCCCGTTACCGAGATAATAGAAGCCAGACGAGTCCTGCCTGCGTCTCCCTCCCTCCGAGCACCACCCCCAAATCTATCCATGGTGGGATCCATAACCATGTTCATGTCTCCCATGCAGACAACTGTTGCGTCTGGAGAGAATGATGCAAATTGTATGCCCTCTGCTAGGATGGTTGTTGTCGCCGGTGGCGGATTATAATAACACAAGAGGACATACGAGTCATTGTTGATTTTAGCCCTTACAAAAATGTATCTACCCTCTGTGTCTCTCCTAATCTGTTCTACTTCCCATCTAAGTGTTCTTCTTATTAGTAGAGACACCCCCCTGGAGTATGATGTGTGGCATGTATGAGCGGACCATTGTACCCATGGTTTCATCAGGACTTTTGTGGTTTCGGGCGTGAGGTGGGTCTCCTGCAGGCACAGGACATGTGGTCGCCAGGAGCGTATTGATGTGTTTATTGCTGTTCGCTTTCTGGCAGATCCCATGCCCCTGACGTTCCAGGATCCAAAGATTATCTCCGCCATGGGCTAAGAGATGTTAATCTGATCCGGATACGCTTTCCCATGTCATTCTGCCTGTCAGGTGTCCCTCCCCGGCACTTAATTACATTCTTATCATATATCATGTAACAGTTTTTCAGCATATTTTCAATATCATCATGGAGCACTTGATGTATACAACTTATAAACATTTTGATAAACTACTATCAACTTTAACTCTCAATCAACTTGTAATTAAACAGGTTTTAAAGTTATCCACTCTGTCAAGATCGTATTCGTGGCAATCCTGTATTAGGGGGTATCTACAAAGTATAGCTTATTTCAAGACTATACTTGTGGTATTGTTGTGTCGTTGGGTCAGTTGTGTGGACCGGCATTTGTTTGACCGTCACTTTCTGGGTGGGTCCCCTTAAGGATAAGGAGAATAAGGGGAGGGGGGGGGGGGCCCTCAACACGTGGGTCCTAAATCACCCTGCAAGGCAGCGGCAAGGGGGGTCGGTAGAGGAAGGAGAAGGAGGGGACTAGAGAGTTCCGCCAGTGCCGCAAGAAAGGAGGGCTTGTCACTCTCTCCTGAGAGTCGCGGTCTACTTGTCTGCCACAGATAAGGAAAGTCTCAGTTCTGTGCTTTTTAGCTAGGGTGTTCTTGTGGCATGTTTAGGGAATAGTCTCTAGTGTGCAGTTAGGAGCTATGAGGGGAATGTTCATCTTTGTGTAGTGGTCTCGGCACCTAGAGAAGGGGAAAAACAAGTGGTTATGTATACATTACGGCCCTTCTGGTCGTCGTCTGGTGTTCAGCCAATTTCCTGCTTCGGTTGGTGTGGAGAAGAAGCGAGTGCGGTCCCCATCGACCACTCGCAATTGGGCCGGGTACACCATCGAGTACGGGAGCTGCAGTTCTCTTAATTGTTTCTTGACTCCGAAGAATGTTGCTCGCTGCTTTTGGAGATCCGCCGAGAAATCCGGAAAAATGGACACAGTGGCGTTGTCGTGTCGCAGAGGTCCTCCCTTTCTGGCGGCTTGTAGAATTATATCCCTATCACGGGAGTTGAGCAGCTTTGCTAGTAGGGGTCTGGGTGGGGCTCCTGGTATTGGTGGCTTCATGGGCACTCGATGCGCACGTTCAATAACAAAAACTTGCGATAATCCAGCATTGGGGAAAAGCTCTCGGAGCCAACGTTCTATAAATTCCTCCGGTCTTTGCCCCTCAGCCCGTTCTGGTAGTCCCACTATGCGTAAATTATTTCTTCGTGACCGGTTTTCTAAATCGTCCGCTTTTTGTCTCCAATATTCAGCTTTTTGCGTAAGATCTCGTATTGCATCTGTCATTGGGGCGACAGTATCATCTATGGTAGAAATTCTGTTCTCTGTGCTGGCAACACGTTCTCTTAGGTTTTGGAGATCTTGCCTCAACAGGCTTACATCCATTTTAACTTCATCAATTTTGCTGGTAAGCGTGGCTGTAGAGGTTTGTATTGCGGTCAGAAGCTGTTCAGACAATTGTTGCAGTGTTTGCACTGTTCCCTCAGTTGGGTCTGGGTTGTTGTGCTTTGTCGCTGCGGCTCCCTCCGCGGCGGGCGCTGCGGGGTCAGGGCCGGGCTCTTTTCGGGTGTCTCCTCTTGCGAAGGCTTTAAGTTTGTCTACGGATGAGCTTTGTCTCGTGGGGCCCATTTTGCAGCTGTTTGGTTTTCCGCTATAGAGGTTAAGTTCCTTATAGGGGTTCTGTATTTTGACTTCTGTGTGTGGTTTTCACGTCAGTTAGCTTTCTGCGCTGGGGTTTCCCTTACTCTTCTCCCCTAGTTCTCTGGACTGTGTGTTGTTCAATCCTCTTGTGGGTAGGGAGGAGGGGGGGAACCCTCTCTGTGACCCCCTTAACGTACCTTTTCAGCGCTTTGTCCGCCAGCAGCGCTTGTACGCCAGCGGTCACTTCGCCGCTGGTCTGGCGGTATCGTTCACCCCGCTGTGTGTGCCTCCGGTATATCTCTGGTGGCTCTGCCCTCTCTCTTCTCCTCTCAGTGGTTCTGTGTTGGGTCCGGGGGCAGCTTTCAGTTCTGCTCTGGGGCCTGTATGTTAATGTTGCCACTCACAAGATGGCCGCCGCGGTCGCAATTTCGCGGGCTTTTCCCGCCGGCAGCACTTTCTGTGCCAGTGCCTCGGCTGCACCACCTGGAGTTCGGCCTCCTCTCCTCTCTCTCCGTGCAGCTCTGCGTTGCACCCGGTAGCAGCTCTCCTCAGCGTTCCGAGCCCTGCACCCCGGCCGATGCCTCTCGCAAGATGGCCGCCGCGGCCGCGGTTTCGCGGGCTTTCCCTCCCGCCGGCAGTGCCCGTTATGTCCGCGCTGTGGATGTTCCTCCGGAGGGTTTATCCACCTCCTCTCTCCCCTCCGCTCAGCGCTGTGCCCGACCCGGAGTCCCCGCCGACAGCCTGTGCCCTCCGCTGTATGGCCGCAGCGGTCGCCTGTCTCCGCACTCACCGCTGCCGGTATCTCTCTCGCGGCCGTTCGGGAGCGCTGTCAGGGGACTCGGTCCGCTCCACCCCCCCCTCCGCTGGTGTTTTTCTGGGTCAGGGGACCCTCAGGATGTCTGCAGGATAGCGGTTTTGCCGGTAAGCGGAGGAGCTCTCCTCACATGCGACCGGACAGTTCGGCTGCTTGGCCACGCCCCGCTTAAAATGTATTTTAACAAGAAAAAGCGCATCAAAAACACTGCAACACAAATGGGAAACCCCACATGGGCATCTAGCGTTATATGAGGCGATGATCCCCCTGAGCGGGCTTTTTTTTTTTTTTTTTTACAATTTTCCTCTGCACTTTCAAAATATTATTTTTTTTATTTCTCCATTTAGATCGTTACACGGGGTTTGTTTTTGAAATTGAAAAAAAATGCTATTATGTCATTTTTGTGTGTGCGGGGGGGGGGGGGGGGTGGGGGGAAAGGTAGATTTTACAGCGAACACATTGCCATGATAACGATCGTGTGACAGCAGGATTATGATGATACCAAATTTATATAGTTTTAGTTTTTCCTGTACTACTTTAAAAAAATTTAATATCTTTGGTAAAAAAAAAATTTCTGCCGCCATTGTCTGGCAGACATAACCTTTTTATTTTTCTGTCAATATAGTTGTGCGAGGGCTAATCCTGCCATGTAGTTTTTTTTTTTTGACCATTTTGAAGTCTGTGTGACACTTTTACATTACCATTAGAGATGAGCGAACGTACTCGTTTAGGGCGATTTCGCAATCGAGCACCGCTTTTTTCGAGTAACTGACTACTCGGGCGAAAAGATTCGGGGGGCGGCATGGTGGAGTGGGGGGCAGCAGTGGGGAACAGGGGGGAGCTCTCTCTCTCTCCCCCCCCCCATTCCCCTCTGTAACCCCCCGCTCACCCCCCAAATCTTTTCGCCCGAGTATTCAGTTACTCGAGTACGCTCGCTCATCTCTGATTACCAAAAATGCTTAATTCTAGAGTTAAGAATTTTTTCTGACGACAAATAATGTGTTACTTAGGTAGATCGAACCTTTATGTACGCGGCGATACAAATATGCTTTTACTTTTTCTTTATTTTTTTTCTTTTATTATTCATATAGGTAAAGGGTTTTTTTTTTAAACTTTCTTTTATTTTTCCAATAAATTAAAGAAACTTTGTCCCTTTTTTTTTAAAGTCCCCATAGTGGGCATAACCCCTTAACGCCACAAGATGTAGATGTATGCCCTGGCACCGGGATACTTAACGCAACAGGAGCTACACTTATATCCTGGGGATAGCGTGAGAACAGAAGAGATCCCGCACTATCCGGCAGCAGGAGCCGGCTGTCACAGATAGCCAGCGTCCCCCTGCAACAGCGGAGGTACATCGGGACAGCGACACTCGCTGTTAACCCCTTTTCCTGCCGCGATCTATGTAGATCATGGTATGTACAGGGCTCACAGAGGGAGGGCCATGGAAGAAGAAGATGCAACAGGATTCTAGAGGTGAACCAATGGTTATGTCGATGGTGCCGTCAGCAAAGATTTGGATTTCTAGACCATAGAGTGAATTACCTGTAAAATGGACTGCTTCCTAGAGACAGGTTTCACCTTACAAAAAAAAGATAAGCATGTATTTAGTGTGCGCCTTGCTCCACTCATTAGGAGAGCTTTAAACTAGACCAATATAGGAAGGTAAGTGAAAGACCAGGTAAAAGTATACAGCTAATTAATACATTTAAGAACCCTGCTATTAGAAGTGGAAAGGAAGAACAAAGACAAAGAATCAGGAGGAAAGTAGAGGAGCAAGAGACACCGATCACAAACTAAAAAGTTTTTACCCAAATGCACAGAGCATGGGAAACAAACTAGGAGAATTGGAGTTCCTAACACAGGAAGAGAAATATGATGTCATATCCATCACGAAAACTTGGTGGAATGATACACATAAATGGAATACAAGGCTTAAAGGATACAACTTATTTAGAAACAGACCTAAAAAAAGGGGAGGAGGTATTGCTTTGTATGTAAGGAAAACATTCATCTCCACCGAGATTCAAGCTTCAGAGCATGGGAGTTCTGTACAAACTGTTTGGGTAAGAATACAAGGAGAGAACAACAGGAAGGACACCATTGTAGGCATTTACTATAGGCCACCTGCAGAAGCAGAAGATATTGATGAACTCTTTCTATATCAGATGGCCAAGCTCTCAAGTTTAACTCTCCAGACATTTGTTAGGAATCTCTCTCCGGTAAAAGTAATGGATCCAACAAATTCTTATCCACTCTTGCTGACAACTTTATTTTCCAAAAGGTAGAAGAGAAAATCTTGGACCCAATTCTTACTAGAAAATGGTTGAGGAAGTACGGGTGTCTGAGACCTTAGGAGGCAGTGATCATGCTATCCTTGAATTTTGGATAAAAAGGGGAGGAAGACCTGAGAAAACTTAGACCTCAAGGTTGGATTTCAGAAAGACAGATTTTAATGAACTCAGAAAAAGGGTAGGAAGAATCCAATGGCTGGATGGTCTTAAGGACAGAAATGTCCAAGAAGGTTGGGAAATATTGCGAAATGAGATTCTCAAAGCACAATCGTTAACAATCCCTAAAAGAAGGAAGAATGGGAAGTATTTAAAGATACCAGGATGGATGAACACAGAACTTGTACACCTGTTAAAAACGAAGAAAGATATGTTTATCAAATGGAAAGAGCGGGGAATATCTAAAGAAGAATATAATGTGGTCTGCAGAAACTGTAGGGCAAGTGCCAGAAAAGTAAAAAAGGAATTGAGGCTTGCGACAGACTCACACACAGGACGCTCACTAAAGATGGGGGTTTTCAAAAAAAGTCATCCATTGTTAGTTAAATAACCGTACCTTGCCCCAGAATGGTGACACACAGGGATAATAAATTGATGACCCTAGAAATTCTTTTTTTTTTCTAATCATATCAATTTGAAATCCGAGATGATTTTCTATCTATTGTCACAAACAGTGGATATAACGGTTCTAACGGTAGAGGTTCAACATGTTTCTGCTATAATATCATAACCTCATCAGGAACAACTGACCCTATCGGTTTAGACAATTAAAAAGAAATTTTTCTAAGTTTCTGTAAGAAAATCACTTTAAATATTCAAATAGCGTAGGGGAGTATTACAATAACTAAGGCTGGATTCACCCTAGCCAAAGGTTCACGAAAAATAGCACCTAACCTACAATCCCCCACATAAAGAACACAAAATAACAAACAGCTTCACCAACCTTGGTGATAGGCTATTTTCATCCCCAGCCTACCATCAAGGCTAGTGATGCGGTTTGTTATTGTGTTCTTTATGTGGGGGATTGTAGGTTAGGTGCTATTTTTCCTAGGGTGAATCCAGCCTTAGTTATTATAGTACTACCCTATACTATTTGAATATTTAAAGTGATTTAAATCACTTATGTGCATAAAAATGGTATCAATAAAAACTACAGTCCATCTTGCAAAAAATAAGCCCTCATAGAGCTCCGTCCAAGGAAAACTAAAAACAATTATAGGACTGTGAATGCAGCGATTTGGAAAAAAAATAATAATCTCCAAAACAAGGGTTTTCAGTGGAAAAACCTAAAAAAATAGAAGAATTTTGCTATCGTAATCGTACTGACCCGCAGAAAAGGAGTGAATTTCTTACCGAAAATTCCTTTTTTCCGAGTCATCCTGACGGCAGACATGGAGGTTGCACCTTGACCTCGTAGGGACAGGAAGCAAGAGATTTCAAAAGGCTCCTCCCGCCTCCCATTCACCAGTGTCTTCTAAATTACTTACATGGACATGTCGTGGTTAACCAAGGAAGGTATTTATTTGCTCCGAAAAAAATAACATGGTTAGTTCCATTTGAACATAAACAAGAAGAGGGTAGCTTACCCGGACCTAAACACAAGATAATATGCACAAATTTACTGCATAAAAGGAAATGTCCAACATAGGAGTCTCTGGGCTACAGATCCGTGCCCGCATAAACGTGTGAATTTTTGGGAGGGAAATACGTGCCATCAGGATGACTCGGAAAAAAGGAATTTTCGGTAAGAAATTCACTCCTTTTCCCCGGCGTCATTCTGACGGCAGACATAGAGTATACCAGATTAACTCTTTAGGGAGGGACCACTGCTTGCAAGACCTTTCTCCCGAATGAGAGATCGGAGGAGAGGTCTACATTCAGCCTGTAATGTTTTGCGAATGTGTGCAGGTTGGACCATGTGGCTGCCTTACAAATTTGGTCCGGCGTCGCCATAGCCCTCTCTGCCCAGGAGCAGGATACTGCCCTGGTTGAATGGGCCTTGAGTCCTTCCGGGATAGTTCTGTTGCAGGACGAGTAGGCCTGCTGGATGGTGGATTTTATCTAGCGGCTAATGGATCTCCTAGAAGCCGCTCTTCCTCTGCCCGGCCTATGGAATTGAACAAAAAGACAGTCAGCCTTCCTAAAGGATGATGTCTGTTCTAGGTAGCATAGAATGGCCCTCCTTGCATCCAGGCTATGGTAGTCTCTTTCCCTATCGTTTTGGGGATTTTGACAGAAGGATGGGAAAATACTTTCTCACTGTCTGTGGAATTTTGAGGCTACCTTTGGAAGAAAAAAGGGGGTCTGTTTTTAGTATGACCTTATCGTCCTGGACTAATAGGTAAGGTGTTTTACAAGATAGGGCCTGGAGCTGGCTTACGCGCCTCGCTGTTGTGATAGCTACCAGGAACACAGATTTAAACGTGAGGAACCAAATTGGAATCTGATCGATAGGTTCGAAGGGGTCTTTGCAGAGGCTTTGGAGAACTAGGTTCAGGTCCCATGGGGGGGACCGTACTACGGCTAACTGGCCTCATTCTTTCTGCCGCTTTCATGAACCTGCGGATCAGTCTATGATTCGCCAAAGGTTGGTCTAGAATGGCCGAGAGCGCTGATACCTGTACTTTCAGGGTTCCTGGTCTCAGGTTTTTATCTAGACCCTCCTGGAGGAAGTCCAAAATCTCCGCCACTGAAGTGTCAAGATTGGAGACTTCCAGCCCCCTCCAGGAGGAGAATTTTTTCCAGATCTTAATATAAATAGCTGAGGTTACAGGTTTTCGGGACTGGCGTAGAGTCGCGATAACTCTGGAGGACAGACCTTGTCTTAATAGCGTCTGTTCCTCAATATCCACACCGCGAGGTTCAGTCTCTCTAGGTTGGGGCAAAGAACTTGGCCCTGCGCTAGAAGGTCCTTCCTGGATGGAAGGCGGATTGGTTCAGAGATGGCGAGCTTTAGGAGCACTGGAAACCATGCCCTTTTTTCCCCAGTGTGGGGCGGTCAGGATCAGCGTGATGTTGCTCTGCTGGACCATCTGAAGAACTCTCGGGATCAGGGGTATGGTGGGGGAAGGCGTATGCCAGACTGAAATCCCAACTCTGGGAAAAAGCGTCTAACCTCTCGGGCCTTGTCCCTCGGATCTAGGCAAAAATAGGAGGGGCATTTTGAATTTTTGCTGCTCGCAAACAGGTCCACCTGTGGACTGCCCCAGGTTTCTGTAATGAGACGAAATTCCTCTTGATTCAGAGACCATTCCCCAGGGTCTAGGCGTCTTCGACTGAGAAAGTCGGCTGTCAGGTTCTGGGATCCTTTGAGATGGACCGCTGTCAGGGACTGTACCGTGGACTCGGGCCATCAGAAGATCCGGGCTGTTAATTTCAGCAGGTGAAAGTTTCTGGTGCCTCCCTGGTGGCGAATAAGTGAAACGGCGGTCACGTTATCAGAGAAGATCTTAACATGTCTCTTCTTCAGGATATCCTGAGCTCTGTGAAGCGCCTCCCAGATGGCCCTAAGCTCTCTGAAAAATGAGGTCTGAACACGCAATGTCGGACCCCATTTGCCCTGGAGCAAACGCTGCCCCACTTGCGCTCCCCAGCCAGACTGGCTTGTGTCGGTGAATATGAGGATGAAGGGCTCTGTCACCCATGGGGACTCCGCCTCTAGGTTGCCAGTTGACCGCCACCAGCGGAGGGATCTTATGACCAATAATGACACGGGCATTCTGCTGTCCAGAGAGGTTGTTGCCCCATCCCAGTTGCCCAGGGTGGATCTCTGTAGCGTCCTTGAGTACACCTGGGCCCAAGTAATAATGCCGATACAGGAGGTCATGAGGCCCAGGAGCCTCATTGCATCCCTAATCGTTATTTGCTTCTTCTGGCCACATTTCTGTGTTGCCGGCCTAAGGTTTTCCTGCCTGGGTGGAGGCAAAGACAAGGTCTGAGACACTGAGTCTATCTGTACCCCCAGGAAGGTCTTTTGCGTCTCGGGGAGAGGACTAGATTTAGGGAAGTTAACTATCCACCCCAGTCTCTGAAATAGGGAGATGACTCGGCTGGTATCCTCTTTGAGGATCTTCGGCGAGGATGCAATTACCAGGAAATTGTCCAGGTATGGGACAATGTTTATGCCTGCCACATGGAGATGCACCACCATCTCTGCCACTATTTTGGAGAATATCCTGGGTGCCGTTGAAATTCCGAAGGGTAGGCACTGGAATTGAAAATGGTGTACACGGCTGCCCATCCTGATGGCAAACCGCAGGTACTTGTGATGTTCCGGCAGGACTGGGACGTGGTAGTACGTGTCCTTTAGATCGACGGTACTCATAAAGTCCCCTCTTTTGATCAGAGTTACTGCAGACCTGACGGTTTCCATCTTAAACCTTTTGTAGGTAATAAACCTGTTCAGGCCCTTCAGATTAAGGATCATCCGAAAACTGCCGTTCGGTTTTTTGATCAGAAATAGGGGTGAGTAGAACCCCAAGCCCTGTTCTACTGCGGGGACCCGGACTACCACCCCCATCTGTAGCAGCTTAGAAATTTCATTTTTAAAGATATCTTGCAGGGCGGGGGATTGCGTGGCGGTTACTCTGAAATTACTGGGGGGCCGGGTGAAGAATTCTATTCTCTACCCTTGGGCTATGAGCTGCAGGACCCACGGGTTGTCTGTAATCCCCTGCCATTCCCGGGAAAAGCCCAATAGTCTGCCCCCTACCTGGTACTCGCCTACAGGGGAACGGGTTGTTTCTGTCTTACCCCTGCCTACTTTGGGGTAGGACCAGCGCCCCGTCTTTCCTTTGCCTCGGTATGGCTTGAAGGATGGCTGACGTTTGTGGGGAAATCCCATTCTTGCTTGGTCCGGAAAACAGTGGGTCTTGTCGGTAGCTCTTTTTAGGATCTCCTCCAAGTCCGCGCCAAAGATGTGCTGGCCATGAAACGGGATGTTACACAGCCTTCCTTTGGAAGACGTATCTGCTTTCCATGTTTTCAGCCAGACCGCCTGCCTAGCCATGTTAGACAATGCGGCACTTCTGGCCGCCAGCCTCATAGATTCGGCAGACACGTCTGCCAGGAAGCCTGTTGCTGATCTAAGTAGAGGCATGCATTCCAGTAACGCATTTCTAGGAGCCTTCTGTTTAATCTGGTCGTCGAGTTCCCCCAACCAGAGGAACATCGACCTCGCCACAGAAGTCGCTGCGATATTGGACTCCAGCGTATAGGCCGTTGTTTGCCAGGCCCGTTTCATCAAGGCGTCAACCCTGTTGTCCATCGGGTCTTTAGGATGAGAGGAGTCCTTGAATGGCAGGGCTGTCTTTTTGGCCATTCTGGCCACCTGTGCGTCCACCTTGGGGACCTCCTCGTAGATGCTCACGTCTTTCTCCGCAAAGCGGAGTCTCTCTTTATATTCACGGGACAAATAGAGGTGTTTGTCCGCGCAAGCCCACTCATCCGTGATTACTTTCTTCAGGGTATCATTAACCGGAAACACTATGCAGTTCCTTGGTCTGAGCCCGCCGAACATGTCGTCCTGTACGGACCTTGGCTTGACCACATCCTCGACCTTCATCGTATCGCCGACTGCTTTGATCAGGTCATCCAGGTCCCCAGATGAGAAATAGTACTTTTTATTCTCATCCCTGGCGTCAGAGGGACGGTCAAAGAGTTCGCCACCTGACAAGGCGCCCAGGGATTGCTCAGACTCTGAGCTCGTTAGCGGTATGTGGCTCACCCTTTTAGCGGCCCTTCTTTCCCGCTGAGCTGGGGGGAGACTGGAAATCGATGCCCGGACCTCCTCTCTAACCAGGGATCTAATATCTTCCCTGAATGCGGCCTGTTCATCCATAAGAATCTTGGAAGTACAATCAGGGCATAGCGGTTTTTATACGCCTCGTCCAGTTTTTTAAGACACAGGGCGCATTTCCTGTGTTTTTTGTTTTTTTTTAAAGGTCCTGTTTAGACCGGGTGGATTCCCTGTCCTGCAAAGATATATGCATGCACATAAGGGAAAAACCCCCACACAATGCTAAATCCCTGAGCATAACATCCCTGCAACAAGTTACACTTACAGTTTGCAGGGCTTCCATCTCTGGTTTCTTTGTAGTCATGAAGCAGAAAATGCAGACAGAACCAGATTAGACAGATAAATCCTTCTCTGAAGGTGTGCTGTCAGTGGAAGCTTGCCGGGTGGTCTCCATTTTTAAATCTCCCGCTGTCCGGGTCAGCTGACGGCATCTGACGTCACCACGTCACGCCGCGTCATTGGCTCCGCCCCCGACGCCGTGCCGGCATGCCTGGAGGAGAGAGGCATCTGAGCCTATGGCCCGCCGCTCTCTCCGGCTGAAAACAACTGCGCCGAGCTGTGGAAGAGGAAGGAGGGGACTCAAGGACCTCTGGTCCGCCGCTCCGACCGCTGCGGTGGTGAACCCCGGGCGGTCAGACCTGTGGCCCGCCATGCTCCCGGACCGCGCTGACACCCCGAAGGGAGATGAGAAGGGAAGCAGCCCCGTGGACCGTCAATTCCTACAGTCAGCTTTGGAAGAAAAGGTGAGGGGGGAAACAGCCCTGTGGACCGTTCCCCCAGCTGTCATCCTGCAGCTCCCTGGAGGGAGCTCCTCTTGCATGTCCCTGTAGGGACAGAAAGCACTGGTGAATGGGAGGCGGGAGGAGCCTTTTGAAGTCTCTTGCTTCCTGTCCCTACGAGGTCAAGGTGCCACCTCCATGTCTGCCGTCAGGATGACGCCGGGGAAAAAAATGTATTGTGTCTTTTATGCTGCTTTATACCCAAAAACGGGACCAATAAAATCTAGTTTGCCACGCAAAAAAACAAGCCCTTATACTGCGATGTCCATGGAAAAATAAAAAAGTTATGGCCTTTCAAAAATGGAGATGAAAATCCGCCAAAAATCTTTGTTTCCTTATGCCGAAAATAGGCCATGTCCTTAAGGGGTTAAACTTGTAATCATTTGAGCACTCACACAGTATAATGCAATTGTTACGGCACTCTGACCCCCCCGAGCGCCAAGTGGGGTGCCCTGAACTTCCCGCACCCCACTGTCCCTGCCTACTTGCCTCGACCCTGGCTAACCCCAGGCGGACAACTGGACGGCAGTCCCTACCCTGCCTAGGGACCGGTCGACTGCAAAGATGAAACTAACTGACGGGGTACAGAGTGCCGACAGAGAAGGCAGATAGAATGAGCAAACAGGAAAAGACTGAGCTACAGGCAAACTGGAAAGGATGCTGACTAGCAACTAGGACTGACTGAGACAGGCTGCAGACAGAACTGACTAGCGGCTGACAGAACCAATAACTGGCAGTGAGCTCAGGTCACTGCCAGCCTTATAACTACAAGACTCCGCCTAGGGTGGAGAGTGGGAGGAACCAACTCCCCCACTGCTGCATAAGAAAGGTGGAGGAGTGCGGGCGGCACCCTATGGGCGGACACGCCCATGCCGCCGCACACCGGCCGCCCCATGTCGCCGGGCGAGCCCCGACCCCAGAGCTCCAGGACGCCGGAGGGGCGTGTGCCGACCGCGGGACCCTGCGCCGCCCTGCATTGTAACAGCAATACTACAGTATTACATTGTACTGCATTTTTACAGGCAGACAATTCTGACAGCAGCATTTAATCCCTTAGTGACGAAACCTGTTTGCGCCTTAAGGACCAGGCCTAATTTTGGAAATCTGTCATGTGTCATTTTAACATAGAATAACTCCGTAAAGGTTTTGCATATCCAAGTAATTCTGACATTCTTTTTTCGCCACATATTGTTCTTCATTTAAGTGGTAAAAATAGACCTCTAGAATTTGTGTATATTAATTAAAAGTTACAAAATTGGGGAAATTTTGGAAAAAAAATCATTTTTTCACATTTACAACTGCAATATCTCAAATATATGCATACTGTACACATTTTTATAAGATCTATATTTCTATCAGTTTACTTTATTCTGGAAGCACATTGGAAAAACTTTTTGAACCATTTAAGAGACATACAACTTTAACATTAATTATTAACATTTTGAGGAACATTTTTGCTTGTTTATACTTCCCGCACCATCCCTTAGCATAATTGTGTATGGGCTATATCTGCGACCATAGAGCACAATGGGCTCTATGTCGCCGATATCTGCAGTAAAATAGAACATGCTGCATTCAGTTTTCTGTGATTATATAATTCCCGTTAATGTTAGCAGAATTGTGTAATCCAATGTACTTGATTGATACGCATGCGGAATCTGCAATTCCTATCTGGCCGTATAAGACCAGCTGAAGGTAGATCGCTACTAGAGATGAGCGAACGTGTTCGTCCGAACTTGATATCCGTGCGGATATTAGGGTGTTCGGGATGTTCGTTATTCGGGTTGTTCGGGTTACTTTCACTTCCTTCCCTGAGACGTTAGCGCGCTTTTCTGGCCAATTGAAAGACAGGGAAGGCATTACAACTTCCCCCTGCGTCGTTCAAGCCCTATACCACCCCCCTGCTGTGAGTGGCTGGGGTGATCAGGTGTCCGCCTAATATAAAAGTCGCCCCTCCCGCGGCTCGCCTCAGATGCCTTGTGAGTTAGTGAGGGACAGTGCTGTTTGTACCGGAGCTGCTGTAGGGAAAGAATTGGTAGTTAGTGTAGGCTTCAATACCCCCAAAGGTCCTTATTAGGGCCACTGATAGCTGTGTGTTGGCTGCTGTTAGCAGTGGCAATTTTTTTTCCCCTCAAAATCGGCTCTGCAGAGCATTGCACCCGGCATTAGGGACAGAAGTGTTGCATAGGCAGGGAGAGTGTTAGGAGTGAGTGTAGCCTTCAAGAACCTCAACGGTCCTTTCTAGGGCCATATTTAACCGTGTGCAGTACTGTGCTGGCTGCTGTTAGCTGTGCTGCATATTTTTTTTCTTCTCAAAATCGCCTCTGCAGAGCATTGCACCCTCCATTGATACTGCAGGGAAAGAATTGTGTAGGCAGGGCCACAACACAGTTATTATTCATTGAATATACGCAGTGCGGCCTTTTGCTTGTAAAACAAGTGAAAATAATTCTATTTGTCCTGCCTCTGTCCGACCTAAGGGCGGTGGACACGTGTCGGCTGCGTGTGCAACGTTTAAAAATCAGACGCACACAGCTACGGTTTACTGCTGGCTTCGCCATTTGCTTTCCTTAATTGGGAAAAAAAATACCTGCTCTGCCAGAGTTAATAACTCTGCTACCCTCAAGTTCTGTGCCACATTAGCAGGGCCACAGCACAGTTATTAAACTTCTCATGTTCATTGAATATACGCAGTGCTGCCTTTTGGTGGAAAAAACCTGAAAATAATTCTATTTGTCCTGCCTCTGTCCGTCCTAAGGGCGGTGGACACGTGTCGGCTGCGTGTGCAACGTTTAAAAATCAGACGCACCCAGCTACGGTTTATTGCTGGCTTCGCCATTTGCTTTCCTTAATTGGGAAAAAAAATACCTGCTCTGCCAGAGTTATAATAACTCTGCTACCCTCACGTTCTGTGACACATTAGCAGGGCCACAGCACAGTTATTAAACTTAGATTATTCATTCACTAGAGGCAGTGGGGCCTTTCGTTTTCAAAAAAGGGAAAAAATTATATTTGGCCTGCAGTCTTGCGCCAATTTATTTCCTGCCTGTGAAATCAAATCACTGGTAATACAGCATGCTGAGGGGTAGGGGTAGGCCTAGAGGACGTGGACGTGGCCGAGGACGCGGAGGGCCAAGTCAGGGTGTGGGCACAGGCCGAGCTCCTGATCCAGGTGTGTCACAGCCGACTGCTGCGCGATTAGGAGAGAGGCACGTTTCTGGCGTCCCCACATTCATCGCCCAATTAATGGGTCCACGCGGGAGACGGTTATTAGAAAATAAGCAGTGTGAGCAGGTCCTGTCCTGGATGGCAGAAAGTGCTTCGAGCAACCTATCGTCAACACGCAGTTCTGCGCCGTCCACTGCTGCAAATCCGAATCCTCTGTCTGCTGCTCCTCCTTCCTCCCAGCCTCCTCACTCCACTACAATGACACCTGCTCAGGAGCGGGAACACTCCCAGGAACTGTTCTCGGGCCCCTGCTTAGATTGGGCAGCAGCGGTTCCTCTCCCACCAGAGGAGTTTATCGTCACTGATGCCCAACTATTCGAAAGTTCCCGGGGTCCGGGGGAAGAGGCTGGGGACTTCCGCCAACTGTCTCAACAACTTTCTGTGGGTGAGGAGGACGATGACGATCAGACACAGTTGTCTTGCAGTGAGGTAGTAGTAAGGGCAGTAAGTCCGAGGGAGCAGCGCACAGAGGATTCGGAGGAAGAGCAGCAGGACGATGAGGTGACTGACCCCACCTGGTGTGCAACGCTTACTCAGGAGGACAGGTCTTCAGAGGGGGAGTCAAGGGCATCAGCAGGGCAGGTTGCAAGAGGCAGTGCGGTGGCCAGGGGTAGAGGCAGGGCCAGACCGAATAATCCACCAACTGTTTCCCAAAGCGCCCCCTCGCGCCATGCCACCCTGCAGAGGCCGAGGTGCTCTAAGGTCTGGCAGTTTTTCACAGAGACGCCTGACGACCGACGAACAGTGGTGTGCAACCTTTGTCGCGCAAAGCTCAGCCGGGGAGCCAACACCAACAGCCTCACCACCACCACCATGCGCAGACATATGATGGCCAAGCACCCCACAAGGTGGGACGAAGGCCGTTCAGCGCCTCCGGTTTGCACCCCTGCCTCTCCCCCTGTGCCCCAACCTGCCACTGAGATCCAACCCCCCTCTCAGGACACGGGCACTACCGCCTCATGGCCTGCACCCACACCCTCATCTCCGCTGTCCTCGGCCCCATCCAGCAGTGTAGTTCAGCGCACCGTCCAGCCGTCGCTTGCGCAACTGTTGGAGCGCAAGCGCAAGTACGCCGCCACGCACCCGCACGCTCAAACGTTAACCGTCCGCATAGCAAAATTCATCAGCCTTGAGATGCTGCCGTATAGGGTTGTGGAAACTGAGTCCTTCAAAAGTATCATGGAGGCGGCGGCCCCGCGCTACTCAGTTCCCAGTCGCCACTACTTTTCCCGATGTGCCGTCCCAGCCCTGCACGACCACGTCTCCCGCAAAATTGTACGCGCCCTCACCAACGCGGTTACTGCCACGGTCCACTTAACAACGGACACGTGGACAAGCACAGGCGGGCAGGGCCACTACATCTCCCTGACGGCACATTGGGTGAATTTAGTGGAGGCTGGGACAGAGTCAGAGCCTGGGACCGCTCACGTCCTACCCACCCCCAGAATTGCGGGCCCCAGCTCGGTGGTGGTATCTGCGGAGGTGTATGCTTCCTCCACTAAAGCACCCTCCTCCTCCTCCTCCTCCTCCTCTGTCTCGCAATCAAGATGTGTTAGCAGCAGCATGTCGCCAGCAGTCGGTGTCACGCGGTGTGGCAGCACAGCGGTGGGCAAGCGTCAGCAGGCTGTGCTGAAACTACTCAGGAGATAAGAGGCACACGGCCCACGAACTGCTGCAGGGTCTGACACAGCAGACCGACCGCTGGCTTGCGCCGCTGAGCCTCCAACCGGGCATGGTCGTGTGTGACAACGGCCGTAACCTGGTGGCGGCTCTGCAGCTCGGCAGCCTCACGCACGTGCCATGCCTGGCCCACGTCTTTAATTTGGTGGTTCAGCGCTTTCTGAAAAGCTACCCACGCTTGTCAGACCTGCTCGTAAAGGCGCGCCGGCTCTGCGCACATTTCCGCAAGTCCCACACGGACGCTGCCACCCTGCGCACCCTGCAACATCACTTTAAGCTGCCAGTGCACCGACTGCTGTGCGACGTGCCCACACGGTGGAACTCTACGCTCCACATGTTGGCCAGGCTCTATGAACAGCGTAGAGCTATAGTCGAATACCAACTCCAACATGGGCGGCGCAGTGGGAGTCAGCCTCCTCAATTCCTTTCAGAAGAGTGGGCCTGGTTGCCAGACATCTGCCATGTCCTTGGTAATTTTGAGGAGTCTACCTAGGTGGTGAGCGGCGATGCTACAATCATTAGCGTCACCATTCCACTGCTATGCATCTTGAGAAATTCCCTGCAAACCATAAAGGCAGCTGCTTTGCGCTCGGAAACGGGGGCGGTGGAAGACAGTATGCCGCTGGATAGTCAGGGCACCCTCCTGTCTATTTCTCAGCGCGTACAGGAGGAGGAGGAGGAGCATGAGGAGGATGAGGAGGAGGGGGAAGAGACAGCTTGGCCCGCTGCTGACGGTACACCGGCTGATTGCCTGTCATCCTTTCAGCGTGTATGGCCTGAGGAGGAGGAGGAGGATCCTGGCAGTGATCTTCGTAGTGAAGACAGCCATGTGTTGCGTACAGGTACCCTGGCACACATGGCTGACTTCATGTTAGGATGCCTTTCTCGTGACCCTCGCGTTGCACGCATTCTGGCCACGACGGATTACTGGGTGTACACACTGCTCGACCCACGCTATAAGGAGAACCTGCCCACTCTCATTCCCGAAGAGGAAAGGGGTTCGAGAGTGTTGCTATACCACAGGACCCTTGCGGACAAGCTGATGGTAAAATTCCCAGCCGACAGCGCTAGTGGCAGAAGGCGCAGTACCGAGGGCAAGGTAGCAGGGGAGGTGCGGAGATCGAGCAGCATGTACATCCCAGGCAGTGCAACAGTCTTTAAGGGCCTGGCCAGCTTTATGGCTCCCCACCAAGACTGTGTCACCGCTCCCCAGTCAAGGCTGAGTCGGCGGGAGCACTGTAAAAGGATGGTGAGGGAGTACGTAGCCGATCGCACGACCATCCTCGGTGACGCCTCTGCCCCCTACAACTACTGGGTGTCGAAGCTGGACACGTGGCCTGAACTAGCGCTGTATGCCCTGGAGGTGCTTGCTTGTCCTGCGGCTAGCGTCTTGTCGGAGAGGGTGTTTAGTGCGGCTGGGGGAATCATCACAGATAAGCGTAGCCGCTTGTCAACCGACAGTGCCGACAGGCTAACACTCATCAAGATGAACAAAGGCTGGATTTCCCCAGACTTCTGTTCTCCACCAGCGGACAGCAGCGATACGTAAGCAATACGTAGGCTGCACCCGCGGATGGAAGCTACGTTCTCTCTCACCATCCAAAACGGGGACATTTCTGCTTCATCAATCTGTGTCTAATATTCCTCCTCCTCCTCCTGCTCCTCCTCCTGAAACCTCACGTAATCACGCTGAACGGGCAATTTTTCTTAGGGCCACAAGGCTCACTCAAATAATTTTTCTGAACAATTTTTATAAGTTTCAATGCGCTTAAAAGCGTTGGAACTTTAACTTGAACCAATTTTTCGTTAACTGGGCTGCCTCCAGGCCTAGTTACCACTTAAGCCACATTAACCAAAGCGATTCACCTGCCATCTTGGTTGGGCATGGCCAATTTTTACTGAGGTACATTAGTACTGTTGGTACACCAATTTTTTGGGGCCCTCACCTACAGTGTAATCATAGCAATTTGTATGTTCTTCGCCTGCACTCATGGTACAGAAAGGTGTGTGGGGTTGGCCTACACTTTAGCTACATAAATGTAACTTGGGCCTTGGCTATACTAAGGCTACTGAAATGGAACTAAGACTGCGCTCCCACTATACTGCTGCTTCAGAATTGTTACTGGGGCCTGTCTTGAGTGCTACTATTGCTGACATGGGACGAAGACTGCGCTCCCGCTATACTGCTGCTTCGGAATTGTTACTGGGGCCTGTCTTGAGTGCTACTATTGCTGACATGGAACGAAGACTGCGCTCCCGCTATACTGCTGCTTCGGAATTGTTACTGGGGCCTGTCTTGAGTGCTACTATTGCTGACATGGAACGAAGACTGCGCTCCCGCTATACTGCTGCTTCGGAATTGTTACTGGGGCCTGTCTTGAGTGCTACTATTGCTGACATGGAACGAAGACTGCGCTCCTCCTATAATGCTGCTACTGATATGTTAGTGGGGCCTGTCCTAATGCTACGGCTGAAATGTTACGAATTCTGGGCTCTGCCTATACCGCTGCTAATGGTATGTCTCTGGGGTGTGGAAACAGAGGCTTCCCAAAGACATGATGGCGGCGAGGCCATTTCCCACCAACGCGGTTACTGTTAAGGTGCATATAACCACGGACACGTGGAGAGGACACGTAGTGCCTCAAAAACATCCCCCTCCTCCTCCAACAGGGAAAACATTCTTGGCAAATGCCTTTGCATTGGTTCGTCTGGTGGCAGTCCAAGAATTTCACCTTTACCGACACAACAAGAGAGCCCCCACACCATCTCCCCGCCACGGCCCACTTAATCCTGGCCGCATTCCGAAAACCAACAAAATACAACCGTGCTACTAGGTCCGCAGTCACCACCACATTACCACCAACGCGGTTACTGTTAAGGTACATATTACCAGTCTGACTGGGGCATGCAGACACCTTGACAGAATGAATAGTGTGTGGCACATAGGTTCCCCATTGCTATGCCCACGTGTGCAGCTCCTGATGGCGGTGGCACAGGATTATATTTCTCATTGCTTCTGTACAGCATTGTGGGCTATCGCCCCACCCCTTTTAAAGAGGGTCGCTGCCTAGCCGTGCCAACCCTCTGCAGTGTGTGCCTACGGTTCCTCCTCATGGCAGACGCACTTCTAAATAGACATGAGGGTGGTGTGGCATGAGGGCAGCTGAAGGCTGCGCAGGGACACTTTGGTGTGCGCTGTGGGGGGGAGGGGGGGCGGTTGGTCAGCATGTAACCCAGGAGAAGTGGCAGCGGAGTGTCATCCAGGCAGTGATTGTGCTTTGTTGTAGCTAGTGTGGTGCTTAGCAAAGGTATGCCATGCTAATGAGGGCTTTTCAGAAGTAAAACTTGTTGGGAGGGGGGGGGGGGGCCCACTCTTGCCGGTATTGTGGCTTAATAGTGGGACCTGTGAACTTGAGATGCAGCCCAACATGTAGCCCCTCGCCTGCCCTATCCGTTTCTGTGTCATTCCCATCACTTTCTTGAATTGCCCAGATTTTCACACATGAAAACCTTAGCGAGCATCGGCGAAATACAAAAATGCTCTGGTCGCCCATTGACTTCAATGGGGTTCGTTATTCGAAACGAACCCTCAAACATCGCGGGAAGTTCGTTTCGAATAACGAACACCCGAACATTTTGGTGTTCGCTCATCTCTAATCGCTACCTTTTTAAATCGTTTGATAACGGCAATCACGTGCCCAGGAATGCTCAAAAGGGCCTCCGATCACCGCTCCGGGATATTGTCTACCTATGGTAGCCAGGAGATTGTAAATTTCCCAGGCCCTCCCCGGCTTCTGAGCTTGCGTGTGCCATTGTGAAGCCGGAGAAGGTCTGTGGAGGACGATCGTGTCGGGGTGCAAACGCGGAGGCCTCTGTTAAGAAGTTTCATCTTCCCTCACGGACTTTATCAGTGAAGGGAAAGTAAACTTTAACTTTTTTAAAAACTTTTACAAGATCAACACTATCCATTGGAAAGGGACCGCTCACCGTGGCTGTCAGTCACTGCTCTAGGCTCAGTTATACCTTTTGTAGCCAGGAACAAGAAGATTTTTAATTTCCTGGACCCGCCCCAGCTTCTGCGCTTGCGTCTGCCATTTTGCCGACAGGAACATGCACAATAGCCGGGAAAAAGTCCATGGATAAAGATGCAGTCGGGGATCAAATCCAGGAGCCTGAGGTAAGTGATTTCATTTTGGATCCATGACGGGAGATGAAACCTTAACTTTTTTTACTTTTATGCAATTGCTGTTATCCATTGGATAACGGTGATCGCGTGACTGGAGGTCGCACACCGCGTTCCCCGATGACAGCTCCAGGCTATCGGCTGCCTCCAGTAGCTGATAGCAAGGAGCCTTCATTCACACAGACCCTGCGGCTTAAGTTTACATGGTCAGGATGTGAAGACACAAAGGGAGTGATCACTAATGGGTTAAATGCTCCAATTGTTGTTCGGGGTCCCAAATGTGATGCGATTTTGACATTCCGTTTGGTTGACATGGCAGCCAGGGTCTTCTGCATAAATGCCTGTTGCACGCCTTCATAATTGGCTCACTACTAGGCTTGGAGGTTTGGCTGAATACAAGGAGTTTTGTGGCTAGGGGGATCAAAGCTAGTGATACCAAAAATAAGTGTTTTAGTTTATGTAGACCGAGATTTCATTTCCAAGTCTGGAATCACGAGATGATCGTGCCACATACAATCTGCAAACACTGATCATAACTGTTAGCCCTATAAATGCCACTGTCAATACTGATAGCAGCATTTAAATGCCACAATCATTGTTTGGGGGACACAAATGGCCCGCCGCTACGTGGCAACCAAGAGCCTTCTGAAGGGTGAGGCAACGGTGTCATAACGTTTTCCATCAAAAATTACTTAACACTTTGTGGGCAGGTGCTTTGTAACGATGGACGAACCGGTCACCTGTTTTCCCACGCAGCGCTGTGTGTTAAGCAATTTTTGATTAAAACCAACAGGACATTCTTGATTCGCCCTCCGATGCCTGTCTGTGCCCATAGTATTGGGGAACAGGAGTTTGAAAAAATAAATATAAATAGTATTATATATACTGTATCTTGTATGGCTCTTCTTACCTTGTGATATCGCAGGCTGGTGGTTCTCCATCATGACGTCCTTGTACAGATCCTTGTGATTGTCCAAATACTCCCACTCCTCCATGGAGAAATAGATTGTGACATCCTGACACCTTATAGGAACCTGACACACACATGATACTGTCATTACCCAGACATCTCTAGTGCTGTTATTGTATAATTTCCCAGCATTCCCAGCAGTGTCACCTCTCCAGTCAGCAGCTCAGTGATCTTGTTGGTGAGTTCTAGGATCTCCTGCTCATGTATCGGTAAGTGAGGAGGAGCCTCTGTGATGGGGCTCTGGCTCCTGCTCCATCCTTCTGACTCATGGAGATGGTTGTTGGGAGTCGTACAGTCACCCGATGTCTTCTTAACTATTGCGTAATCCTGTGTATGGAGAGAGACATGTAGGGAACTGAACCCAGTATTCATCCCTCAGTAGAAAGCGAGAGATTGTGTTCCCTCTATATAGAGGTCTGATGAGACCACATCTGGAATACTGTGTTCAGTTCTGGAGACCTCAACTACAAAATAGAACAAGTCCAAAGATGGACTGTGAAAATTGTGGAAGATCTCTGAAAACTCATCAGGAAAGACATAAAGATCTTAAGGCTCTCTTTTTTCAGATCCTCCAGCACCAACTGCAGGACTTTTTCATCTGGTAAAAATACCAAACTGGTGCAGCAACCAAATACAAAAGTACCACGCCTTTGGATGTTATTCTTAGGGTTTCAACAGGGTTAGCCCACAGTGAGTGGGGGCGCTCTTGTCAGGGCGATGGCTCTACAGATAGGCAAGGAGATCACTGGGCCTTTTATAGCGATAGCATACAATCAGTAGATCGCCTCTAATTTAGACTGATTATTCCTGAAAAATCATCTATATCCATCTGTGCGGTACCACAAACATCAGTTAGAATCAACAAACTGTGATTACTGCAGTAATACCTTCTGTATAACCCCTGACCCCAACACAAACCAATATTCTTTATTATTCTGTGTATATATTGGGGTTAATGTTATTACAGATTTCTAATAAAGCAGTATATTGGTAAAGCGGTATCCTTCTGCAGTGATAAGCACCTTGTTGTTGGTCCTGTCATTATATATCATTATTACAGTGAGAAGGTAAAGGAGAGAACATGATGGAAACCTTCATATATTGTATGTTACAGGAGGGAAGACACTAACCCCATGAACAAGGGGCCCAATCTGACATTAATGGGAGGGAAGATCAAAAGCAACGTCAGAAAATATTATTTTACTGGAAGAGTTGCAGATGTTTTGAGCAAACTTGTAGCGGATGTGGCTGGAAAATCAAAAGTAAGTGAATTTAAGAAGGAGCCCCCTTGCTTGCTTTTTTTTCTCACTCTGGGCATCTGAGATCTACATTGCAATCACTTCCATGCAGTGCAGCCTTTTGTCTGATACTTATCAGCCACCATCTTCATTTTTAGATTTCTCTTCCTCTATGTTGTTATCAGTCACATGATGCATCAGTAGAGCATCACATGACCAGCTACAGCCAGTACCAGCTCTGTCTGCTGAGATGATCATTACCCCTTATATTGACCTAAGCTACAGACTACATGTAAACAGTCAGAAGCGTGAGCTGCCACTTTATTATAACTGTGAAATAGGAGCCTCTAAATCACTAGTAGTAGGATTTCCTATCCCCTGTGAGGAGCCTGTATGGTACAAGACCCAAAACAGTTCTTTGGAGGTTTCACAGGGAGAGAAGTAATTCCCAGGTGGTCACAATGAGATTACATGACCCAACTGAAGAGGGCAATGTCCAGAAAGGAATACCTAAAGCAGGTTATACTATACACTCTTTCACATGGGAGACAGCGATACTGATGCAAGAAAAATCGCAACGATAACGCATCTGTGTTCTGTGTGACATAGCTGAGTTTTCTCGTGGCGATATCGTGACTTTTATAGCGCTCTCTTGCCAGGATTTTTTTTTGGGGGTGGGAGTGGGCTTGAAATATATGCCTTACCTGCATAAAAAAACAACAAAAAAAGAATAATACATCACTTAAGAGGCGCTGTCCGCTTTGCCACACGTCTCCTCTGCAGCTTCGCTCTTTGAAGTCTTCAGGAAGCGCTTACTGGTCAGGGGTTTCAAAAACCCTGCCTCTGTTTGGCTGAGCAGCTGTGCTTGAGAACCAATCACAACCATTCAATGTGAAGACTGTAATTGGCTGAGATGCGGCACTCAAAAGCTTTTGAAACCCCTGACCAGGAAACGCTCCCTGAAGACTACAAACAAGTTTCTGAGCTGCAGAGGATCTGAACAAAGAGTCTTAGGAGATCTATTGTGCTTTTTCCTGCAGCTAGGGCTTATTTTAGGGGAAAAAGTAGTATTTCCTATTGAAAAAGTTGCATCACTCTGCATTAAAACCATGTTTTCGATGTTTTCGTGCAATGCGATCCAACGCAAAGGAAGACTTGATAGGGAAACATGGGCTACAAAGCATAGCAAATCATGGCAATATTCAGCAACTGCGATTTTTTTTTCATGCAACGTAGCAGCCTATAAAACATCACTAATGTGAAGGAAAGCATGGGCATCACATACATGCAAACTGTAGCACGGTCACATCGCGAGAAAAAAAAAGAAAGAAAGATCACACAGTTTTATCGCTAGTGTGAAAGAGGCCTTAAGTGTAACTAATGTAGCATTTTCTGCATTAGGTACAATGTAGGGCTACAAAATTAAAGGTTCACCCAAGTCTAATTTGCAGCATATGTTGATCTTGCACCCACAGTAGTTGCAGTCACTTCCAGGCTCTGATCATGATTGTGAGTCTTTTATGTCCCAGTAATGAGCTCAGAGTTTTCAGCTGAGATCACTGGGACCCACAAAAAAGTCCAGGACTGGATCCCTACCTCAACCAGGCCAAGTGTTTGGGTGAGATATACAACAGCCTCCCATTTACTTGTCTACAAATACCTCCCCCCACCACCACCACCACCACCACCACCTGCTCCAGACCGGAGGGTTGGGCAACTTTAACCATCAGTGTACCCTAGACAAGGCATCAGCATTACCCTGAGACTTACCTGGTTGATATTGGAGGGCAAGATTGAAGTTGTGAAGTGACAAGAACCATCCTGTCACTCTAGCATCTTTCTCCTTATTGCATTTCATCCATGGCAAAGGGCGCATGGACCAATACCAGCTTATACTCTCTTCCGAGGAGATAATATTTTACGACTTCCAGACATCCACTTCACTGCCAAACATTCTCTTTCTACAATGGCACCATTTATCATTTGTGAAAATACTGCACCCAGACCTGCATCCAAAGCATCAGGGGTCAGGGGTGACTAATACTGGCTGCTGTGTTGATCATGTTGTATAATGCACTGCGTCAAAATGCTACGCAAACTGCGAGGTATTTTACGTACGCTTTAAGACAAAAATAGACAGTGTTAAATGTGTACAGTCTTGTTATATAGTGTGGATCGACAGGAAACACACTTGGGCCTATTATGCAAACCAAAAACAAATTAAAAAAATGAAAAATGAGAGGAGTTTTGTTAGCTCCTATATAGTCTGTGTACACCAGTAGCATTATATTGTATAGAACCGGTAACAGTATGCAGTATACAGCCGGGATGCTTGTGAATGCTTTGTGCGCACTACTGGCCCCAGGGAGCCAATCTGATGATGCCCAAAAGTGGAGTTGTTATCCTAAAAAGGACTGTTGGGTTCTTTGAAGATGGATCCCTGCCTAAACGCTCCTTCTAACCTACACTAACGCTCTCCCTCATTCATAGCAGCTCTGTGCCTCAGCTAATCCAGCCTCCGTGTGAGGCGACCATCAGGTGACCTGAGTTTTTATGATCCCAGGTCACCTGATTTGGCCAGCCAATCACTGCTATAGACGTGCACAGGGTTGGCACATCATAGCAGGAGGTGCCAAAGCCTTCCCTGCATGTTCATTGGCTAAAAAAGCCGCTAAACATGTGGGGAGGAGAGGGTGACATTTTCTCAAGCACCGCGTGGTGCTCGCTTGAGTAACGAGTACTTTCAAGTATGCTAATGCTCGAACGAGCATCAAGCTCAGACGAGCGTGCTCACTCATCTCTAGTTACCACTATACAGAATTGACCATATTGGTGGCCGATCTTCACATCCTCCTCTGCTCAGTTCTTTAGTTCTCCATCACTTGGAAGGTCTGGAAGCCGTTATACAGGACACTGGATTGTTCCTATTACTTCCTAGAATGGATTTTCTTAGTCTTGATTTAGACTTGTTACTTATACAAAAATTTTGAAAATATATAGAAAAGCTTACCTCTCCGGTCAGCAGGTAGATGATCTTTAAAGAGATGTTTACTATTCTTTTGGTAACTTCATTCACACACTTGCTCATCCTTAGTGGCTCATTCAGAAGGACCATTTTGGATGAGAAAATTGGATCAACTGGAGGGATCTAGTACTGCACCTTCAAGAAAATAAATAAATAAAAGAGGCTCTAAATCCTACAGGAAACCTCATCATATGTGACATACAGCTCCTCACTTATGGAGCACTGATAGAATCAGGTTCTCAGGTTCTTCACTGTATGGATTCTAGGGATTTGCCATAAATATCTAGGTTGCTGCCCAAGCTGTTTCCATAACTCCCATAGATGTGAACAGAGAGCTGTACATGTGCGGCCGCCTCTTCATTCATTGTCCTCTTGGATGTAGCTGCTGCGGACCCCTGGTTGCACATATAGTGGGTGCGTGTCAGAGGCTGAACCTACATTATCATCTATGGCATATTCTGTGGATATATAGTATGTTAAAAAAAAAACAAAAAAAACACTCCAATCTTACGCAAAAAAAATGGAGCTTAGTTGCCATCTGCTCCTATCGCCTTCTACCTTCTGCCACTACCTCCACTTCCTAGTATGTGACTCCTCCTATCTGTATTATCATGGTTACCTGGATTACCCCCAGCTTCTATTCAGTTTCATTTTTTACCGCTAAAGTGACAGTCACTATAGTTTTTAGTTTTTATTTCCTCTTCTTGAGCCGGTAGTCCAGCCGGCATTCTGTTTCCCCTGTTACCCCCCTGCTCCCATCTCTCATCGTCTTACCTCCAGAGGTTCTGGCTGTCCGGGTCACCGTACTGCATAGAGAGACCAAATACAGTAATAGAAAAATGTCAGAAGCACTCAACAGAAACCCAAATTTAGGCGGTGCAAATCTGATGCATGCCTCAAAGGATCAGACCCAGATCCACAGAAAAGTCCAAACAGTATGTAAGAAGGGAGCATGAGTGAGTGTTGTTTCTACGGAGCACAAAATGCAACAGTAATGACATGATAACTTACTTCTATGGGTCAATACGATACCAAACTTGTATTTATATATATATATATTTTATTTTTTTTTGCTGTGCTTTTATTTTTGTCGAAGACATTTAATTTTTTAAAATTATTTTCTTCTGGTGACGTAGTTGTGCGAGGACCCCCTTTTTAGCGAGACATCCTGTTGTGTACATTGGTACCATTTCTGAATACATATGACTTTTTGATTGCTTTTTATTGCATTTTTTTCTGGGAGACAGTGACCGAAAAAGTGCATCTCGGGCGTTCTTTATATTCTTTTTTGGACAGCGTTCACTGTGCATGGTAAATAATGCGCTACTATGATAGATGAAACTTTTATGCATGCGGAGATACCCAATATGTATTTTTTTCATGAGTTAGATTTCTATTATAGATATGGCAAAAGGGGGATGATTTAAACTTTTATCCTTTTTTTTTTAACAATTAGTAAAACTTTATTGATTTTTTTTTTAGCCCCCTTAGTAGACCACAACTGGTGAGGCTTTGCGATTATATAGCATTACATCATACTGCAATCTGACAGGCAGTTTATCAAGCCACACCACGGGGGGGGGGGGGGGGGGGGGGGAGGGGGAGATATCTCTCTCTCTCTCTCTCTCTCTCTCTCTATATATACACATACACACACACACACACATATTATATATATATGTATATATATGCTATCCATTTATATCTATTTATCTATATCTCTCTTCAGCTATGTATATCTATTTATAGCTATATATCT
Source organism: Eleutherodactylus coqui (assembly GCF_035609145.1). Taxonomy (NCBI): domain Eukaryota; kingdom Metazoa; phylum Chordata; class Amphibia; order Anura; family Eleutherodactylidae; genus Eleutherodactylus; species Eleutherodactylus coqui. The sequence continues at coordinate 40,957,611 of NC_089837.1, forward strand.
TTCTGTATTTAATTATATCTATCCCTATCTACTTATATCTATATCTATCTAGCTACATATTTCTATCGATCTGTATCTATCTCTATGTATCTATTTATATTGATCTATATCTATATCTATGTACTTATGTCTAGCTATCTCTATGTATTTATATTTAGCTACATGTATCTATATCTATCTATTTATCTATCTATATCTATGTAGTTATCATAGAATCATAGAATGATCGAGTTGGAAGGGACCTCCAGGGTCACCGGGTCCAACGCCCTGCTCAGTGCAGGATTCACTAAATCATCCCAGACAGATATTTGTCCAGCCTACGTTTGAACACTTCCATTGAAGGAGAACTCACCACTTCCCGTAGTAACCTGTTCCACTCATGGATCACCCTCACTGTCAGAAAGTTTTTTCTAATATCTAATCTGTGTCTCCTCCCTTTCAGCTTCATCCCATTGCTTCTAGTCTTTCCTTGTACAAATGAGAATAGGGCTGATCCCTCTGCAGTGTGACAGCCCTTCAGATATTTGTAGACTGCTTTGAATAGTTATATCTATTCCTCTCTCTGTATCTCTCTCTCTCTCTCTCTCTCTCTCTCTCTGTATCTATCTATCTATCTATCTCTGTCTATTTATAGCTATCTCTCTATCTCATCTCTCTCTCTAATCTCATATCTAGCTGACTCATATCTTGTGATAGACATGATAATTAATTAGTATAAAATGTCTATCGATTTGTATAAACCAAATGTATTTTGCTATTGTAATGACTTTTAGCTCTGAGGAGTTTAATGGACACACACAAACAATCTAATCATGGTATTTGCTCTGAGTACATAGAAATTGCACAAGAAGCCTCTAAGAGTTAAGGGCCATAGTGTTATGTGTATATCTGTGTTCAATACTGAGTGTTTACCTAGGCCCCCTTCCACTCCTCACACAATCTATTTAAACAATGATTTGTCAACTACACAGAATTCCTTAAGGTTGTCTGCATGCTAAAGGAGACAAAGTCCACACTATGGCGGACGTGAGGAAGGGTGGGCAGAGAGGCGGGAGATTCTATATGATCCGACAAATGAGAATCTTATATGTTACTGATGTAACCTGTTGCACGCCCATTCTATGTCTTTACAATAAAAGGCCCTGTCTGGCTGTTTCTGGGCAGAGAGCCATTTTGAGCATGAGACTGATACCTCGTGTTTGACCTGGTCAGTGTGCGCATACTGCTTCTACACAATTAGGAAGCTACAAAATACCCCGAAGCCTGCTGGAGAAACCATAATCCAGATCAATCTATATCTGTCTATTGGTATCTGTCTGTATATACGGTATGTGCGGTTTCAGGCGAGTGTTATTTTCTTCCCTTATGCGGCCACGATTATTACGGCCATATATTGGGACAAAACTAAGCCTAAGATTTCAATAGGATTTCAGTGGTTTCATTTTCACTAGCAGTATTCTCTCCCGTTAATACACGACGGAGAAAAGCTAGGACTTGCCCTATCTTATCCACACATAGTGAATACTACGTGCGGAAAAGAGCGGGCAGCTGCCGTCTTCCCATGTTTTTTTTTTCAAATGCCTGTTCTCTGGTACAGAGTTTGAACGGGCAACGGAAAACTTTGTTTAGGCAGAACTTACTTACAGCCATCTGATACTGTCATATATATGTGTGTGTATATCACATCACACTCACAGACACACTCACATGTTTGCCATGCGTGACATTGATCGGAGTTTCTCAGCCCGATATCGCACTCACTAGTGTAAAATCAGCCAAAGAGAATGAATGTCAAATACTAATGTAACATCACCAAAGACATAAAGGAATACACTGCCTGCTATTGTCAGCGTGTCATTAGCCTGTCCCCCAAGGGGGGGTGTGCCATTAGCCCATTCCCCAAGGGGCGGCAGTGGTGTTTTGAATGATGAAACTGGACACTACGGAGTTGAACCAGGTTGTCTTTAGTGACAGAACCAGGTTAAGGTTGGACACTGACGACAGCTGTGTTCATGTCTGTAGACCTCAGGGGGCATACCTCAATCCTGCCTTTGTTCTGGAGCGGCACACTGCCCCCACTGCTAGTGTGATGGTCTGAGGGGACCATCACATTCGACAATTTGTCACCCTAGTAGTGGTATGAGGGGTAATGACAGCTCAGCAATATGATCAGGAACATCCTTCAGCCACATGTGTTCCTCTCATGGCAGTTTCCAAGAGGCAGCAGGATAATGCTCAACTGCATACACAAGGGGGTCCCAGGAAGCCCCCACAACATTGTCACACTTCCATGACTGCCTGTTCACCAGATTTATTATCAACAGAAGATGTATGGGACCATCTGAGATGCCAACTTCAACAGCCCATGAGTTTGCATGATTTAGAGGCTCAGATACAGCAAACGTGGAGCGGTATGCTGCAGGATGCCATACAGAACCTGTATGCCTCCATGCCTGCCCATATCACATCTTGCATCAAAGCTACAGGCAGTAACAGGGTACTAGAGTCTCCATGCCCACCCATATCACATCTTCTATCCAAGCTAGAGGCAGTAACAGGGTACTAGAGCCTCCATGCCCACCCATATCACATCTTGTGTCCAAGCTAGAGGCGGTACAACAGGGTACTAGAGCCTCCATGCCCACCCATATCACATCTTGTATCCAAGTTAGAGGTGATACAACAGGTTACTAGAGCCTCCATGCCTGAATATATCACATCTTCTATCCAAGCTAGAGGTAGTAACAGGGTACTAGAGCCTCCATGCCCACCCATATCACATCTTGTATCAAAGCTAGAGGCGGTACAACAGGTTTCTAGAGCCTCAATGCCCACCCATATCACATCTTGTATCCAAGTTAGAGGTGATACAACAGGGTACTAGAGCCTCCATGCCTGAATATATCACATCTTGTATCCAAGCTAGAGGCGGTACAACAGGGTACTAGAGCCTCCATGCCCGCATATATCACATCTTGTATCCAAGCTAGAGGTGGTACAACAGGGTACTAAAAACCCCATGTCACATCTTGCATCCAAGCAACAGGACATACATAGATAAATACATACAAGACGACCAGCTTTACACAGATGTAAGCACAATTGCGCACACTGTTGTGCTCTTTTTTGTCTCTCTGAGGACAGCCGCACACGGGGTGTAAGCGCATGCGTGCTCGCTAATGTAGAACGTATATGTGCAATGCAGTGTGTGTATATATATTAATATATGCATCTTGAGATATATATATATATATATGCATAGATAAATTTATGTATACATACAGTCATACAATGCATTGCATGGGTAATATTTAAAGGGGTTTTGTCATTAAAAAATATAATTATCTAAACTCACCTATTCCTTCCCTGTCTGTCTCCTTATCACATCTTCTCCTGGTTGAGCTTCTCCAGTGCCTCAGAACAGCTCACTGCAGGCTGGGCCCAGCTTGTTATGAAGGCTGCTTATCACAAATTCCTTCCAGCTGGGTCAGTGAAGGTCACATCCCTGTGCTGTAGCTTCACTGCCTAGGAAGGAATTGTAATTATTTCAGAGACAGCTCGCATGAGCAATCTCTGAAGATGGGCTGTGAGCTGTGACAGACCATACATTGGCAGACTGCCAACCTAATGTACGTTACCTCACAGGACGGAGCAGAATCAGGCAAGTGGAGGTGAAGTGACCCCCTGGACTGCAGGAAACAGGAGAAGATAAGGGAGGTGAAGATCTGGTAAGTAGACTGATGGGGGAGGAATAGATAAGCATTTTTCTTTTTTAGTGACAGAACCCCTTTAAAGGGGGAAAAAAGACACCGACATGTACTTCCTGTTTTTAACATGCGGAGTGACTACTGTTTAATTATGGCAGGCTTCCTTTCAGGAAGTATTAATACAACCCCAGGGCTCTTGGAAGCCAAGTCAGTGTTCTCTGAAAAAGAGATGGACCTGCAATTTCAAACAACATCTATAAACCAGGCGTTTAAGAATATAACCAAAATATACAAAGAATTCGTTAAATCTTGGTGGGGGGTGCAGGGGCTGACCAACTACTTATCAAATAAAATAGTACCACGTGGTTTACGTGTCCAAATTTTGCCACCTATGAAACTTAGAACACCCACGTTCATGAGCAAGTGGGAAAAGGAGGCAACTGAGAGCTCCCTCCGTCTTATGAACCTTCTGTTAGAGGAAGAAAAACTAACTCTAGGAAAAAAATAGTAAAAATCTGGAAGAAATGATCAAAGAAATACAAAAATACTCTGCTGAAACAGACTTTGAGAAGAAAGAGAATACACTAAAACTTACTATCGAGAAATACACTGGATATTTAAAGGAACGGAAACATTACCAGTATGCCCGAGATCTACGAGATTTCGCGGAAAACAGGATATATGAAAATAGATCATTAACTGAATCAGAGTTAAGTTCCTCAGAAGGAGAATACTCCAATACTGAATTACCAAGAGGAGTGAGCTATAATGATAGATATAAAGGAAAAGGTGGCAATCGGTCCAGAGCCCGTGGTAGGGGTAGAGGAAGAAATAACCCCAATGAGACCCATCATTTTTTAGGTCAGCCAATCTATCAATATCTAACATGGAACCGGGGGATCCGCAATGCACCACAACAACACCAGATCTGAATTAATTAGAAATGCCAAGAGATACCGAGAAATCTTCCTCTATGGAGAATGAGTTTCAAATAATAAATTTATCATCTCGAATACTCTCATTGAATGAACAGGCAGTGATTAAGAAGGGTTTGTCATTCATTCCCACCAATAAGTTTGATTCCTTCAATTGGACAAAAGATGTAGCATTGTTTCTCAGAAAGTTACGCTGGAAAAAACACTTTGTTGCTCAGGATAAAAAGAAATGCAGTGAATTAGGATTGGAGTATAAAGATATTGAGGTAATTAAAATGTTGGAAGAACTTGAACAGGAGGGCAGTAGGGATCCGAGTAAACCAACTTAAACCTAAAAACACCACTTCCCCCCAGTGGGTGATTCAGCCTGTATTGACATCTTCGAAACTATGGTCCATGATGAACTTTCCAAACTTTCTAAAAAGAAAAGATTTAAACATCAAAACATGACCATAGCAGAGAAAAAGGCTCTGATAACCATTGAGAAAGACACCAGCATTGTTATTAAACCATCAGACATGGGGGGGGGGGGAAAGTCGTGATAATGGATCGTGATCTCTACCGAAATATGTGCCTTCGCATACTTCAAGATAAATCAAATTACGAAGTATTGCCATCTGATCCTACGGACATATATAATAATGAGCTAAAAGAAATGCTACAGAAAGCCAAAGAGGAACAACTTATTACTGACAGTGAATTTCGATATCTGTACTCACCCACACCGCAGATCGCTACATTCTACGGCTTGCCAAAAATACATAAAGGCCTAACACCTCTAAAAGGTCGTCCGATAGTCTCGGGTATAGACAATATTAGTCAAGGAATTAGCAAATATCTGGATGTACTCTTGCGACCTTTCGTTGAGGCTCTCCCCGCCTATATAAAAGACACCACAGACGTCCTTAAAAGGCTTGATGGGCTAACACTATCTGCGAATACCAAACTGGCGAGCCTCGATGTTAAGGCCTTGTACAGTTCTATACCCCATCAGGGTGGATTACGGGCTGTGGAGTTCTACCTGAGCCAACGTGAAACACATTTCAGAGCGCATAACATCATGCTGCTCCAATTTCTTTAATTTGTCCTCAATAAAAATTACTTCCTGTTTGAAGGGAAGCACTTCCACCAGCTCAGGGGTACGGCTATGGGGAGCCCTTGTGCCCCCAGCTATGCCAACCTATACCTGGGCTGGTGGGAGGAGACATCTGTTTTCAGTGAGGCAAATGAAGAATGGCTACCGTCCATAGATATGTGGATTCGTTTCATAGACGACGTATTCATTCTTTGGACTGGGGAGATAGAGGACTTCTTTAAGTTCGTCGAGAACTGAACAAAAATGATATGGGCCTGTACTTTACAGCTGAGATACATCCAGAGACCATTGTGTTCCTTGACTTACGAATATCCAAATTGGAGAATGGTAACCTTGAGACAACGATCTTTCGCAAATCCACGGCCACTAACACACCAAGTCATCACCCAGTGTCGTTAAAACGTGGGATCCCTAAGGGACAACAGATTCGAGTACGCAGGAATTGCTCATCTGACAGAGTTTTATTAAAATCAGATGAAATGTCCCAACAATTTATAAATAGGGGCTATCCCCAGGAAGTGGTGTTGAGAGCAAGCGATTTTGTGAAGGGTACGAGGAGAGATGCTTTCTTGAAAAAGAAGGATCGGCCCAATAGCAATGGGAAACCTCGGGTACTAGGTACTTACGATGACTGTTCCAACGAAGTAAGAAATATCCTGTCCAAATATTGGCATATCCTTCACCGTGATGCGGATATATCTGAATACTTACCAGATAAACCTCTGATTACATACAAGCGAGGAAGAAACCTGGGTGACCGATTGGTCCATAGTCATCTGACCCCTGTAACACCATCCATTACGTGGCTGAATTCTGAACTACCTACAGGCTCCTATCCCAGTTCCGGCTGTAAGGCCTGCAAATTTATGAGGCGCGGAGCAATATGTACCAGCTCATCTACAGGCCGTGAATATAAGATCAGGGAATTCATTAATTGCAGATCAAGCGGAGTCGTCTACAAGGCAACTTGTCCCTGCCCCCTCGACTATGTTGGCAAGACAATCCAACAACTACGGAGACGTGTGTTGGGACACATCGGCAACATAGATCGAGGGGAGCATACAAGTTTGGCCACCCATATTAAAGAATATCATAACAATGATCCTAATATGGTAAAATTTCAGGGGATCGAGACCATCAGGGAAAACGGAAGGAGAGGCAACCGTGATCGGAAATAACTTCAAAAAGAGAGTCAGTGGATCCATCGTTTAGACTCATGTACCCCAAAGGGATTAAATGAATGCCAATCTTTTGTGGCCTTTATTTGAGGTCTCCATTTTTATAATCAAGAATTATCTTTCACCATCAATATATCTCTAAGAACAAAAATAAAGACGGTGGACAGAGACAAGATATGTATTAATGTGTTTATTGTCAAATGCTATAAACTAAACACACCTTAATCCATATGTCTGATATTGTTAACCATTTAACAGCTAATGCACCATTGAGATTATAACACCATACCACCATGTGCATTTATGAGAATAAACAGAGTGGCCAAATGGTCCTCCTTATTTATATCTGAGGGTTGTTATGATAAGGAGTAATGGGATCTACAGTAAACAAAGCTAACCTATATAAACAAATAATATCAGACAACATTAGAGGAGCTAATATGATATGTGCACATTTGATATACAATTCTATCCGCCACTCTGATAGATAGTGATACGTATTATAAAATATATGGAGACCCCTTTATACACCAGTGAATTTTTGGCCCTTAATAATTGGTCACAACAAACTGTGATAAATGTTATCTGTTTATGATGATATATGATACTGCCATTGATTTGTAGGAAACATTATCTACCCTTGAATTGTTTCCTTCCTATGTATTCATTAAAACACATATACCATACCTGGATATAGATCTTTATTCAATATACTTGAGATGTGCTAAAATCCATAATATAACACTATGCTTGTTAAATCATCAGCTCTGTGGGGATAAGAGCCCCTTAACCTACGAGCGGCTCTCCTTCCTGCCATCCGCAGCGCCTCGTTCCTATGGCGGCGTACACCGCTGGTTGGCAATGGTTGGCGCCCGGCCCCGAGTGCGCATGCGCGGACCGCTGTACCATCGCGATAAGAGTCAGGAGGTGTGTTTGAGCTGCTAACTGGTGATTGGATAAGTGGGATGTTCCCCCACTCAGGGAGGGCGTGGACTCATATAAACCCGGTGGTACGGGTTACTTACCATCTATGCTCAGAACTCTGCAGCCGTCAGGCTGCTTGTGCTTGTCCTCATTGAATTAAAGGAGATGTCTCGAGGCAGCAGTGAAATATTTTTTTTGCCCAGTCCCCCTTCTTCAGCATACATTACTAAGTACCAATGTAAATGGCTTTTAAAGCCGGTTCCTACTTACAGTTCTGGCGTTTCATGAACTTATAAAAAGTTTCCCAAAGATGGCCGCCGCTTCTTCTCCCTGCGCTTGCTTCAGCCCGACGTGCTCGCTCCCGAGACGCCGGTCACACTTCGTTTTAGCAGGGAGCTGTCCAGTGCTGATCCTTTCCCCCTGCATAAGTAATCCAGGCTTCGTAATAGCAGGGAGCTGTCCAGTGCTGATCCTTTCCCCCTGCATAAGTAATCCAGGCTTCGTAATAGCAGGGAGCTGTCCAGTGCTGAATTCTCAGCAGAAGGTACTGTAATGCCTCCCTGCAATTCACTTGCCACTGTTTTAGATGAAATAGTTTTTTCACCTAAATATATATATGTGTGTATATATGCGTGTACACATTTTATATATATATCTATATATATATATATAGATATATATATATATAGTATACGTGTGTATGAGTATACGCATACGCGTATTCGTGAGTGTATATACACACACACATTATATATATACACACACACACATACCCACACGTGTTTTTTTATATGTGTGTGTATATATGTGTGTGTATATATATATATATATATATATATATATATATATATATATATATATATATATATGTGTGTGTATATATGCGTGTACACATTTTTATATATATATATATATATATATATATATATATCTCTATATATCTATAGAGAGAGAGAGAGAGAGATAGTATACGTGTGTACGAGTATACGCATACGCGTATTCGTGAGTGTATATATACACACACATTATATATATATATATATACCCACACGTGTTTGTATATGTGTGTGTATGTGTATATAAATATATATGTGTGTGTGTATGTGTGTGTATATATATATATATATATATGTGTGTATGTGTATGTGTGTATGTGTGTGTGTATGTGTGTATATGTGTGTGTGCATATATGTATGTGTGTGTATATATGTGTATGTGTGTGTGCATATATGTATGTGTGTGTATATATGTGTATATATGTGTGTGTATATATGTGTATATATGTATGTGTGTGTATATATGTGTATATATGTATGTGTGTGTATATATGTGTATGTGTGTGTGCATGTGTATATATGTATGTGTGTGTGCATGTGTATATATGTATGTGCATGTGCATATATGTATGTGTGTGTATATATGTGTATGTGTGTGTGCATGTGTATATGTGTATGTGTATGTGCATGTGTATGTGTATATATGTATGTGTGTGTATATATGTGTATGTGTGTATATATGTGTATGTGTGTGTGCATGTGCATATGTGTATGTGCATGTGCATGTGTATGTGTATGTGTATATATGTATGTGTGTGTATATATGTGTATGTGTGTGTGCATGTATATATATGTATGTGTGTGTATGCATGTATGTGTGTGTATGCCAGTGTATGCATCGGGGGCACGGCGGCAGGCTCGGGGGGCACGGCGGCAGCATCGGGGGCACGGCGGCAGGCTCGGGGGGCACGGCGGCAGCATCGGGGACACGGCGGCAGGCTCGGGGGGCACGGCAGCAGCATCGGGGGCACGGCGGCAGGCTCGGGGGGCACAGCGCAGGATCGGGGACACGGCGGCAGCATCGGGGGCATGGCGGCAGCATCGGGGGCACGGCGGCAGCATCGGGGACACGGCGGGAGGCTCGGGGGGGCACGGCGGCAGCATCGGGGGCACAGCGGCAGGCTCGGGGGGCACGGCGGCAGCATCGGGGGCATGGCGGCAGGCTCGAGGGGCACGGCGGCAGCATCGGGGGCACGGCGGCAGCATGGGGGGCACGGCGGTGGGCTCCGGGGCACGGCGGTGGGGTCAGGGGCCGGGCGGTGGGGTCAGGGGCAGGGCGGTAGGCTAACACATCACCCCCGACCCCTCACTTACATGGGCGGCTTCTAGGCAGGGCTTCTCGGCTGGGCTTCTCATCTCCGCTGGGCTGGGCTGCTGAAGTTTCTGCACCTTTCTCTAATAGAGGATGGTAGCAGAATGGCCCTCCAGCGCGCTCCTGAGAGGTTACAGCTCGTCTGCGCATGCGCAGAAGAGCTGTAGCGGCTAACACACTGAAGCGGCTCGCGCTGAGCAGAAGACCGGACTGCGCAAGCGCGTCTAAAAAAGCAAGCTGCCAGCGAATTTAGACGGCACCATGGAGACGGGGACGCTAGCAACGGAGCAGGTAAGTGGAATAACTTCTGTATGGCTCATATTTAATGCACGATGTACATTACAAAGTGCATTAATATGGCCATACAGAAGTGTATACCCCCACTTGGTTTCGCGAGACAACCCCTTTAAACCACCCTGATGAAGCAGTGAATTTATTACACTGCGGAAACGCGTTGGTGGCAGGCTATATAGGAAGGGATGAACTTTATAAATTGAAACAGTTCATTCCTCCTTCCTTATTAGGAGTGACCGTTCATGCTTGATTATCATAAGCATGGAATTGTTCCTCCTATTGAGCTAGACAGCAAACAACTAGTCACAATGGAGCAATTAGCTCAGTGACGTAAATTGTATTAATTATCTGAAACTGGGTACTGTGTCATAAGCAGATCAGCATTGATCTTAGAAGAATGCTAATTTGATAAATACATTCTTCGTCTTTAAAGAGTGTTTAACATTCATGTTGAGAGCTAGGGAGTGCACAGATTATAATTAATCTGTTGGACTCAAGAGCCTAATACGGTCTCCTTATCATCTGCTGGCCTTAAAGGGGTTGTCCCGCGCCGAAACGGGTTTTTTTTTTTTTTTTAACCCCCCCCCCCCCCCCCCCCCCGTTCGGCGCGAGACAACCCCGATGCAGGGGTTAAAAAAACAAACCGGAGAGTGCTTACCTGAATCCCGGCGGTCCGGCGTCTTCATACTCACCTGCTGAAGATGGCCGCCGGGGTCTGCTCCCTCCGTGGACCGCAGCTCTTCTGTGCGGTCCATTGCCGATTCCAGCCTCCTGATTGGCTGGAATCGGCACGTGACGGGGCGGAGCTACACGGAGCCGGCATTCTGCACGAGCGGCCCCATTGAAGAACAGAAGAAGACCCGGACTGCGCAAGCGCGGCTAATTTGGCCATCGGAGGCCGAAAATTAGTCGGCACCATGGAGACGGGGACGCCAGCAACGGAGCAGGTAAGTATAAAACTTTTTATAACTTCTGTATGGCTCATAATTAATGCACAATGTACATTACAAAGTGCATTAATATGGCCATACAGAAGTGTATAGACCCACTTGCTGCCGCGGGACAACCCCTTTAATTGAATGTTGACATCTATAATACAAAACAACAAACATTGTTGTATGTAGATTGCTACAATTTGTCACTTCTAAGATTCAGTGTTAACTGATTATAATCAATATATACTCAACATCATGGTATATTATTGATCCGAGTGACAAATAAGTGACTACCACTGATGATATATTTGGGCTGCTAAAGTACATATCATATAAGCTCAAATACATATAAGTCTATGGCTGATCGCATATACGCAAGTGTCACAAACCCCATTTCTTTGAGCGCATAGAAATTTAAAACGAGTATCCAGCTACGCATTTTATAATATTTTTATTATTAAAAGTTAAGTTTTATCAGTTAGTGGTTCCCATCAGCGATTTAGATTTTCGTTCCAGTGGGAACTTTTCTGCCTCGGTGATAAATTACCTCACAGGACGGAGCAGAATCAGGCAAGTGGAGGTGAAGTGACCCCCTGGACTGCAGCAAACAGGAGAAGATAAGGGAGGTGAAGATCTGGTAAGTAGACTGATGGGGGAGGAATAGATAAGTAAAGCATTTTTCTTTTTTAGTGACAGAACCCCTTTAAAAGGGGGAAAAAAGACACCGACATGTACTTCCTGTTTTTAACATGCGGAGTGACTACTGTGAGATTGCAAGGAAGATCTGGAAGCCCTTGGGAAACGTTAGGTGTTCAGGGAGGGAGCCAGGAAAACACTAGCAGATTTTTTACACTGTGTTAGTAGGCAGGACTACACAGCTCTATTCACTGCATGGAAGTGGGCGGAAGTAGTCACCGCAGCAAGGGGTGCTGGGAGCATAGTAACTTATTGCACAAGACTTCTGCTCGATTCACAACTTGATTGGTTGTTTGGTGAATCAGCCAACCCAAACAAGCAATCATTGTGAATCAGCCAACCCAAACAACCAATCAGGTTGTGAATCGAGCAGACGTACTGTGGAGTATAGTAATATGCGTGCTGGGACATGACATTCTAGGAGGAGGAGCTGAAGATGTAAAAAAAAAAAAAAGTATGGAGGCGAAAAATAGAGCACAGGTAAGTACTATTTCTGAATAAAAAAGTTTTTTATGCATGGTTTACAACAGCCTGTGCCGGCAGGGAAGATTTATTGAAGAAAAAAATACAGATTGTATTGACAAAACCCCTTTAATGAATTGTCTGCTGGTTTTCTGCTTCAGGAGTGAACCTCCCTCTTCCTTCGTTTCAGGCAAGTGTCTGAGGAACAATGTTGTCTAAATGCTGGAGATCGTATATTACTTCACTACTGGTCAAACATGTTAGAACGTCTCACTTTTTCCAGTTCCTTTTGATAGTAAAACAGTTCATGCTGAGAAAATAACGTGAAATGGTTCAAGAAATTCAAAAGTAAAAACATAAAATTATCATTATGCAATTTAAACCTGAAATGTAACAATAGTCTGAATTTATGGATTTTAACCAAAATGATTTTTTTCAGGGAACACAGCAAGAACAGCTGCTCTGGAGCACAGAAAGCAAATTATGGTTTGAAATTGGATGTAAACGTTTCCTCCATGATTCTCAACTTTTGTAGATTACTTTCAAACCTTCTGATTCCATATAATCAGTGTTGGAACAGACTGCATTACAACACCCTCTAGGGCAGGATTTGGACAGTTTTGCTCTTCAGGACGGAGCACATTGCTATCATAGTGGTAAGAAAAAAGGGAATTAACTAAAGACAACAGATAGACAATTATAACCCTTAGACATGTAGGTGTGTCCTACTGGGAAATTGCCAAGAAATCCAAGGTGGGGGTCAATAAAGTTTCCTATTCCATCAAAGGGCACTTGGAAACTGACAGGACAATGTCTGGCAGACAGAAGCCAACAAGAAAATCAGATGATAGGCTTGTGACAGTCAACATTTTACCTGATCTCTGCCGTACAGCACAAAATCTTCAAATACAGTTTAATGCAGCAAAAATTAAACAAATCTGAATTTTATTCGTGAGGAGACTTTTATCCACAGGTTTTAGAGATAGAAAGCCACTAATATAACAAAGTAAAAAAATAACTTAAAAAAAAAAAAAAGACCTGCCTGGGCCAAGCAGCACCTTCAGTGGACTACTGCAGGGTGGAAGGTGGTCTTATGGACTGATATATAAAAATGTGACATGTTTGGTACAGCATGCAGGATATTTGTATGCCATTAAGTAGGTGAAAGGAGGGTTCACCAAATATCAAACATGGAAGAGAAAGCGTGATGGTTTGGGGCTCTTTTGCTGGATCCAGTGTTGGCAATTTGCACAGCGTGATTGGCACACTGGAGAAGAAGGGATACCACAGGATTTCGATACTCCATGCAATACCCTCTGGTGTACGCCTATTTGGTCAGGGGTTCATATTACAGCAAGACAATGATCAAAACGTAGTTCCAGGTTTTGTCAGAAACACTTAAGAAGAAGTCAGTGGGCTTCAAAGAATGGAACTACTTTTGACTATATATCCCTGGGGAACATCATTTTCATTGACTTAGATCTTACACTTTACTAACTTTTGGCCTCTAAATACAGTTTTTCAAATCAACTTTTTAATACCCTCTATTTTTCCAAAAAAACATACAAAATGTACATACAAAGAAAAACAAAAACAAAAAACTATCTGAACATAATGTTTATTTAAAGCTATCTTTTCCATACTGAGGATATATTGTTTTTGTACATCTCATTGTGTAAAGTAGTAGCCAATGTCTCTGAATGACAACCAAGCGTTCTTTTGGAGTTCTGACATTGTCCCAATGAAATGTTCATCTTTGATGAGTTGCCAAATTTGTGGACCATCAAACACATCGGCTTATTTTTTCAAATGACAGGCTAGGAAATGTCAAAATGAGGTCCTTGAAACGGTCTCCTTCAGTTGGTAAAGCTTTAACGAATTGTTTCATGAGACCCGGGTTCATGTGCAGAGGTGGGAATATAATGTTCTGTCAACAAGTGGCTCATGTAGAAGGTTTGGATCACCAGGTTTGAGGTCAGATCTTGGAGGCCAATTCCTTTCCACCCAATGTTTCTCACGAGTTCTGCTGTCCACATGCACAGATAGCTGGGGTACTTGGTGTATCCACATTGCTGACCAAGATGGAAGCATACCATTTTATGGTCAACACAGATGATCCAATTGTGTTTGTGATATTGTAACAGCTCAATGACTCTTTTTATGCCTCCATATTCTTCAAAGAGAAACTGACTGGCCAATTGGGACTGCACCAAATAAATCACCATTGTGGAGGAGGACACAGTTTAGGCTCCACTTTAAGCTATCGATGAACAGTCACCATTCAGTTGAGTTATAGATTGGATTGCCAAATTCCTCCATTAAACTATGTATGTTATGGCAATACACAAAGCCACTGTCGCTTCTAAAGTATTACAGAAATGCAATTTCTCTTGTCAAATCATTCAGCTCATGCTCCTCAAAATCCCTTAAGAACCAAGTCAACTTCAATTTCAAAATTTCTTCTTGTCACGTAGTTCTTCACCATTATCATGTTCTTCAAGAGAGGGTAGTTCAACAAAAACTAGCACTGGGTGTATAGCTGATGGTAACTAGGGTACTTTATTTTACATTTATTTTTCTTGTTATATCCTGAAGTTTTCACTATACAAAAGAAGTCCCTGGAATGATCACTAGATTGGGAAAATATTTAAATTGGGAAGTAACCTGTACATTGTGGAATACCTCCCCCATCTGCCAGCCCTCGAGTCTCAGAGGCTTCAAAGCTGACTTCTTCCAATTAATGTGTAAGCCTGAAAACCTCCCAAACCCATCAAGGAGACAGCCAATGGCAAGGTGTTACTATATAGTATTAAATTGTCTGCATACAAACCTATTCTATCCTCTCTAGATCCGATCCCAACACTCCTGTATGATACATGTTGGTGAATCATTAGAGCCAAAGGCTCTATGGCAACAGCAAACAGGAAGGGGAAGAGCGGACAACCCTGCCAAAAGCCTCTGTTTAGTGAAAAGTAGGTGGAAGTCAGGCCGGTCACCACAACAATGGCTACTGAAGACCTATACAGGGTAGAGATCCACTTAACCCTTTCCAATCCAATTTGTACCTGGTTTTCCTAGGGGGGGCTTACTCTTTTTCTGCCATTATACAATTGCGCTATATGCTGGCTAAAGCCAGTACTGCATGAGATGACACATTGGATAGGCTCCGACAGCAAAGAGGCTGGCAATATACAGTAAAAGAACCCCGACGGACGTCTTCCAACATCTGAGCTGTACAGCCTTAAATCATAATGTTTTTAGACGTCAGACAGTGGATTGGAAACGGTTAATAAAGGAGTCTCCAAATCTAAATCTCCTGAGTACCTCTATCAAGTATGGCCATTCAACAGAGTCGTAAGCCTTAGCCGCGTCCAATAAAGCCAAGGTCCAATCTGCCCCCCACCTCTAGTCCACCTGTGTCCTTCTAATATTGTCTGATGTAGACCCGCCTTGCTCAGGGTGTAGGATTTCTTTTATAGTTTGATTCAGGCGAGAGGCCAATATTTTCTAAAAGGTTCTTCTAAACTGTAGTTTTTACATGAGCCACGTTCCTCCAGGTCTTTATCGGGCTTTAAAATGAGCGCTATGCCAGCTTCTGACATGGATTCCAGGAGACGGGTCTTCTAAAATCTCTGTTGGTATAAAGAAAGCCTCTGTGGCGAGATCCCCCCTTTGTACTGTAGGTAGACCTCCAATAGCAGACCGTCAGGTCCGGGGTCTTACCCTTCGTCATGGCCTCTACGACTTCTTCCGTCATAATAGGGGAGTCTAATCGGGATTTATGAGAATCTTGTAGTTGAGGGAATACTATGTCTGCTAAAGATGTACTTAGTTCAGTAGAGGAAGAGTCAACCTGAGACTGATACAGGGCGCTGTAGAATCGCTGAAATCCATCCAGAATATCTACTGGGTCTGAGAGTGTGACTCCCGCAGCTGACTTACTCCTCAGTATCAAGAGGGGGGCTGACTCCTGATGGGCTATGAAGGCCAGTAACCTGCTTGATTGATTGTCCAGCTCAAAAAAGGACTGCCGGGTAAAAAAAAAAAAAGAAAAAGGATTCCTTTTGGCTTTCTCCCCCAAATATAACAACTCGTCCCTGCCGATCTACAACCCTCTGTTCCTATTATTGTCAGAAGGGTTAGCTGTACGTTCCCTCTCCAGGGACTGACTGCTGCGCCAACAGTTCTCTCTCTCGCTCCATGGCTTGTTTCATAAAAGAAATTGAGGCTCGAAAGCAGCCTCTTAGGTCGGGCTTGAACGCCTTCCATATCAGAATAGCATCAGGGCGTGCCACATGCACCTCATAGTATACATGGATATCAGCCGGTATACGATCATTAGGGCCAAGGAGTGGGCGCTGTCATATACATCCCCCCCTCCACTGGAGGATAACCTCCCCTGCACCCCTGTACTAATAACCACATGGACCGTGTCTGACCTCCCCACAAGACCCTCCGCCGCCTCTTACCTCTCTATACAAGTCTCTGAACAATGCTGGCTGATAACAGAGAGAACAGCAGTGACCACCACCTGCTCTGTGTGTGCTACACAGCAATAGGACCTGTGATGATGTCACTGTCATGTGATCAGTAGGGGCGGAGCTCAGCAGTGAGGAGGATAAATAGACGTGAGGCGGAGAGATGGGAGCAGTCAGTGACAGTCGGCTGATCATTCTCAAATACATATTAGTGATCTTTCACACGGGACGGAATTACACCGCAGGACGCCGCCAAATCCTCGGCTGCGCAATTCCACACCAAATCTCCCGCTCTGAAGGGTTTTGATGCAGATTGCAGGTTTTCAGCCACTTTCAGGTCGGCATCAGAATCTGCCGGCGGCTTGTGGCGCGGCCTATTCCGTCCGTGTGAGCGGCCAGAGAGGAAATCCCAGGTTTTGTTGGGGATTCCAAGCAGATTCTGTCCCTATGACCGGAAATCCCGCGGATGTCGCCCCATTGGTGGATTGTGATGTCACGTTACACATCTGCGCCCCATTGGTGGATTGTGATGTCACGTTACACATCCGCGCCCCATTGGTGGATTGTGATGTCCCGTTACACATCGGCGCCCCATTGGTGGATTGTGATGTCCCGTTACACATCGGCGCCCCATTGGTGGATTGTGATGTCCCGTTACACATCCGCGCCCCATTGGTGGATTGTGATGTCCCGTTACACATCCGCGCCCCATTGGTGGATTGTGATGTCACGTTACACATCCGCGCCCCATTGGTGGATTGTGATGTCACGTTACACATCCGCGCCCCATTGGTGGATTGTGATGTCACGTTACACATCCGCGCCCCATTGGTGGATTGTGATGTCACGTTACACATCCGCGCCCCATTGGTGGATTGTGATGTCCCGTTACACATCCGCGCCCCATTGGTGGATTGTGATGTCACGTTACACATCCGCACCCCATTGGTGGATTGTGGTGTCCCGTTACACATCCGCGCCCCATTGGTGGATTGTGATGTCCCGTTACACATCCGCGCCCCATTGGTGGATTGTGATGTCACGTTACACATCCGCGCCCCATTGGTGGATTGTGATGTCACGTTACACATCCGCGCCCCATTGGTGGATTGTGATGTCACGTTACACACCCGCGCCCCATTGGTGGATTGTGATGTCCCGTTACACATCCGCGCCCCATTGGTGGATTGTGATGTCACGTTACACATCCGCGCCCCATTGGTGGATTGTGATGTCCCATTACACATCCGCGCCCCATTGGTGGATTGTGATGTCCCGTTACACATCCGCGCCCCGTTGGTGGATTGTGATGTCACGTTACACATCCGCGCCCCATTGGTGGATTGTGATGTCCCGTTACACATCTGCGCCCCATTGGTGGATTGTGATGTCACGTTACACATCCGCACCTCATTGGTGGATTGTGATGTCCCGTTACACATCCGCGCCCCATTGGTGGATTGTGATGTCACGTTACACATCCGCGCCCCATTGGTGGATTGTGATGTCACGTCACACATCCGCGCCCCATTGGTGGATTGTGATGTCACGTTACACATCCGCGCCCCATTGGTGGATTGTGATGTCACGTTACACATCCGCGCCCCATTGGTGGATTGTGATGTCACGTCACACATCCGCGCCCCATTGGTGGATTGTGATGTCACGTTACACATCCGCGCCCCATTGGTGGATTGTGATGTCACACATCCGCGCCCCATGATGCAGCATTCCAGGCGCTCGCTGGGTTCCTGGGGAGATTTGGGGCAGTTTGTGATTATTGCAGCGGAATATTTACCCCCCAGAAGTGGTTTGTATGTAATTGTAAATAATAATTATTCAGAATGGGGTCCGGAAGCCCCCGGAAGCTGCCGGCCGCCGCACACGGGGGATGGTTACTGCGCACACTGCCATAAGCCCGGTCATTAGTATGGGGCCGCTCACGGCTGAGGTTTGTGTCTCGCAGCATGTTGTATCTTGGCGTGTATTACATGTACATACAACCAGGATAGCGCTGGGGATTGGCGGCACGCAGCGGGTACACGGCCTTACATACCAGCTGCCTGCCCACACGTCAGAGACACGCAGACGGCTGTGTGAGCCGGTAAGTCTTACTGCTATTGTGGGTAACATGAAGGGTCTCTAAGAGACGCCATCCTGGAGGACCTCAAGGAAAATAGCCGGATAACTCCGTATCAGCCGGTTTATGGGAGATCGCTGCTGTCACACCAACCTGATCAGCCTCTACCAGGAGGGAAGGTCTATACTGGACTGGGGAGTCACTAGATCTTGTGGGGTACCAC
This sequence comes from Eleutherodactylus coqui, assembly GCF_035609145.1. Lineage (NCBI taxonomy): Eukaryota > Metazoa > Chordata > Amphibia > Anura > Eleutherodactylidae > Eleutherodactylus > Eleutherodactylus coqui. Next base: position 40,976,767 of record NC_089837.1, read on the forward strand.
AGGGGGCAGTATAGGGGGGGGGTCACTGTTACTAGTGGGGAACCACAGGGGGCAGTATAGGAGGAGTCACCATTACTAGTGGGGCACCACAGGGGGAAGTATAGAAGGGGTCACCATTATTGGTGGGGTACCATAGGGGGCAGTATAGAAGGGTCACCGTTACTAGTGGAGTACCACAGGGGGCAGTATAGGAGGGGTCACTGTTACTAATGGGGAACCACTGGGGGCAATATAGGAGGGGTCACCATTACTAGTGGGGTTCAACAGGAGGAAGTATAGGAGGTGTCACCGTTACTAGTGGGGTACCACAGGGGGCAGTATAGGAGGGGGTCAATGTTACTAGTAGGGTTCCACAGGGGGCAGTATAGGGCCATATTCCCTTTAACCCCTTAATACTGACCTTTTTTTTTTCATTTTTGTTTTTTACTCCCTTTTAAAAAAATCGTAATTCCTTTATTTATTTATCCATGATCTCCCTTCATACATTCCCTGCAGCGGGAAGGGGGTCACAATATTCATTAATGACCTGGTAGACGGATTGTGCAGTAAAATATCCATATTTGCAGATGATACAAAACTATATAAAGTAATTACCACCAGAGAGGACAGACGGAGATTGCAAGAGGATCTGGATAAGTGGGGGGGGTTTTGGGCAGAAAAGTGGGCAAATACAGGGGACAATACGGAGATCTCTCCCATTATCTATTTGTACCCAGAACTGTAACAAGAGGGCGCTCTCTATATCTAGAGGAAAGAAAGTTTCTACAGAAGGTAGAAGGGGGTTCTTACTGTAAGGCTGGGTTCCCACATGGCGTATTCCCGGCGGAAATCCCATGGTTTGGCCGCAGCGAAAAACTGCGGGATTTCCGCCGGCAAAGCGCTGCTTCAAAACCCACGGCACTTAGCCACGGGTTTTGGAGCGGCTTAGCCGCATGCTTCTCTGTAGAGGAGAGCACGGCTGCAAAGGAAAAAAAAGAATGGGCATGCTGCGAATCCGCCCCGTAACACCGGTTTTGCCGCAACTGATTCACTGTCCCGTGTGGACGAGACTTGAGAAATCTTGTCTACATGGCTGGCTAATCCTGGCTAATTTCCGCGGCAAATCCGCCCTGTGTGAACCCAGCCTAAGAGCAGTGAGACTATGGAACTTTCTGCCCGAGGACGTGGTGATGGGAAACTCACTAAAAGAGTACAAGAGGGATGTGGATGCCTTACTTGAGCAATGCAATATTATATTTGCAAATAAGGAAGATGGAACAATACCTCTGCAGCGCCACCTATTGGATGGCAGCATTCCTTCAAATCAATGTCAGAGATCTAATAGGTGGCGCTGCAGAGGTATTGTTCCATCTTTCTATTTGTATATATTACCCAGAGGAGCATGCATGGCCTTATAGGTCTTCTCACTCACCTCCTAGGGGTCTCCACACCCCTTCTAGGTGCTCTCCATAAGGAAAGACAATACCCCTCCTGACCCACAATACTACATGTTATATCACTGATTACTTCAGAATGGTCGGGGATCCGGAGATTATTCCGATTGCCAGATTGTAGTAGGGAAGGAAATTTTTTCCCCCTAAATGGGGTATTTGATTTTCTCTGGATCAACAGGCTGAACTGGATGGACAGAGGTCTCTTTTCGGCCTAACATACCATGTTACCAGCACTTCATTCGCTTTCAAGGGGGATGCGCAGATACCCGAGTGGCTCTCTGTTAGGTATTTCCGTCGGCCCAACTGTAAGGAATGGAGGACTAACAGTACATGCTCGGCCAGCGCTCCCTTCGTGCTGACATCACTGCGATGAGACCCCTACCGATCAGCAAGTTATCCCCAACCAATGGTTGTTATAATTAGGAGGATGTAGTGGAGAAAACAAACAGCCCCCAGCGGGACCTTATTGGTTAGAAATAGCGCCTTACAGTCAGGGTGATAATAAGACTTTCTTTATTGATACCAGCAAGGTAATATATTCTGATACAACATGTCTCTGCAGATAATAGTACATCTACTGCTGACATGACAATATAGAAGGCTACAAAAAGAAGAGGCATGATGGGAAATAATAACATACAAAGAATATGTAAAGTAATCATCCGAACCAGAAGGGTGTATAACACCTGCCAATGTCCCTACTACCCGCTGGTTCAGAGTCCCGTTTCCAGTCATCCAAGATGGCTGCCGCAATTTTCTAGCTACATACCGCACACTGTGGATTGGTCCCCGATTGGCCAGCACTGATCACGTGAGCATTGCTGGCCAGTCAGAGAGCAGGTATAGTACATTAGTAGTTAACTCTGGGGGATATTTATAAAGCTTTTACACCATTTTTTTGGAGTAGAAAAGTCTCAAAAGCTTGTGCAAGGGTCACTTGCAGATAAATTAGGAAACTATTCAAGCCCTGCCACTTTTTTGAAAATGGGGTAGGGCTTGTTGGGAGGGGCCGAGGCTCGAAACCAACAAATTTGTGTTATTTATGCCAAAAACTGGCAGAAATTTTGCTAGAAATGTATGTCTGGTTGGGAGCAGGTATCCAGTAATGTGAATAAACATGGAGCTGCAGTTCTTCTTTTGTATTGTATGAATGCACACCAGATCGTATTACCCATAAGATAAAATATGTATACACAGTAAACCCTTGAGTAGCATTGCTCTTAACTAACATGGTTTTCAACTAAAGCCGATGTGTCAGGGCAGCGGCGGTTCCTCAAATAAAGTTGCATTCCTCAGATAAGGGTGCCAACCGCTCCATGACCCTGGGCGCCGCTCAGTGATACGGTATGCAGCTGATGCCAGTCACCTACTGCTTCTCCTGCATCAGCGCGCACCTACTCCTCCCCCTACCCTCTCCACAGTGCCGGCTGAACGTTGCTGTGTCTGCCTGCCTCCTGACAGTACAGCAACTGAATCCCCAAAGTGCCGGCTGAACGCTGCCTGCCTCCTGAATCCCCACCGTACTGCAAAATGTAAGTACTATACAGATGAGTCCAGTACAGTAAAGAAACGTTTGCAAATAAATACAGCAGTCCTATGTCAAACCACAGATAACAGTGATACATACTGCTAATGATGTCCCTGCAATCCTATGTCAAACCACAGATAACACAGTGATACGTACTGCTATAACGATGTCCTTGTAGTCCTATGTCAAAGCACTGTATGCAAAATGTCCAAAAACCTGTTAAATGTTAATTTATGCTTTACAGTATTGTTATTGTTTTTGGTATTAAAGACCAGATATTCTCTATTGAATGGGGTTTGGTGTGTTTTTTGGAATGTCTAGAACCAATTAATTGGATTTACATTAATTCCTATGGAAATAATGTCCTCAACTAACATTGATTTTTACTAAAGTCCATTGCTTCGGGACGGATTAATGACGTTAGTTGAGGTGCTACTGTATAATTGAATTCTTATATGTATTTTTAGAAAGAAAAATCGACTATATGAGACATGATAGATAATGCAGAGCGATGGTAATTATACCATTATTATACCTGTCCCCATAATAACTTTGAACATAAATTTTTAGATTGTTTATATATATATATATATATATATATATATATATATATATATATATATATATATATATATATATATATATATATATATATATATATATATTCATGCTTTCACTCCTATCATGTTTTTGTATGTTCTCCTTGTCATTCTTTTTATAATTCTCCTCCCCCCAATATTGTTTTTATTCTTAATAATGTATTTATGATGAAATTGACATACTTTATATAACAGTTCGCTCAGGCAAAACGAGAATCATGCATTTTTCATTTTATCTAAAAGGCGCTTTATACCCACAATACATCATAGATCCAGATTACAGTTGACATCAGGGTAACTAGAATTTTAAAGGTTTGGAAAATCCAGGCTAATTCTATGCAAAAAAACCCCTCTTACTGTCTGTGCAACATCTGTGAATGACCTGATGCATTCAATGTTTTATTTGTTTTTTTAAACCATTTCAAATAGGAATATTGATTTTCCTCCATGAAATCTCTCATATGAGTTTTCAAAATATGATTCCTTTAAAACAAATTTCACATAAAGAACATCAAAATGGCTCCTTCACTTGTGAGATCTATGATGAGCCCATGTTTGGCATTAGTAGTAAAACATTTCCCGTGTTTTGAGCATTAAAATGCCTTCACTCTTGTGTGGGTTCTCTGATGTATAACAAGATTTGTTTTTTGTGTAAAACATTTCCCACATTCTGAACATGAATATGGTTTCTCCCCTGTGTGAATTCTCTGATGTTTAACAAGAACTGCTTTATGTGCAAAGCATTTCCCACATTCGGAACATGAATATTTCTTCTCTCCTGTGTGAAGTCTCTGATGGGCAAGAAGATATGTTCTACCCGCAAAACGCTTCCCACATTCTGAACATGAAAATGACTTTTCTTCTGTGTGAGTTCTCTGATGTCTAACAAGTACTGATTTATTTGTAAAACATTTCCCACATACTGAACATGAATATGGCTTCTCCCCTGTGTGAAGTCTCTGATGTGTAAGAAGATGTGCTTTATGTGTAAAACATTTCCCACATTCTGAACATGAAAATGGCTTATCCCATGTGTGAGTTTTCTGATGTATAACAAGACCTGATTTCTTCACAAAACATTTCCCACATACTGAACATGAATATGGCTTCTCTCCTGTGTGACGTCTCTGATGTATAAGAAGGTCTGCTCTATCCATAAAACATTTCCCACATACTGAACATGAATATGGCTTCTCTCCTGTGTGAATTTTCTGATGTCTAGTAAGATCTGATTTATGGGTAAAACATTTCCCACATTCAGTACATGCAAATGACTCCCCTGTGTGAATTCTCTGATGTCTAACAACAGAGGTTTTCAGCTTAAAACATTTCCCACATTCTGAACATGAATATGGCTTCTCTCCTGTGTGAATTCTCTGATGTCCAAGAAGATTTACTTTATTCGTAAAACTCTTCCCACATTCTGAACATGTAAAGGGCTTCTCTCCTGTGTGAATTCTCTGATGTCTAACAAGTGCAGTTTTCAGCTTAAAACCCTTCCCACATTCTGAACATGAGAAAGGTTTCTCTCCTGTGTGAATTCTTTCATGTCCAAGAAGACTTACTTTTTTTGTAAAACCCTTCCCACATTCTGAACACGAAAACAACTTCTCTCCTGTGTGAATCCTCTCATGGCTAACGAGGTTTGATTTCTTTTTAAAACAATTCCCACATTCTGAACATGAATATGGTTTCTCATCTGTGCAAGTTCTTTTGTGTCTAAGAAGACCTGAGCTTTTTGCAAACAGTTTTCCATGTTGAAAGATTTTACCCCCGATGTGACCTGTACTTGCAGTAAAACTCTGAGATCGATCAGAAGAAGGTTCCTTGTGATTATGCGGATTATCTCCTGGAGAGTGCTGCACAATATCTCCCTCTTCTGCTTTATAATTTAGCGATGACATGAAGTTTCCATCAAAGTCCTCAATGGGTTTTTCTGTTAGGATTAAATGTGGATTTAGTGATTTTTTTTTTCAGCTGCAAAAAGTAGCCAAATATATAAAATAGTTACCTGGCTGGAAAAACACCTGCAGTTTTTGATACAGTATTTCAAGCCAAAGCTAGAATTATACCCAGGAAGAAAATGTAAAAGGAGTGTTTATATATTTCCCATTAAATCTACTTCTGGCTTTTTTTTTTCTTCACAGTAAAAATTTCCATTAACAATTGTCTCCAAAACTGCATGCGAGTTTCCAGCTTTAGAATAGTTTGTCCAACACCATTAAATGCATCAATGACAACAAATTTAATTCAGGTGATAGGATCGCAGCTTCAAGTCCCCTACAGGAAAAAAAAAAAAAAAAAAAAAACTAAAAAGGAAAAAAAAAAAAAAGGAACACACGAAAAAAATTTAAATTGTTACGCGCGGTTCAAGCTGTGTAATGGGAAAGGGGGTCCTACATTAACCCCATAGTGAGGGAGCTTTTTAGTTTGTTTTTCCAATTTTCTTTTTTCCTCTCCAACTTTAAAAAAATATTAACTCCTTCATTTACCCATCAACGTCGCTGTCGGAGGGCTTGTTGTTTTTTGCGGCACAAGTTGTATTTTTCAATGGTGCTATTTAATGTACCATATAATGTACTGAAAAACTTTAAGAATTCTAAGTGGAGAGAAGTGGGAAAAAAATGACATTTCGCCATCTTTCGGTGGGTCTTGTTTTTATGGCGCACAAACTGCAACAAAAATAACATGATAACTTTATTCTGTGGGTCGGTACGATTACGATACCAAACTTGTATAGTTTTTTAAAATTTTATTGCTGTACTACTTAACGATATTTAATTTTTTAAAAATTATTTTTTGCTGCCATCTTATGCGCACAATAACTTTTTAATTTTTCCGTCGACATAGTTGTGTTTGGGCTCATTTTGTGCGGTACGACCTGTAGCTTCCATTGCTACCATTATTGCGTACATACAACTTTTAGATCGCTTTTTATTACTTTTTTTTTGGAGACATGGTGACCAAAAAAGCGCATTTCTAACATTTTTTTTTTCAGATGACGTTCACTGTGTGCGTGTGAGGGGGTGAGACAGCCTCCAATATGTGTACATTGTTCTTGTTACTGTATACAGTCCTCTGCTGTGTGTTTTATTATTTGTCCACAAGAGGTCGCTGTTCAACAGAAAAGATTATGGTCAAGCTGTGAGGTAACAGGACCATGGTAGCCTGTGATTGGAGCACCCATTGCCTGGTTACAGGGTCCGCACAGGAGGAGAGAAAATTAAAAAGCGTCCGTACATTGTGAGGTGACAGTTGGTCCAGGGAGGCATCTGAGTGGAGCTACGGAAGAGGGAAGGAGGTCGTGTCCTGAGGGGACTGGAGCTGCAGCGGAGCGGATTCAGATTTTGACCAGATGCCCGCTGTATGGGAGAAGACTTGCTGCTGGGGATGTTGCTGAACAACCGGAGCGAGACTGGCTATTGTGTGGACAATACTGGATGCCGTTGAGGAAGTGAGTAACGGCTCTCTGCGGTACCGCACACTTTTCTGGAGGAGCCCCTCATCCGTCTAGACTTTTTGGCTGATCATACAGCAGACCGGTCTACATGCACGCAAGACACCATATTTTGGCGCCAAGTTACTCGGGACTGCGTTTGGCCTGTAGTTAGACTAGGTAGCGTTATGGACCGTGTCAGGCCACACTTCAGCGGGAGCGGCGTAGTGGCTGGCAAGCCACATCCAGCAGTCACTAAGAAGGTTCTGGAGAACATTCACCTGGTTATATAGCCGCTGTTCTTTATACATGTCCCTTATTGTATTGGGTCTGGGGGGATAGAGTCAGTGTGGTTAGGTTTGTAAGCTGTTGTGCTGCACCGCCGGTACTCAGATCACTCTCCCTTTCCTTTGTTCCTGAGTAGCGGTATTAATAGGTAACAAGGGGCCGGTTTACTGAGGCCTGCCCATTAGATAAAAGCATAGTCTATTTTCAAAGCGCCCATTTGGGGAGTACAGCACAAGGGCCTCAGCCATCTGGCTGAGTGTATGTGAGTTTTGTTGGGTTACCTATTGTTTGTGGTCACGTGGGCCACAGTGCTGTAGTAACATTTGATTTGCGCCTGAACTGGTGTCGGAGACGTTTTCCTTGTCAGTGACTTCACTGTATCCTGGGGAGCTCACCCCGGTACATGGCTTACACGTGGTAAATAATGCATTACTTTGATAGATCGGACTTTTACAGATGCAGCAATACCGAATATGTATTTTTGCTTTATTATTTAGATTCTTTTATTGCAAATATGGCAAAAGGGGGTATTTTGAACTATTACTTTTTATTAATAACTAGCTTACCCGTCGCGCGTTGCTGCGAAGACAGACATACATGCATTCGTTTTTATATATAGATGACATCAGGAAGTGAGAGAATTAGATTTCTTACATAAAATTTGGACGCTAATTCTTTTGCGCTTAGAATTTAATAATCGAGTTGGGACCCATTAGCTTTTCCTATTTATGACATAATCAATGCTTGTGCCAAATTTCAAGTTTCTATGACACCGGGAAGTGAGAGAATTAGATTCCGTACGTACAATTTGGACGCTAATTCTTTGGCGCTTAGAATTGAATAATCGAGTTGGGACCCTTGAACTTTTCCTATTTATGACAATCAATGCTCGTGCTAAATTTCAAGTTTCTATGACTTTGGGAAGTAAGAGAATTAGATTCCGTACGGAAAATTTGGACGCTAATTCTTTGGCGCTTAGAATTGAATAATTGGGTTGGGACTCATTAACTTTTCCTATTTATATTATCAATGCTCGTGCCAAATTACATCGGGAAGGGAGAGAATTAGATTCCGTACGTAAAATTTGGACGCTAATTATTTTGCGCTTAGAATTAAAAAATGGAGTTGGGACCCATTAACTTTTCCTATTTATGACATAATCAATGCTCATGCTAAATTTCATGTTTCTACGCTTTCGAGAAGTGAGAGAATTAGTGGCAATGATGGAAATCCAACGATCTACCTGGGGGGGGGGGGTGCGTAACTGTCGACGACGCTCGCACGCGCGCCATTTATCATAGCATAGTTGTACTATGCCTGTAATCTTCCCAGCAGTGTACCCAACAACTTCCCAAAGTTTCATGGCGATCGGATGAATGGTGTAGTAGCGCATAAAAGGACAAACAGACAGACAGACAGACAGACAGACAGACAGACAGACAGACAGACAGACAGACAGACAGACAGACACACACACACAATTATATATATATAGATTAGTAAAACTTTATTGTTCTTATTTTTACATTTTCTTTTAGTCCTCCTAGGGGACCACAACTTGCGATGCTTTGATCGCTCCTGCAGTATGACGTAATACTATAGCATGATTTTTTTCCATTGTTATTACAGATGAGTATGGGTGCCAGTTCTTTTTCCAAAATCCAACGTTCTTCTATTCAAAACAATGGGCCCCACAAATTGTGGTGAACTTTAAAAAAAAACGGGACTCAACATGGGGTTAGTGAAAGTCCACAATTAAGTGATATTGGACATCAAGTCCTACGGGTAGCGCACCTGTGTTTGTTGCTGTGGCGGTCACATCTTTGGCATTTATTAGCTGATGAAGCGATATGGATATGTTTGACACATATAGCGAAGATAGGGCTCTAAAGTGATACGAAAGAGCCTAAATTGGTGAGATCCTAAATTAAATGTCATACTGCTCACATGGAAATGCACTGCACAAGATGGTATCAGGGCCTCAAGACAGCTACCTGTGCCCATAGTATGTGGGAACGAGACGTTGCAAAAAATAAATATAAATAGTGTTATATATACTATATCTTGTATTTCTCTCCTTACCTTGTGATAACGGAGGCTGGAGGTTCTCCATCATGACATCCTTGTACAGATCCTTGTGAGTGTCGAAATACTTCCACTCTTCTATGGAGAAATAGACAGCGACATCCTGACACCTTATAGGAACCTGACAACACAATGATAACGTCATTACCCAGACTCCTCTAGTGCTGTTACTGTATAATTACCCAGCATTGCTAGCAGTGTCACCTCTCCAGTCAGCAGCTCAGTGATCTTGTTGGTGAGTTCTAGGATCTTCTGCTCATGTATCGGTAAGTGAGGAGGAGCCTCTGTGATGGGGCTCTGGCTGCTGCTCCATCCTCCTGACTCATGGAGATGGCTGTTGGGAGTCGTACCGTGACCCGATGTCTTCTTAGTTATTGTGTAATCCTGTGTATGGAGAGAGACATGTAGAGGACTGAATCCAGTATTCCTCCTTCAGTAGAAAGTGAGGGATTGTGATCCTGCTGTATAGAACTTTGGTGAGACCACATCTGGAATACTGTGTTTAGTTCTGTAATGTTATTATATATTTCTAATAAAGCAGCATATTGGTAAAGCGTTATCCTTCTGCAGTGATCAGCACCTTGTTGTTGGTCCCCGTCATTATAGATCATTATTACAGTGAGATTTGTTCCCCAAAGAGAGAAGGTAAAGGAGAGAACATGATGGAAACCTTCATATATTGTATGTTACAGGAGGGAAGACACTAACCCCATGAACAAGGGGCCCAATCTGACATTAATGGGAGGGAAGATCAAAAGCAATGGCAGAAAATATCATTTTACTGAAAGAGTATTAGACGCTTTGAGCAAACTTCTAGTGCAGGTCGTTGGAAAATCAAAAGCAAGTGAATTTAACCCCTTAGTGATCACCCCATAGTGTTTTTTTTTTTTAAAGTCCTGGCCTGCTGGGCTTTAATCCCCAAGGACGTAAAAACATGCTTCCTCTGGGGATTAAAATCCTGCAGGCTCTTTACGGAGGTAGCCGACATCCTGGAGCTGTCATCCTGGGCCACGGGACCCCACCCACGGTCACTTGATCGCCGGTATCCAATTTGAATTAAACTCAATAGAAAGTAAATAAAAGTTAAAGTTTCAGCTCCCCTTACGGATCGGATCTATAAGGGGAGCTGAGAATACTCACTCCAATTCTTCAAGATGTGCCCCGGCGTTCTGAACCTGCAGGACCTGACACCAGTATCTGCTCATGCGCGCCAGACGGCATTACATCACGCGCAGAGGGCCGGGAGGCCTGGGAAATTTAAAAACTCCCTGCTCCCGGCTAGTATGTCAGAATCACTTGGGATATGCAAAACCTTAACGGAGTTATTCTATGCTAAAGTGACACATCAGATTTCCAAAATTTGGCCTGGAGATTAAGGTGCAAACAGGCTTGGTCACTAAGGGGTTAAAAAGGGGCACTCCAGTGAAAAAAACACATTTTATTTCTCTGCTCCTCACCTGTTTCTCTCTCTCACTCTGGGCATCTCCTCTGTACATTGTGGTTACTTCCATGCAGTGTAGCTTCCTGTCTGATACTTATCAGACACTATCTGCATTTTTAGATTTCTCCTTGCTTTCTCTTTCTCTATGCTGTGTTAGCAGTGACATGATGCATCAGTGAAACATCACATGACCAGCTACAGCCAGTACCATCTCTGTCTGGTGAAATTATCATTACCCCTTATATTCACCTAAATAAAGCAACGGACTACAGTCAGGGAGATGAGCTGCCATCTTGTTTACCATAACTGTGAAATAGGAACCTCTAAATAATCAGCAGTGGGAGTTCATATCCCCTTGCAAAGAGCCTGTGCGGTACAGACAAGATAATTTCATAATTTAGGAATACGGAAAGACCCAAGTCTGTTCTTTGTAGGAGTCACAGTGAGACAAGTAATTCCCAGGCGGTCACAATGAGATTACAAGACCCAATTGAAGAGGGCAATGTTAGGAAAGGAATAATTAGAACAGGTTATACTAGTTAAATATTGAATGAAAAAAACACACAAGAGTTGCCCTTTAAGTGTACCTAATGTAGCAATGTCTGCATATGGAGGGTGGGGGTCGACAAACTCACAGATGCTCACCCAAGTCTAGCTTACAGCAAATGTTGATCAGTAACCCACAATAGTTACTCTCTCATCCAGGCTCTGATCAGGACTGCATGTCTTTTATATCCCAGTAATCAGCTCAGTGTTTTCAGCTGAGCTCACTGGGACCCACAAGAAAGTCCTGGACTAGATCCCTACCTCACCCAGGCCAAGTGTCTGGGTGAGGTATGCACCCCATACAACAGCCTCCCATTTACCTATCCACATAACCCCCAACCTTTACCCCCAACTTTACCCATCAGTGTACCCTTGACAAGGCATCATTACCCTGAGACTTACCTGATTGATATTGGAGGGCAAACTTGAAGTTCTGAAGTGACAAAAGCCATCCTGTTACTCTAGCATTTTTATTCTATTTCATCCATGTCAAGGTGGCACGGACCAATACCAGCTTATACTCTCTTCCGAGAAGATAATGTTTTAGGATTTCCAATGCCCACTTCACTGCCAAACATTTACGTTCTAAAATGGGGCGGCTGGGGTGAACGGGGGTAGCGGAGGGGAGAGAGATCTCTCTCACTCCCCTCCCCGCCGCCCCCCAAGCACGCTCGTACAAGAAGGCAGTTACTCCAGAAGAGCGATGCTTGCTTGAGTAACTGACCTTACCGAGCGTGCTCGCTCATCTCTAGTCTGCATCCCCTATGGCATTCACGACAGCCTGTATCTTTCCAAGGTGACTTTCTTTATCTGAACTGTAAATAACCACATCATCCAGATATGCCATGGAACAGGCATGACGTGGCCTCAAAATTTGGTTCATCATCCTTTGAAAAGGTAGCCGCTGACCCATGTAAACCAAACGGCATGTTTTTGTATGAAAACAATCCCTCTGGGGTGGAGAAAGCGGTTTTATCTTTTGCTCGGTCAGTTAAAGCCATTTTCCAATATCCTTTTGTGAGATCAAGAGTGGTAATGAGTCTGGCATAACCCAGTCTCTCAATCAGCTTATCGACTTTTAGTATGGAGTAAGCATCGAACTTGGAGATTTTGATTAACTTTCTTAAGCCGTTACAAAAAGTGCCATTTGGTTTAGGAATCAATACAATTGGGCTTGACCACTCACTTTTTGACTCCTCTATTATCCTAAACTTCATCATGCATTTAACCTCGGTAGAAACTGCATCTCTATGTACTTCCAGTATCCTGTATGGTTTGAGATTTACCTTTACCCCAGGTTCGATTATTATGTCATGCTTTATGACATGGCTATAATCCGGTAGGTAAGAGAACATGTATTTGTTTCCTTAGCCTCTTGCTGTTGGCGTACTAAGACGGTATCATCTATTCTGACAACAGGAACAGGTGGCTGCAGGTTTACCTTCCTAGCCCTCAAGGCCCCTAAAGATTCTCTATCTTTCTTTAATTAAATTGACATGGTAATTCTGGTATGGCTTTCTTTTGCCCAGCTGGTGTACTTTATAAATTTATGTCCCCAACTTTCTCTATGACCTTATGGGGACCTTGCCACTTAGTGAGAAATTTACTTTGGACTGTGGGCACCAAGATCAGGACGCGGTCCCCAGGGTAAAGATTTCTAATCTTGGCAGACTGATTATACAGCCTGCCGTGGGCCTCTTGTGCCGTCTGCAGATGTTTTCTAACAATAGGCATTACCGTCACAATGAAGTCCTGCATTTGTTCCACATGCTCAATAATACTTTTATAGACAGTCTACTTAGTTTCCCATGTTTCCTTGGCTATGTCTAGCAGCCCCCTTGGGTGACGACCATAGACCAATTCAAATTCTTAACTATGCGTACTTCATAGGACACAGTTCCCGACATTGTCTCTATAGAAGCAAAAGGTACAGGACACACCTTTGTATCACCATGGATACACATCACACTGAGGCGTTTCTCTGGTGAATAGCCTTCAATTACCAGGCTGGAGTGGACCAAAGTACTCCAGTCCAAAGGTGTTGGTCGATAGTTTCATACGTGCCCTCCCTGTAGAGCTGCAGCGCTGGGTCGGTCATGGAGATCCCAAAGACACCAACCAGCTGGTTGACCTTGTCGATAGATGCCTTACCACTGAGGACTATCTCCATGATACACCGGATGCCCCTACCTACTCTAGGAGTATTCAGCCTACTACGAGTAAGAAACTGCTATCCATGGGGCTGGGGGAGGGTTGAGGCATGCCGGAAAAGAGGCTACGGCTTCTGTGGTGGTACCACCTGCGCTGAGGTTTGAGGAGCACAAAGGTCATGTCAGCTCTAGAAAGAACTCTTTGCAAAGGAGACCAAAGCAGTTGAGGTGCCAGGAGTTGGGTCATGTCTTGGCCTATTACCCCTTAACCACTGAGCCTATGGAATGTGAAACAGCTTTGCACCGCTCCTTGTTTTCAGAGCCAGTTTGTACTGCCTCACCAGGCCTAGAGTCTGAGCTACAGATGTGTAAAGTTTGGTCACTTTGATCCACGCCAGCCTGGTAATTGAAGGCTATTCACCAGAGAAACACTCAAGTTTGATGTGTATCCACAGTGATACAAAGGTGTATGATGTAGCTTTTGCTTCCATAGAAACAATGTCGGGAACTGTGTCCTATAAAGTAGGTGTAGTTAAGAATTTGAGGCGCTGTATGATATTAACCCCTTAGTGACAGCCCTATCGTAAAACTACGTCCTGCTGTTGCAGGACGTGTATGGAGGGAGGTAGCGGCGCTATCTCCCTCCATACAGCGCGGGCATCAGCTGTTTATTACAGCTGACACTCGCGGGCAATAGCCGTGCTCGGCCGTTCGGCCGATCGCGGCTATTAACCCTTTAAATGCTGTCAATTCTGACAGCGGCATTTAAATCCCCCGAACGCTGTTCGGGGGTCCCGCACGGCCCCCCCGCGGTGAGATCGGGGGATCCGTGCAGGTGTCATGGCAGCCGGGGGCCTAATGAATGGCCCCAGGGCTGCCTTAGCAGACTGCCTATCAAGCCATCCACCCAGGGTGGCTTGAAAGACTGCCTGTAAAAAAGCAGTATGACGTAATGCTATAGCATTACGTCATACTGGAGGAGCGATCAAAGCATCGCATGTTAAAGTCCCCCAGGGAGACTTCAAAGTAATGTAAAAAATAATCAATTAAGTTTTTTTAATTGTTAAAAAAAATAAAAGTTATCAAAGTTTAAATCACCCCCCTTTTGCCATATCCATTATTAAAAAATCAAAATCATAAAATAAAAATATGTATTTGATATCGCCGCATCCGTAAAAGTCCGATCTATCAAAGTAGTGCATTATTTTTCCCGCACGGTGAAAATCGTCTGAAAAAAAAAAATAAAGGACGCCAGAAATACACTTTTTAGTTACCCTGTCTCCCAGAAAAAACGCAATAAAAAGCGATCAAAAAGTCGTATGTATTCCAAATTGATACTAATTGGAAACTTTAGGACATCCCGCAAAAAATGAGCCCTTGCTCAACTACGTTGACGAAAAAATAAAAAAAAGGTATTGCGCGCACAAAATGACTGCAGAAAATAATTGAAAAAAATTAAATATCTTAAAAAATAAATAAATAAAAGTACTACAGCAAAAAAAAAAAAAAATACTATACAGGTTTGGTATCGTAGCAATCGTACTGACCCATAGAATAAAAATATCAGGTCGCTTTTGTTGCAATTTGTGTGCTGTAGAAACAGGACGCACCGAAAGATGGTAGAATGTCGTTTTTTTTCCATTTCTCTCCGCTAAGAATTTTTAAAAAGTTTTTCAGTAAATTATATGGTACAATAAATAGTGCCATTGAAAAATACAACTCATCCCGCAAAAAACAAGCCCACATACAGCGACGTCGATGGATAAATAAAGGAGCTACGATTTTTTAAAAGGGAGTAGGAAAAAACAAAAATGGAAAAAAGCAAAAAAGCTCCGTCACTAAGGGGTTAAGGCATAACTTCACTGTATTCTGGAACTTGTGGGGAAGAGCAACGTCTCCTGCTAAAGAGTCTGGTGTCGCCCCCAGTGACAAAATGTAGGATGTACTGATTTTCTTTTGCATGTTTTGTTGAGAGAAGATCCTCCTTATCCTCTGCAGAGGGGGGGAATGATTTGGAGGGCTCACCTGAAAACTTTGGTACCGCACAGTTGAGAGATCCCACTTTCTTAAATGCATAAAAGTATGTTGTGGTCATAAATGGCGTACTGCAGGACCCGCTGCTGACCAACAATTTTCCCATTTTTCCAAGAATGGTAATTTGTTATGTAGAATAACTAAAAATAACGGGGAAACTGTTGAGCAGCTGGTCGTACAAAAACCATATAGACTTAAAGGGGTTGTCTCGAGGAAGCAGTGAATTTTTTTTTTGCCCAGTCCCCCTAATTAAACATACATTACTAATTACCCCCGTAAATTACTTTCCTAGCTGGTTTCTACTTACCGTTCCAGCAACTTATAAAACTTTTTCCCAAGATGGCCACCAGCTCTTTTCGCATCGCTTGCTGTAGCCCGACGTGCGCGCTCCCGAGACGCTACCAGCTGTGTCTCCATGGCAACCAGACGCCCCGCAGCCGCCGACCGGACCCCTGGAGTGAACACGGCCGACCTGTCACCCACCGCCAGGCAGAAGGTAACCGGCACAGCCCCCCCCCCCCCCCCATCACAGCGGCAGCCCCCCCCCGGCCCAGCGCTAGTTCCCCCATCACAGCGGCAGCCCCCCCGGCCCAGCGACAGCCCCCCCCGGCCCAGCGCTAGTTCCCCCGGCCCAGCGACAGCCCCCCCCCCATCACAGCGGCAGCCCCCCCGGCCTAGCGCTAGTTCCCCCATCATAGCGGCAGCCCCCCCGGCGCAGCGACAGCCCCCCCCCATCACAGCGGCAGCCCCCCCGGCCTAGCGCTAGTTCCCCCATCACAGCGGCAGCCCCCCCCGGCCTAGCGCTAGTTCCCCCATCACAGCGGCAGCCCCCCCGGCCTAGCGCTAGTTCCCCCATCACAGCGGCAGCCACCCCCGGCCCAGCGCTAGTTCCCCCGGCGCAGCGACAGCCCCCCCCGGCGCAGCGACAGCCCCCCCCCCCGGCGCAGCGGCAGCCCCCCCGGCCCATCACTTACCAGGACAGCTGGATGGCGGGACAGCTGGGCGGCTTCTCCGGACAGCTCGGCAGCTCTGCACCTTCCTCTAACAGAGGAAGGTACAGAATGGCCGCTCCAGCGCGCTCCCGAGCAGTGACAGCTCGTCTGCGCATGCGCAGAACAGCTGTAGCGGGGAGCACACTGAAGCGGCTCGTGCTGAATGGAGAAGACCGGACTGCGCAAGCGCGTCTAAAAAAGCAAGCTGCCGGCGAATTTAGACGGAACCATGGAGACGAGGACGCTAGCAACGGAGCAGGTAAGTGGAATAACTTCTGTATGGGTCATATTTAATGCACGATGTACATTACAAAGTGTATTAATATGGCCATACGGAAGTGTATAACCCCACTTTGTTTCGCGAGACCACCCCTTTAAGGTTCTAGACATGGCACATAATCATGCACTTGGGGACTGATAAGATGCAAGACCGAGTCCTGCAGAGGTTCTTCTGGCCTGGAATTTATAAGAAAAGAAAAAAAGCTGTGAATCTTGCCCCATGTGTGTCAGCTGTCTGGTCCTGCATCACACTTTCGTGTGGGTTTCAGCCATTTCTTGACCAGGTCAAACATTTAGGACATAGAAGGGCGGTCAATCCTGTGGCTCCAGTTGTGTATCCTTTGCGCACGAACAGCCACAGTGACCCCCAGACAAGCAAGTATTTCAGCATTAATCTTGCATACTCCTTTACCTCATGCTTGCTGAGGTCATGGTATGCTTTTTGAGGTTCAGCAATAAGGTATAGTGAGACAACCTCCACCCATTCAGCTTCGGGAAGTTTTTCTCTCTTTGCAGCCCTCTCAAACACGATCAGATAGGCCTCGACATCATCCTCAGCGGTCATCTTTTGCAGGGACCGTTGCACAGCCTCTCTTGGACTAACTGCTGCGGGGGCCCCTTCCTCTCTTCTCTCAGGGGGGCCAGAAGTGCTTCTTTTAGCAGGGTAATCTGTTCCTGCTGCTGGCTGTTTGTCTGGCATTGATCAAATGCTTGTTGCTGCTGAATACTTGCTCGCACCAACTGTTTGATAAGTTTCACCATAACAGGGGATGATGACTATATGAAAATAGTAGGTTTCACCCAAAACATCAGCAGGCTTGTAGACTTTATTAATCTAGCATTGACATGCTTTTTTCCCTAGCAACCCAGATTGCCTGAATCCGACCACCATATGTAGCAATGTCTGCATAGGGAAGTGAGGTGGAAGAAGTCTCAGAGGATCACTTAAACAAGATAATAGTTCAAGTTGCTTTATATTTTTCTTAAATTTCAGAAATAACAAGGTGCCCCCCCAAATAACTGCAGCTACTGGCAGCACATGAGCTTATTAAAAAACTGAACACAAAATAAACCCTGACCCAGCAAGGTTCTTCTTGCCCAAGACTAGTTTGCAGGAAATGTTGATCAGGAACCCACAGTAGTTGCACTCACTTCCGGGCTCTGACTAGAACTCCATGGCCTTACAGTCTTTAATGTCCCAGTAATCAGCTCAGTGTTTTCAGCTGAGTTCATTGGGACCTACAAGAAAGTCCTGGACTGGATCCCTACCTGAACCAGGCTAAGCGTTTGGGCGAGATATACACCCCATCCACCAGCCTTCTATTTACCTGCCAGCAATAAGATAAACATACATCTATCCTAAGGGATGAGTAAAAGGGAAGTAAGATAATTACAGGCCAGATAGACCAAATCTCCAGGTCAATCTCTGGCCATGTGATCCTTCTGATTCCTGGCTGCCCTTCCCTCCTCATTACAAGGAGCCGACTTCCCATTTTCATTGCCCCTACAACATTACTATTAGATCATTGGTTACCACCATACAGAACCGACCACTTTTTCTTTAGTTCTCTCACTTGGAAGGTCTAGAAGCCGTTATACAGGACACTGGATTGTCCCGATTACTTCCTAGAATGGATTTGCTGTTCCCTTCATTTGACTTGTTACATAATACAAAAATATCATAGAAACATTGAAAAGCTTACCTCTCCAGTCAGCAGGTAGATGATCTCTAAGGCGATGTTTAATATTCTTTTGGTAACTTCATTCCCATCCTTCCTCATCCTTGGTGGCTTATTCATGGGAAGGACCAATTTGGATGAAAAAAATTGGATCGCCAGGAGGGGTCTAATACTCTGCACCTTTTATTAAAAAACAAAAAACAGAGAGGCTCTAAATCCTATTGCATACCTCATCATTTGTAAACTACAGCTCCTCACTTATGGATCACTGAGAGAAACAGGTTCACCACTATATGGATTCTGGGGGTTTGCCATAAATATCTAGGTTGCTGCCCAAGCCGTTTCCATAACTCCCATAGATGTGAACAGAGAGCTGTACATGTGTGGCCGCCTCTTCATATATTGTCCCCTAGGATGTATCTGCTGCGGATCCCTGGTTTGCACATTTAGTAGGTGTGAGTGTCAAAAAAAGTACCCACATTCTCATTTATGTCATATTCCATTGATACTCAGTATAGAAAGAAACTCTGCACTCCTATCTTACACAAAAAAATTTAGTCTAGTTGCCATCTGCTCCTATCGACTTCTACCTTCTGCCCCTACCTCCACTTCTTAGTCTGCGATTTCTCCTTTCTGTAGTATCATGGTTACCTGGATTACAGCCAGCTTCCATTCAGTTTCATTTTTTACTGCTTAAGTGCCACCGTCACTATCGTTTTCAGTTTTTTATTTCCTCTTCACCAAGTCTGAGCCGGTAGTCCAGCCGGCATTCTGTTTCCCGTTACCCCCCTGCTCCATCTCTCATCTGCTGTCTTATCTCCAGGGGTTCTGGCTGTCGGGTCACCATGCTGCATAGAGACCAACTTAGGATTTTGGAACTTATTTGGAAATTAAAATTACACTCTACGAAATTTCCTTAATAAATTGTCTGCTGGTTTTCTTCTTCAGCCCTGAAGCTCCCTCTTCCCTCCTTTAAGGCTGAGTGTCTGAGGAACAATGTTTTCTACATGCTGCAGATACTATATTCCTTCACTACTGGTCAAACATTTTAGAAGACCTCACTTTTTCCAGTTCATTTTGGCATTAACACAGTCAAGTTGAGAAAATAACATGAAATAGGTCAAAAGTAAAAACATAAAATTCTTATGAAATTTAAACCTGAAAATGCAACAATCGTCTGAATTTATGATTTAAACTAAGCAGATTTTTTCAGGAAACACATCAAGGACAGCAGCTCTGCAGCAAAGAAAGCAAATTATGGTTTGAAATTGGATGTAAACTTTTCCTACAGGTGTCTCAACTTTTGTCGATTACTTTCAAACCTTCTGATTTTATATAGCCAGTATTGGAACAGACTGCATTACAACACCCTCTAGGGCAGGATTTAGACAGCTTTGTTCTTCAGGATGGAGCCCATTGCTATCATAGTGGCAAGAAAAACAGCAATTAACCAAAAACAACAGACAGACAATTATAACCCTAAGAAGTGTAGGTCTGTCCTACAGGGAAATTGCCAAGGTGGCAGTCAGTACAGTTTCCTCTTCCATCAAAAGGCAGTTGGAAACTGACAAGATGATGTCTGCCAGACAGAAGGCCACTACAAAAATCAGATGACAAGCTTTTGAGAGTCAACAGTTTATGTGATCGGCGCCTCACAGCACAAAATCTTCAAGTACAGCTTAATGCAGCAAAAATTAAACAAATATGGATTTCATTTGTGAAGAGAAGACCTCTATCTTCAGGTTTGAGAGTTAGAGTATCAGTAAGAAAGCCACTAAGATTACAAAGTAGAAAAAAAATTTAAAAAAACATGCCTGGGCCAAGCAGCACCTTCAGTGGACTATTGAAGGGTGAAAAGTGGTCTAATGGACTGATAAATCAAAATTTGACATCTTTGATGCATCACGCAGGATATTTGTATGCGATTGAGTAGATCAGAGGATGGTTCTTGTGCGCGTGACACCAAATGTCAAACATGGAGGAAGTGTGATGGTCTGGGCTCTTTTGCTGAATCCAATCTGGCATTTTCCGCAGGGTGACTGGCACACTGGGCAAAAAGGGATCCACTGCGTTTTGATACTCCATGCAATACCCTCTGGTGTACACCTAGTTGGGTCAGGGGTTCATATTACAGCAAGACTATGATCAAAAAACATACACAGACACTTAAAAAGAAGCCAGTAGACTTCAAAGAATGGAACTACTTTTGACTATATATCACTAGGGAACACAATTTTCGTTGACTTAGATCTTACACTTGGTTTTTACTAACTTTTGGCTTTTGAATCCAAAACTGACGCCAGTTTTGCAAATCTCCTTCTTAAAATATAGGATACCCTGCATTTCTCTCAAAAACCATACAAAATGTACATACCATAAAAAAAAATTACCTGAACATAATGTTTGCTTAAAAATATCTTGGCCATGCAAAGGATATACTGTTTTTGTACATCAATTATGTAAAGTAGTAGCCAATGTCTCTGAATGACAACCAAGCATTCTTTTGGAGTTCTGACATTGTCCCGATGAAATGTTCATCTTTGATGAGTTACCGAATTTGTGGACCATCAAACACATCGGCTTCTATTTTTTCAGTTGACAGGCTATGAAATGCCCAAATGAGGTCCTTGAAACAGTCTCCTTCAGTTGGCAACGCTTTAATGAATTGTTTCATGAGACCCGGCTTCATGTGTAGAGGTGGGAATATAATGTTCTGTCTACCAGCAAGTGGCTCATGTAGAAGGTTTGGATCACCAGGTTTGGGGTCAGATCCTGGAGGCCAATTCCTTTCCACCCAATGTTTCTCATGAGCTCCGCTGTCCCACATGCACAGATAGTTGGGGTACTTGGTGTATCCGCATTGCTGACCAATATGGAAGCATACCATTTTATGGTCAACACAGATGATCCAATTGTATTTGTGATATTGTGACTGCCTTTATGTCTCCATATTCTTCACAAAGCAAAACCGAATGGCGAATTGGGACTGCACTAAATAAATTGCTATTGTGGAAGGAGGACACCGTTGAAGCTCCACTTTGAGCCATCGATGAATAGTCACCATTCAGTTGAGTTATAGATTGGATTTCCCAATTCCTCCATTAACCCCTTCAGTGGCAGGTTTAGGTAGTCTTCAGCACATTTCAGTACAGCAAGCCGCAGAGATTTTCTGGGCGTGCCACTAAAGGGGTTAAACCATGTATGTTATAGCAATACACAAAGCCACTGTCACTTCTAAACTATTACAGAAATACAATTTCTCTGGATCAAAAGTACCTTCCAGCCTTTTTCAAGCAGGTTTGTCCCATGCAGTCTTGAAGTCTTTTTTGATAGTTCCAAATCTCATGCCAAATCATTCAGCTCATGCTCATCAAATCCCTTAAGAACTAAGTCAACTTCAATTTCAAAATCTTCATCATTGTTGTCACTTAGTTCTTCACCATAATCACGTTCTTTAAGAGAGGGTAGTTCAATGAAAACTGGCACTGGGATTCAGCTAAATGAGACATCGGACGTGGAGCTGATGGTAGAGCAGGACGTAGAGCTGATGGTAGAGCAGGACGTAGAGCTGATGGTAGAGCAGGACGTAGAGCTGATGGTAGAGCAGGACGTAGAGCTGATGGTAGAGCAGGACGTAGAGCTGATGGTAGAGCAGGACGTAGAGCTGATGGTAGAGCAGGACGTAGAGCTGATGGTAGAGCAGGACGTAGAGCTGATGGTAGAGCAGGACGTAGAGCTGATGGTAGAGCAGGACGTAGAGCTGATGGTAGAGCAGGACGTAGAGCTGATGGTAGAGCAGGACGTAGAGCTGATGGTAGACTAGGATATTATATCCTACATTTATTTTTCTTGTTCTATCCTGAAGTTTTCACTATACAAAACAACAGTCCCTGGAAGGATCTCTTGGCTCTCACCAAACCATAGATATACCAAATGGCAACTTATCTCATGGTCCCTTTGTCCACATCCGTAAACTCTCGACACACTGCTTGTACACCATGTGCTGATGTTCACCCTTTGACTGGAAATGGCGAAACTGCCACAAATATAGCAAAAGGAATAAAGGGCTGTTTAGGCAGTTATGACGAGAAATAGCCGATGCAGACATGATCTGATGGTGAGGAAAGAAGTGGATGAATAAAAATAAATTCACTATGTAGAGCAGCACACAACTTCACACCACATTGTCACACACGTAACTGAATAGCCTAGACAAATATCCCGTCACCGGTCGCCAAGGTCATCCTCCACCCCTCCCCACTCGAGGGAGGTTTACTCTCGGCCAATAGGAGAACACTAGTGCTTCACTTAACCCGGGCTTGAATAGAAGTATTAAGATAAGCTGTAGAGAAAATACCTGATGTGATAGAAGAAAATACCTGTGATAGAAGAAAACTACCTGCATTTTTTAAATCAGCATGCTGATTTTAGTCTGCAAATAAGGGAGATGGAACAATACTTCTGCAGCGCTACCAATTGGATGCCAGCATTTTGTCTAAATTACCTGAGTATACGAAGTCAACAAAAATGGTGTCCAAATTCCCCAGTGATACATATACCAATTTGTTGGATAGTTTTCCCTTTCTTTAATAAATACCCCCATGGCTGCGGTACCTGCAAAAGCCATTCGGTCATAAATAGAGATGAGCGAACGTACTCGTTTCGAGTACTTACGCACCCGAGTACCGCCATTTTCGAGTACTTCAGTACTCGGGTGAAAAGATTCGGGGGGCGCCGGGGGGCGGGGAGAGGCGTGGCGGTGCGGAGGGTAGCAGCGGGGAACAGGGGGGAGCCCTCTCTCTCTCCCTCTCCCCCCCACTCCCCACTGCTACCCCCCGTGCCGCCATGGCGCCCCCCGAATTTTTTCGCCCGAGTACGGAAGTACTCGGAAATCGCGGTATTCGGGCGAAAAAGGGGCGTGGCCGAGCACGTTCGCTCATCTCTAGTCATAAACATTCCAAAACTGAGCCAACTTGAAATCAAACCTTATCGGAGATCCGCTATCAGCTAAATCATGAAGGGAAACTGAAGGAATATTTTTTAAAGGCCAAAACAAAATAAGATAATTATATATATATGTATATATTTTAACATACAGATTTATTTTACACAATGTGGAAGCCCTATATCATCTTGCAACTTCATGTAGGCTGACAGAGGAATAGAACAATCTGCTATTAAAATGGTACACGGCTAAAACTTGAAAATGTGTCTTGTCTTTTAGTCGTTAATAGAGCAGCCTCCCATCGGTATACTGATTATATCAAAGCGTTATAGAATTGTGATGGCATTGTGAAGTCCCGTCGTGAGACTAAATAGTGGTACTGGGTAGTGTCCATATATACAGAAGAGCAGATGTGGAGACTTACACCGAGTATAGGGGACCAGAAAGGTGGAAATATACAGTATAAAAACACACATATACGGGTCAGAAGAGGTGGTACTATGCAGTATATATGTATACGACAAGTGGAGCGGTACTGTGCAGCATCCATATATACAGAAGAGCAGATGCGGAGACTTACACCGAGTATAGAGGACCAGAGAGGTGGAAATATACAGTATATATTATGTAAACACACATATACTATGCAGTATATATGTATACGACAAGTGGAGCGGTACTGTGCAGCATCCATATATACAGAAGAGCAGATGCGGAGACTTACACCGAGTATAGAGGACCAGAGAGGTGGAAATATACAGTATATATTATGTAAACACATATACTATGCAGTATATATGTATATGACAAGAGGAGCGGTACTGTGCAGCATCCATATATACAGAATACAGGAATCACTGATATGGGCAAACAATGGCGATCACTGAGAAAAAAATAGATGAAAAACTAACTTTAATTAGTAATGACTAAAAGATAAAGGAGACAAACAGCATTAATTCCTTCCATCATATTATACTGGACATATTCATAAATAGACAGACAGAAGGCCGGAGGTTTCTCTACTTCTATCATGCCAGCCATGATTAACAAAGACCGGGAAGAGAGAAGGTGCTGGACAAATAGATGAAGAACCTCTTGGATGGCCTGAAGAATGGAGAATAAATGAATTGGACCCTAAAAAATAATATCCAACACCTTACTACCAGATATGGCTTCATCAGGGGTCTAAGAATACAGTTAGCCCCCTCTCACACGTGTTCAGATAAATGCCGCCTGAAACCGCTGCAATTTACCGCGATTTCGAGCTGCATTTTTAAACGCAGGGTAAAGTGTCTGACAGCGCTTTTTAACGCACCGCATGATTGTGATGGGTGATGGTGCGTTAAAAAAGATGACTATGATACCTCAAAAAGTAACCACTGTGAACACGACCAATGTCGGCATTTTCCATTTGAAAATCTAAAACTCTAGAATCTAAAAACAAAGTAATATCCAGGATTTTTTTGTAATAAAGCTCGGCATTTTTCTTCCTCAGGCCTGGTGGCTGAAAGCGCCACATTTTAAATTGATGAGGAGCACCTAACGCTCAAACTCCGCTCAAAAAGTTCCGCAATCGAGTGGCTGTCTGAGAGGCTGCATTGTAACAGTGGGAGCCCCTGACAGCGTTTATAGCGATGCTGAGAGCGCAGCGCTAAACGCTGAAAAAAACATCTGTGTGAGGGAGGCCGCACACTGTATCGTATGCTGGAGATTCTTATCCACACCATATCCTTGTAGAGATGTTTGAGGAGTCGTCCATAACTAGTAATTGTTTCTATGGTCAGAGCTGTTTCCGAGCTTTGGTAAAAAGTTGTACGGTCTTTTCCAAGCTCTATCTCTGGGAGAAAAGCCATGTTTAGATAATTGGCTTAAATGTAATTTACTCGTACTCATATAGTTGACCCTATCAGAAATAATGCTGCAGGGTAAACAATGATTTTTTATCCCCTCATGTGGTAATGTTTCCCTGTTCTTTCATCGTCTGTTTTCTTGTATAACAGCAAATACTGAAATTTTTTTCTATTTAGTTTCTTTGAAATTTTTTTTTCAAGAGACTGAATTGTTGTAAAACCAGCGGAAGAAGAGATAATTTTCTGCCTCAGACTATCTGTGATTTCTAATGGCAATATATGATAACACTCTTCTAGATTATGATTGTTCTAATTTTATATCCCAACGCGTTTCGCTTAAAGTGAGCTCATCAGGGGCCAGGATAGCCTCCAGTAATTTTCGTGCACAAAAGGTTCTATAGTGGCTGTAACATCAAGAAGAGTGTGATCATATATTGCTTTATGATTAGAGATGAGCGAACGTGCTCGTTTAGAGCAATTACTCGATTGAGCATCGCTTTTTTTCGAGTAACTGCCTAATCGGGCGAAAAGATTTCGGGGACGCCGGGGATGAGCGGGGGGGGGGGGGGATTGCGGTGGGGAAGAGAGAGAGAGAGCTTCCCCCTGTTCCCCCATTTCCCCCTGCCGCACCCCGAATCTTTTCGCCCAAGTAGGCAGTTACTCGAAAAAAAAACGATGGTCGATCGAGTAATTGTCCTAAACGAGCACGTTCACTCATCTCTATTTATGATGCACGCTAAGAACTTTAGTGGCAGCAAGAATAATACAAGCTAGCGTCCATCAGAAGTATCTAGATGGGACGCATCACCCAACTCCCTACTCTCTTTCATCAGTGTTCTAATCACTCCTTTCATCAGTGATTGGTGTGGAAAAAAATTGATAAAGTGACACACATACCGTACAACCTTGAGGCACCATCAACTGTTTATTTACCTCTTGGGTTATTTATACCTTTTGTTGTTGATGAATCCTTTATTCTATAGAGGATTATTGTGTAATTGTATGTTTGTTCGTTCATAGATACATTTTAACTTAAAGTTATATTTTATTTCATACTAGCTTACCCGTTGCACGTTGCTGCAAAGACATACATACATACGTTTTTATATATCTAGATAACAACCAATCGCAGCGCAGCTTTCATGTTACCTCAGCAGTATAATATATAACAACCAATCACAGCGCAGCTTTCATGTTACCTCAGCAGTAAGAGAAATAACAACCAATCACAGCACAACTTTTATTCTGCCTCAGCAATATAAAAAATAGCAACCAATCACAGCACAGCTTTCATTTTACCTCAGCGGTATAATATATAGCAACCAATCACAGCACAGCTTTCATGTTGCCTCAGCGGTATAATATATAGCAACCAATCACAGCACAGCTTTCATTTTACCTCAGCATTCTCAATATCCAGCAATTGTCTTGCGAAACGTTCGGCGGATGCATCATTTTCTGGTTGAACACGCATCCTGTTGCTCGTAATGCCTTTTGCTTTCGTGCTTGAGATGGAAATCAAACGATCTTTGTCTGGGGGGCATAACTGTCAACGATGCTCGCACGCGCGCCACCTATTGTAGGATAGATGTACTATGCCAGTAATCTTCCCAGGAGTGTACTCAACAACTTCCCAAAGTTTCATGGCGATTGGATGAATGGTGTAGTAATGCATACAGGACAGACAGACATTCATTTTTATATATATAGATGACATCAGGAAGTGAGAGAATTAGATTCCATATGTAAAATTTGGATAATTCTTTGGCGCTTAGAATTTAATAATCGAGTTGGGACCCATTAGCTTTTCCTATTTATGACAATCAATGCTTGTGCCAAATTACAGGTTTCTATGACATTGGGAAGTGAGAAAATTAGATTGTACGTAAAATTTGGACGCTAATTCTTTTGCGCTTAGAATTGAATAATTGAGTTGGGACTAAAGATGAGCGAACGTACTCAGTAAGGCCGATTTCGCAATCGAGCACCGCAATTTTCGAGTACTTCACTACTCGGGTGAAAAGTACTCTGGGGCGCTGTGGGGCGGGGCGTGGCGTGGTGGAGCGGGGGGTAGCAGCGCGGAACAGGTGGGAGCTCTCTCTCTCTCCCTCTCCACCCCACTCCCCTCTGCAACCCCCCGCTCACCCACAGCGCCCCTGAGTACTTTTCACCCGAGTAGTGAAGTACTCGAAAATCGCGGTGCTCGATTGCGAAATCGGCCTTACCGAGTACGTTCGCTCATCTCTAGTTGGGATCCATTAGCTTTTCCTATTTTTGACATAATCAATGCTCGTGCCAAATTTCAAGTTTTTATGACATCGGGAAGTGAGAGAATTAGATTCTGTATGTAAAGTTTGGACGCTAATTCTTTTGCACATAGAATTGAATAATCGAGTTGGGACCCATTAACTTTTCCTATTTATGACAATCAATGCTCGTGCCAAATTTCATGTTTCTACGACATCGGGAAGTGAGAGAATTAGTGGCAATGATGGAAATCGAACGATCTACGTGGGGGGCGTAACTGTCAATGCCGCTCGCACGCGCGACATTTATCATACGATAAATGTACTATGCCAGTAATCCTCCCAGGAATGTACTCAACAACTTCCCAAAGTTTCATGGCGATCGGATGAATGGTGTAGTAGCGCAAAAAGGACAGACAAACAAACAAAACAGACAGACAGACAGAGACACACACACACACACACAATTTTATATATATATATATATAGATATTAGTCAGCGGTCCAATCAGTGAACAGTCAAATTGAACCTTGGACTAATTTTGCCCCAGTGACTTAGTTTTCACCAATCTTTCAGCCTGAATTTTTCATTTTCACAGCGGCAGTGTGAGTCCAAGAATTGTATATATCCAGAAGCTCACTTGGTTGGACCTTAAAGAATCCTAAAATATAACTTTTATTCTAATTAATTAAAAAGGTATAGAAGGACAAACATATACATGTATTTACAAAAAGAGAATGGATTGTTGAAAATAATCCGTTTAGGGCCACTAAAGCACTAAGATAACGACTGATTTGGATAGGGGCTTAGAAGATTAATATATAGAGAGATTAGCTTTAGTTAGACCAGATAGTGGCTAAAAAAGTTGCATATCTGAGTTAATAGCAATCCAAAAGATATAAGTCCAGATGAACTGGACAATGGTTAAAGATATATATATATCAGTTGGTAGATCCTAAAACAGACCACAATTTCGTGCAGCTAAACGCTGAAAGGAGTAGAGGATAGGCAATCAATCCCCTCGTTGGTAAGGACTAGTATGATAGAATAACAAGTCCTAATCTCAGTCATGCCGTTATATTCTAATGCATGTGATCCAAACTGAACCCTCCACTAAGATATCTGGAGTAAGTATGATGCCAGCTGGTCAGTGAAATAAAGCTCAGCCAGAAACTAGATATAACCCAAACTGGATAATAACTTCTAGTACAGCTAAATAGCTAACGGCGCAAGCTAGATCCAAAATGAAAACAAAATAAATGAAAAAAACGGCGGCATGTCAGCCCTGGTGGTGGACTGACAGCCACTATCCGGTTCATTACGACTGGAACCATCCAATTTTTCTTGCCCTGAGGAACCCTTTAATGGGGGAAACGCGTAGGGATAACTCACCGTCCAGGTCTCCTTGTAGTAGTCACCCAGCTATTGGCTAGACACCTGCGCTGTAATCACTGTAAACAACCAAGATATCTGTTACGTTCGGGACTGATTGAACTAGTTGGTTGAGCGCCCACCGTTGGAACTTAACCAAATCAGTCGTTATCTTAGTGCTTTAGTGGCCCTAAACGGATTATTTTCAACAATCCTTTCTCTATTTGTAAATACATGTATATGTTTGTCCTTCTATAACTTTTTAATTAATTAGAATAAAAGTTATCTTTTAGGATTCTTCAAGGTCCAACCAAGTGAGCTTCTCAATTTCTGCTTGTAGTTTGAATTTGACATTTTGGCTTCACCCAATCTGAAAGTATCATCACTATTCATAAAAAGTATTAAATGTATTAACTGTATCAAATTCACTTTACTGCCTTTAGTCAGACTAACCAACAGGTTAACGGTCTAAAGAAACCTTCGACTTACCTTAAAGGCGATTCAACTAACTAGAACAACCCCATCCCTTACAAACTGGAGTGCTGCGGATCTCGCGATACGTCCGGGACAGACGTTCTTCCATTGACTCTACGGGCGGCTTCTTCCTGTGGACTCCAGAGCGGGGGCTCCGCAGCAATAACCCACCATAGCTGCTAAGGAACAATGAATTCTCATGCACACGAGCGGAAACCAATTGCGGCTTCCTCTTGCAGATGAAAAATCATAGCACGCTCTATTTCACTGAAATTCAGGCACGGATGGATTCCATTAAAGTCAATAGAAGCCGTCTGATCTGTGGCCTGCGCCTAAGTAACAATGCAAACGGGCCGCGGATTCCACAGCAAAGCAGGAGTTAGAGAAACAAAAGACTGTACTGTGCCTGAGCGCCGGCCGGCACCGCACACATCTGCAGTACAGAAGAAAGAAGACACAGACAGGTCGCCGGCCCATACGGAATCAGTGCGTGACGGGGGGGGGGGGGGGGGGGGGGGGGACACATGAGGCCGTAGGGAACATTCCTGCGGGACGGGATTAGTCGCACAGATATTACTGCTTCACAATGTAATCTCTGTGGGGATGGAATTCCGCGTCCGTTAGAATCCGCTCGTCTTTACTACAAAACCGCGAGATTAAACTGCGCAGCGGAGGAGCTTCCTGCTGGTAATTACAGCGTCTTGTGGGATTGTTGGGGGGGATTTCTATCATCCAGGAGACGGAATTCACAACTAAAGGCTGCGGGAAAACAGGAGAAATTCTGCACTGATTGCCAATATCGTCCTCTGCGCCGCGTCCTGCGGACAATCCGCCCGTGTGAGCGCTCTCATATACATCCCCCCCTCCACTGGAGGATAACCTCCCCCGCACCCCTGTGTGAGCGCTCTCATATACATTCCCCCCCTCCACTGGAGGATAACCTCCCCCGCACCCCTGTGTGAGCGCTCTCATATACATTCCCCCCTCCACTGGAGGATAACCTCCCCCGCACCCCTGTGTGAGCGCTCTCATATACATTCCCCTCCACTGGAGGATACCCTCCCCCGCACCCCCGTGTGAGCGCTCTCATATACATCCCCCCTCCACTGGAGGATACCCTCCCCCGCACCCCCGTGTGAGCGCTCTCATATACATCCCCCCTCCACTGGAGGATACCCTCCCCACACCCCTCTGTGAGCGCTCTCATATACATTCCCCCTCCACTGGAGGATACCCTCCCCCGCACCCCTGTGTGAGCTCTCTCATATACATCCCCCTCCACTGGAGGATAACCTCCCCCGCACCCCTGTGTGAGCGCTCTCATATACATTCCCCCCCTCCACTGGAGGATAACCTCCCCCGCACCCCTGTGTGAGCGCTCTCATATACATTCCCCCCCTCCACTGGAGGATACCCTCCCCCGCACCCCTGTGTGAGCGCTCTCATATACATTCCCCCCCTCCACTGGAGGATACCCTCCCCCGCACCCCCGTGTGAGCGCTCTCATATACATTCCCCCTCCACTGGAGGATACCCTCCCCCGCACCCCCGTGTGAGCGCTCTCATATACATCCCCCCTCCACTGGAGGATACCCTCCCCACACCCCTCTGTGAGCGCTCTCATATACATTCCCCCTCCACTGGAGGATACCCTCCCCCGCACCCCTGTGTGAGCGCTCTCATATACATTCCCCCCCTCCACTGGAGGATAACCTCCCCCGCACCCCTGTGTGAGCGCTCTCATATACATTCCCCTCCACTGGAGGATACCCTCCCCCGCACCCCCGTGTGAGCGCTCTCATATACATCCCCCCTCCACTGGAGGATACCCTCCCCCGCACCCCCGTGTGAGCGCTCTCATATACATCCCCCCTCCACTGGAGGATACCCTCCCCACACCCCTCTGTGAGCGCTCTCATATACATTCCCCCTCCACTGGAGGATACCCTCCCCCGCACCCCTGTGTGAGCTCTCTCATATACATCCCCCTCCACTGGAGGATAACCTCCCCGCACCCCTGTGTGAGCGCTCTCATATACATTCCCCCCCTCCACTGGAGGATAACCTCCCCCGCACCCCTGTGTGAGCGCTCTCATATACATTCCCCCCCTCCACTGGAGGATACCCTCCCCCGCACCCCTGTGTGAGCGCTCTCATATACATTCCCCCCCTCCACTGGAGGATACCCTCCCCCGCACCCCCGTGTGAGCGCTCTCATATACATTCCCCCTCCACTGGAGGATACCCTCCCCCGCACCCCCGTGTGAGCGCTCTCATATACATCCCCCCTCCACTGGAGGATACCCTCCCCACACCCCTCTGTGAGCGCTCTCATATACATTCCCCCTCCACTGGAGGATACCCTCCCCCGCACCCCTGTGTGAGCTCTCTCATATACATCCCCCTCCACTGGAGGATAACCTCCCCGCACCCCTGTGTGAGCGCTCTCATATACATTCCCCCCTCCACTGGAGGATAACCTCCCCCGCACCCCTGTGTGAGCGCTCTCATATACATTCCCCCCCTCCACTGGAGGATACCCTCCCCCGCACCCCTGTGTGAGCGCTCTCATATACATTCCCCTCCACTGGAGGATACCCTCCCCCGCACCCCTGTGTGAGCGCTCTCATATACATTCCCCCTCCACTGGAGGATACCCTCCCCCGCACCCCCGTGTGAGCGCTCTCATATACATCCCCCCTCCACTGGAGGATACCCTCCCCACACCCCTCTGTGAGCGCTCTCATATACATCCCCCCCTCCACTGGAGGATAACCTCCCCCACACCCCTGTGTGAGCGCTCTCATATACATCCCCCCCTCCACTGGAGGATACCCTCCCCCGCACCCCTGTGTGAGCGCTCTCATATACATCCCCCCCTCCACTGGAGGATAACCTCCCCCGCACCCCTGTGTGAGCGCTCCCATATACATTCCCCCCCTCCACTGGAGGATAACCTCCCCCGCACCCCTGTGTGAGCGCTCTCATATACATCCCCCCCTCCACTGGAGGATACCCTCCCCCGCACCCCTGTGTGAGCGCTCTCATATACATCCCCCCTCCACTGGAGGATAACCTCCCCCGCACCCCTGTGTGAGCGCTCTCATATACATCCCCCCCTCCACTGGAGGATACCCTCCCCCGCACCCCTGTGTGAGCGCTCTCATATACATCCCCCCTCCACTGGAGGATAACCTCCCCCGCACCCCTGTGTGAGCGCTCTCATATACATTCCCCCCCCCCCCACTGGAGGATAACCTCCCCCGCACCCCTGTGTGAGCGCTCTCATATACATCCCCCCTCCACTGGAGGATAACCTCCCCCGCACCCCCGTGTGAGCGCTCTCATATACATTCCCCCTCCACTGGAGGATACCCTCCCCCCGCACCCCCGTGTGAGCGCTCTCATATACATTCCCCCTCCACTGGAGGATAACCTCCCCCCGCACCCCCGTGTGAGCGCTCTCATATACATTCCCCCTCCACTGGAGGATAACCTCCCCCGCACCCCGTGTGAGCGCTCTCATATACATCCCCCCCTCCACTGGAGGATACCCTCCCCCGCCCCCCTGTGTGAGCGCTCTCATATACATCCCCCCCTCCACTGGAGGATACCCTCCCCCGCCCCCCTGTGTGAGCGCTCTCATATACATTCCCCCTCCACTGGAGGATAACCTCCCCGCACCCCTGTGTGAGCGCTCTCATATACATTCCCCCCCTCCACTGGAGGATACCCTCCCCCGCCCCCCTGTGTGAGCGCTCTCATATACATTCCCCCTCCACTGGAGGATAACCTCCCCGCACCCCTGTGTGAGCGCTCTCATATACATTCCCCCCCTCCACTGGAGGATACCCTCCCCCGCACCCCTGTGTGAGCGCTCTCATATACATTCCCCCCCTCCACTGGAGGATACCCTCCCCCGCACCCCTGTGTGAGCGCTCTCATATACATTCCCCCCTCCACTGGAGGATAACCTCCCCCGCCCCCCTGTGTGAGCGCTCTCATATACATCCCCCCTCCACTGGAGGATAACCTCCCCCGCCCCCCTGTGTGAGCGCTCTCATATACATCCCCCCTCCACTGGAGGATAACCTCCCCCGCCCCCCTGTGTGAGCGCTCTCATATACATCCCCCCTCCACTGGAGGATAACCTCCCCCGCACCCTGTGTGAGCGCTCTCATATACATTCCCCCCTCCACTGGAGGATAACCTCCCCGGCACCCCTGTGTGAGCGCTCTCATATACATCCCCCCTCCACTGGAGGATACCCCCCCCCGCACCCCTGTGTGAGCGCTCTCATATACATTCCCCCCTCCACTGGAGGATACCCTCCCCGCACCCCTGTGTGAGCGCTCTCATATACATCCCCCTCCACTGGAGGATAACCTCCCCCACACCCCTGTGTGAGCGCTCTCATATACATTCCCCCTCCACTGGAGGATAACCTCCCCCGCCCCCCTGTGTGAGCGCTCTCATATACATCCCCCCTCCACTGGAGGATAACCTCCCCGGCACCCCTCTGTGAGCGCTCTCATATACATTCCCCCCTCCACTGGAGGATAACCTCCCCGGCACCCCTGTGTGAGCGCTCTCATATACATTCCCCCCTCCACTGGAGGATAACCTCCCCGCACCCCTGTGTGAGCGCTCTCATATACATCCCCCCTCCACTGGAGGATACCCTCCCCCGCACCCCTGTGTGAGCGCTCTCATATACATTCCCCCTCCACTGGAGGATAACCTCCCCCGCACCCCTGTGTGAGCGCTCTCATATACATTCCCCCTGCACTGGAGGATAACCTCCCCCGCCCCCCTGTGTGAGCGCTCTCATATACATTCCCCCCTCCACTGGAGGATACCCTCCCCCGCCCCCCTGTGTGAGCGCTCTCATATACATCCCCCCCTCCACTGGAGGATAACCTCCCCCGCCCCCCTGTGTGAGCGCTCTCATATACATCTCCCCCTCCACTGGAGGATAACCTCCCCCGCACCCCTGTAGTAATAACCACATGGACCGTGTCTGACCTCCCCACAAGACCCTCCGCTGCCTCTTACCTCTATGTACAAGTCTCTGAAGAATGCTGGCTTATAACAGAGAGAAAAGCAGCGACCACAACCTGCTCTGTATCTGCTACACTGCAACAGGACCTGTGATGATGTCACTGTCATGTGATCAGTAGGGGCGGAGCTCAGCAGTGGAGGCGGATAGAAATCAGAGGGGGATTATAAATGGTACATACTCCGGGTCACCGTTACTAGTGGAGTACCACAGGGGGCAGTATAGGAGGATCACCATTACTAGTAGGGTACCACAGGGGGCAGTATTGGGCCATATTCCCTTTAATATATTTAGTAATGACCTGTTAGGATTGTGCAGTAAAATATCAATATTTGCAGATGAAACTAGACAAAAGTATGTAAAGAAAATAACACAAGAGAGAACAGAAGGAGATTGCAGGAGGATCTGGATAAGTTGATTGGTTGAGGAAAAATAAAACACAGAGCGCCCCTTAGGGGCATGAGTGATATGATGGGAGATGCACTCAGGGATGCATGCTGGTCTGAGCTTCTCTCCGACATATAGGCCAGTGATTGGGATCGGTGCGCCGGCCTCGCTGCGCTGAATAACCAATGGCTGTTATAATTAGGAGGATGTGCAGCGCCCCAGATGGGACATAGAATCCTAGGATGGTAGAGCTGGAAGGGATCTGCAGCGTCATCGGGTCCAACCCCCTGCTCAGTGCAGGATCATGAATGGTAAGAGTGTGAGACGGCCGCCGTGACACCAGTTTAGCCATCACCAGTGTTTCCCAAATAGCAGCGTCTGCAGTGGAGTAAATGGCTAATGATGACTTGTGATGGGTCTTGTCGTGACGCCAGTGTACAACACAGGAGTTGGTAGTAAGGTGACCAAGATGGAAACACTTCACTAATTTTCACCCAATGGATTATTTAACAGTTTCTCCTTTTTACAAGAAGCGACATAAAGGTTTTCTTCACAGTCACACAGCGGTCACACAGATTGCTTAAACAACTGCAGGAAGTGCATTACGATTATGTCTCAGCAGTTATGCATTAATTATTAAACTACCTGTGAATTCCCCCTGTGGTACATTATAAGTCCGAGCCTGCAGATATCCCTACTGTATCCCTCCTACTAAGCAAGCTAAGCTAGTTAACAAGCAGCAGTTCGCCCAGTCCAGTACTGCAATGAACTCCCACTCTCATGAACCCAGCAGCCCACAAGGCACATCCTCAGAGGGGAACGCACCAGTTTCACCTCCTGTACCCGGCCCAACCATCGCTGACGTACTTAAGGCAATCATGGAGTCCCGCTCTGCCCTCACTGAGAAAATTGATGCCCTATAGTCAAACTTTAGCTTGCTGATGATGAACGTTCAAACGCTGCAGGAATGCACGGCCGAGATTCAGACCCGAGTATCTAACCTGGAGGACATCACTACACCGCTCTCAGACCAGCTGCAAACACCTAGCTCCAGCTTTACAGCGCAGCAGAAGATAGATGACACGGAGAATTGGCTCCACCGCTGTAACCTCAGATTTATAGGACTGCCGGAGGGAGCAGAAGGCAAAAATCCACATATTTACCTGGAATCGCTTCTCAAGCAGACATACAGCTCAGACGCTCCGTCACCTCTATTCTGTGATGAAAGGGCTCGCCATATTCCATCTAGAGCCCCACCGCCTGGAGGCCCTCCGCATACTTTCATTTCCAAACTTCTCAACTACAGACAGAGAGAAAATCCTAGAACTCAATACCATGAAGGATCCGCTGAGGGTGGAAGGGCAATCAGTCCGTATTTTCCCAGACTTTTCTCTGGAGGTGCAAGAGAGGCGGCGAAAGTTCACAGAGGCAAACAAAATACTGCCTCTAGACAGCTTGTCTATGTCATGTTGTATCCTGCTAGGCTAAAGGTGATCAAGAACAATCGCTCTTACTTTTTCCAGAGTCCGGTAGAGGTCCTAAATTGGCTTGAACAACACTGAATCCTGTCTTTGAGACACTAAAACTTCTTGAAGTGGCCAACCCAGGGGCGTAACTATAGAGGATGCAGGGGATGCGGTTGCACCCGGGCCCAGGAGCCTTAGGGGGCCCATAAGGCCTCTCTTCTCCATATAGGGAGCCCAGTACTATGAATAAAGCATTATAGTTGGGGGCCCCGTTACAGGTTTTGCATTGGGGCCTCGGAGCTTCAAGTTACGCCTCTTGGCCAACCCATTAATCCTCTTATGCTGTAACTACTGAAGGAGAGTTAAAACCCCTTCCTTATAACCGGGCATATACAAGATATGGTGGAACAGCCCACACCTACATGATTTTGTCTCTATTCTTTCGCAGGGGATTCTATGACTACTTTTGTTTTCTCTGTCTTAAGTTTTCCTTTAAGTTCTTGGAGGGCAGGCTTCATACCCCTTAAAAGTTTCAAGTTATGGGATCTCAACCTGTCTTGAGTTCGGGGGGATGGGTAGGGGTTCTTGTTAGGGTTTCTAAGTATAAGCAGTCTGCTTTTTTCCACTTCATTTTGGGTTTTTTCTGGCGCAACTCTTCCCTAGGAGTTATGTGGTTGTTCTTTGCAAACAATGTCAAACTTTATTGCAATGGCTAGTGTGTATCACAAACTGGTCTCTTGGAAAGTTAGAGGCTTGAGATCTAAATCTAACAAAGCCTTGGCTTTCAACTTTCTCAAGATTGACTCCCCCCATATAACACTATTTTAGGAAACGCATCTGTGGGGCCCAAGAATACTAGCACTTAAATGGGTCACTATTAGAGATGAGCGAGCACCAAAATGCTCGGGTGCTCGTTACGCACTTTTCGCGATGCTCGAGGGTTCGTTTCGAGTAACGAACCCCATTGAAGTCAATGGGCGACCCGAGCATTTTTGTATTTCGCCGATGCTCGCTAAGGTTTCCTTGTGTGAAAATCTGGGCAATTCAAGAAAGTGATGGGAACGACACAGCAACGGATTGGGCAGGCGAGGGGCTACATGTTGGGCTGCATCTCAAGTTCACAGGTCCCACTATTAAGCCACAATAGCGGCAAGAGTGGGGCCCCCCCCTCCCAAAAACTTTTACTTCTGAAAAGCCCTCATTAGCATGGCATACCTTTGCTAAGCACCACACTACCTCCAACAAAGCACAATCACTGTCTGCATGACACTCCACTGCCACTTCTCCTGGGTTACATGCTGCCCAACCGCCCCCCCCCTCCCCCCCACAGCGCACACCAAAGTGTCCCTGCGCAGCCTTCAGCTGCCCTCATGCCACACCACCCTCATGTCTATTTAGAAGTGCGTCTGCCATGAGGAGGAACCGCAGGCACACACTGCAGAGGGTTGGCACGGCTAGGCAGCGACCCTCTTTAAAAGGGGCGGGGCGATAGCCCACAATGCTGTACAGAAGCAATGAGAAATATAATCCTGTGCCACCGCCATCAGGAGCTTCACACATGGGCATAGCAATGGGGAACCTATGTGCCACACACTATTCATTCTGTCAAGGTGTCTCTGCATGCCCCAGTCAGACCGGGCTTTTTTACTCATAGACACAGGCAGGTACAACTCCCTATTGTGAAGTCCCTGTCGACCGACAGCATGGGTGGCTCCCTGGAACCCACCGGCGATACACAAAAATATCCCATTGCATTGCCCAACACAGCTGAGGTAGTAATGTCGTGCTTTTAATGTAGGTGGGCTTCGGCCCACACTGCATGCCCCAGTCTGACTGGGGTTCTTTACAAGTGGAAACAGATGCATTTATAATTCCCTGTGGACCCACAGCATGGGTGGGTGCCAGGAAGCCACCGGCGGTACATAGAAATATCCCATTGCATTGCCCAACACAGCTGAGGTAGTAATGTCGTGCTTAATGCAGGTGGGCTTCGGCCCACACTGCATGCCCCAGTCAGACTGGGGTTCTTTACAAGTGGACACATGTAGGTTAAACTCCATGTGCACCTACAGCATGGGTGGCTCCCTGGAACCCACCGGCGATACACAAAAATATCCCATTGCATTGCCCAACACAGCTGAGGTAGTAATGTCGTGCTTAATGCAGGTGGGCTTCGGCCCACACTGCATGCCCCAGTCTGACTGGGGTTCTTTACAAGTGGAAACAGATGCATTTATAATTCCCTGTGGACCCACAGCATGGGTGGGTGCCAGGAAGCCACCGGCGGTACATAGAAATATCCCATTGCATTGCCCAACACAGCTGAGGTAGTAATGTCATGCTTAATGCAGGTGGGCTCCGGCCAACACTGCATGCCCCAGTCAGACTGGTAATATGTACCTTAACAGTAACCGCGTTGGTGGTAATGTGGTGGTGACTGCGGACCTAGTAGCGCGGTTTTATTTTGTTGGTTTTCGGAATGTGGCCAGGATTAAGTGGGCCGTGGCGGGGGATGTTTTGGAGGCACTACGTGTCCTCTCCACGTGTCCGTGGTTATATGCACCTTAACAGTAACAGCGTTGGTGGGAAATGGCCTCGCCGCCATCATGTCTTTGGGAAGCCTCTGTTTCCACACCCCAGAGACATACCATTAGCAGCGGTATAGGCAGAGCCCAGAATTAGTAACATTTCAGCCGTAGCATTAGCGACAGGCCCCACTAACATATCACTAGAAGCATTATAGGGGGAGCACAGTCTTAGTTCCATTTCAGTAATAGTAGCAGCCTACACAG
Organism: Eleutherodactylus coqui; assembly: GCF_035609145.1. Lineage (NCBI taxonomy): Eukaryota > Metazoa > Chordata > Amphibia > Anura > Eleutherodactylidae > Eleutherodactylus > Eleutherodactylus coqui. The sequence continues at coordinate 41,015,848 of NC_089837.1, forward strand.
GCCCCAGTAACAATTCCGAAGCAGCAGTATAGTGGGAGCGCAGTCTTCGTTCCATTTCAGTAATAGTAGCAGCCTACACAGGCCCCAGGAACAATTCCGAAGCAGCAGTATAGGAGGAGCATAGTCTTAGTTCCATTTAAGTCATTGTAGCAGCCTACACAGGCCCCAGGAACAATTCCGAAGCAGCAGTATAGGAGGAGCATAGTCTTAGTTCCATTTAAGTCATTGTAGCAGCCTACACAGGCCCCAGGAACAATTCCGAAGCAGCAGTATAGTGGGAGCGCAGTCTTAGTTCCATTTCAGTAGCTGCAGTATAGCCAAGGCCCAAGTTACATTTATGTAGCTAAAGTGTAGGCCAACCCCACACACACTTCTGTACCATGAGTGCAGGCGAAGAACATACAAATTGCTATGATTACACTGTAGGTGAGGGCCCCAAGACATTGGTGTACCAACAGTACTAATGTACCTCAGTAAAAATTGGCCATGCCCAACCAAGATGGCAGGTGAAACCCATTAATCGCTTTGGTTAATGTGGCTTAAGTGGTAACTAGGCCTGGAGGCAGCCCAGTTTAACTAAAAATTGGTTCAAGTTAAAGTTTCAACGCTTTTAAGAGCATTGAAACATATAAAAATTGTTTAGAAAAATTAGATGAGTGAGCCTTGTGGCCCTAAGAAAAATTGCCCGTTCAGCGTGATTACGTGAGGTTTCAGGAGGAGGAGCAGGAGGAGGAGGAGGAATATTAGACACACATTGATGAAGCAGAAATGTCCCCATTTTGGATGGTGAGAGAGAACGTAGCTTCCATCCGCGGGTGCAGCCTACGTATTGCTTACGTATCGCTGCTGTCCGCTGGTGGAGAAGAGAAGTCTGGGGAAATCCAGGCTTTGTTCATCTTGATGAGTGTTAGCCTGTCGGCACTGTCGGTTGACAGGCGGGTACGCTTATCTGTGATGATTCCCCCAGCCGCACTAAACACCCTTTCCGACAAGACGCTAGCCGCAGGACAAGCAAGCACCTCCAGGGCATACAGCGCTAGTTCAGGCCACGTGTCCAGCTTCGACACCCAGTAGTTGTAGGTGGCAGAGGCGTCACGGAGGACGGTCGTGCGATCGGCTACGTACTCCCTCACCATCCTTTTACAGTGCTCCCGCCGACTCAGCCTTGACTGGGGAGCGGTGACACAGTCTTGCTGGGAAGCCATAAAGCTGTCCAGGCCCTTAAAGACTGTTGCACTGCTTGGGCTGTACATGCTGCTCGATCTCCGCACCTCCCCTGCTACCTGGCCCTCGGAACTGCGCCTTCTGCCACTAGCGCTGTCGGATGGGAATTTTACCATCAGCTTGTCCGCCAGGGTCCTGTGGTATAGCAACACTCTCGAACCCCTTTCCTCTTCGGGAATGAGAGTGGGAAGGTTCTCCTTATAGCGTGGGTGGAGCAGTGTGTACACCCAGTAATCCGTAGTGGCCAGAATGCGTGTAACGCGAGGGTCACGAGAAAGGCATCCTAACATGAAGTCAGCCATGTGTGCCAGGGTACCTGTACGCAACACATGGCTGTCCGCACTAGGAAGATCACTTTCAGGATCCTCCTCCTCAGGCCATACACGCTGAAATGATGACAGGCAAGCAGCATGGGTACCGTCAGCAGTGGGCCAAGCTGTCTCTTCCCCCTCCTCCTCATCCTCCTCATGCTCCTCCTCCTCCTCCTGAACGCGCTGAGATATAGACAGGAGGGTGCTCTGACTATCCAGCGACATACTGTCTTCCCCCGACTCTGTTTCCGAGCGCAAAGCGGCTGCCTTTATGGTTTGCAGGGAACTTCTCAAGATGCATAGCAGAGGAATGATGACGCTAATGATTGCAGCATCGCCGCTCACCACCTGGGTAGACTCCTCAAAGTTTCGAAGGACCTGGCAGATGTCTGCCAACCAGGCCCACTCTTCTGAAAAGAATTGAGGAGGCTGACTCCCACTGCGCCGCCCATGTTGGAGTTGGTATTCCACTATAGCTCTACGCTGCTCATAGAGCCTAGCCAACATGTGGAGCGTAGAGTTCCACCGTGTGGGCACGTCGCACAGCAGTCGGTGCACTGGCAGATTAAACCGATGTTGCAGGGTGCGCAGGGTGGCAGCGTCCGTGTGGGACTTGCAGAAATGTGCGCAGAGCCGGCGCACCTTTACGAGCAGGTCTGACAAGCGTGGGTAGCTTTTCAGAAAGCGCTGAACCACCAAATTAAAGACGTGGGCCAGGCATGGCACGTGCGTGAGGCTGCCGAGCTGCAGAGCCGCCACCAGGTTACGGCCGTTGTCACACACGACCATGCCCGGTTGGAGGCTCAGCGGCGCAAGCCAACGGTCGGTCTGCTCTGTCAGACCCTGCAGCAGTTCGTGGGCCGTGTGCCTCCTATCTCCTAAGCTGAGTAGTTTCAGCACGTCCTGCTGACGCTTGCCCACCGCTGTGCTGCCACGCCGCGCGACACCGACTGCTGGCGACGTCCTGCTGCTGCTGACACATCTAGATTGCGAGACAGAGGAGGAGGAGGAGGAGGGTGCTTTAGTGGAGGAAGCATACACCGCCGAAGATACCACCACCGAGCTGGGGCCCGCAATTCTGGGGGTGGGTAGGACGTGAGCGGTCCCAGGCTCTGACTTTGTCCCAGCCTCCACTAAATTCACCCAATGTGCCGTCAGGGAGATGTAGTGGCCCTGCCCGCCTGTGCTTGTCTACATGTCCGTAGTTAAGTGGACCTTGCCACTAACCGCATTGGTGAGGGCGCGTACAATGTTGCGGGAGACGTGGTCGTGCAGGGCTGGGACGGCACATCGGGAAAAGTAGTGGCGACTGGGAACTGAGTAGCGCGGGGCCGCCGCCGCCATCATAGCTTTAAAAGCCTCCGTTTCCACAACCCTATACGGCAGCATCTCAAGGCTGATAAATTTGGCTATGTGGATGGTTAACGATTGAGCGTGCGGGTGCGTGGCGGCGTACTTGCGCTTGCGCTCCAACACTTGCGCTAGCGACGGCTGGACTGTGCGGTGCGAGACATTGGTGGATGGGGCCGAGGACAGCGGAGGTGAGGGTGTGGGTGCAGGCCAGGAGACGGTAGTGCCTGTGTCCTGAGAGGGGGGTTGGAGCTCAGTGGCAGGTTGGGGCACAGGGGGAGAGGCAGCGGTGCAAACCGGAGGCGGTGAACGGCCTTCGTCCCACCTTGTGGGGTGCTTGGCCATCATATGTCTGCGCATGCTGGGGGTGGTGAGGCTGTTGGTGGTGGCTCCCCGGCTGATCTTGGCGCGACAAAGGTTGCACACCACTGTTCGTCGGTCGTCAGGCGTCTCTGTGAAAAACTGCCAGACCTTAGAGCACCTCGGCCTCTGCAGGGTGGCATGGCGCGAGGGTGCGCTTTGGGAAACAGTTGGTGGATTATTCGGTCTGGCCCTGCCTCCACCCCTGGCCACCGCACTGCCTCTTGCAACCTGCCCTGCTGCTGCCCTTGCCTGCCCCTCTGAAGACCTGTCCTGAGTAGGCGTTGCACACCAGGTGGGGTCAGTCACCTCATCGTCCTGCTGCTCTTCCTCCGAATCCTCTGTGCGCTCCTCCCTCGGACTTACTGCCCTTACTACTACCTCACTGCAAGACAACTGTGTCTCATCGTCATCGTCCTCCTCACCCACTAAAAGGTCTTGAGACAGTTGCCGGAAGTCCCCAGCCTCATCCCCCGGACCCCGGGAACTTTCCAATGGTTATGCATCAGTGACGATAAACTCCTCTGGTGGGAGAGGAACCACTGCTGCCCAATCTGAGCAGGGGCCCGAGAACAGTTCCTGGGAGTCTTCCCGCTCCTGAGCATGTGTCATTGTAGTGGAGTGAGGAGGCTGGGAGGAAGGAGGAGCAGCAAACAGAGGATTCGGATCTGCAGCACTGGACGGCGCAGAACTCTGGGTGGATGATAGCTTGCTCGAAGCACTTTCTGCCATCCACGACAGGACCTGCTCACACTGCTCATTTTCTAATAAAGGTCTCCCGCGTGGACCCATTAATTGGGCGATGAATGTGGGGACGCCAGAAACGTGCCTCTCTCCTAATCGCGCAGCAGTCGGCTGCGACACACCTGGATCAGGAGCTCGGCCTGTGCCCACACCCTCACTTGGGCCTACGCGTCCTCGGCCGCGTCCACGTCCTCTAGGTCTACCCCTACCCCTCAGCATGCTGTATTACCAGTGATTTCCAAGCCAGGAAAGAAATTGGCGCAAGCCTGCAGCCAAAATAGAATTTTTTCCCTTGTTTTTCAAAGGACAAGCCACACTGCGTGTATTCAATGAATACTACTAAATTTAATAACTGTGTTGTGGCCCTGAAAATGTGTCACAGAACTGCAGTGATGCAAAGTTATTCGCTCCAGCAGATCAGGGATTTCCCATGCAGGAAAGAAATTGGCGCAAGCCTGCAGCCAAAATAGAATTTTTTCCCTTGTTTTTCAAAGGACAAGCCACACTGCGTGTATTCGATGAATACTACTAAGTTTAATAACTGTGTTGTGGCCCTGCAAATGTGTCAGAGAACTGCAGTGATGAAAAGTTATTCGCTACAGCAGATCAGGGATTTCCCATGCAGGAAAAAAATTGGCGCAAGCCTGCAGTAAAACGTAGCTGGCTGCGTCTGATTTTTTTTAACGTTCTGCATGCAGCACACACGTACCCAGAGCCCTGAGGACTGTCAGAGGCAGGCGAAATATAATTTTTTCCCTTGTTTTTCAAAGGACAAGCCACACTGCATGTATTCAATGAATACTACTAAGTTTAATAACTGTGTTGTGGCCCTGAAAATGTGTCACAGAACTGCAGTGATGCAAAGTTATTCGCTCCAGCAGATCAGGGATTTCCCATGCAGGAAAGAAATTGGCGCAAGCCTGCAGCCAAAATAGAATTTTTTCCCTTGTTTTTCAAAGGACAAGCCACACTGCGTGTATTCGATGAATACTACTAAGTTTAATAACTGTGTTGTGGCCCTGCAAATGTGTCAGAGAACTGCAGTGATGCAAAGTTATTCGCTCCAGCAGATCAGGGATTTCCCATGCAGGAAAAAAATTGGCGCAAGCCTGCAGTAAAACGTAGCTGGCTGCCTCTGATTTTTTTTAACGTTCTGCATGCAGCACACACGTACCCAGAGCCCTGAGGACTGTCAGAGGCAGGCGAAATATAATTTTTTCCCTTGTTTTTCAAAGGAAAAGCCACACTGCGTCTATTCAATGAATAATGTATGTCTTCTGGCCCTGCCTACACAATTCTATCCCTGTAGTATTAATGCTGGGTGCAATGGTCTGCACAGCCGGTTTTGAGAAAGAAAAAAAAAATATGCAACACTGCTAACAGCAGCCTGGACAGTACTGCACACGGATAGAGGTGGCCCTAGAAAGGACCGTTGGGGTTCTTGAAGCCTACACTCACTGCTAACACTCTCCCTGCCTAACCACCACTTCTGTCCCTATTGCAGGGCGCAATGCTCTGCAGATCCAATTTTGAAAAAAAAAATAAAAAAAAATACAGTGCTAACACAGTACTGCACACTATTAGATGTGGCCCTGAGAAGGACCGTTGGGGTTCTTGAAGCCTACACTAACTCCTAACGCTCTCCCTACAGCAGCTCCAGCACGATACCACTGTCCCTCAGCTAACTCACAAGGCATCTGAGCCGAGCCGCGGGAGGGGCCGATTTTTATACTCGGGTGACATCAGATCTCCCCAGCCACTCACAGCAGGGGGGTGGTATAGGGCTTGAACGTCACAGGGGGAAGTTGTAATGCCTTCCCTGTCTTTCAATTGGCCAGAAAAGCGCGCTAACGTCTCAGAGAGGAAACTGAAAGTAACCGGAACACCGCGTGGTACTCGTTACGAGTAACGAGCATCCCCAACACCCTAATATTCGCACGAATATCAAGCTCGGACGAGTACGTTCGCTCATCTCTAGTCACTATAGGCTCTGCGGACCACACTACCTACTCCGATAATGTTGGAGGAGCCAGTGTCCTGGTGGCCAAGTTTGCACAGTTTGTTTTCCGACAGATCCATATAGACCATGGGGATGTCTTTTGACCGTTCGGGGTACCTTTCATGGCCGGCCCCTCATGATAATGTTCAATTTACCACCCCTGCCGATATTAAAGTCCTCCATGAAGTGATGGCACAGGTGGTTTTGCTTCAGCCTGCACCAATAATATTTGCATGGCACTTTAATCTTATTTTAGATCCAGTCCGGGACCGCTTTACTCCAGCTACCTCAGGATCGGCCCGGCTACCAGCGTGGGCTCAGACCTACTTGCTGCAGGAAATAAGGCACCTGTGGCACCCGCATGACACCACCTACTCATGTCACTTCCTGGCATAGAATGCCTTTTCCAGCATAGATCTAGGTTTTGGTTCCCCAGACTGTCTTCCCATGGTGCGTGATGTATCCTATCTGCCTAGAGGCATCTCAGATCATTCTAACAGGTCCTTGACCTTAAACTGGAGGGTAGCCACCCTCTGTGGAGACTTAGTCCCCTATGGCTGGCACAAAAGAAGTGCATGAGTATGATGAGCAAGAGATGGGAATGTACCGGGAAGTCAAGAGGGGACTGCCTCAGACCTAGTTGTATGGGATGCTTTCACGTCTGCCATAGCTGAGTATAGAAAGTCCCTGCGGCCCACCCGGTTACACTTGGAACACCGCCTTGTTGCTGTAGAGGCCAGGCACATCGCAGATCCTTCCCTGGAAGGTCACTTAGACCTAAACATTCTATGATGGGAATATAAATTGCTATTAGCTGAATACACAAAAATCTTTCTTTTTCTCCAGACTTCAGGTCTTTGACCAGGGGGATAAGAATAGTCACCTGCTGGCCTATTTGACCAGGGAGGTCCAGTCATTGCCACCAATTGCAGTGGTGGGATGCTTCAGGTGCCCTGATAAATGACCCACAACTCATTAATCACACGTTTGCCCATTTTTATAGGAACCTATACACTTCCAAACTTATCTGTTCTGATGAACAGGTAACAGACTATCTTGATAATATCTTCTTTCCTATGCCGAGCCAGTCCAGTACAGCCTATCTGGATGGGGTCCTGATTATAGATGAAATAACGGATGCCATCGAGTTGCTCCCCAATAGGGAATCCCCAGGCGTAGATGGGCTTCCTGGGGAGTGATATAAAAAGAATGCAGATTTCCTGGTCCCCGGCTGCTAACGTTATACAACTCGATCCTGCAAGATAATGCCTAACTAAATACCATGCACAAGGCCCTAATTGTCATGATTCCTAAAGCCGGAAAAAATCCTGCAGGTTGTGGCTCCTATTAGCCCATCTCACTCCTTTCTTGCAAAAATACTGGACGACGTGCATCAACTCGGTCCTTAGAGAGATCATATGTGTTGACCAGTCTGGCTTCATGCCTTGCAAAATTAAAGACAAGAATCTGACATATTAGCACACTAACCATGGGAGGTGCACCTTGGTGTTTATAGATCAGGCAAAAGCCTTCGACTCAATAGAGTGGAAATACTTGTGGGCAGTGATGCAACGGTTTGGATTTGGGCCAACGTTTAGTAAATGGGTAAAATCCTGTATGACTCTCCGATGGTCAATATTAAAACCAATGTCCATGATTCAGCTCAGTTCCCTCTCGGTAGAGGCACACGACAGGGCTGCCCTCTGTCTCCGGCCTTGTTTGCCCTTGCTATAGAGCCCCTTGCATTCCAGGTCTTGACATCATCGCAATTATGAAGAGCACATAGCACTGTATGCGGATAACACCCTTATCTTTCTCCAGGATCCGGAGCCTTCTCTTGACTCCACACTTACCATTTTTGATGCATTTGGCTTACACTCTGGCATTAGGTTTAATTGGGACAAAACCCACCGTGTTGCAGTGGACTCGGCGGCGGCCGAGCTTCCCCTGCCCGCCCCACTGGGCAGCTCAGATAACTTATCTGGGTATAAGGGTGTCAGTGGAGGTCTCTGCCTTTTAGGACCTTAATCTAGCCTCCCTTCTGGATTAAGCGTCAGGAATGGAAACACGCTGGGCTTCTCTTCCATTTACCCTAGTAGGCAGAATTAATTTGATAAAAATGAAACTGCTGCCGAAACTGGAGACCCTGTGCCTCCTGATGAGTTGGGGAGCATAGGAGTAGCGTTAGGGGTTGCTGGGGTCACTGGGGGCCCCGAGGCTGCCCTCCGCCATACCCACATGCACATTCAGTGCATTAATGGCTGGCCGTTATGTGTGCAGCATGATTCCAATCAGACTGCAGGCAGAATGGCCAGCCCGAGTGTAGCCTGGCAGAGCAGGGGGGGAGGAGGAGGAGGGAGGAAGTCACATGGGCCTGCAGGGCACAGTGATCATGTGCTGCCCCCTGCTGAACGTGGAGCTGCAGTGTCTGCCTCTTCTGCTGCTGTGAGATGGAGAAGTCTTCCGGCCTGGGTTAAGTGTATATATGTGTGTATCTATCTAATCTATCTCTGGCATAAGTTATACATCTCCCTGGATTTACTGTATTCACACTTTACACACAATTAAAAAAATGCATCAAAACCACATGCAGTTTTTACTTGTGTCTGCAGCTCCTTAATACCGTACGCGGTCTTTAAATACTGCATGTAGGTTTTTTATGTGTTTTTCTTTATAAAGTACAACAAAAACATGACCCCCCTAAGGCCGCTCTCACACGTGTTCAGAAAACGCAGCTTGTAATCATGGCATTTTTACCAGAATTTCAAGCAGCGTTTTCGAACACAGGTTACAGCGTTTGACAGCAATTTTTAATGCACCCCATCATTGTGATGGGTGATGAGATGTGTTAAAAACCACGAAAACGCGAAAATAGAAAAGACAGCTCTCGAAAATCACAGCGTTAGGGACACCGTGTTCCAGCGTAGATTTGAGTAAGCTCATTAAAATCTCTGGGAGTGTTGTACCGTGGTTAGTACGGCGCTCTGGACACCGCGCTAATAGCGGTAAAAAGCGGTGTGTGTGAGAGTGGCCTGCGGGGCTACGAACAAATTTTCATGTGCAGGAAATGCGTCAGGTTTGGAAAGATTATGCCAAGGGGCAGATCATGTTTGCAGCACGATCTAGATATGGGTACGGGGGAGTGTGGGGTAGAGGCCCAAGGGAGGGGGGCCCGAGCTGAACTTTTGCACCCGGGCCCCTGAGCCCTTAGATACGCCCCTGTTGGGGAGGTTTAGCCTTACCCTACTTCTACTACTATCTGGCCAGTCAATTGGTGTATGCTGGGTGGTGGTTGTGTTTGTGAGACAAGCCGGTGGTTGGCCTGAGGCGCAGGGTGGTGCGCCCTGACCAGAGTCTGAGAGGTTTGCTGATGCACAGCCCTTCCTCTTCTTTTGTCCCCCTATCAGTTCCAATGCTGGCCACACTCAATGTGTGGCACAGGGCCTTGCAGCTGATCCCTATAGAGAAAATCATGTGTTCCCCACATCCTTCCTTGTGGAATAATCCATACCTGCTGCAAATGCAATGCTTCACAAAATCTGCATTCTGGAAATTTTGCGGGGTGAATGTCCTATCTGACAGTCAGTGAGGGCATCATCTGCACTTCCCTACAACTGCAGATAAATCATAACCTGCCTGAACATTCTTACTTTAGATACTACCAGCTAAGACATATAATCAGGGCCCAGTTTTAGGGCCTTTTCATACCACTGTCCCTCACTCAGTTGGAGGACCTAGTGCAGATATGTAGCCTTGTGCAGCCACTGTCTAGCTACTATGACCAGTTAATACAGCATCTTGCCCCAGAGAGAGAGAAGGCCACCCAAAAGTGAGTCAAGGATATTCCTGATCTGCTATTGGGGGAAGATGGAGACATACTAGCAGGTTCTAGCCTTCTGATTAGCACTCGAAACAGACTTATTCAGGTCAAGTTCATGCACCGTATATACTACATTCCCTCTAGACTGCACGTTATGGGTTTACCTCTCCTCGCGATTTGCCCACAAAGCTTAATCACTGATGAGACCATTATGCATATGTTCTGAGAATGTGGGGTCTTGCGAGACTACTGGAGGGACGTTCTCATATTTATGGAATCTCACCTGGGGGTGCGAGGATCATGCGTTCTTGGGCTTGTTGGAGACCTACCAGTGACTGCGGCAAGCCACACCTTATATAAATGACTTTATGTCAAAAAAGTAATATTGTTAAATTGGAAATACCCTGGGAGGCCAACCAGGAACACACAGATCCAGGTGGTAAACTGCAACCGTAACAGAGATTTCTGTCTGGGAATTATGAGGAGTGAATACCCGCTTGATCTACCACCCAAGCTTAATTTTTTCTTTTTAAGTTGATTTTGAAGAGTCGCACTGTGTTGTGGAGGGGAGTATGGGGCAGGCTGATTTAGTATTGCTATAGTCTTCCTTTTTCAATTATTCTTGGATTTCAGATCGGGGAGGCCTTTTCTATGGATCTCCCCATTATTAATAATGGATAAAGTGAGAATAAAAATGCATAGTCAAGTGTTATAATCTATGAGGAAGGTACGCACATATACAAATCATTATCATTCTTCTGTTTTCATGTTCTATGTTGCACCAGTATGATGTGCACTTTTTGTGCCTGCTGTTTTTGTTTATCTATTTTGGCTAAATAAAAAGTACCTATGAGAGGACAGCCTTTATTAAGAGGAGGCTTTATCCGGTTGTATTGACTATGGTGCTGACTTCTACGGTAACCCTTCTGTCGGAACCAGGTGCTCGATCTTGAGCTGACTCGCCCAAGGTGAATACACCAGGGCTCAGATGCTTCGCCTCTCAGTTACAGGCTCCCTTTGGACTCCAGATGGAAGAAGGGATCCTGCACTTCCTTCCTCACAGCTGCTCACCCGCTTCGGGATCTCTCTACCATCTATTCCTCGCTCAGTCTCCACTCCCCGTCTTCTCCTCACCGCTGCTCTCACTAACTCTTCTCAAGTGCGTCTGCTCTGTACTCCATCCATTAACTAAGTACGCACTTCCTGTGCAGAACTTCAACCTCGCTCTCTCCTCTGATCATGGACCACCTCTCAGTGTCACCCCACTGTCTCTCAGCCAATCTGGGAGGCCGCCTCCTCCTCATGAAGACTGACCAATGAGAGTTAGAACTCCTGGCAGCCAATGGGAAAGAGGCTGGTTGCCAGGTAGATTAGAACTAACCTCTTTAGTGGGCAGATTAAACTGTAGTTAACCATTTCAAGCCCATGATAAATGTTTGAATAGCTTTTAATATAGCGATAGCGCTGTGTAGGACCCCTCTGGCTCATTATATATTAGTGGAGGTTTAGAAAACAAACAGCCCCCAGCGTGACCTTATTGGTTAGAAATAGTGCCTTACAGTCAGGGGTGATAATAAGACTTTCTTTATTGATACCAGCAAGGTAATGTATTCTGATACAACATGTCTCTGCAGATAATAGTACATCTACTGCTTACATCACAATATAGAAGGCTACAAAAAGAAGAGGCATGATGGGAAAAGAAAAAAACAGGGCATGAAAAACAGAGAATATTTCAAGCGATCTTCCAATCCAGAGTCCAAAAGGATGTAGAATACCTGCCGATCTCCTTACTATCTCTGCTGGTTCAGGGTCCCGATTTTAGTCATCCAAGATAGCTACCATGTTTCCCCCAAAATAATACACTGCCGTATGCGGTATTAAAATCTGGGTTTAAGTTCACATGTAGAGATGGGCGAGTATACTCGCTAAGGCACATTACTTGAGCGAGTAGTGCCTTAGCCGAGTATCTCCCCGCTCGTCTCTAAAGATTTGGGGGCCGGCGTGGGTGACAGGCGAGTTGCGTTGGGGAGCGTCCGGGGGGGGGGGGGGGGGGGGGGTGAGAGAGATATATTTTTTTAATACATATCGATAAATGAACAAGGCCTCGCGGTTCCCAACAAGAATCGTGTAGTCTAAACAGCCTGCATGAGCGCCAACAAGTGGGTGATGACATCACCAACCCATTCGCTCGGGCACACGAGAATCGTGCATTTCTCGTTTTGTCTAAAATGAGCTTTATACCTACAATACATCATGGATCCAGATAGCAGTTGACCCCAGGGTAACTATAAACTCTTACTAACTGTTCAATGTCTGTGAATAACCTGAAGCATTCGATTTTTTTTCTTTAGTGTTTAGTCCACCTAAAATAGGAATATCAACTTTTTTCTATGAAATCTCTCATATAAGTTTTCAAAATTTAATTTCCTTTAAAACAAATTTCACATAAAAACGTCTCCTCCACTTTGTGACATCCATGATTAGTCCCTTGTTTGGCATTAATAGTAAACATTTCCTATGTTCTACACATTAAAATGAAATCACTTTTGTGTGATTTCCCTGATCTGTAACAAGATTTGTTTTTCGTGTAAAACATTTCCCGCATTCTCAATATGAAAGGTCTTCTACCCTGTGTGAATTCTCTGATGTATAAGAAGACGTTTTCTTTCCATAAAACATTTGCCACAATCAGAACATGTAAATGCCTTCTCTACTGTGTGAATTCTCTGATGTATACGAAGGCGTTTTCTTTCCATAAAACATTTGCCACAATTAGAACATGTAAACTGCTGCTCTACTGTGTGAATTTTCTCATGTCTAACAAGATCGGATTTCATCTTGAAACATTTCCCACATTCTGAACATGAAAATGGCTTCTCCCCTGTGTGAATTCTCTGATGTGTAAGAAGATTACTTTTATTTGCAAAACCCTTCCCACATTCTGAACATGAATATGGCTTCTCTCCAGTGTGAATTCTCGCATGTAAAACTAGATTTCTTTTTCTTGAAAAACATTTCCCACATTCTGAACATGAATATGGCTTCTCTTCTGTTCCAGTTCTTTTGTGTGTCAAAAGACCTGAGCTTTTTGTAAACAGTTTTCCACATTGAAGACTGTTATCCCCGGTGTGACCTGTACTTGTAGTAAAATTCTGGGATCGATCAGGAGAAGGTTCCTCGTGATAAGGGGGATTATATGATAGATCTGTACTGTTACATACTGGCTGAACATTAACGGTAATGAGGTTTTCTCCTGGAAAGTGCTGCACAATATCTTCATCTTCTGCTGTATAATTTAGCGATGACATGAAGTTTCCATCAAAGTCCTCAATGGGATTTTCTGTTAGGATTAAATTTTGAGTCAGTTTTTTTTTCAGCTGCAAAAAGTAGCCAAATATATAAAATTCTTACTAGGAAGGAAAAAGACCTGCAGTTTTTAATACAGTATTTTAAGTCAAAACCAGGAGTAGATCCAGGAAGACGATGTATAAATCCTCCTTTTATCTTCGTTCTATATTTCCCCATTCCCTTTGAATCATTAAAATTTATTTTTTTTTTAAACTATAAAAATTGCCCCCAAAACTGCATGTGTGTTTCCAGTCTTATAGGGCTTTGACCAACACCATTAAATGCATCAATGACAACAAACATAATTAAGGTCCGATCCGTGAGCGGAGCTGAAACTTTAACTTTATTTGACTTTTTTAAGAGTCAAAAATGTGTTTTTATTAGAGACATTGTACATAACATGTAATTAAAGAAACAAGAGCGTCAAATTTGTATAGCTGTTGTAAAGGGGACTATTGACCATATACAAAAAAATTAAAAAAAAAAAATCAGTGGAGATGATTGACTATACCTCAAACAGCAAGATTTATACAGTCTTTGCAACATATTTTATTAAAACTTAACTGTCTTTATCCGTGCTTGCCGAGCGACTTAAAATAAAGAACCAACCTTACTTTGAACAAAAGGTTTGTGAGCCAATTTTAGCTTACAGGTGAAATATCTCCCAAGGGAATCTCTGTAGAGGGTCGAGGATGGAAAGATGACAGGAGCGGGGTTAAGGGGAAAAAAAAAAAAGAAGAGTAGGGAGATGAGGAAAAAGAAGTGAAGAGGATTAGGTAGAGAAATAGCGCCTCAGAATGTTACCCTCAGTGTGGCCCCTAGCGGTCAATTAAGCCGCTGGTCAAACCCAGTGGATTTACAGAACGTCATCTAAACCTCCCATGTGGTATAATAAGCCAACCATCTATCCTCATCCCTGACTCTCAACTCCTCCTTATCCCTAATTCTGTCTAAAGCCACCGCCCGGTTCAGGCGTGTCAGGAGTACCTGGGTCTTCCTGAGCCAAGGGACCACAGCTTTTATGGCTAGAAGGAAGAATTTAAGAATATCCCTGGTAGAACCCAGCAGGATCTATAATAAAACAATTTCAGGGGTGGGTAGCAGTGAACTCAGTCACAGGATATTGTATAGGGCTGATATCGCTGACCATAAGCCAGAAATCCTAAGACAGGACCACCAAATGTGCGCATACGTGCCCGTCCTACTCAAGCACCTCCAACATGCGTCCGTGGATCAAAGATATATCTTAGCCAGACGAGTCACCTTGTAACCAGCTTATAATTCAGGCCGTGGTGTCTACATGCCAGAGACATCTTGTGTTTTGGTTTAAAGCTTTAGCCCAATCCTCGTCTGTCAGGGACCGGTTTAGCTCTTTATCCCAAGATTTACAAAATGCCCACTCCAAGTTCCGAGCCCCCCCCCAGCCACCAAGATACCATAGACTGTGGAGATCCCCCCTTTCGATTCTGAGGGGGGTTGCACAAAACTCTTCAAAAGGCATGTTTGGGGTGCGCAAATCTAAGATTGGACCCCGAGCTCATATGAAATGGCATAACTGTAGGTATTAGAACAACGCACCAATCACAAGTCCTCCTTCTCAATGGTTTAATTCGATCTTCCTGAAAAGATCTCGCACTCTAGAAATGTGAGTTCCTAATCTATCAAGGCACGGTATTCCCATTTCTCCTAAAAGAAAGTCTGGATTCCCAACCAAGGAAGTCCACAGGCCGGAAACAGTTATCAGGCCGCCTCTATGCATGAAGCTGTCCCATATCCTTAGAAGAGAGTTCAGAAAGGGTGAGACCTTAATGCCTCACCTATCCAGGCCTCTCCTAAGCCAGAAGAGACCCTGTGCCAAATATGGGGCAGAATTCTCCTCTACTTCGACCCATAATTTGGAGGGCCCCCTGTGCATGAGGTTCAGAACAGTCTTGCACACTGTGGATCTGTAGTAGAGGAGCATATCTGGTAAACCGATTCCCCCTGTCTCCTTCTTCTGGGTAAGGAGTTTATAGCTCAGGTGGGATCTAGCCCCTCCCCATACAAAACTGTGTTACTGCTCTCCAAAGTTTAATAAAGTAATTATGTGTGATCTGTATAGGCAACGTCTGGAAAAGAAGTGCAAAGTCTAGCATCCTGGCAAGAAAAAAAATGAAAATACAGAATAGGAAGAATTGGGTAATTGTGAAAAAGACTTGGGTATACTAATAGATCATAGACTGAACATGAGTTAACAATGTGATGCAGCAGTCAAAAAGGCAAACACGATTCTGGGACGTATTAAGAGAAAAAAAAAAAAAAGTCTAGATCATGTGAGGTAATTATCCCCCCCTACTTTTCCTTAGTCAGAACTCATCTGGAATACTGTGTTCAGTTCTGGGCACCCCACTTTAAAAAAAAGACATAGTCAAACTGGAGCAAGTTCAGAGAAGAGTTACCAAGACGGTGAGCGGTCTGCAAATCATGTGCTATGAGGAACGTTTAAAGGATCTTGGAATGTTTAGCTTGCAAAAAAAAAACTTGAGAGGAGACTTAATAGCTGTCTACAAATATCTGAAGGACTGTCAGAGTGCAGAGGGAACAGGGAAAGACTAGAAGCAATGGGATGAAACTGAAAGGGAGGAGACACAAATTAGATATTAGAACTAGAGATGAGCGAACGTACTCGTCCGAGCTTGATATTCGTGCGAATATTAGAGTGTTCGGGATGCTCGTTACTCGTAACGAGTACCACACGGTGTTCCGGTAACTTTCAGTTTCCTCTCTGAGACGTTAGCGCGCTTTTCTGGCCAATTGAAAGACAGGGAAGGCATTACAACTTCCCCCTGTGACGTTCAAGCCCTATACCACCCCCCTGCTGTGAGTGGCTGGGGAGATCTGATGTCACCCGAGTATAAAAATCGGCCCCTCCCGCGGCTCGGCTCAGATGCCTTGTGAGTTAGCTGAGGGAAAGTGGTATCGTGCTGGAGCTGCTGTAGGGAGAGCATTAGGAGTTAGTGTAGGCTTCAAGAACCCCAACGGTCCTTCTCAGGGCCACATCTAATAGTGTGCAGTACTGTGTTAGCACTGTATTTTTTATTTTTTTTTCAAAATTGGATCTGCAGAGCATTGCGCCCTGCAATAGGGACAGAAGTGGTG
The DNA here is from genome assembly GCF_035609145.1 of Eleutherodactylus coqui. Taxonomy (NCBI): domain Eukaryota; kingdom Metazoa; phylum Chordata; class Amphibia; order Anura; family Eleutherodactylidae; genus Eleutherodactylus; species Eleutherodactylus coqui. Next base: position 41,032,145 of record NC_089837.1, read on the forward strand.
GTTAGGCAGGGAGAGTGATAGCAGTGAGTGTAGGCTTCAAGAACCCCAACGGTCCTTTCTAAAATCAAAAATCAAATCATGGTATTTGTATAGCGCCAACTTATTCCGCAGCGCTTTCAGGTAATTGTTACTTATTACCCCCCACCAAGCTGGGTTCTCATTTTACCGACCTCGGAAGGATGGAAGGCTGAGTCAACCTTGAGCCGGCTACCTGATTCATGTGGGAATTGAACTTGCAACCTCCAGGTCGTAGGCGAGAGCTTACACTCTGCACCACACGAGGCTCATAGGGCCACATCTATCCGTGTGCAGTACTGTCCAGGCTGCTGTTAGCAGTGTTGCATATTTTTTTTTTCTTCTCAAAACCGGCTGTGCAGACCATTGCACCCGGCATTAATACTACAGGGATAGAATTGTGTAGGCAGGGCCAGAAGACATACATTACTCATTGAATAGACGCAGTGTGGCTTTTCCTTTGAAAAACAAGGGAAAAAATTCTATTTCGCCTGCCTCTGACAGTCCTCAGGGCTCTGGGTACGTGTGTGCTGCGTGCAGAACGTTAAAAAAAATCAGACGCAGCCAGCTACGTTTTACTGCAGGCTTGCGCCAATTTTTTTCCTGCATGGGAAATCCCTGATCTGCTGTAGCGAATAACTTTGCATCACTGCAGTTCTGTGACACATTTGCAGGGCCACAACACAGTTATTAAACTTAGTAGTATTCATTGAATACACGCAGTGTGGCTTGTCCTTTGAAAAACAAGGGAAAAAAATTCTATTTTGGCTGCAGGCTTGCGCCAATTTTTTTCCTGCCTGGGAAATCAAATCACTGGTAATACACCATGCTGAGGGGTAGGGGTAGGCCTATAGGACGTGGACGAGGACGCGGAGGCCCAAGTCGGGGTGTGGGCACAGGCCGAGCCAGTGCGGTGGCCAGGGGTAGAGGCAGGGCCAGACCGAATAATCCACCAACTGTTTCCCAAAGCGCCCCCTCGCGCCATGCCACCCTGCAGAGGTCAAGGTGCTCTACGGTGTGGCAGTTTTTCACAGAGACGCCTGACGACCGACGAACAGTGGTGTGCAACCTTTGTCACGCCAAGATCAGCTGGGGAGGCACCACCAACAGCATGCGCAGGCATATGATGGCCAAGCACCCCACAAAGGTGGGACGATGCCCATTCACCGCCTCCGGTTTGCACCACTGCCTCTCCCCCTGTGCCCCAACCTGCCACTGAGATCCAACCCCCCTCTGAGAACACAGGCACTACCGTCTCCTGGCCTGCACCCACACCCTCACCTCCGCTGTCCTCGGCCCCATCCAGCAATGTCTCTCAGCGTAGCGTCCAGACGTCGCTAGCGCCACAGTTTGAGCGCAAGCGCAAGTACGACGCCACGCATCCGCACGCTCAAGCGTTAAACGTGCACATTGCAAAATTGATCAGCCTAGAGATGCTGCCGTATAGGCTTGTGGAAACGGAGGCTTTCAAAAGCATGATGGCGGCGGCGGCCCCGCGCTACTCGGTTCCCAGTCGCCACTACTTTTCCCGATGTGCCGTCCCAGGCCTGCACGACCACGTCTCCCGCAACATTGTACGCGCCCTCACCAACGCGGTTACTGCCAAGGTCCACTTAACAACAGACACGTGGACAAGCACAGGCGGGCAGGGCCACTATATCTCCCTGACGGCACATTGGGTGAATTTAGTGGAGGCTGGGACAGAGTCAGAGCCTGGGACCGCTCACGTCCTACCCACCCCCCGAATTGCGTGCCCCAGCTCGGTGGTGGTATCTGCGGGGGTGTATGCTTCCTCCACTAAACCACCCTCCTCCTCCTCCTACGCAACCTCTGTCTCGCAATCAAGATGTGTCAGCAGCAGCACGTCGCCAGCAGTCGGTGTCACGCGGCGTGGCAGCACAGCGGTGGGCAAGCGTCAGCAGGCCGTGCTGAAACTACTCAGCTTAGGAGAGAAGAGGCACACGGCCCACGAACTGCTGCAGGGTCTGACAGAGCAGACCGACCGCTGGCTTGCGCCGCTGAGCCTCCAACCAGGCATGGTCGTGTGTGACAACGGCCGTAAGCTGGTGGCGGCTCTGCAGCTCGGCAGCCTCACGCACGTGCCATGCCTGGCCCATGTCTTTAATTTGGTGGTTCAGCGCTTTCTGAAAAGCTACCCCCACTTGTCATACCTGCTCGGAAAGGTGCGCCGGATCTGCGCACATTTCCGCAAATCACACACGCACGCTGCCACGCTGCGGACCCTGCAACATCGGTTTAATCTGCCAGTGCACCGACTGCTGTGCGACGTGCCCACACAGTGGAACTCTACGCTCCACATGTTGGCCAGACTCTATGAGCAGCGTAGAGCTATAGTGAAATACCAACTCCAACTTGCGCGGCGCAGTGGGAGTCAGCCTCCTCAATTATTTACAGAAGAGTGGGCCTGGTTGGCAGCCATCTGCCAGGTCCTTGGAAAATTTGAGGAGTCTACCCAGGTGGTGAGCGGCGATGCTGCAATCATTAGCGTCACCATTCCTCTGCTATGCATCTTGAGAAGTTCCCTGCAAAGCATAAAGGCAGATGCTTTGCGCTTGGAAACAGAGCCGGGGGAAGACAGTATGTCGCTGGATAGTCAGAGCACCCTCCTGTCTATATCTCAGCGCGTTCAGGAGGAGGAGGAGGAGCATGCGGAGGATGAGGAGGAGGGGGAAGAGACAGCTTGGCCCACTGCTGACGGTACCCATGCTGCTTGCCTGTCATCCTTTCAGCGTGTATGGCCTGAGGAGGAGGAAGAGGAGGAGGAGGAGGAGGATCCTGAAAGTGATCTTCCTAGTGAGGACAGCCATGTGTTGCGTACAGGTACCCTGGCACACATGGCTGACTTCATGTTAGGATGCCTTTCTCGTGACCCTCGCATTACACGCATTCTGGCCACTACGGATTACTGGGTGTACACACTGCTCGATCCACGGTATAAGGAGAGCCTTTCCACTCTCATTCCCGAAGAGGAAAGGGGTTCCAGAATTATGCTATACCACAGGGCGCTGGTGGACAAACTGATGGTAAACTTCCCATCCGACAGCGCTAGTGGCAGAAGGCGCAGTTCCGAGGGCCAGGTAGCAGGGGAGGCGCAGAGATCAGGCAGCATGTACAGCGCAGGCAGGGGAACATTCTCCAAGGCCTTTGCCAGCTTTATGGCTCCCCAGCAAGACTGTGTCACCGCTCCCCAGTCGAGGCTGAGTCGGCGGGAGCACTGTAAAAGGATGGTGAGGGAGTACGTAGCCGATCGCACGACCGTCCTCGGTGACGCCTCTGCCCCCTACAACTACTGGGTGTCGAAGCTGGACACGTGGCCTGAACTCGCGCTGTATGCCCTGGAGGTGCTTTCTTGTCCTGCGGCTAGCGTCTTGTCAGAGAGTGTGTTTAGTGTGGCTGGGGGAATCATCACGGATAAGCGTACCCGCCTGTCAACCGACAGTGCCGACAGGCTAACACTCATCAAGATGAACAAAGCCTGGATTTCCCCAGACTTCTCTTCTCAACCAGCGGACAGCAGCGATACTTAAGCAATACGTAGGCTGCACCCGCGGATGGAAGCATCGTTCTCTCTCACCATCCAAAACGGGGACATTTCTGCTTCATCAATCTGTGTATAATATTCCTCCTCCTCCTCCTCCTGTAACCTCACGTAATCACGCTGAACTGGCAATTTTTCTTAGGGCCATAAGGCTCACTCATATAATTTTTCTAAACAATTTTTATACGTTTCAATGTTCTTAAAAGCGTTGAAACTTTAACTTGAACCAATTTTTCGTTAAACTGGGCTGCCTCCAGGCCTAGTTACCACTTAAGCCACATTAACCAAAGCGATTAATGGGTTTCACCTGCCCTCTTGGTTGGCCATGGCCAATTTTTTGGATGTACATTAGTACTGTTGATACAGCAATTTTTGTGGGCCCTCGCCTACAGTGTAATCAAATGAATTTTTAGCCCACCTGCATTACAGCTGACGTTACATCCGCTGTGTTGGGCAATGCAATGGGATATATTTATGTACCGCCGGTGGCTTCCTGGCACCCACCCATGCTGTGGGTCCACAGGGAATTATAAATGCATCTGTTTCCACATCTAAAGAACCCCAGTCAGACTGGGGCATGCAGTGTGGGCCGAAGCCCACCTGCATTAAGCACGACATTACTACCTCAGCTGTGTTGGGCAATGCAATGGTATATTTTTATGTACCGCCGGTGGGTTCCAGGGAGCCACCCATGCTGTCGGTCCACAGGGACTTCACAATAGGGAGTTGTACCTGCCTGTGTCTATGAATTAAAAAACGCGGTCTGACTGGGGCATGCAGACACCTTGACAGAATGAATAGTGTGTGGCACATAGGTTCCCCATTGCTATGCCCACGTGTGCAGCTCCTGATGGCGGTGGCACAGGATTATATTTCTCATTGCTTCTGTACAGCATTGTGGGCTATCGCCCCGCCCCTTTTAAAGAGGGTCGCTGCCTAGCCGTGCCAACCCTCTGCAGTGTGTGCCTGCTTTTCCTCTGGCAGACGCACTTATAAATAGATATGAGTGTGGCGTGGCATGAGGGCAGCTGAAGGCTGGGCAGGGACAGTTTGGTGTGCGCTGTGGACACTGGGTCGTGGAGGGGGGGGGGTGGTTGGTCAGCATGTAACCCAGGAGAAGTGGCAGTGGAGTGTCATGCAGGCAGTGATTGTGCTTTGTTGGAGGTAGTGTGGTGCTTAGCTAAGGTATGCATTGCTAATGAGGGCTTTTCAGAAGTAAAAGTTGTTGGGGGGGGGGGCCCACTCTTGCCGGTATTGTGGCTTAATAGTGGGACCTGTGAACTTGAGATGCAGCCCAACATGTAGCCCCTCGCCTGCCCTATCCGTTGCTGTGTCGTTCCCATCACTTTCTTGAATTGCCCAGATTTTCACACATGAAAACCTTAGCGAGCATCGGCGAAATACAAAAATGCTCGGGTTGCCCATTGACTTCAATGGGGTTCGTTACTCGAAACGAACCCTCGAGCATCGCGAAAATTTCGTCCCGAGTAACGAGCACCCGAGCATTTTGGTGCTCGCTCATCTCTAATTAGAACAAAACTTTCTGATCGTGAGGGTGATCAATGAGTGAAACAGGTTACTACGGGAGGTGTTGAGTTCTCCTTCAATGGAAGTGTTCAAACAAAGGCTGGACAAATATCGGTCTGGGATGATTTAGTGAATCCTCCACTGAGCAGGTGGTTGGACCAGATCACCCTGGAGGTCCCTTCCAACTCTACCATTCTATGATTCTATGATACACAGAAGTTTTGGGAGGGAGTTCATCTTGATAGTGTTAATTCTACCGAACCATGAAAGTATTAATGGACACGACTTTTCCAAGTCTTTCATTTAAGAGAAATATATAGGTTCGTAATTTAAGTCGTATAGCTGATCAAGGTCGGATGATATTTCAACCCCAAGGAATAGAGGCTTGAATTGTGTTATTTCCGTGGGTGGGAGTGTAATATTTAGAATTTTGAATTTATGCAAATTAATTTTAAAATGCTGACCCAGCTATAATTATTGAATTATAAGATGGAGGGTAGAGCCTGTCTAGGAATTGTGAGATCGTCAGTGAACAAGGCCACCTTGTGTTCGGTTTGTGCTGCTCTGTAACCCTGCACGTCTGGGTTCGCCCTGATTATGTTGGCGAGTGACTCCATGATTAACACCTATAGGTCGGAGATGGTGGGCATCCCTGTTGTGTTCCATTCCTAATGTTAATTGGGTGTGAGAGCTTTCCATTTACTCGAACTTGGGATGTGGAATTATCGTATAAGGCCATCTAATTTCTCAATCTGTCACCTAAGCCTATCCTCCTCAGGGTGGCCTCCAGAAATATCCAGCTGACTCGGTCAAATGCCTTCTTGGCGTCAACCGATAAGAAGCATAGAGGGCTTTTTGCTTCACTTGCTCTATCTACCAAGGAGAGGGTCCTAATGGTGTTGTACCTGGCCTCTCGATCAATGACAAAACCCATCTGACCTCAGTGTACGAGTCTAGGAATAGGAGGTCCAATGCGTGTGGCTATGGTTCTGGCAAAGATTTTTGTATCCACATTTAATAAGAGATAGGCCTATAGTTCTTACAAGAAAAGGTGTCCCTCCTAGGTTTCAGGATAACTGTGATGATAGCTTGTAATGCGTGGCGAGGAAAGGGAAAAATTCGTGGAAACAGCGTTACAGGCCCTGCAGAGTATTGGTGTTATGTGATTCCCAAAGGATCTAAAAAAATCTGAGGGTAAAGCCATCAGGGCCGTGACTTTTGCATCTCTTCCAAGACCTCTTGTTCCAGGAGATCATGTTCGAAGGCCTCAGAGCCCTCTGTAGGGATAGGCTCTGGGGAAAAGTCGAGCAGGTACAATTTTACTGTGACAGTAGTACTGCCTGGGACTACAGCTGTTGGGTTAGAGATATTGTAAAGCTCTCCATAGTACTTGCTGAAGTATTCAAGGATATCGTCTGTTGTGTGTACCTTCCCTTTGTCTGGTGAATTTAATGCAAATTCGTAAGATTAGCTCTCGCGTGGGTCCAGGGCTTTTGCCAACCAGCTACTACACTTATTGCCATATTCGTAAAACCCTCCCTTAATTCTATCCCTCTTGCACAGGTGGGCCTGATCCAAAACTGCCAGGATCTGTTGCCGAAGGGACGTGATCTCCACATTTAAGAGGAAAGAGGCACTGGACTTATAGGCCTGTTCTGCTTTATCTAATTGAGCAGCCAGGTCTTCCAGTTTGCCCATCATATCCATTTTGAGTCTCCCCCATGGGATATAAATATACCCCGCAAAACACACTTAAGAGCTTCCCACTTCATGGGTGAGGACGTTGTATTGGTACGGTGGGTTTCAATGAAGGCCTTGATGGTCTTACGGACCGCTTCGAGGCAGCAAGCATCTCCCAAGGGGTTGTCATTAAGTCTCCATGTGTTTAACTTATCCTTCAAGTTATGTCTCAATAGAGCGTACTGCGTGGTCCCACCAATGAAAATTGCCCATCGACCTTCAGGGGGACATGTCTAGAAGACCGTGTGAGATAAATATGCAGTCCAACCTCCCGTAGCGAATATGAGCTGCGGAGTGATGGCTGTAGTCCTTGACCCCCTGATGAAGCATCCTCCAGAGGTCCACGAGTCTCATCTCGAGGCCATCAGGGAGGCACCGGACTTACCCAAGAGGATGTCCGGACCGGGATCCAGTGCAAGGTTAAAGTTGCCTCCAAGAACTCTCTCATAAAATCTGTGATTAACCCCTTAACAACACAGGGTGTACATTTACATGGCTGTGCGGGGTTTATATAGAGTGAGATTGCGAACTGATCCTGCCCCTAAAAGGCTATGCAAGCTGTCTGTGATAGCAGACACCCGCCTGCAACAGCTGTGATCAGCACAAAACACTGATCATGACTGTTAACTTTTTAAATGCTGCCTTCAATTCTGACAGCGGCATTTAAAATACCCTGATCATTGTTCAGGGGTCCCAAATGGCTCCCTGCAACAAGATTATGGCATGCCGTTTGGTTGACAAAGAACCCAAAAGTCTTCTGAAGGGTGAGGCAATGGGGTCATGCCAAAAATTGCTTAAAACTGTGTGGGCAGGTGCATTGTCATGATGGAAGAACCAGTCCTCTGTTTTCCCACACAGTATAACACCCTTGCCTCACCCTTCGTATTCATCCAATTTTTTTTTTTTTTGGCATGAGTACTTTGAGTGGTGGAAAAGCTCCACGTTGTTCTTATGAGCAAGCCATGACAAAATAGGTGAAAAACTGAACAACTTGTTGAGAAATAATAATTAAATAACTGGAGCCCAATGCATCCTTCCCCAGCATTGTTGGCTGGCCTACCTCCTCAAGGGTTCTGCAGACATTCACCTAGCAACAGAAGCCCGTAATAGTAACACCCTGCCCACCAGAAGGAGATTCCTGTTTCCTCATAATTCATTAACAGATTCAAGATGCTTTTGATTCCCGGCGGCTGCCGGTTCGCACACAGAATCTGTTCTTCTGCACTAGAAGCTGCATTCAGCTTCCCTTCACAGCATTTCAGTGCCCGCTCTCAGCCGAGACCCAGCGCACCGAGTCTCAGTGCTTCGAGTGTGATACAGATACAGTCTTTACATTACAAAAATACCAATTTTACACTCTAAGTTATGGGTGTGTATGTGTACTTACGTAATTATGAAGCCCCATAGGAGCTTCATTTAGGGAAAGACAAATGTCGTCATGTTATGCTCCAACATAGAAAGGAAAACAGAAACAAGATCCGAAGTACAAAACTCATTCCACCAGCTGACAGCAGGGATGTAATAAACAATACATTGGCACAAAACCCAAGTGCCAACAAGCAATACAAAAGAGCCTAAATTGGCGAGATCCTAAATTAAATGTCATACTGCTCACATGGAAATGCATTGTATAAGATGGTATCAGGGCCTCAAGACAGTATAGGGCAACAAGACGCTGAAAAAAGTAAGTATAAATAATGGAAAATATACTGTATCATGTATGTTTCTTCTTACCCTGTGATCTCAGAGGCTGGTGGTTCTCCATCATGATGTCCTTGTACAGATGCTCATGGTCATCTAAATACTCCCACTCCTCCATGGGGAAATAGACAGCGACATCCTGACACCTTATAGCAACCTGACAACACAATGATACCGTCATTACCCAGACTCCTCTAGTGCGGTTACTGTATAATTTCCCAGCATTCCCAGCAGTGTCACCTCTCCAGCCAGCAGCTCAGTGATCTTGTTGGTGAGTTCTAGGATCTTCTGCTCATGTATCGGTAAGTGAGGAGGAGCCTCTGTGATGGGGCACTGGCTCCTGCTCCATCCTCCTGACTCATGGAGATGGCTGTTGGGAGTCGTACCATCACCCGATGTCTTCTTCACTATTGTGTAATCCTGTGTATGGAGAGACACATGTAGAGGACTGAACCCAGTATTCATCCCTCAGTAGAAAGCGAGAGATTGTAATCCTGCTGTATAGAGGTCTGATGAGACCACATCTGGAATACTGTGTTCAGTTCTGGAGACGTCACCTACAAAATAGAACAAGTCCGAAGATGGACTATGAAAATTATGGAAGATATAAAACTGATCGAGGAAGACTTAGGCCTCATATCCACGGGGAAAATCAGGCCCGCTACGGATTCTCCATGGAGAATCCGTAGCGGGTCCCTCCTGCCCCGCGGACATGAGGGCTGAAAATAAGAATAAACTTACCCGCAGGGGTCCGTGCGTGTCTTCTCTTCTTCGCGGAAGGATCTTCTTTCTTCGGCCGGCGGATGTGCTCGGCACGTGGGCAGTGTGCCGGACGCATGCGCCGGGCCGAAGAAAGAAGATCTGGCTGGGAAGAAGGGAAGATCTGCCCGGTCCGCTGCAGGTAAGTTTATTCTTATTTTAGGTCTCCCGCGGATCCGGACTGCTTCCATAGGCCTCAATAGAAGTCTGCGGGAGCCGTTCCCGCGGGAGACCCGCACCTAAATGGAGCATGTCCATTTTTTTTCATGCTCCATATTTTTTTTATTCACTTTTATTGACCATCCGCGGGTATTTATCTACCCGCAGGTGGTCAATGCATCCCTATGGGGTACGGATCCGCGTGCGGGTGAAGAGTTAAAATCCGCTGCGGATTTTAATTCTTCTTTTCCCCGTGGACATGAGGCCTTAAGGCTTATTTAAAGAGCTCACTATAGCCCTGTGTTTTTGCTCCCCTCGAGGACGCTGCAAGGCGAATCATATCGGGGTGGCTATAGATTACATTTTAATGGGGTTTTGGTGGTGCCGATTTAGTAATTTTCACATAGGATTTTGAAAGTTGGCCATCCAGGCCTATGTTTTAGTGTGTATATGCACAGTTACACACAATGCTAATTGATGACTGCTGGTCACATCCTCGTCGCCACCATTTGCCCCTTTATTTTAAATGTCATTGGATGTTGTCTATCTTTTTTGAACCTTAAAATTATATTATATTTTGGGGGATATTACCTGTGGGTATTTTTGCCTTTGCCAAATAGAATAGGGGTTTATAGTGTTTTACAGCAGGGTTAGCCCACATTGAGTGGGGTCGCTCTTGTCAGGGTGATCGCTCCACAGATAGGCAGGGAGATCACAGGGCCTTTTATAGTAACAATGTGCTATCAGAACATCGCCTCTAATTTAGGCCGATTATACATGAAAAACCATCTATTTATTTGGTACCGCGAACATCAGAGCTTGAATCAACAAGCTGTGATCACTGCAGAAAGATCTACTATATAAACCCCGACCCTGTATATTGGGGTTAATGTTATTAAATATTAACAGTATATTATATAATTAGGGAGTATATGTCATGAGCTTCATCGCTGATCGTTTATGCTGCATCGCTCAGTTTAAACAGCTGCCGTGCAGTAGTGAATGGAGAGCGGCGGGGGAGCGAGAGGAGAGAAATCTCCTGCACTGCTGGCCCCCTGCTGGCCGCTCCGTGAACCAGCCTGTTCTGCTAGCTCCTGTGTAAAAGACCTTTAGTCTGATTTGGTAAATAATACAATAAAGATCATAGAAATATAGAATGGCTTACCTCCCCGGTCAGCAGGTAGATGATCTCCAAGGTGAGGCTTAATATTCTTTTGGTAACTTCATTCCCGTCCTTGCTCATCCTTGGTGGCTTATTCAGGAGAAGGACCAAATTGGATCGCCTGGAAAGGTCTAGTACTGCACCTTATAATAAAAAAAAAATAAAAAAAAGAGGCTCTTAGTCCTACAGGAAACCTCATCATGTGTGACATACAGGCCCTCACTTATTGATCACTGAGCGAAACAGGTTCTGAGGTTCTTCACTATATGGATTCTAGGGCCAATGACAGGGCGACACCTGGGCCAATGACAGGGCGACGCCCGGGCGGATGACAGGCCGCCCCGGCCGCAAGGGCGACGCCCGGGCCGATGACAGGCCGCCCCGGCCGCAAGGGCGACGCCCGGGCCGATGACAGGCCGCCCCGGCCGCAAGGGCGACGCCCCGGCCGATGACAGGCCGCCCCGGCCGCAAGGGCGACGCCCCGGCCGATGACAGGCCGCCCCGGCCGCAAGGGCGACGCCCCGGCCGATGACAGGCCGCCCCGGCCGATGACAGGCCGCCCCGGCCGATGACAGGCTGCTCCGGCCATAAGAGCGACCCTTGGGACAATGTGGGATTGTTGGTGGGGATTTCCAACAACTAGGAGATACAACAAAACGTTACAATGCAACAAACCCCCCTCTGCGCCGCGTCCTGCGGACAATCCGCCCGTGTGAGCGCTCTCATATACATTCCCCCCTCCACTGGAGGATAACCTCCCCCGCCCCCCTGTGTGAGCGCTCTCATATACATTCCTCCCTCCACTGGAGGATAACCTCCCCCGCACCATGTAACCACATGGATCGTGTCTGACCTCCCTACAAGACCCTCCGCCGCCTCTTACCTCTATACAAGTCTCTGAAGAATGCTGGCTGATAACAGAGAGAACAGCAGTGACCACAACCTGCTCTGTATCTGCTATACTGCAATAGGACTTGTGATGATGTCACAGTCATGTGATCAGTAGGGGCGGAGCTCAGCAGTGAGGAGAAGTGGTGGCTGAAGTACCTGTGATGATGTCATCATCAGGTGATCAGTATATAAGGGTGGAGCTCAGCAGTGAGGAGTATAAATAGACGTAAGGCGGAGAGATGGGAGCAGTCAGTGATAGTCGGCTGATCATTCTCCGCCATAAATACATATTAGTGACCTTTCACACGGGACGTAATTACACCGCAGGACGCCGCCAAATCCCCGGCTGCGCAATTCCACACCAAATTTCCCGCTCTGAAGGGTTTTGATGCGGATTGCAGGCAGGTTTTCAGCCACTTTCCGTTTGGCATCAGTATCTGCCGGTCGCCGGCGGCTTGTGGCGCGGCCTATTCCGTCCATGTGAGCGGCCGGAGAGGAAATCCCGGGTTATGTTGGGGATTCCAAGCAGATTCTGTCCCTATTAGTGGAAATCCCACGGATGGCGCCCCATTGGTGGATTGTGATGTCACGTTACACATCCGCGCCCCATTGGTGGATTGTGATGTCATGTTACACATCTGCGCCCCATTGGTGGATTGTGATGTCCCGTTACACATCCGCGCCCCATTGGTGGATTGTGATGTCACGTTACACATCCGCGCCCCATTGGTGGATTGTGATGTCCCGTTACACATCCGCGCCCCATTGGTGGATTGTGATGTCCCGTTACACATCCGCGCCCCATTGGTGGATTGTGATGTCACGTTACACATCCGCGCCCCATTGGTGGATTGTGATATCACGCTACACATCCGCGCCCCATTGGTGGATTGTGATGTCACGTTACACATCCGCGCCCCATTGGTGGATTGTGATGTCACGTTACACATCCGCGCCCCATTGGTGGATTGTGATGTCACGTTACACATCCACACCCCATTGGTGGATTGTGATGTCCCGTTACACATCCGCACCCCATTGGTGGATTGTGATGTCCCGTTACACATCCGCCCCCCATTGGTGGATTGTGATGTCACGTTACACATCCGCGCCCCATTGGTGGATTGTGATGTCACGTTACACATCCGCGCCCCATTCGTGGATTGTGATGTCACGTTACACATCCGCGCCCCATTGGTGGATTGTGATGTCCCGTTACACCTCAGCGCCCCATTGGTGGATTGTGATGTCACGTTACACATCCGCGCCCCATTGGTGGATTGTGATGTCCCGTTACACATCCACGCCCCATTGGTGGATTGTGATGTCACGTTACACATCCGCACCCCATTGGTGGATTGTGATGTCATGTTACACATCCGCGCCCCATTGGTGGATTGTGATGTCACGTTACACATCCGCGCCCCATTGGTGGATTGTGATGTCCCGTTACACATCCGCGCCCCATTGGTGGATTGTGATGTCACACATCCGCGCCCCATTGGTGGATTGTGATGTCACACATCCGCGCCCCATTGGTGGATTGTGATGTCACACATCCGCGCCCCATGATGCAGCATTCCAGGTGCTCGCTGGGTTCCTGGGGAGATTTGGGGCAGTTTGTGATTATTGCAGCGGAATATTTACCCCCCAGAAGTGGTTTGTATGTAATTGTAAAAAATAGTTATTCAGAATGGGGTCCGGAAGCCCCCGGAAGCTGCCGGCCGTCGCACACGGGGGATGGTTATTGCGCACACTGCCATAAGCCCAGTCATTAGTATGGGGCCGCTCACGGCTGAGGTTTGTGTCTCGCAGCATGTTGTATCTTGGCGTGTATTACATGTACATACAACCAGGATGACGCTGGGGATTGGCGGCACGCAGCGGGTACACGGCCTTACATACCAGCTGCCGGCCCACACGCCAGAGACACGCAGACGGTTGTGTGAGCCGGTAAGTCTTACTGCTATTGTGGGTAACATGAAGGGTTAATAAGAGACGCCATCCTGGAGGACCTCAAGGAAAACAGCCGGATAACTCCGTATCAGCCGGTTTATGGGAGATCGCTGCTGTCACACCAACCTGATCAGCTTCTACCAGGAGGGAAGTTCTAGACTGGACCGCGGGATCTTGTGGGGTACCACAGGGGGCAGTATAGGAGGAGTCACCATTACTAGTGGGGCACCACGGGGGGCAGTATTGGATAGGTCACCGTTACTAGTGGGGGACCACAGGGGGCAGTATTGCAGAGGTCACCGTTACTAGTGGGGTACCAGAGGGGTGAATATTGGGCGATATTCCCTTTAATACATTTATTAACGCGCCGCCGTGACACCAGTTTAGCCATCACCAGTGTTTCCCAAATAGCAGTGTCTGCAGTGGAGTAAATGGCTAATGATGACTTGTGATGGGTCTTGTCGTGACGCCAGTGTACAGCACAGGAGTTGGTAGTAAGGTAACCAAGATGGAAACACTTCACTAATTTTCACCCAATGGATTATTTAACAGTTTCTCCTTTTTACAAGATGCGACATAAAGGTTTTCTTCGCAGTCACACAGCGGTCACACAGATTGCTTAAACAACTGCAGGGAGGGCATTACGATTATGCCTTAGCAGTTATGCATTAATTATTAAACTACCTGTGAATTCCCCCTGTGGTACATTATAAGTCCGAGCCTGCAGATATCCCTACTGTATCCCTCCTACTAAACAAGCTAAGCTAGTTAACAAGCAGCAGTTTGCCCGGCCCAGTACTGCAATGGACTCCCACTCTAATGAACCCTGCTGCCCACAAGGCACATCCTCAGAGGGGAACGCACCAGTTTCACCTCCTGTACCCGGCCCAACCATCACTGACGTACTTAAGGCAATCACGGAGTCCCGCTCTGCCCTCACAGATAAATTTGATGCCCTATCGTTGGACTTCAAACTGAGGGCGGACGTTCAAACGCTGCAGGAACACACGGCCGAGATTCAGACCCGAGTATCTAACCTGGAGGACATCACTACACCGCTCTCGGACTGGGTGCAGACACCTAGCTCCAGCTTTGCAGCGCAGCAGAAGATGAAAGATGACATGGAGAATTGGCTGCATCGCTGTAACCTCAAATTTATTGGACTGCCAGAAGGAGCAGAGGGCCAAAATCCACGCATTTACCTGGAATCGCTTCTCAAGCAGACATACAGCTCAGACTCTCCGTCACCTCTATTCTGTGATGAAAGGGCTCGCCATATTCCATCTAGAGCCCCACCGCCTGGAGGCCCTCCGCCTACTTTCATCACCAAACTTCTCAACTACAGACAGAGAGAAAATCCTAGAACTCAATACCATGAAGGATCCGCTGAGGGTGCAAGGGCAAACAGTCCATAGTTCCCGGGCTTTTCTCTGGAGGTGCAGTAGAGACGACAAAAGTTTACGGAAACAAAGAAAATACTGCCTCTAAACGGCGTGTCTATGTCATGTTGTATCCTGCTAGGCTAAAGGTGATCAAGAACAATGGCTCTTACTTTTTTGAGAGTCCGTGAGAGGTCTTAAATTGGCTCGAGCAACACTGAGTCCAGTCTTTGAGATACTAAAACTTGATGTTGCTGACGCGTTAATCCACTTATGTTGTAACTACTGAAGAAAGTTTACCACCTTCATCCCTGCCGCCCTCCCCACCATTTTTCCCCCCTCCTCCTTGGTCGACTGCTGATGATGATGCCTTCGATATGTGATGTGGGCTGATAATGCTGCTCTCTTTTCAAAAATTTCCTGGTGACGTAGCGAGCTTGCTTTTTGTCGTCTTCCCCTAGTGGACCCTCCCCTTGAGGCCAAGGGCCCTGGGGGCTTCCTTTTGGGGAAACAAACTGTATAGCGGTGGTTCGTGCTATAACCAGGCATATACAAGATATGGTGGGACAGCCCCCACTTACATGATTTTGTAGGAGGATTCTAGGACTACTTTTGTTCTCTCTGTCTTAAGTTTTCCCTGTTAGTTCATTGAGGGTAGGCCTCAAGCCCCTTACAAAGTGGCGAGTTATGGAATCTTAACATGTTGTTAAGGCTGAATTCAGACGACCGTATATCGGCCGGGTTTTCACGCCCAGCTGATATATGTCGTCTCTCTCTGCAGGGGGGGAGCCTGGAAGAGCCAGGAGCAGTGCTCTGAGCTCCTGCCCCCTCTCTGCCTTCTCTCCGCCCCTCTGCACTATTTGCAATGAGGAGAGGCGGGACAGGGGTGGGGCTAATTCTCAGAACTTAGCCCCGCAATGCCTTCTTTCATTGCAAATAGTGCAGAGGGGTGGAGAGGAGGCAGAGAGGGGGCGGGAGCTCAGTTCCTGCTCCTGGCTCTTCCATCCTCCCCCCTGCAGATGAGGACACTGTATATCGGCTCGGCGTGAAAACCGAGCCGATATACGTTCGTGTGAATCCAGCCTGAGGTTGTACATTTGAGACCTGTGGTTCTACAGCTTTCCTTGTGTACACCTTCACAGGTAGAGGTTAATAGAGCTAGTTGGGTGTGGTATTCTCCACAAGCCATTCCCCCTCATCTGCAGCAGATAAATACCAGCAAACTCTTGGGAGAGATTGCTGGTCATTTTAGTGTCTTATGTATCACTGTTTATCCCACTCAGAGCTGGTGGTTGCATGCTTGTCTGAAATGTCTCCTCCCCTGAAGATGGTCTGGGCACCCGCTGTCCCTCCCTTCTTTGCGTTCTAGGGTGCATGCATTGTGTAGTGTGTGGTACGGTGACCACACGGGTGCAGGTGGCCCGCAGCTTTCTCCCTATCTCTGGGCAGGTGCGGCCCCCAGACATCTGATGTTCTATGTGTGTGTCAGATGTCAGCACATTGGCTGATTCTCTATTCCCCTGGAGTGAGGACACTTGGACTGGCTATGATTACCAGTGGTTTGCATGAGAGCTCTGGGTGGGGTCCGTGTTGTATGCACTACCTGTTGTATGTTGGTGTGAACAGTGACTTATGTTGTAGGTCTGTGCTGGTGGCCAGACATGTGGTGTGAGCAATCCTGTTCTATGTGGTTTGTGTTACACTATCTGTTGGTGTGAACAGCGACATATGTTAGGTCTGTTCAGATGGCCAGACGTGCTGTCCTGTTCGGTGTACAATGTGTGTGTGAACATTGTTGTGGCCTGTGTGTTTAGTGCATCTCTCCAGCTCCCTGATCAGGGATAGCCAAGTCCTAGTAGAAGACAGTGGGGCCGACCTTATCAGGATGATGACCCCGCTTTTAGGCAGGGGTTCCCCACTTTCCCTGGTTAGTAAGGGACAGGGGTCTTTCCATCTTAAGGCCCATTTATACAGGACGAGTGTCGGGCAAACACACAGTGTTTGTGCCTAGGGTAGAGGCACACTTGGCCTTGTTTGCCCTTGCTATTGAGCTCCTTACGCAACTATAAAAAAAAGCACGCAGCGTTGTATGCGGATAACATCCCTTTTCTTTCTTCAGGACCGGAGTCTTCTTATGACTCCGCACTCACCATTTTTGATGCATTTGGCCTGCACTCTGGCATTAGGGTTAATGCAAGAGTGTAGGCAAAATGCCTGACAGAACACATCTTGTCGCATTGGACTCGGCGGTGGTCGAGCTTCCCCTACCCAATGAGCTGGACAGTTCAAATAAGTTATCTGGGTATACGTATCAGTGGAGCTC
The DNA here is from genome assembly GCF_035609145.1 of Eleutherodactylus coqui. Taxonomy (NCBI): domain Eukaryota; kingdom Metazoa; phylum Chordata; class Amphibia; order Anura; family Eleutherodactylidae; genus Eleutherodactylus; species Eleutherodactylus coqui. The sequence continues at coordinate 41,049,316 of NC_089837.1, forward strand.
TTTGCCTTTTAGGACTTTAATCTAGCCCCCCCCCTTCTGCACTGGGAGGAGGCAATGGCAACACGGTGGGCCTCTCTCCTGCTTACCCTAGTACGCAGAATTAATTTGATAAAAATGAAACTGCTGCTGAAAATTCTGTATGTCCCACATGATTCCCCTGCCCTGGTTCCAAATAGGTTTTTTTTCTACGCTTCCCCAGGATTAAATTGGAGACCCTGTGCCTCCCAAAGAGTTGGGGAAGATTTGCCTTACCCCACTTTGGTTGGAGGGCCTAGTGCAGATATGCAAGCTTGTGCAGCCGCGGTCTGCCTCTTTGGGCTTGTTGGAGACCTACCGGTGGCTGGTAAACAAAAAACAGGGCATAAAAAACATACAAAGAAAATTTAAAGCGATCTTCCAGTGCCGGGACCAAAAGTATGTATAATACCTGCTGCTGTTCTCTGCCAATGTCCCTACTACCCGCTGGTTCGGGGTCCTGTTTTCAGTCATTCAAGATGGCAGCCGAAATTTTCTAACTACCTACTGCACAATGTGCATTGGTCTCAGATTGGCCAGCACTGATCACATGAGCATTGCTGGCCAGGCAGAGCGCAGATATAGTGCATTGGTAGTTCAACTCTACCAATCCAGTGTGGCAGATTACGTAGTCTGAAGATTCGGGGTCATTTATAAAAGTTTTAATCTAGCTTTCTGGTTAGAAATGTATAGTATAAAAATAAAAACTTATCCTGCGCCTTAGCTGGAGACGAATCTTTTTTTATTTTAAAAGATAAAATAAACAACGCGTTTCGACACTGCAAGTGTCTTTTTCAAGTTTATACAGACATAATGTTACATGCTTTCTTATATAGTGTAAGGTGTCTGGTTGTGAGTCTCATTACTTACTTAATTAGAGGTGTGGTTTTACAAACTAAGGTGATTAGAGATGAGCGAACCTACTCGTTTCAAGTAATTACTCGATCGAGCACCGCCATTTTCGAGTACTTGGGTGAAAAGATTCGGGGGGCGGGGAGAGGCGTGGCGGTGCGGGGGGTAGCAGCGGGGAACAGGGGAGCCCTCTCTCTCTCCCTCTCCCCGCTGCAACCCCCCACTCACCCACGGCGCCCCCCGAATTTTTTCGCCCGAGTACGGAAGTACTCGAAAATCGCGGTACTCGATCGAGTAATTACGCGCATGCGCAGAAGACCTGTGCGGCGCGAGCAAGCCGGAGCGGGACAGAAGAGGGCAGACTGCGCAAGCGCGTCTAATCCAGGCAGAAGAAGGATTTGGTCGGCGCCATGGAGACGGGGACGCCAACACCGGATGGGGTAAATATATAACTTCTGTATGGCCAATATTTAATGCATGATGTATATTACAAAGTGCATTAATATGGCCATACAGAAGTGTGTAACCCCACTTGCTGCCGCGGGACAACCCCTTTAACTGACATGATAAGAAGACCCCCCCTTACTTACTGGTTTCTCATTGGAAGATAAGAATACACACCTGTGGTTAGATAAGACACACCAGACACACCCTGGCTATCTCACTAATGCTGTAGTTGGATAAGAATGTACTATTTTTCTATTGATTGATATGAAGCCGCACCCGACAAACCTATGTTTACTGTTTGGTATAAATACCTGCTGTTTGATGCATAAACGGAAAATCGTCTGATTATACCAACTTGTGTGATTTGTCTTGATTTTTGGAGCAGCTCCTGAATATGCCTATTCTCGATAATTTGGCACAAGGAAGATATACCGGTTTCGCAGATTTATTGTGATAACATTGTAATTAGGAAGATGTGCAGTGCGCCAGATGGGACATAAGTGGTAAGGATGGGAGTTAGCTAAATTGGTGTCACAGCGGCCATCACCGGTGTTTCCCAAATAGCAGTCACTGTGGCGGAGTAAGTGGCTAATGTTGACTTCTGATGGTAATTGTCGTGACGCCAGTACCGTACAGCACAATAGTTAGTAGTGATTTTGTAGACGCTTTACAAATTTTCACCCAATGGAATATTTAAATGTTTTTCCTTTTTACAAGATGCAACATAAAGGTTTTCTTCACAGTCGTACAGCGGTTACACAGATTGCTTAAACAACTGCAGGGAGGTAAACTAGATGACTTGGGGGATATATGGCTGTGAGGTGACAGCCTATAATAAGAGGTTTTCCGGCTTCTACAGTAACCCTTCTGTCAGAATTAGGCATTTGGTACTGCACCAATTCACTCATCCTAGGTGAATATACCAGGGCTCGGATGCTTCGCCTCCTGTTTACAGGCTTACTTTGGACTCCAGCTGGAAGAAGGGCTCCTGCACTTCTTTCCTCACAGCTGCTCACCCGCTCTGGGATCACTCTACCGTCCATTCCTCACTTCATCTCCACTCCCCCTCCTCTCCTCCCGCATGTCTACTCTGCTCTCCGTCAACTAACTGCCACTTCCTGAGCAGGACTTTCCCTTTCTTCTACCTTTGTTCTCTTCTCCAAACATGGACTTCCTCTGATTGTCACCCCACCGTCTCTCAGTCATTCCATGAATCCTTCTTATCAGGCAGACTGGCCAATAAGATTCAGCCAATTATCTAGCCAATGGGAAAGAGGCTGGTTGCCATTTGGATTAAGCTTATCCAAGTTATTGGGCAGATTAACCTGTAGTTAACCATTTCAAGCCCTGGGTTAATGTTTGAACATCTAAATATAGCGATAGTGCTGTGTAGGAAACCTCTAGGTCATTACAAATGTAGTGGAGAATTAGGGGAAAAAAATAGTGCCCGCCTGACCTTATTTATCAGGGGTGATGAAACTTTTCTTTATTGATACCAGCAAGGTAATGCATTTCGATACAACATGTCTCTTCAGAAAATTATGTACATGTACTGTTTACATAACAATATATAAGTGTACAAAAAGAAGAGACGTGTTGAGAAAGTAAAAACGGCATAAAAAACATACAAAATACACTACGATCTGCTGGTTTATGGCGCTGTTTCAGCCATCCAAGAGGTCTGCTGCAAATTTTTAAGCCACCTACTGCACATTGCGCATTGCTCCCTGATTGGTCAGCACTGATCACATGAGCATTGCTGGCCAGTCAGAGAGCAGGTTTATTGTATTGGTAGTCTAAGGCTAGGGTCACACAGGGCAGATTTGCTGCGGTTTTGCCGCGGATTGCCGTTGCATATCCGCACTGCGGCAAAACTGCTGCGTTTGCAGTGCAATGCAGCACAAATGAGATTTGCCAAAAAGCTGTTCTCACAGGATGAATTTTCTCCGCACAGCCGCAGTGCGGAAATGCAACTGCGGCGCGGTTTTAAAAGATGCAGCATGTTCATTCTTTGGTCTTTTCCGCAGCGCTTTTTTGTCCATAGACCTCTATGGACGCAGCCAAAACCGCACCAAATACGCGACAAAAAGCAAAAGAGCGCTGCGGAAAAAAACCCAGTGCAAAATCCCCAAGCCCAAATTAACCTTTGAAGCAGTTTTGCCGCAGAAGCAGTTCTTCTGCGGCAAAACCGCAACGGAAAAACCACGGCAAATCTGCCCTGTGTGAACCCAGCCTAACTCTACCAATACACTGTGACAGATTAGATAGTGTGAAGATTGGGGGACATTTATAAAGGTCTTACACCAGTTTTTGGGCGTAGAAAAAAGTTGCAAAATTTTGTACAAGGGCCCTTTCAGTTTTCGGAAAAGTGGCAGGGCTGATGCAGGACAAAGAAAAGCAGGGACTTGTGCAAAAATTTGCAACTTTTCTACGCCGGAAATGTTGTATAGAGGCATTAATAAGTGTCCGACATTATATATAAAGAATGTTGTATATAATATCCGCTACATAGAATTTACATATGTTATAAACATAAGCAAAATGAGTATAAATTTGTATCAAGCTTACCTCTTTAGAGAAACAAAGTAAAGGGATACAGTGATTTTTTTTTAGCTTGGTTGAGGGTGTAGTAGAGTCCCCACAGTCTTACAGGCCCATGTATCTGTCGGAAACATTTCCAAGTGCTTTGCTGAAGGACATTTGGTTACATGGCGCCCATTACATGTGCTGCCTTTGACGAGCACCAACTGTTGGCTCCATTTGAAGTGTTGTTGTGAATCACAAAACTGGAGAATAACAAAGTGGAACTAAGTTGTCTTCAACAATGAATCCAGGTTTAGTTTGGGTAGTGATGATGGCAATGTTCATCTCTAGAGACCTAGGGGTGGACGCCTCAAGCCTGCCTTTGCTGTGTCAAACAGCACACGACCCGCACTGCTGGTTTGATGGTCGAAGGTGCCATTGCATATGAAAGTTAGTTAACCCTAGTGGAACAATATACAATGATAGCTCAGCTATATGTTCAGGACATCCTGCAGCCACATTTGGTCCTTTCATGACAAGGCTTCTGAGACGCATTTACCAACAAGATAATGCTTGTCCCCCCCTTACAGCAAGGGTGTCACACAAATGCCTGCACAACATTGCCGCATATTCGTGCCTGCCCGTGTGTCATATTTATTGCCATAAGAGATTGTTCTCAGCAAGAGAAAATGATGTTATAGCGAGCCTTCAAACCTACTCGGGGTTTTTCTTCATGCCTGAGGAAGAACCCTAGGTAGGTCCAAAAGCTCGATAAAACATCATGTATTTTTGTTAGCCATTAAAAGGTATCATATCTACAAGATTATTTGGTTTCTCTTGCTGGGAACAATCACATTTTGCTCTACTGACCAACATAATACCCAACTTTTTTCATATTGCAAATAGAACATGTACGGGACCATTTGGGACGCCAACTTGGACAGCCTATGAGTTTGCACGATCCAGGAGCTAGTTACAGCAAATGTGGACCGTTATGTGGCAGGATATCATACGGAACCCATAAGACTATTGGCTGTTTAATGTCATTGAATCTGATGAGCTAAAAAAAAGTTTTTAAAGTATTTAGCCTATTCCAAATAGAAATATTAACTTTTCTGTATGAAATTTTTCATATGAGTTTTCAAAATTTGATTTCCTTTAAAACAGTTTCCACATAAAGAACATCAAAACGGCTCCTCCACTTTATGACATCTATGATGAGCCTCATGTTTGGCATTAGTAGTAAAGCATTTCCCGTGTTCTGAACATTAAAATGACTTCACTCTTGTGTGAATTCTCTGATGTATAGCAAGATTTGTTTTTTGTGTAAAACATTTCCCACATTCTGAACATGAAAATGGCTTCTCCCCTGTGTGAGTTCTCTGATGTCTAACAAGATCTGATTTCTGTGTAAAACATTTCCCACATACTGAACATGAATATGGCTTCTCTCCTTTGTGACTTCTCTCATGTCCAATAAGATTTCCTTTATTTGAAAAATATTTCCCGCACTGCGAACATGGAAATGGCTTCTCTCCTGTGTGAAGTCTCTGATGTGTAAGAAGATTTGTTCTATCCGTAAAACATTTCCCACATTCTAAACATGGAAATGGCTTCTCCCCTGTGTGACTTCTTTGATGTTTAACAAGAACTGATTTCAGTTTGAAACATTTCCCACATTCTGAACATGTAAATGGTTTCTCTCCCGTGTGTATTCTCTCATGTCCAAGAAGATTAGCTTTATTTGTAAAACCTTTCCCACATTCTGAACATGAAAACGGCTTCTCTCCTGTGTGTATTCTCTCATGTGTGACAAGATTTGCTTTTTTTGTAAAACATTTCCCGCATTCTGAACAGGAATAAGGCTTCTCTCCTGTGTGAGTTCTCTCATGTGCCACAAGACTTGATTTCTCACCAAAACATTTCCCACATTCTGAACATGAAAATGGCTTCTCTCCTGTGTGAATTCTCTCATGGCTAACAAGCTTTGATTTTTTTGGAAAACATTTCCCACATTCTGAACAGGAATAAGGCTTCTCATCTGTGCAAGTTCTATTATGTGTAAAAAGACCCAAGGTTTTTGCAAACAGTTTTCCACATTGAAAACTTTTACCCCCAGTGTGATCTGTACGTGTAGTAAAATTCTGAGCTCGATCAGGAGAAGGTTCCTCGTGATTAGGGAAATTATATGATAGATCCGTACTGTTACATTGTGGCTGAACATTATGGGTAATGAGGTTTTCTTCTGGAAAGTGCTGTATGAGATCTTCATCTTCTGCTTTATAATTTAGCGATGACATGAAGTTTCCATCAAAGTCCTCAATGGGATTTTCTGTTGGGATTAAATTTTGATTTAGTGCAAAAAAATAGCCAACTGTATAAAATGCTTATTAGGAAGGAAAAACACTTGCCGTTTTTGATACAGTATTTCAAATCAAAACCAGGATTAGACCCAGGAAGAAGGAAAAATATATATCTTTCTTATATATTTCTCATTCCATTTGAATCCAATTTTTGCTTTAAAAAAAAAGAAGAAAAAAAAAACACTACAAAAATTGCCCCCAAAACTGTGTGTTTCCAGACTTAGGACTTGTTCACACGAGCATGTTTTCTATTTGCATGAAAAAAAATGTGTTAGTTGACGGTCCCCTCATCACTGAACACTGTGACAGTACTGTCACAGTGTTCAGTGATGACGGGACTCCCTGTGGGAATGAAAAAATCCCCTGCCACAGCTGTGGCAGAGGATTACAATGTCCTCCCATTGCTTTTTAATGCAAAGCAATGGGATGCAGGCAACCACTGCAGTGATTTTCGGGCAAGGGCTTCAAATATAAGCCCTTCCCTGAAAATCATCCCTAGCATGTGTAAAAAAAAAAAAAGTATTATATATATATATATATATGGCTGAGCACTGCCTGTAATTTGCTGAGTGCTCAGCCAATCAGACAAAGCCCTTTCAGGAGGTGGAGATTTAAAATCCCTACCTGCTGAAAGAGCTTCAGTACAGTGCCAGGAAACCTAGCATCAAGACGCACTGGAGAGGCAAGTATATACATTTTTTATTTTTTACACAAGCTAGGAACGATTTTCAGGGGAGGGTTTATATTTAAGGCCCTTCCCCGAAAATCACTGCAGTGGTTGTCTGCATCACATTGCTGCGTCGGCCCCATTGAAAGCAATGAGACAAAATTGCGGTCCTCTGCCACAGGTATGGCAGGGGATTCTTTACTCCCTGTGGGCGTCCCCTTGTCACTGAACACTGTGACAGTACTGTCACAGCGTTCAGTGATGAGGGGACTCCCCGTGGGGAATATTTACAGGCAGCACGGACCTTCCCGGGGCGTGGATTTCCTATCTTTTGCAGGAACCAACTGTTCTAATAAATGCGCTGTTTTGTGCGTACATTGGTGCACGCAAAACAATGCTTGTGTGAACTAAGCCTTGTTATGCTTTATCCAACACCATTAAATGCATCAATGACAAGAAATATAATTCTGGTCCTCAACGGGTACTTTTATTACATAGACTTAAGGCCCATTTACACAGGACGAGTGTCGGGCAAACGATGCCCAACACTCGTCCCTGTGCCTCCGCACTCCGGTGCTCCTGCATGGGAGCTAGCAGAGCTGGCTGGGTCACAGAGCGGCCAGAAGGGGGGAGGGGCAGTGCAGGAGATTTCTCTCCTTTCGCTCCTCCGCCCCCCTCACTACTGAACGGCGGCTGTTTAAACTGCATGACGATCGATGAGCTTTATCGCTGATCGCTTATGCAGCATGAAAGATCAGCAATGAAGCTCATCGTGCAGAAGCACGGGAGTGTGGAGACACAGGGACGAGTGTTGGGCATCGCTTGCTCTACACTCGTCCTGTGTAAGTGGGCCTTTAGACTTGCTGAACCTCAAATCTAAAAACCACAATCTAACAATCAAACTTATTTTGCACCTAAGAATTGGGCATCAGTTTAAGGTGATATTGTTATCAACAACCTAAGTCTACTTTAAATAAAATCTGTAATCAGAAAATGTAAATCAAGTTTTTATGTTAAAAATATATTTAACCCCTTCTCAGCACGGGTCGTAAGTTTATGTCCTGACTGCGAAGGAGTTCCCACTAATGGATTTAACAGCAGGAGCCGGTTGTGATTGACAGCCAGTCTCCTTCTGCAACAGTGGGGCTGAGAGAGAACACCATGACCATCACCTATGATCGCTATGAACAGCGATAATACATTGCAGCACAGAAGTATTGCAATTTATTATCATAGAATCTCAGGTTAAAGTCCCTTACAGGGACATAAAAAAATGTGCACTCTCGCCTCTTTGTTTAAAAAAAATTAAATAGTTAAAAATCCACGTTTGCTATCGTTGCATCCGTAAGAAGATGTACAAAAAAATTAAACACTTTTTATTTTGCAAGGCAAACCCTATAAAATAAAAAAAACAAGGAGCCAAAATGCTTTTGTTCATTTTACTTCATTTTTTTCCCAATAATTAATAATAAATGTACTTATTTCTGCTTTAGTCCACATCGCCTTGCCTCCCCCTCTGTATTCACCCAATCTCGCTCTGTGTGACTTTTTTTTATCGGTGTTTTGAGCATTGTAAAAGAACACAGCTGCACATTGTTGGTATGAAGCAGCCATCACAAAATAGGCAAAAACAACTCATTGAGAAAAATAAAGAAATAACTGAAGCCCAACATGATCTTCCCCAAAAGGCGTGTTGGTATACCATGTTAGACACTCACCCAGTAACAGAATCCTGTATTAGTAATGCCCCTGGTTTCTTTTGGGTAGGTACGATAAGGTCCCCTGGTGCAAGCACCAAGTCATAGGATAACTCCTAGGATGACGTCCCATTGTGATGTTTTCTTGACAGACTGTTTTTGCAGGGTGGTTTGCCATTGCCTTCCCCATTTTACCAGCCTCGAAAGGATGGAAGGTTGAGTCAACCTTGAGCTGGCTACCTGAACCATGGAGGGATTGGACCCGCAACCTTCAGGTCATGAGCGAGAGCTTAGGACTGAATTTCTGCGCCACACAAGGTACCGCCTCGTAATTCATTAACAGATTCAAGATGCTTTTGATCCCCGGCAGCTGCGGGTTCGCACACAGAATCTGTTCTTCTGCACTAGAAGCTGCATTTAGCTCCCCTTCACAACATTTCACTGCCCGCTCTCAGCCAAGACCCAACGCATCGAGTCTCAGTGCTTCAGATATAATATGGAGACAGTCTTTACATAAAAAAACCTGTATTTCCTGCTGTGGCTGTCAGATCATTGGGATCCATCAGCTGATGGAGTGATATGAACGAATTTGACATATATAGCAAAGATACGGATCTAAAGTGATGTGAAAGAGCCTAAATTGGTGAGATCCTAAATTAAATGTCAGACTGTTCACTTGGAAACGCACTGCACAAGATGGTATCAGGGCCTCAAAATAGTATCGGGCAACGAGAAACTGAAAAAAACCCCAAAGACATGAAAAGTATAATATATATTGTATCTTGTATCTCTTCTTACCCTGTGATATCGGAGGCTGGTGGTTCTCCATCATGACGTCCTTGTACCGATCCTTGTGTCCTTCTAAATACTCCCACTCCTCCATGGAGAAATAGACAGCAACATCCTGACACCTAATAGGAACCTGACAACACAATGATAACGTCATTACCCAGACTCCTCTAGTGCTCTTACTGTATAATTTCCCAGCATTCCCAGCAGTGTCACCTCTCCAGTCAGCAGCTCAGTGATCTTGTTGGTGAGTTCTAGGATCTTCTGCTCATGTATCGGTAAGTGAGGAGGAGCCTCTGTGATGGGGCTCTGGTTCCTGCTCCATCCTCCTGACTCATGGAGATGGCTGTTGGGAGTCGTAACGTCACCTGATGTCTTCTTCACCATCATGTAATCCTGTGTATGGAGAGAGACACGTAGAGGACTGAACACAGTATTCCTCCTTCAGTAGAAAGCGAGAGATTGTGATCCCCCTATATAGAGGTCTGGTGAGACCACATCTGGAATACGGTGTTCAGTTCTGGAGACATCATCTACAAGAAGACATTGATAAAATGGAAAAAGTCCAAAAATGGACTAAGAAAATTATGGAATATCTCATAAAGCTGCTCAGGAAAGATGTAAAGATCTTAAGGCTCTTTTCTTCAGAGCGAGTGGCGCTTATCCAGCATGAAATGTAAGGAAAAAAACCCTGCCTGCAGAACTTTTTTATCCAGTAAAAATGCCAGACTGCTGCAGGAATCAAACAGACCTCATTATAGTCAAAGGGGTCCATTCGGCTCAGTTATGAGATGAATCCATTAATTCAGGGAATTCAGTTTTCCTGCTCCTATAACAGAACAGGAAAACTAAAACGCTAGCACTAATGTGAATTTAGCCTAATGCGCATAGTCTGAAATAAAGAAGGTAAAGTAGAGGAAATTATGGAAACCATTATATATTGTATGTTACAGGAGGGAAGACACTAAACCCATGAACAAGGGGCACAATCTGACATTAATGGGAGGGAAGATCAAAAGCAATGTCAGAAAATATCATTTTACTGAAAGAGTAGTACATACTTCGAACAAGCTTCTAGCGTGTGTGTGGTTGGACCTGAAGGTTGCCAGTTCAATCCCCACATGGTTCAGGTAGCCGAATCGAGGTTGACTTGGCCTTCCATCCTTCCGAGGTCAGTAAAATGAGTACTCAGCTTAGTGGGGGGTAATAAATAAATTACTTGAAAGCACTGCGGAATAAGTTGGCGCTATACAAATAACAGGAATTTTTTTTAATATACAGCGCTTGGTCCTGGGCTTTAATCCATGCCGATAGCAGATCTATGGCGAGGGATTAAAGCCTCTGTTCCTGCAATTAAGCAGGAGCACTTTCGGGTCTTCAGCTGTCAGACACAGCAGAGGACCCGGAGGAGAAGGGAGAAGCAGTTTTTGACTGCTTCGGCCTTTGCCTTTCCAAGCTAGATAGTGCGCAATGAGCACAATGTACTAAAAAAGTGAAAGTAGAAGTATTATTTGTGACCCGGCAATCTCGTGAGTGCTACATCAGAACTACAGGGTCCTAGCAGACCCTGATAAGCTCTGGTAATAACTATACTACAGGGGATATTTTTCCCTGTAACTGGGGCTCCTATGGATGCCCCAGCTACAGTGGAAAATTGTGAAACAAACAAACAAAAAAAGACTTATATGACGTCATGGAGGTTATAGATGATAAGAAAAAAAAAGTTATGAAAATAAGTAAAAAAATAATTGCAGAATAAAATAAAAATATATACATAAAAAAGAAAATTACCCTCCGCCGACGCCAACCAAAACTGTTGCCATACACGCACTCTAATCCAAAACTATACATAATATATAATAAAATGTCCAAAATAAAAATGAGGAACCCACTCCTTTTTATTTTAGCATAAATATACTAATTTTAAAAAATACAACTATAAATTTAAAAAAATCATTTTTTTTTACTTTGTATCCCCAATATAATTAAAAAGCAAAAAAAAGTAAGTGAAAAAGAGATATAAAAAACCCCCTATAAGTCATGGGGGAAAAAACGCAGCAAAAATAATTTTGGTAGTTGAAGGAAATAGAATAGAGCAGTGAAACAACCACACAAGTAAAATCCCTAAAAAGTGTCTGGTCCTTAAAGGGGTTGTCCCGCGCCGAAACGTTTTTTTTTTTTTGCATAGGCCCCCCGTTCAGCGCAGGAAAAACCCAAGGGATGTGTTGAAATTAAAAAAAAAAATTTTACTTACCCGAATCCCCTCTCTGCAACTTCTTCCTTCTTTTCCTCCAAGATGGCCATCGGGATCTTCACCCACGATGCACCGCGGGTCTTCTCCAATGGTGCACTGTGGGCTCTGTGCGGTCCATTGCCGATTTCAGCCTCCTGATTGGCTGGAATCGGCACATGTGATGGGGCGGAGCTACGCGATGACGCGTAGAAGGGGGCGGAGCCAGAACACCGCTCGTGCCTGGACCGACCAGAAGGGAGAAGACCCTTCTGCGCAAGCGCGTCTAATCGGGCGATTAGACGCTGAAATTAGACGGCACCATGTAGACGGGGACGCCAGCGCAGGGAAGGTGAGTATATAACTTCTGTATGGCTCATATTTAATGCACGATGTATATTACAAAGTGCATTAATATGGCCATACAGAAGTGTATAACCCCACTTGCTTTCGCGGGACAACCCCTTTAAGGGACACTCCAGTGAATACTCATTTTTCTATCCCTGCCCGCTCACCAGCTTGTCTTTCTCACTCTGGGCCTCTCCTATGTACATTGTGACTACTTCCATGCAGTGTAACTTCCTGTCTGATACTTATCAGACACCGTCTTTATTTTTAGACTTCTCCCTACTTTCTCTTTCTCTATGCTGTGTTATCAGTCACATGATGCATCAGTAGAGAACCACATGACCAGCTACAGCCAGTACCATCTCTGACTGCGGAGATTATCATTCTATATTCCCCTAATTAAGCCATAGACTATAAATAAAACAGACAGGGAGCGGTCATCCTCTTCATTATAAGTGTATCATCAGTAACTGTGATAGGAGTTTGTGTCCCCCTGTGAAGAGCCTGTGTGGTACAGTCCATGTAATTTTATCATACGGGAAGACTGAAACACCCAAGACTGTTCTTTGTAGAAGTCGAAGGAAGACAAGTAATTCCAAGGCGGTCACAATGAGATTACATGGCTAGATTCACTCTATTTGCATGAGCAATATTTACAGGTGCAATACGCAGATAATATAACCCATTAATTCTTTCACATGGATGTATTTTCCTGTGCATTTTGGTTGGCAAAATAAGTAAATAAATAAAATGCAGCATTCTGCACCAAGAGTCTCCATAAAAATCAATGGCGGGTGCGCAAACCCACAAGAAATACATGATTAATAGCATAAAACGCTGCGTAATTCCTCTGAAAAAAGAACACATCTTGAACTCATTAGACAAATTATTTATTTCAATCGATCCATCTTTGTTTGCTGCACGCAAATGAACATGCCCTGTGGGAGAAAATAATGCACCACCACGTGCAAAAAAACCTTGTTCAGGCATGCACAAATGCACATAAGCTCGTGTGAAGATGCCTAAGCCCGTCACGGCACCCCCCCAGAGCCCCCAATACTTACCTGCAGATCCGGTGTCCCAGGTCCCACATGACACTTCGGCGCGCATGAGCAATAGAGCGCGTGACGCTCCGTAGCGTCATGTGACACGCCCACAGCGTCACATGACGTGCCGGCCGCGTCATATGACGCGGCTGCGGTAGGCGGTTTCACACTATCTTCCGCTGTGCTACAGCAATGGAAGCTGTCCGCGCGTACACCCGCGCCAAATAGAGCATGCCGCGGGTGAGTCCGGGTGATTTTACGGTGCGGAATTCCGCGGGGGAATTCCGCACCGTAAGCATTGAGCTATTAGGTTCAATAGAACCTAATTAGAGATGAGCGAGTATACTCGCTAAAGGCAATTGCTGGCATTGCTGTCGAACCCCCCCCCCCCCGTACGACCCTGCGTCCACAGCGCACCCAAAATTTTCCCTGCGCAGCCTTCAGCTGCCCTCATGCCACACGCTCGCTTCATAGCCACACCACTCGCATGTCTATTTATAGGTGCGTAATGGAGGAGGACGAACCGGAGGCACACACTGCAGAGGGATGGCAGGGCAGCGACCCTCTTTGAAAGTGTGGGCAATAGCCCACAATGCTGTCGAGAAATGATGATAAATTGACGTACGATCATCATTCCAATCCCGTGCCACTTCCGTCACAAAATTGTCGGTAGCCGCAAACGTGGGCATAAAGGGGACTCAGGTGCCAGCACTTCTACACATCTTCACAATGCAGCAATACTCTGTGTGGGAAGCACATGAGCGGGCCCAGGGTCAGGCTCTGTCCCAGCCTCCACCTTGTATGACCCAAGGTGCCGCGAGTTACATAGCAATGGGAAATCCATTTGTCCCCACACACTTCATTCTGTGAAGAAGTCAGATAGCTCAACACCGCAATGGGAAATCTTTGAGTTCCTTGGGCTCGCCTATGCTGTGGGTGCACAAAAATGGTATTACACAAGGAGAAATCAGAGTGCCTAAACATGGCAGAGTTTCACCCCGCCAAGGACCTCGGCCTTGGCCCACAGCTCTGCCCAAGTCAGTCAGAGAATTTGTGCCAGATAGGTAAAACACCGCAATGGGAAGTCTTTGTGCACCCACAGCATAGGCATACCCCTGTAACATATTTGTAGCAAGAGTATAGGCGCACCCCAGTAACATTTCTGTAGCAGAAGTATAGGCAGACCCCTGTAACATTTCTGTAGCAAAAGTATAGGCAGACCCCAGTAAGTAACATTTCTGTAGCAAGAGTATAGGCGCACCCCAGTAACATTTCTGTAGCAAAAGTATATGCGGACCCCAGTAACATTTCTGTAGCAAAAGTATAGGTGAACCCCTATAACATTTCTATAGCAAGAGTATAGACGTACCCCAGTAACATTTCTATAGCAAAAGTATAGGCAGACCCCAGTAAGTAACATTTCTGTAGCAAGAGTATAGGCGCACCCCAGTAACATTTCTGTAGCAAAAGTATATGCGGACCCCAGTAACATTTCTGTAGCAAAAGTATAGGTGAACCCCTATAACATTTCTATAGCAAGAGTATAGGCGAACCCCAGTAACATTGGTGTACCAATAGTATAGGCAAACACCTATAAAAATTTGTTTACCAAGAGTATAGGTGAGGCCTGAAAAAATTAGTTTGCTAACAGTATTTGCAATGGCCTGAAAAATTGGTGTAATAAGAGTACAAGTGTACCCGTGAAAAATTGCTGAACGCCGAGGGCAGGTGAAACACACGAACATTTTTTGAAGATACAGCTCGTTATTGGTTAACTTGTAAAAGGGCCTGGAGGCAGCCCTCCCCAAAAATTGGTTTCAGTTTGACTTTTAAAACTTGAAAAACTGATAAAACTTGAAAAAATTTTATAAACAGAGCATTTTGGGCCGCATTGAAATGGGCAGTTCAGTATGATGAAATGCTGTTTTAGGAGGAGGAGAAATAATACACAAAGCTAATTCTCCCCTTTTTTGGGGTGATAGAGGATGCATTTTTCTCCTGTTGCAGCGAAAAGATTCTTTAGGATCCACTGCTTTCCACCGGTGGAGAAGAGAAGTCTGGGGAAATCCAGCCTTTATTTATCTTTATGAGGGTAAGTATGTCGGCGCTGTCAGTTGACAGGCGGATACGCTTATCCGTGATGATCCCCCCAGCAGCACCAAACACCATCTCTGACAAGGCGCTAGCGGCAGGGCAGGTCAACACCTCCAGAGTGTACAGCGCAAGTTCGTGCCACATGTCCAGCTTTGACACCCAATAGCTGTATGGAGCAGAGCCATCACGGAGGACGGTGGTACAGTCGGCTATGTACTCCTTCACCATCTTTTTACAGTGCTCCCTCTAACTCAGTCTTGACTGGGGAGCGGCGACACAGTCTTGCTGGGGAGCCATAAATCTGGCAAAGGCCTTGGAGAGTGTCCCCCTGCCTGCGCTGGACATGCTGCCTGATTCCCGCGCCTCCCCTGCTAGTTGGTCCTCTGAACTGCATCTTCTACCGCTAGCGCTGTCAGATGAGAACTTTAGCATCACTTTTTCCACCAGGTCCCTGTGGTATTGCATCACTCTTGTACCCCTTTCCTCTTCGGGAATGAGAGTGGAAAGGTTCTGCTTATACCGTGGGTCGAGAAGGGTTTACACCCAGTAATCCGTTTTGGCAAGAATGCGTCTAACGCGTGGGTCACGGGAAAGGCAGCCTAACATGAAGTCAGCCATGTGTGCCAGAGTCCCAGTATGCAACACATCACTGTCCTCACTAGGAGGATGCTCCTCCTTTACTTCAGCCCAAACACGCTGAACAGATGACAGGCAAGCAGCATGGGTACCCTCTGCAGTGTGGCCAGCAGTCTCTTTCCCTGTCTCCTCTTCCAACTGCAAAGCGTTGGCCTTAATGCTAAGCAGCGAACTTCTTAGCAGGCAAAGCAGCGGGATGGTAACACTAACGATGGCCGCATCGCCGCTCACCATTTGGGTAGACTCCAGAGGCGTAACTTGAAGCTCCTGGGCCCCAATGCAAAACCTGGAACGGGGCCCCCAACTATAATGCTTTATTCATAGTATTGGGCTTCCTATATGGAGAACAGAGGCCTTACGGGCCCCCCAAGAATCCTGGGCCCGGGTGCAACTGCATCCCCTGCATCCTCTATAGTTACGCCCCTGGTAGACTCCTCAAAGTTTCTGAGGACCAGGCAAAAGTCAGCCATCCATGTCCACTCCTCTGCAAAGAACTGCGGAGGCTAACTACCACTCCACTGCTCATGTTGTAGCTGGTATTCCACAATTGCTCTACGCTGCTCATACAGCCTGGCCAACATGTGCAGCATAGAATTCCAGCGCAGGGGCATGTCGCACAGCAGTCGGTGCTCTGGCAGCTGAAACCAACTTGCGGAAATGTGTGCACACGCGGCGCACCTTGCCAAGCAGATCAGACAATTTGGGGTGTGTTTCAGGAACCGCTAAACCACCAGATTAAATACATGCGCCAGGCATGGCACATGTGTGAGGCTGCCAAGCTGCAGAGCCGCCACGAGGTTACAGCCATTGTCACACACGACCATGTGCGGTTGGAGGCTCAGCTGCGAAAGCCAAAGGTCGGTTTACTCCGTCAGACCCTGTAGCAGCTCGGGGCCGTGTGCCTCTTGTCACCTAAGATGATTAGTTTCAACATGGCTTGCTGGCGCTTGATACCAGCACCGAGGTACGACCCGCTATTCTTGGAGCACGTGAGCGGTCCAGGGCTCTGACTAGGTCCCAGCCTCCACCAAGTTCACCCAATGTGCCATCAGAGAGATATAGTAGCCCTGCCCGCCAGTACTTGTCCACGTGTCCGTCGTTAAGTGGACTTTCCCAGTAACTGCGTTGTTGAGGGCAAGGGTAATGTTGCGGGAGACGTGCTGGTGTAGGGCGGGGACGGCACACCAGGAAAAATAGTGGCGACTGGGTACCGAGTAGCGTGGGACCGCCGCCATCATGTTTTTGAATGCCTCCGTTTCCATAAGCCTGTACAGCCGCATCTCCAGGCTGATTATTTGGCAATGTGCACGTTTAAAGTGGCGGCATATTTACGCTTTTGCTCCAACGCTTGTGTTAGCGACAGCTGAACGCTGCGCTGAGAGACATTGCTAGAGGCCGTTGAGGCACGTGGAGGTGAGGGTGTGAGTGGTGGCTGGGAGACGCTCGTATCTGTGTCCTGGGAGGGGGATTGGATCTGTGTGGCAGGTTGTGGCACAGGGCAAGAGGCACTGGTGTGACCCGGAGGCAGTGAATGGCCTTCATCCCACCTTGTGGGGTGCTTGGCCATCATATGCCTGCGCATGCTGGTGGTGGTGAGGCTGGTAGTGGTGGCTCCCCGGCTGATCTTGGTGCAGCACAGGGTGCACACCACTGTTTGTCGGTCGTCTGCGCTCTCACTGAAAAACATCCGCACCTTTGAACATCTAGCCCTCTGCATGGAGGCTTGCTGTGAGGGGGTGCTGTGGGAAACAGTTGGGGGATTCTTTGCTCTGGCTTTGCCTCTCCTCCTGGCCACCCCACTGCCTCTTCCTACCTGTCCTGCTGCTGCACTTGTCTCCATCTCTGAAGCCCTTTCTTCAGTAGGCTTAGCAAGCCAGATGCGGTCAGTCACCTCATCGTCCAGCAGCTCGCTCCTCCCTCGGACTTACTGCCCTTACTACTTCCTCACTGACAGACAACTGTGTCTCATCGTCCTCATCCACAAAACAACTCTTGAGACAGTTGCCGGAAGTCCCCAACCTCATCACCCGGACTCCAGGAATGTTCCAAAGGTTGGGCATTGGCCACGACTAACTCCTCAGGTGAGAGAGGAACCGTTTTTTCCTACTCTGGGCAGGGACCTGAGAACAGTTCCCAGGAGTCTGCCTGCTCAGAATCTGTCATTTTCCTGGAGTGACGAGGCTGGAAGAAGGACCAGCCAGAGGATTCAGAGGTACAGTCCCTAGGCCGGGAGTAGTAGACTGTATAGAAGACTGGGGGTTTGATACATTGCTGGAGGCATTATCTGCCATCCACGACAGGACCTGCTTGCACTGCTCTTCTTGTAATAAAGGTCTAGCACGCAGACCCGCAAATTGTGATAGGAAGCTGGGGAGCGTAGGGACTTGGCGCTCTCCTAATCCCTCAGCAGCCGGCTGTGATGCAACCCGCCCAGGACCTCGGCCTCCGCCCACACCCTCACTTGGACGCCCTCGGCTGCGTCCACATCCTCAACCCTTACCCCTACTCCTCATCATGTCGGAGTAAGGATAGAGCAGGGCCAAAATAAATTACCCTACCGTACAGAACTGAGAACTGTGGCTAATTCACCGCACACAGAGACCTGTAGATACCGGAGGCTCTATGCTGTGACTGGAAAAAAATTAAACCGCTGTCTAGCGCTGATACGGAAGGGTCATTTACCGCTCACAGAGACTTGTATATAATAGAGAGGCTGTATGCAGTGGGAGAAAAATAGAAAGTCAGTGGATAGTGCTGGTAACTGCGGCAACTTCACCGCACCCAAGGAAAGGGTATTGTGCAACGCTCTGCCCAGGGGCAGAAAGCTATACAGCCAGTGAACAGTGCTAATAACAGAGGGAACTTCAACGCACCCAAGGAAAGGGTATTGTGCGACACTCTGCCCAGGGGCAGAAAGCTATACAGGCAGTGGACAGTGCTAATAACTGCGGCAACTTCACCGCACCCAAGGAAAGGGTATTGTGCGACGCTCTGCCCAGGGGCAGAAAGCTATACAGCCAGTAGATAGTGCTGATAACTGCAGATACTTCACCCAACACATAGTATAGTATCTGTGAAATGCTGTTCTGCAGTGGCCCAGGAAATATTTGCGTACTATTTAGCGTTGAGAGTAAGCTGCTATAGTTGTAATGCTCTGCAGAGGGAAATATGTTTTAAAAAAACAAAATTGGTGCACTACTGCTCGCAGCCAGCCACAACAGTAACGCACACAATGAGGAGTAGCCCTAAGAAGGACAGTTGGGGTTCTTGAAGACAGGATCCTACTCAAACATTTTCCCTGTATAAGCCTCAGCACTTTCCCTAACCTCTGCCAGCATGCGTCTGAGGCAAGCCACGGGTGGGACAAGTTTAAGTACTCGGCGGTCACCTGATCTCGCCAGCCACTCTGTAACTGATGGGGGGGGGGGGGTGACTCAAGTACCGCGTGATGTTCGTCTCGAGTAACGAGCATCTCGAGCACCCTAATACTCGAACGAGCATCAAGCTCGGACGAGTGTGCTCGCTCATCTCTACTATTAGCTCATTGGTTCCCACCATACAGAACTGACCATATTGGTGGCCGATCTTCCCATTCTCTGCTGTTCAGTTCTTTAGTTCTCCCTCACTTGGAAGATCTGGAAGCCGTTATACAGGACACTGGATTGTTCCTAATACTTCCTATAATGTATTTTCTCTTCCCTTAGTCTGACTTGTTACATAATACAGAATAGCTTACCTCTCCGGTCAGCAGGTAGATGATCTCTAAGGTGACGTTTAATATTCTTTTGGTAACATCATTCCCACACTTGCTCATCCTTGGTGGATCATTCATGTAATGGACCAATTTGGATGAGAAAATATCGATCGCCTTGAGGGATCTAGTACTGCTAGCAGCTAGAAGAAATAAAATAAAGAGGCTCTAAATCCTACAGGAAACCTCATCATGTGACATACAGCTCCTCACTTATTAGAAAAATCAGGTTCTTAGGTTCTTCACTGTATGGATTCTAGGGATTTGCCTTAAATATCTAGGCTGCTGCCCAAGCTGTTTCCATAACTCCCATAGATGTGAACAGAGAGCTGTACATGTGTGGCCGCCTCTTCATTCATTGTCCTCTTGGATGTACCTGCTGTGGACCCCTGGCTGCACATATAGTGGGTGCAAGAAGAGGCCGAACCCACATTATCATTTATGGCATATTCTGTGGAGATATATATATATATATATATATAACACAATCTGTTTGTTTATGTCTACTAATTCACAGTTCTGGTCTGATTTGAGCGACATATAGCATAAACGTTCTTCAGCCCCCGGTAACGAGTAGTGGCAGAATTAAAACTAGAAAACTCACTGACTTCCCCTGTAATTTTTGTTGGCAATAGCAACCAATCACAGCTCAGCATTCGTTTCTTATACCGCTGCTGTAAAATAAAAGCTGTGCTATGATTGGTTGTTATATATTATACCGCTGAGGTAACATGAAAGCTGCGCTGTGATTGGTTGCCATATATTATACTGCTGAGGTAACAGGAAAGCTATGCTGTGATTGGTTGTTAAATATACTGCTGAGATAACAGGAAAGCTGTGCTGTGATTGGTTGCTATATAATATACTGCTGAGGTAACATGAAAGCTGCACTGTGATTGGTTGTTATATATTATACTGCTGAGATAACAGGAAAGCTGCGCTGTGATTGGTTGCTATATAATATACTGCTGAGGTAACATGAAAGCTGCACTGTGATTGGTTGTTATATATTATACTGCTGAGATAACAGGAAAGCTGCGCTGTGATTGGTTGCTATATAATATACTGCTGAGGTAACATGAAAGCTGCGCTGTGATTGGTTGCTATATATTATACTGCTGAGGTATTATGAAAGCTGCGCTGTTGTTGGTTGTTATATATTATACTGCTGAGGTAACATCGAAGCTGCGCTGTGATTGGTTGTTATATATTATACTGAGGTAACATGAAACCGCGCTGTGATTGGTTGTTATATATTATACTGAGGTAACATGAAAGCTGCACTGTGATTGGTTGTTATATATTATACTGAGGTAACATGAAAGCTGTCCTGTGATTGGTTGTTATATATTATACTGAGGTAACATGAAAGCTGTCCTGTGATTGGTTGTTATATATTATACTGAGGTAACATGAAAGCTGTCCTGTGATTGGTTGTTATATATTATACTTAGGTAACATGAAAGCTGCACTGTGATTGGTTGTTATATATTATACTGAGGTAACATGGAAGCTGTGCTGTAATTAGTTGTTATATATTATACAGCTGAGGTAACATGAAAGCTGCGCTGTTATTGGTTGTTATATATTATACCGCTGAGGTAACATGTAAGCTGCGCTGTGATTGGTTGTTATATAATATTCTCGTGAAAGCTGTCCTGTGATTGGTTGTTATATATTATACTTAGGTAACATGAAAGCTGCACTGTGATTGGTTGTTATATATTATACTGAGGTAACATGAAAGCTGTCCTGTGATTGGTTGTTATATATTATACTGAGGTAACATGAAAGCTGCACTGTGATTGGTTGTTATATATTATACTGCTGAGGTAACATGAAAGCTGCACTGTGATTGGTTGTTATATATTATACTGAGGTAACATGGAAGCTGTGCTGTAATTAGTTGTTATATATTATACAGCTGAGGTAACATGAAAGCTGCGCTGTTATTGGTTGTTATATATTATACCGCTGAGGTAACATGTAAGCTGCGCTGTGATTGGTTGTTATATAATATTCTCGTGAGGTAACATGAAAGCTGCGCTGTGATTGGTTGTTATATATTATACTGAGGTAACATGAAAGCTGCACTGTGATTGGTTGTTATATAATATTCTCGTGAGGTAACATGAAAGCTGCACTGTGATTGGTGGTTATATATTATACTGCTGAGATAACAGGAAAGCTGCGCTGTGATTGGTTGTTATTAGGGATGAGCGAGTATACTCGCTAAAGCACTACTCGCTCGAGTGATGTGCTTTAGCCGAGTATCTCCCTGCTCGTCCCTGAAGATTCGGGGGCCGGCGCAGGCCGGGGAGCTGCGGGGAGGAACGGAGGGGAGATCTCTCTCTCCCTCTCTCCCGCCCGCTCTGCCCTGCTCCCCGCCGCGACTCACCTGTCAGCTGCAGCAGCTCCCGAATCTTCAGGGACGAGCGGGGAGATACTCGGCTAAAGCACATTACTTGAGCGAGTAGTGCCTTAGCGAGTATACTCGCTCATCCTTAGTTCTTATATATTATACCGCTGAGGTAACATGAAAGCTGCACTGTGATTGGTTGTTATATATTATATTGTTGAGGTAACATGAAAGCTGTCCTGTGATTGGTTGTTATATATTATACCGCTGAGGTAACATGAAAGCTGCACTGCGATTGGTTGTTATATATTATACCGCTGAGGTAACATGAAAGCTGCACTGTGATTGGTTGTTATATATTATATTGCTGAGGTAATATGAAAGCTGTGCTGTGATTGGTTGTTATATATTATACTGTTGAGGTAACATGAAAGCTGTGCTATGATTGGTTGTTATATATTATACTGCTGAGGTAACATGAAAGGTGTGCTGTGATTGGTTGTTATATATTATACCGCTGAGGTAACATGAAAGCTGCACTGTGATTGGTTGTTATATATTATATTGCTGAGGTAACATGAAAGCTGTGCTGTGATCGGTTGTTATATATTATACTGCTGAGGTAACATGAAAGGTGTGCTGTGATCGGTTGTTTTAGATTATGCCGCTGAGGGCAAATAAAAGCTGTGCTGTGATTGGTTGTTATATATTATACTACTGATATATGATCATGCATGACAGCGGGCGTGAGATACTCTGCCATGTGCTTACGGTGATTTGAGCCCGACCTAAGTCTGTGATTCCTCCTATCTGTAGTATCATGGTTATCTAGGTTACCGCCGGCTCCCATTCAGTTTCATCCTTTACCGCTGGAGTGCTACAGTCACTATAGTTTATAGTTTTTCCTTCCTCTTCTCGGCGCTCCAGCAGCTCGGATCACCAATGTGAAACAGCAGCAACACTGTTGGATTTCCTCTTCACCAAGTCTGAGCCGGTAGTCCAGCCGGCATTCTGTTTCCCCTGTTACCCCCCTGCTCCATCTCTCATCTGCTGTCTTACCTCCAGGGGTTCTGGCTGTCGGGTCACCATACTGCATAGAGAGACCACATGGAGATTTTGGAACTTGCTTGGAAATTAAAGTTATACTCTATGGAAATCTTAATGGATTATATGCTGGTTTTCTTCTGCAGCCCTGAACCTGCTCCTTATATTTAAGGACTCTATAGCAACGGGGTCTGTTCCACTGGATTGGCATGTAACCAATGTGGTGCCAATATTCATAAAGAGGTCAAAAGTGAACCTGGAAACTACTTACAGGCTGGCAAGACATACTGCTACAGTGGGTAACATGAAGGGTTTCTAAGAGACGCCATCCTGGAGGACCTCAAGGAAAATAGCCGGATAACTCCGTATCAGCCGGTTTATGGGAGATCGCTGCTGTCACACCAACCTGATCCGCTTCTACCAGGAGGGAAGTTCTAGACTGGACCGGGGAGTCACTGGATCTTGTGGGTCTGGACTTCTCCAAAGTGTTTGATACTGGGCTGCATAAAAGGCTGGTCTATAAAATGAGAATGCTTGGTAGAATGTGTGCAAGTGGGTAAGTAACGGGTCAGTGATAGAAAGCAGAGGGGGATTATAAATTGTAGATACACTAATTGGGTCACCGTTACTAGTGGGGTACCACAGGGGGCAGTACCGGGCCCTATTCTTTTTAATATATTTATTAATGGCAGAAGGATTGTACGGTAAAATATCAATATTTGAAGATGATACGAAACTATGCTAAGAAATTAACACTAGAGCAGACACAAGGCGGTTACAAGGGGATCTGGATAAGTTGGGGGCAGAAAAATGGCAAATGGGGTGTAACACTTATAAATGTGCGGTTCTGCACATGGACAAAAAAAAAACAAAACACAAGCTCAAAGTGACTCCATGACTCCCTTCCCCCTCCTCCCCACCTGCCTGCTTGGTCTGCAAGCAACCAGAGAGGTATTTGCCTACAAATCCACAATGCATCCGCAATTGAATTACGGATGCATTGCGGATCACTTGCTTCCATAAAAATCAATGGAGCCCATCCGCGTTGAACCTGTGGTAAAATAGAACATGTGGCGATTTCTTTTCCGAGCGTGGAATCCACAAATCAAATCCGCAGCTAAAGATAATAAACATACTAATACATTCCATATAGAAAGTGCTGTGTGCATTACAGGCTAAGGATACACATATCCACAATCATATATAAGACCAGTGATCTCCTCTGCATCAAATGTGTGGCTGCTAAACAAATGCATGATGAAGACACAAGACTTGAACCTGCATTGAGGAGTCACTGGGTACTGTTGTATCTTGTCTCCACTGGAATAATGGGTGGAGACATGCTTCGGCAGTGCTAAATTGAAGGACACACCCCCCCAGCGGCTGAAATCGCAGTGTGCCCTATTAGAATCTATGGGATCACGTGAAAACAATGCAAATACATGTTACATGTCCAATCACTGTGTTTTTACGGATGCTGGCAGTGGCTAAAAACATACACAGAAACACGTATATGGACACATAGTGAAAGAGAAAAGCATATTTCACACATATAAATAAAAACTAAACGAAAATTGCGGAAGAAAAAAAAATCAGTTGTGGAATCGATGCAGAATGTAATTGCAAAATGCGCTGCAGAAAAGCAGGTGTTCTTTTGTAACGGATTTCAACCAATTTATTGCAAAAGGTGATCCGTCCGTGGAAATCTACATAAAGATAAATGGATTTAAAATCCACAACACCGCAGATTCATTTCCACAGCGATTTTTATTTTTCTCACCACGTGCAGATAAGATTTGGTAAAATCATTCACTTTGCTGCTAGTGTAATATGATGCGGGTTATCAGCCCCGCGAATATTCCTTTATACTACTCACCACTACCACGTATATTCTCTGTATACAAGTTTCTGGCTGATAACAGAAAGAACAGCAGGGATCAGAACCTGCTCTGTATCTGCTACACTGTAACAGGACCTGTGATGATGTCACCATCATGTGATCAGTTTACACGGGGCGGAGCTCAGCAGTGGGAGGAGAAGTGGTGGCTGAAGGACCTGTGATGTAACAGTCACGTGTTCAGTAGTGAGGACGTGAATTGCTGGAAGAAGGACCTGTGATGATGTCACTATCATGTGATCAGTATATAAGGGGGCGGAGCTCAGCAGTGAGGAGGAGAAGTGGTGGTTAAAGAACCTGTGATGATGTCACCATGCTGTAAAACTCGTCCTGCGGTTCCATCTCAGGGAGATCTGTAAATGATGAGAGTTGTGGTGATTAGATGGGCGGTCTTGTCACCTGAGACCCTGAAGGTGGTTCCACCTTTGGCCTATAAAAGGCTCTCGGAGGCCCCTTGTGTGTAGTGGCCTCTTCTTCCACTTGTGTAGAGCTTGTTGACCACTAGACGCCACTACGACGCAGAGAAGAGATTTTACTCCGTTACCAGAGTCTGAGAGTGGTGCATTATTGGGATGGGAGAACCTAGATGGTCGTAGCGATGAATTGTCCCCCACCTGAGCCTACAAGCTTGCACAATCTAGAAACTCGGTTACAGCTAATGTGGAGTGATATGCCGCAGGACACCATTTGGAACCTGCATGCCCGCCCGTATCACAATCTTGTATCAAAGCTAGAGGTAGTCCAACTTGGTACTAGAGCTTCCATGCCCGCCCGTATCACATCTTGTATACAAGCTAGAGGAGGTACAACAGACTACTAGAGTCTCCATACCCACCCCATTTCACATCTTGTATTCCAGCTAGAGGAGGTACAACAGGGTACTAGAGCCTCCCTGCCCACCCGTATCACATCTTGTATCCAAGCTAGAGGCAGTAGAACAAGGTACTAGAGCCTCCATGCCCACCCGTATCACATCTTGTATCCAAGCTAGAGGTGGTACAACAGGGTACAAAAGCCTCCATGCCTGCCCATATCACATCTTTTATCAAAGATAGAAACGGTACAACAGGGTACTAGTACCTCCACGCCGACCCATATCACATATTGTATCCAAGCTAGAGGTGGTACAAAAGGGTACTAGAGCCTCCATGCCTGCCTGTATCACATCTTGCATCCATGGTAGAGGCAGTACAACAGGGTACTAGAGCCTCTATACCCCCATATCACATCTTGTATCCAAGCTAGAGGCAGTACAAAAGGGTACTAGACCCTCCATGCCCGCTGTATCACATATGTATTCTACCTAGAGATGGTATAACAGGGTACTAGAGCCTCCATGCCCCCCCATATCACATCTTGTATCCAAGATAGAGGCGGTACTATAGCCTCCATGCCCGGTCATATCACATCTTGTATCCTAGCTAGAGGTGGTACAACAGGTTAGTAGAGCCTCCATGTCTGCCTGTATCACATCTTGCATCTATGCTAGAGGCGGTACAACAGGGTACTAGAGCCTCTATACCCCCATATCACATCTTGTATCCAAGCTAGAGGCAGTACAAGAGGGTACTAGACCCTCCATGCCCGCTGTATCACATATGTATTCTAGCTAGAGATGGTATAACAGGGTACTAGAGCCTCCATGCCCCCCCCCCCCCGTATCACATCTTGTATCCAAGATAGAGGCGGTACTATAGCCTCCATGCCCGGTCATATCACATCTTGTATCCTAGCTAGAGGTGGTACAACAGGTTAGTAGAGCCTCCATGCCCTCCTGTATCACATCTTGCATCTATGCTAGAGGCAGTACAACAGAGTAGAGCCTCCATGCCCCCGTATCACACCTTGTATCCAAGCTAGAGGAGGTACAACAGGGTAGTAGAGCCTCCATTTCCCCAGTATCACATCTTGTATCCAAGCTAGAGTCGGTAAAACAGGGTGCTAGAGCCTCCCTTAAAGGGTTCAGTTCTCCGCAATAAATTCTCCAATACTGTAATCACTTACATCAATGTTACAATCACACAGAGAAAGTTTCATTCCATCTGACAACTTCCAGGGGAGGGATTGTTTCTTTGCAATAAGTGTATTTATAGCACTTTACTTGTCTTACATCTTCCTTTGCTATACATTGGTCATATTGCAGCGTCCCGTAGAGTGACCCCAGACACAAGGCACACGGTGAGGAGCTGGGAGGGTAGAGTGGTCACGTGTCACAGTGGCACTTACCAGGCTCCCTCCCGGAGGGACGCTAGTAGCCTCGGCCAGAGCTGCACTGGGCCTCCTCCGGACACCCCTAGAAATAGGGATGCCCAATAAAGTGGAGAACAGGGATAGCAGATGTCACAGGTGACGCCACCGTTCTGTAACCCACCGGTATGACCCTCGGCGGTAAATAAATGGAGCCGCAGACAGAAGTAACGTACCTCAGGTCCTTGGGGATGGTCAGGGCCTGGCAAAAACTTTACTGAAACAACTTCTTGTACACAAGGCACAAATGACAATGATTTGCAGTGCAGGTATTAGACAGACTTGAGAGTACCTCCACCCAGTGATCCCAGACTTCAGGACGGCCGGATCTGACAAATAAGGAAGCGTACCTCTACATGCTGATCCACTAGATTCGCACAGCCTCGTAGGAAAAGATGAATAAAGAATACCTCTACACTAGGCATTGGAAGTGGCACCTGCTTCTTGCTCACGCTCTCTCTCTCTTCAATTGGGGCTCACTCCTCTCTCATCTCTGGAACATACACTCTCAGGGAACCTCTCTTCTTCCTCCATTCTTTACCACATGAGGGTTGAAGGTACCCCCATGTGGCTGTCACTCTCTCTCAGGAAATCATAAGAATCTCCACAGAATGGACTGCTTTCCCGCTCTCACACACTCCTATTTATATTTTCACTCATACCACGTGACAAGACAAGTTGATAGATTTACAGGCAATCGCTAGGCTTTTGCAGGCACTTAACTCATCAGATGCTACAGCTGTGCAATACACATAACAGAATGACAAGACACTTTTGCACAGTGCACCAACACAAAACATGACATGTATTGATATTTATGGAGGGGGCGAAGGAATAAATTTACTGGGCCACTACGATATTATATGGTGTTTTATATTGTCTGGTATTTTGTACTTGCTCTTACTTTGCTTTGTAGAGGTGTGGAGGGTGCACTTCTCGCTCCTTCCACTGAGGGGTTGCTGCAGCTTTGATAGCTACAGTGCTAGGTAAGGTTGGGACATCGAATATCGATATATCGCTAATGCTTTGGTGATACTTTTCATCAATATTCTTATGTCCGATATATCGGTAACATCGATAGTTTAAGGCAATATGATATCAATTTTTGATAGTTTTCCACTGATATCTTACAATAATCGATAGTTTGTTCAGCGCTAGTCAATACTATCGCTATTTTTGTGTCGATGTCCCACCCCTAGTGCTAGGCTCCATCCCGTTAGTAATACAGCAGAGAAAGACATGTGCTACCGGCACCAGGTACAGGCCCCTCTCTGTCTATGATGTGGCCTTGACTGATTTCATCTCCGTCTGTTACCACCACGCCATCACAACAACATCTGCCTATATCTTACAGGTTTTGTAAGCTTGTTCCTGTATGCAGGGATCATAACCAGAAAGTCTGGGCTACTTTCACAGCCAAAATCAATATCTTATTTTTATAATCACAGAATTCATTAAAAGGTTTTGTACAGCTAAATACTTGTTAAGCTTGATTTAGGAGGAGCATAGAACTTGCTTCAAATTGAAAGGAGATCTTCAGGACATAAGCGGAGAGAATTTAGTTCATAATTATCAAAAGTGGCTTCCTTTTAGCCAATACGCAAATGGTTAATAATCATGTGTCACAACAGGTAAGACACTAATCTGGAATAAAATGTTCCAAAAAAGGTGCAAATATATTGATGAATATTAGCCTTAGAATATCTTTACCATGACCAGGTGGGATGGTGGCCCCATTCTCCACATAAGTGTGTGTCACAGAGGCTGGGAACAGAAGGAGTGACACAGGTGAGTATAATTTTTTTTCTTTCTCTATATAATGGACTGGGTATTATGTGGGGTTTTATTACTGAGGAAGGGGGCTATATGGAGCTTTATTACTGAGTAAGTGCCTCTATGGAGCATTATTACTGAGGACGGATGCCTGTGAGGGGGATTATTACTGAGTGGGACTGATGCTTATATGGGGCATTACTGAAGGGGGTCTATGTGGGGCATTATTACTGAATGGTGGTCTATAAGGAACATTTTTACTGAGGGGGGCCTATGTAGAGCATTATTCCTGTGTGGAGCCTTGAGGGGCATTATTACTGAATGGGGGCATAAGGAGAGCATTATTATTGAGTGAGGGCACTTTTACTGTGTGTGAGACACAAAAAGTGGCATTTACCATGTGGCACTTACTATACGGTCGGTACGGGGGGTGTAATATTGGTCTTTGTATCATGTTTTTTTCAGGAACACTGTGGTGGTATTATGTGATCATGGGATGGCGGTATTATCTGGTCTCATACAGTATTATTGTTGGTAGTCTTTATCGTTGAAGTTGTCTATATTTAGTGACAGTATGATGGTATTAATCACTATTTGGTGGTAATATGTAATCATGGTGTGGCAGTATCATTTATATAGTACTACTGGTAATGGTCTTGGTAGGTTTTGTTCAGGGACAGTATAGAGGTAATTATATGGGACATGATGATTACAATGATAAAATATATATTTTTTTGAACTGTGTAAAGTTTTAATAGACTTTATTAACATTTATTCTGTTACTTATTTAGACCCACTAGGGATGTCACATTGTGATCTTTAGTACTGGTGTACCTTGACGCCACCAGAAGCTTGGGGTGTGGCAGGGCTTTGATAGAGGGATGGCACTGACACACCCCAAGCTCCCAATTGGCTGCTTGTCAGTGTGCTGTTCCGTCCCCCTCAGCTGTGTAACTCACTACCCGGCCGCTCCGTCGGCAGGTGCTGCGGCTCTGTTGTACAGGCGGTGGGATGCATCGGCAGCATGCCAGCTCCGTTGGCAGCTGCTGTGTTGTAGGGGCGGCGGTGTGCCATGCCAGCACAGCGGTATTGTTACCATGCGGCGGCCGCAGGTGGTTGGTTGGCGTGGTGCGCGCTCGTGGGTCCGGGCGGCGACGCGCGTGCCTGTGAGTGCAGCTCTATGCAATCCCCAGGTTATGGGATTCTGCTGGGAGGTAGTCACCTCCACCTCTCCGCCCCTGGGCAGAGGCTTCTGTTCATAAGGCTGGCAGTGAGGTCCATTCACTGCCAGTTATTGGTTTCTGTCAGTGTGTTTGCTTACTGCCTTTGTCAGTCTCCTGTTGTAAGCTTGTTTGCGTTATCTGCCAGGTTATCCACCTGCCTCGGTCTGCTTGTATTTTCTGTTGGTTTATTCATCTGCCC
Organism: Eleutherodactylus coqui; assembly: GCF_035609145.1. Taxonomy (NCBI): domain Eukaryota; kingdom Metazoa; phylum Chordata; class Amphibia; order Anura; family Eleutherodactylidae; genus Eleutherodactylus; species Eleutherodactylus coqui. Next base: position 41,079,516 of record NC_089837.1, read on the forward strand.
TTCCTGTCGGTATTCTACCCTGTTCCGTCTTGGTACGCCAGCGTCCCTCCTCAGTCCCTAGATAGAGTAGGGACTGCCGCCCAGTTGCCCGCCTGGGGTTAGCCAGGAGTGGAAGCAAGTAGGCAGGGACAGGGGTTGCGGGTAAGTTCTAGGGCAACCCGGGCTGGTGTATCATCGGGTAGGATACCGTAACATAATAACCGACCCTAAAAATTACCCTGCAGGTTTTGTTTGCTCTCCCATGGAGACTATAACTGTCCTTGCTAATCAATTGCAGGAGCTAGTGGGCGTGATCCAAGACCTGTCCGGTCGTATGGTGGCCCAGAAGTGGGTGTTGGCGCAGGTTACACCTGCCCCATCTATTCCTGAGTCAAAGTGCCCTCTCCCTGAGGTGTTTTCCGGGGAGAGAAGCAAGTTTTTTATTTTTCAGCAGGCATATAGACTATATTTCCGGATGCGGCCCGGATCCTCCGGCCTTTGAGTCCCAGAAGGTGGGATTGATTCTGTCCTTACTGCGGGGCCCCCCCAGACATGGGCCAACTCCTTACCTGAGAGTTCGGCTTGCCTGCAGTCTGTTGATTGTTTTTTTTCAGGAGCTAGGAGGTATTTTTGATGAGCCGGATCGGGCTGGGTTAGCAGTATCTCACCTCATGGCTTTGCATCAGGGGCAGCAGTGTGCTGAAGACTATTGCTCTAAGTTTAGACAGTATACCGGTGAAACCTCCTAGAATCATGGTGCCCTCAAAGATGTGTTTTTTTGGGGATCTTTCTGATGCTGTCAAGGATCTAATTTCCCACCCCGCTCCCGTAACACTTAAAGAGGCGATTGAATTGGCAGTAAAGGCCGACAGGAGACCTGAGATCTAGAGAAAAGGAATGTCAGGCCTGTAAAACTAGGGAGTCCTGTAAATCCATTCCCATTTCTCCCATGCCAGCTCCTGCGGCCGAGCCTATGGAACCGGACCAGCTAAGTCCCGGGGAATGGTGACAGTTCCGGATGACTCACCATCTTTGCCTCTACTGTGGGGAAGCTGGACATTGGGTAGCAACCTGTCCACAGAAGCAATGGCAACATCAGTTTGAACCGCCGGAAAAACTACAGATCCTAGCCTTGTCAGGTTGGCTTCCGGAATTTTATTCGGTCCGGTCAAGCCTATATTGATTCGGGTGCTGCTGCCAATCTGATTAATTTAAATTTTGTCAGACCTCTGATGACCGAATTTTCCATGCTGAAGCCCCCCATACGCTTCATCGGTATTGATTCTACCCCTCTCTCCGCAGGTGTTGTTAAATGGAGGACTCCCATTCTGCAGTTTACTGTGGGTGTTCTCCATTCTAAGAATCTGTCTTTCCTGGTTATGGAAAAGATGTCTGTTGATGTGGTGCTTGGTATGCCCTGGTTGGCACTGCACAACCCCCAATTTGATTGGTCCACCCGAGAATTGACTCATTGGGGGTCGTCCTGTCATAATCACTTAACTACTATAGCCATGTGCTCTGCAGATACTGTGCTTTTCCCGGAGTATTTGTCGGATTTTCAGGACGTATTCTCCAAAAAACTGTCTAAGACTTTGCCTCCCCATAGGGAGTAGGACTGTGGTATTGATTAGATTCCTGACAGTCCCATCCCTAAGGGAGCCATTTTCAATTTGTCTGGACGTGAGCACGAAGCCCTTAAGTCCTATATCTCAGAGTCTCTGGCCAAACGACATATCTGTCCGTCCAGGTCCCCTGCCGGGGCAGGTCTCTTCTTTGTTGAGAAGAAGGATGGGACATTGAGGCCTTGTGTGGATAATCGGGCCTTGAATAAAATCACAGTGAAGAACCAGTGCTCCTTGCCCCTGATTCCTGACTTGCTGAATCAGGTGGTAGGGGCCCACTGGTTTTCCAAACTGGATTTAAGGGAGGCTTACAATTTAATTTGCATTCCAGAGGGAGATGAATGTCTGGTCATGTCTTTCGGACTCTGTAACGCCCCGCTGTATTTCAGGGTTTTATGAACGTGGTCTTCCACGACTTCCTGGGGGTATTTTAGGTCATATATCTTAATGACATTATGGTGTATTCTCCAGACTGGGATTCACATGTGCGGCACCTAAGGTTGGTTCTGATCTGTTTGCACAAGTATCAACTTTTTGTCAAGTTGGAGAAATGTACATTTGGTTCTACACAAGTATCTTTCCTGGGTTATGTGGTCTCACCCATGGAGATTCGGATGGAGTCTGATAAAATAGCAGCAATCTTCCAATGGGTCAGACCAGACAACCTTAAGGCTCTCCAGTGGTTTTTGGGTTTCGCAAATTTTTTGCGCAAATTCATTAAAAATTACTCGGTTATCGCTCAACCCTTGACCGATCTGACTAAGAAGGGGGCCGACTTGGTAAAATGGTCGCCTGCAGCCCTAGAGGCCTTTAGTCATCTAAAAAGAGCGTTTACTACAGCCCCGATGCTAGTACAGCTGGATGCGCGACTATCATTATTCATTGAGGTAGATGCGTCTGAGGTGGGGGCAGGAGCTGTATTGTCTCAGGAAGTCAGTAGGAGATCCGGGTATAGTCCACGTGCGTTCTTTTCGCGGAAGTTTAGTTCAGCAGAATGCAACTACGACGTGGGTAACCGTGAGTTACTGGCGATCAAATGGGCTTTAGAAGAGTGGCGACACCATCTTGAGGGTGCTAGATACCCTATTACCGTGTATACCGACCACAAGAATATGGTATATCTCGCCAATGCTAAAAGACTCACAGCTCGTCAAGCTAGGTGGGTGTTGTTTTTCGCCAGGTTTAATTTCGTTGTGACATATATCCCAGGAGAGAAGAACGTGAAGGCGGACGCCCTGTCACGGAGTTTTGGGGCGCCGGAAAGTGAGACTATGACTCCCGAGAATATCTTGGCACCTGGGGTGGTGGTGGCAGCTGTAGAATCTAACTTCATCCCTCAACTACAGAATGCTCAGCAGGACGCTCCTTCGGGGGTGCCGGAGAGCAGATGGTTTGTGCCAGAGACCTTACGTCTCAGAGTCATTGAAGAATCTCACTCATCGTTTTTGCAGGTCATCCGGGGTTCCAGGGGACCCGGGATCTTTGTTCTAGACACTTCTGGTGGCCAGGCATGTCTTAGGAGATCCGCAACTTTGTTAAGGGATGCTCTGTCTGCGCATGCAATAAAAGTCGTCGGTGTCCTCCGGAGGGTCCTCTGAGACAGTTATCGGTAGATTTTACCACCGATCTAACGGAATCCCAGAAGTTCACCACTATCTTAGTGGTTGTTGATAGGTTCTCAAAGATGGCACATTTTGTGGCGTTAAAGAAGCTACCTTCAGCAAAAGAATTTGCCAAGATTTTTGTGAAAAATCATTCGCCTACATGGGGTTCCCCAAAACATTGTATCTGATCGCGGGGTTCAGTTTGTGGCGCAGTTTTGGCGAGCCTTCTGTAGAAACCTGGGAACGTCGCTTTCCTTCTTGTCAGCATTCCACCCGCAAACCAATGGTCAGACTGAGCGGAAGAACCAAGATGTAGTGGAATATTTACAGTTGTTTGCTGGCGAAAAGGCTCATCAGTGGGCAGAGTTCCTGCCATTGGCAGAGTTTGCACTAAACAACCGCACTTGTTTTTCCACTGGGGTATCTCCATTCTTTTGTGTATACAGTCAGCATCCTCGCTTCCTTACAGCAATCCAAACTCCATCTGTCTGTCCTGCAGCTGACGTCGCCACAGATACGCTGCAGGGAGTATGGAAAAAGGTACAGAAATACTTGGAAGCAACGGGGGTTCCAAGTATCTGAGCCTTACAGTGTGGGACAGAAGGTATACCTATCTTCTAGAAATCTCAAATTAAGGGTCCCGTCCTTGAAGCTGGCGCCACTTACATGCGGCCCTTTGTCATCACACGTGTGGTGAATCCTCTCGCCTATGAACTGGGGTTGCCAGATACATGGAGGGTTCACAGGGTGTTCCATAAGTCTTTGTAGAAACCTTTTGTCCCTTCGGTAGGATACCATAACAGGTAAGCAGACACCGGCCTCCCTATGCAGCACAGCGGGGAGTGCGCAGGAGGCGACAGCGCAGCGCACACTGGAGGAAACCTCCCCGTCGCCACGGATGTGTCCTGCGGGAAGTAACAGTGAAGGGCTCCCTACACTTCTGGAAGAGCAGGGGGGACATGGCCCCATGGACAGTGCTTGTGATCTGGTGAGTGAGGGGGTCCAGGAGTGTAGCAGAGCAGCAGGGGCTAACTGCCACATCTGCAGGGGCTGAGGAGTGTAGCAGGGTAAACATGGCTGCAGGGACAGCGTTTCCCTCAAATCATGCAGCCAATCGGGAGCTAGGGGTATGACAGGGGCGTTCTTCAATGCGACCCCTGTCAAACCCCTAGCTTCCGGTGGCATAAAGATACACCAGTACTGTGATCTTTGTTGTACTCAATATAGCAAAGAATTATTCTAAAACTTGTAGAGGGGCACTACCCAGACTGGCCTGTAGGGGGGAACAGACAGGCATGCTGGTGCCTGAGAGAGGAAAAAATCCACAGGTGTGGGCAGGAAGTAGGATATAGGCGTTCATTCTTGCTACATTCAGTGGTAAAGTGGTCTAGAAGCCAAAAAGAGGGACCTGGGCAGCGAGCCAGAGCGAGAGGTCCAGAGGGGGACCTGGGCTGCGTGCCAGAGCGAGAGGTCTAAAGAGAGGGACCTGGGCTGCGAGCCAGAGCGAGAGGTCTAAAGAGAGGGACCTGGGCTGCGAGCCAGAGCGAGAGGTCTAAAGAGAGGGACCTGGGCTAAGAGCCAGAGCGAGAGGTCTAAAGAGAGGGACCTGGGCTGAGAGCCAGAGCGAGAGGTCCAGAGAGAGACGTGGACTGGAAGCCAGTGAGATGTTCAGGGAGAGACCTGCATAATGAAAAGACTGATTGTGCACCTCAGGAAAATTGGGTGAAGAGTTTCTGAGGAAAGCTGTGTGAGACCTGGACTGAGGAGAACTGTATGAAGTTGCCCTGGAGAGTGGGTGAGAAACATAGTTGGACTGTTTATTAAAACCATCAGTTGAAGGGACATTTAAGTTTATTAGCTACAGCAAGCTGATATTGCTATGAAGGTGGAAATAAATAAGAATTTGGAGTTTAACCTATTGCTGTCTACCTGTGATGTGAGTGAATGATCCCAAGTTGTTACATATGGTGGACGCTGTGCTTGCACAAGCGGTAATGTCCTGGCTCAAAAACGGCAATGAAAATGCCAACAGCCTCTATGAGTGTGCAGCAATTATTATAGGTGATCGTGCAGCGACAGGAGACAGTTGCTCAGCAGCAAAAAAGGCCATATGAAGGCTATGCAGGTGCAGCTGGAAGAAATGCAACTCCCAATGAAGCAGTTGGCTGCACTGAAGTCAGTCAGGGCTACAGAGAAGATAGCACCTCCGAGCCAAAATGAGACGGTCTTAAAGGAGAATGAGCGCCTTACAAGGTTAACTAAAACTGAAGCTGGTCACAGGGGGTTGCTGGGAAAACAAACCGTTCATTGTGAACAAGGCTTGAAACAGTTGAAAACACAGTCAGCAAAGAGAAATGGTGAATGGGAGTTTCAGATAAATCAGCTCAAGGAAAAGTTGGAAATGAAGAAAGCTGCTTGCAGCTGGGCAGAGAAGCAGACAAAGGTTTTCAGAGGCATACTGGACTTCAAGGAAGCCCAAGAAGCTCGTCAGGAGCAAGTGCTGACTCAGCTACAGATAAGCCGGGATGAGGAAATTGAACTATATGTAGCTCAGACCCAGGACCTTAATTAGATTCATGCACTAGCTGTGGGGGAATTGTCCCAATGGTTGAAGCAAGCTGAAAAATGAAAGAAACCTTGAAAGAGGTCAAACAGGCTGTGGAGCAAGTGTACTGAGGTGACCCATAAGGTGAAGGTGCTATTGCAGGACAAGCAGGAGTCTAAAGGCAAAAGAAAAGCAGTGGAGATGCAGGCTCAAGAGCTACAAACAAAAATAAATGAAGGTGACCGAGTCAGGCAGAGCTGTCTGAGAAGATGAACAGACTGCAGGTGGAACTGGAAACTCAGACTGAAGAATCCAAGAAGCTGTTGCAAGAAGAGACGCAGCAGAGGTTTGGTCTTAGTGCACACCTGAACACTATGCAAGATGAGAGAGATGTGTTCCTCAAGCAGTTCAAGGAAGATGCAGAAACTAAGAGAGACCGGTCAGAGCAGATTGCAACACTTCAGGCTGAGGTGTTGTATCTGGAAAAGAGAATGGAGAAGAATACTGCATGCTGTTGAAGAGCAAAAAAGAGAAATACAAAGAGTTAGAAGTTACAAGGCAGCAGTGTAAAGAGAAAACAGCTGCCTATGATAAACTTGAGAGGGTTCAAATAAGTCTTCAGCAAGAGTTAGAAGATGTTACTGTGAAGCTTGGTTACCGACAGGACCTCACGTCCAAACTGGAGAAGAAACAGAAGCTGTGCGAACATGGGCTGACTGAAGAGAAAGTCAGATCTGCGAGATATGCCAGTAAACTTGAGCGTGCAGAATAAAGGGCTAATGAGAAAGAAACAGAGGCACTAACCTTGACATGCACCCTGAAAGTGGTGTCAGAAGAAAAGGACCCAGACTTCCTCCAATCATGACTTGTCTCTGCACTCTCTTCCTATCATGTGGTTGAACTTCAGTTACCTTCCATAGTAACAGAGTTTCCTCTGTCATCCCACTTAACAATAGTACCCCCTCTATGGCTTAACCCAATTTCACTGCCCTCTCCTTGGCTCCACTCAGTTTTAGTTCCTCCATCTAATGGTGCCTTGCCTGCTCTTGTCCCCCCTACCATTCGTATTCGCTCCAGTTTCTGCTTAGCATCCGCAGTGTTGGGGGTCTGGTCTGTATGGAGTGCATTTTAAGAGAATAGCAAGGAAGAGGTCACTGTGGCTGCTGAGCTGGTGGGTAGAGTCAGGGTAAGGCCTGTATACATGTGCTGTGTGAGACTAACGAGGAAGATGTTACTACAGATGCTAAGTGGAGACTAGCGTTGGAATGGAGGGGGGCAGGACCTCTGGCATGCCTTCTGGGACAGCCCCTAAGATCCAGGATTGCCCTGCAGAATCTAGGTGATAGGGCCTTTTCTCTACCATGTCGTGCGCCTGGTAAATAGTGAGAGATAACCCATTTTAAGTAAACTGACAACACTCATAATAACAGATACCAAGTATAAAACTTTTACACAGCGTGAAGAAAAAAAAGGACTTTATTCAAAAAATTCTATCACCACAGCAACGTTACACATAATGTCCAGAACAGGATGATTGGAGTTTGTACATTTGTGGTCATTTTAGGTTTACTTTAATTCATTTCCCCACCATTCAAATTGGCATGTCATGGAGCCAGCAGGGTGGAAGTCCAGACGGCAGTCTTCAAAAAATGCTTTTTTTTACGTATATCTGTACATATCAATATTTGATATCTATTCAGACTGTATAAAATGATAAAGGTGACCAAAAAGCACTAGCAAATTGACTCTGTAACAATATATTAAATAAAAATTAATAGCTCTTTATTCTACAGAAGAAAATGTCATAAACATAATAATCACTACCTTAAAGGGGTTGTCCCGCGGCAGCAAGTGGGTCTATACACTTCTGTATGGCCATATTAATGCACTTTGTAATGTACATTGTGCATTAATTATGAGCCATACAGAAGTTATAAAAAGTTTTTTACTTACCTGCTCCGTTGCTAGCGTCCTCGTCTCCATGGTGCCGACTAATTTTCGCCCTCCGATGGCCAAATTAGCCGCGCTTGCGCAGTCCGGGTCTTCTGCTTTCTTCTATGGAGCCTTTCGTGCAGGATGCCGGCTCCGTGTAGCTCCGCCCCGTCACGTGCCGATTCCAGCCAATCAGGAGGCTGGAATCGGCAATGGACCGCACAGAAGAGCTGCGGTCCACGGAAGAAGAGGATTCCGGCGGCCATCTTCACAGGTAAGTATAGAAGTCACCGGAGCGCGGGGATTAAGGTAAGCTCTCCGGTAAGGTTTCTGTACGTCCCTGCATCGGGGTTGTCTCGCGCCGAACGGGGGGGGGGGGGGGGGGGGGGTTGAAAAAAAAAAAACCCGTTTCGGCGCGGGACAACCCCTTTAATCCTTTTAGGACTGAGGGTGTGCATGTACAGCCTTGGTCATCAAGGTGGCACCAAAGTTGGCAGGTGCCAGCTGTGTAAAACAACTGACAAACCTCCTAATGGCCACAATCATAGCCAGCTCTGATCTCATCCACTTAACAACTTACGCTACAGCTCGTTAATGTCAATACACCAACCAAATCTTTGACTTTTTGGAAATGAACAAGAGTGGCCAGTTTGTGATGAAGACATTGATTTAGGCAAGTAAATACGGTGATCACTGCTGATATTGGATACTTTGAGAGAATAATTTAAGGATATCAAGGCTCAATTCTTTTGTAAAGGAACAAAGCATGTTTATTTGCTTTGTTTATGGTGTATTGAGCTAGAGTCAATGCTGATCTAAGCCATTATGCGAAGGGAACATCCTCCAATGCTCTATAAGCCCCACAAAATGCAATAATGGATTACTGATGGGTTGCCATAACAGTCCGGGCCGTCATGTGTTTAGGCCTGTGTAGCATCAATGGGCACCAATTAGGCATAAATGAAAAGTACACTACACTGCAATATAGAAGTACTGCAGTATATCATAGAAGCAATGAAATGATTGCATGTTCAAGTAACCTAGTAGGAATAAAAAAAGTTGTAAAAATAAGCTTTAAACATTTTTTAAAGTAAAAAAAAAAAAATGTTCCAAATTTCTACAGAAAGAGCCAAATAAAAATGTAAACAGAATTGATATTGCCTCTTCTGTTGAAAATCTGGACTATTAAAATATAGCATTAAAAAGGGCTGTCCAGGACTTTTTGGATTTTTTCTATTGATGACCTATTCACAGGACAGGTCATTAATAGATGATCAGCTGATGCTCGGTGCTGCTACACTAGGAATAGCACAGGAAGGAAATTGTGCTGACCACAGAGCAGTGGCCCAGGTTGGTATTGCATTGAATTAATTGGGAGTGCACTATGGCCAGTGCATTATGCTTCCAGTGCTGTCTGTTGTGACAGCAGCGCTAGGAATCAGCTGATCGGTGGCAGACCCCCACCAATTATTTGCTGGTGACCTGTCCAGATGACAGGTCATCAATAGAAAAAAGTCCAGGGCAACCCCTTTAACTATCTCACATTGTAGCTTAATAAACAAAATATTACGCAATTTTAAAAACGCAGGTTTTTTTTTGGTCACCTTATCTCTCAAAAAACTAAACTGAATAAAAAGTGATCAAAAAGTCATATCTACTCATAATGGTATCCATATAATACTATAGCTTAGCCCGCAAAAAACAAGCCCTCACATAGCTCTACTGATGGAAAAAAATGTCACACAAAAAATTTGTCATACAAAAAGCAATCCCGGAGATGAGTATGTTGATGGAAAAGCCAAGTCACAGTTCTTGGAAGGCATTGACAAAGAACAACAGCAAAATCGCATCGGAGGGAAAAGATTTAAGGCGTAAAATTAGAAGCAGGTGCTCCAGATTTGTGATTTGAGGATAATCACACTTAGCATATCTGCAGCAGGAATTTTCGCAATTGAAAATCTCTTCCATACATGTGAATGGGTTGTTTCTGTAGCAAGCGCATGAATTGTGTAAGAACCATACAGATTAATGGAGCAGTCAGGCAATTCTGCAACAAAAATCACTGAAATGTGTGGTATTACCATGCCTAGAAGCAGAGTTCTCTGAGGCTTTCAGAAAGCTTATAGGTGCTTACGTGTCCGGAATAGGAAAATGGCCAAATAAGTGGATCTTAATCATTCCAGAATCCAGAAAATCATCTGTAAGTGGTGATTTCAGACAAGAAGCTAGTCCTTCTTCGCAAGATCAGCCAAAGAACAGATTTCAAGACATGACAAGTCTAAGAATTCCAGAATCTCTTCCTGAAACTTTTTCCCCTCACAATTCAAACAGTAATATGGTTTCTTCTCTAGGTGAATTCTCTGATGAGTTCTGAAAACTTGATTTCATTGTAAGACATATGGAACATCAAAATGGCTTCCCACCTGTGCGATATCTTTGATGATCCCTAAGGTTGGCATTCATAATGTTGTGGTTAACATTATTGGCACCCTTCAGAAATAAGTGGGTATGTAATAACTTTGTATCACTAGAATATTTTTTTTACCTGGTCCAAATACATTCAACAAAAAAAGTTTACCTGTCATCAAACATGAGAGATAAAAAAATAAGCTTAGTATATGACATAGACAGGATTAAAGGCACCCTTCCCTAATACTTGATTGCACAACCCTTGGCAACAGTGAAGGCCTTCAAACATTTTTGTAGCCACCTGTGCACTTCTTGCACCCATCTGCTGGTAGGTTATTCCACTTCAAGAACCTCTTAAGCTCTTGAATGTTTGCAGGGTTCATGCAGCTTTTAGCTCTCTCAAAAGAGTTTTAATTGGATTGAGATCAGGACTCATTGCTGGCCAGTCTAGAACAGTCAATTATTTTCCATCTTAATCATTCTTGTGTACTTTTGAAGGTGCTTTTGGGTCTTTATTCTGCTGTAGGGTCCATTTTGCTTTGGTAACCTTCTGATTTCCTTGTTCCTGTAATACGTTTAAGGCCTTCAGCCCCAGTGGCAGCAAAGTGGCCTCAGAAAATTATGGATCCTTTACCATGTGTCACTGTAGATAGGTGCCAATATTCTTTACAGGCTTCATTTTGTTGCTTATGAATACAATGCTGGTAATACATTGCCAAAATGCCCTAGTATGGTTTCACCTGTGCATAGAACATTTTTCAAGAAGGATTTTGGCAAAGTTCAGTTGCTCTTTTTTATGTCTTTCTATCACCAGTGGAGTTCTCTTTGGCCTTCGCCCATAGAGCTCTGTGTGGCATATGTTGAAGCCATCACTTCAGATGTCTCAAGGTGATCCTGAAGTTCTTTGGCTGTTGCAAGTGATTTCCATGCCACATTTTAAGTGAACTTTCGTAGGGTTTCTTATTAATTTTCCTCTTTTGTGGAAGTTTCTTGACTGTTCCATGAGTAACAAATTTCTTGATAACATTTTAAAGTGTTGAAGCCAGAATGCCATGTTTTTCTTAGATAGTCTTGTACTCTTTAGATGGTTTGCGCTTGGTGATATAAGCAGTTCTGGTTGGCTCAGACAGCTCTCTCGTCTTTGCCGTTATGAATAAGGCACAGGAAATAAAACTGGCCTTTCTAAGCATCAAAGCCACCATTCATAGGGTAATAAAAATCATGTGAGTCCTGACAATCTGGGAACTGGTGGGTCTAATTTCTAGTTAATCACAAGGTAGTCTGATTTTGTTCATTGTGCCATTAGTCATAGTCTGGCACTTTTTTCCAGCCAAATTTGTTATTTTTGTGTATTAAACATATGAGATATTATATATATCCAAGTAGTGTCACTGTATTTCAGGAGATATTTTACATGGTGTACTTAATATTCATGGGTGCCAATAACATTGACCACAACTGTATTTTGAATTTGAATACGACTTTTCTCCCGTGTGAATTCTCAGATGTTTAACAAGATCTGACTTATCTGAAAAACATTTCCCACATTCTGAACATGCGTACGGCTTCTCTCCTGTGTGAATTCTCTCATGTTTAACAAGATGTGATTTATCTGTAAAACATTTTCCACATACTGAACATGCATACGGCTTCTCTCCTGTGTGAATTCTGTTATGTTTGATAAGATGTGATTTATCTGTAAAACATTTCCCACATACTGAACATGAGTAGGGTTTCTCTCCTGTGTGAATTCTGAAATGTTTGACAAGATGTGATTTATTTGTAAAACATTTCCCACATTCTGAACACAGGTAAGGCTTCTCTCCTGTGTGAATTCTCTCATGTTTAACAAGATCTGATTTATTTGTAAAGCATTTCCCACATTCTGTGCATGAGTACGGCTTCTTTCCTGTGTGAATTCTCTCATGTCTAACATGATCTGATTTATCTGTAAAACATTTTCCACATTCTGAACATGAGTATGGTTTCTCTCCTGTATGAATTCTTTCATGTCTAAGAAGACTTGATTGATAAGCAAAAGATTTCCCACATTCTGCACATGAATGCAGCCTCTCTCCTGTGTGAATTCTCTCATGTGCAACAAGATTTGGTTTTTGTAGGAAACGTTTTCCACAGTATGAACAGGAGTATGGCTTCTCCCCTGTGTGATTTCTTCTTTGTATAAAAACACCTGAGCTTTTTGTAAATTGTTTTCCACGTTCACTAAATTGGAATGTTTTTTGAGTTGCACCTGTGGTAAAATTATGCGATTGGTCAAGAGAATGTTCCTCACGATTAAGCGGATCATATGCTGGCTCTGTACTTTCAAGTTCTGGATGAACATTAAGTGCAGTTAGGTTTTCTCCTGAGGAGTGCTGCACAATATCTTGATCTTCTACTTTACAATTTAGCGAAGACCTGAAAATTCCATCAGAGTTCTTACTGAGATCATATGATAGATCTGAACTGTCAAGTTCTGGATGTACATCAAGGGTAAAAGGTTTTTCTGTGGTTGAGCGATATATGATGTCTTCATCTTCTATTTTATAATTTAGTGATGACATGAAATTTCTATCACAGTTCTTACTGAGATCATATGAAACATCTGTACTCTCAAGTTCTGGATGTACATGGAAGGTAATGAGGTTTTCTCCTAAAGAGTGCTCCACAATATCTTCATCTTCTACTTTGTAATTTAGCAAGGATCTGAAGTTTCCATCAGAGTTCTCATTGGGATTAGCTGTTAGGATTAAAATTTGATTTTGTGAATTTTTCTTTAAATTACAAAAGTAGACACATTTATAACATTCCTATTTGGCTGAAAAAAGAAATCCCATTTTTGATGAGACTTTGAGTTTAAGCTACAAGTTTAGCTTTTCTTGCAGTTTTCCTAAATCAAAGCCACAGAAAAGGGAATGGGAAAAATAAAGGGAGAACTTTACTTTTCCTTCCCACTGGATCCAATTCTGGTTTTGGTTCAAGGAACGTCATAAAAAACTATATCAAAAGCTCCTGTGGTGTTTTACCGCAAATGCTGTGTGTGAAACCACCCTTTACTTGATAAAGTGCTATGAGATAAAGCACACATCTCAGGCTAAATTTGTGGACACTTCAATGAGGTCAGTAGAGCCTAATGGCTGCACAGTCTGCAGATCTAAGTTTTATCCTTCATCTGTAGGACGTATGAATACACAGAGCGAGATTATTAATCAGAACCTGTAATGAAGGTTTAGAGCAACTACCATAGATTGAATCCATCACACTACGAATTTAGGCTTGTAGGAGTAAGAAGGTCCTATCGAGTACTAAAAAGCTGACCTAATGAAGTGGATTCTGAGTGCACGTATTTCTATGTACAATAATGGAATATGACACAGGTGCTTCCTAATAATCATGGATCTGATTTTTTATTTATCTTAAAGTTATAGGATAACCCCCCCCCCCCAAAAAAAAAAAAAAAAAGCAAATCCTCTCATCTTTAAGTCCTGGAGGACAACGCCATTTTTTCTTTTTGGTTTTATTCTCCATTACTTAAAAAAAAAAAAAAAAAAATCAGTTTTTAACTTTTTTATTGACATAGCCATTTGATATTTTGCAGCTATACCACACTTTAAATTTTTTTTAAGTATGTTGAAATGGAAAAAAAAAAACATTTTGGCAATTTTTAGAGAGTGCAGTTTCTATGGAAAACTTGGTGTGTAAAAAGAAGTGTTAATTTTATTCCATGAGTCAGTAAGATTACGGTGATGCCAAATTTATATAGTGTTTTAAGTTATACTACTTTTAAAAATACATATTTATATATTTTCTATATTATTTTCTGTCATTTTCTGGCAACCATAACTTATTTTTTCTTTCATTTATAGGGTTATGTGAAGGGTTTTATTTTGAGGGATGACCTGCAGTTTCTAATGGTACCATTTTAGTGTAAATATGACGTTTTGATTGCTTTTTATTAAATTTTATCTTAGAGATGGGTGACCAAAAATGTACAATTCTGATGGCATGCACCATGCAAGATAAAAAATGTTATTTTAATAGCTCTATAGCTGTTCTCTGTGTTTAGCTGCAGCATCCTGTGGTGTTCCTTACCTAGGGCTCTGCAACCGGTAAGCAGTACATTAAAGTGGAATCTCAGATCTGTCGGTAGGGAATATATGGGGAGCCAGGCGAGGTGAGTATTTGTTAATTTTTTTTTGCCATGGTAGACCTGTTTTGTTTGTTTTTTTTTTTATTTATCTCAGACATCCCCTGTAGGGATTTAACATGGCTGCCAGTGCCTACAGTAATGAGCAACGGAATCCCTAAAACATAAATATTATAAACTGTGTAAAATACATGCATCTCCTTACCTTCTAATTTAAGAGGCTGGTAGTTTTCCATCATTACATCTTCATACAGTTCCTTGTGTCCTTTTAAATACTCCCACTCCTCCATGGAGAAATGGACAGTGACATCCTGACATCTTATAGGAACCTGACACACACAATGATACTGTCATTACCCAGACACCCCCAGTATTACTGTGTATTTCCCAGCATTCCCAGCAGTGTCACCTCTCCAGTCAGCAGCTCAATGATCTTGTTGGTGAGTTCTAGGATCTTCTGCTCATGTATCGGTAAGTGAGGAGGAGCCTCTGTGATGGGGGTCTGGCTCCTGCTCCATCCTCCTGACCCATGCAGACGGCTGTTGGGAGTCGTACTATCACCCGATGTCTTCTTAACCATTGTATAATCCTGCATATGGAGAGAGACACAGAGTGACGTGAACCCAGTATTCCACTCGCAGTGGATAGCAGGAGATTGTGATCCTGCTGTATAAAGGTCTGGTGAGACCACATCTGGAATACTGTGTTTAGTTCTGAAGAACTCGCCTACAAAAAGACATTTATGAAATAGAACAAGTCGAAAGACAAGAAACAAAAATAGTGGAAGGTTTCAAGCATAAAACGTATCAGGAGACTTAAAGAACTTAAATAAGCTCAGGGAGCTCCATGTGCACTTAGGGCATCCTCAAAATTAGTCAAGAGTAATTGTCAGAGTAAGCTCAAACCTTTTTCTGGGGGGGGGGGTGAGGGGGGATAGAGATTTGAGTAGACATGTATGTTGTGGCATGGGTGGGGAAGAGGCTTAGACGCACACACACACTTATAGTGTGGCAGGGAAGGAGGGAGAGAGCTTGGAAACTTGTTGAATGGTGAAGCTGTGAATGTGCTTATACTGTGATGGGAATGGGGTTAAGCTGTATTTTTGTAAAAATTATTAGGTAGGGGTACAACGAGGTGAAAATTCATTCCCAGGGGTTGGGAAATATTAACTTAAACTGTATACCGTAGGGAAAATTTGGACATGCTGGGAACTTTACATATGCTACAGGAAGGAAAAAACTAAACACAAGAACATAGAGGCACAAGCTGAAAGTAGAACGAATTGAGATCAAAAGCAATGTCTGAAAATATTTTACTAAAAAGTAGTAGATGCTTAGAACAAACTTCCACCAGACATGGATGGTAAATCAATGGTAAGTGACTGTAAATTTGCCTGGGATAAACAGATATTTATTTTTCGTTAACATAAGGGCAGACTAGATGGACCCTGTGCTCCTCCTGTCATCAGTCTTCTCTGTCTCTATTTAGAAGTCAAACTAATGGCAAAAATACAAGTCTCCAGGCCAAAATCCAACCACATGATACTGTTGGTTCCTGGCTGCCCTTTCCTCCTCATTACCAGGAGGCTACTTACTAGAGATGAGCGAGTATACTCACTAAAGGCAATTGCTCGAGCGAGCATTGCCATTAGCGAGTACCTGCCCACTCGAGGCAAAAGGTTCGTGTGCCGGCGGCGGGCAGGGAGCTGCAGAGGAGAGCGGGGCGGAACGGAGGGGAGATCTCTCTCTCCCTCTCTCCCCCCCACTCCCTCCTGCTACTCACCGCTCCCCCGCGCCGGCACCCGAACCTTTCGTCTCGAGGCAGGTACTCGCTAAAGGCAATGCTCACTTGAGCAATTGCCTTTAGCGAGTATACTCGCTCATCTCTACTACTTCCCATTCTCATTGCTCCTACAACATTACTATTAGCTCATTGGTTTCCACCATACAGAACTGACCATATTTTAAGCTGATCTTATATTTTTGTTTTTTAGTTTCTTTCTTTTCCTTTGCTTTGTAGCTCTCTAAATGGTTATACCAGAAACTGGATTGTTCCTATTACTTCTTAAATGTTTTTTTCCTTTAGTTCAACTTGTAAAATAATACAATAAGGCTAATGATATATGGTGACTTTGGCTAAGACTTAGATCATGCATCCGATGATGGCAATATAGTCATGTGATAGTACAAACCAATGGAAGAAATTGCAGTCATGTTGCGGCTCACAAATTGCTGCAACCCAACAATCTCAAGAAATTCAGCAAGTCTGATTTTGCCTGACAGGATATAACCATGAAATAACCAGTGGGGCTGTTGATCCGGGTCTTGGAGTCAGGTAGTAACTTTCAAACGTTGATCCAGGAATTACTCTGACTGCCATTATGGAGTCGGGAAGGAATTTTTCGCCCAAATGGGCTAAATTGGCTTCTGCCTCATTGAGGGTTTTTTGCCTTCCTCTGGATCAACAAAGGGGTTGAAAACAGGTTAAACTGGATGGACATTGTCTTCTTTTAGCCTAGCATACTATGTTACTATGCCTGGCAATTTAAGAGTCACAATGTGACCTTATTCGCTTCCATCGGTTTGCAACGTCACAGGGCTATACTGTAATCTGGCTGCTTGACCCGTTTTCCACCCAATGTTGCTGTGAAGCCCTAAACTAAAAATTAAAGAGATATAGAAAAGTTTACCTCTCCGGTCAGCAGGTAGATGATCTCTAAGGTGAAGTTTAATATTGTCTTCGTAATCTCATTGCTGTCCTTCTCCATCCTCGGTGGGTCATTCATGAGATGAACCGTTTTGGATGAGAATATGAAAGAACTGGATGAACTGGAGGGTTCCAATACTGCCGGCCCTTTATGGAAGAAGGAGAGGCGCTAAATTGGGAACATCATCATATGTGATAAACAGAACCTCATTAATTGAGTATTGAGATAAACATATGCTCAGAGCCTTCACCCCATTAAAGGGATATTCCCAACATGGACATACAGTATATAACATATCCATAAATGTCTGATAGATGCGGGTCCTACCTATTGGTGGCAACTGAAATGTTTCCATAATGGAGAGAGCTGCACGCACACCCACCTCTCTATTAATGGTTCACCTGGAAGTCCTGGCCGTCTTACTAGGCAGGTTGGAGGACCACTGCTCTCTACATAGGTACGGGTCCAACATGTGGGACACAGTATAAAAACATAAACTTGGCACTCTTATCTTGCACAAAGAATTTTGCTCATTGGAGCCAATCCACAGATGTCTTCACATTTCAGTTGGTTACCCAGATCCTTCTCAAATACAGTAGATTGCTTATTGACGAAAGCAGAAAAAGCAGAGTTGGCTGTCCCTTGTCGAGCGATGTCCATCACTAACCTGCATCCGCATGGGCTACAAAATCGCTCTACAAAATCAGCGCTACAATGTGAAGCCCATGGTTTCCAATGGGTTCTTTCACATGAGCAATGATTTGTAGCCCATGCGGATGGAGCCTAAAGAGGACAAGTCTTCAATATTACCAGCATTTCAGAAGACTTGGCACACACTATATAATTAGCGTTTGATATACACTTTGCCCATCAAAAGAGGTTCTACCACAGCCCAGCAAGTGGACAGTGACTCTGATTTCCACTCGCCGAAATAAATTGGCAGCATTATCTATTCTTGTGCGGATTCCGCATGGACAGCTTCCATTGAAGTCAATGGAAGCCGCCCGACCTGCGACCCACCTACAATTAACATTGTGTTCTGGCTGTGGGTACCCGAGTCATTGCCTAGTGATGGCGTGGCAAAAAAGAAAAAGATTTGAAAAAAAAAAATCTGTACTGCGCATGTCCGACGGCGGCTCGCAGCAGACATCCGCAGTACAGATAAATACACGTATGCATGGGCGCCGGCCGGGGACAGGACAGGATTCCGCTGTGGGCTCCTGCATGCAGAATCCGATCCATCCATGTGAGGCCTGCCTAAGTGGGCTTTATTTTAACACCTTCATGACACACATACAGCTATATACGTCCTAATTGCATATACCCCATGTAGTTAGGACATATATAGTGGTCCACAGCACATGCTGTGTATGAAGTGGGCTCAGGAGCTGAACCCGCTCCATACAAAGCCGACAGCCGCTGGCAACAGACGCAATCAGAGCTAACGCTGGTCATGGCTGTTAACCCTTAAATGCCACTGTCAGTTCTGAGAGCAGCATTAGATGTCCTGAACAGCCACCCCTCGATAAAATAGTGGAGATGCTGTCCAGGTGAAATGTGCATGTGGCATAAGAAGCCTGGTAAAATATAGTATAAGGCAATACTACAGTATATGTCACCTGAAAGATCAAAAAGTTATGGTTTTTGGAAAGTGAGGATACCAGAGTCAGACACACACTTCCTGTTTTTGTCCTTCCGGCATCCCCTGTGGAACCAGATAGACTTGGAATATAAAATCTCGGAACCGATCATGAGATCTCATGTTCTGATTAAAAGAAAGCTATTTACCGCTTTATTATGGAAAGAATGGATCAAGAAACATTAATTAATGCGTATCGATCAATTATTGCCTCAATAAAGCCATAAACAGCGATATTTTAATCAGATCGTGAGTTCCGACAATAAATTGTAAGATCTTGCATACTGAGGATGTCTGGTGCTGCAGGGGAAGGCGGAGGTTAGAGAATCAGAAGTGCCTGTCTGACACCTATGAAAAATTTTTTTGAATCATACAGCGGTATGGGGCATTTTTAAATAAGACCCAGTTAGAAAAATTTTATTTTAGGGGAGTCTGTTGAGTTAGTTCAGGCTGGATGATAGGTCCTTCTGAGGTTTACACTATATTTAAAGGAAAGCTGTCACAAGTTTCATGCTGTCCAAGCATTGGGCAATATGAACCCAGGACAGATACAGTATATACATTGTCCCCATGTATGTTTTACTCTGAAATGCTGGGACATTTTAGAATAAACGCATTTTGGAATTTGACTCAGAACTGAACTCTAAGTCACGGACGTGGGTCACACCAGTGGGAAGGCCTGGAAAAAAACGGAAACATTTGATGCTCATTCGAGTATTAGCGCACTCGATGGTGCTCGTTACTCGAACGAGCATCAAGGCTTGTTCGACCCCGCCCCAGTTTTTGGCTCCTCCCTGCTGTGACGTGCCTGTTTTGGCCCCTCCCTGCCATGATGCAGCGTGCGTTAATGTCAAATTTTTTGTCTGGCAGGAAGGGGAGAGAAAGAAATAGAAACACACGAAGCAACAAAGAAAAAAAAAAGCTTGGGACCAGGCGTCCCACATACAAAAATGCTTGAGTCCGTTACTCGAGTAGAGCTCTCGAATTTTACGAAAATCTCGACTTGAATAACGCGGACCCGAGCATTTGGGGGCTCACTCATCTCTAATAACTATATATACAATGTTTTTTTCCCCAATTTTTCAGGTTTTTTTCCAGACCATCCCTACGCCAGTCTCCCTGCCTGCAGCATGTAGAGTCACACTTCTCTTCCTATACACAAAAGGGGAGAGAGTGGTGGGTGGGGAGGGGCTGACATGGCCCGCCTTTGTGACTCGGATCTCTGTTCTTAGTCAAACTTCAAGGTGTGTTTATTATAATGTTGCAATATTCCATAAACGTGGTACTGTGCACATCTGTCTCAGACTCCTATTGTCTGTTGTCCGGGCAGCATGTACCTGTTGATGGGTCCCTTTAAAGGCAATTTGTCAGATTGAGCAGTAGAGTATGTTAGCTGTATGTTAGAGAGCATACAACACATAGCATACAGCCATGGCAAAAAAAAGTATATACATTTGGCATTGCCATTACTACAAGGAACCGCAAAATAAACATGTTTTGTATACCGCCTCGTTAACACCATGGAGACAAATCCCTAAAAACAATGAAACAAAGGTAGAATTGCAGTTTATTTAATTGAACCTAAAATGTGGTGATTAGAGATGAGCGAGCACCAAAATGCTCGAGTGCCCGTTACTCGAGTCGAACTTTCAGTGATGCTCGAGAGTTCGTTTCGAGTAACGAACCCCATTGAAGTCAATGGGCGACTCGAGCATTTTTGTATATGACTGGTGCTCCGCTAAGGTTTTCATTTGTGAAAATCATAGCAAATCACCAAAGTCATGTAAAAAACACAGAAATGGATAGGGCAGGCGAGGAGCAACATGCAGGGCTGCATTTCGGGCTCCGAGGTCTCACTATTAAGCCACAATAGTGGCAAGAGTGAGACCCCCCCCCCCCACTGTCAGCATAACGATCGTTCTCCTCTGCCACAGCTGTAACAGCTGTGGCAGGGAAGAACGATGTTAGCCCATTGAATTCAATGGAGCCGGCAATACAGCCGGCTCCATTGAAATCAATGGGCTGCCGGCGAGCGCGGGATGAATTTTCGGGAAGGGCTTAAAAATATAAGCCCTTACCTGAAAAAGAAAGATTTTAGTGTAAAAAAGAATAAAAATGCAGGCACTCTCTTCAATGAAGCCGCTGCTGCTGCCGGCGACTCCATTGAAGACAATGGTCCGCTGGCACACCTGAATTATTTTTCAGGGAAGGGCTTTACATATAAGCCATTCCCTGGAAATGAATTAAAAGTGATTTAAAAAACAAAAAAATAGATACTCACCTCCCTTCAGCTGCCAGGGCACAGCCGCGTCTTTTCCTGCTGTCCCCTGCACTGTGGTGCTGAACTGCTGTCATTCAGCTGAGAGCTGCGCTGAGCCAATCAGAGGCAGCACTCACTCACCCATTCATGAATTCATGAATGGGTGTGAGTGAGATCTGCCTCTGATTGGCTCAGCGCTGAGCCAATCAGGGGCATGTCTGACTCACACCCCCTTCACACCCACTGCAGGCCGGCCGCGCTGAACTCCGTCTGCCGGGACAAGGTGAGTATATTATATATATATTTTTTTTTTACACATTTCTGGATGAATTGCAGGGAAGGGCTTATATATTTAAGCCCTTCCCGACAATTCATCCCACGCTCGCTGGCAGCCCATTGCTTTCTATGGAGCTGGCTGTATTGCCGGCTCCATTGAATTCAATGGGCTAACATCGTTCTGCCGGGACAAGGTGAGTATATATTTTTTTATTTTTACACATTTCTGGATGAATTGCAGGGAAGGGCTTATATATTTAAGCCCTTCCCGACAAATCATCCCACACTCGCCGGCGGCCCATTGCTTTCTATGGAGCCGGCTGTATTGCCGGCTCCATTGAATTCAATGGTCAGTGCTCGTTTAATCGAGACGAGTACCGCGTGGTGCTTGTCTCGAGTAACGAGCATCTCGAGCACCCTAATACTCGAACGAGCATCAAGCTCGGACAAGTATGCTCGCTCATCTCTAGTGGTGATAAAGAAAATAATCAATATGGCTTCACAAATATGGTACAAATTGCCTTGTGTGCCGCAGAGTGTTAAGGCAGCAGAAATGCAGTCCTAAGCTCTCACCCATGACCTGAAGGTTGCGGGTTCAATTCCTGCACTGTTCAGGTAGCCGGCTCAAGGTTCACTCAGCCTTCCATCCTTCCAAGGTTGGTAAAATGACTACTCAGCTTGGTGGGGGGTAATAAACAAATTACCTGAAAGCACTGCGGAAGGGGTTGGTGCTAGACAAATAAGAAGTCCCTCCCCTTATATGTATTGAACTTTGATCGCTATTCTTGTATAACTATTCTGCATCTTCTGTATTTCTTAATGTTTATGTTAAAGATAAGAATGGAATGTTCTAGAACAGAAGGTTTTCTAATAAGATGCGGGGTGATGGTGTCATATTTGACTAACAGAAATAATAATCTCTTGACATTTATTGTAGGTTTCTTGTATGCTGAATTGCATTTTTTGTGGTAAATTCGTTTTGTAAGGGCATTGACATTCCTTATGGCTGAGAGCCAGATAAATCTCTTAAATACCCTCCGAGGCTCATTATACTTTGTGTTCGGGGATCTCCTTGCCTGCTCCTACTTTTATCTCTTACCCATGTAACTTTACTATGCAACTTTATTTAAATAATAAAACTTTACTTTCTACAAGCTAAAGGTTATCTTTACACGGGACGAGTATTGTATGAAAAATCGCTGGAAACAGTGAAGTCAGGTAATAGTCGTCCCTTGTACACACAGTCATTAGGGTACTGACGAGATATCACTCACTTGGCTTTTAGCTCACCTAAAACCCAAGTGTCCATTGACCCATGTTAACAGGCAGTCATTCATTCATATACAGCTGCCTGTTTGCCGTGAATTCGAGGCAGACGGCTAGACGAGAACTCCGGCTGCTCTACCTCCATTTTTGAATGACTATTGCTCATGTGTGACAGTCAGTGGGATGGCGGTTGGGTGATTGTGTGACCTACATTCATCCTGTGTGAAGATACCTTTACAACATGGGACTGAATTATTAGATGCCTTCCATATCCATGTTCATTCATAAAATTGTGTATATACAAAAATGGCGCCATTAAAAACTACAACTTGTCTTGTAGTTTTTGTAGAAAGTAGCAGTCCGTCTTATGATTTTGTCAATGGGGAAAAAAAAAACAAAAAAATTATGGCTTTCCAAATACAGTGATGCCAATGAATAATGGAATAATCAATCTATACTACTACCTATTGGAATAGCAGCTGTTGTAGGAGTCAATATCCGCCCTTTCAATAGGCTCTTCAACATGACTAGGGAGTAAACCAGAGTACCCCAGTACAGACAGCTGTGCACACTAGGGTTCTATTCGGCTGGATGAGAGGCCATCAACATGTGTCCAGGGTGAATAAATGTTTGCCCTTGTGATGAGCAACATAAGGGAATCTTAAAGCCCATACAATTCTTCCAGAGAAAATACAACTATGCAAAGAGTGATCAAGTAATGTACTGAGAATTGCAAAAAAGATGCACTAATGCAAGCTTAAAGGGGCTATACGGAGAATTAGGTTATCACTGTCAATCATTGAGTGTGCCTACCTGACTCTTAAGACCAGAATGAGAAGGGATTTAAAGGGGCTATTCGGGGATTTAAATTTTGTACCAGAAACCACTTCTGGCTGCCTTCCAACAAGGCATCACGTGGATGAACGGTGTCGGTGACGTCAAGGTGAGGCACGGTCTGTTGGCTCATAACGATTAAGCAAGCCCAGGATTCCATCCAAGATCCTCTTTTTTTTCTATCTACACAGCTCATATTGGCCAAACTATCCGCAGATTTGGCTTTTATTACCATCTCTACCCTGACGACACCCTAATATGCACTTCTTCTCATAACCTTAAACCCTCGCTACTACAGAATGCCAGTGATTGTCTGTCCACAGAATCTAATATCCTGTCTCTGCTTAAAACTGAATGATTCAAAAACTAAACTTCTTGTGTTTGCGCCATCTACTAACCAACCTAAACCCGATATCTCCATCTCAGTCTGTGGTTTCACCATATCTCCTGATCTTGGGATCATATGTGACTCCGATCTTTCCTTCACTCCATATAATCAATCACTTACACGTCACCTTCGCCTCAAAGACATTTCCAGAATCCGTCCTTTTCCTTTTTTTACAGTAGACACAAACACAGAAGTCATTTACGGCTTGACTCCTACAGTTTATTACGGAGCTTCTTACCAGATAGAATTCATATAAGGAAAGGACTTTTATTTGTAATCCACAATACAGAGACGCTACGTTTCGATCACCTGCTGTGATCTTTGTCAAGATCCTGTGCCAGTCACTACACCCATGCCTCCACCCTGTGCCAGTCATTACATCAATTCCTCCATCCTCTGCCATTCACTACACCAATGCCTCCACCCTGTGCCAGTCACTACACCCATGCCTCCACCCTGTGCCAGTCACTACACCCATGCCTCCACCCTGTGCCAGTCACTACACCCATGCCTCCACCCTGTGCCAGTCACTACACCCATGCCTCCACCCTGTGCCAGTCACTATACCCATGCCTCAACCCTGTGCCAATCATTACATCAATTCCTCCATCCTCTGCCATTCACTACACCAATGCCTCCCCCCTGTACCAGTCACTACACCCATGCCTCCACCCTGTACCAGTCATTACATCAATTCCTCCATCCTCTGCCATTCACTACACCAATGCCTCCACCCTGTACCAGTAACTACACCCATACCTCCACCCTGTGCCAGTCACTACACCCATGCCTCCACTCTGTGCCAGTCACTACACCCATGCCTCCACCCTGTGCCAGTCACTACACCCATGCCTCCACCCTGTGCCAGTCACTACACCCATGCCTCCACCCTGTGCCAGTCACTACACCCATGCCTCCACCCTGTGCCACAATCAAAAAAAAGGAAGGAACTGCAGTACTTAGAAATCAGCAAAAAAATAGCTGAGGGAGAAAAATCACCAGTATGTGCACGCCTACTCGGACGCTGAACTCCAAGCGACCATAGACAAATATATTCAAATGGTGGTAGAGAGGCAGCACAATGGAATAGAGCTTCTTACCAGATAGAATTCATATAAGGAAAGGACTTTTATTTGTAATCCACAATACAGAGACACGACGTTTCGATCACCTGCTGTGATCTTTGTCAAGATCCTGTGCCAGTCACTACACCCATGCCTCCACCCTGTGCCAGTCAGTACATCAATTCCTCCATCCTCTGCCATTCACTACACCAATGCCTCCACCCTGTGCCAGTCACTACACCAATGCCTCCACCCTGTGCCAGTCACTACACCCATGCCTCCACCCTGTGCCAGTCACTACACCCACGCCTCCACCCTGTGCCAGTCACTACACCCATGCCTCCACCCTGTGCCAGTCACTACACCCATGCCTCCACCTAGAACCAGTCACTGCATTGGTTGCTTGTACACTATAGAATACAATTTATACTCATCCCTCTCATCCATAAAACTCTTCACAGTACTGCCCCCATACTATATCTCTTCTCTCATCTTTTTGTACCTCGCTACATTAAGTTGGTGCATTTAGACATGCATTTCATATGAAAAAAAAAATTGCAGTATGTCCTATTTTGGGCCCTATCACAGACCAAGATTACCCATGGAAGTCTATGGGAGTGTAAAAAAACGCAGCTTAAACAGATGTTATATGCATATTCACTGTATTTTTATGCATGTTGACAGGAGACAGTTGGGGAAAAAGTGACACCAATTGGGTCTTCTATAAATTTGCACGCATGAAAAATGTAGTGATACAGATGCCACACAGATGTAAAAAATGTGCATACACAACAAAAAGGCACATACAAACGCCAAGAAAACTGTGCTTTTCACAGCCCAAAATGACATACCCCTGTGTGATAGAGGCCTCAGACCAAGGCCTCCTGCACACGGGCGGATTTGCATGGCGAAATCCGGAGCGGGATTTCCCCTCCAGTTTCTGCAGCAAATTCCACTCATACCATGCTATGAGAATGTGCGATTTCCTGCCCACGAGTGGAAATTGATTGCGAGGAGAGAAACCAATTTTGTGCGGCCTACTGCAGCCATTCTGAAATCATCATTGCAGAATGGCCGCAGGAGCCGCATCATGGCCAGAGCGACGGCGTGGCGTCCTCTGTACTGCGCATGTGCACTGGTGCTCTAGCCGGCGCATTCGCAGCAGAGGAGAAGACGGCGGAGAGGTAAGCTGGGGTAACCAGCCGGGCACCGGGTCAAACTACGCTGCGGGAATCCTGCATGCGGGGTCCGACCAGCCAGCGTGCAGGCAGCGTAAGGCCTCAATCACACGAGCGTGCTTTTAGCGCATTATAGGCACGTGAAAAGATCTTGTCTAATAGAACCAATGGTTCTATTGCCCGCATCCAAGGTCCATGAAAAGATAGGACCTGACCTATCTTTGGTACAAACTGCGCAGGAGTTTCCATAGACTCCTACGGGAGCTGGATTTCCATAGACTCCTACGGGAGCTGGATAACATCCACCATACATCTCCCGATCAAGGCAGAAGTGGTTAAAAACTACTTTCGTCTTCTCCTAAGGGGTCTCCGCTGCCTGCCAGCCAAGAACCTGACCTGCTCCTGCTAGATTGTAGGAGCTTCAGGGTGAATGCCCACAGACGGATTTCTACTGCGTTTCCCGTGGCGTGAAATCCGCACGTGAATTCTGCAGCTATTAGGTTCTATTGAACCTAATAGCTTTCTGCCTGCCAATGCTCACTTGCGTAATTGTGTTGCAGATTTCTGCAGCGGGACATCAATCGTGGCATGTTCTATTTGCTGTGGATTTACGCTGCGGGAGGTCTCTAGTAATATAGCATATTAATGAAGGCCACGGAAATCCATGATCACTCGCAGGCACTATCGCGTTTTTATTTGCGGTACTCCCGGGTAAATCCCATGATGTATATTTACTATTGACTGGGAATGAAGCCCATGACCAAGTGCCATATACTTACAGTTCTTGGTCCTAAATGAGTTAATACTGTATGTTACGTCTTAGGCTGTATTTACAGAGTGCCAAAAAATGGCAGATTTTTAAATTTATTGAAAACATGCGATTTTTACGTGCGTGAAAAATCGCATATTCAGCGAAGCTATGTCATTTTCGCGCAAATCGCATTGCAGGAAAAATCAAATTTTTACACTCAATATTAGTCCGAGCTCCTCAGACTAATATGGCGCTCGCCTGTGTAAAATAGCCTAATTTTCTGTACGTTCCCTCTGGTTTAGTGCAGCAATGACAATAGCCGAATCCTGTAGACAACTCTGCATCAAAATCCGCAGTAGAGGGCTTGTTCATATGAGGGAATTTGCGCAGCTAACTTACACGCGCAAAAAATTTGCGGCTACCGTGTTTCTCCGAATATAAGACAGTGTCTTATATTAATTTTTGTTCAAAAATGTTAAACTTTTTTACATGTATAGCTGCCTGGACAATATTTAATTTGACTTTTTTTAATTAACTGTTAGCAGGGCTTAAAGGGGTTGTCCCGCGGCAGCAAGTGGGTCTATACACTTCTGTATGGCCATATTAATGCACTTTGTAATGTACATTGTGCATTAATTATGAGCCATACAGAAGTTATAAGAAGTTTTTCACTTACCTGCTCCGTGTCTAGCGTCCTCGTTTCCATGGAGCCGACTAATTTTCGGCGTCTAATGGCCAAATTAGCCGCGCTTGCGCAGTCCGGGTCTTCTTCTTTTCTCAATGGGGCTCCGTGTAGCTCCGTGTAGCTCCGCCCCGTCACGTGCCGATTCCAGCCAATCAGGAGGCTGGAATCGGCAATGGACCGCACAGAAGCCCTGCGGTCCACCGAGGGAGAAGATACCGGCGGCCATCTTCAACCGGTAAGTAAGAAGTCACCGGAGCGCGGGGATTCAGGTAAGCGCTGTGCGGTTTTTTTTTTAAGTCCCTGCATCGGGGTTGTCTCGCGCCGAAGGGGGGGGGGGGGGATTGAAAAAAGAAAAAACCCGTTTCGGCACGGGACAACCCCTTTAATTTTGGAGCAGGGCTTATATTTCAAGCATCCTCAAAAAGCCTGAAAAATCATTTTGCATCCTCAAAAATTCTGAAAAATCATGCTATGTCTTATTTTCAGGGGATGTCTTATTTTCCGGACAACGGGGTATAAGAACAATGGTTTCCTATGGAAACACATTAGGACGAAGGAATTTTAGACGTGGAAAAAAATATTAAAAATCACACCTAAAAAAATAGGACATCAGCAACTGAAATTCCCTGCTGCGCGAAAATATAGGTCTTGTCCTGTCTTTAGTGCGCAAAACGTAGGAGAGTCTATAGACGCCTATCGGAACGGGAAAAAAAGGGAAGGGGGAGGGAGTTTAGGAGGATTTCTTCTGACCGAGGCATTTTCGAACAGCATGAAAATACAACCCATTATTTACGCTGGGTGTATTTATATAGCGGCATTAGCGATGCTGCAAGACGGTAAAAGCTGCAGAGTGCTCTTTAATTAACGGTCTGTGTGCTGTAGATGCGAGTCACGCCCCAGAATATTGGGCATCACTCACTGTCGCCCGTGTGAATGCACATTATGGACTTTTTTATTGTTTCTTTTTTTGTGTGCAATGAAGCGGAAGGAAAAACATTTTGGGGTTTTTTCCCCATTTTTTTTTCAACCACGCGATCCCGCGTTTAGTACATTACAATCCAATCACACTGACTCTTACATCTGCAACAATAATGCGCCAAAACTGAACCAAACCCACCTGACATCATCTTACCTGCCGGCTGGAGTCACACGCGGAGGTCTGATACTGTAATATAATGTAGCAACCGTCAGGTGTGAATGTAGCTGATATCAATGTATATATTTATATATCCTCTGGGTACAAGTCTCTGAATAATAGGAAATCTGCTGACTGATAAGGGAGACCAACACAACAGCAGTGACCAGGACCTGTGATGATGTCATCATCATGTGATCAGTATATAAGGGGCGGAGCTCAGCAGTGAGGAGGATAAATAGTGGCTGAAGTGCTTCTGATGACGTCATCATCACCTGATCAGTATATAAGGGGCGGTGCTCAGCAGTGAGGCGGATAAATAGTGGCTGAAGGACCTCTGATGACGGCGATGTGACCGGAGAGTCGGAGAGGGAAAAGGACAGACAAACACCTGCAGGGTGTTATATGTGGAATGTAGTTAAGGAAATACCCCTTGCTTGACCGATATCGAATGAACAGGGAATGTGTATAGTTCAGAGTGGAATTAACACATATTCCACATACGTTGATGCCTAATCATTCTTCTGTGCCTGATAGACCAGGAATGAACGGGGTATAATTTAGGGTGCATTCACACAGGCGAGCACAATATCATTCCGAGAAACTCGCTCTTGTAAAATAGTGACGCTTCCTGCGAGTGGGTTATGATTTGGGAGAAAAATCACATCACTGACTTTGTGATTTTTACAATCATGAAAATCGCATCTATTTTCTTTTTTTTAAAATGATTTCTTCAAAAAGAACTATTGAAATGATTTTGAAATAATGAACATTACCAAACAAAGAGAATGCCTACATGTAAAATAATTGCATGAGTGTACAAAATGAGAATGAAGAAAGATTAAGAATAGAGATGAGCGAGCATTGCCCTTAGCGAGTACCTGCACGCTTGGACGAAAAGGTTCGGGTGCCGATGCGGGTGACAGGTGAGTTGCGGCAGTGAGCAGGGGGGAGCGGGGGTGGGGGGGAGAGAGAGATCTCCCTTCCGTTCCTTCCCGCTCTTCCTCGCCGCTCCCCGCCCGCCGACGACAGCTGAATCTTTTCTTCCGAGCGGGCAGGTACTCGCTAAGGGCATTGCTCAATCGAGTAATTACCCTTAGCGTGTATACTCGCTCATCACTAATTAAGAATAATAATAGTGGGAGTCAAGTGTTCATCATCACTGAGCACCACAGAAAGGTAAAAGAAGAAGAACTAGGAGGAAGCAGGGTTAACAGATCAATCCAACAGACTATGTTGTCTCCCATGGCATATGGGTCCGGTGCCAGCCATGCATTCCTGATGTGTGTACATTATGAGTGTATTATAAGGGAGGGGGGATTAGCCAAATATTTTGTTCCAGGTGCCCAGGAAAAAAATGAGGAGGTTTTAGTAATTTGAAAGTACAAAAGATAACATTATCATGAAAGTACTTATCAGTTAGGTATGACAACCATATTCTTGCCAGCGGAGGACCATTTTTATGTAATCTGAGGTGGGGGCCTACTTGTTGAAGGAGGTGCAGCTTAATCAACAGGAATGTCCCACTTCTTCAGAAGAGACAGTCCGTCTTTCACAGAAGCTGCTATTTCTTGAAATGAGATTAATGTTGGCACCACAAAGAACAGAGGTAACTGATGAAAATTGTCTTCAGAGTTGCAAGGTTGCAGGAAACATCAACATGGCATTACATGAGTCTGATAAAGATCCTCTTTGCCTTCCTTAATTTAGGACCTTTCTTCTTAGACTGTAAAAATAGAGTCAAGCTAAAACATTCCCATGGAGCAGCATCTAAGATGGAGCGAGCTTTAGGAATTCTGTGGGCTCTATCAATGGTATATTTCAGTTGAGATAGGGATGAAAGTAAAGTTTGAAAGAGCTGGAGTAGCTATTGAAGCAGGTCATTAACATAGTAACATAGAATGTAAGGCTGAAAAAAGACATGTCCATCCAGTTCAGTCTATTACACCCCAATGTTGATCCAAAGGAAGGCAAAACAACCCCAATGAGGTAGAATCCAAGGGAAAAACAATCCCCCCTGACTCCAATCTGGCAATCTCGCGCCTGTGTCCTGGGAGGGGGATTGGATCTGTGTGGCTGGTTGGGGCACAGGGGAAGAGGCAGTGGTGTGACCCGGAGGCAGTGAATGGCCTTTGTCCCATCTTGTGGGGTGCTTGACCATCATATGCATGCGCATGCTGGTGGTGGTGGCTCCCCAAATCTTCGCTCTGGCCCTGCCTCTACCCCTGGCCACTCCACTGCCTCTTCCAACCTGTCCTGCTGCTGCACTTGCCTCCCCCTCTGAAGCCCTGTCCTCAGTAGGCTTAGCAAACCAGGTGGGGTCAGTCACCTCATCGTCCAGCAGCTCTTCCTCCGAATCCTCTGTGCTCTCCTCCCTCGGACTTACTGCCCTTACTACTACCTCACTGACAGACAACTGTGTCTCATCATCCTCATCCACAAAGAGCTCTTGAGATGGTTGCCGGAAGTCCCCAGCCTCATCACCCAAACTCCGGGAACTTTCCAAAGGTTGGGCATTGGTCACAACAAACTCCTCAGGTGAGAGAGGAACCGTTTTTTCCCACTCATGGAAGGGATCCGAGAACAGTTCCTGGGAGTCTGCCTGCTCAAAATATGTCATTTTCATGGAGTGAGGAGGCTGGGAGGAACGAGTAGCAGCCAGAGGATTCAAAGTTGCTAAGTCCCTAGGCTGGGAGTAGTGGACTGCGGAGAAGACTGGGTGGTCGATACATTGCTGGACGCATTTTCTGCCATCCAGGACAGGACCTGCTTGCACTGCTCTGTTTGTAATAAAGGTCTACCACACGTAACTATAAATTGTGATATGAAGCTGAGGAGCCCAGAAGCTTGCCTCTCTCCTAATCCCGCAGCAGCCGTCTGTGATTCACCACGCCCAGGAACTCGGCCTGTGCCCACATCCTCACTTGGATGCCCGCGTCCTCGACCCTTACCCCTACTCCTCATCATGGCGGATTAAGAATAGAGCAGGGCCCAAATAAACTACCCCACTGTACAGCACTGACAACTGTGGCTTAATTCACCGCACACAGAGACTTGTAGATAGCGGAGGCTCTATGCTGTGGCTTGAAAAAGTAACCCGCTGTCTTGTGCTGATATCTAGGGGTAATTTACCGCTCACAGAGACTTGTAGATAATAGAGGCTGTGTGGAGTGGGAGAAGACTCTAAAGCCAGTGGATAGTGCTGGTAACTGCGGCGATCTCAACCCCACCAAGGAAAGGGTATTGTGAGACGTTCTGCCCAGCGGCAGAGCTGAAATACTTTGCAGTGGCCCGGTAATATAAGGGTACTGTTTAGCGGTGAGACCGCTGTCTAATGCACTGCACACACAGAACGGTATAACTGAAGTCGTTTGCAGTAGGCTAGGAAATGTTAGAGTGCAGTTTCACGGTGAGATCTGGTTGTACGGCACTGCACCCTGAGAACGCTATTACTGGAAATAGGCCTAGATGCGTAATACAAAAATTGATTCACTACTGCTCCCAGCCAGCCACAACTGTAATGCACACGGTCAGATGTAGCCCTAAGAAGGACCGTTGGGGTTCTTGCACGGAGGATCAGAACTGTATAACTTTCCCTATAGAAGTGGCTGCGTCCCTAAACTCTGCGTTATGCACAGCACAAACAGAACGGTATAACTGAAGTAGTTTGCAGTGGGCTAGGAAATTATTTCAGAGCAGTTTCACGGTGAGAGCTGGTTGTACGGCACTCCAGCCTGAGAACGCAATTACTGAAAGCCTGGGAACAGGCCTAGATGCGTAATATAAAAATGGATGCACTACTGCTCCCAGCCAGCCACAACTGTAAAGCACACGGTCAGATGTAGCCCTAAAAAGGACTGTTGGGGTTCTTGCACGGAGGATCAGGACTGTATAATTTTCCCTATATAAGTAGCTCTGTCCCTACACTCTGAGTCTAATGCACTGCAGACACAGAACGGTATAACCGAAGTAGTTTACAGTAGGCTAGGAAATGTTAGAGTGCAGTTTCACGGTGAGAGCTGGTTGTACGGCACTGCAGGCTGAGAACGCTATTACTGAAAGGCTGGGAACAGGCCTAGATGCGTAATACAAAAATTTATGCATTACTGCTCCGAGCCAGCCACAACTATAATGCACACGGTCAGATGTAGCCCTAAGAAGGACTAAGAGGATCAGGAGGACTTTATAACCTTCCCTATAGAAGCAGCTCTCTCCCTAAACTCTGTGTTATGCACTGCAGACTGAGAACGCTATAGTTGAAATGGCCTGCACAGCCCGAGATAAAAAAAAAATTGGCGCACTACTGCTCCCAGCCAGCCACAACAGTAATGCACACTATGAAGAGTAGCCCTAAGAAGGACCGTTGGGGTTCTTGATGACAGGATCCTACTCTAACACTTTCCCTATATCAGCAGCAGCACTTTCCCTAACCTCTGCCAGCGTCTGAGGCGAGCCGCTGGCGGGACCACTTTAAGTACTCGGCGGTCACCTGATTGGCCCAGCCCCTCACTACGGTGGGGGGGAAGAGGGCTGGCACGTCACAGCAGGAAGTGGTAATGCCTTCCCCGCATGTCTATTGGCTAGAAAATGGCGCTAAACATGCGGGGAAGGAAATGCAATTGACTCGAGTACCGCGTGGTGTTCGTCTCGAGTAACGAGCATCTCGAGTACCATAATACAGGAACGAGCATCAAGCTCGGACGAGTGTGCTCGCTCATCTCTAAAGGGTATCTATTGTGGGGTGTAAGTCTTCATTCATATGTGTGTTGAACCGTTTTCGATCACCAATATCTTATTTTTCCAGGCATGATTCACTGGTAAACATGATTTTCTTCACAAGAAACCTGAATACTGATTCTAGTGCAGCTTTATGTCCTGAATTCAAATATGTAATCAGAAGCAGACAGTCAGTAGTGGACTTGTTGGAGTCAGTCAACGTATTTGTTTCTCTTAAGGCGTAGTGTTTTGTGCCGTATAATGTTCTTTTTTATTTTATTAGTTTTAGGCCCCCACCTCAGCTCGGCTCCCGCAACGGACCCCTAACACACTGACTGTGGATGACCCAGGCCAGACTGCTCACCATCATGATAAGAGGAAAGAAAAGAGGAGCCCCGAGGACTTCACCGGATGACTCAGGGAGAGGAATGGCAGCTTTCTTGCGAAGAACGGCAGGAGAGGAGTCCTGTGCAGCTGCACCCAACATGGCGCGCACAGCACATCCTGCACGGCAGACGAGCTCCGACACAGAGCAGGAGCGGCCAGCCAGAGCAAAAACCCAGAGTGGGACCAGTGAGGACAGCGGGTACGCAGTCATACACAGACCCGACACCAGGCGCAACGGAGGAGCGGCCGGAGCTAGCGGGGAGAAGCCGGAGGGAAGTGAGCCTCCGAGCCTGCAGCCAGCAGCACCAGCGGAGTGAGAGGACGAGCACCCAGCCTGGATCGGGCCACATCACCCGCAGCAGCGGGAGCGTTGAGTGGGGTGGACGGAGCAGACTCAGGAGAGGGGGATGCCACAAATAACCCAGAGGCCGATCATACCGGAGCCCTGGCAGCCCCTCCGCATACTCCCCCCCAGAGCTACACAGCAACACATGAGATGGAGGACTTGGCTCAACAGGGCAGAGCCCTGAATCAGCCCCCCATGCTAGAGGGGGTCCCAAAGCCCCAAGGGGCAACAGGCTCAATCCCCACCACCAGCATGACAAACCCGAGAGCCCACACAAACCATGGGCCCCTGCATTTCCCAGAGCTAGGGGGGAGACCCCCCGCAGCATATATTCCCTCAGAGGGATATCTCCACCACTTACAGGCTGCACACCCCCGCTGCACAGCCCCACAATGGCTCCCAGCTCTCCCAAAAAGCCCCCTGGATCCAAAAACTCCCCAAACGGCAGTCACCTGGACCCAGGAACTGCCACAGGGACCCAGCCACATCATAGCACTCCACAGCCGCAAAGAAGCGTGACCCAGAGAAGAGCTAGGCAACCCATCACTCAGGATGCATTTGAATTCATAGACCCCATTCCACAGCCGTATAAACAGTCCCCAAGGCACAACTGCCATGGTAACCCCAGCAACAGAGAGGGCCAATCACCCGACCCCAGATGCTCCCCACGGAGAGAACCCGGTAACCTTTCCATCACATCAAGGGTGGAAGACAGCTGGGATTGGAAACAGCATCTCAGGGCATTACCGACACAGAGCCATATCAACGCTCTATTCCAACAGTTGGAAACTGCCTGCAAGAAGGATGTCGCGTTGCTGCAATACGAGATCCGACAAATAGTTCAAAGAGTCGAGGCAGTAGAAGAGGCCCAGGAGAAGATAACGGAGACCCTCGAGACCCACAACCAAGAACTACACATGCACTCCCAGCTGATTCTAGAGCTATACACCCACCTATATGACCTGGAGAATCATCATCGAAGAAATAATTTGCGTATAAGAGGCCTCACAGAGGAAGTCGAACCATCACAACTAGAAACCTGGGCCCAATACTTCTTCAACAAAATCATGAAAATACCAGAGTCCACCACCTTGGAAATAGATAGAATCCACAGATTGCTAGGCCCAAAATCCTCCAATCCCAGCAGACCCAGGGATGTGGTCTGCCGAATCCATTTCTTCAAGGACAAGAACTTAATTCTACAAAAATCACGCTCCCTGAGAGACCTATCCTTTAAGGGAGCACCGATTCATATTCTTCCAGATCTCTCGCGTCGAACCCTACAGCTACGGAAAACCCTGAAGCCTTTATTGACCCTCTTACAGGAAAGAGGGATCCCCTATAGATGGGGTTTCCCTTTCCAACTACACGTCTCCAGGAATGGCAAGTCCACAACTTTCAGAGGGCTGGGAGACCTACCGAACTTCTTGGGCACCCTGGAACTCCCCCCAGTCCGACTTCCAGACTGGCATTCTCCATGTACCCTCCCAGTGATGCCCCCGAGGAACACATGGCAGCCATCGTCCACAAGATCCAGACGCCGCCATAAAGAACCATGCCAGGAATGGGGGAGCAACATCAGAAGTGAAGCGGCAGAATGACTGGGCTGAATTTACTTTTATTATGCCATACAACCTTCTCTGACCTACCTCTTTGTCTCTCTGGCCTACTTCTCCCCCTCTGCTCCCTTCCCTATGTGCAATCTTTCTTGGGAAGGGTACCATCAGGCCAAACCAGCAGGGGGGGAAAACTTGACCTGGCCGGGTCTGGGAACATCCACTCCTATTACAAATATCCCTGGTTCCTCAATCCGGGAAATTACTGTAGGGGGTTGGGAAGCGGGAGGGAGCTCACCCTTCCTTGGCCCCCACTCTCCCACGTAGGGCTAACAGCTAACTAAAGCTGTTGTTTACTGCCTGACCTAGGCAGGATACTAGTGCGAGGGGACCGTTAGTATCCCCCCATTAGTTACAGTTTATCCCCATGTTATATGTTTCCCCCGTATATACCTTCCACGCATGTCCTTCCCTCATGTGTCCCTTCCCATCCTCCCCCCTCCGACCCATCCGGGGGAGACGAGAGGCACGCATCCACCCTTGCTCCAAACTATAAATGGCGAACTTAACTTTTTGTTCCTTTAACACCAAAGGCCTAAACAGCCCCCAGAAGAGAAGGCAGCTCCTCTATCACCTTCACAAAAAAAAGGTGATGGTGGCCTTATTGCAAGAGACCCACTTCAAGGTGGGGTGCATGCCGAACTGTTCCTCCGCGTACTACCCCACATGGCTGCATAGCCCTGACCCCTTGAGAAAGGCGGGAGGGGTCTCCATTGCCCTACACAGGACTCTCCAGAACCAGCAAATCAATTCTTTGGTTGATCCAGGTGGCAGGTATATTTTTCTTAAGGCAGAAATTCTGGGCGTAATAATTACATTTGCCAATATTTATCTCGCCAACCAGAACCAAGTTTCCTCCGCAATGAGAGTGCCGAATGCTCTTGCCAACTTCGCAGACGGATCGAAAATTATTCTGGGTGGCGACCTTAACACGGTAATGGATCCCGCCATGGACTCATCATCGGGTATGTCCTCCGTCTCCCGAACAGCAATTAGGACACTCGAGAGAGCTAGACACGCTTCAGTTAGTAGATCTCTGGAGTATACTGCACCCAGAGGATCGGGATTACACCTTCCACTCAGCGGCTCACAATTCCTATAGCAAGATTGATTACCTCATGATCTCACACAGCCTCCTAGATAGCTCCCCCTCATGTTCACATGGAGATCTACTGTGGTCAGACCACTCTCCAGTTTTTGGTGGTCTGGCGGGTTGGGGATCCATGCCAAGACAACAGTGCTGGAGACTTAATGATAATCTGCTAAGAGACTCTTTATGCATCTCAGCAATTAAAGGGGTTGTTCCGCGAAACAAAGTGGGTCTATACACTTCTGTATGGCCATATTAATGCACTTTGTAATGTACATTGTGCATTAATTATGAGCCATACAGAAGTTATCAGAAATTTTTCACTTACCTGTTCCGTTGCTGGCGCCCTCGTTTCCATGGAGCCGTCTAATTTTCAGCGTCTAATCGCCAGATTAGACGCGCTTGCGCAGTCCGGGTCTTCTTCTTTTCTGAATGGGGCCGCTCGTGCCGGAGAGCGGCTCCTTGTAGCTCCGCCCCGTCACGTGCCGATTCCAGCCAATCAGGAGGCTGGAATCGGCAATGGACCGCACAGAAGCCCTGCGGTCCACCGAGGGAGAAGATCCCGGCGGCCATCTTCAGCAGGTAAGTAAGAAGTCACCGGAGCGCAGGGATTCAGGTAAGCACTGTCCGGTGTTCTTGTTTAATCCCTGCATCGGGGTTGTCTCGCGCCGAACGGGGGGGCTGTTGAAAAAAAAAAAAAAAAACATTTCGGCGCGGGACAACCCCTTTAAGAAAGAGATAGAAACTTTCAAAGAGACACATCAGTCAGACCAGACCCCGGCACCAATTAAATGGGAGACACTCAAATGCATAATAAGGGGCGTGCTAATCTCCCATGGGGCCAGAATCAAAAAAGAAAGATCGGCCGCCCTGACGATCTTGTTAGCCTCCCTGAGGACTAGGGAGTCCGCTAATAAAAGACAACAAAGCGAGGTCCTGAGATCGGAGATCTCTTCAATACGACAGCAGATTCTAGAGATCTTGGATCGACGCTCCCCGGCCTTCAGGGATAAGCTTAGAAAAGGGTCTTTTGAATACAGGGACAAGTGCGGGAGTCACCTCGCCAGAACCCTCCACCCCAGGTCGCCTCTCACTTATATCCCCAAAATCCAGTCAGCCAGAGGACACCTGGTCCACAATACCAAAGATATATTGGAGGAATTCAAATCCTACTATAATAAACTTTACAACATCCCAACAGAGTCCCACTCTTCCACACTAACCCTAGGCAAGGAGATAAAAGCTTACTTGTCCGAATATGCTCCAAAGGGCCTGATGCCAGCAGAGGCGGAAGCCCTAGAACACAATTTCTCACCACAAGAACTGCTGGACATAATCAAAAACTTTAAAATAAATAAAAGCCCAGGGCCAGACGGATACATGGCCAGATTTTACAAATTATTTGCAGAGGAACTCTCCCCACTAGCATTAGAGGCATTCAACACAGTAAACAGAAGATACCCGTTCCCCAAACAAGCATTACAAGCCCACATCACAGTCATCCTTAAACCAGGGAAGGATCCCTCGGCCTGCGGGAGCTACAGACTGATCTCACTAATAAATGTTGACATTAAGATGTTTGCAAAACTGATAGCAAACAGATTACAGAATCTCCTCCCCGGACTGATCCACTTGGAGCAAGTCTGCCTTGTCCCAGGCAGAAAGGCAAGGGACAACACCATCAAAACAATGTCCCTAATAGCTAGGGCCAAATCAACAAATACCCCGTTATGCCTCTTGGCAATAGATGCCAAGAAGGCTTTTGACAGGGTGATTTGGACCTTCCTCTCTGCCACACTAAGGAAAATTGGACTGGGCCCACAGATGCTCCAGTGGATCATGGCACTGTATCAGGACCCCACGGCTAGAATTAGGGTGAACGGGACTCTATCTGACCCGCTTTGAGTGAATAATGGAACGAGACAGGGGTGCCCCCTTTCCCCCCTTCTTATACATCCTAACCATGGAAGCCCTTGCCAACGCCATCCAAAGCAATGACTCAATAAAAGGCCTCATGATAAGCTCTTCAGAACACAAAATGGCTTTATTTGCCGACGATCTGTTATTATACTTATCCAATCCCCGAGTTGGCATGCCCGTGCTTCTAAAAGAATTCGAAAAATTCGGGAGAGTTAATAATTATAAAATCAATGCGCAGAAATCTGAAGCCCTGAACGTCTCGCTCCCGTAGGCCGAGGCCTCCCATTTGGGGTCAGTGCTCCCCTTCTGCTAGGTCAATACACACATAAAATATTTATGGACAAACATCTCAGCAGACCCCTCCTTAGCCTACAAACTGAACTTCATTCCTTTTGTCGAGAGACTTGAAAAGGACCTAGGCAAATGGAATCCCCTCTACATTTCATGGAACGGACGAATCAACGCAATAAAAATGGACATACTGCCCAGATTCTTATACCTTAGCCAAACCTTCCCGATCAGGCTCCCAAGAGCATTTTTTACAAAAATCAGATCCCTAACCACAAACTTTGTTTGGAGGGGACACAAACCGCGACATTCCCTATTGACAAAAGAAAAAGAAAGGGGGGGCCTGGGTCTGCCGGACTTCTTCCTATAAAACAAGGCCAACATCGCAAACTGCGCAGTAGACATCTTTAAAAACAGAGATTCAAAACTTTGGGTGGAAATAGAACACTCGGAGCCATGTGGATACCCCTCAAATGGGTTAAGTCCATTGCCAACATCCCCCCCTTCAGCCTCCAATTATTCAATACTTGGGCAAGCTTCGTGCCCAGATTAGGATTGGTCACAGTCCCAGGCCCTTTAACATCGCTCATAGCAAACCCCCTATTC
This sequence comes from Eleutherodactylus coqui, assembly GCF_035609145.1. NCBI lineage: Eukaryota > Metazoa > Chordata > Amphibia > Anura > Eleutherodactylidae > Eleutherodactylus > Eleutherodactylus coqui. The sequence continues at coordinate 41,118,906 of NC_089837.1, forward strand.
GAAATCCCCATAAGCCAGTCGGGGTTGTTATCCCTTCCAGCAGACCCAACACCAAGACTGAGAGACGTGGTGACTCAGACGGGACTGAAACCCATGACCGAGATCTTGGGCCAGACCCCGCCACAGCCAGTGGTGGGGCCAATATCTGCAGTTGAGGGGTTTTGTGAGCTCGCTGACGCCAAAGGTGAATCTGACGGCACCTCTCACGGAGTTTGAGCAACTCTGCCTATCGAACTTAAACCAGAGACACATGATTTCTAAGATCTATAAAATGCTGTTGGGTCGGGAGACGGAGGACGAGATTCCGAAATACAAGGAGTCTTGGGAACAAGAACTGGGTGAAAACCACACTGAGGAAGAATGGAGCAAAATATGGGCCCTTACACACAAGGTCCCTACGGCAGGCAGAATCCAGGATCTTAATTATAAGATAGTCTCAAGATGGTATAGGACCCCGGATCAACTACAGAGAATTTTCCACCATTCCTGCCCGGTGTGCTGGAGATGCAGTGGGAGCAGAGGCATAATGATTCATATCTGGTGGGACTGCCACCCAGTAGCTGACCTATGGAGGGAGGTGACAACCCTGTACAATTTTGTTAGCCACACAGACGTGAAGATGACTCCTAAACTAGCCCTGCTCTCACTGTTCCCATGCGCCACGAGAGTAGCCAAATCAAGTCTCCTAAAACACTTTAATTGCAGTGAGAAGACTTATCCCAAGGTTTTGGCGCTGGGCAACCGTCCCTACTAGGGGCATGTGGGTGGAGGAGCTCCACATCCTAATGAGAATTGACGAGCTGGGAGCTGATGAGCCCAAATTGTGGGAAGCGTACCACAAGACATGGCAGCCATGGGTAACATTTAGGGGAACAGACGACCTCAAATGTTGGATAGACCAAGGCTCATTCGATTGAAGCTATCCCTCCAAGGGTCTGGATGACATTCCATACAGCCTCACCTAGACTTCTTTGCAGGAAATCTTGGGGCGGTCTGCAAAGAACATGGTGAGCATTTGCATCAGCAGACTTCTATCATGGAAAAGAGGAACTAAGGTAAACAGAGTTGCCAGTATGCTGGCTGACTACTGCTAGACTATGAGGAGAGACATCCCAAAGGCAAAATATAGCCCAAAATAATCATTTGCAACTTCTTGTAAATGAGGTACATGTGTATCATTTAGGCAGTATCCGCACGGGCGATTTTGTCACGATGTGGCAGTGCTACAAATCTCATGGAGGTAGAGCCTATGCTTTCCTATGGGTTCGTCCGCACGAGCAATGTTTGAAGCCTGCAAAATTGCAGCATGCACTAAACAGCTGCGATTTGCTATTTTTTGTAGCCCATGTTTCCCTATGGAGACTTCCTTTGTGTTGCATCGCATAGCATGAAAACGTGATTTCCATGCGATGCAAGGTTTACAGTACGAAATCCTACTGTAAAGCCCTAAAATAATTCTGATCAAAAAAAATTATAAATCAACTAAGAAGCACTGTCATCTCCAACACTGTGATCTCCTCCAGCGCTGTCATCTTCTGTCTTCTCTTCACCTCTGGTGTGTCTTCTTCCAGCCCTTCCTGGATTGGAGGATCAAAATCCTTGCCTCCAAGAACGGCTGACTGTGATTGGTTGACGAGCGCTGTGGCTCAGCCAATCACCACCAGTGCTCAGTAAATGAATCACAGCCATTCATTGATTCACTGAATGGCTGTGATTGGCTCATCAAGCGCTGGTTCACATCATGATGTGAGTATCACATCATTTATCCAAGCTAGTGGTGGTACAACAGGATTCTAGAGCCTCCATACCCATCCATATCCCATCTTGTATACAAGATAGAGGCGGTACAACAAGGTACTAGAGCCTCCCTTCAACGGTTCAGTTCTTCGCAATAAATTCTCCTTTCGCTCTGATAATGTAATCACTTAAATCAACTTTACAATCACAGAGAAAGTGCCATTCCATCCTAACAATTCCTTCTGGATTATCTTTGACAGTGAGCTTATAAGCCCCGTACATTGAAGTTTCCTATCACAAATTTTTAGGAAGGCGTTTTGTACTTTTTGAGAAAAATATTCTTGATGGTGACCAACTCCGTACTGTCAACCATTTCAGTGGTATCAAATATACCCGAATATGCTTCATATCATTATTTGGGTTGACAATGAGTGTACTTACACACCATCACAATGTGCAGGGCTGCGATGAACATTCCTGGAATTACAAGAAATGGTGATAAAGACTCTAGTACTTTGGAACCAGAAAATGGAGGGCCCAATGAAATCTTCTAGAAATGAGGCCACCCCTATTGTTCTAGGGCGACATTTGAAAAGTTCCCCAAATTGGAAAGAGAGCAAAAGAGACAGAAAAGCTATAGAATGCTCTGAGAGGAGAGTAAGAAAGGACATTTTTCAATGACGGACGCCTCATATCTGTTACGTTCGTGTTGGCAAATAAGCACCATAACCACATGACCATGCCCAAACAGGATGGGGTATATCACAGAAAACGGGGAACTAAAACTGAATTCAGACTGGACGTGTTAACAGAAACACCAACTAGACATAGAGAACTACAAACTGCGGACTGGACTGATGGACAGACATAAACATAGGGACTGACAAATGACCAAAACACTCACCTTGCATACCTGTACACATAAGCAGATGATAGCTATAAACGTAGAAGGTATTAGTTTGTACATTGGCCAATGAACTTGAGCCGCAAGGCCACCAAAAGGCTCCTCGTGTCTTGCGGTCCCTATAGTAGCAAGACACATCTACTAGAGGACCCTAAGGGACTCCCTAGCCAAGAAATGGCAAACAAACTCAGCAGGACAAAGCAGAGACAAACTGACATTAAATAAACATAACAACGGACATGAACCAAACTCACAGTAAACTGCAACGGACAAAAAGGATAAATGACTGCTCACTCTGGACACCAAACAGACACTGACAGGGGCTGGGTTTATTTGTAAGTAAAGACCCAGGGGATTGGCTAGCAGGAGATCACCACACCCAGCTCAGTCATTGCACACCTGTGGTGTTGTGCTGCTAGCAACCATAGTATTACAGGTCCCAGCAGCACAACCTAACAATAGCATACAGTATATTACCTATTATAAACTGAAACATAACACAACTCCCAAAATAATGAAAGTTCACAGTATACTTCTGGATGGATATTTTTTATTATTCTGCCACATCAAAGCCTGCTAAGATACAAACTGTAACTGTAAATTATTACAGAAGAAATTCCTATAATTACTATAAACTTGTCATTTTGGTAATATGTTTGGGTTCAGCTGGATGCTGGCTGTGTGACAGATTCGGGAAAGAGAGGCAGAAAGAATCTCCTGTGATGTTAAGTTAGAAAGAAGGGGATATGAGGACCGCCAAGAGACATGTGCTCACCAGATACAAAGGGATGGAAGACATGCCTGAGCTGTGAGGATGCTACACATGCTGGTAGAGCTGCTGTTTTATTGTGGAACTGGACAGTAAGAGAAGATGCAAATGGACATAGTTATGTCTGGTAACTGTTGTCTCCAAGATTTGTTTGTCACCGATGTCAGCTGTTAACTTGTATTCAGCTAACAACTTCTTGTGCATGGTGACCCGTATATCACAGTGCCGATCGATAGATGAGATGAGATATGGCTGTATCTCTTAGGGCCTGTGTTTGGTTGGATTTCAAATATGTGGCACACAAGTGGTAAAATCAAAGTTTGCAATTTGGCTGGATCATAGAGGCTTACTATTTATTGATATGTTGCACTTAGGCTTTAGAGGCTGATGTAGACACAGATTCTATCTTCCTCCACTAAGGATCATGGGAATCTCTTGCACCATCTAGAGCAGTGGTGGCGAACCTGTGGCACACGTGCCAGAGGCGGCACGCAGAGCCCTCCCTGCTGGCACGCACCACCTTCAGCCGCTCACCACTTGTAAATGCTAGCAGGGGCCACAGCTCCCCGGTATTCTTGTATTATGTCGCCACCGGAAGTTAGGGGTGGTGACATAATACAGGAGTTTGACATGGTGTAACGCCCCCAGCTTCTGATAGGCTGGGGGCGTGTGTGGCCTTAGTAGGAGTAGCGTCGGAGGAATCGCCAGCATCGGCGGTGGATGTAGCAGAGACAGCAGCGGCAGGAAGACAGGCAGCAGAGGTGGATGGAGCAGAGAGATCGGGGGCAGCATCAGCACAACACGGAGCGGCAGCAGGGACGCTGAAGAGAGCGGCGCCGGCAGCAGAAGAGCAGGTGACGGAGTGCCAGCGGCATGAGCACAGCCACTGCCAGCGGAGACTGGAGGGAGTGGCAGCAGCAGCTGGAGAGCAGGACACGGAGTGGCTGCAGCACAGACTGTGGGGCCGCTGTGGGGTGTCACTATTACGCTGGGGGCCACTGTGGGGTGTCACTACTATGCTGGGGGCTGCTGTGGGGTGTCACTACTATACTGGGGGCAGCTGTGAGGTTTCACTATTACACTGGGGGCCGCTGTGGTTTGTCACTATTATCGCTGGGGTATGTTTAGATGTGACGGAGATGGGCAGAGCTGTTTCAAAATAGACCAGGTGCAGATTTTGACTACTTTTTGGATGCCGAAACGCTGCAGAATTTTCCACAGAAATTCCGCTGAGGACATTCTGTAGTATTTCCGCATCCAAAAAGCAGTCCAAATCCGCACCCTGTCATTTTGAAGCAGCCCTGTCCTTTTTTAGAACAACGAGGGTAAAATCATATGTCGTGATAAGCCCCGCCCCCTGACATGTTGGCACTTTGCAATACATAAGTTGGTTTTGGGTTGCAGTTTGGGCACTCAGTATCTAAAAGGTTCAACATCACTGACCTAGAGATTAACATTGATGCAAGTACCTGGTTGGCCTCTATGTCAGCTTCTTCCATTCCATCCCAAGTCGTCAACCTTTCAAACATTTTCTTAATGCTTTTAGTTGTCAGTTTTGGGAACAAAAATGGTTAGTTCAACTTTTCAAATTCATGCTTACTCAAACTTATTTCTTATCAACGGTTGCTACTTACAACAACTCAGGGATATTTTGACTCACTAGGTTTTTATGGCATTAACACAGTTCAAGTCAAACTTTTGCATATTACTTTCAAACCCCCTGATTCTATTTAAACAGTGTTAGAACAGACTGCATTACAACACCCTCTGTGGCAGGATTTGGATAGTTTTGCTCTTCAGGACAGAGTACATTGCTATCATAGTGGGATGAAAAAGGCAATTAATCAAATAAGGGCTCTAACCCACTTGCATTTTTTAAACGCAGCGATATCACAGCATTTTGGCACAAAAATCGCAAAAAACAAACTTGCAATGCGCTTTTAACATTAGAAAGTCCCAGTGACAATGGCGTTGAAAAAACGCAGCGATATCACAGCATAAAGAAAAAACGCAAATGGTGAAGAGCCATAAGAAAGACAGACAGACAATCACAAGTCACAGAAGTTTAGGTCTGTCCTACAGAGAAATTGCTAGGAAAGCCAAGGTGGCAGTCAGTGCAGTTTCAAAAGGCACTTGGAAACTGGAAGACGCTGACAGACCAAAGGTCAGTACAAGATCAGATGACAGGTTTTTAAGAGTCAATAGTTTGTGTGATTATTGCTTCACGGAACAAAATCTTCAAGCACAGCTTAACGCAGCACAAAATAATCAAGTTTCCATTTCAACTGTGAAGAGGAGACTTCTATCTGCAGGTTCGAGAGGTAGAGTATCAGTAAGAAAGCCACTGCTAAGACTGTAAAATAAAAATACTTGCCTGGGCAAAGCAGCACCTCCAGTGGACTACTGAAGAGTGGAAGAAGGTCTAATGGACTGATTAATCAAACTCGGACATCTTTGGTACATATTCAGGTTTTTTGTACATTGTTGAGTAGGTGAAAGGATGGTTCCTGAATGTGTGGACGCGTGATGGTCTGGGGCTCTTTTGCTGGATCCAGTGTTGGTAACTTGCAGGGCAACTGGCACACTGGACAAAAAGGGCTACCACAGCATTTTGATATGCCATGTAATACCCTCTTGTGTATGGTAGTTGGTTAGGGGCTCATATTACAGCAAGACAATCATCCAAAACAAAAATCTAGATTATGTCAGAACTTCTTAAGAAGACAATCCATAACACGGTAGCTTTCAAAGAATGGAATTGCAGCGTCTTGTAGGGTGACTCCGGACACATGGCGTATGCTGAGGACCGGGGTGGGCAAGATGCTGGCTTGTCACGGCGGCACTCACCACAGTCCCTTCTGGAGCGACACATGCAGCCAAGGCCAGGGCCGCGCTGAGTCTCTTCCAGACACCACTAGGAGAGGGATGCCCAATAAATATATGAACAAGGATAGCAGATGTCACGGGTGACACCGTTTTCTACCCACTGGCAAATCCCTCAGCGATAAATAAATGAGCCGCAGTCAAAGTTAATGTACCACAGGTCCCTGGGTATGGTTAGGGCCTGAAAGAACTTTACTTAAACAAACTCCAGACTAATACAAGGCAGAATTTAGAAAACTAATAGTGCAGGAAATCAACAAACTTGAACAGTAGTACCTCCACACGGTGATCCCAGACTTCAGGATGGATGTGTGTGACAATGAATTAGAGTACCTCTACGCGGTGATCCACTAGCTCCAGATGGCCACGTAGGAAAATATGATGTAGACAGTACCTCTTTACTAGGTCTTGAAGATTACACTTACTTCTTGCTCACACTCTCTTTCTACTTGAAGGGGGGTTAACTCATCTCTCATCACAGGTACAGCCACGCTAGGAAACCTCTTTTCCTCTTCCATTCTTCACTAAATGAGGGTTGAAAGTACCCCCATGTAGCTCGCACTCTTTATCAGGAACCCAGAAGACATGAAACTCCTTTCCCGCTCTCAAGCACTCATATTTATCATCTCACTCATACCACGTGACAGGACATAAATTGATACATTTACAGGCAGTCTCCAGGCTTTGCAAACATTTCATCTCTCACTTGCTACAGCTGTGCAATACACATAACAGAATGACAAGACAGATTTGCACAGCACATCAACCTAAGACATACATGTATGACATTATGGAGGGGGACAGGAAAGTATGTACTGGGCCAGTACAGAATGACCTGTAAGTCTCCAAACTTAAACCCCATTGTGCTGTGTGGGATGAACTAGACAGACGAGTGAAAGTAAAGCAGCCTACAATTACAGCGCATTTGTGTGAACTTCTGCAACAATGTTGGGAAGAAATTTCAGAACAATATCTGGATTCATTTGTAGAAACAATGTCTTGATTGTGTAAAGCTGTTCTATCAGCTAGAGGGACGCTACTTTGAAGAGTCAAAAATCTAGATTTTAATGGAATATGTTACAATTGTATTGTCAGTGTCTTACATGTAGTGTGCATTTGAGATGTGTATTGAACCTTTGCAGCACCGAATGGGTTAATGTCTGGAAAATGTATCATGTTGTGTGTTATGTGACTGTTTTATATATGTGTTTGCAAGGGAGTGTTATAGAGACAGTTAGTTGGGGTCGGCCTGCAAGTGAGTGAACCCCACAGACACTGATTGGTCTGTGCATGGAGAATGGAAGAAGCTGAGCAATACCTGCCAGCTTGGCCTGGGCCTACTCTACCTAGGATGTGCTGAGGGAGAGAGAGAGGAAAGCACCTGAAGCTTGAGCGTTTACCAGTAGAGAGCAGAAGGGAAGAAGTCGCTCGAAGTGGGATCACATAGATAACTGGGACTGTGGATTGTCCGGATTCCCCCGAGAGATCCTCCCTGTCACACCACCTTCTTCGAGTTAACATGTGCTAAATTACTGTTATTTGTTGGAACTTTGTTGCAGTTAAAGTAAATGCACACTATTGACCGTTCCTGATTGGTCCAGAAAGTTATCCCTGTGTTTAGACTATTTATTACAATTTCAGGATTCACCACAGAGGACGGAACTGTTCGTTACTTTTTACCTGTGAGCTGCCCCAGAGGTAACTTGGTCAGGTCCAAAGCTACCCTCAGGGGAGGAGCTGGTAGAGTCCCATGACAAGGCCCTAATCTACCCCGCCATCTCCTTGGTTGTGGGCCCGCACCTTGGATGCTGCAATTTCTCTCTTTATGCAATGTATGCTCAGTATTAGGCAGGCAAGTGTCAATAAATGGCTAAAGGGCAGAGTGGGTGTATCTAGCTTGCAGCTCGTGAATATCCAGGACTACTTTAAGTAGTCCTCTATGCATGTGCTGCTACTGATAAAATGCAAATTTCTCCAAAACTACTACAGCCATCAGAGATATCACTGTAATCATTGCGACTGTCACTACCTTGTGCTGCCCTGAGAGAGGGGTGCAAAAAGATGGTAACAGTCTCATTAATTTGGTGCGACAAATTAATCCATTATTCTTATTCATCCTAACTTGTTTATTTCCTTTTTGCTTTCATTTCAAAAGTACATTTGAGACATTAAATTATGCAAATATCAATAAAAACTAGAAAAATGGAAGTGTTCTAAAACTTTTGACCAGTAGTGTATTTCATATGTCACCAGAAGAACCTGATTTTGACTTGAAATACCGGTTGTGAAAGTGTAATGGTTTGGTGCTGCTTTACTCACTCAGTGGCGGCGTACGAACTCCATGATACTAGTTGGACAGTAAGGCCTCATTCATTCACGTTTGCTTTTTGGGTCTGGAATTGCAACAGAGACAGAGCAAAGTATCACAAAAAAAGTTTTAGGTCTTTCGTGTTTTAGATCTACTCTTAGTTTTGACTTTCATATACCAATGAATATACTGACCAAAATAGGGAAATGTCTATGAGACCTAATAATGCCTGTTGGATGTTTCTTTTTGCCAAAGGGGCAGTAACGGGTGTTTGAGCAACAAAGGGAGACTTAATTAAACAGCAATGAGCTAAGCACAAGACCAGGTTAAAAAGTCCTCCCTAGTTACCCACAGGTGAAACTAAGTAAGTCTCACCTTAAATCTAGGGGGCCAGGGGGAGGGCAAAAAGAGTAATAGCAAAAACTGTGTTGACAGTGACCTGGGACCAAGTAATAGGAATGGGGGGCGAGCAAGGGATGGGATTAGTACAGTTAAAACTGAGAGAACAGCTAATAGGACCATAAGTAGCATAATGAATATATAGAATAACAACAACCGTATAAATTGTATGGTAACGAATGTAAGAAGCCTGATCAGTAAAGTGGGTGAGCTTGAAGCGAGAATGATAAATGCGATTGGGCGGTGAATTTACAGGGTTACAATCTCTTCAGAAGAGACTGTGGGAACCAGAAAGGGGGGGGGGGGGGGGAATTGTATGTTAAATCCTACTGAATACCGAGGCTACAAGAAGATACAAGTGTAGGAGATGAACACGTGGAATCTGTGGGTAGAAATACACAGAGCGAAAAAAAAAGAACAAAATCCTGATAGCGGTTTTCTATAGGCCAGCAGAAATAAAAGAAGAAACCGAAAACTTATTACTAAGACAAATAGAAGGGGTGTCAAACCTCAATGAAGTAATTATTATGGGGGACTTTAATTATCGAGATATAATATGGGAAGACGAAACCTGCGAATCTCACAAGGGTGATAAGAACAATTAAAGACAACTACCTCACCCAAGTAGTGTGGGAGCCAAGTAGAGGGAGGGACATTTTGGACTTCTTAATAACTAACAAACCAGACAGAATCACAGAGGTGCAGGTTGAGGGACACTTGGGAAATGGTGACCACAATATAATTAAATTCCAGCTGTCATTCAATAGGAAACCTTATCAGAGAGTGACAAAAATCTAAACTTTAGTAAAGCAAAATTTGATCGGCACCATGAATTGGGAAAACGTCCTCAAAAATAATAGTACAGGCGACAAATGGGTGAAATTAAAAACATTCTAATTACCTCATGTGAGCTGTTCATACCCTTTAAAAATAAAAGAAATGCAAGTAAAAAGAAACCAATTCGGCTTAACAAAATTCTAAGGGGGAATAGGCGAAAAAAAGAAAGTGTTTAAATTATTAAAACAAGAAGGCAGAGAAGAAGCGCTAAAAAGATAAAAGGGAAAAAATAAATTATGTAAGATAAAAACTGCAAAGGAGGAGGCAGAAAGACTGATTGCCAAGGAGAGTAAAAATAACCCTAAACTATTTTTCAATTATATAAACGGTAAAAGAATTTGCACTGAGAGCACTGGCCCTTTAACAAATAATGCAGAAGAAATCATAGAAGATGATAGGGGTAAGACAAATATATTACATAGTTTTTTTTTAAGTGTATTCACGTAGGAAAAAGAAAAGTCACATGAGATGCAGGGGAATAAAACGAACCCCCCGCAAAATATCACCTGCCCAACTCAGGAGAAAGTGCAGAGTCGGTTAAAAAAAGATTAAAAATGACAAATCGCCGGGCCTGGATGGAATACCCTCAAGAGCTTTAAAGGAACTAAGTGACGTGATAGATAGACCGCTATTTCTTGTATTTAGGGACACTATTGAGACCGGGGTTGTACCATTGGATTGGCGTATTGCTATTGTGGTTCCAAAGAGGTCAAGAAGAGAGCCTGGTAACTACAGACCGGTAAGTCTCATTTCAGTAATTGGAAAAATACTTGGGGAATTTGTGAGAGATGCCATCCTAGAATACCTCAAGGAAAACAACAGTATAAAGGCCCATTTAGAAACAATGATTATCGCTCAAAATTCGCTCAAAAGCCATCTTTTGAGAGATAATCGTTGTGTCTAAATGTGCCCATCATTCACTGTTCTGAAAACCATGGTTCAGCAGAACAGCTGATACGAGGGACTGCACGCTGTGCTCTGCCCGGGGACAGCTGATTACAGCGGATTGCATTGTATCAGCTGTTCTCAGCTATCAGCTTCTGTGGCAGAACAAAAGGAATGTAATCAAGGAACAGCGGGAAGTCTTCTCCCTGACTACAGTTCACAGCAGGTCACATGCTACTACTTGGTACTGTACTAATAGACATTAGTACCAAGTAGTAGTTTATGCAAAGTGATCGCTCAAAAGTTCTGTTGAGCGATCATCTTTGCAGTCTAAATACACCTCAACTCCTCATCATCAGCATAGATTCACGAGGGGTCAATCATGTCAGATCAATTTGATCAGCTTCTACAATGAAGTAAGTTTTTGGCTGGAGAGTCTATTGATCTTGTATATCTGGATATTTCCTAAGCATTTGACACCGTTGATATATAAAATGAGAAGCTCGGACTGGGTGAAATTGTGTGTACTGGGTAAAGAACTGGCTCAGAGACATAAAACAGAGGGTGGTAATAATTGGTTCGTACTCTGATTGGGCCACGGTCACTAGTAGGGTGCCACGGGTTTAGGTAATAGGCTCCATTCTATTCAATATATTTATCAGTGACCTGATAGAGGGACTGCACAGTAAAATATCGTTATTTGCATACAATAAGAAAACATACAAGGTAATTAATACAATAGAGGATAGCTAGGAGCTTGGGTAGAAAAATGGCAAATGAAGTTCAATATTGATGATAAATGTAAGGTTATGCACATGGGCAGGAGAAACGGATTTCACCAATATACACTAAATGGGGTGCTGCTAGGGAAAAGTGAGATGGAGAAAGACCTGGGGGTACTAGTGGATTGAAGACATAACTGGAGCAATCAATGCCAGTCAGCTGCTGCAAAAGCTAATAAAGTCTTGGGGTGCATTTAAAGAAGTATAGGGGCGAGAACATTATTCTTCCACTATATAAGGCCCTTGTCAGGCCCCACATGGAATACTATGTACAGTTGTGGACACTGGTGCTCATGAAAGACATTGCAGTGCTTGTAGGGGTTCAAAGACGGGCAACCAAATTAATAAACAAATTGGGAGGACTGGAAAACCCAGAGAGGCTATCAAAGTTGGGATTATTCACCCTGGAAAAAAGACGGTTAAGGGGCGACCAAATAACTATGTATAAATACATTAAGGGACAATACAAGGATCTCTCCCATGATCGGTGTATATCCAGGACTGTATGCACATTAGTGGCAGGAGTTCCTGCTTACAACTCCGGCTTTGCATTCCATTTTGAGCATCGCAAGAGGAGTTAAGTTCTCGCGCAATGGCGCTAGTGAGACGCTGAGCGAAGACGTAACCACATGTAGTCATTCATAAGTAGGGTTTATTACAATGTGAAATCTGATTTACATAAACAAACTTGAAACAAGTGTTAACCAGTGGATGTATCATGTGAAGATGTGGCCCACCTGTTTTTAGATCTGTGATTGGTGGTGGGTTAATTGCATACTGCTATATAGTGTTGTCTGGTTGTCTGCATTTTCGTAAAGCTTGATAAAGACCTCTATAGGTCAAAATGCCGCTTTGATGGAGGAATGAAGAAGGAAACAATTTTTTCTCCTTATATGCTGTCACTGGTATCTTTTATACTGTGGACTGTGGTTGGGAGTCATAGGCTCTGACTCTTAAAGCGGCGTTGTATATGTACTTGGATGACTTTAGGTATCTGTATATGTATTGATTGCTGCTGGCAAACATTTCTGAGGAGTTTGCCATAACGGAGTTGGGAAGGAATGTCTTCACTCAAATATGGTAAATTGGCTTCTGTCTCATGGTTTTGTTTTTTTTTGCCTTCCTCTGGATCAACAAGAGAGGATGGAAACAAGATGAACTAGATGGACATTGTCTCCCTTCAACCTAACCTACTATGTTACTATGTAAAACCACCCTCACCAGATCAGAAGATGAAGAGAGCCAAATAAAAGACCTGAACCAGATTACTAGAAAGGAACAGATCCCAGAACCACGGAAACAATATGTTTAACACTTAAATGTTTACATGGGTTTTTTTACTTTTTCACTAGGTCACTCTGGATTCTCCTGTAGTGGGTGAGTTTATGACTATAGTTATACGAAGCAAGGGCCATTATGGTGACAATTTAGCTTCACTGCTTTGAAAGGAAAGGCAGATCTTTATTTCTCTATATCCACAATACTTTTCTCTCAAGGATCCAGGTCACAGCGGACCTCCGGTAAGTGTAATTTTGAGTGCTCGACAGAAAAAATTAAAATGTTTACTAATAACCTGATGTCCTAAAAATCTTTTTTTTTCTTAGCATTTCCCATATTCCAAACAAGAATCTGATCTCTTAGAATATTTTGATTTCCTTGTAAAATGTTTTCAGTGTACAAAACTTCAAAATGACTTTTCCACTCTGTGACATTTTTGATGATCCCCATGTGTGGTACTGGTACTAAAACATTTCCCACATTTCGAACATGGAAATGGCTTATTTCCTTTTGTGACTTTTCTCATGTCTTCCAAGATCTGATTTACTTGTAAAACATTTCCCACATTCTAAACAAGTAAACGGCTTCTCTCCTGTGTGAATTCTCTGATGTCTAACAAGGCTTGATCTATTAACAAAACATTTCCCACATCCTGAACATGAATAGGGCTTCCCAACTGTGTGAATTTTCTGATGTGAAACAAGAGTCGATTTTTCTGTAAAACACTTCCCGCAGTCTAAACATGAAAATGGCTTCTCTTCTGTGTGAATTCTCTGATGTGCAACAAGACTTGATTTCAGGCTAAAGCATTTCCCGCAGTCTGAACATGAAAATGGCTTCTCTTCTGTGTGAATTCTCAGATGTGAAACAAGAGGTGATTTTTCTGTAAAACATTTCCCACACTCTGAACATATAAATGGCTTCTCCCCTGTGTGAATTCTCTGGTGTGCAACCAGACTTGATTTCAGGCTAAAACATTTCCCACATTCTGAACATGAAAATGGTTTCTCTCTTGTGTGAATTCTCAGATGTGTAACAAGAGCTGATTTTTCTGTAAAACACTTCCCACACTCTGAACATAAAAATGGCTTCTCTCCTGTGTGAATTCTCTGGTGTGCAACAAGACTTGATTTCAGGCTAAAACATTTCCCACATTCTGAACATGAAAATGGCTTCTCTCTTGTGTGAATTCTCAGATGTGAAACAAGAGTTGATTTTAATGTAAAACTCTTCCCGCAGTCTGAACATGAAAATGGCTTCTCTCCTGTGTGACTTCTCTGATGTTTAACAAGATATGATTTCCTTATAAACATTTTCTCACATTCTGAACATGAATACAGCTTCTCTCCTCTGTGAATTTTCTGATGTGAAACAAGATTTGATTTCCTTGTAAATATTTTCCCACATTCTAAACATGAATACAGTTTCTCTCCTGTGTGAATTTTCTGATGTGAAACAAGATTTGATTTCCTTGTAAACCTTTTCCCACATTCTGAACATGAATACAGCTTCTCTCCAGTGTGAATTCGCTGATGTTTAACCACATCCGCTTCGAGGATAAAACATTTCCCACATTTTGAACATGAAAATGGCTTCTCTCCTGTGTGATTTCTCTGGTATTTAACAGGAGCTGATTTCAACATAAAACATTCCGTAGAATCTGAACTGGAAAAAGTTTTTTGTTCTGAATGAATTATCAGATGATCTTTGACTTTGGCTTCCATTATAAAGGAATTTTCACATTCTGAGCATGGACCCTGCTTCTGCCCTGTGTCACTTCTCTCATCTAGAATACAATTAAATTGATCTGTAAGACATATCCCACTTTCTAAACAGGAGTATGGCTTCTCATCTCTACTGTGATGTCCTGGCTGTAAGTGAAAGGTAAGGAGGTTTTCTCCTGAAGAGTGCTGCACTATATCTTCATCTTCTACTTTATAATTGGGTGAGAAGTTTTCCTCAGACTTCTCACTAGGATTATCTGTTATGATAAGAAATGTATTTATTAATATATTTTTATTTTCATATCACAGAAGTAAACAAACTTATAATATTCCTGAGAGGCTGGAAACACACTCCTAGTTTTTGTTGCAATTTGAGTTCTGTTTTTTTTTTTTTTTTGAGTCAAAGGCAGAAGTGGTTCCGGTAGAAAGTAATTAGAGATGAGCGAACATGCTCGTTTAGAGCAATTACTCGATCGATTACTTTGCCCTAATCGGGCGAAAAGATTAGGGGGACGCCGGGGATGAGCGGTGGGTTGCGGGTGGAGAGAGATCTACCCCGTGCTCCACCCCGGCCGCCCCCCGAATCTTTTCACCCGAGTAGGCAGTTACTCGAAAAAAGCAGTGCTCGATTGAGTAGCTGCCCTAAACGAGCACGTTCGCTCATCTCTAAAAGTAATATAAGCCCTTTTTTTAAAATATGGTCCTGTTTTTTTGTCAAAAGCTGACTATATATTAAAAAAAAAATCCATCCCCTAAAATAAGTTGTCAGAATTGAATGAAACTTTGTATGTGTAATTGTAAAATGATTACATTATCAGAGCAGAGGAATACTTTATTAAAACTGAACACCTGAAGGGAGGCTCTAGTGCCCTGTTGTACCGCCTCTAGCTTTAATGCAAGATGTGATACAGTCGGGGCATGGAGGCATATACAGTAGGTTCCATATGGTATCCTGTCCTATATCGCTCCATATTTTCTGCAATTGAGCCTCTAGATTTTGCAAACTCGTAGGCTGTGGAAGTTGGTGTCATGGAGGCATTCCTGTGACCTCCTTGTGTGCGCGACTGAGCGTTATCCTGCTGGAAAATGTCTCTTGGAAGCCATCATGAGAGGAACACATGTGGCTGCAGGATGTCCTGAACATAAATCGCTGACCTGTCATTGTCCTTCGTAGCGCTACTAGGGGTGACCGACTGTCATATGTAATAGCATCCCAGACCATCACACCAACAGTGAGGACAGGCAAAGGCAGGATAGAGGCACTCATCTTAGGGTTCCAGGAATGAAGACTGCCATCGTGAGTTCCCAGACTAAACCTGGCTTCAAGGCATTACTACCAATAGGTATTAATCCCCTATACTCTCATTCATGCACTTCACTCATACAAAGACCGTTCATCTAATCCTGCCATGACTCTAATAATTTGCATATCTCCCTGATATGTAACTGCATGCCTAGTTTTGGCTTGCTTTTTCTTTTATAGACATAAACATGATTCCAGCCTTCTAAAGCTTTGTATGGGGGTTAATTTCAGACATCATTTTAGTGCAATTTTTCATCATGTTGTAAAGTGGACCTACTACACAATGCTTTACAATTTTATTTTTTAAAAATCAATACCACTCCTCAAAAAATTATTCTAAGCAGCAAAAATTACCCCACAATTTTAGCCACAGCAGTAATAGTGCCCCACAATGGTAGCTCCAAACAGCATCACTGCGCCCACACTTATAGCTACAGCAGCATGAGTGCCCCCAAAATAGCTGCAGCAGCATCAGTGCTCCCAAAATAGTAGCCGCAGCAGCATCAGTGCCCCCAAAATAGTAGCTGCAGCTGCATCAGTGCCCCCAAAATAGTAGCCGCAGCTGCATCAGTGCCCCCAAAATAGTAGCCGCAGCTGCATCAGTGCCCCCAAAATAGTAGCCGCAGCTGCATCAGTGCCCCCAAAATAGTAGCCGCAGCTGCATCAGTGCCCCCAAAATAGTAGCCGCAGCTGCATCAGTGCCCCCAAAATAGTAGCCGCAGCTGCATCAGTGCCCCCAAAATAGTAGCCGCAGCTGCATCAGTGCCCCCAAAATAGTAGCCGCAGCTGCATCAGTGCCCCCAAAATAGTAGCCGCAGCTGCATCAGTGCCCCCAAAATAGTAGCCGCAGCTGCATCAGTGCCCCCAAAATAGTAGCCGCAGCTGCATCAGTGCCCCCAAAATAGTAGCCGCAGTAGGATCAGTGTCCCCAAAATAGTAGTCGCAGGAGCATCAGTGCCACCACAATAGTATCCACAGCAGCATCGGTGCTCCCACAATAATAGCCACAGCAGCATCACTGCCCCCTCTATAATAGCCCCAAGCAGCATCAGTGTTCCCACAATAGTAGCCCCAAGAAGCCTCAGTGCTCCCACAATAGTAGTCACAGCAGCATCAGTGCCCCCATAATTGTAGCCACAGCAGTATCAGTGCCCCCAAAATAGTAGCCACAGCAGCATCAGTGCCCCCACAATAGTAGCCACTGCAGTAATAGTGGCCACACAATACTAGCCCCAGCAACATCAGTGCCCCCAAAATAGTAGCCACTGCAGTAATAATGCCCCCACAATAGTAGCCACATCAGTAATAGTGCCACCCAAAAATTGACCCAGCAGCAAATAGTGACCCCCCGTAATTACCACAGCAGTGATAGTGACCCCCAATGATTGCCCCAGCAGTTAGTGACCCCCAATAATTGCTACAGCACAAACAGTGAACCCCAATAATGAACCCATGAGTGATAGTAACCCCCACTTATTGCCCCAGCACAAACAGTGACCCCCAATAATTGCCCCAGCATTAATAGTTACCCCCAGTAATTGCCCCAGCAGTGATAGTGACTCCCAGTAATTGTCCAGCAGTGATAGTGACCCCCCCCAGTAATTGCCCCAGCAGTAATAGTGACCACCAGTAATTACGCCAGCAGTGATTGTAACCTCCAGTAATTATCTCTGCTGGGGCACATACTGGGGGTCACTATCACTGCTGGGGCAATTACTAGGGGTCACTATCAATGCTGGAGCAGTTACTGGGGATCACTATTTCTGCTGGGGCAATTACTGGAGGTCACTATCACTGCTGGGGTAGTTACCCCCAATAATTGCCCCAGCATTAATAGTGACCCCCAATAATTTCCCCAGCACTAATAGTGACCCCCAATAATTTCCTCAGCATTAATAGTGACCCTCAATAATTGCCCCAGCACTAATACTGACCCTGAATAGTTGCCACAGCAGTGATAGTGACCCCCCAGTAATTGCACCAGTATTAAATAGTGACCCCCAGTAATTGCACCAGCAGTAATTATCACTGCTGGGGCTATAGCTGCTGGTCACTATCAATACTGAAGCAATTACTGGGGGTCAGTATCACTGCTGGAGCAATTACTGGGGGCCAGTTACCCACAATAACTGCCCCAAGAGTGATAGTGACCTCCAACAATTGTCTCAGCAGTAATAGACACCATCCACTCCCCCGACACCCCTCAACAATGCCTACAGTAGTAAGAGTGACACCCGTCCCCCCTCCTACTGCCCCCTCCTCTGACACTAACTCCCCCCCTCCCTGACACTGACTCCTCCCCTGACACTGACTCCTCCCCTGACACTGACTCCCCCCCTGACACTGACTCCCCCCCTGACACTGACTCCCCCCCTGACACTGACTCCTCCCCTGACACTGACTCCTCCCCTGACACTGACTCCCCCCCTGACACTGACTCCCCCCCTGACACTGACTCCCCCCCTGACACTGACTCCCCCCCTGACACTGACTCCCCCCCTGACACTGACTCCCCCCATGACACTGACTCCCCCATGACACTGACTCCCCCATGACACTGACTCCCCCATGACACTGACTCCCCCATGACACTGACTCCCGCCTCTCCTGACACTGACTCCCCCCATTCCCCTGACACTGCCCCCAATAGTAATATGTACCCCCTTCAGCTGAGGACTCGTGGACGCTCCTGTCCGGATCAGCTTCAGCGTGAACTGCGCATGTGCAAAGACTCTGCCGCGCGTTCCCGAGCCGGCAAGCGCTACTGCGCATGCGCAAAAGATCTGCCACGTGTACCCGAGCCAATGAGCACAACTGTGCATGTGCAAAAAAGAAAATGCTCGTTCATGGCCCGGCGAGCGTATTGCGCATGCCCGACATAATTAACCAGGGACGACGGGATTGTCAACACTGGGGGGCACTCCTGCAGGTAAGTATATATCTTCTGTATGGCTCATTTACAATGCACACAACCTGGTTCAAAACCTGCTACAAACTTCAAACTATTAGATGCCTAAACCTTTTTACCTATTTTTTCTGATTAAAAATGCATCCATTTTTCAAAAAAATACAGGGTAGGTGTGTGTATATTATAACAAAATATATTTTGTATGACTCTTCTTACCTTGTGATTTAAGAGGCTGGTGGTTCTCCATCTTGACATCCTTGTACAGATCCTTGTGTTCTTCTAAATACTCCCACTCCTCCATGGAGAAATAGACAGCGACATCCTGACACCTTATAGGAACCTGACAACACAATGATACCGTCATTACCCAGACTCCTCTAGTGCTGTTACTGTATAATTACCCAGCATTCCCAGCCGTGTCACCTCTCCAGTCAGCAGCTCAGTGATCTTGTTGGTGAGTTCTAGGATCTTCTGCTCATGTATCGGTAAGTGAGGAGGAGCCTCTGTGATGGGGCTCTGGCTCCTGCTCCATCCTCCTGACTCATGGAGATGGCTGTTGGGAGTCGTACCGTCACCTGATGTCTTCTTCACCATCGTATAATCCTGGGTATGGAGAGAGACATGTAGAGGACTGAACCCAGTATTGCTTCATCAGTAAAAAGCAGCAGATTGTAATCCCAGTGTATAGAAAAACATGTCAAATCGTTCAATCAGTTGGGTGGCCTGTTGGCCATCGCTAGGAGATGTGCAGCATGAGAGCTCTGATCTGGTACCAGCACAATCTTGTACCATCAGGCCTCCTGCTGTACTCTACAGCTTTCTAAAAGCCTGCACAATCCTCTCCACACCTAGAGGCTCAAGAATAGGGACTTTGCAGCCAGATCAGATGCCGCAAAAGTTTTCAGCCTACCATGGTGGAACACATCACGTGAAGCAGCGGGTTAAATCTTCAGGGATGCCCACACTGCCCGCCGCAGCAGCAGACTGAAGCATCTGGGGCCAAGAATTTGCATTACAGAGGCTCAGCAGAGAGCCCTTACACTGGAGAACAGTGCCAGGGAAGGAGTAAACCAGATGGAATTAGAGTGAGCTCCAAGCTGAGCAACATGCAGGGACGTAAAAAGCGACAAATCAACAGCGCACCGAAGACCCCACAGTGCCAAACCGAAAGGGGGACACAACAAAGAAGCGGCAGGTAAAGTCAGAGCCGAAAAGCCTAACAGACTGCTTTGCTGTGAAATAGCAGGAAGACAAACAGGCCGCAGGATCTTCCACGTCAGAGGAGGAGATGCCGGGAGAGGCGCCACAGGGTGACCCCTTGCTTCATAAACAGGGTAAGCGGGCTTGCCTTGATCCCCTGCTCCATGAGCACCCACCCAGCACACGAGGACGGGAAAGAGTTAGAGGAAAGCAGGGAGAGCCACTGCCCCAAACATATGGCTAGAGTTAGGAAAACAGTCTTCTTGTAACATTAGCCCCGGTTCCTCCATAACAAGTGCAGAGCAGTCGCAACACAAAAGGTGAAGGGAGACACATAATAAATTATAACATAGTTGAAGAACCTGAAAATAACCCCGCTTGCCTTCTGCATCCTCTGCTCGAAGCGCTTGGCTCAGCCGGGCAGTTTGAGCAGAGAACAGCTGGATGCAGAAGACAAGTGGCCCCACTTATCTTCTGCATCCCCCTCTCGGAACGCAAGGTGATTGCTCAACGTTTGGTCGTTCACCTTGCTCTGTAAAAAGCACAACGATAATCGTTGTGTCTAAAGCAGGCTTTAGTCTAAAATCTTTCTACAAGATCTTTAATAAAGAAATGGCAGAGAGGGAAGGAAGTTTCTAGAAAGCTCTCATCCTCAACTAGGAGAGAGATCTAAGGCCCTCATAGTCTGTAGAGAAGTGGTCCCACACAGGTGATTTTCTTGTGCAATTTTGTTGCAATGCGACAGTGCTACAAATCGCATGTATGTAGAGCCCATGCTTTCTTACGAGTTCTTTCACACGAGCGATGTTTTGTAGCCTGCGACATTGCAAGACTACAAAATTGTGGCATGCTCTATACAGCCATGATTTGCGATCTTTGTAGCCCTATGGAGCCTTCCTTTCTGTTGCATCGCGTAGCACGAAAACACGATTTTCGTGCGGTGCACTGCAACTTTTACAGTAGGAAAAACTGCTGTAAAAGTCCTAAAATAAACCCTAGCTGCATAAAAAAAACACATACAATCTATGAATGGCTATGATTGGTTCATCGAGCGCTGGCTCTGATTTTCTGAGTAGTGTGGCGCTCAGCCATTCAGAGGCAGCTCTTCCTGGAGGCAGAGCTTTTCAAATCCCTGACCAGAAAGAAATGCCTGAAGACAATTGCCGGGGACTGGGAAGAAGATGCACCGGAGCTGACAGCTTATTTAGTGATATATGGTTTTTTATGCAGCTAGGGCTTATTTTCTGGGTAGGGCTTGTATTTTAAGCCTCCGACCCTTCCCGAAAATCAGGCAAAACCGCACTACAAAGTCACGTGACTTTGTAGTGACGCAAAATTGCAATATCACTGTCGCTTGTGTGGAAGAGGCTTATTGGACACACTTTCGCTGCATAGATCATACAAAAAATGTTTACAATATAAAGAACAAACTAGCTACTCGTGAAGACTCATGGAGAGGATGGAATGCCCTATTTCGACAATAGACCTAAAAACTGCCAGGGGTGCAAATCTCTAAACAAATTGAATATGGAAAAATTCAAATCTCAAACTAAACCCACAACAGAGCAGAATGACCTGAACTGGTACAAGTAAAAGAGCAACGGAGGAAATTAAGTTGAGGTTCCTTTTTTTTGTTTCTCCCCTATGCTTGCCCAACATCATCCCTGGTTTTACCCCAAAAGTTATTCCCATGCTCTCCCTTCCCCATCCACGAGATTAATCTCGTCTAATAGCAATATTATGAAAAATACAAGATCATTAATTTGACAAGTTACAAGAATATGTAAATGATGCCTCTTCTTTTGATATCTGTAATTCTGTACTTCTACATGGAAAACTGTTTTTTAATAAAAACTTTAATGTTCAGAAAAAATATTTTAATCAGTTGGAGGTCCGGATGCCGAGACCCCACTGATTGCTGAAACCAAGAGGCTGCGGCAAGCACTGTGCCCCTTCAGCTGTCATCTTGCCTACTGGCTCCACTAGGGAACTGAAGACAGACACATAGAATTCTACAGACATCTATGCACCCATTTGCAGCTCATGAATGGAGCCGTCATGCTATGATGACAACCGAAGGGGTACAGTACTCCGACGAGCGCTGCAGCCCCTTCATTTCAACAATCCGAGGGCTTCGGTCTACAGAAATAAATGTAAAAAATGAAATAATGTAAGGACAGACTAGATGGACTTTGTGCTCTTCTTTTGTCGTCAGTCTTCTATGTTTTTTTGTAGAAACTAATGGCAAAAGTCCAAGTCTGCAGGCTGAACTCAGTCCATGTGATCCAGCTGTTTCCTGGCTGCCCTTCCCTCCTCATTACAAGGAGCCTACTTACCACTCTCATTGCCCCTACAACATTACTATTAGCTCATTGGTTCCCACCATACAGAACTGACCATATTGGTGGCCGATCTTCACATTCTCTGCCATCCAGTTTCCTAGGCGGCTTTCACTTTCTGCCATTACACAACTAAAACCAGTACTGCAGTATGTGAAGCAGCGGAGCGGCCGGCAATATACAGTATGAATACCCTGTCGGACGTCTACCACATCAGAGCTGTACAGGCTTCAATCAGGATGTCGAAAAAGACGTCAGACAGCAGATTGGAAAGTATTAATTGGGTTCATGTATTTTAACTTAACTTTGTTTAGTGTGTTCAACAATGCAATAAGGATAGGGCTACATGGTGACTTCAGCCGAGACACATGGCGGTTGGCCTAACACTGCAATATTGCTCTACGACATTGTAAACTAAGGGCGGTGAATCTGGTCCCAATGCGGCTTACAAGCTGATGTGACCGAACAAATGTAAGAAATCCAATAGGTTTGGATTTCTTGGGATCCTCGTTCATGGAAACCTTTATGACTCTTTTCACAAAGGTAACAAATCTATAATGTAATATTTGGTCATTTTGACCTGTTTTACATCCAAAGTCGCTGCGTAACCCGAGCCATAAGAACTGAGAAATACAGAACAGTTTACCTCTCCGGTCAGCAGGTAGATGATCTCTAAGGTGAAAGTCAATATTCTTCTGGTAATCTCATTGCTGTCCTTCTCCATCCTTGGTGGGTCATTTAAGTGTTGGACTGTTTCAGAGGAGAACATGAGAGAAATGGAGGGTTCTAGTACTGCTGGCCCTTTATGAAAAAAGGAAAGACTCTTAATCATACGGGGACATCATCATGTGTGATATACAGAACCTCAGTTATTGAGATAGTATGAGGGCAGACTAGATGGAGCATGTGTTCTCCTTGTGACGTCAGTTTTCTGTGCTTCTAGTCACTATATAGGTACTGATCTAAGAGATAGGACCCACAATACAGTATATAAAGAGAAACTCTGCATTCTTATCTTGTACAAAGAGTTTTCTTTATTAGAGACAATCCAGGGACATTGTAACATTTTGGTCGGTTACTCAGACATTTCTTATATAACTTCAGACTATGCAAATAAGGAAGATGGAACAATTCTTCTGCAAAGCCACTTATTGGAAGGCAACTTTCCTGCAAGTCAATGTCAGACTCTTTATACGAGCTTTGTAACACTAACTGGGAATTGAAAGGCAAGTCAGAATCCATACACAGACAGCTGTTTCGGGGTGTTAGTATGTAGTAGGTTTCTAGCTTGGCTAGTGAGAGGCCTGTGATGTGGGTTAGGAACGCTATCAGACTATTAGATGCCTAAACCTTTTAGCCTATTTTTTCTGATTAAAAATATATTCAAAGAATATAGAGTAGGTGTGTGCATATTATAACAAAATATATTTTGTAGGTTTCTTCTTACCCTGGTTCTCATTCATGACATCCTTGTACAGATCCTTGTGTCCTTCTACATACTCCCACTCCTCCATGGAGAAATAGACAGCGACATCCTGACATCTTATAGGAACCTGACACACAATGATACCTTCATTACCCAGACACCTCTAGTGCTGTTACTGTATAATTTCCCAGCATTCCCAGCAGTGTCACCTCTCCAGTCAGCAGCTCAGTGATCTTGTTGGTGAGTTCTAGGATCTTCTGCTCATGTATCGGTAAGTGAGGAGGAGCCTCTGTGATGGGGCTCTGGCTCCTGCTCCATCCTCCTGATTCATGGAGATGGCTGTTGGGAGTCATACTGTCACCCGATGTCTTCACTATTGTGTAATCCTGTATATGGAGAGAGACAGAGAACTGAACCCAGTATTCCTCAGTCAATAAAAAGTGGAAGATTGTGATCTCACTGTATAGAGCAACATGTCAAAAGTCTTAATCAGTTGGGTGGCCTATCAGCCATCGCAAGATGACAGCAGTGGGAGAGCACGATCAGGTACCAACACAATCTGGCGCCATTGTGCCTCTTGCTGTATTCTACAGCTTTCTAAAAGCCTCCACAGTCCTCCCCACGCCATGAGGCTTAAAAAAAGGGTCTTTGCAGCCTGATCAGATGCCGCAAAGTCTTCCAGCCTTCCGCGGCCTAGCGCAACCAGCAAAGCTCCAGGCTAAATTTTTGGGGACACCCATACGGTCGATCGCGGCAGTGAACCGGAGCACCTGGTGCTAAGGATTTACCCTGCACAGGCTCAGCAGAGGCCCCTGATGCGGTAGAACAGTGCCAGGAAAGGAGTGGACTG
Source organism: Eleutherodactylus coqui (assembly GCF_035609145.1). Classification (NCBI taxonomy): domain Eukaryota; kingdom Metazoa; phylum Chordata; class Amphibia; order Anura; family Eleutherodactylidae; genus Eleutherodactylus; species Eleutherodactylus coqui. Next base: position 41,143,438 of record NC_089837.1, read on the forward strand.
GATAGAGCTGGCAGATGCATATGAGAGAGCTCTGCACCCAGCACCTAGCAGTGATGTAAAAACCGACAGGTTCACAGCACACTGAAGACCCCACAGTACCGTACCAGAAAGGGAACATGACAATGAAGAGGCATGTGAAGTCGGGGCCGAAAAGGCTGATAAAATTCTTTGCTACGAAAGAACAGGGGGAAGATAAACAGGCCACAGGACTTTCCACACCGGTGGAGGAGTTTTTGGGAACGGCAGCATGGAAACATAGTATGCAGTCTTGCACTAATCCCCTGCACCCTGAGCTCCCATCTGGCATGGGGAGGGGAAAGAGATTGAGTAAGCAGGGAGAGAAGGAAGACACGTTCCCCAGCATACGGCAGGGAACCCGCCATCTTACGATGTCAACCCAAGTTCCAGCATAGCAAGTCCAATAGCCACAGCATGAAAGGTGAGGGGAGACAGTAGAAAAATTAGAGAATGAGTTAAAGAGAATCCCTTCAATGTCCATCAACTCAGGAACTAGGGGGATTCTTAATAGAAAGCTACAAAAATACAATAAAAACTATTAACCACTACGGAGCATTCAGTAAGCTGGTGGCAAATAGGGTTAAACAAAAAAAAAAAAAGCCCAAACTAAAATACCTCATCTGATAAACTAAATCACAAAATTAGCAACCCAATGGACATAGCTGAGGCCTTCAGAGCGTTCTACTCAAAATTGTACAACTTTAAAGAAGACTACGAAGCTCCAGAACCATCCAAATACAAAATCAACAGCCTTCTCTCCTTGATCCAAGAGTAGCAAAACAAAAGTGTGCATTTAGCAACATCTGTACGACACTAACAAATGCTACCAAATGATACGCATTCTCTGTCTTACACAAATTTGTGTTCAAACGGGCCATCATAATAGCAATCAAAGCCCTATACTTAGCACCCTCAGCAAGAGTCCTCATCAACTGTGTCCTATCAAATAATTTGAGATTACAATCTTTCTCCACTGTTATTTATCCTCACAATGGAACCCTACACAGAAGCAATTAGGGGAAATACCAACATAAGTGGTATTGAAAAAGAATTCCCTTATTCGTGGGAAGAGCCAGTGGTCCCATACCTCGGTATGGACACCCTAAAAAATAACCTTCTTTAAATACCCTGTTAAAAAAATCAGGGCAAGCAAAATACAATTAGTGTATCCAATGATCAATATCTCGAAATGATCAGAAAATAATATTAGGAAAATAATCTCATTGGAGAAAGAAATGGACAGACATACACAGTGATCTTAAATTGAAAAAGTGTAATGAATCCTCCACCAACCCAATCCCCCCATATAGACAGATTTGAAAAAATGGTGCTTGCTGACCTCAAGAGACTATCGGACCACAGAAGTAGGCATTTTAGTCTTATGTTCTTAAAGCTTGCATCTCCACGTTCATTCGAGTCCGACTGGAAAATAGTAATAAACCAGCGGACAAGGGAGGGAATGTGGGTATTATGAACTATGAGGATTATGTAAAAATGTGCATGGATTTATCAGATGATCAATCGTATAAGAGACTTGAGTCTGACCCTACAATTTCCTTTCCTGAAACCCATAAAGAGATTTTATCTAAAGCTCAGGAATTGAGGTATGGAAGCTCTAGTGAGCATCAGTTCCCGGTACCCACTTATCCTCCGATAGCGACATTCTATACCCTACCCAAAATCCATAAAAGGGACCAATGCTCTCAGAGGCAGACAGATATTGTTAATTCCAGATACTATTACCCAAAATGTGAGTATTTACATCAACAAAATCCTATGTCCTCATGTGACTTCTCTCATATCAAGGATACCACGAATGTCCTTCCACATCATGAAGACATAACATCGAGCCACACATTATGTTAGCCAGCTTGGATATTGAGGCCCTCTAGAATTCAATCCAACATTAAGGAGGCCTCAAGGCAGTGAGCTTTATTTGAGACAGAGGTGTACGATATAATCAAAATAACTTGTTTGTTGAAAACCTCTTAAAATATACTCTCACTCAATTCTTTTTTATTTCATTGGCTGTACTTCCAGCAGGACGTAATATTGCAAAACTGCAACTACAAACAGCTTCTTGGCATGGGATACCACTCATCTATTTCCCCTAAGAAAAGCATCCCAATGGGTCAATTCCTTCGCGTACAAAGGAATTGTTCTAGCAACTCTGAATTCCCCTCTGAATGTCAGAAATTACGGAATGGATTCCTACAAAGGGATTATCCATCTGATATAATAGATTAATTATGTCTCCATGCATCAAAACAAAGGAGGATGGACCTCCTGATACCCCGTAAACGTGAGCCTGCTGATACATTTAGGGTAATAGGTACCTATGATAGTGGTGTGCTTCAGGTATGTAACATTCTGGATAGATATTATGATATACCCAAGGAGGACGCTGATATCCCAGACCTCTTACCCAACTCTTTGGCTATTACGTTCCATCAAGGCAGGAATATTCAAGGGGACTAGTAAAAAGTCATCCTACTTTTCATATTCCTGATCAGATGTAGATCGGAAGGTCCAAAATGGTTGGTATGTTTAGGCTGCTTGGCATGTGGATTCCTTTTCAAGAACTCCACATTTGCAGATAGTCTATTAGAACAGGGAGTTCATTAATTGTCGCAACCTTAATGTTATTTATGTGGCAAGTTGCTCCTGTCCCCTGAACTATGTGTGAAAAACCTCCCAAGAGTTCAAGAGGACAATTCTTGCCAATGTTGACATGAAGCAGGAACAAAATACGCCTTTGGCCATCCATATGAGGCAGTGCCATAGTGGTGATCAGATGCAGTTAAAATCTCAGGGGTCGAAGTGATACGTACTTTTGGTAGACGTGGTGATCTCTATCAGAAGTTACTCCAAAAGGAGGCAGTCTGGATATACAGGTTGAACTCTGTGAATCTGATTAGCCTCAATGAGACGCTTTCTCGAATTTTTTTTTTAAATTATATTACCACATTTTGGAATTTCTTTTTCCTTCCATTTTCTTACTTTATGTACTTTTTCTTTATGTGTATTTATTTTCTGGATTTGTATTATTATCTTTATATTGGTTTTTGCATTGAGGACTCCTTCCTGTTATTATCACGGATATTTATCAATATCCACCATGTATCTTTTAATTTTCAGTGTTCCCATCTCACTAACTTTGGCCATGATCGGTATGGTTTAATGTAGTATATATGAAACAATCCAAAAATACCTAGACTCCATCATCAGGACTGAGCCTTCCTGGTCGGGAAGGATTATCTTGTATAGAATGATGATCTTTCCACAAATACTGCATAAATTCCACTCCTTCCTCAGACTGCTCAGCTATTAAAGACTCAGTACAAGCATGGGTGAATCATACAATCATAGAATGGTAGAGTTAGAAGGGACCTCCAGGGTCATCGGGTCCAACCCCCTGCTCACTGCAGGATTCACTAAATCATCCCAGACAGATATTTGTCCAGCCTTCTTTAATGGAAGTTTTCAAACAGAGAACTCACCACCTCCCGTAGTAACCTGTTCCACTCATTGATTACCTTCACTGTCAGAAAGTTTTTTCTAATATCCAATCTGTGTCTCCTCCCTTTTAGTTTCATCCCATTGCTTCTACATGTTTCTCCAAAAGTAAGCCCTTCCCCAGTTTTCGGGGGAGGTTTGAAATATAAGCCCCCCCCCCCCAAAATAAGCCCTAGCTTAAGTACAAGAAAAAAAAACATCAATACTCACCTGCCCCACGGCGTCTGACCCCCTCGCGTTGGTCTCCGACGCTGCGACAAGCTGCTGTGTCCTTTGTGCTGTGAAATCCTCTTCTTTTTGGTGACAGTCCTTTAAATACCCCGCCTCCAGCAAACCAAGTGCTGTGATTGGATCGAGCGCCAGCCAATCAGAGCTGGTGTTCGGTCATTCACAGCCATTCAGTGAATGACATCACTGAATGGCTGTGATTGGCTCATCAAGTGTCAGGTATGGTTGGCTGGCACTCAATCAAATCACAGCGCACGCTTTCCTGGAGGCGGGGTCTTCAAAGCCCTGTCACCAAAAAGAAGAGGATATTTAAGCACCCCAAAAAATAAGACACTGTGCCTCTTTTGGGGCAAAAACTAGTATAAGATCGTGTCTTATTTTCAGGGAAACACAATAGTCTTTCATTGTGCGAATGAGAATAGGGCTGATCCCTCTGCACTGTGACAGCCCTTCAGATATTTGTAGACAGCTATTAAGTCTCCTCAGCCTTCTTTTTTGCAAGCTAAACATTCCCAGATCCTTTAACCATTCCTCATAGGACTCGTTTGCAGACCGCTCACCATCTTGGTAACTCTTCTCTGAACTTGCTCCAGTTTGTTGATATCTTTTTTACAGTGGGGTGCCCAGAACTAAACACAGTATTCCAGATGAGGTCTGACTAAGGAAGAGTAGAGGGGGATAATTACCTCATGTGATCTAGACTCTACGCTTCTTTTAATACATCCCAGAATTGTGTTTACCTTTTTGGCTGCTGCATCACATTATTAACTCATGTTCAGTCTATGATCTATTACCATGTTTCCCCGAAAATAAGACGCGTCTTATATTAATTTTTGCTCCAAAATATGCGCTACGTCTTATTTTCAGGGGGTGTCTTATTTTGCCGCGGCAAATCCGTCTGTGGCCGCTAATCCCTCAATTGGCCAGTTTTGTGGACGAAATTTCTCAGAAATCTCATCCACATGGGACAGCAAATCTGTCACGACAAAGCTGGGAGAAGCCGGCGTTGTGGTGCGGATTCACCGGCCACAGAAATGGAAAAGCGTGCAGCCAGGTTGCTTCAAAACAAGCGGCTGAGTGCCGTGGATTTTGAAGCAGCGCTTTCCCGGCGGAAATCTCGCTGTTTATCGCTGTGGCCAAACTGCGAGATTTCCGCTGGAAATACGCTCTGTGAGAGCCCAGCCTTAAGAATCACACACAGGTTGCCTGACTCACACACAAAGCCATAAAAAAATAAGGGCTGTAAAGTAACGTACTTGTCTGCAGACAGAAATTCCTGTACCACTTGTAAGCAGGGATGGTATTGCAGCTTCCGGCCACCAGGGGGAGCTCATCACAGCAGACATGTACAGCAGGAACAGAACGTACAGTATGGACTTTTCCAGCCAGCAAGGGGAGCTCACAGCAGCACACTCGTACAGCACAGCAGGGACAGGATAACAGCAGACTGTCTGCAGATCTACCTATACATCTGGAGGTAGGAGACAACGGGGATGGCAGCAGGGGACAGGCCTCTTGACTTGCCTGCACACTTTACTATGCCTTACTATCGGGGGGTGCCTTAGATTTCGGACTTCTGCAAATTTCAGGGGGTGTCTTATTTTCAGGGGTGCCTTATTTTTGGGGAAACGGGGTAGTATACCCAAGTCTTTTTTACATGTGCTGCTGCTTAGCTCAATTCCTCCCATTCTGTATGTGTTTTTTTCATATTTCTTGCCCAGATGTAGGACTTTGCATTTGTCCTTGTTAAATAAAATAGAGTCACCGCCCACTGTTCAAGCTTTTCTAGATCTTTTTGAATACTCTCCCTCTTTTCCCTAGTGCTATCTATCCCTCCTAGCTTTGTGTCATCGGCAAATTTGATCAGTTTCCCATCAATTCCCTACTCCAAATCATTTATAAAAATGTTGAACAACACTGGGCTAAGAAAGAGCCTTGTGGTACCCCACTTGATACATTCTTCCACTTGGAAGTGCAGCCATTTATGACCACTCTTTGGGTAGGATCACTCAGCCAGTTGTGAATCCACCTAACAGTTGCCTTGTCAATCCCATATTTGGTCATTTTTTTTCAGGCTGCACTTCCCTGAGAAACGGGCTCTAGTACCAATACAGGTCCTTGAGTTTTTCTTGGACTGCCTTTCGGTGGACAGATGGTGGGAGGGGGGAGTGACAAACATCTCTGATCTTATAAAGAATGCCAAAATGAAAACCTTCCACAAGCTGTGTAAAGAATTTAACCTTTATACAAGCAAATTCTTCAGATACCACAAATTTAAGATATTCTTGAAGAATTCACAACGAAAGAGCTCCATCTTTTGAATTACTTATATAACTGTCTATACAGCCCTCCTCCTTACAATCTTAGTCAAAATTTTTCTTTAATAAAGAAATGGCGGAGGGGGCAGGGAGATTCAAGAAAGCGCTCATCCACAACTGGAAGAGAGATCTAAGGGCCTCATATTCTGTGGAGAAGTGGTCCTGCGTGTTTACATGGGCCCACAGGTCTACACTATGTGCAAGCCTAATAGAAGTCCACTTCAAGGTAACTACCAGAGGGTATTATTCACCCTTTAAGATAGCTACCCTCTTCCCAAATACCACAGACGAGTGTTGGAGACTATATGGGGGTCAACATGCCCTACTCCATATATTTTGGAGCTGTGGGAAACTACGTTCCCGGTGGCAGGATGTCTCTAAATTAGTAAAATGGTTAGGAGTGGAGCTCTCTCCTTTCCCCGAGCAAGCCATTTTCCTCATTGGTATAAAGAAGACCCCCACTGAGTGTAGAAGGATGGTTACCCACATTCTGCTGACAATCAAACTCCTAATAGCTAGAAGATGCGAACTGCGAGACCCCCCGCCCACATTCAAACATTAATGGACTCAATCACGCTGCATAGATCATACAAAAAAAGTTTTGCAATAAAAATTTAATTCGCTACTCATGAAGACTCATGGAGAAGTTTGAATGCTCTATTTCCACAATAGACAATAAAATTGTCAGAGGTTCAAATCTCTAAACAAATTGAATATGGAAAAATATCAAGCTAAACCCACAACAGAGCAGAATAACCTGAACGGTTACAAGTAAAAGGAAGGAGTACAAGGAAATTAAGTTGAGGTTACTTCTTTTTTTTTCTCCCCAACACCATCCCTGGTTTTCCAACATAATTTATTCCCATGCTCCCCCTTCCCCATCCATGAGATTAATCTAGTCTAAAAGAAACATTAAGACTAGAGATGAGCGAGCATACTTGCTAAGGACAAATACTCGAGCGAGTATTGTCCTTTCCGAGTACCTGCCCGCTCGTTAGAAAAGATTTGGGTTCCGGCGGGGTAGGGATCTCTCACTCTCCCCGCTCCCCCCTGCTCACTCAACACACAGCTAACCCCTGCCGGCACCCGGATCTTTTCTCACGAGTGCGCAGGTACTCGCAAAGGACAATGCTCGCTCGAGTAATTATCCTTAGCGAGTATGCTCACTCATCTCTAATTAAGACAAATACGAGATCATTTGTTTGAAAAGTTACAAGAATATGTAAATGGTAGCTCTTTTTTTTATATCTGTAATTCTGTACTCGTACATGGAGAACTGTATTTCAATAAAAAATGTTTAAAAAAAAAGTTTTAGTTAGTTGGAGGTCTGGATGCTGAGACCCCCACTGATTGCTAGAACCAAGAAGCTGCAGCAAGCACTGTGACCCTTGGGCTGTCATCTTGCCTATTGAAATAATGTAAAGGCAGACTAATAAAAATGTAAGGACCTTGTGCTCCTTCTGCCTTCAGTCTTCTATGTTTCTATATAGATCACGAACTAATGGCAAAAGTCCATGTCTGAAGGCCGAACTCTGGCCATGTGATCCTGCTGGTTCCTGGCTGCCCTTTCCTCCTCATTACAAGGAGCCTACTTACCATTCTCATTGCTCCTACAACATTACTATTAGGTCATTGGTTACCAACGTACAGAACTGACCATATTGGTGGCCGAGCTTCACATTCTGTGTTGTCCAGTTTCCTAGGGGGCTTTCACTTTCTGCCATCATACAACTAAAGCCAGTACTGCAGTATGTGAAGCAGCGGAGCGGCCGGCAAGATACAGTATGAATACCCTGTCGGACGTCTTCCGACATCAGAGCTATACAGGCTTCAATCAGGATGTTGGAAATGACAGTGGATTGGAAAGGGTTAATGTATTTTAACTTAACTTTGTTTAGCTTGTTCAATAATGCAATAAGGATAGGGCTACATGGTGACTTCAGCCGAGACACATGGCGCTTGGCGTAACACTGCAATATTGCTCTACGACATAGTAAACTAAGGGAGGTGAATCTGGCCTCAATGCAGCTTTCAAGCTGATGTGACTGGGCAAATGTAAGAAATCCAGTAGGGTTGGATTTCTTGGGATCATCGTCCAGTGGAAACCTTTATTGACCTTTTTCACTTTTTAATTTACAAGGTCATAAAGCTATAATGTAAGATTTGGTCATTTTGATCTCTTTCACATCCAAAGTCGATGCGTAACCCGAGCCATAAGAACTGAGAAATACAGAAAATGTTACCTCTCCGGTCAGCAGGTAGATGATCTCTAAGGTGAAGTTTAATATTCTCTTGGTAATCTCATTGCTGGTCTTCTCCATCCTCGGTGGGTCATTCATGAGGACCATTTTGGATGAGGACATGAGAGAACTGGAGAAACTGGTGGGTTCTAGTACTGTCGGCCCTTTATGAGAGAAGGAAAGACTCTAAATCATATGGGGATATCATCATGTGTGATATACAGAACCCCCCTTATAGAGCATTTAGGAAACGGGGTCTTTAGAGCCGTCACATTACAGGGGGGTTACCAATTACATGGTTGGAACAACCTTCTAGCTGATCTGGTTGAAAAATCATCAATAAATGAATTCTTGCCGCCTGGGATAAACAGAGATCTATCCTGTGGTAGCTGTCACACGGCGGGAAGACGGCGTGAGGTTTGTGTGTTGTGAGATGTGCGAATATGAACCACATTCTTTTGAATGGGGTCAAATACATGAGCGATGTCTTCCGGCATCACATTGCGGTGTGGGAAAAAAATCGTGGTGTCCTGTCTTTGTACATTCCCTCAGAACGCCTCGTCTGTTGATTTTAGTGGGGCCAGAAAACACATAGTAACATAGTAGGTTAGGCTGAATGAAGACAATGTCCATCTAGTTGATTGACAACAAGTGGGTTGACATATTGTCAACCAGGGGGTTGACAATATCAAACCCTCTTGTTGATCCAGAGGAAGGCAAAAAACCTCAAGGCAGAAGCCAATTAGCCCATTCGGGGAAAAATTCCTTCCCGACTCCATAAAGGCAGTCAGAATAATCCCTGGATCAACCTTTGATAGTTCCCACCTGAATGTAAGACCCGGAACTACAACCCGCTGGTCACCTAATGTGTCTATATCCTGTAATATCATAGTGCTCTAGAAAGACATCTAGTCCCCTCTTAAACTCCTCAATGGATTTTGCCATCAACACGTCCTCAGGCAGAGAGTTCCACAGTCTTACTGCTCTTACAGTAAAGAACCCCCTTCTGTGTTGGTAATGAAACCTGCTTTCTTCTAGGCATAGAGGATGCCCTCTTCTAACTGACGCAGTCCTGGGTATAAACAGATCATGGGAGATATCCTTGTATTGTTCCTTAATGTATTTATACATAGTTATTTGATCGGACTCTAGCTGTCTTTTTTCAGGGGTGAATTATCCCAATTTTGATAGCCTCACTGGGAATTCCAGTCCCCTCATTCCATTTATTAATTTAGTTGCCATTCTTTGAAGCCGCTCAAGCACTGTAACATCTTTCCTGAACACCAGTGACCAGAACTGTACGCAGTATTCCATGTGGGACCTGACAGGTGTCTTATATAATGGGAGGATAATGATCTTGTCCCTCACCCCTATCCCTCTTTTAATGCACCCTAAGACTTTTTGCTTTTGCAGCAGCTGACTGGCATTGGTTACTCCAGTTAAGTCTACTGTCCACTACTACCAGGTCGTTTTCCATATCACTTTTCCCTAGCAGTACCCTATTTAGTGTATATTGGTGACATCCGTTTCTCCTGCCCATGTACATAACCTTACATTTTTCAACATTGAACTTCATTTGCTATTTTTCTGCCTAAGCCCCAAGCTTATCTAGGTCCTTTTGTAGCCGTACATTGTCCTCCGTTGCATTAATTACCTTGTATAATTTTGTGTCATCTGCAAATATTGATATTTTACTGTGCAGTCCCTCTATCAGGTCAATGATAAATATATACTGAACAGGATGGGGTTTAATACTGAGCCCTGTGGCACCCCACTAGCGACGGTGGCCCAATCAGAGGGCGAACCATTTATTACCACCTTCTGCTTTCTATCTCTGAGCTAGTTACTTACACACTTTTTAGCCCAGTCCGAGCTGTCTCATTTTATATATCAGCCTATTATGTGGCACGGTGTCAAATGCTTCAGAAAAATCCAGATATTCGAGATCAATAGACTCTCCCAGGTCCAGCCTAGAGCTTAGTTCATCATAGAAGCTGATCAGATTGGTCTGACATGATCGACCCCTCATGAACCCAAGATGATGAGGGGTCATACTGTTGTTCTCCTTCAGGTATTCTAGGATGGTGTCTGAGAAACCCCTTGAATATTTTTCCAGTTACTGAAGTGAGACTTACCGGCCTGTAGTTACCAGGCTCTCATTTGGACCCCTTTTTGTATATTGGAACCTTATTGGCAATGCGCCAATCCAGTGGTACAACCCCGGTCTTGATAGTGTCCATAAATATAAGAAATAGCGGTCTAGCTATCACATCACTTAGTTCCCTTAGAACCCTTGGGTGTATTCCATCTGGGCCCGGTGATTTATCAATTTTAATCCTCTTTGAAGGGGTTTTGTCATTAAAAAAAAAATATCTAAACTTACCTATCCCTTCCCTGTCTGTCTCCTTATTACATCTTCTCCTGGTTGAGCTTCTCCAGTGCCCCAGGTCAGCTCACTGCAGGCTGGGCCCAGCTTGTTATGAGGGCTGCTTATCACAAATTCTTTCCGGCTGGGTCAGTGAAGGTCACATCCCTGTGCTGTAGCTTCACTGCCTAGGAAGGAATTGTAATCTACTTCAGAGATAGCTTGCATGAGCAATCTCTGAAGAAGATAGGCAGTCCTCCTGCTGGCCTGTGAGCTGTGACGTAATGTTCATTGGAAGACTGCCAACCAAATGTACTTAACCTCACAGGACGGAGAAGAATCAGGCAGCTGGAGGTGAAGTGACCCCCCGGACTGCAGGAGACAGGAGAAGATAAGGGAGGTAAAGATCTGGTAAGTAGACTGATGGGGGAGGAATAGATAAGTATAGCATTTTTCTTTTTTAGTGACAGAACCCCTTTAACCGACTCTGCACTTCCTCCTGTGTTAGGTATGCAATATTTAGCGGGAGGGAGGGGCGGCGAGCATTTTATTCCCCTGCATCCCGTATGACATTTTGTTTTCGCTCGTGAATGCATTTAAAAAGAAACTATTTAATAGATTTGCCTTCTCCCCATTGACTTCTATAGTTTCTCCTGCATTATTTGTTAAAGGGTCAGTGCTCTCAGTGCAAATCCTTTTACTGTTTATGTAATTGAAGAATAGTTTAGGGTTGTTTTTACTCTCTTTGGCAATCAGTCTTTCTGCCTCCTCCTTAGCAATTTTGATCTTTCCTTTACATATTGTTTTTTCCCTGCATGATTTTAGTGCTTCCTCGCTGCCTTGTTTTAGTAGTTTAAACGCTTTCTTTTTTTCGTTTATCTCCCCCCTTACAGTCTCGTCGAGCCACATTGTTTTGTGTCTACTTGTGGTTTGTTTTTGTTTTTTTTTAAAGGGTATGAACTGCTCAAATGAAGTAATTAGGATGTTTTTAAACTTTTCCCATTTCCCTGTATGTACTGATATTTTTAAGGATGTTGTCCCAATTAATGTTACCGATAGTAGTCCGAGCTGATCCAATTTTGCTTTCCTAAAGTTTAGTTTTTTTGTCGCTCCCTGATAAGGTTTCTTTTTTAATGACAGCTGAAAATTAATTGTATTGTGGTCACCATTTCCCAAGTGTCCCTCAACCTACACCCCCGTTATTCTGTCCAGTTTGTTAGTTAAAACTAAGTCCAGAGTGGCCCTCCCTCTAGTTGGCTCCCACACATGTTGGGTAAGGTAATTCTCCTCAAGAACTTATTGCCCTTGTAAAAAATCAGCAGGTTTTGTTTTCCCATGTTATATCCGTATAATTAAAGTCCCCCATAATAATTACTTCTTTGCGGTTTGACACCTCTTCTATCTGCCTTAATAATAAGCTTTAAGTTCCTTCTGTTGCTTTTGGTGGCCTATAGAAAACCCCTATCAGGATTTAGTTATTTTTTTCTCCCCGTATTTCTACCCACAGAGATTCCACATGTTCATCTCCTACACCTATATCTTCCCGTAGCTTCAGCATTAAGTAGGATTTAACGTACATATATACCCCTCTGTGCCCCACGGTGCAGATCTAAAAGATAGGACCCATAATAGAGTAACTCTGCACTCTTATCTTGTACAAAGAATTGTCTTTATTAGAGAAAATCCACGGACATTGGATTTTGGTCGGTTACCCAGACCTTTCTCATATAGATCAGAATAGAAAGTAGAAAAGCTGAGTTGGCTGCACCGTGTAGATTCAGGTCTAATGACGGTGCGCCATCACTATTATTGGCTCCTGAGTAGACTTGGTGCACACTATGTCATTAGCTCTTCCTATGAATTTTGCACATTAAGGCCCTATTCATATGAGCATTTTTACAAAGCTAATTTGCAAATGCTAATAAAATCATAACTATGTGAACTATTGGATTCTAATGCATTCATTCCGATGTCCGATTATTACGATGCAGTGTTTTCCTTTGAAAACAACGGGAAACACCTGCTAATCCTCCATTCACTACTTCCAGGTGGTTTTCATAAAAAAAATGCCTAGCATCCGTGGGGACATTGCATGTTGGTAAGCAGGATATCTGCTCGAGTTGTACACCCTGATATCGCACTCCACCTGCAGGAAGGTGTCTGCACACCACAAGCCCTTAATATACCTGCAGGAAGGTGTCTGCACACCACAAGCCCTTAATATACCTGCAGGAAGGTGTCTGCACACCACAAGCCCTTAATATACCTGCAGGAAGGTGTCTGCACACCACAAGCCCTTAATATACCTGCAGGAAGGTGTCTGCGCACCACAAGCCCTTACTATACCTGCAGGGAGGGGTCTTGGATCCAGGAGCCCTTATTATACCTGCAGGAAGGTGTCTGCACACCACAAGCCCTTAATATACCTGCAGGAAGGTGTCTGCGCACCACAAGCCCTTACTTTACCTGCAGGGAGGGGTCTTGGATCCAGGAGCCCTTATTATACCTGCAGGAAGGTGTCTGTGCACCACAAGCGCTTATTATACCTGCAGGAAGGTGTCTGTGCACTACAAGCCCTTATTATACCAGCAGAAAGGGGTCTGCACACCACAAGCCCTTATTATACCAGCCGGAAGGTGTCTGCACACCACAAGCCCTTATTATATCTGCAGGAAGGTGTCTACGCACTACGAGCCCTTATTACACCTGCAGGAAGGTGTCTGCGCACCGCAAGCCCTTATTATACCTGCAGGAAGGTGTCTGCGCACCACAAGCCCTTATTATACCTGCAGGAAGGTGTCTGTGCACCGCACACCCTTATTATACCTGCAGGAAGGTGTCTGTGCACCAAAAGCCCTTATTATACCTGCAGGAAGGTGTCTGTGCACCAAAAGCCCTTACTATACCTGCAGGGAGGTGTCTGCGCACCAAAAGCCCTTACTACACCTGCAGGAAGGTGGCTGTGCACCACGAGCCCTTATTATACCTGCAGGAAGGTGTCTGTGCACCACAATACCTTATTATATCTGCAGGAAGGTGTCTACGGAGCACAAGCCCTTATTATACCTGCAGGAAGGTGTCTGTGCACCAAAAGCCCTTACTATACCTGCAGGGAGGTGTCTGCGCACCAAAAGCCCTTACTACACCTGCAGGAAGGTGTCTGTGCACCACGAGCCCTTATTATACCTGCAGGAAGGTGTCTGTGCACCACAATACCTTATTATATCTGCAGGAAGGTGTCTGCGCACCACCAGCCCTTATTATACCTGTCAGTACCAGCAACTCTCGGGGCCGCCGTGCCCACACCACCGTTCCTGCCTCCCGGGTTACAGGAGTGCGGCGTAGGGGAGCCCCGATTCTAGTGATCTCCCCGGGCCGCTGTAAAACTGGTCGCCACCGGGTTGCTAGGGAGGCAGCAGGTGCTTCTCTATTTCCTTGACTACTTAGCATGCTTCCTTGGTAACTGTCTGTTCAGCAAGGCGGGGGGCGTGTCCCCAGCACCTCCTTGATTGCCCTGCTGCTGTCAGGCTCCCTGCCCCAATCAGCTGCTGGGGCGGGAGCTCTGACAGCAGTTAAAAGTGTGTGTTTTCTTCCAGCCCTTGACAGTGTTAGTTTGGTTCTCCAGCTGCACCCGCGTTTATTTTGACTGCTCTTGTGACCCCGGCTTTTCTGACTTCTGCTTTTGGACTTTGACTATGTTTTTGCCTTCCCCTCTGTACTGCGTACCCTCCTGTTGCCGACCAGGATTGTCTGACCATTCTACCGTTTGTTTGTCTTCAGTGTCTGTTTGTCTTCCCGTGTCCCGCTTCCCTAGTAAGGGTAGGGACCGCCGCCCAGTTGTCGCCCTGGGGGTTAGCCCAGGGGGGCAAGTAGGCAGGGACAGAGGTTGCGGGATTTCTCAGGGACCCCCATATCCCGGACACTGTCCTGACAATACCTGCAGGAAGGTGTCTGCGCACCGCGAGCCCTCCTTAGACCCGCAGGAAGGTGTCTGCGCACCGCGAGCCCTCCTTAGACCCGCAGGAAGGTGTCTGCGCACCGCGAGCCCTCCTTAGACCCGCAGGAAGGTGTCTGCGCACCGCGAGCCCTCCTTAGACCCGCAGGAAGGTGTCTGCGCACCGCGAGCCCTCCTTAGACCCGCAGGAAGGTGTCTGCGCACCGCGAGCCCTCCTTAGACCCGCAGGAAGGTGTCTGCGCACCGCGAGCCCTCCTTAGACCCGCAGGAAGGTGTCTGCGCACCGCGAGCCCTCCTTAGACCCGCAGGAAGGTGTCTGCGCACCGCGAGCCCTCCTTAGACCCGCAGGAAGGTGTCTGCGCACCGCGAGCCCTCCTTAGACCCGCAGGAAGGTGTCTGCGCCCACAAGCCTTATTATACTTGCAGGAAGGTGTCTGCGCGCCACATGCCCTTATTATACCTGCAGGAAGGGGTCTGCGCGCCACATGCCCTTATTATACCTGCAGGAAGGGGTCTGCGCGCCACAAGCCCTTATTATACCTGCAGGAAGGGGTCTGCGCGCCACAAGCCCTTATTATACCTGCAGGAAGGGGTCTGCGCGCCACGAGCCCTTATTATACCTGCAGGAAGGGGTCTGCGCGCCACGAGCCCTTATTATACCTGCAGGAAGGTGTCTGCGCGCCACGAGCCCTTATTATACCTGCAGGAAGGTGTCTGCGCGCCACGAGCCCTTATTATACCTGCAGGAAGGTGTCTGCGCACCACGAGCCCTTATTATACCTGCAGGAAGGCGTCTGCGCACCACAAGCCCTTATACCTGCAGGAAGGTGTCTGCGCACCACAAGCCCTTATTATACCTGCAGGAAGGCGTCTGCGCACCACAAGCCCTTATTATACCTGCAGGAAGGTGTCTGTACACCACAAGCCCTTATTATACCTGCAGGAAGGTGTCTGCGCACCACAAGCCCTTATTATACCTGCAGGAAGGTGTCTGCGCCCCACAAGCCCTCATTATACCTGCAGGAAGGCGTCTGCGCACCACAAGCCCTTATTATACCTGCAGGAAGGTGTCTGTACACCACAAAACCTTCTCCTCACTACTTACTGCAATCACAGAAACTGCACAAAAACAGCTTAACATAAACTTACCTGAATCCTCCAACGTCACAGGGAGATTATATACTTTTTTCCCATTGATTTGCTTTAAATTACAATAAAATAGTGTAGCAACCGTCGGGTGTGAATGTGGCTGATACCAGTGTGTGCTATATGTGTGTATATATATCCTCTGGCTGATAACAGAGAAAACAGCAGGGACCAGGGCCTGCTACACTGCAATAGGACCTGTGATGATGTCATAGTCATGTGACCAGTATGTAAGGGGTGGAGCTCAGCGGTGAGGGGGAGGCATATTAACATCTTCATCAGCACTTCTGCCCTGTTCAGCAATTCCAGTAACCTGATTGTTGATTAGGTCCGTGAGAAGTGGTGACTAAAGGACCTGTGATGATGTCACTGTCATGTGATCAGTATATAAGGGGCGGAGCTAAGCAGTGGGAAGTGGCAGATGAAGGCTCTGTGATGCCGGTGATGTGACAGGAGGGATGGAGCTCCTGTGATCTGTGAGCAGGATGAAGGAAACAGACACCAATTCCCAGCAATGTGCGGAACAGGCAGGATGTTATATGGCGGAGTATCTTACAGAGGAGCGGCCCCTCACACAGCGACCGGTCATAGGAGGAGGCAGCTTAGTATTATACTTGTACATAGATGGGGCCTCTGCAGGGTGTCGGTCACACAGTTACATGTAGGGCACCATGTAGGCTTACAGAGGAGCGGCCCCTCACACAGCGACCGGTCATAGGAGGAGGCGGCTTAGTGTTATACTTGTACATAGATGAGGCCTCTGCGGGGTGTCGGTCACACAGTTACATGTAGGCCACCATGCAGGCTTACAGAGGAGCGGCCCCTCACACAGCGACCGGTCATAGGAGGAGGCGGCTTAGTATTATACTTGTACATAGATGAGGCCTCTGCAGGGTGTCGGTCACACAGTTACATGTAGGGCACCATGCAGGCTTACAGAGGAGCGGCCCCTCACACAGCGACCGGTCATAGGAGGAGGCGGCTTAGTATTATACTTGTACATAGATGAGGCCTCTACAGGGTGTCGGTCACACAGTTACATGTAGGGCACCATGCAGGCTTACAGAGGAGCGGCCCCTCACACAGCGACCGGTCACAGGAGAAGGCGGCTTAGTATTATACTTGTACATAGATGAGGCCTCTACAGGGTGTCGGTCACACAGTTACATGTAGGGCACCATGCAGGCTTACAGAGGAGCGGCCCCTCACACAGCGACCGGTCATAGGAGGAGGCGGCTTAGTATTATACTTGTACATAGATGAGGCCTCTGCAGGGTGTCGGTCACACAGTTACATGTAGGGCACCATGCACGCAAGATTTCCTAAAACAATAGCAAACAGTTTCCAATCCTCCGACGAGGCTGAAAGCTGCACCATGTGATTACAACCGCACCAACGTAATAGGAGCAGTTTTTTGACAGTAAATCGACTCGCATTTCGCCAGGACATCGCACGAGTTTCATGGACAGATATCGCGTTCGGCCATGTTTAGGTAGCCTAAGTGGATCGAAGAGGTTCCACTTCTCGGGATACCTATTGATCAGCTGTTTGAAGTGGCATTGGTGCTTGAGTTGGTGCCAAGGCCACGTCAGTCCTGGTATAGGAGCTCAATCCTATTTCCTTGAATTCCACATTAAGGAATGACCAGCGAGGGGCACTCTCTTACTCTTCACCACACTTTTATTCAATTATTTTGCGCTTTTGATTCAACATGAAGATTCTGCGATCTAGACCGCCAGCAGAGCACATGACTGCTGCATTGTACTCCAACTTCACAGCTTCCTAAAAGCCCAGTACAGGACGGCAATAGTAGCACCACCATCAAGTTAACAGTAAAGAGACCAGTGGAAGTGTGAGGCCATGCACACAAGATATCCGGGTTCAGGATGTCCTCCACAGACCACCAGTAGAGAAGACAGTCTGATTATCCAACAAGAATGAGCAGCTCCAACTGATTCGTTGTCCAGCATCTAGAGACAGGGGGCACCATCATTACGGGTCTCCCAGTGCCCATTACATGTATGGCCTTTGACATCCACCCACCATTGCCTCTGTTTGCAGTGGTATCATGAATGATGAAACTGGACTGCTATGGAGTGGAATCAGGTTGTCTTCAGCAATGAATTCAGGTCTCGTTTGGACACAGATGACGGCCGTGTTCATGTCTGGAGCCCTGGGGGTGAGCACCTCAATCCTGGCTTTGCTGTGGAAGGGCACACTGCCCCCTGTTGGTGTGATGGTCTTGGGGGCCCATCACATCCTACAGTCAGTCAACCCTAGTAGTGATCAATAATCCCTGTAGTCAGAGGTAGCATCCACGGCAAGGTTTAAGCAATAAAAGGAAACTTTATTCCATCATAGCCCCATACAGCAAAACAGCAGGTGCAACAGAACAGCGATGTTTCGATCCAAGAAGGATCTTTATCAAGCCTGTCTAGAATATCCATAATCACATCTTAAATAGAGTTATCAATTAAAATCAATTACCAACAGCCTCTGTCCAGGGAGCCTTGTCATCAGTCGGGGCTGCGGGAATCACCCGGCAGTGCAGCTGATCATAACAATCTTTCCACAAATATATCAGCCCACAGCTGCACTCACTTATCTGGCTCCCGTCACACAGCGGTCACATTGATGTCACCCCTCTCCAGGCCGTATCTAAGCCCGCTCCAAATTGCTCAATACCCCCAGTAGTGGTACGAGGGACAATGACAGCTCAGCGATATGTTCAGGACATCCTGCAGACACGTGTGTTCCTCTCATGGCAGCTCCCAAGAAGCTTCCAGCAGGATAATGCTCGGCCGCACGCAGGAATGCCCTCACAACATTGTCACACGTATGTGGCTTGGCACCAGATTTATCACCAATTGAACTATATGTATGTGTTGATGTATAGGACCATCTAGGATACAAACTTCAATAGCCTCCAAGTTTACATCATCTAGAGGCTCAGTTACAGCAACTGTGGACTGATGTGCCGTAGGATACAATGCGGAACCTGTTTGTTTCCATGCCTGTATTATATCCTGTATCCAAGCTAGAGGCGGTAGAATAAAGTACTAGAGCCTCCATGCCCTCCCTTATATCATCTTACATCCAAGCTAGAGCTGGTACAGCAGGTTACTAGAGCCTCCATGCTTGGCTGCATCACATATTGTATCCAAGCTAGAGGCAGTACAACTGGGTACAAGAGCCTCCTGACGAGTCAGTTTTCAGCTTTTTTTTATTGTAACTGATATACCCGGCTTCGCCCGAGTTAATTTGGTACTGGTGTTTATCTGGTGTTCACACAGAAAATCTTATGAAGTCGTGGTTACTTTTGAGATACCGAGGAAAAAAATATGTTCACCATTTTGCCTGGTTCTTTGCGTTACCCAGGAAACACCATGTGAAAGTAACCATGCACTGTTTCCTTTACCTGAAGTTAAAGGCCTAAAGGTAGCGTGTGTGCCAAAAAGAACTTTCCTAGGCTTTATATAGTTTTGAAAAAAAAAACCCTCTCATAAATTGTATTTCTTGCAGATTTTCAGTGTATAGGCAGATGGAAGAGATATGTTTTCATTACATACAGGCCAGTTAGATTCTTTCAGGGTATAGGCAGATACAGAGGCGTAACTTGAAGCTCCTGGGCCCCTATGCAAAACCTGTAACGGTGCCCCCAACTATAATCCTTTACTCATAGTTCTGGGCTCCCTATATGGAGAAGAGAGGCCTTATGGGCCCCCTAAGGCTGCTGGGCCCGGGTGCAACCGCATCCCCTGCATCCTCTATAGTTACGCCCCTGGGCAGATAGAAGAGAGAGTTTTCTCAAACTTTATGTAAAAAATTTCCCTCCACAGAATGTCCACCTCACACACGCTGCTCATAACACACAGATCAGATAGATTCCTCTCAGTGTATAGGCAGATAGGAGAGAGATTTATCTCAGACTGTATGTGAAAATGTCATCCCACAGAATGTGCCACCTCTCACACTCTCCTCATTTTTACTCTGAAAGGTAACACCCCTTTTTATTCAAATTTCCTACCCAGACTGAAGGTTGCAGCCCCTTGTTATACTTAAAGGCATACTCCATCCCAGCAGTCCATGTCCACTTCCTGTTGTACTTTACAGCCTTTCAATACATACAACAGTCAGTTTTATTCCTGTCAGTATATACTCATATTTCTAAATGTGTTTTGTTTTGCTGAGAAGATAACTGTCTCATATATTGCCGGGTACAGATATGTTGTTAGTTACATAACATAGGAATGGTCATGCCAAATTTCAGGTTTGTGCAGTACAGATGTGTTATTAGTTACATTACATAGGGGGTCACTTTTATGCATAGGATTGAATAATCAAGTTGCAAACCTTTAAATTTCCAATATTTAGTACGCAAAGAATGGTCATGGCAAATTTCATATATTGTGGTAAACATTTGTGTAATTATTTGTTGCATCGTGAAGTGAGAGAATTAGATTCCGTACATAAAATTTGGACGCTAGTTCTTTTATGCTAGAATGGAATAATCGAGTTGGGACCTCTTTAGTTTTCCTATTTTGGACATAATCAATGCTCGTGCCAAATTTCATTTTTCTACGACTTTGGGAAGTGAGAGAATTATTGGCGAGTCAGTCAGTCAGTGAGGGCTTCCGTCATATATATATATATATATATATATATATATATATATATATATATATATATATAATCTGAATTACTTATAACAATGTTACAATCCCACAGAGAAAGTTTCATCCCGACAACTCCTTCTAGTGCTTGATTATTATTTTTGACAGTGAGTGTATATGCTCCGTACATTGAAGTTTCTTCTGACAAATTTTCAGGAAGGCGTTTGGTTTTTTTTTTGAGAAGAAAATTCTTAATGGTGACCAACTCCGTTCTGACAACCATTTTAATGGTATCAAATATACCCAAATATGCTTCATATCATGATTTGGGTTGTCAATGAGTGTACTGACATGCTGCTTGAATTCTCCCCGCTGTCCTTTCTGCTTGGCTCTGTCAGTGCTGTGTAAGTAAGCGCTTTGATTGGATTGAGCGCCAGCCAATCACAGCTGGCGTTTGATCCAATCACATTGCTTATTTACACAGCACTGACGGCAGGGGATTTGAAAGCCAAGCAGGGAGATGACAGCGGGGAGAATTCTAAAGCAGCTTGATTGGCTGTAAATGATCCAGCACCAGCTGTGATTGGCTGACGCTTGATCTAATCACAGCTCTTACACAGCTCTGACGGCTAGGGATGACAGAGCAAAGCAAAGAGGACGGCGGGGATGACAAAAGAGAGAATTCAAGCAGCCTGCCGCACCGTCGCCTTAGACACAGACGCCGGCTGGGAGGGGAGTATGGAGGTTTTTTTTTTAAGCCTTGCCTGACTCGAGTATAAGCCAAGGGGGGCTTTTTCAGCACACAAAAATGTGCTGAAAAACTAGGCTTATACTCGAGTATATACAGTAATTCATTATTCTTATTCATGTTGTTTATTTGCTCTTTGCTTTCATTTCAAAAGTACATCTGAGACATTGAACTGTGCAAGTATCAATAAAAACTAGAAAAATTGAAAATGTTCTAAAACTTTTGACCAGTAGTGTATTTCATGTATCACCAGAAGAACCTGATTCTTACTTGAAATCACGGTGGTGGAAATGTAATGGTTTGGTGCTGATTTACTCACTCAGTGGCGGTGTATGCACTCCATGATGAGCGAGAAATAAAATCTCCCAAATAAGAGACTAGTTGGACAGTAAGGCCTCATTCATTCACATTTGCTTATTTTGGTCTCGAAGTGCCACGGAGACGGAGCAAAGTATAAAATAAATAGTTTCAGGTCTTTCATGTTTTAGACTCTTAGTTTTAACTTTCATATACCAATAAAAATACTGATCAAAATATGCAAATGTCTATGAGGCCTAATAATGCCCGCTGGAGGTTTCTTTTTGCCAAAGAGACAGTATCGGGTGTTTGAGCAACAAAACCGAACGACTTATCCATGATCTTTTTTGCATATGGTTTCATACTGTTTTAATGAATGTCCACAGATCGTCAGGATCAACATTGCAGGATAATAAACTAAACTAGTGGAAATATGTATTTTTGCAGCCCTACAAGCTATGTTACTATATGTGTCACATCCAGTCAGGACGCCATGCATCCGAAAACCTAAAACATTCACGGCTGTGAACAAACAGACCACAAGTGTGCACAAAACAATAGTAAACAATACACATAACCAACACCAGGGAAGAACTGTCCTTATAAACTATTTACCCAGGTAAGGGACCTGCCTATAGGCAGATAACCCGTCCTAACAAGGGTGAACCTGACCACATGCCCAGGAAACTAGCAGACCGTATGTGGGAGAGGAGATAACCACAGAGATCAACAATAGTAACTTCAGTACTTAACTTTGTGAAAAATCCAGGAAAAAGGCATCTGGCACCAAACTCTGATTTCAACCACAGTCAGCGGGAGATTGAATTAAGCAGCAATGAGTTAGGCACAAGGCCAGGGTAAATAGCCCGCTTAAGTTACACACAAATAACAGTAAGCAAGTCTCAGCTAATACCACTCCCACCAGATCAGAAGATGAAGTGAACCAAATACAAAACCTGAACCAGATTACTAGAAAGGAACAGATCTCAGAACCACGGCGACAATATGGTTAACATTTAAATGTTTACATTGGTTTTTTACTTTTTCACTATGTCGCTCCGGATTCTCCTGCAGTGGGTGAATTTATGACTATAGTAATAAGAAGCAAGGGCCATTATGGTGACAGTTCAGCTTCACTGCTTTGAATGTAAAGGAAGTGCTAAAAATCTTTTTTTTTTAAATTTCTTAGCATTTCCCATATTCCAAACTAGAATGTTGATTTCCTTGTAAAACGTTTTTCATGTATATAACGTCAAAACGACTTTCCCACTCTGACATCTTTGATGATCGCTTTATGTGGTACTGGTACTAAAATAAAACATTTCCCACATTTTGAACATGGAAATGGCTTATTTCTTTTGTGAATTTTCTCTTTTGTTACATGATCTGATTTATTTGTAAAACATTTCCCTTATGCTGAACATAAATATGTTTTTTCTCCCGTGTGAATTTTCTGATGCCTAATAAGGCTTGATTTAACTGTAAAACATTTCCCACATCCTGAACATGGATAAGGCTTCTCTCCGGTGTGAATTCTCTGATGTTTAACAAGGCTTGATTTAATTGTAAAACATTTCCCACATTCTGAACATGAATACGGCTTCTCTCCTGTGTGAATTCTCTGATGTGAAACTAGAGTTGATTTTTCTGTAAAACACTTTCCACATTCTGAACATGAAAATGGCTTTACTCCTGTGTGAGTTCTCCGATGGGAAAGAAAATTAGATCTTTTTCTAAAACATTTTCTACATTCTGAACATGAAAATGGTTTCTCTGCCGTATGAATTCTCTGATGTGAAACAAGGTCTGATTTTACTATGAAACATTTCCCACATACTAAACAAGGAAATGGCTTCTCTCCTGTGTGACTGCTCTGATGTCTAACAAGGGTTTTTCTATCAATAAAACATTTCCTACACTCTGAACAAGAAAATGGCTTCTCTCCTGTGTGAATTCTCTGATGTGAAATAAGATTTGATTTTATTGTAAAATATTTCCCACATTCTGAACATGAAAATAGCTTCTTTCTCATGTGAATGCTTTGATGTTTTCTCAGCTGAGCTGTTTTTTCTGTAAAAAATTTCCCACAATCTGAACTGGAACAAGTTTTTTGTTCCGAATGAATTATCAGATGATCTATGACTTTGGCTTCAGTTATAGGGGAATTCTCACATTCTGAGCAAGGAAACTGCATCTGCCCTGGGTGACTTCTCTCATGTAGAATACAATTAATTTGATCTGTAAGATATATCCCACTTTCTGAACAGGAGTATGGCTTCTCATCTGTACTGTGATGTCCTGGCTGTAAGTGAAGGGTAATGAGATTTTCTCTTGAAGATTGCTGAACTGTATCTTCATCTTCTACTTTATAATTGGATGATAACATGATGTTTTTCTCAGAGTTCTTATTAGGATTATCTGTTAGGATAAAAAAAAAGGTATTTATTCATTTATTTTTATTTTCAAATCACAAAAGTAGACAAAAACTTATAATATTCCTGATAGGCTGAAAACACACTCTTAAGGGCAAAGTCAGACTAGTGTTTTTTGCGCGCGCTTATGAGCGCAAAAAAGCGCGTCTGATAGAACCACTGGTTTCCTATTGTGTGTTCACATGTCGAAATAGTCGCACCTGCAAAAGATAGAACATCTGTGCGCCAGGAAGGTCTGTGCTGTGCGTAAAAAATCCACGCGGGGAGTCCCCTCATCACTGAACACTGGGGACTACCCGATGGGATGAAGGAACTCCCTGCCACAGCTGTCACAGCTGTGGCAAAGAAAAGCGATTTTCTCCCTTTGCTTTCAATGGGGCAAAGCTGGGATGCAGGCAAGCCCCACAGTAATTTTCATTGAATTAAATGAATGGCTGAGTGCCGTGACCAATCACAGGCAGCACTCAGCTGTCATTCAGTGAATGGCTGAGTACTGCCTGTGATTGGCTGAGCGCTCAACCAATCAGACAAGCACCTTAAAGAGGTAGGGATTTTTAAATTCCCACCTCTTGAAAGTGCTTTAAATCAGTGCCAGGATTACAGAGAGAAGACGCGTCAGAGCTTGGACAGCGCTGCTAGGTGAGTAATTTTTTTCCCCTACACTTAGGGATGATTTTCAGGGAAGAATTTATATTTAAAGCCCTTTCCCGAAAATCACCGTGGGGGTTGCCTGCATCCCATTGCTTTCAATGGGATCGGCGGCAGTATGCATGCATACTTCAATTGAGTCGAATGCCTTTGCGGCATCTAAAAAGGCAAAGGCCCAGTCCTCTCCACCGGCAGCCCCCCACCTACGTCACCACTTGGGCCCTCCGTAAAATATCTCTGGTAGACTTTTCAGGCATAAACCCTGTTTGGTCCGGGTGAATTAAATCCAGTATTATGGTATTGAAGCGATTGGCCATCATTTTAATTAAAAGTTTGTAATCAGTATTAAGTAGAGAAATCGCCAGTATTAAGTAGAAACCACAATCTAGGGGATCTTTATCTGGCTTTAGGATGAGTACTATTGTTGCTTCGTAAAACGATAGAGGGAGAGCTCCCCTCTCACAAGCCGCATTATACGTAGCAAGTAAAATAGGGAGTATGTCTTGATATTTGGCATATACCGCGATTGGAATGCCATCAGGGCCTGGCGATCTACCCCTGCACATACCCGAGAGCTCCTCCGTCAGTTCAGTTAGGGTGAAGAGTGCATCTATGAATGTTTGCTGGTCTCGTGAGAGTGTCAGGAACGCAAGTTTATCTAGGAAATCGTTCAGGGCATCTTGAGAATGATGAACTTTAGTGTTGAACTGCTGAAACCGCATCCTGATCTGATCTCTGTCAATAACAACTTCATCTGAATCAGATGTGATACGTAATATACGTATTTCTGCTTAACAAAGAAAGTGGAGCTTCGAGTCCTCTCTTGCAAATATAGGAGATATTGCCTTCCCTGGCTCGACCACCTTGTTCTATTGTCATCCGAGGGGTCCGCAATGTAAGTCCATTTCCAGTCTGGAGTATTCAGATGCCATCTCCTGCTCACATCGGGAAGTGTTTTGCTTAATGAAAGATATGGAGGAGTGTAGACAACCTTTGAGGAAGGCCGTAAGGGTCTCCCAGAGTAGTGCTGGGTTGGCATCAGGACTATTCATTTCCAGGAAGGTGTTGAGTTGGTCAGGTATACGATCATGTGGTTCAAATAGACTTAGCCAAAAGGGATGTATTCTCCAACCATGCCTATCAGTTTTGCCATTTGCCATACCAAACTCCGCCCAGAGGGGAGGATGTTCTGACATTCCTCTAGGAAAATATTGTACTTTAGCTACTGTTGTACAGATACAGGCATTACCAAAAATGTAAATTGATACAGGACAGTTGCTGCAAGCTGAGCAGCAGGAAAACTCCTGATCCGCCAGATGTTTAGCCCTCAAACCTCCTGAGTAAATGAAGCTAGTTCTGTAGGATGTGGAGTAACGGAAATGGGCTGGATAGTATTGGGTTTGTCTAATGATGTATCAACTAGCATATTAAAGTCACCCATACAAACAACTGCAGCATTCGGGAACTGAGCCGCAAATTGGGCCGCCCGATAAAGGATCATTAGGGTCGCCGGCAGCAGCAGGTATATCCCAAGAATAACATATGGATTCGACTCAACCCAGGCCTGAATAAAAATATATCTCCCCTCAGGATCTCTCACGGTTTGACCAGGCTCCCCTCTGAGTCATTTGTGTATCAGAATAGATATTCCCCTGGAGTATGAGGTATGAGCAGCATGAATGGACCACTTGACCCATGGCTTGCGTAACCACGATTTTGACTCTGGAGTCAGAGGAGTCTCCTGGAGACATACTATATGTGGGTTATAGCATCTCACTTGTTAGAATACCATAGAGCGCTTCCTGGGAGAGCCCAATCCCTGGACATTCCAGGACAGCATAGTGAAATTAGACATATGGATTATATGGATGAATCATCTGGACCTCTATATATTCCTCCCAACTACGCACCTACACATCCTACTGCATCAAACTGTGCTGAACTTTAAAAAAACTGCAACTAAACAATATAAACCAGGCTTGCAGATACATGTGTGCCCAATTGTTCAGGATTAGGAAAACAGTAGTATTTAGTACATGCAACGTAGCAAATATAGGGGGAGAGAGTCCACCTGTCAGATGGTAATGCATAGGGCATGGTCTTGCAATTCACACCAAAATTCCCTGAGGCATGGGAGAAGTAGTCCCAAAGTCTCTGTCATACAGGGCTGGTCAGTTCGCACAACAACAAAAAAAAAAAAAAAAAAAAAGGGGGAAGGGGGGGGGGGGGGGAAGAGTGGAAAAAGAAAAATTAAATATATATAAAAAAAATAAATAAGGGAGGGCAGACTCTACAGGGTTGCAGCACTTGGGTATTTAAATCAAACTCTTGGGGTTCCAGGTCAGCGTCTGGGCGATCTCAGGAGCCGATGCAAGCAAGTTTCGGCCTCCGCAGGTGTAGAGAAGAAGATAGTGCGGTCGCCATGTATGAGACGCAGACGGGTAGGATACATCATGGAATATTGGATAGCAGCATCTCGCAACCTGCGCTTGACGTTGACGAAAGATGCCCGTGTTTTTTGAAGAGTGGCCAAGAAGTCGGGGAAGATGGAGAAGCTGTTGTTGAATTTTAGTCTTTACGTCTAGCAGCTTGTAGGGCAGTGTCTCTATCCTTGCTGCTGAGTAACCATGACAGCATCGGCCACAGCGGACATCCTGGAGGTAAGGGCTGGGATATGATTACGGTTAGCAGGAGCCAACCACCAAAATGGAAGTCACCCACTCCACTGGAGTTTACTATAGGCAAGCAAAGTTCTTTTGCACAGAGGGGCAGAGTAGTGCATGAACCCAAAGTGAATCCGTATTCTCAGGGGTTCTATGATGTAGTAGATTAGAGCAGTCTCGTACTCTCAGAAGTTCTATAATATTGTAGATTAGAACAATCTCGTACTCTCAGAAGTTCTATGATGTAGTAGATTAGAACAATCTCGTACTCTCAGAAGTTCTATGATGTAGTAGATTAGAGTTGTCTCGTACTCTTGGGAGTTCTATGATGTAGTAGATTAGAGCAGTCTCGTACTCTTGGGAGTTCTATGATGTAGTAGATTAGAGCAGTCTCGTACTCTCAGAAGTTCTATGATGTAGTAGATTAGAGCAGTCTCGTACTCTCAGGAGTTCTATGATGTAGTAGATCAGAGCAGTCTCGTACTCTTGGGAGTTCTATGATGTAGTAGATTAGAGCAGTCTCGTGCTCTCGGGAGTTCTATGATGTAGTAGATTAGAGCAGTCTCGTACTCTCAGGAGTTCTATGATGTAGTAGATTAGAGCAGTCTCATCCTCTCAGGAGTACACATGGGGGAGGAGTAGTAGTGGTGAGGTATTCCTATCTCCAGTCATTTTGTAGCCGCAGAGAGACCTGGACCTGCAGGATATTACAGACCTCTAAAGGACTGGCCTGTATTGGGGTAGGGAAACCCCCTTCCTGGGACTCTCTATCACAGTCCTCAGCAATATATTGTGATGGCTTCTGTCTCACCCCCACACAAGCAGCAGTTGCCCATCAAGATGGAGGAGGGGCCGTCCCTTCAACCCTAGCACTCCCTCACCCTCCTCTGCTACAGTGAAGGAGTCCCCCTGGAATGTCCCAGTCCCGCGGCCGCTGTTCATGCTCTCACTCACCCCACAGCCTCCACAGCAGTCCTCTGGCAGCAGAACCAGTGAAGTACAGGCAGGGTCTTCAGCGCGCCTCCGCGACCACCTGATCAATGCTGGGGGAGGTGCCACCCTGCACCTAATGTCCAGTTCCCTGCCGGTATCAAAGGTCTCACTCACCGAGTCCCTCAGGAAAGGAGCCATGGTCACCAGTGCTGTCTTTGCTGCCTCTGTCCACCACATGGCGCGCCGTGAGTAAACGAGGCAGGCCCGGTCCCGTGCACCCCACTGTACATTTAGCTTAGGAGCCATATCAGAAGCTCCGTCGTCGTTTCCACTAACACTACTGTAGTCTCAGGGCACCTGTGCAAGGTTGTAGTGCCTCAGGGAATTAAGGATATGTTTTAAACAGCCGGATGTCCACGGAGCCTCTCCTAGGTGCGTCCACACTTCATGGCCGCTAGCCACGGACCTGAGCTGTGTTATATTTACAGATATCAATCTGTCAGGTGAACTGTGAGACAATTGCAAAAGTGAATGAATCATGCGCTGCTTAGCGACGGCGGTTTACACGCAACAAACAAACGAACAGCATTCTACAATCAGTGAGCCAATCAGTGCCCAGGATACAGAACACATTCCATCAGCCAACAGTGTACCATGTACAATCTCACGTCAGCAAGCGCTAGTTTCGTACTGTAATTCCTGTAGGTACCGCAAAATTCCACGGTATAGCGAAAAACTCTGCAAAAACAGAATTCTATATGGTCTGCCTATATATATATATATATATATATATATATATATATATATATATATATATATTATGTTAAAAAAAATCCTTCGCCTAGGAGTTGTCGGAATTCAATGAAGCTTTCTCTGTGTGATTGTAATGTTGATATAAGTGATTATTAGAGCAAAAGGATAATTTATTGCGGAGAACCGACCCCTTGTAGGGAGACTCTAGTACCCTGTTGTACCGACTTTAGCTTGGATACAAGATGTGATATGGGTGGACATGGAGGCTCCAGTACCCTGTTGTATTGCCTCTAGCTTGGATGTAAGATGTGATACGGGTGGCCATGGAGGATAGTATAACTCTCCACAGCAAAAGCAGAATAGAGGCACTTACCCCAAGGTATCCAGACATGAAGACAGCTGTCGTGAATACCCAGACTATAGCTGGCTTCATCGCTGAAGATAACTCGGTTCCACTCTGTAACAGTTTCATTGTTCATGGCACCACTCCAAAAGGAAGCAATGGTGGGTGGGTATAAAAGGCAGTGTACATAATGTCCTTCAGCCAAGCTCCCGGAAATGGTTCAGACCGACTCAGGGGCCTGTAACGATGAAGCCACCAGTCTCCGGCTAGTGGACAACGAAACAATTGGAGATGCTTGAGCTTGTTGAATGATCAGATGATTCTCTCGACTGGTGGTCTGTTGATGGCCTCATGTTTCTACTGGTCCCACCACCCTATAACAGTCTGGACAGAACGGCCCAGCTGGCGGGCAATTTGTTGATACAATCATCCAGCTTTTTGTATTCCAATAATGCGCCCCTCTCAAACACTGTTAACAGGGAAAAATCTCTTTGATTGCATCATAAAGGCTCGTCTAGTGGTCAACCAGCTCTAAACAAGCAGAAAAAGAGGTCCACTAGACACAAGTAGCCTCTGAGAATCCTTTTTATAGGTGGAGAGTGGAACCATTTTTAGAGCCTCAGGTGACAAGACCATTCATCTAATCACCCCAACTCTCATCATTTGTATATCTGTCTGAGATGTAACTGCATGCTGAGTTTTGCAGCAAAACGACAACAGCTATGTGATTGATTTTTTTGACAATGAGTGTAGTATCTTATCCGTACAAAGGTGCGTACATATATAGTTACACTTATACATTTGGATATCTCCCTGGTATGTAGCTACTTACCTAAAGTGTTTATTCACTGAAAAGGACCCACTAAAGAAATGTCCTATACTATTTAAAAATTAACTTTTATTTATTCTGTTAAAAATAAAGCCAAGCGCTTGTAGTGACACAAATTAATAACACCTCTATTTATTTTAAACAATGCAAGTCCTGATGATGTATAAAGACCTATATTGCTTCTTTCCTAGAGGTGTAGATATATATAGCCACCCTAATTACGGTCTGCTATAGTGAGATACTTGGTCTCAATCGTGTATATTAGATGATGAAAATTATTTCAATTCAGTGTTGTAAATCTCATATGTATATTAATCATAGATTGCTCGGTGCACTTAGTTATATTCCTTATATTCTGTGCACTTTTTTATATCTCCCAGGCTCGACGCGTTTCCTCGGCCTCTTTTAATCTAGGGCCGATTCATCAGGATCAAGGAGTTATTTTATTACATATGTTGATGTTCACTTAGATGGTACACCAAAAAATCCAGGTACCACTATCACTTCTTTTGAGGGTCCCTGGTTAGATACTTTAATATGAATTGGAAATGGGACACTATTGATCCACATTGAACGTGATAGTCAATGGTGAGAGCGTCCTGAGCACTTTACTAAAAATATGCAAATAAGCGATATCTTTAAGATGATATTTTAGCTTATGTCTCACTGATTCTTATATGCCACTCTAGATCATGCTGATGTAATGTAGCTCATGTCCCAGAGAGGCCTGATATGTGCATATACTACTGGCTTTTTTTGCCAAGATATATTATATAGTATATTGCTACAGTGAGAACCGCTGTCAGAATACTATGGCGGTTGTATGTGAGCGTGTGTGTCTGGAGGAGCATTATCAAGCTCTATGCTCCAGGCATTGCATTGAGTACTAAGTGATTCTCCTTACTGCAAAAACGAGCAACATAGGGCTGAATCAGCTTCAATAAGCAGCAATACTCAGCTTATCCAGTGATTCTAAGCGGATGATTGTGTTGCACTAATCAACATAGAAAGGCTGTTTGGGTGAAATGAGCGGCAATATCTAGCTCACTCATCACCACAACAATCATTCACATATAAGAAACACCACGGACATTACAACACGCTCTGAGTATCCTCATATGTCTATGACTGTGCCACTAAATCTCATCAGACATTATCATAGACAGAGAGATTCCTAGCGAGCAAGTGTTTTAAATGTGATTGTAGCGGTTCTCACTGTAGCAATATACTATATAATATATCTTGGCAATAAAAGCCAGTAGTATATGCACATATCAGGCCTCTCTGGCACATGAGCTACATTATATCAGCATGATCTAGAGTGGCATATAAGATCCAGTGAGACATAAGCTAAAATATCACCTTAAAGATATCGCTTATTCGCATATTTTTTGTAAAGTGCTCAGGACTCTCTCACCATTGACTATCACGTTCAATGTGGATCAATAGTGTCCCATTTCCAATTCATATTAAAGTATCTAACCAGGGACCCTCAAAAGAAGTGATAGTGGTACCTGGATTTTTTGGTGTACCATCTAAGTGAACATCAACATATGTAATAAAATAACTCCTTGATCCTGATGAATCGGCCCTAGATTAAAAGAGGCCGAGGAAACGCGTCGAGCCTGGGAG
Organism: Eleutherodactylus coqui; assembly: GCF_035609145.1. NCBI lineage: Eukaryota > Metazoa > Chordata > Amphibia > Anura > Eleutherodactylidae > Eleutherodactylus > Eleutherodactylus coqui. Next base: position 41,175,115 of record NC_089837.1, read on the forward strand.
ATATAAAAAGTGCACAGAATATAAGAAATATAACTAAGTGCACCGAGCAATCTATGATTAATATACATATGAGATTTACAATACGGAATTGAAATAATTTTCATCATCTAATATACACGATTGAGACCAAGTATCTCATTATAGCAGACCGTAATTAGGGTGGCTATATATATTTACACCTCTAGGAAAGAAGCAATAGAGGTCTTTATACATCATCAGGACTTGAATTGTTTAAAATAAATAGAGGTGTTATTAATTTGTGTCACTACAAGCGCTTGGCTTTATTTTTAACAGAATAAATAAGTTAATTTTTAAATAGTATAGGACATTTCTTTAGTGGGTCCTTTTCAGTGAATAATAGAGATGAGCGAGCGTACTCGGAAAAGCACTACTCGCTCGAGTAATTTGCTTTATCCGAGTATCGCTGTGCTCGGGTCTGAAGATTCGGGTGCCGCTGCAGCTGACAGGTGAGTCACAGCGGGGAGCAGGGGAGAGTGGGCGGGAGAGAGGGAGAGAAAGATCTCCCCTCCGTTCCTCCCCGCTCTCCCCTGCAGCTCCCCGCTCCGTGCCGGCACCCGAATCTTCAGGGACGAGCACAGCGATACTCGGATAAAGCAAATTACTCGAGCGAGTAGTGCTTTTCCGAGTACGCTCGCTCATCCCTAGTGAATAAATATAGACAAAATAAGAACCCTACTGTCTCAGTGAATAAATACTTACCTAAAGTGGACCTACTACACAATACTTTAATTTTATTTTAAAAATCAATACTCCTCCCCAAAATTGATTCACAATAACTGATCCGTTTCTCTCAGTTCTTCTACATTACCACCATTATCTCTGCTGTAATTAGTTCAATAGGTGACACAGCTCAACTGAAGAGCCAACATCCCCAAACAGAGCCTTACAGTGAAAATCCTCCTCGTCTCCTGACCATTACCCAAGTCATTCTGCTAGAGCAGTGTTTCCCCACTCCAGTCCTCAGGGACCACCAACAGGTCATGTTTTCAGGACCTCCTATAGTAAGAACACCGATAAGCTAGAGTATAAGACACTGTGCTAATAAGTTTAATGACTTAAACTAATAAGCATCCATTTCAGGGTTAAACAGCTTTTCACATCACGTTTTTAATCTATTATTTAGTATATTTGTTAAATGTACATTAAAAACATATACATTTATCACTGTAAAGTCTCTCTTTTAAAGTTTTGTAGTCGTGGTTCTTTGGCATTTGAGAAATGCTTTATGTTTCCATAGGTTTCCTATAGACTATAGTGTAAAGTGTTAAGCATAAATTTCTTCGTGGGACACAAAAGTACTTTATGTCATGCTTTACTGTCCCACAAAAAATAAAGTGTACAAACGTAAAGAAGGTGAAACGCAGTCAAAAGTATGCCCTGTTTAATGATATCTGACCAGCTCTAGCCTATCGGAATGTCTTTGAATACATTTTGTTTATATTAACACGTATATGTATGACGGATGCATAAAACGTGATGTGAACGCCCCTAACTTCACACTATTAGAGGTCTAAACCTTTAAGCCTATTTTTTCTGATTAAACATGCATCCAACAATCCGAAAAATACAGAGTAGCTATGTGTATATTATAACAATGTATTTTGTAGGTCTCTTCTTACCTTGTGATGTAAGAGGCTGGTGGTTCTCCATCATGACGTCCTTGTACAGATCCTTGTGTTCTTCTAAATACTCCCACTCCTCCATGGAGAGATAGAGAGCAACATCCTGATACCTTATAGGAACCTGACACACAATGACACACAAAAATACCATCATTACCCAGAATCCTCTAGTACTGTTACTGTATAATTTCCCAGCATTCCCAGCAGTGTCACCTCTCCAGTCAGCAGCTCAGTGATCTTGTTGGTGAGTTCTAGGATCTCCTGCTCATGTATCGGTAAGTGAGGAGGAGCCTCTGTGATGGGGCTCTGGCTCCTGCTCCATCCTCCCGACTCATAGAGATGGCTGTTGGGAGTTGCATCGTCACCCGATGTCTTCTTCACTATCGTGTAATCCTGTGTATAGAGAGAGAGAGATATGTAGGGGATTGAACCTAGTATACCTCCGTAAATAAAAAGTGCGAGATTGTGATCCCACTGTATAGAGCAACATGTCAAACGTTTTAATAATGTTGGGTGGCCTATCTGCCATTGCAGGAGGACATGCAGCAGGAGAGCTCCGATCTTGTACCAGAACAATATGGCACCATTGGGCCCTTTGCTGCACCCTACAGCTTTCTAAAACTGTCCACAGACCTCCCAACACTAAGAGGCTCAAGATGAGGGGCTTTGCAGCCTGATCAGATGCCACAAAGCCTTCCAGCCTTCCACGGCCTAGCGCTACCAGCGAAGCTGCTGGCTAAATTTTTGGGGACACCCACGCAGCTGATTGCAGCAGTGGACCGAAGCTCCTTGAGCCGAGAATTTGCCCTGCAGAGGCCCCTGACATGGGGGAACATTGCCAGGGAAGAAGTGAACTGGATGGAGCTAGCAGACGCAAGTGAGTGAACTCTGTGGCCAGCACCTCACAGTGAAGTAAAGACCGACAGATGCACAGTGCACTGAAGACCCCACAGTGCTGTACTAGAAAGGGGACATGACAGGGAAGCGGCAGGTGAAGTCGGTGCCAAAAAGGTTAACTGACTTTGTCGTGAAAGAGCAGGAGAATGATGAACAGGTCGCTGGACCTTCCACGCCAGAGGAGAAGATGCCAGGAGTGGTGGTGTGGGGTGACACTGTATATTAGAAAAATGGTAAGTAGGCTTGTCCTGATCCCCTTCTCCCCGAGCACCAATCCAGCACACGAGGCGGGAAGAGATGGAGGAAACAGGGAGAGGAGAAAGCCACTTTCCCCCAGCATATGGGCAGAGGCAGGGAAGCCGCCGTTTTACTATGTTAGCCCCAGTTCCTCCATAACAAGTCCAGGGCAGCAGCAACATGAAAGGCAAAGGGAGACAGTAGAGGTTCCAGACACAGCAAATAGAGAGAAGACAGGACAGGAACCCAGGCAAGAGGAAAGAGACCCACTTATGGAGATCCCCTACTCTGATCAGGCAACATCTGAAAATTTCATTAGGGATATGATACTAGCCTTAAGAGGAACCCTAAAAAAGGACATAGCCTCCATAAACATAAAACTAAACTCATGGATTGATGCCCTGGGAGGCAGAGTGGAGCATCTGGAGACCAAGATGGGCGAGCTGACCAATTCACATAATGAATTGGTAGATGCACATTATAACATAGTTGAAGAACCTGAAAACGTCAAAGCAAAACTAGCAGACCTGGAAGACAGGAATAGGTGGAACAACATAAAAATAAGAGGAGCAGCAGAGACAGTCTCATCAGCAGAGCTACCAGGGCATCTGAGAAGACTAATCCAAAATCTGAAGCCTGAATCCAAACAGGAGGAATTAATCTCATTGATAGAATACATAGGCTTCCACGTCCAAAATCAGTCTGTGAAAACCTGCCTAGAGACATTACAGCATATATTTTTTTTTACGTTAAGGAGAATATGTTGCAAGCAGCAAGGAAACTTAAGAATCTACCACATCCATACGAAAAAGAATCCAACTATTCGCGGACGTCTCCCAAGCTGCAATGCTCGCCAGGAAAACATTTACCCCCATTACTTCCACACTAAGGGAAAATAACATCCCATAAATATAGGGATTACCAACAGAACTTATAATACTTAAAGGGGTTGTCCCGCGAAAGCAAGTGGGTCTATACACTTCTGTATGGCCATATTAATGCACTTTGTAATGTACATCGTGCATTAAATATGAGCCATACAGAAGTTATTCACTTACCTGTTCCGTTGCTAGCGTCCTCGTCTCCATTGTGCCGTCTAATTTCAGCGTCTAATCGCCCGATTAGACGCGCTTGCGCAGTCCGGTCTTCTCCCTTCTGAATGGGTCCGCTCGTGCCGGAGAGCTGCTCCTCGTAGCTCCGCCCCGTCACGTGTGCCGATTCCAGCCAATCAGGAGGCTGGAATCGGCAATGGAACGCACAGAGCCCACGGTGCACCATGGGAGAAGACCTGCGGTCCACCGTGGGTGAAGATCCCGGCGGCCATCTTAGCAAGGTAAGTAAGAAGTCACCGGAGCGCGGGGATTCGGGTAAGTACTATCCGTTTTTTTTTTTTTAATACATGCATCGGGTTTGTCTCGTGCCGAACGGGGGGCCTATTGAAAAAAAAAAAAAAAAACCCCGTTTCGGCGCGGGACAACCCCTTTAAGTACGGAACCCATATATAATTCTCAAGTCAGAAAAAGGCCAAAAAATATTAAACTCAGCACAAGTTCACTTCCTGAACAAGATGGCAAGGAAATTAAGAAGATCCAGAAAGGCAACCTGGTGTTATGTGGGGACTTCATCGTAAGTGTAGACAAGGACATGGCCACCAAGAACCCACAGAGAAAATAGACACACACCCTGACTTCTTGGATGAGAAGACAACAAATATATGACACCTACAGATGTATGAACGCTACAGTAGCTCCAAAGAATTCTCCTTTTATTCTGTGAGACATCGCTTCTTCTCCAGAATTGATATGTTTCTAGTTCAATTCTTTCTGCTCCCAAAAATTCACCAGGCTTCAATAAAAATCTATCTAACCCTTCAATTATCCAAAATCAGGAAAATCACTAGAACATGGAGAAATACCTATTTAATTATAAAATCCCCAAATATTAAGAAACTATAGCAATTGAAAAATATTTTCATTTCAATGAATCCCCAGAGGTAAACCCATTTTTCACTTTTATTAATTTACAAGGTCCCAAAGCTATAATGTAAGATTTGGTCATTTTGACCTGTTTCACATCCAAAGTCGCTGCATAACCCGAGCCGTAAGAACTGAGAAATACAGAAAAGTTTACCTGTCCGGTCAGCAGGTAGATGATCTCCAAGGTGAAGCTTAATATCCTCTTGGTAATCTCATTGCTGGTCTTCTCCATCCTCGGTGGGTCATTCAGGAGGACCATTTTGGATGAGGACCTGAGAGAACTGGAGGAACTAGGGGGTTCTAGTGCGGCCGGCCCTTTATGAGAAAAGAAGAGACATTTAAATCATACGGGGACATCATCATGTGTGATATACAGAACCCCCTTATAGCGCATTCAGAGAAACGGGGTCTTCAGAGCCGTCACCACATTACAGGGGGATTACCAGTTAGATGCTTGAAAAAAACCTTCCAGCCGATCCATCAATCAATTAATTCCTGCCACCTGGGATAAACAGAGATCTATCCTGCGGCCGCTTTCACACGGCGAGAGGACGGCACAAGGTTTGTGCGTTATAAGATGGACGAATATGAACCATATTCTTTTGAATGGGGTCAAATGCATGAGTGATGGTTTCCTGCTTCGCAGTGTGGGGAAAGTGGAAAAAAAAAATTACAGCATGTCCTATCTTTGGACGTTTCCTTGAAACACCTTGCCTTTTGATTTCAATGGAGCTGGATCACCTTTGTAGTACCGAAGAGATCTTACTACACCCGCACGAAAGTGTCTGCGCGCCACAGGCCCTTATTATACCCGCAGGAAGGTGTCTGCGCGCCACAAGCCCTTATTATACCCGCAGGAAGGTGTCTGCGCACCACAAGCCCTTATTATACCTGCAGGAAGGTGTCTGCGCACCACAAGCCCTTATTACACCCGCAGGAAGGTGTCTGCGCGCCACAAGCCCTTATTACACCCGCAGGAAGGTGTCTGCGCGCCACAAGCCCTTATTACACCCGCAGGAAGGTGTCTGCGCGCACCACAAGCCCTTATTATACCCGCAGGAAGGTGTCTGCGTACAATACAAACCCTTACTATACCCGCAGAAAGGTGTCTGCGCGCTACAAGCCTGTATTATACCGGCAGGAAGGTGTCTGCACGCTACAAGCTCTTGTTATACCTGCAGGAAGGTGTCTGCGCACCACGAGCCCTTGTTATACCTGCAGGAAGGTGTCTGCGCACCACGAGCCCTTGTTATACCTGCAGGAAGGTGTCTGCGCACCACGAGCCCTTGTTATACCTGCAGGAAGGTGTCTGCGCACCACGAGCCCTTGTTATACCTGCAGGAAGGTGTCTGCGCACCACGAGCCCTTGTTATACCTGCAGGAAGGTGTCTGCGCACCACGAGCCCTTGTTATACCTGCAGGAAGGTGTCTGCGCACCACGAGCCCTTGTTATACCTGCAGGAAGGTGTCTGCGCACCACGAGCCCTTGTTATACCTGCAGGAAGGTGTCTGCGCACCACGAGCCCTTGTTATACCTGCAGGAAGGTGTCTGCGCACCACGAGCCCTTGTTATACCTGCAGGAAGGTGTCTGCGCACCACGAGCCCTGTTTATACCTGCAGGAAGGTGTCTGCGCACCACGAGCCCTTGTTATACCTGCAGGAAGGTGTCTGCGCACCACGAGCCCTTGTTATACCTGCAGGAAGGTGTCTGCGCACCACGAGCCCTTGTTATAGCTGCAGGAAGGTGTCTGCGCACCACGAGCCCTTGTTATAGCTGCAGGAAGGTGTCTGCGCACCACGAGCCCTTGTTATAGCTGCAGGAAGGTGTCTGCGCACCACGAGCCCTTGTTATAGCTGCAGGAAGGTGTCTGCGCACCACGAGCCCTTGTTATACCTGCAGGAAGGTGTCTGCGCACCACGAGCCCTTGTTATACCTGCAGGAAGGTGTCTGCGCACCACGAGCCCTTGTTATACCTGCAGGAAGGTGTCTGCGCACCACGAGCCCTTGTTATACCTGCAGGAAGGTGTCTGCGCACCACGAGCCCTTGTTATACCTGCAGGAAGGTGTCTGCGCACCACGAGCCCTTGTTATACCTGCAGGAAGGTGTCTGCGCACCACGAGCCCTTGTTATACCTGCAGGAAGGTGTCTGCGCACCACGAGCCCTTGTTATACCTGCAGGAAGGTGTCTGCGCACCACGAGCCCTTGTTATACCTGCAGGAAGGTGTCTGCGCACCACGAGCCCTTGTTATACCTGCAGGAAGGTGTCTGCGCACCACGAGCCCTTGTTATACCTGCAGGAAGGTGTCTGCGCACCACGAGCCCTTGTTATACCTGCAGGAAGGTGTCTGCGCACCACGAGCCCTTGTTATACCTGCAGGAAGGTGTCTGCGCACCACGAGCCCTTGTTATACCTGCAGGAAGGTGTCTGCGCACCACGAGCCCTTGTTATACCTGCAGGAAGGTGTCTGCGCACCACGAGCCCTTGTTATACCTGCAGGAAGGTGTCTGCGCACCACGAGCCCTTGTTATACCTGCAGGAAGGTGTCTGCGCACCACAAGCCCTTGTTATACCTGCAGGAAGGTGTCTGCGCACCACGAGCCCTTGTTATACCTGCAGGAAGGTGTCTGCGCACCACGAGCCCTTGTTATACCTGCAGGAAGGTGTCTGCGCACCACGAGCCCTTGGTATACCTGCAGGAAGGTGTCTGCGCACCACGAGCCCTTGGTATACCTGCAGGAAGGTGTCTGCGCACCACGAGCCCTTGTTATACCTGCAGGAAGGTGTCTGCGCACCACAAGCCCTTGTTATACCTGCAGGAAGGTGTCTGCGCACCACAAGCCCTTGTTATACCTGCAGGAAGGTGTCTGCGCACCACAAGCCCTTGTTATACCTGCAGGAAGGTGTCTGCGCACCACAAGCCCTTGTTATACCTGCAGGAAGGTGTCTGCGCACCACAAGCCCTTGTTATACCTGCAGGAAGGTGTCTGCGCACCACAAGCCCTTGTTATACCTGCAGGAAGGTGTCTGCGCACCACAAGCCCTTGTTATACCTGCAGAAAGGTGTCTGCGCACCACAAGCCCTTATTATACCTGCAGAAAGGTGTCTGCGCACACCACAAGCCCTTATTATACCTGCAGGAAGGTGTCTGCGCACCACAAGCCCTTATTATACCTGCAGGAAGGTGTCTGCGCACCACAAGCTCTTATTATACCTGCAGGAAGGGGTCTGCGCACCACAAGCTCTTATTATACCTGCAGGAAGGGGTCTGCACACCACAAGCCCTTATTATACCTGCAGGAAGGTGTCTGCGCACCACAAGCCCTTATTATACCTGCAGGAAGGGGTCTGCGCACCACAAGCTCTTATTATACCTGCAGGAAGGTGTCGGCACACCACCAGCCCTTATTATACCTGCAGGAAGGTGTCTGCGCACCACAAGCCCTTATTATACCTGCAGGAAGGTGTCTGCGCACCACAAGCCCTTATTATACCTGCAGGAAGGTGTCTGCGCACCCCAAGCCCTTATTATACCTGCAGGAAGGGGTCTGCGCACCACAAGCCCTTATTATACCTGCAGGAAGGTGTCTGCACACCACAAGCCCTTATTATACCTGCAGGAAGGTGTCTGCGCACCACAAGCCCTTATTATACCTGCAGGAAGGTGTCTGCGCACCACAAGCCCTTATTATACCTGCAGGAAGGTGTCTGCGCACCACAAGACCTTCTACTTACTGCAATTACAGAAACTGCACCAAAATACCCAATAAAACTGCACAAAAACAGTTTTACATAAACTTACCCCAATCCTCCAGCATCACAGGGAGATTATATACTTTGCCGCCTAAATTTCTTTTAAAGCTCAATAAAATAATGCAGCAACCATCAGGTGTGAATGTAGCTGATGTCAGTGTGCTGTATATGTGTATATATATCCTCTGGCTGATAACAGAGACAACAGCAGGGACCAGGACCTGCTACACTGCCATAGGACCTGTGAAGATGTCACCACCATGTGATCAGTATATAAGGGGCGGAGCTGAGCAGTGAGAAGTGGTGACTGAAGGACCTGTGATGATGTCACCCCTACGTGATCAGTATATAAAGGGGCGGAGCTCAGCAGTGAGGAGGGGAAGTGGTGGCTGAAGGACCTGTGATGATGGCACCACTATGTGATTAGTATATAAAGGGGCTGTTGTCGGAGCCAACTGGGCTTTGAGTCCACTATATGGACCAAATTAGTTATGAGAAGTTTTGTGCACAAAAGGTAACAGATTGACACAATGCCCGTATCAAACCAGTACACTTCTGATTTACTCAAAGGAATACAACAGCTTGTTATGGACAAACATTACATCACAAAATAGGAGTATACAAAAAGAGCTATGGTGCTGATACATTGCCATGTTTCCAAGGCCCGTCTGGTCACCAAATTTATCACGAATAGAACTATCTATGCATGCATTGATGTATAGGACCATCTAGGATACCAATCCAGAGACTCAGTTAAAACTACTTTAGACTAATATGCCACAGGATGCAAGGCAAAACTTGTATGCCTCAATGCCCGCCTATATCACATGTTGCATCCAAACTAGAGGCGGCCCAACAGGGTACTAGAGCCTCCATGCCCGCCTGTATTGCATCTTGTATACAAGCTAGAGGTGGTACAACAGGGTACTAGAGCCTCTATTCCCATTGTATAACATCTTGTATCCAAGCTGGAGGCAGTACAACAGGGTACTAGAGCGTTACTAGAGGAAATAGATCCTAGAACCTGAATTGGCGATCTATGTATGAAGGGAGATCGAATGGCGATCTCGCTCCATACACCGCGTCTGCTGGCCATTTCTTACAGCCAACACCCAGTGGCAACAGCTCTGATGAGCCGTGCAGCTCATCGGAGCTGTTAACCCTTTATATGCCACTGTCAACTCTTACAGCGGCATTTAAATCCCCCGAACGATAATCATGGCAGCCCCCCACTTCTGAAAGGCTTCAGGACTGGCATGGCAGAATGGCTATCAAGCAATCACCGTGGGGTGCCTTGATAGATCGCCTGCCCAATAGCAGTATGATGTTATGCTATGTCATTACATCATAGTACAGGAGTAATCAAAGCATCGCAAGTTGTTGTCCTCTCTAGGGACTAAAAAAGTAAAAATAATAAAGCTTTCCTAATTATTAAAAAAAAAAGTAATAAAAGTTTATAAAAAACCCTTTTGCCATATTTATAATAAAAGTATCTAAATAATAAAATAAAAATACATATTTGTATATATTTATAAAAGTCCTACCTACCAAAGTAATGTAATTTTTACCCCACACAATGAATGTAGACACAAAAAAAAGCCAGAAATGCACTTTTTTGGTCACCCTGTCTCCAAGAAAAATGCAATAAAAAGTGATCAAAAAGTTTCCATGTGAATGGAGAAATAAAAAAGTTATTGTGCTCAGAAAATGGTGGCAGAAAATAATTTTAAAAAATTAAATATATTTGAAAAGAAATAAAAGTAGTACAGCGAAAGGAAAAAAAAAACTATATAAATTTGATATCGTAGTAATGATACTGATCCATAGACTAAAGTCATTTTTGTTGCAGTTTGTGCGCCATAGAAATAAGACAGACCGAAAAATGGTGGAAGTTCGTTTTTTTTATTTTATTCCACGTACAAGTTTTTAAATGTTTTTCAGTACGTATGGTTCATTAAATAGCACCAATGAAAAATACAACTCGTCCCACAAAACAAAAAGGCCTCATACAGCGACGTCAATGGATAAATAAAGGAGTTACGATTTTCTAAAAGGCGGGAAGAAAATACAAAAATGGAAAAATGAAAAAAAAGCTTAGTCATTAAGGGGATAACATTTAAATGTTTACATTGATTTTTTTTACTTTTTCACTATGGACCTCTGGATTCTCCTGCAGTGGGTGAATTTAGGACTATAGTAATAAGAAGCAAGCGCCATTATGGTGAAAATTCTGTTCCACGGCTATGAAAATAAAGACAGTTTTTTTTCTGCAATATCCACAATAATTTCCCCTCATGGATCCAGGTCACGGTGAATCGCAGGTAAGTATCATTTGGAGTGTTTGACAGATCCAGTCTAATTCCACACAAAAAATATAAACATTTACTGGGTATTTAATTTTTTCCCACATTCTGACCATGAAAATGGTTTCTCTACTGTGTGCATTCTCTGATCTGAAACAAGAGTTGATTTTTCTGTAAAACACTTCCCACAATCTGAACATGAAAATGGCTTTTTTCCTGTGTGAATTTTCTGATGTTTAACAAGAGTTGATTTCAGGAGAAAACATTTCCGACATCCTAAGGCCTTAGTTAGATTAGTGATTTTTTAGCGCATGAATAGGCAAGATAAAAACAACGGCTGTATTAGAACCAATGCTTTACATTGAAAGCATTCACATGTCCATTTTTTGGAGGCGCTAAATTATCGCACCTGCAAAAGATAGGACAACGGTTTAAAAAGCGTACTGCCACTGACCTCACGAGTTTTGCGATATGCACACGACTCGCAAGGTTTTGTAGCCCATATTTCCCTATGGAGCCTTCCTCTTTGTTGCATTGCACGAAAACGCAGTTTTTGTATGATGCGATGCAACTTTGACAGAAGGAAATCCTACTGCTAAAGCCCTTAAATAAGCCCTAGCTACAGAAAAAAAAATATATCATCATAGAAGCGCTGTCCAGCTCCCTGTTCCCCGCCACTGTTCTTCATCATTTCTTCTGGACAGGGATTGAAAACTCCCTGCCTCCTAGAAGCACCGCCTCTGACTGACTGAGTGCTGTGATGCTTAACCAATCCAAGCCAGCGCTCGAATCAATCACAGCCATTCCTTGAATGGCTGTGATTGATCACAGCACTTAGCCAATCAGAGGCAGCGCTCCAGGAGGCGGGGATTTTTCTATCTCCGGACAGAAGAAATGATAAAAACCAGTGCGGGGATTGGGAAGAAGACACCTATTTATGTGCTAAAAAATGGCTCGTCGGACCGAGGCCTCAGCATGAATAAGGCTTCTATCCTGTGTGAATTCCTGTGTGAATTGCCTGATGTGAAATAAGACTTGATTTTCTTGTAAAACACTTTCCACAATCTGAACATGAAAACGGTTTCTCTCCTGTGTGAATTCTGTGATGTTTAACAAGAGCTGATTTCCGTATAAAACATTTCCCACAATCTGAACATGAATACGGCTTCTCTCCTGTGTGAATTTTCTGATGTGAAACAAGAGTTGATTTTTCTGTGAAACACTTCCCACAATCTGAACATGAAAAAGGCTTCTCTCCTGTGTGAATTCTCTGATGTGAAATAAGACTTGATTTTTTTGTAAAACACTGACCACATTCTGAACATGGAAATGGCTTCTCTCCTGTGTGAGTTCTCTGATGTGAAACAAGACTTGATTTTATTGTAAAACACTGCCCGCATTCTGAACATGAAAATGGCTTTTCTCCTGTGTGAGTTCTCTGATGTGAAACAAGACTTGATTTTTTTTTAAAAACTTTCCCACATTCTAAACATAAATATGTTTTTTCTCCCATGTGATTAACCTGCTCTGATTTCCCACATGCTAAACACGGGACTGATTTCTCTCCTGCTTGAACTATCGGATGTTTTTCAAGATGTGATTTTAGGATAAAACATTTCCAACATTCTGAACATGAAAATGGCCTTTCTCCTGTGTGAATTCTCTGATCTGAAACTAGATCAGTTTTTTCTGTAAAACATTTCCCATAATCTGAGCTGGAAAAAGTTTTTTGTTCTGAATGCATTATCAGATGATCTTTGACTTTGGCTTCAGTTATAAAGGAATTTTCATATTCTGAGCATGGAAACTGCTTCTGCCCTGTGTGACTTCTCTCATCTAGAATACAATTAAATTGATCTGTGAGATATATCCCACTTTCTGAACCGGAGTATGGCTTGTCATTTCTACTGTGATGTCCTGGCTGTAAGTGAAGGGTAAGGAGGTTTTCTCTTGAAGAGTGCTGCACAATATCTTCAGCTTCTGCTTTAAAAGTGGGTGATAACATGACATTTTCCCCAGACTTCTCACTGGGATTATCTGTTAAGATAAAAATGTATTTTATCATTTATTTTTAAATTTAAATCACAAAAGTAGATGAGAAGGAGAAAGAGAGAAAAGAGAAAGAGAGAAAAGAGAAAGAGAGAAAAGAGAAAGAGAGAAAAGAGAGGAGAGAAAAGAGAGGAGAGAGAAAAGAGAGGAGAGAAAAGAGAGGAGAGAAAAGAGAGGAGAGAAAAGAGAGGAGAGAAAAGAGAGGAGAGAAAAGAGAGAAGAGAAAAGAGAGAAAAGAGAAAGAGAGAAAAGAGAGAAAAGAGAAAGAGAGAAAAGAGAAAAGAGAGAAAGAGAGAAAGAGAGAGAAAAGAGAAAGAGAGAAAAGAGAAAAGAGAGAAAGAGAGAAAGAGAGAGAAAAGAGAAAAGAGAAAGAGAAAAGAAAAGAGAAAGCGAAAAAGAGAAAGCGAAAAAGAGAAAGCGAAAAAGAGAAAGCGAAAAAGAGAAAAAGAGAAAAGAAAAGAGAAAGCGAAAAAGAGAAAGCGAAAAAGAGAAAGCGAAAAAGAGAAAGCGAAAAAGAGAAAGCGAAAAAGAGAAAGCGAGAAAGAGAAAGAGAGAAAGAGAGAGAAAGAGAGGCACATTCCAATAATGCGCCCCTCTCAAACATTGTTAACTGGGAAAAATCTCTTTGATTGCATCATAAAGTCTTGTCTAGTGGTCAACCAGCTCTAAACAAGCAGAAAAAGAGGTCCACTACACATAAGTAGCCTCTGAGAACCTTTTTATAGGTGGAGAGTGGAGCCACTTTTAGAGCCTCAGGTGACAAGACCGTTCATCTAATCACCCCACAACTCTCATCATTTGTATATCTGTCTGAGATGTAATTACATGCCAAGTTTTGCAGTAAAATGACAACTCATTCTATGTGATTGATTTTTTTTTAAACTTTGAGTGTAGTATCATTATTTGTGGTATCTGTGTTTGTATAATAAACCTTTTGCACAAGGTATTCCTGCCAATAGGTATTAATCCCCTATCCTCATTCATGCACTTCACTAATACAAAGACCTTCATCTAATCATGCCTTGTTCTTGTTTTAAAGTGGACCTACTACACAATGCTTTTCAATTTTGTTTTAAAAATCAATACTCTTCCCCGAAAAGTTATTCTAAACGACCGCTCCTTTTCTATCAGCTCTTCTACATTACCAATACTATCTCTGCTGTAATTAGTCCAATAGGTATAAAAGAAAAAAAAGATCTGGTACCGTGTTAGCCAGTAGAGCAAAATGTCTTCAGATCCAATCCATAAGCCTGAAGAAGAACCCTGCGTTGGTTCGGAAGCTCGCTATTATTACATTATGTATTTTTGTTAGCCATTAAAAGGTATCATATCTGCAAGATTCCGTGGTTTCTCTTGCTGGGAACAATCACATTTTAGTCCAATAGGTGACACTGTTCAACTTAAGAGCCAACATCCCCAAACAGAGCCTTACAGTGAAAATCCTCCTTGTTTCCTGACCATTACCCAAGTCGTCCTGCTATAATGTGTAAGAGAGCCGTCCATTTGTGAAAAACATATACATTTATCACTATAAAGTTTTTCTTTTATAGTTTTGTAGTTGTGGTTGTTTGGCATTTGAGAAATGCTTTATGTTTCCATATTTTTCCCATAGACTATAGTGTAAAATCAAAATGTGAAACGCACTTTATGTCATGCTTTACTGTCATACAAAAAATAAAGTGTACAAACGTAAAGAAGGCAAAACCCAGCCAAAAGTATGCACTGTTTAATGATATCTGACCAGCTCTAGCCTACGGAAAAGTCAAGCAATGCGTTTGAATATTATTTATATTAACACGTATATGTATGATGGATGGCTAAAACGTGATGTGAACGCCCCGAAGATCACACTATTAGAGGTCTAAACCTTTAAGCCTATTTTTTCTGATTAAAAATGCATCCAATAATCCGAAAAATACAGAGTAGGTGTGTGTATATTATAACATAATGTATTTTGTAGGTCTCATCTTACCTTGTGATATAAAAGGCTGGTGGGTTTCCATCTTGACGTCCTCGTAGTGTATCTTGTATCTCTTCTTACCCTGTGATAGGGGAGGCTGGTGGTTCTCCATCATGACATTCTTGTACAGATCCTTGTGTCCTTCTAAATACTCCCACTCCTCCAGGGAGAAATAGACAGCGACATCCCGACACCTTATAGGAACCTGACAACACAATGATACAGTCATTACCCAGACTCCTCTAGTGCTGTTACTGTATAATTTCCCAGCATTCCCAGCAGTGTCACCTCTCCAGTCAGCAGCTCAGTGATCTTGTTGGTGAGTTCTAGGATCTTCTGCTCATGTATCGGTAAGTGAGGAGGAGCCTCTGTGATGGGGCTCTGGCTCCTGCTCCATCCTCCTGACTCATGGAGATCGCTGTTGGGAGTTGTACCATCACCCGATGTCTTCTTCACCATTGTGTAATCCTGTGTATGGAGAGAGACATGTAGAGAACTGAAGCCATTATTCCTCTGTCAATAAAAAGCGGGAGATTGTAATCATACTGCGCTGAGAGCATGGGGTGAGAAGTCTCCTTCCTGCCCGCCCCCTTGTTTGGAAGGAATTGATGCAGCATCCAGGATTGACATATGGCAGTGTCTTGGTTGATTGTGGAGGAGGCGTTGATTTTGCAGGGCTTTATTCATTGACATTGTATGTTGTAGGGAAAAGTTGTCACAGCAAGAGGGAATCATTTTAATTATGGGAGCTTCATCAAGCCCACGATAGCAGGACTTTATGAGGTCTTTCTCGCTAATTACGGACAAGTTTTGTCGAGTAGCAAAGCATGGAAAAGTTTGTTCACATTTAAGAGTTAATAAAGCTGTGGCCTACCCCACTAAAACCATAGATAAGTGTTGAGTCTTTTATTTAGTTTTAAGAGCGAGTAAGTTAGCTGTTAAAATTTGCAGACTTTAGTACTTTCAGTCCACTATACAGAGCAACATGCAAAAAGTTTTAATTAGTTAGGTAGCCTATCTACCATCACGAGAGGACGTGCAGTGGGGGAGCTCCGATTTGGTACCAGCACAATCTGGCGCCCTCGGGCCTTCTGCTGCACTCTACAGCGTTCTAAAACCCTCCACAGTCACCCCCCACATTAAGAGGCTCAAGAAGAGGGGCTTAGTAGCCCGATCGGACGACGCAAAGGCTTCCAGTCTACCACGGCCAAGCGCAACCAGCGAAGTCGCAGGCTAAATTTTCAGGGACACATTTTCATTGATAGAATATATAGGCTTCCATGTTCAAAATCAGTCTTCGAAAACCTGCATAGAAACATTATAACACCCATGGAAAATATGATGCAAGCAGCAAGGAAACTTAAGAATCTTAATCCAACTTTGAAAAGAGGCAAATGGTATTCACCAATTGACCAACAGCACTGACCACAACTCTGTATGGCAACTCAAAGGTGTTTCAGTCTGAATAAAAAAGAATCTCAAATATTCAAAAAAGATGAAAAGGCGGCATTTACTGATATTCAAAATTTATAGCAGCACTTTATTTAATATAAAAAAATAGCGGGTGCAAAAACAGAACACAGTGCACAAAAATAGGCGGCAGCTGTTTCGAGTCACAGGTCACTTTCTCAAGCTCTAAGAAATCCTAGGGAACTGGGGGTGTAATTAAATGCAACGGCCCAATTGTTGCCTATTTCTCCACACTTTCTGTAATTGAGCCTCTAGATCGTGCAAACCCGTAGGCTGTGGAAGTTGGTGTCCCATACATGTTCATTTGCAATAAACATGGCGACCAGGCAGGCCACCGGAATATGACAATGTTGTGGAGACATTCCTGTGACCCCCCTTGTGTGTACGGCCAAGCATTAGCCTGCTGGAAAATGCCTCTTGGAAGCCGCCATGAGAGGAACACATGTGGCTGCAGGATGAAAAATCTCTTTGATTGCATCATAAAGGC
Organism: Eleutherodactylus coqui; assembly: GCF_035609145.1. NCBI lineage: Eukaryota > Metazoa > Chordata > Amphibia > Anura > Eleutherodactylidae > Eleutherodactylus > Eleutherodactylus coqui. The sequence goes on from NC_089837.1 coordinate 41,191,893, forward strand.
TCGTCTAGTGGTCAACATGTTCTAAGCAAGCAGAAAAAGAGGTCCACTAAACACAGGTAGCTTCTGAGAGCCTTTTTATAGGCTGTGGTATCTTATCCGTGGTATCTGTGCTTGTATAATAAACCTTTTGCACAAGGGATTCCTGCCAATAGGTATTAATCCCCTATATCCTCATTCATGCACTTCACTCATACAAAGACCGTTCATCTAATGATGCCTTGTTATTATTATAAAGTGGACCTACTACACTATGCTTTTCAATTTTGTTTTAAAAATCAATACTCCTCCCCCCAAAAAATGATTCTAAATGACCGATCAGTTTCTATCAGCTCTTCTACATTACCAACACTATCGCTGCTGTAATTAGTCCAATAGGTGACACAGCTCAACTGAAGAGCCAACATCCACAAACAGAGCCTTACAGTGAAAATACTCCTCGTCTCCTGACCATTACGCAATGTACGCAAATTAAGGAACCAGTGAGCAGCAACGAGAGCGTTTTCAATAAAAGTGCATCCGCCTGATGCCTCTTTATTTACTCCACAGCACACAGACAACGTTTCAACCCACGCAAGAAAGACCCCTGCGTGGGTTGAAACGTTGTCTGGTTCCTTTCTTTTCAGTGAAGCTGTGCAACACATTGTGACCTCCCACTGAAGTGGTAAAGCGTGGTAGTGCTGCTGGGACTTCTCTTTATGCATATCTATGACTGACCATTACCCAAGTCGTCCTGCTAGAGTGTAAGAGAGCCGTCCATTTGTGACTTACACTGTAAAGGATTCGTTTCATAATTAAGCAGCTTTTCACATCCCGTTTTTAATCTATTATTTTGTATATATGTCAAATGTACTTGAAAAATGTATATATATTTCTCACTATAAAGTCTTTCTTTTAAAGTTCTGTAGTTGTAGTACTTTGACATTTTAGAAATGCTTTATGTTTCCATACATTTCCTATAGACTATAGTGTAAAGTGTTAAGCATACATTTCTTCATGGGACACAAAAGTACTTTATGCTATGCTTTAGGCCTCCTGCACACGGGCGGAAATTCCTGCAGAATTTCCGCCCGTGCCCGCCTGCATGGGATTGCATTACAATACGCAATCCTATGCAGATGGCCTCGCAGAGGCTCGCACAGAAATGTCACTCCCAGTGCACCGCCGCCGCTCTGCGCGTGACCTGGCTGGGCGGCAGCTGGCACATCAGAGTTGGAGCCGCGGGAGCAGGCGAGAGCCGCACTGGTTCCTGCAGGGACGCGGGTCGGATCCTGCTGCGAGAATTCCGACCCGGCCGTCTGCAGGCGACCTTACTGTCCCACAAAAAAATAAACTGTACAAACGTAAAGAAGGCAAAACACATAGTTGCCTAGTAACCAGTAAATAATTAAAACAAACTGTTAAAATCGTTAAAAACATACAATTCATTTGTCATTTAAACACAATCCTCCCAAAGCACTTGTTCCGTTAAATTCGCTTTTCACTGCAGCAATAACTGAAGCCTATCTCCTCCATCGTCTGGACAGTCGAGTCGTTCGAGAACTGCAAACCTTAAAACTTTCCCATTACCTCCTTGCTCCTTTCTCACATGTTGGATCAGCTTTGTAGCTCCCACTCCAGTTGCTATAGATCTCACGTGTTCAGCAATACGTTTGTATAGACATCTTGTAGTTTTCCCTATGTAAAATAGACCGCAGGGACAGAAGATGACAAACTACAAAAGAGGACTTGCAGTTTAAGAGCTGCTTCACCCAGCTGGTCACTCCACCCATTCTAATGACTTTCAACTGAGCGTTCTGTTCACACTGCATACAGGAACCGCATCTAAAGTTTCCGCTGGGGGCCATCCGTTCTAACCAGTATTGGGATTTTTCTTTATATCTACCTTTTACTTATTGATTTTACATTTGGTACTACGTCTAAATGAAATGACTGGTTTCCTACTATTTTTTTGCTCCTGACTGAACACAGATCTTTCTGACAAACTTGAGTCGGAATCAGTTGTCCAATGATCCTTTCTTTACCGGTTCATTCCTCTTTCTTAAAAGCCTTCTTATTATTTTTCCATTGAACATGTTTCCCTCTTTCACAATCTTGTTTGTCTCTCAGGGATTTATCTCTTTTTCTTTCTTTTACATCTGCTTGAATGGTAATAAGGCGTTTCTCCAAAGTTGTCAGGAAGGTCATGAATTGGTCTTCAGTTAAACGGTTTTTCAGCTCTTGTTTAGCGTCAGACAGTTGTGCCACTACAGACTCGTATTCAGACTTCGAATGCGTTAGTTTCAGTGAGTGCTCCATGTGAATTTTAGGCCATTCATCTAGGAATTCATTATCATCTTGGAACGGAGACACCTCTTTATACACTCTAAAAACCTCTTGGTACGCGGTTGGACGCATTATATGACTGCAGTTAACCGTCCAAACCAACTGGATTTCTTCCTCTGCTCGGGATTGTATGTGATATTCAAGACTTAGTGCTTAGATTTTTTTAAGTCAATTTGTGAATAGTTAAAAAAAAATGCAACTGCGTCCTTTCTACCTGCATTGAAAGAAACAGCTGCTGCCTATTTTTTGTGCACCGTGACCTGTTTTTGCACCTGCTATTGTTTGATATGAAATCAAGTGCTGCTATAAATTTTGAATTCCAAGGAGTGCCGCCTTTTCATCTTTTCTTTTTGAATATTTGAGAAACTTAAAAATCTATAGGAATTAATAATTGATAAAATACATAGGCTTCCACATTAAAAATCAGTCTACGAAGACCTGCCTAGAGACATTATAGCATGTATTTTTTCACATTACGGAAAATATGATGCAAGCAGCAAGGAAACTTAAGAATCTACCACATCCGTACAAAAGAATCCAACTATTCGTGGACCTCTCCCAAACTACAATGCTCACCAGGAAAAGATTTACCCCATTTACTTCCACACTAAGGGAAAATAACATCCCATACAAATAGGGATTACCAACAAAACTTATAATAGTTGGGGAAGGAACCCCATATATAATTCTCAAGGGAGAAGGAGGCCAAAAAATATTATCAAAACGGGGTATACATATCCCCTTGTGGAATGAAGGCTCTTGTCTACCTCAAGATTGGTCCAAGTACCCCCTCCTAAAACAGAGAAGGATCGCCCTAATAGAAGGCACCCAGCATGCAACCTAAACCTAATTCAGGGGTTTCCTAGGGGCTTTCACTTTTTGCCATTATACAACTAAAGCCAGTACTGCAGAATTGTAAGCAGTGGAGCGGCTGGCAATATACAGTATGAATACCCTGTCGGACGTCTTCTGACATCGGAGCTGTACAGGCTTCAATCAGGATGTCGAGAAAGATGTCTGACAGTGGATTGGAAAAAGGTTAATGTATTTTAACATAACTTTGTTTAGCTTGTTCAATAATGCAATAAGGATAAGGCTACATGGTGACTTTAGCCGAGACACATAGCGCTTGGTCTAACACTGAAATATTGCTCTACGGCATTGCAAATCTGGTCCCAATGTGGCTTACGAGTTGTTGTGACCGGACAAATGTAAGAAATCCAGTAGGGTTGGATTTCTTGGGATCATCGTTCATGGAAACCTTTATTGACCTTTTTCACTTTTATTAATGTACAAGGTCACAAAGCTATAATGTAAGATTTGGTCATTTTGACCTGTTTAAGTCGTTGTGTAACCCGAGCCATAAGAACTGAGAAATACAGAAAAGTTTACCTCTCCGGTCAGCAGGTAGATGATCTCTAAGGTGAAGTTCAGTATCTTCTTGGTAATCTCATTGCTGGTCTTCTTTATCCTCGGTGGGTCATTCATGAGGACCATTTTGGATGAGGACATGAGAGAACTGGAGGGTTTTAGTACTGCCGGCCCTTTATGAGAGAAAGAGAGACTCTAAATCATATGGGGGACATCATCATGTGTGATATACAGAACCCCCTTGTAGAGCATTCAGAGAAACTGGTCTTTCGGAGCCGTCACCACATTACAGGGGGATTCCAGTTCGATGCTTGGAACAACCTTCCAGCAAGTGCGGTTGGAAAATCATCAATACATGAATTCATGGAATAAGCAGAGATCTATACTGAGGGTGCTTTCGAGCAGGCAAGAAGATTGCGTGAGATTTCTGCGTTGTGAGATGCAGAAATATCGCACAAATATGAACCACATTTTTTTGAATGGGGTTATATATATGAGTGTTTTTTTCCTGCATCACAAAAAATATGTAGTAATTACAGATGAGCGAGCACGCTCTTTTTGAGTAACTGAGCGAGCAACATGTGGGGATGGGGGGAGTGGAGGGTGGATTTCTCTCCCCCCCCCCCCCCCCCCGCTCCCTGCCCCCCTGCATGGTGCTCAGACGAGTAATCAGTTACTCGAAAAGACGGATGCTCACTCGAGCTTCAGCCTTAAACAAGTGTGCTCGCTCATCTCTAGTAGGAATGTTCCTGGGTTCCCCCATTCCCTCCAGCATTGATCTTCTCCCTGTATTCTTCAGAATACCGCTGTGTAATGATTTTTGTATAGGTTTCAAGGATCCCTGCTCCCTTTGTCGCCCGTGATGCTAATTTGAGTGCTCCTTCTCAAATTTTCATGTGAAAGACCTTTCCCAGTTCCCTCTCCCAGTCTATTAGGTGCATTTTCTTGTGAACTTCATAATTGCCTGTAAAGTAATCATAGATATTTCTGATGTACGATTTGTTAGTTGGGTCGTCTTTCTGCAAGAACTGGGAATTTTCACTTTGGGTATATTTGACGATTTCAAGAAGGAGTGGATGTGAAAGTAGTGTAATCTTTCTCCATCTTGAAGACCAAATTCCGCTAGTAACTCTTGAAAGGGATAAATTTTTTCTCCTTCTAGTATGTCATAAACATGTGTAATCTCTTTCATTTTCCATATGTTTGTTGACAGATCGCTAATAAAGTATTCCCACACCTCTATTGGTAATTTAGTTTCTCACATTTAGGATGCAATACCCTGGCTCTTAATAAATGGTCGCTGAGCTTCCAATGAGGTCCACATGATCAACGGAAAATTTGGATTATCAATTTTTAATGTTTGACCTTCCTGGAAGAAGGATAGAGAAGTCACCCGCAATAACGCTCCTAGGGGTTTAGGGCCCACTATTGCTCCCTCAATTCCCCTCCAGTCTACAGCTTTTGCTGCTGCTAACCATTGGTTGGTTTGGTTGATGATAGATGTTTTGCAATATGCTTCCAGCTTGGGTATTCCCACCCCTCCTTTGCCCAGTCTTAGTAATAATATATTTGCTGCCACTCTGGGTTTTTTGCCCTCCCAAACAAAGTTTAAAATTTGACTTTGAAGTTTATTGAGAATCCTTTTTGGGACGGGGATTGACAAGGATCCGAAAACATAAAGGACCTTAGTTAACGTTATCATTTTATAGATCGAGATCCTACTTAGCCAAGTTTATTGAGAATCCTTTTTGGGACGGGGATTGACAAGGATCTGAAAACATAAAGAAGAACCTTAGTTAACGTTATCATTTTATAGATCAAGATCCTACTTAGCCAAGATAGGCTGTGCGTTTTATGAGCATTAATTTCTTGTTGCATGGTTTCTAGTAAAGGGTTAAAGTTTTTTCAATCAGTAGTTTAAAGGAGTATGTTAGAGTAACATATGGGATCCTGTCAATTTGCCAACTAAAAGGGAATTATTTTTGTATCGCCATTTTTAGGTCTGGAGGGACATTAGCTCCTAAAATCTGGGACATGTTTGTGTTTAGCTTGTAATAGAAGATTTTCCCATATTCTTTTATAATCTGATGGGCATCACAGAGCAACACTAAGGGATTTATTAGTGTAAGTATAATGTTGTCGACAAAGAGGCCTAATGTGTGATGCCGAAGGCCTGCATTGATCCTCTTGTCTCTGTATCGTTATGTAGCGCCTCAGCCAATAGTTCAATGGCTATTGTGAATATTAATGGAGATAGCAGGCAACCTTGTCTCCAGCCATTGGTAAATCCAAAAGGCCACGACAAGGTACCGTCTACCAAAAACCTTGCGGTTGGATTGGTGTACAAAATTTTAATCAATTTCATTGAATTTTCACGTAGGCCAAATTTCTCTAGGGTTGCAAATGCATATACCTAGTGAACACTATCAAAGGTCTTTTCGATGTCCAATGCTAATAAAATGGTAGGGATTTGGGTGGGTCTCGCACAGTACAGGAGAATTATAATTCTCCTGGTGCCGTCTGAGGCCTGTCTGCCTTTGGTAAAGCCTACTTGGTTTGAGTGAATTATGCTGGCTAAAATATTTAGGAGACTTTTGGCTGTTACTTTTGCATATATTCTCGCGTCTGAATTTAGCAAAGATATTGGGTGAAAATTTTCTGTGAAGTTTGGTTCTCTGCCTGGTTTTGGTAAGGTTATTATTATAGATGAGCGAGTATACTCGCTAAGGGCAATTGCTCGAGCGAGCATTGCCTTTAGCGAGTATCTCCCCCGCTCGAGACGGAAGGCTCGGGTGCCGGCGGCGGGCACGGAGCTGCGGGGGAGAGCGGGGCGGAACGGAGGGGAGATCTCTCTCTCCCCCCCGCTCCCTCCTGCTGACAGCCGGCATCCGAACCTTCTGTCTCAAGCGGGGGAGATACTCGCTAAAGGCAATGCTCGCTCGAGCAATTGCCTTTAGCGAGTATACTCGCTCATCTCTAGTTATTATTGTAGCCTAAAAATTGGCAACGAATGTCAAGGGGTATTTTATATGAGACATTTTAGGAGGTGCAGAAGCTACAAAATGTGTTTCTTGGAAACAAACCACATCAGCCCTAGACCTCGGCGACTCTTTCCATGCGGCCCTCCTTCTAAATGGGGAATTTAGACCATTCACATTAAAAGAAAGCACATTTACAGTGATTGGAATATATTCATGTTAAGCTAACAACAAGGAGCATCTAGTGAGAACATAGACTTATAAAATTTAACTAAACAATTAACATAAGACTTGACAGTTGTAAAATTGACAATTTACCCAGGATCCAGCCCATTCACTGACAGGAGAACCCAAACAGGAGCTCGGACACCCCTGGGGCAAATACGCAGGACCCCAGCCCACATAGAAAGATTACGATCATGGCAGGTCTAAGTCTGCAATCTATAGCAACCAATCACAGCTCAGCTTACATTTTACCTCAGCAGTATAAAAAATTAAATCTAAGCTGTGATTAGTGGCTGTGCCAAAAACCACTCATGCAAAATTTCACTCAAATCAGACCAGAACTGTGGATTTGTATGACACAAACAAACAGACTGCAAGGTTGTTGTTCGTGTCTGCCGCTCTCATGCGGTTGCTGGCAGCTTCAAGCGTCCCTCTGCTCTCCCTGTCTGCTTTCGTCCAGCACTGAGAAGGATACCAGTTCTTCTGGCTCTTAGCTCACCTGTGTGGTTAATTAGGCATTACTCCTCTATTTAAGCTGAGCTGTTGCACTTCTCCTTTGCCTCAGAATTGGTGTGTCTAAGGTTCCCTGTCCACGGCCGTTGCGGAATATCGCCAGTGATATTCCGCCGAAGGGGATGAGGGGGGATGACAGATAGGCTCACCGCGGAGAATTGTGGCAAATCGCGGCATGAATCGCTATGATTCTCCGCTTGTGGAAGCCACACGGCTGCGCTTCCATAGCAACGCTATGGAAAGCTTCCCACAGCGTGATCTGCCGGCGATTTATTTTTGGCGGATTCACGCCCGTGGACATGCAGCCTTAGGTTCTGACACTCTGCTTTCTTTGGTCACCTACTTCTGTTTGAGTTCTGTTCGTTATGTCTCAGTTCTGCCCCTCTCTCTTGAGTTCTGTGTTTGCAGCCTGAGTTCTGTGTGATCTGTGTCTTGTCAGCCTCCCCGTGTTGGGTTTATTTCAGGCCTTCTGTTCTGTCTGAGGCTTCTTGCTTATCCATTCTGTCTGTACAATAGTTTTTTGTCAGTTCCCATTTCTGTTCATGGTCCCTTGCTCTGTCCTGCATATTCATGCTCCTCTGTCTGCTGCCAGTCCCTTGCTACTCCATCAGTGATAGTCAGACGTGAAGTTCCAGTGCAGGTCGATCGCCCTGCTTGCAGGTAGGTATCCTGGGGTTAGTTGTCTCATTGGTGTAGGAACCACGAGACAATAAGGACCCTTGCAATGGGCTCGCAGCTTAAGTGACTTGGTCAATCCACAAGCTAATTCCTTGTACTTAGAGCAATTCCATTTGTTCGTGCGAGTGTGCTGGTGAGTGTTTTGGCTGCCTGTCTTGCTTTTGTCTGTCCACTAGTGTGTATCTGTCGCTCTGTTCTGAGTTCTGTTTGTATTACTGAATTTGAGTTCGTCCCTTTTCATGGCAACAGTCCCTCTACCTGAGGAGTCAGCTGCCAACCACACCAGGTCCTGTCTAGGCTTGGTTGGTTGGTCTGGTGGATCCACAATCCATAATCCGTAACACAAATTTTGCATTTTATATATAAGATTGTGATTGGGAAGGTGTCTGCGCACCGCAAAGCCCTCATTAGACCTGCGGGAAGGTGTCTGCGCACCGCAAAGCCCTCATTAGACCTGCGGGAAGGTGTCTGCGCACCGCAAAGCCCTCATTAGACCTGCGGGAAGGTGTCTGCGCACCGCAAAGCCCTCATTAGACCTGCGGGAAGGTGTCTGCGCACCGCAAAGCCCTCATTAGACCTGCGGGAAGGTGTCTGCGCACCGCAAAGCCCTCATTAGACCTGCGGGAAGGTGTCTGCGCACCGCAAAGCCCTCATTAGACCTGCGGGAAGGTGTCTGCGCACCGCAAAGCCCTCATTAGACCTGCGGGAAGGTGTCTGCGCACCGCAAAGCCCTCATTAGACCTGCGGGAAGGTGTCTGCGCACCGCAAAGCCCTCATTAGACCTGCGGGAAGGTGTCTGCGCACCGCAAAGCCCTCATTAGACCTGCGGGAAGGTGTCTGCGCACCGCAAAGCCCTCATTAGACCTGCGGGAAGGTGTCTGCGCACCGCAAAGCCCTCATTAGACCTGCGGGAAGGTGTCTGCACACCGCAAAGCCCTCATTAGACCTGCGGGAAGGTGTCTGCGCACCGCAAAGCCCTCATTAGACCTGCGGGAAGGTGTCTGCGCACCCCAAAGCCCTCATTAGACCTGCGGGAAGGTGTCTGCGCACCGCAAAGCCCTCATTAGACCTGCGGGAAGGTGTCTGCGCACCGCAAAGCCCTCATTAGACCTGCGGGAAGGTGTCTGCGCACCGCAAAGCCCTCATTAGACCTGCGGGAAGGTGTCTGCGCACCGCAAAGCCCTCATTAGACCTGCGGGAAGGTGTCTGCGCGCCACAAGCCCTCATTAGACCTGCGGGAAGATGTCTGCGCGCCACAAGCCTTCATTAGACCTGCGGGAAGGTGTCTGCGCACCACAAGCCCTCATTAGACCTGCGGGAAGGTGTCTACGCGCCACAAGCCCTCATTAGACCTGCGGGAAGGTGTCTGCGCGCCACAAGCCCTCATTAGACCTGCGGGAAGGTGTCTGCGCACCGCAAAGCCCTCATTAGACCTGCGGGAAGGTGTCTGCGCACCGCAAAGCCCTCATTAGACCTGCGGGAAGGTGTCTGCGCACCGCAAAGCCCTCATTAGACCTGCGGGAAGGTGTCTGCGCACCGCAAAGCCCTCATTAGACCTGCGGGAAGGTGTCTGCGCACCGCAAAGCCCTCATTAGACCTGCGGGAAGGTGTCTGCGCACCGCAAAGCCCTCATTAGACCTGCGGGAAGGTGTCTGCGCACCGCAAAGCCCTCATTAGACCTGCGGGAAGGTGTCTGCGCACCGCAAAGCCCTCATTAGACCTGCGGGAAGGTGTCTGCGCACCGCAAAGCCCTCATTAGACCTGCGGGAAGGTGTCTGCGCACCGCAAAGCCCTCATTAGACCTGCGGGAAGGTGTCTGCGCACCGCAAATCCCTCATTAGACCTGCGGGAAGGTGTCTGCGCACCGCAAAGCCCTCATTAGACCTGCGGGAAGGTGTCTGCGCGCCACAAGCCCTCATTAGACCTGCGGGAAGGTGTCTGCGCGCCACAAGCCCTCATTAGACCTGCGGGAAGGTGTCTGCGCGCCACAAGCCCTCATTAGACCTGCGGGAAGGTGTCTGCGTGCCACAAGCCCTCATTAGACCTGCGGGAAGGTGTCTGCGCGCCACAAGCCCACATTAGACCTGCGGGAAGGTGTCTGCGCGCCACAAGCCCTCATTAGACCTGCGGGAAGGTGTCTGCGCGCCACAAGCCCTCATTAGACCTGCGGGAAGGTGTCTGCGCTCCACAAGCCCTTATTATACCTGCAGGAAGGTGTCTGCGCACCACAAGCCCTCATTACACCTGCGGGAAGGTGTCTGCGCGCCACAAGCCCTCATTACACCTGCGGGAAGGTGTCTGCGCGCCACAAGCCCTCATTAGACCTGCGGGAAGGTGTCTGCGCACCACAAGCCCTCATTAGACCTGCGGGAAGGTGTCTGCGCGCCACAAGCCCTCATTACACCTGCGGGAAGGTGTCTGCGCGCCACAAGCCCTCATTAGACCTGCGAGAAGGTGTCTGCGCGCCACAAGCCCTCATTAGACCTGCGAGAAGGTGTCTGCGCGCCACAAGCCCTCATTAGACCTGCGAGAAGGTGTCTGCGCGCCACAAGCCCTCATTAGACCTGCGGGAAGGTGTCTGCGCGCCACAAGCCCTCATTAGACCTGCGGGAAGGTGTCTGCGCGCCACAAGCCCTCATTAGACCTGCGGGAAGGTGTCTGCGCGCCACAAGCCCTCATTAGACCTGCGAGAAGGTGTCTGTGCGCCACAAGCCCTCATTAGACCTGCGGGAAGGTGTCTGCGCGCCACAAGCCCTCATTAGACCTGCGAGAAGGTGTCTGCGCGCCACAAGCCCTCATTAGACCTGCGGGAAGGTGTCTGCGCGCCACAAGCCCTCATTAGACCTGCGGAAGGTGTCTGCGCACCACAAGCCCTCATTAGACCTGCGGGAAGGTGTCTGCGCGCCAAAAGCTCTTATTAGACCTTTGGGAAGGTGTCTGCGCGCCACAAGCCCTCATTAGACCTGCGGGACGGTGTCTACACGCCACAAGCCCTCATTAGACCTGCAGGAAGGGGCCTGCGCACCACAAGCCCTTATTATACCTGCAGGAAGGTGTCTGCGCACACCACAAGCCCTTATTATACCTGCAGGAAGGTCTCTGCGCACACCACAAGCCCTTATTATACCCGCAGGAAGGTGTCTGTGCACCACAAGCCCTTATTATACCCGCAGAAAGGTGTCTGCGTGCCACAAGCCCTCATTAGACCCACGGGAAGGTGTCTGCGCGCCACAAGCCCTCATTAGACCTGCGGGAAGGTGTCTGCGCGCCACAAGCCCTCATTACACCTGCGGGAAGGTGTCTGCGCACCACGAGCCCTTATTATACCTGCGGGAAGGTGTCTGCGCACCACAAAGCCCTCATTACACCTGCGGGAAGGTGTCTGCGCACCACGAGCCCTTATTATACGTGCGGGAAGGTGTCTGCGCACCACAAGCCCTTATTATACCTGCGGGAAGGGGTCTGCGTGCCACAAGCCCTTATTACACCTGCAGGAAGGTGTCTGCGCACCACAAGCCCTTATTATACCTGCAGGAAGGTGTCTGCGCACACCACAAGCCCTTATTATACCTGCAGGAAGGTCTCTGCGCACACCACAAGCCCTTATTATACCCGCAGGAAGGTGTCTGTGCACCACAAGCCCTTATTATACCCGCAGAAAGGTGTCTGCGTGGCACAAGCCCTCATTAGACCCACGGGAAGGTGTCTGCGCGCCACAAGCCCTCATTAGACCTGCGGGAAGGTGTCTGCGCACCACGAGCCCTTATTATACCTGCGGGAAGGTGTCTGCGCACCACGAGCCCTCATTACACCTGCGGGAAGGTGTCTGCGCACCACGAGCCCTTATTATACGTGCGGGAAGGTGTCTGCGCACCACAAGCCCTTATTATACCTGCGGGAAGGGGTCTGCGTGCCACAAGCCCTTATTACACCTGCAGGAAGGTGTCTGCGCACCACAAGCCCTTATTATACCTGCAGGAAGGTGTCTGCGCACACCACAAGCCCTTATTATACCTGCAGGAAGGTCTCTGCGCACACCACAAGCCCTTATTATACCCGCAGGAAGGTGTCTGCACACCACAAGCCCTCATTAGACCCACGGGAAGGTGTCTGCGCGCCACAAGCCCTCATTAGACCTGCGGGAAGGTGTCTGCGCGCCACAAGCCCTCATTACACCTGCGGGAAGGTGTCTGCGCACCACGAGCCCTTATTATACCTGCGGGAAGGGGTCTGCGCACCACAAGCCCTCATTACACCTGCGGGAAGGTGTCTGCGCGCCACAAGCCCTCATTACACCTGCGGGAAGGTGTCTGCGCACCACGAGCCCTTATTATACCTGCGGGAAGGTGTCTGCGCACCACGAGCCCTTATTATACCTGCGGGAAGGTGTCTGCGCACCACAAGCCCTTATTATACCTGCAGGAAGGTGTCTGCACACCACAAGCCCTTATTATACCTGCAGGAAGGTGTCTGCACACCACAAGCCCTTATTATACCTGCAGAAAGGTGTCTGCGCGCCACAAGCCCTCATTAGACCTGCAGGAAGGTGTCTGCGCACCACAAGCCCTTATTATACCTGCAGGAAGGTGTCTGCGCACTACAAGCCCTTATTATACCTGCAGGAAGGTGTCTGCGCACCACAAGCCCTTATTATACCTGCAGGAAGGTGTCTGCGCACCACAAGCCCTTATTATACCTGCAGGAAGGTGTCTGCACACCACAAGCCCTTATTATAGCTGCAGGAAGGTGTCTGCGCACCACAAGCCCTTATTATACCTGCAGGAAGGTGCCTGCGCACCACAAGCCCTTATTATACCTGCAGGAAGGTGTCTGCGCACCACAAGCCCATATTATACCTGCAGGAAGGGGTCTGCGCACCACAAGCCCTTATTATACCTGCAGGAAGGTGTCTGCGCACCACAAGCCCTTATTATACCTGCAGGAAGGTGTCTGCGCACCACAAGCCCTCATTATACCCGCAGGAAGGTGTCTGTGCACCACAAGCCCTTATTATACCTGCAGGAAGGTCTCTGCGCACCACAAGCCCATATTATACCTGCAGGAAGGTGTCTGCGCACCACAAGCCCTTATTATACCAGCAGGAAGGTGTCTGCGCACCACAAGTCCTTATTATACCTGCAGGAAGGTGTCTGTGCACCACAAGACCTTCTACTTACTGCAATTACTGAAACTGCAGCAAAATACCCAACAAAACTGCACAAAAACAGCTTAACATAAACCTACCTGAATCCTTGAGTGTCACAGGAAGTTTTTATACTTTTTTCCCCTTAATTTGGTTTAAATCTCACTAAAATAATGTAGCAACCGTCAGGTGTGAATGTAGCGGATATTAGTGTGCTGTATTTGTGTATATTTATATATATACTCTGGCTGATAACAAACAACAGCATGGACCAGGACCTGCTACACTGCGATAGGTGAAGGACCTGTGATGATGTCACCATCATGTGATCAGTATATAAGGAGGCGGAGCTCAGCATTGGGGAGGAAAAGTAGTGGCTGAAGGACCTGTGATGATGTCACCATCATGTGATCAGTATATAAGGAGGCGGAGCTCAGCAGTGAGGAGGAGAAGTGGCAGCTGAAGGTCTTGTGATGACGGTGATGTGACGGGACTTTATATATAGCGGCTATTGGTCTTCTCTGCTGATGTCCGTATGGTCTGCTGGTTTGGGATCTTGGGCAGTTGCAGTCTTCTAGCCTCCTAATGCACACTTTGCACTGCTTTCTGATTGGCCAGCACTGATTATGTAAGCAGTGCTGGCCAATCAGAGAGCAGGTATAGTGCATTGGTAGTTTAGCACTACTAATACACGAAGATTGCATTGGTCATCTTGGATGGCTGAAAACAAGACCCGGAACCAGCGGATTACAGGGACATCGGCACAGAAGACCAGCAGCAGGTAGTATTGCAGTGACCAAGGCGCAGGGCCCACAGTTGATTAGATGGTGGGGTATCTGAAAGGGATGTCACTATGGCACTACCATCTCCTCCCTAGAGGGATGTGTGCAAGCCTTTGCCGAGGCGCTGGCAGGCCTTTCCAGGCAATGCTCATGGTGCGGTTACCTGTATAATTCTCTGCGTGGAAACTTCAGTATACGTCACGGGTGACGCCACTGTTCAATCCACTGTGGTGAACTCTGACAATGGTGCAATAAATAGTCCACACACAGGACTGTACTTTAAATAGACTAAACTGGGAACGGTCGGTGAAGTCTCTCTTTACTGTAATATCCAGCAGGCATAATACACAGCAGTTCTTACAATGGAGGACTGGCTCTGGAACAACTGTTACTTGTGAAGTGGCAGGGAGGCAACTCGGTACATCTTGATATGTACAGTCCTCGCTATCTGTAACATCACTCTCTATGACGACTTCTCTCACTCACCCTACCAGCCAACACTCACAGTTTAGATGTCCATTAGGGCAGTCTCTCAATCCTTCCATGATGACTTGCAAATTGTAGACCAACTGGAGGTAAGACGAGGTATTCTCCATATTCAGGTAGAAGGGATACCTCTCAACTTCCTCCATCTTAGAAAGGCCTAGGTGGGACTCTCTCCTTACTGTCGCACTTCTTTCAGATGGATTATATAATCCACAGGGAGACATGCAGGCTCACTCAGAGACTGTCTGGTGGACTGATTGCTGGGTTCTCTGATCACCCAATCATCATATCTATCTCTTTTGACTCTCCAGACCAAAAAAACCTATTTGCACACCTTGCAAACACATATATGTTCCATGCTCATGTGACAACATTTGATACACACAAACTGTTACATTTTCCTGACATACCTAGATATTAACCTCTTGCACGCTGCAGCTGTGCAATACACATAAATCACTGACAAGACATGACATTTATGGACATTTATGGAGGGGCCAGATATGTATACTTCAGGCTACTACAGTATTACTGCGTCTTTCGGTCTCAGGACAAGATTTTGTCCCAAAACTAGAGGGTTGCTTTAACTTTTTTTAACAATGTCCCCCAAAGTAGGTTATTTACTATATTTTCTTTATCTCCAAATGCTGCAATTAAAAACTTGTTTGAACGCTGAGGTCTATGTTTGACTGCAGCAGCCGCAGACGTCCTGAAAACAGGCAGACAACAGCCTCTAAACACAGACCCAGCCAAGCCAAGAATGGAATCTGGAGAGCGACTTTCTGGCCTCCTGCTCCAGCAAACCATTGCCTTACTTCCGCTACATTGATGACATCATAGTCATCTTGACCAACACCAAACAAGAACTAATAAAATTCCATGACAGATTTAATGCATTCCACCCCACCATAAAACAGACATTAAAGGGGTTGTCCCGAGGCAGCAAGTGGGTCTATACACTTCTGTATGGCCATAATAATGCACTTTGTAATATACATTGTGCATTAATTATGAGCCATACAGAAGTTATAAAAAGTTTTTTACTTACCTGCTCCGTTGCTAGCGTCCTCGTCTCCATGGTGCCGACTAATTTTTGGCCTCCGATGGCCAAATTAGCCGCGCTTGCGCAGTCCGGGTCTTCAGCAGTCTTCTATGGAGCCGCTCGTGCCAGAGAGCGGCTCCGTGTAGCTCCGCCCCGTCACGTGCCGATTCCAGCCAATCAGGAGGCTGGAATCGGCAGTGGACCGCACAGAAGAGCTGCGGTCCACGAAGACAGAGGATCCCGGCGGCCATCTTCAGCAGGTGAGTATGAAGACGCCGGACCGCCGGGATTCAGGTAAGTGCTGTGCGGGTGGTTTTTTTAACCCCTGCATCGGGGTTGTCTCGCGCCGAACGGGGGGGGGGGGGGTTTAAAAAAAAAAAAAACCCGTTTCGGCGCGGGACATCTCCTTTAAGCTACTCGTATACAGAAATCAACTTTTTGGACACCACCACCAACTTAATACAGACATCCCTGTACAAAAAAACGATTGATCGGCCCACATACCTCAGATGGGACAGTTCTCATCCCAAGCATATCAAAAAGTCCATTGTCTACAGCCAGGCCATCAGATACAACCATATTTAAAATCAGGGCTTCTTCAATTGATGACTAAATCACGAGAGCCACCAGGATGCCCAGAAATCAACTACTCCAATACACAGAGAAGGAAGGAAAAAATCATGTATCTCTAGTATTGACCTACAATTCACAGCTAGGGGTACTGTCACATCACAGTCAGCACATGCTCAAAGTATTTGCCAGCACACCTTTGTTTCTGTGGGTTCTATCCTGACTAGTTAGGTTTATCATCTCCTGTGCTTACTAGTCCAGGTTAATTAGTCTTGCAACTGTCAATGAGGTGTGGCTGGTGATTGACATTTCTGTTAGCCAATCAGTTTCTACCTCTTTCCTATATAATACATATCTTCTTGGCTGGGAGTTGCCAATTATTTTCAGGGTTCCTGAGCAGTCAGCCTGCTCAGAGCTCCTGTGTGTCTGGCTCCTGTGCTGGGGTTTGTTCCCTGTTTTGTATCTGTTGTTTGCCTGGTATTCAACTGTTTGTGTCTTTCAGTTATTGTCTGTCTCTGCCTTGTTCCTTGGTTACCGGCACTGTGGTTCCCCTCGGAATGCTGTCCTGTCCTCGTGCAAGAAATTGGGGTCGTCCTTTTCGGATGAGTGCTCCACTGCGAGGTGGGCTTAGTCTGAGGGATTCTGAGTGTCCTGCTCTGTCCATTACCTCTCTTCTCTGTCCGGCCTGCGTCTAGCCACTTGTATTAGACAGTTTTCATGTCCATTCTGGCTGTCCTCGTACCAGGTTCCTGTTTGCAGTCCAGGACGAACGTAACAGGTACTAAGGAAAACTGCAAAGAAACTCCACCATACCCTACACAAGGATGATCATCCGATAACCATATTCCCAGACCTTCACCTTCTGTGTTATAGGCAACCTCTAAATTTGAGGAACTTTATAATCAGGAGTGCATTGCCTTTTGACACACAAAAAGGAACTAATCCCTGCAATGTAAGGAGCTGTAAGACCTGCAAACCTGTACGGACCACGGACAAGATACAAATCCCCAACATACAGCAGAACTATAAGATTCTAGGGACATTCACATGTTCTTTGTCTGATGTTGTGTATCTTATCCTGTGCAGTATATGTCCTGTTGGGGGCCTTTATCCATAGCACAGATCTCTCTCTCTCTCTCTGTCTCTCTCTCTGTCTCTGTCTCTCTCTGTCTCTCTCTCTCTTTCTCCTGCAGAGAACAATCACATTTTGCTCTACAAGCTAACAAGGCAACAAACTTTTTTCATTTTACAAGAATGGAACTGTGGCTGCAGGGAGCCAGGAAACATGAATATAGTCCCTTTGAGCCATGGGCAGATGGATTAAAAAAAAAAACTTGGATAGCCATTTGAAGCAATAACATGTAAGAGGTTAGCTTTGACAGTGCTCCCCTTGCACATACAATGGCTTATTGACCATCTGATATGCGTGCAATGGCCGTGTAGCTAAGCCCTGCCCCTTCTAGTCCGGGACCTGGCCAGGAGAGTTGGAAGAGCAGGGACTGGCTGATTGCCTAGTTTGTGTGGCACATGCCTGTGCTGTGTACAGATCCCACTCCACTGGCCAGAGACAGGGCACATAAGTGAGGCTAGTCCTTAGTTCGGTGCGCACACCATGTGACTTTAAGTTATGTGCAGATTATTATCGTTCACTTTCGCTCATTTGACTGATTTTTTTCTAAACAATATCACTGATAAACAAAGGTTTTGCTACTGGGACATGTTATTTACATGAAATAGAGTACGCTGAATCTGAATATAAAGTCAAAATTCACCTCATATGTCTAGATTTTAAGCCATCCCCCCTTTCACTAGGTATGCAATGCTAACTCCAACTGCCTAGTTTATGCAACCTAAGTTGCCTCTCTCAGCTGTATCCTTGTTGTATCCTAAGTTGTATGATAAAATCACTATTACCATCATAGCCACGCGAGTGAGCTGTATGAAGTATGAGCTGGATCAAGTGTTTCACACAGTTATAAAGGGCAGTTGGACAGAGCAGGAGACAGGTAGGCCACAAACTCTGCCTAAATGCCTTGTGCATGCTGTAACCTCTATCTGCATCTTTGCTGTTAGCTTTAGAACCTATTTCCAAAACCCACCTCTGGTCCACTCTATTCAAATCAGCCCCTCTCTCCTATCCTCACCTATGCACAGTTCATATGCACTCTTTACTTTCTTACAAAGCCTCAAAACCTCTAATGCTACTAAGAAACATAACAGCCACTCTCATAAATCTCCCAACCACCTTCTCACTCTTGATATCACTCCCAATCCTGGCCCACCATCCACTGCTCCTAGCTATTACCCCCTACCTGCCTCACTTAGACCCCCTTCAAGTCCAAGTTCTAGCCCAAGCATACCCTCCACTGACTCCTTTAATTGTGCACTCTGGAACTGCCAGTCAGCATACAATAAACTCCCCACCATCCATGACTTTTTCACTATTAAATCTCTAAATCTGTTATCTCTCAGAAACGTGCATACAGCAGTCGACACTGCCTTCCCTGCTGCATTGTCTTATAACGGGTTGCAGTTCTCCCAGATTCCAAGGCCGGAAAACAGGTGTGGCGGAGGAGTAGGTGCTCTTCTCTCCCTAAAATGTACCTACCAGGTCATCCCCCTGTACCTTCATTCACTTTCTCATCATTTGAGGTACAAGCGCTGCGACTTTTCAGTCCGCTGTCCATGCGAGAAGCAGTTGTCTAGCGCCCCCCAGATCCTCCCCGACGGTTTCTGGATCACTTTGCCACCTGGCTCCCCCACTTTCTTTCCTGCGAAATCCCAACCCTCATCTTAGGTGACTTTAACATCCCCCCCATCTCCCTCTCAGCTTCTATCTCTCACCTCTTCTCTTGGTCTTTCAAAACCCACAGCCTCTCCTGGCAATACTCTTGACTCTTTGCTCTGCTTCTCACTTCACTAACTCTCTTCTCACGCTCTCAGTCCATAACCTCCTCTCTTTCTCTGTCAAGCTCTCTATCGTACATACAGGAACCTTCAGGCTGTTCACACCCAAAACTTTGCTGAGTCTCTATAGTCTTTTCTGTCCCCTATATCTCTCCTCTCCTGTCCCAACCTGGCTGCCGTACATTACAACATGGACTGGATGTAGTGGCATCCCCTCATGACCCAGGCCATCCAATGCAGACCTCGGCAACCCTGGCTCACATCCCAAACACGCTTCTTCCAGTAGTGTGCTGAATGGCTGTTGAGAAAATCCAAACATCCGTAGACTTTCTCCACTTCAAATTCATGCTCAGAACCTACAACTTTACCCTCCACCATGCCAAACAAGTCTACTTCACCTGTCTCATGTCCTCACTATCCTACAACCCTAAACGACTCTTTGACACTTTCCCCTCCCTTCTCAGCCCTAAACTGCAGCCCCCAGTGAAGGATCTCAGTGTCAGAGAGCTGACAGCTTATTTCAAAAAGAAAATTGACGATATCTGGCAGGAAATAACCCCCAATTCCAGACTAGCCACGACTCTAGTCTAATTAGTACTGCATCTAGCTCCTGCTCAATCGCTATACTCAGACCAACAATGCAGGAAGACGTCTCCAGATTGTGGCCTCTGCTCACCCCACCACCTGTGCTAGCGACACTCTCCTCTCACACCTCCTCCGGTCCCTCCAGCACCAGTTTTAAGGACGGAAGCTTCAATTTGAGATTTTTAGAAGACAGGTATACCTTCTGTCCCACCCTGTAAGGTTCAGACACTGACAGACTGTTCCCACTACGCAGCTGCATACGAGCCCCTGTTGCTTCCAAGTTTTCCTGTACCTCTCTCCATACTCCCTGCAGCATATCTGTGGCAACATCAGCTTCAGGACAGGCAGATGGAGTAGGAATAGCCGTAAGGAAGCGAGGATGTTGCCCATATACACAAAAGAATGGAGACACCCCAGTAGAAGAACAAGTGTGATTGTTTAGCGCAAACTCTGTCAATTGCAAGAATTCTGCCCACTGATGAGCTTTTTCACTGGCAAACAACCATGAATATTGCACTAAATCCTGGTTCTTCCGCTCAGTCTGACCATTAGTTTGCGGGTGGAAGGCTGACGAGAAGGACAGCGCCGTTCCCAGGTTTTTGCAGGATCGCCAAAACTGCGCAACAAACTGAACCCCGCGATCCGATACAATGTTCTCAGGAACCCCATGAAGATGAATGATTTCTTTCACAAAAATCTTGGAAAATTCTATTGCCGACGGTAGCTTTTTTAACGCCACAAAATGTGCCATTTTTGAGAACCGGTCTACAACAACTAAAATAGTGGTGTGCTTCTGAGATTCCAGGAGATCGGTGATAAAATCTACTGATAACTGTGACCACGGTGGAGAAGGTACTAGTAACGGTTTCAGAGGCCCCTCCGGGCGCCGACGACGACTTTTACTACGTGCACAGACAGAGCATCTCTTAACAAAGTCGTGGATCTCCTGAGACATGTCTGGCCACCAGAAGTGTCTAGAACAAAGATCCAGAGTACCCTGAACCCCCAGATGGCCTGCGAAAACCGATGAGTGAGATTCTTCAATGACTCTGAGACGCAAGGACTCTGGCACAAACCATCTGCCCTCCGGAACCCCCGAGGGAGCGTCCTGCTGACCGTTCTGTAGTTGAGGGATGAGGTCGGATTCTACAGCTGTCACAACCACCCCAGGTGCCAAGATATTCTCGGGAGTCATAGTCTCACTTTCCGGTGCCCTAAAACTATGTGACAGGGCGTCCGCCTTCACATTCTTCTCTCCCGGGATATATGTCATGAAGAAATTAAACCTGACAAAAAATAACACCCACCTGGCCTGCCGAGCAGTGAGTCTTTTAGCATTGGCGAGATATACCAAGTTCTTGTGATCAGTGTACACAGTAATGGGATGTCTAGCCCCCTCAAGATGGTGTCGCCACTCTTCTAGAGACCACTTGATTGCCAATAACTCACGTTTCCCTACGTCGTAATTACGTTCCGCCGAATTAAACTTTCGTGAGAAGAACACACATGGACTATACCGGGATCTCCCGCTTACCTCCTGAGACAACACCGCCCCTGCCCCCACCTCGGACTCATCGACTTCAATAAAAAACAGTTGCCGCGCGTTTGGCAGTGGAAAACGCACTTTTTAGACGACTAAAAGCCTTTGGGCTTCTGGCGACCATCTTACCAAGTCGGCCCCCTTTTTGGTAAGATCAGTCAGGGGTTGGCAATAACTGAGTAATTTTTAATGAATTTGCGGTAAAAATTTGTGAAACCCAAAAATCGCTGGAGAGCTTTTAGGTTGTTTGGTTTGACCCATTGGAGAATTGCAGCCACTTTATCAGATCCCATTTGAATCTCCGTGGGTGAAATCACATAACCCAGGTAAGACACTTGTTTAGTACCAAATATGCATTTTTCCAACTTGACAAAAAGTTGGTATTCACGCAAACAGGTAAGAACCAACCTCAGGTGCTGCACATGGAATCCCAGTCCGGTGAGTACACCAGAATGTCATCCAGATATATGACCATAAATACCCCCAGGAAGTCGTGGAAGCGTTCATAAATCCCTGGAACACAGCAGGGGCGTTACAAAGTCCAAAGGGCATGACCAGACATTCAAAATGTTCTAACGGGGTGCTGAACGTGGTCTTCCACTCATCTCCCTCTGGAATGCAAATTAGATTGTAAGCGCCCCTTAAGTCCAATTTGGAAAACCAGTGGGCCCCTACTACATGATTCAGTAAGTCAGGAATCAGGGGCAAGCAGCACTGGTTCTTCACTGTAATTTTATTCAAAGCCCGATAATCCACACATGGCCTCAATGTCCCATCTTTCTTCTCCACAAAGAAGAGACCTGCCCCAGCAGGCGAACTGGATGGCCTGATATGTCGTTTGGCGAGACACTCTGAGATACAGGACTTAAGGGCTTCATGCTCATGCCCAGACAAATTGAAAATGGCTCCCTTAGGGATGGGACTGTCAGGGATCAAATCAATACCACAGTCCCACTCCCTATGAGGAGGCAAAGTCTCAGACAGTTTCTTGGAGAGTACGTCCTGATAATCAGACAAATATTCTGGGATAAGTACGGTATCTGCTGAGCACATGGATACAGTAGTTAAGTGATTACGACAGGAAAAACCCCAAAGTGTCAATTCCCGGGTGGATCAATCAATTTGGGGGTTGTGCAATGCCAACCAGGGCATACCAAGCACCACATCTATGGACATCCTTTCCATAACCAGGAAGGACAGATTCTTAGAGTGGAGAACACCCACAGGGAACTGCAGAATGGGAGTCCTCCATTGGACAACACCTGCAGACAGAGGAGTAGAGTCAATGCTAGTAAAGTGTATGGGGTCTTTAGTGCTGAGAATTCAATCATTAGAGGTCTGACAAAATTTAAACTAATCAAATTGGCAGTGCCCGAATCAATAAAGGCTTGCCCGAATCTACTAAAATTCCGCCCGATCCGGCTCATCAAAAATACCTCCTAGTTCCCGAAAAAACAAATCCACTGACTGCAAGCAAGCCGAACTCTTGGGTAAAGAGAAGGCCCATGTCTGGGGGGACGCTGCAGTAGGGACATAATCAATGCCACTTTCTGGGACTCTGAGCCGGAGGAACAGGGTCGCATCCGAAAATACAGTCTACATGCCTGCTGAAAAACAAAAAACTTGCTTCTTTCCCCTAAAAATACCTCGGGGAGAGGACACTTGGGCTCAGGCTGGGCAGAGACCTGCGCCAACGCTCGCTGTTCCTGGGCCACCATACGACCGGACAGGTCTTGGATCATGCCCACTAGATCCTGCAACTAACTAGCAGGGACATTCATAGTCTCCATTGGAGAGCCAAACAAAACCCACAGGGTAATTTTAAGGGCCAGTTATTATGTTACGGTATCCTACCCACCGGTACGCCAGCCTGGGTATCCCTAGAACTACCCGCAACTCCCTGTCCCTGCCTACTTGCCTCCACTCCTGGCTAACCCCAGGTGGGCAACTGGGCGGTGATACCTACTCTCACTAGGGACAGAGAGGGGACATTGGCGTACCAAGATGTAACAAGGTAGAATACTGACAGGATGGGCAGGTGATACAACCAACAGAAAAATACAAGCAGTCCAAGGCAGATGGGAGAACCTAGCAGATATGACAGAATAAGCTGACAATGCTGGAGACCAACAGAGTCAGAATGCTAGCACGCTGAAGGAAACCAAATAACGGGCAGTGAATGCAGGTCACTGCCAGCCTTCAAAACACAAGCCGCTGCCCAGGGGCGGAGAGAGGGAGACACTCACTCCCACAGCACGAATTTAAAAGGTGCTAATGCACGGGTCAGACTACAGGTGCGTGCGTGCGCACAATGCCGCCCGGACCCGCGAGCACGTGCACTGCACACCAATAGCACCACGCTGACCAACCACCTGTGCCCCCAGCAGCCGGACAAGAAGCCGGGGGGGACACGCCCCGCTGCCCCGGGAGGACCCGCAGCCGCCGCATGGTAACATATTGTTTGTTTGCCACATATTGTACTTCATTTAGGTGGTAAAAATATACAGATAGAATTTGTGTATATTTATTAAAAGCGCCAAAATTAGGAAACATTTTTCTTTACATTTTCAGTTGCAATATCTCAAATACGTGCAAACATGCTGTACAAATTTTTGATAAGATATATATTTCCGGGGCGTGGCTTAGGCATGGAGTGGTAAGGCAGTGGGATCCAGAGCTTTGGATCCACATACCACAGGATCAGGCAGGACACCCGCTTATCGTCACCTTGTGACATTGGCAAGGGGAATAAGAGGAGGGGGAAGGCACTACCTCCTGCAGAAGTGCTGCTGAGCCGCTTTCTAAGCTCTGCGGCACCCGCTACTCTTGCGCAGCACTCTCCCAGCATGGCGCTGCCGGTACAAGTGGTTTCTCACACACCACGCTGCCACTTCAACCGACAGTGCTTAGAGTGGTGATAGGCACCCCTCAGCAGCCGACAGCACAGAGGAGGAGCAGACAAGCACCCCATCAGATCCTCAGGTAGGATCTAAGCATACATCTTCAGGGCAGCCAGCAATGAGCTCTCCACACACAGGAGAGACTGAAGGACTTCAGCCATACTTCCCCCTGACAAAAGCACTGCACGCTCTAGTCATGCTGAGAGCACTAGATCCACAACACAGTCTCCCCATGCAGCATATCTCTCCAAGAGCCCAGACAACAGGAATCCCTCTTCGAGGTCCATTGCTTTACATTATACTGACCCCAATCTGCCAAGGGGCTCCATGCCGACCATGCCTTCAGATATAATCCACACTTTACAAGAGCTTTGGAAGTTGGTGTGCGCATTACCTACCAAAGCAGACCAGGAGGCACAACTGCAACGTATTAAGGAGAAACGGGACACAGCCATACAGGCAGTTAATCAATCAATTCAATCCCTGGCAGAACAGGTTGCATTCCTAGAACAAAAATCCACAACATCCTCATCTGACCTACAGCAGTTATTCCCAACCGTTGACAGCCAATACGTGCAGATGAGAGACCTCGCCCAGCTAGACGATATTGAAAACAGAGAATGTTGCAACAACCTGAAACTCAGGGGCGTACCAGAAGATGTCCCCCAGATTCTCTGCATGACTGTGTCATTGCTATTTTCAACAAGATACTGAACAGACCCAAGGACAAAGTAATTGAATTGGACAAAGTTCACCGCCTGCGAGGCCTAAGAAATAGGAACCCTAACCATCCACGAGACGTAATCTGCCGGTTCACTTCTATAAAACAAAAAGACGACATCCTGCACAGAGCAGAGAACAGGGTCTACAACAGAGAAGAAGTCACAGTGTTACCAGACATATCCAGAGGCACACTCTGCATATGCAGAGTGGTACGTCCTCTCCTAGAGGCTACCCGAGCAGCGGATGCCACCTACAGGTGGGGTCATTCGTTCCACATCATCCTTAGGAGACGCGGCCGCAACTACACTGTCTGCAGCCCTGCAGATCCAGATGGAGCATTTCTCTTCCTGGACACTCCAGCTGTTCCAGTTCCTGACTGGACCATCCCTCAGGTTCCTGTTGTACCAAATGCTCAATAACGCAAACATTACCTTTTTTCGAGGATCTGCATGTTATCAAGGAAAAAAACAGTCCTCCACAGGGTCTCTTTTTCATTGACTTATATTTAGAGTCAAAGACAAGATATTCTTTGCAGCACCCGTGGATGATTTCCCTAACTCCAAGAACAGTTAAGAAAGAGCTAGAAAAAGTTTTTTCTGATTTCTCTTTTTTTCTACTATAAGGATCAGTTTTCCAGTTGTGGTGTTCCGGAGCCATTGAGAGCCAGTTTATAAGTTAGTCACACTTTTTACCACTCAACTGGTCCTTGGTACAGTCTGCTTCGGCGTCCCTGACCATACTATGTTACCCCAATAGGGTGTCTCGGGCCCTGTCCCTGAATTCGTTATTTCCTTGGGGGCACGATCCATGACTAGTCAAAGTAGTAAGCTTTTCTGTAGTTTAAATGATTTTTATTTCACCCCCTCCCCCGCTTTTTTTTTATTTCTCCATCCCTTAATAACTTTGTGTTTCCTATAAGGGATCCTTTAGAATTTGTGATAGAGGTTCGGAGGAGTTAATACGCAGGGATTGAAAATTCCAGAAAAGAGATCCTCCCTTCCCAGTTTCCTATGGCAGAAGAGGGCACATGTAGCCTTCATTCAAGAAACCCACTTTTGAGCTGACTTGGTCTCCAAGTTTTCAAACGCCAGTTTTCCAGGTGATTACCACAGTGCAAAACCGGAGTCCAAGGCCAAGGTTGTCTCCATCCTCATATCCAGCTCCATTCCCTGGGAACACCTTGGAATTCATAGAGACGAAGCAGGCAGATACTTATTCATCAAGGGTAAGTTTGACCATACACTAGTCACCCTGGTGTCCCTGTGCCTCTCCAATTATGGTCAGGTTACCTTTTTAGAAGGGACCCTGGGGGAGTTGGAGGAATTCAAAGAGGGCACCTTGATACTAGGGCGGACCTGAATGTACTTCTTGACCCTGCAATAGACACCTCACGTGGAACAAACAGCTTACCTGCCTCCACACACCGCAGATTTCGTAAGACACTACATGAACACCAACTGATAGATGCCAGGAGAATCTTCCATCTTTCTGGTAGGGATTACAACTTTTTTTCCTCTCCCCATAATTTCTATTCCAGGATAGACTATTTCCTCCGAAACCACTCCAGTCTCACCCTCATCACAGAGGTGGTGATTGACAACATCACCTTTTCAGACCACACCTTCATTACTTTATCTTTCTCCTTTCCAACCATATACCATAAGAATTGGCACTGGCGTCTTAACGAGTCCCTTATACATGATCCAGTTACAAATTAGAGGTTCAAAATAATCTACTAGAGTACTTCACTAACCACCTCAGACATAGACCCTCAGCTGGTGTGGGAAGCCTATAAATGTTTCATTTGTGGCTTCCTCATTAGTATTGGCTCTTGAATCAAAAAAAGAGCGTAGCACCCATCTTAGGAATCTCTTAGAATATATACAGGTCCTTGAAGTGACACATAAATTCACCCTGGATAGAGAAAGAGGGGCTGAGTTGGCTCAACTAAGGGGACAAGTACGCACTTGTTGCCTAGCTTGCGCTAAAGGAGCTCCCACCAAATGCAGCAGACACTTTTATGAATTTGGGAACAAACTTAGCCGTACATTAGCTTGAGCATTACGGAAAGAAAGGGCTAGGTCATACATCCCCCACATCTCCACATCGTTAGGGTATACCCACCATTTACCACAACAGACTTCAGAGGCGTTCAGAGAATATTATCAATCTCTCTATAACTTGCCTTGCCCACTAACAGGTGATGAATTGGTGTCCCATAGATCGAACATGCAAGCATATCTACAAAACTCTGGCCTTGGCCATTTACCCCTAGAGGCAATCCAAGCCCTCTAGACACCAATCTCACAAGGAGAACTGGCCCTCACACTGAAAGAATCACACACAGGAAAGGCTCCTGGACAAGATGGACTCCTCCTTTCATACTACAAAACTTTTGCTGCAATCCTTTCTTCACATTTTCTTAGTGTCTAAAACTCCCTCTCTACTAGAAAAACACCCATAAGAGACACCCTGAAAGCACACATCACAGTCATACCAAAAGAAGTAAAAGACCCATCCCTTTGCAAAAGCTACTGCCCTATATCACTGTTGAACGTTGACCTTCAGCTTTTCATGAAAATATTAGCTAATAGACTGTCCCCCTTTCTCCACATCATACATAGAGACCAAGTAGGTTTTATGCCCTTAAGGGAAGCTTGAGACAATACTATTAAAGCCATAAACCTCATACATTATGCAAAAAAAAACATACATGCCACTGTGCCTTCTTTCCACGGATGCCAACAAAGCATTCAACAAGGTTAACTGGGAGTTTTTATTTGAGACTCTCTGCCACGTCGGCTTAGGCCCCAACTTGCTACACTGGATTTCCAGCCTGTATTCCTCTCCTTCAGCTCCAGTTAAAGTAAATGGCTAATATTCTACACCATTTACAATTGCAAATGGCACAAAGCAAGGATGTCCCCTCTCACCTCTCCTTTTCGTCTTATGTTTGGAATCCCTCCTGGGACATATCCATGCCAATCCAGACATTAGAGGTGTTCACATAAAGGGGGTCACATATAAAATAGCTGCTTACCAGCTGACTTACTTTTTTTCCTCTCCAGCCCTCGTATTTCACTCCAAAATTTACTAAATGAACTCCACCAGTACAACTTACTTTCCAACTTTAAAATCAACTAGCAAAAATCTGCAGCATTAGACATATCCCTTCCTCAAGTTCTGGTTGAAGAACTAAGGGATTCTTTCTCTTTCTTCTGGGCTAGAGACAACCTCAAATACCTAGTGTAGCAAGCTGGCTGCCCTTGCCTTGGAATCGCTGACCTCTCTTACATGAAACTGGCGCACCACACATGTAGACACTCCAGAGACGTTGATTTCTTTGTCTGGCTCCTGCCAGCCTTTATTCCACAGAACATCACACAATGTCAATATATATCATTCAAATAAGCACCCCAACTTAGGTGTGAGTCCAGGGGCGTCATCCCTTTCGGACTCTGGCCTTTGCTAGGCCATTAGCCTGCAGCACCTCCCTATGCTGCATGGGTCCTCTCTCTCTCTAACTCTGGCAGGAATTGGCCCTTTTCTAGTTCCTGCTCCACCCCTTTTTGTTAACCCTCGCACCAGAAGTCCTGTCTGCAGACCCTTCTCTACAGGCCCTTCTGTGTACTGCACTACTAAATAACCCCCCCTCCCCCTTTTGATATAGGCCGTAGGCTGTATCACACTTTCTTTTTGGCCCTCCAGGGTCAAAACTCCAGGCTCGGGGGTCTCTTGCCCTAACTGGCATTTCCGTATGCTCAACTTCCCTATTGAATACTTCAGATCGTACATCACTCATGTGTTCAACTGTTCCAGGTGCCATTTCTTCAGTCTGCACTATAGTAGCGGCATGTGCACTTATCTCCATCTGTGTGCCTTCTACCACAGGGACACTTCCATTCATTTGCACAACTTCCTTATCCAGGACAGGAGTAATTTCTGAGGCCTTTTTCCCAGTCTTTGCTACCCTCATGACCTTCTCTGCTTCAGCAGTTTCACCTTCTGCCTTCTCCTTGGCCTCTTGTACTTCAGAGGTCTGTTTAGTCTGCATCTTTTGCTCAGCTCTCACTTTAATGACTTTTCTTTTGTTTACAGAAGTGATTTCTTTCCTCAAGACCGTCCAAGTCTTTACAAACTGTTCACCTGAAGTGCCCTGGTCACCTTCACATAATTTGGTATGCTTCACCACTTGCGTCTTGTTTTTACAATTCTTCATTCCTGCCACCAGTTGTCGGACGACACACTTGCGTTTTCTTTGTACCAGAGTTCGCCTTCCAGCATAATTATCAGGAATCTTCCACAAAACCTTTTCTTTTACTTGCTGTCTGAACTGGCTCTTAGACCGCACTAGTCTCTGAACCCTCTTTCAGCAACATGACACTGTGCTGCCCAGCATTTCATCTTCACACTTGAACTCTTGGCAAACTTTTGAAACAGTCCCTTTTTCTCTGACATCATTTTCGGGGGGCGTGTCAAAGTTAACCCTTCAGTCTTTTCCGTACAGACCCTTTCTTCAGCACATTCACATTCAGTGACATATTTTGCAGACCTGATTTTCTCCTCTGTAAGCTGCTGTTCACATATTTTCTGTGTCTTTCTTAGTTTGGACACAAGCTCCTTTTGGAGACCAAGCTTCACAGAAGCATCTTACATCTCTTGCTGAAGATGTACTTTAACCTTCTCAAGCTTATCACAGGCAGCTGTCTTCTCTTCATACTTCTGCCTTGTAGCTTCTAACTACTCTTGTATCTCTCTTTTCTGCTCTTCTGCAGAATCCAAGCACACACCACTCTTCTCCAGTCTATATTTTAGGTCAGACACCTCAGCCTGAAGTGTTACAACCTGCTCTGACAGATTGCTCTTAGCTTCTGCATCTTCCTCTAACTGCTTGAGGAACACATCCCTCTCATCTTGCATAATCTTCAGGTGTGCACTAAGATCAAGCCTTTGCTGCATCTCTTCTTGCACCAGCCTCTGAGACTCTTCCGTCTGAGCTTCCAGCTTCACCTGCAGTCTCTTCACCTGCTCAGACAATGTTGTCTGCACACTGTCACCTTCAGTTATTTTTATTTGTAGCTCTTGAAGCTTCATCTCTACTGTATTTCTCTTGCATTCATATGCACACTTGTCTTCCAACAACCCCTTCACCTTTTGGGTCAGCTCAAGACACTCACTTTTCCATATTTCTTTCACTTTTTCAATTTGCTTCAACTGCTTGGACAGTTTCCCCACAACTACAGCATGACTCCATTCCAGCTCCTGGATTTGGGTTCTATGTACTTGAGCTTTCTCATCCAAGCTCATCTGTAGCTGGGACACCAGCCTCGTATGCAGTGCTTCCTGGTTTTCTTTGTAATCTAGTAAGTCTTTCAAGATCTCTGCTTGCTTCTTTGCCTTACTGCAAGCAGCCTTCTATATTTCCAGCTCTTCCTTAAGCTGACTTATTTGACACTCCAAGTCACCATTTTTCTTTGCCAACTGCATTTTCAACTCTGCAACCTGATTCTGCAAACCTGTAGTTTGATTCCATGCATCTGTAGAAGCTCTTTCTAACTCGCAACACGTCATCTCCAACTTTTGGGTTTTCATTTGCAGTTTCTTACAGTCCTGTTCATACTGCACCGATTGTGCCTCCAGACATACTCTGCGATCAGCCTCATCTCTGGCCACATCTCTGAGGTCTTGTATCTCTTTATGAGCTGTTGAAAGATATCCCTCATACTTCTTTTTCTCACTTCTCATCTCTTCTAAGCTCTGTTCACACTGAACATTTTTCTGTTCCAGCAACAACTGGTGATTAGCTTCCTCCTTAGTCAATCTCTCAAGATGCTCATTCTCCTTTAAGAGAGTTGCATTCTTTGCTTTTAACTGCTCAGCTTCTTGGAGAATACTTTCCTTTTCTTTTAGGAATTTATCTGTCAGCTCCTCTGCTAGCAGCCTTTGCCTCCTGGCCTCTTCTCCAAGCAGGCACAAGATAATCCTTTCTTTTTGTAACTGAACTTTATAATTTCTATTAGCAGTTTACAATGCTTCCTCAAGAAACTTTACATGAGCTTGCATTGGTGCAACTCCCTCCTGAATTTTAACCAAGCGTTCTCTTGCTGTCCCACCCTCGACCTCGGGATCTGCACTGACAACCTCACTTGTCTCACTAGCAGCAGCCTTTTTCTTCTTTTCTGCATATTTAGTACAATCTATCTTTTCTCTCTTTAAAGGCATAGTACTACTCACTCCAGCAATTTTAGTCTTACACACATTATCTTCATTATTACTTCCCTCTTTTACTAGAGGTATACTTGCACAGGCTCTCACATGGGCGTTGGCTGTACTCCTCATTGCACCCTGTTCCCTTCCTGACTTCATTTGGGAAACATATCTACACATATTAGGCACAGAATACATCCCACCATCCCCCACAAATGACATTTCAGGGTTAATGGACTTTTCTTGCCCCACCCGCTCAGCAACACAGTTCTCAGACAAATCTTCCTTAAATGTCCGTGCACACTGTGCGGCTTTCATGGTATCATCATGCACAGAAAACGTATCACATTATGTACCGTACGGTTTTTGAACTTTTTTGAACCCCGTGGGACACTGCAGTTTTCTCAGTACTCTCCTGCAAGGAAAACATTCTGTTATGCAGCATTTTAACCACATTGGCATCAATTCTTCCACTCTCAAGTCCATACTGCCCAGAACCCACAGTCTCTTTAGTGGCTTCACCACTCCATGGATTCTTCTCCAGATCTCGGTTACAGTCCTTTGGCGGGGACACCTCCTGCTGTGCCCTCACAGCTTTGCAGTTAGCCTCCAACACAGACCAGTGGGGTTTTACTGGCCACTTTGCCACTGGACATCCGAACATACATAAGTCCATCTGAAAACACCCTCAGCATGGCTCTTTCTGGTTACCTCCTACACCACCCGCCATCTTGACTGCACAGTCCATAATACATGAACAAGTTCACTAACTTGCCTCGCAGACGTCCTCTGCTTGGTCCTCTGTTGCTCCCACAGTGACCGCAAACTTTGGCCTCCTGGCCCTTTTTACCGCAGCTTCGGCCTCCTGGCCCTTTGAACACTGCATACAGCACAACCACACACTCGGCCTCCGGGCCCTTTAAACTCTGCATACCACAGCACTGCTCCCAGCAGCCATGCACATGTTGCTCCGGCAGCTTTGTGTGCCACTCCAGATCATGCCCGCATCCTCCACCATATGTAGCAAGCGGGCTGTCCTTGTCTCGGGATTGTTGACTTCTCTTACATTGAACTGGCGCACCACACATATAGACACTCTGGAGACGTGGATTTCTTTGTCTGGCTCCTGCCAGACTTTATTCCACAGCATATCACACAATGTCAATATATATCATTCAAATAAGCACCCCAACTTGGGTGTGAGTCCAGGGGTGTCATCCCTTTCGGACTCTGGCCTTTGCTAGGCCACCAGCCTGCAGCACCTCCCTATGCTGCACTGGTCCTCTCTCTTTCTAACTTGCAGGAACTGGCCCTTTTCTAGCTCCTGCTCCACCCCTTTTGTTAACCCTCGCACCAGAAGTCCTGTCTACAGCCCTCTACAGGCCCTTCTGTGTACTGCACTACTACACTAGGTATTTATCTAACCGCTGACACCTCAGACCTCTACGCAGCCAACTTTTCCCCCCTCCTAACCAAGCTCAGATCAGACTTAAACTCATGGGCCGGCTGCACACGGCCATGACGGGCTCCGCCGCGGAATATTCCGCGGCGAAGCCCGTCACGGCGCCCCCCAGAGACCCATACTTACCAGCGGATCTGGCGCTCTGGGTCCCGCATGACGCTTCGGCGTGATGCGCCGCAGCGTCATGTGACACGCCGGCCACGTCAAAAGACACGCCCACAGCATCACATGACGCGGCCGGCCATGTCATATGACGCGCCGGCCGCGTCATATGACGCAGCGGCGGTGGGCGGAGAGGCAATTTCACGCTATCTTCCCCTGTGTTACAGCGGAAGATAGCATGAGCGGACGGCTTCCATTGACTGTAATGGAAGCCGGCCGCGCGTACACCCGTGGCAAATAGAGCATGCTGCGGGTGAGGACGGGAGATTTCACGGTGCGGAATTCCGCGATGGAATTCCGCACCGTGAGCATTGAGCTATTAGGTTCAATAGAACCTAATAGCTGCGGGCAACGCGGCGGAAATCCGTCCGTGGGAAGGAGGCCTAAGGATCTTTTCTCCTGGTAAGGCAAATGTGGGGTCTTCAAAATTAACATTCTTCCATGAATTCTGTACATTTTCCAAACCCTTCTCATTCACATCCCAAGACAGTTTTTCAACCATATATTGTCCCTCCTCACCAAATTCATTTGGGCAGACAAACCAACTCACACAGCTCGTAATAACCTCACCAGGCCCAAAGCCAAAAGCAGAGTTGGCTTACCCAACTTCATTGTCTACCATCAAGCCTTGCACTTAGTATGAGTAATTGATTGGCACAGGCACAAAGAACTCAAACAATGGGTCTCCCTTGAGCAGGTATCCCAAACGGTGCCCCTAATAGCTATACCTTGGCCTAATGAAAATACACCCATAGAAGCAAAAGCTAACCCAACCAAGGATTCAGTTTATATATCTCTTTATTCTTTAAGTCCTGCATTCTCACCAATCAGGAATATTGATTCCTGTGCAGGCTTTAGACAGGTGCAGTTTAACTTAACCCACTAAATTCCACTCTCTCATAATCAGCTGTGGTTTAGCAAGCCAGAGACCATCATCTCTTCTCCTTAACTGTAATTCAAATCAATCACAACCCAGTGGAGTCAGAGTTTTGTGTTTCTTTGAAGTTTTGTGTTAGTCAATGTTAGCCCTCTAATTTTTAACGAGTTGCTCAATGAAGATTATTATTTTAAGTGTCTATAACTGTGAAGGGCTTAATTGATTATTTAGACAATAACTGCCTCAGTAAAAATTGCTTGTATCCGAGATCTATATTTTTTTTTTTGTTTAAGTCGTTGTCCTCTGCCCCTCTCTCCCTAGAAGCGAATTGTACACAAGCTCGTTCAGTGCCCTGCTTTTTTAGAGAATTAAAGTTAATAAAGTATTAATATTATATTATACATCTATACTGTAAAAAGGCTATAGACAAATTGGTGATTATTGGAATCAAGTATGGCATCAAGAAGTTGTAAATATCCTGTAGATGCTTTCTGTTATGTATGCTGAAAGTTCAAAGTGCTAAAGTGCACTCTTTGGCAACAACAGCAAAAATGAATGCAGCTTACAAAGCATATTTTGGGATGGCTATCGTGATCAAGATAAGTCATGGGCACCTTACTTCAGCTGCGGTAATTGCGAGAAAAGTCTTAAAAGTTGGTTCAGAGGCGAAAATAGAGCCATGATGTTTGTGATACCAAGAATTTGGTGGGAGCCAGCTGATCATTCCACCAACTGCTATTTCTGCATAGTAGACCTTCCAAATGTTGAAGTGCAAAAAATGCAGTTGCTGGACGTATCCAAACATTCCTTCATCTATGGCCTTGATACCACATTGCTCTGATCTCCCCATTCTGACGCCTCCAAGGAGCATGCATAGCTTGCAGACGTGTTCAGAAAGCATCAGCTCAGACAGTGAAGATGCAAGTGATTCTTTCCATGGCGGCAAAGATGGCAGAAGACCATACTACCCAAACCAGAAGGATGTTAATGATTTGGTAAGAGATCTTAGTCTTGCAAAAGCTAAAGCAGAAATTCTGACATCCGAGCTAAAATAGTGGAACTTGCTGGATGATAGCGTGTAAGTTACAAGTCAATGAATACATTATCAAATGTTTTCTACCTTCTTCACCCTTCAAAATGGACTCTCTTACTTCTATGATGTGACGGGTCTATTCAGTGAAATTGGGATATCTTGTAAAGCAACAGCATTAGCGCCTTTTCATCAACAGTTCTTCCAAGAGCTTGGAAGCACTTCTACTCCACAATGGAAATCAACTTCCATCCCTTCCATTGGCTCACTCTGCACATCTCAATTAGGAGTACAGTAGTGTCAATTTCCTGTTGCAAGTTCTGAAGTACAATCACTATAATTGGGAGGTAATTGGAGACTTTAAGATGGTTGCTTTCTCAATGGGTCTTCAAGGTGGTTTCACAAAGTTTCCTTGGTATCTTTGTCCTTGGTATGGCAGAGCCAAAACTGAACACTACCATTGACGAGACTGGCCTGCACGGTTGGACTTCACTCTCGGGGAAAGTAACATCAAGTAGGAACCCCTAAATAAATAAATAAATAAATAAAGAATGTACAGCAATGAAACACCTACTAAACTTCTTCCCGAAGCTGACTGACACCAAGGTAAAAGCTGGCATCTTTGTGTGACCACAAATCAAGAGGATCATAGAATGTCTGAAATTTCCTGATAAGCTTACAGAAGTACAGAAAGCAGCTTGGAACAGTTTTGTTGCCGTGGTTCAGGGATTCTTAGGAAATCACAAAGCAGACAACTATGTGGAGTTGGTGGAAATGATAGTGAAGAAATACCCCGCTATGGGCTGGAGGATGTCACTCAAGGTTCATATCCTGGATTCTCATCTACATAAATTCAAGCAGAACATGGGAGCATACTTCCAGGAACAAGGAGAAAGGTTCCACCAAAATATGCAGCACTTTGAGCGTCGCTATCAAAAACAATACAATGAGAATATGATGGACGACTACATCTGGGGGCTGGTACATCAATCGAAAAGAACCAGACATTTTTATTTTTTTTATTAACTGTATAGACATGCTCTGCATTGTATAATGACTTTGGCTCATGATTGTAAATAATTTCTTCTCACACTGTGTGAGAACATGAAACATTCGAAATTCAAAATCATATATTTTTTAGTTATCAATGTCCTGACCACAAAAGCAAACTTTTTTCAAAATGAAAGTTATTTTCCATCATATTTTACAATACGCTAACAGGAACAAATAAACTTTTCTTAGACGCAAAAACTGCATTATTATGAAACTATATTGTAAAAATTTAATAAAGAAATTATGTTAAAAAAAAAAAAATGGGTGTTTAATGTTTGATAATAACCTGATGTGCAAAAAAAATCTTTTCTTTTTCTCTTAGCATTTCCCATATTCCAAACAAGAATCGGATCTGTTAGAAAATTTGGATTTCCTTGTAAAACGTTTTCCATGTATATAACTTCAAAATGACTTTTCCACTGTCTGACATCTTTGATTATCCCTATGTGGGGTACTGGTGCTAAAACATTTCCCAAATTTTGCCTCATGGCTTCTTTCCTTTGTGACTTTTCTCATGTGTTACGAGATCTGATTAATTTGTAAAACATTTTCTAGAGTCTGAACATCAATATGGTTATTCTCTCATGTGAATTCTCTGATGCCTAACAAGGCTTGATTTATCAATAAAACATTTCCCGCATCCTGAACATGAATAAGGCTTCTCTCTTGTGTGAATTCTCTGATGTGAAACAAGACTTGATTTTTCTGTAAAAAACTTCCCACATTCTGAACAAGAAAATGGCTTCTCTCCAGTGTGAGTTCTCTGATGTGAAATAAGATTTGATTTTTTTGTAAAACATTTCCCACATTCTGAACATGAATATGGCTTCTCTCCCGTGTGAATTCGCTGATGTGAAACAAGCTCTGATTTTATTTTAAAACATTTCCCACATTCTAAACAAGGAAATGGCTTCTCTCCAGTGTGTATTCGCTGATGTCTAACAAGACTTGATTTATCACTAAAACATTTCCCACATTCTGAACATGAAAATGGCTTTTCTCCTGTGTGAATTCTCTGATGCTTAACAAGAGTTGATTTCAGGACAAAACGTTTCCCACATTCCGAACATGAATAAGGCTTTTCTCCAGTGTGAATTCTCCGATGCGAAACAAGAGTTGATTTTTCTGTAAAACACTTCCCACAATCTGAACATGAAAATGGCTTCACTCCAGTGTGAATTCTCTGATGTGAAACAAGGCTTGATTTCAGGACAAAACATTTCCCACATCCTGAACATGAATAAGGCTTCTCTCCAGTGTGAATTTTCTGATGTGAAACAAGACTTGATTTCAGGACAAAACATTTCCCACATCCTGAACATGAATAAGGCTTCTCTCCTGTGTGAATTATTTGATGTGAAACAAGATTAGATTTTTTGGAAAAACATTTCCCACACTCTGAACATATATATGGTTTTTCTCCCGTGTGAATTCTCTGATGCCCAATGAGGCTTGCTTTATTAATAAAACACTTCCCACATTCTGAACATGAATAAGGCTTCTCTCCTGTATGAATTCTCTGATGTAAAACGAGACTTGATTTTTCTGTAAACCATTTACCACACTCTGAACAAGAAAAAGATTTCTCTCCTGTGTGAATCTTCTGATGTGAAACAAGATTTGATTTTTTTGTAAAGCATTTTCCACATTCTGAACATGAAAATGGTTTCTCTCCCGTGTGAATTCTTTGATGTTTAACAAGCTCTGATTTTGTTATAAAACATTTCCCACATTCTAAACAGGGAAACGGCTTCTCTCCTGTGTGACTTATCTGATGTCTATCAAGGCTTGATTTATCAATAAAACATTTCCCACATCCTGAACATGAAAATGGCTTCTCTCCTGTGTGAATTCTCTGATGTGAAACAAGACTTAATTTTTTTGTAAAACACTTCCCACAATCTGCACATGAAAAAGGCTTCTCTCCCGTGTGAATTCGCTGATGTTTAACAAGCTCTGATTTTACTATAAAACACTTCCCACATTCTAAACAAGGAAACGGCTTTTCTCCTGTGTGAATTCTCTGATGTTTAACAAGAGCTGATTTCCGGATAAAACATTTCTTACAATCTGAACATGAATATGGCCTTTCTCCTGTGTGAATTCTCTGATGTGAAACCAGAGTTGATTTTTCTGTAAAGCACTTCCCACAATCTGAACACGAAAATGGTTTCTCTCCTGTGTGAATTCTCTGATGTGAAACAAGACTTGATTTTTTCGTAAAAAGTTTACCACATCCTGAGCATGGAAACTGCTTCTGCCCCGTGTCACTTCTCTCATGTACAATACAATTGAATTGATTTGTAAAACATATCCCACTTTCTGAATAGGAGTATGGCTTCTCATCTCTACTGTGATGTCCTGGCTGTAAGTGAAGGGTAATGAGGTTTTCTCTTGAAGAGTGCTGGGCTATATCTTCATCTTCTACTTTATAATTGGGGAATAACATGACGTTTTCCTCAACGTTCTTTCTGGGATTATCTGTTAAAATAAAAAATGTATTTAATAATTTATTTTTATTTTTAAATCACATAAGGAGACAAACCTATAATATTCCTAATATGCTGGAAACACACTCCTAGTTTTTGATGCAATTTAAGTTGTGCTTTCTTTTTGGAGTCAAAGTCTTTATGCTTTCCATTTTTTTGTTTGGAAGTGAATGATACTTTCTCTGTGTGATTCGAATGTTAATATAAGTAAGTGATTACAATACTACAGCAGAAGGATAATTTATTACAGAAAACTGAACACTTGAAGGGAAGCTCTAGTAGGCTGTTGGGCCCCCTTTAGCTTGGATGTAAGATGTGATGCGGGCGGAGAATGGAGGCATATAGGTTCTGTATTGCTCCACATTTTCTGTAATTGATCCTCTAAATTGTGCAAACTCATAGGCTGTGGGAGTTAGTGACCCTGCTGGCCCCTTACATGTTCGTTTCACAATTAAGACGGCGAACGGACAGGCCACAGAAGTATAGCAATGCTGTGGGTGCATTCCTGTGACACCCTGACACCCTTGTATGTGTAGTTGAACATTAATGCCTCTTGGCAACCCTGCCATGCGGGACAACAAATATGTTCAGGATATCTTGCAGCCACATTGCTGAGCTGTCATTGTCCTTCGTACCACTACTAGGTGTGACCAACTGTCGTATGTGATGCCACCGCAGACCATCACAACAGTGAGGATAGTGTGCCTCTCCACAGCAAAGGCAGGATTGAGGCACTCACCCCGAGATATCCAGACATGAAAACAGCTGTTGTGAGTGTGCACACTAAACCTGGCTTCATTGTTGAAGACAACTCTGCCTCACTCCATAACACGCCAGTTTCATTATTCTTGGCACCACTCCAAAGGGAAGCAATGGTTGGTGGGTGTGAAAGGTAGTACACATAATGTCCCTCAGCCAAGCTCCTGGAAATGGTTCAGACCAACACAGGAGCCTGTAACAATTGAGCCACCAGTCTCTGAATAGTGGACCATGAAGCAATTGGAGACACCTGTGCTTGTTTAATGATCAGACAATTCTTTTGACTGGTGGTCTGTTGATGGCGTCACGTTTTTACTGGTCCTAACACTTCTTAACAGTCTGGACAGAATGGCCCAGGTAACTGGAAATTTGTTGATACAACCAGACAGTTTTTTGCATTTTAATAATGGGCTTCCTTCTCAAACACTGTTAACTGGGAAAAATCTCTTTGATTGCATTATAAAGGCTTGTCTAGTGGTCAACCAGCAGAAAATGAGGTCCACTACAAAACACAAGGAGTCTCTGAAAGCCTTTTTATAGTCGCAAAGTGGAAACTATTTTAGGGCCTCAGGTGACAAGACCATTCATGTAATCACCCCACAACTCTATTATTTGTATATTTGTCTGAGATGCAACTGTATGCCAAGCTTTGCAGCAAAACAACAACTTCTTCGATATGATTGATTTTTTTTTTTGACAATGCGTGTAGTGAATGTGTACATGTATTCTGGAAGTTTCTGGATGATCTATGTAATCTTGTGTTTTTCCCCTGTCTTCTATGTGTATTGCACCTTTGCAGCATTGAATGGGTTACTGTCTTGGTTATGTCTGGAAAAGTATCTATTTGTATGTCATGTGACCTCATTTTATATATGTGGGTGCAAGATGCTTGAGTAGGTCTTCTAGTCTTTTCTGGGACCTGCATGGTTGCCTTTCTGCAAGAGAGAAAGAGAGCCTGGCCTGTACTCAGACACCTTCAGTCTGAGTACAAAAGAGATGGAAGAGGCTGAGAGGATAACTCTCTAATGCCATGAACCTCTTCTTTTACTTTCCCTTGTTATGTGGACTTTTTCCCACCGTGCAGTTTAAGGTAAAGATTGTCTTAAGTTCTGTGAGAATGAACCGGTAGAGTGTTGGTGGAGTTTCCTAAGAGTCGGTGTCCGGGACCAGGGAACCACAGTTAACTAGGCCATGTTTTCTCCCTGTCGCTTCCCATGTTCTAAACCCTCACTAATGTGGTGGTAGATGTACAGAGGACTGTTGTGCACTGTTATTTAAAGATACACAGTAAATGACTTTACCGACCGCTCGCAGTTTGGCCTATTGAATTTTAACCACGTGTGCGGAATCTTATTTATTCTCCAGAGAGATCACCACAGAAGGAACGGTGGCATCACAAGTGACAAAGAAGAACCATGGTAATCCACTTGTGGGTTTCCCATTTAATATAGTCTGTCTGCGCCCCTTGGACATGTCCCTGGTTACCCTCCAGGTGGGAGATGGTAGAGCCACCATGACAAGTGAACTACTCTACCCCTGCTGTCTCAAGGCTGGCACCTGCTCCTCGGGCGCTGCACCACGACTCTAATAATGTGCATATCTCCGTGATATGTAACTACATGTCTAGTTTTACCTTAATTTTTTTTTTTTTTTTTTATAGACACAAACATGATTCCAGCCTTCTAAAGCTTTGTATGAGGGTTATTTCAGACAGCATTTTGGTGCAATTTTTCATCTTGTTGTAAAGTGGACCTACTATACAATGCTTTACAATTTTATTTTAAAAATCAATACTCCTCCTCAAAAAAGGATTCTAAATGACTGATCAGTTTCTCTCAGCTCTTTTACATCACCACCACTATCTCTGCTGTAATTAGTCCAATAGGTGACACAGCTCAATGGAAGAGCCAACATCTACAAACAGAGCCTTACAGTGAAAATCCTCCTCGTCTCCTGACCATTATCCAAGTCGTCCTGCTATAATGTGTAAGAGAGCCGTCCATTTGTGACTTACATTAATAAGGGTCCGTATCATTATTCCTAATCTATTATTTAGCATATACGTTAAATTTACATGAAAAATGTCTACAAACCTTTAAAAGAAAGTCTTTATAGTGAAAAATGTATTTGTACTTATTTAGTATTTGAGAAATGCTTTACGTTTCCATAGGTTTCCTATAGACTATAGTGTAAAAAAATGTGTAGGGCAGAAAGTACTTTGTGCTACACTTTACTGTCCCACAAAAAATAAAGTGTACAAATGTAAAGAAGGCAAAACCCAGCAAAGTATGCACTGATTAAAGGGGTTGTCTCGCGCCGAAACGGGTTTTTTTTTTTTCAATAGGCCCCCCGTTCGGCACGAGACAAACCCAAAGGATGGGTTAAAAAAAATAATATATATATATATATATATATATATTACTTACCCGAATCCCCGCTCTGCGACGACTTCTTTCTTCCTTCTCCAAGATGGCCGCCGGGATCTTCACCCACGATGCACCGCGGGTCTTCTCCCATGGTGCACCGTGGGCTCTGTGCGGTCCATTGCCGATTCCAGCCTCCTGATTGGCTGGAATCGGCACACGTGACGGGGCGGAGCTACGATGACGACGCTGGACCAGCTCTCCGGCACGAGCGGCCCCATTCACAAGGCAGAAGACCGGACTGCGCAAGCGCGTCTAAAAACGCCAGAAGACAGCGAATTTAGACGGATCCATGGCGACGGGGACGCTAGCAACGGAGCAGGTAAGTGAATAACTTCTGTATGGCTCATAATTAATGCACAATGTACATTACAAAGTGCATTAATATGGCCATACAGAAGTGTATAACCCCACTTGCTGCCGCGAGACAACCCCTTTAATGATATCTGACCAGCTCTAGCCTACGGGAATGTCAAGCAATGCGTTTGAATACTTTCTTTTATTAACACGTATATGTATGACAGATGGATGAAACGTGATGTGAACGCCCCTAACTTCACACTATTAGATGCCTGAACCTTTAAGCCTATTTTTTCTGATTAAAAATGCATCCAATAATCTGAAAAATACAGAGTAAGTGTGTGTCTATCTATATATATATATAAAACTGAAAGCCCTCACTGACTCACTCACTGACTGACTCACTCACTCACTCACTCACTCGCCAAAAGTTCTCCAACTTCCCGATGTCGTAGAAGCATGAATTTTGGCACAAGCATAGATTATCTCCAAAATAGGAAAAGTAATTGGGTCCCAACTCGATTATTCAATTCTATGCACAAAAGAATTAGCGTCCAAATTTTACGTACAAATCTAATTTTCTCACTTTCCTGTGTCATAGAAACGTGAAATTTGGCACGAGCATTGATTATGACATAAATAGGAAAAGCTAATGGGTCCCAACTCGATTATTCAATTCGAGCGCAAAAGAATTGGCGTCGAAATTTTACGTGCGGAATGTAATTTTTTCACTTTCCGGTGTCATAGAAACAGGAAATTTGGCACGAGCATTGATTATGTCATAAATAGGAAAAGCTAATGGGTCCCAACTCCATTATTCAATTCGATGCGCAAAAGAATTAGCGTCCAAATTTTACGTGCGGAATGTAATTTTCTCACTTTCCGGTGTCACAGAAACGGGACATTTGGCACGAGCATTGATTATATCATAAATAGGAAAAGCTAATGGGTCCCAACTCCATTATTCAATTCTATGCGCAAAAGAATTAGCATCCAAATTTTACGTGCGGAATGTAATTTTCTCACTTTCCGGTGTCACAGAAACGAGATATTTGGCACGAGCATTGATTATATCATAAATAGGAAAAGCTAATGGGTCCCAACTCCATTATTCAATTCTATGCGCAAAAGAATTAGCGTCCAAATTTTACGTGCGGAATGTAATTTTCTCACTTTCCGGTGTCATAGAAAAGGGAAATTTGGCACGAGCATTGATTATGTCATAAATAGGAAAAGCTAATGGGTCCCAACTCGATTATTCAATTCTATGCGCAAAAGAATTAGCGTCCAAATTTTACGTACATAATCTAAATCTCTTACTTCCCGGTGTCATAGAAACGGGAAATTTGGCACGAGCATTGATTGTGTCATAAATATGAAAAGTTAATGGGTCCCAACTCGATTATTCAATTCTAAGCGGAAAAGAATTAGTGTCCAAATTTTATGTACGTAATCTAATTCTCTCACTTCCTGATGTCATTTCATATAAAGAAACGTCGCATGGTTGCCTCCACGTGGTGTTTCCTGGGTAACGCAGAGAACTATGCAAAATGATGAACATATGTTTTTCCTCAGTATCTCTAAAGTAACCACGACTTCATAAGATTTTCCGTGTGAACACCAGATAAGCACCAGTACCAAATTAACTCGGGCGAAGCCGGGTATATCAGCTAGTTATAATATATTTTGTATGTCTCTTCTTACCCTGTGAAATAAGAGGCTGGTGGTTCTCCATCTTGACATCCTTGTACAGATCCTTGTGTTCTTCTAAATACTCCCACTCCTCCATGGAGATGTAGACAGCGACATCCTGACACCTTATAGGAACCTGACACACACACACACACACAATGATACCGTCATTACCCAGACACCTCTAGTGCTGTTACCATATAATTTCCCAGCATTCCCAGCAATGTCACCTCTCCAGTTAGCAGCTCAGTGATCTTGTTGGTGAGTTCTAGGATCTTCTGCTCATGTATCGGTAAGTGAGGAGGAGCCTCTGTGATGGGGCTCTGGCTCCTGCTCCATCCTCCTGACTCATGGAGATGGCTGTTAGATATCGCATCATCACCCGATGTCTTCTTCACCATCATGTAATCCTGTGTATGGAGAGAAACATGTAGAGAACTGAACCCAGTATTCCTCCATCATTAAGATTGTGATCCCAGTGTGCAGAGCAACAGGACAAAAGTTTTAATCAGTTGGGTGGTCTATCCGTGATCGTGAGAGGATGTGCAGTGGGAGAGCTTTGATCTGATAGCAGCACAATCTGGCACCTTCGGACTGCCTGCTGCATTCTACAGCTTTCTAAAAGCCTCCACAGTCCTCCCCATGCCTAATGGCTCAAAAAGATGGGATGAGGGGAAGGCTTCCGGCCCAACGTGGCCTAGTGCAACCAGTTAAACCATGGGCTAAATTTTCAGGGATTCCCACATGACCAATCGCAGCAGTGGACCGGAGTTCCTGAACCCAAGAATTTGCCCTGCAGAGGTTCAGCAGACGCATTTGACAGGAGAGAACAGTGCAAGGGAATGTAAGAACGGTATGGAGCTGGCAGATGCATGTGAATGAGCTTCGTGCCCAGCGCCTCAGGTCAACGTAAAAACCAACAGATCCATACCAGAAGGGGGACAGGACAAGGAAGCGCAAGGAAATGTTAGGGCAAAAAAGGCTGACTAACTTCTTTGCTGTGAAAGAGCAGGACGAGGACAAACAGGCTACAGGACCTTCCACTCCAGAGGAGCAGATGCCGAGAGTGGCGTCACGGGGTGACACCTTGCATCAGAGATCGGGGGAGCCGTGCAGGTGTCATGGCAGCCAGGGGCCTTCTGAAAGGCCCCAGGGCTGCCTTAGCAGACTGCCTATCAAGCCATCCTTGTGGGGTGG
Source organism: Eleutherodactylus coqui (assembly GCF_035609145.1). Lineage (NCBI taxonomy): Eukaryota > Metazoa > Chordata > Amphibia > Anura > Eleutherodactylidae > Eleutherodactylus > Eleutherodactylus coqui. The sequence continues at coordinate 41,236,309 of NC_089837.1, forward strand.
CTTGATAGACTGCCTGTCAAAAAGCAGTATGATGTAATGCTATAGCATTACGTCGATCTGCAGAAGCGATCAAAGCATCGCTGGTTGTGGTCCTCTAGTAGGACTAAAAGAAAGTGTAAAAATAAGAACAAAAAAAACTTACTAATTATTTAAAAAAAGTAATAAAAGTTTTAAAAAAAACCTTTTGCCATATTTGCAATAAAAAAAATCAAAATAATAAACCAAAAATATGTGTTTGGTGGGCCTTGTGCTCCTTCTGCCGTCAGTCTTTTTTGTTTCTATATAGATCACAAACTAAATAGCCATCCATATGATCCTGCTGGTTCCTGGCTGCCCTTTCCTCCTCATTACAAGGAGCCTACTTACCATTCTCATTGCCCCTACAACATTACTATTAGCTCATTGGTTCCCACCATACAGAAATGACCATATTGGTGGCCGATCTTCACATTCTCTGCTGTTCAGTTCTTTAGTTCTCCCTCACTTGGAAGGTCTGGAAGCCGTTATACAGGACACTGGATTACTATTACTTCCTTTAACCCTTTCCAATCCAATTTTGGATTCAGGGTCTCCTAGGAGGCTTTCACTTTCTGCCATTACACAACTAAAGCCAGTACTGCAGTATGTGAAGCAGCGGAGTGGCCGGCAATATACAGTATGAATACCCTGTCGGACGTCTTCAGACTTCGGAGCTGTACAGGCTTCAATCAGAATGTAAGAGGACGTCCGACAGTGCATTGGAAAGGGTTAATGCATTTTAACTCAGCTTTGTTTAGCTTGTTAAATACTGCAATAAGGATAGGGCTGCATGGCGACTTCAGCCGAGACACATGGCGCTTGGTCTAACACTGCAATATTGCTCTACGACATTATAAACTAAGGGAGGTGAATCTGGTCCCAATGCGGCTTACAAGCTGATGTGACCGGACTAATGTAAGAAATCCAGTAGGGTTGGATTTCTTGGGATCATCGTTCATGGAAACCTTTATTGACCTTTTTCACTTTTATTAATTTACAAAGTCACAAAGCTATAATGTAAGATTTGGTCATTTTGACCTGTTTCACATCCAAAGTCGCTGGATAACCCGAGCCGTAAGAACTGAGAAATACAGAAAAGTTTACCTCTCCGGTCAGCAGGTAGATGATCTCTAAGGTAAAGTTCAATATTCTTTTGGTAATCTCATTGCTGTTCTTCTCCATCCTCGGTGGGTCATTCATAAGTAGGACTGTTTCGGAGGAGAATATGAGAGAAATGGAGGGTTCTAGTACTGCCGGCCCTTTATAAAAAAAGGAAATACTCTAAATCATACGGTGATATACAAAACCTCAATTATTGAGATAGTTTAAGAGCAGCCTAGATGGAACAGGTGTTCTCCTGCCGTCAGTCTTCTATGCTTTCAGTCATTATATACCCTCTTTCCCTGAAAATAAGACAGTGTCTATTATTAAGTTTTGCGCCCAAAGATGCGCTAGGTCTTATTTTCAGGGGATGTCTTATTTTTCAATGAAGAAGAATTAACATTTATTGTTGAAAAAAAAATGAACATTTCTTATCTACTGTACAGTAGTTGTCATCACAAACCAGCATAACCAGCCAAACTGTGAATCCTATCAAGCATTTCATGTTACTACCATTATTTCCATGTAGAACAATCTATGGTACATTTAGCGATCCCGATATTTATGAACACAAAACAGGATTTATTCAATGACAGTCCTGTCATCATCTTCTGCAACATCATCATAGCAATCCAAACCCTGAATTTCCTGGAGAAGCCGCCCAAACCGCGAGATTTCCGCCAGGAATACGCCCTATGAGAATCCAGCCTTAAGAATCAAAGTGACGCATTGGTTGCCTGATTCACACACAGGGCCATAAAAAATAAGGGCTGTAAAGTACCTGGCTCCCACCCACAGCAGTTCCTGGACCACTGGTACAGCAGGGATGGTGTTGCAACTTATGGCCACCAGGGGAGCTCATCACAGCAGACTTGCCCAGCAGGGACAGAGCATACAGTATGGCGTTTTCCGGCCACCAGGGGGAGCTCACCACAGCACACTCGTAGAGCACAGCAGAGACAGGATAACGGCGGCAGGCGACAGGATAATGGCAGACTGTGTGCAGATCTACATCTAGCAGTAGGGGACAACCGGGATGGCGGCAGGCAACCGGCCTCTTGATGCCTTGCCTGCACATTAACAAGGGACGGCCGTGGAAGGGAACATCGGGGTTGGCGGCAGGTGACCGTCTATGTCCTGCATGCAACTGCAACGGACAGTGAATGTAGGGGACAATGGCGGCTAGCTAAAAAGAATCACAGCTGCATGCTCTGGTGTTCTGTTCAGTGGACATGCTTCCAAACAAGAATTTTGCTAGGTCTTACTTTTGGGGGAAGCCTTATATTTGGCACTTCAGCAAAACCTCTGCTAGGTCTTATTTTCAGGGGATGTCCTATTTTTGGGGGAACACGGTAGGTGCAAATCTAAGAGATGGGATCCACAATACAGTATATAAAGAGAAACTTCACACTCTTATCTTGCACAAGGAATTTTTTTTAATGGAGACAATCCACAGACATTGTGACATTTTGGTCGGTTACTTGGATCCTTTCACGTATACGCATGACGGCTAAAACGTGATGTGAATAGACCCTAACTTCCCCTAACTTCACACTATTAGATGTCTAAACCTTTCAGCCTATTTTTTCTGATTAAAAATGCATCCAATAATTCGAAAAATACAGAGTAGGTGTGTGTATATTATAACATAATGCATCTTGTATGTCTCTTCTTACCCTGTGATATCGGAGGCTGGTGGTTCTCCATCATGACATCCTTGTACAGATCATTGTGTTCTTCTAAATACTCCCACTCCTCCATGGAGAAATAGACAGCGACATCCTGACACCTTATAGGAACCTGACACACACAATGATACCGTCATTACCCAGACTCCTCTAGTGCTGTTACTGTATAATTACCCAGCATTCCCAGCAGTGTCACCTCTCCAGTCAGCAGCTCAGTGATCTTGTTGGTGAGTTCTAGGATCTTCTGCTCATGTATTGGTAAGTGAGGAGGAGCCTTTGTGATGAGGCTCTGGCTCCTGCTCCATCCTCCTGACTCATGGAGATGGCTGTTGGGAGTTGCATCATCCCCCGATGTCTTCTTCACCATCATGTAATCCTGTGAAGAGAGAGAGACATGTAGAGGACTGAACCCAGTATTACTCTGTCAATAAAAAGTGGGAGATTGTGATCCCACTTTATAGAGCAACATGTCAAAAGTTTTAATCAGTTGAGTGGCCTATCCGCAGAGCTCTGATCTGGTAGCAGCACAATCTGGCTCTATCAGGCCTCCAGCAGCACTCTACAGCTTTCTTAAAGCCTCTGCAGTCCTCTATACGCCATTCAATAAGAGGGGCTTTGCTGCCCGATCAGATGCCACAAAGCCTTCCAAACTACCACAGTCTAGCGCATCCAGCGAAGCTGCAGGCTAAATGTCAGGGACACCCACACAGCCGATCATGGCAGCGGACTGAAGCTCTTGGAGGCAAAATTTTGTCTTGCAGAGGCTCAGCAGAGGCCCCTGATGTGAGAGAATAGTGGCAGGGAAGGAGTGAACTGGATGGAGCTGGCAGACACATTTGAGTGAGCTATGTGCCCTGCGGAACGTAAAAACTGACAGATCCACAGTGTACTAAAGACCCCACAGTGCCGTACCAGAGGAGGACATGACAAGGAAGCGGCAGGTGAAGTCAGGGCTGAAAAGGCTGAGGGACTTCTTTGCCGTGAAATAGCAGGAGGAGGAAAAACAGACCGCATGACCTTCCACGCCGGAGGAGCAGATGCCGGGAGGGGCTGCGAAGGGTGACCTCTTGCTTCAGAAACATGGTAAGTAGGTTTACCCTGATCCCCTGCTCTCGGAGCACCCATCAGGCACACAAAAAGGTGAGAGATGGAGGAAAGGAAGCAGAGGAGACAGCCACTACTCCCAGCATATGGCCAGAGGCATGGAAACTGACATTAACCTGTGGGGAGAACCTCATGGGTGCCCATTTGGCCACTGGATCTTAATGGGCTCCTGCAACTTTCGCTTTGATGAGCACATGAATGGAGCTTGGTGCAGATCTGTTTTGCCACCATTCAACGCGGCATCCAGGGCTGTGCATCTTCCGTGAAAGGGTGTGTGGAGCAGCCTGCACGGTAATTGGAGAGCAGCTCATCTAGGCAGCTGTGCCACAATCATCTTCAGGAGTGGGGAGAACAAGTGAGCTATGTAGCTGCCTGTTTTCCACTCTCCTGCAGGAATATAGGAGAACCTAAACCCACGACCATGTGACAAAATCAAAAAATTATTCTCGAAGACATGTGAGTTATGTCTGTCCTCCTTTGGACATAAAGCTGAAACTGATCTTCCCCAGCAGGCAGGAAGAGGTTACAGCTGATGGAAGAGCCAACTTTTGTTCAGGATTTATGTCACCTCCTAGTGGCAGCTACTACCCACTGTATCCTGTATCCCCAATATTCCTGACAAGAAATAGTGATAAGAGGGACCATGATCAAGCTAGGGTCACATCACAAAAGGTAAGAGACAAAATATTAAAAGACGTGATAATGTCCCTAGAAAAATGAGAGGACGAGTTAAAGAGAAACCCTTCAATGTCCCTCAACTTGGAAAGAATGAAAACTAGATCTAGATTTAAAGGATTCCTAATAGAAAGCCCCGAAAAGACAAAAAAACTATTAAACATCACCCACTACTTAGCAAATAATAAATTCAGTAAGCTGATGGTGAATATGGTTAAACAAAAAAGAATCTAAAGAAAAATACCTCATCTGATAGATAAACTAAATCACAAAATCAGCACCCCTGTGGACATAGCCGAGGCCTTCAGAGGGTTCTACTCCAAATTGTACAAACTTAAAGAAGACCGTGAAACCCCATAACCATCCAAAGAAAAAAAAAATATACATAATGACAGCTTTCTCTGCTTGGTCCACTTACCTACACTAACACAAAACCAACTAGAGTCCCTAAATTTACCCGCTGAAAACTTTCTACAGGCTGTGTGATGAATTTATCCTTCATAGAAGCGAATTGTTCAGATACCTACAGATTAAAGGTATTCTGGAAAAATTCCTAACAAAAGAGCTCCAACTCCCGAATTACTGTCTATTCAGCCCTCCTCCTTACAATCTTAGCCTGAAATTTCTCTACAAGATCTTTATCAAAGAAATGGCGGAGGGGGAAGGAAGTTTCAAGAAAACTCACATCTTCAACTGGGAGAGAGATCTAAGGGCCTCATATTCTGTGGAGAAGTGGTCCCACATGTTTAAGTGGGCCCACAGGTCTACACTATGTGCAAGCCTAATAGAAGTCCACTTCAAGGTAACTACCAGAGGGTATTATTCACCCTTCAGGACAGCTACCCTCTTCCCAAATGCTACAGACGAGTGTTGGAGACTAGTGGGGGTCAAGGTGTCCTACTCCATATGTTTTGGAGCTGTGGGAAACTGCGTTCCCGGTGGCAGGAGGTCTTTAAATTAATACACAAAATGGTAGGAGTGGAGATTTCTCCATGCCCAGAGCTAGCCATTTTCCTCATCGGTATCGAGAAGATCCCCACTGAGTTTAGAAGGATGGTTACTAGAGATGAGCGAACGTACTCGTCCGAGCTTGATACTCGTTCGAGTATTAGCGTGTTCGAGATGCTCGTTACTAGAGGCGAGCACCACGCGATGTTCGAGTTACTTTCACTTTCATCTCTGAGACGTTAGCGCGCTTTTCTGGCCAATAGAAAGACAGGGAAGGCATTACAACTTCCCCCTGCGACGTTCAAGCCCTATACCACCCCCCTGCAGTGAGTGGCTGGCGAGATCAGGTGTCACCCGAGTATATAAATTGGCCCCTCCCGCGGCTCGCCACAGATGCATTCTGACAGAGATCAGGGAAAGTGCTGCTGATGCTGGAGCTGCTATAGGGAGAGCGTTAGGAGTGATTTTAGGCTTCAAGAACCCCAACGGTCCTTCTTAGGGCCACATCTGACCGTGTGCAGTACTGTTGAGGCTGCTTTTTGCAGTGTTGCACATTTATTTTTTATTTTTTGCATATCGGCCGTGCAGAGCATTGCGTCCAGAGCATTGCGTCCTGCAGTAATTTTACATAGTCCACGGCGAGTAGTGGTGGTGAGGCAGGGACAGTGAAAGACATATCCAGTCTATATACGCAGTGGGCTTTTCCAAAAAAATTTGGGAAAAAAAATCTATTTGGGCTGCCTGTGACCGTCCTGACTGTACTGCGTCTCTGCTGGGGGTAGTTGTCCTAATTCATATGCTGCCAACTAAGTGTTACAGCAGGCTTGCGCAAAATTCTTTCCTGCCTCTGCGTTGCCTCTTACATCACCGCTGTCATCCTGTCCAGAGTGAAACAGTCTGCAGTAATTTTACATAGTCCACGGCGAATAGTGGTGGTGAGGGAGGGACAGTGAAAGACATATCCAGTCTATATACGCAGTGGGCTTTTCCAAAAAAATTTGGGGAAAAAAATGTATTTGGGCTGCCTGTGACCGTCCTGACTGTACTGCGTCTCTGCTTGGGGTAGTTGTCCTAATTCATACGCAGCCAGCTAAGTGTTACAGCAGGCTTGCGCAAAATTCTTTCCTGGCTCTGTGTTGCCTCTTACATCACCACTGTCATCCTGTCCAGAGTGAAACAGTCTGCAGTAATTTTACATAGTCCACGGCCAGTAGTGGTGGTGAGGCAGGGACAGTGAAAGACATATCCAGTCTATATACGCAGTGGGCTTTTCCAAAAAAATTTGGGAAAAAAATGTATTTGGGCTGCCTGTGACCGTCCTGACTGTACTGCGTCTCTGCTGGGGGTAGTTGTCCTAATTCATACGCAGCCAGCTAAGTGTTACAGCAGGCTTGCACAAAATTCTTTCCTGCCTCTGCATTGCCTCTTACATCACCGCTGTCATCCTGTCCAGAGTGAAACAGTCTGCAGTAATTTTACATAGTCCACGGCCAGTAGTGGTGGTGAGGCAGGGACAGTGAAAGACATATCCAGTCTATATAGGCAGTGGGCTTTTCCAAAAAAATTTGGGAAAAAAAATCTATTTGGGCTGCCTGTGACCGTCCTGAGTGTACTGCGTCTCTGCTGGGGGTAGTTGTCCTAATTCATATGCAGCCAGCTAAGTGTTACAGCAGGCTTGCGCAAAATTCTTTCCTGGCTCTGTGTTGCCTGTTACATCACCGCTGTCATCCTGTCCAGAGTGAAACAGTCTGCAGTAATTTTACATAGTCCACGGCCAGTAGTGGTGGTGAGGCAGGGACAGTGAAAGACATATCCAGTCTATATAGGCAGTGGGCTTTTCCAAAAAAATTTGGGAAAAAAAATCTATTTGGGCTGCCTGTGACCGTCCTGACTGTACTGCGTCTCTGCTGGGGGTAGTTGTCCTAATTCATACGCAGCCAGCTAAGTGTTACAGCAGGCTTGTGCAAAATTCTTTCCTGCCTCTGCTGTGCGTTCCGTAAGCGAAGTCAGCCTCCAACCACAGGCCAATAAGCGGCACATTTAATTACAGCGTTCTGTTTCTGCACTACTGGTAATACAGCATGCTAAGGGGTAGGGGTAGGCCTAGAGGACGTGGACGAGGACGCGGAGGCCCAAGTCAGGGTGTGGGCACAGGCCGAGCTCCTGATCCAGGTGTATCGCAGCCGACTGCTGCGGGATTAGGAGAGAGGCACGCTTCTGGCATCCCCACATTCATCTCACAATTAATGGGTCCACGCGGTAGACCTTTATTAGAAAATGAGCAGTGTGAGCAGGTCCTGTCGTGGATAGCAGAAAGTGCATCCAGCAATCTATCGACCACCCAGAATTCTGCGCCGTCCACTGCTGCAACTCTGAATCCTCTGGCTCCTGCTCCTCCTTCCTCCCAGCCTCCTCACTCCATTACAATGACACATTCTGAGGAGCAGGCAGACTCCCAGGAACTGTTCCCGGGCCCCTGCCCAGAATGGCCAGCAATGGTTCCTCTCCCACCGGAGGAGTTTGTCGTGACCGATGCCCAACCTTTGGAAAGTTCCCGGGGTCCGGGGGATGAGGCTGGGGACTTCCGGCAACTGTCTCAAGAGCTTTCAGTGGGTGAGGAGGACGATGACGATGAGACACAGTTGTCTATCAGTGAGGTAGTAGTAATTGGAGTAAGTCCGAGGGAGGAGCGCACAGAGGATTCGGAGGAAGAGCAGCAGGACGATGAGGTGACTGACCCCACCTGGTTTGCTAAGCCTACTGAGGACAGGTCTTCAGAGGGGGAGGCAAGTGCAGCAGCAGGGCAGGTTGGAAGAGGCAGTGCGGTGGCCAGGGGTAGAGGCAGGGCCAGACCGAATAATCCACCAACTGTTTCCCAAAGCGCCCCCTCGCACCATGCCACCCTGCAGAGGCCGAGGTGCTCAAAGGTCTGGCAGTTTTTCATTGAGAGTGCAGATGACCAACAAACAGTGGTGTGCAACCTTTGTCGCGCCAAGATCAGCTGGGGAGCCACCACCACCAGCATGCGCAGACATATGATGGCCAAGCACCCCACAAGGTGGGACGAAGGCCGTTCACCGCCTCCGGTTTGCACCACTGCCTCTCCCCCTGTGCCCCAACCTGCCACTGAGATCCAACTCCCCTCTCAGTACACAGGCACTACCGTCTCCTGGCCTGCACCCACACTCTCACTTCCGCTGTCCTCGGCCCCATCCACCAATGTCTCTCAGCGCACCGTCCAGCCGTCGCTAGGGCAAGTGTTGGAGCGCAAGCGCAAGTACGCCACCACGCACCCGCACGCTCAAGCGTTAAACGTGCACATAGCCAAATTTATCAGCCTGGAGATGCTGCCGTATAGGCTTGTGGAAACGGAGGCTTTCAAAGGTATGATGGCGGCCGCGGCCCCGCGCTACTCAGTTCCCAGTCGCCACTACTTTTCCCGATGTGCCGTCCAAGCCCTGCACGACCACGTCTCCCGCAACATTGTACGCGCCCTCACCAACGCGGTTACTGCCAAGGTCCACTTAACAACGGACACGTGGACAAGCACAGGCGGGCAGGGCCACTATATCTCCCTGACGGCACATTGGGTGAATTTAGTGGAGGCTGGGACAGAGTCAGAGCCTGGGATCGCTCACGTCCTTCCCACCCCCAGAATTGCGGGCCCCAGCTCGGTGGTGGTATCTGCGGAGGTGTATGCTTCCTCCTCTAAACCACCCTCCTCCTCCTCCTCCTACGCAACCTCTGTCTCACAATCAAGATGTGTCAGCAGCAGCACGTCGCCAGCAGTCGGTGTCGCGCGGCACGGCAGCACAGCACAGCGGTGGGCAAGCGTCAGCAGGCCGTGCTGAAACTACTCAGCTTAGGAGAGAAGAGGCACACGGCCCACAAACTGCTGCAGGGTCTGACAGAGCAGACCGACCGCTGGCTTGCGCCGCTGAGCCTCCAACCGGGCATGGTCGTGTGTGACAACGGCCGTAACCTGGTGGCGGCTTTGCAGCTCGGCAGCCTCACGCACGTGCCATGCCTGGCCCACGTCTTTAATTTGGTGGTTCAGCGCTTTCTGAAAAGCTACCCACGCTTGTCAGACCTGCTCGGAAAGGTGCGCCGACTCTGCGCACATTTCCGCAAGTCCCACACGGACGCTGCCACCCTGCGCACCCTGCAACATCGGTTTCATCTGCCAGTGCACCGACTGCTGTGCGACATGCCCACACGGTGGAACTCTACGCTCCACATGTTGGCCAGGCTCTATGAGCAGCGTAGAGCTATAGTGGAATACCAACTCCAACATGGGCGGCGCAGTGGGAGTCAGCCTCCTCAATTCTTTACAGAAGAGTGGGCCTGGTTGGCAGACATCTGCCAGGTCCTTGGAAACTTTGAGGAGTCTACCCAGATGGTGAGCGGCGATGCTGCAATCATTAGCGTCACCATTCCTCTGCTATGCCTCTTGAGAAGTTCCCTGCAAAGCATAAAGCAGACGCTTTGCGCTCGAAAATGGAGGCGGGGGAAGTATGTCGCTGGATAGTCAGAGCACCCTCCTGTCTATATCTCAGCGCGTTGAGGAGGAGGAGGAGGAGGGGGAAGAGACAGCTTGGCCCACTGCTGAGGGTACCCATGCTGCTTGCCTGTCATCCTTTCAGCGTGTATGGCCTGAGGAGGAGGAGGAGGAGGAGGAGGAGGATCCTGAAAGTGATCTTCCTAGTGAGGACAGCCATGTGTTGCGTACAGGTACCCTGGCACACATGGCTGACTTCATGTTAGGATGCCTTTCTCGTGACCATCGCATTACACGCATTCTGGCCACTACGGATTACTGGGTGTACACACTGCTCGACCCACGGTATAAGGAGAACCTTTCCACTCTCATACCCGAAGAGGAAAGGGCTTCGAGAGTGATGCTATACCACAGGACCCTGGCGGACAAACTGATGGTAAAATTCCCATCCGACAGCGCTAGTGGCCGAAGGCACAGTTCCGAGGGCCAGGTAGCAGGGGAGGCGCGGAGATCAGGCAGCATGTACAGCACAGGCAGGGGAACACTCACTAAGGCCTTTGACTGCTTTCTGGCTCCCCAGCAAGACTGTGTCACCGCTCCCCAGTCAAGGCTGAGTCGGCGGGAGCACTGTAAAAGGATGGTGAGGGAGCACGTAGCCGATCGCACGACCGTCCTCCGTGACGCCTCTGCCCCCTACAACTACTGGGTGTCGAAGCTGGACACGTGGCCTGAACTCGCGCTGTATGCCCTGGAGGTGCTTGCTTGTCCTGCGGCTAGCGTCTTGTCAGAGAGTGTGTTTAGTGCGGCTGGGGGAATCATCACAGATAAGCGTACCCGCCTGTCAACCGACAGTGCCGATAGGCTTACACTCATCAAGATGAACAAAGCCTGGATTTCCCCAGACTTCTTTTCTCCACCAGCGGATAGCAGCGATACCTAAACAATACGTAGGCTGCACCCGCGGATGGAAGCATTGTTCTCTATCACCATCAAAAACGTGGACCTTTTAGCTTCATCAATCTGTGTATTATATTCATCCTCCTCCTCCTGCTCCTCCTCCTGAAACCTGACGTAATCACGCCGAACGGGCAATTTTTCTTAGGCCCACAAGGCTCAGTCATATAATTTTTGTAAGCAATTTTTATACGTTTCAATGCTCATTAAAGCGTTGAAACTTGCACCTGAACCAATTTTTATTTTAACTGGGCTGCCTCCAGGCCTAGTTACAAATTAAGCCACATTAACCAAAGCGATTAATGGGTTTCACCTGCCCTCTTGGTTGGGCATGGGCAATTTTTCTGACGTGCATTAGTACTGTTGGTACACCAATTTTTTGGGGCCCTCGCCTACAGTGTAATCCAATTAATTTTTTGCCCACCTGCATTAAAGCTGACGTTACATCAGCTGTGCTGGGCACTGCAATGGGATATATTTATGTACCGTCGGTGGGTTCCTGGCACCCACCCATGCTGTCGGTCCACACGGAGTTGTAACTGCATGTGTCCACTTCTAAAGAACCCCAGTCTGACTGGGGCATGCAGTGTGGGCCGAAGCCCACCTGCATTAAACATGACATTACCTCAGCTGTGATGGGCACTGCAATGGGATATATTTATGTACCGTCGGTGGGTTCCAGGGAGCCAACCATGCTGTCGGTCCACACGGAGTTGTAACTGCATGTGTCCACTTCTAAAGAACCCCAGTCTGACTGGGGCATGCAGTGTGGGCCGAAGCCCACCTGCATTAAACATGACATTACCTCAGCTGTGATGGGCACTGCAATGGGATATATTTATGTACTGCCGGTGGGTTCCAGGGAGCCACCCATGCTGTGGGTCCACAGGGACTTCACAATAGGGAGTTGTACTTGCCTGTGTCTATGAATTAAAAACCCCAGTCAGGTTGGGGCATGCAGTGTGGGCTGAAGCCCACCTGCATTTAATCTGACGTTAGCTCTGCTGTCCAGGGCACTGCAATGGGATACATTTATGTACAGCCGGTAGGTTCCAGGGAGCCACCCATGCTGTGGGTGCACACGGAATTCCCATTGCGGAGTTGTACCTGCCTGTGACTATTTATAAAAAAACGTGGTCTGACTGAGGCATGCAGACACCTTGACAGAATGAACAGTGTGTGGCACATAGGTTCCCCATTGCTATGCCCACGTGTGCAGCTCTTGATGGCGGTGGCACAGGATTATATTTCTCATTGCTTCTGTACAGCATTGTGGGCTATCGCCCCGCCCCTTTTAAAGAGGGTCGCTGCCTAGCCGTGCCAACCCTCTGCAGTGTGTGCCTGCGGTTCCTCCTCATGGCAGACGCACTTATAAATAGACATGAGGGTGGTGTGGCATGAGGGCAGCTGAAGGCTGGGCAGGGACAGTTTGGTGTGCGCTGTGGACACTGGGTCATGCAGGGGGGGTTGGGCAGCATGTAACCCAGGAGAAGTGGCAGCGGAGTGGCATGCAGGCAGTGATTGTGCTTTGTTGGAGGTAGTGTGGTGCTTAGCTAAGGTATGCATTGCTAATGAGGGCTTTTCAGAAGTAAAAGTTGTTGGGGGGGGGGGGGCACTCTTGCCGCTATTGTGGCTTAATAGTGGGACCTGGGAACTTGAGATGCAGCCCAACATGTAGCCCCTCGCCTGCCCTATCCGTTGCTGTGTCGTTCCCATCACTTTCTTGAATTGCCCAGATTTTCACAAATGGAAACCTTAGTGAGCATCGGCGATATACAAAAATGCTCGAGTCGCCCATTGACTTCAATGGGGTTCGTTACTCGAAACGAACCATCGAACATTGCGAAAATTTCGTCCCGAGTAACGAGCACCCGAGCATTTTGGTGCTCGCTCATCTTTAATGGTTACCCACATCCTGCTGACATTTATTAGTTTACAAGTTCACAAAGCTATAATGTAAGATTTGGTCATTTTCACACCCAAAGTCGCTGCGTAACCCAAGCCATAAGAACTGAGAAATACAGAAAAGTTTACCTCTCCCGTCAGCAGGTAGATGATCTCTAAGGTGAAGTTTAATATCCTCTTGGTAATCTCATTGCTGGTCTTCTCCATCCTCGTTGGGTCATTCATGAGGAGAGTTTGAATGAGGATCTGGGAGAACTGGAGGAACTGGAGGGTTCTAGTACTGCCCGCCCTATATGAGAAAAGGAGAGACTCTAAATCATACGGGGACATCATCATGTGTGATATACAGAACCCCCTTATAGAGCATTCGAAGAAACAGAGTCTTTAGAGCCGTCACCACATTACAGGGAGATTACCAGTTAGATGCTTGGAACAATCTTCCAGCCGATCTGGTTGGAAAATCATCAATAAATGAAGTTCTGCCGCCTGGAATAAGAGATCTATCCTGCGGCCGTTGTCACACGGCGAAAAGACGGCGCGAGGTTTGTGTGTTGTGAGATGTGCAAATATGAATCACATTCTTTTGGATGGGGTCAAATACATGAGTGCATCACAGTATGGAAAATAATTGCGGCATGTCCGATGTGTGTTCCCAGGGAACGCCTCGCCTATTGGTTTCAACAAGGCCCAAAAACCCAGCAAGTGATGCGCATGTGATGCACAGTTTTCCATTGAAAACACTTGGCGATCCTCCAATGCAGCTGAAAGCGACACAAACACCTGACATTGCACGTTGTTAAGCGCGATATCTGCCCAAATTTCACACCCTGATATCGCACTTGCTGCGTGAAATTAGGCTAAAGAGAAACAACCCCTGACAATCTGTTATTATACCCGCAGGAAAGCGTCAGCGCACCATGAGCCCTAAATAGGCTGACTGTCTACGGGCGGGTTTGAATTGCGTTCTCCGCGGTGATAATCCAGCCACGGGGAACACGTTGCTATGGAGAGCGCTTCCCCCCTGTCCACAAGAGGAGGAACATTGTGATTCTCCGCTCGCAGTCAGTAATTTGCAGCATGCTGCGAATTTACGGCGGTTCTCCCCGGTCAGCCTATCTGTCAGATAGGCTGAAAGCAGAGATACGTCTGCCGACTCCTGCTCCTGGGTGGCAAAGCCTGTGGACAGACAGCCTTATACCAGCTGCAAGGCGTCTGCACACCACAAGCCCTTATTATACCCGCAGGCAGGGGTCTGCACACCACAAGCCCTTATTATGCCTGCAGGAAGGTGTCTGCGCACCACAAGCCCTTATTATAACAGCTGGAAGGCGTCTGCGCAACACAAGCCCTTATTATACCTGCAGGAAGGTGTCTGCGCACCACAAGCCTTTATTATACCTGCAGGAAGGTGTCTGCGCACCACAAGACCTTATTATACCTGCAGGAAGGTGTCTGCGCACCACAAGACCTTATTATACCTGCAGGAAGGTGTCTGTGCACCACAAGACCTTATTATACCTGCAGGAAGGTGTCTGCGCACCACAAGACCTTATTATACCTGCAGGAAGGTGTCTGCGCACCACAAGACCTTATTATACCTGGGAGGGGTCTGCGCACCACAAGCCCTTATTATACCTGCAGGAAGGTGTCTGCGCACCACATGCCCGTATTATACCTGCAGGAAGGTGTCTGCTCACCCCTCAAGCCCTTATCATACCTGCAGGAAGGTGTCTGCGCACCACAAGCCCTTATCATACCTGCAGGAAGGTGTCTGCGCACCACAAGCCCTTATCATACCTGCAGGAAGGTGTCTGCGCACCACAAGCCCTTATCATACCTGCAGGAAGGTGTCTGCGCACCACAAGCCCTTATCATACCTGCAGGAAGGTGTCTGCGCACCACAAGCCCTTATTATACCTGCAGGAAGGGGGTCTGCGCACCACAAGCCCTCATTATACCTGCAGGAAGGTGTAAGCGCACCACAAGACCTTATTATACCTGCAGGAAGGTGTCTGCGCACAAGCTTTTATTATACCTGGGAGGGGTCTGCGCACCACAAGCCCTTATTATACCTGCAGGAAGGTGTCTGCGCACCACAAGCCCGTATTATACCTGCAGGAAGGTGTCTGCGCACCACAAGCCCTTATTATACCTGCAGGAAGGTGTCTGCGCACCACAAGCCCTTACTATACCTGCAGGAAGGTGTCTGCACACCACAAGCCCTTATTATACCTGCAGGAAGGTGTCTGCGCACCACAAAACCTTCTTCTCACCGCTTACTGTAATTACAGAAACTGCACAAAAACATAAACTTACCCGAATCCTCCAGCGTCTCGGGGAGATTTTTATACTTTTTTCTACCTTAATTTTGTTTAAGTCTCACTAAAATAATGCAGCAACCATCAGGTGTGAATGTAGCTGATATCAGTGTGCTGTATATGTGTGTGTGTGTATATATATGTATATCCTCTGGCTGAAAACAGAGACAATAGTACGAACCAGGAACTGCTACACTGTAATAGCTGAAGGACCTGCGATTATATCACTGTCATGTGATCAGTATATAAGGGGCGGGGCTCAGCAGTGAGGAGTGGTGACTAAAGAACCTGTGATGATGTCACTGCCATGTGATCAGTATATAAGGGGTGGAGATCTGCAGTGAGAAGTGGCAGATGAAGGCTCTGTGATGCCGGTGATGTGACGGGAGAGACGGAGCTCCTGTGATCTGTGAGGAGGGTGAAGGACGGACAGAGACACCAATTCCCAGCAATGTACAGAAGAGGCAGGATGTTATATGGCAGAGGGGCTTACAGAGGAGCTGCCCCTCACACAGCGACCGGTCATAGGAGGAGGCAGCTTAGTATTATACTTGTACATAGATGAGGCCTCTGCAGGGTGTCGGTCACACAGTTACATGTAGGGCACCATGCAGGCTTACAGAGGAGCGGCCCCTCACACAGCGACCGGTCATAGGAGGAGGCGGCTTAGTATTATACTTGTACATAGATGAGGCCTCTGCAGGGTGTCGGTCACACAGTTACATGTAGGGCACCATGCAGGCTTACAGAGGAGCGGCCCCTCACACAGCGACCGGTCATAGAAGGAGGCGGCTTAGTATTATACTTGTACATAGATGAGGCCTCTGCAGGGTGTCGGTCACACAGTTACATGTAGGGCACCATGCAGGCTTACAGAGGAGCGGCCCCTCACACAGCGACCGGTCATAGGAGGAGGCGGCTTAGTATTATACTTGTACATAGATGAGGCCTCTACAGGGTGTCGGTAACACAGTTACATGTAGGACACCATGCAGGCTTACAGAGGAGCGGCCCCTCACACAGCGACCGGTCATAGGAGGAGGCGGCTTAGTATTATACTTGTACATAGATGAGGCCTCTGCAGGGTGTCGGTCACACAGTTATATGTAGGGCACCATGCAGGCTTACAGTGGAGCGGCCCCTCACACAGCGACCGGTCATAGGAGGAGGCGGCTTAGTATTATACTTGTACATAGATGAGGCCTCTACAGGGTGTCGGTCACACAGTTACATGTAGGGCACCATGCAGGCTTACAGAGGAGCGGCCCCTCACACAGCGACCGGTCATATGAGGAAGCGGCTTAGTGTTATACTTGTATGTAGATGAGGCCTCTGCAGGGTGTCGGTCACACAGTTACATGTAGGGCACCATGCAGGCTTACAGAGGAGCGGCCCCTCACACAGCGACCGGTCATAGGAGGAGGCGGCTTAGTATTATACTTGTACATAGATGAGGCCTCTACAGGGTGTCGGTCACACAGTTACATGTAGGGCACCATGCAGGCTTACAGAGGAGCGGCCCCTCACACAGTGACTGGTCATAGGAGGAGGCGGCTTAGTATTATACTTGTACATAGATGAGGCCTCTGCAGGGTGTCGGTCACACAGTTACATGTAGGGCCCCATGCAGGCTTACAGAGGAGCGGCCCCTCACACAGTGACTGGTCATAGGAGGAGGCGGCTTAGTATTATACTTGTACATGGATGAGGCCTCTGCAGGGTGTCAGTGACACAGTTACATGTAGGGCACCATGCAGGCTTACAGAGGAGCGGCCCCTCACACAGCGATCGGTCATAGGAGGAGGCGGCTTAGTATTATACTTGTACATAGATGAGGCCTCTGCAGGGTGTCTGTCACACAGTTACATGTAGGGCACCATGCAGGCTTACTGCCTATTAGTGACCCCATACTATGACCTCAGGTGGGCTGTGCAGCACCTATTATATCTAAGGGCTCATGCCCACCGGCGTATGCGTAAAACAGCACTGGGCTTTTTTTCTTGTACGTAACTAAATTTTCTTATACTACTTGTGAGTAAAATTTATTTTGCACATTTGTATAAAATCTGCAACATATATAATAAAAATATCCCAAATGTCATTTTCTGCTTAAAAGAATCTTCTATCTAGAAGATTCTTTTAAGCAGAAAATGACATTTGGGATATTTTTATTATATATGTTGCAGATTTTTGATGACCCGTCCTCAGGATAAGGCCACTTTTTGCGTTACGAGTCGCACAAATTTCGCACACATATGAACTCCATTCTTTTGAATGATTTCTCTGAGGAATTAACTAAACATAACTTCTATTAATACTCCAATAAAATTTAGAAGACCGGGCTAAAACAAGACAAAACACAAAGATTTCCACCACCCCACAACACAACATGGCGTACAGGAAAGATGGGTTTCAGTAATATCCCCCACAGATAAAGACTAAGATGGGGGGTATTTCCTCCAGTTTAGGTATGGAAACTAAACAGCACAGTCGCCCTAGTTTATAATAGGGTGGTGAGAACTACGTTACATAAGGGGTCTCGATTTACATCTTCATAGACCTCTGTAAGGGAACCTCTCTTAGAATAGGTGGTTAATCGTGAAGCACATTTCTGGAGGTGTAGACCCAGTACACATTCAGACGGTGCTTCTATTTGGGTGCTGTATAGTTTCCTTACCTAAACTGGGGGACATACCGCCCATCTTAGTCTTTATCTATGGGAGGATATTACCGAAACCCATCTTTCCTGTAGGCTGTGTTGTTGGGTGGTGGAAATCTTTCGGTTTGGTTTGTCTTGTTTTAGTGCAGTCTTCTTAATTTTATTCAAGTATTAATAAAAGTTATGTTTTAAGCCATTCTTTTGAATGGGATCATATACAGAAGCGATTTTTCTTTTCCCCGCATTGCATCATGGGAAAATAATCACGGCATGTCCTATCTTTGGCCATTGTTTTCAATGGGACAGGAAAAGGCATGACACAGTGTGTGATGTGCACATAAGTACGATGCGAGGCTCCCATGGCTTTTTATTCTACATGAACATTTTCCGCTGCTGGCCTCCAGCTCAGCACATGACTGCTGCATTGCACTGCAATTTCCCAGCTGCCTAAAAGTCCAGTACAGGGACAGCAGTAATAGCGCCTCCACCCCAATACAAGGTAACAGTACAGAGACATGGCGAGTAGGTTCAGGATGTCTGCCACAGACCGTCAGTAGAGAGGATCGTATGATTATCCAACAAGAACGAGCAGCTCCAACTGATTCGTTGTCCAGCATCCAGAGATCGGGGGCACAATACCTGTCTCTGGATGCTGGACAACGAATCAGTTGGAGCTGCTCGTTCTTGTTGGATAATCAGACGATCCTCTCTACTGATGGTGTGTGAAGAGGGCGAGCACAATTCCTCCTGCAGAAGCTCCACTAAGCCGCTTTCTAAGCTCTGCAGTGCCTGTTACTCCAGCACGGCACTCTCCCAGCATGGCGCTGCCAGCGCAAGTGGTTTCCGTATCACAGAAGGGATTCTCACACGCCACGCTGCCACTTCAGCCGACACTGCTCGGAGCGGTGATAGGGACCGCTCAGGAGCCAGCAGCACAGAGGAGGAGCAGACAAACACCCCATCAGACCCTCAGGTAGGATCTAAGCATACAGCATCAAGGCAGCCAGCAATGAGCTCTCCACACACAGGAGAGATTGAAGGACTTTAGCCATACTACCCCCCCCCCCCATCCTGACAAAAGCGCTGCACGCTCTGGTCATGCTGGAAGCACTAGTTCCACAACACAGTCTTCCCATGCAGCACATCTCTCCAAGAGCCCAGACAGCAGGAATCCCTCTCCAAGGTTCATTGCTTTACATTATACTGACCCCAATCTGCCAAGGGGCTCCACGCCAACCATGCCTTCAGATATATGCCACACTTTCCAACCATATAACATAAGAATTGGCACTGGCATCTTAACGAGTCCCTTATACATGATCCAGTTACCAAATAAGAGGTTCAAAATAATCTACAATGGTGGCATGGTACTTCACTAACCAGGCCACCTCAGACGTAGACCCTCTGCTTGTGTGGAAAGCCTATAAATGTTTAATTTGTGGCTTTCTCATTAGTATTGTCTCTCGCATCAAAACAGAGCATAGCGCCCATCTTAGGAATCTCTTAGAATGTATACAGGTCCTTGAAGTGACACAAAATGGATAGAGAAAGAGGGGCTGAGTTGGCTCAACTAAGGGGATAACCAAATGCTCTCACCAAATGCAGGAGACACTTTTACAAATTTGGGAACAAACTTAGCTGTACATTAGCTCGAGCATTATGGAAAGAAAGGGCTAGGTCATACATCCACCACATCTCCACATCGTTAGGGCATACCCACCATTTACCACAACAGATTTCATAGGCGTTCAGAGAATATTATAAATCTCTCTATAATTTGCTTTGCTCACTAGCAGACGATGAATTGGCGTCCCATAGATCGAACATGCAAGCATATCTACAAAGCTCTGGCCAAGGCCATTTACCCCTAGAGGCAATCTAAGCCCTGGAGACACTAATCTCACAAGGAGAACTTGCCCTTACACTGAAAGAATCACACTGGATGATAGCATGCAAGTTACAAGTTAATGAATACATTATCAAACATTTTCTACCTTCTTCACCCTTCAAAATGGACTCTGTTACTGCCATGATGTGACAGGTCTATTCAGTGAAATTGGGATATCTTGTAAAAAGAGATGAGCGAGCACCAAAATGCTCGGGGGCTCATTGCTCGAGTCGAACTTTTCGTAATGCTGCCATGATGTGACAGGTCTATTCAGTGAAATTGGGATATCTTGTAAAAAGAGATGAGCGAGCACCAAAATGCTCGGGGGCTCATTGCTCGAGTCGAACTTTTCGTAATGCTCGAGAGCTCGTTTCGAGTAACGAACTCCATTGCAGTCTATGGGGGACTCGAGCATTTTTGTATGGGACCAATGCTCCGCATAGGTGATGACTTGTCAAACACCAGAATAAATCAGAAAGTCATGGAAACACCACAGAAACGGATAGGGAAGGGCAGGGGCAGCATGCATGGCTGCATCTAAGGCTCCCAGGTCCCACTATTAAGCCGAAATGGGGGCAAGAGTTTGGCATCACCCCCCCCCAACAATTTAGTTGGGACAAACCCTCATTAGCAAGGCACATGCGCTAGCACATCTTAGCTAAGCACCACACTACCTGCAACCAAGGACAATCACTGCCTGTGGGTGACTCCGCTGCCTCTTCTCCTGGGTTACATGCTGGCATTGCTGTCCAACCCCCCCGCACGACCCTGCGTCCACAGTGCACCCAAAATTTTCCGTGCACAGCGTTTAGCTGGCTTCATGCCACAAGCTCACTTCATAGCCACACCACCCTTATGCCTATTTATAGGTAAATAATGGATGAGGTGGATCCGGAGGCACACACTGCAGAGGGTTGGCAGGGCTAGGCAGCGACCCTCTCTGAAAGTGTGGGCGATAGCCCACAATGCTGTTGAGAATTGATGATAAATTGACATACGATCATCATTCCAATCCCGTGCCACCTCCGTCACAAAATTGTCAGGAACCGCAAACGTGGACATAAAGGGGACTCAGGTGCCAGCCCAGCACTTCTACACATCTCCACAATGCAGCAATACTCTGTGTGGGAAGCATGTGAATGGGCCCAGGGTCAGGCTCGGTCCCTGCCTCCACCTTGTGTGACCCAAGGTGCCGCGAGTTACATAGCAATGGGAAATCCATGCGTCGCCACACGATTCATTCTATGTAGGTATCAGATAGCTCAACATCACAATGGGAAGTCTTTGAGTTACTTGGGGTTGCCTATGCTGTTGGTGCACAAAGATGGTATTACACAGGAAGAAATCAGAGTGTCCAAACATGGCAGAGTTTCACCCCGCCAAGGACCTCAGCCTCGGCCCACATTTCTGCCCTAGTCACTCAGTGCATTTGTGCCAGACAGGTAAAACAACGCAATGGGAAGTCTTTGTGCACCCACAGCATAGACGAGCCCAAGGAACTCAAACATGGTATTACACGTGAGGAAACAAGTCCCAACACACTTCATTCTGTGTAGGTGTCAGATAGCTCAACACCGCGATGGGAAGTCTTTGAGTTCCTTTGGCTCGCCTATGCTGTGGGTGCACAAAGATGGTATTACACAAGAAGTAATCAGAGTGTCCAAACATGGCAGAGTTTCTCCCTACCAAGAACCTCAGCTTTGGCCCACATTTCTTCCCAATTCAGTCAGTGTATTTGTGCACCCAAAGCATAGGCAGACCCCTGTAACATATCTGTAGCAAGAGTATAGGTGAACCCCTCAAACCATTCAGTAGAAACTGTATAGGCGGACCCCTCAAACCATTGAGTAGAAAAGGTATAGGCAGACCCCTGTAACATTTCTGTAGCCAAAGTATAGGCAGACACCAGTATCATTTCTGTAGCAAAAGTATAGGCGAACCCCTGTAACATTTCTGTAACGAGAGTATAGGCGAACCCCTCAAACCATTCAGTAGAAAAGGTATAGGCAGACCTCAGTAACATTTCTGTAGCCAAAGTATAGGCAGACCACAGTAACATTTCTGTAGCAAAAGTATATGCAAACCCCTGTAACATTTCTGTAGCACGAGTATAGGCGAACCCCTCAAACCATTCAGTGGAAAAGGTATAGGTAGACTCCAGTAACATTTCTGTAGCCAAAGTATAGGCGGACCCCAGTAACATTTCCTTAGCAAAAGTATAGGTGAACCCCTGTGACATTTCTGTAGCAGGAGTATAGGCAAACCCCTCAAACCATTCAGTAGCAACTGTATAGGCGGACCCCAGTAACATTTCTATAGCAAGAGTATAGGCGGACCCAGTAACATTTCTGTAGCAAAAGTATAGGCAGACCCCAGTAACATTTCTGCAGCAAGAGTTTAGGCGGACGCCAATAACATTTTTGTAGCAAGAGTATAGGCAAACCCCTCAAACCATTCAGTAGAAAAGGTATAGGCAGACCCCTGTAACATTTTTGTAGCCAAAGTATAGGCGGACCCCAGTAATATTTCCTTAGCAAAAGTATAGGCGAACCCCTGTAACATTTCTGTAGCAAGAGTATAGGCGAACCCCAGTAACATTGGTGTACCAATAGTATAGGCGAACACCTGTAAAAACTTGCTTACCAAGAGTATAGGCGAAGCCTGGAAAAATTAGTTTGCTAGTAGTATTGGCAATGACCTAAAAAATTGGTGTACTGAGAGTACAAGTGTACCCCTGAAAAATTGCTGAACGCCGAGGGCAGGTGAAACCCACAAACATTTTTTGAAGATACAGGTCTTTATTGGTTAATTTGTAACAGAGCCTGGAGACAGCCCTCTGCAAAATTTGGTTTAAGTTTAACTTTTAAAACTTTAAAAACTGATAAAACTTTTAAACAGAGCATTTTGGGCCGCATAGAAATTGGCAGTTCAGCGTGATGTTATGCTGTTTTAAGAGGAGTAGGAGGAGTAATAATATCTGAGAGGGATACACAAAGCTAATTCTCCCCTTTTTTGGGGTGACAGAGGATGCATTTTTCTCCTGTTGCAGTGAAAAGATTCTTTAGGATCCGCTGTTTTCCGCCGGTCAAGAAGAGAAGTCTGGGGAAATCCAGCCTTTCAGTTGACAGGTGGGTACGCTTATCCGTGATGATCCCCCCAGCAGCACTAAACACCCTCTCTGACAACATGCTAGCGGCAGGGCAGGCCAGCACCTCCAGGGCATGCAGCGCAAGTTCGTGCCTTGTGCCCAGCTTTGACATCCAGTAGTTGTATGGAGCAGAGGGATCACGTAGGACTGTGGTATGGTCGGCTATGTGCTCCCTCCGACTCAGTCTTGACTGGAGAGTGGTGACACAGTCTTGCTGGGGAACCATAAATTTGGCAAAGGCCTTGGAAAGTGTTACCCTGCCTGAGCTGGACAAGCTGCCTGATCCCCGTGCCTCCCATGTTAGTTGGCCCTCTGAACTGCGTCTTTTACCGCTAGCTTGTTAGATGGGAACATTAGTATCACTTTTTCCACCCGGGCCCTGTGGTATTGCATCACTCTCATACCTCTTTCCTCTTCGGGAATGAGAGTGAAAAAGGTTCTCCTTATACCTTGGGTCGAGAAGGGTGTACACCCAGTAACCCGTGTTGGCAAAAATGTTGAAAACGTGTGGGTCATGGGAAAGGCAGCCTAACATGAAGTCAGCCATGTGTGCCAGAGTCTCAGTACGCAACACATCACTGTCCTCACTAGGAAGATGCTCCCCCTCCTCCTCTTCAGCCCATACATGCTGAACATATGACAGCCAAGCAGCATAGGTACCCTCTGCGGTGTGGCTAGCGGTCTCTTCTCCCTCCTCCTCATCCCCCTCCTCCTCCTCCTCCAAAACCCGCTGAGATATAGACATGAGGGTGGTCTGGCTATCAAGCAACATACTGTTATCCCATGTCTCCTCTTCTAAACGCAGAGCGTTGGGCTTTATGCAAAGCAACAAACTTCTCAGCAGGCAAAGCAGCGGGATGGTAATGCTAATGATGGCCGCATCACCGCTCACCATTTGGGTAGACTCCTCAAAGTTTCTGAGGACCTGGCAGATATCGGCAATCCATGCCCACTCCTCTGTAAAGAACTGCGGAAACTGACTACCACTGCACTGCCTATGTTGCAGCTGGTATTCCACAATTGCTCTACACTGCTCATACAGCCTGGCCAACATGTGCAGCGTAGAATTCCAGCGCGTGGGCACGTTGCACAGCAGTTGGTGCACTGGCAGCCGAAACCAAAGTTGCAGTGTCCTGAGGGTGGCAGTATCCGTGGTGGACTTGCAGGAATGTGCGCAGACGCGGCGCACCTTGCCGAGCAGGTCAGACAAGTGGGGGTAGTTTTTCAGAAACTGCTGAACCACCAGATTAAAGACGTGCGCTAGGCATGGCACGTGTGTGAGGCTGCTAATCTGCAGAGCCGCCACCAGGTTACGGCCGTTGTCACACATGACCATGCCCGATTCGAGGCTCAGCGGCGAAAGCCAAAGATTGGTTTGCTCCATCAGACCCTGTAACAGCTCAGGGGCCGTGTGCCTCTTATCACCTAAGCTAATTAGTTTCAACACGGCTTGCTGACGCTTGCCCACCGCTGTGCTGTCCCGCGCTACTGACTGCTGGCAACGTGCTCACACTTCGTAATTAAGAGGTGGAGGTGGCGGAGGAGGAAGAGGGGGGGGGGGTTGGAGGAGGTGGTATAGTACGCCGCAGATACCAGCACCGAGGTACGACCTGCTATTCTTGGTGTGGGTAGCACGTGGGCGGTCCCAGGCTCTGACTCGGTCCCAGCCTCCACTAAGTTCACCCAATGTGCCGTCAGGGAGATATAGTGGCCCTGCCCGCCAGTACTTGTCCACGTGTCCGTGGTTAGGCGGACCTTCCAAGTAACTGCGTTGTTGAGGGCACGGGTAATGTTGGGGGAGACGTGCTGGTGTAGGGCGGGGACGTCACACCGGGAAAAATAGTGGGACCACCGCCATCATGTTTTGGAAAGCCTCCGTTTCTACAAGCCTGTACGGCAGCATCTGCAGGCTGATTAATTTGGCAATGTGCACGTATAAAGCTTGTGCAGGCGGGTGGGTGGCGGCGTATTTGCACTTTCGCTCCAATGCTTGTGTTAGCGACAGCTGAACGCTGCACTGGGAGACATTGCTAGAGGGTGTGGGTGCAGGCCCAGGTTGCACACCACTGTTTGTCAGTCATCCGCGCTCTCACTGAAAAACATCCACACCTTTGAACATCTAGCCCTCTGCACGGAGGCTTGTCGCGAGGGGTGCTTTTGGAAACAGTTGGGGGATTCTTCGCTCTGGTTCTGCCTCTACCCCTGGCCACCCCACTGCCTCTTCCTACCTGTCCTGCTGCTGCACTTGCCTGCCCCTTTGAAGCCCTGTCTTCACTAGACTTAGCAAGCCAGATGGGGTCAGTCACCTCATCATCCAGCAGCGCTTTCTTTGAATCCTCTGTGCGCTCCTCCCTCGGAGTTACTGCCATTTCTACTACCTCACTGAAAGACAACTGTGTCTCATCATCCTCATCCACAAAAAGCTCTTGAGACAGTTGCCGAAAGTAAACAGTGCTAATAACTGCGACAACTTCACCGCACCCAAGAAAAGGGTATTGTGCGATGCTCTGCCCAGGGGCAGTAAGCTATACAGGCAGTGAACAGTGCTAATATCTGCAGCAACTTTACCGCACCCAAGGAAAGGGTATTGTGCGACACTTTCTGACCAGAGGGAAATATGTTTTAAAAAAACAATATTGGTGCACTACTACTCCCAGCCAGCCACAACAATAATGCACACGATGAGGAGTAGCCCTAAGGAAGACCATTGGGTTTCTTGAAGACAGGATCCTACTCAAACGCTTTCCCTCAACTCTGCCTAATGCACTGCAGACTAAGAGCTGTAATGCTCTGCAGAGATATATATCTTTTTTAAAAAGAAAAAAAAAAACCAACTTCACCGCACCCAAGGAAAGGGTATTGTGCGACGCTCTGCACAGGGGTAGAGAGCTATACAGCCAGTGGATAGTGCTGATAACTGCGGCTACTTCACCCAACACATAGTATGTAGAGATAAGCGAACATACTCGTCCGAGCTTGATGCTCATTCGAGTATTAGCGTGTTTGAGATGCTCGTTACTAGAGGCAAGCACCACGCGATGTTCGAGTTACTTTCACTTTCGTCTCTGAGATGTTAGCGCGCTTTTCTGGCCAATAGAAAGACAGGGAAGGCATTACAACTTCCTCCTGTAATGTTCCAGCCCTATACCACCCCCCTGCAGTGAGTGGCTGGGGAGATCAGGTGTCACCCGAGTATATAAATTGGCCCCTCCCGCGGCTCGCCACAGATGCATTCTGACATAGATCAGGGAAAGTGCTACTGATGCTGGAGCTGCTATAGGGAGAGTGTTAGGAGTGATTTTAGGCTTCAAGAACCACAACGGTCCTTCTTAGGGCCACATCTGACCGTGTGCAGTACTGTTGAGGCTGCTTTTTGCAGTGTTGCCCTTTTTTTTTTTGTATATCGGCCGTGCAGAGCATTGCGTCCTGCAGTAATTTTACATAGTATAGGGCAAGTAGTGGTGAGGCAGGGACAGTGAAAAAGCTGAAAGAGATATACTGTCTATATAGGCAGTGGGCTTTTCCTAAAAAATTTGGGAAAAAACTTTCTATTTGGGCTGCCTGTGACCGTCCTCAGTGTACTGCGTCTGTGCTGGGGGTAGTAGTCCTAATTAATACGCAGCCAACTAAGTGTTACAGCAGGCTTGCGCAAAATTCTTTCCTGGCTCTGCGTTGGCCGTTACATCACCGCTGTCATCCTGTCCAGAGGGAAACAGACTGCAGTAATTTTACATAGTTTAGGTCAAGTAGTGGTGAGGCAGGGACAGTGAAAAAGCTGAAAGAGATATACTGTCTATATAGGCCGTGGGCTTTTCCAAAAAACTTTGGGAAAAAACTTTCTATTTGGGCTGCCTGTGACCGTCCTCAGTGTACTGCGTCTGTGCTGGGGGTAATAGTCCTAATTAATACGCAGCCAGCTAAGTGTTACAGCAGGCTTGCGTAAAATTGTTTCCTGGCTCTGCTGTGCGTTCCGTAAGCGAAGTCAGCCTCCAACCACAGGCCAATAAGCGGCACATTTAATTACAGCGTTCTGTTTCTGCACTACTGGTAATACACCATGCTGAGGGGAAGGGGTAGGCCTAGAGGACGTGGACGCGGGCGAGGACGCGGAGGCCCAAGTCAGGGTGTGGGCACAGGCCGAGCTCCTGATCCAGGTGTATCGCAGCCGACTGCTGCGGGATTAGGAGAGAGGCACGTTTCTGGCGTCCCCACATTCATCTCACAATTAATGGGTCCACGCGGTAGACCTTTATTAGAAACTGAGCAGTGTGAGCAGATCCTGTCGTGGATGGCAGAAAGTGCATCCAGCAATCTATCCACCACCCAGACTTCTACGCCGTCCACTGCTGCAACTCTGAATCCTCTGGCTGCTGCTCCTCCTTCCTCCCAGCCTCCTCACTCCATTACAATGACACATTCTGAGGAGCAGGCAGACTCCCAGGAACTGTTCTCGGGACCCTGCCCAGAATGGGCAGCACTGGTTCCGAATCCTCTCCCACCGGAGGAGTTTGTCGTGACCGATGCCCAACCTTTGGAAAGTTCCCGGGGTCCGTGGGATGAGGCTGGGGACTTCTGGCAACTGTCTCAAGAGCTTTCAGTGGGTGAGGAGGACGATGACGATGAGACACAGTTGTCTATCACTCAGGTACTAGTAATTGGAGTAAGTCCGAGGGAGGAGCGCACAGAGGATTTGGAGGAAGAGCAGCAGGACGATGAGGTGACTGACCCCACCTGGTTTGCTAAGCCTACTGAGGACAGGTCTTCAGAGGGGGAGGCAAGTGCAGCAGCAGGGCAGGTTGGAAGAGGCAGTGCGGTGGCCAAGGGTAGAGGCAGGGCCAGACTGAATAATCCACCAACTGTTTCCCAAAGCGCCCCCTCGCGCCATGCCACCCTGCAGAGGCCGAGGTGCTCAAAGGTCTGGCAGTTTTTCACTGAGAGTGCAGACAACCGACAAACAGTGGTGTGCAACCTTTGTCGCGCCAAGATCAGCCGGGGAGCCACCACCACCAGCATGCACAGACATATGATGGCCAAGCACCCCACAAGGTGGGACGAAGGCCGTTCACCGCCTCCGGTTTGCACCGCTGCCTCTCCGCCTGTGCCCCAACCTGCCACTGAGATCCAACCCCTCTCTCAGGAGACAGGCACTACCGTCTCCTGGCTTGCACCCACACCCTCACCTCCGCTGTCCTCAACCCCATCCACCAATGTCTCTCAGCCGTCGCTAGCGCAAGTATTGGAGCGCAAGCGCAAGTACGCCGCCACGCACACGCACGCTCAAGCGTTAAACGTGCACATAGCCAAATTGATCAGCCTGGAGATGCTGCCGTATTGGCTTGTGGAAACGGAGGCTTTCAAAGGCATGATGGCGGCGGCGGCCCCGCGCTACTCGGTTCCCAGTCGCCACTACTTTTTCCGATGTGCCGTCCCAGCCCTGCACGACCACGTCTCCCGCAACATTGTACGCGCCCTCACCAACGCGGTTACTGCCAAGGTCCACTTAACAACGGACACGTGGACAAGCACAGGCGGGCAGGGCCACTATATCTCCCTGACGGCACATTGGGTGAATTTAGTGGACGCTGGGACCGAGTCAGAGCCTGGGACCGCTCACGTCCTACCCACCCCCAGAATTGCGGGCCCCAGCTCGGTGCTGGTATCTGCGGCGGTGTATGCTTCCTCCACTAAACCACCCTCCTCCTCCTCCTCCTCCTACGCAACCTCTGTCTCGCAATCAAGATGTGTCAGCAGCAGCACGTCGCCAGCAGTCGGTGTCGCGCGGCGTGGCAGCACAGCGGTGGGCAAGCATCAGCAGGCCGTGCTGAAACTACTCAGCTTAGGAGAGAAGAGGCACACAGACCATGAACTGCTGCAGGGTCTGACAGAGCAGACCGACCGCTGGCTTGCACCGCTGAGCCTCCAACCGGGCATGGTCGTGTGTGACAACGGCCGTAACCTGGTAGCGGCTCTGCAGCTCGGCAGCCTCACGCACGTGCCATGCCTGGCCCACGTCTTTAATTTGGTGGTTCAGCGTTTTCTGAAAAGCTACCCACGCTTGTCAGACCTGCTCGGAAAGGTGCGCCGGCTCTGCGCACATTTCCGCAAGTCCCACACGGACGCTGCCACCCTGCGCACCCTGCAACATCGGTTTAATCTGCCAGTGCACCGACTGCTGTGCGACGTGCCCACACGGTGGAACTCTACGCTCCACATGTTGGCCAGGCTCTATGAGCAGCGTAGAGCTATAGTGGAATACCAACTCCAACATGGGCTGCGCAGTGGGAGTCAGCCTCCTCAATTCTTTACAGAAGAGTGGGCCTGGTTGGCAGACATCTGCCAGGTCCTTGGAAAATTTGAGGAGTCTACCCAGATGGTGAGCGGCGATGCTGCAATCATTAGCGTCACCATTCCTCTGCTATGCCTCTTGAGAAGTTCCCTGCAAAGCATAAAGGCAGACGCTTTGCGCTCGGAAACGGAGGCGGGGGAAGACAGTATGTCGCTGGATAGTCAGAGCACCCTCCTGTCTATATCTCAGCGCGTTGAGGAGGAGGAGGAGGTGGAGGAGCATGAGGAGGAGGGGGAAGAGACAGCTTGGCCCACTGCTGAGGGTACCCATGCTGCTTGCCTGTCATCCTTTCAGCGTGTATGGCCTGAGGAGGAGGAGGAGGATCCTGAAAGTGATCTTCCTAGTGAGGATAGCCATGTGTTGCGTACAGGTACCCTGGCACACATGGCTGACTTCATGTTAGGATGCCTTTCTCGTGACCCTCGCGTTACACGCATTCTGGCCACTACGGATTACTGGGTGTACACACTGCTCGACCCACAGTATAAGGAGAACCTTTCCACTCTCATACCCGAAGAGGAAAGGGGTTCGAGAGTGATGCTATACCACAGGACCCTGGCGGACAAACTGATGGTAAAATTCCCATCCGACAGCGCTAGTGGCAGAAGGCGCAGTTCCGAGGGCCAGGTAGCAGGGGAGGCGCAGAGATCAGGCAGCATGTACAGCATAGGCAGGGGAACACTCTCCAAGGCCTTTGACAGCTTTCTGGCTCCCCAGCAAGACTGTGTCACCGCTCCCCAGTCAAGGCTGAGTTGGCGGGAGCACTGTAAAAGGATGGTGAGGGAGCACGTAGCCGATCACACGACCATCCTCCGTGACGCCTCTGCCCCCTACAACTACTGGGTGTCGAAGCTGGACACGTGGCCTGAACTCGTGCTGTATGGAGGTGCTTGCTTGTCCTGCGGCTAGCGTCTTGTCAGAGAGGGTGTTTAGTGCGGCTGGGGGAATCATCACGGATAAGCGTACCCGCCTGTCAACCGACAGTGCCGACAGGCTTACACTCATCAAGATGAACAAAGCCTGGATTTCCCCAGACTTCTCTTCTCCACCAGCGGACATGCAATACGTAGGCTGCACCCGCGGATGGAAGCATCGTTCTCTATCACCATCAAAAACGGGGACCTTTTAGCTTCATCAATCTGTGTATTCTATTCATCCTCCTCCTCCTGCTCCTCCTCCTGAAACCTCACGTAATCACGCCGAACGGGCAATTTTTCTTAGGCCCACAAGGCTCAGTCATATAATTTTTGTAAACAATTTTTATATGTTTCAATGCTCATTAAAGCGTTGAAACTTGCACCTGAAGCAATTTTTATTTTAACTGGGCTGCCTCCAGGCCTAGTTACAAGTTAAGCCACATTAACCAAAGCGATTAATGGGTTTCACCTGCCCTCTTGGTTGGGCATGGGCAATTTTTCTCAGGTACATTAGTACTGTTGGTACACCAATTTTTTGGGGCCCTCGCCTACAGTGTAATCCAATTAATTTTTTGCCCACCTGCATTAAAGCTGATGTTACATCAGCTGTGCTGGGCACTGCAATGGGATATATTTATGTACCGCCGGTGGGTTCCAGGGAGCCACCCATGCTGTCGGTCCACATGGAGTTGTAACTGCATGTGTCCACTTCTAAAGAACCCCTGTCTGACTGGGGCATGCAGTGTGGGCCGAAGCCCACCTGCATTAAACATGACATTACCTCAGCTGTGATGGGCAATGCAATGGGATATATTTATGTACCGCCGGTGGGTTCCAGGAAGCCACCCATGCTGTCGGTCCACACGGAGTTGTAACTGCATGTGTCCACTTCTAAAGAACCCCTGTCTGACTGGGGCATGCAGTGTGGGCCGAAGCCCACCTGCATTAAACATGACATTACCTCAGCTGTGCTGGGCACTGCAATGGGATATATTTATGTACCACCGGTGGGTTCCAGGGAGCCACCCATGCTGTCGGTCCACACGGAGTTGTAACTGCATGTGTCCACTTCTAAAGAACCCCAGTCTGACTGGGGTATGCAGTGTGGGCCGAAGCCCACCTGCATTAAACATGACATTACCTTAGCTGTGATGGGCAATGCAATGGGATATATTTATGTACCGCCGGTGGGTTCCAGGGAGCCACCCATGCTGACGGTCCACACGGAGTTGTAACTGCATGTGTCCACTTCTAAAGAACCCCAGTCTGACTGGGGCATGCAGTGTGGGCCGAAGCCCACCTGCATTAAACATGACATTACCTCAGCTGTGCTGGGCACTGCAATGGGATATATTTATGTTGATGGAGGTGGCACTGGATTTGATTTCTCATTGTTTCTGTACAGCATGGTGGGCTATCGCCCCGCCCCTTTTAAAGAGGGTCGCTGCCTAGCCGTGCCAACCCTCTGCAGTGTGTGCCTGCGGTTCCTCCTCATGGCATATGCACTTATAAATAGACATGAGGGTGGTGTGGCATGAGGGCAGCTGAAGGCTGCGCAGGGACACTTTGGTGTGCGCTGTGGACACTGGGTCGTGCGGGGGGGGGGGGGGGGGTTGGACTGCATGTAACCCAGGAGAAGTGGCAGCGGAGTGTCATGCAGGCAGTGATTGTGCTTTGTTGGAGGTAGTGTGGTGCTTAGCTAAGGTATGCCATGCTAATGAGGGTTTTTCAGAAGTAAAAATTGTTGGGAGGGGGGGGGCACTCTTGCCGCTATTGTGGCTTAATAGTGGGACCTGGGAACTTAAGATGCAGCCCAACATGTAGCCCCTTGCCTGCCCTATCCATTGCTGTGTCGTTCCCATCACTTTCTTGAATTGCCCAGATTTTCACAAATGGAAACCTTAGCGAGCATCGGCGATATACAAATGTGCTCGGGTCGCCCATTGACTTCAATGGGGTTGATTACTCGAAACGAACCCTCGAGCATCGCGAAAATTTCGTCCCGAGTAACGAGCACCCGAGCATTTTGGTGCTCGCTCATCTCTAATAGTATGGTATCTGTGAAATGCTGTTCTGCGGTGGCCCAGGAAATATTTGTGTACTATTTAGCGATGAGTGAGCTGTTATAGCTGTAATGCTCTGCAGAGGGATATATTTTTAAAGAAAACCAAAACTGGTGCACTACTGCTCCAAGCCAGGCATAATTTCAATGCACACGATGATGAGTAGCCCTAAAAAGGACCATTGGGGTTCTTGAAGACAGGATCCTACTCTAACACTTTCCCTAAATAAGCAGCTCTTTCCCTCAACTTTGCCTATGGCACTGCGCACACAGAACAGTATAGGTGTAATGGTCTGCAAAGGCCTGGATGCTTAAAAAAAAATTGTGCACTACTGCTCCCAGCCAGCCACAACAGTAATGCACATGATGAGGAGTAGCCCTAAGAAGGACTGTTGGGGTTCTTGAAGACAGGATCCTACTCTAACACTTTCCCTGTATAAGCCTCAGCACTTTCCCTAACCACTGCCAACATGCGTCTGGGGCGGGCCGCGGGTGGGACCATTTTAAGTACTCCGCGGTCACCTGATCTCTCCAGCCACTCACTACTGTGGGGGGCAGAGGGCTGGCACGTCACTGCAGGAAGTGGTAATGCCTTCCCCGCATGTTTATTGGCTAGAAAATGGCGCTAAACATGCAGGGAAGGGAAATGCAATTGACTCGAGTACCGCGTGGTGTTTGTCTCGAGTAACGAGTATCTTGAACACCCTAATACTCGAACGAGCATCATGCTCAAATGAGTGTGCTCGCTCATCTCTACTTGTAAAGCAACAGTATTAGCGCCTTTTCATCGACAGTTCTTCCAAGAGCCTGGAAGCAGTCCTGCTCCACAATGGAAATCAACTTCCATCCCTTCCAGTGGCTCACTCTGTACATCTCAATGAGGAGTACAGTAGTACATTCCTAATGGGTCTTCAAGGCAGTTTCACTAAGTTTCCTTGCTATCTTTGTCCTTGGGATAGCAGAGCCAAAACTAAACACTAACATTGAGAAAACTGGCCTGTACGATTAGACTTCACTCTTGGATGAAGTAACATCAAGTAGGAACCCCTAAATAAATAATGAATGTACAGCAATGAAAAATTTACTAAACTTCTTCCCGAAGCTGACTGAGGCCACGGTAAAATCTGGCATCTTAGTGGGACCACAAATCAAGAGGATCATAAATTTCATGTCTGAAATTTCCTGATAAGCTCACAAAAGTACAGAAAGCAGCTTGGAACAGTTTTGTTGCCGTGGTTCAGGGATTCTTAGTAAATCACAAAGCAGACAATTATGTGGAGTTGGTGGAAATGATAGTGAAGAAATACCACGCTATGGGCTGCAGGATGTCGCTCAAGGTTCATATCCTGGATTCTCATCTACGTAAATTCAAGCAGAACATGGGAGCATACTCCCAGGAACAAGGAGAAAGGTTCCACCAAAATATGAAGCGCTTTGAGCGTCTCTATCAAAGACAATACAATGAGAATATGATTGACGACTACATCTGGGGGCTGGTACATGAAAGTAGTTAAAGGGGTTGTCTTGCGAAAGCAAGTGGGGTTATACACTTCTGTATGGCCATATTAATGCACTTTGTAATGTACATCGTGCATTAAATATGAGCCATGCAGAAGTTATTCACTTACCTGCTCCGTTGCTAGCGTCCCCGTCACCATGGATCCGTCTAATTTCGCTGGCTTCTTGCTTTTTTAGACGCGCTTGCGCTGTGCGGTCTTCTGCCTGGTGAATGTGGCCGCTCGTGCCGGAGAGCTGGTCACCGCGTCGTCATCGTAGCTCCGCCTCCGTCACGTGGTGCCGATCAGCCAATGAGGTGGCTGTATCGGCAGTGGAACACGGAAGACAGAAGAAGAAACTCCACGGTGCACCATGGGAAGACCCGCGGTGCACCATGGGAAGACCCGCGGTGCACCGTGGGAGAAGACCAGCGGCGCCATCTTTAAAAGAAGAAATGAAGAAGCTGCAGAACGCTGATGCAGGTAAGTGCAATGTGCTTGTTAAAAACTAACACATGCTTTCTTTTTCACAGGGCATAATGCAGGGGTCGATTTAAAAAAAAAAAAAAAAACGCTTTCGCCGCAAGACAACTCCTTTAAGTACACAATCATCAATTGAAAAAAGAACCAGACATTTTAATTAATTTTATTAACTGTATAGTCATACTCTGCATTGTATAATGACTTTGGCTCAGGATTGTAAATAATTTCCTTTCTCACTGTGTATGTCCTTGAAATATTCGAAATTCAAAATCATATATTTTTAGTTATCAATGTCCTGACCACAAAAGCAAACTTTTGTCGAAATTAAAGTTATTTTCTAATATATTTTACAATAAGTTAACGGGAACAAATAAACTTTTCTTAGACACAAAAATTGCATAATTATCAAATAATATTGAAAATTTGATAAAGAAATTCCAAACAAGAATCGGATCCGTTAGAAAATTTGGATTTGCTTGTAAAAAGTTTTCCATGTATATAACTTCAAAACGACTTTTCCACTGTCTGACATCTTTGATGTTCCCTATGTGGGGTACTGGTACTAAAACAATTCCCACATTTTGCCTCATGGCTTCTTTCCTTTGTGATTTTTCTCATGTGTTACGAGATCTGATTACTTTTGTTAAACATTTCCTAGAGTGTGAACATAAATATGATTATTCTCTGTGAATTCTCTGATGTGAAACAAGACTTGATTTTTCTGTAAAAAACTTCCCACATTCTGAACAAGAAAATGTCTTCTCTCTTGTGTGAATTCTCTGATGTGAAATAAGATTTGATTTTTTTGTAAAACATTTCCCACATTCTGAACATGAAAATGGCTTCTCTCCTGTGTGAGTTCTCTGATGTTTAACAAGAGTTGATTTCAGGACAAAACATTTCCCACATCCTGAACATGAATAAGGCTTCTCTCCTGTGTGAATTTTCTGATGTAAAACAAGATTACATTTTTTTGAAAAACATTTCCCACACTCTGAACATATATATGGTTTTTCTCCCGTGTGAATTCTCTGATGCCCAATGAGGCTTGCTTTATTAATAAAACATTTCCCACATTCTGAACACGAATAAGGCTTCTCTCCTGTATGAATTCTCTGATGTAAAACAAGACTTGATTTTTCTGTAAAACACTTCCCACACTCTGAACATGAAAATGATTTCTCTCCTGTGTGAATTTTCTGATGTGAAACAAGATTTGATTTTTTTGTAAAGCATTTTCCACATTCTGAACAGGAAAATGGTTTCTCTCCTGTATGAATTCTTTGATGTTTAACAAGCTCTGATTTTGTTATAAAACATTTACCACATTCTAAACAGGGAAATGGCTTCTCTCCTGTGTGACTTATTTGATGTCTATCAAGGCTTGATTTATCAATAAAACATTTCCCACATTCTGAACATGAAAATGGCTTCTCTCCTGTGTGAATTCTCTGATGTGAAACAAGACTTAGTTTTTTTGCAAAACACTTCCCACAATCTGCACATGAAAATGCCTTCTCTCCCGTGTGAATTCGCTGATGTCTAACAAGCTCTGATTTTACTATAAAACACTTCCCACATTCTAAACAAGGAAACGGCTTTTCTCCTGAGTGAATTTTTTGATGTTTAACAAGAGCTGATTTCTGGATAAAACATTTCTCACAATCTGAACACGCATAGGGCCTTTCTCCTGTGTGATTTCTCTGATGTGAAACAAGACTTAATTTTTTTGCAAAACACTTCCCGCAATCTGAACATGAAAATGGCTTCTCTCCCGTGTGAATTCGCTGATGTTTAACAAGCTCTGATTTTACTATAAAACACTTGCCACACTCTAAACAAGGAAACGGCTTCTCGCCTGTGTGAATTCTCAGATGTTTAACAAGAGCTGATTTCTGGATAAAACATTTCTCACAATCTGAACACGCATAGGGCCTTTCTCCTGTGTGAATTCTCTGATGTGAAACAAGAGTTGATTTTTCTGTAAAACACTTCCCGCAATCTGAACATGAAAATGGCTTCTCTCCTGTGTGAATTCTCTGATGTGAAACAAGACTTGATTTTTTCGTAAAAACTTTACCACATCCTGAGCATGAAAACTGCTTCTGTCCTGTATCACTTTTTTCATGTAGAATACAATTAAATTGATTTGTAAAACATATCCCACTTTCTAAACAGGAGTATGGCTTCTCATCTCTACTGTGATGTCCTGGCTGTAAGTGAAGGGTAATGAGGTTTTCTCCTGAAGAGTGCTGCACAATATCTTCATCTTCTGCATTATAATTGTGGGATAACATGTCGTTTTCCTCAGAGTTCGCACTGGGATTATCTGTTAAGATAAAAACTGTATTTAATAAATTTATTTTTATTTTCAAATCACAAAAGTAGACTTATATTCCTAATATACTGGAAACTTAGTTTTGATGCAATTTGAGTTGTACTTTCTTTTTGGAGTCAAAGCCAGAAATGGATCCCATTGGAATTAATATAAGCTCTTTCTTTATGCTTTCCATTTTTTTTAAGCATGGTCCTGCTTTTTGGTCAAAAGCAGACATATAGTCAAAAAAATCCATCATCTTGTTGTTGGAAGTGAATGATACTTTCTCTGTGTGATTACAATATGAGAGCAAAAGGATTATTTATTGCAGAAAACTGAACACTTGAAGGGAGGCTCTAGTAGGCTGTTGGGCCCCCTCTAGCTTGGATGTAAGATGTGATATGGGCGGAGAATGGAGGCATACAGGTTCTGTATTGCTCCACATTTTGTGTAATTGATGCTCTAAATTGTGCAAACTCATAGGCTGTAGAAGTTGGTGACCCTGCTGGCCCCTTACATGTTCGTTTGGCAATTAAGATGGTGAACAGGCAGGCCACAGAAGTATGGCAATGCCGTGGAGGCATTCCTGTGACACCCTTGTATGTGCAGCCGAACATTATCCTGCTGGAAAATGCCTCTTGGCAGCCCTGCCATGAGAGACAACAAATATGTTCAGGACATCTTGCGGCCACACTTTGCTGAGCTGTCATTGTCCCTCGTACCACTACTAGGGGGGACCAACTGTCGTATGTGATGCCATCGCAGACCATCACAACAGTGAGGACAGTGTGCCTCTCCACAGCAAAGGCAGGATTAAGGCACTCACCCCAGGTCATCGTGAATGCCCAGACTAAACCTGGCTTCATCGATGCAGACAACTCGGTTCCACTCCATAACAGGCCAGTTTCATTGTTCATGGCACCACTCCAAAGAGAAGCAATGGTGCGTGGGTGTGAAAGGCAGTATACATAATGTCCCTCAGCCACGTTCCTGGAAATAGTTCAGACCGACACAGGGGCCTGTAACGTTGGTGCCACTGGTCTCTAACTTGTGGACAATGAAACAATTGGAAACACCTGTGCTTGTTTAATGATCAGACAATTCTTTCGACTGCTGGTCTGTCGACGGCATCACGTTTCTACTGGTCCCAACACTTCTTAACAGTCTGCACAGAATGGCCCAGGTGACTGTCAATTTGTGGATACAACCAGCCAGCTTTTCACATTCTAATAATGGTCTCCCTTCTCAAACATTGTTAACTGGAAAAAAATCTCTTTGATTGCATCATAAAGTCTTGTCTAGTGGTCAACAAGCTCTAAACAAGCAGAAAAAGCGGTCCACTACACACAAGGAGTCTCTGGGAGCCTTTTTATAGGTGGAGAATGGAACCACTTTTAGGGCCTTGGGTGACAAGACCATTCCTCTAATCACCCCCCAACTCTCATCATTTGTATATCTGTCTGAGATGTAACTGCATGCCAAGTTTTGCAGCAAAACAACAACTTCTTCTATTTGAATGATTTTTTTGACAATGAGTGTAGCATCTTATTTGTGGTATCTGTGTTTGTATAATGAAAATTTAATGTGTACATGTATTCTGTAAGTTTCTGGATGATCTATGTAGTCTTGTGTTTTTGTGTTTCTCCACTGGTATTAGTGTATCTTGACGCCACCAGGAAGTCCTGGTGGAGACAAGATTGACTCCACAAGAAAGTTCGGGTGGAGACAAGATTGATAGGGGGTGACGCTCCCTGATGCTGATTGGCTGCACGGCAGGCTGACAGAAAAAGTTGGGGGAAAATACAGACAGCGGCCAGTGCTGCAGACGCTCAGCCACAGCTGTAACACGCTTCCTCGCAAACAACGCACAAGGCACACAGCGGATCAGGGTTGTAGCACTGAGGGAAAATCGTCCTGAAACGGCTTTTCCTGGGCCGCCGGCGGCAGGGCTTGGTGGAGAGAAAGTGGTATGTGGCGGGCCGCAGAGTGCAGGAGCAGACAGCGGCAGACTTTCCCCAGCTGATGCAGCTTTTCAGATGCCAGACCACATGAGCTGACGGCGGCACCTGTCCACGGGGTGAGTGGGCAGCAGGGATATGACAGTCCCGCGGCCAAAGCAGAAGGCGTGAGAGTAGCATCTGTCAGCGGTGGAGTGGCCTGACAGTCCTGGCCGCGGCAGCTGTAAGCGGGGGGAGCAGGCGACATGGAGCTGAGTGTCCACCCGGTGGACCACAAGCGGTGAGGGTGGCAGCTGTGAGCAGGGGACCTTAGGGTGAGTGTAATATTTATTCTTAGGCTTACATTATTAGATGTTCATGCTGGCATGTTACAGTGGTAACATGCCAGTATTTACAGCTAATAATATAAGCATACTAAGGCCTCTCAGCAGCCTTGACCCTATCAGGAGCTGGGGGTGTGAGAGGGGCGTTCCTCCTGTCAACCCCCTAGCTTCCTGTGGCGTCAAGATACACTAATACCTTTTCCACTGTTTTCTATGTGTATGAATATGATGTGTATTGCACCTTTGCAGCACTAAATGGGTTGCCGTGAACCCCTTCTTCTACTTTCCCTTGTTATGTGGAGTTTTTCCCACCATGCAGTGTG
Organism: Eleutherodactylus coqui; assembly: GCF_035609145.1. Lineage (NCBI taxonomy): Eukaryota > Metazoa > Chordata > Amphibia > Anura > Eleutherodactylidae > Eleutherodactylus > Eleutherodactylus coqui. Next base: position 41,275,438 of record NC_089837.1, read on the forward strand.
AGGTGAAGAGTGTCTTAAGTTCCATGAGAGTGGACCGGTAGAGTGTTGGTGGAGTTTCCTAAGAGTTGGTGTCCGGGATCAGGGAACCACAATTAACTAGGCCTGTGTAAGCCACCCTGTTTCTCCCATTTCTCTTATGTTTCCTCCCTGTCGCTTTACATGTTCCAAACCCTCACTAACATGCCGTTGGATGTAGAGAGGACTGTTGTGCATTGCTATTTCAAGATGCACAGCAAATGGCTTTACTGACCGCTCCTGGTTTGGCCTATTGAATTTTACGCCATGTGCGGACACTTAATTATTCTCCAGTGAGATCACCATGGAGGAAGGAACGGTGGCGTCACGAGTGATAAAGAAGAACCATGGTAATCCACTTGTGGGTTTCCTATTTAATATAGTCTGCCCGTGCACCTTGGACATATCCCTGGTTACCCTCTGGGTGGGAGAGGGTAGAGCCACCATGACAAGTGAACTACTCTACCCCCGCTGTATCATAGGCTACGGCCATGATGGCGAACATATAACACGTGTGTCAGCACTGACACGTGTAGCCATAGTCGCTGTCACACGGCCACTGTCGGCCATTCACTTCTTTAGTGAATACTGGCAGGGGCAGCGACTTCCCTGCTGGAATTCACTAACCAGCGCTACTACCGGTAGCAGCTCTGATCCCAGCGCACACTGTGATGTCAGTGTGAAGCTGGGATCCTCCTACCCCCTCCCCTGATGTTTCTTACCACTTGGTTCCGCGAGAGCGTCCGGGGGAGGAGGCATCCGGCAGTACAGTGACGTCAGTTTGCGCTGAAGATCATCACTGCTAGTGACGTGGAGGGCAGCGGAGGAGCAGAGCTTCCAGGACATGGATAGGGTAAGTACCTGAGTGTCGGGGGGGCTCTGTCGCTGCTGGGGGGGCCCTGTTGCTGCTGGGGGGCACTGTCACTGCTGTTGAGCCGCTGTGGGGGGCACTGTTGCTGCTGGGGGCTGCTGTGGGGGTCGCTGTCGCTGCTGGGGACTGCTGTGGGGGGGCGCTGTCGCTGCTGGGGACTGCTGTGGGGGGGCGCTGTCGCTGCTGGGGACTGCTGTGGGGGGCGCTGTCGCTGCTGGGGGCTCATCATTACTAAGACAAGTGAGGGGGAGGCTGGGAGAGGCGAGGGCCTGTTTTGGGTTTATTAAATACAGTTATATATTACAATTATAAATTTTTGTTATTTCAACTATTGTGAATTTTTTTTTTTTCTCAAAGTGACAGACCGAGTTATGCTCGGATTTTTGGCGAATTTTGGCACACTGAGCTCAAAAGGTTGCCCATCACTGAGCTAGGGCCTGCTCCTCGTACACTGCACCACGACTCTAATAATCTGCATATCTCCCTGATATGTAACTGCATGCCTAGTTTTATCTTGATTTTTTTTTTATAGACAAACATGATTCCGGCCTTCTAAAGCTTTCTATGAGGCTTATTTCTGACATCTTTTTAGTGCAATTTTTCATCCTGTCCTACTATAAGTGGACCCACTATACAATGCTTTACAATTTATTTTAAAAATACCCTTCCCCAAAAAATTATTATTTGCTGCAGTTTTGCTGCATTTTTTTTCGTTGCGGTTATGCCGCAGAAGAACTGCTTCTGCAGCAAAACCACTTCTTTTGTCTCACGTATTTTCCTGCATATTTTCAGAGCAGAAAATCCGCAAGCGTTTTTTTTTTCGCAGCGCTTTTTTACTTTTGCAGCTTATTTTGGGGCGGATTTTGCTGCGTCCATAGAGGTCTATGGACAAAAAAGCGCTGCAGAAAAGTCAAAAGAATTGACATGCTGCGTCTTGAAAAACTGCACCGCAGCTGCATTTCTGCACTGCGGCAGTGCGGAAAAAATCCGTCCTGTGAGAACAGTTTTTTGCCCAAACACATTTGTACTGCATTGCACTGCAAACACAGTGGTTTTGCCGCAGTGTGGATATGCAAAGGGCAAACCGCGGCAAAACCGCGTCAAATCCGCACTGTGTGAACCCAGGCTAAACAACCGATCAGTTTCTATCAGCTCTTCTACATTACCACCACTATCTCTGCTGTAATTAATCAAATAGGTGACACAGTTCAACGGAAGAGCCAACATCCACAAACAGAGCCTTACAGTGAAAATACTCCTCGTCTCCTGACCATTACCCAAGTCGTCCTGCTAGAGTGTAAGAGAGCCGTCCATTTGTGACTTAAATTAATAAGGGTCCGTTTCATAATTAAGCAGCTTTTCATATCTTCTTTTTAATCAATTTACAATATATGTTGAATTTACATGGAAGATGTCTACAAACCTTTAAAAGAAAGGATTTATAGTGAAAAATGTATTTGTACTTTTTTGGTATTTGAGAAATGCTTTACGTTTCTATAGGTTTCCTATAGACTATAATGTAAAACAAAAATGTGTATGTTAAGCATACATTTCTTCATGAGACAGAAGGTACTTTATGCTACGCTTTACTGTCTCACAAAAAAAGTCTACAAACGTAAAGAAGGCGAAACGCAGTCAATAGTATGCACTGTTCAATGATATTTGACCAACTCTAGCCTATGGGAATGTCAAGAAATGTGTTAGAATTTTTTTATTAACATATATATGTATGACGGATGGCTAAAATGTAATGTGAATCCTCCTAACTTAACACTATTAGATGCCTGAACCTTTAAGACTATTTTTTTTTTTATTACAAATGTAGCCAATAATCCGAAAAATACAGGGTAGGTGTGTGTATAGTATAATATATTTTGTATGCATCTTCTTACCCTGGTGGTTCTCCATCATGACGTTCTTGTACAGATATTTGTGTTCTTCTAAATGCCCCCACTCCTCCATGGAGAAATAGACAGCGACATCCTCACACCTTATAGGAACCTGACAACACAATGATACCGTCATTACCCAGACACCTCTAGTGCTGTTACTGTATAATTTCCCAGCATTCCCATCAGTGTCACCTCTCCAGTCAGCAGCTCAGTGATCTTGTTGGTGAGTTCTAGGATCTTCTGCTCATGTATCGGTAAGTGAGGAGGAGCCTCTGTGATGGGGCTCTGGCTCCTGCTCCATCCTCCTGACTCATGGAGATGGCTGTTGGGAGTCACACCGTCACCTGATGTCTTCTTCACTATTGTGTAATCCTGTGTATGGAGAGAAACATGCAGAGAACTGAACCCAGTATTCCTCAATCATTAAAAAGGGAAAGTTTGTGATCCCACTGTGTAGAGCAACATGACAAAAGTTATAGTCAGTTGGGTAGTCTATCTGCCATCATGAGAGGATGTGCAGCGGGAGAGCTTTAATCTGATAGCGGCACAATCCGACACCTTCAGACTACCTCCTACATTCTACAGCTTTCTAAAAGCCTCCACAGTCCTCCTCATGCCTAGTGGCTCAAAAAGAGGGGGGCTCTGCAGCCTGATGGGATGCCATGAAGGCTTCTGACCCAACACGACATAGTGCAACTAGCGAAGATGTGGGCTAAATTTTAGGGATTCCCACATGACCAATCGCAGCAGTGGACCAGAGTTCCTGAAAACAAGAATTTGCAATGCAGAGGCTCAGCAGATGCATTTGACGCACGAGAACAGTGCCAGGAAATGTAAGAGCTGTATGGAGCTGGCAGACGCATGTGAGTGAGCTCCGTGCCCAGCACCTCAGGGAAACGTAAAAACCAACAGATCCACAGCGCCGTACCAGAAGGGGGACAGGACAAGCAAGCGCAAGGTAAAGTTGGGGCCAAAAAGGCTGACTGACTTTTGCCGTGAAAGAGCAGGAGGAGGGCGAACAGGCCGCAAGACCTTCCACGCCGGAGGAGATGCCAGGTACAGCAGTGCAGGGTGACTCCTTGCTTCAGAAACATGGTAAGCAAGCTTGCCCCAATCCCCTGCTCTCTGAGCACCAATCCAGCACACACGGAGGGGAGAGAGATGGAGGAAAGCAGGGGAGGAGACAGCCACTTCCCCCAGCATATGGACAGAGCCAGGGAAGCCACCATCTTACAGCGTTAGCCCCAGTTCCCTCATAACAAATTCAAAGCGGACGCAAAATGAAAAGTGAAGAGAGACAGTAGAGGTCCCAGACACAGTAAATAGAGAGAAGACAGGACAGGAACCCAGGGAAGAGGAAACTTATGGAGATCTCCCACTCTGATCTGACAGTGTCTGAAAATTTCATCAGGTATTTGATACTAGCCTTAAGATCCCTAAAAATGACATAGCCTCCCAAGGCATCAATCAAAGAGTTTAGGGTTATGTTTATGAAGGGTGAGTGGAGCCTCTGGAGACCAAGATGGGCGAGCTGACCAATTCACACAATGAATTGGTAGACACACATTATCACATAGTTGAAGAACTTGAAAATGTCACAGCAAAACTAGCAGACCTGGAAAATAGGAATAGACGTAACAACATAAAAATAAGAGGAGCAGCAGAGACAGTCTCATCAGCAGGGCTACCAGGGGATCTGTAAAGACTAATCAAAAAGCTGCAGCCTAAAGCCAAACAGGAGGAATTAATCATTCATAGAATACACAGGCTTCCACATCCAAAAATCAGTCTCCGAAAACCTGCCTATAACATCCATACGAAAGAATCCAACTATTCGTGGACCTCTCCCAAGCTACAATGCTATCCAGGAAAACATTTACCCCCATTACTTCCACACTAAGGGAAAATAACATCCCATACAAATAGGGATTCCCAACAAAACGTATAATAGTTAGGGAGGGAACCCTGTATATAATTCTCAAGGAAGAAGAAGGACAAAAAATATTAATAACTCAGCACAGATTGACTTCCAGCAAGAGAAACCACGTAATCTTGTAGATATGATACCTTTTAATGGCTAACAAAAATACATGATGTAATAATAGCGAGCTTCCGAACCAACGCAGGGTTCTTCTTCAGGCTTATGGATTGGATCTGAAGAGGCATGCATATTTATACATACTTATAACATACATACTCATGACAAGGCACAGATATGGATGGGATTGGTTTGTACTTAAAAGGAATTCTGCAACAGCAAACAAACTTTTTTGGTCTAGGCACTGATAGCGGAGTGAAAGTTTTATGGTCCCTAAATTACTGTTGGGGGGGGGGGGGGGGTAGGCCAGGAATGCTACAAGAGGTACACAAACATTTTTAACTAAACACTGATAAGGGAGTGAAAGTTTATGGTCCCTGAATTACTGTTGATGGGGGTCTTATCTGTGCAATAAATGTCTCACACTTCCCATTCACGCATAAATCCTGGGGAATAGTTTAACCCAGTATTCAGCGTGTCAAAGGTTGTTATCAATTTATATTCCCAAATTCTTCTGTAGTTTTGCGACTTTAACCACCCTTCAATATCAAAACTCTCATATCTCCTATGTCATGTCCACGGTTAGAGAAGTGCTCGGCCACAGGTAATTCTCTTTTTCTGTGTTTAATTGTGTGGCGATGAGATCTCATCCTTGCTTTCAGTTTATGTCCTGTTTCTCCAACATAAAGACCTCCAACAGGACATTTACTGCACATGATCAGGTACACAACAGACGTGGAACATGTGAATGTCCCTGGGATCTTGTAGTCCTGCTGTGTGTTGGGAATCCGTATCCTGTCCGTGGTCCGTACATGTCAGCAGGTCTTACAGCTCCTTACATTACAGGGGCAAGTTCCTTTTTGTGTGTCAGAGGGTAATGCACTCCTGATTATAAAGTTCCTCAAGTTAGGAGGTTGCCTGTAGCACAGAAGGGAAGGGTCCGGGAATATGGTATTCAGACGGTCAATCTTTGTGTAGGGTATGGTGGAGTTTCTTTGCGGTTTTCCTTACCTGCTCAGCAGATAGAACCCATTGACTTCAATGGGTTCCTTCATATGTGGCGTTTTTCCGCGCGCATTTTGAGTACATGGAAAAACACACGACATGCTCTATTTCTCTGCGCAATTGAGCACCTGTGTGCGATATCGCCCCCAGAAACGCTGATCAATATCACGCATGGCAAATATGCAAGTGCAAACACTCACATATGCGTGATGCAACAGTCTGCCAACCATTTGGCATTTCCTGCATAGGCAGTGAATACTATGTCACTAGTGATGTAGCGTACATTGCCCTGCAGCAAGCAGAATGCAGCGCACATACGCTAAATCACAGAAAATAAGAAAATCGGACAGCTGGAGGTGACGTGACCAAGGGGACAGGAGGAGCCAGGAGATGATCGGGGAGAAGAAGATGAAGTAAAGAGACTGCCTGGAGAGCAATAGACAAGTAGAGAATTTTTTGTTCTTAATGACAGAACCCCTTTATTTAAAATTCCCAAATATCAAGAAACTATATACAAAGCAATTATATAGTATTTCTATTTCAATGAATCCCCAGAGATAAACCCATTTGTTTTATAGAGCGCCTACAAAAGAGGGACCATGATCCAGCTAGGGTCACACCACAAAAAGGAAAGAAACAAAATATTAAAAGACATGATAACATCACTAGAAAAATTAGAGAACGGGTTAAAGAGAAACCCTTCAATGTCCCTCAAGTCGGAACTAATGAAAACTAGAGCCTAATTGAGGGGATTCTTAATAGAAAGCCATGAAAAGACGATAAAAACTATTAACACGACCCACTACATAGCAAATAATAAATGCTGTAAACTAATGGCAAATAAAGTTAAACAAAAAAGAATCAAAACAAAAATACCTCATCTAAAAGATAAAGTAAATCACAAAATTAGCAACCCTATGGGCATAGCCGAGGACTTCAGAGGGTTCTACTCCAAATTGTACAACCTTAAAAAGACCAAAGGAAAAAATCTCTCTCTCTCTCTCCCTCCCTCCCTCCCCTTCCCTCCCTCCACTTACCTACGCTAACACAAAACTAACAGAATCCCTGAATTTACCCATTACTCCCCAAGAAACGTTAAAAATTATTCAAGAGTCTTAAAAATGAAAAAGCACTGGGGCTGGACGGTTATTCTAATGAATGCTACCAAATCTTTGGCCCCCCAACTAACTGAAAAACTGACTGAAACCTTTAATATGGCCATGACGGGGGGTGTCTTTCCCCTAGAAATGCTCCAGGCCACTATTGTGCCAATTCCCTGGCCAAGGAAAAGTACAACCTTCCCGGCAAATTTCAGGCCCACCTTACTTTTAAATAGTGATCTGAAATTATATTCCAAGATTATAGCCCAACGCCTATTAAAAATACTACAATCCCTAGTACATAGTGGCCAAGCAGGATTTGTAAAAGGAAGGTAGACTTTAGATGCCACCTGAAGAATCCTGAATCTAATACACAAAATGGGCGGCCTCATCAATAGTGTCCTATCAAACACTTTCAAGATAACAAACGGAAACAGGCAAGGGTGACCCCTTTCTCCATTGTTATTTATCCTCACAATGGAAATCATACCTAGAAGCAATGAGGGGAAATACCAACATAAGAGGTATCCCAATGTCATTCAGACAACATAAAATTGGACTATTTGCGGATGACATAATACTATCAATAACTCATCCGCTTGGTTTAAGAAATTTCCCAAACAATAAAAATCTTCAGCAGTATATCCTGCTATAAAATAAATGCTAAAAGTCCAAATAATAGCAATGAAAGTATCTTTTAGTTTGAGAAACCATATTGAAAAAGAATTTCCTAATTCGTGGGAAGAGCCAGTGGATTGAAATTCCAACCAAAAATTTCAACAGTCAATATAAAACAAATCTAAACACACCTAGAATCCTTTTCCAGGACAAAGCCTTCCTGGTTGGAATGACGATCTTTCCAAAAATACTATATAGCTTCCGCTCGCTCGTACTCCCGTGCTGTCAGAAAACTATAGATGATTTTCAAAGATAAATGATATCCTTCATTTGGGGGAACAAAAGACCAAGAGTACCAGCATCCATTATGTACGGCTCACGGGAAAGAGGGGGTCTGGGAATTCCAAACCTACAGGCCTACAGACAAGCAAATCTAATAAAGCAGATGAGACCGGGTTCTTCCTAACTGACGAGATTGGTTGTGGAACAAGTTGGCACTAAACAAATAAAGATTATTATAATTATTATTATTATTATTATTATATTATTGTCCATTGCTAGAACAACACTGAATAAAGAAGGTAGAAACATGAGAAATCTGATATTGGCCTCATCCTTCCAAATGCCAGACAGGCCAACTATTAAAGCCTCAGTACAAGCATGGGTGCTCCCACTACAGATTTCGAGGTCGTACTTCCCTGAGAAATAGGTTCTAGTACCAATAGAGGTCCATTAGTTTTTCTCGTACTGCCTTTCGGTGGACAGATGGAGGGAGGGCGGAGTGACAAACATGTCTGATCTTATGGAGAAAGACGAAATAATAATTATAATAATCTTTATTTGTATAGCGCCAACATATTCCGCAGCGCTTACAAAGACAGGGGGAATACTGAAAGACAAAAGTACAAAAATTACAGAACCACGGTTACATAGTAATCAGTTGATGGAAATAATAGGGGTGAGGGTCCTGCTCCAACGAGCTTACATACTACAAGTAAGGGGGTGATACAGAAGGTAAAGAGGCTGGAGATGTGCACGGTATGGTGAGGTGGAGAGTGTGGGATGCTATACACAGACAGTGGTCAGACATTTAGCCGTGTGATGGCAGAATCAGTATGACTGCAGGAGCGGTTTATGATGGCTAGCAGGGATTGCAGTCAGTAGGTCAGGGAGCAATGTTAGGGAATGCGGTATGCCTCCCTGAAAAAGTGTGTTTTGTTTTCCCTGTGGTAGGATGTCTTTAAATAAATAAATGGTAGGAGTGGAGATCTCTCCTTGCCCCGAGCTAGCCATTCCCCTCATTGGTATAGAGAAGAGCCCCACTGAGTTTAGAAGGATGGTTACCCACATCCTGCTGACAGTCAAACTCCTAATAGGCAGAAGTTGGAAATCGCGCGACCCCCTCCCCCCATTCAAACATTAACAGACACAATAGATGTATAGATCATACAAAATTTAAATATAACCATCTAGCTACTCATGAAGACTCATGGAAAGGTTGAAATGACCTATTTCCATCATAGTCCTAAAATTGCCAGGGGTTTAAATCTCTAAACAAATTAAATATCAAAAAATTCAAATATCAACCTAAATCCACAACAGAGCAGAATAACTTGATCTGTTACATGTAAAAGAGTAGCATAGGAAATTAAGTTAAGGTTCCATTTTTTCCCCCGCTTCTCCCCTACCCTTCTTCACTATACTACCCCAACATGACCCATGCTCTCCCTTTCCCCATCTATGAGATTAATCGCATCTAAAAGAAACATTAAGACAAATACAAGTTCATATGTTCATATGATATCTGTAATTCTGTACTTACACATGGAAAACTGTATTTCAATAACAAATTTAATGTTCAAAAAACTAAAAGTTTTATCAGTTGGAGGTGCAACGTCTGAGACACAAGGAACAACACTGAGGAGATAGAAATGGCATTTGTCATGGTGGCTCTACCAACTCCTCCCCTGAGGGACGCGTGCAACCTTGGCCAAGGCGCCGCTAGGCTTCTTTCAGGCAGTGCTGATCAGCAGTCACCTAATATAGTGAACTTCAAGGCATATGTCACAGGTGACGCCACCGTTTCTTACTACGCAGGATGTCCGATAGGAAAAAGTAATAGAGTCCACACACAAGTACTTGACAACTTCAGTCACTGGGAACGGTCAATGACTGGGACTTTACTTGAGAAAAATAAGCAAATTCTTACAACAGTGCAGGAAAGATAAATTAGAGAGGTTAGGGCGAAAAACTCAGGATGACACCGGGCCCACAGTCCAAGTTATTTGTATGGCTCTGCTCCTGGACACACACACCAGAGGTGCACAAAAACACTCCCCTGACACTCACATTTAAGAGGACTTCTGAACACTGCACGGCAGTCTCTTTCTCTCTCTTCTCTCTCTCCCAGGATAGGGATCCTGGGACTAGGTCATCAGTGAACCTCTCTTCCTCCTCCATTCTTCGCACATGAGGGTTGAAGGTAACCCCATGTGGCTGGCACTCTTCCCCGACACTCAACCATTGAAGCACTGGGACCTTTTCAATCTCACCTTACACTCCTATTTATACGTTACATACCCACGTGACAGGATAATTGGTTACATTTTCCAGACATACCCCAGATATTCACAGACATTGACCTCTTACATGCTGCAGCTGTGCAATACACATAACTAGAGACAAGACAATTTGTATGGAGCATCTACATTGAAGACATCTATGCACCCGTTTGTAGCTTCTGAGCAGAGCTGTCAACCAATAGTGACAGCTGAAGGGGCACAGTACTCAGGTGAGCGCTGCAGCCCCTTCATTCCAACAATCAGAGGGGGTCTGTCTGAAGGGATGAATAAAAAAAAATGAAATAATGTAAGGACAGACCTTGTGCTCCTTCTGCCGTCAGTCTTCTATGTTTCCATATAGATCACAAACTAATAGCAAGCCATGTGATTCTGCTGGTTCCTGTCTGCCCTTTTCTCCTCAACGAGCTTACTTACCATTCTCATTGCTCCTACAACATTACTATTAGCTCATTGGTTACCACCATACAGAAGTGACCATATTGGTGGCCGATCTTCACATTTTCTGCTGTTCAGTTCTTTAGTCCTCCTTCACTTGGAAGGTCTGAAAGCCGTTATACAGGACACTGGATTGTATTTATTACTCCCCTTAATCCTTTCCAAACCAATCTTGGATTCAGGGTTTCCTAGGGGGCTTTCTGCCATTATACAACTAAAGCCAGTACTGCAGTATGTGAAGCAACGGGGTGGCCGGCAATATACAGTATGAGTACCCTGTCGGACGTCTACCAACATCGGAGCTGTACAGAATTCAATCAGAATGTTAGAAGATGTCCGACAGTGGTTTGGAAAGGGTTAATGTATTTTAACTTAACTTTGTTTAGCTTGTTAAACAATGCAATAAGGATAGGGCTACATGGTAACTTTAGCCAAGACACATGTTCCTTGGCCTAACACGGCAATATTGCTCTACGACATTGTAAACTAAGGGAGGCGATTCTGGTCCCAATGCGGCTTACAAGCTGATGTGACTGGACTAATGTAAGAAATCCAGTAGGGTTGGATTTCTTGGGATCATTGTTCATGGAAACCTTTATTGACCTTTTTCACTTTTATTAATTTACAAGGTCATAAAGCTATAATGTAAGATTTGGTCATTTTGATCTCTTTCACATCCAAAGTCGCTGTGTAACCCGAGCCATAAGAACTGAGAAATACAGAAAAGTTTACCTCTCCGGTCAGCAGGTAGATGATCTCTACGGTGAAGTTCAATATTCTTTTGGTAATCTCATTGCTGTTCTTCTCCATGCTCGGTGGGTCATTCAAGAGTAGGACTGTTTCGGAGGAGAATATGATAGAACTGGATGAACTGGAGGGATCTATTACTGCCGGCCCTTTATGAGAGAAGGAGAGACTCTAAATCATACGGGGACATCATCATGTGTGATATACAGAACCTCAGTTATTGAGCTTAAGGGCAGACTAGATGGAGCATGTGTTCTTCTTCTGTCGTCAGTCTCCTCGGCTTCTAGTCATTATATAGGTGCGGATCTAAGAGATATGACCAACAATACAGTATATAAAAGAGAAATTCCACACTCTTATCTTTTACAAAGAATCCACAGACATTGTGGAGTTTTGGTCAGTTACTTGGATCTATTTACATAGATGTATGACGGATGGCTAAAACGTGATGTGAATAGCTCCTAACTTCAGACTTTTAGATGTCCAAATCTTTCAGCCAATTTTTTTCTGATTAAAAATGCATCCAATAATCCGAAAAATATAGAATGTGTGTATATTATAAAATATATATTTTGTATGTTTCTTCTTACCCTGTGATATCGGAGGCTGGTGGTTTTCCATCATGACATCCTTGTACAGACCCTTGTGTCCTTCTAAATACTCCCACTCCTCCATGGAGAAATAAACAGCGACATCCTGATACCTTATAGGAACCTGACAACACAATGATACCTTCATTACCCAGACACCTCTAGTGCTGTTACCGTATAATTTCCCGGCATTCCCAGCAGTGTCACCTCTCCAGTGAGCAGCTCAGTGATCTTGTTGGCGAGGTCTAGGATCTTCTGCTCATGCATCAGTAAGTGAGGAGGAGCCTCTGTGATGGGGCTCTGGGTCCTGCTCCATCCTCCTGACTCATGGAGATGGCTGTTGGGAGTCGTACCGTCAACCGATGTCTTCTTCACTATTGTGTACTTCTGTGTATGGAGAGAGACATGTAGAGAACTGAACGCAGTATTACTCGGTCAAAAAAAAGTGGGAGATTGGGATCCCACTGTATAGAGCAACATGTCAAAATTTTTAATCAGTTGGGTGGCCTATCCGCACATAAGCAGAAGGACGTGCAGCTAGAGAGCTCTGATCTGGTAGCAGCACAATCTGGCTCCATCAAGCCACCTGCAGTACTCTATACCTTTCTAAAAGTTTCCACAGTCCTCCCTACGCCACTCAAGAAGAGGGGCTTTGCCACCCAATCAGATGCCACAAAGCCCTTCAAACTACCACAGTATAGAGCATCCAGCGAAGCTGCAGGCTACATTTTCAGGGACACCCATATAGCTGATCGTGGCAGCGGATTAGAGCTCCTGTAGCCAAGATTTTGTCCTGCAGAGGCTCAGCAGAGGCCCTTGATGTGAGAGAATAGTGGCAGGGAAGAAGTGAACTGGATGGAGCTGGTGGACATATGTGAGTGAGCTTTGTGCCCTACGCCTATCAGCAACATAAAACTGCGTGGCTGCTGGGAGTTGAGGTGCATCACTATTGCATATTGCACAGCTAGGCCTGCTTGCAGCCTTCCGTATAATTTATTTCTGGCTGCAGTTTGCGTAACATAAGTGCTGTCTGCCTTCAACTGCACGCCAATAAATCAAACATTTTTTACACCACTCTGTGTGTGCCGTCAACTGCAAGCACAGCATACAGCGACAGCCCCCGATAGAGGGAAAGTCAGATACACACTATATAGCCTGCATCGCATTTCAAGAAAAAAAATCCTTCTTAGGGCTACCTGTGACCGTGTGCATTTAACTGCGTGGCTGCTGGGAGTTAAGGTGCATCACTATTGCATATTGCACAGCTAGGCCTGCTTGCAGCCTTCAATATAATTTATTTCTGGCTGCAGTTTGTGTAACATAAGCGCTGTCTGCCTCCAACTGCATGCCAATAAATCAAAAATTTTTTACACCGCTCTGTGTGTGCCATCAACTGCACGTACAGGGTACGGCGACAGCCCCCGATAGAGGGAAAGTCAGATACACACTATATAGCCTGCATCGCATTTCAAGAAAAAAAATCCTTCTTAGGGCTACCTGTGATCGTGTGCATTTAACTGCGTGGCTGCTGGGAGTTGAGGTGCATCACTATTGCACAGCTAGGCCTGCTTGCAGCCTTCCGTATAATTTATTTCTGGCTGCAGTTTGCGTCACATAACCACTGTCAGCCACCAACTGCGTGCCAATAATTCACAAAATTTTTTACAACGCTCAGTGTCTGCTCTATTCGTAATCCACCATGCTGAGGGGTAGGGGTAGGGCTAGAGGCCATGGACGCGGGCGAGGACGCGGAGTTCCAAGTGAGGGTGTGGGCATAGGCCGAGTTCCTGGTCCAGGTGAATCGCAGCTGGCTGCTGCGGGATTAGGAGAGAGGAAAGTTTCTGGGGTCCCCAGCTTCATATCACAATTTTTGGGTCCATGTGGTAGACCTTTATTACAAAATGAGCAGTGTGAGCAGGTCCTCTCGTGGATGGCAGAAAATCCATCCAGCAATGTATCGACCACCCAGTCTTCTACGCCGTCCACTGCTGCAACTCTGAATCCTCTAGCTGCTGCTCCTCCTTCCTCCCAGCCTCCTCACTCCATGAAAATGGCACATTCTGATGAGCAGACAGATTCCCAGGAACTGTTCTCGGGCCCCTGCCTTGATTGGGAAAAAATGGTTCTTATCCCACCTGAGGAGTTTGTCGTGACCGATGCCCAACCTTTGGAAAGTTCCCGGGGTCCGGGTGATGAGGCTGGGGACTTCCGGCAACTGTCTCAAGAGCTTTCAGTGGTTGAGGAGGACGATGATGATGAGACACAGTTGTCTATCAGTGAGGCAGTAGTAAGGGCAGTCAGTCCGAGGGAGGAGCGCACAGAGGATTCGGAGGAAGAGCTGCTGGACGATGAGGTGATTGACCCCACCTGGTTTGACAGGTCTTCAGAGGGGGAGGCATGTGCAGCAGCAGGACAGGTTGGAAGAGGCAGTGGGGTGGCCAGAGGTAGAGGCAGGGCCAGAGCGAATAATCCTCCAACTGTTTCCCAAAGCACCCCCCCGCGCCAAGCCACCATGCAGAGGCCAAGGTGCTCAAAGGTGTGGCAGTTTTTCACTGAGAGCGCAGACGACCGACGAACAGTGGTGTGCAACCTTTGTTGCACAAAGATCAGCCGGGGGAGCCACCACTACCAGCCTCACGACCACCAGCATGCGCAGGCATATGATGGCCAAGCACCCCACAAGGTGAGACGAAGGCCGTTCACTGCCTCCGGGTTACACCACTGCCTCTCCCCCTGTGCCCCAACCTGCCACTCAGATACAAACCCCCCTCTCAGGACACAGGCACAAGCGTCTCCCGGGCTGCACCCACACCCTCACCTCTGCTGTCCTCGGCCCCATCCAGCAAGGTCTCTCAGCGCAGCGTCCAGCTGTCGTTAGCACAAGCGTTGGAGCGAAAGCTCAAATACACCGCCATGCACCCGCACGCTCAAGCTTTAAACGTGCACATTGCCAAATTGATCAGCCAGGAGATGCTGCCGTACAGGCATGTGGAAACGGAGGCTTTCAAAAACATGATGGCGGTGGCCCCGCGCTACTCGGTCCCCAGTCGCCACTATTTTTCACGGTGTGCCGTCCCAGCCCTGCATGACCACATCTCCCGCAACATTGTACGCGCCCTCACAAACGCGGTTACTGCCAAGGTCCACTTAACAACGGACACGTGGACAAGCACAGGCGGGCAGGGCCACTATATCTCCCTGAAGGCACATTGGGTGAATTTGGGGAGGCTGGGACCGAGTCAGAGCCTGGGATCGCTCACGTCCTACCCACCCCCAGAATAGCGGGCCTCAGCTCGGTGCTGGTATCTGTGGCAGTGTATGCCACCTCCACTAAACCTTCCCCCTCCTCCTACGCAACCTCTACCTCGCAATTAAGATGTGTCAGCAGCACGTCACCAGCAGTCGGTGTCGCGCAGCGCGGCAGCACAACGGTGGGCAAGCGTCAGCAGGCCGTGCTGAAACTAATCAGCTTAGGAGAGAAGAGGCACACGGCCCATGAACTGTTGCATGGTCTGACAGAGCAGACCGACCGCTGGCTTTCGCCGCTGAGCCTCCAACCGGGCATGGTCGTGTGTGACAACGGCCTTAATCTGGTAGCGGCTCTGCAGCTCGGGAGCCTCACGCACATGCCATGCCTGGCCCACATCTTTAATTTGGTGGTTCAGCGGTTTCTGAAAGGCTACTCACACTTGTCAGACCTCCTCGGCAAGGTGCGCCGGGTCAGCGCACATTTCCGCAAGTCCACCACGGACGCTGCCACCCTGCAGACCCTGCAACATTGGTTTAATCTGCCAGTGCACCGACTGCCGTTCGACGTGCCCACACGGTGGAACTCTATGCTGCACATGTTGGCCAGGCTGTATGAGCAGCGCAGAGCTATAGTGGAATACCAACTCCAACATGGGCGGTGTAGTGGGAGTCAGCCTCCTCAATTCTTTACAGAGGAGTGGGCATGGATGGCAGACATCTGCCAGGTCCTCAGAAACTTTGAGTAGTCTACCCAGATGGTGAGCGGTGATGCTGCAATCATTAGCGTCACCATTCCTCTGCTATGCCTCTTGAGAAGTTCCCTGCAAAGCATAAAGGCTGACGCTTTGCGGTCGGAACAGGAGACGGGGGAAGACAGTATGTTGCTGGATAGTCAGAGCACCATCATGTCTATATTCCAGTGCGTTTTGGAGGAGGAGGAGGGGCAGGAGCCTGAGGAGGAGGAGGGGGAAGAGAAAGCTGGGCCCATTGCAGAGGGTACCCATGCTGCTTGCCTCTCATCTGTTCATCGTATATGGCCTGTGGAGGAGGAGGAGGAGGAGGAGGAGGAGGAGGAACCAGAAAGTGATCTTCCTAGTGAGGACAGCGATGTGTTGCGTACAGGTACCCTGGCACACATGGCTGACTTCATGTTAGGATGCCTTTCTCGTGACCCTCGTGTTAGACGCATTCTGGCCACTACGGATTACTGGGTGTACACACTGCTCGACCCACGTATAAGGAGAACCTTTCGACTCTCATTCCCGAAGAGGAAAGGGGTTCGAGAGTGATGCTATACCACAGGGCCCTGGTGGACAAACTGATGGTAAACTTCCCATCTGACAGCGCTAGTGGCAGAAGGCGCAGTTCTGAGGGCCAAGTAGCAGGGGAGTCGCCGAGATCAGGCAGCATGTTCAGCGCAGGCAGGGGAACACTCTCCAAGGCCTTTGCCAGCTTTATGGCTCCCCAGCAAGACTGTGTCACCACTCCCCAGTCAAAGCTGAGTCGGAGGGAGCACTGTAAAAAGATGGTGAGGGAGTACGTAGCTGATCGTACCACCGTCCTCCGTGATGCCTCTGCTTTGTACAACTACTGGGTGTCAAAGCTGGACATGTGGCACGAACTCGCGCTGTATGCCCTGGAGGTCCTTGCTTGCCCTGCCGCTAGCATCTTGTCAGAGAGGGTGTTTAGTGCAGCTGGGGGAATCATCATGGATAAGTGTACCCGCCTGTCAACTGCCAGTGCCAACATGCTTACACTCATGAAGATGAACAAAGCCTGGATTTCCCCAGACTTCTCTTCTCCACCAGTGGAGAGCAGCATTACCTAAAGATTATTTTCGCTGCAACCGCGGATGCAAGCATTGTTTCCTATCACCGGAAAAAAGGCATATTTACCTTTGTCAATCTGTGTATGATATTAGTCCTCCCCCTTCTGCTCCTCCTCCTGAAACATCATGCCATCACGCTGAACTGCCAATTTTTCTGTGGCCCAAAAGGCTCATATAACTATTTTTAAGCAATATTTCTAATTAAAGCATTGAAACTTCAACATGAACCAATTTTTTTAACAGGGCTGCCTCCAGGCTCTGTTACAAATTAAGCCACAGTGAGCTAAAATATTAATGGGTTTCACCTGCCCTCTCGGTTGAGCAATTTTTCTGGGGTACATTTGTACTGTTGGTACACTAATTTTTTGGGCCCTCGCCTACACTCTAATCCAAGAAATTTTTCTGGCGTTCGCCTCCACTCATGGTACACCAATGTGTCAGGGGTTGGCCTACACTCATGCTACAGAAATGTAACTCGGGTCTGCCTGCCTATACTTCTGCCACAGTAATGCTAGAGGGGTCTGCCTATACTTCTGCAACAGAAATGTTACTTTGGTCTGCCTATACTTCTGCTCCTGAAATGTTACTGGGGTTTGCCTATACTTCTACATAAATGATAAAGGGGTCTGCCTATACTGCACCTACAAAAATGGTACTGGGGTCGGTCTATACTTCTGCTACATAAATGTTACAGGGGTCTGTCTATGCTGCTGCTACAGAAATGTTAGAGGGGTCTGCGTATAAACAATAAAAACATTGAACTGTAAAACACAGTAACGGAAAAATATAGAAACAATCTTTAAAAATGTTCACATGTAAATTTTAAATGGGTGCCTTCCGGCAAAAGGAAAACGACTGTTAGAATCAAGAACTTTGCATTACTATATATTTTTTTAACTCTGTAGATATGAATGCCCTTCACTAAGAGCATAACGGTACAAGTATTTTGGTTGTAGAACGTATAAGGGTTAAAAAAGCAGATGGATTATAAATAGGCAATGGATCAAACATGGCATCTGGGTTATTGTCATAAGAGGCAGGAGCCTGAAAACTAGGTTGCAAAGCATATGATGGCCAAAGAGGGGCTGTTCCTTGTATGGGGTTTGGCTGGTTATCTGGGGGCACACTATGAAAATTATTGTTGTTCTGGATTGCAATCTCCTGCAGGTTATTTGACAGTAAACACAGAAGGTTTATCAGCTCTGGCATACCCACTTCTGCCACCCCAGTGCTCTGCTGCCCTACAGCTGGAAGCCCTTGTTCTGCCATCAGGTTCCCCTCTCTTTGGACATCTTCTAATATAGTTAAGAATATGTCATCGGGAACATCCAGCTCCTTCTCTCTTTGTATCTTGCGGACTTTTCTGGGACAAGAAGACCAACATGGGTGGTTTGGAAGAACTAGGACCAATAACATATTAGGATGATCATCATCAAGACCTGGCCCCCCTAAGGGTTGCAGTTTGGAAGGTAATGGTCGGCATGCTGCCAGTGGAATAATGAAGGCTTCCATCTTGTTGGTACTGATAATAATTACATATTTTAGTGTACAGCTGAGGTAGGAATAGAGCCGACAATAGAACACAGCATCCCTGCAGGGCTGGGGACAGAGTTGCAGCAGGCACATATCCTTGGTGGAAGCAGGCCAGCTGAGATCCACATACTCCTGGACTGATTTTGGACTGATGAGGTCTTTACTTGTGATCATCTTTGGTAATTACTGACAAAGATGAGTGGTATAGCCAGAAGCTTGCATTGCTAACATTTTGAAATGGTCAACAGAAAACATATGAATGAAGCCTTTCCATATTTTTGATTGAGATGAGGAGGAGTTCAGACTTTTAGTACCTAGAATATCCTTTTCATTGCTATCAAATGCCCCTCTTGTCTCAGAAAATAGTAGCTTTTCCACATAGCTGTTGTCGCTTCCACTTTTGTTCTGTGGCTTTACTTTTGTCAGTTGGCTCTTATTCGTACCTGAATGTTTGATTTTGCCCATGGAGGCAAAATTCAAGGTGGAGGCGCGGAACCGAGCCTGACCCTGGGCCCGCTAACGTGCTTCCCACACAGACTATAGCGGGTCCTGGTCATGGTGTCTTGGCCTTGTAATGCCACCTCCTCCTCCCGCTTGTGGTCAGGGGATCAGCAATGCGCATTATGTATTTTCTCTCGTGTTACCACAGTTATCGGAGAAACTTGTTTGGGCCAAAGGAGAGGAGCGTAACTGCATTAATGTTACAGGAATCTGCCTATACTTCAGCTGCAAAAATGTTACAGGGGTCTGCCAATACTGCTGCTACATAAATGTTTCTGGGGTCTGCATATACTTCTGCAACTAAAATGTAACTGGGGTCTGTCTATACTGTTACTACTGAAATGTACCTAATACTGGGCTCTACCTATACTGCTGCTACGGAAATGTTACTGGGGTCTGTCTATACTTTTACTACTGAAATGTTACTAAAACTGGGCTCTGCCTATACTGCTGCTACTGAAATGTTACTGGACTCTGCCTTTACTGCTGCAACTGAAATGTTACTGGGGTCTGTCTATACTGTTACTACTGAAATGTTACTAATACTGGGCTCTGCCTTTACTGCTGCAACTGAAATGTTACTGGGGTCTGTCTATACTGTTACTACTGAAATGTTACTAATACTGGGCTATGTCTATACTGCTGCTACTGAAATGTTACTGGGCTCTGCCTATACTGCTGCAACTGAAATGTTACTGGGGTCTGTCTATACTGTTACTACTGAAATGTTACTGGGCTCTGCCTATACTGCTGCTACGGAAATGTTACTGGGGTCTGTCTATACTGTTACTACTGAAATGTTACTGGGCTATGCCTATACTGCTGCTACGGAAATGTTACTGGGGTCTGTCTATACTGTTACTACTGAAATGTTACTGGGCTCTGCCTATACTGCTGCTACGGAAATGTTACTGGGGTCTGTCTATACTGTTACTACTGAAATGTTACTAATACTGGGCTCTGCCTATACTGCTGCTACGGAAATGTTACTGGGGTTTTTCTATACTGTAACTACAGAAATGTTACTGGGGTCTACCTAGACTTCTGCAACATAACTGTTAGTGGGGTCAGCTTATACCTTTGCTACAGGAATATTACAGGGGCCTGTGCATAGTATGGGTGCACTAAGTTTTCCCATCGCTTTGTTCTATGTATCTGGCCCCCCCCCGGAAAAAAACAGACTGACTAGGGCATGGAGTGTGGGCCGAAGCCAACCTGTATTTTATCTCACGTTACCTCAGCTTTCCGGAGCACTGCAATGGGATATATTTATGTACCAGTTGGTGGGTTCCAGGGAGCCACCCATGCTGTGGGTGCACACAGACTTCCCATAGTGGAGTTGTACCTGCCTGGCACTATGAAAAAAGGCCAGACTGACTAGGGCATGCAGTGTGGGCCGAAGACCACCTGTATTTTATCTCACGTTACCTCAGCTATCCGGGGCACTGCAATGGGATTTATTAATATACCGTCGGTGGCTTCCTGGGATCCACCCATGCTGTGGGTCCACACAGACTTCCCATAGCGCAGTTATACCTGCCTGGCACTATGAAAAAAACCCAGCCTGACTAGGGCATGCAGTGTGGGCTGAAGCCAACCTGTAATTTATCTCACGTTAGCTCAGATATCCGGGGTACTGCAATGGGATTTATTAATGTACCGTCGGTGGGTTCCAGGGAGCCACCCATGCTGTGGGTGCACACAGACTTCCCATAGCGGAGTTCTACCTGCCTGGCACTATGAAAAAAAAACAGCCTTACTAGGGCATGCAGTGTGGGCTGAAGCCAACCTGTACTTTATCTCACGTTAGCTCAGATATCCGGGGTACTGCAATGGGATTTATTAATGTACCGTCGGTGGGTTCCAGGGAGCCACCCATGCTGTGGGTGCACACAGACTTCCCATAGCGGAGTTGTACCTGCTTGGCACTATGAAAAAAGCCCAGCCTGACTAGGGCATACAGTGTGGGCCAAAGCCAACCTGTATTTTATCTCACGTTACCTCAGCTATCCAGGGCACTGCAATAGGATTTATTAATGTACCGTCGGTGGCTTCCTGGGACCCACCCATGCTGTGGGTCCACACAGACTTCCCATAGCGGAGTTCTACCTGCCTGGCACTATGAAAAAAACCCAGCCTTACTAGGGCATGCAGTGTGGGCCGAAGCCAACCTGTATTTTATCTCACGCTACCTCAGCTATCCGGGGCACTGCAATGGGATTTATTATTGTACTGTCGGTGGCTTCCTGGGACCCACCCATGCTGTGGGTGCACACAGATTTCCCATAGCGGAGTTGTACCTGCCTGTGACTTTAAAAAAAGCCCAGCCTTTCTAGGGCATGCAGTGTGGGCCGAAGCCAACCTGTACTTTATCTCACGTTACCGCAGCTATCCGGGGCACTGCATTGGGACAAACAAGAGGAGCGATACAGCGCTAATGAGACGTGCACAGCTACGCTAGCATTGGAGTCTGCTCTAGGCCCGCGATTGCTGAGGGTTTGTGCAGAGTCCTATGTCCTGGGTACAGTGAAAGTCCGCTTCCTGCCTACGATTGCTAAAACTGTTGGCTGAGGCCTATGTCCCGGGGGAACTGCAACTGCGCCAGGTTGGGGCTGTGCAACTTTTTCCTGGCTAATCCAGTCATTGGAGAGGGGAAAGAAAGCGTAACTGATTTACTGAGCCCGTCGCAGATGAACTAGCATCGAAGTCCGCTTCATGCCCGCGTTTGCTGGGGGTGTGGGCTGACGCCTATGTCCCGGGGGAAGTGCAACTATGTGAGGTTGGGGCTGTGGAGCTTTTTCCTGCTAATCCAGTCATTGGAGCGGTGAAAGGAAAGCTAACTGATTTAATGAGCCTGTCGCAGATGAACTAGCATCGAAGTCCGCTGCATGCCCGCATTTGCTGGGGGTGTGGGCTGAGGCCTATGTATCGGGGGAAGTGCAAGTACACTAGGTTGGGGCTGTGGAGCTTTTTCCTGCTAATCCAGTTATTGGAGCGGTGAAAGGAAAGGTAACTGATTTACTAAGCCCGATGAACTAGCATCGAAGTCCGCTTCATGCCTTCGATTGCTGAAGCTGTGGGCCGAGGCCTATGTCGTCGGCGTGGTGCAAGTCTGCCATGTTTGGCCGCTCTGATTTATTTATTGTTCATGTCTTGGGTTGCCTAGGACACACCTATGCTGTTGGTGCACACTTAGTTCCCATTGCGATGTTTGACCTGTCTGGCACAAAGACACTGACTGACTTGGGTAGGGGACAGAGTGCAGATGGCTTTCCCCTTGCGGTGTCGATTGAGCTATGCGACACCTAGACAGAATTAATACTGTGTGGGCACATGGATTCCCCATAGCTATGTAACTCATGCCCACGTTTGCAGCTCCTCACGGAGGTGGCACAGGATTGGAATGAAGATCGAACGTCAATTTCTCATTGATTTTCTACAGCATTGTGGGCTATTGCCCCACCCCCTTTTAAAGAGGGTCGCTGCCAGGCCCTACCAACCCTCTGCAGTGTGTGCCTCCGGTTCCTCCTCATTGCAGACGCACTTATAAATAGACATGAGGGTGGTGTGGCTATGCAGCTAGCGTGTGGCATGAGGGCAGCTGAAGGCTGCGCAGGGACACTTGTGTGTGCGCTGCGGACGCAGGGTCGTGTGTGTGTGTGTGTGTGTGTGGGGGGGGGGGGGTTGGGCAGCATGTAACCCAGGAGAAGAGGCAGCGGTGTGTCCCAGAGGCAGTGCTTGTGCTTGGTTGGAGGTAGTGTGGTGCTTAGCTAAGGTGTGCCTTGCTAATAAGGGTTTGTCCGAAGTAAGAATTGTTGGGGGGGGGGGGGGGTCTCACTCTTGCCGCTATTGTGGCTTAATAGTGGGACCTGGGAGCCTCAGATGCAGCCCAGCATTTTGCCCCTCGCCTGCCCTATCCGTTTCTGTGTCGTTTCCATCACTTTCTTGGGTTTTCCAGATTTTCACAAATGAAAACCTTAGCGGAGCACCGGTCATACACAAAAATGCTTGAGTCGCCCATTGACTTCAATGGGGTTCGTTACTCGAAACAAACTCTCGGGCATCGCGGAAAGTTCAACTCGAGCAACGAGCACCCGAACACTTTGGTGCTCGCTTATCTCTAACCATGATCCAACTATGGTCTCACCACATAAAGGAAAAAAACTAAATACTAAAAGACATGATAACGTCACTAGAAAAATGAGAGGACGAGTTAAAGAGAAAGCCTTCAATGTCACTCAACTTGGAAAGATTAAAAACTGGAGCTAGATTTAAAGGATTCCTAATAGAAAGCCACGAAAAGACAAAAAAAAACCTATTAAGATTACCCACTACATAGCACATAATAAATTCAGTAAGCTGATGGCGATAGGGTTAAACAAAAAAGAAAAAGAATCAAAAGAAAAATACCTCATGTGATAGATAAACTAAATCACAAAATTAGCAACCCTATGTGTATAGCCGAGGTCTTCAGAAGGTTCTACTGCAAATTGTACAACTTAAAGAAGACCATGAAACCCCACAACCATCCAAGGAAAAAAAAGTTATACACATATATATATATATGGACTCTAGTTGGTTTTGTGCTAGCGTAGGTAAGTGGATCAAGCAGAGATACGCTTTCTCTACTTGATCCACTTACCTACGCTACCACAAAACCAACTAGAGTCCCTAAATTTACCCACCGAAAACCTTCCACAGGCTGTGTGACGAATTTATCCTTCATAGAAGTGAGTTCTTCAGATATCTACAAATTAAAGATATTCTGGAAGAATTCACAACAAAAGAGCTCCAACTCCCGAATTACTGATATAACTGTCTATTCAGCCCTCCTCCTTACAATCTTAGTCTGAAATGTCCCTACAAGATCTTTAACCAAGAAATGGCAGAGGCAGAAGGAGTTTCAAGAAACCTCACATCCTCAACTGGGAGAGAAATCTAAGGCCTCATATTCTGTGGAGAAGTGTTCCTGCGCGTTTATGTGGGCCCACAGGTCTACACTATGTGTAAGCCTAATAGAAGTCCACTTCAAGGTAACTACTAGAGGGTATTATTCACCCTTTAAGATAGCTACCCTCTTCCCAAATACCACAGACGATTGTTGGAGACTCAGTGGGGGTCAATGTGCCCTACTCCATATATTTTGGAGGTGGGGAAACTGTGTTTCCGGTGGCAGGGTGTCTCTAAATTATTAGAAAAAAATAGTAGGAGTGGAGATCTCTCCTTGCAACGAGCTAGCCATTCCCCTCATTGATATAGAGAAGAATCCCCACTGAGTTTAGAAGGATGGTTACCCACATCCTGCTGACATTTATTAGTTTACAAGGTCACAAAGCTATAATATAACATTTGGTCATTTTGACCTGTTTTACATCCAATGTCGCTGTGTAACCCGAACCATAAGAACTGTGAAATACAGAAAAGTTTACCTCTCCGGTCAGCAGGTAGATGATCTCTAGGGTGAGGCTTAATATTCTCTTGGTAATCTCATTGCTGTTCTTCTCCATCCTCGGGGGGTCATTCATGAGGACCATTTTGGATGAGGACCCGAGAGAACTGGAGGGTTCTAGTGCTGCCGACCCTTTATGAGAGAAGGAGAGACTCTCAATCATACGGGGACATCATCATGTGTGATATACAGAACCCCCTTATAGAGCATTCAGGGAAACGGGGTCTTCAGAGCAGTCACCACATTACAGGGGGATTACCAATTAGATGCTTGGAACAACCTTTCAGCCGATGTGGTTGAAAAATCATTAATAAATTAATTACTGCCGCCTGGGATAAGCAGAGATCTATCCTGCGGCCGCTGTCGCACGGTGAGAAGACGGCGCAAGGTTTGTGGGTTGTGAGATGGACGAATATGAATCACATTCTTTTGGGTGGGGTCAAATATATGAGCGATGTCTTCCTGCATCACAGTATGGAAAACAATTGCGGCATGTCCAATCTATGTGTGTTCCCTCGGTATGCCTCGCCTATTGGTTTCAACAGGGCCCGAAAACCCAGCGTATGATTTACATGTGAAGCGCGTTTTACCATTGAAAACACTTTGCGATCATCCATTGCAGCTGAAAGCGACACAATCCCCTCACATCCACGGGGACGTCGCAAATTGTTGAGCATGATATCAAATTTCACACCCTGATATCGCACTCGCTGCATGAAATTAGCCTGAGGAGAAACAACCCCTGACAAGCCCTCATTATACCCGCAGGAAGGCATCTGCGCACCACAAGCCCTTATTATACCTGCAGGATGGTGTCTCTGCCTCACAATCCCTTATTATACCAGCAGGATGGTGTCTGTGCATCACAATCCCTTATTATACCAGCAGGATGGTGTCTGTGCATCACAATCCCTTATTATACCAGCAGGATGGTGTCTGTGCATCACAATCCCTTATTATACCAGCAGGATGCTGTCTGTGCATCACAATCCCTTATTATACCAGCAGGATGCTGTCTGTGCATCACAATCCCTTATTATACCAGCAGGATGCTGTCTGTGCATCACAATCCCTTATTATACCAGCAGGATGGTGTCTGTGCATCACAATCCCTTATTATACCAGCAGGATGGTGTCTATGCATCACAATCCCTTATTATACCTGCAGGAAGGAGTCTGCGCTCCACAAGCCCTTATTATACCTGCAGGAAGGAGTCTGCGCTCCACAAGCCCTTATTATACCTGCAGGAAGGAGTCTGCGCTCCACAAGCCCTTATTATACCTGCAGGAAGGAGTCTGCGCTCCACAAGCCCTTATTATACCTGCAGGAAGGAGTCTGCGCTCCACAAGCCCTTATTATACCTGCAGGAAGCTGTCTGCGCAGCAGAAGCCCTTATTATACCTGCAGGAAGGGGTCTGCGCAGCAGAAGCCCTTATTATACCTGCAGGAAGGGGTCTGCGCAGCAGAAGCCCTTATTATACCTGCAGGAAGGGGTCTGCGCACCACAAGCCCTTATTATACCTGCAGGAAGGGGTCTGCGCACCACAAGCCCTTATTATACCTGCAGGAAGGGGTCTGCGCACCACAAGCCCTTATTATACCTGCAGGAAGGGGTCTGCGCACCACAAGCCCTTATTATACCTGCAGGAAGGGGTCTGCGCACCACAAGCCCTTATTATACCTGCAGGAAGGGGTCTGCGCACCACAAGCCCTTATTATACCTGCAGGAAGGGGTCTGCGCACCACAAGCCCTTATTATACCTGCAGGAAGGGGTCTGCACACCACAAGCCCTTATTATACCTGCAGTAAGGGGTCTGATCACCACAAGCCCTTATTATACCTGCAGGAAGGTGTCTGCGCACCACAAGCCATTATTATACCCGCAGGAAGGGGTCTGCGCACCACAAGCCCTTATTATACCCGCAGGAAGGTGTCTGCACACCACAAGCCCTTATTATACCTGCAGGAAGGTGTCTGCACACCACAAGCCCTTATTATACCTGCAGGAAGGTGTCTGCGCACCACAAGCCCTTATTATACCTGCAGGAAGGGGTCTGATCACCACAAGCCCTTATTATACCTGCAGGAAGGTCCCTGCGGACCACAAGACCTTATTATACCTGCAGGAAGGTGTCTGCACACCACGAGCCCTCATTATAGCTGCAAGAAGGTGTCTGCGCACCACGAGCCCTCATTATACCTGCAGGAAGGGGTCTGATCACCACAAGCCCTTATTATACCTGCAGGAAGGTCCCTGCGCACCACAAGCCCTTATTATACCTGCAGGAAGGTGTCTGCGCACCACAAGCCATTATTATACCCGCAGGAAGGTGTCTGCGCACCACAAGCCCTTATTATACCTGCAGGAAGGAGTCTGCGCTCCACAAGCCCTTATTATACCTGCAGGAAGGGGTCTGCACACCACAAGCCCTTATTACACACGCAGGAAGGTGTCTGTGCACCACAAAACCTTATTATACTGCTTACTGTAATTACAGAAACTGCACCAAAATACCCAACAAAACTGCACAAAAACAGCTTAACATAAACTTACGCGAATTCTCCAGCATCACAGGGAGTTTATATACTTTTTCCACCTTAATTTTGTTTAAATCTCACTAAAATAATGCAGCAGCCGTCAGGTGTGAATGTAGCTGATATCAGTGTGCTGTATATGTGTATATATATATATATATATATATATCTTCTGGCTGATAACAGAGACAACAGCACGAACCAGGAACTGCTACACTGTAATATCTGAAGGACCTGTGATGATGTCACTGTCATGTGATCAGTATATAAGGGTCGGAGCTCAGCAGTGAGAAAAAGTAGTGACTAAAGGACTTGTGATGATGTCATTGTCATGTGATCAGTATATAAGGGGCGGGGCTCAGCAGTGAGAAGTGGTTACTGAAAGACCTGTGATGATGTCACTGTCATGTGATCAGTATATAAAGGGGCGGAGCTCAGCAGTGAGAAGTGGCAGATGAAGGCTCTGTGATGCGGGTGATGTGACGGGAGGGACGGAGGTCCTGTGATCTGTGAGGAGGGTGAAGGACGGACAGAGACACCAATTACCAGCAATGTGCGGAACAGGCAGATTGTTATATGGCGGAGGGGCTTACAGAGGAGCGGCCCCTCACACAGCGACCGGTCATAGGAGGAGGAGGCGGCTTAGTATTATACTTGTACATAGATGAGTCCTCTGCAGGGTGTCGGTCACACAGTTATATGTAGGGCACCATGCAGGCTTACAGAGGAGCGGCCCCTCACACAGCGACTGGTCATAGGAGGAGGCGGCTTAGTATTATACTTGTACATAGATGAGGCCTCTGCAGGGTGTCGGTCACACAGTTACATGTAGGGCACCATGCAGGCTTACAGAGGAGCGGCCCCTCACACAGCGACCGGTCATAGGAGGAGGCGGCTTAGTATTATACTTGTACATAGATGAGGCCTCTACAGGGTGTTGGTCACACAGTTACATGTAGGGCACCATGCAGGCTTACAGAGGAGCGGCCCCTCACACAGCGACCGGTCATAGGAGAAGGCAGCTTAGTATTATACTTGTACATAGATGAGGCCTCTGCAGGGTGTCGGTCACACAGTTACATGTAGGGCACCATGCAGGCTTACAGAGGAGCGGCCCCTCACACAGCGACCGGTCATAGGAGGAGGCGGCTTAGTATTATACTTGCACATAGATGAGGCCTCTACAGGGTGTCGGTCACACAGTTACATGTAGGGCACCATGCAGGCTTACCGCCTATAAGTGACGCCATACTATTACCCCAGGTGGGCCGTACAGCATCTTCTATATCTAAGGGCTCATGCGTAAAACGACACGGGTCTTTTTCTTTTTTTTTGTATGTAACAAAATTTTCTTATACTATTTGTGAGTAAAATTTAGTTCATACATTTGTATAAAATCTACAATGTTGAACTCAACATATATAATAAAAATATCCCAAATGTCATTTTCTCTTTAAAAAAATTTTCTAGTACCTGTTTATCTATTGATGACCCGTCCTCAGGATGAGGCCACTTTTTGCGTTACGAGTCGCACAAATTTCCCACGAATATGAACTCCATTCTTTTGAATAATTTCACTGAGGAATTAAATAGACTTGAACCTTTTCACTGGATTATTTCCTTAAAACATAACTTCTATTAATACTCCAATAAAATTTAGAAGACCGGGCTAAAACAAGACAAAACACAAAGATTTCCACCACCCCACAACACAACATGGCGTACAGGAAAGATGGGTTTCAGTAATATCCCCCACAGATAAAGACTAAGATGGGGGGTATGTCCTCCAGTTTAGGTATGGAAACTATACAGCACAGTCGCCCTAGTTTATAATAGGGTGGTGAGAACTACGTTCCATAAGGGGTCTCGATTTACATCTTCAAAGACCTCTGTAAGGGAACCTCTCTTAGAATAGGTGGTTAATCGTGAAGCACATTTCTGGAGGTGTAGACCCAGTACACATCCAGACGGTGCTTCTATTTGGGTGCTGTATAGTTTCCTTACCTAAACTGGGGGACATACCGCCCCATCTTAGTCTTTATCTATGGGAGGATATTACTGAAACCCATCTTTCCTCTAGCCTGCGTTGTTGTGTGGTGGAAATCTTTGGGTTTGGTTTGTCTTGTTTTAGTCCAGTCTTTTAAATTTTATTCAAGTACTATCTTACCCGTCGCGCGTTGCTGCGAAGACACACAGACATACATTCATTTTTTTATATATAGATAACACCCAATCACAGCGCAGCTTTCATGTTACCTCAGCAGTATAATATATAACAACCAATCACAGCGCAGCTTTCATGTTACCTCAGCGGTATAATATATAACAACCAATCACAGCGCAGCTTTCATGTTACCTCAGCAGTATAATATGTAACAACCAATCACAGCACAGCTTTCATGTTACCTCAGCAGTAAGAGAAATAACAACCAATCACAGCGCAACTTTTATTCTGCCTCAGCAATATAAAAAATAGCAACCATCACAGCGCAGCATTCATTTTACCTCAGCGGTATAATATATAGCAACTAATCACAGCACAGCTTTCATGTAAGCTCAATAGTATTAGAAATAGCAACCAATCACAGCACAGCTTTCATGTTGCCTCAGCAGTATAAGAAATAGCAACCAATCACAGCACAGCTTTCATGTAACCTCAGTAGTATAAGAAGTAGCAACCAATCAAAGCACAGCTTTCATGTTGCCTCAGCAGTATAATATATAGCAACCAATCACTGCCTAGCTTTCATTTTACCTCAGCATTCTCAATATCCAGCAATTGTCTTGCGAAACGTTCGGCAGATGCATCATTTTCTGGTTGAACACGCATCCCGTTGCTCGTAATGCCTTTTGCTTTCGTGCTTGAAATGGAAATCAAACGATCTTTGTCTGGGGGGCATAACTGTCGGCAATGCTCGCACGCACGCCACCTATCGTAGGATAGTTGTACTATGCCTATAATCTTCCCAGGAGTGTACTCAACAACTTCCCAAAGTTTCATGGCGATTGGATGAATGGTGTAGTAACGCATAAAGGACAGACAGACATACATTCATTTTTATATATATAGATGACATCAGGAAGTGAGAGAATTAGATTCGATACGTAAAATTTGGATGCCAATTCTTTTGCGCTTAGAATTTAATAATCGAGTTGGGACCCATTAGCTTTTCCTATTTATGACATAGTCAATGCTTGTGCCAAATTTCAAGTTTTAATGACATTGGGAAGTGAGAGAATTAGATTCCGTACATAAAATTTGGACGCTAATTCTTTTGCGCTTAGAATTGAATAATCGAGTTGGGACCCATTAGCTTTTCCTATTTATGACATAATCAATGCTCGTGCCAAATTTCAAGTTTCTATGACATCGGAAAGTGAGAAAATTAGATTCCGTACGTAAAATTTGGACACTAATTCTTTTGCGCTTAGAATTGAATAATCGAGTTGGTACCCATTACCTTTTCCTATTTATGACATAATATCGATGCTCGTGCTGAATTTCAAGTTTTTATGACATTGAGAAGTAAGAGAATTAGATTTCGTACGTAAAATTTGGACGCTAATTTTTTGGCGCTGAGAATTGAATAATCGGGTTGGGACTCATTAACTTTTCCTATTTATGATATTATCAATGCTCGTGCCAAATTACATCGGGAAGTGAGAGAATTAGATTCCGTACGTAAAATTTGGACGCTAATTCTTTTGCGCTTAGAATTGAAAAATGGAGTTGGGACCCATTAGCTTTTCCTATTTATGACATAATCAATGCTCGTGCCAAATTTCTATGACATTGGGAAGTGAGAGAATTAGATTCTGTACGTACAATTTGGACGCTAATTCCTTGGTGCTTAGAATTGAATAATCGAGTGGGGCCATTAGCTTTTTCTATTTATGACATAATCAATGCTCCTGCCAAATTTCAAGTT
Source organism: Eleutherodactylus coqui (assembly GCF_035609145.1). Lineage (NCBI taxonomy): Eukaryota > Metazoa > Chordata > Amphibia > Anura > Eleutherodactylidae > Eleutherodactylus > Eleutherodactylus coqui. Next base: position 41,306,357 of record NC_089837.1, read on the forward strand.
TCAATGACATTGGGAAGTGAGAAAAGTAGATTCCGTACGTAAAATTTGGACGCTAATTCTTTGGCGCCGAGAATTGAATAATCCAGTTGGGACCCTTGAACTTTTCCTATTTATGACATAATCAATGCTCGTGCCAAATTTCAAGTTTCTATGACATTGGGAAGTGAGAAAATTAGCTTCTGTACGAAAAATGTGGACGCTAATTCTTTTGCGCTTAGAATTGAATAATCGGGGTGGGACTCATTAGCTTTTCCTATTTATGATATTATCAATGCTCGTACCAAATTACACCAGGAAGTGAGAGAATTAGATTCCGTACGTACAATTTGGATGCTAATTCTTTGGCGCTTAGAATTGAATAATCGAGTTGGGACTAGAGATGAGCGAGCACCAAAATGCTCGGGTGCTCGTTACTCGGGACGAAATTATCGCGATGCTCGAGGGTTCGTTTCGAGTAACGAACCCCATTGAAGTCAATGGGCGACTCGAGCATTTTTGTATATCGCCGATGCTCGCTAAGGTTTCCATTTGTGAAAATCTGGGCAATTCAAGAAAGTGATGGGAACGACACAGCAACGGATAGGGCAGGCGAGGGGCTACATGTTGGGCTGCATCTCAAGTTCCCCGGTCCCACTATTAAGCCACAATGGCGGCAAGAGTGGGTCCACCCCCCTCCCAACAATTTTAACTTCTGAAAAGCCCTCATTAGCAATGCATACCTTAGCTAAGCACCACACTACCTCCAACAAAGCACAATCACTGCCTGCATGACACTCCGCTGCCACTTCTCCTGGGTTACATGCTGCCCAACCCCCCCCCCCCCCCCCCGCACGACGCAGTGTCCACAGCGCACACCAAAGTGTCCCTGCGCAGCCTTCAGCTGCCCTCATGCCACACCACCCTCATGTCTATTTATAAGTGCGTCTGCCAGAGGAACCGCAGGCACACACTGCAGAGGGTTGGCACGGCTAGGCAGCGACCCTCTTTAAAAGAGGCGGGACGATAGCCCACAATGCTGTACAGAAGCAATGAGAAATATAATCCTGTGCCACCGCCATCAGGAGCTGCACACGTGGGCATAGCAATGGGGAACCTATGTGCCACACACTATTCATTCTGTCAAGGTGTCTGCATGCCCCAGTCAGACCGCGTTTTTTTATAAATAGTCACAGGCAGGTACAACTCCGCAATGGGAATTCCGTGTGCACCCACAGCATGGGTGGCCCCCTGGAACCCACCGGCTGTACATTAATGTATCCCATTGCAGTGCCCATCACAGCTGAGGCAACGACCGATTAAATGCAGGTGGGCTTCGGCCCACACTGCATGCCCCAGTCAGACTGGGGTTCTTTAGAAGTGGACACATGCAGTTACAACTCCGTGTGGACCCACGGCATGGGTGGCTCCCTGGAACCCACCGGCGGTACATAAATATATCCCATTGCAGTGCCCAACACAGCTGATGTAACGTCAGCTGTAATGCAGGTGGGCAAAAAATTAATTGGATTACACTGTAGGCGAGAGGCCCCAAAACTTGGTGTACCAACAGTACTAATGTACCTCAGAAAAATTGCCCATGCCCAACCAAGAGGGCAGGTGAAACCCATTAATCGCTTTGGTTAATGTGGCTTAATTGGTAACTAGACCTGGAGGCAGCCCAGTTAAAATAAAAATTGGTTCAGGTGCTAGTTTCAACGCTTTAATGAGCATTGAAACGTATAAAAATTGTTTACAAAAATTATATGACTGAGCCTTGTGGGCCTAAGAAAAATTGCCCGTTCGGCGTGATTATGTGAGGTTTCAGGAGGAGGAGCAGGAGGAGGAGGATGAATATTATACACAGATTGATGAAGCAAAAATGTCCCCGTTTTTGATAGTGATAGAGAACGATGCATCCATCCGCGGGTGCAGCCTACGTATTGCTTAGGTATCGCTGCTGTCCGCTGGTGAAGAAGAGAAGTCTGGGGAAATCCAGGCTTTGTTCATCTTGATGAGTGTAAGCCTGTCGGCACTGTCGGTTGACAGGCGGGTACGCTTATCCGTGATGATTCCCCCAGCCGCACTAAACACCCTCTCTGACAAGACGCTAGCCGCAGGGCAAGCAAGCACCTCCAGGGCATACAGCGCGAGTTCAGGCCACGTGTCCAGCTTCGACACCCAGTAGTTGTAGGGGGCAGAGGCGTCACCGAGGACGGTCGTGCGATCAGCTACGTACTCCCTCACCATCCTTTTACAGTGCTCCCGCCAACTCAGCCTTGACTGGGGAGTGGTGACACAGTCTTGCTGGGGAGCCATAAAGCTGGCAAAGGCCTTGGAGAATGTTCCCTTGCCTGCGCTGTACATGCTGCCTGATCTCTGCGCCTCCCCTGCTACCTGGCCCTCGGAACTGCGCCTTCTTCCACTAGCGCTGTCGGATGGGAAGTTTACCATCAGTTTGTCCACCAGCGCCCTGTGGTATAGCATCATTCTGGAACCCCTTTCTTCTTCGGGAATGAGAGTGGAAAGGTTCTCCTTATACCGTGGGTTCGAGCAGTGTGTACACCCAGTAATCCGTAGTGGCCAGAATGCGTGTAACGCGAAGGTCACGAGAAAGGCATCCTAACATGAAGTCAGCCATGTGTGCCAGGGTACCTGTACGCAACACATGGCTGTCCTCACTAGGAAGATCACTTTCAGGATCCTCCTCCTCCTCCGGCCATACACGCTGAAAGGATGACAGGCAAGCAGCATGTGTAGCCTCAGCAGTGGGCCAAGCTGTCTCTTCCCCCTCCTCCTCATGCTCCTCCACCTCCTCCTCCTCCTCCTCCTCAACGCGCTGAGATATAGACATGAGGGTGCTCTGACTATCCAGCGACATACATGGCACGTGCGTGAGGCTGCCGAGCTACAGAGCCTCCACCAGGTTACGGCCGTTGTCACACACGACCATGCCCGGTTGGAGGCTCAGCGGCGCAAGCCAGCGGTCGGTCTGCTCTGTCAGACCCTGCAGCAGTTCGTGGGCCGTGTGCCTCTTCTCTCCTAAGCTGAGTAGTTTCAGCACGGCCTGCTGACGCTTGCCCACCGCTGTGCTGCCACGCCGCGCGACACCGACTGCTGGCGACGTGCTGCTGCTGCTGACACATCTTGATTGCGAGACAGAGGGTGCGTTGCAGGAGGAGGAGGGTGGTTTAGTGGAGGAAGCATACACCGCCACAGATACCAGCATCGAGCTGGGGCCCGCAATTCTGGGGGTGGGTAGGACATGAGCGGTCCCAGGCTCTGACTCTGTCCCAGCCTCCACTAAATTCACCCAATGTGCCGTCAGGGAGATATAGTGGCCCTGCCCGCTTGTGCTTGTCCACGTGTCCGTTGTTAAGTGGACCTTGGCAGTAACCACGTTGGTGAGGGCGCGTACAATGTTGCGGGAGACGTGGTCGTGCAGGGCTGGGACGGCACATCGGGAAAAGTAGTGGCAACTGGGAACCGAGTAGCGCGGGGCCGCCGCCGCCATCATGCTTTTGAAAGCCTCCGTTTCCACAAGCCTATACGGCAGCATCTCCAGGCTGATCAATTTGGCAATGTGCACGTTTAACGCTTGAGCGTGCGGGTGCGTGGCGGCGTACTTGCGCTTGCGCTCAAACAGTGGCGCTAGCGACGTCTGGCCGCTGCGCTGAGAGACATTGCTGGATGGGGCCGAGGACAGCAGAGGTGAGGGTGTGGGTGCAGGCCAGGAGACGGTAGTGCCTGTGTCCTCAGAGGGGGGTTGGATCTCAGTGGCAGGTTGGGGCACAGGGGGAGAGGCAGTGGTGCAAACCGGAGGCGGTGAACGGCCTTCGTCCCACCTTGTGGGGTGCTTGGCCATCATATGCCTGCGCATGCTGGTGGTGGTGGCTCCCCAGCTGATCTTGGCGCGACAAAGGTTGCACACCACTGTTCGTCGGTCGTCAGGCGTCTCTGTGAAAAACTGCCACACTGTAGAGCACCTTGACCTCTGCAGGGTGGCATGGCGCGAGGGGGCGCTTGGGGAAACAGTTGGTGGATTATTCGGTCTGGCCCTGCCTCTACCCCTGGCCACCGCACTGGCTCGGCCTGTGCCCACACCCTGACTTGGGCCTCCGCGTCCTCGCCCGTGTCCACGTCCTCTAGGCCTACACCTACCCCTCAGCATGCTGTATTACCAGTAGTGCAGAAACAGAACGCGGTAATTAAATGTGCCACTTATTGGCCTTTGGTTGGAGGCTGACTTGGCTTACGGAACGCACAGCAGAGCCAGGAAATAATTTTGCGCAAGCCTGCTATAACACTTAGCTGGCTGCGTATGAATTAAGAGGACAACTACACCCAGCACAGACCCAGTACACTGAGGACAGTCACAGGCAGCCCAAATAGATTTTTTTTCCCAAATGTTTTTGGAAAGGCCCACTGCCTATATTCAATAAATATGTCTTCTGTCCCTGCGTCACCACCACTACTGGCCCTGGAGTATGTAAAATAACTGCAGACTGTTGCACTGTGGACAGGAATACAGCGGTGATGTAAGAGGCAACACAGAGCCAGGGAATAATTTTGCGCAAGCCTGCTGTAACACTTAGCTGGCTGCGTATGAATTAGGAGGACAACTACACCCAGCACAGACCCAGTACACTGAGGACAGTCACAGGCAGCCCAAATAGATTTTTTCCCCAAAATGTTTTTGGAAAGGCCCACTGCCTATATTCAATAAATATATGTCTTCTGTCCCTGTCTCACCACCACTACTGGCCCTGGACTATGTATAATTACTGCAGGGCGCAATGCTCTGCATGGCCGATATACAAAAAAAAAAAAAGTGCAACACTGCAAAAAGCAGCCTCCACACTACTGCACATGGTTAGATGTGGCCCTAAGAAGGACCCGTTGGGGTTCTTGAAGCCTAAAATCACTCCTAACACTCTTCCTATAGCTGCTCCAGCATCAGCAGCACTTTCCCTGAGCTATGTCAGAATGCATCTGTGGCGAGCCGCGGGAGGGGCCGATTTATATACTCGGGTGACACCTGATCTCACCAGCCACTTACTGCAGGGGGGTGGTATAGGGCTTGAACGTCGCAGGGGGAAGTTGTAATGCCTTCCCTGTCTTTGTATTGGCCAGAAAAGCGCTCTAACGTCTCAGAGATGAAAGTGAAAGTAACTCGAACATCGCGTGGTGCTCGCCTCTAGTAACGAGCATCTCGAACACGCTAATACTCGAACGAGTATCAAGCTCGGACGAGTACGTTCGCTCATCTCTAGATGGGACCCATTAGCTTTTCCTATTTATTTATGACATAATCAATGCTCGTGCCAAATTTCAAGTTTCTATGACCCTCTCACCGAGGGAACCACTGATCATAAAACATAACTTTTATTAAAGATTTTTATAAAACCTGCGTGAAAACTACATAACTAATATAGTTAAACCTCCTGTGAACCGATAGGCACACACTATTGGTTTGGTACATTAGCTAGTGTATGGGCATATATACTGCATGTAGTTCTCTGTGACATCAGTGATATACGTCACTATTGAGAACACTTGTAATATATCCCACTCTGCCGTTTTGTGTTGTGCTCGCTGCACTGGCTAGTATATGGGCATATATATATACTACATATACTTCTCTGTGACATTGATGGTATATGTCACTATTGAGAAGACACCTGTAATATATCCCATTCCGCCGTTTGGTATTGTGCTCGCGTTACACGTTTACAACAAGCAGGGTGAATGTGGAAAAACATTTAAACCACATAACACCCCTAGGTAAGTCAAAGTGCTTGACTAATTACATCAAACCTCCACGGCAGAAGCTATTAAGGAAGAACCTGGTAATATGTTAACACCCTCTAGACCTTTGTTTGTAGGTCTAACGGGTTAAATGACAGGTTCTTCTGAAGAAACCAATAGAAATTGATTTAAAAGAAGACTGAAGCTCAGCATCTGGATAAAGTGCTGAATATCCTTCACTTATACGGCAATATCGAATGCCGTCACTGCTCTTTTACTTAAAGGGGTTGTCCCGCGAAAGCAAGTGGGTCTATACACTTCTGTATGGCCATATTAATGCACTTTGTAATGTACATTGTGCATTAATTATGAGCCATACAGAAGTTATCAAAAGTTATTCACTTACCTGCTCCGTTGCTGGCGTCCTCGTCTCCATGGTTGCCGTCTAATTTTCGCCGTCTAATGGCCAAATTAGACGCGCTTGCGCAGTCCGGGTCTTCTTATCTTCTCAATGGGGCTCCGTGTAGCTCCGTGTAGCTCCGCCCCGTCACGTGCCGATTCCAGCCAATCAGGAGGCTGGAATCGGCAATGGACCGCACAGAAGAGCTGCGGTCCACGGAGGGAGAAGATCCCGGCGGACATCTTCAACCGGTAAGTAAGAAGTCACCGGAGCGCGGGGATTTAGGTAAGCGCTGTGCGGTGTTCTTTTTTAACCCCTGCATCGGGGTTGTCTCGCGCCGAACGGGGGGGGGGGGGGGTGTTGAAAAAAAAAAAAAAAAAAAAACGGTTCCGGCGCGGGACAACCCCTTTAAGCATATAAGCAAAAAGGTGACCATATGGGTGGGTATAAAGAGACTCCCCACAGTTACTCTAAGATCTCTAATGCCCTATTCCCTTACTGATATTTTGTCACCCTCCGGTGTTAGGGATGCATAGGAGTCAGATGGTAATATTTTTTATATATATATATATGATCCATCAAGTTATTAACTCCTATTGCTAACCCTAATCCCACTTTAATAAACCCATCGACGCGTTTCTACAGTTAGTGAGGTCTAACTGCGTCATCAGGATGGTACTGATATTATGTATAGATACATTCAGCCTGACCGGCTGTGGACAAATAAGCAGCGATGGTAAGTTGCCTCGGATCCAGGCTTTTATAGTTCAAGCCACGCCTCCCTACCCCGGGGGCTCGTCTCAGCCAGCCAATCAGGGATAACCCACATCCCCGCTGTCATCCGAGAGGACACGTTGAAGCGGCGTCCCCGCGCATGCGCGTTAGCGCTCGGGACCCGACGCCAACCACCGCCAACCAGCAGGATCTGATGACGTGGCGGCGTCCGCGTTACCCGGCAACCAGGCGCTGCAGGGTGACATTGAGGAGTGGGAAGCTGGACATGGGTATACCCCGGTCGGGCAATATCTGAAGGACGGTACTGCAAAGGCTCAGAATAAGCAGCCGTAATATGTAATGCAGGATGGTTTGGCAGTGCTTAGGTAATGTACTTATAAGCTGAGTGCATTCAATCGCGGAACTAGGCGCTTTATTACATGTATCCAATAGCGGAACACAGTATTCTTTAAATGTATGTAGACGGTGTTTTATTTAGCAGTTACATTAACACCGCCCTTATTCTCAATATATATAAGTGGTGTTTTAATTAGAAGTCACATTAACAACGCCGTTATACTAGAACATTCACAATGGTGCCAGTGTGTATAACCATTGTTATGTATAGTTGCTGATACCTAGTACATATACAACAAAGCTTATGTTTACACTGCGGTTCAATCAGCTATTATTATAGTATTACCTAGTCCAATGTCAAAAGCACTGGTTATCCACCCCCGATTTGCCAAGCAACATATATACAATGCAGAGAAAGATCTATATAAATGCTGCAAATGATAATTTCTCATTGAGACCTTTCGGCACACATGAATCCAACCGGTGAATCCATCTTGTCTCTTTTTGCATTAATTTTCTGTCCAGGTTGCCTCTTCTCCCTTTCTCTCTGATAATTTCAATACCTTGAAACGTTATGGACCCCGGGTCATTGTTATGCTTTTCACGCACGTGTATAGCAAGGCTTGTGTTCTCACTGCGATTCACATTTCCAATATGTTCCAACACTCGTCTCCTGAGTTGGCGGATGGTCTTGCCTATATAATCGAGTGGACATGTACAGGTTGCCTTATACACGACACACGTAGACCTGCAGTTAATGAAGTCCCTTATATGATACAGTTTCCCGGTAGACGAACTTATAAAGGTGGCTCCACGTTTTATGAATTTGAAGGCCTTACAACCCGCACACCGATATGTACCTTTTGGTAGTTCTGATCCTAGCCAAGATGTAGTGGGTACCAGTGGGGGAAAATGGCTGTGGACCTGTCTATCCCTTAGGTTACGTCCTCGTCTGTAAGTTATCAGAGGTTTCATAGGGAGATAATCCACAAGATCTTTATCTCTCCGAAGTATATCCCAATATTTGTTGAGGATATGTCTTATTTCATATGATTGGTCATTGTAGGTCCCTATAAGGCCTCCTTCCCACGAGCGTGACGGGCTCCGCCGCGTAATATTACGCTGTGAAGCCCGTCACGGCGCCCCCCAGAGCCCCTATACTTACCAGCGGGAGATAGCGTGAAATCGCTTCCCCGCCCACCGCCGCCGCGTCACCGCCCGTCACCGCCCACCGCCGCCGCGTCACCGGCCGTGTCACGTGACGTGGCCGGCCGCGTCATATGGCGTCATATGATGCGCGGCGGTGGGCGGGAAAGCGTTTTTTCACGCTATCTCCCGCTGGTTACAGCGGGAGATAGCGTGAACGGACGGCTTCCATTGACTGCAATGGAAGCCGTCAGTGCGTACAGCCCGTCCTCACCCGCAGAAAATAGAGCATGCTGCGGGTGAGGATGGGAGAAATCGCGGTGCGTAATTCCGCGGTGGAATTACGCATCGTGAGCATTGTGCTATTAGGTTCAATAGAACCTAATAGCTGCGGGCAACGCAGCGGATTTTCGCCGCGAATTACGCGGCGGAAATCCGTTCGTGGGAAGGAGGCCTAAGACGAATCTTACCATCTCCACTAGTGCGTTGTTTAGGCCTAAGGAATTCTTCTTTCCCGTGTTTCTTAGCAAACTCATTGGCTACCTCTACCACCTCCTGTGGGTATCCCCTATCCGTAAATCTCCGACTCATCTCCTGAGATTTTACTTTATAGTCATCATCGGGCGAACAATTCCGTCTCGTTCGGATGAATTGACCCTTGGGAATACCCTGTTTGAGGGATCTGGGATGGTGGCTTTCCCAGTGTAAAAGGGTATTAGTAGCTGTGGATTTTCGAAAAATAGACGTTTGCAGAGACCCATCCTCACATTTTGTTATAAGGAGATCCAGGAATGTTATACATCGGGAATCAATTTCTGCTGTAAAGAATAAGCCCAACTCATTGTTGTTCAAGTAGGTAATGAATTTGTGGAAGTCGTCAATCTCTCCGGTCCATAATATCAATATGTCGTCGATAAAACGGACCCAGAGTTCTACCGATGTTGTCCAGCTTTCGTTTGTCTCAGTGAACACAGAGGTTTCCTCCCACCAGCCCAGGTACAGGTTGGCATAGCTGGGGGCACACGGGCTCCCCATAGCTGTACCCCTGAGCTGGTGGAAGTGCTTCCCCTCAAAGAGGAAGTGGTTCTTAGTGAGAACAAACGATAAGAAACTTAGAAGCATGTTGTTGTGCTCCTTAAAGGGGTGGTCTCGCAAAACCAAGTGGGGTTATACACTTCCGTATGGCCATATTAATGCACTTTGTAATATACATCGTGCATTAAATATGAGCCATACAGAAGTTATTCCACTTACCTGCTCCGTTGCTAGCGTCCTCGTCTCCATGGTTCCGTCTAAATTTGCTGGCAGCTTGCTTTTTTAGACGCGCTTGCGCAGTCCGGTCTTCTCCTTTCAGCACGAGCCGCTTCAGTGTGCTCCCCGCTACAGCTCTTCTGCGCATGCGCAGACGAGCTGTCACTGCTCGGGAGCGCGCTGGAGCGGCCATTCTGTACCTTCCTCTGTTAGAGGAAGGTGCAGAGCTGCCGAGCTGTCCGGAGAAGCCGCCCAGCTGTCCCGCCGTCCAGCTGTCCTGGTAAGTGATGGGCCGGGGGGGCTGCCGCTGCGCCGGGCTGCGCCGGGGGGGGGGGCTGCCGCTGCGATGGGGGGGGCTGTCGCTGCGCTGGGGGAACTAGCGCTAGGCCGGGGGGGCTGCCGCTGTGATGGGGGGGGGGGGGGGCTGCGCCGGTTACCTTCTGCCTGGCGGTGGGTGACTGGTCGGCCGTGTTCACTCCAGGGGTCCGGTCGGCGGCTGCGGGGCGTCGTGTTGTCATGGAGACACAGCTGGCAGCGTCTCGGGAGCGCGCACGTCGGGCTGCAGCGAGCGAAGGGAAAAGAGCCGGCGGCCATCTTGGGAAAACTTTTATAAGTTGCTGAAACGCTGTAACGGTAAGTACAAACCAGCTAGAAATGTCATTTACAGGGGGGCTTAGTAATGTGTACTTAATGGGGGGGACTGGGCAAAAAAAAAAATTCACTGCTTCCCCGAGACATCTCCTTTAAGATGTAAACCTCTCTGATTTAGGTAGAACTCCACCGCCTTCATACCGCCTGTATGCGGGATGGAGCTGTATAAAGCTTCCACGTCTAGGCATGCTAGTTTGGTATCGGGTGACAGAATTATCCCATCTAGACGTTTTAGGACATCAGTAGTATCCTTAATATACGCTGGAAGGGCTTCCACAAAGGGTCTGAGTAAAATGTCCACATACGTACTGATTCCTTGGGTGAGACTATCGTTGCCTGCAACTATGGGACGACCTTTCAATGGATTCAAGCCTTTGTGGATTTTCGGTAGGCTATAAAATGTCGCCACCTGCGGTGTTGGTGATTACAAATATGAAAATTCTTTGTCATCAATTAACTTGTTAACTTTTGCTTTCAACAAGATTTCTTTCAATTCTAGTACGGAGGAGTCAGTCGGGTCATATATGAGGACCTCATAGTTGGACTTATCCTCCAAAATACGGAGGCACATGTTTCTGTATGTGTCACGATTCATTAACACTATATTGCCCCCCTTGTCGGAGGGCTTGATGATTAAGTCCACCTCTCTTTCAATGGCTATCAGAGCTTTTTTCTTGGCTGGAGTTAGATTTTGATGTCCAAATTTTGTATCCCTGGACAATTTATCCAGTTCTTCATTCACCATACTTTTGAATATCTCGATATAGGGGGAGTCTCCTGAGGTGGGCCAACCAGTATTTTTAGATTTTAACTCGGTAAAGGGACCCTTATATGGATCTCTATTTCCCTCATCCTCAAGTGATTCTAATACCGCAATAGCCTCCAAATCGCTCCTCTCTATTCCTAGATCATTGCATTTCTTCCTTTCTGTGATGGCAAAGTGTTTTTTCCATCTTAGTTTTCGTAAAAATAATGCAACGTCTTTGGTCCACTCAAATGAATCGAATTTATTTGTCGGAATAAATGACAATCCCTTTTTAATTACTGACTCCTCATGTACAGTAAGAACTCTAGATGACAAATTAATTATTTGCAACTCATCTTCTTTGGTATTGACGGTAGCGACAGTTTCCGGACCTAGTGATGATGTCCCTGTGCCTGATATATTTGTGGTGTTTCGATCATCCCTCGATTTCTCGTCATATAATGAGTAATTGGTTGCCCCAAAAAATGGTCTTCATTAGGGCTACCCCTACCTCTACCTCTTCCTTTAGCTCTCATTTTATTGCCCCCTCTTCTATGAAGCAAGACAACAGACCGAAACAGAAATTAGTTCATCCGAAAGTGACTATTCGACTAATGAATCTACTAGGAGACCCGGCTATATGGGAAAAGGAAGAGGGGGCAATAAAATGAGAGCTAAAGGAAGAGGTAGAGGTAGGGGTAGCCCTAATGAAGACCATTTTTTAGGGCAACCAATTACTCATTATTAGAGATGAGCGAGCACCAAAATGCTCGGGTGCTCGTTACTTGGGACGAAATTTTCGCGATGCTCGAGGGTTCGTTTCGAGTAACAAACCCCATTGAAGTCAATGGGCCACTCGAGCATTTTTGTATATCGCCGATGCTTGCTAAGGTTTCCATTTGTGAAAATCTGGGCAATTCAAGAAAGTGATGGGAACGACACAGCAACGGATAGGGCAGGTGAGGAGCTACATGTTGGGCTGCATCTCAAGTTCCCAGGTCCCACTATTAAGCCACAATAGCGGCAAGAGTGGGCCCCCCCCCTCCCAACAATTTTTACTTCTGAAAAGCCCTCATTAGCAATGCATACCTTAGCTAAGCACCACACTACCTCCAACAAAGCACAATCACTGCCTGCATGACACTCCGCTGCCACTTCTCCTGGGTTACATGCTGCCCAACCCCCCCCCCCGCATGACCCAGTGTCCACAGCGCACACCAAAGTGTCCCTGTGCAGCCTTCAGCTGCCCTCATGCCACACCACCCTCATGTCTATTTATAAGTGCATCTGCCATGGGGAGGAACCGCAGGCACACACTGCAGAGGGTTGGCACGGCTAGGCAGCGACCCTCTCTAAAAGTGGCGGGGCGATAGCCCACAATGCTGTACAGAAGCAATGAGAAATATAATCCTGTGCCACCGCCATCAGGAGCTGCACACGTGGGCATAGCAATGGGGAACCTATGTGCCACACACTATTCATTCTGTCAAGGTGTCTGCATGCCCCAGTCAGACCGCGTTTTTTTTATAAATAGTCACAGGCAGGTACAACTCCGCAATGGGAATTCCGTGTGCACCCACAGCATGGGTGGCTCCCTGGAACCCACCGGCTGTACATAAATGTATCCCATTGCAGTGCCCTGGACAGCAGAGCTAACGTCAGATTAAATGCAGGTGGGCTTCAGCCCACACTGCATCCCCTAACCTGACCGGGGTTTTTAATTCATAGACACCGGCAGGTACAACTCCCTTTTGTGAAGTCCCTGTGGACCAACAGCATGGGTGGGTGCCAGGAAGCCACCGGCGGTACATAAATATATCCCATTGCATTGCCCATCACAGCTGAGGTAATGTCATGTTTAATGCAGGTGGGCTTCGGCCCACACTGCATGCCCCAGTCAGACTGGGGTTCTTTATAAGTAGACACAGGCAGGTACAACTCCCTATTGTGAAGTCCGTGTGAACCGACAGCATGGGAGCGTCCCAGGTAGCCACAGGCGGTACATAAATATGTCCCATTGCATTGCCCATTACAGCTGAGGTAATGTCATGTTAAATGTAGGTGGGCTTCGGCCCACACTGCATGCCCCGGTCAGACTGGGGTTCTTTAGAAGTGGACACATGCAGTTACAACTCCGTGTGGACCGACAGCATGGGTGGGTGCTAGGAAGCCACCGGCGGTACATAAATATATCCCATTGCATTGCCCATCACAGCTGAGGTAATGTCATGTTAAATGCAGGTGGGCTTCGGCCTACACTGCATGCCCCAGTCAGACTGGGGTTCCTTAGAAGTGGACACATGCAGTTACAACTCCGTGTGGACCGACAGCATGGGTGGGTGCCAGGAAGCCACCGGCGGTACATAAATATATCCCATTGCATTGCCCATCACAGCTGAGGTAATGTCATGTTTAATGCAGGTGGGCTTCGGCCCACACTGCATGCCCCAGTCAGACTGTGGTTCTTTAGAAGTGGACACATGCAGTAACAACTCTGTGTGGGCCGACAGCATGGGTGGCTCCCTGGAACCCACCGGCGGTACATAAATATATCCCATTGCAGTGCCCAGCACAGCTGATGTAACGTCAGCTTTAATTCAGGTGGGCAAAAAATTAATTGGATTACACTGTAGGCGAGGGCCCCAAAAAATTGGTGTACCAACAGTACTAATGTACGTCAGAAAAATTGCCCATGCCCAACCAAGAGGGCAGGTGAAACCCATTAATCGCTTTGGTTAATGTGTCTTAATAGGTAACTAGGCCTGGAGGCAGCCCAGTTAAAATAAAAATTGGTTCAGGTGCAAGTTTCAACGCTTTAATGAGCATTGAAACGTATAAAAATTGTTTACAAAAATTATATGACTGAGCCTTGTGGGCCTAAGAAAAATTGCCCGTTCGGCGTGATTACGTCAGGTTTCAGGAGGAGGAGCAGGAGGAGGAGGATGAATATTATACACAGATTGATGAAGCTAAAAGGTCCACGTTTTTGATGGTGATAGAGAACAATGCTTCCATCCGCGGGTGCAGCCTACGTATTGTTTAGGTATCGCTGCTGTCCGCTGGTGGAGAAGAGAAGTCTGGGGAAATCCAGGCTTTGTTTATCTTGATGAGTGTAAGCCTGTCGGCACTGTCGGTTGACAGGTGGGTACGCTTATCTGTGATGATTCCCCCAGCCGCACTGAACACCCTCTCTGACAAGACGCTAGCCGCAGGACAAGCAAGCACCTTCAGGGCATACAGCGCGAGTTCAGGCCACGTGTCCAGCTTCGACAACCAGTAGTTGTAGGGGGCAGAGGCGTCACGGAGGACGGTCGTGCGATCGCCTACGTACTCCCTCACCATCCTTTTACAGTGCTCCCGCCGACTCAGCCTTGACTGGGGAGCGGTGACACAGTCTTGCTGGGGAGCCAGAAAGCTGTCAAAGGCCTTAGAGAGTGTTCCCCTGCCTGTGCTGTACATGCTGCCTGATCTCCGCGCCTCCCCTGCTATCTGGCCCTCGGAACTGCGCCTTCTGCCACTAGCACTGTCGGATGGGAATTTTACCATCAACTTGTCCGCCAGGGTCTTGTGGTATAGCATCACTCTCGAACCCCTTTCCTCTTCGGGTATGAGAGTGGAAAGGTTCTCCTTATACCGTGGGTGGAGCAGTGTGTACACCCAGTAATCCGTAGTGGCCAGAATGAAGCCATGTGTGCCAGGGTACCTGTACGCAACACATGGCTGTCCTCACTAGGAAGATCATTTTCAGGATTCTCCTCCTCCTGCTCAGGCCATACACGATGAAAGGATGACAGGCAAGCAGCATGGGTACCCTCAGCAGTGGGCCAAGCAGTCTCTTCCCCCTCCTCCTCATGCTCCTCCTCCTCAACTCGCTGAGATATAGACATGAGGGTGCTCTGACTATCCAGCGACATACTGTCTTCCCCCGCCTCCGTTTCCGAGCGCAAAGCGTCTGCCTTTATGCTTTGCAGGGAACTTCTCAAGAGGCATAGCAGAGGAATGGTGATGCTAATGATTGCAGCATCCCCGCTCACCATCTGGGTAGACTCCTCAAAGTTTCCAAGGACCTGGCAGATGTCTGCCAACCAGGCCCACTCTTCTGTAAAGAATTGAGGAGGCTGACACCCACTACGCCGCCCATGTTGGAGTTGGTATTCCACTATAGCTCTACGCTGCTCATAGAGCCTGGCCAACATGTGGAGCGTAGAGTTCCACTGTGTGGGCACTTCGCACATCAGTCGGTGCACTGGCAGATTAAACCGATGTTGCAGGGTGCGCAGGGTGGCAGCGTCCGTGTGAGACTTGCGGAAATGTGCGCTGAGCCGGCGCACCTTTCCGAGCAGGTCTGACAAGCGTGGGTAGCTTTTCAGAAAGCGCTGAACCACCAAATTAAAGAATTGGGCCAGGCATGGCACGTGCGTGAGGCTGCCGAGCTGCAGAGCCGCCACCAGATTACGGCCGTTGTCACACACGACCATGCCCGGTTGGAGGCTCAGCGGCGAAAGCCAGCGGTCGGTCTGCTCTGTCAGACCCTGCAGCATTTCGTGGGCCGTGTGTCTGTTCTCTCCTAAGCTGAGTAGTTGCAGCACGGCTTGCTGGCGCTTGCCCACCGCTGTGCTGCCACGCCGCGCGACACCGACTGCTGGCGACGTGCTGCTGCTGACACATCTTGATTGCGAGACAGAGGTTGCGTAGGAGGAGGAGGAGGGTGGTTTAGTGGAGGAAGCATACACCGCCGCAGATACCAGCACCGAGCTGGGGCCCGCAATTCTGGGGGTGGGTAGGACGTGAGCGGTCCCAGGCTCTGACTCGGTCCCAGCCTCCACTAAATTCACCCAATGTGCCGTCAGGGAGATATAGTGGCCCTGCCCGCCTGTGCTTGTCCACGTGTCCGTTGTTAAGTGGACCTTGGCAGTAACCGCGTTGGTGAGGGCACGTACAATGTTGCGGGAGACGTGGTCGTGCAGGGCTGGGACGGCACATCGGGAAAAGTAGTGGCGACTGGGAACCGAGTAGTGCGGGGCCGCCGCCATCATGCTTTTGAAAGCCTCCGTTTCCACAAGCCTATACGGCAGCATCTCCAGGCTGATCAATTTGGCTATGTGCACGTTTAACGCTTGAGCGTGCGGGTGCGTGGCGGCGTACTTGCGCTTGCGCTCAAACACTTGCGCTAGCGACGGCTGGACGGTGCGCTGAGAGACATTGGTGGATGGGGCCGAGGACAGCGGAGGTGAGGGTGTGGGTGCAGGCCAGGAGACGGTAGTGCCTGTGTCCTCAGAGGGGGGTTGGATCTCAGTGGCAGGTTGGGGCACAGGGGGAGAGGCAGCAGTGCAAACCGGAGACGGTGAACGGCCTTCGTCCCACCTTGTGGGGTGCTTGTCCATCATATGCCTGCGCATGCTGGTGGTGGTGAGGCTGGTGGTGGTGGCTCCCCGGCTGATCTTGGCGCGACAAAGGTTGCACACCACTGTTCTTCGGTCGTCTGCACTCAGTGAAAAACTGCCAGACCTTTGAGCACCTCGGCCTCTGCAGGGTGGCATGGCGGGAAGGGGCGCTTTGGGAAACAGTTGGTGGATTATTCGGTCTGGCCCTGCCTCTACCCCTGGCCACCGCACTGCCTCTTCCAACCTGCCCTGCTGCTGCACTTGCCTCCCCCTCTGAAGACCTGTCCTCAGTAGGCTTAGCAAACCAGGTGGGGTCAGTCACCTCATCGTCCTGCTGCTCTTCCTCCGAATCCTCTGTGTGCTCCTCCCTCGGACTTACTGCAATTACTACTACCTGAGTGATAGACAACTGTGTCTCATCGTCATCGTCCTCCTCACCCACTGAAAGCTCTTGAGACAGTTGCCGGAAGTCCCCAGCCTCAACTTTCCAAAGGTTGGGCATCGGTCACGACAAACTCCTCCGGTGGGAGAGGAACCATTGCTGCCCATTCTGGGCAGGGGCCCGAGAACAGTTCCTGGGAGTCTGCCTGCTCCTCAGAATGTGTCATTTTCATGGAGTGAGGAGGCTGGGAGGAAGGAGGAGCAGCAGCCGGAGGATTGAGAGTTGCAGCAGTGGACGGCGTAGAACTCTGGGTGGTCGATAGATTGCTGGATGTACTTTCTGCCATCCACGACAGGACCTGCTCACACTGCTCATTTTCTAATAAAGGTCTACCGCGTGGACCCATTAATTGTGAGATGAATCTGGGGACGCCAGAAACGTGCCTCTCTCCTAATCCCGCAGCAGTCAGCTGCGATACACCTGGACCAGGAGCTCGGGCTGTGCCCACACCCTGACTTGGGCCTCCGCGTCCTCGCCCGCGTCCACGTCCTCTAGGCCTACCCCTACCCCTCAGCATGGTGTATTATGAGTAGAGCAGAAACAGAACGCTGTGATTAAATGTGCCGCTTATTGGCCTGTGGTTGGAGGCTGACTTCGCTTACGGAACGCACAGCAGAGCCAGGAAAGAATTTGCGCAAGCCTGTAGTGAGACATAGGTGCGTATGTCTCAGCTAGTGGAATTCACAGCGCTCAAGCAGTCAAGTGGCCAAACGCCACTAGTAGGCCTTAAGTGTTTTGCTTCTATTTTTTGAAAGGCTGAGCTGAGACAGCAGACAGATACTGTAGGCAGCGTATATATGTATACTGTTTCACTGTGGACGGGATGACGGCGGTGATGTAACGGGCAACGCAGAGCCAGGAAACAATTTAGCGCACGCCTGTAGTGAGACGTAGGTGCGTATGACTCAGCTAGTGGAATTCACAGCGCTGAAGCAGTCAAGTGGCCAAACGCCACTAGTAGGCCTTAAGTGTTTTGCTTCTATTTTTTGAAAGGCTGAGCTGAGACAGCAGACAGATACTGTAGGCAGCGTATATATGTATACTGTTTCACTGTGGACCGGATGACGGCGGTAATATCACGGGCAACGCATAGCCAGGAAACAGTTTTGCGCAAGCCTGCTGTAACACTTAGCTGCGTATTAATTAGGACTACTACCCCCAGCAGACACGCAGTACACTGAGGACGGTCACAGGCAGCCCAAATATATTTTTTTTCCCAAATTTGTTTGAAAAAGCCCACTGCCTATATAGACAGTATATCTCTTTCACCTTTCCCACTGTCCCTGCCTCACCAGTACTGGCCCTATACTATGTAAAATTACTGCAGACTGTTTCCCTCTGGACGGGATGACGGCGGTGATGTAACGGGCAATGCAGAGCCAGGAAACACTTTTGCGCAAGCCTGCTGTAACACTTAGCTGCGTATTAATTAGGACTACTACCCCCAGCAGACACGCAGTACACTGAGGACGGTCACAGGCAGCCCAAATATTTTTTTTTCCCAAATTTGTTTGAAAAAGCCCACTGCCTATATAGACAGTATATCTCTTTC
This sequence comes from Eleutherodactylus coqui, assembly GCF_035609145.1. Taxonomy (NCBI): domain Eukaryota; kingdom Metazoa; phylum Chordata; class Amphibia; order Anura; family Eleutherodactylidae; genus Eleutherodactylus; species Eleutherodactylus coqui. The sequence goes on from NC_089837.1 coordinate 41,324,723, forward strand.
ACCTTTCCCACTGTCCCTGCCTCACCAGTACTGGCCCTATACTATGTACAATGACTGCAGACTCAGGACGCAATGCTCTGCACGCCCGATATACAAAAAAAAAAAAAGTGCAACACTGCTAAAAGCAGCCTCAACAGTACTGCACACAGTCAGATGTGGCCCTAAGAAGGACCATTGGGGTTCTTCAAGCCTAAAATAACTCCTAACGCTCTCCCTATAGCAGCAGCAGCATCAGTAGCACTTTCCCTAATCTATGTCAGAATGCATCTGTAGCGAGCCGCGGGCGGACAGATTTAAATACTCGGGTGACACCTGATCTCCCCAGCCACTCACTGCAGGGGGGTGGGATAGGGCTGGAACATCACAGGAGGAAGTTGTAATGCCTTCCCTGTCTTTCTATTGGCCAGAAAAGCGCGCTAATGTCTCAGAGACAAAAGTGAAAGTAACTCGAACATTGCGTGGTGCTCGTCTCTAGTAACGAGCATCTCGAACACGCTAATACTCGAACGAGCATCAAGCTCGGACGAGTACGTTCGCTCATCTCTACTGATTAATCAAACTCAGACATCTTTGATACATCATGCAGAGTTCTTGTACACAGTCAAGTAGGTGTGTCAGGGAAATATTCTTGCGTACAGCACCAATCAGGTCCACCCCACTTGCCCCGCTGCCGGCGGTAAAGAAGAGACACCACACAGAGGTCTGGTATAGCTCCTCACACGGGGACATGACTGCGCACTTTATTACAGATTACATGGGATCTTATACCCTTTGGTCTCATAACTAGGAATGGGTGATGGGCTCATTGGCTCAAATTCAGGTTAGTATACATATAAAAAAAAAAGGCACATAACTATATCTATATAAATGTATATATTCCAGTGTTTTCTTTTCTACCTACAAGGATATATATATTTCCTTCTCAGGTGAAAAGATGGTTCCTGAGCATGTGACACCAAATGTCAAATCAAACATGGAGGAGGAAGCATGATGGTCTGGGGCTCTTTTGCTGGATCCAGAGTTGGCAACTTGCAGATGGTGGCAGGCACACTGGACAAATAGGGCTACCACAGCATTTTGATATGCCATGTAATACTCTCTTGTGTACGCTAGTTGGTCAAAGGTTCATATTACAGGAAGACAATGAACCAAAACATACTTCTAGGCTATGTCAGAGCTTCTTAAGAAGATAATCCATAAGCAGGTTTCAAAGAATGGAATGACCTGCAAAATCTCTAAACTTAAATCCCATTGAGCTTTTTGGTATGAACTGGACAGAAGGGTGAAAGTAAAGCAGCCTACAAGTGCAGCACATTTGTGTGAACTTCTGCAACAATGTTGGGGAAAAATTTCTGAACAATATTGATATTAATGTGTAGAAAGAATGCCTTTATTGTGTGGGGGCTACTCTCTATACCAGCTGAGCACGCCATGAACACAGCAGGAGTATATAGAAGACAGCGCTCCAGCTCTGTTCTGCATATCCCGCTCGGAGCACTCAGCTGGATACCAGGTGAGCGCTCCTGGAACACAGCAGTTCGCGGAGCGCGTAAATGCACATTAAACTGTGCAAATATCAATAAAAACTAGAAAAATTGAAGTGCTCTAAAACTTTTGACCAGTAGTGTATTTCATGTGTCACCAGAAGAACCTGATTCTGACTTGAAATCACGGTGGTGGAAATGTAATGGTTTGGTACTACTTTACTTACTCAGTGGCGGTGTATGAACTTCATGATAGAGCGAGAAATAAAATCTCCCAAATTTGAGACGAGTTGGACATTAATTCACATTTGCTTATTTTGAGCCAAAAAGCCAAACACAATTCTGAGATGTATTAAGAGAAGCAAAGAGTCTAGATCACGTGAGGTCATTATCCTCCTCTACTCTTCCTTAGTCAGACCTCATCTGGAATACTGTGTCCAGCTCTTGGCACCCCACTTTAAAAAAGACATAGACAAAGCATGTTCAGAGAAGAGTTACCAAGATGGTGAGCGGTCTGCAAATCATGTCCTATGAGGAATATTTAAAGGATCTGGGAATGTTTAGCTTGCAAAAAAGAAGGCTGAGAGGAGACTTAATAGCGGTCTACAAATATCTAAAGGGCTGTCACAGTGCAGAGGGATCAGCCCTATTCTCATCTGCACAAGGAAAGACTAGAAGCAATGGGATGAAAGTGAAAGGGAGAAGACACAAATTAGATATTAGAAAAAACTTTCTAACATTGAGGGTGACCAATGAGTGGAACAGGTTGCCACGGGAGGTGGTGAGTTCACCTTCAATGGAAGTGTTCAAACAAAGGCTGGACAAATATCTGTCTGGGATGATTTAGTGAATCCTGCACTGAGCAGGGGGTTGGACCGGATGACCCTGGAGGTCCCTTCCAACTCTACCATTCTATGATTTATAACTTTTGTCTGGAAATGCAACACAGATGGAGGAAAGTATAAAATAAATAGTTTCAGGTCTTTCATGTTTTTGACCTACTCTTAGTTTTAACTTTCATATACTGATAAAAATATTGACCAAAATATGCAAATGTCTATGAGGCCTTATTTTTGGCAAAGAGGCAGTACCTGGTGTTTGACGCCGTGACTCGGAAAAACCTAAAGACTAACAGGCTGTGAACAAGCAGACCGTAAGTGCACACAAAACAGCAATAAACAAAACAGACACCAGAGAAACACTGTCCCAATAAACCCTTTAGGGCTAATGCCCACAGCCGGATTCCTGCCACATTTTACGCGGCGGAAATTTGCGGCATTATGCTGCAGCTATTAGGCTCTATTGAACCTGAATTAAACAGCAATGAGCTAAGCACAAGGCCAGGTTAATTAGTCCTCCCAAATTACCCACAAGTGAAGCAAAGCAAGTCTCATCTAATACCACTCCCACCAGATCAGAAGATGAAGAGAATAAAATAAAAGGCCTGAACCAGATTACTAGAAAGGAAGAGATTCCAGAACCACGGCAACAATATGGTTAACATTTAAAGGGGTTGTCCCGCGGCAGCAAGTGGGTCTATACACTTCTGTATGGCCATATTAATGCATTTTGTAATATACATCGTGCATTAAATATGAGCCATACAGAAGTTATTCACTTACCCTTCCGATGTTGGCTTCCTCGTCTCCATGGTGCCGTCTAATTTCAGCGTATAATCGCCCGATTAGACGCGCTTGCGCAGAAGGGTCTTCTCCCTTCTGGTCGGTCCGGGCACGAGCGGCGTTCTGGCTCCGCCCCCTTCTACGCGTCATCGTGTAGCTCCGCCCCATCACGTGTGCCGATTCCAGCCAATTAGGTGGCTGTAATTGGCAGTGGAACGCAAGACATCCACGGTGCACCATGGGAGAAGACCCGCGGTGCACCATGGGAGAAAACCGCGGTGCATCCCTGGGAAAGGACCGGCGGCCATCTTTGGAAGAACTTTTATAAGTTGATGAAACGCTAGAATGGTGAGTAGAAACCTTCTTTAAAAGCAATTTACACGTGTACATTGTAATGTTTGATTTAGAAGGGGGACTGGGCAGAAAAAAAAATGTCACTTTTGCCTCGGGACAACCCTTTAAATGTTTACATGGGTTTTTATTACTTTTTCACTATGTCGCTCCGGATTCTCCTGCAGTGGGTGAATTTATGACTATAGTAATACGAATAGAGATGACTGAGCATACTCTCTAAGGCAAACTACTCGAGCGAGCAGTGCCTAATGCGAGTACCTACCCGCTCGTCTCTAAAGATTTGGGTGCCGGCAGGGGGCGGGGAGCGGTGGGGTAGAGCAGGGAGGAACGGAGGTGAGATCTCTCTCTCCCTGTCTTCCCCCCCCCCCCTCCCGCTACGCACTGCTCACTCCCGCAACTTACCGTTCTCCCTTGCCGGCACCCGAATCTTTAAAGATGAGTGGGCCGTTACTCACATAAGGCACTACTCGCTCGAGTAGTGTGCCTTAGCGAGTATGCTGGCTCATCTCTAAATACGAAGCAAGGTCCATTATGGTGACAATTCAGCTTCACTGCTTTGAAAGTAAAGGCAGATCTTTTTTTTCGCTATATCCACAATACTATCCCCTCATGGATCCAGGTCTTAGTGGACCTCCAGTAAGTATCATTTTGAGTGGCTGACAGAAAAAATAAAATTCCACCCTAAATTATTATTGTTAACCCCTTCCAGCCACAGGACGTAAATTTACGTCATCACAGCAGGGTACTTCCTGCAACTTGATGTAAACTTACGTCCTGTGTTTAAACTGTGGCCGCCGTGACATCTGCTAATATAGATAGCAGACAATCACCACATGCGGGCGGGAGACCAATCACAGCAGTCCCTCCCCAGCAATTGCTGTGATTGGTCAATGAAGTGCTCACTGAACAATCACAGTGCCGCAGCCCAGATCTCGCTGTTAACATCGCAATCTCTCTCTGCAAGCACCGCAGTGTGTTTCCAGCGGTTGGATAGAGACAGCCATGTGTAAAAAAAAAAATATATACATATAACGATCAGTAGTGTAGTGTAGCTGTGATCAGTAGTGTGTGTGATCAGTAGTGAAGGTGTAGTGTGTGGTTAGTCAGTGTAGTGTTGGCGTATCCGTCAGTGTAAAAAAATAATAAAAAGTTCCTGTTGTATTCCCATTTCGTAGTCACTGATCCCATGTATACGTCAATGTAAAAAGCAAAACAACACAAAATTTTCTGCTGTATTTCTGACCCATCCCGTGGTCACCCCATCCCAGTGATCCCACAGCGTCCTATCCAATAAACATTTTTTCGGGGGCCCAATAAATTTTTATAGTACTAACGGCCTGTAGGAGGTTTACTGCAGAGGAAGCGTACGCAGTTATTGCATCCGAGTCAGACTCAGATAGTGGGGAAGACCCCACTTTTTGGGCATTATCCTCCTCATCATCATCAAGCGAGTCTGAACTCCCTGTACCTCTGAGAAGGCATCCAAGGACTGCCTCTTCTGAGGACCCCAATCTATCAAATGCTCATTGGAGTACCCCAGAAAATTTCAGACCCCAGAGCCCTGACTTTCTTCACAACTCAGGGATTCAATTTAATAACAAAGGGCTCACATGGAGGAATTTTTTTAAGTTTTTTTTTTTTCAGATGACTTTATTGCCCACATTGTCACCCAAACCAATTTGTATGCCCAGTATTTTATACAAGAAATTCCCCACTCCAGTTATGCAAGATCCGATAAATGGACCCCTGTGGATGCATTAGAGATCAAAAAATTGGGGGGGTTTGTATTAACTATGGCGCTAGTAAAGAAGCCGACAATCAGGGAGTACTGGAGTACAGATATTTTGTACCACACCCCAGTGTTCCACATGGCGATATCAACATAGTATGTTAGGCTGAATGAAGACAATGTCCATCTAGTTCAGCCTGTGTTAACCCCCTTGTTGATCCAGAGGAAGGCAACAATCCCCAAGAGGTAGAAGCCAATTAGCCCATTTGTGGAAAAATTCCTTCCCTACTCCATAATGGCAATCAGAGTAATCCTTGGATCAACCTTTGATAGTTCCTACCTAAATGTAAGACCCGGAACAACAACCCCGGTGGTCACCTAATGTCTATATCCTGTAATATCCTTGTGCTCTAGAAAGACATCTAGTCCCCTCTTAAACTCCTTAATAGATTTTGCCATCACCACGTCCTCAGGAAGAAAGAACCCACTTCTGTGATGGTGATGAAACCTGCTTTCTTCTAGGCGTAGCGGATGTCCTCTTGTTACCGACGCAGTCCTGGGTATAAACAGATCATGGGAGAGATCCTTGTATTGTCCCTTCATGTATTTATACATAGTTATGTGATTGTTTCTTAGCCATCTTTTTTTGCAGGGTGAATAATCCTAATTTTGATAGCCTCTCTGGGTATTCCAGTCCTCTTATTTCATTTATTAATTTAGTTGCCCTTCTTTTAACCTTTTTCACAGTAACAGACTAAAATATAAGTTCTTTATTAGGGGTATATTAAAAAACATAAATGGGCTAACACACAAACAAAAAATTATATAAACCAAAAAAGTCAGTTACTTTTTGGTATACCACTGGCCTCCACTCAAAGACCGGATATGTGTGTGGGGCCAGATAGCAGATCAGTGCTATCAGGTTGCTGCTATCAGCAGCAGGTTTCTCTGATCTACACCATCAGAGCCACAGGCTTTACCTCTTTATTTATTTATTTTTGGTGCTTTTTGACTTTTTGATGCATGGGCATAACAACTATCTTCTGTAGGAAGGAGTAGATCAGAGAAACCTGCTGCTGCCTTATATCTGGTAGCATGCAGGGAGGCTCTTTATACTATTTAAAATTAAGCCTATAGTTTCAGCCTGGGTCTGAAGTCTAGTTTGGTTATAGAGGCGGCCACACTGGATGGTGACCACTTTCCTATATACCTAACATCCTCCTCTTATCTCCGTTATATCATCTAGACGAGACAGTCCTGATGACACTGGACTATTATTTAAACTGCCAAGCTGATGCTGCATCCAGATTTTCAGCTTTATAGCTCTCTGTTACCCAGGGAGCCTATACTTTGGCTGCAGTTTTCATAATATATTGAGCCAATATCTCTCAGACCTCCTACTGATAAGCTCCCATCAACTAAGATCAAGCATAGAGACCATACTCTGCATACTAATGCTGGGAGTGCACGTGTATTTCTTTAGTTGATGCCTGAATACGCAATTTTGCTTCTATGCATCAGATATACTGAGCAATCATACAGATTGCCTTTAAGTCATTGCACTATCTGTACTATCTGACTTCATTTTAAAATATCGTTTGTTAATTCATTACTATAAACAGTGCTATACGAATGCCTGTCGAACCCATCTGAGCTCCTGATGAACCACATTTTTCTATTGTGGGGAAACGCGTCGAGCACAGTTCATTCTAACACTCCGACTATGAGTGTCCGATTGTGAAAAATCCTTATTATAGGAAAACTTTTTCTCTTTGCCCGTGATTGATGCCAAACAGTTTGAGATACTGACACGTCCCTATATTGGATACTGTCTAAGACAGCAATCACTCTGGTAGATCACTGCAGCATCTCAATATCAAGTTGGAGGAGCACCTTACCTCCAAATCTTGATGCTGCATGATCTTTACCATTTTTGGAAGTGACTAAGCTCTTCCTATCACTTACCTGTAGCACTGATCTGCTATCTGGCCCCACACACATATCCGGTCTTTGAGTGGAGGCCAGTGGTATACCAAAAAGTAACTGACTTTTTTGGTTTATATAATTTTTTGTTTGTGTGTTAGCCCATTTATGTTTTTTTAATATACCCCTAATAAAGAACTTATATTTTAGTCTGTTACTGTGAAAAGGGCTTACCTGTAGTTATATAGACTTTTTCCGTCCCTGTGATTAACCCTTCTTTTAACCCCCTCAAGCACTGCAATATCTTTCCTGAGCAGTGGTGTCCAGAACTGTACACAGTATTCCATGTGGGGCCTGACAAGTGCCTTATATAGGGGGAGAATAATGTTCTCGTCCCTCGCCTCTATGCCTCTTTTTATGCACCCCAAGACTTTATTAGCTTTTGCAGCAGCTGACTGGCATTGGTTGCTGCAGTTTAATCTACAATCCACTAGTACCCCCAGGTCTTTTTCCATATCACTTTTCCCTAGCTGTACCCTATTTAGTGTATATTGGTAACATCAGTTTCTCCTCACCAACTGCTTGACCCCCATTCCCATTCCTTGGTCCCAGGTCACTCTCTAAACTGTCTACCCCCGTTTCTCTTTGTGCCCTCCCCCCAGTCCCTAGTTTAAACACTCTTCCAGCCTTCTAACCATCTTCTGCCCCAGCACAGCTGCACCCTCCCCATTAAGATGCAACCCGTCCCTATGGTAGAGCCTGTAGCTGACAGCAAAGTCAGCCCAGTTCTGCAGGAACTCCATCCCCGTCTCACTGGAGCAGTCATCCCCCTGGCGTTTGAAGGGCATGTCGAGCTGCAGCGGTGCTGGCTCTGCAATGGCATCCCCCTCATCTGCCAACTTTGCAAACGTGTTGAGTTGTGCCAGTTCAGGATTAGCCTTCCTGGTTCTTTTCCCCATACCACTCCTTCTATCTGTCACCCAGCTAGCTGCCTGCTCCCCCTGCTTTTCCGTACTACCATCTGCCCCCGCCTCTACTCCAGCGAGTGCCTACTTAGTGAGCAGCAAACTCCTTTCCATGTTGTCAATGGATCCCAGGGTTGCCAGTCGCTCATTTAGATCCAGGATTTGGGCTTCCAAGAGTGCGACGAGCACGCATCTTGTGCAACAGTATGCCCCCTGGATTGGCTGATCAAGGACCGCATACATTGCACAAGTAGCACACTGGATGGCATTGTCAGGCATGGACCTCATCCCAATGGGGATCTACAATTTACTTGTGGAAGTAGTGAAGATTGACTAGAACACACTCCAAACACACCTACACCTCCGCCCAGCCGCAACCGCTCAAACACTTACTACTTGCTCTCGCTCAATCACCCAATCCTGCTTCACTCACACTTTACACACAGACACTTACACTGTTTTTCTTCACTTACACACTCACACTCTTACACCCCCTCACTTAGTCACAGACACACACTTATACCCACAGACACACACACTTATAGGCACACACAGACACACTTAGACGCATAGAATATGCAGCTCCTCTGCAGCTCCGATGATGCCACCTGAAAGTCTCAGCGTCAGGACCTCTCTCCCGGCGGCCGCGCTCTCTGGCCTCCTGCTGCTCCGGTAACTGCTTCTCTTCTTCACTCTTCTTTAGCTGCTGGATGTATCCTTCCAGCGGCTTCTCCTGGTCTTCTTGCGGCTCTGGTGCCTCTCTGGCGTTCCTTCGCTACCGCTCTCTGCTCTTCGGGCTCCAGCTGACATCACTTCCGGTACATCACTCCACGTCAAGTAGTCTTACAGTCTTTACAGTCCTCTCCTAAAATTCCTTCATTATAATGATAACACACAGTGTTCCCACAGCGATCACCCGCATTATGATCGCTCATATAAAATCAAGCCAGTAATAGAGCATTTTAATTCCCAGTTTGCCAAGGTGTACACCCCAGAGAAAAATATTTCTGTAGACGAATCCCTGGTACACTTTAAAGAGCGGCTTAAACTGCACCAGTACCTGCCCAGAAATAGGGCACAGTATGGCATGAAAATGTACAAGCTGTGTGAGAGCACATCAGGGTACACCCATAAGTTCCGCATTTATGAGAGGAAGGAAACCAAAATTGAGCCCCCAGAATGCCCCCCCCCCCGACCCATGCTGGGAACTGGTGCACCCACTGCTAGACCAGGGTTACCATCTGCAACTGGATATCTTTTACACCAGTGTTCCCTTGTTTCAGAGCCTCGCTTCCAGAAGAACAGTGGCATGTGGCACTGTTAGAAAAAAATCAGTAAAGCCTTCCTAAGATGGGCAAATATTGACAACATATTGTGTGTTAAATATAAGGACAAGAAGGATGTCCTTATATTGACCATAATACACAGCCATAGCAGTACCCCCTGCCCAGTACGAGGTACTAGTACAGAGACCCCCAAGCCAGACTGCGTCCTTGATTACAATAAGTACATGGGAGGGATTGACCTGTCAGACCAAGTACTAGAGCCGTACAATGCCATGCGGAAACCATGGGTGTGGTATAAAAAACTGGCAGAGCGCATCGTACAGATGGCACTGTATAATGCCTACGTGCTGTATTGAGGTGCAGGCCAGGGGGGCACCTTCCTTGAATTTCAGGAGAAAGTCATCAAGGTCCTAATATTTGAGGACCAGGAGGTGGGGGA